>NW_026947484.1:25895481-28847981 GCF_034190915.1 Cavia porcellus | reverse complement strand
CTTATTCAGGAACTTCTAATAATAAATGGAAAAAACTATTTCCTCTCCTTCAGAAAACCTTCTTCCTCTCTGCAAGATGACCAGGACATATCCAAGCACCATTGGGTCCACATTCCCCTGTCCCCTGACTTAATCATACTGACAATCTAAGTTAGGCTTCTTTAGCTACGACCCTACCAACTTCATCTGGGAATTCTGAGGACAAATGAGTGCCTGGTAAAGTACTCAAGAGTTAAGATTCTAATGTGTAATTCTATATGCAAAGAAAAAGTAATATTTTACCTTAAGAATCTTTTTTCTGGGGGCTGGAGATTTAGCTCAGTGACATAAGCACCTGCCTTGCAAGCAGGCGGTCGTGAGTTTGATCTCTGGTACCGATAAAAATGAAAAAGACAAAAAAAAAAAAAGAATCTTTTTTCTTTTTAGCAATTTTGCTCAAGTTCAAAAATTTTGTAAGGATTATTTTAAAGCTAAATTTGTTTTTAAAAAGGAAACAAGCCAGAGAAAGAGAAATGGAAAGAAAGTTATAGAGATAGAGATATTTTTTGAAAAGAAAGAATAAAAAGAAAATACATCAAGAAAGGGAAGATTTTGTGTGGGGAGATTTTGCCATACTACAATGGAAAAAGAAAGATGAGAATAAAAATCAAAAAGAGAAGTTGGAGAAAGTTTGTGAGAAGTCAAGCCTAAGAAAAAAATTTAAATGTATGATGAAGTCAGTTATAATTTCAAAAATTATTTTAAAATTTTTCCAAAAATTAAAGCTTATAACATTAGCATGAAACTAAATTTTATGTTTAAAATTTTCTTATAATATTAAAGTTTTCTCATAATATTAATCTGCTCTTTGTAAAATTTACAGAAACTGGACCAAGAAACAAAGGTTTATGTTTTAACAAAATAATGTCTTTTTTCTCTATTAGGTTTCTGATTACCTAAAAACATTGGGTCTTAATGGAATCAAGATTTGTTTAGGCTGGTTTGTTGTAAAGTCTTTTAAATGATCAGTTTGTATAACTCTTGTTAAATAAACAACTCTTATTTTTGGTTTTTACAGTTTATTGACACCGTATATAACTGGGACTAAAGATATGTATAGTAGATATGCTGTATAAAAGCACAAAGTTTGTAAAACTATAGATGCATAAATTTGATACATGCACAGTACCCAGCAAGTGCTCTTTTTCGTATATGCACTGCATCTGGACCTTAAAAATACAAAGTAGTCAATAAAACTTTTAATGTTTCTGCCATTTATTTTCAGTACCATTCAGGTTGGAAACAATCCTGCTATTTGTACCATTTTGCCATTTAAAATCTAGTCTAATCTATTGGCTTCAATTAAATAAGCATTTTTATTATTGTATAAATGAAATACACTGGTACATCAAGTAGTAAATCTATTTGTGATCAGTAACACTGTTTCCTGAGCTTATGTGGGATCTAAAGTTACCTTATTTTGTCAGCACTGTTTAAATCTATAAACCTATTAAAAATTTTAAAAATCGCTTGGTTTTACTAATACAACTAAACCACAGAATCTAACTTTTGCCTCAAAAATTAAAAGCTAAGTTGATATATAAGAAACTTCAGCATAACTGTAATACTGTCTGATTTCTTTTCATGTTAAATATATTTATGTTCCCTACGTCTCTAAGTGTTCTAAAATACAGAATCTAAGAAAAATACCTTGTCATACTGATTGCCTCACAAACAAAATCATTTATAATGACAGACCTTTCTCAGTCCCAGGTTCATATCTTTCTAACTGTACTGTAGAGGCAGTTTTGTTTTGTTTTTCTTTGCTTTTTTTTCCCCCCTACTAGGTATTGAACTCATGACCTCATACTTGACAGGAGGTGCTTATGCAGCTGAGCTAAATTCTTGGCTCCTTAACTGTATTATAATAATTAGCCAAACATCATGAATTTCCTAAATCAGTAAACTAAATTCTAAATCTGCAAGCAAGTACATTCTACTTGAGAGAACTCTAACAAATATTCTTACATACAACTTCCTGACAAAACTAGACTTTCACTACATATTGTGTGTTTTGCTCCTATCAATTAGTCTTTTGTATTTCCTTTGCAAGACTCTGTTGTCTAATAATATTCTCCAAGAGTATAACTTCAAGAATATAGCCTGAAAAGCATTCCAGGATGATAGACCACCCTCTGAAAGTCAGGATATTACCCTGACTCTCAATATCCAGAGGAAATAACCAAAGTTAATGTTGGGACCCACTGCTCCCACTTCAAAATTTGTGCAAGTGAATTTCTGGATATTTAACTACGGAGGTCTAGACACCAAGGCTAAGGAAGATAAAAGGGCTCTGAGAATAGCTAATATTTTGCTCCATGAATTCCAAGGTTAGAAAGAGCCTTCTGAAAGGTTTTTCCAAGTCGGGAGAGTCACAGAACCTTCCATGTTGACCTCAGAGATCTCAGGTAAACCTAGCCAGTATGTATTCTACAAAGGTAAAGGTAATTGGAAGGAAAATGTCCCCAAATCTTCCAATAAAAGACAAATGATTAACAAAAATGTGATTCATCCTAGCATATAGACTGAGGAAAAGATTTGAGAGAGCCAAAAGGTTCTCTGAAAGTTTTCCGAAACACCCTTGAGGAAACTTAATTGACCTTAATAGTAAAGAAAAAGGTTAACATTAATTAATCACTTAATCTTAAACACCCAACAGGAAAGTATAACCAGAAAGTAAAACAGTTAAGTCTACATTATTAGCACTGGGTTCTAACATTAGCTATGGTAACATTTAAAAAAAGAGAGAGCTATCTACTGCTAAATAAAATTAAAACTGACATAGTCAGAGACCTTAAAAATTGACATAGTCAGAGATCACCATAGGCAAAAAGAACAAACAAAATCACTGAGATCTAGCTATATGCTTACCATAAGGAAATCAAAGTACATGTACTATGCTTGGGGAGGGTGTGTTAACATTGAGTAAAAAGGAGAGGACATGTACAAAAGCATATCTAGTCCCTCCTGGAAGACACAAAACAATACCATGATCAGGCTAACAAGGGGTACACAGATTGACTACTCTGGTCATAGATTTCGTGGCTGCTCTCTTTTATAGAACCACTTACATTTCTTATTCTTCCTCTCACAGCTCCACACTTAGGTAACATAACTGTGTGTTTTATTACAGGTTACCACTCAGGTCACAGATGATGATCCACCATGGACTCTAATCTTTCCTGTTTGACCCTTTCCACTATACTGTGCTCCTTTAGAGCAGGCTTCTCAAAGTTTTTACTCCCAGCCTGGTCCCAGTGAACCCTGACAACTGTCAGAAGCTGTTTCTGCTTATATCCAGCATAAAGCAGCTACTAGAAATGACCTCTCCTTCCAAACATTAAAGATTTGACCTCGTTGATCTGTCAAAAGGGAAAATGTAGTGCCCAATTTGGGACACTGGTACAGCCACCATGAGTCTGGTGGCCATCTTTTAAAAAATACAACTCTGGTGGATCACACTGTGATTTCATAATTAGGGCTGGGATTAATGCCATGTCCCACTGTCCATGCTTAAACAAAGTAAGCCACTCGCACTCCCTCCTCCCACCCCTTGCATGACAAAGTAAGCCACCTCCTCCTTCTGCCCTTTTAAAAACAGCATTACCCCACGTTGAGCATACTGGCTTCCCGTGCATATTACCTGTTACTATACAGCATATCTATTAAGCTTTCCTTTGACTCTGTTTACGTCTTGATAAATTATTTTATGCTTCCATGGGGCTCATCTGGGCTCTGGTTTCATCCATGTAGTTTCATAGCCTCCAAGATATTTCCACACCTTGGTAGCATCATGAAACAAGGAACCAGAATGGATTCCTTGAAACATTTGACAGAGTTTTAGTGTCATCAAAAAGCCTTCCAACTCACCTAAGTCTCTTCAGATACATTTTACTCATCTAAGTAGTTGCTTTTTCAGAAGGGAATGGCATCTCTTTGTAAGATTGGGTATATGAACTAATCTTGATTGCTTATACTATGTAATAATCTTGCATATGCAACCTTTTACTAGCATCATAACATCCAGGGACATATAACATCCCACTCACCCTTCATAAATATCCATGCATCAAGTGCAGTCCTCATTCCTACCCCAAGAACATGAGAGTAAAGAAACAATGATTTCTTTCTCTCCTACATATCTACTTAGAGTTATCATTATGCCACTACAAAGTAGAATTAATGTACTGACTATAATGACAAGCGAAAGTCAAGTCATACTTATATTATTCAGACAAACCAGACTCCAAAGCAGACACTCTACTTCTCATCCTTGCATTTAGAGGTTCCTTATCCATCCAGTGAAAATTAATGAGTTTCTAATAGCTAAAAATCATGACCAAAAAGTAACCTTTTACCCTAAACATTGAAAATTTTGTAGTATTAATTTGTTTTAATCTCAGACCTATTTTTTTCTTTTAATCACTTCAATGTCCTTAGCCCAATTCAAGTCAATTATTTCAAAGTTTAATTTGTAAATGATACAGTGACTACTTTTATAAGATAATAGAACATTTGAAGACTCACTATAATTTTATTACACCCTCGATAGACTTTTGATCTCTTTTATTGTCATTTGCATAATTCTGGCTCGCAGCCAGCCAGTCTTGGAGACGATCTTGTCCAACCCCCTCTCCCCAGCCTAACCATGGTCTGCCAGACAGTAATTTTTACTTATGCTATGACAGATCCTTAGTCTTAGGCAGGTATAAGGCCAATACTTTATGCAGGTAATGAGGATTCCGGTACACATGGGCCCCTTGCCCAGAGTCTACTCTCCTGATATTTTTCTGCACATCATCCAGCAGTCAACATGACCTGGAGCAAAGCAAATAAGTCATGTGGAGCCTTCAGGGTTTCTTGTGCTTCATTTCTTAATCAGCATTAATGCCAAGTGTTTTAAATAAATTTAGCCTGGGTTTACCCTGTTTCCTGTTGCTATCTCCCAACGCAGACTCCTTATGTATTTTATTTTGGGGGAGATTTTTTACTTGTCTTTTTTTTTCATATTTGTGGAGTTTAGAATGAGATATGACTTCTGTGCCACTTCTCTGAGACCTTATCATTTTTTAGAGAGCTCTAAAACTATGGTTTCCACAACACCCTAGAAACCGAAATAACAACGATATCAAAAAGGAGAACAAAGAAAGAAGCACAGAAACAGGGAATCTCAAACCACCTCGTCAGCACGCATCAATTATCAGTTTTAAATCCCTGCAAACATGTCAGCACCTCTGTTCCGGTGCCTCTTCAGACACACTCAGGTATATTCAGCCTCTGTCACTTCTCTGTGGAGGCTGACGCTTCTTTCTGTGCTAGTGGGAGCAGGAAGGGATCTCCCGAGATGCAGTTGAGCTGCAGAGCTACTGCTGCCCTGGCCTTAGAACAGTGAGACGGAGGTTTGTTTAGTTGAAATGGTTTGTCTAACTCTCTGAACATAAACTTGGCAGGAGGTTCTTTAAGTTACCAAGCAACTGAACGTCTGACATGAAGCCATTTAACAATTCTTTCCATAGATCACTGAAAGTTCCCAGAACAAATTCATGTCTGGTCTAGAGAAGAAAAAAGAAAGAAACAGAGATAGCCAAGAAGGGGGCAGGGAGAAGAAAGCCAAGAGTGTGAAAGGAACCAGCATGTCCTATGACAAGTGGAAGCATGAGAAAGAGAAAGGCACACTAAATGAAGGCACTTTGGGGGAGGGAAAGGGGCACCAGGGAAGGAGAATGAAAAAAAAGGATGGTACAAAGTGATCCCAGAGTGGCATGTGCCACAAGCTCTAGGAAGCAGCCTTGTTGCAAAAATCAAAGGACTTCTAAGGTTTTCACTTGTTATATAAAATATAAGCCTTCTTACCTTTGTTATAATCATGCCCACTCTATTCATCTCCAGTACATGGCTGTCACAAAATCTGTAAGGACAGGAGCTAACAGGCTTGAATGACAAGGAAGAAGTTGGAGCTTTTTCAATTTATAACTTAACATCCTAGGCATGGGTTCTTTCTCTTAGTAAAAACAGAAGTTAAAACTGAAGCATAATTTACAGGAAAAAGCTTTAATTAGAAAGTAACAGAGATTCAATATAGCTTATGAGAGGAGGGGAGTCACATCAGAGACGATCAGAGAAGATTCGCTGAAAATGAAGATAGTCTGAAGTGTAGGAGGAGCTTACACGCTGCCACAGAAAATTAACAGGAAAGAGGATGTATGTAGAGCAAGCCAAACACCTGGATAGTTGAAAAGGAGAAGCTTTTCTGCCACGGCTGATCCACACCACCCCGCCCTGCTTTCCTCTGGGGAGCAGCCAGCATGAGTGTGTCACAAATCGCCTGATGGACTGATCTACACTGCAGAGGCCAGACTCCTAGGATAGATTCTGCACAGACTATTCCCTCTACTGACCATGTCGCTGTCCTGAAAACCCTCGCAAAAGCCTAATTCCTGCAGCATCCTCTCCAGGGCTCACTGCAGGTACATGAAGTCCACCTACCTCAAACTCAGGCCACAGAGAGGATAAACAAGCCAGAAGTGCTCTAGCCTGCTCCTCACAAAGTTAGCCCGGCGTATGTGCCCTCCTGCCCAAAGGGCATCCTGTGCAGCCGTATGCAGAGTTCATGTGTAGCTGCCTGCAAACAGACTGAAGCTAAGATCAGCAGAGCAATGCGTGAACACTCAGTCTTTTTGGCCTAGTGGTCAGGAAGGAACTGCAGGAACGTTCTCTCACTGGAGTGCTGGATCTGGGTCACCTCTGGACATTCTGTTCTCACTTTTTTACTTTTCTTTGTCTTTCTTTCTTTCTTTTAGTTGACATCTATGTTCTTCCCCTCTTCCTGCTTCCCTATTCCTTTTCTTCAGTTCTAGTATTTGTAGCAACACTATTTTATTTTTCACTTGTTTCTTCCATGTTTTAAATTCATCCTTTCAGTTTGTTTTATTTCCCCCTATATTCTGTTCTCTCTCAGACATTCCCATCTTCTTTCACATTAACCTTCTATTTTTTTCTTTTTTATCTTCCTTATCATACCAAGTCTTTTGTCTACCCTGGCCTCTTCTCCAACTTACAGATGGAGAATCAGTAGGTTCTGACATCACAAACTACACCTCCCTCCCTCTACATCCTACCCAGTCTCCACAACTACCTTCTTAGAAACCTCAACCTCTTCATTCCAGTGATAAAAGGCCTTCAACATAATCTGATCTCTAATGTAATTTTCTTACCTATCATTATTTCTTCTATATACCTCTCCTCCCACTGACTTATACTCCTCTTTCACCCATCCCTCAGTCTCTTCCCTTCCCTTCTCCTGCTAATAACAAAATAGTACAGGCTGTAAGGTTATTGATATGAGTTAAAGTGTACATGAAAGGTTTAACTCATGTACGTGATGTATGGTCAAATCTGTGAATGCTGTTATAACAATAGCAATTCCTCCCAACAGAGTGAGAGGATCCAAACCACCTAAATCAAATAGCATAAGGGGTAAACATTACCTCTAGACAAGTCATGAACATACTTCTTGGAAGGAAAACTTTGGCAAAAAAGATATTTATATTGACTACAACCTCTCTTCATTCTACTTGAACTCAATATTGCACATGTGTATGTATGTATGTATGTATGCATGTATAAATCATACACATGCATATATAAAATACTTACACGTAGGAAGTTGGGCAAAAAAGTCAATAAAGGCCCCCAAGGCCTCCCAACTCCCCCAAGCCAGATTTAGGGGGCACCAATAGAGAAGAAAGAAGCATCAGGTAGCAGAGCTTTACAAATTGATTAAAGAAAAGATAAGGAAACTTGGAGAGTTCAAAGAGGACATGTCTCAAAAGTTCATGAATTAAACAAAATGATCAAAGTAGATATGAGAGACACAAAGAAAAAAATTGCAAGAGCTGACCAAAACAGTTCAAAAAATGAACAACAAATTTATCAGAGATATGTATCCCATAAAACGGTATCAGACAGAAACACAAGATATAAAAAATTGTAGAGAATTCATACACTGCAGAATTGATCAATTCTTAAACTGAGAATAAAATGGTAAATTATGGTGAATTACTTAGAAAAGCCTTTAAAATGCTAAGTGAACAAAGAAACGTATCTGACATTTACTACATGAAACTAAGACTAATTACAGATGAAATTAAGGTTTATTGGGCTGGGGATTTATTTAGCTCAGTGGTGCAAGTGCCTGCCTGGAAAGCATGAGGTTGTGAGTTCAATCCCTGGAACCAAAAAAAAAAAAAATTAGAGTTTATCATAGTTAGAGAGAAACTAGAAGACAACACGTGTGGAATAAAATATTTGCTTACAGAAATCATAATAGAAATTTTCCCAAGTATGATGAAAGAGTACAAAATTCAGCTAAATGAGTGACGCTTACAGAACACGAACCCTGATTGAAAAAAAAAGCTTCCTATGACACATTTTAGTCAAAATTCTAGATGTCCAAAACAAATGAACAAAAAGCAGAATCTTAAAAGTTTCCAAAAACAAGCAAAATATCACTAATAAAAATAAACCCATTAGGATTATAGCAGACTTCTCAACACAGACTTTAAAAGCCAGGAGTGAAATTTTTCAACCCCTAAGGGCAAACAACTTTCAACCAAGAATAAGGTATCTAGCAAAACATTGTTTCAAAACAGACGAAAAAAGAACATTCCATGACAAAGACGCTCAAGGGATAAATGAACAACAAACCAGCATTCCAGAAAATACCTAAGAATACCATAGACCATTAATGATGAACCTTTTAGAGCATTCAGTGGTACAAACAGCCCACTGCAGGACATGTGCCCTAGGTTCCCCACCACTGACCTAGACAGAGATAATGAAGCCAACAAAGTCAGAAATCCTGGTGGAATGAATACATCAAGCAAAGCAAGTAGGTAAATTTTTTAAAAGGAAAAACAAAGGAGTCATCAACAGAAAAACGGTGCAATGTTAGGAATACATCAACATCTTTCAGCAGCATCTCTCGATATTAATGGATTCAATTCCCCAATTAGATTGGCAATGTGGATCAGAAAACAGAATGAAACAGTTTGTTGAATTCAAGAAACTTATCTAATCCAAAAAGATTCATAGACTAAAAACAAAGGATGAAGAAGAATTTTGAGGCACCAGGACCACAAAACAAGCAGGGATCACAATTTTACTCTGACAAAGCAAACTTCAGGAGAAGAGACAAAAAGTCACTACATACTAGGTAAGGGAAAGACCCAACAGGAAGAGATAACAGTTGAAAATAGATGTTCATCAAATACTGGAGCACCTATCATCATAAAAACAAATACTGCTGAACATAAACTATCAAACACCAACTATAAAGACATAAGAATTGAAATCACTGCATGTTTACTATCAGACTGTTGTGCACTGAAACTAGAAATCAGTCACATAAAAAACTACAGAAAATGTATAAATACCTGGAGATTAATAACACACCATTGACCAGGCATGATGAAGCACACCTGCGATCCCAGTACTTGGAAGGTTGAAGCAGGAGGATTGCTGTGAATTTGAGGCCATCTTAGGTTACTGAGTTCAAGGTAAAACTCAACATAGTAAACCCAGTCTCAAAAAGACAAAAAAAAAAAAACACATGCAGGCATGCATGCACACACACACACACACACACACACACACACACACAAATATACACAGTCTTAAATACCAGTGGGTCACAGAAGAAATTGAACAATTTTTAGAATCAAACAACAATGCTAGTACAACATAGTCAAAACTATGGAACACAATGAAAGCAGTCCTAAGAGGAAAGCTGATTGCAGACAATGATCACATTAGAAAACCAGAATGAATGTCAACAAATAACCTAATATTAAACCTAAGGCCAAAAAACAACATCACTCTGAACCCAAATTTAAAGAGGTAAATCATAAAAATTAGGACAGAAACTAATAAAGACTAAATAAGTACAAAGAATCAACCAATTCAAGAGCTGGTTTTTTGAAACAATAAACAAAATAGATAAACCCTTAGCTAAATTTACAAAAGAAAGAGGAAAAAAGACTCATATCAATCAATTAGAAATGAAAAAGGCAAAATCTCAAAAGACACTGCAAAAATCCAGAAAAGAGGCAGTAACAATGAAAAATTGTATTTCAACAAACTGGGAAACCTTGAAGAAATAGATTTCTAAATTCAAGCAATTTATCAAAACCAAATTATGAAGGCATAAAAATTCTGAAAAATCCAGTAACAAGAAAAGAAGTTATAGTAGCATAAAGAAAGCTTCCAACTAAGAAAAACTCAGGACTTTATGGTTTCAATGAGGGACTTCCAAATTTGTTTCTGCAGCCAGCATCATTCGGATCCCAAAAGGAAACAAGACTCAACTAAAAAAAGAAATAGGCCAATCTCTTTCATGAACATATATGTAAAATCCTCAGTAAGATATTAACAAATAGAATACAATAAATCATCGTAACCAAGTAGGTTTCATCCCAGTGTTGCAAGGATGGTTCAACATAGGCAAATCAATAAATGCAATGCACCACATAAGAAGAAGCAGGAGAAAAACTCCATGATCCAATCAGTAGAGGCAGAAAAACTGTTGACAAAATCCAACATTCATTCATGATAAAAAGAAACAGTCTTGAAGAAAATAAGCATAAATAGACCTTACCTATATCCAATAAAAGTAATTTATGATAATCACCAACATCATACTTAATGAGGAAAAACTAAAAGTTTTCCCTCTAAAATCAGGATGCTCACTATCACCACTTTTGTACAACATCATACTCAAAATATTAAGGAGGGCAATCAGGCAAGAGAAAGAATACACATAAAAAAGGAAGAAGTCAAAACATCATTATTTGCATGATCCTCTACATAGAAAATCAAAAAAAATCCACCAAAAGACTGTTAGAATTAATAACCAATTTCTGTAATGTGGCAGGATACAAAAGTAACACACAAAAATCACTAGCATTCTCTTATATAATTAATGAACCTGCTGAGAAAGAAATTAGGAAAACTTTACTATTCACAATAGCAGCAAGAAAAATTAAATACCTTGGAATTAACATAGCTAAAGAAGTGAAAGACCTGTGTAATAAAATCTATAGTACTTTGAAAAAAGAGATTGAAAAGAACGTCAGAAAATAGAAAGATGTCTCTCCTGTTCCTGTATAGGCAGAACCAATACTGTCAAAATGGCCATGGTTTCAAAGCTGATTTAATACAATGCCAGTCAAAATACCTACAGCCTTCCTTATGGGACTAAGAAAAGCAACCCTAAAAAAATTCATAAGAAACAAGAGGAAACCCAGAGTAACAAAAGCAAAGCTGGGGGAATCACAATTCCTGACTTCAAGTTATATTACAAAAGCTACAGTGATAAAAACCGCATGAAATCAGCACCAAAACAGACACATGGATCAGTGAAATAGAATACAGAAATGAACTCAGGCACATACAGCTTTTTATTCTTTGACAAACATAGAACAAAGGAAAAATGGCCTTTTTGGCAAATAATGTTGGGAAAACTGGAAATCCATATGCATTTAAAGTAGGATTCATATCTCTCTCCATGTACTAAATTAAAGTAAAAATTTGTCAAAGGTCTAAGTATTAAAACATAAACATTTAACCTACTGAAAGGCAAAACAGATAAAACTCTCAAAGTCATAATTGCCTGCAAGGACTTTCTGAACAGAAATCCAGTTGTACAAGAAATAACAGCAAAAATCAACAAATGGATTTTATCAAATTAAAAAGCTTCTGCAGAATAAAAGAACAGACAGCTTTCAGAATGAAAAAAAAATTTTTTCTCAGCTATTCTTGAGGCAGAGAATTAACATCTAGAATATATAAATCAGATGAGCCCAAGTAAAAGATCTAATAAAAAAATGGGCAAGTAGAATGAATAGCTACTTCTCAGAAGAAGCACAAATGGCCAATAAACATATGAAGAAAACTGCTGAACATCTCTGGCCATCAGAGAAATGTAAATTAAAATACAGCAACATTAAGATTTTATTTTTAGAAAGAATGGCAATCCTAAGAAATCAAATAATAACAAGTGCTAGTTTGGTTACAGTGAATAACAAACACTCTGCACTGTTGGTGAAATGTAAACTAATATAGTCATTATGGAAATCAGTATAAAGATTTCTTAGAAAACTAAAAATAGAAATTCCATTCAACCTAGTGATATTCTTTCTATATATTTTTCCAAAAGAGCTAAAAACATCATATTACAATGATACATGCATACCCATGTTTATAGCAGCTCCATTCATAATAGCTAAATGTTGGAAGCAGCCTATATGTCCACCAACAGATAAATGGATAAAGAAACATAGTATCTACACATCACATATTCATCTATAAAGAAGGATAAATTCAAAACTCTAGTAGGAAAATGGATATACATGAAAAACATAATGTTAAGTGAAATAAATCATGCATACAAATTTAAACACTCTATGATTTCTCTCTTTAGAGTAATACAAAGTATGAATGAAGAACAAATTAAATGATAAAAAGAATTAAGAAGATAGATCTTTTGCAAATGGAAAGGAGTCCAAGAGATCAAGAGTCTAAGAGAGAAGGGATGAAGGGAAAAGGGATGTCATAAAAAAAAATAGACTTACCATGTATATGTACCAAATACCAATAAAAAATTTAATAATTGTATGTTGCAAATATGAACTGAAAATATAATGAAAATGTAGAAAGAGGATCTAGAATCAGAGGGAAGGAGATGGGTGAGGAAGAAAATGGGAATAAAAAGAATCAAGATATATTAAGTACATGTACTTAGGGTGTAAAGTTCATGTACTGCAATCATGTACTAATTAAATTAGATTAAAAATAAAAAAGAAAGAAAGAGAAAACGAGGAGCTGACAAAAAGCAGGCCACCTTTAACAGAGAAGAGTTAGAGAAGAAGGAAAGGACTCCAGGTTGTGTAGCTGGAGGGGACACATTCTGATCAAAGGCATGAGACCAGTCCAATTGAAAATGCTAGAGGCTGGCTCTTAAGAATTTAGCCGGTAGGCTGAGTTCTGGTTGATGAGTATCTCAGTCCTGGTTTCTACCTTTGGAAATTTCATGGCTTGAGGGATAGTTCCATTCTCATGAAATGATTTTCTCTGTTATGGCAGTTAATCATGTGGACTTCTGCTTTTCCTGGAACCCAAGTGATCACAGGCTAAGGACAAAAACTAGTCACTTCTGGGCTTGGTTGAGTGTCCCTATATATTCTTTATCTTGATGTCCTCACTCTTTAAGGGGGATGAGATTACAGAATTCAGAATTAGCCAACTTTTAGATAGGTATTCCCTAAATGATAACACATCTTTATGCAGAGCTGAGAAGAAATTTGACCCAAAGATTTACAGTAACAAAGGATGTAAAATGAAAGCCAAGCTTTCTTCTGTCTTTAGTTACCTAGTGGGCACCTGTAGACCCATATGAAGAGTTATGTATTTTTACTAAAAAAGGGCTTTTAACTCTCTGTCTCAGAAAAAAATACAAGTTATGCATTTAATGAAAAGCGAGTAAAGGCCCAGGATTCTGCCTGTGTCCTACCCTGTGGTGTCCCTGACTATGCCATAACTGAGTCAATTCCTGCTGACCCTCCAGATTTATTCTCTGCCCTTCTCTGCCCCACTCCTGTGCCCCTGGCTACTGGTACAGACAAAAAGTATTCCAGTTATTTGTGGAGAATTTTAAATAATGGGAAATCAAACAAAAGTCAATCTGCTTTTAATTAGCACCACAGTTAAAATTCTAAAATCAAGAATTATAGCAGTTTTAATAATATATATGTAGGTTTCAAATATTTTCTTTCTCTTCTCCTTTCCTCTCCTCTCTTTAAAACAAAACCATTATATTCTATACGGAAGTTATTTCAGATAGCTTCCAGTTACAAAGTCAGTGTAGACACACAGAGTCCCAGTGACAGGATTTCCTTTGCAAGATAAGTTTTCTAGGGTTCAGAATCCTTGGACTTTGCTATGGGAGCAGGTTTTGTCTCTGACAACCAGAGTACAACATATTACTTGTTTAAATAGTAGCTTACAAACAGTGATTGTCAAGAAAAACAACCAAGCATGAGTTCTATCAATTACGTCATTCAGGGTAGCTACATGGAATTTTAAATTCATGTTTAAAGTATAAAACATTGAAATACCCTTGGGATAGTAGGGCATGTCTGCAATCCCAGATACTTGGATGGCTGAGGCAGTAGGATGGCGAGTTTGAGTCCAGCCTCAGCAACTTAGTGATTTATCAAGACCCTAACCCAAAATAAAAAATAAAAGGGGTTGAGGATGTAGCTTAGTGTAGAGGCCCTACATGATTATTGTTTAAAATAAACTATCTTATGTAAGCAGGGGGGAAAGCATTAACAAATTATCTGCTCTGGGAGTCAAAAATGTCACATACCACATTGCCTGTATGGAACATATAAACAGCTTCCTTTGTTGCCTGCTTCTAGTGGACTCATAAGGGACTACTGCCAAAAAAACAACAAAGGAAAAAAGCAAGTTTGGGGCATTTATACCTTCCTTTCTCTGTAGGCTTGCTTTGGTTTGGCAACATATTTGACTTTGACCAGAGATTACAACTCAAGTCAAAGATTCTATCCACATTGCTGGTAATCAACAGTCTTTCTTTCTCTTTTCTAAATTATGGTAATGCATGTTCCTGTTGACAATCCAGACTCCACTGTGCAAAGGCACTGCCTTTAACCCTTACTGATCCAAGGTCGTTGCACAGCCTCTTGTACTATCTTTATATCCTTACCTTTATAAATTTAAGTCTGAAAATTATCCAGTTTGTACGTATCAATTATTATCTGCTGAGACCTTGTCTTACATATATATTCTTATTCCTCTAAGGTCCAATTTCCATCAGAATTTTTCATTATCCTAAACCTTAAATGGAAAATCATCTTCTCCTTCACTATATATAAATCTAAGCCTATGAGCTCTTAGGATTATAGAAATGAAGCAACCGATATTAGTTGTTTAATTATCTTTGCTGTTTAGGGAAGTGCAGGAAAAATCACAAGATGTGCATTTAGCTAAGAAATCCATTGCAGCTCAGCATCTAAAAATTACTCTCTTCTTTCAAATAATTGCCAGTCAACTCCTAAAAATAAAGTCCAACAAACTATAGCATTTAAATCAACTTGTCCCCAGGCAAAAATCCTTTTATATTTTCCTACTTCTCTAAAAAGTGGGAACTAAGAACACACCAGTTGTACTCTCTAAAAATTAAATTAATACATGCTGTTACTGATCAAAACCTCTGATCATTTTAAAATAATAGAAAGAAGGCAACACTGACTTCAATCTGTCCTAAGCCATGTGCATGATTTTATAATATCAGTGATGACTGAAAGATTCTAGTAAAAGCTTTTTTTTAGAATAAAGAATACTTTTGTTGCTAATATTTTTAAATATATTCAATGAGAAAGAAGACACATTAAAATTAAGAGAACTTTAAGTCTCTGACATTATATTTAAAATAGCTTTAATACCTTCTAAGAACTTGACCTTATAGCACCAAACTCAAGCAAAAAAGCCCAGAATTATACCTAGCAAAGAGGAAAATCACATAATTTCTAGAAAACAATTTAATAATTGGGTATGACCTCAGAAAATACAATTACTGGGGCTAATCTTAATGATAGCCAGAGTTGAACAACACCAAAATCAATAGTAATAATACCTAACACTTATATGATGCTTACTATGCACGCTTACTGTGTGTGATTGTTTTTCATGCACTGACTTACTTATCCTCAGAACAGTTCTAGCAGTTAGATCACTATTGTTATTCCTGTTTTACAAATGAAGAGACTAGACTCAGAGAATTGAAGTAATTTGTCCAAGGTCACACAGCTAATAAGGGATAAGCACAGGCCATATCCCCAGAACCCCAAACATCCAATCACCATGGTACGCCATCTCTGTGAGAACTTGGGGAAAAGACACTTTTAATGGTATACAACTAAAAAATACAATCAGTTTAATCACAACACATGAATTCCATTTAATTTCTTTAGCCTTTCCAAGAGTAACAACTAAATACAAGAGCTGATCCCAAGAGAATGTCACTTCTGTAACATTACAGACATGACAGCAGCAGCACCTTGGGACCTCATATTATCAGGAAAAAAGAGATAATTAATGAACTAATTCAATCATTCCCATCATTTAAGAAGGAATCAAAAACCCCTTTGTGGGGGCTGGGGATTTAGCTCAGCGGCATAAGCACCTGCCTTGTAAGCAGGCGGTCATGAGTTCGATCCCTGGTACCGGTAAAATGAAAAAGACAAAAAAAAAAAAAAAAAAAGAAAAGAAAAGAAACAAAAACCCCTTTGTGATTCTATGGACAGCTATTTTCCCTCTCCACAGAAAATATCTACTTTACATTCAATGTCAGGGAGTTTTCAAAAGCCTTGAGCCCCTTCCATGGGGCCAATGTGAGAAAACTCTTCTTAGATGACTTTTGAGTCTACAGTGCTATCTATCTTATAGAAAAAAGAACCAATCCCCTTATATTTATTAAATGTCTAACATAACAGACAATGTGCTGAATACATGTGAAGAATACAAGGAAAGATATTAAATAGTCCCTGCTGTAAAGAGCTGTATAGAACTGCAAAATAAGGTAAGAGTAGAGACTTACCTTCGCTTCCACAGGCACTCAAAGAGGTAAGACTTCTAGTGAGGGTTGCCTGGTATGACTTCAAAAAGAAGATGTGAAATATGATCTGGTTTAGAGAACTGATAAGGACTGAAGAGAAAACAGGAAAAGGCACAGAAAAAGATAAACAAGAGAATTTTTTTTATCTTAACACTTACATGGAATGTGTACTCTAAAATTTTTAATTTTATGAAAAACATGATGTGTTCACCATAACTACTAAAAGCCTATCTTCCTACTAGAGAATATGCTTCATGCCACATCACCACCCAGTTGCTCACCTCAGCCCACCTTCTGTGGGGAGGGTATCACATAACTGGAAGCCTTTAGCTATCTCTCTCAGAAGCCAACTAGAATCTTCATTAAGCTGTTAACCACGGTAAGGATACCTGTCAAAAGAATTTGGCTTGAGGTTCATAACTCATTTCCCCATGGTCAGAGGAGTTTACAAACAGAAAGTTATTTTAATTCCAAAGTGGCTTTGTTTCTCATTAACAATCTTACGAGCTTCTACCCTTTCTATTCAACTGTCAGAGGTTCTTGATGTTCTGAATAAAGAAGCTGTTCAAACTGGGAATAAACAGAAGAGAGGAAAAATCACTGTTCTTTTTCTCAGACTCATGTGGAGTTGTTGAGCTGGTTCAGCTTCCTAGGGAGCACTGCTTTTATTTTCTATTCAATCCTGGTCATGAATCAGGATTCAGGAATTTGCATTATGCAGCCTTGATTCCTGCCAAAATTCTTTCCAGTAAAAATACAACACAGTACAGGGAAGAGAAATTCTGGTAGGATCAATGTTGGTTGAAGAACTTAAAATATTGGAATTAAAATTTGAAGGGAAACAGATTAAGTCATTCTTAGCCAGACTTGTCCAAATACATATATATATATATATATATATATATATATATATATATATATGCCTAATTAAACTGTCATCACACATTCAACCAGAAATGTCTCCCATGTGCAAATGAGTTTGGAGAAGTTGCCTCCCGTCAAGAGATTCACAATTTGAAGTATTACTGATATAGGAGAGCTATAACCTCCAACCTGTTAGATGTCAGATGTGGTGAGTTTGTATTCCCTGAAGTCAAGAAATGAATTCCAAAGGACAAAGGATGTTAAGAGTAGGAAAAATTTCTGAGAGACAGCTCTGCCACCAAGGTACTTTGTCAGGAGTAATTTATACAGCAAAGTGACAATGTGGGTACAATGTTAGTCGAAGTATACTCAACCTATAGGATTACAAGTACAGCTGCTCAGCTAATAATGATCCAATGGGGAAGCAGGTCAAGTAGCAAGGGTACATGGAAAGAATAAAAGCATTTTGAGGAAGGAATGAAGCTGGATAACTTGGAAAAAGAACATCAGAAAAACTCCCTCTAAAAGACCACTACCAAGTAGCTGTCAATTTTATAACACCTTTATGTAATAATACCATAATATTATAGTACCAGTTGTCAATTACATATTCATAAAAGCAATTCATGTACTCTACTAAATATAATCATTTAGCATAAGTTTGCATTTAACATTTTTATTCATGTTCGACAGTTATTGTTCATTTTTAAATATATAGTAACTGATACCCAGAAGACAAGGTTGAAAGTAGATATTTTCTACATGATCTTTAAATAATTTTTCTTTCCTTTTTCCACACCTCTTATTATTTACTCATATATTCAACTGTGTCTTAGAGTTAAAATCACTTTAAATATATGAAAATCTAAAAGATTTATAAATGTATCTATTTCTCTGAGAACAAGTGCTTTCTTCTTTTAAAATAATTAGCCAAAAAGAGACTAGAACCTGTGTTTGTCATTAAAGTTCTCCTCTCTATAATTTTTTTAAATTTGTAATTTAGCTTCCTATTTTGACTTGTGAAAGTTGCAAAATTGTATAAGGATATCCAATATACTTTATATCTACTTTTGCAAAATGTTAGCATCTTACATATCTACGGTTCAGCTACCAAAACCAGGAAGTAAATGTTGATTATGTTATGGACTAATCTATAAACTTTATTAAAATGTTATCATTTGCCTTTCTAATGGCCTTTTTCTGGCCTAGGATCTATTCATATTAACTCAGGGCATTAATTTGTCATATCTCCTTAGACTCCTCAAATCTGAGATAATTCTTGTGTCTTTGTCTTATGACCTTGACAATTCTGAAGATTATGGGCCTGTTATTTTGTGTAAGGTCACTGTTTCTCTTTGATGTTTGCTCATTATTAATTCAGGTTGTGAATTGTTGGAAAGAATATCACAAGAGTGACATTAAATCTTTCTTAATGAATCATAACAGACACATAAAGTCATTGTCTCATAGATGATGTTAAATTGGATCACTTGGTTAAGGAGTGTTTGCCATATTTCTCCACTATAACGTTAGTATTTTTCCCTTTGAAATTAAGTATTTTTATGAAAAGATGTTTTGATATTACTGCTATGGTTTGTGCTTAAATGTTCCCCAGGCAGATATAGCTCAGCAGTACAAGTGCCTGCCTGGCAAATGTGAGGTCATGAGTTCAATACCCAGGACCAAATATAACTAAAGAAAATAAATAAATAATAAAAATAAAAGAAATGTCCCCCAAAACCTCACGCAGTTGTGAGGGTTGGGCCTTCTAAAGGTAGCTGAGTCTAGCATTTGTGACTGGTTCATTGTCTAGAGCTGGAATTGGCCAAGTAAGTGCTATACCTGTCCAGGGGTGAGTAGCTAGCATACAATATAAGGGAGGGAAGGAGATGTGCTTTTCCCTTTTGCTCCCTTTCCTCTTGTCCTTTGTGGCTGCCATCTACCATTGCCCCTTAGTCATGCCACCCTGTTTTGGAATCAGCTGACTATGAACTGAAACCTCCACAGACTGTGAGCTAAGTAAACCTTTTCTTTCTTCATTCTGGGTGTCAGGTATTTAGTCTCAGCAATGAGAGAAAAGTAACCAGAACATTACCCAAGTACTTTCGTCTACTAGTTTTATAATCCATTGATGGGGGCTGGGGACTTAGCTCAGCGGCATAAGCACCTGCCTTACAAGCAGGCAGTCGTGAGTTCGATCCCCGCTATTGAGAAGAAAAAAAAAAAAAAGATATAATCCATTAATGATTCTTATCTATAATAATTATCATATTTGACAGATAGTGATTTTTTATTTCCAGTTGTTTCTTCATTTGATAATTAGAATTTCTCCCATAAAAAGACATTTGTTCATTTTAATTATATAGATTCATGTATATTTATTTTATTCTATGAATTATAATCTATTACTACAATTACTCATTTTGTTGCTTAAATTATTTTCAGTTTGCCCAGGGGTAGCTCCTTCAATAGTTCCTTATATCCTCTTGATGTGTCTCAATCATGTATTATGCACATCGTTACTTTTTGGCATAAGATGCTATAGACTCTTCTTATACTTTCTTTGCCTCAGTTCTTGAATCAACAATTTCTATAAGGAATTGAAGTTCCTTTCATTTGGGATAGGTATATAGAAACCAAGGTCTGGGCTGGTAATGCCCATGCTACTGAGTTTTCACTTTTGAGCCCTTTCAGAAGTATGTGTGCGTGTGCTTATCTCCATAAATCATACTGGTATCTCCGATTCCAATTCATCATGAATCATTTTAGCCCTCATTCTCTACCAATACTTCTTTCTTTGACTGAGTTGGGTTTCATTACCTGTGAGATATTTATTTATTTGCTCTAAAATAAACATAAAATAATCTCAAAATAATCTCAAGCTATTACCTATTAGTTCAAACATTCTAGAATTTAAACAAGTTATATCCTTTCCCTCTATTTTTATGAATAATATTTCATCCCAGAACAAAAGATTTAAAAATAAATTATTTGTATATGGTCCTTTTACTCTTGTGCCTTACAATATATAATCAAATAATTTTGCCTTACAATCTATAATGAAAACATAATTCCAAAGTTTCCTATTTTCTTGGTCATCCGATTATTATTTTGTTATTTATATGTAAAATGTTCATTTCTTACTATTTATATCCTATTTTGGATATCCTTACATCCTAGATGAATTTTTTGAATAAGTGAAACATTAAATGTCCTGAAAGTCTGATTATATGAATAATTATGCACAGTAACTCATTCCCTCTTCATTTCTTCTCCATTTCTATTTATTTTTTTCCTATCATTCATTACATATAACAAATGCTATTCATTTCTGGTTATTCATCCTGTATATCTTTTTTTCTCAAATGTATATTTTAATTTTTGCTTATCTTGGTTGCATGAAGGGTATAATATTATAACTAGTCATTTATACTTTTCTCTTTTACTTAAAATATTGTGAATATTATCCCATAGAAGTTCATACAGGCTATAATTTATTTTTAAATCTTTTGTTCTGGGATGAAATATTACTCATAAAAATAGAGGGAAAGGATATAACTTGTTTAAATTCTAAAATGTTTGAACTAACATTTCTTAGAAAAAATTTGTTTCTAAAAACATGAATGTCTCAGATAAGCATGACTAAATGTGATAGGATTTTTCCTTTTGTTGCACCAAACAGCTCTTCACTCATCTACAATAAAGAATCTCTCCTGGGACAATACTCCACACAGACTGTAAATTACCATTCTGATATTTCTCTTTTGAGCTATATATTAACTATGCAAGTAATTAAATAATTATTATGAATATTTATTGACTATTTCCTGAAGGCTGGTAACTATGGGCTAAAATGCTCTGCAAATGGGAGATAAATACAGTAAAATGGAAATGATGACAAGTTAACAATGCCAGACCATAGGAAAGTGGGGTTAAAATGCACTAGAAATTCAGAGGAAGAGAGTCCTGCCCAGTCCAAGGAATAAAGACACTAGCTGTTAGTGTTTGTGACTGAAATTATAAAACTGATGATGTTTTGTTGTTGCTAAACTAATGAAATATTACAGATCTCAGGAACAAGCTAAAAGAAGAAGGCATTTATCTGTGATGGAATGTAACATAACAGACAATTTTAATCTATGAAAACTTCAGCAGTATCCACTAGACTCTGACACTGATCCTGTTAATACATAACTTAATCTCCACTGGAAAACAATGAAAATATCTAAAAGAACCATGAGACAAAGAGAGAACACAAACATTAACAGGCTACACAACAAAGGAAAGGGAATCAATGACAGCACAACTTTCAGTAACTTTTCTGAATAATCATTAACATGGATAATATAGTGCTAGCGGAAATAGTTATTCTAAACCCTGTCATTTATACCTACTATGTTTTATATTTAGAATGTCACTCAAAAGTCTCAGTGTGTGCAGAGATGGAGCTTTTGGAAGGTAACTGCGTCCTAAGGGGACTGTATCAGTGGGCTGATCTGCTGATGGGTTCATTGCTAAATATGCTATTAGGTGGTGGGCTCTGGTTGGAAGAGTGGGTCATTGAGGGTGTGCCTTTGGGGAGTACTCCTCCTTTTCCAGCTCTCCCTCTCTCCTTTGCTTTTCGGTAAACACTGGTGAACAGTTTTCCACTGCCATCCATTTCTGCATTGGAGCCAGATGACTCTGGATGAAATTCACTGAAGTCATGAGCCAAAATAAACCTCTCCTCCTTTAAGCTGTCACCTGCTTCTGAGATTCCTGGATTCAATGAAAATGACTTGAATTTTCAACAAGGAAGACTACAAAACAAAATGTATGGTCTGATCATATTTGTATAAAAACAATGGTTTGAATACATTTTTGTAAGTATGCATAGACAAATGCCATGAAGATAGCCCCCAAAATATTTACATGGGTTGATTTTAAATCTGAAATATGGGTGAGTTTTCCTGTATCAATTATATTTTTATTGATAACAATTACAACATCTCTAATAAGTTCTTTGTGTATAAGCTGCTGTCTTGTAAATAGCACCTTCCTCTACATGCATAAATCTAGCAGGCAAAGGACAATTACTGGATAGTCAATATGACAAATCTCACTCAGCACTAAATCTAATACTTTCTTTCTCTGCAGTTCCTTCTCAACCATTTTATCAAGATTCTTTATGCTCTCCAGCTTTCTAGTTTTCCTCTCAAACAAGTTTATTCAAACAAGTAAAGATACAAATGACATTAGGTATGTACACTAATTCCTTCCAACGATTGTATAAATTGTTTCCTCCTAAAACAAACTAAAGGTCAGTGGTGTATTCCTAGAAAAAGACAGAATCTTTTCTCATCATGCTCCCCTTTGAGGACTTATGTCCCACCTGGATCCATACAGGCTTTCTGGAGGAGCCCATCCCTCATCTCTTTTATCGCAGTCTTGTTCTTAATGGCAGTAGCCTCTCCTTCCTTGAGCAAATTCATTTCCAACAATCTTTTTCAGAATCTTTCAGCTACTGTCAGTTTTCTGGCACAACTGATATACACAGATGTGTCTAGGGTACAGTAGAAAATTCAGAGACTACAAATTGGAAGAATTATATCTAATCTCTGCTCTGTCTCCGATTAGTAACTTTTAGCAGGTTATTTAACATCACTGTATTTCAGTTTCTACTTTTGGGAAAAGAAAAGCTACACTGAGATCTTCTTCAGCTCTTATATGAGAATTCTAGAGCTATTTTCTGCTTTTTAATAATATTCTGGAATATAGTCAAATTTCTCCTAAGGTATATCTGAAAGCCATATTATATATATTTGTCTTCTATCTTTAAAAATGTGGTTGAAACATATTATCAATCAGAATATATCCAGTATTCACATCATGAATAATGGGGTTAATTCTCATTCACAGATTAGCACAGTACAGCAGAAAGTGAAATCTTTCGCCTGTTTCCTACTTTAAAACAGCTCTCCTGCTTCTTCCTCTCTCCCTGTCCTCACCCCTCCCGCCTCATTCTCCTTTGCTCCCCAGCCTCTGATTTACTCCCTCATCCTTCCCTCTCCTCGGGCTGCTGCTTCTTTTGACCTTCTGCTCCGTCCCTGGCCCTTCACTCATTCACAAATGATAGGAATAAAGTAGCACAGCTGACAATCAGAAAGCTATTAAAATCACTAAGCAATATTTGGGAAAATGACAAAGAAATCTGCACAAAAATATTAATTTATTCTGATTTAGCCCACCAACAAGAAATGAGTTGAAGGCTATTTCCAACCGGCAGGTGACTCCTATGAATCAATGTGAAGATTCACAGCTGTAGATCCTGTGGCACAGTGCAGAAAAACAACCCCTTATACATTGATAGCTGAAGAAAACTTAGTTCCTCTGGATGCAGCACATTCTAAACTAGTAGCAAACGCAACACTTAATAAACAGTGGCAATTTCATGGAAGTTGAGGAGGACAGTGGCTAAGAGGCTGGAGACGGCAGGGAAGGGAATGCTGATCAAAGGGCACTAAAGAACAGTTAGCAGAAGTAAATTTTGATGTCCTTATTGCACAGTAGAGTGACTACAGATAATGACAAGATATATAGATATATACTATGACTGTATATTCGTATCTGTTTGTGTGTGTGTGTGTGTGTGTGTGTGTGTGTGTGTGTGTGTGTGTTCGCGTGCACGCGAGCCTGCTCAAGAAAAAAGAAAATTACTCTATGGGTACCGCCTACAAACTTAGGAAGGAAGTTGCATTTGGGGAACATGGAAAAACCACAAGATACCATGAATTTCTGAGTGTTTGAACTGATGAAGCTAAGAATAGTCCCAGAGAAACAGTAATGAGTTAAAAAATAAATTTCAACTTTGAATATTTTAGACTTTGTCCAAGAATCTTACAGATATCTACACATAAAACACAGATATTACATCTGGGGGGATATATAGATAGATAGATAAATAGATAGATAGATAGATAGATAGATAGATATATCCACACATCCTGGATCTTTGCACTGAGCTATACTGAGCTAAACTTTTTTTTTTTCTTTTTTACTTTGAGAGAAGATCTCACTGTCACTCATATTATCCAGTAGGTGGGGCTTAAATTTTCAATCCTCCTGCCCCAGCCTCCCAGAGTGCTAAGATTACAGCATGCACTATCGTGCCCAGCTTCAATGGATTTTTTTAATAACTAAAGAAAAGAATTTTTAATGCTTTACCACAAAGAAATGATACATATTTAGAGAGGTAAACATGTTTACCCAGATTTTAACACTATACATTTGTTAAAATAGCACATAGCACCTCACACATACAAATAATTTTGAGTCAATTAAAATAAATAAATTTTTAAAAACATAGGCCACTAGTTCCAAGAAAAAATAATCCTAGTAAACTAGAAATATCCACTCAAACCAATACCATCAAAAGAAGAATGCCTCTTCTTTTATGACCATATAATCTGAACTTCAGGGATTTTTCAAAACTCGAATCATAGTAAATTTGTAAATAAACGTATTTAATGGGCATAATAGCTGTTGTTTTTACCCCCTGGAAGATGTTTGTTAAGTTTTGTCCTTTTCAGGGTGTCGTAAGATTATAGGGAGTCTCTTTACTGAAGGTGCTATCAAAGCAAGGTGAGTGGGTATATTAAAACAACTCCTACTAATTCCATACGTTTTTAGTACCATAAATAGAATCAATTTTTGCAATTGTGAGTTTAATTATAAGCATCATTCATTCTCCTTCATCTATCCTAAGTCACCTCATTCAAATCAGTCCCCAAATCCTTCCGCACATCTGAGCACAAAATGTTTTCAGAGTTCATGCTCAATTCACACTTTGCCAGTAAAAAAAAATCATGCTCCCTAAAACCAAAACAACTGAGAATAATGTAGACTTTGTTTTTTTTTTTTTTTTCAGGACCTCACTGAAGGGTGGGGCTGTATTATCACAAAACAGGCAAAACCTGTTCCTGTTCACCCAGTTCATCACAGACATTGTAAGAGCACAAGAAACGCTGGCCTGGGGCCAGGAAACCGAAGTTCCGGTTTTACCTTTACCATATATTTTTACCTTAAATGAACAGTTTAACATGTCTAAAACCCAAGAAACAGGACCGAGGTCCATTTGTTACTATAATTCTATAACTCCTTATAGGTAGCCATTCACTGTTATCCTTTGTTTTACTTCTCTCTGTATCACGTAGCATTAGTAACAAAACAGGAGTGACACCTTTAGAATTTGTGATTTTAATTCCTTCTCTCCCATGAGAATTTATCTAGTGAATTAAAAATATCTTGAAAACTTTACAAATCAAGGCAATACAAGACACAGAATCTGTACCCTAGAGACTCTATTACTCTGGCATGACAAGAAGTAATCTTGTATTTAAAAAAACAAACAAACTCCTTTCTATTATTCTAGAAAAAAAAAAAAACAAACACACAATGGCCAAAAATTCTTCTTGAATCTATAACAGAACATCTAAATAAAAGATTTTGCTCCTTAATAGCATTTCTCCAAACCCAAGTCTTTAGCTGGGCGGCAATGACCCCTAACCAAGTGCTCCCCATTCTTGCACTGACCGCAGTTCTTTCCTGATCACAAACCAGCTCTTCAGTAGTCTATCCCTGGTGCCCACATGTCCATTGGCAGAAGAAAAGAACATGATTTGGGGGAAAGGGTGTAGAACAGCAGCATGAAAAGCAACTAATGGTGAAGTGAGAAGCTGCATTTCACCAACCTTTAAGTTCTCAATAAGCTAGTAAAATTTTTTAAAAAGCTCATTTTGAAAATAATTCTTAAAAATCTAATAGGAAGGTGCCACAATACAGACTGATGCTTCGCCTCTCTGTAGGGTTGGAACAGACAATGGCTCTTTCTTTGAGCAACAGATGAAAAAGTTGGCTTGCATTCAGGACCATGTTTAAACACTAGTCACCATAAGCTCAGAGGAGGTATTTCCACATAAGAGGATCAATGGAACTGACATCAACTAAAAAAATGTCAAAGCATATCTCCTTATCTCCAGGGAGTTCTTGGGGCAGGTTTGGGCTTACTGAGTGAACTGCCATCACTCCTAACATTGCAATTTCTTTCCAAAAGCCCCTAGTTAAATTTGATTATGTTAAAAGTCATGTGATGTAATTCCAGCACAAAGGTACTAGGCAAGCATACTGGATTTTCCATGACTGGATAAATTTAGAAATTCTATTTTTCTACCTAAGAATATGTGATAAATTTTAGGTTTTAGAATCTACAGTCATTCTGGAGAATAATACAGTCTCTTGAAAGATAATTCATCCACCTTTTCAGGCTAGAACAGGAAATGACAGAATACTTTTATGCACACACACACAGAATCCTGTCTTGCTTCCTATTAAAGAACATTAATTTATTCCTATGGCAAGTTTGTGTTAAAATACTATTTTTTATAAATGTTAACAAATATTCTTTGTCTTGCTTTGACACAATTCTTTTTTTTTTTGCACACCTAAATATTTTTATAATCCTTGAAAACAATTTTATTATCAGCCTTTCATTATTTATCACTGGGGAAAAAAATCCTGATATCTGTCTGTCTTATTAAAAATTCTATCTATAATTCTAGAATAAAGCATGACATTTCTAAATTAGTTTTTATTTTGTTTTGTGGTATTTTCTTGTCTGTCTGGAGCAGAAGTGTAGGGTTCCAGGGCTACTATGAATTTCTGAGCCAGTGTGGAGCGGGTGAGGCCAGTGAACATACCAAAGACATGCAGGTGGTGGCAGCAGCACCCTTTGCCAACTCCTTCCTCTGCCCAGCTGCCACTCCCTGCTCCTATTCTAGGCAACCATACCCAGATCACAGCAGCCTTCCCGCTTACCTGGAGTTTTGATATAGCTCCTTTTGGTGTAGCTCATGAAAAACTGAGGCCATCACAGATTTCCACACTTGATTCCACACTATCAAAGGCAGTGAAATCCAGCAAGCATCTATCAGAGATCTATTCTGGACATGTTACTAAAACAGGCCCTTGAATTCTATCAGTCTTGTTCTCTGAGATGATAAAATGCAGGTAGGCCATTAACAACATTCCTTTATCAGGCATAAGATACTCAATGAACTTTTTAAATTGAATTTTCTAAAATGAAGTATCTAAAGCAATTGCTAACACTTCCTGGCCATTTACAATGTGCTGGGTGTTATACAAAAATTGTCATTAAGTATTTTACTTACTCCTCACTGTAATCGTATAAAGTAGAAAAATAATCAGAAAATTATATCAAAAAGAGAATATACAACCTGTTCAAAACTCACATGGCAAGCATGTGATAGGAAGAAGACTGAACTTGTGATACCTGATTTTAAAGTTAGTAGAGATGTCTTCATCTCAGAACCCTCCAGGTAAACCCTATTCTCAAACAGCGGGGTTGGCTGACCCTAGGCAGAACCCCAGAGGAAATTCCCAGCAAAGGCTCAGATAGTGAAAGAACTGAAGAGCGTGACTGTCAGAAGGGAAGCAGGAAAAACACGGGAATAGCAGCACAAAGGAGGAAAGGGAAATGAGTGCTGAGAACCTGCTAAGTAACTCGTAATCTTAATTTTATAAAGTGTGTATTACAAAAACCAGTTTTCACTGATAAGGGTACTGAAGTACTAAAGCACCTAAGATTAAATAATATGATAAAGGTGAATTAGGATTCCACTGAGCTAGACATGAGCAGGTAGAAATTTTCATTTATCTAAGCAAAGAAATGAGATCAGATAGTAAGTAGGACCCTGGATTTGGAGAAAAGGGGATTTTAGAGCAGAGGCTAGGAGAGAGACTAGTTAGAAACTGACAGAAGACCCCAGTGCCTTCAGTCACTTGCCATTAGAGAAAGATTTGGGCAGGTGAGCTTAGGCTAGAAAAGTCAGTGTGCCAAAAACCTAAACAGAAGGTTTATGTGCAACGGGTACATGACCAAGAAAAGAAAAGATGCTGCTCTCTTCTCTTGGGCTTGCTCTCTTTCCATCCTTCCTGTATTATAAACTTTGGTTTCCCTCCTAGTTCTCCCAAGTGTTCTGACTCCAGATTTCTGTCATTTTTCACCTTCTTTAATGGCCCCAACAATGGAACCAAAGCATACTTTCATTTTCTGTATTTGTTAAATAAATTCAGATGTTGCTACTTAATTTTAAAATTACCTAAACAGATAATTATTTAATCTCTACTACTTCCCAGAAACACCACTAAAGTTAGAACCAAGATTTTCTTTATAAGGAAAATGTTTATTGGCATTTTATATCTTGCTTTAAAACTTCTCTCTCTTGTCGGACATTAGGTATTTTGTGTTCATGTTTCTTCCACATGAAGTTAAATTATCCATATTTGCAGATGCCAAAACCCTTTTTCTCTTGCTCTCATTTTTTTTGCTTTGCAGTGCTAGGGACTGAACCCAGTTTCTCAAACATGCTAGATGAGCTGTAAAGAAAGAAAACTCTGAGGTTCTCATAGGTAAATGGATACAACTTGAGACCAAGCTCAGGGGTGAAAAGGTTCAGAACCACTTAGGTAAATAGCAGGTTGCCTCCCTAATATAAAAACTAATATAAAAGAAGTTAGTGAGATACAAAATGTACAGTGTACCCTGGGAAAGTGTCTAAATAGGGAAGGCAGAGAGCATTGTTAATCTTGTTTCATGATTGAAACCCATATTGTTTTCATCATTCTGTTCAGTTTGGTTATACTCTGTTCCAGCTTGTCTACTTGTACTAGATTTGAGGGCATAGACAGCTATTCCAAAGATAGCAGGGTATACTATGGTACCCATTTTTAATTTCCCATTAACTTAATCTGAAACCCTGTATTGCTTTCACTGCCATGTTTTGGTTGATTTTATTTGAATCTGTTTTGTTCAATCAAAAAAACTCAAATGTAAGCTTTTAAAATTTCTTAAAATCTTCATTCCTGCATGCATTTATTCATTCATTCACTCATTTACTGACCAAACACTGATTCTTACCCTAATCTGGGTAAATATGGTAATATAGATTGAAAGGGAAATAATCAAAATGCACACTCAAGGGCCTTTCATTTGGGTTCAAGGAACATATAAAGACAGATCTCACAAGCCACCTGGCTCAGTACAATTTTTATTTTTTACTTTGTGGTACTGGTAATCAGATCTAAAAGCATTACACCACTTAAATATATTCCCAACCCATTTTTTATTTTTATTTTAAAACAGGGTCTCACTAAACTGTCCAGGCTGGCCTCAAGCTCACGGTCCTCCTGCCTCACCCTCCCATGTAGCTAAAATTACAAGTGTACAAAACTACAGCCAGTGCCAAGTACTATCAATCAGGGTAAAAGATGAGGATGCCAGAGAAGAAACAAGTGACTACCTGAAAAGACTCAGAAAGGTTTCACAGAGGAGGCAGTCCAACTAGTCTTGAAGGATACTCGGATACAAGTGCATTTCCAATGACAAGAATAAGGGATAAAAAGGAGCTAGAGTGTCACATCAGATTATCAGAGGCTTTAGACGTTCAGCTGAGATAAATGAGTTCTTAAATCTAAGAATGACATGGTCAGCTTTAAATTTAGGAATGAAAAAACAATATGCAGATACATTTTTGTAAAGAGAACAGAGAAGAAACAGCTGCAGTTGTTGTCAAAGTATAACAAGGGATTAGATGAGACAGTGTCAAGGAGAAATGAGATCACGAATTTATGACAGACATGACAGGGTTTAATCCATGATTAGAGGCAGAATCATAGGGAGAAGACAAACCCCAGATTTTCAGGCTAGATGGAAGCTAGATAGAAGATGATGCCACTCACAGAGATTGAAAATAAAGTTCTTGGCTGGAGCTGCTGAGCTCAGTTTTGAAGTGTTGAGTTTGAGACATCTACGTCAAGATCCAATCAGAGGTGCAGAGCTCAAGCCCGCAAGCAAAGTTTACATATCAAACCCTGATGCAAGCATTTTCTGCTTTTAGGAGAGGCTGACAACATGGGAGTAGATCAAAGGGAACCAAAAAGCCCAACGAGAACAGGGATAAGAAGTGAGGAACAGGATAAGATGAGGGAGAGAAAAAGTAAATGAGAGAAATGTCTTTCTATCTTATTGCCAAGGAAAGGTAGAAGCCTCAGGCCTCCCGAGCCTTCTTCAGGCAACGCCATGGAAAATAAGAAAACACAGCAGAATCACAGAGCCTGTACCATTAATAGCAGCAAAGAAGAAAAATAATTAATTTTTCACTTTGTTCCAAAGTACAGAACTTTTGTTTGTGAATAATTTGGTCACAAATAGAAGCATTTATCAGAATTTTATTTTTGTTTGTAAAATCTACAACAGGTGACAAAGGCCATCTTTCCATATAAACAGGAATGTGGCCTTCTTTTCTAGAATCGTGGAATGAATTAAGTTCATGAACCAAGGTATCACTGTATTTAATAAGATTTAAAAAGAAACTGAGTAGACAAGTGCTTTCATACAGTTGGGTTACAAGTTTCAGTTATCTGGAAAATTCACTTAGGTGGAATAATGTTTGCAAGGGTCAAGATAAAGAATTACTTCCTCTTACAAGAATTTTACAAGTATTCTCCACAGCCCCAACCATTTGGAAAAAGAATAACCACTATCCTAAAAGGAGGTTACTGATTTCAGTAGTTTTAAAACTTTATCATACTAGGAAATGAATCCTATTAGTTTAAAAGTTGGTTTGGTATAGAGCCTAATACATCACTCACATGAGGACAATCAATAGACATTATTTTCTGCTAATGATTAGGCAACAGCAGGCATCCAGTCCTCCACTACTTTCCTCTCTTCCAGGCATGAGCTCCCACTAACTTCAAAGGAAGTTTTAAAAATGAATTAAAGCAAAGATCATATATTCACTTCAAAGGAAGCTGTGAACAACAGAAGATATTTCATGGCGAAGGGACAGAGATGGAAATTTTGTTCCTTATTTTATGCTTAATGAATACCATCAGCATTTCCTGTGCATTCAGCCAAGAGTATACTTTCATCCCTTTATAACAGTTTCTATTATGATGACATAATACTTGTCCATTCTAGAAAAAAAATCAATATCTGCATTAAATATTTCAACATTATTACAGTAAGGCCAAATATCTTTCTGCCTCTTTTATATTGTAGCCATGACAATAAAATCAGACCATGCAAAATATTGCCATTTTAAATGCATACCACAATCTCACCATAAACAATGATGAGAATTATTCTTGATAACATAATGTTCTTTTATTGTATTTAGATCTGATTCTCAGGTTTCTTTTTTCTCTCCCAAATATAAATAATTAATATGAATAATTTTAGAACTTTCAGTGTAAATGTCTGCCATGCCTGTTGCTTCTTTGCATGGTAAATATCAATATACCATCAGCACCACTTCAACATATAAAAATGCAGATACAGTAAAGTACCCCACATGACATTGAAGAGACACTAAAAATAAGAAAATATCCTTCAAGTAGGACTTATTTTCTCCATAAAAAACTTTAAACTCATTCTAAAACAATAATTATGATTAATCAGAAGCTCTTAACCAGGACTCACAAAGATTCTGGTCTTCTCCTCCAGAGGCAGGATATTCAGTTAAGAAAGAGACAAACTTGAACAGTTAAAATTGTGCGTGTAGGAAGAAAACAGCCTTTTTTGTCCAAAAGCTCCAGCTTTTCCTAAGGATTTCCATACTTCTAAGACTGCCCAGAGTCATGGCTGGCATGACCCATCCCCTATATGACTTAACCACACATTAGAGTTGTGAACCTCATGATGTAGAAAAGAGTGATCGAGGAAGTCAGAGAGAGCTTTCCTCTATCCCTCTGGGGAAAACAGAGAGGAGCATACATGACCATGTTACACAATTCAAAAATGCCATGCACGACTAAATTCCTGATAGTGACTCACAAATGAAATCAATGGGAATTTTGCCAATAATAAGTCCAAATAAACAAGAAAAATAATTGCATAAATCCAGTAAGGTTTAAAGGGTATAGGCTTGCAAGAAATTCCAAGTCTGATTTTAAGTTATAATATATGACCAGACCACTTAGGAAAGTAATGTTTCCAAGAACTGGTAGTGTATGCAGTCAGGACAAAATAACCTAACTGTTGTCTTGCTCAATATACAACTCAACTGAACCCAAAACTAAATGGTTAAAGTGAAAACAAAAACTAAAAACATATAATCTCCTTAATCTAACATAGTAGCCTGGCTTGAATCTAAATTTTCATCCACATTTTGAATCAGGTAAGTTTCTAATAGAAAATTTTATTTTATTTAAAAGAGCAAGTACTAATTTTCTTTGTGTTTTGATTATTTTATTCATTCATTATATAAACAATGACCAAAAAAAGGCCCATGTAAGAACCCAAAAATAAAGAGATGTAGACTCCATTTTCCTTGAGCTACAGGAGAGGTACAGCAGACAAACACGGGACATCTCACAGAAGTGTGTGCTCCATGACCACAGGGAATAAGATGCAGATAAAATGTGTCTCTGCAAAAATGAACTGAGAAAAAATGAGGTCCAGTTTCACTTGGAATGTTTCAGAACCAAATTCTGAAACATATTTTCCCCAAAATAGGACCTACCCAGGAAATAAGCCCTAACACAGTTTTTCAGAGTGAAACATAAAGCCTACCTCAAACATAAGCCCCAGTTAAGATCTTTAGCCAGGTGGATGCATTTAGTACATCCATTGCAACACATGATGGATGTATTGAATTATAATAATTTACTGTATAATTAAATATAAATAATATTGATGATAATATAAATTGCAATTAAGTATTTGGAAAAATCCAACCAGGTAACTTTAAATGAGAAAAAAAGGCCTATGTAAACAGATGAACTCAAGACTTATTGTCAAATGAACTACTGGAGCACAGGCACAATATGTAAATAATATGCACACCTGATAATGAACAGACATGGTTAGGTCTAATATAAATCTTCATAATTCAATATGTCATGTATTATAATGAACATATGCACTAGTGTCAAATAAAGAAACATTTTCTGAATTTTGGTGCCTGCAATATTTCATTACTTTTCTATGGACCGTCATTCTTAATATTAAAAAATCGGAGATCTTGGGAAGATGGCAGAACAGTAAACAGCAGAATAAACAGCCTCTCTGGGAGAAAGAGTCTGGACACTGGAATGTACATTTTTGAGAAGACAAGAAGGAAGAAAGTGGGTCCCCTTGACCTGGAGAGAACCTAGAGTGAGAACTGAAGCTCACAGAGACAATTTTAAAAAAGAAAAAACTTTAACAAAAGAAGGTGATAGCTAGAGGCACTTTCATCCAGAGCTAGAACTACCATGCGAGAAGAGTTGTCACAGTGAACCTGGTGGCTGGCAAGCCAAAAGGCCTCTTTGGGGAAACACAGTGGCAGAGGGGAGTAATGGACCAGAGAACTGCACTAGCTGGCAGTGAGTATGGGGGACTCAGTCCTCCCACAGGAGTGGGTGTTTGGCCAGGGTCCATTTTGGAGTTGGGCAGGATAAGCCCAGAGGCATAACTGCAGCTGACTTCATTTAGCCATTCTAGTGTGGAGCAGACTGGTAGAAATTGCTTGGACTGAGTTCCACCCCTGTGAGCAATCCAGCAGCCACTCCGAGGTTTCCCTAAAGCTATCTCCAACCAGCTCTGCCCATCCTGCGCATACTAAGGCAGTGAGGGCTCCCTGCAGGTAAACCAGCTCAGGAGGGAGGCGCCAGCCTGCCCAGCCCTTGCTTGCACTCCACCAGCCACTGGTGGTAGCCCTACATCAGTGCACCCAATGGTCATCATCTGATACACCTTTCCTGTATGCTTCAGAGAAATTATAACCAATACAAGAAGTGCCGGGGACCGCACTACCCACTTGTCTGGAAGAAACCAGGAACATGACAAGAGGAAGAAGCAAAAGGCAATCTGTGGCCTCTAAGCCAATTAGTACTGGTCCAGGAGATGAACATATGGAAGAGATCGGGAGCTGCACACCTGAAGTTTCTGAAGCAACAGCAACTGAAATAAAGAAACAACTTCAAGAGGCTATGAAAAGAATTTAGAACAGAAATACTATCTCAGGCAAAAGAAGAAATGAGAAACATAATAAAACAATTGCTAAGTATCTCTAAAGAAACATAGATAGAAGAATGGAGGAGCATAGAAAACTGAGGGAAATCTTCAATGAAGAATATAAAAAGATTTAGAATACATGTAACAGATTCAAAGAGATTATCAGGAAATTAAGAACTCCATTGAAAGCTGGAAAAACTGCTTGAAAGAAACTAAAGACAGCCTATCAAACCTTGAAGACAGGTTTGCAGCTTGTGCTTGTGAAAGGAAAGCTCTCTTAAAAATAACAAGGCACCAGGAAGTAACAATACAAAGGCTACAAGATGACAAGAGGATCTATAACTTAAGGATAAGAAATGTTAGTGAAGAAGCAGGGGTAAACACAAATGAAACACAAAGGCTATTTACAGAAATAATTAAATAAAACTTCCCAAGCATAAGAAAAGGAAATGATACTCAGATATAGAGGCATACAGAACTCCAGCCAGCTGTAACCAAAATAGACCTACACCCAGACATATAATAATCAAGATCCCAGAAATTCAACACAAGAGCAGAATATTAAAAGCTGTCAGAGAAAGGAAATAAATCACCTATAAAGGAAAATCGATCAGAATCATGACCGACACAAACAAATCAAGAAGACCTTGGAATGAACTATTCCAAGTCCTGAAAGAAAATAACCTCCAGCCCAGATTGATACCCTGAAAAACTATCTCTCAAAATTAATAGAGAAACAAGATGTTTCCATGACAAAGAGGAATTAGGGGAGTTCATGACCACCAAACCAACCCTACAAAAAATACTGAAGGACATTCTAGAGAGAGAGAAAGAAGACCATGGTTTCAGGAACAGCAGCAGAGGGGGCTCACTGAATGGGGCAGACAGTGGAATGAAGGGGAAAAGTAGACAACCAATGGCAGAAAAATAGTATGGCAGAGATGAGACAGAGAAGGTTGGCCATAATCACTAATATAGATGGCCTTGATTCACCAATAAACAGAAACACAGGCAGAGTGGATCAGGAGATATTGCCCATCAACATGATTTATTTAAGAAATAAATTTAACCTGAAAAAGGGTTAATAGACTGAAAGTTAAAGACAAGAAAATAATACTCTATGTGACAGGGAACCAGAAAAAAAGTGGGGTAGCTTGCCCATCAGCTGCAGATTTGTTAGAAAGCCATGACACTTTTAAACAATGGAAAACTACTCAGTGATAAAGAAAGAAAACCTTAAGGTTCTTGTAGGCAAATGGATACAACTTGAGATCATGCTCAGGGTAAAAAGGTTCAGATTCACTTAGGTGAATAGCGGGTTGTCTCTCTAATATAAAAACTAAAGGAATTAGTGGAAATCAAAATGCACAGTACATCCTGGGAAAGTAAAAGGGGAAGAATTGTCTAAAAAGGGAAGGCAGTGGCCATTGTTAATCTACTATCATGATTTGAAACCCATATTATTTGCATTGTTCTGTTTAGTTTGGTTTTATTCTGTTTGTTATCTACTTATATTAGATTTGATGGCATGGACAGTTATTCCAAACGTAGCAGGATATATGATGGTAACCATTTTTGATATCCTATTAACTTGATTTAAAGCCCTGTATTGCTTTCACTATTTTGTTTTGACTGATTTTATTCTGTTCTGTTTTTTTGATAAGATCAGGTCTGATGGTACAGGCAACTACTTTGAAGACAATAAGATACACTAGGATACCCATTCTGGTTTGACTATCATCTTCTTTTGAAATCCTATAATGTCTCCATTGATTTGTTTTTATTGGTTTTGTTCTGTAGTGTGTTGTTCAATTTTATTATGCCTGATGATATGGGCAATTCTTTTGACGATTACAAGAGGCATTATGGTAGCCATTATTGATCCTCCTGTATTTTGTTTTTAAGTTATTACCATGTTGAATCTTTTGTTTTGATTGACCCTATTTTGTTTTGTCTCATTTGGTTTTATTCTTTTCAAAATAAAATAAAAAAGCAATCACAGATATAAAAATATTAAAAATCATATATATACTTTTATATGTGTATATGAAGTATATATTTTTATATATCTACTTAGCTATTTATCAATAATCAGTCTACAGAGTGATAGAACTCCAGAAGTTTCCTTTCGTGTCTATCTATAACTTAATACCTATTAATCAATCTTTTCCCCAGCTCCCAAATCACTGTCTCTCCAGTCTCTGGTAACCACCACTCTACTCTCAACCTCTGAGACCACCTGTTTTGGATACCACATATGAATAAAATCATGAAGTACTTGTCTTCCTGTGCCTGGCTTATTTTATTTAATCTAATGATCTCCAGTTTGATCCATGTTGTCTCAGATGACAAAATTTTATCTTTTTATGTAACTGCATAGTATTCCAATTTGTACATGTATCATTTTTTTCTTTATCCATTGATCAGTTGCTAGACACATTGTTTATATGTCTTGGTTATTGTGACTAGGGCTGCAATAAAAGTGAGATTGCAGATTTTTCTTCAACAAACTGATTACTTTCCTTTGAATAGATACTCAGTAGTGGAGTTGCTGGAATATATCCTACTTCTATTAATTTTTTGAGGAAACTCCATACTGTTTTATATGAGGGCTGCCACAGTTGGTAGACATTCCTACCAACAATGTGCAAGGATTCTCTTTTCTCCACAGCTTTGCTAGGACTTATTTTCATCTTTTTGAAATTTTTAAATTTATTTTCATTAACGTATTGATCAAATATATTAATAGATTCAGTATTGTCTTAGTTATTTTTTAGTCATCACTGAGACAAAATAACTGATGTCCAAAGTTGGGAAAGGAAAGGTTTATTTTTTACAATTTTTGGAGGTTTCAGTCCATACTCAGTTGGCTCCAAGGTAGGGTGGCATGGCAGGGCCACAGTTCCTGGCAGCTGCAAACAGCAAAGCAGAAACCAGCAACAGAGAGAAATACACCTTCTTCCAGCCATTACATTGTATGCTGGCTTCACCCCTAGGTGGGTGTAGCACTGACACCATCAATCCAAGCCCTAGACAATGAACCAATCACAAATGCAACCAATGCAAATGCATGAGGCGGGGAGGGGGGGCACAAATGCATGAGGGGGGGCACTGACAATGATGACAAGTGTGATATTTCAATATGCATATATACAGCATGCACTGATGGATTCCAGTCTCCCTTTATCCACCTTCTCCATCCTCACTCCACCTTCTCTTTGGTAATAGATACTCTATTTAAAGGACAGTGATATCTTATTCATCTGAGAAGTGTCTGGTTATTTCTTTTGCCCATTTTTATTGGGTATTTATTATGGAACCTAATTTTTTTGAGTTCTTTATATGTTCTAGATATTAATCATCTGTTCAAGAAATAGCTAGCAAAATTTTTTCCCATTATGTAGATTGTCCATTCCCTCTATTTGTTCTTTCCCTCCTTTGGCTGTATAGAAGCTTTTTAATTTGATATAATCCCATTTGTTGATCCTCAGTATTATTTCTTGTGTTACTGGGGTTCTGTTTAGAAAGTCTTTGCTTATGCCTACATCCTTAACAGTTTTACCTATTTTATCTCCCAGCACATTAAATGTTTCTGCTTTAAAATTTAGATCTTTGATTGATTTTTATTTTAGTTTACGACATGGTGAGATATATGGATCTGGAGTCAATCTTTTTTGTGTGGAAAGACCATTTCCCAGCACCATTTATTAAATAAGCTAACAAGATGATTCTTGACCTTGCTTTATACCTTCAAGAATCTACTGAAACTAAAATCAAGAGTCATGATGACTCACTCTTCTTCTTACACAGGAAAAATGATACAATCAGGAAAGTAACACATGTAAATTAAGGCAGGTCCTACTAACACTAACATCTGCACCCCAGTAAACTTAGAAAATACAAACGCTAAGCAAATTTTTAACTGCTTACTTGTTTTATTTACATTTTGATAGTCTCCATTAGATTAATATGCTTTAGCCTAAGTGTACTTCATTACTTGGGGTTGAGGCAAGAAGATTACAAGTTTGAAGTCAGTCTGAGAAACCTAGAGAGATACTGCATCAAAATAAAATTTTAAAAGCGCTATGGATGCAGCCCAGTACCCACTGAGTTTAATTTCTAGTACTGCACACACATACAGAGAGAGAGACAGAGACAGAGAGAGAAGCAGAGACAGAGGCAGAGAGACAGACAAGAGATAGAACAAATACTACCCACCCCTTCATTACTTACAAAGCAGTAAAAGATTTATTTTATGCAAGTCACTCAGTTCTTCCATTTCATCAGCATTAACAAGGCCACTCGTTTCCAGTCTTATCAATCAATAAGTTATTTATGACTAAGCCTCCAGGCTGTGCAACTAAAATACCATAGAGTTCTGCTAATGGTCAGATGATCTAACAACAGTTTTAGTTTGTAGGAAATCAAACTCAATTATTACTTGGATTCACATCTAGACATTAAGCATTTAAATTTCACTCTGCATATCTAGCATTCATCAACAACTATTACAAATATTCCTCATAAGAACCTAGAATAGCTGGGTATGGTGGCCCACACCTGTAATGCCAGCACCAGGAGGATGAGGCAGGAGGATCACTGCAAGTTCGAGGCCACATAATGAGTCCAAGACCAGCCTGAACTGTATAGAGAGACATTGTTTCAAAGAAGGAAGAGGAAAAGTAGAAGCAGTGCCACCAGCAGCTAGAATAACAGATCAATAATAGCATCTTTATAAGATGGAATATCGCCAAGGATATAGCTCTGCAGCACAGGGCCTGCCTGGCAAATTGCAAGGTCATGAGTCTGATTCCCAGCACCAAAAAAGAAAAAAAAAGAAAAAGAAAAAAACAGATGCAAACTGATGGTAGCAAAAGACCAAGAAAATCTCCTGTTCCTGTGTGAAAGTGCTGTCACTTCTTTGAGAGCAAACAATAAGCTGTACCAAGCTGTGATTTGTGTTCTTTTGCCAGTCTTTTGGGGTTTTACTAAGTCACCTCCACCTCGTGACTGGAAGACATTTCAGGAACTCTGACCTTATTCTGCAAGTGCCGTGCATCACATGCTCTGTGACAAAAGTGGAACAGAACATACTGGTTTAGAAAAGATCATGTAATAATGGCTCTATGTTAAGCTGCTCTAAGGTATTGTATAATTTAAAGGAATGTACATGTTTGGTTTTGGTTAAAATCATGAAAAACAATTGTTACTTATATTTGAAATCAGTCTGTCACTAAAGGGATAAACTCAATGCTTAAAACGGATTGTTCTCTTCCTTGGCCATCTGAGCTTCTTTAACTAAATCCAATAAACATATCATACATTAATTGTAACTATTTTTAAAAGACCCTTTTATACCCCAAAGTGCTCCCAACTAGGTGCAATTATATGGCATTCTTTAAATGGCATGATGCTAACCATATTGGTCCACTCCTTAACCTTTTAAGTGATTTCCTTCTGCCCTTAACTATAAGAAGCTCAAATTTCTTTTTCTTTGCATGGCATTTAAACTTCTAAATAGCCATTATAAGTTTCTTGAGGGGCAAGTTGGTTTATATTTTGGTTTTGATTTGTTTTGTTTTTTGCAGCATTGAGGATTGAACCCAGAGAGCACTGAGCTACACTCCCAGCTTATTTATTTATTTATTTATAGATGGAGTCTCATTGAGTTGCCTGTGCTGGCAATGAACTTATGTTCCTCCTGCCTCAACCCCTTTACTATCTGAAAATATTGTACTACCATGCCCAGCAGACATTTTGGTCTGTTCTTTTCTGTTTGTTGTGTTAATTACCAAAACCTCCATCCCCAGATCCATTCCCACCACAAAATAACTTCAAACTCAGGTTAAATGCTCAGCTTTTATGGGTGTACTGTTGGAGCAATGCCTACCTCTCCAATGTCATCTCCACCTTCTCTCGTTTATAATCTAATCTTCAGTCATACTGTATTCCATTTGATTTCTTTCTCATATCTAGCCCTTTGTATATGTCCTCCCTTCTGTTGGCCTATTTTTCTCCTTCCATCACCACCATCTGTCTCTTAATCTCCTGTCTTTAGGTTCAGCTTTAAAGTCACTCTCTCCGTTAGCTAGGAAATGTCTTCCCACTATGTATACTCTCATCACCCTGAGCTTCTGCCAAGCTAATTAATGTTTATCATATTTTACAGTTAACAGTTTTGGGAAGGCCTAGAAGACAATAAATAACTCATGAATGGAAAACAAGTTAACATGATCATAAAAGGAGAAATATAAGGATGAAATGGAATGATAGTTCTGTTCTATCCTGCTGTGCAGTGGAATAAATTCAGTCCTAAGTACGAAGCACTAATAATAACATAGTCTCTGCTTACTCAGAGAGAAGCAATCAGATGTCTAACAGACTATAAACTGAAACAGTTCAGCCTAGGAAAAAGAGAAGGAATGAGGGAGACAAAAAATGAAAAACAGGAGAACTGCCTTCAACTTTCTAGAAGAAAAGATTAAACATATTTTGTAAGGCCTTGTGGAATCAATGGAAAGAAAAGGTAAGAGGTTTTAGCTTTTTAGCAGTCAAAGGTACCTCAAAATAGATATGTCTGAGAGGCGCTGAGTTTCCTGTTTCTAAAGGCATTCATAATAAGCTGATTGAGGCTCTAAAGGAATGTGAGATTATACTGGACTCTTTTTACTTACTAGTAAGTAGTAGAGGGGGAAAGTAGTAAAGATTAAAGTAGCTAAGTAGCTTGGTCAGATTGGTAAGCAAGTGCAAAAGAAGCCCCAGTGTTTATCTTTACTGAGCTGGTTAAGAATTCATCATTCTACCTGATGACATGGAATAGGACAGAACAAAGCTTAAAGGTGATATAGCCACTGACAAGAAAAATTGAAATTACAAAAGTGAAGTTGATGGAAGTACATTTCTGTTTAAAAGCAGAACAAATATATACAAACAAATACTGGATCAGTAGTCAGCTTTCAATAAAAACACAAAAAGAAAAATCTATTCTCTTGCATTTCAACTGAAAAGGAAAATGTGATTTTTTTTCAAACTAATACCTGATAATGCCCATGTTCATAAATTTCACTACTGGTCAATTAATAATCAAAAAACAAGAAGACAGTATTAACAATTCCATAAGCATAAACATTTATGGCTATTTCATATTCTTCAAATGTCTTGTGTGTAAGTGCATGTCATATTGGGCTTGTGATAAGTGGTCAGGTGACAAAATGACGACACTGATCTATGCAATGTAGGCTCTGTTGTTTTGTTGACCTAGCAGAGCAGAAAAGAAATTTTCAACTGTCAAGTGTTAAGAAGTGGCTGGGACTCTCTCATTCAGCAGAGCCATTCCCAGAGGAAATGGACCACTGTTCCCAGAAGGGCTTCCAGAAGACCTTCTGAATAATCAGACTTCTGAGTAAGAGCAGCCCTTTGCAAGCTGTGTGCTAATGTCCTTTTTTTGCCTGACTACCATGCAAGACCCTTTCAAGAATCTGTTCCATGGCTTCATGAAGGTCAGGCTAGATTGTAAAGCATCCAGAAGTACACTCTGGAACTTTTTCAGCCTCCTCTGATCTATATTATGACCTTGCATAGATCTCTTCTACCTCCCAGGGTCAAACCTGAGATTTGAACACCTCAATTTTCATAGTTAACACTTTGGTTAAACAGACTAAACACAAAAGAAAAAATTTTTTTACAGCTTTGATGACAACTACATCACTTTTTACATCAACTACATCACTTACACACACACACACACACACACACACACACACACACACACACACACCATTTCTAATCCAAATAAAAAGAAAGAAAGATTTCATTATCTAGTTAGAAAAGAAACATAGAAAGAAATTAAATGTGCAATGCTGGTTAAAGTCAACATTCTAAAAAAGGCTTGGTTTTCAGGACAGATTGTTTTGCTTTCACAATGGTTTTCTAAGACCTTGAACTGAACTCAGAGGATATTTGCTGAAGAACACAGCTCTCCTCCTATCCTACCCCACCCTGTCCACAGTCACTGTCAGGCACTGGGCAGTGTAGGGGACAGGTCGTCAGTGCAGTCTGACAACTCACCTGGAGGAGACACTGACTCATAAAGGACTGCCCACAAAGAATTAACTTCTAGGATTCCTAGCATCAAGATTAATTCAAATGTCACACTGTAAGAAAAGCATGACTTGTTTGCATGTAAATGATGAAAGCTGGCAATCAAGCATCAGACCATTTCAAATGGCAGGAGTAGGGTAAGGCAGTATTGTCATGGAGCCTGAGCAGAAGTAGCTCTTTATGGAAGAGACACAAAATAGAAAGTACAATGGGGAGAGGAAATGATGATGGGACAGGCCAGTGGTGGTGAACCTGTGCCACACATGTCACAGCAGGCTGTTCATTATCATTTAAAGCCCTAAGTTTCGCTATCACTGAGATAGGCCATGATGAATGAATTGCTCTTTAATGTTTGTGGTTTTGCTTACATGTTTATTTTAACGGGGAGATATTAAGAGTATTTATATGCAAAATGGAAGGGTCAATGAAGAAATAGATTATAAAATGCAGGATGCAGAGAAAGATTTGACTCTCAGGCAAGGAACCCAAGAAGTGGGAGAGGGACATATTAACTGCAGATAGGACAAGAACATTTCTCCACACCGGGAGGAGGAAATAATAAATGTATATGGTAGCAATCAGGCCTGCAATAGCCAGGAAGTTGAGGTAGTCTTACCTTATTAACAGTAGCTTTTCAGTAAAGTAGGGACATGGCCTCTCCTAAGAAAGGATAGGTGAGGTGGTGGGGACTTGCTTGAGGGTAAAAATTTAGACTTGGTCTTCGGAGGACAGGGGAAAGGCTGGTAGAACTACCTGGTAGCCCGGAGGCTTTGGACAGTTTCCCTGGATACAAGTACCCCAAAAGTACTATCACAGGGACAGAGTAGGGTCCCTGGGCCAGGGAAAGTGGGAAAAACTGTTCAGAGGTAGGAAAAAAAATGGAGATTGGTAGTCAAGAGGGTTAACTGATCATACAAGGCACACACTGTATGGTCAGTTCCAAAGAAGATCTTGACAGATTGTTCTGTGTAAAAGCTGAGCTGTAAGTCCTAATACCAGGACCTCTTTGAAGACAAGTATCACAGTGAGTTCTCTACAGAAAGAAAAGACCTACGTCCAAGCAAGAAGCAGCAATAGGGAATTGTTTTCTGGGCTGCAGAAAACTCCTATTTAGAGCATCTCTGTTTTCTTGAATGACTTAATCCTTAAACACCCTAAATTTGGTAAAATGTAAGGAGAACTTACAATAGAAATTCTGCGTCAGTATCTAGAAGAATCTAAACTGTTTCAAATCTTCTCATCAAATTATGTTACCTAAAACCTGCTGCCTCCTTTTCCTGCTCAGCTTTTACACAGAACAATCTAGATTCACTGTGTCTATATCCTTGCCCCTTATAAAGCAGCTTTACAACACACTCTTGCTTCTTCTGTTTCCTCTCTCATCACTCAGATTACAAGTAGGATACAAAACAAGACCAACATGGTACTACTCTTAACCTGATTAGAATCTACTGAGAGGAACAGCCATTTCCTTGTAAATCACTCTCTTTTGTTACTTCCCTGGGTATTAATTGTTATTCCCTTTCAAGGAATACCCACAGACACTCTTGTATCTCCTGTAACCACCTATTTACCTTTTCGTTTGAAGCTGTGATGATACATCCTTTGCAAAACCCTTTGGTCATCCCCCATGTAAACCTTAACACTTATTTTTCTGCGTTACTTTAGCATGTAATACATAGCTAATGTATTAGAGGTAAGGGCTTTAATTGGTTGGTTAGTTCATTGTTGTGCATTCATTTACTCACGAAGGGTAGTAAGTTCCATAATGGAGGGAAACATTTTTCCCCTGGGACATCAGTGGCTAGAAAACTATGAGCAGCAAACTAAAATGTAAGAATTATGTAGCCCATATCTCAGATAATACTCCATTAATTTATCTGATCAAACAACAGGGCCATCTGTGGCTCTTCCTTTTTTCTCACCTCCTATCCCATCAAAGACTTGGCATATTCCTCTGAAATACTGACTTTCTCTTCTGTTCTCTAACTCTACAGTCTCATAGCAGCTTTAGTCTTTTCCTGCTTGGCCTGTTACAATTATCTGCTCACCATTTTCGGCCTTCCCACAACAGGTTGAACTTCCAAGTAATTGGAAAAGTGATTTTCTAAAACACAATTCTGATTGTATAGCTCCCATATTCAATAAGATACATCTTAACTTCTTAGCATGCTCTAACCTGCTTCTCTAGTGCTATGTCCTACTTTTTCTCTATGATTTGCCTCTCCTTCCATCAGCCATTTTTTTATTTTGTATATGAGTCACATTAACTAGTACATGCTGTATTTCTTCACACTTCCGTATTTTGTACATGCTACTCATCCTACAAGGAACAACACCACCCCTAGTCTGTTCCTTATCCTCCCCAAACACATACATACACACATACAAGCACATACATTCACATATGCACCTTCTCCTGACAACCTGTTACTTGGAATAAGGGCCTAGCTCAAATGTTAAGTTCTCTCTGAAGCTTTTCTGGCAGGCTTAACTCAATATATATGTTAAGGAAATTTCACATTGTTTTAATGCACTGAATTCTGATTATGTGTACACATCTCTGTCCCTTAAAATATGTACTGCAGACCTATTGGTACCCACAACATATCTTGTTCATCTTTGTAATACACACAAGTTATATAATTCTATCATACAGGAAATTCTTATTGCATATTTTTTACCACTGCTGAAGATGATTGTGGAGTATATACATCTGAAAATATTCAAAAAGCAAAAGAGAAAACATTTAATGTGCACACTGGGGCACTCACTGGTCCACAGTGAGAGGGACAGATTGGATAATCCCTTGAGCCCTCTCTCAGTTCTAGTGCAACTCTCATAGCGTTTATTGAAGAACTACAATAGACCAAGAGATTACCAATTTTTAAAATAAATCATTTCATCCTTTTCCTACAACAGTCTTGTTATGAGGTAGACAAATTATTTCAATGCTGAAGGAAGAGAAGCACAGAGGAAGGACTTGTTCCTACTTTAAACGTGGAGTAAAGCACCCTACTGACAAGTCATTCAATAATAAAGCTGCAGAATAAGAAAAGAGCTCTCTCTAAGTATTGAAGCATAACACATTCCACTAGCCCTCAAGGAATGGGAAAGAGCAATCAACTGATAATAAATGAATGTACAGAAATCAAACTGTGTTCCTCGTAGCCTAATTGAACGCTGGTCTCTGTTGAGATTGTTATAAAGCATAAAGCAACTTTAATAAAAATCAGTAGGAATCTATCTTTATCATACCTCTAGTTAGAAAAATCCTTTGCAAAAAGAAAGATTTCATAGATAATGAAGAAAATTCTAATTAGTCTCTCATATCACATTTTATTTATCAGAATTCAAAACAAAATGTAGATTGCTTTCCTGTAGCAGTCCAGTGGTTCAGTGGTTACTGTGCTTTGAAGTAGCCGCCAATTTGGCTGTTTGCTGCCTCCTTTCCAGTACTAGCCTTACTGACCTCCTGATCTATTTGTCACCCTCGACCCACTCCCCTCATTCTCTGCCATTCATAACACAGCTTAAGCTAGCTTCTCTCCCCACCCCCAGGCTCCTTCTCTACAAGATCATCGCTGATACTCTTCTTAGCCTGTAATAATTTTATCCATCACCACAAAAATATAATTCAATGGTTACAAAAAGTAATTTGAGCAATGTAATAAATATGCTATTGGATAATAGACTAAAAATAAATATCTGTGACATCTGATCTAAATAAATAAATACAGAAAATGGCAAATATTCCTTTCAGAAAAATTCAATTAATGAATGTAGAAGACTGAAGAAAATTAAAATCACCATTATAATATGACAGTAATAATTCTAACAAGGAAGACCTACAGATGAATGCTGCAATCAGTGGGGAAAGTTTTTAAGAAAAATAAGATATGCACATAAGCTCAAAAATCATTCCCCCCACCACAGACTTTGCAATGATCATGGTGCTTTTAACATTTGCCGCAGGATTCTTTGATAGGCTTCACTCCAGAAGACGGAACTCAAGTGGAAAAAGGCACAGGGAAGGAGAAACAAGGAGAACAGATACACCATGTACAGGTAATAACTTCAATGAATATAAACATTACATATCATAGACATGAGCTAAGAGTAATAATATCAAAAAGAAATGGGTAGGGGATTCAAAGGAGGAGAGCGGTAAGTGAGAGAGAGGGGATTAAAATAAGAAAGAAGCTGTATTATATTCATGTACCCACATGCCAGAATGATTGCAAACATGCACTAATAAAAAAACAAGAAGGAGCACAATTTCTGTCCTATTGAGTGGGCTAAACTTAGTAACTACATCCCAGCAATAGAGCATGGAAAGAGAAATATAGTAATTTCACCAGTAATACCAGCTGAGTCAAATCACCAGTAATCACTTGTGTAGATATTAAGAATCTACTAACAAAACCTGCTAAAAAAAAAAAAGCACATCACTTTTATGATATTCTCCCTGAAATTCATAAACTCAGTCTGTTCAGTAGAAAACATTCAAATTTCAGAACATTTTATAAGATATCTGATCACCATCTACAGACTCTCAAGGTCACAAAAACTAGGAAAGATAGAGAAATTGCCACAAACTGGCAAACACGAAGGATATCTGACAACAAACACAATGTAGGATCCCGGATTGTACATGAAAAGTGTGGGATTGATGAAAAACCTAGGAAAATCTAAAAAACTTAGTTAACTTAGGTAACTTAGAAATATGTCAACTTAGAAATATTAAGAAAAGCCCAATAGATTAGCAAACCACAGCTCCGTTTGTGTCTGTGGATTATTGGTATGGAGGCTAGCAAATTGAGGGGGGAAAGCCTGCCCCAGATAGAGGTGACACCATATATACACAGAAATATTCTATGTTATCCTTGCAACTCTTGTAAGTCCCTAAATTATTTCAAAATAAAAGCTTTTATAAGTATTCTTCTTGCTTTATGCTTCTTATATGTATTTCTATTTTTCTAAAATGAGTGTTTTCTTGAAAAATCAGAAATAAATAGAAAAAAATTCATTTTTAAGGGCAAATATTTTAGAGAGATCTGCTCTCAGGAAAACGATGCTCCTTAAACTACACTCCTTCAGGATTTTATCTGTTTAGAAACTCCCTACAGATAATCCTACTTTATTTTGTATTTGGTATGTGTCTTTGTTTTTGGCAGCTCTACAGAGGCAAAACCCCTTTAAATTCCACACAGCGCTTAGAATCTAGTGAGTGCCAGCTGAGTTATTGTTATGGTTGGAAGCCTCCATCCATCTAAGGCTAATTCCTGAGCCAAGACTAGCACTGGGTCCAGCCTGCCAGCTGCTGTTTCTCTAGACCTCCTCTGCATCTGGGACCTCAGCAGGTGCCTACTACAATACAACTTTACATCAGAGTTCTGAGGCCAATCATACTCAGGATGCTTCATCCAAGTCTTCATCTTCCCTGGGTTACCAGTGAAATACGGCTTCTGACCCTTACTCAGTGGCTTCTTGTGCTAGTATGGGCACCTTATTATCTGTCCCACGCTGCATAGTTTTCCTTCTTTCCAATAACCCCTGACATACCCCACGCACAATCCCAGCTCCAAAGCAAATGAACCCTTTTACAACTGTACCTGTCCTCCAAATGCTTCATCCATCTCACAGCTTTATTGAAATCTCCTATAATGACAATACTCTTGAGAGATCAGAAACTAGAATATACCTGGAATTAATTCCTCAGTTTACTGAATTTCTAGCTCCTCACCTGATATATACAGGTTGCAGCCCAAAAGCAGATGAAAAACACAAAGGAAGCAAAGTATATCCAAAATTTTTTAGGTTCCAAACTTCATTCTCTGTGAGGAAGTAAGGAGATCTTTTTAAATTTTTCAAGTCTAGTACAGGTTTGTAGTACATAATGATTACATTCATCATAGGGAGTGAGTATATGTATATAACACATCTTATTTCTTTTCTTTTTCATCTCCTTTCCCTCTCCTCCCTCCATCTCCTGGTCCTCTTCCCTTTTGTAAAAGATCTCCGTTTCCTATTAATGTTTTCTTTTGCTCTTTAATTTATTTATACTTTGGTTTTCTCATATAGGAGAAATGATGTGATATTTAATCTTGTGTATCTGATTTATTTCACTTAATATTATGATCTCAAGATGCATCTATTTTTCTACAAGTAACTCAAATTTATCCTTCTTTATGGCATAGGACATTTCCAAGATTTAGGTATTATAAATTGTGCTGCTAAACATGGAGCTACATGTATCACTTTAATAAGATATCTTTAACTGTTTCAGGAAGATACCTAGAAGAGGAAGAGTTGAGTGGAAAGGAAATTCTATTAAAACTTTCATTTTTATATTTCCCTCTCTCCTCCCTTCATCTCACTGTTTCCTATAGTTTGTCTTTTATTTTTCACTTTACTTATATATTGAAGTTCTTATATAAGACGAATCATGTGATATTTAAACTTGTGTCTGATTTACTTCATTTAACATTATAGTCTAAGGTGCATCTATTTTCCTACAAATGACTCAAGTTTACACATCTATATGGTATAGTAGCTCTTAATTATGTATAAACATCATATTTTCTTTACCTAAACACCTGTTGATGGAATTTAGGCCACTTCCAAGATTTAGCTATTATGAATTGTGGTGCTATAAAATGGGAATGCAAGTACCGCTGTAATATGATGACCTTAACTCTTTCAGGAAGTGACCTAGAAGGGGAATAGAAGTATTCCTTTTTCACTGCAACAAAGCCAGCATTTGTTGTTCTTTGATTTCTTGATGATTCCCTTTCTTTGTGGGGTAGGATGATATTTCAGTGTTGTTTTAATTTGCATTTCTCAAGTGGCAAGATATACTGAATATTTCCGTAGAAAAATACGTAAGGAGTTAATTTTTAAGCAAGAAACAGTTTGCTGGCATTGTATGTTAAGCATCAAGCCCAGGATTTGCACAAGAATATAGGTTCCAAATTCTAACCAAGGAGGTACAAGAAATAGAAAAGGTCAAATTCTAACCATAATTTGATTGCTTTATCATAGTTTTAAAAATTGGTACTGGGAAATCTATCTGAGTTTTAGAACAGGAACATGTGCCTTTTGTGAAGTCATAGCTAGTACACCTGGTCTGTTAGAACTCTTGAAGCTATACTTTCTAGCCAGGGAATCAATATCCTAAACATAGTGTTTTTTGTCCCCCATTTCAAATTCATAGGAGACAATGATCTAGTATGGCTTCAGGGTCACATGGATGAACTGAAATTTAGCTTCTTTTCCCCTTCATTAAAGTACATCTGATATTTTTTATTTTTTATTTACAAACTTTCACCATTTTTTGAGCAATAAGTAATAGTGAGCAAAGTCATATACAAATAGAATTCTATGGCTAAGGTTCTCTAAAATGCCACAATGCAGACTATGCATTACTTATTTTAACCACTTTCAAGGGGGTGTCTTTTATATCAAAGATGCCATAATTTGCATTTTTATTAGTGTAATTTCCAGAAGAAAGCAGGAAAGTGTCCTGTTCCAATAAATCAGTCTAGTATGGCGACTTTCTTAAGGTGGTAATAAAATGATTTAAAGAAGCTATATTTTTTTCCTAATTCCCATAAAGGTGTCATATGGGCTAGTAGAAGCCATGATCTAATCATGCTCTGTAAGACTGTTTTCCATGCAATAATTCTATCTCTAAATTCTTGAACATTGCTTCACAGTAAAGAGCCACAAGTATTTCTAATTTTTTTTTTTTGGCTATTTCTCAGTGTTTCCATTTGCAGTAAATCTAACCTCAACTCAGATAAACATAAGGAAAAAATAATAATATATCTAGTGAAAACAGTATCTAAAACAGAAATGGTTGGCTGAGCTTTTATATACAGAAACTTATACCAGTTTTAAATGTCTAAAATTTCATTTTTCATGCATAATAATTCCTTGGCCTAGTTTTTTTAGTAGAGAGGTCCAATTATTTAACACAGTGAGGTAAGAATTGTCTCCTAAATTTGCTTCACCCTCTAAAATAAATTTATTCTCTGTATGTCACATAAAAGTGATTTTTAAGTATCACTGAATAAGTCAATAAATATTTTTTGGAACCAGTGACTATAGTAAAAGTCCCTATCATGCTATGAACACAATAAAGAATTTTCATCAAGAATTTTATACTTAGGTGGAAAAGAAAAATATTCAAATAATAATGGTAATCCAGTGTAATACAAAGTTCACTAAAGGTACATATTTTATCCAAACATATAGAAAGGAAGGAGTCAACTACAGGTGAGATATACATTAAGGTATCAAAGAAGCTTTCTTAGGAAAAGGCAAGCAAGCCTTTGTATTGACACATGAGTAAGGATTAGAGGGTGGGCAATGCTAGGGCATATAACAGCCCATGCCAAGAAACTCTGGGCACAGTAAATGACTTGACATTCAAGAAGTTCCAAATATATGCACATATAGTTAAAGAAAGTTGTACCAGCAAAAGGCAGAGATAGCGAACGAAGCACAGAGAGAGGAAAGTGATCAGAGATAGAAAGCATCACATTGCCTATGGAGGGCTTTTTATAGTTTGCTAAGAACTGAATTTCAATCTGCAGGCAAGAGGCATCATTGAAGGATCTTATGCAAGGATGTTATGCTCAGATTTCAGAGTATATCAGCTTTTTAAAGAATAATTATCTAATCATCTGGCAGAGGAACATAAGGAAATTCAGGTATAGACATGTTGAGGGGGACCTACAATATTTGGAAATAGAAATCCAGGTTGAAGATAAATCTGAGTCCTCAGGATATGAATAGTGGTAGCAAGTATCAGCACATATGAGAGGCCTTAGGCTGAGGGCTTAGGCAAGGGCCTTCAGACATATCCTTTGCCCTCTACAGGTTCTGTGGATAGAATTCAGAGGATCTTAAAAACATAAATGAAAAGAGAAAAATCATTAAATGAAATTTCCCTCAATCAATTTTAAATTATAAACAGGTAACAGGTAGGTAATTATAAAGGTAACAGGTCCCAAAAGTATTAGTAGAACCTATGATAAATTCACAATACTAGGGATCACCAATAGATAGCTCAGATATTTGCTAGTGACATTACAGTTTTTAAGATATACTAAAGTAAAATTTAGTTATTAATGCTTTAAAATTTTGGTTGCCATCACATCTATCAATAGATCTTGGTGTTTACTGTATTAATAAAAAAGCATTCTTTTTATCACAATTTTTAGAAATATATTAATAACTAACATAATTAATTTTCCATAGAATGTTATGTATTTCATTCAAGAAATTTGGAAACATTATCCTGAGAAAGTATCAAAAGGTCAGAGGGTCAGTGGTACAATTCAAGAACCCTTGGGTTAGTGTGAGAACAAAATCAAAAGAAGAAACCTGGGAAACATTTAAAGTAGTATGGTTTGCAGGAGGGAATGACCAACAATAATCAAGTTGAAAAGAGATAATAAAAGAGACAGAACAACCTATCAGCACAAGATCAGGAAGTTCACAGGTCAAAGTGATCAACAGTTTAGAAAAAATATTATACAAGGACTGAAATATTTTCCTTTCATTTACCAATACAGAGCTCTATCAGAGTTCTTTTGCTATATGCAATAGAATAAACTCTGTAACATAAAAGAAATATATTGAAAGATTATAAGTAACATAAAAGAAATATATTGAAAGATTATAAGGCAGGTCACAGAGTCCAAGGAAAAAAAATAGAAGAATTAGTCCAGAAATGACAGAAAAAGTGGATTCCCAGAGAAATTCCATCAGTCATGCCCTCAACTTTGTCTTAGCTTGACTTGAGGACTTGTGTCCATTTGTACCTGAACTGAAAGTTGCATCAAGATCTACAGAGAAGAGCAGTTCTCTAGATGGTACACTATCACCCAGAGGGAAAAGATGCTAGCTTGTAAATACATGTCCTCCTCAGAGAATCTCACTTTGATGAGAACAGTTTCAAAGTAAGAATCAGAGAACCAAGTAAAGCAGACTACCCTACACTTAGAAAACTGTCTTACACTTATATTAGCTGCCTGCTAGCTGGGTGTAGCGGTGCACACCTGTGATCCCATCACTCAAGAAGGTGAGGCAGGAGAATCACAGTGAGCTCAAGGCCAGCTCCATACTAGCTACATATGAGACTCTGCCTAAAAATAGAATAGAATAGAATAGAATAGAATAGAATAGAATAGAATAGAATAGAATAGAATAGAATAGAATAGAATAGAATAGAATAAAGCTTGGCTGTGACAAACAAGGAATGAAGTAAAAACAGGAAGGAAAGGCAGAATCCATTTGGATCTTCTTCTATGGAAAAGGTCTAGGAGGGACCAAGTCAACAGAAAAGACATATTCCTTACTTTTTCTTATTGGAATATTGTTATTAACTAAACTTCATACACATTAAAAAGTGATCACATGAGCAGAGTGCTTCCATCCTAGGAGGCCAGCCCAGGAATGGGTAGAGAGTTAAATGCATTGGTATTGTCAAGACAGCATGCAATTAAGAGTATTATGAATTTCTAATCCCTTCACTGAATGAGAGAATTTGTGCAAATCAAAAATCACAAGTTTTAATCAAATGGTAACCTAGTATTATGATATTTATAATCTACTTTAAAATGCTTCTGCAGAAGTAGTGTGAAATGTATGCAAATTGATTTTAATTTTATATCTAGGCTAAGTCAGCTAAAGTCATACATGCATAATCCAGGAATAGGGGCATGTGCTAGGCAGCATATTATCAGAGAGGGAGTGATCTTCCTCCTACTTCAGTCACTATCGGTTTAGCATTCAGCAAGTTAAAAGCTGGCAAAGGGTTTTACTTTGTGAAATTAAAGGTATCTAAGATGTGTGGGGTAACTAAAATAGTTCTGGAACACTTTCAAAAAGAAAGATTAAGAATTCTCTGATGAATCAACTTTGCACTGCTTTTGATGCCATCTGAAACATGTGATACACCCTCAGAGTATTAACAAATAGTAAATCATGATGAAAAGTATTATTGTGTAGGAATTAAGAGAGTTACAACACTTTTAAAAGCTTTAAAATGAAAAGAGTTTTATTCGGGAGAGCCTTGGGTAAGGTAAGAAGAAAGGGTTGAGTTCAACGGCAGGTCTCCTGCTAGTCTTGACCGTGCAAAGTTGTTTATGTGATGTGGTTATTCCTGTTCAATTTATGGGGAAAGCAGGGAAGCCAAACTAGAAGCTAGCACAAGAATTATTCAACCACTGATACCCCCACGCGTCTACAGTTGGAATGGAAATGCTTCTAAAATGAGGATGATGAAGAGAGGTAGTTTCCTTTGACTCTTCCTGAACAGGGGGCCAGGTGTTTCACACGTGTTGTCGCTAAGCCTCCCAATACTTAACAAAGCAAGTATCGTTTTTAAAAAGCACAGCTCTCAAAGGTTAGGCAACTTTCCTAGGTCCATAGGTACCACAGTTCATAGTGACACCAAATGCTGGACTCTGAAGATCTGACTGACCAAGCCTACACTCACCAGCATCCCAACTGCTGTCCTCGTGGGCATCAGTCCTCTAAGTCTTCAAGGGACACAGATTGCTGCTTTGCACTATGTGAACATTACTGTGAATAATAATGCAGTACTGTGGGCCACTGAATTAGAACTAGCTCCTGTCCACTGAAATTAATTTAGAAGACAAGTGAAAATCATTACTACACAAAAAAAGCAAAACAACAACAAAAAACATATTCAGGCCCTGAACTTGGCAACGTGCAATCCATTAGACTTCATATGAACTTTGGGAACTCACTGATCTTTCAAAATTTAAAAAGATCTTTACAAACTGTTTCCGTCTAGGATAACACATCCTTGTTCAATAGAGTCTCCATCCAGCACTCACTGCATTTTCTCCCCTTCTTCACCACAGCGCACTAGCTCCCACAAATTTAAAGTCAACCCACATTACATAGTGAGACCTAGTCTAAAAATAAAATAGAATGAAATAGAAGAAAATAAAATACTCAGCTGTGTCAAACGAGGAATGAAGTAAAAATATGGAGGAAAGGCAGAATCTCTTTGGATCTGTTTCTAACCTAGAAGAGATCTCAGATTATTTATGGATAGAGAAAGGACTCAAAGTGATAGAAGTTTAAGACCCAGAGGAGCTTTGAAATATAGGTTGAATCTGAGCAGAAAAAAAAATTACTATTGCCACTTACCCTGAGAGGCATTTATTGTTGCAGACACCATGCTAAACAGACTTCACTTGCATTATCCTTTAATACTGACAAGCATTCAAATAATTTTCTCTATATTATAGAATAACGAATTTAAAATAATAATTTTTAAAATTTTCCAAGGTCAAAAAGCTACACTGGCAAAGCAAGAAGCAGGAGTCTTCTTTCTGATTCTAAAACCTACATTTTTGACAATATTTTGCCTCTTTTCATAAGATCTAGAGAAACGACTTACGGTGGGGTGTTCCAGAAGGTGCTCCAGGGAGTAAGAAATGGATTTCCATGGCACGGCTTCACTTTTCTCTACAGGAAAGTACCAGCCAGGGGGTGAGAAATAGGAAGCTGGGAATGGCACAGTGAGGCTGATCAGGGAAAGATTGCTGCCATCCAGGCTGAGCACGGAAGAGAACTGGCCATGATAGGAAAAAACGAGTGAGGAACATGCTGAAGATCCACACACCGTCCTCCAGGGCTGCATAGGAAGCTTGTATAGTTTTTTACAGCTTCTTCACCAGATTCAACAAGCAACAAGGTTAGAAGAAATACATAATGAACCAAGTTCAAGTCCATCTTTGGCTATGTTACCGAGAGGGATGAAAATAAAGAAAATCTGCTATTATTCAGAGTAGTAATTTATTTGGCTCTAGAGCTCAGATTATCAGAGGTTACAATTATTATCCTACCTAAGGTAGTAGTAAATTAATACTTTAAAAATATTTATATACACACACAGAGCATGATTAAAAAAAACACAGTGAGTGACTGAATTTTTAAAAATTATTACAGTATAAAACATATTACCATAAATTCCCTTCAAAATACTTTCCCCACTTTGAACACAATTGTCCTATTGCTCTTGCCTCTTTCTGAAACAGTTCTGGAAGTCCTCTTTCTTTGCACTTCATGGCTGCCTCAATGTCCTGAATAATGAAAATTTCCTTTCACGGTCATTTTGAGTTTGGAGAAGATCTAGAAGATGCATGGTACCAGATATGGTAAATAAAGTGAATGCAGACACACCATAATGGATCTTTTTTTTTTTAACAGAAATTGCTTCATCAGAAATAATTTGGTATACAGAAGTCACAACTTCAGTGAGTATTCATTTACAAAATTAAATGTGGTCAACTTTCAACATCTCTCATTTCTATTTTCTAAATGAGTAACAACTTTCATTTCTTAGTCTTTGCATCTTAAAAATTCACAATTATCAAATACTATGTTTAGGAGAACAATACATCATAATCTTGGGTAACATGACTAAAATTTAGAAATGCCAAAAATTTTTTTAGGCTAGAGGAAAAAAGAAAAATTACTTAAAATCTATCTGTACATATAAAAGGCTTAAAGTAGAGATATAAAGTCCATACTTTAACATCTCTGTGGAAGCAATACTCTCTCACAAACATTTAAAATGTATAAAATTATTATAATCTGCCTGAAATCAAGTTGATCAGTTTTTAGTAGAAAAAAATAAATCATAGGAGAAAATAAAAGAAGATTCTGATTATATACCTTTTAAGTATATACTTATACATCACAGAAAATATCTGGGAAAACATATGTCAAATTGTTATTTACCTATGTTATTGAAAAATGATGGGCTTGGAGTTTCTACCCAGGGAAGAGGAGAATTTTACTTTTAATTTTGTATTACACTCCAGTGTTTTATATGTCTACACTATTCTTTTAAACCTCTGTCACTCATTTTATTTTATATTCATTTAATGTACTATTTTAGAATAATTCTAGATTTACAGAAAAGTTACAAATAATACAGTGTTCCCATAATATTTCTCACCTGTTTCCTCCATTATTGATATAATCCCATTACCAAAGTACATGTGTAAACACTATAAAACTGATCTTGGTTCATTACTATTTATTAAACTCCAGACTATTTAGATCTCACCAGCTTTTCTGTGGATTTCTTTTTCTATCCCAGGACCAAACTGAAGGTACCACATTGCATTTAATCATATCACGTCTCCTTAGTCTCTCTGGTATATAACAACTTCTCATGCTTTCCTTGTTTTTTACTATCTTGACAGATTTTAGGTAAGAGCTATGTTTTCCCAGGTTTCTCCACTGTAAACTTACCATTTATCCCTATCTATTTTTTGAAAGCAAGTCACTAAGTTTGGCCTAACCATAGGAGTAATTTAAGCTTTCTATAAGGAAAATTTGTCCCCTGCTTATTTGTTCAATCATTTACTTTTAGTAATAGGCACTCATGTATATTTGTCTCATACCTTAACTTATAACTCAAAACAGGATTATTTATTAGAGTGGACAGTAGAAGCTTTTTCAGCTTTGAAGCCCTGTTCCCATTTGAAATGCCCATTCTTTTGTATTTTGAACTCCACTTTCTGCGATTATGATGCTCATAGTCATCTTGAATTTTTCCCTGCCTTTGTCATAGAATTAATCATTTCAAGAGACCTGGTTCCTTTTATCAAAGAATGATGTGCAGGAACCAAGATCTGAGTAGTGTGTTCCTTCAACTACCTTTCAATAAGTTCCTTGAGGATTTGAGTTAGTGCATATGAAGCAATTTTTAACATAGCTCTTGATATATAAATGGAAGAAGACATGATTGTTATTGTTATTCACATTTATAATACATTTGCAATTTTCTAATCAAAATTGTATCTCACTAGTTGCTGCATCAGGCCCTAATGTGCCCTCAGATCTTTCTGTATTTCTGAAGATCAGGATCACATAAGGCCAAGAAGAGGCAGTCCTCCATCCCAGCCCCCCCGATTGCTTGACTATACAATATTTTTCTTCCAGTCTGGGACTAAACTCATGTCTCATTAAGTAAACTTACAGGCACCAGATAAAATATGGAATTACTGTTTCAGAAATAGTGGAGGATGACACAAAAAACCAAAAATGCCCTTTGGAAAACTTCTCAAAAGCATACATTGCTCTAACAGATATGACATTAAGACTGCACCTTGTCTCAGGAATCTGCCATTTCTCATAAATGTTTTTATTCCAAATTCTTTTAGTCATTTGCCTGTTTTAATAGCTAAACATGTAAATATTTATAGTTGATGTATACTATGATGGTTTCTAATAACAATACCATGATTGTTGCATGCCAAGCATATATCAGGCACCATTCTGGGAGCCCTGAGCAGTTTCAGTAAGTCTGCAAGACAGGCATTATCTTTTGGTTTTGTTTAGTTTTTATACCAAGAACTGAACTAAGGACATCGCAGTTGCCAGGCAAGCACTGTGCCACTGAGCTAAATCTCTGGCCCCATTATCTTTCCATTTTACAAATTTCAACAAATCTGAGCAACTTAGCCAAGTGCATGACGGTGGTAGCAAAAAAGCAGAACTCAATCCCAGATCTGTGTTTTACCAAATTCTATACTACTTGAAAAGTACTATACTTCTTAAAATACACTGTATACTACTACCCTTAATTGTTTAAAAACTGACTTTCATGACTTCTGACCTGTAAAAATTAGCATTTGTTACTTATAAAATAGTAAAGACCAATATTTTTATGATAATAAATAAATTATTCAGTTTAACTGCCTAAAATTGCTGAGATTTGGTCATTTTGACCACAAAAAAAAATGGGAATGTGATGTGTCAACTTAATTAAAATACACTCATTTATATTTTGCATGACTACCTGGAATAACAATGGGAATTTCTAGAGATTTCATACTCCATTGGAAGAGTAAAATAGAACCAAATGCTTTACTCACTCATTAACCATTTTATATATATTTAGTGGCTTAAAAAATAGAAAGCACACAAAGTTTCAAGATAAGGAAACTCTAGGCAAGGGCCGGGGAATTAGCTCAGCGCATAAGCGCCTGCCTTGCAAGGAGGCAGTCGTGAGTTTGATCCCCGGTACCGATAAAAAGGAAAAAGACAAAAAAAAAAGAAACTCTGGGCAAAAATGTGTTGCAAAAGATAATAACTTATTATTTTAAGTGAAACCTTACATGCTGACTACAGATTGACCACCAAGAATGCTGTGAATGCAAGCAATGAAACACAGCAGTGCAAAATATAAATGTTGCACAAACACTATTGTCTAACGTTTGTTCCAAAAAATGTATGTGAAATTCAAACTCCCAGGGTGATGGTATTAGCTGAGTCCTTTGGGAAGCGTTTAGTTCATGGTGGTGCACCCCTCAGGAATGTGATTAATGCCCATATAAGGGAGGTCTAAGTGAGACATTTTGTCCCTTCTATCATGTGAAGATACAGTTAGAAGGTGTCATCTGTCAACCAAAACATCAAAACATGGTCACTTGCCAGACACTGAATCTGCAACAGCTTGATCTTGGACTTTCTAACCCCCAGAACTCTTAGGAATGTTCACATTTATAAGCCACCAAATTTACGATATGGTATTATATAATCCTAAATGGACTGATAAAGTATTTTTATCTACCTGAAGGCATTAATCAAATATAAAATATTATTTGGAATATTTTTTGAAAATTGTAAGGTTGAACAATTGAAGGATACAGAGAACCCTCTAAATGAGGCATGAAATATTAGAGCTAATATTTAAAAGTTAAATTTAACTTTTTTGTTTCTCATAGAAGAAAACAAGGTTCAGGAAGATTATGTCAACATGTACTAAGGCTCTAGTTTCTCACTCCTAGTTGAGGGCTCACTAAAGTAGATAAGAGTAACATGCTATTGTAACATAATAATGTCTTTATATATTACAACTGACCATACCATATATTGCAAATGTAAGAAAATTCTCAGGTGACATAACTTTTATCTTTTAGCATCATGAAGTTGATAAAAAATATATTAAATGTTTTCTGATAATAAAACACTTAAAATTTAACATCATTACATTTCCCTATTCAGCCTATTAGCATAGTATAACCAGAATGCTTCTTGCTTCCAGGATGTTTTCCTAATTGCTTTTGGATATGGTTTGTGTTCTTAAAGAATAAGGCATCCTAAAAATAGTTTGTTGTCAAAATGGTTTGAATTTCAAGAAAAAGAAATCTCACATCTGTTCCCTGAGAAATAAGAGCCCCTTCAAAAGCATTATATTTAGAATGTGTCTTGATATTTAATTTAGCTGTAAATACCTATTATTAAAAGACAGCTTGTCTTAAGTACAAAATAAATTTCAGAAATAAGCTACCTTGATGATTTCCTTCATTTATGAGGCTATATGTTCTACCCAAACAACTTATTGAGTTCCTATGTTTTGCTTTATTTTTTATTATTAATAGCAGCAAGGAAGGGCCACTCCCTGGCTTATTCTCACTGAAGATTCTAAAATTCTACCAGTCTACCAGATTAACAGGCAATAATGTATTATTTAAAGGAGAATAAATGTTCTTAAAAGAGATTCAAATTCACAAACAAGAAAAAGAGACAACCACCAGAAGAAGAATCAACATATTTTTCAAGCGACCTACAAAACCCTAAGTCCCTTGTCCTCTAGAGGAGAAGACATCAGCATTGTCCATGCATACCCATGCTTTCAATGAAGAATTTAGAACAGCTGGGTGGAATACGTCCTAATCTTAGGCATGAGAGCTTCTTGGAATTCTATCTAGAATAACAAGAATCCCTTGGGGGTGTTTACTACCTTGAAGATGATCACTGCAAAAAAATTAATTTTCTGTATACTACTGAATACAATTATAGCACCTCCTCCATGGGTTATGTGGACCAATTTACTCTTGTCACTAATTTTATTGAGCGTGTACTATATGTCAGGTGCTACACTAGGGGCTAAGGCAATATCATTTACCAAAACCTACAAAAATTTCTACCTTGGTATGACTTACGTTATACCATTATACCAAGAGAGGAAAAATAAATAATAAGTAAAATACGTAGTTTTCAGGCAATAATAAATGCTATGGGGGAAACAGAAAATAAAATTAAATGATATATGTGTTTGGCAGAGAATAATCATTTGAAATGTACAACATTGTTTTTTCTTTTTGTTAATAAAATTCTGAAAGTAAGTTCCTTGGTTTTATGACTAGAGTCAAAGTGTTTTTTTCTTGGAATTTTATTTATTTATTTGTGTATTTATTTTGGTACCAGGGATTCACTTGCCAGACAGGCAATGTGCCACTGAGCTGTATCCTCAGCCCCTCTTGGCGTACTGAGTACATAAAATAATAATTTTATCAAGTGCTCACTTTGTGCCAACAACTTTCCATAAAAATACATCATTTTGTCCAATACACTGGTTATTTTCCCTACTTTATATTTGGGAAAAATATCTAAGAACCACAAGATCACAGGTCTAATAATTTAAGAGCTAGGCATCAGAGGTAAATATATTTAGCTCCAAAATCCATCTTGCAAGGGTCTGTTTTCATTGAACGTTTAGGTGCAAAGCATCAGACAACAGAGTAAGTCAAGAAGGGAAACGTAACTATTAGTAATAGTACTTACTATCCATACCCTGTCTACCTTCCTCACCACCAATCTCCTGCCCAGAGAATATCAGTCCGTCCATGTACATACATGGAAACTGACGGAAGCCTGTCATTTGGTATAAGATACTGCACAACTAAAAAAATTCACCTTAGATTTGGTAATTTGGAGTTTCTGTCACCAGTTGAGGCTTCAGACTATTGTTAAAAAGGACACTTTGTTTTCTCAGCAAGCTGGTTAACAGCATTTACTTTACTACTTCTTGTTCTGGTATCATAGCATGTATGTATTACATTTAGATAAAGATGATATTAAGCTAGACATGGTGCTACACACCTGTAATCCTAGCACTCAAGAGGCTGAGGCAGGAGGATGTCTGACATCAAGACCAGTCTGGGTTACAAAGTGAGCTCAAGGCCAGCCTAAACTGCATAGAAAGACCCTAAACTGCATAGAAAGACCCTAAACTGCATAGAAAGTTGGCACAAAGTGAGAATTATTAACCCTAATAATGACAATGATTCGTGCAAGCCTGTCTCATAAATTTGCACTGAGAAGGCCCCAAGGTGACAGTGATATGAGACTGGCTTATCTTCTATTAAGATAGAAGAACCAGAGATACTACAATGCTAAGTGAAAAACTCAGACACACAAGTTTAAATAACACATGAATTCTTTTATATGACAAACCCAAAATATAAAATATAGATAATAGGAAATAGGTAGACATATCTTTTGCAAATGGAAAAGGGATCAATGGGTGAAGGAAGGGAAAGAGGATAAAGAAAAGGATTAAAATGTATTGTATACATGTACCAATTCTTCACAAGGAATGTAAACATTACATACTACAAACATGCACTAATAAAAAATGAAAAAAAAATCTAAGAATCAAAGAAAAACATCATGTATCTATTACACAGTATCTCTTATTTTCCTAAAAAGTAAACTTTAATAAATAAAGCTAAGTATAAGGATTTGTTCACCCTCATGGTAAATAAACCTAATAATGACAATGATTCATGCAAGCCTGTCTCATAAATTTGCACTGAGAAGGCCCCAAGGTGACAGTGATAGAAGACTGGCTGAAGTAGAAACCAATTATGAGCTCTAAGGATTGAAAAGCTGAGAGTGGAAGAAGAAATGATGATTCTGAGTGGGCCAGCAAAGTGGGCCACGTATTTTAAAAACACTTAAATCAAGAAGTTGGATAAAGAGAAGAGAAGACGAAAGGGCAACCACAGATATGCCTGGAGCTTCATTTCAGGGTATGTCCAGAACAAGGACGTTTACAAGCACAGCCCAGATGACACTGTTAAATATGTGAAAAGCTCTCCAGCTCAGACACGTGTGTCCCTATGGTTGCCCTTATTTATAAATCTTTTGTTTTCCTTTAGCACATGATCTTGCACATGGTAGACACTTGATACATTTGTTAATTGTTAACTACTGGTGCCATTTTCTGAAACATCTGGTTTTATGGCTTATACAATGCTGGCCATGGGGAAGATGCCAGGATTCTTAAGGTATACAGAGCAAGGGTATGAGTTCCTGGGGCTTGATCCTTAAAGAAATTCCCCTCTCAGGCTTCCAAGAGTGAAGTGCCCCTGAAGGGTTTGTCAAGTTCTTACATAGTTAAAAAAGAGAAAAACAACATCAACAAAAGGATTACCCTTTTCCTGTGACGCAAGTGCCGGTTATCAATTTTCTAACAACTCTCTGCAAATTTGTAGATTAATAGATTAATTCAGCCACTTTTCACTATGAAAAGAAGAATGAGAATTCTTTGCCTACCTAAGATTCAGCAGCCAGTGAGCAGCGTCTCATTATTTTAAACAGAAAGGGTGGATCCAGACTTCAGATCATTAGCATGGCTGTAACAAGCATGCTAGAGAAAGGTTCATTATAAATATTGACTGTAATTTCCTTTTTAATTAAAAAAGTGAGCTCTTTCTGTAGTAATATAATCTCAAATTATAAGCCCCAGACCCCTGGAGAGATAAAACAGAAGGAAAAAAAAGGATAGTTCTTTAAAAAAAAAAAAAAGCAGCATAAATATGTTGTATAATTTAAATGAGAGTTAAACAATGAGGCGGGAAAAATAACCAAGTAATAAACAAATAGCAAGAGAATTAATATAAGCATTGAACCAATAGGATGGTTAATTAGCTTGCTCTGCAAAGATTTTATTTCTCCCCTGAAAGCAATGATAGTGACAAATAAACCTAACCTACCAAATAGCTTCAGGTATAATGTAACATGTCCCCCATTGGCTATAGACAAAATACTGCTGAATTACTGTGCACACTGCTAAATTACTATGGGATAAAAGTAGCTGCGTTTTGCTTAGGGTTGTTTTGACAACAGTGGTCCCTTAAATTTTAAGCTACATAATTTCTGTTTCATTGGTCCACAATTGGGAGGTAAGGGAGCCTCAAACTCAAATACATATACAGAGGGCTCAAGTAGTACCGTAGGGGTATTTAAAAGGTCATAACAGGACTGGTTACATAATGTATAGGGTAAAATGTAAAGTGAAGATGCAAAGTCCCTTATTCAAAAATTAGAAAGAACTTCAAATTGCCAACAGAAGAAAATTAAATTGTTTGGAGCCAAATGCAGGGATCTCTGCAAATGGCACAGATTGTATGACATGAAACCTTGCCTAAGACAATACAAAACAAGCTTCAGGCCAGGCTCAGCTCATGCATTTACCATTTCCAGATCTTGTGCTAAAGGTTTCATATTTTCACCCTAGCTCCCCTTGTGACACAAGAACAGAGTTGCAAAATGGCTGTAAGGGTTTGAAACATGCCTTTTGATTGAAGAGCATGACTTTGGCTTACAAGGAAAACAAAGCCTCTCCTTTATCCTCACAAAGTTTTAAAACTTACTTGAGGATTTTGATGGTAAACGGTATATGCTTGCGAAGAAGAAATCGTATGCCTCATTCATTCAAAATACCTAAAAGTTTGTCACTATCCATAAACTCCTATAAAAAGTAATATTCTTCTGAAAAACCTTTCATCTCATGGTCCATCTGCAGATTTGGGAAGCCGTAATTACTATCAAAGATGGAGATACAGTCAGTCTACAAGTGATTTATTTTTGTCTGCTTAGATATACCAAACTGTATGTACCCTATACAAAAATGAATGTGCACCTGGATATTTTCATTAAAATACAACTATAGTTTAAATACACTAGTTGAAATGATAGTTTATAGACAGTGCTTCCTATTTGAAGTGATGTTTATAAGGCATGCTGAGGTCAATGCACAAGACTGGGACCTGTTTGCAATATATCTCCACCAGGATGTTAACAGAAATGCTCAATTTAGAGGGCTCTCTAGAAAAGCAACTTGAAATATGAGAAATATCTTTCACAAAATTTTTAACATCTATCATTAGTTGACCTGTTAAATACATTTCATATTTCTACATGTCAGTGTTATAAAATGAGATAGATATATATTTCCTAGAATACCCAATATCAAATAAATGTTAGTTGCCACACTGGCTTTATGTATACATTCTATGTATAGATATGTTAGATTGTAATCTAACCCAAACAGGGAAAAAAGGCAATTAGTCAATGCAGAGGGTTTACCTCCATATATAAATCACAGGTACGTATATGTGCAGAGATAACAAGTTTATTTATTAGTATATGGAATAGAAATAAGTAGAAATACTATTATAGTTCCAGAGGGAAAATATTCAACTATAAATTTAGCTGAGGTTTTTCTTTTCTCTCCCTCTAGAACGTACTAGGAAAAAGTATTTTAGTCTGTTCTTTGTTTTTGCTATGTTTTCTAACAATTTCTGGCACATAGAAGATACTCAACAAAATATTTGTTGAATTTAATTGGATCTCTAGGATCAAAACAAATTGCCTTTCACTGATCCTATGACCGGAAATCAGAGACAACATAGCAGCACCACTAACTTCCCTAAATCTCATTGGATATTTTATTCCCAAATTGATTCCTAACTCCTATAGTCACAGTCCCTAGAAGCTCTGTTGCTCTCTGTTCAACCTCTCATCCCTGTACCTTATACTTTCATGAGTTTAGGCCTTTATGGAACAGGCGATGACAAAGGTTAACCTCTTCCCAGAAAGGAGAAATGGCCAATAAGCCCCATGGGATAATATTTCTAAGTATTCATCATCCAAGAATCAATACCAGTATGCTGTCAGTGTGTGCATTAGCCCCACACTTAAACAAAGAACAGCCCTTAGAGCCCAGTAATGACACTGGGCGTGGATAGCTGGGGATGGGCAAGATGATGCAGAGATGACTGTCTCAGCTCTTCTCAAACACAAAGCTTCCAGGATGTTGCACAAGACCATTACAGTATTCTTGTGCTTAGTCAGAAAGAGACAACATTTGGATTTGTCCACTGATACACTCATCAAAATAAACCCTTTTTATCTTCTTGACTCAAGACATAAATTCACATTACACCTTCCAGATTGTGAGAGAAGTTTGTTTCTATTACTTGCCTTCCTGGTATTGCTGTGGAATGCAACCTCTAAAGGAAGCACACTGTTACACATGTAACTGATAAGGCAGGTACAATAAACTTGAATCATTACTGTCTCAGGTAAAATCTGCCTTGGGTGAAAATCTATCATGCCCACACTCATTCACATAGCATTTTCCATGCACAGATCTGATAAAACAAATATATCAAGGGAGGGTAATGGCAAAAGATCTGAGCACTATTAAATATACATTACTTAAATCTTTAGGATCAAAGTAAATATTCACATCTCATTGAGATTCATGCTCATCTTTCCAGTAAATTGATCTTAATGTAGTAAATGTGATTTTCTACACATAAATTCTGACTTTTCCAACTAACGTGAAGATGAGTAGGGAATGTGCAAGGAGATACAGGTGACTGATTTTTATAGTACATACATTTAAGATGTCACAAAACAGGGGTGACTGTGGGCCCACTCCAATCACTTAGTGACCCTAGCCAAGTTTATAGCCTAAGAATTTTTACAAAATTTAAATGTACATACATAATTCTATAAAGTAATACTGTTATTCTCTACTTCTTAATGTCATTACAAGGATTAACTAATATATACACAAAATTTAGTCCAATAGCTGATACATAATAAGAACTGAATAAATTATACCTATTATTGATTATAACAATAATTACTATTATCACCACCATAACCTAGTTATCATCAAAGAATTAACTTCTTGGCAACTTTGAAATTCAGTAATGAAAACTACAGCCAAATTAACTTACTGTGAGACTTTATGGTCTAAACTCGACCACACAGTAAACATGGTCTTTATCTTTCAGTCATTACTATAAAATAAAATTCTTTACATTCTAGAAAATTTCAGTGAGACACTAATAAATGTAACCACAGAGGAGCAATCTCTCCCTTTCCCTACACACACACACACACACACACACACACACACACACACACACACACACACCATACACCCCTTGGGGATATATTATATGTAGCCTTAGCCAGTAATTAAGACACACACACAGCTAATCAAGAAGCAGCACAGGCTGTGGCCCTCTGAGAAGAAATAGAGTACCAGTTTGACAGCTTCCATAGCAAGGGCTTTGTTCTAGAGTAAAAAGAGCACAAAAGCATAAAGTTGTGGCACTGTAACAGCATTTTGACATTTGTGGGGGCTGGGAGGCTCACAGGCTTGTCTGAATGGAGGCGATGTTCCTCTAGATAACTGCAACAGCCCACACCCACAAGTGCCCTCCTCCACCCTGAAAGCATGACTTCACTTTCTAACCCTTCCCTTAAAGAATCTGGCCCCGCGACTTCCAGTAATTGTACAAATCACCCATGATGAAACAGCTGAGAGCAATGTTAGACAAAAGAGACAAGAATTAAACAAATAGAGAACTCATTAAAATGCCGCCTTTGATTTTTTTTTTTTTTTCTCCTAGCAATTCATGTTACCGAATGAGTCCTTCTTCATTGAAGCAGTACTTTAGGAGAATTGTAATAGGCATTGAGTGTTTTCTCCAGACTTATACTCAAACTACTAAATATATTTGCCCTTCCCCCACTCCCATCTAGCACTCCTCCCTGTCACCTTAGAGCTTCTGACTTAGCTGTGTTCACACCCAGCAGTCCCAGCAGAGCTTTCTGCTCACAATATGCGACATAAAACCGCAGGCAATGAACAATTCATGATGCTAAGTGCTTGTGATAAAGCCAGGCTGAGCTGACCTCTTCCATCCCACACAGCTGCACATCAGCCTTATAAGCTTAAAGGACTGAGAGTAGCATGTGTGTGATGTGGAATAAACAAACTAATTAAATCCAAGGTCTTTCACTCAAGCTAGTAACTAATGGGACCAATATGCTTAACTCTATACAAAAAAAAAAAAAACGAAAAAAAAAAACACTGCATTTCTGCCTTCTGTGATATATCTGTTTCAGACTCAATACACAGCTTAAAAAAAAAAGCCAAGGTTTCCATTCTGCCCTGTAATACTTTTCAAATACACAGTATCAACTCCACAGCACTGAGCAACAAGACCACTCCCTGATTCTAAGTGGACATACTGATCCACTGAACTGCCTCCTTCTTTCTGCCCCCTGAAACACAATCAGTTGCACCAGGGAAATCCATTTTACTTTCCAAAACAAAAGGCAACATATTGCCCCTTATTGACTACATATTTTAGGGAGAAAAAATGATGATGAAGCATTTAAGTAGGGACCTAAGAATGATACATTTTATCATTTTTATTTCTGTTTCAGAATTGAGTTGAGGTTTTGACTAAGTCAAGAGATCTGTATTCCCCACAGTGATTGAAGAGTCTGTTATTTATTCATCTTATCAGATTTTGATTAAAGTTAAGCAAGAGATGGCAGCACCGCTACCACTTGAGAGGCTCTTCCAGGGTTATCCTTGGCAGCAACTGCCGCAGAAAAGAGACTTGTTCCCTTCTTAGTTATAAGTCACCCTGGAAACAACTCCATCGATTTCAGAGACTAACTAGAGATGGTAAAATATCAGGGCACTCTTTCTAACTATGGAGGACACTAACTGAAAACTACCATATAAATCAAAAGCGCAAATAGTATCATTTTGTTTAAATCTCCATGCTTATCACAAATTCTATCTTGAACATGCAAAAAAAAAAACCTTTCACATCAGGATTGTCAAATGCTTATTCAGCATTCATTTTTTGCCATGAAGAAATTGAAACCCAACCAAGGTAAAAACTGAATTTTACACTGAAAATCACTAAATATTTTATAAATAACAAAAGTGAATAAGGACCAATTAGCCCTACCTCATTAAAAAAAAAAAGAAACATACATTTACAATATGTAAATACTGTGAATTACTCATTTTAGAGCTTATTTGGGATTTTGAAATAGAAAATTATCTTATATTTATAAAAAAAATTCTATGAGAATACTAAAAATAGCAGATGTAGTTACAGCAGGAATATTCTCCACATTTTGATTCCTACATGACTCTTACAGGCCTTTGTCTTAACCCGGCAGCCTGAAAAACAGATTTAGGCAAAACAAGCCTTCTTTCCTCAATCCATTTTAAGCAGAAACATCCCCCATCTCTCCTTAGCAGACATGGACTAGCGAACGAAAAAGGCATGCAATTAAGGCCCAGACATTTAACACTCACCATCTCCTGCTCCCACCGTCTTCTTTTGATGTTTACGGCACATCTGTAGGATGCAATACTAGGAAATGCCTTGTTTGACCTGCTGCATGATGCTGTGACATCAGTTCAGATGATGCAGCTCATTATGGGAAAGACTGCTGTTGCTATGGCAACTGGGATGTGCTAGGAATCCTTGCTGCATTTCTAGTGGAGCATGAGACAATACGGAAGCCCAGTAAGAAACAGACAATATGCAAAATTAGACCAGAGGAAGAGGGTTTCTCATTGGACTATAATCCATAACTTTAAAAGGGATTTCCCTGAAAATACTTAGAAAAAAAGAAAATTATCCACCCCCACTTTGTTGTTATACATTTAGGAAAAAGTACAAGAAAAATACTGATTTAGTATTAAACAAAAATTAAAATGAATATTGCTTAGAGAATTTAATCTCTTTATTTTCTGGATAGCATACTTATATCTTTCCCAAAGTTATTAAAAGGACTTTTTGCTCATCTGTCAAAGACCAAAAGAACAAAGTAGGGAGTGAATAAAACTTTTTAATGGAACATAAATTGCTAACCAAATGATTCTAATTCTAAAGAAAATAGGCTATAATTCTCAAAACATTGCCAAATACTTGGCTAAATAAATTTTCCTTGATCATTTTCTCTGGTGGACACTAACACAGGACCTTCTCATGCAGAGTAACTCAGCTCTCAGCTAAACTTCAAGCAGCAATGAAATGAGGTCTGGATTCTATGGAGCACACCACACCACTCTAGAGACCCTTGCCTTGACCTGCAGAGAACTCTATCTACCTGTGGCCTAAAGGTAAGTCTTTTCTGTAACAAATTTAGCAGTAGAAAGAAATGGCAGGCATGCTAGAACCATTCTAAGCCATTGGCATTTCAAATATTTGGGGTCTGCTTTCTTGTCTTTGGAGAAATAAAACTTCCTGCCACACAGGAGATTACTCATGCCCCTCCCCCACAGGAGCTGGACCTGTGAAAGCTACATTTAAACAAGACACAGTGCACTCTTTCTCCGGTTGTTAAGCAAAAAATAAAAGAAAGAAAGAAAAGCAAGTCTAAATTACTTCTTTCCAATCCTGAGCAGCAGCAAATATCACGTGATGACAGATGGGCAAAGGAGACACAGACAGAGCAATCCATCTCTTACATATTTAATACTTGCAGGTCACTGATAGAGACAGAGTCAAGCTAACCTATATTCATTCTATCTTCAGAACTCTGGGGAAAAACATTTTAAAAGTGTAAAATATAAAGTGACAATTATGTTGTCACCTACTTGGGATTATAAACAGCACTGTTAATCAAGAACCTGAGGGTGGGGATGAGTGACAGAAAAAATTCAGGCAGTGGTTTTGTAAATCGGAATTGATAAAATGCTGACAAGATCCTAGCATCACCATCAACCTTGCACAAAGCACCCCTTCCCCGGATGGGAAGCCGGGATTGTTAGGAGTCCAACAGCAAAAGGTGAAGCTGTCTTTCCAGTTACCTGCGCAGTCAACAGCAGGGTGAGTCTGACTCCCTCTTTTTGTCTCAGACGATATGACACACACACCAAGGAAGGTTAACAAGCAAATTCCAGTGCAAAGAGCACTAACCTGGGATTCAGCAAACTCAAGTTCTTGCTGTGTGACTTTGGGCCAATAATTACCCCTTCTGGGTCCCAAGTATTTCTTTAGAATTGGATTTAGTGAATAACCATGACTTTAGTGTTAATGATGGACTTTTCTGTGAATAATGGAACCCTTTCTTTTAATAATAGAGTTAAAGCCAGATTTCTTTGATTGAGTAGAGATACGAACACTGCTGGCCCTTCTCACGACCTCTCCCCGAAGTTTGTCTGTCAAAACTGACCCCTGCAGGTATCTCTGAAGAACCCCTCACAGAAGGGTTGGAGAAGATAGAAAAGTCATAGATCTGGAAAAAGAAATGAGACTTTCCAGAGCTGAAATCCCATGGTTCTATAAAGAGGAGGGGCAGGGTGGGATCAGGTGTTCCACACTTGAATGTAGCTTCTCAGGAGGAGAAAAAATCATATTAGTCTCCTTTGCCAGCATCAGGTCATCTATTTGGTGGAAAAGAATGAATGGCTCATCAATTCTAAGGTCAGGCCTGCTTAATAACCTGAAGGAGGTGAATAACTAGCCTACAAATTGGCCCAGATTGACTGAAAAAGGTGATCTTTTTCCGCAGAAGCAAGTCATGAAGTGTTTCCTTGCTTTGTGAATAGACCAGTGATAGTTCACTTTGGAGTTCCCAATTTTGCCCTGTGCTCCTAGGTCTCTAATTCTTGGAATTGTTTTGCGAGTTGCATGTTACAACATATTCGGGAGTATTTTGGAAAACAGAACCTTATTAATGGTATCATTAATGGCACGTTCGCCCTATTAGTGGAAGTTCTTCAGCTCTCAGATTCCAGACTTTGGGATTAAATCAACAGCAAAATCTATACACCTATCACAAAAGACCTCCTGCCCAATACTCAGATACTTCAGATATGGTCACAAAAAAGTAAAAGGCAGGGGTCCTCCAAGAGGACAGGTCCAGGGCCACACAGAACAAACAAATAAGAACAAAATCAGGACCAGATCAATAAACCGAAGCAAGAAGCTTCATTCATACATAAGCAACCAGAAGATTTCAGAACTGCTGTGAGAAGCCTTAAAAATCATGAAAAATAATTTTAAATATAATATAAACAGTTGATCAAATGACTCTAATTCTAAAATAAATAGACTTGAAAATATGGCAAACCTCATAACATGTGTTTCACATTTTGCCCCTGGCTCTGTGCCATCAAGAAATCCTGGACTTTCCACTGAATCTAGAGAATAAAAGGCATGATAGGTAGCTCTCTTGGAACACATGCTCTTTGGGTGTCAGCCAGACAACTGTGGTAGTTAGTAGAACAGCTCCCCAATAACCATATTCTCCTCTATGTCCCAGGCATACTCCAAAGACTTACCTCTGTGAGGGCCTCACTAATAGAATGGAAGTGGAAGTGGAAATCATCATATACAAAGGTGGTGAAGAGTAAATTTCTCTTCTTATTTCCCTTCCTTGCTTGCTGGACGCAAAGAATCCAGTGGAACTCTGAAGTTCTGAAAACTAATGGACCCATGCTGTGGATAGAGCCTGAGTCCCTGAATGACTATATGGGGTTAAGCCATGCTCTTCCAGCTATCTATTGATCTACCTGGACTGCAATGAGTGAAAAAGTAACTTTTACTATGGTAAGCCACTGAGATTTTGGAGTAGTTTATTAGGATAAATGTTTAGTCATAGATAAACTTATTATAATTTAATAAGGCAAAAAATTTTATAAAATAAATCATATATATTTATTATTATAAACTGGAAACTTAAAAACAAATACCTGTATTGCAGATCTTCCTTAACTCTATAATCTTACTAATATGATTGAAATTCTCCTATAGGGAGATATACAGTACTAGTGGTGTTTCCTATTTAACCTCAGAATCTTTTTTTAAAGGACTAATGTTCCACTGGCTGTCCATTCACAGAACAAGAAACATGATTGTGAACACGATGGACTACAAATTTCCTTAATCACCAATTCATCCCAGATGCTACAGAAAAGGAAGGAAGGAGGAAGGAAGGAAGGAAGGAAGGAAGGAAGGAAGGAAGGAAGAAAGGAAGGAAGGAAGGGAGGAAGAAAAAGGTAAGGAAGTAAGGTTATTTCTCCAGTACAGTTCAGTCTACTGCCAGTCTTTCTCTGCCCTCCTGAACTAACAACACAGAAATTTAGAGGTATCATTATAGACAACAACATTTACATAAGTATTTTCTTCTGTCATTTCCCCATCTTGTAAGTAGGAACTGTAGTGCACATTCTTACAACTTCAGAATTATAAGGAAGCCTTTTATGGGAAGGTCTAGAAATACTAGTTACTTCCACCCACCTTCTATTGGTTAGAGCCCAAGGAAATGGACATACCTACTGCATTAGGGCCTTTGTGCCCAGGTAGAGAAGGAAAGAGGTACACTGCATAGTTGTCTAGTCTCTGCAACATTACAAGATCAAAGATCCAACTCTCATTTCAGACTGTGTTTTACATATGTGTCTCCAGTATCTTCAGGGGTCTTTTGAAGTTTGTCTGAGTGTTTAGATGCCTTAACTTAGAGTTTAAAACTAAAATGACACCCAAATGTGTTACATGTTTGGAAGTGACTGGATCGCTGGTGGTGCTGTACTCATCCATGGATGCATCCACTAGTAAACTCAGTGACAGAATGTGCTCTTAGAAGGTGGCACCTGGTTGAAAAGATGGGTCCACTGGGCATGGCCTGGAAGGGTATATCTTCTTCCCTAGATCCTCCTGGCTGCCATGGTGGGAGTTGTTTTCTTCCATTCAGCCCTTCTATTATGTTTCTACCTTGGAGCCAGAAACCAGAACACAAATGAACCTCTCTTTGTTTAAATTGGGGGTGTTGGGTATTTTGTCCCAGCAATGAGAGAGTTAATAAGAGAGATCTTGGTAACAAGAGTGGGGTTGATTTGGAACTGGCTTGCAAGGGGCATTTAGAAAGGTTTGGAGATGCCTGCTAGAGAAGCCCTAGAATGCATTAAGCAGAGCATGATTGGTGACACTGGTTAGAGCTCAGAAGTTACTAATAGAAATAAATCGTAATAACTGATAGAAATACAGACAGTAAAGGCCAGGCTCAGGATGTTTCAGCTGGAATCAAGGTCTCAATTGGCGGTTAGACTTCATGGATCATGTATATCATGCTCTACTAGAAAATTTGTCTACATTTCGCCTGTGTCCTGAGACTTTGCAGGACACTGAGATTAAAGGTGGTGGAATAATTAATCTGGTGGAGGAAATTTCAAGGCATTTCACTGTTTAGCTTGTAGCATGGGTACTTCTTGTTAGTTTTAGTGAGAATTATAGTGAGAGTCAGAAAGAAAAATCCCTCTAAAACATTTTCAGTCTTGCCAGAAAGAAGCACCTGCAAAGTTGGAGCAATGGAGATGTTTGCTGAAAAGGTTAACATTAAAGAGAACCTAAGCACACTTTACATCAGGACAATAGGAAAGGTGCCTTGAGAATATCTCCACAATCAGCAAGAACCTATTCCTCACAAGCTTGAGAGTGTGAAACTGTAAAGCTTTCATTTGAAAAGAGATCTATGAGAGGCCATGCTCAAAAATGGCTGTATGGAGAATTGGATCCCCAGGAAGATGGTGTGCCGTTCAGTCTCCAAGAGAAGCTTGTCATGCTGGCTTCCTGATATGAACTCAGCTGTTATTAGAGGGACTCAGGATCTTGTTGCTGGGTGTGACTGTGGTAATTTTCAGGGGAAGCTCTGATTCTTACTTTGAGCATCACTTCCTGGCTCCAGCACAGAACCTCAGCCTACTGGCACAGATCCTTCATCCTGCTGGCATAGACTTTCTAGCTCCCACCACTGACCTTTGGGCCTTCCCAGTGCAGATCCATGGAACAGATTTGCATGAGTCATTGTCATGGGCTCTAGGAGTCCAGCTGGACTCATGGGAGGCATTGTCATGGGCTCTAGGTCTTCAGCTGAATTCATTCAGGAAATTGCCATGGCATCCAGGCCCTCAGCTGTATTCTCTAGGTCTTTAGCATGTGGACAGATTTCCTGCACTCTTTCATTTGTATTTATCTCAATTACAAAATAATACTATAAGTTATGTGTTCTGCATGGAATTGTTTTATTTCAAATCCTTGACTACAACATAAACCAACAGCCAACATCATACTAAATGGACAAAACCTGAAAGCTTTCACTCTAAAATCAGGAACAAGGCAAGGATGTCCACTATCTTCACCCTTATTCAACATAGTTCTGGAAACTTTAACCAGAGAAATTGAGACAGAAAAAAATAAAAGGAATAAAGATAAAAAAGGAAGAATTTAAATTATTGGTATTTTCAGATGACATTTTACTCTACACAGAAGACCTCAAAAATGCCACTAAAAAGCTTTTGCACAACAAAAGAAATCATGAACACAGTGGAAAGAGAACCTACAGAGTGGGAAAATATTATAGCCAGTGATCCCACAGACAAAGAAATTCTATCTAGAACATATAAAGATTTGAAAAAAATCAAAACCCCCTATTTCAAAGACCAAATCCAAAAATGGGCATCTGAAATAAACATACAATTCTCAGATGAAGAAATACAAATGGCAAACAGACACAAGAAAAAATGTTAGAAATCATTATTTATTCAAGAAATGCAAATTAAAACAACACCGAGATTTCATCTCACCCCAGAAAGAAAAGCTATCTTCAAGCAATCAACCAACAACAAATAATAGTGGGGAAAAAAGAATGCTTTTCAACTGTTGGTGCAAGTGTAGACTCACGCAACCATTGTGGAAATCAGTGTGGGAATTCTTTTAAAAACTAGGATTAGAGGTCCAATTCAATCCAGCTATTCCCCTTCTGGGTATTTACCTAGAATAATTAAAAACATCATATCACAGAATATATGTGCACCCATGTTTACAGCAACACAACTTATAATAGCTAAATCTTGGAAACAATGCAAATGCCCATCAACCGAGGAATGGATAAAAAAAAGATGTGATTTTTTTAATGTAATGGAGTACTACTCAGCAATAAAGAAGGAAAACTGAAGACTTCTACAGGTCAATGGATGCAACTAAAGAAATAAATCAAGGGTTTTGGGGCTGAGGATTTAGCTCAGCGGCATAAGCGCCTGCCTTGCAAGCAGGCAGTTATGAGTTCAATCCCCGGTACCGATAAAAAGGAAAAAGACCAAAAAAAAAAAAAAGGTTTATGTTTGGGGCTGGGGATTTAGCTCAGCGGCATAAGCACCTGCCTTGCAAGCAGGCGGTCATGAGTTCGATCCCTGGTACTGATTAAAAGAAAAAAAAAAGAAGGAAAGAAAGAAATCAGACTCATATGTGTAAACATTACATTATCTCAGTATGAGAAAATGAATGAGTAAATGAAGTCCAACATGTACAGTAGATATTGTAAGCTGGAAGTAAACCATTCAAAAGAAAAGACAAACTGTGATAGCAGAATGGGGAAAAGAAGGAAGGGAATAGGAAAAAAAAAAAATATATATATATATGTATATATACAAGGCAGTTAAGATAATCATACAACTAGTTTCTCTTAGTTCACTGAAAAGAAAGATTTGTACTAATAGTGTTTGGACAAGATTTCATGTCTATGTCTTACACTGAAGACAACAATACATAATGTATTAATTATTATAACTGTCCTACTAACCTGTTTTGAAACTCTGTTTCATTGTTATTTTTATCTTTTTTTCATTTTAAAGTTAAAAAAAAGTCATCTTAACTCTGCACTGGTATCTCTGAGCTTTCCTGTTTTAGCTTCAACTACTTGAATTATTTCTCCACAAACTTCAGCACAGTCCTAGGCAAAAGTAATTTCTTAATTATCTTAATTTCTTTTCTTTTAAGAAAATTAACATTATTTCCACCACAGGTAAAGAAAAAAATCCTAGAGCTTTCTTTTTATCACCATAGGGTTTAAAATGCTAAAAAGAGTTTATTAAGACTTACGCATGTAAATCTTTATCCCTTCCTTTGCTGCCTTAAATACTAAAACATAGTTTGCTATTAAAAAGCAAGTCAGCAAGAAAACGTCTACTATAAGTCCTGTAAATATACCACATTATATTTACAGGAGCCAGAGGAAGCAGTGATTAAGGTAATTGCTTTCAAATTATTTACAACGGAATCTTGTAACAAACAGTATTTTCAGCCTACTTGGTCTTTTTATCTTAGTCTCCATTCTTTACCTGAAAAAAACATTGTTAATGAAATAACCGTCACTTTTAAATATTCTCCCATAACAATAAAATATTCTTTAAAATGGGGATTTCCAAAATATGTTTAAAGTTCTCTTTTTTATGGAAAAAGAGCAGAGTACATTGTATTTTTATAGACAAAATTCCTTCAGTAACTCATACATTAAGGGACTCAGTATAACAAAATCAGAAGCAGCCCTAATAAAAGGGTTTGTTTTTATGACAGAAACATTTTCCTCAGTCAATAATCTAGTTTAATAAAACTTTTTTAACTATATAAAGAGTAAGATGATATATACCACTGACGAAACTATCTTTTCATTCGCTAGGGTACAATGAAACAAAAGAAGAGCTGCATCCTATTAAAAAGAATCTTTCTTTACTTTTAGCTGTGCTTTATGTCTGCTTACCTTAGTTTCCATTATCTGAATGCACGTCTGTCATGGAAACCACTTCAACTCTCCCCATGTCTGTGAGAGCGAATCGGCTATGTATAAACACATTGTAGTTATCTTGCCTAGTAAACCCTTCTTTACCTCAGTGTGTCAGACTCAAAGACTCAGTCCTTCTTCACATTCTCCAATACCTAGTTAGGTAAGCACACATGATCAAAAGCTTCCAACTGCATATAAACACCCACAAATGCACTTAAAGATTTATAAACATAGGTCAGAATGACCTTTTCACATAACACCAATATTTACTTCTTACTCTAGTAAATGACATTTTGCTTTTAAATGTACTAATTTACTATTAAACATTCTATCAAAATGTATTTATTATAAAGAAACATCATGCCATAATAAACAGTATTATTTCACGTAATTCTTTGGAAAGGGATTGATTACAGAGATAGAAACCTAAAAGTAAACATATACTATTCATGAACTATATACCACTACAAGAACATATACAATAATGTATACATGGAGATACTGTAAAAAGAACAAAATGGAATAATAAAACTTTGATTTTACCCAGTTCTACATTTATAATTCTCATACAACTCTTGTATGAAGTTTGGCCAAAAAGATAATAAAACTTCTTCCTCACTAATATAATACTGAAACACTTCAGAGCCTGTTTCATTGGCAAGTTGGTCCTTGACTTAATGTCTTAAACCACCCAAATCTACCGTAACTACATGATAACCACTGTGGTTGGTCAGCCCTATAATAACATGTGGCTCCAGTTTTGGATGTTAGTGGTGTGCTGTAGAGTACTATTAGTATACCATGCCAGCTAAGACTGAAGGAAAAATTGTTGCCTCGGGTGAAATATGTGAGATTTCAAGTGCTGATTATAAAGCAGGTAAATATGAAAGCCCATCCCACTGCCAGTGAGAAGCCATTCTGAATTCCTGTGTAAGTCTCCCATGCACTGGTAGATTCTGATATAGTTTTAAAGCCCCTGTCCTGGGCACAAGCCAGTTGTCTGAGTACTACCACTCAGACAGAGGGATTTTAAAAGAAAGCCCTTTTCCCCCATTGTCTTCCATAAACCTGACTTGGTTCCTAAATTATCTCAAAGTTCAGTCAACTCAACTGGAAGCTAATAAATATCTATAACCATTTACATCTGTGAAGCAATGCATACAGGGAAAAGGCACTGACTAGACCAGAGGGAAGACCATAGGTTGAAGTCCTAGCCTAACAAGCTACAGGAAAGTGGGCAAGTCACTTAACCAATTTCAGATTGCCTGTTCATAAAATCAGTAATAACCATTCTATTACTTAAAATTACTATTATAACCTAAGAAGTAAAATACTCCAGTCATAAATGATTTAAAGAATGGGAAGTTGGCTAAAGTGGAAAGATAAAGGAAAAGTACGAAGGGAAAATAATTTTAAAAGAGGAAAAGAAGGAGAAGGGAAAACATGATAGAGAGAAAAAGAGAAAGAAAGAAAACGGAAAAGGGTGGGAGGAAGGGGAGGAAAAGAAGGACAAAATGAGACAAAGTCAAAGGAGAGAAACAGAAGTGAATGGAAAGGCCCAACAGCTACCCGCGTCACTTTCCCTCAATACCCTCTTCCTCAGGAATAGCCCAGAATTCATTCAGCAGAAAACAGAGAGACAGGTTTTCCTCTAATAATCTACAATATGTTAGTCACATAAAGATAAAAGAAAAGAGAGTGCCTAATAGTTTCCAGTACACTCACATCTTAAGAACCAACAACTGGAAAATTTTTGTCTAAAAAAATATATCGGCATCATCTGATAGTGGTGGACATAAGATGTTTTCAATAAATTGTTAATCAAAGCAGTAGGCAGATCTCTAAACTATTCCACCACTAGTCTGGCTTCCACTGGGCATTTATTTCCACACCAGAACATCAGTACTGCTCAAGGGACAAAGATGTTTTAAAGATAATGCTGCTAATCAAAGTGAAGATGATTACACAAAATACATAGCATGATGCATAGACAAGGAAGTACAGTCTCAATAATTGCTAGTATTCTTCTCATCCTGGCATAATTTTCAGGCTATAGGCCTGTCTTCATTTGCAGGGTTATTTTATAAAGGCTGAATAAAACAACTCTTATTCCACTGAAGAAATAGAGCACAGGACTAGAAATTGGGAGCCCTGATTCTCTACTCTATAAAAATCTTAAAGCCTTTGATAATTAATTTTTAAAATTCTTACAGTATCTACCATAGAGATGAAATTATAATTGGTAACAAGTAGCAACAATATAAGGAGCAGTAATAGTTGATATTTCTGAGTCAGTCACAGAAATAACAATTAACCACTGTTAGAGCAGCAGTTACTGGCAACAATAATAATAACAATAGAAATAGTAACAGTAGCAATAACTGTAATACTATCATAACCTGTTATTCCCCATACTATAGATTATCTATTTTCATACATAGAATGTAAGTCTCTCATGCAAATAATTATTGATCTGTATTGACTGGATCAATAACAAATCAGGAAACACAGCAAGTTGAGGAAACTCAAATACTAAAAGATATTGTAAGTACAAGTCCCTCTGTAGCAGTCCATCCAGTTGTTCTCCTCACTTTTATCAGATTCAGCATCTCTGTAACACGATTAAATACAGAAGATGCTAATCAAAAAAAGCTGGTAGGATTATGAACAGAGTGCTGAGCCTGGTGCCTTTATAGCCTAAATTGGGCAACCTGCTTGCAACCCCTCCTGTATCTCTGACAGAAGCTTTCTTTCTTTCAATAAATATATTTTGCTTTTAACCTCTTTTTTTCCCTAAAATTTCTTTAATTTCAAAGAACAAGAACTCGTATCAGATATCTGGTTGGTTGGGAGATTCATTCCCCTATATAATTTGGAGATCTTCCACCTAGATCATTGCACAGAGACATGGGTAACTCAATGCCAAAGCCCCTTACCCCCTTGGAATGCATTCTTAAGCTCTGGAAGATATTCGACCCTTCCATGTTGAAAATGAGCCATCTGACATCTCTCTGCACTTGTACATGTCCTACCTACCCCCTCAGGCCAAAATGGAGTACAGAGGGAAGTATTAACTATGACCTATTTTACAACTAGATGCATACTGTTAGGAAGAGGAAAAATGGTTGGAATTGTTTTATGTTGAAGCTTTCTTTAAGAGATAATTCTTATTTATGCTCCAGATATAATTATAATCTTATGAGACTACCCCATTCATAGGTCTCTTTCACTCAGTGACTTAAAACAAATTAAATTAGAACTAGGAAAATTTTCAGATGACCCTGATAAGTACACAGATGTCTTTAGAGGATTTCCTCAGACCTATAAGCTAGATTGGAAAGATGTAATTTTACTCTTAAATCAAAAATTGACTCGAGTGAGAGACAAGCAGCATTACAAGCTGCCACTGCATTTGGAGATGAATAGCATATTGTTAATTTTAAAAGGCCAGAAGATAGACAGCCAAGGGAACCCCCAGTTCCCACTGGTGCACAAGCAGTTTCCACCCAAGACCCCCAGTGGCCTGACAACAAGACAGGAGATTGAAACAGGAGACTTTTTCAAGTGTGTATTCTTGAAGGTCTAAGAAGGACAAAAATCAAGTCTTCTAGTTATTTTAAGTTGTCAGCTATTTTTCAGGAGAAAGATGAAAACCACTTTGACTTCTTAGATTGTTTATTAGAGGCACTAATAAAAGATATGTCCACAAATCTTGATTCAATAGAAGGGCAGATTTTGTTTAAAAATGTTTATTACCTGGTCAGCTCCAGAGACTAGAAAAAGTTACAAAAGACAGCTTTGCTCCCGATAGTTCTCTTGATTCTTTAGTAAAACCTGCCTCCTTAGTATTCTATAATCAGGGCTGGGAGACAACCAAAGAGAGAAAACAAAGAGACAAAAAAAATGGCTGCCTTTGTTATGGTGGACTTGAAAAACATAAACTTTAAGTCTGATTCTTGAGGCTCCAAGAACTTGAAGGCTACACTAACCTGCTCTCACTGCCACAAGCCAGGTCACTTTAAGAGGGACCCCCCAAGCCATGCCCTGACTACAAAGGTGACCACTAGAGGTTGGACTGCCCTCTGAGGCCAAGGCCCCAGAATTCAGACCCATCCTATCAGCTGGTCCAGTAGGACTAACAGGTCTCATGGCTCTTGTCTCCTCCCTCTGGCCAGACTGTCATCTCTGCCTGTCATCTCCTAAGGAGAAGCCCTGAGAAATCATGACAAGACGTAAAAACCAGGTGATTGCTGGACGTTGGCATATGTCTCTTTGTCCTTCTCAACTCTGGTCTTCCTTCCAGGCATTGTACCTCAAAGAGTCACCAAAATATAGGTTGTTTAAACTGTAACTGGGGTAACTTTCTCTTCATTCATTCCTTTTAGTTATGCCTAAAAGCCTGACTCTAATTCTGGAGAGAATATCATGTCTAAGTGTTGTGATATATATATATATATATATATATATATATATATATATATATACCCAAGTTGTCAACTAATCAAAATAACGCTGAGTTTGGTTTTTACAAATACTGCTCATATTGTTGTTCATATATAAACATTCGAGCTTTTTATTTGTCAAAATATTAATCTTGTTCATGTAAGTTATCAAATTAGGGATAATTATAACTAAAGCTAGAGATATTTATGACAAAATATCAGACTCCATCAATAAAGGGACCTAAGTGTCAATGGGTTACAATTGATTTTCCTTAGAAACAGTTTCTAAACTTGCCTGTCAGCTCTATGCTCCTTCTTTGATTATATATGTATTTGTATACAAGCTTTAATTATATATGTTTTGATTGAATTTCTTGTTGCCTAAAAGGTGCCAAACCATAAGGCATCATAAGGCATCAATAATAAATATGCTAAATTCCTTTTAGATTCCTTTTATTAGGATCCACCAAATCTTGTCCAGAAAAAGGTTATATGATACATATTGAGGCTTTAACTAACTATATTCAGCAGGCTTTAAATGACAACGCAGCTGGTCTCTCTCTTTTAAATAAAAAAAAATAAAATTAATGAGACAGGTCATCCTCCAAAATCAGATGACATTAGACATAGATTTCCTCTCAAAATCCCTATGAGCTTTCTTTACAGAAATGAAAAAAACAATCTTAAAATTCATACAGGACTCGAGAGACCCTAAATCAAACAATCTTTTTAAAAAAAATCACTTGTCCCAATTTTGAAACCCACTAAAAAGCTATAATGATCAGAATAGTATGGCACTGACATAAGAATAGATACATAGTTTAGTGGAGTAAAACTGAGAGACCTGAATAAAACTCATGACCCTATGGTCAGCTGATTTTGAACAAAGCTATGATGATAATTCAATGGGGGAAAACAATAGTCTAATTGTTACAGGCATCTGAGTTAGTTAGAAATATTTCAGGCCATCAGACAAAAAGAGCCAGTGAAAAGACCAGATATCTTGAAACACTGGAGGAGACAGATACTTCTGCTGTGGGACAGATCTCAAGACAAAAGGCAAAACAAATGCAATTACACCATAAGTATAAACGTCAGAGACTGGTATTCTAAATAGGTATAGGTTACTTTGAGGAAGCCAGGAGTCACCATGTCAACTCCCTACAGAGTCACTGTATTTAAGCCTGCTCCCTTGCTACGACTCACTTCCCCATTGGTCCTTCATTTAGTCACGTTTACCTAAACAATTAATCTTATTGGTTGACCATAGTTCTGTCCCACCTATTCCTGCATGCCTTGCTAGTTCCCATGTTTTCCCCATCTTGGACCCATCTCACCTCTCTCTATAAAAGTCCCTAGAAAAGACAGCATTTTGGCAACCCACTTAGGACCTCTTCTGTTTCTCTCCCAGATATAACTTTCTTTCTCTCAACAAATACATTCTGCTCTTAAAAAGTAAAACCTCCAGTTTGTCCTTATTTATAGCTGTAGAATACTCTGTTATATAAAACTATCACATCTTTTTTATCCATTCCTCAGTTGATGGGCATTTTTGTTATTTCTAAGATTTAACTATTACAAGTTGTGCTGCTATAAATATGAGGGCACATATATTGCTGTGGTATGATGTTTTTAATTATTCTGGGAAAATACCCAAAAGGGGAGTAGCTAGTTGAAGGAGACCTCTAATCCTATATTTTTGAGGAATCGTCACACTGATTTCCACAATGGTTGTGCCAGTCTACACTCTCACGAGTGAAAAACAGTTCCTTTTTCCCCATAACCCTTCCATCATTTGCTACTGGTTGATTTCTCGATGATGGTCCTCCTTTTGGATGTTAGACAGAAACTCAATGTTGTTTTAATTTGCATTTCTCAGATGACCAATGACATTTAACATTTTTTCATGTATTTGTTTGCCATTTGTATTTCTTCATCTGAGAATAGTATATTCATCTCAGATGCCCATTTTTTATTGGGTCTTTGAATTTGGGGATCTGATTTTTTTTTTCACTTATTTATATGTTCCAGATAGAAGATCTTTACCTGAGGGGCCATTAGTTAAAATTGTTTCCTTTTCACTTTGCTGGTGATTTCTTTTGATGTGCAAAAACTCGCACTCTTACAGATTCAAAATCACTTTTGAGGTTCCAGGGGAAAAAAAGCCAAGATAATCAGCTGAAAGACAGTCCCATCTTAATCCTAAGAATTTTGGGGAAAATGACAGAGAAATTGGAAGAATGACCAGAAAATATCCAAGAAAATCATCTTAAAACACTATGTAGATTTTACTATACAACCTAATGAACAACTTTTTTTTTTTCACTTGGGGAAGATGTTAATCATTGCTTAAGAAAATAATCAAAAGCACAGGTCCATAGTGATGTCAATTTTGTTGCTATTTTTCTTTTTTAAATATGGTTTCCCTCAGAGAAAATAGAGGAGAAAATTTAATAATATATACATAGTATATACATTTTTAAAAAATCACAAAGAGCCAAATGTGATCAAAGCTTGACCAGGAGCCATATAAAGAAACATGCTTCCAAAAAAGGTAGTTTCAAAGAGGAAAACTTTTTCTGGTTATCAAATTATAAAAATTATACTATCACACTCACTTAAATACATGTAAGACTCAGAGCAATCAAAGAAATATGCTATATCAAAATGACAACAGACGATGAAATAACATCCTAATGGCATAATTCAAGGAAATAAAATATATCAGAAATTCTCACCACTACTGGAGAGTGTATTTATTAATGTAAGAATAAGAGACAATAATCTGTCCATTGAGCACAAACAAGTCCAGAAGACAAGTCAGAAAGCCTGCTGTAGTTACAGGACTGAAAGGCATTCCATTGCCCAGCACCTTCCTCACAGACGAAGCTGAGGCAGCACTGGGATGAGCAAGGGTAAAATTAGGCCCTGCTCCTACCATAAACATTCACTAGTTATATTAATGGTGAGATTTGCATTTATCTACTAGCGTGGGCTACAGCAAGGTGTTTTTCTCTCAAATAGACCTACTGGCAACTCACCAAATATTTAAAACTTTAAAGCACTATGAAAGTGTTGCTTGCCATCATCACCACTTCTACCAAAAAGATAATAATGTAAGCTCAACCATTTGGAAATCAGATTTTGCTTTTCAAAGCAAAAAACAATGCTCCAAGTATTATTATTGCTTCCACTCATTATACAGAGAGCAAATATATTTCTTAACGGCTTCTGGATAAAATATAATCCTTCAATCCAGCCATATGTGATTCAGGGATAGTGATCTAATTTAGAGGTTGTCACTATTAATTGCGACAGGTCTATTTGATTGGATTAAAAATGCCTTGCTATTAGTGAAACAAACTTGAGAATGTGTCTGGGTGGGCCTTAGAGACATGACCTTGGGGACTGTAAACTGTCCTTCACCTTTTCTCACTGCGGCTGCTCTCCTGCTCTGCTTCCAGGCTGCCATTAACCAAGAAGCTTTCTTCCATCACATCCTTCTTCCATGATGTTTCTATCTTGGAGTCAGCCAACCATAGACTAAATGACCAGAGGTCATGAGCCAAATTAAATCTCTCCTCCTTTACATTTGACATATTTGGCAATAGGGTCTAAAATGAGATGATTAAGCTAAATGGGGTTACAAATGTAGGGCCTGATTAGTGTGCTTATAAAGCAAAACAAAACAAAATTAAACACTAGAGAGCTCCTATTTTTGCTATTTAAGGATGCAGTGATAAAGTGACTGCTTATAAGCTAAGAAGAGGGATTACAACAGGGATAGAACCTTGATCTTATACTTCCCAGGTTCTAAATCTATAGAAAATAAATTTCTGCTGTTTAAGCCATCCAAGTTATGGATCATTTTGTTACAGCAGCCTGACAAAACTAAGACAAACACCTAGCAACTATTTTAAGGTATTGCTGTACCGTATGTTTGTTTCATTATTCTTTTACCTTAAATAGTCTTACTAAACATTACAGCATAGCAGACTTTATAAGTATTTGAATGTCTATATGTTCCGAGCACTGTACTATACAAGAAAACAATGAGGAGTAAGATAATCAAAGTCCCTATCTTTCTGAGAATAATGATTTTTTTAAAAAAATCACGGTACTTACCCTTATGAAAAATAATAAACAAATGTATATACAAATGGCTTATGATGATTGTGATAAGACCTTATACATATGAAAGCCTATGGAAGTCTCTGTCATTCTGTGCAAAATTAAGGAAATAGCCTGCTCCTTCTGTGGCACAGTAAACAGGACAAGGGAGCAAGCGTGCCTGAGGGAGATCAGAGATCCCTAGGATACAGGATGCAATGGCCAGATACAGCAGCTTAATGAAGAGAGTGTTACTCTACGTAGAAAGCCTCACAGAGGTCAGGGACTATCTTTCGTCTGCTTACCGCTAAACCCCTAGAACCTAGCATCCTTAGCACACAGGAGAGACACAGTAGATATTTGCTTAATGGATGAATGAGCACAAATGAAAAGATCCTAGGGCAAATCTCAGAAATACAAGGTAGTAAGTGGGAGGCGAGCTGAGGTGACTACAGTCCTGTACTTCTGCATATAAAAACAGAGTTGCTATAATGAGAATATGAAAAAGAAGGGGACACTGTATTGTAATTTTAATTTCCAGACACATTCTGATAACTCTGGACTGAAGATTAAAACAGTAAGTTCTCTGTAATAAACACTTGCTGTTTCTATCCAATAACCATTTTCAAAATTTTGAAGAGATCCAGAGTTTCCTTTAGAAAAGAAGATCCAAATATTTAAATTTTCTTAAAGAAAAGCACTCTCAACCACTCTCTAGGCATGTGGTTTTTCACAAAACCAACTCCAGCCCTAGCACACTGCAGAGAAAAGGGTGGCCTCTGACTGCCTTAAAATAACAGCACATCCACCCCTGTGGCTACGCTGATTAGTTCCAGAATGGTAATACAACCTAGTCACAGCCAAGAAAACATACGTTTACTCTTTCTCTGGAATTGTTAGTATGAGAATGAAACCACAAGTGAGCTAGTAAATCTGACAGCTAGATGAAGCAAACATAGAGAAAAACCCCAGAAATAATATAGAATGATCCTGGTCTCGTCTCCCTCTCCCTTCCTCCTCTTCCTCTTCTTCCTCCTCTTCCCTTTCCTACTCTCTCTCTCTCTCTCTCTCTCTTTCTGTCTCTCTGTGTGTGTGTGTGTCTCTCTCTTCCCCTCCTCCTTTGCTCCCTCCCTCTCTAGCACTGAAAATTGAACCAGGAACTTTACACTGAGCTACATTCCCCCCCCCTAGATCTTTTATTTTTTTATTCTAAGACAAGTTCTCACTAAGTCACTAAATTATCCAGGTTAGACTTGAATTTGCAATCCTCTTTGCCTCAGCCTCCCTAAGTCCTGGGATCACAGACATGCACCTGACTTTCCAGATCTTTTTACTGTATTTTGTGATAAAGTCTTACTAAATTAACGCAACTAGCCTAAACTTGGCAATTTTCCTGCCTCAGTCTCCAAAATTGGTGGGATTGCAAGCATGACCTACGATGGGCTGTTTGTGAGCTTCTATGTGACTCAACAAATTCTCATCATGCTTGTGGTGCTTTAGGCTGCTTCTTCTAGGGCTTGCATTCTAGGGAATTCTAGTAGGCATATTCTCTGCTTGGCCTTTCCTCCATTTTCTTCTGGGTTGAAGGAGGGCTGAATTCAAACAGGCAGTGGGTCTCCTTGCCCCAGGCTTCTTGGAAAGAGTTGCTAGGATTTCTCTGGCTGGTCTCCCCATAGTCATCTTGTGAGGATTGAATAGAAAGCTCCCTATACTCTTGTAATTAAGGGTTCCAGTTTACAACCTTCTATTCATGCATCTGTTTCCCATGACATTGGAAGGCAAATGCCAAATCCTCAGATAACTAAGGAAATCTCATCATTTCAATAGCAGATTTCAGCTATCTTCCCTTCCGGCCCTACCATTTCAATGTCATAGCTATTCTAGACCAGAAAGAGAGAACTTCAGCAGTAGAATTAGAGTCTGGAAACCACTCCTGAAAGTAAATGGACAGTCTCTACTCTCCCCACCCTGCCTGGAAACTCAGGACTAAGTGTCAGTGGCCCCTTCCTTCAGTTTTGGTCACAAGTCTCTAGCATACCTGCTTATCTGTATGGTCACAAAGAGTCTCTGCACTGAATTATGTCCCTGCAAATTAATATGTTGAACCTTTAACTCCCAGTGTAATTATATGTGGAGCTAGGGCAGTGGGGGCAAACCTATGGCACATGTGCTGCAGCACAGTGGGTATACAGAGTCCAAGCAGTAAGCATTGGATGACCAGCATGCTTGTAGTAAGTAGTTGTTGTCTATAGATGTTTTTTATAGGGTATAGTAAACTAAAACCTCAGTATTCATGTTTAATTGCATTGTTGGAATTTTGCAATAAATAAGTGGGTTTTGAGTTACAGTATAGGTACTCAAAAGTCTCAAAGGTTTGCCATCACTGAGCTAGAACATATAAAGACATAAGAAAGGCTTAGTGTTCTCATGAGGTGGAGCCCCAATCCAATGGAACTGGTATTCTTATCAAACAAGGAGAGACATCAGGAAAAGTAATGTGAAGACATAGTAAAAAGGTAATTGTACCTAAGCCAAAAAGACAGCTCTCACCAGAAACCAAACTGGCCAGACATTTAATCATAAACTTGTGATCTCCAGAACTGTGACAATGTACATTTCTACTACCAAGTCTATGGTATTTTTTTATAGACGCCTGAGCTAACTACCACACAATAGGTTATAGTTATCTAAAGCCAATGAGAGTAAACCATGTATCAAGATTTCCAATATCAAACTGCATTGAGGCAAAAACTGGGATTACTGGCTTGGAAAAAAGGGAACAGTGGTTTTTAAACAGGAAAGAGATATCATGTCAAAGTGGGTGCCAAAGTTGTTCTGAGTATCTCTAAAACAAGAGCAATGAAGAAAAACATAAAACTAGTTTCTGCTTAACATTAAAAATTTATCAAAGGGCCAGGGATTTAGCTCAGCGCGTAAGTGCCTGCCTGGCAGGCACAAGATCATAAGTTCGGTCTCCAGCACCAAAATCAATCAATCAAACAAGCTCAAATGTGGCCAGGCCTGGTGGTCCATACCTGTAATTGCACCACTCAGGAGACTGAGGCAGGAGGATTGCCTAAATTCAAGGTAAACCTAGGCTACATAGTGAGTTCGGAACCAGCCTAAACTACATAGCAAGACCCTATCTCAAAAAATGGAGACAAAACAAAATAATAGAAACTTATCACAAAGAATTCCTTATCATTTAAAAGAGTTGCCTCATTTGGGCCAATGAGCCCTTGCTACTGAAGGCAGACAAGCAGATGGTGAATAAGAAACCCTTAGAAATATTAAGCAAGTAATTCTCTCTGTAGAGTACAAGGTTGAGATGCAAAATTTATGTCTTCTTCCAACTCATGAATCTATGAGAAACAGCAGTGAGAACTAGGCTGCTGGTTTCAAATCCCAGCTCTACTGATCACAAGCTATATGATTATGAGCAAGTTATTTAACACATCTTTGACTTAAGTTCTTCATCTGTAAATCTGGGGCACTAACTACATTTTTAATCTTATGGCAGTTGAATGAGTTAATATATGTAAATAATCCTTCAGGTATCAAGAGCCTGGCCTACATTAAGCCCTCAGAAAGTGTTAGTCAATGTTAATAATAAGTGACAGCTCTGTGCTCAGTCCTATTATAACCAGAGCAGAATAGCAAAATACACATATGGACCTGTCCCTCAAGATTAATACATGAAAACAGAACAAAACAATTACAGATTCCAATTTCTTAGTTCTTACTACAAATTGAATATCTTATATTTACCATTTCAGCAACCAGCAAAATAGGTCTTAACACTCACATTTAAGATGAAGGAGCCAAAACTGACAAAATTAAGTAATTTGAAGGTAGTTATAAAGTGATGGCAAGGATTCAAATCCACTTTGTTGGGCTCTTTCCATTCTAGCAGCCACTTCACAACTAGTCCGTCCCTGAAAACCTTCTCCTCTTTGTGTGGTATTGGTGATTAAATCAAGTCTTCACGCTGATCTACCTCCACAGTTCTTTTCATTTTTTTACTTTGTCTTGCTAAGTCACCAAGTTGCGCAGGTAAGATTCAAAGACTGCCTCAGCCTCCCAGAGTGCTGGAATTACAGGCATTTTCTACCATGCTTGACTTAGTCTGTTCCTCTCTGTTACCCAGTTTCATCTTTGTTACATCCTCTGAGGTAAAAAGAGTAGACAGAATCGTGTGGGTGTTGATACATTGGCTCCAGGGTCAGGCAACCTAGGGTCAAAGGCTGCTTCACCGTTTACTAGGTTTACAGCATTAACTCAGCTGAGGTCTCAGGTGCTTCACACTATAAAATGAAGAGAATGGTAACAGTACCTCTATCAGGATTTCTAGGAAATTAAGTGGGCCAATACACACAAAGTACCTAGACCATGGTTAATTCTAGTGAGATGTTAGCTGTTACTATCACCCCCACTGATGGGCAGGAAACTAAGGCAAATCAGTGAAAAAACTAAGACCACAATCAGGTTTCTTATTCCCCAACTATTTTTCTACTGGTTCATATATAGTTACTTGTCATTTAATGGTGAGCATATATTTTGAAAAACACCTTTTTAGGTGATTTAATTATGCAAACATCATAGAATAGACTGACGTAAACCTAGACATAATAAATAGCCTATCACCTACCTAAACTTTATGGGATAGCTTTTCACTCCTACAACCCTAAGTAAGAGAGCAACATAAGATTAAATTAAGACAAAAATAAGTCATGCATTCAAGAGAGACAGTAAATACAAGATGTACGATGCTGCTGCTGGGGTAGCAAACCGTACTATTTTATTGTAATTTTTTTATAAGTAGGAAGAGTGCACCAAAAATAATAAGTAGTATAGAAAATACATAAACCAATAACAGAATCATTTTCTATTAAGTATTATGTACTGTATATAATTATATGTGCTATACTTCTATACTATTGCAACTACAGTAGTCTTGTTTGTACCAGCAACACCACAAGCATGTGAGTTATACATTGAACTAGGACATTACAATGGCTACAACATCACTAGATGATAAGAATTTTTCAGCTCCATTATAATCTCATGGGATCACTATCATACACTGACCAAAATGATGAGCATGGTGTGCATGCCTGTAATCCCAGGACTCAGGAGGCTGAGGCAAAAGGGTTGCAGCAAGTTCAAATCCCGCCTGGGCAACACAGTGGCTTCAAGTCCCCCTGAACTACACAGTGGGACTCTGTCTCAAAACAAAACAAAACAAAAAAAAAAAACACCACAAACAACAAAATGATCATCTCTCATTGATCAAAGTGCCATTATGCAGTACATAACTATAGTTACTGATATAACATATTAAGATTTCTCTTCTAAAAGAAAAGACTCTATATATCATATGTCATATTTCTACAAACTTGAATATTGCTAAGGCTGAGTCCTTTGTCAAATGATTGAATTTCTTCCAGCTTTATAAAACTGAAGTACCCAGTATGCTTCACTACTAATGACTTACCGTCCAACTACAACAAATTAAATCTCTGATTGCCCCTCTTCTATATGCCCCTGCCACTAAAACATCCTTCAGTGTGAGAAGGACTTTCTAGCCCTTGTGGCTCTGTGGCCACGTCCACACCTAAAGACATTTCCAGGCCCCAGCCTCTTTTTAGACCTCAGATAAAAATGTGGGTATGAAGTTTTTAGAGAAATGTAATTGGCCTCAGATCTGGCTTCCATTCTCCTTCCCGAATGATAATGTTTTCCCTTTGAGACCCTTCCAGTGAAGCCTTCCTGTATTTCTAAATGAATCCAATATAGACAGCCATTTTCTCTTATTGAAATTTCTTACCAATCCAATACTAATTATCATTTTTTGTTTTTTCTTTTCTTACAATGGCCCCTGATGATAGCAAAGTAGCACTCACTTCCTCCTCCTGTTGTGACCTGAGGACCAAATTTGAATTAAAGATTTTCAAACAAGAGGCAATTGAGAATTGACAGTTTTCTCTCTCTCTCTCTCTCTCTCTCTCTCTCTCTCTCTCTCTCTCTGTCAAATGAGGTCTCTCACCCTTTCACATAAATGATGGGGTTTGTATCACCTAAGGATCCCAAATCAATGCCAAATCTTACTCCCCATATGGTAAAAAGGGCTGTTGCCATGGGACAGCTGCAGAGCTGCAGCTCAATCCTGTATGGAGCACTTACTGCCCAGAGGGTGTCACCTCGGCGATACTTGGGGCTCCATCTCTCCCTCCCTCCTGCCTATTAGGCTCAGAACCAAGTATACAGCATAATCACTCTGCCTGTCCTGAATCCCTGAGGAGACCCCCTCTGCAGGGTGGCACGTCTGTCATATGGCTACCAGTCATCTGGTTTTAAGCAGATTTTTGTTGGAGGTGCCAATATTGCAGTTTTCTTTCCCTGTGGACATCAGTGAGGGTGAATGATGAGAGTAGATTAGCCCATCAAGGGTCTGAGTCTTGCTTGGCAAAACAGGGATTATTTGGATCCAGAGTGTTAAACTGCATTTATTAGGATCCCTTTCAGTGTTAAAAGGTGAAACATAGCTGGTTTTATTTTTTTCTTATTTTTCCATGACCTTGTTAATAATATGGAAACTTTTTTATCTCAAAACTCCTGTTGATGAATGTTAAGGCTTTCAGCTAATCAAAAAAGGTTGAACAATACTAAGATCCTATAAGCCATCTCCTCCCTCAGCACCAGAAAGAGCTAGAATTGGAGGACTGAAAAGGCAGACAAACATATTCTGGCTAATAGACACAAGCAGAAAAAGTTGAATAAGAACAACAATAGAAATTTTCATTCATGATAATATCAACAAGGAAAAACAGGAAGGAAGGAAATGAAAATTAATTACATACTTGCTCTAAGCCAAAACCTTACCAGATGGTTCCATGTATGTTTAATCCTAATAAGGACCCTATAAGAAAGGTAGCACCTCATTTCTATGAAGTAGTGTTCCTAAAATTGTCTATTAACTACTAAGTATAGGACCTAAATTCAAGTTTATTCTGCCCAAAAATCATATTCTATTTATTTATTTATTAGTAGTGAGGATGGAACACAGGTTCTTGAGAATATTAAGCCAGCAGTCCAACACTGATGTACATCCCCCAGCCCAATCTCATTCTTTAAATGCATCATTCTGTCCTGAATTTAAATGTCTGTGTTCATGCCAAGTCACTAAAACCGAATGTAACTATGGATACACAAAACATTAACAATGGAGAAAGCTGAAGAAAGAGCATATGGGAACTCTGTGTACTGTCTGTGCAACTCTTCTGCAAATCTAAAAGTTATTTAAGAGTTTTTAATAACAAATGTAATTGCATTTCACAGGGCATATGAAGCCTGTGACAAAGACTTGGTGATTCTGCAGATTAACAGCCCAGTGACTCAAAGATCAATAAACAAACTTAATATGATTTACTCACAGTCTTGTTGACCTCATATGCTGATGAACCCAAATACTGGTTCTCATTAAAATGAAGTAACAAGCTAAAGATATTTCCCAACTAAGCCTATTAATGTTACTAATTTAAATATGTTACTAAAACCTGTAGTTATTCATAGTGCCACATATACAATGATAATACTTCACTTTGAGAAATATGCATAGAAAATTTATTCATAGAAGTAATTAAATACAGTAAAATATTTTACATTTTTTGAGTGATGTTATGGTTTGAATGTGTATCTGCCCCCTATTTCATACTTTGGAACTTAAGACCCAATATAATAGTGTGAAGAGATGGGGTCACAGGAGCATGTGGAAGGTGAATGAACTGAGTCATTCTGACGGTGGTCATCACTTTCTGTTATACTGTCCCTGAGTTCTTCCATCTGAGATCCCCGGAGTTACCTTCTCTTCTATGCCTGTGAGATCTTGTCTTCTGCTGCTGTACTATGCTATTTACACAAATCTATTCAATCAAATCTTTTCTTTAATAAATTTAGTCCATCTCTGTTACAATCAACCTTAGAATATCAGAACATCATATGTGGAAGACATCTTAGGAAAAATTTATTAATAATGTTCCCTTACACCCAGCCATTATGTTGAAATTGAATAAAGTTATTTTGTGCTTAGTATTGCTACATAGAAAGTCAAATTTTTTGTCCTTGAGACTAACACTCTAGTGTAAATAATCTCTGAGAGCTTGCTCACAAGTATTCCATTAGATATTGCTGTTTTTAAAAAAAGAAAGTTATTGATGCTATGAATTAGCTCCCTCTCTAAATGGAGATCTAACAATAAAAAATATTACTACTTCCACATATTTCCCGTCCTGAAGTGAGTTTAGGAATATAGAAAGCATCTCTGAATCCTGTTTTAAAGAAGCTCATTTTAATAAGGTATTAGGAGGGACTTCTAGGTAAAAATCCCCAAACCTCAGTGGCTCAGCAAATTAAAGTTCTTAGTCACATCAAAGTGAGTATCATCCAGGAAATTCTACTTCACAAAATTATTCACCACCTGGCTTTCTCTATCTGTTAACTGTGACTTCCTTTAAGTCTTTGAATCTTTTCCCTTAGAATGACAAATACAAAAGAGTAGAGCTTGTCTATGAGAAGTTTTTGTGGGAAAGGCCTAGAACAACACATCACTTCCACTCACCCCACTTCCACTGACAAAAGCCAGTCACAAACCACACCTAGGAAGTGTACAACAGGGAGCACAAGAGAGGCTGAGAAATGAGATCTAGCTGCATGCCCAGAAGGAAAGAACACACATAGATAGTAAGTTCTAGTGGATTCTGCCAAACACAGAATGTTCTTCTACTTAAAGTGGGGAGGGAGTCCTAGAGTATTTATCTGAGATCAATTTCTACAGTGTAATTCATCCATACTAAAATATAGAAACTACCATGCTTGAATTAGCTATACACATACATTTTTAAACAGTTGGTTTTTAAATGATACTAAGATTAAAATTTTAAAATATTGAATCTAAGTAATCATGATATGCTAAATTTCTTATTAAAACATCAAAACCAAAAACTTATTAGGATGAAAAAAAGTCATCTATTCTGTCTCTTTTAATGTCATAACTTTCAGTAAAAGAGATGAAACCAGAGAATTAGAAATTAGTGTGTGGAAGTCAGGAAATAAACTCCATGTTCCAACTGCAATGTAAAATGGTCTAAGGGAGCACAGCTGTGGAGTTAAGGCACAGAGAAAGACTTTGAGCAGAATTCCCTGCCTTTTGCTGAACACTGAATTTCCTTCCCTGTTCTGACCCATGGCCCTGGGGGCCGCCACCACACCGGAATCCAGTGCAGGTGTTCCATATGTGATTAACTGCTGTGTGGCTCATTCTGCTTTCTCACTTTCAAATTAAGAAGACCTTTCTGGTGTCCTCTTCATTCTTGTTCTCAGTCTTGTGTCATTCCATAGGCTTTTCCTGGCATGGTGAGTATGTAAGCAACTCCCTCTCCCCCAAAATGTAGAGAGGAGCCTGGATTTCACAGGGAAAAACACCAAAAAGCAGTTCTCTTTTACAACCTACGCACCACCAGGTATAGAGTCCAGTTGTCAGAGAGGACAGGATGTTTCTCACCCAAATAAAGTCTTTGGATCTAGTTATGTCTAAGACCTCAGGTCTGAGATCATCCCTAGTAAGGCCCCAGGGTCTACAAGTGCCTACCCCTTGACACTCCTACCCTGAAGAATAAAAGCTCTCAGTTCCTTGTGTTTCCTAATGATTATCCGTAGCATAATGGCTTGGAAAGACAGGGAGCACGGGCTGAGCCAGCTTTGGAGACAATCCTGGTACAGGCTGGCAGCCACTCAGAGCCTGCTGCTTTCCACCAGGGGCTTTGCTGACCAGATCAAAGCGACACTTGAGAAGGCAGCAGCTGTGCCTGGAGCCAACACCCCTAACCCCTTCTTAGCTAATGAACTGGAAGGATCCTGAGGGAGCTAGGGAAAAATGAGTCCCTTGGGACATATAGGGAGGCCTCTCCTTCCATGAATTTTCCATTTTTAATTAAGCTTGATGGTTTGTTAAAGAAAACGACTTTTTGGATAAAATATACTGTGCAGGCCCAATGCCTACCTATTAGACCTCTCAGGATCTCAGACCCAATACTAACCTTTTGCTTGGGCCTCCAGTCCAAGAACTAAGAGAAAAACAACAGGATATTTTTATTTCAAACAAAAAGCATGGTTATTACCTGAAATCAAAAGATTTCTGAAGTATGTAACAGAAAAGAAAAATGTATACAATAAATCCATCTCCCAAGGGGATAAATGCTTTTATTTAGCTTTTTTTAGATATACAAAGATATTTCTGCATATTATTTATTACGTCTTTTAATACTGTAGACAAAAAATTGATCGTGTTATATTCTTTTTTGTAATTTGCTTTTTCCAGTTATTAAAGTTATTTACAGATCTATCTTATTCAAATGGTGTCCCATTCTGTGTATATGCCTTTATATACTAGTCTGTTAGTAACTAGTCTATTAATGCATTCTTTTTAGAATGTTTTAGAATAAAATCCTGATAAAAGGATTGCTAGAGCAAAGGATATATATTATGTATACATATATGTATGTATGTTTATACATATGTAAACATATGTATATATGTTTATTTAATACACATTGCTGAATTGTAATTTTTTATCTAGATCAGGTTATTTGAATGGCTTGGCCATGAAATAAAGCTATCAGAAAAGTTCCTGCCTAAACAAACTACCTATTTTCAAAGTCTAAGCATTTGGCTATGGAAATAGTTGGCATGATCATAAGCAGAAAATCTACCCAAATTAGACAAAGCCCATAAGTGTCTATGCGAATCATTTGCATGATTTTACATTTAATTTTAGATGCTGGAAATTATTCACAATTGTACAAAATCTTAACCTTTTTCAAAGTTAAAAAAACCTTGCACCTCCAAGTTGCTATTAAATTTATTACTAGGTAGTTTGAAACTAAAAATGAAGAGAATGTATAAAGAGAGGAGATATTATCCAGTGCTGCAGTGCTCATGGCAAAAAATGAGGAGTAACAATGAGGTTGGCCTCAATCTGACACATATGTCTTTCACTCAAGTAGATGTCCTTGGGCTGGACACTGAATAAGATAGCAGTGATGTCTCTGTCCTTGAATTGTAACCAAAAGAGAAAAAAAAATCCCAGAGAAATGGCTCCCAAATGCTACTTTTTGGAGCTCCAATTCTGTAACTCACCCAAAATTTTTATATGCCTAAATACTTCAACATTTAGGCAAGCCTGTATCCTTGCTCCTCTAAATCACTACAAAATGCCCCTCCATAATAATCAGTTTGGCAGCTTTTGACAGCACAAAAAACATGTACCACAAAAGAAAAAGCAATGTCATAACCATTCTCATCCAAATACATTTCCAATTTCATAGATCATTTTTTTAAAAGTCCTAGCTGGTGTTTAAATGAGAGGAAAACAGAACAAAAGAATATGTTTTATGGATATGTTTGGAAAATAACAACATGAATTGATTTGGCCTTATATATATGCTGCTTCTATCAGCAGTAAAAGTTTTTGGCTGGTTTCATTTTGTTTTTAGCCAGGCATGATAATGCTTGCCTATAATCCAGCACTATTAGGAGGCTAAGGCAGGAGAATCAGGAGCTCAAATTCAGCCTGACAAATATAGCAAGATTTCATATCAAATTTTTAATTTTTTCAAAAGTATTGGGGATACAGCTCAAAAAGGCCTTGGGTTCAATCCCAAGTACTGCAAAAAAATTATTGATTACTGATTTTCTTAAAATTCTGTGTAAACTGAAGATAAAAAGTCAAAGAGAAAGAAAAGGAAAGGAAACTTTCAAGAACTGATAGAAGTTGGTTTGAATATGGTAATGAGTATCCAGCAGTTTTCTTCATTTCTAAACTAGAACTACGATACAGTTAAATAATTTCTTGAACCAAATATAAGAATTATATAACAATGGTGATTAAGTATAGTTTGTACAACAGTTAAATTTAATATAGGCATTAACAAAGAGAAGGTATTTTGAAAGCCATTAGCAGACATCAGTGTTGGCATAAAATACTAACACAATATTTGTCTATATAAACATTTTTAAATGAGTTATTTAAGTATTGTTTTACCACCATTCCCTTTTAAAGTAGGATTATTACTTTTAATACAGAGTCAGATTACATAATCTCTCCAAACAAGAAATGTATGAAAATGTGTTATGTATGTGTACATACATACAAAATATTATTTTATTTCATTTTAAATCAGTGTATTCAAAAATTTTATCTTATAATATTCCTATAATAAAATTTATTGAGGAGACAAGCTTGTTTGGATCAGTCCTAATTTTTAAATATTAAACATAATAAATAATAAGTGTTAGAATCATGCAGAACAGTATTCAAATTCCACTCCAGAAAATTTTTGTGGATTTTTTGTTTTGTTTGTTTTGCACCAGGAACTGAACTCAGGACTTTGCACTTCCCAGGCAGATACTCTGCCAGTGAGCTATATTCCCCACTCTCTGTAGGAAATTTTGGACAAACAACTGATCACTTTAAGATATGGTTTCACCCACTGTAAATTAAACAGACTTTTCATAGAGTTGTGGTATGAATTAACGGTGTGAGGACACTTACCATGCACAAGACAAATCCTGGGCACTTAATAAGTTTGGTTGCCTCACTTTCAATTAAAATATGAATTATTTTTATAAAAATGCTTCCTAAACTATACATTATATAATTATTTAAAAATAAATGACTAGTTAACACTGTTAGTGGATATAATTTAAAATTTGTGTTAATGTTTCCTTCATTAAATAATTAATGAATAAATATTATAAAATAAATATTTTGGTTTGGATTAAAAATGTTCCTCCAGACCCAGAGGAGCCCAGCAGCCCCAGAAGGTATAGCAACCCGTTCCCTCCACCCACAGTACCTTGGCAGGCTGGTGGGAGCCTCAGCGACCACTCTCCCTAACCCAGAGGACCTTTGCAGGCCAGCAGGAAATTTGGTAATCCCTCTTTCCACCTGGATAGCCTCAGCAGGCAGGTAGTTCTGCAGGTGAGTCCTGCCTCACCCTGAGGACCTTGACAGGCCAGCAAGAGTGCATGTGAGCCCTTCCTGCACACAGAGGACTCCAGGTGGGCCTGCAAGAGCACTAGTGATGCCTCCCCCCACCCAGAGGAACCTGGCTGGGCCTGTGAGACCCCCCAGTGACACAGTAGTGCCCCAGTTGTGGTACATACTATGGACAGGTGGGTCTGGTGGTGTGGAAAAGTCTGAAGCCACAGTAACAATATGAGCTAAGAGTTGGGTCACATCAATATTCCTAGGTTAGTCAGCCCAAGAAGAATCCAAGACTCACCAACTGGCCCTTCAGAAGGAATTCAAATGACTGGTTCCTCCCCTATACTGTGACCTGGAAACTGGATGAATGTTAGTTACACAGTAGGACCCTAAGACACACACAATGGACAGATGACACTAGCAGGATTGAAAAGACCAAAATATCAACCAAGAAGTAAAAATGACAAAACAAGAAAGGAAAATGCAATCTCAGACTCCCAGCTCATCTGCAACAAGTATGTGAGCCATCAACATAGAAGAAACTGGAGGACATACACATGAAATTTCTGAAAAGATAGCAAGTAAAATAAAGAAAGAAATCCACCAAGCTAAGAGGAAATCAGAACAGAAATAATCTCCCAGGTTAAAAAAAAGAAACATTAATGAAGGAATTACTCGTCATAGCTAGAGAAGACATAGATTTTTTAAAAGTATAGGAAATAATGAAAACCCTGAATGAAAAAAATAGGAAAAAATAGAATACATGAAACAGATTCAAAGAAATATTCAAGATATAAATTCCACTGACAGCTGACAGAAATCACTTGAACAAAACTGAAGATAGACTTTCAGACCTTAAAGACAGAATCACAGCTAGTGATCGCAAAAGGAAAGATGTCTTAAAAATAGCAAGGAACCAGGAAATTCAGCAGCTTAAAAACGATGCAAGGAAGAACAATATAAGACTGATAGGTGTAAAAACACAGGAGTCAATGCAAATGACATTAAAAAACCATTTGCAGAAGTAATAGCAGAAAAATTTTCAAGCATGGTAACAGAGCCTGATATACAGATAACTGAGGCATATAGAGCTTCAAACAGCCATAGCCAAAATAAATCTACACCCAAACATATAATAATCAAGATCCCAAAAATTTAGCACAAAAACAGAATAGTAAAAATTGTGAGATCACCTAACAAGCAAAGCCCATTAGAATAACAACCAACTTCTCAACACAAACCCTCAAGTCAAGAAGAGCTTGCAGTGAAATATTTGAAGTTCTGAAAGGAAACAACTTCTAACTCACATTGATGTAACCTAGAAAACTATCTTTCAAAATTAATGGAGAAATAGGATACTTCCATGACAAAGAACAACTGAAGCAATTCATGTCCACAAAACCAATCCTAGAAAGAGTACTGAAAGATATTCTAGATAGAGATAAAAATGAACATAATCACCAGAACAAAACAGAAAGAAATCACCAGATAGAGAAAGCATATTAACAAAGAGGGAAAGCAGAGAACCAACAATAGGAAAGTAACATGAGAAAGATAAGACAATATATCAGTCACAAACATCAATATAAAAGGCCTCAATTCACCAATTAAAAGAAATAGATTGGCAAAATGTATCAGGAGAAATTACCCAACAATATGCTGTATACAAGAAACTCATTGAATGAAAGTCAAAGGATAGAAAACAATATTCCATACAACAGGAACCCAGGTAAAAGTAGGAGTAGCTATTCTGTTTGCAGACAATGTGAATTTCAAACCGAAAATGATCAAAAGAGATAAAGGTCACTACATACTTGTTAGGGGAAAATTTAGAGAAGACTTCATGCTGAAAGAGATAAAGAAGATCACTGCATACTTGTTAGGGGGAAATTTGAGAAGATTTATTGCCAATACTCCTCAAACTCTTTAATGAAATTGAAAAGGAAATTCTCCCTAACTCATTCCTAGAGGAAGTATTATTCTCATACCAAAACCAGAAAAAGACTCAATCAAAAAGGAGAATTATAGGACAATCTCTCTAATGAACACAGATGCAAAAATGCTCAATAAAATACTAGCAAACAGAATATAGCAAATCTTCAAGAAAATTATACACCATGACCAACTAGGACTCTTCCCTGGGATGCATGGGTGGTTCAACATATGTAAATCAATAAATGTAATATACCATGCTAACAGAGCTAAGGACAAAAATCACATGATCATCTCAATAGATGCAGAAAAATCTTTTGATAAAATCCAATACTCATTCATGATAAAAATCCTACATACAAGTGGAATAGCTGATCTTGGTCTCAATCTGATAAAAGCCATCTATGATAAACCAACAGCAACATCATACTAAGCAGACAAAAACTGAAATCTTTCACTCTAAAATCAGGAACAAGACAAGATTATTCAATAACACCATGCTCTTCAATATAGCCCTAGAAACATTAGGCAGAGCAATTAGATAAGAGAGAGAAATAAAAGTTAAGGATCAGAAAGAAAGAAGTTAAATTATCATTATTTGCACATGACATAATGGACAAAGGAGACTCCAATAACTCCACCAAATGACTACTAGAGTTAATTAGCAAATTCAGCAGTATAGCTGGATACAAAATCAACACTTGAAAATAAATATCATTCTTGAAAACAAACAACAAACTCACTGAGAGAGAAATTAAGGAAATAACACCATTCACAATGACTTTTAAAAAACTAAAATACTTAGGACTCCATCTAACCAAGGGCGTAAAAGAGCTATATATTGAAAACTACAGCATTCTGAAAAAGGAGATTGAAGAGGATATCAGCAAATACAATAATATCCCTTGCTTGTGGATAGTAAGAACCAACACTGTGAAAATGACCACACATAACTGTTAAAATGATTTAATACAATTTTGGTCATACCATTAGAATACCTCACAGATCTAGAGAAATGATTTCTAAAATTCATTTGGAAACAGAAGAGACCTAAAATAGCAAAGGCAAACCTGGGCAACAAAGGAAGGCAGGAGGCACCACAATCCAGACTTGAAATTATACTACAAAGCTACTTTGATAAAGTCAGCATGCTATTACCCCCCCCTCCCGCCAATAAAACAGACTTGAGGATCAGCGGAACAGTTTAGAAGATATAGACACAACTGCAAAGAAACTCAGCCACCTTTTCTTTGACAAAGGGGCTAAACATGTTCACTGGAAGAAAGATAGCCTCTTAAATGGTGCTGGAAAACCTGACTTTCCATATGCCAGAGACTAAAACTAGACACATGTCTGTCACCATGCACTAATCTAAAGTCAAATTGGATCAAAAATATGAATATTAAAATAGAAACACTAAATCTACTGGAAGACAAAGTAGGCAGAAATCTTGAAGACATAGGCATAGGCAAAGAGTTCATGAACAAAACACAAACTGCACAGGAAGTACTTCAAAGAATCAACAACTGGGATCTCATCTTTAATTAAAGTTTTTCACATTAAAAGAAATCACCAGCAGAGTAAAAAGAAAATCCACAGAATAGGAAAAAAATGCTAGCCAACTGTCCCTCAGTCAAAAGACTTATAACATATAAAGAACTGAAAAATATCATACCTGTCAAATTCAATGACCCAACCCAAAAGTGGCCATCTGAGACAAATAATACACTTATGAGTGCATCATTCACTCTACATCATGAAGAAATCAAATAGCAAACAAATATATGAAGAAGTATTCAACATAACATCACTGGTCATTTGAGAAATGCAAACTAAAACAACACTGAGATTCTATCTCACTCCAGAAAGAATGGCTATCATTAAGAAATTAACCAATGGGGCTGGGGATTTAGCTCAGCGGCATAAGCCCCTGCCTTGCAAGCAGGCAGTCATGAGTTCAATCTCCGGTACCGATAAAAAAGAAAAAGACAAAAAAAAAAAAAAAAAAAAAAAAAAAAGGAAATGTTTTAAAAAAAGAAAAGAAATTAACCAATAACAAATGCTGGAGAGGCTGTGGGGTAAAAGGAACCCTTCTCCACTGTGGTGGGAGTGCAGACCACTGGTGCAACCACTGTGGAAATCAGTGTGGAGATTCCTCAAAATCTAGGATTAGAGATGCCATTTGATCCAGCTAGCCCCCTTCTGGTTATTTTCCCAGAAGATCTGAAAACTATCATACCACAGCAATATTTGCACACCCATGTTTATAGCAGCACAATTTGTAATATCTAAGTCTTGGAAACAACCCAAGTATTTACCCATCAGTTGTGGAATGGATAACAAAGATGTGGTATTTTTTTACAATGGAGTATTATTCAGCTATAAAGAAGGATAAACTTGAGGCTTCTAAGGTAAATAGATGAAATTTGAGACCACAATCATAAGTCAAATAAATCAGACTCACATGTGTCAGTATTACATTGTCTACCTAGTGTAAAAACGTAAAATAGTAAATCAGATTCAAGATCTACAATAGATATTGTGAAAGGGAAAGGGAAAGAAACTACTCAAAAGGAAAGAACAACTAGGGAAAGAGAAAAGAAAGAAAAGTATAGAGATATAGACATATATAAGATAGATAACTATACTATTAATCTGTTAGTTCATCAAAAAGAACACTTTGTGCTTTGACTGTTTGATCTCCTCCTCCTCCTCCTGCTCCTCTTCCTCCTCCTCCTCCTCCTCCTCTTCCTCCTCCTCCTTCTTCTTCTGTACCAGGAATCAAACTCACAACTTCACATTTGCCAGGCAGGTATTTGTACCGCTGAGCTAAAGCTCCAGCCTGTGATTATGTTTTCCATGCCTATATCTTGTAACCTGAACAAATACTTTGAAGATGTCAACATGCAATATATTAACCAGTGCCAGTCTCCTATTGTTTTGTTTTGAAACTCTGTATCATCATTATCCTTTTTTCATTTTTAAAAGAAAAAAACTGTTCCCCCAAAGACTCACAGGCTCAGACACGGGGCTTCAGGTGATTGGATAGTTGTGGGAGAACACTAAACCACTGAGTAGTTTATAGCAAAAAGGATTAATACACTGATGTGCTCATAGCTGACTGTGCTGTTAGAAGGTGGGATGTGAGTGGAGAAAGTGGGTCACCAAGACCATGCCCCGGAAGGGTCTCCTTCTCCCCCTCCCTCTCTCCTCCTTTCTCCCCTTTTCCCCTGACCCCCTAGTTTCCCTCTCTCCTCTCCCTCTCTCCTTTCTCCTTTCTCCTCTCTCTTGCTCTTTTTCTGCCTCTGGCATCCATGAGATGAACAGTTTTCCTGGGTATACCCTGCTGCCATCCCTGCCACGATGCTGTATCTTTAAGCTAGGCGACCATGAACTGAAACCTCTGGAAACTGTGAGCCAAAATAAACTTCTTTAAATTGCAGGTGCCAAGTAGTTTTTTCCCAGTGACAAAAAACTGATTAATATCAATATACAGGCACTTTGCTCTGATTACTATATTATACTGTATTTACTAAACAAAAGAATTCTGAGAGAAAAGTTTTTCCTAATTATAATCTTTTGATCTAATAATCAAATAACAATGCCAAACCCACAATGGACTATAATCAGTATTACATGGTTCCGGTTTACTGAAAAGAAATAAATGAGTCAAAGTTTGTTTTTAAATCATTTGTAAGCCCCTGACAGCATAGCAAGGGAAAAGTAAACGAACGGCACCACCTGACAAAACACCTGAAACAGATGTTTTTAACTAGTCCTTTGCCTTTTCCCTTTTGTGCAGCTATAAAATAAGCCCTTGAAATAAATTCCCTTAATCAATGCACATTAGCAAGTCTAATGTTAAATTTTCCAGTGTTCCTAAACGTTAAAAAAGTATAAATGTAGAGAAGAAAAGACAGGCGTAGCAACAGATCCTAAAATCAATTACTGTAATCTGAGCAAGAATCAATTGGCTTTAAAGAAAGATCAGAGGCAGTAAGAATTTGTATGTGTTCATTCCATCCTTGATGAATCCCACATGTGATCATGGGTCCAGCTTGCTCTGGCTTTCCTACACTTTGTGTTTACAGCCATCTTTTCTTCCCTTCCTTGACTGAGTCTGCACCTTACATATAAGACATGATGATGACGGCCTTCCACAGACTCTTTGACCAGCCCCCATGCTTATATTAACAAATGCCCACATATATATGTGTATATGTAATAAGTGTAAGTATATACATATACATATATGAGTATGTATACACATATACATATGCATATATATGTATACATATGTGTGTGTGTGTGTGTGTATATATATATATATATATATATATATGAATTGATTTTTTTTACATTGATGTGACCTTATATGGGAGCTGGGGTATAGATATATAGATATATCAAGATATAGATGTTCACATACATTCATATATATTCACATAGATTTCTGATAGAAATTTCACTAATACAATACCCATACATTTATAATACATTAATAGTTTTCTTCCCTTTTTTCTCTAAAATTCTCAAATATCTTCCACATGGAAAATGGGGAACAAAAATAATTAAACAAGAAATACTGCTGTCTCTTTCCTTCAGCTCATTAGATTATAACAAATGCCCCAATATCACAGTGACATTCTAGAGTAAAGTATACTCAAAACCACTGTTCACTTTTTCATATTATCAGAAACCAAAGTAATTTAAGTACTAGAGCCTCATTTTCTTCATCAGAGGCTGAAGGGAATAGATCTTCCACCTTCCTTTCCTATTTTTTATATTTAATCAACACACAGTAACTGTACATATTTATAGAGTAACATGTGACATTTCAACATATATGAGTGTAGAATCATGCTAATCAGCATATTCACACAGATACTTATCATTTTTTGCAACATTTAAGGTCCTCTCTACTTGTTATTTTTTAAATATTCCATGACATCATAAACCATGATTATTCCACCATAATGACAGCATCAGAAGTTATTCTTCCTCTACAATTGTACATATTAACAATTCTCTCTCCATCCTCTCCATCTCTCACACCTTTTTAGGCTCTAGTAGCCACTGTTCTGTTCTCTACTTTTTTGAGATCCATCTTCTAGTTTTCTAATAAAGTGAAAATGTGCGGTATTTGCTTTTCCACGACTGGCTTACTTTAATAAAGTGTCCTCCGTTCCATACATACAGTGGTAAATAGCATTGTTTTTTATGGCCAAACAATACTTACTTGCATACATTCATATATACACATATACTATGCTTTGCCAATTGGTCTGTCAATGGATACCTAGGTTTTTGATTCCTTGGCTTGGCTATTATGAATAGTATTGCAATAAACATACTACTGCAGTTATCTCTTCAATACATTGGTTTCTGGTGAGATTATTGGTTATATGATAAAATTCTATTTCTAGTTGTTTCCCATAATGGTTGTACTGAGCCAATTATAGTAATTTATTCATTGATTTATATGTCAGTGATTATGTTGATTAGATCAATGGGCATGTGACAATTCTGGCAAACAAAATGATAAAAAAAAAAGGGGATTAAGAAAAATGCTCTCCTCTTTAAAGAAGATACCAAAAAAAGACCCTTTCTAGTCATTAAATGTTGGTGATGAGAGGCCAACGTAGTGGTACACACCTGTAATGCCAGCACTCATGTGAAAATGAAGCCAATACTGTGTTCAACACAACAGATCAAAACAGAGAATCACAAGTTCCCTCACAACATATGAAAGAACTTTATCACCGAAGGATGCTATCTATAAATGTAGAGCAGTTTGTGTCACTGGAAGAGATTCACAGATCAAGCTGGTTTTAACTGTCTCTTCTAAGAGCTCTTTAAGTGTAAAGCTTTATTGGTTCTTTTTAATAAGAGTTTCTAGAGAGTAGCTAATATCTAACAGAGAGTAGACACTCAATAAATATCTGTTGAATAATTGAGGTAGGTGCTCTCACTTCAATGCTTATGTCTCCCTAAAATTCTTATGCTGCAACCCTAACCTCCACTACAAATAGCTACTTTGGGGTCTGTAATCTATCCATGTTCCACTTGCCATGTATGTCAACGAGATAGAAGAAATATGCCTCTAGAGAGTGAAGCAGCTATGCAAAGAGACAATGATGAAAGTTTCAAGATGATGTGCCATGCCTGATTCTAGTTTCCCTGGAAGTCTGACTGTATTCTAGCTTAAAGCTATTTGATTCCCCATATCATACAAATATTTTTCTCTTTAACTAATTTTAATTGGAATCTATTTACTTACCACAAAAAAAATAACAGCAGTGGTGACTTTGTAAGACATCAACTATGTTTGCCAACTTGTAAGGTTAACTATGTTTCCCAGAATTCCCTTTCCTGATATATTTCTGGAGAAGGTTGAACATGGAATGATTCCTGTATGTGATTTAGTGAAATTTTAAGATTCAACAGTCAGATTGTTCCTCACAGAGATTGTTACTTGTCTCTGCTGGCTTACCTCCTTGTTCTGGAGCAGTAAGTGGACCCTTGGGTCTTCCTTCAGTAACTACAATTCCTGGGTCAGATGTGGGTGTTCAGCAATGAGATGAAGAATTCTAAGTTACTTTTCTCTGTGTTATTTCATCCCATATATGCTAGGCCCAATACCTCAATGTTAGCTACATACTTAGCCACTTTCCTCATAATTGGGACACAACACCAGACATTAATAACTTAAAAGAGAGGATGTTTATATGAATTCACATTTTTTTAAAGGATTCAGTACATGATTGGCTGGTTACAAGGCAGAAAAATCATGGTGGAAGGGTCTTGTGGAATGCACCTGCTAAAGACAGAGAGATAAGAGAGGAGCTGGGGAAGGAGATATGCCCTTCCAGATCATGCAGCCAATGACCTTCTCTAAAAAGGGCCTAGTTCCTAACAGCACATTCATTTTTGAATGTATCAGTGCATCCATAATCCAGTCACCTTCTACACACATGAGAATTTAGGGAGATTCTTTATCTAAACCATAATATTCCATAGCTCATGTCCATCTCTTTATGCAAAACACATGTAGTCCACCTCTAAGAGTCACCAAAGTTTCAACAGTCTTAGCAGTGTTAAAAAGTCCAATTTCAGATGCCAGGACTGGGAGGAATCAAACAAGAAGCCAACTAGCCAGCCTTCCCGGTAAGTCGCTCAACCCATGCAGGGTCCAGAAAGAGAAAAAGCCAACGCCTCCAATGAGCCTTCTGGCACATGGGCTGAGAATCAACCACTAACACCCCTCTCCCCAAGCACCCGGCTGGTTCAGCGGACAGGCTGAGTTCTAGCAACTGAGGTACAAAAAGCAACTAAATACTTGTATTGTTGGTTGATTTGACAGGCCTGGGGCCAGAAGTCTGAGCATCCATTGGGAAGATGACAGTATGAAATATAGCAAATATGGGGGATTTCCTTCTGTCTTTGAAGTCCAATATTATCCTGTTTTGTTTTGTTTTGGTTTGGTTTGATTTTGCTATACTGAAGGAATGGACGATTACTGTGAAGATAACAAGATATACTATGGTAGCTATTGTTGTTTTCCTAACATCCTGCTTTGAAGTTCTGTACCAATTTTGCTGCTCTGTTTTGATGGCTTTTTTCTGTTTTGTTTTGTTGGATTTTATTATCTTAAAAAGAAAAAGGTCCAAATCTAAAGTCTCCTCGAGATTCAAGGCAAACTGTTAGGTGTGAGCCCCTATAAAAATAAAAAAGGAGAAACTTACACTGCTGGCATATACTGGCACGGGGTAAACATTCCTATTCCAAAAGTGAAATAAGGAGATAGAAACAAATGGGATCTAAGCAAGAGCAAAAACTAGAAAGGCAAACATCAAATCCTGAAATTTTATTTTGTGCACCTGGGCCAAGTTGTGACAAGAAGTGAACTCCCAAGGACATGGATAGGTGCCACCCCTACAGCGTTGCCAGTTGCAGCCTTCATGGCCTTCTCTTGGGTAGCACAGCTCGCTGCCTGAGGCTTTGCTTAGCTAATGACCTATGTTTCTGGCATCTCTAACTTCTTACAGCAGTGGTGGCAAACCTATAGCATGCATGCTACAGTGGGCTGTTTATATCATTGAAAGCTAAAAGGTTTGCAGTCACTGTCCTGGGGTGTCCAGTGCACTTTGGCTTCACATTCACAGCTTTAAGTGTTATCCACTCATGAGCACATTGATTAGGAATAGTTTATCATCTAATTTATCATCCACTGCAATCACCAGCCTTAGATGAATCGTATTTAGAATCTTGTTTTACATAATGCTGTCGGCAGCACTTTTTATTTATACATTTTCATAAAATTGGCCTGGAGGTAACTGGGATTATTCAGAAGCTTGCATAAATACTGGAGTCTTTCATTAATAGAAATTTCTTTACATTTTAAAAATAATCATTATATTCCATATAATGATATCCTTTCCATGGGAAATAAGTACTGTACTTAATTACAGGATAGAAAAGGAAAGATTTAATTCTGAGAGTGATAACTGAATATGCCTTAACTTCACCTCAAAGAAAATTTGGTTTGCCTAATTGAAGCAAGATAAATTTATCTGTCCTAGTGTCAATTATAAACACCCGCTCTCTACCTCTATCATAAGAAAGAGGTTGAGCAAAATGATAGTCTATGGTATGCAGTTGCTTGCCTCCAGTCATAAAACTCCTACTCTTTGAAGACACAGAACTAACATGATTCCTCTTTGATTCTGTGCCTGACATAGGATGCTTTAGACTTATCTTAGTTAAATGATGATTTGTTGCTTCTGGGTAAAAGATTCAAACCAGATATTAAATAATAGGAGATTTGTTGTGCTATCAGATTATTGATTTAATATTGTATTAAGCTTTTTATTCTAGAAAATCCACTCCTTTGACACCAAACAGTAACTGTTTCCTGGAACCAGCTACTGTTTTACTGCTGGAAATATGTCAGAGAATAAATCAAAAATCCCTTTCCCTCCTCTTTTCTCCATTCTAGTAGGGAAAGACAGATAATAAGAAGTAAGTATAATTTCTATTCAATGTTAAGTGAAAAGCTCTATGGAAAAAAAGAACAGAATATAGCAGGTTAAAGAGAACTGAGTATACAATGGGCAGTGACTGCATTTTTAAATGGGTCAGAACAAGCTTCCTTACAAAGATGACATCTGCACAAAGACTTAGAAAAAGTGAGCTACATAGGCATTTGGGGGAAAAGTATTGAGAGGAAACAACTTGCACAAAAGCACTCATATGGGAAAGAACCTGGTCTTCTTGAAGACTATAGGTAGGCAGTCAGAATAGGATGGGCAGACTTGAGTTTGGAGGTCAGAAAAGGGGAGGGCACACAGAATGTAGGTCTTTGTAAAGACTTTGGCCTTTATTTTTAAAAAGAAATCCTCCAGATAATTTTGAGCTGAAGAATGACATAATCTGACTTGCAACATGCAAAAGTATTCTTACTGCCCTGTTGGAAGAGGTCAAGCAGACAATAGAGAAGAGCTTATGGCAATCCAAATGAGAAAGGACACTTGTATTAGTTGGGTAGTGCTGTTGAAAACAAAAAGAACCCAAAACGTGTAGCTTAAACAAGAGAAATTCATCACTTCACTGTTCTGGAAGTCAGAATTCTGATATCAAAATACTGACAGGCCCTGCTCTCCCTGGAGACACTAAGCCAGGCCTCTCCTAGCTTCTAGTTGTTTCAAGCATTCCTTGGCTTGTATGTAGCCATCTTCTCCTTGTATCTCTTTATATTAATGAGATTATATATTAGTGTAGTAGAGCTAATGAGAAGCGATACTAGATAGGATTTGAAGGTTTGGCCATAGATCATACTGATTAAATATGGGGAATGTAAAAAACAAAGGAACTAAGATGTCAAGGTGTCATTATCTTTAGAAGCAATGTTTGCTCTGGCTCCTTATCTTTTTTGTGAAGCTTTTCCTAGAGCTGAATTGAAGCTGAGCTTCTTTTTATCCTCTTCTCCTTTCTTCCCTATCTCTCTTTTCAAAGGAATCAAATTAATGTCATCTGATGTCTCCCAATTCTATGCCTGTTCTCTCCTTTTTATCCTTTATCAGTGCTTCCCCTCATACTTCTAATACTATTTGACCACTTGCATTTGGAGAACATGGACTGACACAATTGGTAGCAGGAGTGGTCTAAAACAGCAGGTGACAAAATGGAATTTTTGGACCACTACTCATCTAGTAAAAAGGACTCACAACCCTACTGGTTGTGGGTCATGGGGGATAAGGCAGCTGCCAATGGTTTTATTGGTAGTAATTTGGGAACATATTCCATTGAAGGGAATATACCTATTCCCTTCAGAAGTAGTGGTACAGGCCTATAAACCAAGCACTCTGAGACACTGAGTCAGGAAGATTGCAAGTTCAAGCCTAGCCTGGACAATTTAGTGACTTAGCAAAGGTAAGAAGAAACAAGCATAAAAGACAATAGGGGTGAGTGATTATCACTAAAATTGTCTTACCCTACAAAGAAATAATGAATATCCCAGGTTCACTCACTAATAGTTAAAAATTAAGTATAAAACTCCAAGTCTTTCTGATAGTTTACAAAGAAACTTATCTCCTGCTATGGAAAAGCAGACACAAGTTGAGGAATGAACTCAGGGTTCAAAAGTCCCTGGGTTTGCTCCTTAAATACTTAAATCTTTAGCTAAGGCAAGTCTAGTGTACAAAAGTCCTACCTGGAAAAACCGGGAAGAACCCAGATAAGGCATCTGGGTAAGCACTCCTAGTGATTATGACTCTGTAGTACACCCCTGAGTCCTCAGAACTACAAAAGTGGCTGACTACTTTTTCTTGAAACTAGCATTTTGCTCATACAGAAAGACACTATAGAATCCTGTGTACCACTAGGACATATTCAGGAGCTGATCTATTTTGGCCTCTGGCTAAGTATTTGATAACTAGTGATAAATTCCAACGTGATTTGTGGTGACATGTTAAAACTGATAACAGAGAAAAATTACACTCCAAAGGAACTGCAAGAATTAGCATTTCCCAACAGGTACTGGGGGAAGATCTCCATGGCTGGATTTTGAGGGTTCCCAGTCTGGAGGAAGGAACAAAAGACTATACAACCAAGAGCAAATTGACCTAAGGCCACTCTTTTGGGACATGGGATTTAGTATCTTGGTAAGAACCCAAGACAATGAGCAAATTTGCTGAAAGGATGGTTTATAGATGCCTATTACCTCTTCTGAGCTAAGTAGACATATTTGAATATGACATGCAGTAAAAGAAGAAATAAAGAGGCTACAAGAAGTAGACACACTGGAATAGATGCATTATGCAGTGCCAAATTACTCACTAGAGGATCATATATTATAGAAAGCCAAAAAGATACTTCATCCACCAAGGCCATAAAGAATTTACTGGTAAGAAGGGTACCAGCATCACTAAGGACCGCAGTGGTGACAGTCCTTTGTGACTGCCTCATCAGAACACTCCAGTAGGAGAGACAGTCACAAAGCTTAGCTTGTTGTTAGCAATAAAGTGAGGAAGCCCAAAGTAATAGAAGTCAGTTGACAACACAGAAGGAGCCAAGAAACCAAAATTACTCCAACAAGTAGCAGGCTAGAAAACTAAGTAATTAGTCGTGGACCTGAATGGAAAACTATCAAAATATTGGACACAAAAAGATCCATATAAATGAACAGACAGTTGTGAACATAAAGTGTGAAGATTTTTATGGCACATATTCAAGCCCACAAGGCAGCATCACCATATAATAGGAATTGGACAATCCCATAAACAGAAGGATGTGTCCAGGTGACATGAACCAGTCTTTATAATCAACTACCCAGAGTTAACAAGATAGAGAAAAAACTGAGACCAACCCCATGACTTTTGTATTTCAACACCATCTAGTTAATGCCACCTCTGAATTCTCAGTCTCAGAGATCAGTGCTAAGCCTCCTGTCTGGCACTATTCCTAAAGGAGTCCAAATAACTACTTGACCCCTTTCACTTTGGAAACACCAATGATTTATTCTCGTAAGGCTAGACACCTGGGTGTGGGTTTGCCTTTACTACTGGTAGATCCTCAGCCAGAATCATTATCCAGGGAAGACAATATTCCTATTGCACAGACAAGAAATTCCACAAAATATAGTATCTGACCAGAAAATCCACCTAGTGATAAAGGAGATGTGAAGTAGGTCCATGACAATGGGATCCATTGGTTATGCACATATTACACCCTCTAGAAGCCATTTGCATGGTACAGCATTGGAATGTCTTGAAAGTACAGCTAAACCACCACTGTTGGGATGTTAATTAGTACAACCATTATGGAAATCAGTATGGTAAGTCCCTGACTTACAAGCAAGTTCCATTCTAGGAGAACATCCAGGTCAGATTCATTTGTAAATCTGACAAAATGAGTCTTATACACATTTGACACAATACACAATGTAAAGCATAAAAAGTCCAAACCTCACATCACCACTGCTTTTCCTCTTGTTTCTGGGTCTTCTAGGTTCTGATTGAGCACTGTGTAACTGTGCATTATCACACTCTAGGTAGCACACAGCAGCACAACTATAACAATGGTAGATACAAGAGCTAGTCCTGTGATTTGTTCGCATCTATATACTGTGAAGTCCAATCATATCTGTGAAAATTCACAATTCAAAGGACTTACTTGAAGTTCACAATTCAAAAGAACTATAAATAAAAAAAATCATATGACTCTTTCATACAGCTTCTTGTGACTTAAAGTCATCATATTAACTAAGTAGGGTGGCACACACATCAGTAATCACAGGACTTTTAGAAGGCTGAGGCAGAAAGATTGTATGTTTGAGGTCATCCTGGACAACTTAGTGACCTGGTGAGAACCTGTCTCCAAATAAACATAAATGTATAGAAGGGCTAGGGATGTAGTTCAGTTCAAAAGCCGTGGAATCAATCTGCACTACTAGCAAAAAAATCTATTTAAAAAGGGGGAAGAGAGCAGTTGGAGAATGCAACCAAAGTGCTAAGGCTTTAGAGTTCAATTTCTAATATAAATAAATAGATATATAAGCACATTATAGGCACACCTACATGCCCATATTTATCGCAGCACAATTCACTATTGCAAAGGTCTGGATCCAATCTAAGTGTTCATGGATGGATGAACATATAAAGAAAATGTGACAGATAGATACATACATACATACATAGACAGACAGCTATATAGGTAGACAGACATAGCTATATCTATATATATACTGGCAGCTATTTAGCTGTAAGGAAAAATGAAATTATGTGATTTATAAGAAAATGAATGGAATTGGAGACTGTCATATTAAACAAAATAGGCAAAATTCATAAAGAAAACTATCACATGTTTTCCCTCATAAGAGGAATCTAAAAAAGATGACATGCTATTATCAGACAAAAGAAAGAAATAAGGGGAAGAAAAAAGAAGAATATAAGCAAGGGTATTGAGGGTGACGTATCTGACCAAAATATATTACACATATGTATAACAGCACTACATTGAAACTCAGTATTTTCTAAAATTAATAGGCACTAATAAGATATATTTTATTCATTTTATTTTACTTTACGTAAAACAAAATTTCACAACAAAATAAGAAAATAATAATAGTTAATAATTACTTATCTTTATTTTTTTATTTTAAAGAAATTAAGACAAAAGAGGACATAACAAAGCAGATCAGAACAATGTAAGCAACACAGTACCTAACCACAAGACAACCCAATATTAACAGTAGCTACCATGTCTCTTTGAAATAGTTGAGCATACCTTCACATACAATAGTATCAAACATAACAAAATGGTATAAAACCATTCAAGAGAATGAAAGTATTACAGAGCATTCAGAACCAAGTAACAGAAAATGAACAATGGCTACTATATTGTCCTCTTTTCCATAAAAAATTTGTTTATACTATCACACATATTAAAATCCAATAAAACACAACATGATAGACCCAATGGAAACAGAACAACAAAAGCATGGCAGGACTTCAAAGCAAGATGATATTAAATCAGTAATGGCTGTCATCATGTCTTGTTTTCTTCAGAATAACTGTTCATACCATCATACATACTAAAATCAAACAAAACAGAGTAAAACTATTCCAACTAATGAATGAAAACATTATAAGGCTTCCAAGCAATGTAAATGGGGTATCATGATTACCATAAAATCTTACGTACTCTTACCATTTCTTACAGTAGGGAGACTATATGGTATTTACACATGTGAGTTTGATTTATTTTGCTTATGAGTATGGTCACAAGTTGCATCCATTTATTTATAAATATCTCAATGTGATCATACTTTATAGCTGAGTAGTACTCCATTGTATAAAAATACTACAACTTTGTTATCCATTCCTCAGTTGATGGACACTTAGGTTGTTTCCAAGATCTAGCTAGTACAAATTGTGTTGCTATAAACATGGGTGCACATATATCACTATGGTATGATGTTGTCAGTACTTCTGGGAATACGCCTAGAAATGGAATAGCTGGGTCAAATGGGACTTCCAATCCCAGCTTTTTGAGGAATCTTCAGACTTACCTCCACAATGGTTGCACCAGTCTACACTCCCACCAACAGTGCAGGAGAGTTCCTTTTACCCAACAGCCTCTCCAGCATTTGTTGTTGGTAGTTTTCTTGATCCTGGCCATTCTTTCTGGAGTGAGAAGGAATCTCAGTGTGGTTGTAATTTGCATTTCTCTAATGACTAATGATGGTGAACATTTTTTCATGTATTTATTTGCCATTTGTATTTCTTCATCTGAGAACTGTGTATTCATCTCATTTTTGGGTTGGGTCTTTGAATTTCAGGGGTCTGATTTTTTTTAATTCTTTGTATGTTTTAGACAAAAGTCCTTTGTCTGAGGGGCAGTTCACTAAGATTTTTTCCCAGTTTGTGGATTTTCTTTTCACTATGTTGGAGATTTCTTTTGACATGCAGAAACTTTTTAATAAAACATGATCCCAGTTATTGATTCTAGGAAGTATTTCCTGTGCGGTTTGATTCCTGTTCATGAATTCTCTACCTACCCCTCTGTCTTCAAGAGTTTTACCTAATTTGTCTTCCCACAGATTTAGTGTTTCTGTTTTAATATTCAGATCTGTGATCTATTTAGATTTTAGTTTAGTACATGGTGATAGGCATGGGTCTAGTTTAGTTTTCGGCATATGGAGAGCCAGTTTTCCAGCACTATTTATTAAAGAGGTTATCATTCTTCCAGTGAAAATATTTGGCCCTTTTATCAAAAGACAAGGTGGTTGAGTGTGATTGTAGTTACGGTTGTATCTTCTAATCTATTCCATTGATCTTCAGATCTATTTTAATTTCAGTACCATGTTGATTTTATTACAGTAGCTTTGTAGTATAACTTCAAGTCAGGGATTGTGATGCCTTCTGCTTTGCCATTGCTGCTTAGAATTGCCTTTGTTATTTTAGGTTTCTTCTGGTTTCAGATGAATTTTAGGAGTGATTTCTCTATGTCTATGAGGTATGTTGATAGTATTTTCATTGGGATTGCATTGAATCTGTGTAACAGTTTTGGGAGAATGGCCATTTTCACAATATTTATTCTTCCTATCCATGAACAAGGAATGTCTTTCCATTTTCTAGATCCTCTTCAATTTCTTTTTTCAGTGTATTATAATTTTCCCTGTATAGATCTTTTACTTCTGTCATGAGATTAATTCCTAAGTATTTAATTTTTTTGGATGCTAGTGTAAAGAATGTGGCTTCTCTTATTTCTCTCTCAGTGATTTTGTTGTTAGTATAGGAATGCTATTGATTTTTGAGTATTGACTTTATATCCAGCTACAATGCTGAATTTATTTATTATATCCAGGAGTCTTTTGATGCAGTTTTGGAGGTCTTCTATGTAGAGTATCATGTCATCTGCAAATAATGATAATTTAACTTCCTCTTTTCCTATTTTTACTCCTTTTATTTCTGTTTCTTGTGTAATTGCACTGGCTAGTATTTCCAGTACTATGTTGAATAGGAGCAGTGATAAGGGACATCCTTGTCTTGTGCCTGATTTTTTGGTAAAGGCTTTCAGTTTTTAGCCATTTAATATGATGTGGCTGTTTGTTTGTCATAGTGGCCTTTATCATATTGAGGTAAAGACTATCTATTCCAATTTTCTGTAAGGTTCTTATCATGAATGAATGTTGGATCTTATCAAAAGCTTTTTCTGCATCTATAGAAATGTTCATGTGATTCTACTTTTGGCTCGATTGAAATGGTGGATTAAATTTATTGATTTACATATGTTGAATCATCCCTGCATGCCTGGGATGAAACCCACTTGGTCATGGTGTATAATCTTCTTAATGATTTGCTGCATCCTGTTTGCCAATATGTTATTGAGGAGTTTTGCATCTGTGTTCATTAGGGAGATTGGCCTATAGTTCTCTTTTTTAGTTGGGTCTTTCTCAGGTTTTGGTACTAGAGTAATATTTGCTTCCAGGAGTGACTTAGAAAAAATTGCTTCCCTTTCAATTTCATTGAAGAGTTTGAGGAGTGCGGGCATTAAGTCTTCTTTGTATTTCTTGTAGAATCCACAGTGAATCTGTCTGGGCCTACGCTCTTCTTTGTAGGTAAGGACTTAATTACGTTTTCAATTTCATTAATAGAAATTGGGTTTTTCAGCAGTTTTACACCTTCTTGCCCAGCTTTGGTATTTCATATGTTTCTAGGAATCTGTCCATTTCTTCTGTGTTATTGAACCTATGAGAGTAGGTTTTTGAAGTAGGTGTTAATGATCTGTATTTCCACAGTGTCTGCAGTGATTTTACCTTTTTCATTCCTTATTGCATGAATTTGAGCTTTTTCTTTCCTTTTTAATTAAGGTTGGCTAAGGGCTTATCAATTTTATTTATTCTTTCAAAGAACCAACTCTTCAATTCATTGGATTGTTTTCTTAGTCTCTATTGCATTAATTTCTGCTCTGAATTTTATAATTTCCTCCGTTCTTTGGCTTTGGGCTTGACTTGCTCTTCTTTTTCTAGATGTTTGAGGTGTAGTATCAGGTTGTTTATTTGTGTTCATTTTGTTTTCCTGATGTGGGAACTCAGTGCAATAACCTTTCCTCTAAGGACCACTTTCATTGCATCCCACAGATTCTGGTAAGTTGTATTTGTATTTTTGTTTGCTTGTAGGTTTGTTTAATGTCTTCTTTAACTTCCCCTGTGACCCACTGATTACTCAAGTGTATTATTCAATTTCCATGTTTTTGTGGGGTTTTTGCAATTTCTTTTATCATTAATTTCTAGTTTCGTGGTGCTATGCTCTGATAACATGCATGGGATAATTTCAACTCTTTTGCATTTATTTAAATATGTTCTGTGAGCTAATATATGGTCTGTTTTAAAGAATGACCCATGTACTGCTAAGAAGAATGTATATTCTGATGTTGGATGGAACACTCTGTACATGTCTATCAAGTCCATTTGTTCCCAGGTGTGATTCAGCTCAGTTATTTCTTTGCTGATTTTCTGTCTGGTTGATCTGTCCCTTAGTGTCAATGGTGTTTTAAGGTCTCCTATTATAATTGTGTTATTGCTCATTTGATTTTTCATTTGTTTGATTTTTCATTTCTGTTAATACTTGCTTTGTATAGCCGAGTCCTCTGAAATTTGGTGCATATATGTTTAAGATTGTTATCTCTTCCCCTTGAAATTTTCTCCTAACTGGTATGTAGTGACCTCCTTATCTCTTCAGATCATTCTTGGTTGAAGTTCACACTGTCTGCAATCAGAATAGCTACCCCCACTTTTGTGGGGGGGAGGGTCCTGTTGCATGAAGTACTGTTTTCCATCCTTTAACTTTCAATCTATGAGTTTTTCCCTTTGGGTTAGATGGGTTTCTTGTAGACAGCATATGGTTGGATGTTGTTTCTTTGATCCATTCTTCCAGTCTGTTTCTTTTAATTGGTGAATTGAGACCATTTACATTAATGGTTATAACTGTTGTACACTAGTTTATTGTTGACATGTTATCTTGCTGCTGTTGCATCTTTACCTTTCCATTCTGTTTAATTGTCTGCCTTGCTTAGTGGTTTTTTCCTATGTGTATCTAGAATATCTTTCAGTATTCTTTGCAGAGTTGGCTTGGTGACCATGAAGTTCTTCAGCTGTTCTTTGTCATGGAAGTATCTTACTTCTCCATCCATTTTGAAGGACAGTTTTTCAGGGTACATCAGTCAAGGTTGGAAGTCATTTTCCTTTAGGATCTGAAATACTTCACTCTGTGCTCATTTTGACTTCATTTTTTTGTGTTGAGAAGTCTGTTGTGATCCTGATAGGTATTCCTTTATAGGTGATCTGTCTTTTGTCTCTAACAGCTTTTAATATTCTATTCTTATGTTGGATTTCTGGGATGGTGATTATTATATGTCTGGATGTAGTTTTATTTTGGTTATGGCTATTTGGAGTTCTATATGCTTCACTAATCCTAATGTCAGTTTCTATTCTCACGTTTGGGAAATTTTTAGCTATTACTTCTGTAAGTAGCCTCTTGATATCATTTGTGTTGTCTCTTTTTCATTTATCCCTATCAATCTTATGTTGTTTTTCTTTGCATCATCTTGCAGCTGCTGAATTGTTATTTCCTGATTCCTTGTTATTTTTAAGAGATCTTTCCTTTCTTGTTCACTAGCTGCAATTTTGTCTTCAAGGTCTGAAATTCTATCTTCACTTTCATTGAGGTCATTTTGACAACTTTCAATGGAATTTTTGATTTCCTGTGTATCTCTTTGAATCTGCTTCATGTATTCTGTTTGTTTCTTATATTGTTCATCAAGGGATTCTATCTTTTTGCACTGTTCCTCTAATTTTTTAACTGTGTCTTCTTTAGATGTGTTCAGCATTTCTTTCATTTCTTTTATCATTTCTTCTTTTACCTAGGAGATTATTTCTAATTTGAATTCCTTTAAAGCTTCCCAGAGTTGCTTCTTTATTTCAGTTGCTATTATTTCAGGTGTATGGCATATATTTTCTTCTATGTATATGGCTCCTAAGCTTTCTTGAGATGGAGGTTTGAGATTGTATTTTGGTCTTTTGTCCTGTCATTTTCCTATATTTCTGTATTTCAAGTGATGTTCCAAAACTTCCCCTGGGCATGTTGGAAATAGCCTCCTATGCCCTCGACTCCTGGGACTGAATGGAGGTTGCTGAGCGTGGTCCAGTCTGGTCTGCAGGACCTCCCTTGCCACCTCTGGTGTTCCAGGAAGCTGGGTTGGCTCCTAACCACTGTGTGTGATGGTCCAAAGCTCTCCCCAGGCTAGCACAAATGCACTGGAACTCACCTCATGTTCCCTCAGCTCCCCTGATTGAAGAAGGTCACTGGGCATGATCTAGTCAGGCCCGTGAAACCTGCAGAGCCCAGTCTAGTGTGGCTGTAAGCTGGGCAGATCCTTAAATTCTGAGAATGATGATCTTAAACTGTCCCTGGGCCTGCACCAGTATGCTGGAACTCACCTCACACACCCCCAGTTCCCCGAATTCTACATGTTATCTTTAAAGTAGTTGCTCAGGGTAAATAGATATGGGCATAAAAATTTCTCCTATTGTTATTAGCACAAATTTTCCTTTTTAATGAACTATGAGACACTAATAGTAAAACTGACTTGCATTTTTCCCTTTTCCCTACTGTCCTTTCTCCTTTCACTGATAAAATAAAATATATTTTAAAAAAGAAAGTATAGCTAAAGTAGCAAGTTGGAAGTAACTATCTTTGAGAAAAGGGTACCATTCTCCATAATATAGTGTAAGTAAGTATTGAATCTATCTGGTGCTGTGTTCCAACAGTAAGAATTCACAAGTTTAGTTTGAGAACCAAGAGGTTAAAAACAGGACTGGAGTCTCTTACCATGACTCTTAATGAGCCATTTGGGGTCTTTGTCTTTTCAATTCTTGTTACCATGAGTTCTGTATGTTTAGAGGCATCTGTTAACACATTTTTATTTTTTATATTAAGGTTAAAAGTAAATTATGGCCAGGTGTGGTGGTTTACACCTATAATCCCAGCACTTGGGAGGCAGAGGCAGGAGGATTATTGCAAGTTTTAGATCAGCCTGGGCTACAAAATGAGCTCAAGGCCAGTCTGAACAGCATAGTGAGACTCTGTCTCACACACACACACACACAGGAAATTATTTACACCATTATAGTGTTACATAAATCTTGTATTCTACATATTTATATTCACAGTGAGATTTACAATTTCATGTTTTTGCTTTGTATGTTTTCATTTCAATCTGAAAAACTTCTAGTAGCATGTCTTGTAAGGCAGTCTAGTGGAAACAAACTTAGTTTTTACTGTTTAAGGAGGATTGAATCTCTTTCCATAGACTTGAACTCACTGTGTAGCTCAGGCTGGCCTTGAACTCACAGTGAGTTGCCTCAGCCTTCTGAGTTCTGGGCTTACACATATGCACTACCATACCTAGCAGTGTCTTCTTTCTTAAAAGAATAATCTTGCCAAATATAGTGTTCAGGATGGCAGGGATTTTTCTCTTAGCACTTTGAATATAACATCCCACTTTCTCCTGTAAGGTTTCTGTTGAGAATTCTGCTGTTATAAACATTGTAGAAATTCTTTAATATGTGGCAAGTTGCTTATTTCTTGCTGCTTTTAAAATTCTTGGTCTTTGATCTTAATTTGATTATAATGTGTCTTGGTAAAGATCTCATGATGTTTAGCCTATTTATGTTGTGGGTATCATGGACCTGAATCTTCATTTCCTTCCCCCTTTTGGATAGATTTCTCCATTATTTCTTTAATTAAGCTTTCTATTTTCCTTCTGGAACTTTCAGAAGATTTGATGTTATTCAGGCTACTTGGATTTTTCTTCATTTTTTTGTATCTTTGGCTATATAATTTTAAGTCATCTGTCTTCAAGTTCACTGACTTTTTCTTCTGTTTTACAGTCTGTGCTGTTTACACTCTATTGAGTTTTGCAGTTCAGTCATTATGTTCTACAACTCGAGTTCTACCTCTTTCCTGAACTTCTCATTTTTTTTATACATTGTTTTCCTGGTTTTGTTCAGTTTTCTGCATTCTCTTATAAGTCAGTAAGCTTCTATAAAATAACTGTTTCAATTTTTTTAGGTGACTTATAGATCTCCATTTCTTTAAAGTCAATACATTATTGTATTCCTTTTGTGGCATAATAGTCCTTTATTTTTCATGTTTCTTGTTGCTTTGCACAGATGTTTGCAAAATGAGGAAGTGATCTCTTGTAAATGTCATGGACTGTTTAGGTGGAAAAAAACTTTTACCTGTGAGAGGGTACAAGGGCATCAGTTTAGTGGGATGTGGTAATTGCAGCTCTAGGGAAGGCACAGTATTATAGTCTCCTACAGCTTCATTTAGTAATGTCAGCATTAGCTAAGTCTACAAATGTCCTTAACAATACCAAGAATTCTTGGCATACTCCTGTTCTTCTTATCCTTCATGGTTGAAGGAGGAGTTATGGCCAAAAAGATCCCTGTTAACATTAGATCTAGCATCTGGCACTCAGACATGCCTATAGTAACTGTGGCCCTGGAATCAAGGGCATGGGTGTGTCCACTGGAATTGTAGCAACCACGTGTGGCACAGTCACTTGTACAACAGGCCTGGAACCAGAGTATAGAGCACAGGCTTACTCACAGAAGTACTGTGCTGGTTTGGAGGACATGGGTATTCATGGAGCAGCTATAGAAGTATGAAGGGTAGGCACATGCAAAGCAATATAGCTCCAGGATCCAGAAGTGTACATGATTGCTAGTGAAAAGGTTGCAGCTCAATCCTGAGTGGTAAAATTATGTCTCTTTCTCTAGGGATCAGAAAAAACTGTGATGCATACTAGGATTCTCAGTGGTGAGAGATACTGGTATCCTCTGTAAAGCAAGCCATGGTAGCACCTACCTTGTAGCTAATACTGGTATATCCCATCCTTTTTTTGTTCCTAAACATCTTCAGATTTCTCAACTATGCAAATCTTTTTAGTAAGGTGGGTTAAGTAAAACCAAAGGAGTTTCTTTGAGCACACCTCAAAAGGCTAAGGAAGCTAGTCGCTTACCCTGCTTCCTTTTCTCTAAAAACGGAACTTACAAGTCAGAGAGTTCTGTCTTGGCTACTGTCACTTCTTAATTGGACTCCTAGGCTATCTTAGAGATATTTTCATTGACAATATGGTGCTTCTGTTGAGTGACAAAAGTTAGGATCTAGTTCACCATTCCATCATCTTTCTGGCATCATCCTTCTACTCCTTATCAGTAAATCTCTGGCAGTTCTAATTTTATTTTGGCATCTGTCCCTGGATGATCTGACACCAGAGATTAGGAACCCAACTTTAGATATAACTTTGAAGTCTTTTAGACATCTAAGTGGAGCTATCAAATTAGATGTATAACTATATACACTTAAGAAGTGAAGTATAAGCCAGGTAGAGTCATGTACTCCTTTAGTCTCAACTACTCAGAAAACCAAGGTGAAGGGCCTGTTAGCTCAAGCTGACCTAGGAGTTTGAGGTCAGCTTGAGCAACACAGTGAGAACCCTTTTTATAAAAAAAATGAACTTTGGGCTTGACATATAAATTAATTAATATAAATTTAGGACCTATTAACATTTAGGTAGTATTAGAAGCCATAAGACCAGATGAGATCACACAGGATGTAGATTTTTAAAACTTTCTTGGATTGAGTACCAACTACAACAACTTAAGAGTCCAAGGAAAACAAGAAGAATCAGCAATGGTTACCCAAAAGAGTGACCAATGAGCAAAAAGAATAATGTGGCATCCTGGAAACCAAATGAAGAAAGTATATCAAGGAAAAGGGAGGAAGCCACCACATAAAATGTAGCTGATGGGTCAAAGTAGGTAGCAAATAAGAACTGTCATTATGTTTAACAAATTAGAGGTGACCTGTGATCTTGGCAAGAGCAATCTTCATGATACGTGTAGTGGAAAAGATAAAAAACTGAAGGTAGATTATTAAAGAACATAGGAAGAGGAATTACAGGCCACTGAGTCTAGATAGCTTTTCCAAAGAATTTTGGTGTAAACAGGGTAAAAGGTTATTTGACTGAAAAAACAATCTTTCAAGATGAGAGACAATTTTGGATTCTGATGGAAATGCCCTAGTAGAGGAGAAAACTGATAATGTAGGGAGGAGAGAAGAATTTCTGCAGTCATGTGCTTGACTAAGAGAGGTATTATAATCCAGCAATGAAATTGAGAAAATGACTTTTAATAGGAAAATGGACAGCTTCTCTGTAATAATATGAAGGAATACAGAATTCATCGGTACAGATGGTGATCAATGCATGATGGAGAGTATATTTCTGTGACCAACCTTACTGACTGCTTCAATGCTTTCAATGAAATAAGAAACCATGTCAAGAACTGAAAATAAGAATGAAAAGGACAAAGCCAGCAGTCTGACAAATGATATGAATGATCATATTATCAAGAATATATGACATATACTAATCTCAGCACTGGGGAGGCCAAGACCGGAAGATCACTATACGTTCAAGGCCAGCATTGTTACATAGTGAGCTAAAGGCCTGCCTGAACTATGTAGCAAGCCCTTGTTTAAAAAAAAATAATTGGAGGAAATGGTGGAACAGTAAGCAGCAGAGTAAACAGTCTCTCTGGGAGAAACAGTCCAGATGCTGGAATATAGCACTGTGGGAAAGACAAGAAGGAAGAAAGTGGGTCCCCTTGACCCAGGAAGAACTTAAAGTGAGAACTGAAGCCCACAGAGAGAATTTAAAAACAGAAAAATCTTAAACACAAGAAGGTGGTACCTAGTGGTGCTTTCACCCAGAGCTGGAACCATCATGCAAGAAAAGCTGCTGAAATCTGAGGATGCACAGTCACAGTGAAGGTGGTGTGGTGGCTGGCAAGCCCAAAGACCTCTGTGGGAAGACATGGTGGTTGAGGGGTGCTGCAGACTGGAAAACTGCACTGGCTGGCAGTGAGTGTGGGGGACTCAGTCTTCCCATGGGAGTGGACAATTGGCCAGGAACCATTTTGGAGTTAGGCAAGATAAGCCTGGTGCCAGAACTGCAGCTGGCTTCATTTAGCCACTCTAGCACGGAGCAGACTGGTGGAAATGATATTCAGATATATGAGGCATACAGAACTCCAGCCAGCTGTAACCAAAATAAATCAATACCCAGACATATAATAATCAATATCCCAGAAATTCAACACAAGAACAGAAAAAGTAAAAGCTGCCAGAGAAAGGAACAGATCACCAAAGAAGGAAACTCCATCAGAATCATGACAGACTTGTCAACACAAACCATCAAATCAAGAAGAGCTTGGAGTGAAGTATTCAAAGTCCTGAAAGAAAATAAACTCTAACCCAGATTGATGTACCCTGAAAAACTATCTTTCAAAATTGATGGAGAAACAAGATACTTCTATGACAAAGAATAAGTGAAGGAATTCATGACCACCAAACCAACCCTAGAAAAAATACTGAAGGACATTCTAGAGAGAAAAAAAAAGTCCAAGGGTTCAGGAACAGCAGCAGAGGGGGCTCACTGAATGGGGCAGACAGTGGAATGAAGGGGAAAAGTAGGCAACCAACTTAGAAAAATAGCATGGCAGAGAAGGTTGGCCATAATCACTAAAATGGGTGGCCTCGATACACCAATAAAAAAGAAACACAGGCAGAGTGAATCAGGAGATAAGATCCATCAGTATGCTTTGTATAAGAAATACATTTAACCCAAAAGGGGGTTTATAGACTAAAAGTCAAAGATCAGAAAATAATGCTCTATGTGACAGGAAACCAGAAAAAAGTGGAGGTAGCTTGACCATCAACTGAAGATTGGTTGGAAAGCCATGACACTTTTATACAATGGAAAACTACTCACCTATAAAGAAAGATAATCTTGAGACTCTTGTAGGTAAATGGATACAACTTGAGATCATGTTCAGGGGAAAAAAGATTCAGAGTCACTTAGGTAAATAGTAGGTTGTATCCCTAATATAAAAACTAAAGGAGTTAGTGAAATCCAAAATGTACAATACATCCTGTGAAAGTGAAATGGGAGGAATTGTCTAAAAAGGGAAGGAAGTGGCCATTGTTAATTGATTATCATGATTTGAAACCCAACATGTTTTCATTGTTCTGTTTAGTTTGATTTTATTCTGTTTCAGTTTGTCTACTTGTATTAGATTTGACAGCATGGACAGCTATTCCAAAGACAGCAGGATATATTATGGTAACCATTTTTGATATCCTATTAGCTTGATTTGAAGCCTTGTATTGCTTTCATTGTTTTATTTTGACTGATTTTATTCTATTCTGTTTTGTTTGATAGTATCAAGTCTGATGGTACAGGCAACTATTTTGAAGACATTAAGATGTACTACAATACCCACTGCAGTTTGACTATTATCTTCTTTTGAAGTCCTTTAGTATCTCCATTGTTTTCCTTTTATTGGTTTTGTTCTGTACTGTTTTATTCAATTTTATTATCCCTGATGATATGGGCAATTCTTTTGAAGATTACAAGAGGCATTATGTTAGCCATTATTGATCTCCTTGTATTTTGTTTTTAAGTCATGTAACATGTTCATCCTTTTCATTGATTCTATTTGGGGTTTTTTTGTTCTCTTCAAAGTAGAAAAAGAAAAATGAGATAAATAATAGATAATATCCAAAGTTCTCTTAGTTTCCTCTGCATATAAAGCTCTCTTGCCTATGAGAAACTATTTCATTTGAATATTCAGGGAGACTAGATTATTCATGTAATAACTTCTGAGGCCCCATCCCATGGAATTTAATAAAGGCAACCCTAGAAACTACTTGATTTAGCCCAATTAAATGCTTCTGGAAGAAGACTTTAGTAAGAGACTTAAACATGGCTGCTGCCAGAAGGCTTCTCTTTCCTGCCCTTCTCCTGCATTATTAAATCTTCTTACAACATCATGTTAGTAACAATGATACTGTTTGATATATGATCTTCAGAAGCCCTGAAAGTAGAAATATGTGTGGATGAATGTATGTAAACATCCATACATGTACACGTGTGTGTCTGTGTCTGCATGTGTTTGTATCAATGCCAATTATAATAAAGCCTGTCATATCCCACTCTTACATTTGACCTAGTTCACTAGTATGTTATCTAATACATGTCTGTGAAGGTACTTAAGGTTACAATGCTTTCTTTCAAGGAATAGAAAAGGGAGTTAAGGAGAAATAAAACATTCATAATCTTTAACATAAATCTCCATATATTTGATTTTTGGTTGTGACTCTAGTATAGCTCCAGTGTTAACTATCTATGGCACCACACAGAAATAATTGAATAAGCCCCAGCCAAACACTATCAGTTTTATCTTTTTCATCCTCCAAATGATGTGTCCATTTTCTTGCTCTACTTCAACTCTTCGATCCCAGGCTAGCAATATGTGCTAATTAGAGTTCCTCATTCCTGTCTTACCTTCTTGGATTCAAGACAAAGGCAAATATTACCAAAGATATTATCAACTATGCTTCCATAATTCATGATTGGACAATGTGTACAATGTAGAAATTACATATTTTGTTTCCTTGTACATCTGGTTCCACCACTACTTTATGTTTAGAACATGAAAAAGGTTATCCCCTGACTCACATGTACACTGCTTATAAAACTGTCAAACTCCTTAAACTGCCTTCTTCAAGGGATGTTACTTGTAAAAGTCTCAGTTTAGTGAGACATTTAAAAAAAAGAAATAAAAACACTTGCTGCTAGAGGCCCACTTCTCTCTTTTCCATTTGCTAGATATGAGTGACACTTCCTCTTCTTAGGAAACAAAGGAAGAAACACAGCATTTATAAATATCTGAGAGCAGACATTTAAAATAATAGATACTTTTGTAATGAATGGAATGTTAGAAGTCATGTTCTTAATCCTCAGAAGCTAAAGTGAAAGGTTAGTTTTTCTGCAGTGAATTAGAAAGTAAGCAGACACTTCTTGCTTGTCATAAGACAAAGACAGCATTCTGTACACAAATTCCTCCACCTGTAACACAGTACTTGTAATATTTTGTCTTGGTAAGGAGCTGAGATAACTGACTTTTTGAGACATGGAAGAAATCAAAGAGTTTAATTTCACTGTCTCACAAAACCAAGAAGGAATAAAAATGTAGGTCTTGGGTATCTTTTCACCTTTTTTAAAAGTGAATTTTGCACAGATAAGGTCCAGAATATGCATATTCCATAAAATCAATCCTTATAGAAAATTCATAGTCAATAAAATTGTAATAGTCACTAGGATTTGAAAATATATCCAATCCAAAAGCATTCCTGTATTAGAATAAGTTTAATATCCAAATAGAGTTTGATTTGTACCAACCTACAGTTCAAAAGAGAAGGGATGGGATTTTTAAAAAGATACATCAGTTAAAACCTGAGAAGTCTAATTAGCACTTAAAATGCCAGTTACTCGGCATCAGGTACATTCAATTGTTTAGTCAAAATCACGACAGTCTGAAACAGATAGTTGTTGACTTTTAAGACTTTGTTTTTCTTTTGATAGTACTGGGATTGAACCCAGGCCCCTAACCCTAAGCTACATCCCTTGCCCTTTGTTATATTTAATTTTGAGACAGAGTCTCACTAAGTTGCTAAATTGCCCAGGCTGGGCTTGAACACTTGATCCTCTTTAATCAGCCTCCAAAAATACTAGGATGACAGGCATGCTTCAGCAATCAGCTTACCATTTTTGATTTTAAGGTCCTTCGTGAGGTTTCAATTTCCTGAGATGAGAAGGGAGAAGAGTTTAGGACAACCCTCCCATCTCTCCTAACCAACAACCAAATCCCAGTGACAATTTTATTTGGGCAGCCAAGAAAGTTTTTAATTTTGATCTTTTGTTTAAAAAAAAAAGTTATAAAAAACAGTTGAGACTATGTTCAAGACAACAAAAAGGAAGGGTGGGAATAAAGTCTACGAGATGATGACTGCCTCTGTACTGGCAGGCAGGTCTATTTTGCTGCCTCCTGCTTGCCTACATTGGCCTTGGGTAAATTACTGAGCTACTGTTTTCTGAGAATATATTCATTTATCGTGTCTCTGTCATGTTACTTACTACTTCTTCAAGGGTCTTTACCAGTGACAGATGACCCTGAGCTAAAGAGTAGGACACTGTTACCTTTCTAGAACCCTTTCTTTACAGGTCTAAATTAACTCCTTCCTTCTCTCAGTGGTAGACATGAAGGATCATAGTGAGCCTGAACTGTCAGAAACAGGTAGCTGAGTTTGGGTGTTCTGAGAAAAGCTGCTTTCGCTGGAGCAAATTATTAGACCAGTCAGATGGTATAATAATTTCAAATATAGGTCAGGAAGCTAGAGCTAGGTCAGTTCTCAGCTCTACTACGTTCTACCTGTGTAATTCAGCAAGTTTTAAATCTCTATAACCTATTCTTTCCTTATCTGAAAAATATGCCTATCTCATAAGGAAAATACAATAAAACATATGAAGTATTTGGCACATAGTAAGTGACTAATATCTATGTTACCCTTACCAAAAGAACAATAGATTGAGAAAAATAGAGACAGGAAAATTATTCCTGCTGAGCAACTGTTTCTCAGATTTTAACATAAAGATATGATTTATCCATTTTTCTTAACAGATATTTGAAATGCAAGTGAGATGACAGAATTGAACCCCATTGGGAAAGAAATACAATATGCTATCATAACAGAAGGCTAGGACATGAGAAAATTGGGACCTGACCTTGGTTGAAATCTGTCCACTTTCTAATTCTTCTATTGCATAGGAAAATTCACATTTTCAGTTGCTTTTGAGTTACATACTAAGATTTTAAGATGTAGGTGATATTGAATTTTATAGCTCTTTAAGGCGAGAAAACTTTTAAGAAAAGGAAAAATCCTAATAACGAAAAAATGAAGCCTCCATATGACAAGACTCCTGAGTTAACAGGCAAAGTGTGGCAAACTTCTGTCTGGTTACCATCAATAAAAGACACTTTAAATTGACTTAGTCTTATCGGATTTAAGACCACTTTCTCCTCCAGAAAAGAAAAAATAATTTTTCTTACCAAAGCACTGATTCAAAGCTAACAACTTTACAGTATTACTTTTGTTGAAAAAAGTCTATAGTTTATGGCCTTTCCTTGAAAATAATACACGCAAAATCTGAATATTTACCAGATGATACAGATTTGTCAGGGTTTTCATTCAAGTTCCAAAAGTTTAATGAAATCATTTCTTGGACATATTTCTAACAATCTGGCCCAGGAAATTAACTGGAGAGGATTTTTCCCTACCTTTTTCACATGGCCTTTAGGTCAGAATCTCTGTGTGTGTCCATAAGAAACCCACGTCTTCAATCATGCATATCTTGCATAGTTAGAATCTGTTGTTACTGATAGTAATGTAAAAAGTTTACTTTGGGGGAACATGAAGACACCATGTGCTCTGGCCTCAGTACAAACTTATTTTCCCAGCCTCCATCTACTCAGAACAGAACTATTTGTCCTCTTAACTAGATAGCTTTTAAAAGTAAATTTCAACTGAGGTCTTATACATTGACATTTTCAATTCAAGTTTCATGAAAGCAACCACTAAATTTACCTGAATCAGAGCAGCTTTACTTTTTTTTCTTTATAATTTTACTTGAATTAAGGTTTTAAAATATGTGAAAATATCACACTCTTCTGTAATTATACTCCTTAATTAAAAAGTCAGTCTCATGACTTCAGTTCCTAGAATTTTATTAAGTAATCATAGGTTTGAAAAGTGCTGTATTCCCATTTTAATATCTTTCAAAAGTATTGCATATCTCTGAGAAATTTCAAGAAACACACAGAGGCTGGGCCACCACTTCCTGTCCCAGTTGCCTTAAGGATCTTTTGGCTGCCAAAAATCTTAAGTCTTCCTCTTGGGAGTTCCACATACACATCCAGCCAGGAAGGTCATATTCTTTCCAGAACTCGAGATGAAGAAAATTATCCAAATGGGGCATGAAACCAGGCCAAGCATTTACTACAGACAAAAATTCATCTATAAAGCAGTGACCCAGTTAGTGAAGAAACATTATCCTCATTCTACCACACTATTATTTTTGTGTTTCTATGTGGGTCACAGCATAGAAAAATCCATGGAGAACTTCCAGGGAAAATATGGAAGTTACAAATGAGAATTGTTGAACCCACTTTTCTGCTCAATTTGTCACATGAAAGGAAAGGTGACACTGCAAGGAGAAACCAGCTGCCCAAACTGTAGGATTTCATAGGTGGAAATATATTTTTTAATTGGGAAACTAGTTTACAGTCACTTTTTCTTTTGCCAACCAAATATATGTTTTACTGATAAATTTTAACTGTCAGTACCATCTTGTAAAAGGACAATTTAAGGGGCTGGAGGTTTAGCTCAGCGGCATAAGCACCTGCATTGGAAGCAGGCAGTCATGAGTTTGATCCCCCGTAGCGATAAAAAAGAAAAAGACAAAAAAAAGAAAAGGACAATTTAACACTATAAAATAGTGAAGCCATAATCTCAGGGGAAATAAATGGATATTCCTTTTCTCACTGGGTCAGTTGGCCCTCTTATACTAACATCATACTTGAAGGTAGCCACTGTGTCCTCTATTTTGAATTCAATGTTTCATTTTCATTTTTGTTTTGTTTTTACTTTAAATCAGTGAAAAGTAATTAAGGACAATCGCAGTCAACATATTGGATATCATGAGGCAGAGGATGATATGAAGCAGGATGGGCCATGGGCCTGACGTGGGGAAGCATGCTCAGCAGGTTAGTGAGGAATCCCTGTGGGATAACTGCAGATCCAATAGAAAATCATGGCATTTCCTGAATATCGTTATACTCTGTCTAGCGTGGGAAAGGGACTGAGGGACCAAGACTACATAGCCTCCTCTGCTTTGCTTATCTGCTTTCTAAGCTTAGTGATTGTCTTCCAGCAGGTGGCAGAACACACACATAGAAAACTCCAAAATCACCCAAGGTTTTTGGCTGAGTTGGTATTATTTTGAAAGTTGGCCACAACTTGAAGGGTCTGAGTTAGTAGTAGAGTATGTGATTAACATGCACAAGACAAGGCCCTAGGTTCAATGTCCAGCACAAAAAAAAAAAAAAAAAAAAAAAAAACCAACCATGTGTAGAAAAAAATTATTTGCAAATTTAAGACCCCACCCACATTCTATCTTGGAATACTCTTTGTGTAATATTTTGCTCTTTGACAGAGAGGCAGAAATTCTACAAGAAGAAGAGCCACAAAGTAAAAAAAAATAAAAATAAAAAATAAAAAAGCCAATAAACTGAAAAGACCAGAATTGACATCTTCTTACTGTTAGAGAACCTCAATGCCTTCACCAATCTTCATCATGTGCAACCGTAAGGGTATGGCTCTCAATTAAGTTTTCTAAAAAAGCCCACAGACTTTACATTACCACTTCCCAAGGAAAGAAGTCACTCAGTATCCAAGATTACACAGTGGGTCAAGAGAACAACCGAAAATATCACTTGGCTGTCTCCCTGTTAGAGTATGTATTCACAAAAGCAAACTTATATGTTTCAAGCTGAAAATATATTTCCTAAAATATACTCTAATTGAATATTTCAAGTACAATACTAAGTAGGTCACTTGCTTTCTAGGATTCAAAGAATATCAGCCTACTGTGCTCTGTTTCTGGCTGAACAGAAAAGTTAAAGGTCAAACACTCCAAATAACCAGGAAGTCAGTCTTCATCCCCCACCCCAGTTCTTCAAACAATAGCTATAGGTTTGGGGTCAGATCTACAACTGTAAGCTTTGTAGATAATTTTGAAAACTAAATTGACCTACAAAAGTAAAACTAATTGTTTCCCCCAAAATTTTGCAACAACCACATTCATGCTACCACCCTCCCTCCTAGGCAATTTCTTGTCAGAAATTGAATCCAGGAATAAATGCCCTAGAAACATTTTTAAACAGCCTAAACTGGATTGTAAAATCATCCTCTTCCTTCATGTTCCCCTTCTTTTTTTTCCAGTGTCCAATCCAGTTCTACCTCTACCCAAATAATTATCTAGGTATTATGCTCTGCACTTTCTTGAATTGTACCTGCCATATGATAGAAACTTGACAGAAATTGGCATCAATGTTTTACAGATGAGGAAAACTTGGTGCTAAGAAACAAGCTCTCCAAAATCAGAGCTTGCTACTCCTGATGCTGTAATTCCATCCCTTTCTGTTCCTATCACTGTAGGTCAGATTATTCATTTTCACTAGACATAAGTGTATGGCCATAATAATTGGATCCATCAGTACTGCCCTCACCAAAAACTTTTTTCTTTAATAAACAAAGTACTTTAATTTAGCAATTTCAGGGAAGACTGGATGAGGGGAAAACACAATTTTGAAAATGGGATACTTTCTATATCCTCAAATCACATTCTACCTATGAATAACGCAGACTTTTAAATATGCAAACATCAAGGTCTGAACTATGGTGATCTATTCCTTGGAAACTGTAAGAAATGTAAGCTCTATGAAGGTAGGGACAGTTAATCTTTATTTGCATCCTTCCTCTTTTCTCTGTAGTCCATGTACACCAACTTTTAGTTCCTCTTTATTTTTCAGGCCTAATTCCTTTCATTGAAACCCTATTATCAAGTAAGTATCAGGGGTTTGTGTGTGTGTGTGTGTGTGTGTGTGTGTGTGTGCGTGCATGTGTGGTTGTTAAGACAATATAGACAAGGGGCTGGGGATTTAGCTCAGCGGCATAAGCACCTGCCTTGCAAGCAGGCAGTCGTGAGTTCGATTCCCGGTACCAATAAAAAGGAAAAAGACAAAAAAAAAAAAAAAAGACAATATAGACAATATTTTTGAGACAAATATAGACAATATTTTGAGACACTATATAGTCCAGGCCACTATTGGCCTCAAACTCACAGACATCCGCCTGCCTCAGCCTTTAGAGCGATGGGATTATAGGTGGATGCTACCACATCCATTTCTATGAATCATTTAACTTCAGTAGTCTTTAAGTCACTATGTGGAGGATGTAAAATTTCAGTTTTATTTCTTAAAAAAAAGACTTTGGTCTCCATTGCAAGATTCCAGTCTCAGTCAGCAATGGAAGACTTTTGCAACCAGGCTCTATCCTTCTTACTTTCTTTAAAACTATCCATGCTTTCAGTTGTTTGAAAGAATGGCAAATCGCCCATAGGAACAACTAACTGACTTCCTCAGTGATCTCCTGATTTTATTCCACAGCTGTTCTTAGCTTTCACACCTTTGTAAAGTAATCTAAATCCCTATTTTACTACTGTCTTTCTTTATTTCCCAGCTACCAAATTCAAAAAGACATTCCTGCTGTTATGTACTTAGACTCAGCGATACAGTTTAATAAATGCCAAAGCACCTGTTTACCACACCCAACACTTTGAAAAAAGAACTTCACCTTAATGAATTAACCAGGATCCCCTTCTTGCTCTGTAACACGCTAGGGGGTGCTATTGTCATATCCAGATCTGATGAGCTTGGAAATAGACAAAAGAGAAGCAAGGGTGTCTTTGGGGTTCTGAGAGACATTTCCAGCTGGCGCCTGTCTTTTTATATAAGCCCTCTACACAATCCTCAGCATCAAAGGACATTACACTTCACCATGCCACACAATTACAGGATGAAGTCCACAAGCAGTGCAATATAAAAAGAGGGCTAAAACTCTCCAGGCTAAAAGTTTACTTGTGAAACTCATTTAGGTATGTGGGCAAACTCAATCATCATTATGATGACTGCTGGATGTGAATAATTAATCTTCACTTGCCACCAGAGAAGAAAGTTATTTCTAGCTAACTAGGCAGAGTTACACATAGTATATGCAACAAGAACAGCCAGGAAATACTTGAGCTTGTCTCTGCTTTTCACAATCATCTTTCTTGTTACATGATGTGTATAACTTTGAGAATGAAAGCTATGTACACAAACGAATGAATATCAGTCTCTATCAGCACCCAACTTGGCTACTACACAAAGCTCACAGGCTGCCAGAGAAGCCTTTCCCGGCTTCAGTTAACTCTTTGCTTGAAACGTGGATGAACCAGCAACACCAGGAAAGCTCCATCACATCAAAAGACTTTTTCAAATATCTAAGTCATCATAACAAAGAAAATATTTTGTTGGGTTTATGAATTTTTAAGCTTTTTAAATTTTCTTCTAAAAAATTCAGTGAATGAGACATTTACCTATGTGAACACTTACACAAGGGGACTTCATCTGTAGCAACAGAAATAATTCTGGTATTAATCCAAGGAACAATCACACACACACACACACACACACACACACACCACAGATAAAGTAGGGTTTTATTTTCTTTTTTGATATGATTTGGATACTCTTCATCAGTACTAATGAGCAACAACTCACTAATACTAATGATTACACTTTCCATGGCTCCAAAAAGATTTCAGTCATGCCAAAAATTTAAATCCCCAAGGGGCTCAAGAGGGCCTTGGTTGTAGGTGCCATGGTAGGGATAAGCTTACACAGAATAGTTTTCCTTTTGTCCTGAACTCTACCTGTGAGGACAGTCCCAACTGTAGCTGCATCATAATTTCAGATGGAACATAAAAAATTACCAGTTTCCAATTTTTGCAACTCTTTGCTGGCATTTCCACAAAAAGAACGAATATACTATACTTAATGAGTATACTACACTTAATAAGATATTAAGAGAACTTTTAAGAAAGTGGCTTTCAGTATAATTTCTGTACTCACATTCCCAGATATAAATTGGATCTAGGGAATAGATCAGAATGAGTCTAATAGCCTTATGTTCACTAGTGTGAATAAGGACCTGTCTTGACTTGGACATGGCCCCAAAATTACAGATCCCAGAAAAAAAACACACGTTTGAAATCACAGAGCTTTCTTTTGTTTTGTGTTGTTTTGTTTTGTTTTGCTTTGCTTTGCTTTTTTGGTTTTGGTTTTGGGATTTTGGGATTGTGTGTGTGTGTGTGTGTGTGTGTGTGTGTGTGTGTGTGTGTTGTTTTTAATTTTTTGTTTTGGCTTTTTTTCTCTTTTTTCTTTCTTCCTTTCTCCTTTCTTCTGCACTGGTTTATTGGATTTAGAAATCCAATTTTATTGGATTTCTAAACCAATAAAATTGGAGCATAGAAAATTTTTTGGTTTATTGGCGCATAGAAAATTTTCCTTTGTCCTTTTTCTTTACTTTTTATCTTTTTTTCTGACTCCTTATTTTCTTTATTTTTTCCTCTTCACTCTTTAAATTTTTACTTTTTCTAAAAATATAGATGTATTGAGGTACAGTTTGTGCCTTCATCTAAGTGCACAAATATTTTCAATAAATTTATACAATTATACGATGACCCTTTAATTTTTTTGCCCTTTCATTTTTTCTCTTATTTTTACTACTTATATAATTTCTTTTTTTCTCCTCTTTTTCTATCTCCTGTCATCATTTTTTTTCTTTCATCTTTACCTAACTCTATAAACATCCTTCTACTATCCAGTGGGATCCTCTGTACCACTTCTGTCTCCTCCTCATATCACATAGTTTAAATTCTCACATTTTCCTTTGCATTCCCAAATCCTTTATTTTTAATAATATAACCATTTTGATGGTTAACTCTGTAAAATTAATGTTGAATTCTTTTCTACCATTAGTGGAGATATAGCTGTTGCATTTAGTACATATTATCTGTAAGTCAAAACATGAACAATATGTTTACACTAAAACTGTGCATTTTTTCCCTAGAGTTAAGGGTGAAATGTAATGGATTTCTATGGTATGTTTATCCAATTTATCTTACTTAATGCTACTGTAGCTAATTTGCTTGATGTTGCCAGGGTCACAAGATTATCACTATTTCTCTACAAACTGTCAGATTACCTTTGTGACATTAGAAATACTAAAATAAAATCTCAGAGAACTCAGTTGTTGGGCTACTTACACTGAATTCTCCCTCCCAAATTAATCAAGGTGGTTGGATCCTGAGGCTGAGATAAAGGACTATAATTACCCATAATCAAAGTACATCACTGAAAAGCAACAAAAGAGATCTTTATATTAGCAACAAAGTGTTTATACTGTAAGTGTCCACAAACCTCAGCACAAAACAAAACAAAAAGCAACAGAACCATGAGAAGAAAGTCAACAAGATGCCTCCCAAAACTCTCAACTCAGCCAGATGTAGTGGAGTAAGCCTGTAATCCCAGAACTCAGGAGACTGAGGCAGAAGGATCACTTCAAGTTTGAGGCTAGCCTGGGCTATAAAGTGAGTTCAAGCCCAGCCTGAACTGCATAGTAAAACTCTGTCTCAAAAAGACCAAAAATAATGGCACTGAATCAAGGCGGGCAGTTTTCTGAAGCTGTTGCTTTAAAGCGGGCACCTAATGTTGGCATCTTTCTATAGTTTGTTGGCCATTTCAGAACTTTAGAAATAAAACAGTCAATTCATTAGAAAGAAACAACTCTCTCCATGGCAAGACGGCTACCCTGGGCTCAAAGGAGAAGAGGCCACACATCATCCTCCCTCATTAGCCAGCCACCACTGGCCAGGAGGAAAGGAAGCCACCTCCTTCAGTGAGCCCACTGCCTAACCTGGAGAAAGGGAGGCCACACCCACCAGTGAGCCCATCATCACAGCCTGGAGGAGAGGAAGCCATCTGGGGTTCCACCATCATCAGGGGAATATCAATGAGCAGTAACCCCACATCTCTTCACTGCCCCAGGAACCTCAGATCTGAGGCACCCAGGTACCCAGCCCAATTCCCTACACCGCAAGACAGGCACCCAATGCAGAAAACACCCAGGACTCAGCAACCAACTATTCGGAGGCACACAGCCATGCCACGCAGTGAGCCCACCAACGTGGGCCTGAAGAAGAAGAAGCCATGCCCCTGGGGTTCTGCAAACATCAGGGAAACATGGATGAGCAGCTGCCCTGCACCTCTCAGCCACCACGGGACCTCAGATTGGAGGAACCCAGGTGCCTAGCCCAGTCCTCTGCAGCCAATGCAGGAAACTCCCAGGACTCAACAACTGGCTGATTCAGAGGAACACGGGATAATGTAAAGACAAAGGAGAAGGATGCACTCTCAGATTGTAGCCCATCCAAAATAAATCCGGAAGATATGGACAAAAAAGAAATTAAAAGCCACATACCTGAAATTTCTGAAATGACAGCAACTGAAATAGATAACTTAGTATGTATATTGTTTGATTAATTCTACATGCTTATATCTCAGCCAGAACAAGTCCAGGAGACATAGACATAGAAGAAATTAGAAAGTACTCACCTGAAATTTCTGAGATGACGACAATTGAGTAAGGAAACAACTTAGAGCTTGTGCTGTTTGTTTAACTTTGCATGCCTGTATCTGGTAGTCTGTGAATCTATTTAGAGGGTAACAAATGCATTACAATAACTATGATTATTTCCTATTGTCTTGTTTTTGAAATCCAGTATTGTTCCCACTGTTTTGCTTTATTTCATTTTATTGTTTTATTTTATTCTTTTTAAAATAAATATTAAAAAAATAAATTCCCAACTCCTTTTAAGCCTATCCTGGAAATACCAAGGGGCAGAAAAGCATAAGCCACGCACCTGAATTACTGAAAAGAATACAGAACAGAAGAGTCTAGAAAACAGATCAAAGAGATACTCTGTGGGTCACAGAAAATACAAATTTTAAAAAATGGAAACAATAACCAATATGATGCAAGGGCTTTCAGAAGATACTAATAAAAAACTGGGTGAGCTAAACAAAACTATGCAAAATATGAATAATCAAAAAATTAAAGTCCATGAAAGGTTTCAGTCATTCAGGAGATTAAAAGTTATACTGAAAATATGGGCCATGGAAGCAACCAAGGTGAGGACAGAATTTCAAAACTAGAAGAAAATGCATTTCAAGGTCCTTGGAAAACAAGAAGAATGCAAACCCAAAGTTAGTACAAAGAGGAAAGTTAAAACGATCAGAGCAGAAATTAATGAAGTTGAGACCAAATAATAAAACAATAAAAATCAATGGGTTAAAGAATTGGTTCTTTAGAAGAACAAACAAAATAAACCCTTAGAGATTCTTACCAAAATAAGGAAAGACTCAAATTCATGCAATCAGAAATGAAAAATATTAAATCACAACGGACTCTGCCAAAATCCAAAGATTACTCGTACCTACTTTAAAAACTTATACTCTAGAGAACCGTATCTTCCTGTTGGGCACCACCACTGGAAGGTGCACAGTGCAGGCAGACAGAGCCAGACAGATCCACCTTTGCCTGCTAGGTGCCACCACTGGAAGACCCTTTCCTGAGGCACCAAGCGTAGGCAGAGAGAACCAGCAGATCTGCTGCCACTTGCAGGGAGCTGCCACCAGAAGGCACTTTCCCGCAGATAGCCACCAGGAGCAGGGACACACAGCCAGGTAAGTCCTATGCACCTGTAGGCCACCATTAGAGGCCCTTGGTTCCTTCAGGCAGCCATCACTCAACAGTGAAATCAGACAAATATACTACTGTGTGTCTGTCACCATCGTGGGAGTCCCAGTGTAGACACACAGGCTGAGAGAAGCAGCCCCAGTCTTCATGCACCAGTGGTCATCAGGGAAGCCCCAGTGTAGCTGCATAGGTCTAGAGAAGCCTGCTCCACACCCTGCTACCATCCTGTAAATCTGGGGTTAGAGGAACCCAGGTGCCTGTTCCATCCCCTTATGTCATGGAGAAGCAGCCAACGTGGGAAATTGTGAGCCTCACAATCAGCTTGTTGGGAGGAACCCAAGAGAATGTCAAGATGAAGGAGAAAAAGGCAATCTCAGACCTCTAGCCCACATAGAACAAGTCTGGGAGACACAGTCATGGAAGAAAATGGAAGTCACACACCTGAAATCTCTGAGAGGATAGCAGCTGAAGGAAAGAAACAACCTCTTGAGATTGTAAAAGTAGTCCAACCAGAAATAACATCTCAGGTAAAAGATAAAATCACAAACATACTGAAAGAATTGTTCAGCGGGTCTAAAGAAGACATAGACAAAAAAGACAAGCATAGGAAAATGACAGAAACCTTGAATGAATATAGAAAAGAATTACAATGCATGAAACAGATTCAAAGAGAGATCCAGGAAATTAAAAATTCAATGGAAAGCTGGCAAAATCACCTGAAAGAGTCTGAAGATAGACTTTCAAACATTGAAGATAGGATTACAGCTAGTGATCATGAAAGGAAAAATCTTTTAAAAACAGTACAGAATCAGCAAATAACAACTCAATGGCTGCAAGATGATGCAAAGAACCATAATTTAAGAGTGATAGGTATTACTGAAGAAGCAGGAGTCAACACAAATGAAATTAAAAGCCTATTTACAGAAGTAATAGAAAAAAACTTCCCAAACATAGGAAGTGGATCTGGCATGCAGATAAGTGAGGCTTTATAGGACTCCAACTAGCCATTACCAAAGTAAATCTACACCCAGACATATAATAACCAAGATTCCATAAATTCAGCACAAGAATAGAATATTAAAAAGCTATTGGAGAAAAGAAACAGATCACCTATAAAGGAAAATTAATCAGAATTACAGCAGACTTATCAACACAAATCATCAAGTCAAGAAGAGTTTGAAGTGTTGCAAGCTCTGAAAGAAAACAACTTCCAACCCAGATTGATCTACCCAGAAAAACTACCTTTCAAAATTGATGGAAAAATCAGATACTTCCATGATAAAGAACAACTGAAGGAATTCATGACTTTCAAACCCACCCTACAGAGAGTGCTAACGGATAGTCTAAAGAGAGATAAAGATGAGCATGGCCCCAGGAACAGCAGCACAGGAAGATCAACAAACAAGACGGGCAACTGAATGAAGAGAAAAAGTGAAGAGCCAACAACAGGAGGATAGCACAGCAAAGACAAACCAATGTATGCTGGTTATAACCATTAATGTAGATGTCTTCAGGTCAGCAATAAAAGGAAACACAGGAGAGTGGATAAGAAACATGATTCATTGATATGCTGTTTACAAGAAACACATTTAAATGGAAAGGAAAAATCAAAGAAGAGAAAAAAAAACAATTGTTCCAAATGACAGGAGACCAGAATTTTAAAAAGCAAGAGTAATTTGCCCATCAACCACAGAATAGATAAAAAAAGATATGGTATTTTCATGGAGTGGAAAACTACCCAGCTATAAAGTAGAATAATAATAATAATAATAATAATAATCTTGAGGCTTCTGTAGGTAAATAGACCCACCTGGAGATCATGTTTATGGGTGAAACAGTTTGAACTCATAACATGTGAATCCTAGCATAAGAAACAGAAGGAGTTAATGGGATCCAAAATCAAAACAGTTATTGTAAGAGTGCTAGGGGAGGAAACACCTGGGACGAGAAGGTGGGAACCACTGTTAATTTCTTATTGTCTTATCTTGAACTCTTGTATTATTTTCACAATTTTGTTGGTTTGGCTTTGTTCTGTCTTGTTTTATTAGATTTTACTCTGATGATAGGGACAGCTATTTTGAATATAATAGGATATATTATGGTAATCTTGGTTTTCTATTATATTGCTTTGAAGTCTTACAATGCTTTCATTTATTTGTTTAGTTGGTTTAATTCTATTTTGTTTGATTTTATTATGTGTGATGGTATGAACAACTATTTGGAAGAAAATGAGATATTATAGTAGCCACTGCTGATTTCCTATAATCTTTCTTTGAAGTTCTGTCATGCTTTTGTTCTTCTGTTCTATCCTGCTATGTTCTATCCTACTATGTTTTATTTGACTTTATTATGTGTGATGATATGGACAACTTTTTTGAGGAAAAAGAGATATTATAGTAGCCATCATTCATTTCTTGTTATCTGGTTTTGAAGTCCTATAATGCTTTCATTCTTTTGAATGATTTTCTACTATTTGGTTATGTTTGCTATTATTGTGTGTGAAGGTATGGTCAATTATTTCAAAGAAAATAAGAGACATTATGGTAGCCACTGTTGATGTCCTGTTGTCTTGCTGTGAAGTACTGTGTTGCTTGCATTGTTCTTTCTGATTTGCTTTGTTCTGTTTGTTGTTGTGGTGGTTTGCTTTTGTTTTATTCTCATTAAAATAAAAAAATTTAAATCTATACTCTAATAAAATGGAAAATTCATAAGAAATGGACAGATTTCCACATGCAAATAAACCTCCAAAACTAAACCAACAAGACTGGTCAATGAAATTGAAGAAGTAATAATAAAAAAATTAAAAATCCTACCAACTAAGAAAAGCTCAGTTCCAAAGGATTCATTGCCAAAGTCTACAAGAACGTTAGAGAAGATCTAACACAAATACTTACCAAATTCTTCAATAAAATCAAAATGGAAGCAGTACTTCCAAAATCATTCCGTTTCCAAAAGCAGACTCAACCAAAAAAGAGAACTACAAGTTAATTTCTTTAATGGACTTAAATGCAAAATTTCTCAGTAAGATACTGGAAAATAGAATGCAGCAAATCATCAAAAAGATAATATATCTTGACCAAGTGGGATTCATTACAGGGATCCAAGAATGGATCAACATAAGCAAATCAATAAATGTAATTCATCACATAAATTGAAGCAAGGACCAAAATCATATCATCTTCATAGATATAATAAAAGTATTTGACAAAATCCAATATCCATTCAGATAAAAAAAAACCTTGATAAAAATAAGTACAGCAGATCTTTTTCTCAAAAGGGAAAAGCTGTCTGACAAACCAACAGTCAACATCATATTAAATGAAGAGAAGCTGAAAACTTTCCCTCTAACTTTAGGAGTGAGACAGAGATGTCTACTACCATCAGTCCTATTTAATACAGTTCTTAAAACATTAGCCAGAGCAATTAAACAAGAGAAAAAAATAAGTTATGGGTAGAAAAGAAAGAAGTTAAATTATCATCATGTGGAGATACATGATATTATATATAGAAAACTCCCAAAACTCCCCAAAAAATTCATAGAATTAACAACCAAACTCAGTAACTTAATAGTATACAAAGTCAACACTCAAAAATCAATAATGTTCCTGTACACCAATAATAAACTCATTGAGAGAGAAATTAGAGAAATGAAACTTTTGCAATAGCATTCAAGAACAATGAAACACATAGGAAATAACCTAACTAAGGAAATGAAAAACCTCTAGAATTAAAACTATGGTATTCCAAAAACAAGGAGTTTGAAGAGGACATTAGAAAATGGAAAGACAGGCTGAATCAATATAGTAAAAACAGCTATACATCTAAACTGCTATACAAATTTAATGAATTTCCAATCAAAATACCAATCATATTCCTCACCAAAAAAAGTAGTCCTAAAATTCATATGGAACCAGAAGAGACCTAGAATAGTAGCAAAGTAATTCTGGGCAATAGGGCAACGCAGGAAGCATTACAATCCCAGACTTCAAGTTATACTACAAGGCTACTGTGATTTAAAAAAAATAATAAAAAGCATGATGTTAGGGGAAAAAGTCTTGGGGAATCAGTGGAAAAGAATATGAAATGCAAGAACAATCCCAGGTACAGTTAACTTATCTTTAACTTATAAAGATAACTAACTTATCTTTGACAAAGGGGCCAAATCCTTTCACTGGAAGAAAGATAGCCTCTTTAACAAATGGTGCTGGTAAAATTGGCTATATACATATTTAAGATTGAAACTATACCTATATCTTTCACTAGGCACTAAACTAAAATCAAAATGGATTAGATGTCTGAATATTAAAACAGAAACATTTAATCTGCTGAAGACAAAATAAAACTCTGGAAGATATAGGCATAAGCAAAGACTTTCTGAACAGAAGCCTGCTTGCACAGGAAATAATAATCAACAAACTGAATCATACTAAATTAAAAAGCTACTCCGCAGCAAAAGCAACCAAGAAAAGAGTGAAGAGGCAATCTACAGAAGGGGAAAAATTGTTTTCAAACTAATTTCTCAAATTACTAATATTTATACATTCTAAAAGAACTCAAAAAATAGACCCTCACCAATGTTCCTTAAAGGGCTTCTGAAAATTAATAGATAATTCTCAGATGAATAAGTACAAATGGGCAATAACTTTATGGAAAAAATGTTTAGCATCACTGATCATTAGAGAAAAGCAAATTAAAATCACATGAGATTCCATCTTACTCTAGAAAAAATGGCTGTCACTAAGAAATTAACCAATAGCAAATGCTAGAAAGACTGCATCAGTGTGGGAGAGGGAGAAGCCCTTCTTCATTGCATGAGTGTTAACTAATACAACCGCTATGCAAATCAATATGGAGAGTCCTCAAAAACCTAAAACTAGAAATTCCATTTGGTCCAGCTACTCCTCTCCTATGTATCTTCCTGAAAGAGTTAAAGACATCACAGTGATGTATGTATTTCCATGTTTACCACAGCACAATTTATAATAGTTAAATTTTTGGAAGCAGACTAAATGTTCACCAACAGATGAATGCATAAAGAAAATGTGATATTAACACTCAATGGAGTAGTACTCCACCATAAAGAAGGATAAACAAGTCATTTTTAGGAAAATGAATGCACCTTGATACCATATGTTAAGTGAAGTGAATCAGACACCCAGGCTTGATTATTGCAAGGTTTCCCTTATATAAGAACCTCAATATATAAAGTGCAAAATAAAAGACAAGCAATAGGAAAAATGACAGAGATAAAGTGTTACTGTAATCCAATATGGAGAATGTACCTGAAAGTGTACCTTGATTTAGTAATAAATAAAAGGTTAATTCAGTAAATATTCTCAACCATGTAAACATTAAAATACTCTTGTCTTACATCACCTTAATGGATTGCCACTTAGCTAGCTTGGCAGTAGGTATTAGTATTTTTTTTAAACCCTCTTCAGACATATACACAGGTTGTATAAAACTGAATTGGTGTATCCAGGGTAACCATTTGAACATTACCAAATTCTTTAATGTATGTATGAATTTTATTCCACAAAATGAAGTTAACCTTGGTCCTTTCTACTTACTAAGTAAAGATAAGGCTTTGAGTTAACAAGAAAAGGAAGATATCTTGGCACCTAAAACTAATTTTTGACACTACTAAAAAGAGTCATACAATTTTGATTATATTGTAAGATTATATAGCAAATATTCAGGAAATCTATAATTTTGAGATAGAAATACATTGGAGATCACAAATTCACAATGGCTAATTTTGTATACTTTCCTAAAGGATAAAATGGAGGCTTGGGGTTATCGGTGCCACCCATTTGAAATTTCCATTAACTCTAGCAATGGGCCATCCTCTCCCACCCACTAAGACTAAAATTAAAACCACTAAATCTAAAAAACACTGCAGGGCAAGATTTTTCTTAGTATAAAATCATCTCCGCCCTCTTGAGTCATCCCAAGATTATACTTGCCCACTGAGTCATAGGCCTCTGAATCTTCTGCCAATTTTGAATCTTTCACTAGTCTCGCTTATCAATGTATACACCCATGAAATAGTGGCTGTCTTGGAGTGTTGCTCTCTTGGCCCATCTGGAGACACTGACTTCCCAGTCAATCATCATGTATTACTAAATTTGTCTCTGTTTCTTATTTTATCCTCTTGCCATACCCTTAACACAAGTAATCAGGGCTCTTGGCAGGTCCCCGAAAGAAATATATTAACTCTCTTTACTGAAAAATTAACTGCATTTCAGAATTTAACATCAAACTAGCAAAAAGGATCAGAGAGAAGAAAGGAGAAGAAAAAGCTTGGACTATGAAAAGTCTAAATGATCCAGATGATGATGGAGAAACATTTAAGCCTCCAACCCTACCAGGCACAGTGACACATATGTGTAATCCCAGCAACTCAGAAGGCCGAAATCAGGAGGACCACATGTTGGAGGCTATCCTAGACAATTTAGTGAGGTCTGTCTCAAAAAACAAAAAGAGCTTGGCATATGGCTCAGTGGTTGCCTTGTACAGGTTTAATCCCTACTACCACAAAACAAAACAAAAACCCATTTCCACTGTGCAAACAGAGCGAAGTCACTGGGAAAGATGGGAAGAAACCATAGTTCCAAGACATTTCTATCTCATAGGGTTCTGACTGAGACCATCCCCTCAAATATTCCTGTCCTAAAAAGTGGATAGCAGTTGGCATTTTCAACTTTGAAGCCTCTTCCTTTAGTGCTCCTACTGCAAACAAGATTCCTCTCAGCAGAAAGGCATATTGTGGTTTGCCTTGTCCAAATACAGAGCAGTAGTCTTGAGCCAGTGATCTTACCAGGAAAGGACCTGGCTGAGAGCAAGCTCTCTGATGATGGAACAAGCTCACGGGGATACAGAGAGATAACACTGAAGGATTCCCTAGTCCAGGCTCCTTTGTTAAGAGGATAAAACAAGCCTAAAAACAGTAGTAAGAGGATAAAACTAGCCTAAAGATTCAGTCAAGGCCATAAACTCCTCCACTCTACTTCACATCCTAAAAAATTATGAGCTCCATAAAAGTGCTTTGGCAAGCAGAGATCTGAAATTCCTGTAACAGCTTGGGGAAGAGGTAACCAAGGATCTGCCTTCCCACAGAGTCTGTCTTTAGACTTTAATGCTGCTAAGATTAAAAAGAGCAAATCTGTTTTCTTAGCAAGGTTCACACTTGACTCAAATTTGTGTCCTTAGGAAAAAGGATGCGGATGTCTAAATGTGAATCCGCAACCTGGGGAGTGAAATGTTTTGGGAAAGTGCACCTTTTTAAGACCTTAGGTTCGCTCCCTTCCCACTCAGAGAAAGCAGGTCCTGATGTTATGGCACCCACTTGCATCCTCTTATAGCATGACTTTTACAGCACCCACTGCCTATAACAGGGATGAATATAGTCATCATAATGTTTCTCTGTCACTGCATCCTCAGGTGACCCTATAAACAGTCTTGAAATAGTAGGTTTAATTTCCCAAACAAGAATCTGCTGGTCAAGGAATAAAAGCACTTGGGCACGATGGTACATGCTTATAATCCCAGCTACTTGGGAAGCTGAAGCAGGAGAAATTTCAAGTTCAATTCTAGCATGGGCAACTTAGTGAGATTCCATCTCAAAAGAAAGTTGAGCACAGTGGCACCTACCTGTAATACCAGCAGTCTAAGAGGTTGTGGCAAGAGGATCACAAGTTCAAAATAAAATAGAATTAAAAGGACTAGAGATGTTTCTCAGTGATATAGCAATTGCCTCAGTTCAAGCAACCCATAGTACTGCGAGGAGTAAAACATTACTTCATTATCAAAATGTTTAAAATGCATATCAAGATCATTACTCATCAAACTTACCCTCTGCAAACAGACACTGGTCTTTCTAAGGCTAAAAGAGTATGTGCTGCCTTCCATTAATAGTCACCATAATTCTTCAGTTCCATTTTCACCAATCATTACATTAGAAAACAGCCAAAAGACATAACTTTTTAAAATGTATGTACCTTAATGTGCTCACAGTATTTATAGGTCAATTCCCCTCCTGGCTACTATGCATATAGTTGTACAATGTAGAAAGAGAATTTATTCTCCTTCTCTTTAACATTAAGTAAAATTCCAAGAGGAAACAATTCATATATGTTTACATAAAATAGACCAATGACCTTGAGCTGTTATTCACCCAGTAGTTGTTGGAGATAGTTTTTTTCTTTTTTTCCTTTTTTCCTAACTTAGCACTCATTGATCACAGTAATTTGATTTGGGAACCTAGGAACTGAATATCTTAAATGTAAGGAAGCTAGACAATTTTCCCTTTTTTAAATTCTTTTAGGGACTGGAATGTAGCTCAGCAGCACAGTGCCTGCCTGGCAAGTGCAAGGTCCTGAATGATTCCCGAAAACAAATTAATTAATTAATTAATTAAATTCTCTTCCCCAAGCACACTTCTGTTTTTATTCTATCTCTCCAACTACTCATGATAAGGTTTCTTTACATGTCACTCTTTTGTCATGTCTTTAAATGTTTGCATTTCCCACAACAAACTCATATATTCATTAACATCATAAACTTGCAAATTCACACTTCATTTTATAGCTCTCTTCTGAATTTCAGACCACTGCATCCCACTACCAACTATGTATTCTCTAGGATGCCCCACAAGTTTCTCAAACTCATGATGTGGAAAACTGAACTAATCATTTCTCTCTCCCATTTCTCATACTGTTTTCTCTTTCTATGTGTACTCTCTTTTGTAGCACTAACTTCTATCAAAGCTCAAATAAAAGACCTGAAAATGTAACAATCTGAAAGACTTCAGTGTCATACTCAATCTTTCATTTTTTGCTCCTCCTCATCCAAATTCCCTTACATACAACTGATGTCAAGGACTATTAATTCCTTTTCAAATTCTCCACTCTCATTACCACTACTCTAGTTCAGGCCAAAATCATTTCCCAAAATTGCCATAGCAGCCTCCAATAAGTTCCTCTGTCCCTATTTGAGCTTGAAATTAATTGTTTACAATGGATTTTCTTCTTTGTTTTTGTTAGAAGACCAGAAGTATTAACATTATTAGAATTGCAGAAAGGCATTCCCTCTGAGCAGACAAGTGACAAAAAGTCTCCTATTCCCCCTGACTGAGAGCAAGGGTATACACTTGGCAACTGGGCATAGGCTTTGTACAGAGACACTGCATACCATCTACAAGTGCCCTTATATGACACCTCTTTGCCTATCAAATCCATGGATTCTATTACATACATACACTATCTCAAACTTCTTACTGCCCAGCTCTGAACAAAAGGAGAGTCTACTTTTCAAACAGAGACAGCAGATATAATATATTTTCCCATACTCCAACATGGAAACACATTTGAAGTTCCTTAATGCCTTTTATTTATAATGACTAATCCTCACACCACCATACCTCTAAAAGTGAAACAGAAATGTGTATTACCCTTAAACACAACACAAATGGAAGCCCTGGCAAACACAATTTTATACAGAGGTAGTACTGAAAAATAATCCCTTCCTGACCTGAAGCCCGACAACTAGAACACAGAAAAGCAACATGAAAGTTATTAAATAGGATAAACATCATTCTATACCTGGGTCAAAACACTCAAATCATTAGGAAGAAGATATAGAAAATCAAGTGGTTGTTTTCCTTATGTCTTACTCCTTTTGGTTTTTTAGTCTTTATTGATTATTGTCTAGTCCAACATGAGGCACACACTAACCTAATTTGATTAGGTTAAAATTACAGTTATTCCTTCTAAGGCAGACCAAAGACTGTAGCTTAGCAAGGTGTTAAAATATCTTTCTAGCCACTGCAAACAGGTAGCAAAAAACCATGAACAGAAGAGTAAAAAGACTGGATATGGCACCAAGCACCAAGTTTTAACCGCTTCTGTGAAATACAGATTTCGCATCTAAGGTAGAAACCTTCCCTTTCCATAGGACTACAGATAAGACCACCTTCATATTTTCCACATCTTTCACTCTATCTTATCACTCAAAGGACATTTCAGTGGTAATACTTAAATCATTATTACAGAACATTCCATCAAAGAACCTTTCAATGAGTCTTTCAGTATAGAAGAAGCATCAAATTAGGGAGACTATTGACTTACAGGCCAAAGATACTAAGTTTGGAAACATATATCAATTATCTTCTCTAGAGTGAGGGAGGACTTGAAAGATAATAAAAGACACAAAAACACTCTCCACAAAGAACATTAAAAGAAAGTAAGTAAACATTAGTACAAATAAGTAATAAAAATAAAAGAACAGAGTCTAGGTGTCTGGAATTGTAATTGCTGAAAAAGAACCAAATCTGGAATCTGCTACACCATCAATACCTTTTAAACAGTTATCATTCTTCCAGTATAAAAATTTTCCATACCTATCAGGAAGACAAATTACAGCAAACAGAATTGAGTACCTCAAGAAAGATTGCCTATACTCTTCTGCTATTCCTTGGGTAGAGCACCTGTGGACTATTTTCAAATTGAGTTTGCTCTGATGTGTATGAATGATTTGATTAGAAAAACAGTGAACTAGACAAAAAAATCCCACTGAGGCAAAATCATGATCCATCCACCAGCAGGTATATGGGACACAGACCTACTGACTCTAAGAGACACCATTACAACTGTGTGCCTCGATGTTCTATGAGTATTTTATACCCTGCAGAGACAGTAATTGTGACTCTAGCTATAAGTCTGTGAAACCAACTGTAGATCTCCCAACTCCACTATATTTAAAAAAATAGGAAACTGTTGACAAAAAAAGTGGAGCACTAGAGAATGTTAACTTACAATACCAAAAATACTCAGCCAGATCCGTATCAGCTTGATTGCAATGCTTGATTCCTGACCTGCGTTTGAAAAACATCTAACACAGAAATTTTTTTAAAGTTTGAGAAAAATACAGTTTATGTCATTTGAAGACTAGAAAATGAGAGATATAACCAATGGAATGAGGTGGGACCAAATGTTCAATAAAATTGACTACAGGACCAGATGTTTATTTGATTGAAAGCCAATATATGCAGGGAAAAGACTGAATAAAATCACACTACTCTAACTCATCAAGTTTCAGGGCATACAGTCACCATCATGCAGGCAAGACCACATGAAGCCATATAGATACAAACCCTAATAAAAAGCAACACAACCAGTGACCTGGATTGTGAAAGATGTAAATTGGTCTTTAGTATTATGCAATTCTTAGACAAAGAAGTAACAGTTTATCTGGTACAAAAAAGAAAGTCACCTTTGTGTCCTCAAGGACCAAATACAAGAATGCTTAATAACTGTGTTTTAAATGAGTAAATATATAACCACTTAATTATGTCTATGTAGTCTGTCCATAACGTACAGGTTTAGTTTGTGATCATATATCCAGATTAGCCTGACAGTTCCATAATTGTATCAGTGTAATCAGTAATGATCCCACTTACTTGCAAAGTCTATTTTACTGCAGGTATAGGCTATCACTGAAATGAATGGTTTTCTAATTATTATATTAACACAAATGCACATGAGGCCCTGCGCTTTTCCCACCAAGTTTATTCATCAGTCCTCTCTTGGGCAAGCTTTGAAAAATCATTTTTTCTCTCTGGTCTCCTTTCTATTGTGTCTTTTCCATGTCTCCACTATTGTCTCTGTCTCTCTGTCTGTCTCTATTCCTCCCCACCCCCACCAAATGTGTTGACTCTGGCTTGTCAGAGGAAGAAGATAACAAATCAACTTTTAAGTCCTTCAAAGTATTGGAGGGACACCACTGACAATGTCACCTTTCCTAACGTCACTAAAATTTTCCATATTTCATAGTATGACTTCAATACACTATTGCACTGACCAAGACTTTTTTTCCTGCAATTTACCAAAGTGAATAATGAATAATAATGAAAGGAAAGAAGCAAGTGAAAAAGAAAATGCTATCTTTCTACAAATGAGTAAGTGAACAAACACCTTGGTAAGGTCAGACATTAGGCAAACTGAGAGACTTTTGGCCTTTTAGATTTTTCTTGTTTATCAGAAAGAAAGAACTGAATTATGTGCTTATTTTTATGTGAATACTTGGACCTATTCCTTGGGACTTACACAAATTTCGATTTATTTAGTTTTGAGTTTACATCAGCAGGATTGAAGAACAAATTGTATTTTGTTCAAGACAAATCATCACTCACTGCAGGAAGCCCAAAGCTATCACAAAAATGAAGAGAAGTATGAAAAAAAGGAATGTTAGTAAAAACTGAATCCACTAGTGAGTTGGGATTTTGAATTTTTTTTTTACATTTATATAAATTTTTTCAACTTTTCTCTCAGGTTACAAGTAAAAGTTTATTATGTGGTTGTAAACTTATTGTGACTTTCTGGCATCTTTCATAATAAGGAAATTAATAGTAGATTTATGGTCTCATCCTTCATATCAGGAAGAGATTCATGTGGTCGTATGAGATGCAGGAATAAATTAGGAAACTTAATAAGCAATAAGTTCAGGCCAAGGATATAGTTTAACAGCACAGTATCTGCTTGGCAAGCATGAGGTCCTAAGTTCAATTCCTGGTACCAAAGAAGCCAACCAACCAAACAACAACTACTAACCAATACATTCAACTCCACACAGTAGGCTGTAAAGTTTGACTCTAAAGACATGACCTAGAATTCTACTTTGCTCCTTCCTATGTGACATTGACTTGAAATTTCAATTTCTCATCTGCACAATTAGGGGTTTGATTATTATAGCTCCACACATCAGTGAAGCTCTATAAATCCATGACTTGATCATTTGATCAGGGAGAATGAATTTTTCCCACTAGCCATCAGGAAATATGGTTCTCTTCTATTGCCTATGCTTATATCTCTAGCAGACCTCTCTGGGATCTTAATGCCATCTCATAGCTTTCATCTCTTCCTGAATCTGACGCTTTGGATCATTTAATATCATCATGGTGATTTCTGATAAATGAAAATACCTCTGCTCACAGTACTTGGCTATACTTCAGCTATGAGTTGCCAGCCCAATAAAATAGCTCATATCTAAAGGTCCATTTTAAGCCAGAAAACAATTTGAATATTCAAGTTAACTAAAAAATGTCCCATTTGGGCTCAGCACTAAGAAATGAATTTCTCAGCATTTGATGACTCTTCTGAATCAGTATATGTCCAATGGATTCAATAATTTCAACCTTTGCTCCTTCTTGGTAAGGAATGTTATTTTACAATGCTTGTCTATAAAGATATCAGTATTGACATTCATTGATTCAAATCTGACTCTGAGACATGTTTGTTTATTGAAGCGTCTTAGCAAAGCATGTGTTATTTCCTATAGTGAGAGATCTTACAGGACTTCTAAAGTGACCCTTGTTGACCTGATTTAAAATTATTACAATTTGTTAATATCCTCTTCTTTTAAGATGGAAACACCTGCATATACTTAGGCCCAGGGACTTTAAACACCATATAGTGATTTCTTGAAAAATTCCTTATAATACCACCTCATGGGGCTGCTGAAACTATGAAATCAGGCCATGAGTGTATCCTATGTGAAGCACAGCACATTATATGAACTCTATTTTTTCAAATGGATGGAAAAGATGCTTTAAAGCAGCAGTCTCCAAACTTTTTGACACAAGGGATTGGTTTTGTGTAAGAAAATGGGGGAAGGAGGGTAATGTCAAGATGATTCAAGTGCATCATTTTTATTGTGCACTATATTTCTATTATTACTACACTGTAATATATAATGAAACAATTACATAGCTCACCATCATGCAGAAACAGTGAAAACCCTGAAACTGCAGTTTCCACGTGGGAGTGATGGGAGACAGTGACACTAAATTTGTGTTGTTTATGTCTAGACTACTCCATTATTTCATGTTGGTTGCTATCACTACGAAAACATTGTTTCACAAAGACAATGCTGAAAAAAAAAAAGCAAACTTTTCAGTGCATTTCTGGCGATCTCAGGATATACTACCTTGACTTAAATGTGTGGAGATTCAAGGTTATCTCAAATATATTTTTTAAGGCCACTAAGATTTGCAATTTCTAACAGTTTATCTTCTAGGAGGGATACAATTAATTTAACTGGTTTTTTCACAAGTGATGCATGGTTCCATTCCTTCTCACTTTGAGGGTCTTTTGTGACTGGGGAGTAACGCTGAAACTCTTTTGAAAGCTGAGAGAAGGATCATGCACCAGCTGGGGAAAAAAAGGCCCTGGCTCAGTCCCTCTTGAATTCTCTGCCAATGTTTTAAACACATCAAAAATCCCGCCATCAGTGGAGCTGAACTAAGTATAAATCTTCATTCACAAATCAATGCTGTCAAAGAAATGAATAAAGTACAAAAATCTTCAACTAGTCACATTCTATTCTGAATTATTTAGTGTAATCAAACATGGTCATCTAGAATTTTTAGATTTTTCTTTTTATAGAGGTTATATATTTGGGATGTTTTTAAAAAATAAATATTTAGATCCGCCTCCCCATTCCGGCTGCGCTTGCAGAACTGTGGAGTTTCCAGCAAGCAGGCGGGCACACACTATCCCCGGAGCCCAGGCTATTTGGGACTCTTGCACCTCTGGGTGCAGAGTAAGGGCTGGGTGGATCTGGGGCGCCTGCATCTGCCTCCCCGTGTGTCTGGAGGACTGTGGATTTCTCAGCAAGCAGGCGAGCATCACCAGTTCCAGAGGCCCCGCGGCCTGCGGTAAATGCCCAGTGCACTCTGCCCCAAGCCCAGACCGTTCGGGACCCTCCAGACTTCTGGGTGCAGTAAAATGGCTAAGTGGGTCTGAGGCGCCTACATCCACCTCCCCATTCCAGCTGCACTCAGAGAACTGTGGAGTTTCGAGCAAGCAGGCGGGCGCACAGTGTCCTTGAAGCCCAACTTATCTGGAACTGCAGAGTTCTAAACAGGCAGAAGACGGCCACTGGTTCCAGAGGCCCAGCGGCCTGGGGGAACTGGGTGCCAGAGTCCCCGGAGCTGCGGACATAGAAAGGGATTTCCAACAGACCCTCAGGAAGCTTTCGAATAACACTTGAAACACAGAAATATAGGAAAAGGACAAAACGAAAGACCAAAGTACAACCTCAAACATCCAGCCCATCTCAAGAAACCCTAGGAGCGATGTATATAGAAGAAAATATATACCATACACCTCAAATATCGGACATAATAGCTACTAAAATAAACAAGCAACTCCAGGAAGCTTTAAAGGAATTCAAACTCGAAATAATCTCCCATATAAAAGAAGAAATGATAAAAGAAATGAAAGAGATTCTGAATATATGTAAAGAAAGCACAGTTAAAAAATTGGAAGAACTAAACAAAAAGATAGAATCCCTAGATGAGCAATATAAGAAACAAACAGAATATATAATGCAGATGCACAGAGATATACAAGAAATCAAAAACTCCACTGAAAGCTGTAAAAACCACCTCAATGAAAGTGAAGATAGAATTTCAGACCTTGAAGACAGGATCACAGCTAGTGAACAGGAAAGGAAAGATCTTTTAAAAATAACAAGGAATCAGGAAATAACAATTCAACAACTGCAAGATGATGCAAAGAAAAACAACATAAGATTGATAGGGATTAATGAAAAAGAAGGGGACACCATAAAGGATGTCAAGAGGATATTTAGAGAAGTAATAGCTGAAAATTTCCCAAGCATGAGATCAGAAACGGACATCAGGATCAGTGAAAGCATATAGAACTCCAAATAGTCATAACCAAAACAAAACTACACCCAGACATATAATAATCACCATCCCAGAAATCCAACACAAGAATAGATTATTAAAACCTGTCAGAGAGAAAAGACAGATCACTTATAAAGGAAAACCTATCAGAATTACAGCAGACTTCTCAGCACAAACAATAAAGTCAAGAAGAGCATGGAGTGAAGTATTCCAGATCCTAAAGCAAAATGATTTCCAGACTGATGTACCCTGCAAAACTATCATTCAAAATCAATGGTGAAATATGATACTTCCATGACAAAGAACAGCTGAAGAACTTCATGAACACCAAGCCAACCCTGCAAAAAATATTGAAAGACAGTTTAGATACACAAAGGAAAAAACCACTAAGCAAAGCAGATAATTAAACAGAACAGAAAGATAAAGATGCAACACCAGAGAGATAACATGTCAACAATAAACCAGCATATAACACTTATAACCATTAATGTAAATGGTCTCAATGCACCAATCAAAAGAAACAGACTAGCAGAATGGATCAAGAAACAAAATCCAACCATATGCTGTTTACAGGAAACACATCTAACCCAGAAGGATACTCACAGACTAAAGTCAAAGGATGGAAAACAATACTTCACGCAACAGGAATCCAAAAAAAAGCAGGCATAGCCATTCTGTTTGCAGACAACGTGAACTTCAAACCAACAGTGATCATAAAGGACAAAGAAGGTCACTACATACTCGTTAGGGGAAAACTCCAAGAGGAAGAGATAACTATCTTAAATATATATGCACCAAACTCCAGAGCACCCAGTTATATAAACAACTATTAACAGAAATGAAAACTCATATTATCAGTAACACAATTGTAACAGGAGACTTTAACACACCATTGACACCAAGGAACAGATCAACCAGACAGAAAATGAGCAAAGAAATAACAGAACTGAATCACACCTGTAAACAAATGGACTTGATAAACATATACAGAATGTTCCACCCAACAACATCAGAATACATATTCTTCTCAGCAGTACATGGGTCATTCTCTAAAATAGACCATATATTAGTTCACAGAACATATTTAAACAAATGCAAAAGAGTTGAAGTCATCCCTTGCATGTTATCAGATCATAGTACTTTGAAATTAGAAATTAATGATAAAAGATACTGCAAAAATCCCACAAACACATGGAAACTGAATAACACACAATTGAGTAATCAGTGGGTCACAGAGGAAATTAAAGAAGAAATTAAACAATACCTACAAGAAAATGAAAATACAGATACAACTTAGCAGAATCTGTGAGATGCAATGAAAGCCATCCTTAGAGGAAAATTTATTGCATGAGTTCCCACATCAGGAAAACAGAACGAATACAAATAAATAACCTGATGCTACACCTCAAACAGCTAGAAAAAGAAGAGCAAGTCAAGCCCAAAGCCAAAAGAAGGGAGGAAATTATAAAAAATCAGAGCAGAAATCAATGCAATAGAGACTAAGAAAACAATCCAAAGAATCAATGAATCAAAGAGTTGGTTCTTTGAAAGAATAAATAAAATCGATAAGCCCCTAGCCAACCTTATGAAAAAAAGGGAAGAAAAAGCTCTAATTCATGCAATAAGAAATGAAAAAGGTGAAATCACTACAGACTCTACAGAAATACAGAAGATCATCAACACCTATTTCGAAAACCTCTACTCTCAAAGGTTTGATAACACAGAAGAAATAGACAGATTCCTAGAAACATATGAAGTACCAAAGCGAGATCAAGAGGATGTAAAACTGCTGTTAATGAAATTGAAAACGTAATTAAGTCCTTACCTACAAAGAAGAGTCCAGGCCCAGATGGATTCACTGCAGAATTCTACAAGAAATACAAAGAAGACCTAATGCCGACACTCCTCAAACTATTCAATGAAATTGAAGGGAAGCAATCCTTCCTAAGTCATTCTTGGAAGCAAATATTACTCTAGTACCAAAACCTGAGAAAGACCCAACTGAAAAAGAGAACTATAGACCAATCTCCCTAATGAACACAGATGCAAAAATCCTCAATAAAATATTGGCAAATAGGATGCAGCAAATCATCAAGAAGATTATACACCATGACCAAGTGGGATTCATCCCAGGAATGCAGGGATGGTTCAACATACATAAATCAATAAATGTAATCCACCATATCAATAAAGCGAAAAGTAAGAATCACATGATCATTTCTATAGATGCAGAAAAAGCCTTCGATAAGGTCCAACATTCATTCATGATAAGAACTTTACAGAAAATTGGAATAGATGGTCTTTACTTCAATATAATAAAGACCATTTATGACAAACCAACAGCCTGCATCACACTAAATGGCCAAAAATTGAAAGCCTTTACTTTAAAATCAGGCACAAGACAAGGATGTCCTCTATCACCACTCCTATTTAATATAGTACTGGAAGCACTAGCCAGTGCAATTAGACAAGAGAGAGAAATAAAAGGGGTAAAGACAGGAAAAGAAGAAGTTAAATTATCATTGTTTGCAGATGACATGATACTCTACATACAAGATCCCCTAAAATCCATTGAAAGACTCTTAGATATAATAAATAAATTCAGTAATGTAGCTGGATACAAAATCAATACTTAGAAATCAATAGCATTCCTATACACTAACAATAAAATCACAGAGAGGGAAATAAGAGAAACCACACTCTTCACACTAGTAAGCAAAAAATGAAATATTTAGGAATTACTCTTATGAAAGAAGTGAAAGACCTATACAAGGAAAACTATAATACACTGAAAAAAGAATTTGAAGATGATCTCAGAAAATGGAAAGACATCCCTTGCTCATGGATAGGAAGAATAAACATTGTGAAAATGGCCATTCTCCCAAAACTTTTATACAGATTCAATGCAATCCCAATAAAAATACCATCAACATACCTTATAGATCTAGAGAAATCACTCCTAAAATTCATCTGGAACCAGAAGAGACCTAGAATAGCAAAGGCAGTTCTAAGCAGCAAAGGAAAGGCAGGAGGCATCACAATCCCTGGCTTGAAGTTATACTACAAAGCAACAGTAGTAAAATCAACATGGTACTGGAATCAAAACAGAGCAGAAGATCTCCTTCTGCTGCTCAGACCATTTGTTCCCAGAGTGCCGGTGGCCAGTTTTTGATATCTGATGCTTAGCCATGAGTGTTTGCTCAAGGTGGGCCTTAGTGCACCCCTGCTCTCACATGCTCTTCCTCTAATGAAATAGATTAGAAGATACAGCCACAACTACAAACACACTCAACCACCTTATCTTTGATAAAGGAGCCAAGCAGGCTCACTGGAAGAACGACAGACTCTTTAATAAATGATGTTGGAAAAACTGGCTCTCCATTTGCCGAAAACTAAAGCTAGACCCATGTCTATCACCATGTACTAAATTAAAATCTAAATGGATCAAAGATCTGAATATTAAAACAGAAACACTAAATCTATTGGAAGACAAATTGGGTAGAAACCTTGAAAACATAGGGGTAGGTAGAGGATTCATGAACAGGACTCAAACCGCACAGGAAATACTTCCCAGAATTAATAACTGGGACCACCTCTTATTAAAAAGTTTCTGCATGTCAAAAGAAATCTCCAGCATAGTGAAAAGAAAACCCACAAACTGGGAAAAGATTTTAGTGAACTCCCCCTCAGACAAGGAACTTTTGTCTAAAACATATAAAGAATTAAAAAACTCAGACCCCCAAAATTCAAAGCTCCAATCCAAAAATGGGCATCTAAGATGAATACGCACTTCTCAGATGAAGAAATACAAATGGCAAATAAATACATGAAAAAATGTTCATCATCATTGGTCATTAGAGAAATGCAAATTAAAACACACTGAGATTCCTGCTCACTCCTGAAAGAATGGCCAGGATCAAGAAAACCAACAACAACAAATGCTGGAGAGGCTGTGGGGAAAAAGGAACTCTCCTACACTGTTGGTGGGAGTGTAGACTGGTACAACCTTTGTGGAGGTTAGTCTGGAGATTTCTCAAAAAGCTGGGACTGGAAGTCTGTATTCCCAGAAGAACTGAAAGCATCATACCACAGTGATATATGTGCACCTGTGTTTATGGCAGCACAATTTGTAATCACCCGATCTTGGAAACAACCCAAGTGTCCATCAACTGAGGACTGGATAAAAAAGTTGTGGTATTTCTATATAATGGAGTATTACTCAGCTATAAAGAAGGATCACATTGAGATATTTATCAATAAATGGGCGCAGCTTGAGACCATACTCATAAGTGAAATAAATCAATCTCGCATGTGTGAATACTGAATAGTTTCCCTAATGTAAGTAATGATTCAAATATATAAAAGTATGTGGTAATCATGATTCCCCATTATGTGGCCTTGAAGCCTTATAAAGTTTTCACTTATTAATTGGAATGGTTTTATTCTGGGCTGCTTGATATTATTGCCTGTGATGAAATGAACAGCTATTTGGAAGAAAATAAGTCATCATAATAGCTAGTGCTGATTTACTATCATCTTGTTTTCAAGCCCCACCAAACTATGGCTTTTCTGTCTCCATTGGTTTTATCATGATGTATCTTGCTGGATTTTATTATATGTGATAGTATAAACAAAAATTGTTATAGGCAAAGAGATAATATAGAAACCATTGTTCGCTTTCTGTTAGCTGGTTCTAAATACCCTACAATGCTTTCATCCACTTGAATGATTTTACACTGACTTGATATGTTTGAAACTATAGTATATGAAGTTATATTCAAATATTTCAAGGAATAAGACACTATGGTAACTACTATTAAGTCGGGTTATTTGGTGGTGAAGCACTAAGTTGCTGAAACTGTCATGCTTTGACCTGTATTGTTATGTCGTTATGTCCTCTTTTATCTCAATCTCTTTCTTATTCATTAAAAAAATTATTTAGTTATTTTTTATGATTTTTTTAATTAGGGGGAAAACCAAAAAAATTAGCAGGATATATTATAGTAACTTTTTTGATTTCCTATTAACTTGATTTGAAGTCCTGTAATACTCCCACTATTGTTTTGACTGATTAGACTCTGTTCCATTCTGTATGATATATCAAGTTTGAGGGTATAGGCAACTACTTTGAAGGCAATAAGATTCACTATGATGCCCATCCTGGTTTGACTATTATCTTCTTTGGAAGTCCTGTAATATTTACAAGGTTTAGGTTTTATTGGTCTTGTTTTCTACTGTTTTGTTCAACTTTATAATGCTTAATGAGATAGACAATTCTTTTTAAGGAAGCAAGAGGCATTTTGGTAACCATTGTTGATAACCTTGTACTCTATTTTTACATCATGTGCTATGTCTGTCCTTGGTTTTGACTGACAGCTTTGTTTTGCCATATTTGACTTTATTCTCTTCCAAAAAAAAAAAGTAATAAGAACTAAGGAGTAATAAAACCCCAAATGTGTAAATTTTGTTGTAAAAAAGAAAGGGAAAAAAAGTGCTCTAAAGGATACAACTGCAAGTGTGTTTAGGGGTGTTAAATATATGACCATATTAATGTTTTTGGTTGGATCATTGAACACAACTGTTTGCAGTCTCACTGTTTGAATGTCCATTTTGTATGCTTTGATACTGTGACTTGAGCAACTATCTCTAAGATGATAATGTGTAATCTATTAACTGGTGATTTCTTACTGTTTCTTTTTATATAGTTCTGTATTACTTGTACCCTTACACCACTTTGTTTTGTTCTGTTTTTTCTCTTTTTCCTTTTAAATAAATAAATAAATAAATAAATAAGTAATAAATATTTAAAATTCCACCAATCAACATTTTCTAAATATCATCAATGGAATAAAATGTTTTCAATATCTCTGGAATTACCTTAAATTATATACTTGATGGCCAAGAAACTGTATGTAAGGCTGTTTCCACCTGAAATGCTGTCACAAATACTTAGGGAGATATGTCTTGTACCTGATACTCTTAGAATAATGAATGAAACTTATTTTTATAAACTCTTAGAGTATGTATTTGACATGTAAAAATGTACAGTTTAATATCAGCCATATCTTATCTTACACTATAATATTGTTGTATAATTTCTTTGGTCAGAACATTTGGAGTAAGTAGTACTACTTGATCAGGATTTTCTTTAGTGCCATTTACTTAGCAAAGCAACTATCTTTAATTTATGCAACTAGCAACAGTCTGTACAATACAACAGAATACAGTTTTAACACTGAAATTTCACATGCGGGCCTCTTCTGTTCTAGAACCCAGTCTAATAAAATTAAAGGGAAACTCCCAAGGAGATATAAGAGAAAAAAGCCAACGTTTTCAGGTTAAAAAATTGAATCTACTAAAGATGACAAATAATGTCTGCTAACTCAAGTCTCCAGAGTTTGCTACACTGCGACTATTCTTTGGGCATAATTGTAGTGTAGCTTAATAAAATTGGGCAACTAAGTTTCAGTTCCATGTGCCTCTTAAACAAAAAAAAGAAGTTATTGTAAACTGACTTGCAGACAAAGTAAGAACTGCCCTGCACGTTGTTTTGTAAAGAGATGACATTTTCCAACCAAGCACATGCCATCCAGTGTTCTGTAAGTCACACCACTGTATAAAGCAGAAAAACTAAAAGGGAGAAATGAGGGTTGTAATCACTGAATAGCTTTGCATATACCCGATTGAGATAATTAGTATAAAAATCTTTACTTTTTATATTTGAAAATAAAAATGAGAACATAAAAATGTCAACGTTCATTCCTCAACCTCATAATTCCACTTTGACTTTGAGTGCAACCACTTCATTTGTTGACTTGAACACAGCCATCATTCTTCTCTGAAGTGACAGGCTGAGTGTGTTGTGCAGGTTGCAAGTTTTGCAGCCCACTCTTTGTCACTGATATGTGTGGCCAGTGATGACTGTTTTTCAAAAAGAAATATCTACAGCAGCTTTCATAATGAAAAAATCTCTGCCCAGTCATCTACCTTTAGAAAATCATTTACCTTTAGAAAGTCATCTCACTTATGTGCATTAAGTCGTGTGTGCTTTGTTAGAGTCCATCTTCTCACAAAGTTGCACAAACTGGCATGAGTTAAAGCCATATGCTTTACTGTGGTAGATAATTTTAATCATATCCAGCAAAACATCGTTAAGTTCTGGTGACATTTCTCAAATAGCATTTCTCTATGTATGACACAGTGCATAGACACATTCAGAAACAACTTCTTTGACCAGAATTTTGAAACCAAAAAGCCATTCATTTATGGGAGGCCCTCCATCTATTCATATGCCAACAAAAAATAACCATCAGTTTTCCAGATACATAATCATTCAAAGACTTGAATAATTCTATAGTTGTGATGTTATTTGGCAACAAAGTGCCCACGACAACATATTCTCCTGAAAATGTATGTGTACATCCTCCTGAGAAATATATCACACAAACAGAAGCACGTTTGCCTTTTTGTCAACACTGGTAGATTTGCCAACCTGGGTTGTGTACCACAGTGATGCATTAATCCTCTCTAACAATTGTGCTTCAATACCCTCTACTGTTTCATCAATTTGTCTAGTTACAATGCTAGCCAAAAGAGGAACGTATGCCCCTTTTTGAGCTGTAGTCTCTTCTAAAAGTTCACAAGAAATGTCCATAGCATTCAGGATCAATTTTTCACCAATAATAAAGGGCTTCATAGCCCTTTGGTGATGCACTTAGCTACTAAAAACTATGCCCTACTTGCAGATACATTTCATGAAGTGGTGACCTCCAAATGTTTGGGGTTTTCCTTTTAAAAAGTTTGAAAAGGATGTCTTTTAATGTGAGGTACTTGATCTTAACATGGCAAAGTAGTTTTAAAAGTCTCACAGTTTTGTTGGATAGCTAGTCGTTATACAAAGCAAACTTGAAAAACATGAGTCACATATTATTGTGATCCTGTAATTTAAGACTCTTGTTTTTTTTAATGCACCATTCTTTTTAGCATTCTTAGAATCTTACACTGTTTCATTGTTGAGTCTTTTCCTCTTCTTAAAGAAATTCTCCAATGATGTATATTTTTTATTCATTTTGGCTAGTGTTAGCTTGTGGGCTTGTCAAAATTCTAAGGCAAATGAGTTGTGTGTGGGAAAGAGACAAGGACAAAAGTGGTAAACAAAATAATAGGTAGGCCATGCATGGACTAAAACAAATGTCCAATTCTTACTTAAAGCCTGCCATTAGATACCATTGTATCTGGCAGCTGTACTATTGAAGTAATCTGGTAAATTCCATGATATCAGGGCCCATGCCTATCTTGTTCTCTAGGAATTTCACTTAACATTGCTATTTCTTTATGCCAATTATGGAAGATTTCCAAATACTCTGTTATTACCTGAAAATAGCTTCCCACACAAGAACTCACCTGCTCCAAATATCAATGCTACCTCTCATCCTCACCACTAAACATTCTGTTTTCTCTACTAAATTCTTTCCTAAAAAAAAGCTCATCAAAGCCTCCATAATTCTAAACCCAGGTTTGCTAGACTTACTTCCCCAACCCCACCCCACTTATAAGACAAATTTTTCAAAGTGCCTGAGTCTCATTCTCTGATCCTGGCAAGCTGGCTTCAGGGATGTGGCTGACACACGACATTCATGATTTTAGAATTCCAATTCAAACCACAGCATGAAATTCTTGGAGTGACTGGATTTGTTCCCAGACTCTTTTCCTTAATTTTCTTTTTCTAGTTTTCTCTGTGTTTGTAATTGCTACTTTTTATACTAATTGCAAGTGAATTTTTCCTTTCCTTCTGTCTTCTTCTAAACCTCCCTGAAGAAGTTTTCTGGCAAGTTCTGATAATTATACAAAATAGTAAGGATGCTGAAGATCAATGTAAAACAAGAAAAAAAAATTAAAAGCATGCATTTGGTTCTGGAAATTACATACTTTTATTCAATCTTAGGCACTAGTATAAAGAAGTCCCTTGAGACGGAATCATGTTATAATGTTATTTAATATTTAAAATGCATCCAACTAGGCAAGGTGAATCAATAAAAATAAGTCCCCAACCACAGTGTGTTGTGATATGAAAGTATACTGTAAAAACTGTTAGAAAGAAGACAAATTCCTACAGAGGAATTACAATTAGCTAACAATTAATTTATCACTAGCAATAACGAATGCCAAAAGAATCTGGAGTAGTATCTTCCACATACTAAGAGGGGGGAAATCCTAAATAATTTAAATACACTTTAACAGGAAAAAAATCAAAGACAATGAACATAGAAATTTATAATAGTAGTATATTTAACCCTTAAACATAAAACAACTATTCTGTGGATTTTCTTTAAAAAGTTAAAGTAAAAACCTTAGACTACAATAAGAAAAATGAATAGAGTGTTGGTTTGATGGGAAGGAAAAATCCAAAAATTCTTAAACAAAAGAGAAAAATGTGCTGAATAAACATAGGCTTCACAGAAATTTCAAAAATTAGGCTGGTCCAAGTGCAGCGGTGTTTACAGCTAATTGATCACAATCAGTTACAGATTTCTTTGTTCCTTCTCTATTCCCACTGCTTCACTTGACTAGCTTAAAAAATAAAATAAAATAAATTTTTTAAATTTCAAAAATTAAGTATATATATTAGAATTATAAAGACAACCACTAACACTAGAAAATATATCATGACTATTCCAACCCAAAGGAGAGAATAAGAAAAAAGATCAATCACAAAGGTTTATCTTCTACCACAGTGAGGGACTATTGACAGAAAGTGATTGTCACACCAGCAATTATATCTCCCATCTCCCTGCATGTAGCTGGGACACAGTGACTAGCTCTCATCAATGAAATGTAAACAAAAGTAATATAAATGACTTGTAGGCAGATGTGGCTAAAAAGCAGGTGTGCCTTCTTACTCCTCTTGCCCTTTCAGTGATGATCTTGAAGTGTAATGTTGAGTAGCTAAGCCACTAGGTGGAAGCAGCCTGGGTTGTTGAATGATCTGCAGGAGGTAAACCATCCCCTCTGTGCCACTGGCTGGATTTTATATACTAAAATATACAAGCGTGCACTGCATGACATTAGTTCAAAAACAAACCTCACATCCAATGATGATCCCATAAGAGTATCCCCAGTAACACTGGAGCTATCTTAAGTACATACTATTATGTTTGCACAGACTAAACCACCTAACTACATATCCCTCTTGTTAAGCAACATATAAATACATACTTCTGTTGTGCTGAGCCACTAGAATGTCTGGGTTCATCTGTAACCTGAGCAATACTGCCCTAATTCATATGATAAATAGAAAAGATAAAATAAAATAATAGGAAAAAGTCTAAATACATTATCAATCACAACAATGTGGATTATTGGTGAGTTGGCAAACCAGGACTGGAAGGCCAAATCCAACCATGTTATTTATTTACATATGTTCTGTGGTTATTTCTAAGTAGTTACAACAGAGACTACATGGCTCATAGAATCAAAAATATTTACTACATTGCCCTTTACAGAAAAAAATTCCAACCTCTCAAATCCACACATTTAAAAATTAGGCTAAAATATTGGATTGATTTTTAAGTTCCAAATAGAACTATTTATGAGAAACACACCTTTGAAAAATTACATCAAAGTCTTGGAAATAACGAGACAAAAATATGTCAATCAAATACTACCATAAGAAAACATATTCAGTAATATCAATATTAGATAACACATAATTAAGTACAACAGCATAAATAGGAGAAAGAACTATAAAAGGAAACACCCAAGAAGGTATTACAATCTTAAACTTGTAAGTACCTCATAATATAAAACAAAAGTGATAGAATCTGTTAGGGTTTACACACTGTCTTAACTTGAGAAGTTTAGAAGCTTAATTAAGTGACTCAGCAGCTCTACATCCTGGAGTGTAGAGGACAAGCTGTTTGCTTTCTAACATGAACTTTTCTATGGCTTCTAGAGATACTGAAGGGCAAGAATAAGACAACCAAACACTTGTTTTAATAGTGATCAACAATGCCTCTCAAATTTCTGGATAATCTTTCTATATTTAAGATATATCCACACTTTAGGTTTTTCAAAACAATCTGTATTAAAATTTTGAACATCTAAGTTTTAAGGAAATTTTTCTAGAGAACATATTAAAAGGTGGTCTGTTCCCTTTACAAGTTCAAGGTCAAAGTTTATTGAAAAAGAGAAATCAAACTTAATTTAAGGAAATAACCAAAAAGAAGTTTAACTTTGTAATTAAGTAGAAGAAAAATCTTCCTTTGATTAGTCTATTTGGTTTCTTTTCTAGCCCTTGTCTGTGAGAAGAAATATATAATAATGTAGTCAACACAGAAAACTCCTCCTTGTTAAAGTACATTCTATGTCATTAAAAGACAGATTCCAAAGCACCTCTCAGGCCTACTAAATCAGTTTCCAGTGCAGAGGGCCAGGAACCTGGATCAAATGAACACAGCATTTAGGAATTTAAAAATTATTTTAAAAATATGTTTAAACATGTGACTAATATTTTAATCTTTGGTGAAAAAATATTGTCTCTAGGATGTTTTTCTCAGTTACATTGTTTCTTTTCTGGTAGTATTACTTTTAAATGATCACAGTTTCCAAGATAACAGTTAGGGCCATTGGCTTGTATTCTTAAGAATTGTAAGTACACGCTATTAGGAGATAGTAGAGGTATTTGAAGCAAACATGCAAATGCTCTCCTTAATCGAGCTTTTTAAAAATCCTATTAATACAAACTTTATAGATAAAAAAGTTTCTCAGTACAATAGCAGTTTACACACTTGCTATGTTTTGCAATGCACAAGGCACTTTCCCAAACATTTCTCAGAGATGTTCTCATGGATGATTACTCAACTTTACAAGAGATTGTGAAGCACCAAAACTGAGATTTGAACTCTATTAGACTGAGATATCTTTCTGTGGTTCTCAAAAATACACGATTAGTTCAAAAGAGATATTTTTCCCTTTTAGAAATAAATTCCAGATAAAGATTTAATTAGTAAATGTTTCATTTGTTCTTAACATTACCAAATACTGGAATAGTCTCAGTTTTTCTGATAAAATTGAAACTTCCACATTTCCTGGGAACAAAACTAGCTATGAGACTGAACAGTTGGTGGGGATGTGAAACCACAGGTTAAGGAAATGTGAAATGTACATGCTTTATATACTTGGGGTAGTGGTATTAGAAACTAACTCCTTACGGTCTAGGAATATGTAGAGCCACTCCTAGAAGCAGTAAGACTGGCACACAGAGGTCAACTGATACAAAAAATCCCAAATGGCCTCCTGAGAAAAGAGAAAGATTTATAATGTGGGCTCAAGATGTGAGACCACAAGCCAGATGTTTGTCATTCAGATCCCACTGTTCCGGAATGATTCAGGAACAAATCCTACCTAGCACAGAAGTGGCTAAGATTTTTAAAAAAGAGTTAAAACAATGAATTATCGGACATCTTCCTGAGAACCTTGGATCCCAAAGCAACACTGTTTTATAGTACTGATTGTGCTGAAGAGCAAGAGAAAAGCACATTGAGATGCAGACTTCATTTCTGAAATGGTCCCCACTTGAGCAGAGGCCATGTTTTCATGGGAGAAATGGGGTAGAATTATGGGTAGAGTTACAGATTTACCACTGAGTGGCTACTGCACATTAATTCAGCCAGAAAGAGGCAAGGTCAGACTTCTTTACAGACTTGTAAGTTCTGAGATACAGCCATGTACAAGAAATCTTGCTCTTTGGAAATTTTATTCTAGTGATAAAAACAAAAAGCAAGCAAATAAATGTATATGTTGTAGACACAATTGCCATAGAAAAACTGAAACGGGATAAGGGAATGTGACTTCACATAGCTAAAATTGTGTTTCTACTTTAAATCTGTGTTTTTAAGGATGGGGATTTAGCTCAGCAGCATAAGCACCTGCCTTGCAAGTACACAATTGTGAGTTTGATCCCCAGTACTAAAGAAAGGAAAAAAAAACTGTTTTTAAACCATCAAAATCCATTTTACTAATATTGGTAGTTGTGATTGCTGAGGAACATTTCATTACGATAATGGCTTGGTTCATCAAGAAGATTTAGCAACCTTAAATGTGTATTCATCCAAAAGCTGAGCTTCAAAATACACAAAGCAAGAATGGTCAGAACAAAAGATTAGATCAAGAACCATACAATCATATTTGGACATTTCAACAATCATCTCTCAACAACTAATAGAAATACAGAAAAATTAGTAAGTATATGGATAATTTTAACATTATCAGCTAATCTGAACTATTAATGTTTATACAACTATTCAGCCAACTAAATGTATTTTTTCCTGTGTCCATAGAACATTTACTAAAGTATACCATATCCTGGGCACAAAATGTCTCAATAAATTCAATATAACTGAAATAATACCAAAAGATAATTCAATTAGAAAAAAAACACAAACATGGAAAAATCCCCAAATATTTGAAACTATAAACAAACATCTAAATAACTGATGTGATGAAGAAAACAAAAAGAAGTATTTAAATGACTATAAACATAGAACATCAAAATTTGTGAGAAACAACTAAAATAGTGCTTATAAGCAAAGGTATGGCTTTGCATGTATTTAGAAAAGGTCTAAAATTAACAATCTAAATTTCTATTATAAAAAACTAAAGACAAAACAAATCTAAAGTAGCAGAAAATGCATAGGAATGAACGAGCATTAAAAAAGAAAAAACTAAAAGTTGGGTTTTTAAATATGCAATAAAATTGATAAAATCCAACCAGATAGAGAAACAAAAGAGAAAACAAAACAAAATGAAAAGTGAAATATAAACTACCAGCACTATAAGTGAAAAAAAGAAAATTCTCACTAAAAATACTAGAGAAATTAAAAGAAAATAAAGTAAAAGAAATGTTTCATGCTGCTGCTTTAAGACAAAATTATTTTTACCCTAAAAAATAGAAGTATACAAGCAGCAATATCTCTCTGAAATTATTTTTTCTAAGCCTAATTGTAACCATTTATAATGATCATAACTTTTAAACAAATTTCTATTTTACAGAGAAAATTTGGTGGGTAGAAAAAAGCTGTTATGTCCCAGCATTTTATCAGACTAATAAGAGGTCATAAACACAAGTCAAAAAAAAAAAACTTTCTGCAGTCACTAATATCCCTTATACAACTTTATAAAGCAGCAAAAATGAGCATATTAAAAACATGATCCAAAGATAGTCTATCTACCGCATACAAAAATTAAAAAGCAAAAGTAAATATGCTTAATAATTAATATTCTGTATTATATCAAATGATCTAGATATGCTGTGATTTTCTATAAGTTGGTTCAGTTTAACACTAATGCAAGAAATGATGTCATTTATATGCCCTTGCTATGTGTCTTGCCGCCCTGTTGGATTAATATTAGCTAAAAAGCTCTATTTGTAATCTTGTTAGTTGATTATGGTTTTACCCATCTCTTAATTTTGTACCCAACTCATGATTTTTCCCTATACAAGATTATTGGAGAAGTGATTTCAGTGGCAACTCACTCAGGATGTCTCCTATCTCTCCGGATCTATTGTTATTATCCAATAAACCTTTCCTACTCTTGAAAAAATACTAATCTAAGATTTCAAATTATCTTGGTGCTGAACATTTATCTTCAGTCTGACATACTACTGAACACATTACTAAAATGAAAAATGTCCACCAGAATAAGAATTCAAACTGATCACACACAAATTTAATTTTTTATAAGCAAGTATCAAATAGAAGTAATATTAGTATTTGATTAACAAACCTCTACACGTTTTGGACAAAACATACCCAAGTACAATAAAAACGTACAAACTTGATATTTATACAACACTGATAAACCAGACATAGTATTGTCCTTTGTATTTTATTTAAAAACCCAAAATTTTAAAATCAAATAATAAAAGAATAATAATACATATTACACTGTGTCATTATTTTCAAATTAGAGTGCAAGATATAAACCAAAAGGACTTTTACGAAAATAAACAAACATATAACAACATAAACTTGTCTTTTCAATGAACTAAGATAAACTAGTAGTATAAATGAAATCAATTAGCATATACATTGAAAGATTTGTAAAACAATGGAATTTGTAATTTGGAGAAGTAGTTGAACTTATCCCTACTTTCTATTTATCAGAAGAATGGATAAGTAAAATGTAGAATTTATACATAATGAAATACTTTGCTGCCATAAACATAAACTTGAGGCATTCATAGATAAATGACTACAACTTGAAAACATAGTGGTAAATGCAATGTCATATACACGAGTTCAAATACCTCATGATTTCTTTTATATGGAAACAACATTATAAAGAACAAAATAGAAGAGAGAAAAACAGCTATTTTTACTAAACTAAATTATTCCAATAATCTATTTAGCCAAAACTTTATCTAAATTATGTAAATATGGATTCTTTTTTTTGTAAATATGGATTCTTAAAATGTTCCTGAGTTAGTTGCTTTAAGAATATTTTTTGAATCTAGCCATCCAAATTCCTTGTCTGACAGGAATTATAGGAGTATTATATTTAAATAAGCATATATTTCATAAATGAATCAGAATAGATTCTTAATTTAAAAGATTTTATAATTTAAATTATTTATATTATCTGGACCATTAAACATTCACATGAGAGATAAAGACTTTTCTGAATTTCATTCATATAGAAACAAAGATTATAGCTTTAAGTCTAAAATTTCAGAATAAATACATAAGCCCCAAAATTTACTAATTCAGATGTCAGAGAGCTAGCTCCCTTCTTGATGAGGATAACATTTTGAACTGATTTGAGCACAGACTAGATAAAAGTGATACAAACAAGCTTCTCTGTTATGTCCCACTCAGCACACTAGATCTATATAAGTCAGTCAGTCCATTCATATAATTTACTAAACCCTCAGATAACACCAAATTCCAAATTATTGCTACTAACAGCGGGCACTGACTTAACTGATGACAAATAAAATAAAGATAAATGAAAAAATTGATAAGGAAGAATATTTACATATGAAAAACCAGAGTCAGCAAAGTTGATTGTCATTCAGAAGCCACGAAAAATATTTCTGGGCTCTAAGCCCCCATAAGCTGCACTTCTCTGGTGAAAAATATACCTATTTTTGTTAGGTAAGTCCCAGACAACTCAGTGGAAGACCTCCAAATTTTTATGACACAATTTTTTAAAAAAGGAATTAAAATCCTATCTCTTCATAGGGATTTAAAAAGTAACATGTACTAAAGACTTTAATATATTTCTCAGTGAAAAAACATGGTAGATGTTATAATCAGTTCAAAGGAAAAAATCATAAAAGCATAAATTTATCGAGAATAAAAGTATAAAGAAGCCCGTATGCAAACGGAAGCAAAACTAGCTTCTCTATAAGGATGGAGAGAATCAACTGAACCTGTACTGGTCAGGACACGATTTGCATGTCTGTAAGCAAAAACTATTATGTATTGCTACTAGTTACCTATAATTTATAGAGTAGTAAAACAGCTTCTATAGAACTGGAATCAGACACTAGATTCCAGATGAAGTTTTCCTGGCCACAACTTTTCTCCATAGAAGGGATATCTCTCCTCTGAGACAAGAAGAGAGGGAACAGGGATACATAGGTACATTCAAAGTAATTACAAGAAATTAAGGAAGTACATTCTTGCCAGTCTTTTTTTTTCCCCCTTCAGTGAAACAAAACACCAGATTATCTGCTAAAAATTAAAGGAAGTGGTTAGAGTGAAAGCGTTCCTCACACATAAATATCTTGCACCAGCCTATTGAGAATGACTTTGTTTCATGTAAAGTATCTGTTAAAACACAAATAGGAAAATATTCCACATTATCTTTTGATGACTGGAAAAGGTCAATGCTCTGGAAGCTGTAAGAAGTAAGGTCTGGGAAATATCAGTAGGCAAGTTTGAGAAACACGGTTCTAGCACATTTTAACTTAAAGGGTTGGCTACCAGAGCACAGGCGAAATGAAACCTAGACTGATGAGCTTTTAAAGCTCTTTGTAGTTCTTTCTAGACATTAAAGAGGAGTCCAATCTAGACATTCAGTGCATTCCTGAAGGTGGAACTATGGCCATAAATGGGCAGAGTAGCAAAGGAAAGCACCTGCTGAAGAATTCAAGACAAGTTTCACTCAGTATACAGTGTATCTGAGGGAAAAGAAAAAAAAAAGGAGGAGGGGGGATGGTACAGGGCTGTTGATAAGCCTGAAGCAAATCTTTAAAAGGCTGAACACTCGAAGAGACAAAGATAGAGAAAGAAAAAGGGAGAAAGGAAGAGAAAAAACAGACACCCAAGCTCCATTCAGAATAATTAAATCAGAATCTCCACTGGAGGGTTCGTGCACTAATACTGTATTTTGAAAAGCTCTTGAGGTGATTACAACTTGAAGCCTTGGTCAATCACCTCCATTCCCCAGCTTCAGTTCACCATTCCACTCCAGTTTAAGCTGATGACTGGCGCTATGGTACAGGTGATTCAGATGTTCCCTGCTAAAGATAATGTGAGGCTTTGAACTGTATTTCCTCTCAACAAGAAGAGGAAATGACTTGTGGTTTTTGACTTTCAATTGTTAAACCACAGAATGTTTCTTTTCTGTGAATAAAAAGAGCAAAGTGGATATTCTATTACTGATGTGTGTTGTCCTGTTGTTGACAATCATATCTGAATGCAGAAATGATTGTAAAATGCCAGGCTTATTTTTTCTTTGTACACTCTGAGCGGTGCAGTAGAACAGGCAAAGACTTGGCCTCAGAAGACAGTAATACCAGTGCCAGAAGTGCCCAGCAAAGTCAGTAGATGTAACTCAGCCTCAGTTTTCTTCTCTGAAAAATGAGATACATTTCTTTGGATATAAAATGCTATTGATATTATGATGTACTATCATTTTATAATACACCAAGAAAAGATAATTGGTTTTTTAGAAGTAGTATTACAATGTTAATTGGTATCAGAGTCCAAATGTTCCAGAATAAAAAACTTTTTCTTATTAAAAATTTGATAATGTTGGGCAGGGTACAACATTCCCGTAATCCTAGCTCTTGGGAAGCAAAAACAGGAAGATCACCATGGGTTCAAGGCCAATTTGGGCTATAGTGAATTCAAAGCCAAGGCCAGCCTGATCTACACAGTGAGACCCAGTCTAAAAAAAAAAGCCTGATAGATTGAGAAAAATTCTTTTAATAAATATCTCCTAAAGCAATTTAATAATGCCTATTAAGACTCATCTTTCTTCTCAAATGAGTCAAATCTTAACTAAGCATACAAAAGATTATTTAACCCCACAAATTTTCTATTTGACTTAAGATGTGATAAGGAATACTGTTTCCTCTAAGACAGTAACTGGAAATTTATACATATTTAAAGATTGCTGACAAGAACAATAATTGTTTTCATCAAAACACAAATATAAGATGGGTCTTTTTTTAGTATAGCAAAGGCCATACTTGCAACATAGTTTCATGTTGCAAGTGTGTGAAGACATAAGTATAATAACAAACTGGGTAAATAAGTAATGCATGGAATATAGATGGAGAGAGATGCAGGATGGGGAAGAAAGAGAAAAGAGAAAAAACTATTAGGGAGAGTAAGAGTTTGAAAAAAAGACAACTGTGTAGCAAAAATGAGAGAACACCATAAGGAAATATAAGACATTAAATTTGAAATCCCATCAAGCATTGTCCTACTGACTGAGGCTTCTTACACAAGTACAGCTGACAGAATACAACATACGAAAATATCCAGAAAAGAAACACCAGCTTGTTTTCAAGCCAAGAAGAGTACGGATGGGAAGAGAAACTATTTTTGCCTATCTACTACAGAAAAAAAGCATAACTAAAAAATAGCAGTGTGGGAGAGGTGAGTCCTAGATATCCAGCCTTGAGAGACAGTATTAAGGAGCTCCAGGAGAGCTTCTGAGCAGAGAAGGGACAAATATGTAATTTCAAACTAGCCTAAGTAAAGAAATGGTTAGGTCAAGTAACCATATTATGCAAAGCACTTGGGTACAGTGGCAAATGATACAGAGACTTAATATCAACACTCTATTTTTAATTTCTTCTCCTGGTCTCCTTTTCTGTTTTCTTCCACAGAGCACAGAACTTGGCTATTAGAAGCCTTGAGGCCACACATTCTTATAACTCACAAACCAAAGGTTAAAAATCAACAAACCAACCAATCAACAACTAGATCCTTTACCTGGACAAAGTTCATCACTGTCTTCTAAAATGGTAAAGTGAAAAATTCATGGAAACTTAAATGGAAGGAATAGGTTGCTGACTTCACAGGTTCTCCTAGGCCAGGACTGGGTATTACTCACACCAGGACATTGGTCATCTGTGTTTTCTGCTGAGGAGCAATAGGAGGGACACACCTTTTGAACCTGTGCATGCATACAAATTAATTGAACCAGAATCTAACTAAGCCTTCATATTTAACTATTCATTTCCCAGAAATCTGTGGTTAAACAAATTAAACCACATCATAAGAAATGGGTCAAAAGCCGGGGATATAGCTCAGAAGCATAAGTGCCTGCCCGGCAAGCGTAAATTCCTGTGTTCGATTTCCTGTACCAAAAAATAAAAGGGTCTAATCCGAGAGATTCTACAGCATCCTATCTCCTCCACTAATCAATGGCATGAAGAGAAAAGGAAATGGGGATTGTCAGAGGTCAACAGACACAATGTGAGCCCTGGTCTGGGTCTTATGTCAACTCAACTATAAAATGTCATCTTTGATAAGGAAATTTGAACGTGAATAGATATTAAGAAATTACTTTATTTAGGGCCCGGGATTTAGTTCACCTGGCAAGTACAAGGTCGTCAGTTCGGTCCCTGGTAACACCCCCCCCCCCACACACACACACACATACACAAAGAAATTACTTTATTTTCTCGAAGTGTGAAAATGGTCAGGTAATTCTCTCCTTGGTACCACCACCCCCATTTTTAACATACTTAACATACTTATGAGAAGTTTAAGTGGTGAAACGACAAGCTGAAAAGTTTCCTCTTCCACCTGGACACCTCCGGGGTACCCCAGCCTTAGGGCCAGGCGCCACCTCCTGGCGCGGCCCTGGACCGCCCCGCGCGCAGTCCCGACATGCTCTGCGGAGGCCTGAGAGCCCAACTGCCCAGAGCCTGCATTCAGACAAGGCCCCTTACCCAAAGTGCCCGAGGCGCTTATTTGCTTGTCCCACCCGATAGTAATTCTGGCAGGTCTACCTGCGGAAGATGCCGCCTAGTAGTTAGGGTACCAAATTTGCGAATATCTTGGTTTGGTTCTGCTGCATCAAACTTTCCTAAACGTTCTGAAGTAGTTGGGACAGCACGCGGATCTGTCACCCTAAGCACGAATGAGAGGCTGCTATATCTTATGAACACTACGTGGAAGGCCTGAGAGTGTACCTACACCAAAACTGTTTAAGCTTGACACGCAAATTTGTGAAGCCTTTAATATTTCGTGCACGTTTTAAACGGTCCATTTAACAATCGTGTTGAGGAAAGAGACACAGGAGATTGTAGTCTGTTCAGGGTTTGCATTCTTTGGTGTTGTGGAAATATGCAATGCTATATGTGCCGTCCACCCCCGGCCTACGTCCTTGCTTCTACAAACTGGCATTGCCAACGCTGTTATTACATTTAGATACCTTAGTAATTCTTGTGTCACCCAGCACAGAATCTACCCAATTTACAGAAACATGCATTTCTGAGTACTCCTCAGAGGATACATGAAAAGAGACTTTCGAAAACAGATTTTAGTCTTCTTGATGATTTTAGTTAGAATCCAGTTGGACCTGTAGCTCTAGAAGCAATCCATAGACACCAGCACCGGTCAACAATCTCTGCTTTTGTGCAGCTCTCAGTTTGAATGAAAGAAGTTACACGCACACAGATCTAAAATGACGGCAGATATCACCAACTAGCCACAAGAAGTGAGTGCTAATGTTGCTTCCTTTAGTAATGACTTACCTAATGGTGATTTAGTAAACATCAATAGAGCAATTCATATAGCAGTGAGTTTTTCAACTGGGAAAACAAAGTGCCAAACTCCTTGTGCCCATTGAGTTCACGTTATTGGGAAACACAAGATGTTAACTGTTTTGGATTTTAAGTTCAACGAAGGAGATGTTCATGGATATTTTGTCATTCCCGGGGTAAGTACTAACAACATATCTGTACACAACATTCCACGTGTAACCTGGATCCATTCTCATTCCATAGGTCACCTTCCATAAATATCTTCGCAGTGAAAGGAAAGTTTCACATTCTACTTTAATGGAAGCTTGTCAGCAAATCCTCAAAATTACAAAATATGGAACGCTTCACGAATTTGCGTGTCATCCTTGCGCAGGGGCCATGCTAATCTTCTCTGTATCGTTCCAATTTTAGTATATGTGCTGCCGAAGCGAGCACGACTACACCTCTGCACACAGCCTATATAAGGTACGGAAACTTCTCATCTTTTACAGCTAGGGTAACTGAATTGCCACTTGTCTCAACTATCCTAAAATATTTAGAAAAGTTTGAAGCAACGGGAGCAAACCTCGAAGCTCACTTGTTTGGCACTCTGACTGCCAGGTCATACCTGGTCGCAATAATGTATAGGTTACAACATGCAAATGAGCTCCCGGAGCATGTTGGGTAAAAGGCCTCCCAGGCAGGCTGCATTTGAGAGGTCTCCGGCCGTCGCGGGGCATGCTGGGAGCCTCCCTAAAGTGTCTGGGAACTAAGGGAACTGTTGACCTGCTAGGTCACTAAGACCCTGAATCGAGTACGCGGTGTCACAGAAAAATATGGAACTTATGCCCGATATTTCATCATGACCTAGGGTCCTTGTGCTAGAAAGCTCTGAAGTTAACTGCCTAGAGCTCAGTTATCGACTCCAGTTTTGGAACAGTCTCCGCCATATGCGGATGTCACGGATTCCGCGGGCAGCAACAGGAATGTCACCGATAAGTTTCCATTCCACGCAGGAGCTGGTTGGTGAGGCGCAATCTGATGGACTCTGACAGGGCTGCCTCAGCCTCCTCTCCCACTCCACGGCTGGTTACCCAAGGCCTCGTCCATTCTGCGCAGGCGCCGCAAAGGAACCTGGCCAAGGCGCCACGCCTCTTTTTAGGTATCTCAGCCATCTCTACTTGGTACCTGGCAAAGAAACACAGAAATACTCCCACCTATTTGGCCTAAGAGGAAGATTTGAGGAATCAAAGAGTTCGTTTAGGATTGAACTTTAGAATTATTCTTGTACTCTCTTACACCTCACTGCACCCTATCCCTACCCCTGTTAATGATGAACAAATGAACAGGTTAGCATCTTGGAAGAAAGATCCCATTAGTGTTAAATACCTGAATTTAACTACGGCAAAAATAATACTGTTCCAGTCCTAGCCTTGTTCGTTGTGAAATGAGAACCAATGACCAAAGCCTCTGGTATTGATGTGGTAACAGTATTCCACATACTGAAATAAATGAAGGGCAATGTTTTGCCTGCATTGTGTAAAAAGAGCACCATTAATAAGGTACAGTATATGCCATTTACAAAATAACTGGTTTTTCATTCTGTCCCTAATTTTTCCCCAACTGTTGACAGTGTTTTGAAGTAAAAACCTGCTAAATACCAAGACTTTGGGGAAATTCTTAAATTACTACTTAATTCTCTGAAGTACAAAAAAAGAAACTATAGTCATATAAGGATTTCTGATACTGCTGAAAAACAGAAACAGAGAGGGAAATAGAAAACTCACAGGAACTGTTGCTAAACCTATCTTTCTGTGTGTTTATGGTTGTAATGATTTTCCTTTACAGCTTTTAAAAAATAACAGAATATATTCTTTCCATCCACCCCAAATTAGGCAAAAATGACATTCTTACTGAGTTAATTGGCCCAATTACAAATAAAATGAGCTTAGATACATTTCTTCTAATGGCCTGCCTTTCCAATAAGCTAATCCTGACTTCAAAGCTGTTAAGAAACAGTAAAATGATGTTCAGTTGTATAATTTGAAGACATATATAAAAACTTTTATGCTCTCATTCTCTTAAAAACTTTACAACTAAACAGTTTATTAAAGGATACATGGTAGGAAAAATCTAGAGTTGGAAGGATCATTAGAATTACAGTCATGAACTTGATAGTCCTACAAATTGTAAATTCCTTCAGAGTCAGAATACAATCCCAGATGATTACTTAAACACATTTTAAATTCTGAAAAAAAGGTTAGCGGAAGATCAAATTTATTGGAAAGGAGCTTTATAAATAGTTTCAAAATAACAGCTCTGTACAGAAACTGCAAGAAAACTTTAGAATCATGACCATTAGGAACAATGTAATATTAAAAGAAATAATACAAATTTTGTCTCAGTTGTTTATATGACCTTTTAAAGCAAGAAATTCTTTCTAGATTTCTAGTATTACTCAAATGACTTTACTGTTATATGAGTGTATTTGAATAGAAAAATAGGTATATTCTTGTAGCTGTTATACAATTTTAAAACCAAAACAGATTTACAAATTAAACACAGAACCACAAATTAAATTAAAATTAACTTTTTGTAGGAGATGATGTGTTTGACTGAAATTAAATCACCACTATTGGATTTGCTAGTGGAGAGATGCAGCCTCAGGACACAGTATGTGGTAATAGCATCTGAGAGGCTGTGAAATAAAATTTTAAAAATCAAGACTTCTATTTACCTTTGCTGGTATGGAATCACTGAATGTCAGTATATTACTTGATAACTCCTTAAACCTATATTATTTAATTCAACATGGATTAATACAACAATCGAATTGAAATCAGCACTAAGTATATGTCCACTGGAATGTTGCTGAAAGTCAGAATAGAAAAGGTCACCTAAATTAGTTTTAAACAATTTAGTATTTTGTTTGGTTTTGTTTTTGGCTAGGGACTGAACCCAGGTCCTTTGCTGGAGCTACATCTCCAGTGTCCCCTCCCCTTTTTGAGACCTTTCCTCACTAAGTTGCTAAATTGCTCAGGATGGACTTGAACTTTTTATCCTTCAGTCTCAGCCTTCCAAGTACCTGGAATTACAGGCATGCCCCACCTCACCCAGCCGAATTCTTAGAAATTTGTTTTAAAGTATGGAGTCCACCAAAAAATATACACATACTTCAACAGTTTACCATACTAATAAACATCTGAAAGCTAATGGCTACCACTTTCAGCACCTTATGTAATTGTAGACACCATGTGTAACTTGTATTAATCTCGTGATTTCTCATTAAATGTATTACTATGATATTTATACAAGGATTTTTTCCCCAATGTATACATTTTTTGACTTTTTTAGTTTTAGAGTTCATAGGCTGTTGAAGGCAAGGAAAAAGTAAGACTTTATTTATCCATTATTCGACAATTGTTGGGAAGAGAAAAAAAAAAAGAAAAGTTCCTATGTACTCAAAAATTCCCCTTTTACCCCCAAAACAAGGCAGGTAGTTTTCTGTATTTAAACTACTCAGTAGCTTTATAGGCAGTACCTTACGGTTTCTTAAATAGGTTTAGCACTATATGTACCACTAATGAGGTTTGAAGATGCAAAATGTCACAAAGGCCATTACTAGATACTGAAAGCCACTCATTTACAACATTTTGAAATTAATTATACACTTTATTACTACTATTGCTCTCATTCTGTTTCTAATTTATATATTCAAATTAATGTTAAATCTTTATTTGTACACTATCTCTGGAAATCATTTCACTTTTGTTTGGTGAAACTACATTATTTACATTACTCAGTTTGCCTCTGCTCATTTCTTATTAACTCCTACAAAATCCTACTTTACTCAGTTACATGATGTAAAATTATTGATTTAGTAAAAATAGCAGAAACTAAAAGTGCTTTTTTTTTTGAGATGAGCTTTCACTTTGTAGTTCAGGCTGGCCTCAAACTCAGTGATCTTTCTGTTTCAGCCTCCTATGTGTTGGGATTACATGCATGTGCCACCCATCTGGCTAGAGAAACTAAAATTTGTCGTTGAAAATGTCGTTTGTATACATTTCACCACTAGAAAAAAGCTATTTTGCTTCCATAGACATAAATTTCCACATAAACAGAGAGGCAGACACTGGTCATTCCTGTCATTTAGGACATGCCAATCTAACAGCAGCCAGTTAAAAACATTGTCACATTGACTGTCCTTACGCTCAATAAATATTACTGCCCTTCCGCAACATATGTACCTTTTCTAATTTCTAAGTTATTCCTTTCAGGAAAGAAAACATATAGTTGTCCAAACATCAGAAATTAGATAAACAACAATGGCAAATGTAAACGTACGTTCATATTGAAATCTCATAGTAATAGTAATAAGGTAAATATCCAGATATTTTAGATTCTACTTATTTTAGTATTTTAAGATAATTATCCCAATGAAAAACATGTCTTAAAAAGTATCCCAGAAAAAGCTAGAGTGTAGTTTAGTGATAAAACACTTCCCTAACATCTGCCAGGCTCTTGTTTCAAGTTCTTAGTCCTGGACAAAAGTATCCTGTGGAAAACTCTTTGACTTCTGAAAATTTCAAATGATTTCAGAAAATAATTGAAGAAAATTATATGAGCTAATATAGAAAAAATATAATTTATGTTTTTTAGACAATTATATGTATTCTTTCCTGAAGGGAATAACTTCAGAATTTGAAAAGGTGCATGTATTGGGGAAGGGCAGTAATACTTAAGGAGCACTAAATACTTAAAAGGTGTTTTACACGTGACATTGCATTTAATACTTGCAACAAGTCTAAGCATTGCCCAATCTACAGCTAAGGAAAGTGATGTTCAAAATAACTATTTGCCTTGCATAAATTCATACTGGTAACAAAAGGAGGTTGAGGAAAGAACATTCAAACTCCTTATCTTCAAAATACAGTTCCCACGCTGCTATTGATTGGTGAAGTAATTAACATTAGAGATATCCAAATATATTTTTAACCAGGAAAGTCTTTATGAACTATTTTAAATTCTTGGACATCCAATATATATAGCATGAGAAGATGAAAAATTCTAGCCAACTCTAGTGTTCTACTTGTGGATTATGGAGGATAAAATGTCAATTATAAATCAGCTCCCTTCTATCAACAAAAATGTCTTTGGGCTACCTTCTTTATACTATTGATCATGGCACATGAAGTGAAAAGTAATATAATCAACATGATCAGAAGAAAGAAAAAAACCCGCAACTATACAAAATAACAAAATGATTCAAACCATATCATCAGTGTCCATATTATTCTTTATACAAGTGATTCATTATACAAGTGATTGATTTAGTGTTCAATTCTTGAGTAAAATAATTAATAATTCTATTATTGAAATGCATGTTTTATCAAGAAACATGATGTTTCTGTTTTAGGCAGTAACCTTTTTTTGGTACCAGGGATCAAACTCATGACCTCATGCTTGCCACGCAGGTGCTTATGCTGCTGAGCTACATCCCTGGCTCTAATAACCTTTTGTTTTAACCAAATGTTTTTCATTACAGCAGCCCAATAATTACATAAAAGTTCTAGTTATTTCTGAAAAAGTAAAAAGACAGGTTAAACACACTTGTTTTTTTTGTTTTTTTTTTTTTTGTTAGGTACACAGAATTGATTTCACATAGAGAATCTAAAAGAAAGGACAGAAAAACATTTTCAAAACCTTGGATTGGCAAAGATTTTTAAAACAGGACACAAAAATATGATAAATTGCACTTCAACAAAATTACAAACCAGCTCAAACACATCCTTTAAAACACAACAAGCAGGCTATCTACAGGGAGAAAATAATCATAATCAAATACCAGAAATGTGTATCAAGAATAAATCAAGGACTCTTCACAACTGAACAATAAAAGAATAACTCAAGTAAGATATGGACAAAAGGCTTTAACAAACACTTTACAGAAAAATATACACAAGTGGTTAATATGTAAATGAAAAGACTTCCAACAATATTAATCATGAAAAATATCATTATACACCTACTAAAATGGCAAAAAAAAATGGTAATGTACTCCTGTAATCCCAGCACTCAAAGGCTGAGGCAGGAGTATTACAGTGAGTTCAAAGGCCATCCTGAATTACACAGTCTCAAAAAATAAAAACTAAGCTAAAATGCCAGAACATTTTAAAGCAATAATATAAAAATTTGACAATTACATGCAACAATTAGAACTCTTATACATTGTTGATTGGAGTGTAAAGTATATTTTCTTTTTTTTTTCTTTTCTTTCTTTTTTTTTTTTTTTTTACCGGTACCAGGTATCGAACTCACGACCATACGCTTGCAAGGCACATATGCCGCTGAAGGCCTTTTGTTGAAGGCACATATGCCGCTGAACTAAATCCCCAGCCCCAAAATACAAGTTTTGAAGAACTATTTTGCATTTCTTGTAAAGATAAACATATGCTGACTCAGCATTCTACTCTTGCACATTTGTTCGGTATAAATTAAGACACATGCCCCTAAGGATCCATATAAGAATTACAATTGCTTTAGTTTTAATTATCCAAATGATAGCAGTCTAAATGTCAGTCAACAGGAAAATGAATAAATTGTGCAATAGCAACAAAACTGAATATTACTCAATAATAAATGAAATCCACTTACAATATACACAATGACATGGATAAATTTCAGACATATTTCAAAAGAAACCAAATATGAAAAATTACATGGAGAATGATTCTACTCACATACATTCATGAACAGTCAAAGATAAAAGTAAAATAATAGAAATTAGTATGACAATATTTAGGAGAGGAGAAATGAAAATTTGATGAGATAGTAAATTTTCTTGAATGATGTAAAGCTCTATAACTTGATCAGTGTGTAGACTGCATGTGTGCATTCATTTGTCAAAACATCAACTACACACATTAGATCTATGCATCACCATTAGAAGTTACACTGCAAGTAAAAAGCACTCAGGTAAAAAGAGAAGCATCAGGAACAGAAAGAATTGTTGCTAAAATCTAATGCCAAAGAGTGGCCAGCCAGTGTACCATGTGTAGCTTCTGGAATTTTCTAATCTATTTGTATCCCTTCACTAAACATATATTGATCTCATCTGATAACAAAGTACTTAGGAAAGCTGGTAGACATTGAGCTTGAGGCTTACACTGAGTTGAGAAATACATATGCATTATGATCCTAATATATGGTGAAGGACAATAACTACTGGATGGGTCCTTAAACAAACAAACTCACTAAATATACATGTGGTTAAAATATCTTGCTGTTTTTGTTATAGGTTGAGAGAAAGAGGGACTCAGATTGTACCTTTATACAACATACCAGGAACAATGGATTCGAACATGGTTCCAAACTATATGACGGGCCTCACTGCAAGCTCAGGTTCTCAGTAGAAGTTGTCTTTCTTACTTTTCTCATTGCTGAGACAAAACACCCAACACCCACAGGTTAGGGGAGGAAAGGTTTATTTAGCTCACAATTTTTAGAGGCTTCAGTCCATAAACAGCTGGCTCCAAGGCAGGGTGACACAGCAGACAGGTATCACAGATGAGAAACAGCTCATGGCAGGGAAAATCTAACAAAGCAACAAGGGAGGACCACAGCTCTTTCTTTCCTTTATATCTTATCCAGGCTGTTTAGGGAAGATAGCATCCGTACCCTTAATCCTGGTGCCCTTAATGCTAGCATTGCACCGTGAATCAATTCAGTGTCACACACGCTAGATCCAGCCACTTCTGAAAAAGCCCCACCTGTGATTCCATGAGTCTTTGGGGGACACTTGTGTTTACAAACCATACAGTCTGGTAATCCCTATGCACATTAAGCATGACATTTAAAAAGAATATATCTTATATAGTCAGGATACAGAGTACTTTTCATATGTATAGAAATACTATTGTAATTCAGGAAACAAAAAACTTTTAAAAATATGAATGCTTAAATTTTTAAAAATTTATTATACTGAAAGACACACTGCCATTAATCCCCATCAAAATATTCCCCTTTGCTTTGAACATACTTATCCCATGATTCTTGCCACTTTCTGATGCAGTTCAGGAAATCTCCTTTTGTGTCATTAGCTGTGCTGTCATAGTGGCCTGAATATCCTGAATCAATTCAAAACATTGACCTGTCATTTGGCTTTGGGGAAGAGCCAGAAATCTCACAGTGCCAGATCTGGTGAATAAGGTGGCTAAAGACACATAGTAATGTTTTTATTGTCAGAAATTGTCTTAAGTAGTTGATCAGTAGTTGTTGATCAAAAGATAAAGTGAATGCTTAAGTTAAAATTGCACTACAGTAAAAGACACATTCCTTTAATCCCCCTCAAAATACTTTGTCTTACTTGAACATATCCCATTGTTTTTGGCAGTAATGTCTTTTGCTGTAATACTTTTAAAAATTTAAAAATTCAACATTTTTTCCTGTCACTCCATTATCTTCTGAAGTGGTTCACTCAATGTTTTTCATTTTATATTAATTGCTGTATTTAATATATATTTACTGAGTATTCTTCATATGCCAGACAATGTTCTAAGCACCAAGGTTACTACAATGACCAAAACACTACATACATCCCTTTCTCTACGGAGTTTACCTTGAATACAGATAACACAGATAGTGAAAAGGTAATGCAAATAAATGAGGTAATTTCAGATGCTGATGAACATAATGAAAAAATAAAATCTTTCAAAAATGAAATATTTGACATTTTATTCATTTCTCAGAAAGGATACGTTAGTCATATATTTGTATGTCAGATGACATTTATCTCCATTATATTATTGTTTGATCCTTAATGACCACTAAAATCCATGTGTTGAAGGGCTGGTCCCTAGCTGATGGCCCTCTTGGGAGGTGGTAGAAGCTTTGGGAAGTAGGGCACAGTTAGTTAACTAGGAGCACATCCTTGCAAGGTATACTGGAACTCTGGTGTCTCTGTGCTCTCCTCTTCCCTTTCTCTATCCTCTTCCCTCTGAAATCCTAAGCCAAATTAAACCTTTCCTCCTTTAAATTGTTTGTCAAATATGTTTTCACAGCAATGAAAAGCTGACTACCATAAAGATCAATTCTCCATATACTTCTGTTCTCACTGTATGATGAAAAGTTTTAAAACATGAGAACATGAAATCATACTTTACCAGTGCACTTTACACATTTTATTTTCTTGCACACTTTTAAAAAAGAAAGATTAACAGTTCACAGACCATTGCATGTAAATTAAGGGCAGGTGGATTGTGCATTTGAGTAGAGTATACTACACTGGTAAGATTGTTATGGTTTATATCAAAATGTCCCCCTAGAGCCTCATGTGCTCATAGGTGGTGCTTTAGTGAAATGATTGAGTCATGGGGGCATGACACTTCTCAAAGGATTAGTACACTGATGAGTTTACAGTTAAATGTGATTTAGGAGGTGAAGCCTAGTTGAAGTAGGTCATGGGATGGGGTATGTGCATGTGTGGACTGAGAGTCCCCTTCCCCTTCTCCCTTGATCTATCTATGTCTCTGTGTCTTGCCTCTGTCTGTCTCTGTCTCTGTCCCTGTCTCTCTCATTCTGTCGTTGCATCCTACTTGGAACCAGCTGACTATGGACTGAAATCTCCATAAACCGTGAGCCAAAATAAATCTTTTTTCTTTCAATTATGGGTTTCAGGTATTGTGTCTCAGCAAAGGAAAGTAATGAAAACAGAGATCTACCATTATCCCTCACTGGGATATATTGCTTTCACTGGGAATTATCACTTTGTCCCCAAGGCTTACATACTTAAGAAGCTATACTAGTAAAAAAAAAAAAAAAGAAAAGAAAAGAAAAGAAGAAGAAAAAGAAGAAGAAGAAGAAGAAGAAGAAGAAGAAGAAGAAGAAGAAGAAGAAGAGGAAGAAGAAGAAGAAAAGAAGAAGAAGCAGCTATACTAGTCAGTGACTAGAGATTTTTTAAAAACCAAGTGGCTGGAAACATCCCATGAAAATCAGACTACATACCAACCCTTATTCATCACATCATGCATTGGATGGCAAACAAAACTTTCAGGGTTTTAGAAGTCTTAGAGGGCTTCATATACTGTAGATGAATTATGCTATTAGCCCACAGTTTCCCAGTTTTCAAGCATTTGTTACCATATTATAATATTGTTACTTTTGATCTCTTAATGGTTATATTGATTTTAATCAGTAGAAAAAAACATTTTTGCCATTAGAATTTTAGCTGTTTGACATTAGTGAAAAGCTGTAATTGTAGTAATCTCAACTGAGATCTCAAATCTTGTCATACAACTAGCTTTCTCAAAACCAGGAAGAAAAGTACAAGGCAAAAATGTGGGTGAGATTGTTCCCTATAATTTTAATTTCTACTGTGAGAAAATTTTGAGAAATAGTATTGGCTTGTATTAGTAAGTACTTTTAGAACTTCAGGGAAAACAACAGGTGACAAGCATTAGTAGTTTTTGCCTACTTGGAAACATAGACCCTGTCTAGACACAACATGGTCTGCCCAGTAGCTTATTTGCAAAACTGAAACAAACTAGATATGGAGTTCTCTTAGTTATTTCTCATTGCTGGGTAAAGCTATGCCAACACTCGTGTTAAGGAAAAAAGGTTTATTTAGCTCAGAGTTTGTGGCTTCAGTCTATTGTTGACTGACTCCAACACAAGATGGCATGGCAGAAGGGCATGATAGGAGTAAAACAATCCATGGCAGGGCAGGCAATAAGACAGCAAAGCAGCAAGTCTACCTGCTTTCTGTCCTTTTGTATTCCATCCTGACTACAAGCCTATTGATTGATGCCACTCACACCCAAGGTGGGGCTTCCATTATCCATACCTAGAATTGTGCTAAACCAATTTATTTATCACATGGTCTTAATTCATATCAACACATTCTAGATCCTGCCACCTCTGTAAAGGCCTCCTAAAAGCACATAAAGCTTTTGGGGACATCAAGATACAAGCCATAACAATAGGGCTAAGTTACCCTGTGTGGGATAATACTGTAGTATCACCTCTATACAACACAACTCATATGGAAAAGAAACTTACACTGATTGTCAACTGAGTTTATATAGAATTAAAATCTATATTTATATTCACTAATGAATGTGGTTGATCTTGAGAAACCATGGAGCAAGTGAAGCCAAGCAGTTAAATTGGGAAGAACAAATGGTACTGCAGCCACCTGAACAAAAAGGACTTAAGAATCAAAATGACCATTTATATAAAAAGAGATATTAATAACAATAAAGGTGGACCCTTATGATTTGAGGCTGGTTTGGAATTTTCTCTACTTTCCAAAAATATGTGAAGAGGTTTGGTACTAATACAAATAATAAAACTCAATTATTTGTATCTTTTAAGGACAGAGGTTGAGACTATTCCAGAAGCAGGAGAATCCTGTTGACTACCGTGCCCCATGTCTTCCAACTGAAAAAGTGTCGCTCTAGACTAGAAAAATGATTCCAGATCACCATTGGATGGGATGTATAATGATGATTTAAATCATCATAAAAATCTTTTATCCTCCTTAATCCTTAATCATAAATTTGAGATACAGAATCAGGAAAGAAATTTTTTCTCTGTAGATCACATGGCTAACCTGTGAGATTGTTAGAAGCACATGATTAGGGGCAGGACATAGATTTGAATTTCTGCTGTACCATTTACCAGTTTGATTCTAAATTACTTCTTCCCACCATTCCCTAGGCTAGGGAAACCTACTTTACAACATATTGTAAGATTAAAATAAGATGATGTAGCAGTATCCCCGGCTCATATAAGATACTCAAGTAACTACTGCTTCATTTCCTCCTCTTCTGTTTTCTCTTAGTTCTTATCATGCACTGCCACATGCAATTGAGTATCTGTGTATGTATTTTTTTTTTTTTTGTACCAGAGATCAAACTCATGATCTCATACTTTCCAGGCAGGGGCTTGTGCCACGTATGTTTATCTTTACCCCTCATTGGACTACTACTTCTTTAATGACAAAGATGGAAGTTCCCCCACTGTCTTCATAGTACCTTAAAACAGGCAATTGGAGCCTCTATATTCAATGTCAATTCTTGTAATGCAGCATAAACTCAGTAATTCAGTGAAGCTTGAAAGACATAGTCATAGTGCCCAGTTTCTTTTCTCCAGGAGACTTACTACTTTTATTTTTAAAAGTGTCTTCCTGGAGCATTTACTTCAACTGATTGCCTGCTACTTGAGACAGGCAGTCTTTCTAGGTTTGACTGTAGAGTTTTTATGATATAGTCTATGTTTTAGGTTTGGCATTATTTTGTGACAAAATTAAAGCAGACAAACTTTTCTACCTTTTTTCTTTTTTTGGTAACAGAAAATCAAACTCAAGACCTTGTGCTTGTCAGGCAGGTGCTTATGCTGCTGAGCTATATCCCCAGCCTTTTCTACATTTTTCAACCAAATAGTCACCAGCTCCAATGGCAGATTTCATATATATATATATATATATATATATATATATATATATATATTCATTCATGTTTCACTCATATATGTGTATATATATGCTGGCAAAAGATTTTATATATATATATATATATGTATATATATATATATATATATGCTGCATAACATTTCAGTCAATAACAGACTGCATATATGATGGCAATCTCATAAGATTATAATAAAACTGGAAGCTTACCAAGAGAAAAAGAGACTTCAGTAGAAGTAATCTTCAAGCAAATTCACAAGGAAGTTAGTAGATACTCAATGTGCAAGTTAAACCATTAGAAAATACATACCCCAACACTGAAAAGCTTTCATTAGTAGAGAGGAATGTCTGTAGCACACTATCTGCTTACTAGCAATGTTATGACTAAAATAAAACAAAACCGAGAAAACCACCATGGACATATCTCTAAAGAGCAACACTTGATCAAGAATGACCTGGGGCAGCTTCTTAGAATGGATTTCAGAAAGAGGCCTTACTGTCATAGGAGATGCTTTTCCATGCACATTACTGCTCTTGAAGTCCCTTCATTAGACAAGATGTAGAAGCAGAAGACACTGATAGCGATGAATCTCTGACTGTGGGTAGGCCTATGTTAATATATGTTTATGTCTTAATTTTTTAACAAAAGTATTTAAAAATTAAAAACATAATAAAAATTTTGGTAATACTAGAGACTGATTCTAGACTTGAGTCATATTTCCAACCCCTTTTAAAACTATTTTTTAAATTTAGAGACAGGGTCTAGGTCACTGAGCTATCATACCTTAAAACTTCAATAGTAACAAGCTTCTCCTATTGGAAAGACACAGCCTCTAAATCTGGAGCTGTTTTGAGGATAGTAAATGCATTTGTTTTCATATCAATTTAATTTGCCCACAAATTATTTATTTTTGAAAAATTTATTTTTTTCAATTCTTTTTACATATCAGTATTCAATCTGGAGATAATTTTCTTCTGCTTATATAAACAATCCAGTATCTTCTCTCTCAACTTCAAGCCAGCCTCATAGTTATTTTTAGGAATGTCTTTTTCTGAAAATGACTTACCTTTATTTTTAAGAGTTATGTCTTTGACTTCTGGGTTTTGACTGAGAAAGCTTTTAAGTGGTATTCAAAGATAATTCTTTAATCACTTTTAAAATGTTTTCACTTTTATTATGATATTCTTAAAGTATAGATTTTTCTTTTGTAGGATTAACAAGCCTGATCTATTTGCATATTGCTTTCCTCTTTTTCTAGGGTTCAACTTATGATATACTTTCCTGTATTTTTTATTTTTTTGGTGGTGCTGGGGGCTTTGTGTATGTAAACACAACTCTTCTATCAAGCCACACATGAAACTATCTCATTGACAAACTGATTTTTCTTTGAATAGCTATCCAGGTATATGATGGCTGGACCATATGGCAATTCTGTTAATTTTCTGAGGAACCTATTTTCTACAATGGCTATACTAATTTACATTCTCATCAAAAGTGTGCAAATGTTCTCTCCACATCCTTGCCAGTACTTTCATTTTGTCATTCTTGCTGTAGTAAAACGTCAATGATTTTGATTTGCATTTCTGATTAGTGATATCAAACATTTTTCACCTATGTTATTTGTAAACTACCCCCTTTCTTTGTGAAATACCTACTTCAGGTCTATTAAGCATTTAACGTTTTTTTCTATTTTTCACTTTTCCATATAGTCTGGATAATTCCTTGTCAAATACACCCTTTGCAAATACTTCTTTCCGTTCTGGTTTGTGATTTCACTGTATATTGAGATTTTAGTATCAGTACATTATTGCCTTTATTTAGTACTTTTCTGTATTTTCCAGTTACTGTACCTCCTACACTTTTTTCTCCTTGTATTCTATGCTTATTTCAAATTTCAATCTGTAGTTTAATTCTAGTTATTTTGTGTTCACATATGCCTTTGTAGTAATTTACAAAACTGTTGTACATGGACTTCGACTCCCAATTCCTGTCTACCCACAGCATACAATTAGAAGTACCCATCCTTTTGAATGACTCCTACAGAACTCTTAACAAAAACAAACAAAAATCCAAGAAGAAAATATTTCAAAAACTAGCTCATCAATTTGGGTCTCCCCCCCCCCAACGGTAATTATGTACTATCTTGATAGCTTTCTGAAAGCCTTCAAATTGATTTTTCCTTTTTAGTTGGCACAAGAGATTGAACCATGAGCCTTACACATGCTCTGGCAACTACTCTACTACTAAGACTGTAACTTGCCCAGGCTGGTTTTCAACTTCCAAATCTATTTCTCAAACAGCTGAGATTATATGCATGCACCTCCTTGTCCTGTTTGGGAGGGAGGAGGGTGAATGGGACTGAGCCCAGAATCTTTTATCTGAGCTACATTCTCAACCCATTTTTTAAGAGTTTTACTAATTTGCTCATGCCGACCTGAACTTGCTATCAATTTGGTGGCCTCAGCCTCCACATTAGCTGAGATTGTGTCAACACACATAGCCCCAAGACAATTTTTATGTTTGTCCATTTTTAAAAGATGTTTTCACAGAGTTCTTGGGTCAGACCATCTAATAGATGGAAATACTTTTCTGCCACTTTATTTTATAACTACGTGAGAATCTAGTTTTCTGGAGAAAGATAGTATTTGAAAAGGGCTTAGATGTCTGCTTAAAAAATACTTGTATTAAAAAATTAGCTTTAAAAAATCTGCTGTGTTCACATGAAATGCTTGCAGTGTCACAGACAAATCTTGGTACAAATGAAGCAGAAGACATGCAAGCATGTATGTAAGCAGGCAGTAAGTCTGACTCATGATTAATAGCCTTTTCACATTCAGTTTCTTCAGCATGAAGTTCTAACGTACAAGTTGACTTCTGGCGAAGACTTTCCCACAGTGACCGAGTTTTCTGTGATCAGACACATTCAAGACATATTCACATGTCTCACCAATACGAGAATTAAGGTTGAGATATATAATCCTTTGGTAATCTGCCCCCACTCCATATTTAATACAAATAAGAGATTTCTCTGATTGCATATACTGAACTGTGGCTTTAGAATGTTACATTTATGTTTTTCTCTATTATGCATTCTATGTACAATAAAATTTTTTAAGTAAAAGCCTAGTCAACAATTAGTATGTACCTTTCCCTCCTATATAATTTCTCTGAGTACTTTCTGGTGATTGAGATCTATACACTGGAGAGAACCATGTATTAAATTACTGTAACATTCGACCCATTATAGATATTTTTTGATGTTTTTAGGGTTAAGTATCTACTCCATAATTTATTGAAATATTTACTCTATAGTCAGTTATGTATAATGAGATGGAATTTAAGTCATGCTTTAAAATAGAAATAAGGCTGTGAAAACAATTATTAATGTACGCAATTTGCTGCTTTTATGGATCGTTTTAGTTATTTAGTAAGATACTATTCCATACACCTCTCATTTACTTCTTCCAACTAAAAAGATGATTTCCTTTAGAAAAAAGAGAAATAGTGGATTTTACTACTGTACAAATTTTAACTTCAATATTATTTTGAATTATCATACATTATTCCAGATTAAAATTGATGTGGATAAAGCTCAGTGCAAGAGACCTACAAAGGTTCAATCCTCAGCACTGAAAAAAATATTACTAGTAAGTTTTTCTCATTTTAAGCACTCTAATCCCTAAACATTCACCTCTGACAACAATGAAAAACCTAGAAATGAAATTTCCAGGAGGAGGGGGAACTTGAGGGGCTATCCCAAGATGATGTTCTCTCAGATGAGTGTTTTTAAACCCTTTCTATACTTAAAAAAAAAAAATCTTGTGTCCTACAGATAAGAGCAGCAGAGTGCACAAGGTTTCTGATTCTACTTATTATTTTAGGGAATTAAATATTGTAAATCTCTTTTACTTTTGGGGAATTAAAACACTAATTTACATATTATTTCAGAGGATTAAATACTACAATTCTGCTTCTTTGAACACCTCAAGAGAAATTTATTTGGATAAAATGAAATGCAAAGAATCTGGAGATAAAGGAAATTAAGATCTACATGTAAAGCTGGTAAAATATACTAAATTTGGACAAAACATCCACAGTTCAAAGACACAAAAAAATGATCTGGTGAAGAAATACAGTCATGTAATTAAAAGTATTCTGGGTGAATTAGTAAAGCAATAAATAAAAGGTAAATTTTTTTTTTTTGTCTTTTTCATTTTTACCGGTACCAGCAATTGAACTCACGACTGCCTGCTTGCAAGGCAGGCGCTTATGCCGCTAAGCTAAATCCCCAGCCCCAGAAGGTCAATTGTTAAACCCATATCACTCACACTAAAATAATACAGAAGTTAATTTGAAAAAAAATGGGTTAAAACACTAGAAATTTTCAACTAAATATTAGGCAACCTACTAGAAGGATCATTATTAAATTGTCACAATAACTTTTACCCTTTGAAAAAAAATTGAATAGAAAGTCTGCACTGTGGGAATTAATAAGTATTAAACTGTTCCTCAACTACAAATTCTTTGACAACTACTTAACACAGTACATGTTGCAGTTCTTAACACTCCTAACTACTGGTAAATATAAACCAGAATTGCTAGCACTGTTAATTTCAAGGATTATAATTTTATGTTTACTAACATTGACTACTTTTCAAAATCATTTCTACTGCAGACTTAATGTTACACAATTTAGTTAGTAAACGATGAAGTTCTATAGCTTTCCCAAATATAGGATGATCATGAGGTTCAACTAAGTAATGAAGATTCCCAAAGTTTTTTAACCAGTAGATTTCAACTTTATAAACACTATGCCACTTGGATTGTATCAAATGGCTAGACGTTGGAATGATACGGTATTAATGCTTAGTCTTTTCAAGTACACATGGATGCTACCATAAGAAAACGATCTTCAAGAGTAGTCCCTTTCCTTATTAAATCTTAGAAAATTTTATTTTCAGATATTTGATAACCTGAAAAGGTTAAGAATTTCAAGAATTTAAATACAATAAAAAATCGAACAAATAAAAAGTATTGTGTCTCATACATATTGAAATAAAACAGAAATCAACCAGCCTAAGAACTACTTAAACAATTGAATTTAAGATGAATATTTAAGTTAAACAAACTTCATTAGATCCAAAGAACCTGAAAGGATACACCCAGAAAGTCTGGTTTAGTATTTCTAAACCATGAAAACAAAAATATATTCTTTGAGGCGAATAGCTCTGCTATAACTAGAATAGGCTTCAAAGCATTTCCTGGTGGCCCAAGAATGTCTAGCCATAGCTCAAAATTCAGATTCACATAGCACCTGAATTTTAGAAATGTGTATTACCTCATTTTTCTGCTATTTTAAAAATGTAATTTTCATTTATATACACTGAGTGAATTTTGGATCTCTTTTCATGGTACAGGGAAAGCTCAATACATCTCCCTCATAGAATTTTCATAATATAATTTTTTGTATTTTACTTGAAAAAAAGTTAGCTTTTACCAACAAAATGGTAAAAATAGAGGCAACTATAACTTAAAATTACACAGCTTCTTCATGTTTTATTCATAGCACTCTTTGTACATCGGAAGCTTCACTGGTACTTAATTTTCTGCAGCATCCTTTGGGTGAAGCACAAAATTACATTAATTATAAACAGAAACAAACCACTTTTGACTTTTTAAAATTATATATATATATTTATATCCAGTTGACAAATAGCATCACAATTATTACTGTATAAAAAACTAAAAATCACCATGGAAGCTGAGGCCTAAGTTTTATTCCAATTATTCCCTTTTAAGATATTAAAATTAGATTCCAGTACCTCAAAAACAAACAAACAAAAGAAAAAACCAAAACAAGACAAGGAAAAAAAAGGGGCCTACATTATTTACATACAGTATGGAAAATAAAAGCTGCTTTTCTAGCTAAGTTAGATTGCTGTTACCTACAGTATTTACACAGTAAATGTTAAGGGGAAAAATAATAGTCAAAATACCACTTCAAAGAGATATGTTGTGTCTGGAATTTTGTTCTGAAATTATTTTTGTATCTCCTAATAAGTAGTTGAATATAATCTGACTTCTAAAGAATCTATTGAAAGTCTGAAATAGAATACCACTATTTTTTATACTGCTAATCTAGACACTGTTAAGTCCAATACTGTAGTAACTGTAAGCACTGAACTTTAAGTGAAATATGACAATGTATACAGATGAAATTTTATTTAATATTGTAAAATATAATGCCTTAATTATACCCACAATTATGAGTCAATCTACTATATAAATCTTTTATTAAGTCTCATGTGAGTCTCTAAGCAGTGAAACCTTTCAGTAACTTACCAGAAAAAATTTTAATTGTTATCATGTTCTTCTTAGGATTGTTTTTCTAATACTTAAAAACATCTAAACTCTTGGTAAAAACACAATCAATTCAATGTAACAGACTGAGCTTTAAACTACTTTAATTTTCGAAAACTGTAATCTATTAGTTGATTGAATCCAATGTAGAATAAATGACTCACTATGAAGTGTGTCAAATCAATGATAGAATGCATAGAAAAGTGGAGGTAAGTTTTGGGAAAGGTTAATGTAGAAAATGGCAAATGCTAATTTCAGTAACAAAAATGGCACTAAATGCAGATGGAAGTTAAATTAACAGAGTATAAAAATGAACAGCTTAAATAAACCGGAATTCACATATTACAACAGCAAAGTTATGACAGAATGAACCAAAAGACACGAACAGTTCTGAAAATTCTCTTTTCAGCCTACTTCCAATAGAAATAGTCGGGCTTTTTCCTGTACATAGTTTTGATGCTTTGTCTATACCATATATAGTAGAAAAATAAATTCTTTAGCAACCTAGAAACAGTTTATAAAACTCTTAAAGTTTAATTTTCTTTGCCAGACATGCCAATGTTAAACTGACAGCTATAAATTAAAGCTATATAGACAATAGGTATAAGTAATATAGAACAAGTTAAGAATACTACATTTACCGGATAATTTTTTTAAAAATTACTGTACTTTCTTAATTCCTGTGTGCTTTGCAATAGGAATAATAGGGGTTTTGTTTTCTTAGAAAAGATAATAACATGAAAGAGTATAACACAAATAAGATAATTTATAATATACATATATTTCAACAGCAGCCTGGTTCATGTTGACATCTTGGTTCTGAAGTCAAAATTGGAAGTACAATACCTAGGACATAATAGTTGGGAAAGAGTATTTATTTTAGGGGAAAAATGGGCAAATCAAACTCTTAGGAGCCTTGAATCTCAAAATCATCTGTTTACTATAATATACATACGATAATTTTAAACTTGCAGTATGATAGAAGATTACAACATCAACCAAAGAAGTTTTTCTTTACTACACAAAATATGACCCAGCAATGGGAAACGAACCATTTTTCTTCCTGGAAAAAAAATGGCATGAGAAAATTTGGAATAAAGCCTAACAAAATTTACCTGTAACACTTAGTCTGAAAATTTTAGCCATAATGTAGTGTTTCTAGTTGTATCTTCAGTAACAAAATATTTAACCCCAAAAGCAGCAGTCATTCATAGCAACTCTGGTACCAACGTCAAAGGAAAAAATGGTTTTAAAAATGGTGCAAAAGCCATTTTGGATTTTAGTACAACACATTACAGAAAAGAATATGAATACAAGTTTATAATTTTATATATACATACTCCAAGGAGTCTGTCAGTACCCAAAGTATTTTTATTGCTATCTTAGCAATGGATTTTTTGGATATGTTTTTAAGGGCCACATAAAAATAGATTCAAGGAACAGATTAAATTGAAGTCCTAGATTAAAATGTTTGGTTTAAAGAATTTTCTACAACAAATTTCATGTTTATGTATGAAAAGTTATATAACCTTATATGAAAATGTCATGAAGTATTCTTCTATACTATACTAAATGTATTCCCCAAGAGGGAAAAAAATTAAAATATCTAAAATATATTAGATTAAGATTACAAGACCATCATAGATCTTTTGAACATGCAACTGTTTACAGAATTAACCGTATACAAAATGTTTAATATGGACCATAAGGAAATGAGTTGTTGACAGCTGTCCTTTGCACATTATCAACCCATTTTTAGCCACAAGCATGTCCTTGGGTATGTGTATAAAAGGAATAGATTTATCTATTCATCAAATCATTCACAGATTTTTTTAGAAGTGAAGATGAAGGTGCAGAGTATGAAATACGTTAAGTATATTTTTTTCTATCACACAATATCCCAAGCATGGCATAAGTAGTCTGAAATTGTAAACTATGAAGTGTGATCAAAATGTACAGTGAATGCTTAAATTAAAAAAATTTTCATTACAGTGGAAGATGCACTGCCATTAATGCCCTGCAAAATATTTCCTTTTGCTTTGATCATACTTATCCTATTGCTCTTGCCACATTCTCAAACAGTTCTGGAAGTCCTCTTTCTTAAGAGGTATGACCAGATATATGTGAATGCTGCTGTGGAATGCCATCCACTGAAAGGCAAGCTCATTTACAGTGGGCTGAGTCTGGTGGTGCATGCCTGTAATCCTACCACTCATAAGGCTGAGGCAGGATAACTACTGGAAGGTTCAAGGCCAGTCTAGGCTAAATCGTGAATCCACGCCAGCCTTAATGACCCAGCAAAGCCCTGTCTCAACAATGCCTTACAATGTGTCTTTATCTACCTTATTACCAGATGGTGTGACTTTTGACTATTTCTTAAAGCTAAAATGACCATGGAAGGTGTTTTGAATCAATTTAGAACATTAAGGCAATCACAGCAGTCAAAATGAATACACTCATGAAAAAGCACTTTCAGAAATGCTTCAGAAAATGATAAGAATGATGGGATAAGTGCGTTTCAAGTTAAGAGGAATATTGTGAGGAGAATTAATGGCAATGTGTCTCTTACTGTAATAAATTTTCTAAAAATTTTAAACATTGACCATATTATTAACCATGGTTTTCAATTACATCATGTATTTAAGTGGGCTTTTAGTTATCAACAGACTGCTAGAATGTAAATTAAGTTGACCCAATAGGTACATCAAATAACAAAATCAGCCATAAAGCAGGCTGAAAAGCATTAAATGTTTCATATATGTGAGTTTTTAAATCATTTAATTTCTATAGAAAAATTTTATTCACAATATAATGTGACATAAATTGCCACAGGAATGATATACTGATTGCAATACGGTTGCATGCAGCAGCAGCTTTGTATTTTATAGCTATTTTTGTTTATAAAAATTAAACCTCTCCAGTCATGCTTACCACATGTCCTTAGATTTGTAATGTAGGTGAATAAGGAATACTATATAGTTCAAAGAGAAAGTATCTCATTTGAATGTGAATTATCTGTATGAAACATGAAATATACTATGGAACCCTGAAACATGCACATCTAGGTTTACTTTTTGTCCAATTCTAGGCTGTCTGCAATCACTTATATGATACCAAGAGGATCCGTCTGTAATTGTGGTTGTATCAGCTGAGGTTGCAATGGTGGTGGTAACTGAAGCGGTACCACTGATTCCACCAGCTGTCCTGGGTTTGAAGGTGGAGGAGGAGCCACAGTGTTTGCAGTTTCTACAATTTCTCCATTGTAAAAGAAAAACTGACACTGTTGAATGAATGTTTCAACAACAGATTGATGGATCTTAGTGGTAGACAGAAACTCTCGGTTTTCAAAATCAGGTCTCATCAAAGTTGGCCAAAAACAGATGGATAAGTTATCTGCTGTCATTAGGTTGATTTTATTTTGCTGACTAACCCTGAAATTACAAAAGGAAAAAACAAAAATCAGAATTATTACAACTACAAAATACCAAAGCTAGAAATGTTCTGTCACCTATTATCCTTGTCAAATTTATAACAATTTTCTTCTTGTACATTTATTTGTATCTAATCTTTTAAATACCTAAGCAATCACTTCTATCATTTTTAATAAGCAATAGATAAAAGACAAGAAGCAAATCTTGGAACATCATTCAAAATTGTCATATTGGAAGAGATCTTGGGAGTTTATCCAACCCCCTTATTTCACACATACTGATAGTGACAGTATGGAGTTCACAGCCAGGAACTACACAGGAAAGCAAGGAAATCCTAAATTTAGAGATAAAAAATTTCAAAACATAGAAATTGCTCATCTGAGATAAAATATGTGGCCTATAGCATATCTAAGAACTTCTTGAGGGCTCCTGATGTTTTTAACTCTTGTCAGGTGGGGTCTGGCTACTTTATTCCACTTACAGGTTCACAGGTGATACAAAAGATGTTTTTTGGGGACTATGGCTGGCATGAAAACAGTTTTATCCAATTACACTAGTTAAGTATTCCTCTTAAAATTTAAACTTGATTATGTTATTCCTCTGTTCTACTCAATGGTGGATCTTCCACATGATAAAGTAACAGAGAGAATGTAAACCACGCAATGCCTTTTTCCTAAAGAAGTGTGGCCCCAACTCTTAAAAAGCAAAGCAAACCAAACCAAACCAAACCAAAACAAGTGAGTTTAAGACTTTGAAAAGTGCTGTCCTATAATAATCTGGCACTATCCCTTTCCTTTTCTCACTGTACCTCTTTTACTTTGATCTTATTACATAGGCCTCTGTGACCTTTAATGCATCAACTATGCTGTTGGTCATGTTATTTATTAGCTGTTGTTTCAACACAACCAAAAACACAGTTTCAGTACACAGTAAATCTTTAAGATAACTGTGATAGTGGGCCACACTATGACTCTTTAAATATGCTCTGGCTTTTGGTTCTTTTTTCTTTGATTTCTTTTTAATGCAGTCCAATTCTTATTTTAGGCAGACAATAATATTTTCACAAAGTATCCTTACACTTTATATTAGTTCTCATGCAGTACCCATGCATATTGCCATCACATCATCAAACCACTTGTTATTTATTGTGCTTTTCAGAAGAGAAAATTCCACTAAATATACTATCTTAACACTATATATGCTATCGTTTTCGTAAAGATTTGGGAGAGTCATAAGGAATGTTAATACAATTTTACACTATACAATGACATCAAACATAACTCTTTAAACAATAAATCCACTTTGTTTGGGCTTTGATATTAAGTTAAAAAAACCAACTGCAGCTCATTATATATTTTTTGCAGTGCTAGGGATTGAACCAGGGCCTCATATATGCCACTGAGCTACATTTCCATCCCTTAAGTTCATTCAAATACCAGTGGAAAATATTCTGAAGATAGTAAGACTTTTGAAAAAAAATCACTACAAATACTAATAATCTCATTCAGCGCTCAAAACAACTTTCTCTGTGTTGTTTTTCTCATTTTTACAGGTGAGAAAATGAAGACTTAGCAAGAACAATCCTTCCAAGGTCACAAAACTAGAAATATTTCCAATTGATACTTTTTTAAACTCCACTGTCTAAACTTTTGTTCATTGTATCTTTCATTTAATAAATGCCACCAGGAGGAGCATTTTTTCAGAAAAAAAGCATAAACTTGAACCTATGTTAAATATATTAATACTAAAGACTATTAATACAAGGATTAATGCCTTCCTTTCAGTCAGGACAGTTTCTGATAAAATTTCACTGTGTGGAATACATAGGTAAAATAAACAAGATACAAACCAGCACCACAAGTTGGGAAAAGCAAATAGAACCACTTAAGACTTGGACTCTAGCCATAAAATGTATTACCTATTAATTACGTGATTTGGGATACTTTCTTTTTAAGTCTTGTTTTTTTCAATTCCAAGTAGGCTGATCTGATACATAAATACTTTTCATTTATGTTCTTAATAAATATTATAAATTTATCAAATACATTTTATAAATATTTTATAAATAATATCTAAAGAGTCTACATAAGAAAAATGGTAAAAAGTGGGACAAAAAAAACTACATACTGACCATACTTACTATTTATGTAATTATCACATGTACAAAAATAATAATCATATACATTTAGGAATATATTAGAAAATATAAGCTAGATAATTATAAGAGAACCAAAACTAAACCATGTTTAGTTTCTATGCCTTTAAGAAAAATCTTCTAATTACCCAATTTATAGTTTATAAATTTGAAATGTGCAGATTTCATTTACAAAAACAAAACAAACATACCTGTTTAGATGTGTTATCACATATCTGAGTACATCATAGTTTACAGGATGAAATTTCTTGACAATTTCTTTCAAGGCATGAAGACGTTCTGTTTTATCTAAGATTTCTGTAGCAGTAGAAAAATTTGCATGAAACTCACATTTAAAAATATTTGATAAAAGCTTAACATTTTCTATTAAAAAAAATTATGCCTGAAAAACAATGAGTAGGTAAACAACAAAAAAGTGCTAAAAGAATTTGCTAAATTATCTAAAATAAAAATCCCTTACATTTATTTACTACTAACTTTTCACAAATAAAGTTGTTCTCTACAAATCAAATGACTCAGCACTGATAAAATGGAAAATGGTATATTAGCAACTTACCCATGCAAATAACTAGACATTAGTCTAGAATTAACTGATTACTTACACAGTGAACCTACTGGCTCTTAATTTTGAGTCTACAGATAGTAAACATTTTATGCTTTGTGGGTACAATTACCCAACTCTGCAGTAGCCGGAGTACAGAAACAGTAACAGACAATATATAACAAATGAGCATTGATTATCTTCCACAAACTTTTGAAACTTGAATTTATCATTTTAATGTGCCATGAAATTTCCTTTTTTAAAAATTTAAACTAATTTTCAACTATTATCTTTCAAAAAGATAAGTCAGCCACAGCTGACTACACTATACTTAATGATTATCCACTTTGGCGATCAAAAATTTTCTTTGCTCTCTAAATTTATATAAACTGTAAGATAAGATACCTGACATGTGATCCTGTAACAGAGATGAGAAATTGCTTCCCTGATCTTCCTCACTCATTTTGGAGGCCAATGTGCATACCAAATGATTATAGTAGTGCAACCAATTACTAACAAATTCTCATGTGTCATATTTCTTTTTTTTCTTTCTCTCTCTCTCTCTCTCTTTTTTTGTCTTTTTTGAGACAGGCTTTTGCTATGCAATTCAGGCTGGCCTTAAACTCACTGGTCCCGAACTCGCAGCAATTCTCCTGCCTTAGCCTCCCAAGTGCTGGGATTATAGGTATGTACTACCACACTCTGCTTCATGCGTCATGTTTCTAAATCAGCTCTCAAAAATGTCCTAAGTAGAAAAGTTCTCTACAGTTTATGATCAAGAAATAAGAAAACCTAAACTATCAATTCAACTTCTATATGAGATTTATTTGAAATATGCCTAAGTATGTATCTTGAGATAATATAGTGAAGGTTTTTAATTAAAATTTTTAAAAATTGATAACTGATATACTTAAAATTATAATGAAGTATTCTCAGTTAAGAACTAGGTTATTTTACCCTTAAGTAGACTTGCAGTCCTATTTTTTAAACAAATCAAAAGTTATTTATTGGAAACATAAATGATTGGATCAAACTTGGAATTAAGTACCCCTTGTTAATGCTTTACTGTTTCCAAAATTACTTAAGAGATAAAACCCAACTAATATTAATTTAACAAATTTAAATAGATATGTGCAACCAACATACAGGTTAATATTTTGCTTAAGTATATTATAAATATATTCATTTGAAGATACAATTTTTTACAATGTCTTTGAACTTGAATTAAAAATATAAACCATTAATCTATAGTTTACAGAATGAACTTTGTAGAGCAACTATCTTACATGGTAACTTAAAACTGAATATTGCTGGAAGCTAGCCCCAGGAATTCTGAGTTTACTTCAATTCAAAGAAAAATACTATGGAGAAACACAGTTCTAGTAAGCTTAATTTTTACTATCACATATTTTAACACATGATTCATTAACACATGACAATCAATATCCAAAAATTGGAATCATTATCTTTCTCCAAGAAAAAGAAGCTAATACTTACTTGCTGCTTCTAATAGCTCTGGATGAAGAGAGTATGGGATTAAAGGATCTGGCAGATCTGTAAAGAAAGCTTTAAGAGCTCCAGCTACAGCATTTACTGTTACTTCCATTGATACTAGATTGATATTATGATCTAAAAGACAAAAAGCAAAATTTTTATAATAAAATTTGAATTTATTAAAAACAAGTGAGCAAATCTGTACTTTAAATCAAAAGATATTTAAAACCTCTCATTAGCTATTTTTATTTAGCAGCCAACAAACTACAGATATCACACACACACACACACACACACACACACACACACACACACCAAGCAAGAAGTATTTTCTATTAAAATAAAAAAGGCTGTTAGTTTTACTTTACCAAAGAACATTGCCAATCCCTACCCTTTTGCTTTCTTTCATTTACACACTATTTAAAAGAGGACACAGGGGCCAGGCATGGCAGTATATGTCTGTAATCCCAGCACTTCAGAGGCTGTCGCAGGAGGATCACTGCGAACTTGAGGCTAGCCTGAAAAGCATAGTGAGACCCTATCTCAAAAAGACAAAAATAACATAACATAAAAATAATAAAAGAGGCCACAAGGAGCTAAACAGACAAAAGATAGGAATTATGACCTAATTTGAATTTTAACTTTATATTTAACAATTTAAATGTGAATTGTCACAACACTGAAATTCTTATTTAAAAACAATGATGGAACAAACTAATGGTGCACAGGTCAGAAAATAATAAATTCCCATCACCTACAAAACATTATAGCTTATACTTTGCTTCCTTTCATCCCTTTTCTGCTCATAAAAAAAAAAAAGCCAGTCATTATTCATGTTATACTGGAGTTCATCTTTAAAATGTTATCCAAGATTATTAAAATTCCATAAATAAGTTTTCAAAAATACTTTGTTTTTGGTGGGTATGGTGGCACACGCCTATAATCCCAGCACTTGTGAAGCTGAGGCAGGAGTGCTGTGAATTTGAAGCCAGCCTGGACTATATAGCGAGTTCAAGGCCAGTCTGAACTACATAGTGAGACCTTGTCTCAAAAAAGAAAAGAAAAAAATAATTTTTTTATGGGCAAGATTTAATTATAATTTCAAACCTGTAGAAAAGTTGCAAGATCAATTCTAAGGAATTACATATATCACTAGAATTGCAAATTTTTATAGTGCTTTGCTCTATAAAACATTTTAAAAGGCTATAAAATATCTCCCCAGATTGACCAACTTATACAATATTTTATAACTAAGCATCTATATTTCATTTAAAAACATTATGAAAATGCTCTGATAAACACTTTTATCTATTACAGCTTAGGGTATATACCTTGACCACGTACTTTAATATGGTGCCTAAGACAAACAAAATTCTCAATATGCATTATCTTGTTATCTTCATACTTTATCTTACTCTCTCTACAATACAGAGGTGAAGAAACTGAGATTTAGAAGGACTAACCTGCCTAGAGTATACACAAAGTCAAAACCAAGAGCCTTGATATTGACTGTTACCCTACCTTTATTACCAACTTAATTATACATTCTCAACTTTCCATTAGTATTTTTTGAAATGGGATATTAGACTATTACAGGAATCTTTGGCAACATGGCATATTTTATTACACATATTCAGTACGTATTTTGCCATTTTAAAAAACCTAACTCATTATTTTACATGGTTACCAAGTATTCTATATAATTTGGAATAAAACATATGGGTGGTTCTTTCATCTTTTTAAAAAAGAATTACAAACAGGGCAAAAAATGCCCGTGGGATGCTTATACAAGGTCTTCTATAACAAATCCCTTTAAGCAGAAGTATTTAGCAAAGAAAGGTTCATGAACTTTAATACTACATACTCACAAAAGGCACTCAAAGCCAACACTATATAAGATACCTGTTTGCCTACAACCTCAACAGTTATTTAAATTCTAATAATACATAGAAGCTTCGAAAGAAATTTTTTCTTTATCACTGACGGAGGCTGAGCATATTTTTAAATGTTTACCAGTTTTTTTCCTGATGTATACTGCTTAATCTAGTATGGTTATTCTACACCATCCCCAAGATTATGGTTTGTGTCTTGATCTTATGCTTTATCTATATTCTCATATAGAATTTTTGCAATTATAGTTAGTCCAATCTATTATTTTGGCTCATGATTTCTAATCAAGTTTGGGCCCTCCACTCTAAAACTAAAATATTCACTCATTTTCCCCAATACTTTTGGTTTTTACTTTTTACAGTTGAATCTTTGGTCATACATAAAATTTACTTACAAGTAGGAAATCTGATTTTCTTTTTACTTCTAATGGTTATTTAACATCATGCCCAAACCCCCAAACTCTCATGCAGTGTTATTTTTGATATACAAAGATGCTGATATATCATGTCAATTTATTATTTTTCTAATTCTGGTGATGGATTTGTAATGATTCAATCACAGGCTTTCATTCCTTCTGGGCCTTTGATAGACTTTGTTTCAATACTGACTGCCTTCTTTTTCAGGACTTTCTTTATTAGGGCTCTTTTTCTGCCTTCACATTTACATTTAAAAATACTAATTCTCTAGTGTCTGGCCTTTTAGTAATAAAAAGTTTTGAAGTCATCAATAGTCTTCCTACAAGGATAAAAACAACTTATTTTTCCCAGCTCTCCTCCCTCTTTACTGTGCTTTCTACTGTTTAATACTTCTAGTCTCACTTTTGAAACTTTTTCTCAATATTCGTATCTGTAGGATATTTTCAAATAAAAACCAATATTTTCAACACAAAATTAAATAAGGGAAATAATAAAAAACATTATTTCATATGATTATCTTCTTACCTTGATCAAACTGTTTTTGAATGTTGTCTTGGTCAGTTTTATTTCCACTAACACGGTAGAGCCCTTCTGTACACAATCCTAAGAGAATGAAGTATACTTTTTAAAATATAAAAAACAAAGAATATCATTAACCATACATATTCAGTAACTTAAAAATATAATATTTTAAAGAATAAATAAAATATTTATTTTTAGGGCTGGGGATGTGGCTCAGTGTCAGACTACTTGTCCAGCACGCACATGGCCCTGGCTCCAATCCCCAGTACCAACAAAAACAAAACAAGACAGAACAGAAAGAATAAAATAGTTTTGAGCATTTTATTTTTAAGAAATGGACTTTCTATCTGAAACTCCTTAGGACATACAGTTCCAAACAAAGTGAGTAAATTTTTTTTTTTTTAATCGGTACTGGGGATTGAACTCAAGACCGCCTGCTTGCAAGGCAGGTGCTTATGCCGCTGAGCTAAATCCCCAGCCCCATGAGTAAATGTTTTTTCCTATTCTTCCCAATAAGCGCAGCTCAAAACCTCAAAAAATATACATTACATACCAACTTACACATATTTATTGTATATATTTACATACATATAAGATGACTAAATGGTGCACAGAAGGTAGACTGGCTAACAACTGGAACTTAAAAGTTGAAAAAAATCAAGAGCTTTTATATTATAAAAAATAATATTATAGAAATACCCTACATGCTCCCAACCTTTTATGTACAAGACTGGGTAATAGAGAGGCCTTGCAGCCCCAAAACACAACAAGCACACACAAAAACAAACTAAACAACAATAATGAAACAAACCAAAAAACTACCAACAAGAAAAGCCAGCTCTCTCTAATGAAAAGATTGGGGAAGGTATAACCTAGGTGAGACACAGACCTTTTTGACTTCAATGGTACTACTCGGGCCAAATTGGTATGGAATCTCTCTCTTCACCTTGTCAGAAAGTGGAAAGCAACCAGCAAACCTAGACTTCCACTCTTGCCAACCTTGGAGATGAATGGAAAACTTGTATTTCCACCACCAACCTCAAGTAAGAGGTGCACTAACCTCCTCATCATGGTATTATCAGTGAATGCCAAAGTGGAAAGTATGAACTTTCAATCCTCCCTCTTCCCCTGCTGGTATGGTGTCAAAAGAAGCTTGCTAAAACAGAAGATTTAAGTAAGATCCAAAGTCTTTTAATGACCAGGCTACAATAACCACCAAAATCACCCATCATACTAAACAGAAACAGAAAACAACAACAAAAAACTTACTGAATAGGATCAACAGTAGTGAAGAGATGAAAAAGGAAAGAATAACTTAACTTGAAGGTAACAGAAAGAAATCAGACTAAAAAAAAAAAAAAAATGAAGAGCTTTCGAAGGCTTGTGGGACAATAGAAGATCTAACGTGTCACTGGCCAAAAGTATATGGTACTATTTGACCACAGTAAAGAAAAAAAAAAGACAAAAAAAGGCAATTCCATCAACTTTATTATTCCTGGTCTATGCATAGAACAACATCAATCCTCTCAAGTTCTTTCTGGTTAAAAGTATTTCCTTCTTTACAAAATTCTATGAAAGAGAAACAAAGTATAACAAACTTCCTTTTTCAGAAATCCATAAAGATGATAAAAATGATAGGAACAAAATTTTACTGACCAAAATTTAGGTCAAAGTTGTATCTATTAAAGTTAAGTGTTACTGGTACTTCCAACATGAATTAAACTCATTTGTATTCAGATATGTGAAAGAAAACAGACTTAAAAGAATATATTTATTATGATTCTATTTATCTGACTTCTTAAAGCAGGCATTACTTATTTACATTAAGGGGAAAGAATAACAAAGTTGTTTCTGGTGACTGGAAGATTAGTTAGGAAGTGATATAAAGTATGACAAAAGTGTTCTTATACTTGGAAGTATACCAAATTGTAAGTTTCTAAGACAACTGCAAGCAAATACTTAACTTTAGTTAGTAGCTTCCATTCTAATATGAGAGATATAGATACAGATACAGATATATAGATATATAGATGCGTTCTTGTTTGGAGAAAGTTTCACTAAGTTTCACTAAGTCTCAGAATGGGCTGAATTTGTGATATTGTACATTGTTTCTACCATGTAAGATTAGCTGATACAGAACTTGCTCTCCCAAAACTTGTATAAACAGTTTTTCAAGCTCTCAATAGCAGCTCAAATATAAATATTAATCCCATTTACTCAGGAAACTAAGGCAGGAAGATCTTCAAGACTGCTTTAGGCTTCTTTGGCTGACTGAGGTAAACAAACAGGGCTGGGGATATAGCTCAGTGCACCCTGGGGTCAATCTATAGTACCACAAACAACAGTAACTAAACCAACTATGCTCCATAAATAAAAGTTAATGAAACTGGAAAGATTTTAGGAGGTAGTAAAGCGAGTTTAGAAATGCAACAAACCACAATGGTCTATCATAGTTGAAGAAATAGGCAGTGGAAGAGCTACACAGAGTAAAAGCTCAGATACTTGGAAAAGTCTCTGGCATCTCTGGCTGAATACTGCAAATGTATGCAAGAAAAGTTTCAGGGGCCTGGAGTTCAAAATTACTCTCAAAAAAACCTTTTAAAATAGGCCACTGGGTAAAATATTGTTTTCCTGTAGGTCTAAATAAGTACCAGAATAAGGCTGTTCTGGATCTTTCACATTTTAGCAAAATTAAAGCTAGCAATATAGAAAAAATGTGACAAAATCAACATCCATTTGGGAGGAAAACTTTTAGTCAGCTAGAGTACATTTTTGATTTGATAAAAACAGCATCTAAGGCCAGGTGTGATGACACATCTGTAAACCTAGCACTGGAGGCTGAAGCAGGAGGACTGCTCCAAGTTCGAGGCTAGCCTAGGCTACAAAGTGAGTTTAAGGCCGACTGGAACTGCATAGTGAAACTGTCTCAAAAAGATTAAAAAAAAAAAGAAGAAGAAAGAAAGAAAGAAAAGAAATGGGACTGGGAGTGTAGCTCAGTTGTAGAACATTTATTTAGCATGTGTGATACCCTGGGTTCCAACCATATCCCTCCTAAGAAAGAAAAGAAAAAACCCAACAACAGTCCCTCCAAAATACACATACACACACACACACACATGAATTTAAAGACCCAAAAAATCCCAAAGAGCCAGTTGATCATGAAAGATTAGGTGCTTTCAGGGTGATGAAATAGTCTGCATTTTCACCAGGCGTGGTGGTGCACACCTGTAATCTTAGTACTTAGGAGCTGACACAGGAGAGGGTCATTGTAAGTTTGAGGCCAGCCTGGACTACATAGTAAGTTCAAGGTCAATCTGAACTATATAGTGAGACCCTGTCATCCCCCCACAAAAAAAGAAAAAAAAAATAGTCTGTATCTTGAATGTGGGTGGTTACATGACCATAAAGTTATCAAAACTTACATGGTATAATTAAAACTGTTGAAATATAATCTATGTAAATTTTATGAATAAAGTTCATTTTGAAGACTATTAAATTTTCTTCCAGGTTGTTAAAAGGAAAAGCTCATTATAACAATGGTACTGGTAATTTACTATATCTATAAACAGCAAAATATCATTTTAAAATAGGTATCTGCAATATATTTCTGTTACTGCAAGCTGAACCTTAACTCTAAAGCAACTGGAAATTTCTGTTAAAACTTTACCAGTTTTAAAATCTGTTAAAAAAAATAAAAAGCACCATCCTACAAGAAAACTAGCTTTATAAATCTTTTAGTCTACTTTTGTGGTCTTACAGTTTCTTACTCTCTTTTGTTTTTGTTTATTTGTTTCGTTTTTGGTACCAGGAATTGAACTCACGGCCTCATGCTCACCAGGCAGGTGCTTGTACCACTGAGCTAAATCCCCAGCACCTTCTTAGTCTATTTCTACCAAAGTACTTTAAACATATAAATTATCTTAATTAGTTGACCTGACTTAATTTGCGTTGTACTACAAATTAGAAATGCATTTAATCTCATACTTGAAATTCGTTCATTTCTTCAAACCACACTCAACAACTATAAAAACACTAAAGAAATAATTTTTAATTATAATAACAATGATGGGAATTTAAAATTGTAATAATAAATGCCAATGCATCATTATTTTCAATCACAAATCAAAATATTTTCCAATTGCTTAGTTGTATCTACAAGGCTTAACTATATTATTAGAGAAAGAAAGAATCCTTTAAATCCCAAGCAGAAAGCTAATATTAAGGACCTTTGTATTTCTTCTATATTAAAAATGAGCAGAAATACAGACAAGAAATTTGCCTAAAACATACTTTCAAGTACTTGAAGGGGAGTAAAAAAGGGTAAATGGCATACTCTATATATGTTATATGAATTAATACTTATTAACTGAAGGAAAAAGACATGCTACAACTACAGTACTAGTGAATAACAGTATTTCTTCACATTCTATCTCTTTATTAAACCATCATTTTTTTTTTTTTTTGGTACTGGGGATCAAATTCTTGACCTCACACTTGCCAAGCAGCTGCTTACGCTGCTGAGCTAAACCTCTGGCCCTAAATCATCATTCGTTACCAAAGAGATGATCCAGTGTAAAGACAACCTAGCTGATAATCAAACTTAAGGATAATATGTACATATGCAAAAATGTGCACAATTAAGACACAGGAATGCCAGTATTTAAGGAATACTTGTATTTAAAAAGAGAACATTAAGAACAAAGCTAAAACTGACATAGCTCTTGTTTTCAAACCATTAAAATTTTATAGTCCATTCAACATATCTTCATTAACCTATCTTCATTTAAAATACATTCAAGGCATTTAAAATATATTCAGCAGAGTAAGTGCCTGCCTGGCAAAGTGCAAGGTTGTGAGTTCAATTCTTGGTACAAAAAAAACCCCATATATATATATATATAAAATATATGTATTTTTTTCTTTCAAACACAATAATCTGCCTCTACTGGACCTCTGATAGGTCTAATTCTTTTTTTAGCTTCAGTAGTTCACATTAGGCAAAATAAACCTAACAGTAATCTTTTAAAAATGTATCTTTAACTATGGCTGTGAAGTTTAAAAGAAAAAAAAATCCATGGGTCAAATGATAACACAAATAGTAATGAATTTAAAAATACCAAAAATTTCCAAATTATTGGTTCAAATAATAATAATAATCTCTTGATCATATAATTTAATAATTGAATTATTCTCAATTTTACAATAAGGTCAATTTAACATTTTTAGCATTCAACTTGGCCATTCATTAGGCTCAAGAAGTCAGGGTAAGGTATTACTGTCAATAGTAAAACTCCTTTCAAATATCAGATGATTGCCTTAATATGCAAGAAAATCAACAATAAATCTCTTCCAAATTTACCTTCAACAAGTCACAAACATTTCATAAATTGTTGGTGTCACAAAAATGAAATTTTAAATCAAAATTCTTACATGAATACATCTATCCTACCTGTATCTTCAATAAATTCCACACATTTTTCAACGAAAAGTGGTATGGGCTTCTCAGCTGTGACCAGATCCTGGAGGGGCATCCCAAAGTAATTACTTTCCCAATTCCTACGTGTTGGTGGGTTGAAGTTTTTAGTTTTCTTTTTTTGCTGTAAGAAAATAAATTCAAATTAAAGCTATTAAAATGTATGTTCTTCAAAATAATAGTATCAAGCAAATACAGTCTGGAGCAAAGAAATATTTAAAAACCACATTCAATCTAAATGCCTATCAAGGGATACACAAAAGTAAACAAAAAATAAATAAAATTTTTTTAAAAAAATCTCAAAACTGGCCTGAAGAAAAAGTTTCTGGAAAATAATACAAGACTAGAGAGACAGAGATTAGAAGGATTAGAAAATACAAGAGATCATTTTTCATGCTAAAACAAGAGACAAACCAGGTATAACCCATTCAGTTTACATGTGATCTGTTAATTTTATTTGGCATTTGAGATAGATTCAAAGTGATATATTTTTTTTTTTTTGGTGATCATAAGTAACAATGAACAAATTGCTGATAATACAATAAGGCTCTACAACTCCGTAAGTTCAGTCTCACTAATTTTCCCTTGTTATTTTCCCATTTTCTATCTACTGATTGTATTTTTATAATGTTGAAACAATTTTCAGAAGAAATCTTTCAAAAGAAATTCTCAGTACAAAAATTATTCACAATAACAAAACCCAAGGAAGGGAGTAAAAACCCAAGTAAGTATTGTCTAAATCAATGATGAACAGACTCTGATTTAGTCTTTCTTGAACAAGGCATGGCAAGAATCTTCATGGGTGATTCTACTGTACACTAATAGTCAAGAATCTCTGAAATGTAGGAAGATAAAAAGTTTTCTGTAATTAAAAGATGATACAGCGCTTGGCAGCTCTGGTTCCTTTTCCAGTCTAATTTTATCTACAAATTTTTACTTTCTTTAGTATAAATCAAGAAATCATACTAGTTTTAAATATTATTACTGGTTTACAAATAGGACAAAAACAATTTCTAGTAAGAACAGAGCAGGAAAAGGGAGCATAGGCACATCTTTCTATGTGTAAAGTAAAAAGTACTCTTCCTCTTCTTAATTTGCCATTGTTTCTAAGAGACTCTTTTCTTTGGATAGCTCTCTCAATATTCTCAAGTCTTTGGATATCTTCAATACTAAAGTCTTTTTATTTTCATATTATTATTCTACCTAGCAAATGATAGAGCTCAAGAAATCTAACTTCTAAATCTTTACACACTATTATTCTCTGGTGATACAGATTATATACAAGTCTAGATATATTGAAATATACAACACAACTTAAGTGTTTGGAATGCTGTCAGCAGGGTCTGAAAGTGTTAGATTTGGCTCAACAACTAACCAATCAAATAATGTAGATCCTCATTCCTTAAATGATTCCTCTACTACTGTACTACCACCATCCAAATAAAACCACATTCAAGGAAGTAGAAAGAAGACACTAATACCCCAAGGCTGTATGTCCTTTTCTTGAGAGCATTAACATGCACTGCAATTAGCAAACTATAAAATCCATTCTCATTGCTTAGAAAAGTGAAATCTGAGGTAAAGATGACATTTTTTTTTAAAACCCAAGGAGCATCATGGTGGGTAAAATACATCCTGACTATAGTTTTCTAATGAAAACATGCACTTCACCATAACCATAGCCAGCTGTGCATCTCAGTAGCTGAATTGGAGGAATACTAGAAGCAATCTTTATGTTCACCCACTTGGGATGACAAACAGCAAGGTGTATACAAGTGTGTCGAAGTGTAAATGGGTGAGTTTTACCCACATTAAGGGCCATGTTACATATCTATATATTTATAATTTGTTTTTCTAAGTGTTTTCTTTTGATTTTTCTTGTAGAATTAGTCCAATTCAGTACAATGCTGCATGCAAATCTGCTTTTACACCTTTGGGAAGAGGTTGAAAAGAAGTCAACAAGATGATGGCAATTTTGATCATGTAAGCCAAAGAAATTAGCAGTATATGACACATGACAGTTACAGGTATGATAGAGAAGTACAAAATGGAGTACTTGATTCAGATGAGGAAGAAAACAGTAATGTAAACAAATATTTGACTAGTTAAAATGCTACAAAATGGTCAACTATACCCAAATGATTCATGTTAGAATTAGGTCAGAATGGGGCTGGGGATTTAGCTCAGCGGCATAAGCACCTGCCTTGCAAGCAGGTAGTAGTGAGTTCGATCCCTGGTACTGATAAAAGGGAAAAAGACAAAAAAAAAAAAATTAGGTCAGAAAATTTTATTAGGGTTTCTGGCCAAGGGTGAAACCTAAAGTGCCAACATTGTGATTCAATATTGGAAATTGTTTATAATGAACGATACACTACAGATGTTTTGAAACACACTAATGTAACAAAAACATTTTATATACATCAGTACTAATCTGAATTAACAGCTTTCATAGCAAGACTTTTATCATTTTAAGCTAATATGGAGAGGTAAAAGATGTGGCATTGAGATTTTTAGAATGACACTCAAGAGGTTTGGTTTCCTTCAAAATTGCCTACATTTTGATGAAAAAAAGGCCTGCCAAGAAAGAAAAAAGAATCCAACAATTTGACTATTTTTTGAAAGCTTTATTTTGAACTATGAAGTATTTTATATACTGTCTGAGGATATGACAGTTGAACAATCGGTATCATTTCATGGCAGTTGAAAATTCTGGCAATATATGCCTCCCAAACACAGTATAAAAAGGTATGTCCTGCTAGATTGCTAAGACATTTTACATCTTGAATTAAGAAATGTGTTCTGGAACTCAGCCACCAGGTCTTTATGCATGCAACGAATGATATTAGGAATAGACTTGTTAACATCTATTGCACAGGAACTATCCTCAACAACAAAGCAGATTCCTAGAAAAAAAAAAAGTCTCAAATTCACAATAGAGAAATGTATATAGTACAATCTTTGGATTCAGAAAGACATAACATTGGCCTCCTATATGGTGAAGAAAAATAGTACTGATACTATTAATGTTGCACTCTAAGATTGACAGAGAGGGTAGGCATGGTGGTGAATGTAATCCTAGCACTTGGCAGGCTGAAGCAGGAGGAGCCTATTATTTCAAGGTCAGCCTATGCTATACAGTAAGTTTAAATACAGTATGAGCTATGCAGCAAGACCCTGTCTCAAAAACAAATAAAACACGATTCTCAGATGAAAAATACATATTAGTAAATAAATATATGCAAAAATGTTCAACATCATTAGTCATTCAAGAAGTGCAAATTAAAATAACACTGAGATTCTTTCTTACTCCAGAAAGAATGGCTATCATCAAGAAACAAATGCCGGTGAAGCCATGGGGAGAAAGGAACCCTTCGCCACTGCTTGTGGGAATGCAGACTGGTACCACCACCGTGGAGATTCCTCAAGACACTAGGACCAGAGGTCCCACTGCACCCAGCTAGTCCCCTTCTGGATATTTTCCCAGAAGAATTAAAAACATCATACCACAGCGATACATGCACACCCATGTTCCCAAAGCACAATTTATAATAACCAAATCTTGGAAACAACCAAGTACCCATCAGTTGAGGAATGGATAAAACACATGTGGTATTTTTATACTGTGGAATAAAACTCAGCCATTTATTCTTTAGAACAATAAACTCAAGGTTTTTTATAGGTAATTAGAAACCATACTAAGTGAAGTAAATCAGACTTATATGTGTAAACATCATACTGTCTCCCTAGTGTAAGAAATCAAAAAAATAATTAACATCCAAAATCTACAACAGATACTATGAAAGAGAAAGAAACTGCCCAAAGGGAATTAACAACTGCGGTAAGTGAAAGAGTAAAAAAAAAGGGAGAAGACAATACACACACACACACACATACCAACTAAGATAATTATACTAGCAATTTATTTTAGTTCACTGAAGAGAACAGTTTGCACTTGTATTGCTTGATCAGTTTTGCATGCCTTTATCTTATAATCTGACCATTTACCTTGAAGATGACAATATGCAATATATTAACTTGTTAATTTCCTATTATGTTATAAAATTCTGTATTTTTCTTTTCTCTTTAAAATAAAAAAATCATAAAAAACAAACAGATAAAAAAACTTAATAGTGAATCTTCAAGCGAAGCAAGAAATGATCACATTTTACAAAAAAAGAAAGGCAGAGTAGATGTTATTGATGAGTTAAGCAGCAACTATGATATCACTTGAAGCACACAGCATTGGCCAATGGTTGTATTTTACTTGATTCTAAATGTATCAGGCATATTTTATAGTTTACAAAACAAATAATGAGCACAAAATATCACAGAGAAATTTTCTTAGAGGATCGGAACTAGAATTGATAAATGATCTATTACAACAAAGGAAGAGAAATACATATATGCCCAAAGAACTCTGCAAAAGGTTTCTGTAACAGACCAGTGAACAACAGGTAAAACATCACAAGAACCTCCTAAGAAAACAGAAAGAATAGTAAAATGTTGAGTATGTTCTATCAAAAAAGAAAACATATGCTATCAATGTAAGTGATACTTGTATATGGAACATGCTGTTATCATGTAAAAACTGCCTTAGCTGTGATAATTGAAGTAAAGATTAGTTTTGTGGTAGAGAAAATTTATTTCTATTTTTTAAATTTAGTAACCAAGCAAAAAATTGATATAGAAAATGTTCATTCTAAACATTTAGTATATTTATTTTACTGGTTTTAATTTCCTAAGTGCACACTGTATAATATAGTGTAATAGCAAGCTCCTGACAAAAGAGGAAGACAAGAAAGGTGACAAGTACAGCTTGCCAAACAGGAAAGACAAGCTAAGTTCCTGCGCTGTCAGTGTAGGAAATTTAGGTGTGATAACTGAAACAAAGATTATTTCTGTGGTAAAGTTTTGATTGTATTTTCACTGTAGTTCACATAGGAACTACAGTGAAAATACATTTTTTAGAACTTGTAAGCAGTAAGTAGTTGACACTGAAAATGCTGATATTTATTCTAAACACTAGTTATATATTAAAAATTTAATATTTTATTGATATTTTACTTTCTTTTTAAGTACATATTATTTAATATAATAAAAACTCATAAAATGATAGAAACACTCCAAAAGAAAATAAAAGGACATCATCTCCTCCAGTAATGTGTCTTTTAAAAAATTTACCAAGATGCTCCTAAAGAGGTAACAGACTTACAAAACAGATTACATTTAACAAAAATAGCAACAAAAATAATACGGAGAATAATGGCAGCTACTAGAATAAAACAAGAGATCTTATAAATGTTATCTGAGAGACAGCACAATCATCATGGCAACAGTTCAAAACTGTGCCGTGATAATGCATACTTCCTTCTTCCCAGAAGCCCCGAAAGTCTTGCCAAAGATCATGCATGTGAAGATTTACCCAGTGCCCTGCACTCTCACGAATCAGCTCACATCAGTACCTACAGCCCTTCCCCCATCAGAACCTCTATCAGGCAGCCTTCTCTGTGGTGACTCTCTCAGTGTCCCCCCATTAAACTCTTTTCTTACCTAGCATCTCCTCTCTTTTAATATTCTGCGCTACTCTAGATTGAGTACAAAGTTGTAAACTATTTTGCTAGTTGTAACTGTTCAGTTAACTCTTAAGAAATCCTCTTTTTAGTACTGGCCTTTGGAAGCCAATCTAAACTCTCAGATGACTGAAATCATTCTATTGCTATTCTTGAGGTCAGAAAGAAGAAAAAACAAAGTCTAAACTTTAACTAGGCATCTCTCAACATTTAATTAAAATTAAGGAAGCAGGAAGAAAAATAAGGGAGATTCTCCAAGGTTGATGCTCAGTAAACATTTTTCATAGTGTATAAAGGACATATTATTTAATTCTGAAGTTATACCAAGATTTAGCATTAGCTATCTCAAGTAATGAAAAACTAAGTAGCTTATAACAAGGAGTATCTGGCCAACTCTTGTAACAGTTCTACAAAGGAAAATGCTATGCAGATACAGTGCTTTTATGATAAAATTCATTTTTCTACAACCATTAGCTAGTTTCTAGCCTTTAGATTCTTTAGGGAGTTTTTTCAAAACAAAACTTAAAAAGTCCACATAATTCTGAGATTCCCTCCTTTACTAACAGTTACCAATATATACAAACTCAAAATGACTTATATAATTAAAAACCTATTTCATAAACTAAGACTACATTATGATTACTATAAAAATGACATCATTTCCCTAAAAAAAGAGAAAAACCAATAGCTTTGCTGTTCATATCTGCAATTTTTGATGACTTTTGTCAGAAATGATACCTCCGCTAATAATTAGGTCACTGGAAAATAAGCTCTGATCTATGATAATCCAATTTTTTGATTCATTACTATATTCATTCTCAAGAGTTCATATCCTGGGTTGAGGGAAATGCTCAGAAATAGACCACTTGCATAGTATGCTTGAGGCCTTGGGTTCAATCTCTACCACTTCAACAAAACTAAAGAATTCATAACTTAAATTCTGCTTAAATACAACTACCCACAACCCTTTTCTCTAGTCACTTAAGCAAATCTCACATATGCAAATACATACCCACAGTAAAACAAGCTTCCCCCCTACACATAATGTAAACAATTGTCCAGTAGATATTTAAAAGTCTTAGTTTAAGTAAACAAGATCAGGAAGTGGAATATAAATAGCTTTTTCAAGAAACTGCTCCTCAGCTTCCTCAGCTGGAAGTGGTGGTAGTGCAGCACTCATAGGCTGAGGGAGGTGGGCTGCCATGAGTTGAGGCCAGCCTGAGGTTACATAGTGGTTTAAGGCCAGTCAGAACTACTTCAGACCCTGCCTCAAAAACAAACAAAAAGAAACTGCTCCTCTTCAGAAATTAGCAGTATCTGCAAATAAATACTATAAATCAATAACATAAAAAAAAAAAATCTCAACTGCTTTACTGGTAACCAACAAACTGAACAAAATCAGCAAAAGAGTAGTTGATTAGGCTTTCAAAGAATCAATCCAGGATCTGAAGTCTATACTCCTAGATATGATTCTTGAAATGAGACACAGTGGATGGAATGCAAAGAAACTGGAAAAAATCCATTATACAAATTACAATCTCCTTAAAAGCAGCAAGTGGAAAACTAAGCAGGATAATGAAAGCCCTAATAAAATGGAAAAAAAATGAATGTTCCTGTTATACACACCAAATATACTTGAGTTTGCTGCTCTTTAAGAAAGAAATGTCAACTTTCTCTCCTTACTAGTTGCTGCTCCAAAATGTGTTTTCCTTCTGGTAGGCACATTGTGTAGAAGTCATCTTTACTACAATCTCCAATTTCTTTCCTTCAATTTACTCCTCCTATATGCCCTCAAATTAGTCTCTATCAACTCCATCATTCTTCTAATCTGCTCTTAGTAAGGCAATCAATGATTGCTTTGTAGTGGCTACTTCTCAGTTCTTGACTTTTCACCAGTCATTTTCCTCACTGCACTTTGAGGAGACCAGGCCCAACTGCCTCATTTATACTCTCCATTCTTGTTCTCCTGGGTTATGTTGTGAATATCCCTTATCATGAACGTGTGAAATAAGATTTAAAAAATAAAATGAAACAAACCTAGGAATCAAGCTAAGCAACCAAAGAGGTAAGAGAGATCTACAGTGAAAATTATGGAACACCAAAAAATTTGAAGGTACTAGAGATGGAAAGACTTCCATGTTCATGAAACAACAGAATATCATTAAAGTTGTCCCATTTCTGAAAGCAACCTACAGAGTCAATGCAGTCCCATCAAAATACTATCAAAGACATTCTTCAAAGAACTATGCAGTATAATCAAAAACCAGTGATCAATTCAATTTTTTGAAAGCTTATTACAGTAAAAGCCCACTGACATTAAGCCTCTACAAAATACTTTTGCTTCAAATACTCATCATGTTACTTGATACTGTCTTAAGTATTTCTGGACTGTAATTTCACTTGTGCTGCTGTGGCTACCTCAATGTCCTGTATCAATTCAAAACATTTACTTTTCATTGTCATTTTGACTGTGAAGGACAGTCAAAAATCACAGAGTCCAAGGTCTGGTGAATAAGATGGAGGAGGGAATTTTGTTTTTTTTTTAATGAAGTTGCCTACAGTAACTCCTGGCAGGGAGTTTACTGTATTTCTGGTACCATGAATAGAACTCATGACCTCATATCTCGTATTTTTTTAAAATCACATCTCATAAGGACACTTACAAAAGATTTCCAAGAAAGTGGCAAGAGCTATATAAGCAGGTTGAAATGAAGGGAGTATTCTAAAAGGATTTAATAGCAATGTATCATTTACTATAATAAATTTTTAAAATTTAAACATTCACCAGAGTTTCTAATCATATCCTAGATATCAGGAACTCAAAAACTTTACACCAAAAATTGAATAAGCAATCAATAAATGGGCAAATGAACTGAACAAATACTTCTCAAAAGAAATGCAAATGGAAGTACAGGAAAAATGTTCAACATCTTTAGCCAATTAGGAAAATGCAAATCAAAACTATACTGAGATTTTATCCCACCACCCCAGTCTGAAAGCCCAATATCAAGAATACAAAAACCAGTAATTACTGATATGGATATGGAAGGGAGCTCTTTTCCATTATTGGTGGAAATGTATAAATTACGTCAGCCATTATGAAAATCATGGAAATTCCTTATAAACAAAAAATAAGAGGCTACCATTTGATCCTGCTATACTACTTCTTGGTATATTCAAAGAGAATTAAAGTCAGCATAGCACTAAGATACCTGAGTAGCCAGATTTACTGCAGCACAATTTATAACAGCTAAGCTATGGAATAAGCCTAGTTGCTCATCAACTGATGAATAAATAAATATACTTGGTGGAATATTAATCAGCCATGATAAATAGCATCACATAATTTACAGAAAGAAGAATGAACAGAAGATCATAATGTTAAGAAAAATAAGCCAGACTCAAAAAGACAAATACTACAAATCATCTCTTATGTTTGGAATCAAGAGGGAGAGTACAGGAAGGAGGCAGAGAGAGACAGAAAGAACACATGAAAGTAGATGGCAGACCATTAGAGAAGAAAGGAATAACAAAGGAAGAATGAGGAGTAGAAATTTTCAAAGTACATCATATGCATGTATGACTATGCCAAGTGGAACCTTCTACTGTGAACTAATAAATAGCCTTAAAACTCATTATGTATTAATGTAATAGTTTATATGCACTTATTTCTCTGGAAGTAAGATGAATTCTCATGTGAATGGACTGCTTTTACCTTTTTTGCCATTTTGTTAAGAATTTTCTGGGCAACTTTATTGGTAATTGAAGCCACATTAACACTGACTTGGCTGCCAACATTGGGTTTCAGCTCAATTTTTCTTACCCTCGTCATTGCTGTCCTTAATTGCAGTCTTTGGCAAAAATGGCTCCTATGAACTATAGGTGTGACAATCCATACCTTGCAGTTAAAAGTCAGAAATCATAAAATTGTTATCTACTGTAAAACAATTTCTAGACTTGAATTGAATGATTTGTAATTACAATTTTATTAAACATAGATATTGCCATTCTATAAATTTACCTTATATCTTAAAATAATAATTATTCATCTATGTAATAAGAACACAATATTCTGTTATAGTAGTTCTTGACACATTAACAAAATGTATTCTTGACAAACTGCTCCACGAATAAGTAACAAGCCTCATTTAAAAAAAAAATCAGACATATACATTAAAAATATCTACTCCAATCTAAATTTATCATTGTCAACAGATATCTCAAAAATAGCAAACATTATAATATAAATAAACAGAAATACAAAAATCACATCATCATCTCAGTAGATGTAGAAAAAGCCTTTGAAAAAACCTAATATTCTTTCATGATAAAAACAAGGAAGAAAAAAATGTAGAAAGATCTTATCTCAATATGATAAAAGTCACTTACAATCAAATTACTGCCAATACCATATTACATGGGGAAAAACTGAAAGCTTTCATTCTAAAATGAGGAACAAGACAATGATATCCACTATCACCACTTCTATTCATCACAGTACTTGAAATACTAGTAAGATCAATTAGGCAAAAACAGAAATAACTAGGCAAGAGTACTTAGTCAAGAAACAAGGATTCATACGGGAAAGGAAAAAGTCAAATTCTCATTATTTGCAGATGACAACACATCTTTTGAGGTCTCTACAAAGAAGAACTAAAAAAAAAAAAATCCTTCAGACTGTACTTAAAATGTATAACTAAAATCAGTGATAGAGCAGGACACATAAATCACAGAAAATACTCCAATCATAACAAACGAAACAAACAAAAAAAAAATCACAAAACTCAACAGCATTCCTGTATACTAATAGTGAACCCAATGAAAAAGAAATGAGGAAAAAATATGCACAAAGCCCCCGCCCCTCAATTAAATAATTTAGTAACTAACTTAACTCATGAAGTAAAAAGACCTCTACAATGGGAACTATAGTACTCTGAAAAAAGGAAATCAAAAAGGACATCAGAAAATGGAAAGACATTCTCTGTTCCTGGATAGGCAGAATAAATTATAGTCAAAATGGTCGTATTTCCAAAACTGATATACAGATTTAACGTAATCTCAATCAAAATTCCAACAGTATTCTTCACAGAACTGGAGAAAACAATCCTAAAATTAATACAAGATAAAAAGACAACCAGACTAGTAAAACCAACCTTGGTAAAAAGAGCCAAGTGGAAGGCATCATGATTCTGGATCCGAAGTTGTACTATAAAACTACAGTGATAAAACAGTATGGTATGGGCTGGGGATTTAGCTCAGTGGCAATTAGTGACTGCCTGGCAAGCATGAGGTCATGTTCAATCCCCAGCATCAAAAAAAAAAAAAAAAAAACCCAAAACCAAAATGGTACAGTACAAAGCAGAAACAATACCAAGCACATTGAACTGTTTAAACTTTGACAAGACCAAAAAACATACATCGCAGAAAAGACAGCAATATACATTGCAGAAAAGACAGCTTCTTTAAAACTGGCTATCCACATGCAGAAGACTGAATTTAGACCTGTATTTTTTACTATGTACTAAGCTAAAACCAGAATTGAACGAAAACTAAATGCTAAAAGAGAAAACAATCTTCTGGACGACAAAATAGGCAAAACTCTGAGTCACAGGCACAGGCAAGGGCTCTCTGAACAGTGAACACAACCCTGGTGCACAGAAAATAGTACCAAAAATCAACAAATGGGATCATATCAAAATAGAAAAACTTCTGTACACAGAAAAAAATGACATAATGAAGAGACATACTTTCATAAGGGGAACAAATTTTTGCTAGCTGTTCCTCAGAAGATTCATATCTAGAATACATAAAACTTTTTAAAATTTTTAAAACTGCTCAAAAATAGTAAGACACTCACAGAAGTACAAATGGCCAATAAATATATACAGAAATGCTCAACACTGCTGGCCACTAGAGAAATGCAAAATAAAAAAACACTGAGATTCTAACTTATCCCACAAAGAATGACCACCATCAAGAAATAAAATAATAACAAATGCTGATGAGCTTGTGGGGCAACAAAAGCCCTTCTACACTGTTGCTGGGAATGTAAACAAGCAACACCACTTGGGAAATCATGGAGAGCCTTCAAAAAACGGAAACTAGAAATTCCATTTCATCCAGCTATTTCCCTTCTAGGAATTGTCCCAAAACAATAAAAGACGTCATATTACAGTGATGTAGATATACAGATGTTCATAGCAGCACAATTCTTAACAGCTGTATGTTGGAAGTCATCTATGTGTCAATCAACAGACGAATGGATAAGGAAACTGTAGCTCAGTAAAAAGTCCCTGGGTTCAATCCCCAGGATCCCCTCTCCCATTTAACTTTATGATCAACACTGCAATCTAGTTAATGATCACAAGCAGACCAACTTCACCAATTAGTAAAAAAGCAACAGAAATGGCTATTGAAGAAAGTGTCAGTAAATGTCTTTCAGTTTTGCTAAATAAATCTTGTTTGTTAAATTATAAAAATACACTTAAAATTTCAAATAAATCTGTTTTACTACATTGAATTCCTTTAGAACAGAGCCAATGACTATAAAGTATCCCGGTATAAACATCTAACACTGATCAGGCACAGCAGACATTCAATCAAATGCTTATTAAGTAACAATGTCTCTGACTCAAAATAAATCATAATTATTAAACAGATTCTTGAATTGTTAGTTCATTTATTATCAATGACTTCAACTGATCACAGTTTTACATAACAACAACATATAGTGCTAGGTCAGGGAGACGAACTATAAGTAGGATCTAAATTTGCTCGAGGTACACATCATGGTTTCTCATCATTTAGAAATTATCCAAAATTTAGAGGCAAGTCAACTCCACCCAGAGTTCCTGGGATTAAGGCTCATCCAAAACTCAGTAGTATAATTCTATTCCCCTTGCCAGAGTATATTGGTTGGGAGAAGATAAAGTACACAACTCAAGAACAAAAGATTAGAAAAGATGCTTGTTGAAGTGTAGTAAAAAGCTTTCTCATTCTTCTAAACAGACTTCTACATAACCGTAACTGTCAATTCTCCTCCAAGAGTGTGTCTGAAAGATAATATAGTGGATTTAATTGATATCCTTTATCAACTCTCCATAAATCTGAGCAAGATACTACCAGAAAATAGGTTTTTAAAAGATTGAATCTTTCAAACAATTCAGGAAAGACTGTTAAAGAATCCTTGCTTGCTTATAAAGTCTACCACTCAGATGTGCCAGTATTTGTGGTCTTGTTTTTTAGTTAGCCCTAACTAAAAAGCAAGAATCTGATTTTTCTCAGATATGAACACTGACAGTCTGTCCAGTATTTGTCAAGAGGTTATAAATGATATACATTAAAAATGTAAAGCATGCTTACCCTTATAACATGCACTTTGACACTGTTTAACACATATTTGTACAAGTTTCTTTACCTTTGGGTTTGAAAGGGATAATTTATAAATTAAATGAAAATGGTGATCCTCATCATTTAATTAAGAACATTTGTTTTTTAGAAGCACTTAATATAGTCCTGCTGGTTTGAACCACCAGTGGTACATGCATGAATGTCTCATTGGGTGGCTTGTACCACTGCTGTAATAAATGGATCTAATCACTTTTATCTGTCTTTTTTTATTATCAATATTAATAAAAAGCCCCCCACCATGGGACAGTCATGCATGTATGACCAGTGTTTCAAGCCATCCAGTGGTGAGACATACAAATTATGTCCCAGTCGTAAATGTGTTGAAACTATTGAGATCCAGATATCAAGTCCAATAATTCTAAGTATAAGATTTATTATATTCTAAAGGATCTACTCACATTAATCACGTGACAAGTCACTATTTTCTATTATTAAATTAACACTTTGCAACTCAACAAACCGTCCATACTCTGACTAAAACAGCAGAAACCTTGTGATGCAAAATAATGAATTTATAAAGAGAAAAGAACATAGACTGGAAAGAATACCTGAGGATAAAATAGATTTGGTAATTGCTAAGAGGATGAAAATACAAAAAAACAATTTTACAAACACAAAATCACCAGAATACTAGCTTACACCAACACAACATAAAATTTACCAAGTATTGTACTATTTACTCTTTAGCTGAATCAAAATGAAAACACTGTAAGTGGACACTAAAGGACAAAAACCAGCTTAAATAGCTGTATTTCTCCTTTTCACTGAACACATGCACTAAAAATTGGTTGTTTTATTAGAATGAAGTTTCTCATTTACTTTCATTCTCATTAAGCACTGCTTTTCAAACACGATTAGGTTATAAAATCAATTCAGAAGGTCAAAACAAACTTTTCCCCCCACTGTAATAGACCAGTGATTCAAATACAGTGTACAGAAAAGCTTGGTATAATTTTGTAACATTTCATTTTAGTTATGTGAACATATTGTGTGCAAAATGAGTCATTATTTAAAAAAGAAAGTTCTTACTACTGGTTGCAATTACATGTTTTAGAGGTTTGGTCCCACCACTAATACTAAACTCATTTTGGAGCACAAAGCAACCAACAGCCAAAGATACCTAACAGCCAAGCATAAACACTTCTGTGTCAACAATGGCAACTCAGCTCAGATATTTCTAAGCAGCCATTTTTAGATGCCACAAATGAGGGCATCTGCTAAGAAAAGATCAATGATTCACTTACTTTAGGGACAGAGGTAGGGATCAAACCCACACACTCATACATAAGAAAGTTCTCTACCACTGAATCACATCCCTAACTCCTATGGTTTGTTTATTCTTACTATCTGCTTATTAAGTATGATAATCCCAAATATCAAGTTTAGTCATCCAAGTATTGTAATCCTGTTTCTAGTTTTCCTCACACTCCAAAAAGTTGTACTTATAATCCCAGTGAGATGTTACTAGAATCCCAGCAAGTTAATCTACCACCACCAATGCAACCCACAGCAAGAGTAAAGACATCAAGATATATTCCAAGTTAAGAGCAGCCAAGGAGTCCTAAGTCCACCTTATAAGGACATGGAGACAAAGGCTTTGATCCTAGGCCTCTACCAGAATTTATTATCTTTTGAAGAAGGGAGGTGGATCAGGGATGAGTGACGGTGAGGATGGCGGGGAGGGGACTTAAGTATCTTGAGCTGGCTAGGCAGGTAGAAGGGCATCTCTGTAAATTGCAGAAATAAAGGTATGTAGAAGGATCAATTTACAGAATCTAATTAAGGCAGCAATGGAATTGTTTTGGGAGGCTGTCACTTCTTGTGCCCCAGGAGTCAGAGCCTCTTTATCTTGAGGCTTGTACCCAGTTGGCATCCCCAGAGCTATTGGCTCTAACATCTTACCTGCTCATATCCTGTACATATCCTGTAAGGAGAACACTATTCCAGAAAACAGGACTGTCTTTGGCTTTAGAGATTACATATTAGCACCTTGGGTAGGCTTATTTACAATGGTTAGGGCCAATTAAAGAAAAAAAAAATACCCTAGCCAGCTTTTTATGTATCAGTATAAAAAAATGAGTCTCCAAATAATCAAAGTCAATGTCATGGTTTATGTCTCATGAGTTTGCATTGTGCATTTGTGATGGCTTATTGTCTAGTGCTTGGATTGATGGTGTCAGTGCTCCACTCACATAGGGGTGGAGCCAGGATGTGATGTAAGGGCAGGAAAGTGTGTCTTGCTCTTTGCTGGTTCCGGCTTGCTGTTTGCATGAACTGCGGCCCAGCCATGCCCGCCTGCCTTGGAGCCAACTAAATGTGGACTGAAACCTCCAAAAACTGTAAAAAATAAATCTTTTCTTTCCCAACTTGGGCTTCGGGTAATTTTGTCTCAACAATGAGTAAAAAGTAAGTCACAGTACTTGTTTTGCATTCAAGGGGAGTTACTAGAGTTGTTTCCCACAATTAAGGATCATCTATTACTTGGTCATTCAGCATTGGTAACTGTGCAAAGCTCTGTTAGGCCAATCTTCTATATTTAATCTGTAGGGGATTTCATCTATTACTACTTATATTGTAAACAGCACCACTGCTTCAATTAGTCCAGATAAGCATCAGTCCCTCAGGTGGGTGACCAGAGTACCTGCACCCACCCCTCTCCCCAAACGGCTTTGTTCTTTCCTTGTATCCTTGCACTTGTTTTCCTATTGGATCAATTATTAGCTAAGTAGTTGTATCTGATCCACACACCCATGCTGTAATTTTGCTGTATAAATTACCCCTGACAAAGGGCCTCTGTGGTTACCCCATTTCTCCTCCAAGAAATCCAGGAACTTTTCTTCTCTCCTCATTTCTAGTAAAACTCTACTTTCCTCTTTAATTTGAAGATTTTCATCAATGTTCTGATACTACACACCTGGGACATTTGATATCTAACAGGTTGAGAGTTCCAGTCATCCTACATCATTTTGGAGGCCCCAACAAGAAACTGGAAGGATACTTGAGTCTGCTTTTGTTTCATGGCATCCTTAAGTATCTTGATTGGACTCTGGATTGTGATTTGTTCAGGTAATCAAAAATTGCCATCTATTGTTTGCTTCATCCTTTGTGTTCGTTGCTTGTAGTGTTAAAAAGTTGGAAGCATACAAGATTTGTGATGGAGGTATCTGTAGGAACAAATTTTTATTTTGCAAACAGCACTTCCGTATTCCTTACTTGACTTGTCTGGAGGTTATAAGATGGTTTGGTCCCTCTATTACAGCCAGGCTTTTGGAATGGCTCTGGCTGACTGCCTTTATGGTTATGTTTGAGAAGTCAGCCAGAAGATATGGCACATGTAATTCACCTCTGCCAGGGATGATTGTTATAAGCATTGTCAGGAAATGGTAATGTACTTCTCTTTGCAATCCTGAATATCTTCCAACTGGAAGCTCCTGAACCTGCTGAATATGAGTGCCCATCTGTAAGGGCACTGATAGGAATTTTTTTTTTATAGATTACATAACCCCATACTTAGGTTAAAAGGAAATTGGAATTCTTGCTCATCCAGGAAGGCTCACATGAGGACTTTGGCCGGCTCAGTGCTTGGGGAAGGATTCCTCACATGATCAGCAGGAGACCCTCATTCTGAGACACAGTTGGAAGAAACTATCTCTGGGTGACACCAGAGAGCTATTTCCTAAAGGGTAAATATTTATGATCCCAAAATAATGTAGTTTAAAAGAAGCAACTTTCATTTGTCCTTTTTCTTTGTCTCTCTCTCAGAAAGTTAAAAAGCAGTTGGTTCAGGTTCTTTAATAATAACGGTCCACTGTAGCTTTTGTCTTTGGATGCACATTTTGCTAAAGACTACAGACCCACCCTGGGAACAGTTTTTGGTATTGTGAGATAGTGAGGATTTGATTCTTGTACCTTGCATAGGGTCACTTTTTTATTCTGCCTTTGCCCTGAACAGCATTTTGTCCAAGGCAGTTAATTCTCATCCCCATGACTGCCAGATTCCAGGACTCTCAGTTGAACAGGTTTCCAGAAAGGTGAGTTTCTCCTTACTCACAACCTTTCAGAGTGAAAAACTACTGTTAAAAACTGGTCTAGATTTAATCCTCAAACTCCCAAAGAATAAATATAAATGTTCTAGTCCATGTTTATTAGCATTTTCTGTCCTTTGACAGAACTGGAATTAGTGAGTATCTCCATTCTTTTCACTTAACCTTTCCCTCAAAAATGCTACTCCATAACATGGACTGACTGGTTTTTATAGCACAGATGAATTCATCAAGAGAACAAAAAATATTCCAACGAATTCTTAAAATAATAAACTGTTTATTCTTACAATAATAAACAGAAATAGGTATGAATGGATGGTCAAAATTTCTCCCCAAAATATCTTGCAATCATTTTAGAGATTTGTTAACTGTGGGCTAAAAAATGCCTATAACTAAGTATGATCTAAGGATTACAAGATCATCAAGAAAGTGGCCTAGGTACACAGTAAGAGTAGATAAATCCAGTTCTGTCCACTTTTTCACACTTCCAGTTTGCTGCTGCTACCACTAAATGGGGAAATTTTAGGGGCATATAACAACAGGGACAGACTGAGATGCCTTCGTTCCCTTTTTTCTTTTCAAAACTGGAAAAAATTGTCATAAAAAGATATCCAACAGGGCAGATTTGAGCCCCAGAAGGCCTTCCTCTCCTACCTTTTGGAATACTACACAGTTAGCTCCAAAGTGTCACCTATTTTCTTTCTACACCCAAACCAGGGCCAAGCACTACCCTGAAAATAAAAGTTGAAAGGAACAGTTAGTTGCAAGTAGCTACTGAAATAGCAGTTTTGGTTCTCAGCTGTGACTATCAAACCACCATGACTATCAAAACAACTGTAAGTCTAGATCCCTATTTTAAAACATCTTTGCTTTCACGGGTATAAAGGGATTTTCCTCCCTTTGGATTCTTCTTACAAGAGATCTCTGTTAATTGATGACTTATAAAAAAGTTGTGACTATTTATAGTTACAAACCTAAAAACTGTAAGTTATTATACTTTAATTTGGCAAATACATCTCTAACATAAATTGTTTGATGTGTTTGTTCCTGTTTCAATATGTGCTAATAAACATTTAAAACACCTGCAGCTATTTTAAGAAAAATATTTTGAGTCCAACAATTTTTTTTTTTCATAGACTGCTCTTTTTTGAGATTTCCATGGGACACTATCTACTCAGGTTTTCTGGGTATCAAGGGACATCACGAGAACATTACCAGATGAGGACTAATATGCTCAAGGCTTATATAGAATTTATAAATAAAAGCCTTTTAAGTTTGATAACAATGACTACATATGATTTAGGTTACTATGTATGTCTCTGTGTGTTAACTTTTAGGTATATATTATCCTCAAAATTCTAGGTAAGTTGGCCTAAGCTTTGAAGTTTAAATAATTAAGACTACATAAATTTAATACATACAAAGTAACTTAAGCACTCTCTTTTGCATATGTTTAGACTTTAACACATAAAATGATTGAAATTTGACATCTTTAAGTTGGTCTTAATATTTAAACTTGACTTTAAACAAACATTTTCTTGTTATTGGGTAGTAAGTCTAGTCAGTTACTAAAACTGTTTCCTATAAAAAGCTGTAAAGATGTCCTTAATTCTTTTGTGATCTGGACAGCAGGACTGTTATCCTCCAAGGGTCTTGTTCTACACAAGATTTGGCTGAAAATGTTGATCTAACAAGGAATCAAATACATGGAGGAAGAGGGAGTTATGATGGTGCTTAGGAATGAACTGGCCTGAGTGAGCAGGAAAAGGCACTTTAACAGTAAGGACACAGGCAGGGATGCAGATACAAGTTATAGACGGGGACATCAAGCTCAACAGAGTATGAAAGTGGGACAATCAGTAGACAGCATGTGCAGGTGGAAGGAGTGAATCACAGCAGGGGAAATGAATGAGGGGCAATCAGGAGCAACTCGGGCATAGGCAGCTGGCACCCCACATGAAGACAGCAATGAGCCAAGATGTCCTTAATTTTTGTCAATACAGTCACACCTTACATAAAACCTGTTCAAGTAGTCTAAAATTTGCTTAAAAGTAAAAGCTAAATATATGTAAAGATTTCTGTATACCTGTGATACTAACTACTACTAACTTCATGATAATATTAAATAATATGTTCATGTTTCCCAAATGTGCAGACCTTTAAAGATGCAAAAACATTCACACTGGTGACTTCCAGCAAAGTTGTTTACAGTGGTAAGCTTTTTAAGCTCAAGCATCTGGCTTTCTCACACTTATGTTCCAACTATTTTTAATAAAAAGTGCATGTCAATCCGACATAAACAGTCAACCAGGTGATACCAATACTTCAAGATTATGCTTACGTGATTTTTGTATATGGAATGTATGTTTTGTAACACTTAGAAGTAGTTGAACACTGGGCAATCCAAATGATATCACTCCAGAAATTAAAGATTAGATATTAATAACCTATAAAGTACATCTATAGACAAGTATGTTCTATTAAAAGATGGCAAATTTAGGTAAAAGTTTCCTTATATCACTTAATATCTTGTAATTAAAGATAAATGACCAAAAATTTATTCCATACTAAAATGAAATTTAAATGCATTTCAAAACTAATAACAAAACCTAATGATTCTAATATGACAATGTCACTATGGGTATCATCTAAAATGCTATATGTTACCCTTGATCACAAATTCTCTCTGCAAAACTTTGTAAATGTTATCTGTTAACAATCTGCAGAGATTCAACTTCTAAGACAATCATGATACATAAAAATAAGTTTTTTTGCTCATACTATGTATTTCCAAGGTGCTTGATATCCAGGGAAAGTGTGATAGTTAAACCTAATGCTCCTACTACAACACTGGTGTGACTGACTATCTCTTAGATGTTCAACAACTGAGGCTTAGAGATCAAAGCTAAAAAAGACAACTGAGCTAAGACGAGAGTCAATAGTTGGTCCTGGCCTTCCAAGGTCAACAAGGATCCAGGACACAAGAGAATCTTTTCTGCAAGATTGTACAACTGTTGTGAGTCACCCAATCTCCTGAGCAGGGAGATTGTTGGACCCCAGAGGACAGGCATAAACCAGTGTACAATGTGCTAAAAGAAAAGGTCCCCAGAGAGAGAAATGTCAACCATAGTTCCATGGAAATTCACATGGTCAATCAAGACCATGACCTTTACCAGCAGCCAACATTAATGGACTGAGTTCTCTACATGGTTCCAAAAGTAATCCTTAAAGAGTCTTAACTGAACTTGATATAGTGAAAGGCTAATCTTGATTAATTCAGGACTCACTTTCACTTGGTTTTAAACACCCAACAAAAAGTATTAACCAAATGATATATAAAAAGTAACACCATAATAAAGCCTAGATATAAAAAAAGGGCTTCAATCACTACACCAATCCTTACTGATTCTCACACTATAGATATAGCTGGCCACTATTATAGCTCAAAGAGGCTATAAAACTTCAGTAAAAGCTATAAAAGCTCAGCAAGTCTTTAAATTCCTTAGCCAAAGTTATCCTTCAAAACCAAACTCTCTCCATCTTATTACAGCTAAATCTGGAGGGACTTGTAACAAAAAAAAAAAAAAAAAAAATCAGATTTACAGGTAACTTCCATCAACAGAGAGACCTAGGAGCCATGTGGTTACAATCACTATTTCAGTCCTGTAAGACCAGTGTCTGGAGATGGCTTCTTTCCCAACTGGCCTTTCATTCCGTGCACATGCTTTAATCTCTTCAAAAAATTTTATTCTTGTCTAAAGGCTGCCTAACTCCAGGTGATGATACAGATGGAACCAACACTCAATGTGTCAGACTCATTTTACCAGGATCCACTATATCAATCTTCCGAAAGGAGTTCGTAACTGGTAAACCCCAAAATCATTTCTATCCAAGGCCCCTTGAGTTAACCCTCTGGAAAAAGCCTGACTTCAGTCTCCCTTACATTGGCCCTTCTTAGCTCAAAGCAACTATATTGAAACCATTCAGTCTTCCCTAACCACAATTATGGGTAGCTCTTCAGAGAGAAGAATATTATAGGGAGCTAAATTAGGCAGAAATTAATAAATAGTCAAGAGAGGGACTGGTCAAAGAAGTCAGCACAAAAACGAAACATCAAATTTGTGGCTGGAGGTGCATCTGAAGGCCAGGCCTCAAGACAAAGATTCAACTGCCAGACCTACATGCTTCACTAAGTGATAAACAATAACTTGAGAGTATACTGTAATTAACATCACCTGGTCCCATAAGTCTAGACAGACATTAATCGCTAAAATGGGTAACCAGAGCATATGGACCCATCCTGCCACAAAATGCCTTAGATCTTTGCTTGTACCTTTGCAATGTTACTCATTTCCCTATAGGATCAATATTAGCTAAGCAGTTAAACTTATAATACTATAGGTTGATTGTGGTTTCACCGACATTGTTACTGTGCTGTACAAATTTCCCCTGACAAAAGGCCTCGGTGGCCAACCCACTCAACACTCCTCTTGGAAACCAAGAAGCTGTTCTTCTTCTTCTTTTTTTTTTTTTTTTTTTTTTTTGTCTTTTTCGTTTTTATCGGTACCAGGGATCGAACTCACGACTGCCTGCTTGCAAGGCAGGCGCTTATGCCGCTGAGCTAAATCCCCAGCCCCTGAAGTTGTTCTTTCCTATTTCTAATAAAACTCTCCTGATGGGCTGGGATTTAGCTCAGCGGCATAAGCACCAGCCTTGCAAGCAGGCTGGTCATGAGTTCAATCCCTGGTACCGATTTTAAAAAAAAAAAAAAAAACTCTCCTGACTTTTTCCTTTTGTTTACAATTTTATTCTCCCATACTGTGATGCCATAAACTTGGCACATCAAGCAGGTCAAGAGTTATATTTCTTCTATCTCAAATGTGCCCATCTCTACATACTCTAATGGTTTAAACATTCAACTTTTCTATTTTACAAAAGAATAAGCATACACCATTCTATTTTATCGTTATTCTTCGGAAGTGTCCTGATTATTCTAAATCCTTTACTCAAGTGTCAAGAATAGTGAGCTCTCTATGGTATGCCATACTCATGAACAGGAAAGCAATAACTCCATCATTTATTTAGGTTATGCTTAATGTTTTTAAATAAAGTGTTATACTGTCCTACACATCGTAATTATTCCTAAGGACCTGACAATTTAACAGGCTTCTATAAATGGTGTCTTTCCTAATTACTTTTGCAAATTATTTGCTGTTGACTTAGAGAAATAACTGACTTCTGATTACTTATCTTAAAATATCTTGGTACTTCTTTATTGATACTAACAATTTACCTGTAGACCCATTTTGGCTTGTATGTTACCTATCATAAGTCAATAATGACAATTTTGTATCTTCTACTCAATATTTTATTTTTCTGATATTATCTTGAATAGGACCTCCCTATATTAAGGAATGTTAGTAACCAGTGTCTGTTCTGTTCCTGATTAAAAAGAGAATGGATCTTCCCATTTAGAATGATATATATTTATTATAAATTTCACTTGTTTATGCATTATCTCCAGAAAATTCTCATCTGTTCCTAATTTACTTTCTCACGAATTTATTAAATTTTATCAAGTGCTATTTCTCTGCATATTACTGTATTTTTTTCTTTACTCTGCTTATGGAATAAACATATGTTTCTCCATTCTGCTTAAGGAATAAACATATATACACAAATATTTCTCCTTCCTTCTGCTTATGGAATAAACACATAAATTTTTTAAAATTTAGCCATCTCTAATATAGACCAAACTTGGCTACAATTTTTGTTATATACTGTCAAATTATTTTAGCCATTATAGGTTCAAAATCCTTTATTTATAACTCCTCACAAAAAAACTTTAGAACTCTAAAATTTTATACTCACCAACAATATGGTGTGATAAAAAAAGTACAGTGAGAGACTTCTGGGAGGACATGGCGGATAGATAACAGCAGCTACGGAGGCTCTTTGAGACAGCCAGCATAGAACCCAGCAATGGTGCAGGGTGAGTCCTAAGCAAGGAGAGATATAACCTGCCGACCCAGGAACGAATTAAGCTGAGAGAAACCAACTGGAAATGCAATCCAGGTGCTATAACCAGAACAGATAAAATCTCATCACGGAAGCTGTAACCCGCGCCTCTAGAAGCCACGATTTTTATTTCCTGCCGCCGCTGCTGTGTCTGAATCCGCACAGGAGGGAGAGAGACACCCCAAAGCTCTGAGAGCGGGAATCAGTGAATGGAGTTGAGAGCGGGACTGGCAGGGAACACTGCATCAACCTGTGGTGAGTGAGATGAATGGGGACCCTTCCATAGAGTAGGAGGCTCCAACAGAGGACATTCTGGGTCTGGGCAGACTAGCCGGAACAGGATGCTGCAGTGACTTTAGTCACATATTCCCCTCTCAAACAGGATTGGTGGGAAGTGCCTGACCTGGGCGACACCGTGGACTAAGACCCAGTAGGGTAGCCCAAACCAGGTCCCAGTGCCTGGCAGTGCACCCTAGCAGTGAAGCCTTCGGTAGGTTGACTTGGAGGGGCAGGCCCAGCAGAGGCTGCCCAGGTCTGTCTCTCCCTAGTACATTGCAGTGGGCGGGAACACCTAGTCAGCGGATTCAAACAAACTGTAACTGACAAAGAAAGAAACTGGGCCTCCTGTATATGCTTGTATGGAAGGAACAAAAAGTATGGGAAGAGGGAGCAACAAGAAGGTCCTCAGTCCCCAATCCTGAGATACTGATCCAGGAAAGGTAAATGCAAAGGAGAATGAGGACAGAAAACATGCAATATCAGACACAGCACCAATAGACATAAAGCGATATCTCTGGAGCCTCATAGACGAGTTCAGAAGTGAAGTATTTAATGAAGTAAGGCAAGATATAAGTAGAATAGTTAAGAGGAATGCTAAGCACTGCCCAAGAAAAAACAGATGGTGGAATGAAAGAACAGAAAAAAAGGGGAGAATTGTTTGATGGAGAAAATAGAGAAAACATAGAACACGTGAAGCAGGTTCAAAGAGATTACCAGGAAACTAAAAACTCTACTGAAAGCTGGAATAACAGCTTGAAAGAAACTAAAGATAGATTAGCTGAACTGGAGGACAAATATGTAAAGTGGGAACATGAAATGAAAAACTTCCTAAAAATAACAAGGAAACAAACAGCAATAATACAAAGGCTAGAAGATAAGAGGATCTATAACTTAAGAATTAAGAACATAAAAGAAGTAGGGACACAAACAAATGAGCTACAAAAGCTATTCACAGAAATAATCCAGGAGAATTTCCCTAATTTAGCAAAAGGTAAAGATACTCAGATCTATGAGGCATATAGGACCCTAGCCACCTACAACCCAAACAGAGCTACGCCCAGGCATATAATAATCAAAATTCCAGAAAGCCAATATAAGAACAGAATATTAAAAGCCATCAGAGACAAGAAAAGATCACTTACAAGGGAACACCCATCAGAATTACAGCAGACTTCTCGCGAAGAGTGTGGGGGGAAATAATTCAAGCTTTGAAAGATAATAACTTCCAGCCAAGATTGATATATCCTACACAACTGTCCCTGGAAATTGATGGAAAAACAAGGTGCTTCCAGGATAAAGAGGAACTAGGGGAATTTGCAACCACCAATTCAACTCTACAGAGAATACTGCAGGATATTCTAAAAAAGAAAAATACCAAGATTCCAGAAATAGTGGTAGAGAGGCCACAATGAATGGAGCAGAAAGTAAAATGAAGAAGACAAACTGACAACTAACGACAGAAAAAGAGCTCAACAGAAATGAGGCAGAGAAGGTTGGATGGTATAAACAGCTATTTTGGAGAAAACAAGACATCATAATAGATAGTGCTGCTTTAGTATCATCTTGTTTTGAAGTCCCATCAAGCTTTTGCTCTTCTGTCTTCATCGGTTTTAACATGTTGTATCTTACTGGATTTTATTATATGTGATAATATAAACAAAAACTTTTATAGACAAGGAGATTATACAGAAACCATTGTTCATTTTCTGTTAGTTGATTCTAAATACCCTGTAATCCTGTCATTCTCTTGAATGGTTTTACATTGTCTTGATATGTTTGATGCTACAGTACACAAAGTTACACTCAAAGATTTCAAGGAAAGAGACACTATGGTAACTACTTTTATGTCGGGATATCTTATGGTGAAATACTATTTTGCTTAAATGGTTATGTTTTGACCTGCACCGTTTTGTTTTTATGCCCTCTTTTATCTCAATCTCCTTTTTTATTATTTTTTTATTTTTATCTTTTTAATTAAGGGGAAAATAAACAAAAAATAGCAGGATATATAGTAACCCACTTTGATTTCCTATTAACTTGATTTGAAACTCTGTATTACTCTCACTATCTTGTTTTGACTGATTTTCCTCTATTCTGTTTTGCTTGATAGTACCAAGTTTGAAAGTATAGGCAACAACTATGAAGACAGTAAGATTCATTATGATGCCCATTCTGGTTGACTATTATCTTCTTTTAAAGTCCTGTAATGTCTCCAATGTTTTTGTTTTATTGGTTTTGTTCTTTACTGTTTTGTTCAATTTTATTATAACTGATGATATAGGCAATTCTTTTTAAGATAGCAAGAGGCATTATAGTAACCATTGTTGATCACCTTGTATTTTGTTTTTACATTATGTATTATGTCCATCCTTTTGATTTGACTGACTCTGTTTTGTTCTGTCACATTTGATTTTACTCTCTTCAAAAAAAGTAATAAGAACTGTGGGAGTAATATAACCCGAAATGTATAATTGTCATTATACAAAAGAGAAGAAAAGAAAGTGCTCTAAAGGATATAACTGCATGTATATTTAAGTGTATAAGATAGATAACCGTATTACTGAGTTTTGTTGGATCACTGAACAGAACTGTTTGCAGTCTCACTGTCCACTTTATATGCTTTAATTTTGTAACGTGAACTATTTCTAAGATGACAATATGTAATCTATCAACTAGTGATTTCCTACTGTTTATTTTTTCTGAAGTTCTGTATAACTCGTACCCTTTTTCTGTTTTTTCTTTTTCTCCTTAAATAAAATTAAAAAAAAAAAAGTACAGTGAATGTTTCTGCTGAGTGCCACCCAACAGAAAAACAAGCTTTAACTTATAGATGAGAGAAGATGTGTTTTAAAGCACTATGAATCATAGATTGTGAGCAATGCATTTTATTACGTTATGTCCTCATTCATCTTATTGATGAAAGAGGACTTTCAGAACTTCTTCAGAAAGTGTTAAGTTGAAATAAGTGTGTTCCAAGAAAAGAGGAGTATTCTGAGGGGATTATAGGCATTGTGTCTTTTACTATAATAGTTTTTTCTGATACCAGGAGTCGAACTCACAACCTCATGCTTACCAGGCAAGTGCTTGAGCCACTGAGCTAAATTCCTGGCCCTGTAATAAGTTTTTTAAAATGTAATCATTCATTATATTTTTCAATTGCACTTTATTTTTATCACATCTTATGTATTTTTCTAACAGTTTACTTTGCTTAAACTCTCTAATTTATGGGCTTAAATTACTGATAGTATTCTCTACTATCTTTTAATCTGATTTATCTCTAATTATGTTCTCTTCGTAGTATGTGTGCAGCAGGGGTGAACGAGGGATTGAACTCAGGGCTCTCACCCTAAGCTACATATCTCCAGCCCTTTCCACTATGAGACAGGGTTTCACTAATACCTTTGAACATTTAATATTCCTGCCCCAGCCTCTTGAGCTGCCGAGACTGCAGATATATACCACCACCACACCTGACTCTGTGTTTGTTCATGTCTTCTTTCCTCAAAACTTTTTAAAGAGTTTTCAAAGACATAGCTTTTAGTTTAGTTGATTTCTCATGTGGTCTCTAAACCTCTATCATCTTATATTTGAATGTCTACATCTGCCTCTAACTAGATTATTTGATGTTTATAAATTCCCCAACTGCAAACTGAATTTCAACATAACTTTCCTTATGGCTCAGACTCTGCTTAGCTAGTTTTAGCTTCAAACTAGCTCTTTGATTAAGGAAAGACCATTACAAATGTAATACTGTTTCAGTTACATGATTGCAAGTTTCCTTATTATACTTTACCTTGCTCAGTCAGTTTTATGCTGATGTACAACTGATTTTCCCCACCTAAAATATCTTCTCTTAAAAATCAAAAAAATACTAGAAACTGATTACTTTTCATCAAGTTTTTGTGAAACTAACACCAAACTCTTATGATTTCTTTCTAGCACCAGTTCCTTTAAAATAATATTATTTGGTCGCATCATAAAATATGCCTAATTTTTACTTAACAAATTTACATGTTCTAGGCAATGCTCTAAACAAGACAGTATTTCTCATAGCAGATCTAAAAATAATGATTATCTCCATTTTTCTATATGAAAGTACAGTCATATATTTCACTGAGCCTGGATTCAAACCCTAAAAGTCTGGTCTATAATTTGTGCTCATAAACATCACACCATGCTTCCTTTCTTAACCCTGTGCCAACCACAGACTAACATTTCACCTCTTCAAATTTCTATATCTTTCAATAGCTTTCTGAAATGTAAGACAACTTCAATTACTAAACTCTAGCTTTTACAGTACTATGAAAAGAAATTTTAGACAAACTAAACTACACTGCAGTCCAGACATTCTATTAATACATGAAAGGAAAACTACCATGAATAGATGTTACACACTAAGCCCAAGAGAGACCCAAGGAATTTTCCATTTTGTAGTATTTACACATATATCATAAGACTATCTTAAGAATGAGACCCATGCCTAAACACAAATTTGCTTGATACCTGTCATGCTGAGGATCAAAACACTGTGGATTTTGGAGCATTACAGATTAGAGATGCTCAACCGTATATGCAAATAAAGATAGAAAATTGAAGATTATTTGGTCTGTGGCAAAATATGCAGATGGGACTAGTGAAAAAAGGTTGAACATGAGAGATGTCAAATATATTTACTGTTAGTAGCATGTGCCATGAGATAAGAGTATGTGTATGTGTCAAGATGTCTTAATCAGAGATTACATATTTGGTCAAAAATAAGTTAATGATAAAATAAGAAAATTCTGCAGCTTAAAGTTAGAAAATAAAATGTAAACTATCCAACTGTAATGGGGAAGCTGTACAATAATGGGACAACTGCTGTATGTGGGGAAACTATCCATACTAAGGTTACTCAAAATATGCCTGTTTTTACTTGGATCAGCAATCAGCTGCAATATTTAAAATTCATAAAACAATGGACTTAAATGATGAAAAGGTCAATATATTACAAGAAAGCCTATTAAAAATAGACTATAAAATCCTGAAAAGTCTATGTGAAATACAGTACCAAATATTTATAGAAAATACTGAAATACTATCATGAAAAAAATAAAAGTTATAGGGCTGGGGATATAGCTCAGTGATGCAGCACCTGCCTGGCAAAAGCAAGATCCCGAGTTCGACTCTCAGTACCAAAAATATTTTTAAAATAAATAAATGTTATTATATAAAACTTTTAACCATATACTGTATTTAGGTTTCTAATACCTAACAGTATCAGATAAATTAAAATCTATTGAAGATGTAAAAAACCAAAACTTGCTATTTGGTCAGAATTCTACAATTTAAATTTCAACAACTTTTCTGTATGATTTCAAGCAGTATAAAACTGCCAAAAACTTTGAAAACTTACTTTTACAATTTGATCTTTTTTTTTTTTGTCTTTTTCATTTTTATCGGTACCGGGATCGAACTCACGACCACCTGCTTGCAAGGCAGGTGCTTATGCTGCTGATCTAAATCCCCAGCCCCAATTTGATCTATTAATATCCCTGAGTGAATTAGGTACTACCAAATTAATATTCTAGAACTGATAGGTAAGAATGGAACAAACAGGACTCCAAACAGGCAATAAAATAAAAATCACTTCTTATCTGGGATTCTATAGAAAGCAGAACATATTCAACTACAATTTTATGGCGTCAAACATTACACCCAAATACAATGTAATAAGAAGCTCTGCTCCACAAAATACTGAAAAGTTAAAAAATTAAAAATAATCTTAAATTCCAATTATCTTGAAAAGTTCATTCATTGCAAATATATGCATCTTTATCAACATCACTTACCACCAATTAAACTTACCTTTTTATCTTCTTTTACTTTGTGGGGCTTCTTCTTCGTCTTCTTATCATCTACTTCTTGATCTGAAGTGATTGCAGGATTATCAATACCACCTTTCCATGTTTCAACAGGAGAAAGAAGTGGATCTTCTTCACTACCACGATGTCTTCCTTTTCTTATTATAGAAGCAGTGAAAGCTTCATCATCACTTGCATCTGAGTGTGTTCTTCTATAGTATGACTTGGCTTTACTAAACAAGGTTTTAGATTTATATTTGTATTTTGAAGGCCTCCGTTCTCCGTGACTTTTTGAGGATCTATCAGAAAATCCATTTTCTTCATCTCCTTGCGTATTTACAAAAGAGTTTCGAATTTTAATAATTCGATTCTGACTATCATCTGGAACAACATAAATCTCATCAGAATAGCCCTTCTGTTTGAAAATTGTGTCAATGGGTTCCGCATAGTTATCTGAAGAATCCACATCTTCAGGATGTGCTAAAGGTACCCGGGAAGTCTGTTTTCTTGGATTTTTACCAATACCAGCTTCAATTGTTTTTAAAAGGTTTGGATCTAGTTTTTTCACATTTGTCTTAGGTACAACCGGTTTAGGTTTAATAGGTGGAGGCACTTTATGGTTGCGTTCATGATCATGACAGTTTGGGGTGCTATGAACAGGATATTCATTTCCTTCCAAGTCTAATCTGGTCTTGGAACGGTCACTGGATGTTGGAAGCAACTGTACATCATCACCAATTGGACTATAAGGAGGTGGTGCTTCTGTATCATCATCTGAATCAGGGTAATTATTATAAGGAAAACAATCTCTGGGAGATGGTAGGAAAACATCTTCACTTTGGTGGGTTAATTCCCTTGTATTATCAGACAAATAGGAATTTTCGATCATATTTTTTTTCTCAAGAACATCACTAAAAAACAGAGTAAAGACCTCAGTTTGCCGATGATATTGAGATAGAGAATATAGTGCTGTAAATTTAGCAGTGATTTCAGTTGCAATGTGTTCTCCTTCAGTCATTAATTCTTTGATAGCCTCATTTTCAAAAAAATCTGCTTGGCTGTCAGTAACTGCCACCAGTTGCACAGGAATGGTGTCTTGAACTTCTGACAGAAAAGCTCGAAGCATTCCCATTGACGCTTTCCGTTTGGCAGAGTAAACTAAAATATATCCATGAACCAGTTCATCCTTCCTTACTCCAATTGAAGAGTGATAGGATAATATTGTAATCTGTATTCGCCTCCTTTTTTCACCAATAATTTTGTCAAGCATTAGGGAATTATTCTGCCCAGCTTGGGCAGCACTGCAAGAATGAGAATCGAGGAAGGGTGAAAGAATAAGATCCACCCTAAATGGATCACCACACATGGCACACATGATAATTCTTAAGTCTGCTTCCAATACATCCTTATTGGTGGGAACTGGACTCACAACATCTAAATTGTGTTTAACTGATTCCAATACACCTCTCAGAGCTTGCTTTATTTGGGATTCATTAAATTTACGAGGATATGTACTGGTAGGTACATCTACAAAAGGACACTGTAACTTGTTTGCCAACTGCTGCCCTTGGTGCCTGAGAATTGGTAGATTCTTACTAATGGAATCTCTCTGGTTAGCCAAAATTAATGTAAATGGAAGATTAGCCATATACTTATCTTTTCTGATCTGAGAAGCTTCTGTTCTTACTTTTCCAATAAATTCCCCAATAAAACTCAATGACTCAATGGAATTGAATACACAGAAGCACCCATGTGGTTTAAATGCGGCAGTCCATAACTGACTCAAAATGTAAGGCGATTTGGCATCAACAGGCCGAAGATCAAGTTCATAAATTTTTCCATCTAAGGCATATTCATCATCAGTAGATTGTGTCCTTATCTCATTTGCTAGTTCTTGGGCAAGGCCATCTTTCCCTAAAATGAAGAGGTTAACTTTATCTATATTTGAACTATCATGATACAACCGTAAGCGACTATGATCCAAATGCAAAAGACTACTTGCAAGTAATTGCTCCACTTTAATGTCTGTACAATTTTGGCCACTAAGGCATGTTTCTTTAGTGGGATGATAAACAAATCCTATATGTTTAAGTAGAAGAGACTCTCTATCAGGTGCAAGTTTCTGTAAAGCTTTGTATCTAGGTTCTTCACTTAGAACTGTATGAATCTCACTCATTTTATCTGAACTTGGTGTTGCATTGAGATCTAAATCATAAAAAAGTTCAGAATGCTCAAAAAGCATTTCCTGAAACTCTTCTTTGGCTTTTTCAACTATCTCTCGCTGATGCCTACTATATACCTCTTTACTATCTGCCTCTGTGATATATTTGAAGGCTTCATCTTCCATAACAAAGCATATAACTTCCTCCCATGGTTGCCCAGGTGAAATGAACTGAATCTTTTCCAAAGTTTTTTTGAATTTTTCTTTCATTTCTACTCTTCTTTTTTCTGATATTAGATGTTGTACGTGGTTTTGATAGACTTTTTCAGCTTCTAAAGTGCTCAGGAGGTCAAATGGGATCCGTCTATCATGAATTTTGTCTATATGGTCAGTTTCATCCCAAGGTGTTTTTTCTAGCACCACAAAACATAACTGGAAATCTGTTCTCTTCTCCATTAACTTCAAAGCTTCTGACCAATTCAAATGTTCAATCTCTTCAAGATTTGGCAAAAGAGTGTTAAAAGCTCTTGGTAATGTACTTATATATTCCTCTCTCCTTTTTCTTATATGTTCCTGTTTAAGTTGTTCTATATGTTTGGAGAATGTATTTCTGGCTTTTCTTGTTCCCTCCAAATTGATGTATTCTTCATAATCAGGATGATTTTTTAATTTATTACTAACAGTTTTCCACGTTGCATGATAATCTCTCACAGTCTGTACGAGTTTTTCAAACTTATCTGTTGCTGTAACAACAAGTTGTCTCTGTGTTTTATAAGCATCCAGATAGGGAATAATTTTAGGCTTGCCACGGGTTTTATCCAACATTTGTACCAGCGCAGTGAAACATGTCTCAATGTTGACATTAAATCGTGCTGATGTTTCCACTACAAGAAGGTTCTTTTTGTTTGAAGCAAATGCCTGAACTTCTCTAAGATAATGATCCACACATTCATCACATTTAGTTGCTGCTATTATTACAGGTTTTTTTGATTTTGATAGCTGAACAAAAAGGTTATTCACAAATTTAAGTTGATCATCAAATTTCCTATTACATCCCTGACTTACATCAATGCACAATAAAAACCCATCTACATTCAGCTTTCCCTCAGGCATTTGCTTCTGCTCAAAGTCTTGCTCTAAACCTAGCTGATCAGTGCAAATGTACATTAGTTTTTCTGCTGACTGCAACTTAGAGGCAGCTGCACGTTTTATATATGGTTGCAAATTCGTACTCCGATGAGGCAAGAAAGTCTGGTCATCAATGAACTCTGTTTGTTCAATGACATGAATTTTGCATTCTACTCCATCTTCACCATTTTGTGTTATGTCACCCCAGTATAAAAAATGATCATTGTTTACTACTCGTCCTCCAAAGTCAATGGTGCTAAGCACAGAAGTATGTTCTGGATAATATTCATCTGCTTTTGAGCGTACAAATCTATTGCACAAACAAGATTTTCCAACTCCACAGTTACCTTTGTCCTTTTCAGTCCCAGAGAGTCCAACTACACTGATAGTATAGGATGGGGGACGAGGTTCTTTGTTTTTTGCCATCATAACTCTCTTGTCATGTCTCTACATTCATAAAGATAACCATATATATTTCTCATTCTGAAAATAAAACCTTAAAACACAGATCCCAAATTTCAGAAGTCTGTTTGGTTCTTTGTATATCCCTCATTTCTGCGCAGACAGATCCTCAAGATCATATGGATCATCTTCCTAGAAAGAGAAGGGAAAAAGATAAATCTTAATAATGTACTGTACATAATGAATTATAGTAAAAATATTCATAACAAAGCACACTCAGGTTAATAATCCTAATAATAATGTTGTATGTTTCAAGAAATTACCACATAAAGTCTGGTTTGCTGGAATAGATGCAAGATCTCAAATTTAATGCAAACCTAATAAATAATTAAACACAAAATCTAATGTATTTCAGAATTTTAAAATAAACCCTTCTTAGCCAAATGTGCATTATTGCTTCTAATTCCTATGGATTTAAGGAAACAACTAATTTTCTGCTCTCTTAATATTCCTGCCTTTACTGAGGTTACACTAGGATAATTAATAGACTGATTGCTTTAGCAACTCCCTCACAACTTTTAAGAAATACAAAACTACTTACTATGCTTTCTATTACAGATATCCATAGAACATATTCTCTAAAACTGAATTTTATATAAAGCTGACAAGATTTTAGAATTTAAAAATGTTTTCAGTGAGTTGTATCTTCCTGAGGAATCTATCAAACTTTACATGACCTCAATTAATAATATTCAAATACTTAAACATGGAAATACAAACAAATGGGTGGAGGCTGGGAATATAGCTTAGTAGTACAGGATATTCTTACTATCCTGCATTCAATTCTCAGCACCAGAAAAGATATATTTTATATTAATAGTGACAGCAATTAAGTGTATAAGTGCTTCTCATACTTCCTAATGTGAAAGACTGATCTGGTAAGATCAACTGGAAAATACAATAAATGAAATTTTTTAAAAACCCAAGTCTTAATTTTCTGGGTTTTGTTTTGTTTTGTTTTGTTTGGTACTGGGGTTGGTACTCATGACTGTGCTTGCAAGGCAGGCGCTTATGCTGCTGAGCTAAATCCCCAGCCCCCAAGTCATTAGCCCCCAATTTTCATTAGATTCAAGAGACATGAAATTACTGCCAAATTGTTTCTAAATGTTCTTCATTTCTAGATTTTCTCACAGAGTAGTTACAACTCAAGGACCACATTTTTTGAGTAGCAACAAGCTAAACAATTTTAAGATTATACATTTGAGGCAATCTTTTATCTACAATCCAGACAAAGTAAAAGATTATAAAGAACACAAAAAAAATTATGCGAAGATTATATTAGTCCTCTTTCCCAAATAGCTGCTTCCTGACCTCAGCTGCCAGGAAATTATATGATTATAGGAGATACATGATATAATCAAAAACATGGTGAACATTACAAACATTTTTTCATGTATTACAGTGAAAGATACATGTCCATTAGTACTCCTCAAAATGCCAACCCCTTGCTTCAAACACACTTACCCCATCATTCTAACCACTTTTAGAGGCATTTCTGGAAGTCTTCTTTCATGTGCTAATTGCATAGTCATGGTTGCCCAGATGTGCTTAATCAATTAAAAATGTTTAGCTTTCATGGTCATTTTGACTTTAGGGAAGAGCCTTAAGTCCTACAATGTCAGATTCCATTAATAAAGTGGATGAGGATACACTATAAGGTTTTTAGAAGACTGCCTTTCCACGGGATAGCAGTCAGCTACAACATTTGCTATTTTTTATCACGTCATAAAGACACTCATAAAAAGGGACATCTAAACTGTTTCAGAAAGTGGCAAGAACAATGGGGTAATACTTACCTGTACTTAGAATCAATGGCAAAGTGTCTTTCACTATAAATTTTTAAAATTCAAATATTTATTTGAATTTTGATCAAATCATGTATTTTAATCATCCCTTGAACTGTACTTGCTATACATTGTACTAAGGATGATGAGAAATCATTCTTCCAATTTAAAATTCTTGACATATTTCTGGTAAAATAAAAATAATTTTAAAAATAAAACTGCAGGTTTATATTTTATTCTAGAAATTTCTTCTATCAGGCTCAACTAAATTATAATAAGCCAAAAAATTTATACAAATTCAAAAACTAAATTTTTACAATGTGAACTGATAGTGAAGGATTGGGGCATGTACCTGTAATCCCAGAACTCTGGGAGGTTGAGGCAGGAGGGTAGGGTGAGCCCAGCTGAGGCAAAAAAGAACTTAATGAGATGATACCTCAAACTAGAAAATAAAAAAGGACCTAAAGCAAACAAAAGGGGCCTATTAACAATTAGTTCCATTTACTTTGATTCTTGGAATCATAAGAAGCTATTTATGATGTATGAGAAATGATGTGATTAGATTTATAACATATATATATAAATAAATAAATGTGGCAGAAGTATATACAAGACCGAGAAATAAAGGAACTGAGGTAATTCACCCAATTCTATTACCTTTTGTTAATTCAATAAAAAATTTTAAAAACCCAATCTCACAAAACTTGAGTATTTTTACCCAGCATCAAGTTAAACATTCTTTATCTAAAACTATGCAAAAGTTCAATAGAAATGCTTTATTTCCAGATTATTTATAGAAAACAAAGCACAGGGTATTAATGGGTAACAATGTTACACCCAATGGTAAAGACAGAAATTAGTTTATGAATACAGCGTAATGATTTCATAGTTAGCAATTAAGAAAAAAACTGAAAATACATTTATTTTTACTTGAAAAACAACAGCTATAGATATACTTTAAAATGTACATCAAAAGTAATCTAGTGATTGCAGAAATTGTACTTTAAACAATACTTGAATTAAAATAAAACTGAAGGCTTTATTAAACAGCTATTCTGAAAATTAGACATAATTCAAAGATGTTCAAGATTATCCCTTCCTTGCCTTCCATGTAAGAGACACAACCTGGTTAAGAGACATAAACTGATTAAAAGAAAAATAAAAAACTGTAGTAAGGATGAGTGTAATAGAATATTTTCAACTAACACATAGTTCTTAACCATACATTAACAGTCACATCTTTACTAAAATTTCTTAAATATGTTTATCCGAATACAATACACTTACCCATTTAAAGTTAAGACTTATAGTTGGGCTACAACTGAGTGGTGGAACACTTGCCTGGCATGTGTAAGGTTCTGGGTACAAGACACTGACTTTTCCTCTATAACATAACCCCCAAACACCGAGATATACATATACTCTACAGCTTATATAGAAAGATAAAAACAGAAATAAAGCTGGGCACAGTGGCACATGCCTGTAATCCCAGCACTCAGGAGGCTGAGACAAGAGGATCACTATGAGTTTGAGGCCAGCAATGGGCTACACATAGTGAGTTCAAGACCACACAGTGAGACCTTGTCTCAAAACAAACAAAAATGTAGAAATAAAAATAAAAATGTATTTTGAAATCTAAGAGTTTCAGAAAGGGGGTTAAGGAGGTAAGTAGAGGTAGGAAGCCATCATCCTGTCACTGGTCGCTAAAAACTGGGAAACTTTTAATCTAAGGGATAAAGCTCTCATTACATGTAGGTTAAATTTTAATAGTAAAGCTTTAATACATCATCATTAACTTGACAGTGACAATCTCTGAATCATGATTATTAAAGTTTAAATTAAAAAACAAGGCAGTTTCCTATGACTTAAGGTTTTCACAATTCACTGCCAGGTAAGACAATTATAGCCAAGTCCTTCTAACACTTCTGTCAGGCAATCTCTCCACTGGTATTCTGATATCATTAAGACTTTATGATGAATTGCCATATAGTGATTTTTAAATTATGGTGGAATAATTCTTTCATATAGAGGTGGCAAAGAGGTATGTTGGACAAATAATTGCTCTTTCTTTTCATCCCTCACCACAGCAGGGTCTTTATCTAATTTACAAGTTTAAGACATTTCTGCCGGCTTAAACCAGTGATGGCATGCATGACTGTTTCACTTGTATAATCAGTGGTACAAGCCACCACATGGGACAATCATGTATGACCACTGGTAATGTGGCAACAAGACATACAAATTATAGCCCTCTCATGAATATTTTAACTCAGAAACTTTAGGCCAAATAGTTTTTAAATTTAAAAAAGTGTGAGTAACTGTAGACCAGCAAGAAATCCACTTTCCATTCAAGAAAACTTGTTATTTAGGTGGCTAAGTAATACCATAATAATAAGAAATACCATAATAAACCTCAAAGGAGAAACTTGTAACTCATGAAGTTGGTCCTACCAGATAATAGATTTCGTATTTCATGGCAGACCCTTGGGATAATTTATACATACATGAACTACCCACTGGCCTCTAACAACCTGATCAAAATTGTCGTCTACTAACTAAACAAGGTAGCTAGTTTTATTTTTTTATTTTTGTTGCCAATAACAAAAATCTCCTTTTTTAATGTTTCCACTGATAAACTAATGGCTACTACCTTCAACTACAAATGAGCTATTTAACTTGAAAATTCCTTTAAAATTAAGTGATACATGATTATAGTGATTTATTTCTTTAAATCATGTCTTCTCTTGTTTTGGACACGATTTTACTTTCAAATACAGTAACATGCTCTGATAACATCTAGAATCATGCTTATATTTGCTAAGGAATAAACCCAAAGTAGCAATGACCTATACAAAAGTAAACGTTTAAGACCAAATTTTCTTCATGCTCAATCTTAATGTTGTTTTAAAGAGCATGCAATGTAATCTCTTTGTTTTTTAAGATATCTTAGAAAATTTTATTTCAAGGAAATTTTCAGTAACTTGTCTTTATAGAAATGACAATGCATATATTTGAGTAAAACTGTCCTTATAACTGTCAAAATGAAGCCATGTTGACAAATAAGTTTTCTAAGACAGTTTAATAAGCCTTTATAAGCATTATATGCCCCCTGTGGTGAAGTTTTACTAACATGAAGTAGCTCTGCAAATTTAAAAAAAATAGGAATCTAGAAAAATTTAAAAAAAAATAGATTGCTAATAACTCAGAATTTAAACCAAAACATTTTTAGAAAACAGAATAGTTACCAGAGCCCTGGAAAGGGCATTGCAGAGAGAGAGAGAGATGAAGATAACGTTAATGAATACATTAGGTGCAGCTAGGTAGAAAAAGAACTTCTAATGTTTTATTGCATAATAGGATAACCATGGTTGACAACAAAAATTTCAAAATAGCTCATAGAAAGAATTGTAATGTTTCCAACACAAAGAAAAGGATGTATGCCTGAAATGATACATATGCCAATTACCCCAATTTGATCATGACACACTAAAACAAGTGCTGAATGTACAATTACTGTCAATTAATATTCATATAAAAACCATAATTCCTGAACAAAATAATTAAAAACTAAAACTTTCGGTTTTGCCCCTCCTCACATAACTGCCATACTCTTTATAATAAAAAGTATCAACTTTGGGGCTGGGGATTTAGCTCAGCGGCATAAGTGCCTGCCTTGCAAGCAGGCAGTCGTGAGTTCGATCCCTGGTACCGTTTGAAAAAGACCCAAAAAAAAGTATCAACTTTAAAATTTTTATGCTGAGGAGCTGGGGATTTAGCTAGGAGCTGGGGATTTAGCTCAGCGGCATAAGCACCTGCCTTGCAAGCAGGCAGTCGTGAGTTCGATCCCTGGTACCGGTAAAAAAAAAAATAAATAAAAAATAAAAATAAAATTTTTATGCTGTTTCAGAAAATTCCTATGGGCCTGTTATAATTTGTATCTGGAAGTCCCCTCAAAGCTTCATGCACTCAAGAGGTGGGGCTTGTGGAAGGTAACTAGATTATGGGGTCTCTAGAACTGACTCAGTGTTGGAAGGTGGTGCCTGGCTTGAACAGTAATGAAGTATGGGTATGACCTGGAAGGATACATCTCCCTTTCCAACTCTCCCTTCTCCCACCGCTTTCCTTGCTGCCATGATATGAGCAGCTTTTCCTCTACTATATCCATCTGCCATGCTGTTCTGCTTTGGAGCCAGCAGACTATGGACTGAAAATGTTAGCACAAACAAATCTCTCCTTTTTTTGAGTTCAGAGTGTTGAATATTGAGTCCCAACAATGAGAAAGTAACTGAGACTGGTTTTTGGTATTAAGTATGGGGCCATTGCTATGAGCACCTGACCATGTGGCTCATAGGACTTCATGGGAACTGGTTAATAGGAGTTTGGAAAGGTTTGGAGATGGCAACTAGAGAAGCCCTAGAACAGTGATGGCAAATCTTTTACAGCTTTCAGTGATACAAACAGCCCATTGCAGTATGCCATAGGTTTGTCACTACTGCCTTGGAATAATGTAAATCAAGCCTGATGGGAAATTCTGGTCAAAATGCAGACCAGAATTCCCAAAATAACAGTAAAGGCCAGGTTTGGGAGGTTTCAGGTGGTAACAAGGTCTCACTGGCAGCTGGACTCCAGGACACACGTCCTATGCTCTGGTACAAAATTTGTCAGCATTTTGCTCAGTCCTGAGATAATGTGGGGCACAGATTAAGGGCAGCAGATTAGTATGACAGAGGATATTCAAGTCAGCCCAATACTGAAGGTGTGGCAGGAGTACTGCTGGGGGCTTTTAGCCAGCTCTGTATTGAGAATCAAGAGCAAACAGCAAAGCTGGGTGATTTTTGAAATTTTAAATTTCACCAGAAAAGCAGCTCTTGTAAAGTCAGGGCCAGTAAAATATTGCCACAAGACAGTTCAGTCACTAAAAACATTAGCATTAAAAAGAAGCCAAGTGCTTGACATCAAGACACCAGACAGATACCTTTAGGGTACGTACTCTTCAAAGCCTAATAGGTGCAAAAGTGAAAAATTTTGCTTTGCAAAGACTGCCCTAGGGCACCATACTGGGGTGGCAGGTTTATCTAGATTTGTTTTTTGGGGATTCAGTTCACAGTGTCTGGCCATCCATGCACTCAAAGGCCTCTGCTGGCAGCAGATTTAGCATCATCCACACAGGGCTAAATTTTACAACCATGCAAAATCCAAGATCAGATAGTATCATGGAGGCTTCCACTCAGATTTCAGAAGTTCTGGGAGACCAGGCAGTGTGTACTGTGAGGGAATAAATTAAGCTGAGAGTGAAGTCAAACCTGCAGTGGAGACCCCAGGAAGCTGGAGAAGCCAGAAATGTGGAACTTCTGAGAAAAGCCACAGGCAATGAACAAAGCCACCTGACTGAAACCATGAGGGATTCCACCACCAACAATACTGTAGAAGCAGGGCCACTTAAGCTCTTTGGAGTTCACACCTCACATGGATTGCCCCAGATGCTTGATATGCAACTACAGGATTCAATATTTGCTCTTTGGGTTTGGTTCCTTCAGTCTGTTCCTTTCTATCATCATAGTCTTCTCTTTTCAAACAGGAAGGTTTATCTTGTACGTCAACAGTGTTTTAACTTTTTTTTTTAATGAGTTAAAAAAAAATTTTTTTTAAATTTTTTGGTCTTTCTGAGATAGGGTCTCTCTATGCAGTTTAAGACAGCCTTGCATTCACACTGTAAACCACACTGGTGTCAAACTCACAATGATCCTCCTGCCTCAGCCTGCCTCAGCCTCCAGAGTACCGGGATTATAGACATGGGCCACGATGACCAGCAACAGTGTTTAAGTTTTTTATTCATTTTTATAGGGTTTATCGCTAAATTGCCTTAAGTACCTGAGTGTCAGGTATTTTGTCTCAACAACAAAAGAAAAATAACTATGAAAGGTCGTAAAGGCACAAATCTTTGGGGTTTTTTCCACTAGTATATTCCAAAAGTCTAGAATGCTTCCCACACAATGGTTACTCAGTAAATACATGAAGCCAAAGAAATACTAAAATTGTCAAAAATGAAGCCATTACAAAGGCAAACTAGGATCTATGTGTTGTGTTTGAATAATTATCTAACTTTTATTTACAACACTTAAATAACTAATTTTAGAAAACAAAGGTGAGTATAATTCCAAATACAGCTGATTCAAAATACTGGATTAAAGACTTGTTAATTATAGTTTTAAGACTTAATATACTGAAGAAGGAATTTTGTAATCACCCAATGGGAGCACAGGCAGTACTAAAGTGAACTTATAAACTCTGCACTTTGTTATCTCAGTTCCTTTTCACTTTTATTTTGACACAGAACCCCACACTAAGTCACTAAATTGTCCTGGCTGGGTTCAAACTTGCAATTCTCCTGCCTTAACCTCGGCTAGCATTACAGTCATGTACCACTGTCAGAATTACATGATCTTACGTCAAATAAATAAAATATTCCTTATATAAATAAATATTTTAAAAAAGACAAGTCCAAAGAGTATCATACATTCCACAATCCTATACAAACTTATCCAGAATAGTTTAAGAATTAAAAACTCAACTGCATTCTGAAAGATGAGTTGTATAATACTAATTTTTTCCTCAATATTGCTAATTCTCAATGAAAATTTATCAATGCAATGATAAGCAAGAAGGAGAAATAACATTTTAGTATGTATGGTAGCTATGTAATTCAACAATGTAATACTGGTAGGAATCAAAATTTCATTATTATTTTGTTTCTGAACAAAAGCAAAATGTAAGTACACAACATTTAGATTTAAATGAACCTTAAAAAGTTATCATAGCTATAAATTAGTCTGTAGACAAGAATATAATTTAAACTATCAAGAAAATCCATCCAAAATGTCAGCAATTTATGTAGTGACTAAGCCTGGAAACACTGGAATTTTTCTTTTTTTAATCACCTTACTAGTACCCAGAATACTGCCTGACACTAAATGAGTGCTCAACACTCATTTTTAATGAATAAAAAAAAAAAAAGAATCAATTTCCAGGCTAGTTTACTCAGCTTTAAACTACAAGATAATTCTCAAGTCACAGATAAAGGCTCAAATAACAATTACATACTGCAATGGGGCCATTAAGTCTAGTGCAGCAGAATATTCTAATATAAAAAGTTCAGTTTTTTTTTTTTTTTTTAAAGAATTATAGCTTGGTTGTTAAACACACATACTCCCCAAATTCCCAACAAGCAGGACTTGGGAACTTTGAAAGCTACTCAACAAGGCAATTGTGTTCATATCCATTTTTGACATTTCAAGTTACTGTTTGGAAAAAAAAAGTTTCACTGCTAAAAGCATTATAAAACCAATGATCAAACCCACTCTCAAATAGATTAACTGCATATTCTATTATTTCACCTACACCCTCTTCTGATGGTATATTGTTCCCAAAGCCTTTGGAATGAAATTATTCCAAATTCTTTACAGTCTATTTCCTTATTCTGTGCTAAAAACAGAAGAACAAAGTTTATCTCATCTATTATCAACCATGGAAAACAATCTGTAAGTATTTACTGTACTGAGTTTACAGGGGAGATTTTGGAAGTACAAAGGCATATACAGAGAAATCCACTAACTTAGTGTAGGTGTGAGTCTTTTCTCCTCACTTTGGAGACCTATGTAGTATGAAGGCCTAACTTGACATTCAGTATTATAAGGTCATATACATATTTTCATTATGTAAAAAAAGTAGCTAAGTTTTGACAATTTTTTTAAAAGATGGAACACCTGATGATGGGAACATTAAAAGGTCAAATGATCACAGGAAAGGGTACAGAAATAATGAATTCAGGGGAGGGGTAGAAAAATGAAGAGAACGTTCCCCATCGTATTTTTAATAATCTTTATGGTACCATAGCAGAAGAGATAAAGGCAATATGCCAGACCATGGAGTTGATAAATACAATAGGAATTTAAAGAAATGATAAGTCAAGCTCAGATAGATCAGGGTATGGAAAACTTTTTTCTGTAAAGACCTAAGCAGCAAAAATTTTAGGCTTTGCACACTATACCACAGACAGTATTTAAATGACTACAGTTATCACAGTAAAACTTTAGGGATGCAAAATTTTGAACTTCATATAACTTTTACAAATCATAAGTAGTACACTCACAATTCTCTCCCAAACTATCTTAAAATTAGGTACCACGCAAGATTTGGTCCAAAGGAGCCAAATTCCTGGGTACAAACCCCCGAAGCAGAGATTCACTGAAAAGAAAGGTTTTGAGTGAACCTTGAAAAGTAGGAGAGACTTTAGTGTGATGAGGGTGAAGTGATTAAACATAACATAAATACTAGAAAGTAAGAAGTTGGAAAACTAAATATAACTATCATTTTCATGGGCAAACAGGAGTTACACCTTGTAATAAGTAACAGACTGAATCTGGTGGGGCACAAAAACCAAGTAACAGACAAATATTGGCACTTAAAACATCTGAATGTCATAATAGAACTGAAAAGAGAAATCCAATTCTGAGCTTGATGAGTGGCTATCACCGAGAAATAAAAAACAAATCAGTTTTGTAATGAAAATGTATCACTTTTAGCAATAGAGGTTGATTATCACCTGACTTCAAGCACTATTTCTAAAGACAAATGAAATTTTAGTAATGAAAAAAGGAAAGATCAAGGTGAGTAAACTTTAAGATGCTAAACTTTAGCAATTATGTGAGAGACCAGTTAATATCCTCAGAAACGGGGCTGGGGACATAGGTTTAGCGGCACAATGCCTGCCTAGCAAAGCACCAGGTCCTGCGTTTAATTTGCAGTACCCCTCACCAAAAAATATTCTTGGAAACATCTGAGGAGTTACACACTTCTTTATTAACTGTGTGTGTGTACATACACACATATATATACATACATACAATATACTTCTCTATTTAAGTGTGTATATATATACACACACACATAACCTCTTTTTTGTATATATGTACTTAGTTAACAATTCAGAAGAACTGAAATCTGAATCATGCAACATCTCAATAATAGGAATGTTAATTTTCTACTAGCTATCTAAGCAGTCAACCAAAAAACAACTTAATAAAAATTTATAAGCAGGTGCTATCTTGGCTATGCGAACAATTCTGCAACGCTAAGAGAACATTATAAACAGGAAGGAAATGGACAAACAATACCACCTCAGAAACCAAGGCTCTTTATTAATATCAATACAGCAATTTTGATAGACTACCTAATATTTATTTCTCCATTATCCGTTACATATCCTTGCCTTGACTTAATAGGGTACAAACTGATGTTTTTAAGCTATATTTTCTTCTCACTTGCCAATCTGTCCCATACTTCTCCAGTGTTTTTCATTCATGCTTTCAGTAAATACCTAAATGTCCCCAACTACACACACATATACACTATCCCAATTCTAGACCTTCAAGTATTATCTCCTTTAAGTTCCATCATAAGGGAGTAAAACTTTATACTTTCTTGTATCATTCACAATGCTCAGTTGTTCAATAGAAAATGGTCTAGGATAACAAAATAGACTGAACTTATCTCAAGCTAGAAAAATGAAAACTTACTTTTACTATTAACTTTTCATATTGAAAAGCTTGAAAGCTGAACCAAGTGACACATAGTAAGTCATAATTTAACCATAAAATTAGAGCTATATATAACTTTGCCCCAAGTAATAGGCTAATTCTAAGACATTAAAAATAATTTGAAATAACTGTTTCATTTCACTGCCTATCTCATCTATTGTGGACAGTTAGCTTCCAAAACACATTGAAAAATAAAAGTCCATCTTTATCTCTCTTAAACTCCTACTTGTAGCTGAAACACTTGGTAGAAATAGCTGCTCTTTTTTGCACCTCTCAGTACTCTCCAAACAAAAGTTTGAGCTACTCTCATATCTAATTTATCTTTATATTCCCAGAGCCAAGCACACAGTAAGTGCCACACAAAGGTAACTTGAATGAGCAAATTAGAGGTTTTAACATTTTTTTAAAATGCAGCCATATTTTTTTTTTAAAAAGACGTTTAAAGTACAACATATTTAACAGATAAAAACAGAAGCTGTCTTGGTTTGGAAGGGTGAAAGTATCATCAAAGAATCCAATGGGGAAAAACCCACAGGGATCATGGAATACAGTTTGAAAACCAATTAAGATTTATATTTAAAACTCTTGGCATTGAACTAGTTTCTCTGAAAATCAAATTCCCCTGGTGTACTTTAAATGTCTATTACAAGTGTCTTTTAGGAATAAGTACACTGATTCTCAAGTCAATCACTATCTGCACACTTTGATGTTAAAAAACAAAGCAAAAACTTTATAGCTAGCCCAAATCAAGTTTTACCTATAGAAACGTAAGTTGTGATAAAACTTATTCTGTAGAAACCAAGAAATTTCCTATTACATCACTTAATACAGTCTGAATACTAAAGCAAGATGTATTGTATATCCCACTAATGCTAAAAAGGTTTAGTAGCAGTCTTCATGAAACAAACTTTTTCTTCAATTAAAAGACTGAGTTATAAAATTGTTATTCTAGGGGGCTGGGGATTTAGCTCAGTGGTATAAGCATCTGCCTTGCAAGCAGGCAGTCGTTATTCTAAGCTGTACCATAACTTCAAATCCAAAAAATGGAATACAAAATAGTATTTGATTCCTTAGAAAATCTTAACCTTGAAGGTCAATATAATTCATTTCTTCTAAAACAAGTACACTAATAAATCAGCCTTTCAAACAAAAAGAGGGAAGAATTAAGATGCTTTTCAAAACATCTGTGGTAAGTACCAACTGAGAGAATTAAGACACTACTTTGCATCACACTTTAAGTTGTTAAAGTAGTTTCAATGAGAGGGAGGTGAGACACTAAAAAAAACCGACAAAGATAACACAATTCTTTGCCAATTCTTACATCAAAGTGTAACTAATTTTCCCAATTCTTAATAATTAATGTACAAAGAATCGTAAAATAAGACAAGCTGATCTGGGTTTAAAAAATGTAGGCTACATACTACTACCTAATCAATAGTCATCTAATAATCTGTAGTCTAACGCTGCTTTAAATCAATCATATCAATAGTGCTCTTTAAAATTAAGAAGTACCTGCATACCTAGCCTTTCAATACAATGTTTATTCTTAGTATCCTACTGCCTTCCAAGTTTTTAGTGACCCACAATTAAACACGCCCTGCCTCTATACAGATACTAGAAATCCGGGTCAATTACAAAGAACAAATAACAGTTAAAAAAATTCAAAATGAAAGAAAATTTTACTCTGAAAAACTGTCTAGTTGTCTATGTTGTAAGTACACTGTTAGTATGCATATCTGAACATACTAAGCATTAGCATATTAAAGTACAAGTAAACGAATTGACAGGAAAACACTTCCAAACACATATTACCAGTTTTATTCTTAAACCAAAATATTCTTCCAAGCAGTTAAATCTAGATGAAATTTTGTTTAGAACTATTTTTAAAATTGATTCAGAGAACTCTTCTACGAAGTGACTAACAGCCTCAAATACCGAGAAACATCCCTAACATCCTGTTCAAATTGAAAATTTGTTTTGGATTTAAGTGGTACCCTAACCCCCTGCCCCAACACCTGTAGAAGGCAGTACTGTATATGCAAATAGAGGTATTTCAATGTTTTACATCTGAATATTTGAAACGTTGCCATTGTTTCCCACCTATTTCAAAGGAAAAAGTAAATTATGCAAATTTAAAACGCGCACACAAATCCATGTACATAATTATTTCGGTCTCGATTTAAAACATTTAGATTTCCATTAGGCATCGGCCAGAACTGAATTGGTATTGTACGGTAAAAGTCAAGTTTCTCCGCGGTAACTTTCTGGAACTAGCAGTCCAAATAGCTTGCCCTCATATCCAAGTACCTTACAGCCTCAGCTACACCCAGGGCCTCCACCTCACTTGCAATACGAACGCCAGGAGGGAGGCTGCGAGGGAGCCGTGTGTGTGTATTTATGTGTAGATAAGTGCACGCGCGCTCCCGCGCAGCTCCCCACCCCCACCCCGATACTTTTCTTCAGTGGAAACAGAGACTCCAAAGGTTACCCTCAATATCAAAACCCCAACCCGATCACAGTCAACTAACAAGACTGAAGTGTTTTAGTTGCGCAGCGCAACTTCTCACAGCCTACCCCAAGGTTTAACAGCAGATGGGAATCTGGTGAAGAGAAACCAGGGAGGAGTCAGGGAGATAAGGAAAAAGTGAAAGGGCCGATCCCCCAGAAATGCGTTTAAGTTTGGAACCAAGATCAGGTTTCGCGAATCTGCGCCCATCCCCTCTCCCCCTTCCGGGTGGAACTCGTTAGCAGCAGCAGCGGCAAGCCGGCCCACCTTCCCTCCCTAGGCACCCTACGAGACCAGGGCAAGTGAGGGCGGCGAGCGAGAGCGGACGCCCGGAGGGCCGGCGTGATCCCGGGCCGCCGCCAGGCCTCCGCAGACCCCAGCCCCGTCACCTGTGGAGAAGGCGCCCTCCGCCCGGCCTCTCTGCCCTTCACGCCGACCGTACTTGTGCCGCGGCAGCCGCTCCCGCCCGGCCTGCGAGGACCGAAGCGGCACCAGGCTCCCCTCCGCGGCCGCGGGGCCCCAGCCCTGGAACTGGTTACAACCGGCGGCGGGAGGGTCCTCGCGGGGAGGGGGCGGGCAGGCCCCGAGGTGCGGGGTCGCAGGGTCCTACCTAACAACGTCGGTCTCCTCCGTCTCCTCCTCAACGGCAGCGGCCCCGGCGGTGGCAGCGGCGGCGACATTCCTGGGGAGCGCTCCCGCCACCGCCGCCTCCTCCTCCACTCTCTGCTCGCCTCTCGTCCCCGGCGCGCTCACCGAGCGCCGCGTCCCTTCAGCCACTTCCCCCCGCCCTCCCAACACACACGCCCAGAAACCCTAAGCCCCACCGGCTCCCGCTGCCTGATAACCTGCCCGCCCCCCTCCCCGCCACCAACGGTGGCCCCGTCCCTCCCCCCTTCCCCTGCGTCCGCCGCCGCGCCGGGCTCAGTAATGGCGGCCACTCGGGCTCCCTCGCGCTGACGGATCCCTCTCCCTCTCTCCCGAACTTTACCTCAGCATCTCTCCCGGCGCGCACCGCCGGAACGCGCGCGCGCGCGCGAAGCCACACACTCGGCCCGGGGCGGAGTGGCGGCGCAGCCAGGACCCGGAGCGCGCCCGCGCGCCCGCGCTGCCAGCCCCACAATTCCCCGCCCCCGCCGTCCTCACCTCGCGACGCCTCCCGCGCTGCGCGCCCGGCTCGGCCCCGCCCCTGCCCTCGTCTCCCGGGAGCCGGGCAAGGAGCGAGCTGTGGAGCTGGAGGGAGGGGAGCGAGCGCGCGGGGCCGCGCCCTCGCTCGCGTCCCCGCTCCCGGATTGGTTTCTGCCCCTCCCCCTTCTTCCTCCGCCTCTCCCATCCATTGGTTCTCTCTGCTACTCCATTGCTTCTCACCTTTTCCCTTTTACCCATTGGTGTGAATATTTTCCCTCAGCTTTCTTCTTTTTCCGTATTCTGCTCCTCCTCCGTCCCATCCTCCACGCTTTAGAAGCTGCATTAACGTGCACTGTAGTCTCCAAACCTCCCCTGCTTTCTCCTTTTCCATCATTCACTTTTTGCCCGTAACTCAGAGCAAACCACAATACTGCAAGAGAACCTGATGTGTTAGCCGTTGCAAAACAGCTACGAGCACCGAATGCTTCTCGATAAATCTCTGAGCGTTAAAGAATGCAGAGGGAAAATACAGTATGCGCCCCAGCTTGTTTCCTGGGACACGTTCGTGTGTGTGCTCCTGGATGTGTGGCCAATTTTCTGCCTGAGGAATCTCTTGCCAGCTACAGACTTCGCCCGCCCAGGACTTGGGGCCACATTCAAGAGGACAAAACTCCAAGGAAGAGTTGTCCCTTTCTCTGTTGTTACAGCCCAGGGACTCGGGCCTGATTTAGTCCCTTCCTAATGGGAGTTGAGCGAGATGCCAAGTCTTGATATGATCGTTGGGGTGGCCCCAAAGACTCCAGCTCACACCACTACTATCCCAACTTTATCAGCTGCATGGCTTGTATTATACTTCCATACATATATTAGTATCTTTTTTACCTCTAGAAATTTCACAAGCTTGGGTGCACACTGAGCTTTCCGTGTATTTCCTATTTGTGCATTGACTGGTATAGGAAGACTTGTAAAAAACCACGGCCTTCCTTTTCAACGTTAAAGAAACTGAGGGTCCTGTGACTCCCAAGGTCACCAGAATCTTACTTATAGAGAGGTCTTAAAGTAGTTGTCAGCACATAAAAGAATGAGTAAAAACACAAATCTCACTGCATTTGTTAAGTCTAAAAGAAAAAAGTAATTTGGGGACAATTTCTCTTTAGGAAAGATTTATTTCCCGCATTGAAAAAAGTTTATCAGTAAAGTTAACATATAAAAGCTCTTTAAAATTCAAGTTATTATTTCTGATGTTACATAAGGTACTGGAGTTAGCCAAGGTTGCTTTTTAGTGTTATAACGGTGCAGCTGCTAGCAAACAGAAGTATGTTTATAGTCTATTAGTAAAGAAAACAAAAAATGCCTGTTGGTAAAAATCTGTTAGAAAATATTTGTCGGTAAATCTGTCACAATATTCCAGCAGAAGTTCTGTTCATTTGTTCCTTCTCCCTTGCCCATTCATTCTCCGTATTTTCAAAGGTAAACTTAAAAGCTAGAAAGACATTTCTGTTTTTTCTATGTATCTCTTACTCCTCAATTTTAACAAAATTCCAATTCCAGCCTCTCCCTTGTGTCTGAATGCTACCAGGCAGATCAAATAAGGCTAAGTTAAAGACTATAGATGCTTTATTTGTCGAGTGACAAACTATAGGCAAGGGAAAGGGCATTGAAAAAAGCCTGTAATGAAAATAGGAAAAAATAGAGACAGGAATTGGAGAAAGGAGTTCAAACCGTGCTACTAATACCTTAGGTATGTCACTTAGAAAGATTGGAAAGCTAATATATTTAAATACATGTTTTCGTCTTTGCACTAAAAGCTTAAAATACATGAAACCAACATCTGAGTAAAATGTTAGTTACTATATAGGTGTCCAACCTAAATATAATTTAAAAGTTATTTCCCAGAAAACTTTTAATCATGGACATGTAGAGTATCAATATAAAGTCAAATCAGATCTTTGAAAGCAAAAATTAACTTTAGAAACTGTAGTTTTCAGTTACAAAACATGAAACTGGAAGAAAAGATTTGAAATATTTTCACTTAATGAAGACACTAGAAAGTATTTTTAAAATAAAGTATTTTAAATGTTAATTTCATAGATGACATTATTTTTATTCCTACATCCACCTAGATTTAAGGAATCTGGAAATGTATGGCTTTCTTATTAATACTAATAATCTAAAGCTACATACAAGTAAGTTATCACTTTTATCATTTTTATGTTGCTTTTCTGAAAAATGAAATATACAGCTTTCTGCACCAGTACAAATCTGAAAATAGGATTTGGGGGCCAATACTCTGTGTTTAACAATGCTTATATCTACATTATATACCCACAAATAAAAGGCATTAAAGAACAGAGGGAAAAGGATACAATGTCATTTTTCAAACTTGATAAGTAGCTGTGGCTTCAGAGAAAAAGCTTTAAAACACTCATCCTCCCCACCCAAAAGGGTATATTTTGAGAAAATAACGAATTTATTTTCTTTATATGTACATGTGCAAATGTGAGGGAGAGGTAGAATAAATATTCCCAAGCCTTCTCAGATCGACTTCTCTCCTTATCTAGAATAAAAAATTTAAGCACTTATACTGCTGTACTGGATAATTAAAATCTGAAACTTTGTTCTCCATTTACTTTGAAAAAAATGGCAGAATAAAGATTTCAGTCAGGCACTTTAGATTTTTAATTTAAATATTCTCTCCACAAATTTCTACTTCTTCAACATATCCTAATAAAGTATTAATATGCATGTTCTTTTTTGAATCAAAAAGGGGTGACAGTCGTAAAATATGTTATCATTCTGGTCTCTCCTGTGAGGGGTAACCGTTCAATATTCAAATGCTTGAATGTGAAGTGGCTTCAAAAGAATTTACCCTATAGAAGTAGCTACACCCCCTGCTGGAAATCTTTGATCATAACAACTCTGGTTTCTGTAGTCTCAACTGAGAACATGTGAAAAGTCAAATACATGTGGGACCTTTCTACTCATGACAAGAGTGATAAACACTTTTGCCTGTCTGATACAAGACAGGCTTTTGGAGAATAAATTATCTCAGAATATCTTCTTGACTGCAAACAAAATACACAAAAAGTTTGGAAAATAATGCTGCAAATAACGAAATATACTAAAAGCACTTATAAGTTTGTTATCCAGTTTCTGACTGCACTTCCCAACTCATTTCCATGTTATCCCCACCTAACACCTGGAATTCTCTCTTTCTCCCTATCTCGTACAGTTAGAAATGCGGGACTAGAAAGGCAGGTTAAGATGAGGTGTTATTCCTGCAGGTAGACAAATCATGGTATATCAATAACCATAGCAGTCATTTGCTGAGATGATGTGCTTAAGGGCTTTCCTCAAATCTTTTTATAGCTACCAATGATATTTTCGACATGAAGAAAAGGTGCTAATAATGTCTTGGTTGTAACTACAGAAAATATTTTGACAAAAAATAAGGTAACTGTGAGCATGAGACTGGAACAGGAGGTAAGCAATGCAGTGACTCTCCTGGCATTTTATTCCACAGATCCTTATTCTTCTGATTCTCTAGATTTGTATTTTCAGAGTGAAATCCCAAAGATGGTATTAGAGTCTAGCTTCAAAATGTCATGTTTGTGCCACTGTGGCCCTAGGATATAACTAAAATTATGCACTCTATTTTAAAATAATTAGTATTTTATAAAGATTATTAGTAACACAGACTCCTTTAAAAGAATAACAATTCATTCTGGTCTCACCAGCACAAATACTTTAATTAGACAAAAATTTTCAAGTTATTTTCTCTCACAAAAGGAGGTATTGTTGGGCCATCTGGACCCTCCATTGAGTCTTTATGAAAGATCTCAGCTTGAATTTAATCAACCCCAATAAGGTTAACCCTATAAAGCTAAAAAATAATTGTAAAGATTGGTGAGTGAAAGATTTAAATTCTTTCTTTAAGATTGATACCACTGTCAACTTGTAAATCGTTTCAATAGGAAACATGCACTTACTTTGTTTAACTAATCACATGAATGTAATTTTAATTTTTATGAATTTTCATATTTTCATTATGTTTAGACCAAATTTAGATTGTGAGCTCCCTATTTAGAAATCATAAATGAATATGTGACTCTATACAATGACTAGAAAGGCATTAATAGAAAGCTCAACAAATTTTGATAATATGAAACACTATAGGTTTTATAGATTTCTGTGAATTTTTTGCCAACAAGAAGGGCTTATGTTATGCTTTGAAGTACCAGCTGAGATAATCACTTTGGGGAAAAAATCATTTAGAGGAATTGCTGAATTATCTTGCAAAAATTGAGTTAGATGTCTTTCCCCAAGTACAACCTACATTCTCCACATAACATCTCTCTAGCAAGTAAATGTGTCTGTTACTAGCAACAGATAACTATGAGTCTGAAACATCAGGGAACATTAAAAAGAACTGGTGCAACATAAGAGGTTCTGCAATCAACAGTAAGGTGGTTAATCACTCTGCAATTATGCTTCTATCAATTTTCTCTATTATTATAAACTATCATGTATGGCAAATATTTGCCTTGCCAATTTATGCTTCTGAATTGTCTCCAAAACACCAAAATTATCATAGCTGTTTCTCTAGATCAATAAATACATATTTCTAAATACTTTTCAGAAAATAATGTGACATTTCTAATGGACATATCATCTTTTAGCTATATCTATATCTATTAAATAATAAGGAATATCTTCTTTCCCCAACTTGGCTTCTTACCTCTCCTCAGCATAACCAAGGACAGGGCTCTGTCACATTGTTTGAATCTAGTTCTAATTCTCATAGAAATGGATATTAAATAATTCTTTTTCATTCTTGGCCAAGAAGGTATTTTGATGAAGAATTCTTAGGTTTTATAAATATTACAAATTAAAAACTATCTCACAAAATTTATAAAGGGCTACATATATCTTATAAATCAAAGTCTTATAAAAAATTTAATGGAGGCAATTATTTAAAATATTTTAGGAGTATGTATTTATTGAGCTAGAAAAATAACCACAATAGTTTATGTGGAGAAAAAAGGTCACAATACAAAGCAATAAAGGTAGCATTTTAAAAAAAAAATTGGAAATAAGGTGATAATAATGTTATCAGATTTAATCTAGGTGGTAGAATTATACCTAATATTTTGTGTTGTTTTGTTTTTGCTTTTTCTATAGTTTCCAATTTTCTACAATGAGCATATTTTTTATTGTACAGTAAAAATGTGAATTTTTGTGGGTTGAAAACTGGGAAAGACAATTTGTAAAGCAAGATAAGGTAACTTTTCTTACACCAACAAAACTGCCTACCACGTATCTCTTTATTTTCTGTTTTGGCCTTTCTTTTTCTTCTTTATCTTTGTTCTCTCTTACTCTCCCTTTATATGTTTACTCCTTTCTTTTTAAACATTGTAAAATTTTTCCCTTTTTTTCTTCTTTCTTAATTATCTCTTAGGCCTCTCATAGACCACTTTGGGCATTGGCTGGTTGTCTGCTTCAACCATGTAATGGAATGAAATAGACTAGGTAAATATATTATTGTCTATTGTCTTTAATGGTTTATTTTTAGTTCTTACAGAACAAAATATATCAAACAAAACCATGTTACATTGCTTCTTCAACATGTAAAATTCAATGGTACTGTCTACATTTCAAATGGTCTCATGTAGTGTCTTTTTAAAACTGTTTTTGTATTATGACTTCATTCAAAAGCATTTGGGTGCAGACAACAGATAGTTTTTACTAATGCTAATAGAGTCAAGCTGGTCTTTCCACAGGTTCTGATCTTCCCCTCTTGGACCCAAGGTAACTTGATGATAACTTGTCATCTGGGTGATTTCCCACTCGACTTCACTAATACTTGGTATACCTTTTCATACTACTGCCCTGGTAACTGAGGACTGCTGTTCCAAGTTGCGGCATTTCTTTTGTAGAGCTACTCCATCACTCTATATTCCTCAGCATAGCTCAATCAATGCCTTATTTACAGTGCAAAGGAACTGTTATGTGTAAATTAGTGTGTCATGGAAAGCTACTGAACTGGGGGATCTGTACAACTGAAGTTTATCTCAAATTCTGCTTAATGTTATGATCTTTAAAGTCACTGAACCTCCCCGAGCTGGTTTTCTTATCCATAAAATGGTGCTTTGCCACTCTTAACATTTAGTTGAAGTTACTTTGCAGTTATTCCACAGACTAGGCTTCACTTTTTTCTGGTTTACACATAATTCAACACCCATCTACTCCGACCATCACTCTCAAAACAAAGCTGTTACTCTTAGCTTTAGTTTACCTTTTGGTCTGAGACTCTTACTTCCTCTTCCCTACAAAGATGAAAATTAAGATGTACTATTTACCTGTATCAATGTGATAATTATATATTGCAAATACATACTAATAAAAAAGTAACAGAAACCTTCAACTTGAGGAGACCAAGTAAATTTATTTTGTTCAAATCCAAATTCTTAAAATCTATTTCACTAGCTTTGGCTTTCCAGACATCTCAGAACAAACTCCTCCCATTCATGTTGTAAGTTTCCCTACTCTGCACCTTCTTTGCCAAAAGATTACCTTGTATTTCCTAAGCCCACACTTCTTAAAATCCCCAAATTTATTCATCACCTAACAGTACAACACTCCCAAGCAGCACAGCTTCAAGAAATACAATCCAAGGCATAGCACATTCTGGGTCCTAACAGACCTGTTCAGAAACCTATGTAGGCCATGTCTTTTTCTCTTCTTCTGTTTATTTATTATCAATCTTGTTTCCACCCTTAGCCCCAAACAACCATTATTCTTTCTTTCTCCAGAGATTTTATATTTCCATTGATAATGTATGACTATTCTAGTTTCCCTGTAAGCTGGCCAACACTTATTGTCTAGCAGTTTATTATAGCCATTCTAATAGGTATGAAGTAGTATCTCATGACATTAGACATCTTATGTGCTTTTTATTTTTTTTAATTTTAAAGAGGATAAAACAGAATAAAACCAATCAAAACAAACCAATATAAGAGATATAGAACTTCAAAACATTATGATATCAACAATAGATACCATAATGCCTTTTGATATCTTCAAAATAGCTATGGATAAGTTCAGATATTGTAAAAATCAAACAGAACAAAATGGAATAGAAACAATAAAAACAAAACAATGAATGCAATAAAGGATTTCAAAACAAGCCAATAATAAATCCAAAATTGCTACCATAATATATCTTGCTACCCTTGAAATAGCTTCTCCTGCCATCAGGTTTAACATAATCAAACAAAACAAAAGAGAATAACCCAACAAAACAATGGAAATGATATAGGACCTCAAAACAAGACCACAGGGAATCAACAATGGCTAAAACCCTCAGAAGGAGATCCCCCTAGATGCTACACTGTGTACTGATGTCCTCTGAACCTACGATCAGACCGCTGGCCCTAGACCTGCAATGTCGGTGAAACACCGAAGCACCACAGGCATCCGATTGCACTTCACCTTGATAGCTATCATCACAGCCTGTGTTTCTGTGGATCAGCTGGTTGTTTGCTTCGGGGTGGGCAGCCGGTTGTTGAGAGAGTTGATACTTCTTGTTTGCCAGCACAGGCACAGAGAGTAGCTGGGGTCTGGCGGTTCCCAGTTTGGCAGTGGCCTGTGCATGGTGCTGGTTCCCAGACCAGGCTTGTTTGCTGGTGGGGAGCACTGTTCGCTCCCCGCTGCAGTCCGCAAATGGTGCTGATTCACAGGGAGAGGCTTGAGTATAACTGATCCCAGTCCAGGGGCGGCCTGCGCATGACGCTGGCTCCCAGGGCTGCGGCCACAGTTCTCTCTTCCCCCCAGTCCGCAAATGGCTGACACCTTACATGCTTATAAAACATTGGTGTAATGTATTTGATAGTATATCTTATCAAGTCTTCTGCCCTTTTTAAATCTAGGAAGTTGTCTTCTAATTGAGTTGAATTTTGTTGTGTCTGAATTAAATTCAAAACGAACCCTTAAAGTCTTTTCTTAATACAAAATGGCTTTATTTTCCTTATGACACTTCCCAAGATCCACCTCCTTACATGCTTGCAGTACTTCTTTTTCCCATTTTGCAAAAACCGTAAAATTTCATTGAGTAAAATTCTCTTTAGGGCATTCACAGCTGGTGTATGTTTTTGTGGCAGTAGTGGTTGTTTTGAACTTTCTTTCCCTGTGTTTCCTTGTGCAGTTTTCCAGTTACTTACTTTTTAAAGAAATATACTCTGTCAAAAATATCTGAGTGAAAAGATTATTAAACAGTGACCAATGTCTTCTCTGACCCACTTACCACTGAAATCTCCACCTCAACATCATGATCTTTGAGCAGGACTTTTGAGGTATGTCAATCTAAAGTGAGGGACAACAACTAGCCTCTCTTTGGTGTCTGATTTATTTTCAGTTAGTGTCTTTGAATGTGAATTAACTCTTTTAAGTCAGAGTAGAACAATTTTAGAGCAGTTCAAAATGTTCTTTTCATTTGACACCTCAAAATACTAACAACGCTTTTAATATTTTGCTGTTTAAGACAACTCCTTCTCTCCAAAGAAATCACTTGCCACAGTTATTTAAGGATTAGAAAGAAAAGAGGTTACTGCAGTTGGCATACTCACTTCTGATTTACTGTGTGCACATCTGCAGTGTGGCCCCCGGGTTCATGTTACTGTGGTACGCATCCCAGGTGTCATCCTAATTCTAATAAAAGAGCTCTGGCTTTGACAATGTTTTGTGTGTTTGCCTTGTAATGGAACAGGCTGCTAACTATTCTTTGAATTTACCTGAGAGTGAAACTTTTCACTAATCATGTCATCAATTAACTCACTATAATCTAGTGCCATAACTCACCATTCAATAATAATACCTTATCCATTTTAGCTAAATCATCACAATTGTATGTATTTGCAAAAGTATTTTCTGATCAGTTGCCATTATGCATTCCTACAGCTTAGAACTCATGCCTATCAAGAAAATATAAGGAAAAAGTCCTCATTTGAAAAGTGACTTTTTATACAAAGCATGAATATCTTAGGAATACTGACAAATTACATATCCTAGAACACTACCAAGTCCTACTTAGTCCTAGTGTTTATCTAAATCTTATTTAGCCTTAGTTTTTGCTTTAATTTTGTTGTTACTGTTTAAAAGTGATACATTTTGCATATAAGTTGGTTGTAGGGTAATTATTTCTAGTTTATTCTGGATTATTTTATATACATGCTCTACTTGAAAATTTATATATTCTGAAAATTCAGTATGATCTCAAATTTGTACAAATGTGAATTGTTAAACATTCTGGAAAAAAATACATCAAAATAAAAGAGTGGTTGGCTCCTGCTAATATTCATTTTGTATTTTTTCTTATATATTTACTTTATATTATTGTATGTAGTTTCTTATATATCACTAAGTTTTTTTAAAATTTAAAAAAGAAGATATTTTTAAATAATGTATATGAGCTAATCATGTTTCTTTTCATTCAACACATTCCAAAATTATACTGGATAGTATAATACAATGCAAATTTTGAATGTTAGGTAGATGTTCTCTTTGGAGTACAACTTTGATACATTCTCTTATTTAGCAGCAATTGAATTCACTATGTGCCAAAGATTGTGCTCAAGCCAAAAAAATTAAAGATATTATTTCTGCCTAAAACACGTTCTTTTCATTTTTTTTCTTCTTTCTTTCCCTTTTTTAAAATTTTGTCACAAGATTGGATCTTAACTGAGAAGGGCTATAGATTACATCTTTTAATGAAGAGTAAAAAAGTCATTTTCTGTCACACTATAAAAGTCTCATCATTTACAATTTCTCATTTTAAATATGACAAACATGACAAGAGAAGTAGAATTAGAGATAAAGATTTTGGAGAATGACAAATTTGAATGGCTAAAAATTTCTCTTTTACCAAATTGACCAGCTATCTTGCTCCAATCACTTTCGTGATGAGGCTATATTTTCCAAACCACATTCTACACTTGGATTTATTTATTTATTTATTTATTTTTTTGTACCAGGGATCGAACTCACAACCTTACATTTGCCAGGCAGACACTTGTGCTGCTGAGCTAAATTCCTGGCCCCTCCAAACTCACATTCTAAATAGTAGAGGCACTTTGCATCAGCCCTGTTGTTTTTCTCTTCTATTGTCAGACTCATGTTTTGTCATAATCTCGTTTTGTGTTATTTGTTTTGTTTTTTGCAGTCTTCATGTGAGGGCCATGCCTCCACATGACAAAGTGGCCACTCTGAGACCAAGCGAAACCTTGTTTTAACTGGCATGTAACTGTTTTCATTTGGGTTTCTGTGGAATTTAAAAGTCTGCAACTCATCTGAAATAAGAGCATTCCAAAAATTCCATTTCATAGAAGCTATTCCTCCTTCATATGCTGTTTTTATTTCCTTCAATATAACTAAACCTTTAGCAAGACATTCCAAGAAAAGTGACAAAAGGATGTGTTTTAAAACAAAGAAAACACAGAATTGTTATACAGAAAGTCCTTCTGGTAGTGTTAATAGTAATGCCAGCAGAATAACTAGAGTTAATAATATAAAATCATAATATAGTTAGGTACTTAAAATATTAACTTTTAAAGTGGTCCAGAAAATTACAAAATTAAAAACACTTACATATGTGTGATGATTCAATATAAATAATATTCCTAACTCTTTAGTCATATATGTTCTTTCTCAAATTTTTATACAAAATCTAGACTTTTCTGAGTGGCCAAGTTTTAGGCTAAAAATCTTAAATTTCTTTTAAATACAAAGCTGATTTTTCACCTGAAGTAATTTAAGTGCAAAAAGAAACTTAAGGATAGGTTGTACAGTATCAGCTCCCCATGCATCTATTTTGATGTGCTGATAAAACTCATGAAACTTAATGGGGATGAGATGCATACATCCAGGTGAACACGGAAACTGCAGAATATAAGAGCAGAGAAAATAGGGAGCATGTTCTGTGAATTCCAGCTGGTTTGTTGAATAGACATTAAGGTTGTATTCCAGCTCCCTTGTTAAGGCTTCTGAGAGAATGCCTCTGCTCTATTTCTTCTCTTGTTTTCTTTTCTTTTTTTTTTCAAACTGCCTTTGTGCAGATTCACTGTAGAATGTTTTATTCTAGTGATGTGTTACTCGCTGTCTCTTCATCGAGCACAATTTAATACAAATACTTCTGAGTACACCAATTTATGGGAAATATATTCCTAAAAGCAGAAGTAACAGGTTCTTGTGCTTGAGAGAAGGAAAAGTGTTTTCAACTGTGTGAGTGATGAAGAAAAAACAAAGGGAAATAATTTTACACTGCCACAAGATTAAAAAGAATGAAGAACATCCTGGTAGTGTAGGTTTTAAAATTTTATAGGGTTTTGTGGGTTTTAGAGTAGTGTTTCAAAACCAGATTAGTGAACCTAAACATTTTTTTTTCACATACCTGTTTAAAGTATGTCTTCTTTTGGAAAAAGTGCCTATTTTGGTCATTTACCATTTTAAGATCAGGTTATTTGAATTTTTTTTGTTGTTGTTGTTTTGGAGTTCTTTATGTATTCTAGACATTTGTTCTTCGTCTGATGTATAATCAGCAAAAATATTTTTTCTCATTCTGTAGGCTGTCTCCTCATTCTGTTTCCTTGGCTATATCAAAGCTATTTAGTTTGAAGTTAAAAAGATTTGTCTATTTTTGCTTTTGTTTCCTAACTTTGGGGATCTTGTTGAAAAAGAAAGAAAGAAAAAATTGCCGAGTATCCTGAAGTGTTTCCTCTGTTCCCCCCCCCCCAAGAGTTTCATAGTTGATTTTTGTGTATGGTGAGAGATGGGGTCTAGTTTTACTTTTCTGCATATGAGTATCTATTTCTTCCTGCATTATGAGAAAAGTACCATTTCCATTGTGCATGTTTTTAACAAGTGTTGAAAATCAGTTAATTGTAGACTCCTGGGTTTACTTCTGGATCTCTATTCTGTTTCATTGACCTACACATCTCTTTTTATGCCAATACTATATGGTTTTGATTAGTATATATTTGTAATGTATTTTGAAGTCAGATAATGTAATGCTTCCTGCTCTGCTCTTTTTGCTTGATTACTTTGGCTATTTGGGAATATGTGCATGTGTGTGGTTCCATATGAATTTTACAGCAGTGCAAATCAAAACCACAGTGAGTTAGCACTTCACACTTAAAGGACAAAAAATAACAAGTGTCGTCAAGGATGTGGAGAAAGAGAATCCTAATACACTGTTGGTAGGAATATAAATTAGCACAGCTGTATGGAAAGCATTATGGAAATTCCTCAAAAATTTTTTAATCTTCAGCATATGGAAAGCCAATTTTTCTAGTACTATTTATTAAGGAGGCTATTTTTCTCCAGTGAACATGTTTGGACCCTTTGTCAAAGATGAGTGTGTTTATAGTTGTGCCTGCATCTTCTATTCTGTTCCATTGATCCTCAGGTCTATTTTTTGCCAATACCATGCTGATTTCACAAATTCAAAGGAAATAAAACTAGTCTATCAAAAACAACATCCATATTTCTATGTGCATTTCAGCACTATTCATTATACCAAGTGTTCACTGAAGGATGACTGTGTAATGAAAATGTGTATGTATACATATGTATATGGAGATAAATACTCACAGTGGAAATGTGATGTACAATGGAATGGTACTCAGCTATAAAAAGAACAAAACTCTGACATTTTGATTATGAGGATGGAACTGGAGATCATTATGTCCAGGAAAATAAGCCAGCACGGAAAGATAAATACCTTATGATCTCACTCACACATGGAATCTAAGAGTTGGCCTTGAAGAAGTTGAAAATAGAATAATGGTTCCTAGAGTTTTGGAGAGTAGACGGGAGGGGTCAGTGCTGAAACTTCAGTTGACTAAGTCAAAGTTCAATAGGAGAAACGAGTTCTGATGTTCTGCTGCACAGTAAGGTGACTGTAGCTCATATAATGTACTGTATATTTTTAAAAGCTAGAAGAAAACCTTTAAATATTTTCACAATAGAGAAATGATAAAAGTTTTAGGCACAGTACCATGGTTAGAATATATTATGGTTAGACTATTAACAATGTATATTTGTATCAAAACATCACATAATATTTCACAATAAAATGTACAATTTTTCATGTCAACTGGAAAAAAGAAAACAGAGACAGCTGTGTTGTTGGTTAACTTAGGGTAAAAGACTAGTTAAATGTTTCCATGATAGCTCATTGGTCAAGTCAAAAATACCTTAAAAATCAAATATTCTATGTATCTTACCATGCCTCCAAAACAAAGACATTATCCTTTGCTTGATATGACCACGTGGTAAAATACCCAAGTGGCATGCTGTATATATTAGGATAGTATATTGCTTTATATGGTTCATTGGAATAGTCTGTGTCTTTAATATGAGACTCATCTTTACATTAGCACTACTGATATTCCATTCCCATACCTCATAGTAACAATAATGAATAAATGAAGAATTAAATCATTAATGTTTTCCAATGTTGGTAACCTTTTAAATTATCCAACATTTTAAAAAATATTAGAAAAAGGAATTGTCACTTCCAAAACTTTCTATGGTTTCTATTTATCAAATGCAAAATAACAACAAAAATTCATGAATTTTTATTTTAAAATGAGTGGGTTTTGTTAATACTAGTGGCTTTTATGCACATTTTAAAAATGTGGGACACAATATGTTAAGTCTTCAGACAGTGCTTCATATGCTTCATATCTTTAGACAATACTTCATGTTAGGAAAAGTCAGTCCTACAAGGCCTCCAAACTTGAATGTTGGAAATAACAGAAGCTGATCATTCCTGGGTCTTCAGTAACTCCTTGAACACATGAAATGACATTTCTCTTTCAAACCCTAAATACCCTTAAAATGAAGAGATTGGATTAGCTGCTCTTGTAGAATCCTTTGAGCTTTAAAGCTGTTCCGATTATATTGGCCCCTTCAGCAACCATACACAACTACTTTTTAAGTGTTATGTGTGGATCTCAGTGTCCACAGGTAGCAGTAGTAATACGCATTTCATGCTAGAGAATTTGTTTATTTAAATATAATTTGGAAGAAATTTTTAAGAGTAAATGAATTAGCAAAATTCTAATCAGAGATGTTCTTAGTGTTTTCAATAAATTATTTTACTTTTAATTTTAAAATATTCAGTTACATTTTAACTTTAATGTTTAAAGACTTATTTTATACGTTTACTTTTCTTCAGTAATACAATGCGACAATTACAATTAGCATTTATTTTACTATGTTTTTCCTAAAATGAGTTCTTATGCAAAACTAAATGACTTAACACAAAAATATACGTATATAATATCTAAATTTCATGCACGTATTTTCCCTTTTGTCAATCATTTTAATTCTCAGTGGATATTTTAGTTAGCCATATGAATAACTTTCATCCTTAGCTATACAGTAGTTGTCATGCTTTATTATATGTATTATGGTTTACATCTAAAACGTTCCCCCCAAACGCTCATGTTCAGATGTGGTGCCTTTGGAAGGTGATTGGATCATGAAGATGCTATAGTTAACAGGATTAGTCCACTGGGGAGTTCACAGCTGATTATGCTGTTAGGAGGTAGAGTCTGGCCAGAAGATGAGTCACTGAGGCTGTAAAAGGAAAGGTGTATTCTCCCTGGTTCTTCTCTTCTATCTCTGCTTCCTCACCGCCACAGATTAAACAGTTTCCTTCTGCCATACTTTTCCATTATGCAGTTTCTGCAACAGAGCCACTGACCATGGACTGAAATCTCTGACGTTGTGAGCTAAAGTAAACCTCTCCTTCGGTATGGGTTGTCTACTGACTAGAAAATGACTAATATAAAATAATAGGGAAATATCTTTGCTCTGAAATACTGGCAGTCTAGAAATGAAAAGATTCTCCTTTAACAAATGGGAAGCCAATCTTTTAAGAGCAACTTCAGTACCCAATGTGCCAGCAAGAGTAGTTTTCATTTTGGAGCAATAGCACTATTCTCTAGAATAAATCAGTACCAGTTTAACAAGGATTTAGTGTGTTTGCATTTCATCCATGTATACAAATTTATACATTCATCCACTTATACATTGCATAAGAACTAAAGATTTCTATTAAGATGAAATAAACATGATAAGGATCCAGGGGGTTACCTGGCAATGCGAAAGAGAAAAATAGAGCCTAAAAAATGAGGTATGCAAATCCAGAAAACTTTTAGAGACCCAGGAATGCGGTACTGAGACTTCCTTCACCTCAGCCCTTCCTTTAAAACAAAAAGCTTTATCATTCCTGGGAAAAGATGGGATCTAAACCACATTGTAAGCCCCTGAAAAGGTTAGTCTCCTTCACAGTCACTTTGCTGGGAGGAGATTGATGCATTCATTGAAAATGACTCTCCAAACCAGCAGAGTAGGTTTTGCATCCTGATTAGACATTTGCAGATTCAGGGCTGCTGAGCAGTCTTTTCAAGAAGCTTTCCCAGGATTGCTTAGTGGAGTCAGCAGAAGAGGAGCGTCCTAAAAATACACTAAATAGGAAATGGTTCAGATATAAACTAGAAAGCGCTGCATGAGATAATTAGGGTCACAAGTAACTAGTCAGAAATTCTCAGGGTATAAATAGGTCCTTGATTGGCCACTGCATGATGAAGAGTATACCAGATGAGATTCTAGACACAGAGACAAATAAAAAATTGAAAAGCACTACTAATTTTCAAGGCTTACAGAAAAAATGATCAGTTATATAATCACACCGGAAACAATTAAATGAACCAAGACAGCCCATGTTATGATTTATATCTAGATGTCTTGCCGAAGCTTCATATGCTCACAGTTCGGGTTTTGGGGAGGCAATGGGATCATGAGGGCACAATATTCATCAGTGGATTAGTTGATTAATAAGTTTATAGCTAACCATGATTTTTGGAGACAAAGCCTGGTGTGTGATGAGGTAGGTCACTGGAGGTGTGACATGGAGGGAGACAGCTCCTTCCCTCCTTCCTTGATCTCGCTCTTCTTCTTGCCTGTTATGCTACTGCAATTCTCCCCTGCCATGCCTCCCATCCTTAGAACCAGTCAACTACATACTGAAATATCTATAAAGTGAGCCACAATAAACATTTCCTACTTTAATTTATGAATGCTGTGTACTGTGTCCCTGTAATGAGAAAGTAGCTAACATAACCTGCTTGTTAAGAAATTAATTCTGTGTTAATCTTGAGCCCTACATTTTTGCTAATCCTATTTCAGTTTAATCATTTTTACAAAACTGCATATACCTACCTATGTTTTCCAAATATTATTGTTTAGCAATTTTTCCACAGTATATTTACTTTTGATATGTGTCTCTGTGCTTTATTGCTTTGGACTGAAGAAAAGAGTCAGTGATCTCCAAGGACCCTTTTTCTACTTTGAAATTTTCTGATTTTTGAAGCTGTAGCATAAGCTTAACAATAAATGTAATAAAGAAGGTCAACTTTCAGTTGTGACCACAGCTAACAGGATAGGTGGAGAAGGACACAGGGAAAACAAGGGAGTCCAAGGGTATAGCCAAATGGCCCATAATTTAGGCCATTATCCAATAATAATTTTCTAAAATGCTACTGTCCTAGTTCCTTAACATTATTTGTAACTTCCTGTTTAAGAGGTTGTGATCTTAGAAATGTCTATGACATTTGAAGGATGTAATTCGAAACATGATTCATACAGTTGTAAATGAAATCATTTTAAAACTTTGAAAACTCATTTGCATTTCTTTCTCTAATACAAAAGAAACAGTGGAAGCATTACCCCATCCCCAACTCAGAAAGTACACATTAAATTAGCTGCAATCATTTTGTGATTTTTTTGATAGAACTGGCTTCCAGTTGCATAATCTACTAACAAGTATTTCATTACATTTTTGTGTGTCCTTTCAAATTCATGTTATGGGATATTTTTAAGTGAATACTTCATTTAAAAAGTTAAATTCTCTTTGAATGTATTGCAAGATAGAACTATAGAAAGTAAAAACTGTACTCAACTTTAAATCAAATTGGTCGTAAGGAAAATCAAACATTAAAACATCATCAAACTTTCTAATCAAATTAACAAGAGTGGCACAATCTTTCCTTGTTCCTCTTCTGCTTAAGAAGCTAAAGCTTCGTTATGACACCTTATTACACATGGAAAATCAGTTAAGGCAGAGCAGAATCACAATCTTATGCGAAACTGAGCAGAATAACAGCAAAAAGATATTATTAACTATTAAAATGATTATTTTAGCTGGCACTGAAAGATGACATGCTTCCAGGACTATTCTGTGGAAAGGTAAACTTATGTCAGTGAAAATAAACATTCTAATTGGAAGGGGAATGGTTAAATAAATCATACTGAGCTGCTTTGCAATAGTTTGCAACTATTAGAAAGAAAGCATTCTATTTATATGTACTAACATGAAAAGGCATTAGGTGCAGAAAATCATGTTGATTAGTGAAACAGTGGTGCCTCAGTTCTCTCCACAATTCTGGTTGCAAACTGAACTTGTTTGAGTCAACACTGAACATTGAACACTGAACCTGACCATTGAATTTAATTAGGTTCCCATCCAATTTGGTTTGTAATCAGAATCATGGAAAGGATCAAGTTTGTGAACCAAGGTTCTAGTGTATAAAAGCTGGAGACAACTTAAGTAAACAAATACATGCATTTGTATACCCACATAAATCTGTAAATTTAATTTAGGGGAAAGGTGTGTCAATTTAATACAGAGGAAAGTGGATGGAGCACAGGGAAGGGCTACAGAGAAAGCAAGAAAGAATTTGTTTATGGTTCTTAAACTTTTTTATATTATTTTAATCTTCCTCATTAAAATGTTTAAAATTAAAACACACACACAAACCACAGGCATCATTTGTTAACTAAGTGAAAAGAATAACAACAAAAAGCCTAAAATAAAGGAAGGATCCATAGCATACACTAAAGAATGGTAGTAGAAGTCTACTTGAGAAGCTGAAACTGTGTTAGTACCAGCTTCTTGTTCTTTTCTTGGTATCAGATGAGGTGTTTTTAAACACCAAATTTGGCAACCCAAAAGCATAATATCTCAGATTGACATCCACTGAAACTTCATACCATACAGATTGTATCATTTTGTATTATCTGTCAAGTGTGTCCCTAAAAGGTCACAAAATGCATACATTTTACTTATGTTTTTTTTTTTTAATATTTTATTTGATTACAGGTTTTTTTTTTTTTTTTTTTTGTCTTTTTCATTTTTACCGGTACCAGGGATCGAACTCATGACTGCCTGCTTACAAGGCAGGTGCTTATGCCACTGAGCTAAATCCCCAGCCCCATTTTACTTATGTTTAATCACCTTGAGTAGGTCACAAAACAAGTAGTTTCAGACTGTAAAATTTTTTGAGTGCTACGCAGGGGTCCTGAAACACGGTAATACTCCTCACATTGCCCACCTATTAATGACACATACCCTCAAATCATGGCCTTTTCTCACATTTGTAACATTTTTGACAAGCAACTTTCATTCAATAATGCTTGTTCATGTATATCAGCATAAAGCGAAAAGGATATACATCGGGACTTTTTCATTCAAAACTATGAAGCCATATTCAGACATATTTTATACTGTTGTAATTTTTTAGAATTATTAGAAGTAACATGATAATACATAATTAACTTAACTGTAATAATGAATGGTGTAGGGATTTTGTTCCATGGCACATAGATTTACCTAATTTACTCCTTTTCCTCCTCTCTCTTTCTTTTTTTTCCTCCTATCCTTTCTTAATGCCTGCTTTCAACAAATATATATTAAATATATTATGTTTCAAGCAGTACTGGTGGCTAAGAATTCAAACTTAATATGACATCATCATACCTCAGATGAGTTTATACAAAGTGGGATAGACCCATATGTAAAAATATAGTATCATAAAAATATAGTATCATAAACAAAATTCTGATGAGAAAAAGGTAACACTGATTGGGCATCTACTATATACCAAACACTATGCTAGGTATTTTATATACATTATTTACTTAATCTTCACAATTAACCCTCAGTCTTCATGTATGAATTTTTACCTTTTGCAAACAAGAAACTTAAACTGAAGGAAATTAAGTAGTATTAAAAATTCTCAGAGTATCTAAGAAATAATTAGCAAATCGTTAGGATGGTAAATTATAAACTTGTCTAGACTAATTCCTTACTACTACTTGCTCCAGAACAATGATCCAAAACTCTTTGGATTTGCCAAAATGCACTTCTAGACAGACAGACAAAAAGACAGGGCCAGGGATTTAACTCAGTGGCATAAGCTCCTGCCTGGCAAGTACAAGGTTGTGAGTTCAATTCCCAGTACCAAAACAAAACAAAACAAAAACAAAAACCAACAAGCTGTAGAGAGACAAAGAGACTGATACAGTTCATTACAATGAAACACAGTGTGTGTTTTTAATAGTTGAGTTTTTAATTTTAAGTATAAGAAGACAATAGTGTCATTTTGTTAACAAATACTTCAGAAAAAAGAGTTGATAATTGGGCAACTAAATTTCCTGAAAACAAAACCATTGGCACTATTTACAGAAAATGAATAAATCTAGAAATACTAATGAATGACTTATGTGATCTCCATTTTACCAGATTTCTTTAATTTCATAGTTTATATGCATCCTTAATGTAGGAGACATTTTTTCCTCCTTTTGTGGGTTGGGTGCAATAATGATATAGTTTTTTGTTTGATTTTGTCTTTGGGTTTTGATTTTGAGACAGGATCTCATTGTGTAGTTTAGACTGGCCTTGAATTCACTATATGGCTCAGGCCTTTTGAATTCACATGATCTACCTGCCTCAGCTTCTCAAGTGCTGGGATTACAGGCTTTCACCACCTTACCTGGCAATATATAACTTCGGTGCTTCACAATACCTTGTTTTTTCTTCAGGAATTCTGGGGATCAAACTGATGGACTTTTTCATGTTAAGCAAGCATTCTACCACTCAGCTATACCCCAAGTTCCAAGTATAGTTTCTATAGTCAAGAGGTATCCTAACATCTTAAGGTCTTGTAATTTTTGCATATTGTGTCTTATGAGATTTTGGGGGATTGAAAGGCCCTGGTACTTTATGGTTGGTAAAACTGAAGATCTACAAGTATCAACTACAGGAGGACAGGAAAGACAGTTAATAGGCTTTCCTTATAAATATTATACAGCTTAACATTTCTCTTTACTAATCAGAATGAAAGCATGTTGCCTCCTTCCTGCCTACAAACATATGGAATACCTACAGTGATCTGGGACTTGGGCTAGAAAATACAGACACAAAAATGAAATTGCTCACAGTTTATGAAATGGACTCATAAAGACATTATTCTACTCTAGTATAATACTATACTACTGAACAGTTATTGAGTTCTAGTCACTGTACTATGCACTTTGTATTGATTATCTCATTTAATATTTAAAAGAACTCTGTCGGGTGAGTGTTATTTATCTTCATCTTCCATACAAAGACAAACTGATAGAGGTCAAGCTTTCCCCCAAGGTCACATGTCAAGGAAGAAGTATTGACAAATACGTTTATATTTTAATTACCATAGAACGCTGCTATGACAGAGATATAAACAAAGAGCTACGAGAGCCACAGAGGCCTAAAGGAGAGTGACAGACTTGGCTTCAGGCAGTTTAGAAATACTTTATAGACAACATAGAGCTTGAAAGAAGAAATAGTAGATATTCACTGGGTGGAGAAAAGAAGAGTTCTAAGTTGGCAAAAAAGAAAAAACTACAAAGGCATAGTGATGTAAAAAGGATGGCAAAGATGAAGGAACAATTCAGGACCAGCAAGAAATGAGTCCATAGCTCTAAAGCCATGTGAGGAAGGTTTGCATGCTTGACAAAGAGTTTAGCTTTATCCTGCAGGCACAGAAGCAAGGAGATAGAGAGAGAGAGAGAGAGAGAGAGAGAGAGAGAGAGAGAGAGAGAGAGAAAGACTTATAAAAATGCAGGGAGTAGGCTGGTATACAAAAATCTACCTGTACTTGTAATAGTCTAGGAGATAAAGATGTTGCCTAAGTTCTATAGAACTCAGACAAACAAGAAGAAAGAACTCAGAGAAAGAAGAGACTGCTATAGTTTCACAGATACAAAGATTTTCAGACTGCCTATCCTGTGTAGGATATTGAGAGATAAGTAAGACCAAGAAAAGAGAGAAGTAATTATGTACACATCTTATGTGTGTCATATTATTGTGCTAAGCAGTTTCACATGTATTTTCTTGGTTAACATTCACAACATCCCTGAGGATTTATTTCTCTCTTTCTCTATTTTGTAGATGACAACTCTGTTAAGAAAGTTATCCAAGTTACACAGGTGATCACTAGCAGAGCTGGGATCCAAACCATCCAAGTCCATCTTATTTCAAAGTCCAAGGCCTTTCCACACGACAGAGTCAAGGACAGTAAAATTTATTGTTCCATTCTTTCCAGATGGCCTTCGTTGGATTTAAATACAGTATCTTCAAAAGCTGACGTGTTAAAGCAGCAAACATGTAAAAACAAGGGTTGCATAAGCAGATCTATAAAATACAAGGCTAGTTAGGACCTTTTAAAAATAGTCTGTATTTCATCTTTGTTTTCATACTCCTATTCTCCTAAAAGGAAAATTTCTGGAGATGCATACGCTATTTGTATTTGTGGTTTTGGAAACTTCCCAGAAAACAATGATCTCAAAAAAAGGATATGATGTTAACATAAAAATTACATTTAGCTTTAGCTAGCAACTCAATTCCTAGAATTAAGGTTATTACCAAAATGATTCTGAGTAGGGTTTATGTATTTTTATATGCATTCACACACTTACATGTACACACACACAAGCATGTGCAAGCACACATACACAAACAGTATTTATTTAGAGAAATCAGGGTAGCATGCTGCCTTTCGGACCTGTTTGCAAGATCATGTTCCTGTACTGAAAGTCCTAGCTACCACAGTTGTACTGTGGCAAAATGTCACTGTATACTTATTATCATTCATTAGCTTTTAAAAACCGGTTGGAAAAGATAATCCATATGTTGCAAGTGTTATATAAATATTAGATGTTGCTACATGTTTTATTATACACCACTGTTACTGCTGTTATTTTTCAGTCAAATTACTAGCATTAGTATTACCAGGGATAGACCCTGAAACCCATTTGGAGGCTCTAGCAAGAAAGTAGCAAGAAATTTAGATATCTTTGAGCCAAAAAAAATAATACTTTTTAAACTGAAAAGGGCACTCTCTTCAGATTAACAAATTTGCTCAACCAAACCAATCATTATCCCATGTTTCCTTCTTCTATGTTTTCTCTTGTTCTTCTTGTCTTTCAACAAACATCTTTTAAGCTTGATATCTAATTTGTTTTCTGTTTATCCAATAAGTATTTGGTGAGTGCCTCTTTCTACCCGGCCCAGTTCCTGGGATAGTGACTAAGAATCCTTCCTTTAATAAGTTACCATGCTAGTGGGCTGGTTTTACCAAAGGCCAGTGTCAGACACCGTCAGGACCCAGATCTGGCAATAAATAATGAGCAGGGAAAAGAAAACACCAGAGCTTCAGATACTACCCCTGACCCACTCTACTGCCAGATTCCAGGTATACAGCAAAGGGATTAAGAGAAAATTCCCCTCTTACTGCTCAGTGTATGCTTTGGGTGGTTACCACCTTCAGAATCTCATACTTCTGCAGCTGTTATGGTGGATCTCCTTTCCAACCAGCAGATGACTAATGCCAAGATTCAAAGTATTTCATGAGGAAAACCCCAGTCTGAAGGAACTGAATGCATTGTGCGTTACAATCAAGTCTGGCTGCAGAATGCACAGACACCTTCTCATTAGGTTTGAACCTAAACTGAAAGGCTCTGCAGTTGAGGAAATCACCCATGCACAGGCCACCTCCGCTGATCTAGAAACTCAGTCAGCAATGCCTGCAAGGCATGATCAGGAAGACTGAATCTGACCTCCTTCATACTTAAGCTTTTTCTCTGTAGCATCTTAATGAGTTTCCTTAAACCAAATCTTGGTTTTCCTTCAAAGTAAGAAAAGCAACAAGATTAAAAAATGAATCATTTAGAAATATTCTTTTACTATAGGATGTATGTTGATTTAAAACACTTTCAATGAGGGCATTTTAAGGGGATGACTACCACATATCTATTGTAAGAGATGCAACAGAAACTTTTTAAAAAAGCAGGTAAACTAAACCTTCAGAAAATTCACAAGTATTTTTTAAACCAATGTCAGCCTCTTTTCTAAACCAAACCCTTGCTAGGAGTAATAAGATATGAGGAAAATGAGTATTTTGAGAAACATTTCTTATTTTCCCTTTCCTCCTTCTGCTAGAGGTGACTAATGAGCAGTGAAATGGCCAAGGGGTAGGCAGAAAGCCACAAAGGAGAGGAGGAGGAGGAGGAGGAGGCCAAGGAAGAAGAAGGGAGAGAAATAATCCAAAAATGGTAGCTAGGTCTGAAACAATGTAGAATTCAGTGTATTCTCGCCTCACAAGATAAGGTGAGAGGCATGGAAATAATAGTTATGTTAGCTTAGGCAATGACAGTAATTAATAGTTGCATGCCTTTGACTATACCAAGCCCAGTGCCTGCCAGGTATTTTATATCCATTATCTCACAGCAACCGTACAAAGGTGGCATTAATCTTATTTTAAAGAAGAAAAATTTGGACACTCAAAGAGTTCAGTAATTTGCCCAGGTCCACATAGCAAGGTAATGGGGCCTGGATTGGAATCCAAATGCTATGCCATTTCCTTTCACCACAGGTCTCCTCTATAGCACTCCTTAAGCTCCACTGCAAAGCATTACACATTCTTCAAATGAAAATGTATTGTTATTATGTCAATTTAAATATATAAACTAGTATTCCAGTAGAACATGTGGGACATCATTGGCCTAGGGAATGTAACTTTATTTATTTATTTATTTATTTATTTATTTATTTGTCTTTTTCCTTTTTATCGGTACCGGGGATCGAACTCACAACTGCCTGCTTGTAAGGCAGGTGCTTATGCCGCTGAGCTAAATCCCCAGCCCCTGGAATGTAACTTTAACATGCATAAAAATTATCTAGAGAGCTTATTAAATTGCATATTTCTATTTCCACTTCTACAACAATTTGGACACCCAAGAAGTCTCTGTAAGAAATCCTCGGATCATATCCTGAAAAGTAATATCATAGATCTTATCTCAAATTGTCAATTTTCAGTTTATTATTCCTTTGCCTTATCATTCACTTTATTCTAAGATCTATGGAGCTATATCAATGAAATAGTCAGATGCAGATGCAAAATACAACATTGGTAAGGGGTAGCTGGTATTCTGGGTAAAACTGTTGCAGACAATTTGAGGAAACAAATAATTTCTTTAAAATACATGGACCTTTGTTTCCTTTCATAGAAGACAGTGAATTTCTAAAATCACATATGTAGCATTTTATTTGGCTGGAGAAGGGAAAAAATTTAAATTATGGTAATCCATAAAACCTAAATATTTCAACAGTGAAATATAAGAAGCAGAGCCTACTTTATGCATTAGTTCATAATACTCACACAATACCTCCAAATATTATATAGGTTTAGGAGGAGAAGATGGGAATCCAAAGATAAAAACCATTATAACTTTAGTTATATCATTAAGTGAATTCAGTTGTTTGCTTAGCAACCAATTTCCTCAATCAGGTAGTTGCATCTGTAGCTAAGAATGCTTCAAGCATATAGTATTTCAAATCTTAGAAATTGAGTTATTGTACATTCATTCTAATTTTCAATCACATCTTTTCTTTAATAGCATCTTGCAGCACAAAGCTATTTTGAGTTTGTTTTTAAAGAACTAAAGATACTCCTTGATTTGCATTTATATGTGATGGATATTAAAGACACAGTCTAAGAACTGCTGATTTATAAGTTGAATTAAAAAATAACCATAATATGGCATATTAGATGGTTGGTGTCTATGGAGACAAACTTAAGGGAAGTGAGGCACACAGATAAAGTCTCAAACTGCAAAGCAGAAGGAAGTCTATTGACAGAAGATTCATGTAGTTTTAACTCAGTGGGCAAAACAGTAAATGAGTTGGTTACATTCTCATAAAATTATGTGTGTGCTTTCTTCCCTTGAAATCTTCCTCTTTGCTCTGCAATTTACGAGTACCTTCCTGGGAGGCACTAATATGCTTGTTCAAATATACTAATTTAGCATCAAAATTTGAGTAAAGAAACAATGAAAAGCTATATTACTATATGGAAAATCTGAATCATCAAAAACAATTCACTCAATTATGAACTAAATTGAGATGTACTACTTATATCAATAATGCAGACATTAATTTTACATTGAGACAGCGTATAATGTTTTCTCCAGCATTTTGAGGTATAACTTAAAATAATAAGGAACTTTTAACTCAACTGATATTAATTTTAATCCCCAAATCTTTCAATTACACCATATTTACAAAAGCATCATATTAAGTAAACTCAATGCATTCATCATCTTACCTAGCTTACATAGCATAGTGGAATCACTTGGGGAAGTAAATTGAGATTATTTTGCAAGTTTTGTAAGGATAAATATGAGCTTGGAGAGTTCATAAATTGACTTTGACTATGATTTTGTAGCATCAACAAAGATAAAATGTTTCCTGTTGCATCCAAGGAATATAATATTGCTACAGTTTATTTGCCTGTATTATAAGGTAAACTCCATAAGTTAAAATGCAAAGGTTATGTTTTTAGGTCAAAAATTCAGTTTTTAAAATATTCTACATTAATTCTTAATAACATCTGCAAAATCTATGACTTAAACCATTTCTGATGGGGTTTTTTTCCTACTCAAAAAATTCCAGCCAATAAGCTATAATGCACACATAACCCAAAATACGTATTTTGGAACTGAACCACTGATGACTCATCAAAGGTCAGCTGGGCCCCAGGCTATGTACGTGCTTAGATACCTTCTGCCTTCACATTTGCTTGCATCTTCTAAAGTAAAAAACAGTTTTGTGAGACTGAAAGGGACTAGTGAAACTATAGAGCTCTCTCTACCAAGACAAATGAGAAAAGTATGTTCCCAGAGGATCAGAGACTTCTATAACCATGACTTTCAGAAATCAGTGGAATGCAACTTGGCCTGTAAATTTTGCATTTAATTACCTAATTTCTTAAAGGCTTTGGGCCCACTTAAGCAGCTTTGAAAGTAATTATGGACTAAGTATTTACCATTAACGGCAAGAGTAACACACACAGAGATAAAAACAGAGAGTCAGAGACAGAGAGAACTTTGTTGGAAATGCATCTCTTTTGTAATTAAAGGGTAAATACTGGTAAGAACTGGGCTTGGCGATCCATACTTGTAATCACAGCTATATGGGAGGCTGAGACCGTAGGATCACAAATGTGAGGATATCTTGGGGAATTTAGGGCGATCTTGCCTCAAGATAAAAAAAAGATAGGGGCAGACAATATAGCTTGGTGGTAGAGCACCCCTGGGTTTTATCCCCAGTACTGTGCACTCATACACACAAGCACACAAATGGTAGTCTAAATTTTGGTAGACTAATTCTGAAAAAGATTTAATTCTGAGTAATTCTGATGTCTGAAAGATCCACAGAAGGAATAAAAGTAAGTGAAGTTAATTTTAATGCAGCTAAAAGTTATCAAGTGCTTGACATGAGTGATATTCAAGAATCTTCATGGCAATTCTTTGATATAGATATAATTATGTATTGTTTTATATATAAAGAAACTGAGGCCCACAAAAGTTAAGCATCTTACCTAGGATTCATAGCTGGTAATAACAAAATTAGAATTTAATTCATTCAATTGGGTTCCAGATCAAACATGTTTCAACAGCATGATTTGTTGCCTTCCAGAAAATACCTCTTTTGTTTTCTCAAGTCGAGCTCTACAGTGGTCAGCTTATCTCTGCTTACCTGTCATTAGTTGTCAAGGAAATGAGCCATCTATCTTTAAGGAAAGCAGCATAAAATATTTAAATGAGAAGTGAATAAGGAACTCATATTTTTATTTATACCATATTGTGATTCCCCAGAGGCAATTTAGTTCGTTCAGTATTTCAGAATGCTATTAGTTTTGGAATGTGATATTAGCATAAAAGATGTGCCCTATCCAGTCTGTTGTTCTTTTCAACTGGCATATCTATAGCATTGGGGTTATAAAGTTCACAAGCATGAAATTATGGCTTCGTGAACACATTCTAGGTCCTAAAGCTCTTTGTAAGGGAATAAAGATGGAAGAACTCTCCACTTAGAATTTGTAAGTAGACATAAGACAGACTGAATTCTCACTTGTATCACGCCAAATAAGAAGACCTTGATTCCTTGAGGTGCCTGGAAGAAACTTGTCAAGTCTGATCAGGAAGCTGGGATGTCCCAGCAGCACCTCCTCAGCAGTGGGACACTTAACATCATCTCTTACCTTTGGGGACCAGTGTATTCTTTAGTCCTAGTACTGCTAAGGAATTCCAGGAATTCTGGGCAATTCCTAACATCTTGAGGCATAGTAAATCACATACACTATTCCCCCCCCCCATCTTTCTATTCTCAATTGTGGGGTTCTATATTAACTGTACTCACAAAGATTGCATGCCTTTGGAAAATGACAGTAACTAAATTCTCTTATGATCAATTCATTCAAAACTTATAGTAAAAAACGGAGAAATTACTAGAACAGGCTAGAAACACTAAGAATTGTTAGTGAATTATGTAATATACTAAACTGCCTAAAAGTACAAATGACTTTTTAAAAGGTATTATCTTCTATAAAATCACATTTCTATTGTCTAGATACCAGTTCATGCTGGTAATTAGACACCAGTTTCAAATACCTGAAACTAGATACCAGTTTCAAATATTTCATGAAACATTTTATTATTTCCTCATCTGTCAATGGTTATTCTTGAATCTGTGGTCAGATTAGGGTAGGCAGGTGGTACTTTCAATTTAAATGGATTTTTTTTTTTTAACCATTCAAAGGAATGTTTTCTGGGCCTAAGAAGAATATTGACTATAAAAGTCCTAGACTCAGGACTATTTCCTGTGGGATTTTTCCACCATCCTTCCAATTAGTCAGTCGCAGTAATGCTTCTCTAAACATAGTCATTTATTTTTCTCTGGAGGGTTGCCTTCTATCCCATCCAAGAAAGATGATCCTAAAAAAGAAAGAAAGCTTTCTATGCATTCCCTCCCAGTACAATATTTATGATTAATTGCAGCGCCTCAATGAAAGACAAAAGAAAAAGAAAGCATTTGGTTCTTCTCATATAAAAAAGTTTGAGTCTTGGCCAACTTTCATTGTTTAGGCAATAATTAGTCAAATTATACCAATCACTAGCAATCATAACAGAAATTATGTAATTGTAATTTAGGCCAGTGACCTTGAACTTATGAAAACAGAATGTAGGGTATTTAATTGCACAATATGGCACTATAATTCTATACCAATAAACTTGGGGTTTTATATAGTTGATTAATTTACAATACCCTGAACCTAAACATTTCTGAAAATGACAGAACTATGTTAAGTTCTATTAACTTACCTAAGTAGCAATTTAATTTTAAATAAGATTCATTACTAAAGCAAAATAAAACTCATAAAAATAGTGACTTTTGGTATTTCATAACAATGACTTTGGAGCAAACATTTACATCAAACCATTTCTGGTAATGGGGTCTAGTTTAAATCATTGAATGATTAAAACAAGTCAACACACTTCCCAATCAGAGAAATGCTGAATCTGTTCAATACCCACTGTCACTTGAAATCACCTTAAGACACAGAATGGGTTATGCATTGAAAAACAAACCTCAAGTTGGAGGCTTCACATCAACAGAATGATGAATAAAAGACTCTTCCAACACAGTAGGCAACTTTTCCCTTTAATAAGCAGCCAGGAAAAAGCAATATTTCAATGTTTGCTTTCCTTCCTCTGAGGGAGAAGATTTCACTATGACTTATTTTACTTCCTTTTTATTCTGTCCTATTTTCTTGGCTCTCGCAGTCAGCTCCAGTAGCAACATGACAATACCACTTTGCACTTGCCGAAAGCGCCTTTTCTCTAAAACTCTCAGCTGTGGTCTATGCGAGGAGAGTATAAAACAGGGGAAACCATGCAATCACTGAAGTTCATCCTCTCGTACAAATGTTTTGTGAGGCCCGGAATCATTTTAACTCAAGACTGGTAATGAGGGGCATCCTTAAAAAATAAAACAAAATCTTCCAAAAATTCATGCTCAGTATCCTTGAGGCCTTAGGCAAGATTTACCATTATTTCAAGCTCCACCTCACATATAAAATAAAGCCAGCCACTTTGCTTTATGAGGATATAAGGGTAACTAGATTGCATTTTCTAAAATTAAACCAGAGTGAGGGAATACCAGTCTTTGAATTCTGAAACTAAGTCTGAAATGGGTACCTAGAAAGTGTCAAAATCAAATGCATGTTTTTGGAGTAGGAAGTAACTTTCTTCTTTCTTTCTTTCTTTCTTTCTTTCTTTCTTTCTTTCTTTCTTTCTTTCTTTCATTATTTCATTCATTAAATGACCTTCCTATCTAGGGAAGAAACAACTCACAAAAGTTTTAAATGTTTTAAAATAAAAATGTTCAAGACTGTTGATGATCTCCCTCCATACCTATGTATATATCTATCTATGCAAGTGTTTTGTAACAGAAGATAGAACTCTTTGGGGCTGGGGATTTAGCTCAGCGGCATAAGCGCCTGCCTTGCAAGCAGGCAGTCGTGAGTTTGATCCCTGGTACCGATAAAAAGGAAAAAGACAAAAAAAAAAAAAAAAAAGATAGAACTCTTCACACATTTCAGAGCTCTCTGATGTGTAACTAAGGTTATTTACAGTTATCACAAGGCAGAGATTTTGCATTCTCCAGATACCTGGAGAGTGCTTAGATTTACTCTCATCTCTCTGCTGTTAGCTTTTATAAAGATCTTTCAAATCTACAGCGGTTTTCTCTTCACATTCTTTAAAAGATGTAAATCATTCTTGGAGTTTATCAGCTTCTTAGAAGAATTGGTCTATGTGGGTTAGGAATTTCTCATCCTTGTTTTTTAATTTAACTAACCTGAAACAAAATATGTATTCTAGATTTTTACTCCCTTACCGAAAGAAAACAGGGAAAATAATCTACTAAGGAACTGTGATGAGCTTTGCTTATAAACATGTATTTCTTTTAAAGAGAAAACAAATTTTCAAAAAATTACAAATCAGCATGGGCATAGTACCATTCTGGTTTTTTAAACATATAAATCAAATATAGTGACACATAGAAAAGATAATATGTCATAGCTAAGTGGGACTTATCTTAGGAATGCAAGGCCAGATTAGCACTGAGAAATCAAAGTAATTCACCATACCACCAACTAAAAAAGAAAAATCATACAATCATCTCAATCTTCTTACAAAAACACTTGAAAAATTCTATATCTATTCAGCACATTCTCACAAACAAGGAAATAAAGGACATCTATGAAAACCTACAGCTAGTATCAATGCTTTCTCCTCAAGAATGGGAATAAGGTAAGGATATCACCACTCTACCCAACATTGTGCTGAGGTCCTAGCAAATACAAAAAGGTGCAGAACATAAATAAATGCATACAAATTGGAAATAGGTACAATTTTTCTATATGAAGACAACTGAGCACATCTAAAGATTCTCAACAACATTAGTTACTAGGAAAATAAAATAAAACTACTGTGATATACAACTATATACATATTAGAGTGACTTAATAATCTGATCATCCAAATGCTGGTTGAGGCATATACACAGTGGTAGCAATGTAAAATGATCCAGCTATTCTGAAAAGCTGTTGTACATTTTCTCGTAAAGTTAAACATACATGTAACATATGGTCCAGTATAATACTATTTCTAAGTGTTTACCCAAGAAAAACAAAAACTTATTTCCATATAAAACTTTTCTTTGATGTTTTAGGGCTTTATTCATAATTGTTAAAAACTGGAGATGACCTGAATGTCCTTCAACTAGTAAATAAAAATAAACTGTGATATATCTAGGTAATGAAATATCACTCAGTAGTAAAAAGAACTGAATTATTCATACATGCAATGCTATGGATAACCTCAAATATCTTAGACTAAGTGAAAGAAGTTAGATTCAAATCACTATATCCTGTGTGATTCTTCTTACATGACAACCCAGAAGGGACAAAAGTCATAAGAACAGAAAATACATCAGTGGTCATCAGGCTGGAGACAGGAATTAGAAGGCAGCTTGATCAGAAAGACAGCAAAATGATTTGGTTCTGAACAGCTCTAGAGCTGTTCATGTTGATTGTGCTGGTGATGCTTGCTTAACAGACTCATAGAATGACATCTCAAAATTGTGACTTTTACTTTTGAATTTAGTAAACTTAAAAAATGAACTAGCACATACAGACACAAACATAAAAATCTAGGATATACATCAAAATACTATGATTATCTCTTAGATGTGGTATTACTGATGATTTTAATCTTCCTTATTCTTTTCTAAAAAATTAAAATGATCTTCAATCAATGCATATTACTTTCATTTTAAGGGAAAACATTAAGCCACATTTCTTTCACCATTTAAATGTGAATCTCAGACCCAGTAAAGTCTACAGCTGCCTTTTGGAGGCTCCTGATTCCAGTTTCCTTCCCTTTCCCCTCCTGTCCTTTGTTCTTTATAAGAATTTCAACATGTTAATCCATGGTTCGACAAGCTGCATTAGTTGATTAATGCCTATTCAAGCAGGCCCTAATTTCTTTCCTGCTTTTTGCGACTTGTTCTGACATAATATAATTATGTGAAGATTTATTGAGCCCTTATTACCTGCTAGACCCTGTAGGTGTTCTACATGCAATACCTTATATAATCTTAGCATAGTAACTTTAAATGATGTACTTTTTTTTTGTTTTCAATTTATAGATGCCCATGATATAGATATAAATTGGAAAATTCCAGAGTCCAACTTCTCTCTCTCTCTCTCTCTCTGTCTCTCTCTTTCTTTTTTTTTTTTTTTTTTTTTTTTTTGGTGTTTTTGAGACAGGATCTCACTATGCAATTCAGGCTGGCCTTGGGCTCACTTTGTAGCCCAGGCTGGTCTCAAACTTGCAACAATCATTCTGCCTCAGCCTCCCAAATGCTGAGATTACAGGCATGCATCACCTGAGTTCAAATTCTTAACTACTTGGCTTGGTTCCAGAGTCCAAATCCTTAATTACTGCAGTCAAATGAAGTGATTAGGGAACATAGCATCTTAAAGAAATCAACTTCGGTTCTAAAGCTTATCCTGTTACTTTCTGGCTCTGTGAGCCTGAGAAAATTACTTAACTTATCTGAATCTACCACCTAAAAATAAAATAAAGATAATAGTACTGTAGTGAGTACTTCATCCACTGGTTGTAAGGATTAAATTATACCACATATATGAAGTACCTGATATAATGCATGGTACTTAAAACCTACCCTGTGTTCAATTGTATTTTTTCTTTGGTTCTAACAGGAATTTTCAGGATGATTACCTACCTGTCCAGGAATAGCATTAAACTCTTATTGCCTCTAGTTTTTATTTCCTCAGCCCAGAACATCTTCCTTTCTTTCCTCTCTTCTGTCTTTCCCTTCCCAGCAAGGCCCATTTGAGGTTCCCCCGCATACTCAGCACTGCTTTATGTACCTCAGTATGCATAGTCACTAATAATTTTACAATGACAGGATACCTGTAAGCCTGTTTCTTTAACTATAGTTTATGCTGTCAGCATTGTTATTAATTTTGTCTTTAATTACATTGGTCATCCAATAACGCAGTCATTAGCCTCACATAATTATTTGAACTGGAAGATGTTTTAGATGAAATAAAATTTAAAATTTGGTTTCTCAATCACATTAGCTACATTTGAAGTCCTCAAGTAACTGGTGTGAACTACATGAGACAGTACCAATACAGAGTATTTCTTTCACCATAAAAAATTCTATTCTTCAATAGTGCTAGTTCAACCCCAAATCAGCAGTGCAAAATCTAGTGATTACATAGGAGAAACTAAGATCAATAGTTGTGGTTTGCTTTATTGATTCATATGAAAATTAGCATTTGATGAGAATACTAATGTGGGCCTGATCTTTTGACCCAGGCTATAAAATACTGATTGATTAAATTGTCCATGCAATTTTGATATTAGTTACAAAATACCAAGTTTTTAAAGAGCCAGATCATTTTTCCTATCTTTAGGAAAACAAAATAATTATTCTGCCAGTGATCTTTTTAGTTAGAGTATGATGCCCTGCATGACACATGCAATTTATATAAAATCTTAGATATGAAGGTGCCTATATTAAACACTATTTTGTAAAATCTTACCCACAATAATTCTCTTAAGTGAAAAGATTTCCATGTGTTCGGTAAATACTGCTCTGATAACTTGCTGCATTTCAATGAAGTTAAATGCATCTATTCACCTTATTTTAAAGGTGAAGAATTAAGATTAAGTGATTTACCCAATGTCATATCTCAGTGTTACTCTTGGACCAGGTTCCCTGGAACACCTGAGCCCCTGTTTTATTTTCTTTTCACTGAATATCAGAGTTCTATATCAGTCCTATATCCTTAAGATATTTGACAATCACTAAATAATGCCACTTGTTCTGAGTGCCTATAGCTTATAAGCTCTTTTCAAGAGCAAAAAATCCAAGGCCAATGCAATGCCCCCTCCATATATAATATAACAATCATGTAATGTCTCAGGTCCATCCCAGCTGAGTCACTGTCCAGAGTAAAGAACTCACACACACACACACACACACACACACACACACACACACAAAATCAGACCAAGCTTTTATCAGTCAAGTAAAGTTGCTGCAGAAAAATTGGTCATTAAGAAATGAGACATAAAATTAGAAAAATTGCATTTTTTCTACCATATGCTGAGGATTTTCCAAACACACACACACACACACACACACACACACACACACTCCACATATCGGACAAGAAGGTGAATTGAGAATGTGACTTTACGGACGCTGTTCTGGCTTATGTCTAGATGTCCTCCCCCTAAAGCCGCATGTGCTCACAGGTGGAGCTTTTGGGCTGTGACTGGATCATGGGAGCTAATCAGCAGATTAGCTCACTTACAAGTTTATAGTTAAATTTGATATTGGGAGGTGAAGCCTCGTCTGAGGAAGTAGGTCACTGAGGGCATGGCCTGGATGGGTGTATCTTCCTCCCTCCTTCCTTGATCTCTCTCTGCTTCTTGCTAGCCATGCAATGAGAAATTTTCTGTGATGCCCCTCTGCTACTATGCCCTGCCATATTTGACAGCCAAATATGGACTTTAACCTCTACAAACTATGAGCCAAAATAAACCTTCCTTTCTTTAAATCCTGATTGTCAGGTATTGTGTCTCAGAGATGAAAAAGTAACTAAGACAGATGTGCTAGTTGAGATATTCAAGCAAGATAAATTGCTTTTTGATAGCTAGATTTTGAGGAATGTTTTGTCTTCTGTGAGTTTATTGTTTTGTGTACTATAAAAAGGCTTAAAATTCCAAGGAGAATAAAAATTTCTTTCCCTACATGTTCCATATCTTTGTGCTTATATCCAAGATATCACAATGAGAATTTTTATAAAATTTATTTTATCAGCCTATTTTCCAAATAACTTTCAATATTAAAATGATTCAGCTTTTCAACCGAACTATAACTAGGACTTAAGAAAGTTATTCCAGGTTACATAATCATTAACATTTAAAAAGAATAAAAGGGGAATAGAAGTGTATTACAATAAATTAAATTAGCAAAATGAATCCTATTTTATATTTTCTGTATTCCTTGATAACTCTTGGAATCATAGAATAAATAATTGGCCCCGATTATTAAAACTGAGAAATTTAACGAGGCACAAGATTAAAGTGCATGTCCACTGGGTTAACCTCATATTCATACGTTAACAATTACTAAAAATGTTTTCAGCTGGGCTTGCACTTTGAATTCAAGAGGATTTCTTAACTGACAGCAAATTTACAGCCTTTCCTTATTGCAGCAAATTTGCTTGACTTTTGGTCTTTATGCTGACATTTTGATAAACTAGTACTTCAGTTCCATTGAGAAATAGTATGATAAAAATCTATAGCAAACACTTGCAAATTAAAAGACACAGAGATAGCTAGATAACATAGAACTCTCCTGCATAAGAAAATTACCAGCACTAACAATATATTGGCAGCTTCTTTGCTTCAGTCTATGTGGAAATCTACTTTTCCCTCCTTCATCCCTTGAGAGGTGTCTTGAAACTTTTCATTAAAGAAATTGGGTTGAATAGGGAGCAAAAATATGTTCAAAGGGACATAGAACGTGAAGAAGAGACAGAGAAGAAAAGACATGTGGGCTGGGCAACAGAGACAGCCCAAGACATGACGTGGAGAGAGAGGCAGAGAGAACAAATAAAAAACGAGAGCTAGTGGGTATTAGATTAGGTGTTAAGTATACTAATCTATTGAAAAGTCCAAGAAAGAGACAAATAATGGTCAGTGTATTTAATTCAACTTGACTTGTTTAGTTGTCCAGTCGTATTGTCCCTGAACTTTTGACCAAGCTGTACTCTCAGCTGATGCTCAGGGGCTCTCTTCCAAGCACCATTCAGCCTTGAAGTTGTTGCTCATATTGTTCCAGTTGTGTCAGTCCCCCAAGAGTTAAAAATACTAATTCATAACCTCCAAGGTATTTGCATCCGGAAGTTATTTTTCATTTGAAACTCAACTGTTGAAACAACTCATCCCCTGATACCATTACGCAGATAGCTGCCCAGGTTGCTCTCAGAGTCTGGCATTTCATTAATTACTACAAGAGATCTTGGCCTCTGAGGCTTGCATTAGTCAAAGCATCCTCTTTACTAGTGAAACAGGAGATATAAAATTGATTCAGGGGACTAAGGATAGGAAAGCAAAAGTCTGATTTGTTCTACTCCTGTTGACATTTGTACTGAATATTCTGATGAATTTCACTTTAAAAATGCAAGCCAATAACATTAACTATGCGAGAGGTTCTCAGATTTCATGCTTCAGAACCACCTGGGCCAGAGGCCCTCTTAGAATAATCATGCTGGGTCCTCCCCCCAAGAGTTTCTGACTCAGTAGTTCTGAGGACCCACAATAAGAACCACTGATCTAAACAATCTGTAATTTAAGAGACGAAAAACACTCAAGGAGGGAAGAATATGCCTCATTTAGGACAATGCTTTGAACTTGAATAAGCCTATGAATGCAGATTCTGTTTGATAGGGCCTGAGGTGGGTCCTGATATTTTATATTTTTAATAAACTCAGTTAATATAAATGTTGATGCTCTCACATTAACCAGAGAAGTGTTACTCAAAGTATTCTCTGAAAATCATTTATATCAGGATGGCAAAATTATTTGGGGGATTATTATTAGTGTAGATTCCTAGTTCTACCCCTAAATATACTGTATAAGAAACTCTGGAGGTGGGGCCTGGGAATCTGTCAAAAAAGGGGTTTTTGAGACTTTTATACAGATTGACTACAATGAATTAGGGGCTGGGAGTGTCAACAGGTTTAGTATGCAGGGACCAGAATCTAGGCACTGACTGCTGAGGCCCTTAGTTATTTTCTCTCCTTCATCCTGCTACCTATCTTTTGTTGGCTGTTGACAACATCATCAGTAAAGGTAAAGAGGATTCTAAAAGAAGGGGTGAAACTTCTATTTTGCTCTGCAAAAACTCAGTAAGAAAAAACTGCAAACTATAGGCCATATTTTAAATTTTTCCATAAATCTGAATTATTTCTGTCTTATCTATTCTGTTTCTATAGACAACCAGAAATTGTTGTCTAGACTTCTTTTGTTAAGAGTAAGTGAAAAATGTTTTTGTGATGATTACTTAATATGTTGCTAAATCTAGAAGACACAAACTGTCTGCCAGCAAGTGCCATATTGAAGTTTCCTAAACAGTACAGAAAATAGAAATTATTTACAGTTAGCATTGGCAAACAAGACAGGCTATTAAAGAGAAATTTGCATATGTTTTATTAAGGGGCATGCAAATGTATGTGCAAAACTAAGCATAATTAATCATTTCTATCAATAATGAATACGCCATCTCCCAATATTGTCATCCAACCCCTCTCTCCAATTTTTGAGCACAGATGTATATTTCTAACTTCCTGGGATCCCAACATTATGTGCAATATTTCTGACTTAACACTCAATTCTTATGCTTTCACCTACATACAAAACACTAAACCATTGGAAAATAATTCTTATAATCATTCAAAAACAGTAAATAAAGTTTGATGAGCAGCAAGTAGGAGCAGTTGTTTCTAATCCTTGTTTATGTTGTCGGTGCTACATAGCTCTCCAAAAGTTCAGATTCTCTAACCACCTCAAGATTCAGACGAGTGGGTCTTGAGTCAGTCAGGAAGTTTATGATTCTCTCTTTTATTTCTGTTTCTTGAGACAAGGTCTTGCTATGTAGTTGAGACTAGCCTTGAACTCAATGTGTAGGTCAGACTGGCTTTGAATTCATGCTGATTTTCCTGCTTCAGCCTCTCAAGTGCCAAGACTATATGCATGGTCCACCATCCCAGGCCAGGAATTTTTAACTTTCTAAAATACCAAAGATGAGGAGATGATGAGGCAGGTATTAGCATTGGGTACTGACATACACAAAAGAGCTCTGGAAAGAATCAGGGGAACTTTAATAACATGGAAGTTATTCGTTAATATTGCGCTCTTCCCTACATGCCAGACATTTTACTAAGCATTTACATATATTATCACTGAATTATCACAACAACCATCAGTCCTACAGATGAGACAGCTAAGACTTGGACAGGTTAAGTAATTTGCCTAAAGCCACAGTGATGAAGGCAAAACAGATACTTTGGTTTTATCACTGAATAATACTTGAGTCATTTAAGTGCTGTAATTAGATACGACATGTAAGTCATTAAGTTTTCTCATTTGAAAATGAGGGATGTTGGGTCACAGATGCATTTTCCAAGGTTTAAAGTTTACTTGTAAAACAGAAATGGAAAACATGGTTTCTGCCCTTTTGGAGCTTGACGTGCACTGGCAAATTTCTTTGCCCTCCTGCTCATTTTAGGTTTCACTTCTATTTCATCTATGGCTTCTCATTTTCCACAGAGCAAAAACTCCTTCAAAATCAGCCCCAGCTCCTCTCTCCAGCTTCCTCTCCAGCTCTCGGGCCGAAACCCTAGACTCAGCCCAACTGGATCACTCCATGCCCTTGTTCCCTGTGCTCTGCACCGTTGCCCACTTGATGGAATAATCCAGCCAATCCACATACAAATTCCTCTGTAGAGGCATCCGTCTTTTCTTGGTCAGAATTAGTTTGTTTTTCTAAGATTTTGTTTTGACTTATAGGTAGAGCGAACGTAAGTCCTCACTCCCAGGAGACTTCAGTTTCAAATAGTCCGTCAGCTCAACCACACAAGGAGGCTTGACTGAGACCCTGTTGTAGTTATGGCATAATATCTGAAGAGGAGTACAGATTATTTTTCTCTTGATGAGATTTTAGAGGACAGGGCCACCTGCTTTTTCTGACTGTACTTCTGTCTGTATCCATCCATCCAATCAATCATCCACCCATTTATCTGCATATATGCTCAGATACATATCTCAAATTTAAGTTGCTTATATACAGTACATGATAGATTCTTTTTGCTGTTGTTGTTCAGTTGATATGAAATGTTTATGATAGTTTAGATCAGAAGTGTCCCTGAAGGCCTCGTGCACACGTAGGCAAGACTTTTGGAAAGTGACTGAATCAGAGAGGGAGACATAGCAGACTTGCTGTTAGGAGGTGGGGGCTGGTCAGAAGAGGCAATGTCACTAGGGACTTGACCTGGAAAGCAACCTTGTTTCTCTCTCTCTGCTTCCTGGCTGCCAGCCCCTTCCACCACGTGTTTAGGCCTGTGAAACACAGACTGAAGCACCTGAAACTGTGCGCCCAAGTAAACCTCTTCTCCTTTAAGTTCCAGGTGTTGTGTCTTGTGTCTCCATAAAAAAGAAGTGAATAAGACCCTGCTTTAATACAAATCTCTGTTTAGATAAATGTTTTACAATCAGCTTCTTTTCTACCTCTCTGCCGTCTTAAGGTAAAAAGTATCTTTTCAAGAAATAAGCAATGAAATAGCAAACCAGTAGTATCTGTAGGAAATGAATGGAAGGACAAAAATGTTAAATTTGATTAGTGCAGGGTACTGGCATAATAAAAGAGACAAAGCTGGCATTGTGCTTCTGTTAAAAGACAATGATGAAGGCTGAGCTCTTCAACTGGACCTGTGCCCAGCACTGCCTTTGTATCAAGCCTAGAAAAGAAGTCAGACAGCATGAAACCAATGCACCCTGTACAACTAACAGGGTGAGGAAGGGGCCACCAACAGACCCTTCAGAGTTACGCAACTTACCATAGCATAAGGTGGTGCATTCAGGGGGAAAATTACGGGGGGCTTCTAAAAGAGGCTTCTGTGCTTTCGGGCACCAAGAGAACATGCATAAAGGGGAATTTTACTCAAGTCTGAATCCCTTTTCCATTAGCATTATTGCTTGGCAACTTGTGGTGGTTTTCACTGATTTCCGAAGCATCTTCTCCCTCCACTAACTGTGATTTCCTGTGGTTGTATGCATCACTCACGCTACACTGAAAGTGTGATGAGAACAAAGTACAATCCATTTTGGTGTTGCCATGTCCTAGGAGAGACATGACTGGCACTTGGTATATGTTGATAAATTCATGAAGTAAAAATTGAGCTACCTGTGCACTTGTTTCAGGTGGTAACTTCAATAGCCAAAGGATACTTAGCATGGAAGGTATTCTGTTTTCGTTATTCTGATGAGAAAATGTGCTGCCCCTGAGGTGGATTTTTAACCCGAGAAAGGAGTAAGATTGGTGGAAATAAGGCAGAAAGGATCAAGGCACAGGAGACCTTGTTGAACTAAATCTCTAAAAGCCAGAGGACATAGATTATTTACTGTCCCATTCATTGCCAGAAAGCAGTTCTTAATCTTATTATAGGATAGGCAGGCAACTGTTTCCTTTGCAAGGTTTTTCCCCTTCTTTCTGACTTTCATGAGTATCCAAAGAATGCTTGTAGAGGTAGCAAATGGTCTCTTGTTCTGAATCAGAATTATAGCTTTACATCTACTTCCTCTTAACCTGGGGCTAAAGGAATCTTGAAACAATAACTTCAAAGACCAAATGAAATGGCTTGTGCTTTATAATGCTCTTCTATAGCACTATCCATACATCCCACTCTTTTCTTTTTGCTGTCATTCATAATTAGTTTTCCTATTTAGAAGAGAATGCATTCCCTGGATTATCTACTTGAACATAGTATAATTATTTTACACTGATAAAACCTCATGTTGCAGGCAGCTGAGTTAGTTAGAAATATTGTAGGCAGTCAGACAGGGCTGGGCCCTTCATGGAGCCAGTGCAGAAGCCCAGATAATTTGCAACTGTGGGGAGACAGACACCTCCTGTTGTGGGCCAGGCCTCAAGACAAAAGATCAAACAAATGTGTCCATACCCTAAGGACTGATATTCTAAATAGGTCTCATTTCCCTGAGAAAGTCAGGAGTCCCCATTCCAACCCCCTAAGAGAAGAGTCACTGCTCCCTCAGAATGTCCACTTTCTAGGTGACTTGCTTCCCCATTTGTCCCTAATGTAATCAATTTTACCTGAACTATTAATCTTATTGGTTAACTATAGTTCTGGCCCAACTTATGCCCATCTGCCTTGTGAGTTCCCAGTTTTCCCCATCTTGAACCTGTCTCACCCTATAATTTTACCCTAAAAAGTCCCTGGAAAAGATTGAGTCTTTGGCAATCTGCTCAGGTCCCCTCTGTCTCAGACAGAAGCTTTGTTTTTCTCAATAAATATATTCTACTCTTAACCTCCATTGTTCCTAAAATCATTCTTCAATTTTAGAGAACAGGAACTCATACCAGTCATAGCAGGTCAGGAGTTTCATTCCCCTATATCACTAGATTTTTAAAAAGTAGTTGGGTATAGATTACCACATTTTTTACAGGGAGATAGGTAAATGATTTTTGAGACCTCCATAAGGGGCCTAAGGAGAAATCATAAAAACACAATGTTTCAACATTCTCCCAGTGACGTCTCCAACACACGGTAAGTTATCTTCTCTGTATCAGTGTCAGAAGGATACGTAATCCCCTACTCAGCCCTACAAAAGAAGGTGATATTTTGAAAACAAAACATACAAATGCTTGACAAATATATGGAAAAAAATCTCAACATCACTAATCATCAGAGAAATGCAAATCAAAACCACAAGGAAATAACGCCTCACTCCAGTAAGAATGACTATTATAAAAGAGACAATTGTTATTATCAAAAGGAATGGATGGCTATTATCAAACAGACAAATGGTGGTAAGGTTGTGAAACCCTTGCACACTTTTTGGTGAGAATGTAAATTAGTACGGTCACAATGGAAAACAGGATACAGGTTCCTCAAAATAACTAAAAATAGAACTACCATATGATCCCACAATCTCACTATTGGATATACATCTGGAGGAAATGAAATCATTATATCAAAGAGCTACATTTACTCTAGTCTTGATGTAACCCTAATCAGAATAGCCAAATATGGGATAAACCAAGTTGTCCACTGATGGGTAAATGAATAAAGAAAATATGGCTCATCTACATATGGCATATGATGGAGAAATACACTGACAGTTTACATTTTAAAAATGTTACAGTAAAAACACATTAATCCCCCCAAAATGCTCCCCCTTGCTTTGAACATAATTGTCATTGTTCTTGCCACTTTCTGAAACAGTTCTAGAAATCATTTTTCACATTTTTAGTTGGTTTGTCATGACTGCCTCGGTGTCCTGAATCAATTCAGAATGTTTTTCTTTCATGCTCATTTTGACACTGGGAAAGAACCAGAAGTCACACAATGACAGATTTCAGTGAATAAGCAGGAGGACACACCTTAATGTTTTTAGGAGCCTGCCTTTTTATTGGATGGCACTCAGAAGCAGGATTCATTTTATTTTGATCACACGTCATGGAAGAGGATTTCTAGAACTGCTGCAGAAAATGACAAGAATGAGGAGATATGTGTTCAAAGTGTGTGGGATTATTCTTAAGGAGTATTCACGGTAAGGTGTCTTTTACTATAATAATTTTTATTTAAACATTCAACTTGCAGTGATGGTTCAACATACACAAATCAATAAATGTAAAATACTATATCAACAGAGCAAAAGACAAAAATCACATGATCATCTCAATAGATGCAGAAAAAGGTTTTGATAAAGTCCAACACTCATTAATAGTAAAAACCTTAGAGGAAATCAGAATAGATGGTTTTTACAATACAAACCAACAGCCAAAGCTGGTGAAAAACTGAAAGCTTTCACTCTAAAATCAGGAAAAAGACAAGGCTGTCCACTATCACCACTCCTATTCAATATAGTTCTAGAACATTTAGCCAGAGCAATTAGATAAGAGAGAGAGAAATTTGCAGATGACATGATACTCTACATAGAAGACCCCAAAACTCTACCAACAGACTTCTAAACTTAAGTAAATTCAGTAGTACAGCTGGGTACAAAGTCAATACTTAAAAGTCAATAGCATTCCTGTATACAAACAACAAAGTTGCTGAGAGAGAAATTAGGGAAACTATACCTTTATAATAACATTTTAAAGAATGAAATACCTAATCAATCTAACAAAGGAAGTAAAAGATATATACATTGAAAACTGTAGTACTCTGAAAAAGAAAATTGAGGAGGAATTCAGAAAATGGAAAGACATTTCTTGCTCCTGGATAGGAAGAACCAACATTGTGAAATGGCCATACTCCCAAAACTGTTATACACAATCTCGATCAAAATACCATTACCCTACCTCATTGATCTAGAGAAAACATTCCTAAAATTCATATGGAACCATTAGAGACTTAAAATAGCAAAGGCAGTTCTGGATAACAAAGGCAAGTCAGGAGGCATCACAATCCCAGACTTGAAATTATATTACAAAGCTGCTAAAATAAGATTAGCATGATACTGGTAAAAAACAAAACAAAACAAACAAAAAAAAAAAAAAAAACAGTCCTGAAGATCAATGGAACAGAGCAGAAGATATGGAAACAACTACAAACATACTCAGCCACCATGTCTTTGACAAAGGGGCCAAAAATGCTCACTGGAAGAAAGATAGCTTCTTCAATAAGTGGTTTTGGAAAAACTGACTTTCTACATGTCAAAATTTAAATTAGACCCATGCCTGTCACCTAAACTAAGGTCAACATGGATCAGAGATCTAAAAATTAAGGCAAAAACACTAAACTTACCAAGAGACAAAGTAGGCAGAAATCTCAAGGACTTGGGGGTAGGTAAAGAATTCATGAACAAAACCAAATTGCACAGGAAGTATTTCAAAGAATCAACAACTGGAATTTTGTCTTATTGAAAAGCTTTGCATGTCAAAAGAAATCACCAACAGAGGGAAAAGAAGACTCACAGGTTGGGAAAAGATTTTTGCTAACTCTCCCTCAGACAAAAGGATTTTACCTAGAACATAAAGAATTGAAAAAAATCAGACCCCCTCAAATTAAAGACCCAATCCAAAAATGGGCCTCTGAGATGAATATGCAATTCTCAGATGAAGAAATACAAGTGGAAAATAAACATATAAAAATATTCAATAACACTGGTCATTTGAGAAATGCAAATTATTTTTTAAAATTTTATTATTATTATTTGGTACCAGGGATCGAACTCATGACCTTGCCTTTGCCAAGCAGGCACTTAAGCCACTGAGCTAAATCCCAGGTGAGAAATGTAAATTAAAACAATACTGAGATATCACCTCACTCCAGAAAGAATGTCTAACATCAAGAAATTAATCAGTAACAAATGCTGGCAGGGCTATGGAGAAAAATGAACACTTCTCCACTGTTGGTGGGAGTGTAGACCTGAATGTCCACTTATGGAAATCAGTGAGGAGTTGCCTAAAAAAACTAGGATTAGAGTTTCCATCTGACTCAGATATTCCCCTTTGGCGATTTTACCAGAAGAGCTGAAAACATCATACTATAGCAATGTATGTACACCCATGTTTATAGCTGCACAGTTTGTAATAGATAGGTCTTGGAAACAACCCATATGCCCATCAACTAAGGAATGGATAAAAAGATGTGATATTTTTATACAATAGAATACTATTCGGCCATAAAGAAGGTTTGTATAGGTAAATGAATGCAACTAGAAACTATACTCATAAGTGAAATAGATCAGACTTGCAAGTGTAAACATCATAGTGCCTCACTAGTGTAAGAAACTGAAAGAGTAAATAAAATCCAAAAATTCCAATTGATTTAGTAAAACAGAAAAAAAACTTCTCAAAGGGAAATTATATTGTTTGATCAATCTTGCACACCTGTGTCCAGTAACCTGAGCAACTGTTTTGAAGATGACAGTATATAATATGACAACCATTGTTAAATTCCTATCATCTTGTTTGCTATATGGCTATTGTTTTTGTTGTTGTTGTTGACATTTTGCTTTTGTTGAATTTTTTTTATTTTAAAGAGAAAAAAGAGGTCTCTCTCTATTGCCCATTGGAACCTGCTGTTTGCAACTGGTATGCCAACTTGCCTTGTAGCCAGTTGAGTATGGACTGAAACCTCCAAATTCTACCATGAACTGCAGCCTCGTCATGCCACCCTGCCTTGGAGCCAACTAAGTATGAACTGAAACCTCTAAAAACTACTTCTGGGAGAACATGGTGGATAGATAGCAGCAGCTTCGAAGGCTCTCTGAGAAACCACACTTAAAATCCAGGAATGGTGCCGGGCGAGAAGTCCTAAGCAAGGGGAGATACAACCCTGCCGACCCAGGAACGGACTAAACTAAGAGAAGCCAACTGGAAATGCAATCCTGATGACATAACAGGAACAGATAAAGTCTCAGCATGGAAGCTGGACCCCATGCCACTGGAAGCCACGATTTGAATTTCCTGCAGCCATTGCCGTGTCCCAATCAGCATGGCAAGGAGAGAGGCGCAGCAGCTCTGAGAGTGGGAAATGGTGAACGGAGTTGAGAGCGGGACAGGCCAGGAGCCCTGCATTGACCTGTGGTGAGTGAGCGGATCTGAGACCCTTCCAAAGAGTAGGAGGCTTCAGCAAAGGACATACTGGGACCAGGCAGATTAGCCAGAACAGGATGCTGCAGTGTCCTTAGGTATATATTCCCCTCTCAAGTGGGATTGGTGGGAAGTACCTGGCCTGAGTGACGCCACTGACCTAAAACCTAGTAGGCTAGCCCAAACCAGGTCCCAGCGCCTAGAGGTGCACCCTAGCAGTGAAGCCTTTGGTAGGTTGACCTGGAGGGGTGGGCCCAGCAGAGGCTGCCCAGGTCTGTGTCTCTCTCATACACTGCAGTGGGCGGGAACACTTCCCTAGCCGGCGCAATTCAAACAAACTGTAACCAACAAAGAAAGAAACTGGGCCTCCTATGTACGCTTATATAGCAAGAACAAAAAATATGGAAAGAGGGAACAACAAGAAAGGGTCCTCGGCCCCCAATCCTGAGAAACATGCAATAGCAGACATGGCACCAATAGACATAAAGTGATATCTCCAGAGCCTCATACACAAGTTTAGGAATGAAGTTATTAATGACCTAAAGCAAGATATAAGTAGAATAGTTAGAGAAATGCTAAGCACCGCCCAAGAAAAAACAGATGGTGGAATGGAAGAACAGAAAAAAAGGGGAGAATTGTTTGATGGAGAAAATAGAAAAAACATAGAATACATGAAGCAGGTTCAAAGAGATTACCAGGAAACTAAAAACTCTATTGAAAGGTGGCATAACAGCTTGAAAGAAACTAAGGCTAGATTATCTAAACTGGAGGGCAGATTCATAATATGGGAGCATGAAATGAAAAACTTCTTAAAAATAACAAAAAAACCCCAGCAATAATACAAAGGCTAGAAGATGATAAGAAGATCTATAACTTAAGAATTAAGAACATAAAAGAAGAAGTAGGGACACAAACAAATGGACTACAGAAGCTATTCACAGAAATAATCCAGGAGAATTTCCCTAATTTAGCAAAAGGTAAAGATACTCAGATGTATGAGGCATACAGGACCCCAGCCACCTACAACCCAAACAGAGCTACGCCCAGGCATATAATAATCAAAATTCCAGAAATCCAATATAAGAACAGAATATTAAAAGCTGTCAGAGACAAGAAACAGATCACTTACAAGAGAATACCCATCAGAAGTACAGCAGACTTCTCGGCAGAAAGTATCAAATCATGAAGAGCATGGGGGGAAATAATTCAAGCTTTGAAAGATAATAACCTCCAGCCAAGATTGATATATCCTGCACAACTGTTCCTGGAAATTGATGGAAAAACAAGGTGCTTCCAGGATAAAGAGGAACTAGGGGAATTTGCAACCACCAATTCAACTCTACAGAGAATACTGCAGGATATTCTAAAAAAGGAAAATACCAAGATTCCAGAAATAATGGCAGAGAGGCCACAATGAATGAAGCAGAAAGCAAAATGAAGAAGACAGACAACTAACGACAGAAAAAGAGCTCAACAGAAATGAGGCAGAGAAGGTTGGATGGTATGAACAGCTATTTTGGAGAAAACAAGAAGACATCATAATAGCTAGTGCTGACTTAGTATCATCTTGTTTTGAAGTCCCATCAAGCTTGTATTCTTCTGTCTCCATTGGTCTTAACAGGTTGTATCTTATTGGATTTTATTATATGTGATAATATAAGCAAAAACTTTTATAGACAAGGAGATTATACAGAAACCATTGTTCATTTTCTGTTAGCTGGTTCTAAATACCCTGTAATAATGTCATTCTCTTGAATTGTTTTACAGTGTCTTGATAGGTTTGGTGCTATAGTATACGAAGTTATATTCAAAGATTTCAAGGAGTCACTATGGTAACTACTTTTATGTCAGGATATCTTGAGGCGAAACACTATTTTGCTTAAATGGTTATGTTTTGACCTGCGCTGTTCTGTTGTTATGCCCTCTTTTATCTCAATCCCCTTTTTTTTCTTTCTTTTTTATTTACTTCATTTTTATCTTTTTTTTTTTTTTTTTTTTTTTTTGGTCTTTTTCCTTTTTATCGGTACCAGAAATTGAACTCATGACTGCCTGCTTGCAAGGCAGGAGCTTATGCCGCTGAGCTAAATCCCCAGCCCCCATATTTTTATCTTTTTAATTAATGGAAAAATAAATAAAAAGTAGCAGGATATATTATAGTAACCTACTTTGATTTCCTATTAACTTGATTTGAAACCCTGTATTGCCCTCATCATCTTGCTTTGACTGATTTTCCCCTATTCTGCTTTGCTTGATAGTACCAAGTTCGAAAGTATAGGCAACAACTGTGAAGACAATAAGATCCATTATGACACCCATTCTGGTTGACTATTATCTTCTTTTAAAGCCCTGTGAAGTCTCCAATGTTTTGGTTGTATTCTCTACTGTTTTGTTCAATTTTATTATAACTGATGATATAGGCAATTCTTCTTAAGATAGCAAGAGGCAGTATGGTAACCATTGTTGATCACCTAGTATTTTGTTTTTACATCATCTATTATGTCCGTCCTTTTGATTTGACTGACTCTGTTCTGATATGTCACATTTGGTTTTACTCTCTTCAAAAAAAGTAATACGAACTGTGGGAGTAATAAAACCCAAAATGTGTAATTGTCATTGTACAAAAGAAAAGAAAAGAAGGTGCTCTAAAGGTTATAACTGCGTATATGTTTGAGTGTATAAGATGGATAACCATATTACTGAGTTTTTTTTGATCATTGAACAAAACTGTTTACACTCTCACTGTTTGAAAGTCCATTTTATATTCTTTAATTTTGTAACTTGAACAACTATTTCTAAGATGAGAATATGTAATCTATTAACTAGTGATTTCTTACTGTTTATTTTTTAAATTTTGTATTATTTGTACCCTTTCTCTGTTTTTTTCTTTTTCTCCTTAAATTTAAAAAAAAAGAGAAAAAAGAAAAATCAAGAAGCAAACAATAAAAACAACTTATATTGGCATATTTTGATTATATCTCATAATGGAAAATCATTTAGTCATAAAAAGGAATGAAATTCTGTTATTTGTGTTAAGAGAACTAAACCAAGCATGTAAAAACCAAATATTGAATCTTTTCACACATTTTTTGGGGAAAAAAGTCCATCTCATAGAAGTGGTCACAGAAACTTACAAGGAGAGAAGAAGGAAGGGATCTTGAGAAAAATTAAATAGTTATCAAAATGCAGTTAGAGAGTAGGCATTAGATCCAACGTTCTATAGGATAGAATGGTAATTATAGTCTATAATGATCTATGTTATATCTCTAAATAACTAGAAAAGAGGAGTCAAGTTTACCAACAGATACAAATAAAAAAATTTAATGAGATGAAAATGCGAATTACCTTGATTTGATAATTACCTTATATATAATACTGTACCTTATAAATGTGTACAAAAATGTGCCAAATATAATTTATAAATAAATAATAAAATTGAACAGCAGATCATTATTACTATTTAAAATTTGCAAAAATATAGAAGGACGTAAGTAAGTCATGGCTTTTGAAGAAAAAATTCAAAATTAGAAAATTAAACAAAACATATGATATATAATTGACTCTCTTGTTCCCTTTTAAAATCCCATTCCCTTCCCTAATGCATCCCTGAATAATAAAAGTCAGCTTAATGTCAGTGAGGGGAAGCAAAAGGAAAAATAAAACGCCTGCATGTGTGCACGCATATGTGCTAGTGTATATGCATGTGTGATGTTTTCATGTTTTGTGTGATTTTATGTAAATTATAACTCCCCCAGTTTTCTTAAGATATAGATGGAGTTTAAGAGGAGTCTTTCAATAGTAAAAGAAAAAAAATAACAAAGCATATAAGGAAGCATTATCTACAGAAAAATAGTTCATAACTTCAAAGGATATTTTGTTCTTTCTATCATTCAATAATCCTGGCTATTTCAATAGGCCATATAAAGAAATTATGATCTCTTTTCCAAACTTTATTATTTCTGATGATGATATTGTGGACCAAAGGATTGTTAAAATTGGGCACTGGATTTTTAAAATTTTCTTTAGTGAAGGACTTCAAGATAAAGTATTTGCTTTTTAAATCAGCTTATCCCTGCCAAGTCATTCCTTAGATTATTAAAGTTGCAAGAATTTCTGGAAACATCACTTACTTTTTATAGAGGAAAATTTTAATTATTATACTAAGAATAATGTAAATCTACTCAGAATTGTTAAGAGACATAATTGTCATGACATTATACAGTACTTTGCAATACTGTCACCTTTCAATCACTTTAATTCTGTTCTCCACTATGCGTTAAAGTATAACCTTTTTTTGCTGCTTATCTCATTGGAGCCTGAAGATCCTTTCTCCAGAATATCTGGTGTCTTATTTTTCACATTAGTATTTTGAACGGTACTAAACCTCAGGACGATGGAAGACAAAAGAGCAGGGTGGTTGAGTCTGTATTGGTTGTAGATTTGCACTTTACACAGACGGACATTAAGGTATATGACGGGCCCAGAATACAAGTTAATGCAATTCTGTGCACATTATCTCAGAAATATCTTTAAAGGAGATTCTAATCCAGGTGTAGTCTGGCTCTGGTATTTCTAGCTCTATGGTTTAAATAAGTTTCCATCTCTAACCTTCAATTTCACTTTGGAAAATGTGTATGAGAAAAATAGTCCCTGTTTCATAACTTGTGAAAGAAAATAAAATGAGATGATACATGCCAATTTTTTTATGTATTTGTTTATTGTCAGGTTGTCTTTACCTCACCATCAGTGTAAAAATCAGGGACATTTTTTGTGGAGGTATTCTCAGTGCTGAAAACAATATGATGCACATAGCAGAACTCAAGAAATGTTATTTTAATAAATTAATGGATGAAAGAATACATGAGAAGTTCTTAGTATAATGCCTTACAATTATGTCAACTAGCAAATAACAAATGAACGTAAAAATAGCCTAGTTTTATAATATGTGTCTCAAATAAGGGATCTTGTATACTATATATTATAAAGACCCTCAGATATTTTTCAGGGATGAAATTTGTATAGCTTAAAAAAATCTGTTTACCAATCTTATTCCTAACTACACTTTTCTTCCTAATTATACCTGTTAACATTCTATACCATGGAATACACTTGGAAGATAATGTAGCAATTAAATACTCCTATTTTAAAGACAAGAAAACTGAGGCCCAGATATTAAATGATTTGTCCATTTCATGTGTACCATCACTAGCAACTCCAGAGCATAATCCAATCCATCTTTCAGGCCTGCATCATCTCTCCAGACCAGGTAAGCAGTGGCGTGTAGGCAGTGACACTGTACTTTGGTCTTAGAAGGCACAGAAGTTAAATTGCACCTGCATTTCTTAGTACTGAGACTTGTACCAGACCCTACCCATGTTCTTCTTCAGTGGGGAGAAGGAAGCATACATCTCAGCATGGTACATCTCTGGAACTGGCCTTCAGGAACTTGAAATATGGAAATGCAAGGTTCTTAACACCCCACCCTTGCTTGGTCAGTGGTGGATGAGAACAAATAGGGTGAGGTGATTCCTCACCCCACTCTGAGGTGATTCCTGTGAAGGTCCTTATGGGATCAATCCCAGCTGCCTACATCCAGGAGATGGTGCACAACTCTGTAACAATATAGTAATGGCGAACTCTCCAAATTCCCCATTTTTCTCCTTCCCAGTCATGCTGCCTTGTCCCAGGTGTGTTACTCTTTTGCTTACTATTGAAAACATCTGTGTTACTTCTTATGAGCCCATTAAACAGGTGCTGTGTTTCACACCAAAGGTGGCTGTGATTCTGAAGGCAGAGGTGTGAAATAGGAAATTACATCTAAATGTAAGTTACACTAAAATAAGGCTTCTTACAGATGAGAGGCGCTACTAGGCTCAGTGTCTGCTGTTTGTTTTTTCCTCCTGAGTGTTCAAGATTTGGAGGAAGGCATGAAAACAATGTGTTTACAAATACATTCTGTGTTCATGACACCTTCTGGCTTTTCTGTTATGTTGAATAAAAAGAGGAAGTTACTTCTGATTTGGGAAAACAGTGCCAGCTGAGATAATTCCCACCATTTTTTAGAAACTCACTGGGTTTTAACAGCAGCAGAGATTTGAGCTATGCGCCTGCTGTAATGCTTCCAAGCCACAAGGAAGGAAAGGGAGGCAGTAAGGCTGTACTAGATTATAGAGACAAATAGAATCCACACATCTCCGCTTAGTGATTGCTCACTTAACAGTAGGTATGGGTGCACCCATGCAACAGTTTTCTTCCATGTTGTAATCAGGAGCATAGACTTTTCTGCACCGTGGTTATGTTGTTCCCTGTAGCCTTGTGGTCACTGGTATTTGGCTTGCTGAAGAGGAGAGTTTGGAGAACACACTTTCAGCCCATTTGCGAAATCAAAGTTCATATTCTGGTTCACTCTGGTTCACTCTTGGAAGTGTGGAGGGTTGGGAAATACAGTGATCATCTGGGCAGTTAATTTCCTTCCACAGCTGTGTTTCATGGAAGGTGGAGCACAGTTGGGCAACTGTTAGGCCCAAGTGTTCAGAAATACGTTAGAGCCGAATGGATCTGGATCGAGACTCCAGTTTGCCACTCACCAGTTGTGCTGTCTTGTTATTTGACCTTTATGAGCCCCTTTCCTTATTTTCAAAATAGGTATAATGAAACAATCCATTTTCTTGTGCTGTCATGGAGCTCAAATATGACCATGTATATAAATCTCTTATCATGGTGCCTAGTATATATGAAAACCTCTATAAATGATTGCCATTTTTATTATTAACTATGAAGCAATGCTATCAGCTTACCCTGTAAAATGTGTTTATTTTCTTTAGGTTGCAAAAAAAATGGTACATGAGTTATCTCACTTAAATAATTTTTAGAGATACAAGGAAATAAGAATGGGCAATCCAAAAAAGAAGTCTGAGCACCACTAAATGCTCAGCATTTTTCTTTCACAAGGTTTCTGGTTGATGTCTGCTCTTCTCATATCACCTAGTTTCTTCTATGAGATTTCCTCTTTGTATAACTTGATTTCTTTGCTAGTGTGTTTTCTGTGAATCTGGGAGTCTATTTGTGTCTCTGTCTATACTCAGATACTCTAAAGAGGATCTGACTGTTAGATCAATCTCATGCAATAATGAGTACCCATCATTGCACAGAAGCAAAGCCAGTTCACCAGGATAGTGGTAGCTGCATTTCTGCCTAGCATAACTATCTGGTTCAATCAACGATGACCATGGTGGGATATATCACACAAATGTGAGGACCTAGCTAACACAATGCTTCACACTTCCTTGTTCAGAAAGACACATTGGTTAAAGATGGCATTCTGAATATGAGCAATAGAGAAAATCATTAAAAATTCCAAGTAGTAAAAATTTTCAAATTTATTAATTGCCCTCAATTTTCTATGGATTCACATTGTTTTCTAAATCACAAGAATGAATAATTAAAAGTGAAGTATGAAAGTCACTACTTAGCCAAATGTGGTGGCTCATGCCTATAATCCCAGCACTCGGAAGGCTGAGGTAGGAGGATTGTTGTGAGTTCGAGAGCAGCCTGGGCTACAAAGTGAGCTCAAGGCCAGCCTGAACTGCATAGTGAGACCCTGTCTCAAAAAAAAAAAAAAAAAAAAAAAACAGAAAGAAAGAAAGTCACTACCTCTTACCTAGTATTCCTAATGTATGATTTATGTTAAAAATATTCCAGCAAAGCTTCAGGGTACTCACAGGCAGGGCTTGTGGAAGATGTTTGGATCATGGGACACTGTACTCATCAATGAAATCAGTTCAGCAGCTGTTGGAAGGTGAGATCTCACCAGAAAAAGGAGGTCACTAGAGGCATGCTCTGCAAGAATATGTATCTCTTCTTGGCAAATTTCTTCTATCGCTACCTTCTAGCTCCTATGCCTTGAGTAGTCTTCCTCCACTAGTCTCTTCCATCATGCCATTCCTGCCTTTGAGGCAGCTGATCATGAACTGAAAGCATGAACCAAAATAAATCTCTCTTCCTTTAAATTGTGGGTGTTGTTACTGTGTCCCAGGGATGACAAAGTGACTAAAACAGACTTTGGTACTGGGAGTGGGGCCATTGATAGAACTATACCCGATCCTAGAATTTAGAAGCCTTTGGAAGTGGTTCATGCTAGAGGTTCAGAAAGGTTTGGAGATGCCAGCTAGAAAATCCCTACAATGATGTAAGTCAAGCTTGATGAGAGATTCTGATCAGACCTCAGAAGACCAGAATGTTGACAGAAATGAATATGGTAAAGGCCGGGTTCAGGAGGTTTCAGCTGAGAACAAGGATTGTTTCATTGACAATTAAATTTGAGACTATGATGTGTTATGCTCTGGCAGAAAATCTGTCTTCATTTGTTCATGCCCTAATACTTTGGGGGAAACTGAGATTAAGGGCAGTAGAAGAAATTTCAAAGAAGCCTAATATCAAGGCTGTGGCATGGGCAATGCTGGTGGCTTTTTGCCAGATTTATACTGAAAATCAGAAGCAAAGAGCTCATTTGATAACTTTTGCCATAAACAGAGGGCTTGAAAAGTTTGCCCAGAGAAGAGTATGATTGCTGAAAGATTTTCATTAAAAAGAAGATAAGTAGTTTGCATCAGGACAATAGGAAAGATGTTTTGGGAAACCCAGGAATCAGCAAGACCCTACCTTTCATAGGCTCAGGGTGTAAAAGTGAAGGATTGCTTTGAAAAAATTAGAGATGCCAGGAATGTAAATATCTGCTAAGGAAGACTGTAGATAGTAAATACAGCCTACCCAAGAGAGAGGCCAGAAGGGCTGCAACCAGAAATGCTACAGGATTAGGGCTGTCCAACCTACTCGGAACTGAACATAGAACTCCAGGATTTAATGTTTTTCCTGCTGGGTTTCAGTATTACTTTGTTCCCATACTTTCTCATTTCTCCCTTTTGGAATGGGAATGTTTTTCTGTGCCATTGTATGTTGGAAGTGTTTAGTTCTCTTTGATTTTTACAGGTACTCATAACTAAGAGTTTGTCTCAGACTTGATTCTCAGACTGGTCTTTGAACTTGGACTTTCAGCATTTCTAAAACTATTAAGACTTTGGAGATTCTCAAAGGTGGATTAAGTGCATAATGAGATATGTATAAGTCTTTTGCCAGACAGGTGCAGAATGTTACAATTAAGATGAAGAACATCCCTCCAAAGCCTTGTGCAGCCACAGACAGGGCTTGTGAGGCAACTGGGTCATGGGGACACTGTGTTTACCAGTGGAGTCGTCCACTGGTGAGTTCAGCAGCTGAGTGTGCTGCTGGAATGTGGAGCCTGGCTACAAGAGATCGGTCACTGAAGGCATGACTTAGAAGGGTTTGCCTTTCCTTTTCCTTTTATTCCTTTTTTCTCTTTTTTTTTTTTTTTTTTTTTTTTTTTGTCTTTTTCCTTTTTTTTATCGGTACCAGGGATCGAACTTACGACTGCCTGCTTGCAAGGCAGGCACTTATGCCGCTGAGCTAAATCTCCAGCCCCCTTTCCTTTTATTCCTAGCTGCCAAATCATGGGTAGCTTTCCTCTGCCAGGCTTTCCCATCATGCTCTCCATGTCTTGAAGCCAGTTGATCATGGATTAAAATCAGAAGCTAAAATAAACTGCTCCTCCTTTAGCTGTGAGTGTTGGATGTTGTGTCTCAGTGATGAGACAGTATCTAAGACGCTCATCTAAACTTTGTATACATCTATCTATATTTTGTACTTCCATTAGCATTTTTGTCCTGATATATACATATAAGTGACCATTTCACTTTTTTACTTCAAAATCTAAGATTACTCCTTGTTACCTATAAAAGTTCCAACTTCTTAGAGCTCCACCCCCTAATTACCTTGTGACCTAATCTCTATCATCCTTAACTAATGACCACACATACTGAAGCTTCTGTAATCTCTTTCTTTTGTAACCACAGATATTCAGTGGTTGGAGTGCCATCTCCTGTCCTATTGTCTTATGGTTAATACTCATTTATCCTTAAAGGCCCAACTCAATCATTGTATTCTCTCAGACGCTTTCCTTGGTCCTGTCTCCCATCACCATTCCCTTACACCTGGGTGAAAACTCTGGCATAAATCCATTTATCTTTTGATTTTTATCATTTTACACTCTAGAAATTCAAGAGTCAATCTTCCAAGCACAGCTGTGAGCCCCAAAGGCAGAGAACATGTCTTATTCTTCTTTTATATTCCCAGAACCAAAGAGAGCATCTGTCTCATTTAGCAGCTGATACCTATTTGTTGAATTACTGGAATTCAAAATTCCAACACCACAAAGGAATCTGGGATACAGAAACAAAATGCACTCATTGTCCTATATATGTTGCCTTTGAAGGATCTTTTATGTGTAGAGGATCATTTCATAATGGATCACACTTAATCTAGGCCATGGAAGCGTAAAAGAGAAACATGTCTTCATTTCCTTATGTAATAAGATAAAAAGCTCTATTTTTGCCTGAGGTGCAAGAACAATACATGCTTTATAATCCAGGTGCTTCTCAACATCCTCTTATACTTTTCCTTTAATAAAAGTGTTATCCTCTGGGGAATAATGATGTTACCAAGGTGTGGTAACTGAAGATATGAACTGGAATGATCAAGACCACATTTTCCCACATATAAAGAGGTCTTTTTTAGGCTTTTGACAACTAATCTTTTTCCACCCCACCTCCTTTTTTTTTTTTAAAGACATGCGCACTTTAGATTCAGAGAAACTGGCGTTTGGAAATACGTGTGGGTCCGTATGGTTGTTGCAAAGATTAGGAAGTGTGTCTGGTATTTTGTGGGTGGGAGCAGGGATGCCAAATATGTTGCAATGCACAGGACAATCATGCAAGACTAATGTCTTATCCAGTGCCCATTGTACCTCAGTTGAGAACAACTGATTACACTCCCCAGCTGAGAGCCTTTGAGCTAAGGAATACTAAAGTTGTGTTTGTCATCCTCTTTAGATAAGATGAATACAAGCTATAGGAATCCAAAAGACAGCCTCTGTCTTGTTTTAAGGAACTTCAAAGAAACTCCTACTTTTTTCTTCTGTATGCACAACATAAATTTATAGCAAATTCTCTAGAAACAGGAAATTTAAAAGAATCAACAAGAGAAAGCACTTAGTACGTCATCTTGCTACTATAATATAAAGTAGAATAGCAGAATAAAATGGTCCTTCCTTTAAAATATGCTTAATTTAATAAAAACCAAATTGAAGGTAGGACAGTCTCATTCCTATTACAAAGTGAAAACTGAGACATGTGCAATCCCATTAACCTTCCATTTATAAAGCATAATATAGGGAGAAAGCCATTTCAACAACCAACTGAGCAAGGCCACCTCCATCCCTTTAGAGAGTTTCACATATTAACATTATTTGTTGGTGCAAATATAGGAAACTGCAGAAAAAATTTCAGTTACATAAGGCATTTATCTTTTTAATAGGCCATCCTTTGAATAAAGCTATTTTCTTTTTCATAGAGTGTCTTCTTTGCTTTGTTAAATATTCTTAGTGGTATATAGAAAAGTATGTCAGTTTGTGACTTGATAAAATTTGGAGATTTAGTTAAATCCTGATTCAGGACTTAACAAATCATAGAATTTTAGACCCTCATAACTTCAAAGGTCCTAGCGATCATGGAATCCAGTTCCCTATTTTGCAGATGAGAAAGCCAAGTCACAGGAAGATTAGGGACAATGCAGGTGATGGCTTTGGAGAGCCAAGCAGAGAAAACAACTGAGTAGTTCATGCTTTGTGGAATCTCACTGCCTTCTACTTACAGACTGCCTTAGATGTACTTTTCCTTTTTGAATAGATTATTGCAACTCAAAATTCTGCTCTCTTTATAGCATTGTTTAACTATTAGGGCTAATGCAATGAGCTCATGACTGAAAAAGAGGTAGAAAATCAGGGCAAAAAGAACCACACACTTTATAAAGTGGTGAAACATAATCACCTAACATTTAAAAAACATGCCCTATTTCCTTAAGGTATTGTGTCATACTCAGTTGCATTCATGAGGCCAGGGATATAGCTCAGTAGCACAGTACCTGCTTGAGTTTGATTCCTAGTATAAAAAACAAATAAACAAACAAACCAACAAACCAACCAGAAAAGCAGAAAGAGAAACAAAAAAGAGTTAAAGCAGGTGCATTTCCTAAATGGTCAGTCAAAGGCAGTCATGGATGTAGCATCATTTGCCCTCTTTGGCTTTCATGTATCAGAAACAAGCCAAACACATCTATTCGTAATCACCTCTTCCTCCCTCCCTACTCTCCCATATCATTTGCAACTGAACTGTATACCTCACACTTGCTTTGTGCAAGTGAATTTTAAAGCAGAAAATAACACTGTATATTTTACTATATTATAGCAACCGGCTTAATGTTTAATAAGCTTTGGATCTAATAATGTGGCAATTGTGAAGCCTCTTTGAACTAGTAAAAATGAGATTCTACCTAGTTTGTAAGACGGTATAAAGATACTTGGAATGTGACTATGTCTTTACCTGAGAGGTTTTTTTTTTCCCTTGTATGTAAAGCAAGTTGCCTATGCAATTTCTCCTTCTACCCTAGAATTCTGCTGTTCTAAGACCACTGGCCACTGGAACAAAATGTCCCCATTTAACAGGTATTGTAGCATTTCTTTTTTTTTTTTTTTTTTTTGTCTTTTTCATTTTTATCGGTACCGGGGATCGAACTCACGACCGCCTGCTTGCAAGGCAGGTGCTTATGCCGCTGAGCTAAACCCCCAGCCCCTAGCATTTCAGTAATTAGCTTAAAATACAGTTGGTTTGTCCTCCTGCTGCCCTCCCTGAGGCAACAAGCATCTGGAAGCGTCTTTTAAAACCATTCAACAAGCAGGAAGAGCCATACCTGTTGCGTCTGATTTCCTCCCAGGATGAATAATTTAGTAAGAACTGCTTATATACTATGCCAGTGCCTGGTTGGAAGATAAGATTGTCATGCTGTCATTTTCACTATTGTTGAATGGATTTTAGCAGAAGCTTGGTTTTTTCCTCAATAGCCAAAAGCCAAATAGCCCAGTGACCTTCGACTTTCACCTAAGTTGTTAGTGTGCCAGGTTTTTCCCCCTATATGAAAGGCCATTGTTTCTTTTGTAACTGCAGCAGACATTACTGGTTGACTGCTCAAATAAATTTCCCAGCCGGCATCCACCTAAAGTTGAAATAGGCAGATATTTGTAATGTCCCTTGTGGCCACATGGTCATGTGATCCAGGTCCAAACAATGAAACGAAGGTAAAATCTGCTGACAGAGTTCTGAGAAGCCTCTTCTTCCCTTGAGAAGTGGTTTGACATAAGGGTACGGGACCCAAACTCTCAGAGTGAAGTCCCATTTCTACTACTTATCTGTGTAATGCTGAGAAAATTATGTTCTTTGTTCTTGGGTTTTTCTTATATGCTTTAAATTGAGTGAATTAATATATAGGGTACCTAAGACAGTATCTGACACATAGTTTCTCACTAAAAAAGGTTACTATTATTGGGGATTTAGTACAATAGCATAAGTGCCTGCCTGGCAAGTGTGAGGTCATCAGTTCCATCCCCAGTACTAAAAAAAAAAAAAGTTACTATTATAATTAATAAGGAAGAAGCCATGTGCTGAGCATTCCTGGGTCCTGCCTTTGGAAATCACTTTGTAAGGTCAGAATGCCTGGAGTTATGGAAACAATTTTGTAACTACAACAGGAGAGTCAAGAGAATTGGGAAGACTTTGTCTCAATGTCTTTGCATTTTAGAGATACTGGCCCAATTCTGGGACTGCCTAACTCAACAGATATTCTAATACTGGATATTCTTACTGCCTATTGACTAATCCCACGTATTATAGTTACTAATGTAGTCCTGCCATGTCTGCCTTCAGCTGCTCTATTGAGTTTGCTTACCATGTAATACTTCCTCCTCTTGCGGAGATGAGATGCTCCTTTCTGAACATCTGACACTGATGCTCTTCAGTCTGCTCTAGGAATCACAATTAAATAGACTGTGAGCCTGACACCAGCCTCCCCTATGGGCATCAGTGTTTAAGGAGAACAGGTCTAGGATCAAGATGCAGCACAGCAGGTTTGCCAGCTACAGATCACAGACACCCTGATGGCGCTGATCAGAGGATGCATCGGAGGTGGCTGTCAGAGTCTCTTCAACCCTTCAGGTGCTTCACCATGTAAGAGGTGGAGAGCCTCCAGGGCTGCCTCATGTTTAGGTGTGGAGGGAGGAATGAGTAGCTCCCAAAAGACCTCCCATGCTTCTTTGTCAATATACTGCAAAACTGCCTTGCCTTGGCATCCCTGATGCACTTAGGTTTCTTTTAATAAAGTTTGTTCTCCACACTTCTTGGTTTTCCACATTATTCTTGGACAGGCTGTTCTGAAAAATGTTGAAAGCAATGACCTTTTAGAATGACAGAGAAAGGAGAAATTATAAAAGTAGAAACCCTGGGACTTATTCTTCTCCAGACAGTTGGCTTCATGCTGGATAACACGCATTGGTATCTCCAACTCTGATGATAAATTCCTACAGATTTCTTTCAATCTCTGTTCTTCATTGACACCATCATAAAATTACAGTAAGAACAAGGATAGTGAAAAGAGAGTCGCTGTGTAGCTTGTCTGGATTCTAGAATTAAATCCAGCTCGGGTCAGGAATGAACTTATTATCACACCTTTGAAATTATTTTCAGTATTTCAAGTGAACTTGTAGATAGATGACTTTCCTTTATCATAAAATTCAGAAAGAGAAGAAAATTTCTCAAGTGAAATCTAGAAAACAGGCACCTTCATCTATTGCCAGTATCTGTTTTCATTTTTAAAGCACATTATTATGTTACGTAGCTAAACACCCACACGATGTCTCATGTAAGGATCAATATCATGCTACGGGAGCTACATTCTCAAGAGACTCGATTCTTTTGGAAGCCAATGTAAACACTTTAGAGGTCACTAGGGTTCTGGCTAATGAATTGCCTTAGTGCTTAGCACTCAGTGCTAACTCCCAGGCTGTTCTTTCCTGAAGGAACAGTTTGACTCAATGTAATTAATAGAAATGTGGCAACACATTGCTGTGCACAGGAACCAGGGTTTACAGAACTGCCAGAAGCAGAGCAATGGAAGCTCATGATGACCCCGTCCCCACTGCCCCCACAGTATTAGATTTGCCTAAGTCCTCCTCTTCAGTTAAACAAGCCATTTTTTTCTCCCACTGCTTCCTGAGTCCTTAATCCTTTTACTGAGAAGGCAGGAAAAGAGGTCAGTGCAAACGGTCTTGAAAAGAAAAATCCCGGGTCTCTTGTAACCAAGAAAAGCAGAGCATTTCTGAATTCTGGCTCTGACACAGAAAAGCCCTGTCTCTAAGTTCAGCTCGTGATAATTGCCTGAGGACTTGCTAGAAAAGTCTTCTCACTGATATTAACTACCATGACCACATACCCTAGGAGAAGCCCTTCGAAGTACTCAGAGGCAGTTTTTGAGAAGCAAGTAGGCCAAACAGTGAACTGTACAATAACTCTAAATCTTTCTACATTGTGGGAATGTAAACTAATGTAACCATTATGGAAATTAGTGCAAAGATACCTCAAAAAAGCTAAAAATAGAATTTCCATTCAATCCAGCTAATCTTCTTCTAGGTTTTTATCTGAAAAGCTAGACATCACAGGGGCTGGGGGTTTAGCTCAGCGGCATAAGCACCTGCCTTGCAAGCAGGCGATTGTGAGTTCAATCCTCTATACCGATAAAAAGGAAAAAGACAAAAAAAAAAAAAAAAAAAAAAAGAACCGATCATTGGGGGCTGGGGATTTAGCTCAGCGGCATAAGCGCCTGCTTTGCAAGCAGGCAGTCATGAGTTTGATCCCCGGTACCGGTAAAAACGAAAAAGACAAAAAAAAAAAAAAAAAAAAAAAAGCTAGACATCACTTTAAAGTGACACATGCATAGCCATATCTATAGAAATACATATCATAATAGCTAAATCTAGGAGCCAACCTACAGTCCATCAATAGAAGCATGGGTAAAAAGTGTGTTGTTTATATATAATAAACTACTACTCTGCTATGAAGAAGAATAAATTTGAGTCATTTGTAGAGAAATAGATACACTTTGAATCTATAATACTAAATGAAATAAATCAGATATGAGTTTAAATATCATATTATTTCTCTTACAAGAGAAACCATATATATATATATGAACAAAGTAAAAGATAAAGATACTGGGAAGATAGATTTTTTGCAAATGGGAAAGAGGATAAGGAGATGTTGGGAGCAGGGAGGAGAAGAGAACATAGAAAGAATTAAGATGTGTCACATACATGTACTATCCACCCACAATGAATGTATTTATCATGTTCTGTAAACATGTACTAGTAAGAATAAAACTTTAAAATAAATGAATACATTAGTGGATATATGTAAGAAGATTTTAAATCTGTAGAGGTTTAAATGAGTCACATTTTAACAGGCCCACTTCCCTAGCACGGAGTGTGTAAGTCCTCCTACCCCCAAGCACTGAGACTTCCACAGGAGACAGAGTTATTCGATACAAAATGCTGGATTTAGTAGTAGCAAGCAGAGCCCATGCCAAGCGGAGTTCAAAAAGCCCTGTGGTTGGTGAAACCACAACCCTAGTGGCTTATTCCCTGTCAGGCAGATCATGAATTAAGACTGAGATGGAGCAACTTGCTTCATCTACAGAGGTTATCAGTGAAGGTCAAGAATGCAGTTAGACAGCTTGTGTTGGTCTGACTCAAACTTAGTTCAAAGTCACGATTTATAGTTTTAAATGCTCTTTCCTGTAAACACAAAGATACTGCAAAACTATTTGAGTATCTTTAAACAGTTGAGAGATGCTTTTACTCTAGTATGTGGCTACATAAGAACTAATTAATATGTTTGTTGGCTCTTTCACACAAGAAAGATGACAAGTCAGGACTTCAATTCCCAGAAAACAAACATTCATAATTTTGGTCACTCCTTGCCAGTGAAGTAACAGGAGGGACTGGATTAAATTCATCCACTTTGTCTTGATTCCCAAAATAATGAATGAGTTTTAAAGTAGCAATTGCTGAATTCTTTGCTTTGTTCCAACATGCAAACTATTTAAGAGAAAATCAAGTCAGGAAAGTAGGGAAGAATACTGATGCCTGTAGTTTGCTTTCAAATGGATCAATGAGGCAAGTGTAGAAAAATATTAATAAAAATAGATGATCAGTATAAGACCATTTATATAATTTATTTTAAGTTTCAATTTAACTGAAAATTTTCATAATTATAGGGTGAGGAAAAAACTGATTTAGTAATTTCTTTGTCTTACTCTTTCTTCTAATAATTAGAGAACATTATCTGAAGAGACATGGAAATAAAATAGCTTAGACAAGCCTTAGATAGAAATGAAAAGTAATAACTGTGTATGTGACTCTTTTTTAAAAATAACTCTCAAATCTATTTCTATTAACCAAGTGTTGCTCCAGAAATTGTACTGCTAAAAACATGATCTTTTGAGTTAAGAGGTTATTTTACAAAACCCTCTTGGGATTCTTGGAGAACTATTGGATTAAATTCCATCAGTCACTAATAGTGAACTGCAAATCAATTTAAGTGACATTGCTTCTAAATAACATGTAGTGCAAAGGGTTAGAATAAAGAAGAAGGAGCAGAGGAGGTAAGCCCTGTCTTAAGAGAGGAGTGAGATGATGAACTACTACCTGAGAAGCATTAAAGATCAACTTCATCTTTACAAGGTTATGCTAAACCAGTCCAAACCCTGATCTTGATATTTGCTGATGTTCAATTCTATACAATGAATTTCTGGAGCTACAGTGGAGTGTACTGTGGCAATTTAAAAAGGCTTTTAAAGCTGTTTTTCTACAGCTCTTCCATTTAAAACCAAGGATTTAAGCTCAAATATTATCCCTGTAGAGGACAGAGTGCCAGAGGTTGTTTGGTTAGGTTTAATTTTTGAATTATGAAGTGTAATTAAAAACATAGTGACTGTTTAAATTTTTAAAAATTATTATAGTAAAAGACGTATTATCATTAATTCCCCAAACACTCCCCCTTTCACTTTGTACACACTTGTCCAACTGTTCTTGCCACTTTCTGAAGTGGTTCTAGAAATCCTCTTTTTGTGAGTGTCTTCAGTTGTGCTATAATAATTGTATAAGTGACTCTATTGTGGTTGCCTCAATGTCCTGAATAAATTCAAAACATTTACATTCTGTGGCCATTTTGACTTTCAGGGAGATCCAGTAAATAAGGTGAATGAAAGCACAAAGTGATGGTTTTACCTGCCTGCCTGTCCATTGGAAGGCATCTGACAGCAGTCGTTCAGTTCACTGTATTTTTATAACATCCTGCAAAGACACAAAAGGGAACTTGCACAACTGCTTCCAAACAGTACAAGAACTACGAGATAAGTCTGTTCAAAAAGATAGGGAGTATTTTGAGTGGTATTAATAGCCAATGTGCCTTTAATATAATACATTTTTAAAGAAAATTAAATATTCACTGTATATTTTTATTATACCTCTTCTGTTCCTTCTGTGGAGGGGAGTATTTTTCTTTTTGAATATTTCATTATTTCTTTCCCTTCAGAGACATGCCTCTTCTTAACTTGGTTGCTTCAGGAAGCAGAGCCTAAGGCAAGGGTTTATGTGTCATTATTTTATTAGGAAGTATACACTAAGGATCTGGAGGGAAGGGCAAGGGAAGTAAGATAAGAAGAAAGATCAAATCATTTCAAGGAGTGTATTAAGGTAGCTATCACTAAGCACAACTTATTGTTTGATACCGTAGGACTATTTTCCATGAATACACATAAATAATGTCTTAGAAATGTTTCTCTAAGGGAGACAAAGGGAAGAATTTATTCTATTTTGATACTGGTTAAAATTTACTCTGTAGGATTCATTATCCTGCACAGCCAGCATGCACATGTATGAGGGTAGCTGTCAGTTTCTGTGTCTCGGTATCCAACAGAGAAGTCCCACAGTAAAAGGTGAGAGGTACACAGGAAGGGCGTGAGGCAAAGTGTGGTCTGCTTGTGCTGGAAGCTATTTCCTCCTTTAATATCTGGGATGAGAACAAAAAAGCAAAAAGATCTAAAGTGCTAGACAAAAGCAGTTGAAATATGTCCACTCCTGACTATACAGCTGGCCCACTTGACCATTCTGGGAACCAGAGCCCCGTTTTTTCCCGAGAGGGGAGATATAAGTTTAATCAGCTAGTTTCCCTCAAGATGGTGGAAGTTGAACTTCCAAAATGATTCAGGACAATAGGGATAATAACATCAGCCCTTCAACTGTAACTGGTCTTAAGACTGATTTTATATAGTGTACATATATATATATATATATATATATATATATATATATACATATACATAGTATTAGCTTTTGTGTTGCTGGATACAATATGCAGCATCCACAATTTAAATGAAGAGAGTTTTAATTTGGCTTATGGGTTTGGGAGATTCAGTCTATGGTTAGAGGGCTCCAAGCTAGTGACGTCATAGGAGAAAGACATAGCAGAACTGTTTGGTTCATAACAAATGGAAAACAGAGCAGGGAATGCTGCCTGCCAGGAAATGCGCCATGGATCTGACATATACCCCAGGTTATACCTTCATGACCCAACTACAAACACCCAGAAGTATACTCCACCAGTTCCCCCTCCAAGCAAATCCCAAAGCCAATCAAGCTGATACTCTACCCTAAACAGCCACACACATGCATGTATTTTTTCCATTGCTTTTGTTTCTCTAGAGGACCCTAGCCAATACAATCCTCCACTTCTTTATCATTTCAGATTTCTGTTACCCTTGGCAAGCACTTTGCCAAAGTTTTTACTGTTTGCCAGTGTTATGATTAGGACTTTTATCACTGAGGGGTCTGAGGTCTTGCCTTGCTGTTGGGTTGTGATTACTGAAATTGTCTACTCATGTAACTATAGTTTTCTTAGTTTGGTGATCTATCAACATAAGTGAAAGTTGCAACTTCAAGCTCAGCAGAAAATATTGACCTATATGAACCAGAACTTCTACTTCTGGAAAATTCTAAGATTATGTGCTGGAAAACACAAATGCCGTAAGAGATTCACTGAGAGTGATGATTCGAGAGGCCATGCCTTGTTTTCAGAACCATGTATTGTAACTACTGGGGTCATAATATCATATATTGACTGACTGCTCAACTCACACAGGGCATGCCCAAAGGAGAATGCTCATACTTTTCTGGGTATTTTCGTCAGACTAGTGACTTACCCGAGTTTTTAATAGCCCATTCTACCCTGCTATTAGACCGCCACTTCTGGATGATGGAAATATATGTGACGGTTTCTATAGTCTATTGTCATACCTCTTTTGTGGTTGCCACAAATGAGTCTCCTGGCCCTGGGTAACTACTACATTAATAGAGCAGGCATTATGAAAGGCCTCAAATGGTTGAGAAACTATGGGAAGGGAAAACAAACAGCCTATTTACAGATTAGGTATGAGTTTCACAAGCAAAGATAGATTGCTGCTCCCTTAGCACCCATTTAACTTTCCTGCCATGAAATGGTTTCCAGTTTCACTGAAGAATGGTGTCATATCCAGGAATCAATAGCAGTTTCTGCTTCTGACAGGCACAATAGTTACAGCAGCCTTAGTAAGAAGGAGGCCATACATTTGGACCTATTCAAAGGCTTCAACTTGCTACTTTCGTCACTCTTTGTGGGAGGACTGCACAAAATCAGCACCTGTGCCCTTAGTTGCTAAAATCCTCTTCTTTGGTAATCATTAACTTGAGACACAAAAAGGTCTGTAAATTTATGTCCTGTACTGCAGGTCAAGCCAAATGCCACTTCTCCATATCTTCTTGCTCCATCTGGTGAGACCATTTCCAAAACAACTGTGTAAAAAAACACATCTCAAGGACTGTTTGTTGCATTGGGATACGGGAAAGAGAAATATCTCTCCACTGGTCCTTCCTACCTACTGTCAAATGTTCAACCAAGAAGCTGTTAGCTCTCTTGCATTTACAGGTTGTAAAATAAACATGGGCATCTAACGAGGTCCATTAGCCCTGTGACCACAGAGAAACCCTGGTAAGAAGATGAAGAGTTTCTTCAATGGATAAATGTGCAAAACAAATGTGGTATATATACACAATGGAATATTAGTCACAAAAGATAAATGACTCATTTATAAAAAAAATGGATGCTCACTGAGGTCATCAAGCTGAATGAAACAAATCAAATACAGAAGGTTAAATATTGAATGGTTTCTCTTATATGATAAAATCAATGTATAAATAATTTAAAGAGAAAAGTGAAAAATAGATGATAGAAAACAGGGAGACAGACTTTAAAGAGATAAGGAAAACAGGAGTAGGGAGGAAAGAGAGGAGAAGGGGAAGTAAAAAGAACCAGAGCAGTGAAGGTGCAATACATATATGTACCAATTTCCCATGATGAATGCATTTATTATTTACCACAAACATACACTAATAAAAAAATTTAGAAAGAAGATAAATGACTGAAGTGCAGTTATGGGGCTAGGCAGAATCAAGTTGCACTTGTGCTAAGCCCCCTGAAGCCCACTCACAGCTGGTTATTGCTTTAACAGCTAGAACAAGACAAATGAGGCTGAAAATACCTGAAGTGAAACAGAAGTGTTGAATATACTTCTCATAAGCACATTTCCAAAGAAAGGTGACCCTACTCTAGGCTATAGAAATGGGTGAAGAAATTCTGACTACTATTGCGTTCCACTGGCTCCTGAGACTCTATCTACATTCTTCTCACCCCGTAGGTATTCTTAGGAAGTCTGGCCAGAAAGGGCTTCTCAAAAGTGCTTGAGCCTCCTTCTGTGCTTGTGTATCCTATGACCACACCGCTGTGTGGATCCTGCTCCTAAGACAGGTGGCCTCTGCCTCTCTAGATGGACAGCTTGCCACGCCAATGCTCTGCTCTGGAGGAAAAGCCTTGCCAGTGCCTCAGTCACTCAGACACTTTTACAAAGAAAAGAGATGATGTCTCCCATTTTTTATGCTCTTCCGTGAGAGAGGCCTTATCCCGCACTGGAGTTGCTTGGGATCCGTGATGCTAGAGAGCCTGACAGTTCTACTTTTCCAGTTTCATTTACTTTCTCTAGGGTCAGCATACAACATCAAGATAATTGGGCCAGGATAGGTTCAAATCTCAGCGTCTGTGCTGAACCAAAGCTCATTATTCCTTTTGATCCTTAATTCCTATTGCTAAGCCCAGCTTGCTGTGCTACAATTTTTCTGCCCCTAAGGATAAATTTTCTCCCAGGGATTTCACAGCTCTTGCGGTTTTATATTGCAGAGATCTTTCTTCCTCAGATCATTTTCCTCCAGTTTGATAGAGAACTCAGTAAAATTATTTGTCCAAGAGGTTCCTGAAAACTCTTGTAAACCATGACAACTGGGTACTGACATTGTGATTGCCTTAATTCCTCCCAACAGTAACATCTGACCACCCGTTCTGGTCCAATTCTTAGTGCTTCTGGATCCTTAAGACAGACAGAGGGACAGACAAACAGAAAAACACATACACACAACACAAAATCAAATTATTGATATAACGGATTAACTTGTAAGATATTTTATAAAAATTCCTGCTAAATATTTACAAATCTTATATCTATACAGCACCCTTCTCCATTGTGCCACTCTGATTTGATGATAGCTTTTTCATTGCTTTTCGTTTTGTTTTTTTTCTACCTCTCAGTTTTGGGAACAAAATAAATTTCCATTTTTGCAGTACACAGAGACGAGCAGACCTGGTAATATTCCCCAAAAACAGAAAAATGCTAATAGGAAAATATACAATAGACATCTTTCATGCCCAGATCTCCAGTCAACACCCATTATGACTACCTCTCTACACATGGAACCCAACGGACAATTTCAACACAGAGGGGATTCTCATTATCCTCTGCAAAGTTAGTATGGAGCCCAGGCTGGAATGGTTGATACACTGTGTCAACTTGAGAAGTTTAGAAGTTTAACTAAGGGACTCATCATGGGCCAGGGTCCTCACTTTGTAAACATCCTCATCCTGTCCAAGAGGTGGACAAGGAGATGGTGTGAGTGCTACATTCACCCTGGGAGGTGGTAGCCTGCTCACAATATAGGGGAGGAGAAGGGACTTGCTCACCCACTTTTTTGCTGCTTTTGCAGTCTTCTACTGCTATGAACTCTCACATCTCTGCCATGCCACCTTGCCTTGGAGCCAAATATTAAGGATTGAAAACTCTACATACTGTGAGCTAGGTAAATCTTTCCTTCTGTAGTTTTGGGTGTCAGGTATTTTGTCTCAGAAAGGAAAAAAAAGTAAGTAAGACACAGGCCCTGTATTTTCAGACTTTGGGTGGAACTTCTTTGTTTTTCCATTATCCCTTGAATGAAAGAAGTGGAATTTTACACCAGCCACGATTCAAGTTAGTCAATACAATCCTGGCTGACACAGTAGTGAAGAAAACATTTTATATGATGTGGCAGGCCTACTTGCCTTCAGTTGAAATACTCATGTTAATTCTCACTTTAAAATGCATGTCCAGGTCAGATCCTGGGACAAAGTCCAAGATTCTGCTAATGTTGGTTTATTGGACTGTCATTTTGTGATGGTTTCTTAAGTACAGTGGTCTTGTTGCCATCTTTCTTTGGATAGTACTATACACAGTTGGATTTAAAATGCTTTTTAAAAAGATGAAAGGTTAATTGTAGAAACTATTACCTGAATTAGATGGTATGAGATGAGGATGCCCATTTTTTAACTGATAGAGGGATTTTTATTGTAAGAAAATTTTTCTGCAAGAGAATTATGTGTATGTGTGTCAGTGTGTGGTCCATTTTTACATTTGTCTAGACATTGATAAATATAGACTAACACAGGGTCACAATACAATGTGAAAAGACAGGTAAAGAGTATAGTTATGTCTTTTTTGATATATTTCACTTGTACATACCTTTATGCTTTTGTAAGTTAGAATATTAGAGCTAGAGGGTATCTGTCAGATACAAAAACTGAAATCCAAAGAAATGAAGTGACTTGCCCATGGTCACACTGTAGTAGCAGATTTTGGACGAGAGCCCAGATGTCCAAACTCCTGTTAGGCATTTCCTTCTATGTTTCTCGCTCAGTAATGAGGCTTTCTTCTTGGCTATATTTTTGCTATCTTGTCACATGGCTATCTCCCTCCTTAATTTTCAAGTCCATTGTTCCAGGAGCAAGCCAGTCTCTTTTCTTGAGCAAGGCTACTAAAGAAGTATCTATATTACTAAATTTTAGTTATTCTCAGGCTTAGTGACATTTCTAGTGAATTGGTGGAAACAATGCTGTCTGAAATATTTTGAATTTAGAGGCCATCTCTTCATTTCACTAGCTATGCTAGTTTTAAGAGGGGCCATATTATTGGTTATAAATGCAATGAGTTTCCCTTCTTTGCCTCTGTCTCTCTATACAGCACACACATTTACACATACATGCATGCACGCATGCAGGAGCACACATTTCTACTATTCCTTGTACTCTGGGCAGAAAAGGAGCCAGAAAAGTTACCAAGTTTGTTCCCCTTAAACATGTCAATGCTGCTACTCCCAAATGTAAATGGAATAGCCATTTGTACAGAGGAATCTTCCCTCAGAACTGATATTTAGTTTCTGATAATTTTCTTTAGAAGGGAGCCCCACATGAGTACATACCACACAAGGCACAGTGTGGGAAGGGACCAGAGAACCCACCCTGGAGGACCATGAAATGCGATGCAGATAGAGAAGGGTGAAAGTTAACCCATAGCAGCGTTTCCTACACACTTTATACTAGACTCTATCACAGAGATTTCCTGGGAGACAGACCCATGAGTCACACCCTTCTCACACCCAGAATGTGACTGAGAGTTTGTATCTGGTACAAAAATCTCTGGATTCTTCATAACATATTCTTTTCTTTTGTTGGCTGTACTCGGGATAGAACCCAGGTTTTACACATTGAGCCACACACATCTCTAGCCCTTTTTAAAAATTATTTTTGAGGCTGTTCAAAAAGTTGCTTCCTAAGTCACAAAGCTGCCCAGTATGAGCTGGTACTTGTGATCCCCTGCCTCAGTCTCTTAGAGTGCCAGGATTACACATATCAGCCACCACTGTGGCTTACACTATATTCTTACAAAGAAGTGTTTCCTATCCCAACCACTCATAGTAAAGGCCATTTTTATTCGTTCTCATGACAAAGGCAAAGATGTAGAGTAGATGACTACTTCTAAATCAGTGAGTCACTATCAGTCTCACTGTTGACCATTTACCTTTTCTAAGTTAACATCATCTCAAAGGACATGGAGACCCTCATTTTGTCTGGCAACTACTGCTATGAAATCCATGAACAGACTTTTGAGAGTATACTGTGCTCTTAGAAGGTGGCAATAACATATGAACCCTTACTTGAGAAACTTATGATTAAGGGGAATGATGATGTTTTTGATGATGATGACCAATATATATGTCAGGTCCTTTATGAACTCATTTGGTCCTTCCATACCAACCCATTAAATATTATTATTCATAAGGAAACTGAGGCTCAAAAGGTTACATAGCCAAGTAACAATAGAGGCTTACTAAGTTTCTCAAAAGACTATCTTGTCAATCACTGTGAAAAAGCAGATAATTTCAGCAAAAGATAGCAAGAACTATAAAGGAGTATCCTGTAAAGGAGTATATACAAGATACTTTGGGTGCTCAGGGAAGCAAGCTAACAATCTGAAGAGTTAGAAGAGGCTTTCTGGAGAAGATACTCTCTGACCACCCCACCATCTCTCAGATCAGAGGTGAGGGCACCTACATAGTCACAAAGTTTGGTCACTGCTTCCACCTCCCTGGACCTCCTGTCAAGTTTTCACCCTTTTCTCCCTCCTCCTGCACATCTGGGCAGGAATGACTTTTCTAAATTCTGTTGGTCACGGTACCTGATTCTAAGTTAGAGGGAGCTCATCCTTCTTATTCTGCCGCAGCCTCCACCCCCACCGGGATTGCTGAATTCTTGCACCATTTAAAGTAAAAGAATTGGTTGCTTTGCACACTGCCTCCCTTTCACCATTAAATGAACCCGGGTGGCAAGCGAGGAGAATCAATGCATTGACTCCAGATGTATTGGAGATGGAGTGATTCCATTTCAAACTTATTGTGTCATACTTGAACAATATAAGGCTTCTTTCCTTCTCTTGGAGAGCCCACAGCTGCAATCTTTCTATGGCGCTTTGCAGACTCTTATCACAGTTTTAATGAACTATAGTTGGTTTGAAGTAAAGTCTGTCAGTTCTCGTGAAAATAATTGAATTTTGGTCTTTTGCTACGTTGTCAGATCTAAAATAGATGCAAAGCTCATTATTCAGAAAACAGTAATTTTCATCCCTAAATATTAATTGTGCTGCTGTATTTTCACCTGATGGGATGATGAGCTCATTATCAAGAAGGGTTTGCCCACAGGAAATGACTGGCTAAAATTATCTAGAAACTGATGCTCAGAGAGAATTTGAAAGGACCAGACACTACAATGCTGAGAGGTTCTTTGGCTGAAAAGAGGAAGCTAATTATTCACAGCCCTCCTGACATTCCAAGGCAAACCATGGTGGCCATGAGGATATCTGCTACATTTGTAAAGGACTCTGACTGCACTTTTTTTTTTTTGGTAGCAATAATCACTGATGATCTGGAATCACTTATTCCCCATAAAGCTAAGGAATAAAAAAAGTTCATTCTGTAGTCCTAAATTAAGTTTATATGTCAGATTGACAGGACTGTTTATCTCTGTCTCTCAGTTTGTAGATTGCCAATAATTTTAATCTCAGGGCCCTGCCACATAAGTAGCTGCTCAATAAATATTTTCCAAATGAATAAACAAAACTGAACATCTGTTCTGGTTTTCCTAGTCCTCCCAGAAGTGGTTTTCAGTCAAACATTCTATTTCAGATTTTAAGAAGCAATCTAGTTTTTCTAACCATACCTCTGAAAGGTGCAGAGTGATTCATATTCATTATGGTTTATATTATGCAGTATTTATGATTTACAAGGGAAAAGTGTTGAGAGGAGAGGAGAAGGAAGGAGGAAGGAAAGAAAGAAAGAATTGTCAGAATAGCGAGAGAAGATGTGGGACAGAGGAAAAGGGAGTGTGGAGAAATGAAGGACACAGAACATGGGGAGGAAGAGTACGGGGAAGCCAGGCTGGAGTGCAGACATCTAGCAAAGCATGTAATGGCCTAATAGGAGCTTTAAATAGCTCTGAGTAAGTTGAAAACAAGTGATATGACCTGGTAGTCTCAATAAATGGGATGCAGAAATAACCCCTTGGAATGAGTCTGTGTCTCTGGTGGGCTAACAGACTGAAAGGGGGCAAAAGGGGGCGGGGAGGGAAAGGAAAAAAGAGAAGAAAAGAAAACCCTCTCTGGCTTAAAAAAAAAAAAAAAGTCTTTTTATAACTGGGAACTGTCAGGGACTTCACTTTCACAGTGATGAGAAAGACTAGTTTCCAAAAAGAACTTTCTAGGAAGAGACCCTAAAAAGTCGTCATGCTCACGGATCAGAGTGCTGGTTACAGACAAGCAAGGCCTGTTTCTACCAGAAATCTGAAAGCAGACCTGACTTAACTCAGATAACCAGAACTCTTCCCTTGTGTGAAACCTGGTTCCCATCATTGCTTTCTCTATTGACCAAAGGCAAGATCATGCTTTTGCCTACTCTACTTAGCAACTTAAAATGCTCATAATCAGCAAGCTTTTCACCTGTATCTCTCTTTGTAAATTCTCTTATGCCTTCTCTTTCTAGTCCCCATAGAAGAATTAATTAATGTCTATCTTACATATAGTACATTTTTCTTACTCTTAGGTCATTCAGTTCCATTTCCCCACAAGCGAAGCTTTGAAAAATAACTAGATAATGAGATCTATTCCTGCTGTCTTTTCCTAGCACATCCCAGTACACAGTCTCACGGGCCTGCCACAGGAAACAGAATCATAATTAAACATTTTCAGATTAGGAATTAACTGCATATTTTGTCAAAAATGTTTAGCACAGATTATCACCTAAACATGACATAATCCTCTGTAAATTTTTATAAGACACCATAAGGCCAAGGATGATTACAAGAAAGAAGAACACAGAATGTTCTTTTCCCCAGAAGGTTATCAGCACAGCCAGGAGGGGCAGGGGACTCCAATGTCTGGACTTGAAATTTCTTGCTCTGCCTACTGTTCCAAAAATCCCTAAGCAAGAAAAATTCTCTGTTAATGGAAGCATGTCAGAAGTCCAGAAAAATCTCAAGAATAATCTGAGAGTCACAGCCAAGAAGGGGAGCTTGTTCCTGGTCTTGGCCACTTTTAGACATTAGTGGGACACAAGGTCCTAGGCCTCTCAGTTCATCCTCTTTCGGTACCAGGGTTCACACCCCGAAATTCTTTCTTCAGAAAAGAGCCTGACCATAAATGCTTGTGCCATTGTATTGGTTCATAATAAGAACTTTCTCAAAATTTTCCATTAGGCACCACGTCTCTTTTAAGTCACACTGAAGAGGAAGGTCATCATTTTTCTTGATGCTTAAACAAGAGCATGACTCAGAGAACAAACAGGGAAGCAAAGGAAGTAATCCTCACATTATTTTTTAATGCCCCAAATGGTATTGCAAGCTCCACACAACAAAATCCAGGACTAAACTTAGTCTATTTTGTCTTCTGTAACTGTTTACTTTTGCACAGACTCCTTAATCTCCAAGATATTGTAGGTGCCTACAGAAAAGGCACTACATTCCTTTTCCTTCATACGAGTCAGACACTTACCCAGCAAGACTGGCTTCCTTTGGGACAGGGAAGCAGATGACTGACTCCATGTCAGAACAGTAAGTGTGGAGCTGGGAGTGTTGCAGGCTTTCTTCTGATAGATAAGTGGTTGGGTCTATCCTCAATCAACACTTTCTCCTAAGGGCAATAATGTCTGTGAAACTCTTATCATTAAGATTCCTTCCCTTCCATCTCCTGGAAGGAGACAGAAAACTACATGGTGAGTAACTCATAAGCTAGTGGGAATTTGTTCATCAAATGGTTACCTTGGAAGAGAAGAGGCAGGACCCCCGGTTTCCTGGGAGCTGCTGGGAGTGAGGATAGGAGGGTGGGAGGGCTTGTAGGCACACTCTTCCATGAATGGTGCTGCCTATGTCCTGTCCTGATTACTACAGCAGTGAGAACTCAGGCATCCCAGCCTCCCGCCTTGGTCCAGCCAGCCAACGGTTTTGAAGACTCCACAACCAGTTTCTCGTCAGTGGCCTATTAAGCTGGTACACAAATAGTGCTCCTCTCAGGATGCAGCCCTCACAATCTTGATCTGCAGCCCTAGATGTTCAGTGTGGAATGTTCTTGGGTATGAGGTCAAGTTAGGTCAATAAAATCTCGACTTTGGTACCTTAGCAATTTTCTCCCAGGTTAAAGGCTTGGTTTAAAAAAAAAAAAAAAAGAAAGAAAAGTTGATATCTATTCAAGTTGCATGTTGGGTAAGTAGCAGCTATTTATCATGTATGGATAGGAGGGCCCTGTCACATCTGTCCTGAACAGGCTCCACCAGGGAATCCTCATTTATTCCCCAAAGTCCTTATTATACAGTGTCCTAGCGGTAACCTCCAAACACAGAGTATGAACACTCTTCTTACTTTTAAGACTGGAATTTCAGAAGTGATTTTAAGTCTGACCACTACGTTCTCATTTTCTATGGATTTTGGCAGGTCTGCTGCATCTGACAATATTTTCATCTGCTAGTCACCACCCTTCCTGGTGTGCATTTCAAACTGAGGTAACTCATTCTGGGTCATGAGAGTTCTTGCTTCTCATTTAAGACAGCAAATCTTCCAGGACTCAACATGTAGGTGAAACTTGAGGTTAGAGGATAGACATTTTCCTCAGCCCCGACAAGTATTCTGATTTCCCCTTGACCAGTAAGTACGTCCTCTACATGAAAATATATACCCAACTTCATGATGCAATTCCACATCCCAGATTTTCCTGGGGTGCTCAAGTGACATATCCAACTAGAGAGGTGAGCCTCTGAGAAACAGATTTATAATTATTTTCCTCGGTAAACAGGTTTCCCAGGTTTGGCTAATTATTCTCTGAACATGTATGATATGTCTCAAACAGTTATATTAACATTCTTCATTTGGAGCGAGCTCTCATCAGATCAATTGCCTTTCTGGGCCATTCAGGCAATATCTCATTTGTGTCTGAATCATCCAGGTTGATTTAGAAACAGACTGGATTTTATCAGGACACTTGTCCTCCAACATCTGTTTTACTTTGAAGACATGGATTTTTAGATATAAATGTAGTCTCACACATCTCTCTCCCATAGATTCCCTAACTCCAAGTGATCCTATTACAAAGTTGAGAAGGGATTAGATTTTTTATTCTTTTACTTTACTCTCTTCTCAGTTTCTGTGCTATTTTAGAATAGCACAGAAAAGATGGAAGTTACACATCTCCTTTTATTCCCATTATTTCATTCCAAAATAAAAAAGGAAAAAGTTGATGATCAAAGGCTTTTGATCATCTCTCTCTGTCTCAGAACATTCCTCATAGCCTTGTCCAGAGAGGACAGAGGCTGTGTTGATTCTGCCTGGCAAAGGCTGAGACAAGTGAGTTTCAATAATGCATAGCTTTTCAGTCTATTAAGGAGGTGGGTATGTGGCTGTTTATCATGCAAAAATGACTGAGAACTTGCAAGAAATGACATTCAGATGACACCAACATTAGGGAACAGGTGGGAAAAGAGGGGCAGTGGCGATAGCTCCAAACAAAATGATGACTCGAAAAACTGCATCTCTATCCCTGTCCTGACCTGTGCAAAACAACATTTTGGTTGGCACTGATATGCCTTTCCATTTCATTATTTTCCTTCTGGGAATATATAGCCATGCATCAGGTACTGGTAGTAAAGGAAGTAACAACTTCATTAATAATTCCTGTGAATTTTTCCTCAAAGATTTGAGGGTAGGTCACATAAAGCAACTTAATTGGTGACTTAAGTAATTTTCTATCTAAGCACAATGCAACATGCAGTAGAATACAATATTCTAATGTGTTTGTAACACAACAATGGAATGTGCTATCAAATTTCCAGCTGAAATGAGTATTCTGCTGTGTTGGGCTTCCTGAGGACTGTATCCACATTTTCTTTTTCTTGTGGGTGAGGTAGGGGTGCTCGGGCAGAAACATTTGGGAATCAAATCTTGCTCTATCTAATGAAGACGACCTGTTGCCTTGGTGTTCTCGCATTGTTCAGCAGCTAGGGTTCTGTTGGCCAGGGCTGACCCAGACCATGGGCTGTATGGCCTGGTTGCGTGATGCCTGGGTTGAAATGAGCTATTCTATTTCTCCTGCTCTAAATAAACCCCCACTGTCTGCCTGTTGCTATTGCTTCTCACTTGACAGTAGTTATGAGGCCATTAGCAGAAAACAAGAATCTGCTCTTTCCCCATCTGCATATTGGACAAGTCCCACACTATTTAGCTTGTGAGGCCTGATAAGAAGCCAGCACAATCTGCCCATTGACTGCTGGCCTTCTTTTCTAGTCCCAAGTACCAGAGTCTCCTGGCTTAGACTCTTAGTTTGCATGTCTCTAACTGTCCCCAATTGAATGCTTTTCAGTCGCACCTGCGTGGCACTTGTAAGAGTCCTTTTGAGCTAATTCATACTCCTGTCCCTCACACTTGTGTGTCTTGAAGATTTCTAATTTAAGACATAAACATGTTTAAAGAATGCTGTTTTCATGCCTCCACAATGCACTATTTATTTAGAGCCTTACTCCCAGGAACATGGTGAGCTAGCCCCCGCCTCCCCCAAAGAAAGAAGGAGGCTGGAGATGGCAGCTATGTCTAGGCCTTCAGAAACAGTTCCACAGCTCAGCATAATCTCTGGATTTAGCTCCCCGCCTCCTCTCTGTGTGTTTGTCTATCTGTCTGGTTTTCTGCGATACTGGAGATTGAACCCAAGGGCCCATACATGCTAGGAAACCACTGAGCTATATCTACAATTCTTTTTATTTTTTGAAACAAGGTTTCACCAAGTTGTTCTGATTGACCTTAAACTTGTCATCCTCCTGCTTCTGCCTGTCAAGTAGCTTGGATTTCAAATGTGTGCCACCTCATCTTGTACTTCGCATCTTAAATACTTTTGGAGATCTGGTTCTTCTTTTATTGATCTTAAAGTTGAAAAACTTATTTGAGGCAGCAATACCTGACTTCCATGATCCCATGAGGGTAGAACACATTTGAAAATTATGATAATGACAAAATATCAGATGCCATGATGAATTAGGAAGCTCAGATACTAACTTATAATGTAGTGAGATTTAAAAAATAGAATTACTATGATAACTATTGTTACTGGAATCCCCTTTGTGAAGAGAACTAACAGCCAAGTTCTATAAAGACTACAGAAGATATATAGTAGAGACTATATATCTTTTATCCTTCTTTGAATACACAGTGTTCAGTGCTCAGTACACGATAAGCACTCAAAAAATACTTTTTAAAGAAAATACATACAAAACATATTGATGGGCGACTTAGGTCAAATGCAGCACTTGAAAGGACAATGTGGAACAAAGGACTAGCTGTATAACTGTGCATAAGAGAGTGGAAGAAACTGGCTCTTAGGAGAGAAAGGGAAGAAGAAAGGCTCTAACATTCCAGAAGACAGGAGTAGAGATATTATGCTCAGGGGTGTATTAAATTAAGTTTTAAAGTATTTATGGTTCAGTAGTTTAAAATCCTCCCATCTCCCTATATTTACATAAAGTCTGCTGCACATGCAAAGCTCTCAACTGAGGGCTTTGAGGTGCTTTATTGCCTAGCGGGAAGCAGGACAAGGTGCTAGTAGCATGCATGGGAAAGTAGCAAATGAGCAAGGACTGCACACATGGATGCTTGGATGAGCCATAAACCATTTTGCTTGAAACAGGAACCAAGAGCCGTAGTGCCACCTCGTCCTTCCACTGCCGCCTGATTCCAGGGAAGCCCAGTCAGTGTGTGTGAGCATCCTGCCTGCCAAGATGGGCTGCCTTCATCTCCACGGATGCCTGATCACTAAGAAATGTCCTCCTTCCTTGGCGCCCAGTATCGCTCAAGGCTTATTCTTTTCTGTCAACCCATCCCATTGTCCTCCTCTGCCACTCTTTATGATGTCTCGTATACCTTTTACTATCATGAAAAGTGAAAGTTTTGCTGAATGAGAAAGGCAAACAAATGAGAAATACGTTTGGTTGTTTCTATAATTTCAGATACATTTAGGCCTTATTTTCCTCTGGAAGACCTAGATGACATAGTTAGAATGATTTTTGAAAATGTTTATCTTAAATCTAAGTAATAATTAATTGGCATAAAAACATATGGTAAGAATTATGATAAAATCTAAAATTTCAAATGAGTTTGTGGAAGAAAAATCTTTCCAGTCACTAAGGAAACATGGTTTTCCTATCTCCAGCCATCTTGAACCTTCATGATGAGTCACTGCAATTAGAATAATAACTTTTTCTCCTGTGCCGACTGTGATAATAGGTATCCTTTATCATAGTTCTTTATTGAAATTTTAAAAAATGAATTTGACTAAATTTGAACTTCTAGGAAACACTCATACCAAGGGACACTTTGAGGTTAATGTTTTTTGAAATTATTTCAGGCTTTTCTCCAAGGCTTACAAAGATTTTTCCTGGGATAGGATGGGAGGAATGGGGGTTGCAGACCATTGGCACCTGAGAATTTAACATTGGCATATTTACAGTCTGCAATTTCTGCTATTTGTAAGGGGCCCCAGAGTTCTATGATATAAAGGAATTTGTCATTTTGAACCTCAGCTCAACATGGCTTTGTTGTCATTTCCTGCTCTGGTACTTCAATAACTTTTCAGAGCTTTCTCTATGAGAAATGACAAATGAATTTATTGAAAAAATGAAAAGATGGCTAACTCATAGTCTGAATAAAAGTACAAGAAACAGACTTTTACTAGAAAGGTGGTCCTTTAAAAACCTGGATTCGTCAAAGTAAGGAGAAACAACATTTTCAAATATTAAAAATTTGTCTGATGATACTGAGAGAAAAACTTAAGATTCATGGAGCATCATTTTCATGACAAGTTCTTAGTTCACATTTTCATGTAGATGCATAGCTAGTAATAGTGGTGTTACACTCAAATTCTGTTTCCTACTTACCTACTAGCAAGCTGTGTGAATTTGTTGTAATTACTTTACCTCTCTGGGAACTCTCGTTACCATCAGTATTATCCTGACCAGCATTTATTGAACCTTTACTATCATTTATGAACCAGATTGTCTCATTAATGCTTATTATTTGAATGATTTCATTTAATGCTTTCAACAACCTGATGCAGTGGCCACTATTATTATCTATAGAAGCAAATGATGCTGGATATCAACAACTACCATTTACTGAACGCTTTTTGCTATGATTTGGATAATTTATTCCTGAAAAAATTACTCAAAATGAACTTCGGTTTCCAACCTAGTAGCACTGGGAAATGGGGCTTTTATGCCCTTCTCAGGAGAGCGAGTTCTTGCTGTGGTGGAACCAGACAGGTTACTTTGAGAGTGGGAGGCTATAAAGTGAGCCTGGCACCTCCCCCTACACAAGTGCTTCTCTTCTGCATGTGCCTACGTGCCCTCTACTTCCCCCACCATGGCAAGGTCCTCAACGGATGTAGGCCCTGATCTCAAAATTCCCAGCTTCCAGAACTTTGAGCCAAAATAATCCACTTTTCTTTATGAAGTAGCCAGGCAGATATTTTGTTATAGCAGCAGAAAGAAGATTAATATCCTCATCATGGAAAAGTATTATGCCAAGAGTTTTACATGCATCAATTCACATAATCCTCATGATAATGAGCTGTGTAAAACTCTAACACATAGCAGGGGCAAGATTAGAGAGACCCATAAATTTTTCCAAGATGGCATAGCCAGTAAAAAGTGAAGGAAGTTTCCAAATTAAAAATTCTCTGACTCTGAAGCTCAAGATCTTAACTACTACACTCTACTAGGTATTAAAAAACAATCATACTGAACAAAATACACATCTGTGTACAGACATTGAGTTCCTTATATTTACATAAGCCTCAACTTTGCATTCTACTTCATTTAGTCATTATGCCATAAAGATAGTATTTCCCATCAGCAGGGCTAGACCTTGGAAGCATGTCCTCCATAATAATTTTTACGGAGCCAAACTCACGTCATATGGTTTTCTATATGTGGCCAACAGCAAACACTGAGAGGACAGCTCATCAAAGTTTAGGTGTCAGATACGTGACTACAAAGGTGGTTTCATCACTGTTGGCTTTAGGTGGCCCCTAAGAGATTGAACCTGTGCTCTGATTGAATTATTCAGAGAAACCAATTCCCTTCATCAAATTCCCTGTGTTATTTTGAGAAATTTTGTTTTTTGTGTCTTGGCAAACACATAGCAAGAAGCTGGGTTTCTGATAATTGAGAAAACTTTCAGTTTGCCTTTTTTGGCTTATAAGAACAAAAGAACAGGAAGTGAAAATTCACTGGGGAGAGGGGAAGATTGATGATTCTCGAAACGTACATATAGAGTCAGACACACAGACATACACATGTGCACACATACACATGCATCCACCAAAAGCTACGTAGCAGAGATAAGAGTGACCAGCAATTTTGTCTATCACAAGAACACAGTGGGAGCCTTGATAATACTTCATTTTCGTGCATTTTCTTTAAAGGTTCACAGGTTAATGCTAAGATTTTTCATAGCCGACATAGAAACAAATACAATCTGTTAGATGGATTATAAATCTGAAGGGTAGTTGTATCCAAATTATAGTTATTAACATTATTTCTGTCTCTGGGGAAATGATAAATTACATTCAAGTCCATTACTTAGCAGAGTTATTATGTATTTAGGAACTTAATTTGGGAACAGTTTTGATTTTCTTTGTAACAGACAGCCATTTTTGACTGAAGCGTGATCATTCTGTGCTCTAGTCAGACACCATCTTCTCGTATGAGATTGGTCCAGTGTCCCTCTTCCTCCAAAGCTGGTGCAGATGAAAGGGGGAGGTGTATGCAGAGGGTTTGTTCTCAACTTCATAATGCTACTCTTCCTTTTTCTGACATTCACTAAAAACAACATTTGAATGAAGGAATTGGGTCACCTGGTGACATTTTGATAGTAGCAGAGAATTGAGAAGTGTTTTTGTTGTTGTTGTTGTTGTTTTTGTGTAGAATTGTATAAGTTCAATGTGTTGGTTTGGTACATAATCATTTCACAGAAAACTATGGAAATTCCTCATTTGGATCTCTTCAAAGCACGGGAGAGGGCTGCACTTCTGGGAAACTTGGGAGCACTCATTTTCACAGGCAGGGGCCGAGTAGATAAAGACAACTTTAAAGACTCATTTCAATCCTGCAATTCTGTATCTTTTTCCATGTGATATATTGGCCCCAGGAAATAAGCGAATCACTTAATCACTTTATCTCTCCTAATGCATTTGTCTCGTTTTCTTAGCACAGAAAGTACCAGCTGCAGATTAGTCTCAGATGAGCTGGAGTGAAATTTGGAGCCTTTGAAGTTAGAAGGTATGAGTCCTAGTCCCTGATTCCAGAGCCTTCTCAAATACTTACACATAGTAGGATAAAGATCTCTGAATGAATAATAATCTGAAAACTCTCTCGGCCTCTCTGTTGTATCCTTTGGTGCTTTCACCAAACACTCACTCAGCCCAGCAGCCTGGGTCCCCTGGCTGATTCTCAGACACATGAAGCACGGTCTGATGAAAACACACTGAACTAATGCAATTCTGCATGAAAACATAGAGGCTTCTTTTACATCATTGTCCTGCTACTTCTTTGTATTCATTATGTTTTTGGCCTGAAATGCTTCCCTCACCTGTTTGTGAGATTGGCTCTTCTTCTTCCTAAGGTCTCTAAAAACAAGTCACCTTATCAGTGAAAACTCTTCTTCCACTGTTCTGTCAATTCTTCACATTTTTCCATTGTAACTTACTAGAATCTGATATAACACATATTTACTTGTTTGTTTAGCATCTTAATTCCCTCATAAGGATGTGAATTTCATAGGGGCAGCTTATGCTTTATTTATACTCTGTGTCTTCCCAGACACAGAGAGTGGAAGAGCAGACGATTGGATGTAATTTTCACTACACATACTCTAGTTGATTGGAATACTTGCTCAAGCAAACTCAAGAAAAGGGATTTAACAAAAAAGACTTAAAAGAACAAGACTATTAGTAGGCTCCTGGCTATGGCAGTGCATCCTGAAGGCAGAACTGGAGGTGGGAACTGAACTTCAGTGGAGGGGCAAGGAAGATCTCGACTATAGCGCTCCATCATGATTTAAGGTCTTCTCCTTTCCTTGACTTCTCATTTCCTCGTAACCTTAGCCTGTACCATGATGCATGACAGTTCTAGCTCTCAGTTTCTTGCTCCACCTCTCCCTCTGCTCTCTCACTCTCAGTTGCCAACAGAGTAATCTAGCAATCTCAGACTATCTTTACAAGCCTGGCCAAGAGTTCTGAAGTCTCTGACATTCCACTGATGAGCCAGTGCTCACCCTGGGGCTATTCACCTATATCATGGGGCAGGCATCCTGCCGTGTGCTCCCCATTCAGTAGAAGTCATTTGAGGGCCAACTTCTAGAAATGTCAGGCCATTGACCTCTCAAATACTATCCTCTTCCTTCTCCAAGGATGCCCTTTTATCTCCTGCATCCCTTTCAAAGGCAGTAGGAGCTTTATTACACTATGCATTTTTTTGATTTTTAAAAAGCAATTATTTTAAGCTAAAAGTGCCTTAAAAGTTTATGTAACAGGGAAAATGGAACTTACAATAGGTCCTTTTAAAGACCTATAGCTAACGTGGAACCAAAATTACAAGCTCAGTCATTTTGTCTTGGGCACCATAGACAGATTGTAGAAGGAATCTGACAAGTACAGCTGGTATGGCAAGTCCTGTGTACTCCTGGCAGAGAAGCTCTCACCATATGCAGGGGGCACGCTCATTTTGCCACTTACGAGGACTGCCTGGGCTTGGCAGAGGAAATACAGAGACAGCTAAATCCAAAGCAAAGGGATTGGCAGGAGACAGTTATTTTGTTCAGCCCAAGTGCTGGAGGCTGAGGCTCTTGAAAGATGTATAATTACTCCCTTACACGTTCTTGTTAAGTCTCCCCTCAAGTCAGGAATTATTTTCCTTTTGGGTCTTGAGATTTTAAATTTGAGGCCCTGACCTAAGAACACTGAGGGCCAGCATAGACCTGGTGGTGTTCCTAAGAGACTGATGCTCTCTGCTTTCCACAGACAGCAAGGAGAGAAGGGAAATGGCCCAAATGGAGGGCCACAAACACATCCAGCAGAACTAGGCCAGTTGCTGTAATTCTCAGAAAGCGATAGCCCCTGTGGGCCTCAGCTTCCTCTTCTCCAAATCTCAGAGTTAAGAGGATCAAAATCTAATTGACACAGTGTGTGGAGGAAATTCCTAGGTTTTAAGCTCATTAGGAAAGAAACTTTATTTTTTAGAAGAGGGGTCTACAAATATGGTCCATGGCCTAAATCTAGCTTCCTGCCTTCCTGACTTTTAAATGACCTACAAGTTAAGAATGATGTTTACACTTTTAGATGGTTGCTAAAAATCAGATGAAGAATGATATTTTGTAACATGAAAATTCAAATTTATTGCAAATTCCTATTTTACAGCATAGAGAATGGGTCTAGCTTCATATTATAGCTCATCTTTTTTTTTTTTTTTTTGTGGTAACTGGGATGGAACTTATGACCTCGACTGGCCAGGCAGGCACTTGTGCCACTGAGCTAAATCGGCGGCCCCATTGCTCTTTACCTTGTGATCTTGGAAAGCTATTTAACCCCTCAAAGCCTCAGCTTTCTCATTTGTAAAATGGGGCCAAAGTCAGTCTTCATCCCGGAGAGTTGTTGGGAGAAGTTAAATGAGATTGCCTTGAAGCACTAAGCAGAGATCCCAGCACAACTGAATAAACCAAATCGTGATTCCAAGACTATTATCCTCTCTGCAATACTCATCAACTGCTGGTGCAAAACAGGTGCTACCAACATACTTGCATGATAGATGAATAAACTCTAAAATACAAATTTAACATTATGTTGACCCCTATTCCAAAGACGCCTGAAGCTTTGTAGTTAGGGAGAGAAATGGGAAGAATGAGCCAAAAGTCCAGGCTCTCACTTACCCACTTGGGGAACCAGCACAGCCAAGCAGCGATGGAGTTACTGATGTCCCTGCTACTGTTGCCCCAGCTCTTTGGAACCAACTGAGGTCCAAGGTGGCTGTTACTGGACACTGAGATGCATTTTTCCTGCTCAGGTTTGTCACAGTACTTCAGGAGCTGTACCCAGCCACTCGCCCATCAGCAAAGCTTTTTAGCTTGCCCTTTAAAACACATCTGGAATCCTCTTTTTCTCTCTCTTGGCACCTCTGCCATTCCTACCTCTCTGGTCTGAGGCCCCCTGTTATTTCTCACATTGATTATTACAACAGCTTCCTAACTGATCTTTGGTTTCTACTCTCATCCTTACAGAGTCTATTAGTACAACAGCTAGAAAGGTCCTTGTAGCACAGCAGATCATGTCATTCCTCTCCTCAAAGTGTCTAGTGGTAGCCCATCTCACACAGAATAAAAACCCGAGTCTTCATTATCTCTCTCTTTGCTCGATCTCCCCGCCCCATCACCTCTGACATCTACTCCAGTCCCACTTGCTCACTGTGATCAGACAGTAGGCCTCTCTGCTGTCCTCATATGCACTAGCAGGCTCTGACCTAACGACCTTTGTCCAGTCTGTCCTTCCATCAGAAGGTGTTTCCTCCACAAGGCTCCCTAGCTGACTCCCTCACCTCCTTCAGTCTCCTTTCCTCAAATTTACTTCTCAGATCTACCCTGGCCACACTGATGAATTAATACTGTTTAAAATAAGAGTGGCACCATTCTAACGTTCCAGTCCCCCTTACTTTGTCATTTTTGTTCAGGCATGATTCAAAAGAATCTAGAACAGCGCCTTGTAGTTAGTCAATAAAGTTTGTAGCCTGAATCAGTTAAGAAATCTATTAATTTAGGTCGTTTTTTCCCCAGTCCAAGAATCTATGTCTCACTGAATCTGCCAGGAATCTGACCACATTTTTGAAAACTCTGTGCCAGTATTTTAGACCTTATAAAGAAATCTGTGGGAAAAAATGTACTTTCCCCAGAAAAAATCTGCAAAAGCCGAAAATGTACCCTAACCCCAACTAGACCTTCTGGACTAGGAAGGGCTGTAGTTCTTGCCTGCTGGGGGTGGACAGATCAGCACTGGACTTTTCAAATTACTTTCCTTGCTTTGCTTTTGGACTAACATTATTGATACTGTCTGCATAAATTGAGCAAAAGTACAAGAGAAAGACAAAATTGATTTTCTATCCTGCATAAAAGATCTAGCAGGGAAAGAGTTCAGAACATTAGCGTATGAACTACAGCAGGGCCTGTATACTGGGTTATTTCAGTTAAACTGGACATGGGTGGGGATATATCATCATCATCTCTAGGGAGGACAAAGGGAAATGTGAAATGCCTCTGATCTCCTCAGGTTCTGTACCTGCTCAGCGCACCACAGACATATAATTTGTCATCATTCCCAAGAAGGAGATGTCACTCACCTGAAGACATCCAGTACCCAATTGGCAAGAAGTGAGAGATCTTTTAATCTTCACAGAAAACATTCCCATAGCTCTACACTTCTGGCCTGAGTTCCAAAAGAGGTGGCTGTGGTCAGTCACCATGCAGTGTAAATACATATGAATCATAAATAACCATGAATAACCACATTATAAATTTTGCAAGGCTTGTTTTACTGAGATGAGATTTGCACCTAAAGATATTGGCAGTAAAGCCTCCCTCAACCCTTCAAGGCCTCAAAATACTTGGCAATAAACAAGGAAAGGAAATGGCCTGAAAAATTTATTGAGGAAAGTCCTTGACCAGACAATCCTGGACATTCAGAAGACAGAGTATGCTCCTAAGGTGATACTCAGACTCCTTCCTCATTTTCCATAAGGGTTATTTTACTTTTCCTATTGATACTCAAGGAAAACGACGGAAAGGAAGAAAATTCTCGTGAGAGAGCAACTACATTTCTGAGCTCTTTTAGAACCTACCGATCTGTGGTAAAACTACAACTCTTCTCATGAATAAGGAACTATTTACTGATGTTGAACAAGCACTTAATATTTTTGCCCCACTTACCAGTTTTGTTAAGGTTTCTTTTAAAAAATAAAAAAAGTTAATTCTTTTACCCCTTCCTGCTGCTGCCAGTGAAAATGTAAGACACACAATAATGAAATCTTCATGATTCACAATGACCCATGGGCAGCACTCCCTTCCCCCCGGGCCAATCTATTTGCAAAGCTGATTTAAAATGAAAAGTGAAATGGAGCGAACAAGCTGTACCCCTCTGCCCTGATGAATATTTTCTAAGTAAAGTCTGACCAGTCTTGAAATTCTTCACAAATTCAAGAGGAAAGGCATTAGGCATCTAAATGGCCTGGATCAGGTTTCCATAGTAGCTTGGTTAGACAACAGACCTTTTACCAAGAGTTATGCAGATCTTGTCAATAATGCTGGTGCGAAAACAAGAAAGCCAACAATGGGGTCTTGTTCATTTTAAGCTGAGTCATGAAAATCATGGACTAAAACCATCCTTGGAGAAAGACCTGATTGGTAAAACAACAGCCACTAAACTTGGAAGGAATTTTTGAAAGGAAATGTTACCCTCTGAGTTCTGAAAGGCATTCAAAGCAATGAGAGATTTAAGAAAAATAATTTGACACCGTACTTCTCAACCTCATAAAACATTTTTAAAAATAACTCATTATCCTAATTTATAGCAGCAACTAGTCTCTTAAGTCTCAGTGGATAGTCTGTCTGACATTATGGTCCCATTTGTGTGATTCATTTTTTTTAAAAAGGCAGTCTTGCCAGACTATTAAAAAGTAAGATAATTAATTACTTTATGATAGTTGGTTGCTTTTTTGCTCCTAGCTTTTCTTTTCGTGGGGAGCATTCTTAATCATTCAGTGTTGCTTGATATTTCTACCAAAACATATCAGAATGCTCTCTGCACACAAACATAGACCATCTAAAACCTGCAGAATGAGGCCCTTGTTTCAGCAGACATTGTAACTGTTCCTGTTTGATGCTGCTCACCGCTTTTGCTCCGGAATCCCTTCACAGAAAAGCAGTTGTTCAAACTGACCTGTTTTACCGTGACACCAAATGTCACCATTTATCCCAACAAATAGGAAAGCACGAGTTAAGGACGTAGCTGTCTTCACTGATGCTTTCTCAAAGGAGACAGTGAGAAGGTTGTGGTAATGATCAGGAAATTATTCCTTCTGAGACTCATCTCCAGCTGCCTCCAAGGGGAACTGAGATGCCACTGAAGTCACAGCAAGGCTGGCTTTTATTTCTTCACCCCCTCCTTCTTACGTGTCAATCTTCTTTATAATCTTCTAAAAAAGTAGAAAATCACTTATCTCTTTAGGTTTCCTATTGCTTACAATAGTTATTGTGGCAACACTTGCAGGATGGCTTTTCATTCTCTGATGTTTTACCACAGTGAAGAAATCAAATCCGCTCATAAATATGATCTCATCACTTCCCATCACGATCCTCTGAGATGAGGTAGGACCAAAGCCATCGGCACTCACCCTTTGCCCACAGGATAAATGAGGCAGGGTGCTGCAAGGCCACAAAGGAATTAGCCAAGCTGGAATTAAAACACTGGATTTTCATTTAGTGCTTGTATTATCCTAAATGATTCTACATCTCAGAGGCACAAAGCAAATGCAGCCAAGACGAAGTTTAAAAAGTGATTCCATGGAATGTTAATAGCATTTCTGTAAGCTTTAACTGTAGTTCGTTGTTTGAAATATAACATGTAAAATCAAGTGAAGGTAAAACACAGCAGACTGAGACCTTGAGACCTCTCAAAGAATAAGATAGTCCATCGTCTTACACGGGAAGCAAACAGAGTAAAAACTATCAGTGACTGGTGGGAACATGGTTTCCTTAAAATACATATTGTGCAGTATAGGTGGCAAAGGGCACTTTTGAGGTATGTGAAAGCCACCCACATGCTACTCTATTCAAACATAGCTTTCCCTCTGAGAGGAACCTAAGGATTTATTCCTCTATGAAGCCTTCTCTGACTGCTACAGCATGAAGGAATTTCTATCTTGGTTGATCTCTTACTCTCAGCATTTTTCGTCTAAACTTGGCTCTAGTTAGGCTGTTAGAGGAAGTGAGACCACGTGTGAAGTGGAAAACAGCCACTGAAGGCTTATCAAGTAAAAAGGTAATTACTGAAAGGATATAATAGAATAGTCTAAGTATAAATATTAGATGTACAAAGGAGATTTAGTGAGAAAATTGTCGAGTAGGATTCTGTTATTTTCCCTTCTGCCTCAGGGCTATTTCTTCTGTGTATCTACTTTGCGCTCTCTATAGGTGGTTTATTCAAGCCACAACTTGGTCATTTTTGCTTCTACAAAGCCACAAATTGGTCATGACTTTGGCTTGCCCTAATGACCACTCAGTTGGCAACTCTGTATGATTTTACCAGCTAAATATCTGCTGTCTTTTTAACTGTACTCTGAGCCTTTTAATTCAAATTCTTAGAGGGAAATATCATTGGCTAAGCTCTATGCTTGAGCTGGTCTCCAATCCTGACCCAGCTCCTGTGACTTGGCCATGGGAGAGGGACCAAGTGTAGCACAGAAGGAAGGGGAAGTGAAGCGGGGATCATCTTCCCTCCTTGTTCAGTCAGTCTTAGCATATAATCATATTCCACCTCGCCTTCATTTTAAACTTGCTGTTGTATATATGACCCATCTTTCCTGGTGCAGCAGAAGGGTCGTGAAATTAGGGCTCTGTTTTATCTTCTTTGTGCCTCTCTGAGTCTCATAAGTGAGTTGTTAAGAATATTTGTTTAAATGACTTTATCCTTCTTTGGTACACACCAAGTTCAAAATGTAGGTACTTTGTAGCTATTGATACATGAATCAGTGGTATTACATTTCCAGTTGTAATAGTTTCCAAAACATTCATTAAAGAAGATCACAAATGATCGTATTTTGCTTTCTTCTCATTGGTGTCATATGTAAGAGTTTGTTCTTTGCAACATTTCAAAACTAGTTTTCAGATAATTTGTTTAGGGACTTCAACTTCCCACAATGATAGAACAACTACTTATGTTGGCATTCAAATAATCTATAACAATGAACAAAATAGAAGAGTTAACTCTTTTTTGGAAAATAACTACAGGCATTTTGGACTATAACTGTTGAGAGAAAAGAAGCATAAAGTGAGGTCCATGGTTGCCCCGGCTTTGTATCTGGAGCACATTTTCCTGTCATGGCATAGAGAAACAGAGACAAAGCAGAGTTAACTGATGAGCAGAGATTACAGCTCCAGGCTGCTAAAACTGTTGGAATTTGTAATACAGAGGACAGAGAAGCACCAGTACAAAGGGGGAAGTCTCAAATGTCTGAATGAGAATTTACCATGGGTCCTTGGCAAGGACTAAGCTATACAGGCACAGGTCAAGTCTCCACGAAGCTTGATTTCTGTAGGATTGTGTGTTGAATAGTAATGCAGAGAGTGAGTGATGTTGGGAGTTATTGAAGTGATGGCCTAGAATTTAATTAATACTCCAGAAACACTATGCCTCAAGAATAAAGGTCCTACTTTAGAAATAAGAACCTTAAGAATAAGGACCACATTACACAGTACAGACATACCTAGGCTAAATTAAAAACTAAATTAGACCTGCTCTAACAAAGGACCAAGCTGATCCTGACAGAATCAAAATTTAACTGCCAACAACAAAATGTAACACTCTCTAAACTCTACATTTAGCACATAATCCAGGGTTCTTATATAAATGTCTAGGCTATAACAAAATTTTACCAGCTATGTAAAGAAACAGACGGATGTGACCCAAACAAAGAAACAAAACAAAAAAAAGGAAAAGAAAAGGAAACAGAACCCAAGGTGATTCAGATTTTGGAATTATTAGGCAACACACTTCAAGTAGCTACTATAAATATGCTCAAGGACATCATGTAAAACATGATCAGAATGAGCATACTGATGTGGAATCTCAGCAGAGAAATAGAAAATATAGAAAAGAAACAAATGGAAATTCTAAATGTTCAAATGCAATATATAAAAATTATATAGATAAATAGAGACTTCAGGTTATGTGATAACCTGAAGAAAGACAAATAGAAATCATCCAATTTGAAGTTTAGAGATAGGTTATTAAAAATAAACAAACCTCAGTGATCAATGGAACAATTATGTGATCTAATATAAACATAATTTAAGCTCCACGAGGAGTAGAGAGAAAGAACAGAGAAGGAAATTATTTGGAGAAATAGCCAAAATACCCCCAAATCTGGTAAACAACATCAAATTACAGGTCCAAATAAAACTCAATAAATTCCAAGAATGATGAATACAAAGAGAACATCATCTTAGAAAATCAAAGTCTGAAAACTAGCGATAAGAAGACAATAATAAAAGCAGGGAGAGAGAAACTCTAGAACAAAAAACCAATCAACAGGAAGACACATTACACCTTTTGACTGAATATCTGTGTCCCCTCCAAAATTCATTTGTAGATAACTCATTTGCTATGGGATGGTATTTGTAGGTAGACCCTTCGGCAGGTAAATAACTCATGAAGCTGGAGCTTTAATGAATAAGATTAGTGTCTTTACGTTTTAAGAAAACAGTAAAAAACACCAGTCAGTTATCTGGTTTGTGCTCTTTCTACAATGTGGAGACACAATGAGCAGTTGTCTACCTGCAACCAAGAAGCAAGTGGATACCAGATCTGTCAAAGTCTTAATCTTGGGTTTCCCACCTTCCAAAACTTTTTAAAAATAAATGTCTGCTGTTAAAGCTACCAGCCTGTATTTTTTTAGTTGTCCAAACTAAGACAATTCATATGGGAGAAAATGATACATATGATTTCTAACTTCTCATTAGAAATATTAGAGGCCAGGGGCTGGAGATTTAGCTCATCGGCATAAGTGCCTGGGTGCCAGGTCACGAGTTTGATCCCCAGTACAAAGAAAAGAAAAGACAAGAAATATTAAAGGCCAGTAGACAATGGAATAACATCTTTAAAGAACTGAAAGAAGGAAATACTTATTAACCTAGAGTTCTATATCAAGCAAAAAAAAATCCATCATAAGTAAGGGTAAAATAAATTTTATACATAAAATTTAGAGAATTGGACAACAGTGGACTTGTAAGAATATGAAAGACTAACGAAAGTGTTTCAGGATAGAGAGAGATGACAGTGAAAGAAAATCAAATCTGCAGGGAGAAATGAAGAGCACTCTAAATAAAATATATTTTAACTTCTTTGAAACATCAAAGAATATATGTTTAAAGCAAGAATTATAATTTTGTTATAGGATTTATCTTACAGGTAGATAAAAATAAATATATGCCAACAATGGCACAAATTTTAGGCAGATGAAAAATGAAATTTTACTGTGAAAGATTCTCACAATTGATTTGAAGTTGTATATTACTCCAAATAGATTATGATAAATTAAGGATCTGTATTGTCATTCCAAGAGTAAGTGCTAAGACAAATATAAACAAAACATATACATATAATTATAGTTAGAAAGTCAATATAATAATTAAAGTGAAATGTTAAAAAATATTCTATTAGCTTAAAAGAAGTTAGGAAAGGAGAAACAGAGGAACAGAAAGAGATGTACCAATGAGAAAAAAAATGAGATGGTTGACTTAAAATCAGTAATTAGATTACCCAAGGACTAAACATTCCACTTAAAAGACAGAACTTTAAAAAAATGAGACTCAAATAAATATTGTCTTTAAGGAAGTACCTTGTGATATAATGACAAATGGCTCAAAGTGTAAGGATGGATAAATACATATCATATAAAGAAAGCATAAAGAAAACACAGTGTGGCATATTAATGTGGGACAGGTACAGTAATTTTTTTTTAAAAAAGCAAAACATTTCTTAAAGATAAAAAGGTAAACTTGATCAGAAAGACATAAAAATTCTAAATTTGTACTTACCTAGTTTCAAAATACACATTGACAAGAGTTGGAGGGAGAAGGACCAAGGATTTAGCTCAGTGGCACAAGCACCACCCTGGCAAGTGTGAGTTCAATGCCCAGTTCGGAAAAAAAAAAAGTAAAGGGAGAAATAGATACTCAGTTCAGTATTTCAAACATATCTATCAGTAATTGATAGAGCAATTAGACAAAAAGAAAACCAAGAAAAGATAGGGAAAATAAGAACAAAACTATCAACTAGTTTGTCTCAACTAGTGATAAGATACCCAACAACTGGAAATGAATATTCTCTTTAGGAATACATAGAACATTCATTAAAAAGTCTACATAATGGACCATAAAATAAGAATCAATAAATCACAGAACTGAAATCTTACAAAGCACATTCCAGAACTATAATGAAATTAATTTGGAAACACAAAAATAATATCTATAAAGTACCCAAATATTTTGAAATGAAACAACACAGGTTTTTTTTTCAATTTTAAAGATAATAAAACCCAACAAAACAGAATAAAGCCAATCAAAGAAAGCAATGAAATTGGTACAGAACTTCAAAGCAGCATAATAGGAAAACAACAATGGCTACCATAGTATTTCTTGTTATCTTCACAATAGTTGTTCATTTCATCAGATATAGCAAAATCGAAATGAAATAGGACAAAATCAATCAAAACCAGAGCATTAAATAAAGCAAAACAAAACAGTGAGAACAATATTGGGTTTAAAAACAAGATAGAAGGAAATCCCCCATATTTGCTATATTACACACTGTCATCCTCCCAAAAGATGCTCAGACTGCTGGCTCCAGGTCTGCAAAGTCAAACAACAATACCAGCATTCAGTTGCTTTTTGTATCTCTGTTGCTATCAACTCAGCCTGTCCTCCGAACAAGCTGATTGCTGGGGGTGTGGGGGGAGTTGGTGATCAGGCTCACAGCAGGTGCTGTCTGACTTTCCTTGGGCCTTGCACTGCCTGTGCAGCTTATCAGCAAGGCTGGCTAGTTGGCTTGTTGGTGGGCTCCTCCCAGTCCCAGCATGGCTGATTCTCAGCAGGTGCAGACTTCTTTCTTCCTGGGCCCCACATGGCTTCTGAGGCCAACATAGTTTTAAATATCAAAGCAGTTAGTGACAAAGGAAAGTAGAAAACATCCCAAGTGGATTAATAATGACATACAATACAGTAAAATTTGTGTGATGGAGTAAAGTAATACTTAGAAGGAAATTTCCAGCCTTGTTTACCTTATGTTGAAAATAAGAATGATTTAAGTCTAAAGATATTGATTTTTTCTTATAAAGCTTTAAAAATAAAAGCTGAGTGAGGTGACACATGACTATAATCCTAGTACATGGGAGCGGAACAGGAGGACTACACGTCTGAGGCCAGCTCAGGTAAATTAGTAAGATCTTACGTCAAAATAAATAAATAGGGATGGATTATAGCTCAGTGGCAGCGCACTTGCCTTGTATGTGAAGCCCTGTATTCAATCCTTAATTAAAAAACAAAAACCTAGAAGAAAAAATTATTTAGTTATAGACACGAATAAGTTAAAACAAAGGAATAAGAAACATGATAAAAATTAATAAAATTGAAAATAAAGCAATGATGAATTAAGAAAACAAAAATAGGAAAAATCTACATAGATCTATGCTTACTAAACATTTAATTTATAATTAAAAATTTTCACAAAGGCAACTTCAGGCTTAGTTATTTCTTTTTCTCTTGTTCTTAAATAATGAATTAATTGTCTTACACTCTGTGTGTGTGTGTGTGTGTGTGTGTGTGTGTGTGTGTGTGTCTGTGTCTGTGTCTGTGTCTGTCTGTGTCTGTGTCTGTGTGGTAGAACTGGGTATTGAACCTAGGAGCTCACACATGCTAAGCAAACATTCTACCACTGAGACACATACTCAGTCCTCTCTTATACACTTAAAGAATAATATAATCACCATCAAGGACTTTAACGATGCAGGAGTGGAATTCCCACCATACCCCTACTCAACTTGTCTCTTGGCCTATGCAGAAACCAGATGGACTTTTTTTATATAAGCTTAACCATTATGGTGACTCTACTTGCAGCAGATGATCCAGATGTTTCATTGTTGAGCAAATTAACACATCCACTGGTAGATGGTTTATAGCTATTGAGTAGGCAGTGACTGTTTCTCTATGCCTGTCAATAAAGACTATCAGAAGCAGTTTGCTTTCAGCTAGCATCTTCAGCAGTATACCTTCACTGCTTCAGAGGTATAGCAATTCTCTGACATTATAGTCATAATTTAGTCCATAGGTAACTTCATTATTTTTCCCTTCCAGCAGACACCACACTGACCCATTACATTGATGACATGCTGATTGTACCTCATGAGCAACTTCTGTATACTTACTGGTAAGATAATTTGTATATCAAAGTGTGGGGAATAAATCTGACAAAAATTCAAGCACTTCATTAAATTTTTAGGAGTCTAGTAGTGCAGGACATATTAAGTTTCCCTTCTAAGATGAAAGATAAGGTGTTGCATCTGGCCCGTTCTGTAGCCACAACACAGGCGTAGCACTCACTAGGCCTCCTTGAATGGCTCAGGCCACATGTTCCTCATTTGGATGTGCCCCATAACCTGAAAATGGTGCCAGTTTTGCTTGTGGCTAGAACAACAGAAGGCTCAGGAATAGGTTTGGGCTGCTATTCAAACTGTTTTGTCACTGACAATGACAATCACCAGATGTGACAGTGCTTGAAGTGTTAATGGCTGCTAAAGATGCTCTTTGAAACCTTTGACAGACACAGGTAAATCACAACACAGACCTCTAAGATTTGAGGTCTATTTTTCAAAAAAGAATAGTTACACTTCTGTAGGTAACTATTCTCTTTTTGAAAAATAGCATTTGGTTTCTGTTATGGTTGTATCTGTTGAGATGTCTTCTCAAAGGCTCATAAGGTCTTAGGTAAGGAGTTTCAAAGGTGAATGGATTAGGATGTATAAATATGGATTAATGGTAGGATATTGAAATTAAGAATATGATGCTGGGGTTAAGGATGCTAAACTCTGGGTGTAGGTGGCATCACTCAATAAACATGTAGCCTGGATGAAACATTAAAGGGACAGAAAGAAGGCAGCTTACTGCTTTGCTGGCTCCTGCCTGATTGTCATGGGCTGCTTTTCCTCTGTGATGTCCCTTCTGCTGTTCACCTTGACTTGGAGCCTGCTGACTATGGGCTGAAGCCTCTACAAACTATTACCTGAAATAAACCTTTTCTCCTTTTACTTTTGATGTGGGAAAGTTTTGTCCCAGCAACAAGAAAAGTAACTAAGATGATCACTGGGACAAAATACCTGACACCCACAAGTGGAAGGAGGAAAGGTTGTAGAGGTTTTAGTCTGTGGTCAGTGGACTCCCAGTTAGGACGGCATGCCAGAGGGGCGTTTTAGAGGAGAAATAATCCACAGCAGGGCAGGCAAGAAGCATCAAAGCAGCAAGCAGCAGCAGCTCCTCTGAATCCCCTCCCTTCCTTTATATTCCTTCTAGGCTAGAAGCCTATTGGTTGGTGCCACCCACATCCGCTGAGGCTTCCATTATCCACACCCAGAACTATGCTAATTCTAATCAGTAAACTAATTTAGTACCACATGGCCTTAATCCCAGTCACACACCCTAGATCCAGCCAACTCTGAACTATGAGTGCATGAGACTTTTCATGAACATCTATATATAAGCCATAACAGCTAGCAATAGTGCCTTAGTGGGGGCTGAGTGTCTTAATTGTGAACCATCAAGTTATCATGGCACCTTAGTTTCCCATCATGAACTGGGTGTCTGAAGACCAAGTGATAAACTTGGGCATGACCAACACCACTGTATCATCAAATGGAAGCAGTACTTTGCAAGACTGGGCTTGAGCAGGCTTTGAAACTACACCAAAGTGACATGAAGAGGTGGATTAAATGCCTCTGGCCCAGACCTTTACTACACTACCCTTTTCTCTACCAACCCACACCTATGACCTCATAGGGAGTTTTCAACCATTCGTTGACTGAAGAAAAGTCAGATCTGGTTATAGATTACACTGGGTGATATTTGAGTACCATGTAAAAGTAGAAAACTACAATACACTAGCCTATCTCTGGGATATCCCCAAATGATAGGGGTAATGAGAACTCTTCTTGGTGTTCATTTTGCTTAGAAGGAGAAATGGTAAAGAGATATGAATGCATACTGATGTATAGGCTATGGTCAATAGTTGAGACTGATTGGCAGGAACATGAAAGTAATATGAGTGAAAAATTGGTGACAACTCTGGAGAAGAGATAGTCTTCTATGAATTGGCAAAGAAAATGAAATTGTGTCCCATATAAATTCTTATTAAATGTGATTTTGGCAGAAGAGAATTTTAATGATCAAGTGGACAGAATGATCCTTTTTGTATATGCAAGTAAATTGTTTTTCCCAGCCACTCCCACAGTTACCCAAAGAGGTCACGGACAAAATGGTCATGGTAGGAAGAATGTTACAAGTGGTATCAGAAACATGAATAGAATCCACCAAGGCCTGTCGGGGAGCAGTTACTGCTAAGCACCCAATTGGACAGTAGCAGAGACCAGTATTGTGTCCTTACCATGGCACTAAGATTCCAGGAGATCAGGGCATGGCAAAAGCCGGCTGGGAATCAGGCCTGTTTAACTACAAAATCCCAGACAGATGTGCAAAACAGTTCTAAAATTCCTTATGTGGATTTCTCGGGAGAACCTGAGCCATTTTCCCTAGGTTGGCCTAAATCTGATGTCAGCCTGAGACATGGGATCTCAGCACTGCTTCTTAGGACCTGGATACAGTTCTACATTTCCTTGAGATTTGGACAATATTTTTAAAATAAAAAAAGAAAAGAAAAGAAAGAAAACGGTAACCATGAGGAGCCTATGCTATCATAACTTTCCATAGTCCACTCTGTTTCCCAGATGCAGTGGGTTCCTTTGTCTTTGCTGTCTCCTTTTATTTCTATTTATTCAATCCAAGTTCACTCTGCATAACCAGTTTCTCTCCCATTCTTCATTTTTGCTTTCTTGAATAAACTTTGCCACTGATTTTTGCTCATTTAATTCAATTCTTTGTTTAAGGCAAGAAAAACCTGGAACCCAACTCCAGACGGAAAGGCAAGCAATCCAGAAGCTAGTAACACTTAGATGACAAGCCGCTTTTTAAAAACAAGCTAAGCACTACCAGCATCTTCCCCTACAGTAATCAGCCAGCTGCTTGGTAGATGGTTGATTGCTAGCACTACTTCTACCATGAAAAGAGCACTGTTTGGTTCTTACTGGAACAAATACCTACTCTGGGTAGAAGTCTGCTTCCTTTGTGCACAAGGCTTCTGCCAAAACTACCATATGGGCTTAGCAATGCCTTGTTCACCATCACAATATTTTATGAAGCATTATTTCTGATCAAGAAACTCACTTCACAGCAATAGAAGTGTACCAATAGGACCATGGTCATACGATTCATTGGTCTTAGTAAGGTCCCTGTCATCCTTGAAGCAGCTGACTTGACAAAACAGTACAATGGCTTTACAAAAATTGAGTCATAGCACAAGGTGATAATACCTTGTAGGTCTGTGGCATTATCCTCCAGGAGACTGTACATGTTTGCACAATTGCATGTGCTATTTGGTGCTCCTTCTCCTAGGATTCAGGGATCCAGGAATCAGTGGGAGGAAGTGGAAGGAGCACTACTCAACAGTACCTCTACAGAGTCACTAATAAAACTCTAGCTTCCTGTCCATGTGAATTCATTCCCTGCTGGTTGAGAAATCTTGATTTGAAAGGCAGGAAGGTCTATAAGGAGACACAACAATGATTCCATTGAACTAAAAATTATGACCACCATCTGGCCTGTGTGGGTCCCTCATGCCTCTGAGCCCATAGGCAAAAAAGAAAACGACTGTGCTGGCTAGGATTGCTGGTCCTGATTAATCAAGGTGAAATTGGATTGATACTAACCACTGAATGTAAGAGTATGTGTAGAATTCAGGAGGTCCCTCAGGGTGTCTCTTAGACAGGGTGTCTCTTAACAAACATTTGTTTGTTATAAAACAAATGTTGTGTCTCCTGGAAGTTCAAATATTTAAATCCTAATCCCTAGTGTAATGGTATTTAGAGATGGGGCCTTTGAAAGGTAAATTAGTTAATCACAATGGAGCCTTCATGAGATTCGTGCCCTTACAAGAAAAGACACAAGAGAATCTCATTCTTTGCATGTGAGGATATAGGAAGAAGGTACCCATTTGCAAACCTGGAAAAAGACTTTTAGCAGGAACCAGCCAGCACTGTGATCTTACACTTAAATAAATTTTTGTTGTTTAGGCTCAAACTGGCAAAGTTTCACATTGATTAAATGCAGGGGGGAAAACATGATAGGGAAAGAATGAACTTTGAAGAGTGAGTTTGGGGTGAGTAAAAAGGGAGAAAAATGTAAAGATAAAAAAATACACCTGACAGTGTAGGTTATCATGAAGCATGAAATGGAGTGCTCAATGGTGATGGTCCCTTTCATGTTTCCCATGCTGGCATTATGTCTAGATCATCCTATCAAAAACCTGCTGAAAGTTCTCATGAGCTGTCCACATTCAGGGTTTGGGGAACTGTTCTGTGCATGTGTTTCAGGATATCGCACTTCCTTCCCTAAGCTACTTTTAGCTGTGCCCCACCTTCCTGCCTTATTTCTCCCTGAGAAACATATGTCCCGAGAATTCTTTACGGGGTGTTTAGGGAGTGGAAGCCCCTATCTTCTTATAGCTACCTCTGGCTAGAAGAGACTGTAGACCCTGTCTAGTGGGGATTATGTGCTTGCTTTCCAACTACTTTGGGATGTTGTAGCTCACTGACTGGATTGAAGAGAAAAACTGTTAAAAATTAAAAAAGAACCAGTGACCATTAAACTGCTTGTTTGATGGGAGAAAGAAACCACTGTTTTCCAAGTATGGGGAAAAGAAAAGGGTCAGGTTTCCATATTTACTATGGAGAAAAACATATGTCAGAGAGGAATATCCAATAAATTATCAATGGGCTGAGAGTCATGGCCTTAGCAAGGTCCACTTTACTTATATAGCAGGACTGGAGTCTTGCTTTTTGAAGAGAAATTTCAAATCTTCTGAAGGGTCACAGGAATTGCTTTTTCCTTTTGGGTGATCTTTTTCTTCAGATGGTTCAAGTGGAGCTGGCTTTTTCCTAGAAAGATGAATCCAGTTATCTATCTCTGCTACCTTTATTGTAGTATATGGCAAGGATCACTGAAAAGCAGCCCTTTCATTTTGATCTTAATGGTCTGCAGGAATCCTTATTTTTCAACCTTTTATGAACACTAGGTCTCCATTATGAGTGTTAGATGGCCCCCCTGGACCAAGAGCTGGTTGGACTCTGTTCCCATACCTTTGGATAGCCTATTGTTCTTGGCTGAAATTAATAAGTTGTTTTATGAGTCTTGTGATCTGTGGGTTCATTACCATATTAGAGGATAGAAATGGCCTCCCATATAACATCTCAAATGGGCTCAAATTAGCTCAGTTTGGGGCATGTTTTAAACCCTCATGAGAGCCATTGGCAGTAATTGGAGCCAGGACACAGAAGTCTCTTAACAAAGGTTTGTCAGAGTTTGCTTTAGGATCTGGTTGACCCTTTCAACTTTTCCAAAAGATTGTTCCCACATAGAATGCAGATGATAGGAATTCCTAACGCCTTTACCACTCTCTGAGTTATCTGAGAGTAAAAGCACTCCCATTGTCATTCTGGAGGCACCGGGGAAGTCCAAAAGGTTGGGAGATGACATCTGTAAGGAACATTTTAACTACCCCAATAGCCTTTTCTGTACAGGTAGGAAAGACTTCAGTCCAGTCTGTAAAGGTGTCAGTTAGGACCAACTTCTATTTAAATGCCCCATGTGGTGGCACATGGGTCAAGTCTAATTGCCACTTTTCTCCGAATGTATTCTTCTCTCTCATACAGGTTCGTTCTAACAAAGGAGGTGGTTTGGGCTTGACAGGGTTCTTGTAGACACATAGTAGGCAAGATTTGCAGACCTGACAGGTGGTTACCACTGGTCTTAGTCCAGTAAAAAATTTAAGTAACCATTTCCAGTGTAGCACCTCTTCACATATGGAAGAAATCATGAAGTGTTTTTATTGACTTTCACTGTGTCCCTTGAGGAAGGACCAGTTTGTTTTCTAAGTACCATCAGAGCCCTTTTTAATTCCCTCTTGTCTTAATGCCCATTATTTTTCCTGGCCAGAAGAGACTAGTTTTAATGGTGCTTCAGGAACTGGGAATGAGTCTCAAGGGGCTGTAAGCCTGCCCTTTTTGCTTCCCTATCAGCCTTTTGATTTCCCAAGGAGACTTTAGACACGTCTCTCTGGTGCTCCGTACAATGCATGGCTGCGACCTGCTTGGCAAGATGGACTGTTTCTAGGACAATTTCTAGCTTGTGCCTTATAGATAGTTATTAGTTAGCAAGCTCATTTCTTTCCAGATTACAACACAGGGATGTAGCACCAGAATGGCATATTTGGAGTCTGTGTATATATATTTAGATTTTTGCCTTTTCCTAATATCAATGCCCAAGTAAGAGCTATTAACTCTGCCTTTTGAACCGAGGTCCCAGAGGGAAGAGGTTTTGCTTCAGTGACCTGTTGTGAACTGACAACCATATAATGTGCTGTTTGATATTCTTCTTAGACAAAGCTACTTGCTCATGTTCTTGGTTTTAGCAGCCTGAATTAAGACAACTACCATTCCCTAGGACTGTAGTTAGTGGGAAAGTACAACAACCTAATTCAAGCCATACTGCTAGAGGTCCCAACCCTTCAAGAACATAATTATGGATCACACTACCAAGCAAAAACTACAGAGTTATGCTGGCTCTATATAAAAGCACTATGAAAATAGTAGTAGAAGGCAGTTACATATACCAGCAATGGTGAGTGACAAAGTGTAGAAATAAGAACTGTTATAAGTAATTCCTTCTTATTTTGTTCTGAATGTGTTCCTTATTGCTCTAACGATAGTTTGTTTGTGAGTAACACCTAAATCCTTTGATTCTAAATAAGGAAAAATATTCTCAGTAACCTGGGTGCACCTGACCCAATAAACTGAAAGACATCAAGAGTATTACTGAGGTTTCTCTGAGGAAGAAAATATTCTGCTTGTGGACTGAACATCTTCTACATAAGAATTTCCAACTTGCCTTTCTTTATGGCCTGCCATACAAATTTTAGACCTGTCTAACCAGTCTCCAGAATTGTACAAGGCAGTTCCATGTAATACCTATCTACCTATTTATCTACACACATACAGTATGATCAATAATATGGCGAATGTTTCATTTTTTGTTTTAAAGAATTGAATATAGTAAAAGATACATTGCCATTAATTTCTCAAAATACTCCCCTTCAGCTTAAACACACTATTTCTGCAAATTTCTGAAGTAGTTCTGGAGGTCTTCTTTCATAAGAATCTTTAGCTGTGCTATTGTGGCTGCCTCAGTGTTCTGGATCAAATCCTATCATTCACCTTTCATGGCCACTTTGATATCGGAGAAGTGCCAGAAATCACACATTGCCAGAGAATAAGGTGTATGACACACTATGAAGTCATTGTGGGTCTGCTTTTCCACTGATGACAGCACTCACTGTATTTTAGGTCACATCTCTCAACTCTACCCATAAAATACAACTTTCGGAATTGCTTCATAAAATGGCAAGAATGATGGAATAAACACATTTGAGTAAGGGAGGATATTAATTGGAATTATAGAGAGGTATTAATTGGAATTGAGGTATTAATTGGAATTGTGTCTTTTTACTATAATAAATGTTTTAAACATTCACTGCATATTTTAATCATCTCTTGTAAATATACCTCAGAATTCTTTTTCTGATGGAAGTCTGGCTGATAGATTCCCAATTTCTTTTGTAAGACTAGATGTCCCTGAGACCAGTATTTGACAAAAAACCAGGAAAGAAGAAAATTATTAACCATAATTCCTCAAAAATATAAAGATGAAATTCAAAATAAAATTTTAGTAAATCAAATATAGAAATATAAAAAAGAGAATTACATTATGATTAAGGTTTATTCCAGAATGAAAGTTGATGAAATACTGAAAAGCAATCACTGAAATTCAACACTTTAACAAAATGGAAAAGCCATAGCATCATCTCAATGGTACAGCAAATGCATTTGATAAATTCTATATTCATATGTGGTAAACATTCTCAGTAATTGAGAACTGGGAAAGAACTTTCCTAAGTGTGATGAAGAGCATCTATAAAAACCCACAGCAAACATTCTACTTAGTGCTGCTTCCCTCGAAGGATGGGAGCAGGGCAAGAATATTCACCCTTATGATATCTAGCCATCATTGAACATGGAGGTTGTAGCCACTGCAGTAACACAAGACAGGAAATAAATAGCATAACAAAGTCCGCCTTTCATATATGACATGATTGCTTATGTTAAATCATGACTCTACCATCTGATAGTTTGTGATTCGTGGCTAAATATTTAGTGTAACAATCTTTTTTGCCTTCAACTGTAAAATGGTGATACTTAGTTATCAGCATGGGATGAGCTGTACTTAGCTGTACACATGTACTTAGCACTGTATTGGCCTCATAAAATATTAGTGTTAATAATAATGGTGGTGGTGGGGCTGGGGATTTAGCTCAGCAGCATAAGCGCCTGCCTTGCAAGCAGGCAGTCGTGAGTTCGATCCCCGGTACCAATAAAAATGAAAAAGACAAAGAACAAACAAACAAACAAACAAATAATGGTGGTGGTAGTAGTAACTTACACAATACACGACTTTTTCCAGAGTTTTAAACTGTCTAGGCCCCAATTTCCTCATCTGTTAAACAATGACAACAGTGTTGCCTACCTGTTAGGGTTTTATGAGGATTATGAGCAAATACATATAAAGTACTTAGAACATTGCCTGACACAAAATATGTGTCAAAAATGTTAGCCATTTTCATTATTATCTGATGGTGTGTTTCATACTGAAGATAATCTCACATTGTTTAATTTTTCTCTGAGAAGCCATTCTAATATAACGAATGTGGTGCTCAATCTTCTTGTTGAGAGATACAGAAGTTCTCTGGAAGCCTAAAGTAATTTGGATAAATTTAAAGAATATTTTTAGGTAACTATGACAATCATGGCTAGGAACATTTATATATTTTAATCTCTTTTAATCTTTCAGTCAGCTTTTCAGTGGGTTCTACACCCAGGCCCATTTTATAGGAAATTGAGACACAGAAAGATTAAAAACTTTGCCCAATGTTCTATTGCCAATAATGGGCTGAATAAAATATCACTTCTAAGTCTCCAAGTCTAAGCATTTTCAATGCTACTTAGTCAAGTACATGAATAACTCCCAACTAACCTCACCAGATTGTGTTTATTCTTTGTGTACAGATAAAATTAGTTAGTCATGAGCATTTTTTCTAACTGTCCAAATTAACACTGCAAGAGCATGTCAAATGAATCCAAACTGTTGGTAGGGGCAAGGAAAGGGAGACAGAGAAGGTGTCTCTTCATTCCAAGCGATTTGGATAAACATCAGCTTTTGAGACTGTGCTGTAGTCAATGGAGTCTTTGCCAGGAAAGACAAAAAGAAGCAGCATCTAAAAATGTAACCCATATTGGAGCTTGCACAAAGTCGCTTTGCAGTACTTATTGCTACATGTTGGTCTAGAAGAAATATTTCATTAACTACACGCTTGCTGTAGATTTTATCTAGTTACCATAGAAACTTTGGAGGAAGAGCTTTTTTTTTAACCCTTGGACTAGGTTTGCTACCCAGCTTTATAGCTCTATTTAAAGAACCCTCTTGTTATTTTAAACTCTTCCCCTTCTGCTCTCCTGTTTTCTCCTCCTGTTAGACAGCTGGACAGAACCTGTTTGTGACCTTTAAATTGCCACTTTATTGTGATTTCAAGGCATAATTTCTAAAAGTGGATGGTGGTAGCCAATAGTACTTTTCTGTGTTTATCCTTCACATTGGCTCTAGTTGTAACAGACTTCTGTATTTTTTAAGCTGAAGTTTCACTTCATCAAAAATAAAAATGAACTGTCTTGTTTCTATTACCTCTGCCAAATGAGCTTCCCTATCCGGCCCAAGCTTTTATAGTTGGTATCGCAAGCCTCCACCTAACTCCCCAGACAGCTTTCAAATTAGAAGTGTCTGGTTTCTAAATGCCCTGGTCCTCTTGTCTTCTCTCAGCCCTCTTTGCACTTGCAGCCTCCAGGAACTTCCAAATACACTATTAGAACTGTTTGCCTGTAATGCTTTCCCTTCTTTTGGGGACACGCACAGAGCAGTTCACAGCCCTTGGGCCACCAGATTGTGGACTCCTGCCTGTCTCCCTGCTGGGTGACATCTTTCTAAACTGTTTCTTTGTTCTCCTGCCATGGGACTTATTTGGTAACGTGGAAATTCTCAGCTGGGTGCAATTGATATTTTTTAATACAGAGGAGAGGTAGGTGTTGGACACCTGGGTTGTATTTAGTGAGGTCAGTCAGGGCCTGGATTTGTTCTGGTTTGGAGAGAAGATTGAGGACTGACTGGGAGTTGGATATTTCTGGAAACTAGAAAATACAACTATGGAGGGTAGAGGATTGCTTCTAGGCTCTTTTAATTTTGATCACAGATGGAGATATGATCAAGTACCATGGCTGAGAAGAATTTCACATAAAAACATGCATTCTTCTACAAAGCCAGATTCAATCTCCTAGTGAGAAAGTAGAGGGACTCACTGCATCCAGGTCATGACAGCCACTTTAGCAAGCCCATGGTAAGGACAAAAACTAGGTCTTATAACTATCAGCAATCCCACATCACAGGAGTGCTACCCCTCCGTGTAGTATGTTTGTTTTAGAGCCCCGACTCCTCAACCCTTGCATTGTGAGGCTCCAGAGAAAAGCCTGGATGACTCCCATGAGCACTGAGGAAGAAAATGACCCACTGCAGCCTGTTATGTTTCTGTGATTACTAATGAATGACCAAGATAAGCCAGTTCTTCTCTGAGGTATTCCCTGGCTCTAGGCAGACAAAATCCAGGGCAAGCCATAGATGTGGACAGGAAGGGATTTCAGTGAATCCTGGGGTTATTTGGGACTGCATACTTGTTTACACATTTCTGAATGTCTTTCATGCCTTTGACAAAGCCAGTACACAGTGGATGTTGAAAATATATTTGTTAAATATGAACTAAGGTGTGTATTTTTTTGCTATAAATCATAGATTCCCTTTTTAAAATAGTAGCTTTATTGAGATATATGTGTCCCCATAAAATTTATCCCTTTAAAGTATACAATTCAAGTTGTAACTGAGTGATGGAGCACTTACCTAGTATGATCAAGGCCCTGTATAGCATTCAATACATAGCAATGATTTTTAAAAAGGAAGAAGAGGTATAATGTACAATTTGGTGGTTTTTTTTTTTAGAATATTCAGAGTTGTGAAATTAACACCACTATTTAATTTTAGAATATTTTCTTCTCCCTCTCCCCTCAAAAAGTGCTGAGGGTTTCTCCATTTTTTCCTCCCCAACTGCTGGAACCACTAATCTATTTCCTGTCTCTGACCATAGATTTCTGATCACTGCATTTAATACTTTTATGTATCTCTATGTAAGTGTACAAAGCAAAATTTCCACCAGGGTCATGCTATTCAGAAAGCATTCCTGTGTTTTCCTGGTTCTAGTTAATCCAGTCTTGTCCTTTCTATCACTTAAAAGAACAGATGGCTTAAGCCTTCTCCAGGCCAAGGCTGTGTCTCTGTATTGCCAAATATGTTGATGAATACTGAAATTCAGCCCAGAATCACAATGAAAGCAAATGTGAAATACCTGGACATGGCCAAAATAATTCAGGCATTTCCCCAAGCTCTAGCACCATTCAGCAACCACATGGGTGACTCATTCTGGTGCAGTGACTCTCAGCTGAAATGGAATTTGGACATGCCAGGTCAGGCATGGGGTCAGACCTGGTCTGAGAAGGCAGCATTGAAGATGGACAGCAACATTAGCCATGGCATTCAGATGAGAAAGTACAAAGCACTGTTTCAGAGGGAAGCCCCAAATCTGAAACCCAGGGTGTGAGGTTGCAGTAGGAGTTGAGTCCAGACTCGAGTTCAGGAAAGGGAATCAGCAGCCAGGGTGGGCAGCCAAGTACTTGACACAAGAACCTGTGCAGCTGGAAAGGAAGGACACAGTGGTTCTGAGAACTGCTGCCACCTCAGTTAGAAATATTAGTTTATTCCAGCAACTCTTTCCTGAAAGCACTGTAAAGACATTGTAGAATTTTTGACCCTGGGAACTGAGAATCACTGATGGAAAGTAACATAGAGGAGGCACTTCTTCCTCCAATAGCTTAGCCTCTCTAGAAAATCAGAGTTGGTGAGAAACATTCTCAGTTCCAATAATATCATAGTGCTAATGTGTGACTCTACCAGACTAGAATGTAAGCTCCTTGTAAGGAGAGTCCCATGCCATTGCCAGTTTTGTATCCTGGACATCCAGAAACACGTTGGCACAAAAAAAAAAAAAAAAAAAAAACACTTAATAAAGCATTATTTACTGAATGTGTAAGTTTCTAGTACCCATTTCCAAGATTTTCTACAGGACTCAGTGCCTATAAGAGTAGGACTCCTCCTCTAAAAATCACTGTGTTGAGAGGACAGTTAGGATAAAATGTAAGTGTGTACTTTTAAACATGCTACTCTTATCAGAGGAAAAATGGTACTGCACATTCAAGGAGGAAATCTGTGAGCTGAATAAAGATGTTTTAAAAAGCACAGAACTCTTATGTAAAGCTGTGGAAGCAAGCTCTTGATGCAGGTATAGAAACATCAAGTATATACAAAGGCACGCTCACCAGCCTTTACTCCCAAGCCTGCAGAGGACATCGCTTATCCAGTCTAGTTATCCTTTCTCTTTGGTGACTCTATGTTTCATATAGTTTTACTGGCTGGTTGTTTTTGTACAGATGTCGTCTATTAGCCATCAGTAAGCTAGAGCTCAGGGCTGTGAAAGAGTGTGAGGTCACCTAAGAAAGATGAGAGAGGGACCTGGGAGGAACCCACTGGAAACCTGAGGATTACAGGTTGTTAGGTACCTGCAAAGCAGCTCCATCCTAACTCTAGGAGTGACCCTGGAGCTGGATCTGAAGCCCAGTCAGATAAAGGTTCTATTTTCCTAGAGACTCCAGAAACTTAAACACCCAGAGCCCAGAAACCAGGAGACCTGATATTTTAATCAGCTATCCCATTGCTGGAGCACAGTACCCAGCACCTACAATTTAGAGGAGGAGAGGTTTAATTTGGTTCACAGTTTCAGAGGTTTCAGTTCCGATCAACAAGCTGCAAGGGAGGAACATCACAGAAAAAGGGCATGGTGGAGCAAAGCTGGTTAGTTCATGGCAGCTGGGGAAAAGAGCATGGGAACGATGCCAGAGAGGAAGAACCAGAAATAGACCAGAAGGTCACACCTCTGTGATCTACCCAAACACACCCAGACGGATGCTCCACCCATCTCCTGTGTGTTTCCAAGCCAATCAGATTGACACAATCAAGCTTCACTGTCACAACTATGCAAGTCAATCACCTCAAAGACTGAGCTGTACGTCCTAATAAGAAGAGGACTAAAACAGAAATTTCCTTGCTAGCTCGGTGACTGGGTCTGCCCAGGGGACTTGCCTCAGCTATAAGCTTCCTGCTCCCCCATCTAAGCTCCCCTTCCACGCAGGAGATATTGGTATTAAATAATTTGACAATGCAAACTGCATCTGCCTTATGTTTAGGGTAACAGGAAGGTAGGACTTGCTTAAGAAGTGAAGGGATCCTCTTTAAGTTCCAGGAAAGCTTGTTTAGAGGAGACCATCTTCCTTCTGTGATCACAGAAGGGGACAACAGGAAATTATACTCATGTGCTATACAATAACATTTCAGTCAGTGATAGCATACACAGTGGTGGTCCCATGAGATAATATCACCTAGGAATATAGTAGCCATCCGGGTTTATGTACATATACTCTAGGATGTTTTCACAACAACAAAAATTTCCTGATGATGTATTTCTCAAAAGGTGTTCTCATCATTCTATGACACACGACCACACTTTTTCAAGTTTTGCCTTTTGTTGGGAACTCTGTGAATCCAAAATACTTGCACCCGTCTTTGTACCATAGCTCTGTAGGACATGGGGTCTCATTTTCCTTTTAGGTAGAGGTATAGAAATGATACATCATGAGTTGTCTGATACAGGAAAGCAGCCAGATCAGAGCACAGGCTCTCGTGTTCAGGCGTTGTCCTCACTGAACGATGCTGTCTCATCTAGGTTGACAGTAGACAGGCTGCTGAATCCTCCAAAGCCTGATGCCCAACAGTGACGTCACAGAGTAATCAAAACAGCCCTGCAAAGAGTGGGTAGGAAATGCAAATGCCTAATTTGAGTTTTATATCGGATTTTCCCTGAAAAGCCAAAAATATTTTCTTGCCTTATTGAAGTTACTCAGTATGTAAAACTGTTTTTTATATCAATAACATCTTTCTAATATGCACATCAGAAGATCCAGTGCGTGGCTGTCCCACCATTTCTCAGAGGCGGTATGGTACAGGAAGAAGAGCCTGAGTTTGAAGTTAAGAAGACCCAGTGCAGCTTCAGCATTTACTAACCACACAGCCTTGGGTTATCATTTTCATTCTCTTAAGGGTTGTTCTGGAGATTAACTGTTTGTGTAAACAGCTTAACACATAAAACCTAATCAGTAATGCTAAAGCCAGCTGTCCTGGCCAAAAATGGAAGCTGGTAGTTTGGTAGGCAACTCAGGATTTGTCAATGTAGAGATGATTCTGGACTGCTGGATCTCCAGATGTCTAGGCCCGAGTCCTTTCTCTAATCCTCTGCTGTCTCCGGCTGGGGATAGGGTAGGTGTGGAGGAGGCACTTAGAAGGTGGGTAGGTCCTTGGGTCCTAAATGGAGGCAGGTAGTTACACCTTGCCCACAGGGCTGCTTTAGTGTTTATTTAAATGAAGCACAATGTGGAGAGGACCACAGTCACTTACTTTGTTGGGAGGTGACAGTGGCATGAGAGCCTGAGGGGCAGCAGGAACTAAGGAATCACCAGGGAGCCACACCACAATGGCAACCCCTGCTGCCAGGGAGTGCTCTAAAAAGGCAACTAGGCTGGTGCCTTGATGAACTCCCTCTCTAGCTAGGAAGCACAGCATGTATCAGAGGCCTTTCCCAGCCTCCACCCTTCCTCATGAGCTTGGTGTGCCCCTATCAGCTGGACTCGCCTGTGGCCTTTCCTCAGCCAAGGTGACACAACGCCAAGAGGTCAGATCCAACCAACAGCAACAGCAATAGCAAACAGCCCCCAAGTGGTGATGAAAAGAAGAACTAGGGAGCAGGCTGGCTGTCCAGGAATGATGCCAGAATGATAAATCATGGCCTTGAGGTCCCCAACCCTCCAAAACAGGAGCTCAGCTGGGAATAAGTGGTGGTGCAAGGGGAACAGTTCCCCTCCCCTAGCATATTTTTGAGAAGTGGCACTTTATTGATATGAAGATGGCTAAGACCATGATGAAAAGCTATTGGCAGAGAGTGTGAAGGCCTTAGAGAAGATAGTCAAAGACTGGCATATTTTGAAAATTAATTCTTTCTCGGTCACCACTGTGTGCCTAGAGCTCAGCACAGCCTGCGGCCTCAGTCCAGGAGGGATTTAAAACTCTGCAAGGTAGCAAGAGGAAAACTGTCCTTAAGCCACCTACCTGGAATGGAAAACTGTGCTGAGAGGAGAAAGTGACACTGAGGAGTGGGCAGGCACACAGTCCTAGGGGAATCAAGGGAATCAGGACAGTACCAGAGCCATCTAACCCATCTTCTCCCTTCTTACCCGACACCCGGTGCTGAACACTGGTTCCAGGAGTAGGCATTTGTAGAGTCAAGGAAATCTGGCCTCCTGGGCACTTAAAGTAGGAGTCTAGGGGAGTCCAGCCTGGCCCTTATTTCTTCAAAATGTTTTCCTTTCCTTCTCTTTTTCATTCACTTCTCTGACCCAGGTCATGAAAACTCCTTCCTGAATAGTCACAATAGCTACTATGATATTCTCAGATCACGATCTCCCTGTCCAGCTCTCGCTGCCATTGACCATATGATCTTCTTCCTAAACAGCTTTTGTTATCATAAAATGCCTTTACTCACAGTTTTACACTGATGTCCTACTTGGCAGGGTCTGAAGCCCAAGCCTCTCTGCCTAGCTTTCTAATTCTTCCATAATCCAGCTCTAGCTTCTTTTTTAGGTTATTATTTATTTTTTTTAATGGTCCCAGGAATCAAACTCATGATCTTGTGCTTGCCAGGTAGGCGCTATGCCGCCGGGTTCATCATGGCCGTATCCAGCTCTAACTCCTGCAGTTTATAGAAAATCTGGACTCTTCCAATTCCTGCTCCTCCCAGTTCCTACTCATGCCAGACTTGTTCCTGCTTCTATTTTTTGTTTCTCCTTCCTGCAATGCCCTCTTCATCCTGTCTAATCAGATTCTGATCCTCTTTTATCCCTTCAAGACTTACCAGATTTCTTAGGCCTCCGTGATCTCAGTGTCAGCTGAAATTGGCAGCTCTTGATAATTTTCTATCTCATTTGCCTATCATGCAAAGGATTTCAAAGCAGAGCATCCCTTGTAAGTTTCAAAAGCCTCCCCAGACTCAGGACAGAGTATAGCATCTGCCTATAGAGGGTCACAATCATACTTGTTGGTTTTGCAAAGACCAAAGTGCCTTTGAATTATAGCAAGGTCCTTCATTCACACAAGTGTCTATTGAGCATCTACTGCATGCTAAGGTCTGTGCTAGTGATTAAACTGTGAAAATGACAGGTAAGGTCCTTGACCTTAGTGAAGTTGTAGATCAGTGGAAAAGAGACAAGTTTTAGTACAGACTGGCCTAAGGGTGCCCTGATAGTGGACAGATAGCATGCTATAGGAAGACATAATGAAGGCTCCCAACCTTAGTCTTAGGAAATAATGGAAGGCTTCTAGAGTTAACCTTTCTTAAAATAAGACTTTGAGTTAGCTGGTTAGTGGTACTAGGGAAAACGAGGGAATAATAATACCTTAAAGTAACTGGGATTTAATGTTGCTTATTCATTTAGCAGGAATGTCATTTTGGTTTTCCTCTATTTACTTACAAGAACTTTATGTCAAAATAGTGATTAAATAGTAATGTAATTATCTGCCTGCCGATGTCTGTCTAACTATCTCTCTATCCATCTATCTACATATTCTCCATCTTGCTCCAAAAGGCATACAGACTGATTTAATGATGTTGCTTAACTAGAACTCAGTAGGAAAAATGAGTCAAATGGAACAAAAGGGCAGGAGTGTGGAATGGAAACGGAATGAGGCAAGTTTACAAATCAGCCAAGTTTACATCATAAAATTCTGCATATTGCTGGACATGACTAGGTAAAAACACAGATATCATCTTTGCATGCCTGAGATGTTTGGGACAGTGTTGCTTACCAACGAAGGCTAGGGAGGAAGGGAAGGAGAGCAGAATAGATTGGACATTTACTTATGGAACATTCCTCTTGTCCATTGGTTCCAGGCACTCTTACTATTCATAGCATTTCCTTTTCAACCCAAATGGGGGAATAATGTGACTGCCAGCTATCATGGATAAAATGAAGAGGCTGTCTACATACAAATCTGTACTCCCTTCCTATTACTGAGAGCCAGAGGGCTGAGGCCCATCCAGCTGGGTTTTCACATGTGCAGATTAGCAGGGCAGTTTGTTCTTTGAATAGAAAGAAGGCAGGATTTATATATCACTTATTTTCCTGAACTCAGAGTCACAGCCTGGATGTACTGGTATTTTATTATGCTGCTTCTGGATTATTTATTTAATATTGTTTCATTAAATTTTAAAGAACACGGTGGTTTTACAAATAAAACATGAAATGCCAGAGTGCAAAATGCATGGTTAAATTCAATAAATATTTTTAAGTTTCTGAAGGAGCTGAACAGGATATCTGGGTGTTTATGCAGGAGAATAGATAATATTTTGTTACTAAAGAGCCTTCTAGTCACATTGCAACCAATGAATGGAAAGGCATGGTGCTGCCTAGCAAACTGAGCTGTACCCTAATTTGTCAAAGTATAAACCTTCCATCCCTGTGCCGAGTAAGCGGCTAGACTTCAACATCTCATGCTAAGTATTCTGGGCACAAACATCAAACTCTCCTTTGTTTTCCGTGGGGATGGCAGGAGGCTGTGAAACAAACTCAAGGCCTCACAACTCTATTGACTGGTTTGGAAACAGGAAGGCCCTGGCTGCGATATTCAGCCACATTAAATGACCAGCATTATCCGGAGCCCTGCAACATGAGTTAATTGTGCTTGCAGGGCTTTGACGCTGGGAACACTGGAGAAAGGCTGTGCGTAATTAGGAGCTGGCCCTACGAAAAGGGCTTTTTTCACACCACACGTACAGTTTCGGTCCTCAGAGGAGAGTGCCAATGTGAGAAAGGGTAAGCCCCAAGGGGGATAGATTTATAAAAAACTTTGAGGATGTGTGGCTATCTTGTTGTGGTAACTTTGAGGTGGGGGGGGGGAGATTCCCAGTTAGAACTGAGGCCAGAACATTTAGAGAATCTAATAGAACTCTACTGGCGATCACTGTGCGCAGGGAACTAACTATAGGCTTCTGTGTTAGGGGACTGTGATGTGTTTTTCTAATAAATTCTTGCTGATCCAATGTAAATTGTTTCCGGGTACTTAAATGATTCAATGGCTTAATATTTCATTTTGATCTATGCTCTGCTCAGAAATTTTCAGACTTAAGCTGTGTGTCATTCAGGTTGGTTTCAAACCCTGAGGTGGCATTACTGAAATATTTCTTATCAGTGTTAATAAATAACTCACATTGTTCTTTAGAAAAAACAGGATCAGTCTTTTCAATGGCTTAGAAAAGGCTTGAAGTGAAAGTATGAAGATTTTTAGCACAATCCAGACAGAAACACAATGTTTTGAATGAACAGCCTCATGCCCATACTGCCAGTTTTTATTTGCTGAGCCACAGCTTTCCTTCATTCCTGTACCCATCAGCTTATAATTTTTTGATAGTCAAACACATTTGCTTTTATGAAGAACTCAGTAATCTGCTGGAGGTAACAAGTGTTCATTTTCTTTCCTTCCACCTTAGTGTAGCTTTGATTTCCAATGGAGCTGACCCATTATCCAATCTCAGTCACCTGCCCAGTGTTAGGTTCTATGCTGGGTGCTCTGAGCAAGTGTGTCTATTGTGATTTGATGGTAAGCAAACTCAGGACCTCAGCGTTTGAAGGAATCCTAAAATTTGGTCTCTCTGATCTGGAGTTCTTCCCCAACAGTAACATCATTTTTATCTGAAATCACGTTGCTTGGTGATGGGAGTCATCAAGATGAAGGGAGTCTGCCTACAGACAGTTGGCTGTAACTCGTCACCATGAAGGTCTCCCACACCTCATCCCAGTGATTATCCTTCTGCCATTCCATTCAACTAACCATACAGCTGTCTTCAAAAAGACCATAGCTCACGGTGTGTCTTTTCCCCCTGTTTAACTTTTAAATGCAGGTGCCCTGACTTAATCATCTTTGTATCTCCATTATCCCTGAAAAGAATAGGGGAAAAATGGGCAATACTTCCAACTTTTTATTTGGGCACTAATTCACCTCACTCTATCAGTCAACCAAACAAATCTACTTTACTGTTTTATAATTCCATCTACATTTCTCCAATTTGTGTGCAAAAAACAAAAACAAAAACAAAAAACAAAACCATGAAAGATTCTGTCAAACAGCTTTCTAAAATCCAAATTTCATTCCCCTGAACTTTGGGTTTCATATTTCAATAAAAAATGGAAATGAATTTAATTGGTGATGATCTATTTTTAGCGCATCAGTGTTAGAACCCAGTAATTATGCCTCCTCTCTTCACATTTTAACAAGTTATTTGTTTCATAACCCATTCTAGAAATTTGATGGTGGCTGGCACAAAGATTTCCAGACTGTGGCTTCTAGAATCCACCTCTGAAATTCATTCCTTGATAACTTGGTCAAAGATAGTTAAAATAGTTCCTCAGTCATATTGTTACATTATTTTGTTTGGAATGTAATTTATCTGAACTTATTGACTTGAATAGATTTCACATAGTTACCTGCTCTCCAGATTCACAATTGAGGCTTTATCCTACCTCTACAGGGCATGTCTTCATTGATAATTGGAAACAAAAACCAATTCATGCCTGTCTCCTGGGATAGTGTAACTCTGGGGAGTGATGACAGCCTGGAAGAGAACTACTAAAGCATTTCTGCCAGACAGCAATGGATGTAGATTTACCAGGAAATGTAATGAAGCCTAATCTTCTGAACTCTTCATTAATTTTGTATTCTTTTTCTTGTAATTAGTCTTTCAAAGTGTGTAATCTGGCTCTTTCTCTGGGTCTTTTGGAAGCTCATGTATTATGCCTCTATTGGCAGTGTTTTTCTGGGCATTGTAATGACAAGCCTATTAAAGCAAGAAACGAAAATGCAGGCGTATTTTGTGGGCTGACCAAGAAACTTGAAATACTCCATGCTGATGCCTGTCTCCAAGACTTGGAAATTCACTTGATCTCACCATGCTTTTGCTCTCTTATGTACAATGTAGGGATAATACTACTTTTAGAGTCAATGGTTGACAGTTATTCAGTGTTGACCTTTTAAGTATATCCCACCTCACAACTTGATAAATAAAAATAAATGTTTATTCATATTAAATTTGTATATGCACAAAAATTAACTTGCTAGCATAAGTATTTACTCTGTGAAGAAATTAATAAACAAATCCAGAATAAAGAAAATAAGATTTGCAGTCAAGAGAACTGATTTCTGAACATAAGCCAGGAAGTAGCAGAAGGTTGAGCATATCCTTTAATCCCCAGGAGTTCTAGTTTCCTCATCTGGAAAATAGAGATGATAACTGGGAAAAATACAAATCCTGAATGTCTCATGAGTTTTTGCAAATGCTTTACAAATTTTGGAAGTTATACATAGATGCATGTTATTATCCTTACACCATTAAAATTATGATTGGCTTACAAAAAATTCAATCTACCCAAAATTTTCTAAACCATAAACTACATGTACTATTGACTGTCATACAGGGCATGAGTCAACAATTTAGTGAGTAACAATACCATATCAAATGCTATAAAGATAGATATTAATTAAAAAGAAATAAACTATACAGCTTCTCTCCAATCTACAGCAATTTTGCATTCTGCACCCTCTAAATGCTAATGAGGTGGGGAGTTATACTAGGAATAAGGATCATTAGATTGTTATCTGAACTTATCATAAAATGAATATCCTTAAGTCTCTTTTTTAATGTGCCTCAAAGTCTGGGATGTTTTGTAGATACTCCCCCAACCCGAGCCCAGAAAAACATCTTCCTAGATTTCTCAAGTGCTTACACCTGAGGTTCTATTGCCTTTTGTTTGCCCATAACATCGCCAATTTCCAAATTGAGAACATCCCACCATTCAGAAAAATAATCTTATACAACAATTGCAGGTTACCCTTGAGATGCCTACACTTCTCCAGGGCAGAAGGAACCTTGAATCTCTCCTTTCAGAGGTTGCCAGAAGCCTTGAGAAGACTTCAAGCCTCTTACAGAGTACCAAGTGCCTAGCTTCCAGCATTAATCTGTTGAGTTGGAAGGTATTTCTTGACTTTCCTTAGCTCTGTTTAACACAATTTAAACAAAGATCCCTTTCCTTGCACTCTGTCGTCCTAAGAGGAAGGCCTCTTTTCACACAGACCTGTGCCTAGTGGAGCTTCTAGGCTCAATAGACAATTGCATTCATTATCTCCAGTCCTGACTTTCAATTCAGAAAGGTGTCTTGTTTCAGTTCATTATCTCTCTGAGTTCCGGCTTCATCCATCTCCTTTAGAAAGTACCTTGCCTTTCTGCAAAGAGGCAGTGAAGACCAGTGGCCCTGTTCCCTGCCACAGGTGCTGGCAGCTCTTCACCTTGTCCGTGCGCATCTCCTCCTCCTCCCACTCCACACCTTGACTCCTCAGGCCAGAAACCCCTCTTCCAAATTCAAAAGGGTGCCTTCTCTCGTGAACCTGCCCTCTGGACAGACACTGTGAGCCCAGACACCGTGCTCCTCTCCATTTTATTTGCAAACCTAATTTTTTCATCTTTCATGGACAGCTTACCAAGTCTCTCCTCTCAAAAAGAACCCTGGTCCCCCAAATGATCCAGGCAGGGTGCTCAACTCACCTTTCTCTTTGCAGATCTCCCCTGCCAGAAGCCCATGCCTTTGAAACAAGAAAGAAATCAAGGCCAATGGTAGGCAGAAGAGAGGAACTAAGAAAGAAAAATAAAGATATGGGATCAAAGCCTTAAAACACAGGGCTGGTTGCATAGCACTGGACAGTGAATCAGGAACTTTCTGAGGTGGGAAGATTGTAGGCTCTTGGGCCCAAGACATGTATTTAACTGACATAAAAAGTCAATCCCATCCAACCTTAATTTCATGTAAAAATCAAGAAAGTAGATTTAAAGTTGTGTGTGGTAGGATTTTCCCCCACCTGTACCCTTATCGTTTCCTTGCCTTCTCTGAATGTGTGAAGACAGACATAAAAATAAACCCTGTTTAGTATAAAACATATCAAAGCATTGCCAGGAGCAATAGTTCATGTGTGTGAGTAGCAGAAAGCCATGTCTGCTTTGTAGGCTAAGAGGATCTAATGCGTCCCTCAGCCCCACAAGGAGAAACTTGAAGCCACATCTTGCAAGCCAGTCAGGAGCCAGAACCATCTGGATTCGTCACATACCTGCTGGTGCCGCCTCGCCACAGATCATCCTCAGCTGTACCTTTCTTCCCAGTTGCCAGTCCTGCCCTTGAAGGGATGCCTGGGGCTGCACAGAGATTGCTAAAAGGACTGGGGATCTCCATGCTGTGGAGTAGTGGTGAGGGAGAAGCCTTAAGATTCAGAATCTGATGGCTGCGGGGGTGTGAACTACTCCAGCAACTTGTCAGCCCACTCCTCAGTGAGGATTCTCCGATGTAGGCTTCTCTGTCTCCAAACATGCCTCTGTGAAGCTTTGCTTGCTTCCTCTCTGTACTTCCCAGTCCTGCGCCCTCCCTGGTTTTTCCTGGAAATGCTTCCAAATAAATCATTTTCACATGATTTTTTTTTTTTTAATCTCAAAAGCAGTCTCTAGAGAACCCAATCTAAAACATCCAAGAACAGAGCTAGGAGATGGCTTGACACAGGCAGTGAAACGAAGAAAGTAAAGAAACATGCTGAACCATCTTCTAGATCCCACGTCTTCTGATCCCAAGGGGGACAGGTACACATGTGAGCATGCCTTTCCTTTTGTGGTTTGATAAGGATTAGACTGCATACGCTGCAGATATCATAGACATAACTAAACCGTTGCCCATTATGTTTATACTGAAGAATATTTTCTTTATACTTTTCTAACAGTGATAATGAAAATTGCTTTGACAGGAAATAAAACAAATGAAACAAAGTTAAAGAAAATGGCACTAGAGAAGCCTCGCAAAGTAACTGCAGGAAGTAAGACAGGAAGAGGTAACAGGAATGGAGGGGCACTCCCTGTCTGAGTTTACATTTGGTCCTCCTGTCCTTGAGCTACACGGGCCAGCCCCAACCCTGTGGTGGGTTCAGGGTGCCAGTGTTTTATTTTTAATTCCTTTAACCATTCAACAAGCCTTGAGTAGATATCATTACTGTTCTTTTCACAGATGAGGAAAGGAGTCACAGAAATTATAATACCAATCTCCTCTTCCTGTGTCACAGTCACTGTGAGGATCAAATAAAAAAGGTATGTGTAAACTTTCTGAAAACCCTAATACATACACAATATTATCATTACATTGTTGTTATGAACCATGTTAATAGTTAGTATCAGGGCTGTGACTGCTCCTTAGTATAAATGACCTATCCCTGGTCAGAACAGAAAAGTTATATTCCAGGCCAATGATGCAGTGGAATGTGTTTATCTGGAGTAAACTAGCTTCTCTATACTTGGATGATACCTTCAATCTGAATTTAATGTTTCTTTTCTCTAGTACCTAGCTATATGTGGAGGACTGACTACGGGTCTTCTTAAGAGGTTCAGGAGGATAACAAGTGATGTATCTTTTGGCTGTGCCTTAGCCACCATGGTCATGGCTTGAACAGTGTCTCCCCAAATGAGAATCAACTCCTAGCACCAGTACCAGCAAATATGACCTTATTGGGAAATAGGGTCTTTGTGGATGATCAAGTTGAGATCATTAGTGTGGGTTCTAAACCAAAATGACTAGTGCCTTTATAAAAAGGTAAAATATAGATAGAGAAAGACATGCATAGAAGAAAGACAACGTGGAGGCACAAGAAAAAAAAATCGTCTATAAGCCAAGAAACACCAGAGGCTACCAGAAGCTGGGATAATGGAACAGAACGATTCTCCCCCATATTTCTCAGAAGGAAAAACCTTGATTACAAGTTTCTAGCATCCAGAACAGAGACAATACATTTCTGTTGTTGGAGCTACCCAGAACATACTATTTTGTTATAGTAGCTCTAACAAATGAATATAATCTCCTACTGATAAGATGTTCCCGTCCCTGATAATGGGGCAGGATACTCTTATAAACTTCCCTTGGGTCAAAGCCATAGGGGAAAAGAGTGGGAAAGAATTCTGATCCAAGGACACTCAACCCACAGCCTGGCTCAGAGACACAGCTCAGGACCATCGCCTTCTGTCAGACCATAGGAAGCTGTAATGGGTGGTGGGTGCTGACACACATGTGTATCTTTTAGTAATTCTACCCTTCTTTTCTCTGGTAATTTGACTGTTTGTTTTTTTTTAATTCCTTTGCAGTGGTCTGAATATGATGATTTAAAAATGAAACTTCAGTCTCTGGAAAAGAATAATACCTAGTAAAGTATTGAATTAAGACATTTTTTTGGAGGCTCCAATTCCTTGTCTTATTGGAGTAGTTGAGTTAAAAATTGTTTTATTTAAAAGCCTTAAGCCTTTAGGCGCAAGGTGGAATTGTTTTGGAACCCTGTTACAAAGTATAACTCCCAAAGAAAGAAAAAGGTGAAAGCAAATGGAAACAAATGGCCGTATTGGTGGCACTGAAGCTTGGAAGGCGTAGAGGCCTCGTCCTGAAGGGCCTTGTACACCATCCTACACGGCTGACTTCCAGAGGAAGGGGATGGCCCATGCTGACACACATGACTAAGATATCAGCAGGGTGGAGAGTGGATCACAGAGGAACAAGACCAGAAGGTGAAAGATTGAGAGACTGTCTTGGGAAGATGGGCATGAGATGATGATGTCCTTATCTAGTGTATCTAACCTACAGCCCACAGACTGAATACAGCCCTGAACACCAAGTAATGTAGTGCCACAAGATTATATATTTTAACATCGGATGTGATTTTTAGAGATACACTTCATGAGTTGATTGGACAGTGCTCCCACCCAGCTGTGCGGACCAGGGAACACTGCAGCACCAACTCTTGCTGTTGCAGCACAGCTCCTGCAGCACAGTCAGTCTAATGCAAGCCCAGTGTATCAGATGTACACGCATTTGAACAATTTGGCGAGTAAAATTATCAACAATGGTATTTCAACCTACCTGCACATATGTGTATGCCTGAAAAGATAGGCATTTATTGTTATTTAACAGACAATTCCTTTTCACTCAGTAAGACCCATGGTCTAGATGAAGACCAGTCCCTAAAGGAGAGAGAGGAAGAGAACTCAGTGAAGAGACATTTGGGTGATAACAATGAGTGGATTTGGTGAATGAGGAGCCTCCCTATAAGAGGGGAGGGGGGGCATATTCTGTAAGGTGACTGCCCTGTAGAGGCAAGTCCCTAGGGCTAGGGACCAGAGCAGCAGCATCCCTAACCTTTATCACTCCAAGAATCATTTCCTGGCACTTAAAATGCAGGTCTACAGTGCAGCCCCATCCCTTGGGCTAACAGCATAAACCATTCCCACTCCCCAGCAACAGAAAATCTTCTCTCCAGGCTGCTGCCTGCTGGGAGACTCATGCTAGAGCTGTTTTTACATGTTTGAGAGAGTCACATCCCACATAATCATATATGTGACAAAGGCCTCGGCTACAAGCAACATTAATGAAGACAAATGAATCAGCCAAATGCTGCAGCCTGAACAGCAGCTCCCAGGGCCCTGCCTTGTGCACACAGCGGGGCTGCACCGCAGAGGTGTGGGGGTGGCTCACTTCTGGCTACAGTTCTCCTCTAGCCTGATGGAGATGTATGAGACATCTCCTACCCAGGGGGCCTCAGCAGGCTTGAATAGCCCAGTTAGAAAGTAAGCAGTCTCAGGGGAATTTGAGGGAATTTTAAGAAGATTTTATGAAAGCTATCTTAAGGAGATATGCATGCAGAGATTAGTTGGGCAGAGAAGTCTGATGGTGGTAAATAAACAAGCTCTCTGCTTTCTGGTGTGATTGCTGATTGGGAAAGCAGCTATTGGAATTTTAATTCTAGCCAGTGAGTAAGTACACCCTAAAAGACATCTTGCAGAGTGCCTTGGATCAGTCCTGCACCCAAGATGCTTTTGACTTGTAACTGAATATGCTGCTCCCCTTTAAGGCCACTTATATTATTCTTCCCACCCATATCTCTTTGTGACAGATGAGAAAACATTCAACTTTGAGACTTTTACTGCAATCTGTCATGAGGAGATCAGAATCAAGAAAGAGAAAGAAAGAAAGAAAGAAGGAAAGAAAGGAAAGAAAGAAAAGAAAAGAAAAGATAAAAGGTAGGGGCTTATAAATCAAGTGATATGAGCCTGGAGCTGGGGAAGTAACTGTGATTCTGCCCTGGCTCTTGGTGGCAGGGATATCCAGCAGGCCCCACACCAACAGGCTATGTTCTGTTGCTTAGAATCAGTGCAGACAGCCTCCAGAGGTGGAAAGACAACAGTCCCAAGTGTTCTGGCAAGAAGACATGGAAGAACTGCCCAGTTAATGGGCAGATGAGCTTGGGAAAGCATTCAGACCCAGCAGCAGGAAGAATCCCACCATCATGTTGGCATTTGTTCCATGTAATTCAAGAGATTGCAGGAAGGACAGCCTCTCTCTCCCAAGGGTTGTCTCCTACAGGCAGCAGAAAAAAAAGCCCCTTATCAGAGACTCTGTGAAACACTCGCAGAAACTTCCTGACACATATTAAACAAGCCAGTGTTATGAGGTCACTATGAAGGGGTTTGAAACTAATTCATCAGTGGAGAGATCAGTGGATAGCAGTGAGACAACAGAATGAAAACTTGGCAAGTCAGTAAAAAGTCTGGCAGTGTTCAGGGTTCAGACAGTGAAATAACACCAGGTTTCATCCGCTGAGACAGAAATTTCAATTGTACCTTAAAGGACAGAAAGTTAGGTGACAGATCCACTGTCACCAGCCATCTTCTTCAGAGAATTTTCCTCCAATGACACTCGGATTGATTTTCCATTCCTAAAAGGAAGAAAAAGAAGTGGAAGTGATCTGAAAACATATCTTTTAATAAAGCCAGGCAAGATGCTGGAAGGATACACATAAACAGGAGCAATAAACAACAAAAATATCATGAGAAAATGAGTTTTCAATTCTTATCGAGTGACTATCAGTCCATAAAATAGAATGAAATTACTTAGCTAGCAGCCACACCCTCAGATTCCTGTGTTTCTGCTGGACTCATCTCTCAGGCTCAGATTGCCTCCTCTTCTAAAACAAAGGCAGGGCCGAATGAACTCTGAGCTTCCTTCTGGCTACAGATGCTGCCAATCATTGTTATTCCAGCTACCCCAAGAGGTGGCTAGGTCAGCATTAGCCAAGAGCTGGCAATAACTGTGTTGTAGGAGGATAGAGAGTAGACACTCCTTAGTCAGGCTAGATCTGACTTCCCTCCTTGTCAATCTATATATCAGAATCCTTGCAGAACATAAGCAAACTGTGCCACATTATTTTAGAGGGCTTATTTGGTAGTTTGTGTGTATACTGCTGGGATTGAATCCAGGGCATTGAACATGCAAGGCAAGCTCACTACCACTGAGCTGTATCTATAGGTCTATATAACATTTTGTACTTGCATAGCTCTATGCCAGCCTTGTGGTAGCTGAAAAAGTGCACATCCTTATGTTTCCTGGAATGGTAAAAAGCACTCAGTCCTTGAAGTCGGAAAGAACTGGGTTTGAATCCCTGCTGTACCGTAACTGGTAGTGTGAATCTAGATTAGCCACTTCCACACAATAGGATAATAGACAGGGAGAATGCAGTGGCTTGCTAAGAACTCACATAGAAAGATGGCCATAATCTATTATTTTGCAGTAAATAGCAGATAATAGCCCAAAGGCAGAAGCCACACATGTGTCTATTGATGTATAAATAGTACACATATATAATAAACTATTATTCAACCAAGAACAGCAATTTTGACACATCCCTCAATGTGGATGAACCTTGTAGACATGACACTAAGTGAAGTAAACCGGTCACAAATATTGTTATGATTCTACTTAGATAAGGTATCTGTATAGAGACAGAAAGTAAAATAGCGGTTAACAGGGGTTTAAGGGAGGAATTGATGCTTAATGGGCACAGAATTGCAGTTAGGAGGAAAGGAATTGTGGAGATAGATGGGAGTGATAGCTGGAGAACAATGAAGGTGTACTTAATGCCGCTGAACAACACACTTAAAATTATTGAAATGGTAACTTTTGTGTGTGATATATATTTTACCACATGTACAAGAGTAAATGGCAGGACTGGAGAGCTGCTCTTGAAACGTGGTCCCCAGGATAGCGTCACATCTCCTGGACCTTGTTAGAAATTTTAGAGTATCAAGTGCCATGTAGCACTCTGAATCAGCCAGTATTTTAACAAGCTGCCCTACATTGTCCTGATGAATTTAATGTTTGAGAATCACTGTCTAGAGGCCCTGTTTCTGAAATTCTGCTGCAATGCCCACGCCACATCTGTGTCAAGTCAAAATCTCTCAGGGTAGAGTGTAGGCATTACTTTTGGGGAAACTCCCCACCTAATTCCAGTGTGCATCAAGGGAAAGGACTTCAGAACATGAGCCAGCTGTTCCCCCAGAGCCACAAGCCACAGAAAGGGAACAGCTTCTTGTCACAGCCCATCTAGACGGGAGAGGTCAGCAAGCTACTTGGGGGTCAAGGAGATCTGAGAGACTTCCATTTTCTGAAACTTCTGATGATTTAAGGTAAAGAACTGGTCAAACAGTATCTCCAATATGATCTATTTCAGAAATTTATGTCTAATAAATTAAAGCTTTTAATGTGAAAAAATGTAAAAACACATGAAAGCCAATATAACCATCCTTTTCACAAGTTAATAGCAGATTAATTTTTATACTTTTTGGGGGGGGGTCTTTTTGAGACAAGGTCTCCACTGTGCAGTTCAAGCTAGCCTTCAACTCACTTTGTAGCCCAAGCTGACCTCAAACTCACAGTGATTCTCCTGCCTCAGCCTCCCAAATGCTGGGATTACAGGTGTGTACCACCATGTCTGGCTTAGAATTGATTTTTAAAAGTAACAGGCCTCATACTAAGCTTGGGCATAAAAGCAGATAATTATTTTCATCTTTCATGCCATAAGCACATCTTGGGAGATAAACACTTGAAACCTTCTATGAATGTGAGATCTCTGGATGCCCCCCTTTGCTATCCTCCTAGGACAAATCCAAGAGGACCTCTGAAAAGAAATCCTAATTATGGTGCCTGGAGCATCTGTGTGGTCAGGCTACAGGGGTGACCATCATCAGTGTGTCTTGCAACAGCCTGCCAGAGGGGGCCCCAGGTACACTAGAGGGCGTGCAGACAAGCTGCTGTAGATATTCCCATGCAGTGCCAGACTCCTGCACACATAGTCATTATTCACGCCAGGGCTGGCCACCTGTCTGGCCTCTGGCTTCCTCTGCCCTCAGGCACTTGGCTGTTAGCAACAGGAAGTGAAGAAATGACAATCACAAGATATCCTCTTTTCACCTTATGGAGGGAATTCCTTTAGTCTCATTCATAGATATACAGGTGGGGAAGCAAGTGGAGAAACACTTCTCCTGTGCATTTCCTACAACACCGTGGCTTTGTAAAATGTCGCAAATCTTCTGTCCCCAGAGACTAGACTGGCTCAGAATTCAAACTCCATACGATAGAAAGCTTTAGGAAGAGGAAGAAGCAATCCTGGGCTGAACATCAATAATTGCCCGAGTAGCAGGTGCACCAAGGAGGAGCTGCAGTTGATGCCCATAACACACGCTTTCTCCTTTGGGAGGCGGACTCGGGGAGACAAAGGGATCATCAGCTGCAAGCCCCAGAGGTCTCAGAGGGGGCCGATGGCAAGGTCTGTGGTGTCCAAGCAGGGCAGGCATCCTGGGCACCACAGGACAAAGAGGTGAGTGTGGGAAGCGGGGAGGGCAGGGAGCAGCACAGAGGAAACAGCTGTCTTTGTCCTCATTGGCTTTGTCTTAGTCCATGGCCACCCACAGCCTTTTATTTCCTGGAGATTCACTCTCAAGCCTCACACCATTCCCTTATTTCCATCCCCACCCTCAAGAGCAAGAAAAGCTTCCAGGAAAAAAGGGACATACCCTGGCAGATGTGGGTGAGGCTGGAGTTCAAAGCCCAGGGACAACTCTTACATCTCACAGGCAGAGAAACGGTGTGCTGTAAGCACACAGTGTCCTCCACCAGGGTAGAGTCTGAGTTCTCTGTCATAAGTGATGGGCTGTCCTCCTTCTGGGTCCTGAGTCTCTGCAGCCTACAGAAAACATGAGGAGGAAGAAGCAGGGAGAAGGTGTGGAGCGGGGAGAGAAGGGGGAGAATGAGCACATGGGCTGCCCAGCCTACAGCCCCATGGCACCAGGGTGGTAAACACTTGGAGACAGGCCAGCCGTCTGGCGCCTGGAATCTTCCCCATCTCGCTAGCCAAGATTCAGACCTGTATATTCTGGGCTCTTTCTGCCCCATTTCACCCTGGCTTTAAATTACCCAGACCTGGCTTGGGATATTCTGTCTAAAACTTTCCCCTAAAATCTAGATTGCAAATACAAAGTATACAATCTTAGATTCAGATATCTGAGGACTAAATGCCAGACAGTGTGGACTTAGCAGTCTGGCTGCATACCATTTCAGCCAGCCCATCAGATGAATACACAACAGCACGCTCATCCCAGTACACAGAAGACAGCAATAGTCCAGATAAATTAGATAGACCCAGCTGGAGCCAGCTAGCCTCAGCAATTTATGGAAAATAAGGCAAACACAGAGGGTCTGAGATGCCTCATAGAATCAGTCCTGAGGTTGCCTAATTGCTTCTTCGTTGTTTCTGCAACTACTGGTTTCAAAATCCACCCCTCACTTCTGTAAGATGGAAGACTATTGAGGAAATACAATCTGAGCCAAATCCCAGAATCTTGGGACAGGTCTGTAGTAACAGTCACAGTAATAAAAATGATAGTCAACACTGCATACTTACTATGTGCTGAGCATAGCTATGCTTCACCTGGACTTACGTGGGGAATTTGATCTCTGGATCAAGATAAAGACCATCCTCACTGCAGCACAGCCTCAGGCAGCTTCCAGGAGGACAGTGTCTCCCCTCTCTGCTAGTCCTGTGATGCAGAACCATTTTGACTTTTTGATTTCAACACTCTAGTTCAAGTCTTGGCCAGCTGTGGAACTTGGCCCACTTCTACTCATCACAGGAGAGAGAAAGGCCTACAGAGAGTAGCAAGGCCATGATGGCACCATTACGTGAGACAGCCTTTAGGAGAAACATGAAAAGGGGTGGCTGTGGAAAGCTCCAGGAGGCAAGAACTGTCTGCATGTAGCTATTGTTCTCTAGCGAGCCGTGAGGCGGCCTCTCATTCTGTGAAAACACAACATATAAGAAGCCTAAATGAAAACCATTTAGAAGTTATCACTGTTTTTGTTATAAAACAGTCACTCTGGATACCTTTCTGTAAAATATGATTTTGAAATTAAATTTATTAAAACCTCATCAAGCACATATGCATTGCATGGAGCACTGTGTAAGCAGCGGTACAATGCCGGTTTTTATGAACCTTGTTTTTCTAGAGAACAGCCTGAGGAGAGGGAGCAAAAGAGGAAATAAAAATAGTATAGTGCAGCTGCGGACTGAGCACTGGCTGTGCAGCTGAGCATAGGGTGCCCCGAGTGAGCTTTGGCAGCACCATTGCAGGCTGTCCTCACAACAGACTCTGGGGAGGCATTTCACCCCCAATTTACAGATGAGGAAATGAAAGTGCAAGGAAGTCCCGTGAGGCCTTCACTATCAGACAGCCAGTAAGAACAGAGCTTGCCTGGTGTGTAGGCTTGCCTGATTCCAAATACCAGAGTTACAAACAAGGTAGGATCAAGATGGTCTCCAAAGTTATTGTGCATGATTCCATAATTACGAATGTGATTGCAGAATCCCGCTTTCTTTTGAGTCTCCTTGTTTTGTCAGAACAGTCTGTTTTAGATACACCTTCAGCAAAGGCTGCCCTCAGTTGCAAGGAGACACTCAGACACTGAGAACTAGCCCAACTGGCGGGTCTGGGAATAAAGTCACTTCTAGAACCATGCTTCAACCATCACAGCTCAGCTAGAAAGACTCACATGCCTGCGCTGCTCCAAGTGAGCTGTGCCTAAAGCTGCTGTGTCTAACCCACTGGTGTCCTGATTATAGAAACAGCCACACCTCGCTGGCTCTCTGAGTCTTCGAGAAGTCAACACTCAGTTCTCCAGAAGCCTCCTGAAGATCAGATGAGTTGATCTCCATCTGGATTCAGCATTCTAATGAGCCAATGCCAATTCCAGGTCTGGCATGTCTTAACAACTGAGCTCTCAAGCCCAAGATGCTCAAATTGTTACCTCATGTTAGGAAGGACCCAAAGCTGCAAGCAATTAACACCGCATCTGTAAGACTGGGAAGAGAGGACAGAGAGAATGGGGGCTAAAAACAACTATTTTGGTCCATATGGAAAATTGGTATGTTGTCTGCATGGTAAAATTCTTTCAGATATGTTTTAAACCTTACACTTTTTAAATTGTGGTTTTAAACATTATTCAAGGAAAAGCAGCATGATTTGTTTAACATCAGGAAAAGAGTAAGTAAACTAAAAAGTTGCTAGAACCTTCCGTAAAGAAATTAACATCATGAATGAATGGGGTATTAGTACAAATTAATCAAACTGCATTAAATACAACTTTCATCAGTCATGGAATCTCAACACTCAAGGGATTTGGGAAATCATCTGTCCCAAGAGCAAGAGTTATGGAAAATAAATGGGCAGGCAAGAAAATCCTTCAAGAAAGGAACAAAGACACAAAGAGAAGCACAGGAGTAGAAAGCACAGGGGTTTGTGCACACAAGTCTGAGTTCAAAGCTGTGTTCTGCTTTTGACAGCAGGATCAGTCAGGCTGTGTCGTTTGATCCTCCTAAGCAAAAGTTTGCCCCTCTATAAAATAAGTACGTTACTCAGAATTTTAAGGGAGACCACACAAATATATAGCAGGAGGTTAGAGGGTGCCTGGGACATCAGTGCTCAGTAAATATTAGCTCTATAGAAAAAGAAATCCAGAAACAGAATCTAAGTAGTCAGGCTGACACACTATAAATTACTATGATTGTTCACTTTATCTTTCTATTAAAGAAAAAACAAAATTCAATATGTACCTCAGCAATTACATTTCTTACCACAAGAACAAGGAATAGTACTCATGGCCATCTATGAAATGAAAAATGATCTTCATAGAAGAGAGACACCCTTCAGCTACCGGTACAGCCAGATGTGACAAGAGATAAGAGGACCCACGGAGGTAGCAAATCTTTTACCACTTACCAGGGTAACTGAAAGTCACCTCCAGGGAGCCTTGATGTATAGCTGTTCACGGTTTAGAACTCTGGGCAAATTCCAAGCCAAAAAGTTCCAAATAAGCGTGTGCTCTGTTATAGTCTGGAGATGGAACCAAGGCTGCAGTAACAGGGACCGCCTGGGAAAAGTCAAAGTTAATAGATATGATATAATTCCAGGTGTGTATGTGTTTAAATCCTTACATAAATTTAGGTTAGCCTTATGGTACTTATCAGTTATGCAAAAGGGAAGGATGCAGAATCACAGAATTGAAGGTCCTGGGACAAAACAATTTCTGAAACTGTTATTGGTCTTAGAGATCTTGGCTAAGAGACATAATCTCTTTGACCTTCAGTTTTCTGTGTAAGATGCTGTGAAGATCCCCACAGTACCTGCCACAAATTCTTAACTAAATAGGCATTTTCCCCCATTTTTTCTACATTTATCCTACTAATAAACAGTTCTGTTTATTAATAAACTTTGTTTTATTTTAGGGTGTGTTTATGTGTGTGTGCGCCTGTGTATGTTTTAAGACAGGCTTTTGCTATGTAGGTTAGGCTGGTCTTAAGCTCACTGTGTAGTCCAGGTTGGCACCTAACTCTCCTCGATCCATCTGCCTCAGCCTCCTGAGTCCTGGGATTATAAATGTGGGCCAGCATGACTGGCTTGAACAGCTGTATTTTTTAGTTTCTCATTCAAATGCACAGTAATATGAAGTCTAGCTGCTCGGCCAATACCAAGAAGCAGACAACGCTTTCTATTCAGCAATGACAGATCTCAATTACAAACACAGCATTTATGAGTGAATTAGCTCTGGAATTCTAATTTCCAAACTCCCAAACCTGTGGTGGCAGAAGAGACAGCAATACCGAGAAAGAAACCAAGGTCTTCATCCCATTTCTGCAACTAGCTAGATTTTCACTTCAGGCAAACATCTAAAATGAGGGCCTTGGTCAATATCTAAAGTACCTCACAGCTCTCAAAATTCCATGTTTCTATACTTTGGTTTATGCTTTTTCTTAAAACGTGTGAGTAGGTTCTGCTCCAAAAGCCACAGAGCCCTGCTCCATGCCTCCCACCTTGGTTCAAGCCATACTTTGCTCCCTAAGTTGGAAGCTCTGCTACACAGCAATTGCACAAATGGAACATACATAGGCCAGACTGCCTGCTGTTACTGCTGTACCTTCCACTTCTTCTGGGGATCAGCTGAGGCCATGTGAGCTGGGAATAAATGTGTCTGCTGGGAAGAAATGATTTTCCTGGAAATAAATGGATCTGCCATGAAGAAATGATTTTACTGTGAAAACAAGTTTGTTGATGAGTTTAAACCAACAAAAATTCTCTGAAGACTGTTTTATACCTAAATGATGCAGCATGAATTAAAAAACAAACCATGACCTCTCATACCTCTTCAAAATTTGGAATTCTGTGACTGATAAAAAAAATATTATCTCACAAAAAAGTTTGGAGGCTTGCACTCTGATGTGAAGGTGTTATTTTCTTCTGAGTCTTTTTTCCTTGGTTTGTAGATGATTATCTCTCTCTGTGTCTCTATGTGGTCTCTCCCTTTGCATCTGTTCAGATTTCTTCTTCTTATGAAGACACTAGTCATACAGGACGAGCGCCTACTTAATGATCTCTTTTCAACTGAATCACCTCTTTAAAGACCCTGCCTCTGAATGCAGTCATATTCTGAAATACTGAGGATTATGATTTCAATGGATAAATATTAGAGGGAGGAAGGTCAAAGTTCAGAACATATTGCTCACTAACTGTTTATGAATGAATGATGGAAGGTGAAGTGGATGAATACCAAGTGATCGACAAATAGTTGACAAATTGAGTAAATTTACACAATCACTTGTAGACACTGTGTTGTGTTGTAAATTATCCCAAGAAGTTTTAAATTACATATTTTAATTCACCTTACATAACTTTTAAAAAATTATTTCTCATCAGATTCTATCAAGCTAACAAAAAAAGGCACACTCAGATTTACCAATGCCATTTCCTCTGCTCCAATTATGCCCGTGTGGAATGACTTCGTGTAGCTCAGTGTGTGTATTTTCCTACAACAAATAGCTACTACCTCTCCCATAAATACCTATACACTTGAATTCTTCACATTAAGAAAACAGAAAGATAATGCTTGTAGTTAGAGCTGTTGCCTGACATTTTATTACTTAATTGCTTTAACTGACCTTGACAATACTTGGTATATTTTGATTCCACTCTACAAGCTACAGAAATATTCCTATAGATATGTAAGTGAAGAGGAAATTCTCACCAGAAACCTCAGTGAATCTCTTCTGATTCATCTGGTCACATTGAGTATTTATTTCATCTCTTACAACACGGAAATTCACAAGTCAACTCTTCATCACCATCATGGCGTCTCTGTTTCTCCATGCAGCTGTAAAACGAACTTGGTCATATGTAAAACTATCAAGCTAAGTGTGGCTGTGTGCATGGGCAGCGGTCAGAGCAGTTCCTGTGCTCCCCTGCCCTGCCCATGATGCCCTGAGTCATGGTGCTAGCTTTGAATCTGACTCAGAACTGCCTTAGTGCCAGCAGTGTCACAACAGGACGTGCTGTCTGATGTCACACTCACTCTAATGAATGAATTGTTTATGGCACGGCTAGTATGAGGCTGGTTTACTAGTGTCATGGGATCATACAGGAACTCACTCATTCTCTCATTCATTTCTCACTTATCCATTCCCTACTAGAAATGTGCTTTAACAGACAAACCACAGCAAACCACCCTTTGAAACAAGTGCAATAACAATAAAAAGTTCCATTATGATTTATCCTGTTTATGTGCTTAAAAAGAATAACAAAGAGATAAATGGATAGTATGAGTTTTATCTGCATAGTGTATGAATTCGATATTAATATTTAAAGACAAATTTATTGTGGTTCTTCATCAATGACAATGACAAATTACCCTAGCTGTGACCTTTCCACAGACTAGCTACAATATACTTAGAATTAACGCCTGCAGTTGTCTCTCTGCTGCCTTCCTCTGAGGCTTACTGAGATGAACTAGTGTAAGTGTATCTCCACGGATGTCATTAGGCAAGATGCTGTTTGATTTAGACATAGATTATTGTGGTTGGGATCAAGAATGAACCTCGAACTTGAATGCACTCAGAGGCATGATTTTGGAAGGTGATTGGATCGTGAGGGTGCCATGGCTGCCTTGCTGTTAGAAGGCAGGGCACAGTCACTGGGAGGGTGACTCAGGGAAATGTATCTCCATCCTCCGCTCTTCCCTCTCTTCCCTCTCCGCCTCCTGACCACAATGATATGAGCAGCTTTCCTCTGCCATTTCTGCATTGGAGCCAGTCAACCTGAGACTGTAACTGTGAGCTAAAATAAACCTCTCATCCTTTAAATTGTGTCAGATATTGTGTCTCAGGGATGAGAAAGTGACTAAGACTTGTAGATAATGGGCCCTTGAGGTCTAGGTTCTCTCCACCTGCAGGGTTTTCCTGCCGTTCCCATACACCTAGACATGTACTGTGAGTTGATCAAAAGCATCCATCTGCTATAAAATCTCTTGTCAGCCTTGCAGACTGAGTGATTTCTGACTTCTGTCTGCCCTTTTTAAAAAATGTGTCTAACTGTCCTGTTTTAGACATATTTTATTGTGAACTACTTCACTTTCTTTTTGAAAGTAGATGTCATGTAAATCACGGTTGAGGAAAAACCTTCAATCCAGCACAATATTCCCAGAGCATAAAAAGCCAGCAGGGAGAGGGCAAGGCAGAGGGCTGGTCCCCCTCAGGACCACCTGTCTAAGCACAGCTGTCTCTCCAGGCATCGGGCCCTTTTCTCCGCGGACTGAGGAATGATGGAAGAACTGTGCAGAGGTCTGTGAGGAGCCCCACTCTGCCAGAAGCAGAGCATCTATTTCACTCAAGCCTTGCTCTACAGACAGCTTCACATCTCTGAAGGACAAAGACACAGTGAAGAGAGCTGCTGCTTAGACTTATTTTCGACCAATGAGGGAGAACTGGACAGATGACAGAGTGGAAGTGACTGGTACTTGGCGTGAAAAGGGACCTTGTTATCGTGATTTGTAAGTGCAAGGAAGGGAATAGGAGTAGTTTGTTCCTGAGACGAGAAACACAGAACACCCGAAGTCCAAAAAAAGAAAGTGATTTTTAGGTGACTAAATCTCAGAAAGCAATACTAGGGAGGTTAAAGAACACTCTCAGGAATATGAGCACACCAGTCAGGCTTGTGGCTCTGTTCTTATGGTTGTGCAAGTATCACCTCCCTGAATCTCAATTTCTTCATCTACAATCATGCATAATTAGTCCTATACCATTCTGGAGATTATGAGAAGTAAACCAGATAAAGCATATAGCGCCCTAACACAGTGCCTGAATCATGTCAAACCCTCAACAAAGACTGGCATTATTGTTACTGTTGCCATTACTGCAGACTTCCCACACTCAAGGCACTAAATGTTCTTTGGTTCCATGGCTGGGGACTTTACTCATGTAGAACTTGATTCTAGAAGAACTAGAGGCTCCACATGATTTAATGGTGACTGTCCACTCATGAATAATTCTGCAAAGATAAAAGACTGGGAGCTTGCCAAAGAAATCACCATGTCTCCAATGAGCTTATATTTTACCAGGACACTTAAAAGAGCAGGAGGAATCTTCACCCAAAAGCTAATACAAAGGAGAGGCATTAAAAGAAAGAATCAAATTGAGGAAGTGGAAAGTTGGGCTTGGGATAATGCTACATAGAACTACAATAAGAGCCACTGGGATTTTTCAGAACAAGGAAAAGAACCAGAGAAGCTTTGGCTTGGAGCAGATGACATGGTTAACTTACAGATGACACGGTGAAAACAGAATCACTCCACTCCTCGTCTGTTTCCATCTTCTCTATCAAGAATAATCTTGGCACCAGAAAAGAGCAAAAACATAACTGAGAGGAAATTAAAGTCAGAAACAGTGCAAAGATAAGAAGAGAGCACCTGGTTGCTATATTTAAATCTCCAGGTTCAGATGAATTACGTCTCAGCCCTGTCTGTACATGTCCTCAAAAACTCACCAGAACAGAGATGGTAAAAAATGAAAGAACAAAAAAATCAGCCCAAGACCTTTAAGAACGAGAATTTAAACATTTTCTGGGAAAAAGTGATAATATAATAAGATATGAAAGTTTACTTGCAGAGGGATAAATGTCTCAATTTTATTAATAGAGACTTTTAGCAAAACTCTAGCACAGATGAGACACCTTTTGTTGGTCCAGGAAGAAAAATGATAATCTGACTAATCTCTCCTCCTCCCTAACAAGATATCTGAGATGGCAATTTTATTCCATTGAAATTATCCAGTTAAGAAATAGTAATAAGCCAAGCTGCACCATCTCTTTGGAGACCAGAAAAAAAAAAAAAATATGGACTCCATGATAGTTCCACTAGGAGCACTCGGAGTGGCCCAGCTATGATGTCAAAAGAGCGTGGGAGGCCAGGTTGGCATTAGTCTGCAGAGAGATTTTAATGGCATGTGACTCCGTTTTCAATAGCTTCCTATGTAGAGGGCAGGCGTGACTTACCAGGACAAAGGATGTTTGCTGACATCTACTGGGAGAAAGCCAGCTAGTGAGGTGGAAGAGGGGCTGAGACTTTAAACTATATTAAACAAGAACCCTATTCTTTAATCTTAGCTCTACCACTTAATAGTTGTATTGCTAAAGAAGTTATACCCTCTCAATTTTCCCATCTAGAAAATGGGGATAATAATTGTATATACTTTAATAAATGAGTGAGATTAAATTACTACATATAATGTATTTAGTATACAATTATGATTATAAATAAGATCCCATCCACCTCTACAAGGCTAAAATGAGAGAATCTCACAAAATGAAAACTATAAAGATATTTAGTATAACTAATATTACCTGAAAGGAAAGCAACCTAAAAACAATAGGGGTGTCATTATATAGACAGAATACAATATTATAGTCATTAAAGTTATGTTACAGGCAACAAAAACAAAAATAAATAAATAGGATTTCATCAAACTAAAAACCTTTTTGTGCAGCAAACAATTACTAAAATGAAAAGGCAAACTTCAAATTGAGAAAAAGCTTTTGTGAACCATATATCCAAAATATATAAGGAACTCATACAATTTAATAGCAAAAAAAGAAAAACCTGCTTTAAGTATTGACAGAGGAGCTGTCCTCCAAAGGAGAGATAAAAATGGTCAATGAGTATACAAGAAAGTTCTTAGTATCATTAATTATCAGAAAAATGTGAACCAAAATCATGATGAGGTATCACTTGTTAGGATGTCATTCATATATATATATATAATATAGTATGTATTATATATGTGTTATTATATTATATACTATATTATATATAACACATATATAATATGTTAATATATAATTATATATGTTAATATAATATGTATAATATAGTTAATATAATATAATATGTATTATATGTGTTATATTTTATATACTGTAGTTAATATATATATATTAACTATATGACTATATAAGTAACCATCTATAAGATCTCTATATAACTCATGTAAGGGAATTTTATTAGGTAAACTTACAGATTCAGAGTCAGGAGAGTCCGCAATGGACATCTGCTTGCTGGAGAACCAAAGAATCCAGTAGTTACTCAGTTCAATGAGCTAGAAGTCACGGCACATGGTAGATCAAGCATGAGTGCCAGTCTGAACCTGAAGGCCTGGAAGCTCCCTGGAGCGCCACCGGAGTGAGATTCTATTGGAAGGCTGAAGAACCTGGTAACTGGCATCCACACAGGACAGCAGCAAAACATGTTCCAGCTCAAGCAGAATGGAGCTCTTCAAAATGCACTCCAACTTCCTCCTTCCTTTTTCTTATTCCATCTATGCCACAAGCCAGTCACACATAGTGCCACTCACAGTCAGACTGGGTCATCCCCTGCTCAGTTTGCTGGTTTAGATGTCAGTTATCTCTGGAAATATACTGTGGACATACTCACGAGTGTTCAAAGCACACAAAGAAATATAAATGAACAAAAAATCATGTTGCAGAACAATAACATAATGAAGGAAAAGAATCAAAATCAGGGAACACAGCAAGCTAGAGGCAGAAGTACTATTTAGGTGGGCTCCCACAAAGTGGTGGTTGATCAGACGGAAATGAGGGCCTGAGCCATGTACTCTAAGAAGAACAAAAGTCCCCAACAGGAAAGAGCTGGTCCTGGGAAAAAGCTGATGAGGCCGAAGCAGGTCAGCAAGAGACAGAGAAAAGGTAGTAGAAAGAAAAGAGACTGGAGTGGCTCCATCATGCAAGCTGTGGTTTTCTTTTCTGTAATACATGTAGCCACAGAGGGCTTTGAGCAGGAGAGAACTAGGACTTTAGAGGATTGCTTTTTTCTTGAGAATAGACTTACACAGATAAAAATGAAAGCAAGGAAACTAATTTTATGGTATGGTTTATAGTTTTGCAATAATCTAAGAAAGAGAAGGTAGTGACTCAGGCTGAGAGAAAATGGTAAAAAGTAGCAGATACAATATATATTCAAAAACAGTGTGAGTCTTACTTGCTTTTAAAAATAAATATACATATTAGAAAAACAAAGTAAACATAATAATAGTGGGTATCTCTAGATCATGCAATTCACAGTGACTTAATTTTCCCCTTTGTGATTTTCTGTATTTTTCCCCAAAGTCTCCACAAAAACACATAGTAGTTAAGTAATCAGGGAAAAAAAAAAAAAAAGAGGACATTTTTGGAAAAGAAAAAAATAAGGACAAACCAAATGAAGTACAGACCAGTAGTAGGGTAAGAGATGTCAAGGACTGGACTGACAACATTTTCAATATCTGTTGACACTGAATGACTAAAAAAATGTTGCCTCCTAAGACCACAGATAACAGGCTACAGTGCCCTGTGTGAAAAAGGTGACTGTCCTCTTCACTCATTTGTCTGAGCTCACCTGGTGCAGCACATACCGTTCTGGATGCCACACTCTTAAGATCTAACGTAGAAAACAGTCAGAATTGGGCAGGGCATTCAAACCACACTCTTTAAAAACAGGAGTAATTTACCACCTGCTGAGTACCCACTCAAGCCAGACACTTAAAACACAAAGTAGTTGCTGGGGATTTAGCTCAGCGGCATAAGCGCCTGCCTTGAAAGCAGGCAGTCGTGAGTTCGATCCCTGGTACCGATAAAAAGGAAAAAGACAAAAAAAAAAAAAAAAAAAACACACACACACACAAAGTAGTTAAGCTATGATATGCTCATTTGAGTGGAGGGGGAAAGGTAGCAAATGACCACTTCCACTTTCTGAGCACTTACAGAGCTAATGTGAATCATTTCTTCATGCATCTAATCCTTACCATGACAGTCTGTCTCTGCACTACAATTTGAGTTGGGGAAGCACTGTTGTACCCATGTTATGAAGGCAGAGAGCCTAGTTCAAATCCTAGCCACTGTGTGATTTGGAGGATACTACTCATCAAGCCTTGCTAAGCTTTACTTTCTTCAACTACCAAAGGGGGAGTCTTTTCATAGATGGAGTTTCTTCTTTTTTTTTTTTTTTTTTAAATCAGTACTGGGGATCGAACTCACGACAGCCTGCTTGCAAGGCAGGTACTTATGTCGCTGAGCTAAATCCCCAGCCCTAGATGGAGTTTCTTAAAGAGAAAAAGTATTAGCCAATATATTAGAACACTTAGCTCACTGTTGGGCATGTAGTAAGCACAAAAAATATCAGCTATTATTACTGTTAGAAACCTAACATCATCCAAAGAATAAATGAGTCCAGTGAAGAAAAGAATCTAGGGGCTCTGAGTAGTTACTTGGTGAATATCTTAGCTGCTTTCCCCACTCTGAGACACAATAGTCAACACCCACAACTTAAGGAAGAGAGGTTCGTTTGGGTTCACAGACTTCCAGGCAGAAACTGCATGGTGGAAAGGTCTGCCCCAGAGGAAGCCACTCACTCAGGGCAGCTAGGAAGCAAAGAGGGAAGACAGGGACCAGGAGGAAGCATTACTTTTTCAGGTCACATCCCATAGTAACCTGTCAGACTCCACCTCCTAACATTGGTGGGTATATCACCCCATGGCCTGATCACCTTCCAAAAGTCTGGCCTCTGAGCTTGTGAGAATTTTAGCAGATATTCTATATCCAAACCACAGCAGTGAAACCCTGTAACAGGGAATCAGGAAGAGGCTCCTATACACATCCTCCTCATTCAGGGGAGAATCATTAAATGCCACTGTTATTTAACTATGCTAAAAGATGTTTATGTCTAATAAGACATAAATAGGGCAATAGCCCTGGAAGGGAGACCCTGTGGCCTGGCAAATACTGCCCCTTCACATGCTCTATTATGCAAAGTGACCTCTGAAGAGAGGAGAAGACATGATTAGAATCTTCCTGCTGGGTCAGGGTAGACTTCACAAGAAGTTCCCTGGAGCAAAGGACACCAAAGACTCTGGAAGGGAAACTCATCACTAGAAAAGAAGCAGTCTCAACTGCTGATTTTGGGATACCTGCAGGCTGGGGGAGCCTGGTTCTAACACAGTCAGAGGCTGAGACTAGAGATCCTTCTAGACATGGGTGTGATTTGAGAATAACAAGAGAGCAATAGGAGTTGTAAGGGTTGGCCTCTTGGACCTCAGACCCTCATACCAGCCAGAGGGTCCAGGCCAATGGGAGGATCTCCAGCAGCAGCCAGGAAGTGACACGGGGCTGAGGATAGTTAGCTTCTGGTGTACCCCATGGTGAGGAGCACCCCATGGTGAGGAGCACCCCATGGTGAGGAGCAGCAATTCTGGCAGACCTCTCCAGCCCTCCAGTTTAACATGCTTGTGTTTGGAAGTGGAACTGGCCTTTTTGTATAGAAGTAAGACCAGGGTGCTTGGAAATCTCAGATGTTTATAAGAGATGGGAAATAGAAGAGATATGAGCCTTAGAGACGAATGTTGGGCTTTCTGGTAATGTGAATAGAAGATGTTCTGGAAACTAAGAGGGGGGAAAGATGAATCTTGTATTTGTCCCCCTCACCTCAAAGCTGTTATAGTGAATTATATCAGTTGTATTTATTAAAGGTGATTTGATTAAGCTTAATACTTAGGATTATCTAAAAATAGGAATTAATAGTAGTAGCAGAAAAAATTTTTTTGTGTTTACAATGTGCCAAACTCTTTACATGCCTTAGCTCATTAATCATCACAAAACCTTATGACTATTAAAAAAACCCCAAGTGGTCACAGATGGAAAAACTGAGAAAGAAAATGTGGTATATAATTCACTGAATATTATTCAGCCTTACAAAGGAAGGAGATCCTGACATATACTACAATACCTAGCCTCGAAGATATTACGTTAAGTGAAACAAACTATTACAAATATGTACTGTATGATTCCACTTTTATAAAATATTGAAAGTAGGCAAAAATCACAGAAACAAAATAGAATGGGGCTGAGAGAAAGGAAAAAGGGGGATTCATGCTTGATGGGTGTACAGTTTAGTTTTGCAAGATGAAAAAGGTTGTGGAGATGGATAGGTGGTAATGGTTATACAATGCTATGAATGAAATTAATATCACTGACCTATATGCTTGAAATTGTTTCTGATGATAAAGTTTACATATCTTACTACAATTTTAAAAATGGTGGGGGTGGAAGGCTAAGAGGCAAAGAGTTCTTTTCTTTTCTTTTCTTTTTTTCCTTTTCTTTTCTTTATTTTTTTTATTTTTTATTATTATTATTATTATTATTTTTTGGTACCAGGAATCAAATTCATGATACTTGTCAGGCAGGCACTGTTCCACTGAGCTATATCCCCAGTCCAGGAGTGTTTTTCACCACTATTTTATAGATAAGAAAACTAGGGCTGAAGTCAGGTATGATAGCACATGCCTATAATCCCAGACCTCTGGGAGGCTGAGGCAGGAAAATCAGAAATTCAAGCCCAGCCTGTGCAACTTAGAAAGATCTTGTCTCAACATAAAAAATTAAAATTTAAAAAAGGAATGTAGAGTTGTAGCTCAAAGAAAGGGCCCTAGGTTCAGCCCCTGTAAAGTGCAAAAACACACAAACACATACACTCCAAAAGAAAGAGAGAGAGAGAGAGAGAGAGAGAGAGAGAGAGAGAGAGAAACCCAAGTTGAGAAATGGTAAAGTATCACGGTCACAGATGGACACTGTTGAAACAAGAACTGACTGATATGGCCACTTCATTGCAAAGCTGATTCCAGCTGTATACGTACGTATCTCCTTGTAAAGATGGGAAGAGTGATGAAATACCACAGGGTGACACATTTGGTGGGATTAGAACAGGTGGGATGTTGGACTGGAACACTAAATCCTTTTGCTATGCTGCAACACTGAGATTTTACCCTTCCTTCCAACCTTAAGAATTTGTGCACTTCAGTTAACTGTACAGAATTATTATTAAAATGAATTGTTTGTTATGAATAGAAAATAAGCTTAAGAATATTTACTATGGAATACAAAGATAGATTACATATTGAGATGCATTGTAAGTCTGCAGGTCAAATTTCATGATAGCCTTTAAGGGAGTAGTATTTGTTATTTGACAAGTATTTATTACATGCCTTCTCTGCATATTTATTGCTCCAAGTACCTGATGCAGAGCCGCAAACTAAGTGAACAAGGATCCATGCCCTACAATCGTGGGGGTAGGGTGTGAAATAAACAGCAAACATAACTTGAATAAGTGATGTGCAGTGTATTAGGAGGCGATAAGCATTTGACCACAGCTGTAGCGAGAGAGACCTCTTGGAGAAGGTGACATTTAAGCAAAGACCTGAAAGAGGTCTGAGGGAGGGACCCAGGTCAGAAGCAGGGAAACAGCCAGTGCAAAGGCCTAGGAAAAGAGCCTGCCTGGGTGGACTGACTGCAAGGAGGTAGAGGGATTAGGGCAGGACAGGGAGGAGACAAGGAGCAGGAAGTGAGGTAAAAACGGTGAGGGGAGGTCACAAGTCTTCCAGAGTTGCCATTGCGGAGTTGGCTTTCCATTGAGTGAAATGGACGAAAATGGCAGGATTTTAAGCAGAGAAGTTAACATGATCTGACTTATGGCTCTGCATTTAATATTGTTTTGACTTGAAAATATGCTACATCACTGACATCACTTGCTCACTGGGAAATGCCGTTTACCCCTAGGTGAACGTCTGTGTGCTGATCACCCCACTGGTCTTGCGATTAGAGTGGAAGGAGACAGAGTTGGAGGAGCTGAGTAAAAATAGTTGTTTCATTTATTCAAAGAGCTTCTGAATGAAAGAACTAATAACAATAGCTGTAAAGGTCACTGCAGAGATTAAGTGCCATCAAATGCTAACTTCTACTTAAAAATAAAAAGCCTGTTGTTATTCTTTGGCCCAGAAGTCAGGACCTCTGGCAGCCCACAGCCTCAGCTGGCCTGTCAATGCTTCAGGGCCTTCAAAGGATTTTCCCTCAACCTGTGTTATCTGACGGCTGCATCTTCGTGTGCAGCTCTGGTGGAAGGAGCTGTTTATTCTATGTACTCTGCAGCAAAACACAATCCTGAGAGCAGGGCCCATGGCATTTTTCCATTGTTGTTTGGGTTTTTTAAAAAACCATTAATTCTTATGTTTTGCACATAAGACTGCTCAAAAAGCATTGAGTATTTGTATAAATGACACAGTGACCCATGTTAAAAAAAAAACAGTCTTGCAGTGAGTTGTTTACAACAAACCAACAAGTCATGGAAATTTTGATCGAGATTTATTTGTGGGACTAACACTGAGATATTAGCTTGCCGGTGCCAGCTTTGAAACTAACACAATGAATAGCTATTGTTCTGACAGAGTATTTGGCAGCTTGCATCCATGTACACTGAAGATGACCTTCCTTTCTAGAACTTACAGTTTTTATATACACTTATACTTACATATTAGTTGTTATTGGTGTACCCAAAGTTCTAGTTGCCTAGGGAGGAGCTGAATTATATAAGGATATTTCAGTTTCTCTCCAAAAGGAATTCCACTTCTCTAATTTGGAAAGCCAGGCTACCACTATTACTGCATTCCTAGCATAAGATATGTTCAGAGAGATACAAAATAAAGGGAAGAGGAGCTAAGTCAGTTATTAAACATCTATTGAATAACAAATTTCGTTATGATATTATTCTACTTCATCACCGTAATGTACTACCATAGATACTGTACTTAACATTATTTTCCAGATGAAGAATTAAGATTTAGAATTAACTCGCTGGCTTAAGTAACTTAATAAATATCACAGCTCAGGACCTAATTCTGTGGACTCTAAATCAATGGTTTCCCACCATGGAGACCTTCCCTGAAGGAGATTGTCATCTAGTGAGTGAGGCAAGAGAAATCAATTAGGGGAAGACATAAGTAGGATACAATCTAATGCTTAATTCACATGATCAAGAGTCATTTGTGAATTCACTCCACAAGTACAAATGACTACAGAGACCAAGCCTCCAAGGGAAGTACTTGCTAGGATGCTGATGGAGAAGAAATAACTAAAGGAAATAAAGTTGTTCTGTCAATCACATACATACCTCAGATCACCCAAGATAACTACAATAGTTATCTATTCTGGCCTACTTCTGTGGGCCACAGATAACAATGCCCACCTCTTGATGCCTTTGGGCCAAAATCATACTTTTCCCTAAAGTTCTGTAATCTGCAGGATAATAAGACTTGGGCTGGGAGCGTTCAGAAATGTTTAACCAGTAAGTCCTAAGATAAAAAAAAAAAAAATGAGATGTCGACGTCATGAAGACAACTACTGTAGCACCCATAGAGAACATGAAAATAAGTCTAAAAGGTGACTCATTACTTCCTAAAATCTTAAGAATCTCTAGTTTCTAGAACACTTGCCCCATTTCCTGTCATTCTCTGATATCCACTCTGGGAAGGGTAACTGTGCTGTAACCGCTCAGCTCTACACTTCTCTACTCTGACCTGCCAGCTCCCTAGCAGGCTCTGCTATGAATTGCTAGCCAAAGAAGTCAAGCCTGGGGAAGGAAGAAGACCTTTGCTTGCTCCCATTTGCTTTCTGATTGCTTCTACCTGTCAGCACCTCTCGAGATTCACTTGTTTCCTGGCAGTGGCAATCCACTCCTGTAACAGCAGTGGATTCTAGGCACAGGCTTACTAATAGTTTGGACCACCACCCCCAAAAGCTTTTGAATTCCAATAATTCTGACCTCTTTCCTGTGTCCCTTAGTCTTCAGGGCTGGGAAGGTGTTTCTTCAGTTTCTACCACCAGGATACCTTAATGTATTCTGTCTTCTCAGTTTCTCAGTACCTTGTTAAAGGGCTGGGGATGTAGCTCAGTGAGAGTTCTTGCCGTGCATGCACAAGGCCCTGGGTTCAGTCCCCATCACCACACACACACACACACACACACACACACACACGCACACACACAAATACCTTGTTAAACATTCCATGCATTAAATTATCTCCATTAAAATAACTGTTGTGTTTTCTGTCCCCATTAATAAACAGTTAACTTCACTGTTAATGGAAGTTAAAGCAAGTTAGAAGGCTATTTTAATACAATAAAAATGTTTGGAATAGAAATATTTAGCTCATTTCCCAGACTCACAGGGGGCTGATAGCTTAAAATTGTCAAACTGACCACATCCTCACCTAGTATTAGCTCACCACTGCATCCTGGATAAAGTCCAAGATTCTAACACAAGACCCTGCACAACAGTCTCTGTTTGCCTTCCAGACCTGTCCTCTCAACCATGCCTTCTCCCAGCCCATCACAATGGCTTTCATACCCAGAGTCTTTACCAACATAGTTTCCTGTGCTTAGAACTTATCTGCCAAAGTCCAGTTCAGATGTCACTTCCTCTAAGAAGCTTTCCCTGTTTCCACTCTCCTGCTTGCCACTTGTCCTCCTAAGTGTAAATGTGCTCTCCTATCAGGACCAGTTATAACATCACACGGTCTCCTTGCTCTAGCATTTGGCACAGTGCTGGGCATTCAGTAGGCCTTTAATAAATAATGACTCAGAATTACCTATTGTCTTTTCATTATCCAAGTTTCTTGCTGCATATTTGAGACATACTGCTGAAAGAAAAAAAACTCAACATTTGGAGAATTTTAAAACTCTCACTCTTCTTCTGTTTAGATGGAACACTTTTCCAAATACAAAGCTGTTTGTATGTCTTTGCCTTAGATTATATCCTTAGGAAGTGAGGACATTATAATTTCCTTAGTGCAGTGCCAAGAAGGGCTGACATCACCATAAATGCAAAAGCTGCAGATGACAAAGAGTAAAAACAGCCCTCTCAGACCTTGGCTAAGAGAAAAGTGCTTCCCCTGGCCATGGCAGAGCATGTTGCAGCTCCTTCACTTTAATTATTTTTTTATTTTTAAGGGATAGGAGTCTCACTGTCAGACTGGTCCCAAACTCCAGGACTCAAAGAATCCATCTGTCTTAGCCCCCTGAGCAGCTGGGACTACAGGCAGGCATCATTGCACCTTACTGGGAGCATGTTCTCAAAAGCGTTCCACAGTCAAATAAGTTCCCTGTCTTGCAAGAAATTAAGCGATTTACCTAATTGCAATCTAGAACTCAGCTCCCCTGTGACCAGCTATAGGGACCAGGATGTTACTCCTGGGAATAACTGATCCAATAATGCTAGTATAGCCAAGGGTCCCTCTTAGATTAAAGAACTGGCAATATTTCCAAATTGTCTGCGTCATCAGGGTAAGAGGACTTTTGCTGCCCCGCATCTGCCACACATGTGTGCTACTATTGAATTCTGATGGTTTTTCAAAGACTGAGGCTGCCAAGGGAGTGTGAGAAGCAACAGAGGACTGTGGGGACCTGAGGCAAGTAGCAGGCAGCACTATCCAACTCGAACAAGGCCACCGGGGACCAGCACTTTGGAGGTGAGGCTGAAAAATAACAAAGACCGTGTTTGTTTGTTTGTTTGGGTGTTTTTTGTTCCATAAAAATAGAAGCAGTTTCTCTTCGAGCCTATAATCTATCTCTTCATCTTTTAATATGTAGATAGTATGCATCTATTTTTACATGCAGAAATGGCATGAACCTATCCGGCCTGAAAGAACTGTAACCTGAATCAGAATGATTTTTCACCCACAAAGGTGTGTTTTCACATTCCAGCTACCACAGGGATGCAGTTGAATCTTACTGGGCATAAGGGTTTACTCTGCCCAACCTCAAGAGTAATTACATCTATCAGAGTGTCTCTAACTTTGTTTTCAGGAGTCTCTGCTAAACAATTGCACACCTATTTGTTTTCATCATTCTAATTCTGAAACAGTAAATCTCATTGACTGAAAAATTAACTTGAGATGTGGCTTTGATTTGGTATTAGACATAACATGCAGAATGAAGCCAACATTTCCTGACGCAGTGTAAAGTACTTAAAGAACAATGTAAATCTTTAATATGCCCTCCTTGCAAAGCATACAGCACTTAATGCGGGGCATGAGCTATTTTGAAAAACTCCACAGGAGAAAGATTCTTGGATGATGGGCTGAGTGTCTTTGTTTTTTTCTTCCAGATGTACTTTCCAACACCCTCCTACCCCACCCCCCACCCCAGCATGGCCCCAGAAGGCAATAGACTGTTTTGGGGCTCTTGTGGTTCCCAGCTTCCCACTGGCTAATTGGAATGGAATTCTTGTCTTCAGAGTTGCTTCTGGTTGACTGTCCTTGATTTAAGGTCATTTGTCACAAGATAGCCTCCTCTCTGTTAGAGCCACCACTTCTCTGTCCACTGGGGCTCAGCATGAGGGCTGCTTTTCTGTCCCTGAGCCTATGTTACTGCACAGCCCCTGCGAGTTCCCCCCACACCACCCACAACCACATCCATACCCACACCCACCCATGCACATCTTTGTAATTCCCTCATGAATAAACTCTTATCAGATTATCTTAATTTCAGTGTGCTCTCTCTTTCCCACTGGGATCCTGACAAGGTAATGCTACACTGTTCAATACTGAGGGGCAGAAATATAACAGTCTTTGACTGCAAAGCTGCTTTTCAGAAAGTTTGGTACTGTGCAAGAGTTCTATTCACAATCTTTAACATAAAACTCCAGCAGTACTCTGGAACCACTGTTGTACCAGGCATTATTTTTTAGTTGCTGGATTGCAGAGGGTTGCAAGAGAAGGGCTAGGACAGGCAGGGCAGAAACACTTAGAGGGGTCAGGATTTGCCAACCATCTATTTACCAATCAACAAGAAACGGTTTAGTGTTTTCACAGCTGGCGCATCTAACTGAACATTAGCCCAAGTAATGTATCTATCTATTTATGTGCACCTTTGGGGTTATCATGAAGCTCATTTCTATGGTTACTTAACATACTCTGAAAGCAGAAATGCAGGAAACACATAAGCAGGGAACAGATGTTGCCTTGTACATATGATGAATGAACAACAAATTTTGCATTCCCTTACCCCCACCCCAAATGAACCAAGAAAGAGTGAATTTTAAGCTGCTGGCAAAAAGGATAGTATATTGACAAGCTTAACATATGAACCAAATTTCAAAGGCTGCCCAACACTATCAGGCAATTTTTAGAACTGTGACATTTGCATCAAAGATTGTGTCTGTGCTGGGCATTTTGCATCCCTTATGATAGTCCTTTTAATCCTGGACTTTGGTTTCTGAACTTATTTGTTTGAACCTAGAAATAAAGCACTGTTTGATCCTTAGCCACACACAAGAAGTTTTTTGATTTTTTTTTTCAGAGCTGGGCTTGTATAATATAATTGGCTATTCCTCTTCTGAAACATAATTATATCACATCTTTTTATATTTCCTTCTGCTGCTTCTATGGTGACACCATTTACATATCTCAAGTGATTAGTCATGAAAAGGGGCCATATGTTTGTAACACACACTATCTGAGTTTTTAATCCTGTTAGCTTAAGCCATGGACAATTTAATAAACTCCTTTCTAATTCACTGTGTTGCAAATGAGAATAACTGAATGATCTTGTTAATGAAGCATCAGATTTAAGAAAATGAGACACCTAATGACTTTGCCAGAATTTGAAAAGGGACCTTTGATTATAGAACAATGGTTGAATGGGAAAGGATACTCACCTGAGGGGCAACTATTTCAAACAGGTAACAGGGTGACATATTAGGAAACAAACATGGAAGGTACACATATATGTTCAAGAAACTAAATGACATAGGGCAGATTAAGATACAGAAGAAAATATTCTGATAAGCACAAATTGTACAGGGCTATCTGCAAGCCACATATTTAGCATGAATGTCAATGTCAGTTAATATCTAGAAATTTTTTTTTTTTGGTACTGGGGGTCGAACTCACAACCTTGCGCTTGCCAGCCAGGCGCTTAACTTATGCCGCTGAGTTAAATCCCCAGCCCCTAGAATATTATTTTTTGACTGTGCTTCTGTTTAGCCTTCTATTTGCAAGGCTAACTAGTTAAGGATGATATCCTCTCATGATATGAAGATATGGTGTTCACTGTTTATTTGTTGATTGCTTATTTAAAACAGCATATGAGATTCATAAAGCAAAACAAAACATTTCTCCTTATTAAAGAAAAACACTATGCCATAACTCTTTAATTAAATGACCACCCCTGGAAATTGAAAGGAAAAGAGAAATACAGTTAATTGTTCCAACCATTCTTCCCTGCGGACATTAGACAGGTCTTCAAGAACTAATTGGAATAACAGCAATAAAAATTATCAAGCTACATCTAGTATTTTTCCATCTTATAAAACATTTCTAGAAAAGATGAGAATTCGGTCCAGTTAAATGAGCAAATCTTTCAATGTTTCTAGGTATACAGTGTCAAAATTCTCTGAAAATCGTGGCAACCCCCAGGGTCATTGTTCATCTCCCCTGCCAGTATATTCCAAAACACATCACATAAAGGATGCCATACCATGAAAGCATAGGTAATTTTGGCTTCTTGTAGAAAGTTAGTTGTTCTGGGAATAAAATGTACTATTACCTACCTCCAAGTGGGAAAACTCAATCAAACTGCAGTAAAAGCATAATGTGAAAGGAGCAGGAAAGTAAACCCTTCACTTCTAACGCCGCTGACAGGTGACTGCCGACCACCCACAGAGACAATTACAGAAACTCGCACAATCCATTACCTCACACAAGTGGATTCCAATTTACTGCTAAGGAGCACAAGCTATAAATTTTCCTCTAAATGTGCTGTCCTAGCAAATCAGTGACCAGAAGACGCCAACATTGCCTCAGTAACAGCTTTGGCTCCCTCATTTGACACCACCTCCTTGGTCTTGGGGTTGCCTTTCTAAAACAGCCTCAGGGGACTTTTAGTCAAAAGCAGACAACAATCAATTTGATACAAAGGCATCAAACCAATTTGTTTTCTAAGTTAAAAAAAATACTGCTGATACTACGATCTTGAGAAGTTCAGAGACTGAGCCATCTGGAATCTCAGTGTGGACTGCTTATAATTACAAGAGAAGGTCAGAGAGGACAGAAGTCAAAGGGACCCACAAGGTGTTCTGTGGGACGGCCAAACCCACACTGAGATCACTTCGGTGTCCTTGCTGGTGGATGACTGCACGGTCTGGCAGGCTTTTGTGAGACAGTCCTTCACAACCTGGATCAAAGTGAAGCATTGCTCACGAGGATCTAGCACTTCCACTCCTGTAACGCATCCTTTGATATTCATTTTTTGTTGCTCTAGGGAAATAGAAAAAGTCCAGCCCCTTGTCCCATGCAGCTTATGCCGCTGCCTCTATTTGGTGAACCGTAGAGTATTCAAAACTGAGCATCACATGGTACCAGACACACATAATTACACTCCATACATGGCGACAAGCACTGTACATACAATACAAAGTCTTCTACAAAGTATTTTTAAGGGTTTTTTTTTTTTTTCACAACAATAGAACCTCGTGTCCCAACAAAGCCTTATAAAACACAATACAGGAATCAGACTGAAGCAGAGCTACTCTGGCAGAAATGAGATGGAAGCTCATGACCTCATCCACCAGCCTCACTCTGTTCCCTTAAGAGGCCCTGGACATCTGCAAGGAGCCCCAGGGCCCTGTGAACATGGAGGAAAAAGCACTGCTCTAGACCTTCAGAAGAGGGGAAAGCAATCTGGAGTACTGGGAGTGAAGGGATAAAGAGCAGTAGTGGAAACTTCATAGGGCAGGGCGGCCAGAGGAAAGGCAAGGGCGCTCCAGGTAGCTAGAGAGAGTGATCAGGATCGAGGCTAGAAAAGTAGAAGGTGGATAGAAGCTAGGAAGTAGAAACCTAGAAGTAGTTTAAATGATAAGGTAAGGAATTTGTACCTTTCTTAAAGGAAAAGCCATTGAAAGTTTTTAGGATAGGGAGTGATATGAGATTCGTGTTCTAGAAAAGTAAATAGAGTGGTGATATGAAGTTTAGCTTACAGAATGGATCATAGTAATATGAATTAATAAGGAGATGATAAGAGCTTGCTGGAAGGATATATTGGGAATAGAATTAATAAAGCCCCCTGGCTGGTAAATTAAAGGAAAATTCTAAGATAATACTAAAAGTTTTTATACATTCCTTCATTTGCTGAGAACATACCCTTGCCAGGCACAGTGTAGAGGTGAGCAAGGATGGTGAGCTTACAGCCCAGTGACATAAGACAGGCAGGCAGGAGGAAAAGCCGAGCAGAGCCTTTACTGCAGGGCTGCATTCCTAAAGGAAGGTACCAGAGCATGAAGGATTGAGGTCTCCTCCCACCGCCCCCTACTTTATTTCATTCTCTTTCTAGCACACTGGGACAGGAGCTGGAAAACTAAACAGTCCATTTCCTACCTTTCCTGCAGCTCCTTATATGTACCTGCTTCTTGCCTCTGCCAAACAGAAACAAAGACTGAAAGCCTTGGAAGAGGGTGTGGTCACCATGAAGAAGAGGCCCTGGGTCATGGCTGCCTGGTCCACACTGTCAGGCAGGGCTGCGGTGGCTTCTGATGTTTCAGTGGCAGTGATACCAGTGTCTGGTATCAGTCCCTGGTTACAATGCTGTTGTGGATCTTGGCAGAGGCAGAATGAACCTAGAGCTAAGGATTATAGTGATGCCTTCCTCATTTTCTGGCTCCCCAGTCATGGCAGAGGCAATAATTTTGGTGGGCCAGTTCTGCAGTGTTAATTTGGAACTTGCTCTTGGAAATTCAGCCTACAGCTTGCTTTCCAATGCTCCCAATAATTTTATAGGCACACAATCCCCTGTTTTTTTTAAAGCTAGCTGAGCAGATTGTTAGCTGCAACTAATTCCTAACTGAATGAATCAAAGGAATATTTAACACGGGACAGACATGGTCAGGAGAAGCTTCCAGAAGAAGATAATGCTTGGATAAACCTTCAAGGGTGAGTATAATTCAGGAAAATAGGAACCAGGCATATTCTGGGCAAAGCCAGTAAGGTAAGAAAGAGCGAGAATGTTGTGTCCAAAGAACTGCATAGAATTTACAAAGGGGAGCGCTGGAAGGTGAAGGGAGAAGGGCAGACAGGGCACCTGGGAGCCTTGCTTCAGACTAAGTGATCGGAGTTTTATTCATAGGAGTATTGAAAACTGTAAGCAAAGAAGTAATGTAAACATATTTGCATGTTTAAAATACATCTCTGCAGAATTGTGAAGTATGGATTGCCACAGCTGGAGTGTGAAGTAGGGAGACTTCATCAGAAGAGAATTACAATAATCCTGGCAAGAAACTGAATAGTGTAAGATGAGCTAAGAGAAGGCAGGAGCGAAAGCCAGGGGCAGATTTCAGAGGTAATAAAGCAGCAGAATCTTGAGATGACAGCTTCTCCATACTGATAGTATGAATGTGTAATGGGTTAAGATGGTCAGCTTGGGAACAGGCCCAACTATACGCAAACCCAGAATCTGTTACTCATTTGATGTGTGATTTAGTAAGATGCCTCACATGGCACACATTACTGTGCCATTCACAAAAATCCTTTTTTCCCCTTTCCTTTTGAGGATGTGAGTAGACTGTCTTCCCCAGCCTCCTTTGCAGTGGGTACAGGGAGTAACCACATGACTGAGTTATGACTACTGGAATGTGAGTGGAAATTATACCACTTCCAGGACTGCCTTGTAAAAACTGCACAGGCCTCCATTACCCGCTCGTCTTGGCTGCTGGCCTGATGAACATCCAGGGCAACGTTGGAAGCCGTGCCTTAGAGACAGCAGCCTCTACCAGTGCAGGGAGTGGAAAACCCATTCCAGCCTCCACTGTTGCTCCCAATAAGATTTTATATGATTAAAAAATAACTTTTATGTGATTAATCTTCCTTTTAATTAATCCAGTAAGATTTCCAGTTTGTGTGACAGCAGTTTGTTTTACCCTAACTAAGATACTTAACTGTTCTACACTTGCCTCTTCAGATAATTTTAGTATCTACCTTAACAGTACTGTTAAAATGGATTAAAAGGGAAACTATCAATGAATTAGTATAATAACAATGACAATGAAATGTGTTAAGGCATAGAGCTTGGCAAATGTAAGTACACAGTCAAGGTTTATCAGTCATTATTCTGTTAAACCTGTTGTAATTATTGTCTGTTTTGTACAGTGTAATACAAGGCTCTTATATGCAGTAAAATGTCCACTCCTTAAAGCCTGAAATTCCACCAAACCTTTTTGTAAATCAATACCTTTTTGTTTTCAGGGTATTTACCATGTGTAATTATAAAATTAACATATGTATACATTTATTGCCAAAAATCTACAAAATACAAACGTTATAAAGAACCAAAATATTGCTCATCTACAATTTATCATCTGGAGATAATTACTGCTAGCATTTTGGCACATGCTCTCACAATGTTTTAGCTATTAAACCAAATACATAAAGGAACAAGAGAGAGATACTCAACACAGGAGAAACATCAACGCAGTTGCTTTTTCCATGTAGCATTTTACATTGAACAGGTCACTATGTGTTCATCACTCTGAAAAGATGGCTTTTGATGCATGTTTATGGAGTATGTAACTTGTTTAACTATTATATGGATGTTACAATTTACCTATTGTTTATACAAGACTGTGCAATTCTAGAACAAATCTTTTGGTGCATAAATCTTTGCTTCTCAAATAATTTGCCTCTTGTAGTTTAATTTTCCTTCATCTGAACATCTTCAAAATACAAAATTTTAAATTAATTTTAACTGTCACTTATTTCACTTTGACTTATGTTTTATAGGTGTAAACTATTGTTTTTTTCTACTCATTTTGAAAACAAAGGTGCTATTTTTGTCCACAGATCTTATCTCTGAAACCTTTGTGTTAATACATGTATTAGATTGTTTTATTTGCAGAAAGAAAAACAAGGCTGTATCTAAATCCAAGAAACCAGAGGTAAAAGGAAATCTGAGAAGGAGGAGTTAGTAGAGAAGAACAAGGAGTGGAAATGAAGTTAGAAATAACAGCTCTGCCTCACAGTTCCACATACGGGGAAGTCTCCCTTTCTGTGGTCCCAACCATCCCTAGTAGATCAGCTATCATATTTCTTCCTTTTATATTCCATGAAATGCCAAAAGAATGTGAAGCATTTACAAACTGAACTCATGCTTGAGTTTTTGCAGAGCACATAAAAGCACTAACAAGAGTAAACAATGAAACAGAATCTTCACATTGGTCCTCCAGCTTATTAATGGTGTGGGTCAGTGCTTGTACATAAATTAATAATGCCTTCCTCTGTCTTTGGCAGCTAAATCAATGCCTACTCTTCAGAATAAGGAGATGTAATATCCCTTCACTCCATGGACCTTGGAAAAAATGGTTGCAAATGCAGTTCACTGCCTTCTTTGAAGGGTTCTGTGAATGATGATTTTTATATTCCCACACCTGGAGTGAAGCACACACACCTTTGACATCAGCAGACTTATGCAGCAGTCATTATGTAAGGTAAATGCTCTTTCCACCCCTTGGCATTTGTTTAGGTATTGTAACCTGTCCTCTTGGGTGAAGATCTGGTCACTATTCACTGGCATGACTGTGGTCCTGCTTTCCCCCGGGCTTCCCGAGTGTATGGCCTGAAAATGACAGACACACATTCGCCTTTCCTAACTGGCTGAACACAAAGGATGGTCACTCTCAATTATACCCTCTTTAAATAAAAGGGTGACAACACAATGTAGGGTACAATCAAAGTCTCAGCAGGAAACAGATGGCATACTCAAATTAGGATAATTCAGAGTGCTTAATGAAGGGACTATTTATAAATACATGGGCAGGGTACAGGGAACCAGAAACCACAGTGTCATACCCCAAGGCTAGTAAAGAGGTCACTACCAGCCACAGGCCTAGGGCTTTCTGAGACCAGAAAGAAAAGAACTGTGTGGGGATGCCTGTGGGCATGCAGAGGCCTCTCACTCCACTCCCCCTTCTCCCTGACCTCCTGCTAGGCTCTGCCTCAGTGGAGCCAGAGGTAGGAGCGTGCAGACAAGTCAGTGTGCAGGGCAGAGTGGAGGAGAGCAGGGCAAGTGGAGAGTGGCCACAGAGAGGCACAGAAGCTGGCTGATGAAAGGGAACGACCCAGAGTTCAGTTAGGATGTGCCAAGTCTGTGAGGTCTGCTAGACCCTCGGAGGAGGGGTTGCTGGGCTGCTACATCTGCAGCGTGAGCTACAGTTATGCACTTGGGACCCAGCAGGCTTTTTTAAGCCCTAAATTTGAAGATAATCACAAAGGGGATTGTGTGGGAGAGAGGAGGACTAAGGGAAGACCTGAGGCTAAGCTAAGAGATTAAACACAGAAAAGGGAAAACTCCAAAGAGAGGGGCCTGGAGGGCCGGGTGAGAAACTGTAGTCCTATCTTTTCTACCAAAAGATATGACAGGGGTGCCTCCATCTTAGACTCTAGTCCATCTTAAGCGGCTGCACCCCTCACACTGAAATTATGGGAAACACCTAAATTTTGAGAACATAGCTGCGGGTCAAAGCCAGTTTATTAACAGCCAAGGACTTTCTGTTCCCCACACCCTCTCCCTTCCTCCTCCTCCTCCTCCGCCTCCTCCTCCTCCTCCTCAGCAATCCTTCAGATCCTAATGCGGTTTACACTAGCCAATCCGGGTACACTGTGAACCTTTAATTCAGCCAATGGGAGGAAAGGTCAGCTGCTTCTCACGCTTTAGGGTTAAAACTCCTGCTTCCCTGCCACTCAGCTTGCCTACTGCTCCAGTCTGAGTGCCCTTGTGCCCTTCTGCAGAAGTAAATTAAACTTTGCCTTGAGCCCTCTTGCTTGCTGTCTGAGTGTATTCTTTCTGGCACCAACAATTTGCATCTGGGGGCTCATTTCTAAAGGGCAGTAAGCCCTGAAGGAAGGGAAGGGGATTCTGTCACAGAAAGCTCAAAGGGACACTCTGAGGAAGGTGGAGAGATGGCATCACATGAGGAAACATTTTACCCGGTGCTGAGGAGGCGTCATGGCAGGCAAAGCTTGAGTACATGTTAGAGCGAATGGGAGCAGAGCATTGGAGGCTGAGTGTGAACAAATCTTTCAAGAATTTTTGCTGCAAAGAGGAAAAAGCAAATTGGAAGGAGCAAGGGAAGTGGAGTCATGGAAGCGTGTGTGTCTGTGTCTGTGTGTGTGTCTGTGTGTGTGTCTGGGTCTGTGTATGTGTCTGTGTCTGTGTGTGCCTTACGTGTAACTGAACCCAGGGTCTTTGTGGTGAGCTACATCCCCAGTTCTTTTTACATATTTCTTTTATTTTGAGACCAGGTCTCACTAAGTTCCTAAATTGCCCGGACTGGGCATGAATTTATGATCCATCTGCCTCAGGCTTCCAGACTGCTGGGATTATACATGTGAGCCTAGCTACGGCTGACTATTAAGAAGGGAGAAATAACTCTGGGTGTGTGCATTGATTGGAATATTCCAGGGAAAAGAGCAAAAATGATGCTAGGGGAGACAGAGGAACAATGACAACAGGAGCACACAGTCTTCCAAACCAGGGGACAGCTCCCCTCAACTCCAGTCAATTGTTGCCAGGCCTCTGCTTTCTCAAAAGCCAGGAATTGACATTTTTTTTTCTCTTTTAAATAAAAAAGATAGAATCCTTTGACATTTAAATGTTGGTAACTAATTAAGATTTTTTTGACTCTATAAAGTCCAAACAAAAGTCAGACTTCCAGTTGGTAACCTCTCCTACATGGCTTTCTGTTAGTTATCACGTGTGGCCTCCTGTTTTGGGATCCCTTGCAGGACACTGGCTGTTTAATCTCTGAAATCTTTGAACTTGCAAGTGCTCTGTGGTGGTGGTTGGCCAGGGTGGCTAATGATACGCTCCCGTCCGTTTCATAAAGGGCAGCGGAACTGAGGTTGCCGGAGTCAGCCGCACATCCTATACTTAAGTCCTCACAGTTCTACTTAGGCTTCACAAACGCCCTTTACCTCCTCTGTCCTCCTCACTAAGGAAACTGACTATTATCTGCAAGCCAATGCAAATAAAGGTCACCAAGAGACACTTGCAGGCCAAACACAGAGTGCTGGCATGCAGTAGAAGGGCTGATTGTTTGAAAGTTTCCAGCTAATAAAGGAAATGCCAATCAAAGGGGGCCCTCTGGCCTGGTTCAAGCTCAAAGGGAGCCCTGGCTGTCAGTGGTGTCCCCAGGCAGGACAATGCTATGATCCCTGGGGATATCAAGCACCTGCACAGAAAAACTGCAGAGCCTGGTGACTGGACAGTCCTTCACAGGCCTGGAGAGGACAGAGAGTGGTGACTTGGCCATGTGGCTGCCTTTCCCCAGAGGCAAGAGTGAGGAAGAAAGCCATCTTGGGTGAGGAGCTGTTGCATTTTTATACTCACGAGGATAGTTTTTATAAGAGGATTAAAGTCTAGATCTTTCCACTTTTCCCTGTGGAATACAAGCATTGAAAATACTTCTCAAGTCCACAGCGCTAGTGTCCGCTCATGGTGCCTGCCTCACCTGGAAGTGTATTACCAGCTATAGAAAAACCATGTTTTAAATGGAGGATGAAAGACTAAAGCTCCAGGTGAGGCAGGCACAACTGTCAGCTGTCATCTCTGAAGCACTGGGTTCGCACTGTCCTTTGGTTCAGTACTACAGAGAGTAAGACACAAAAACGTTCATTGATCTTCTCATACTGCTAAATTCTGTTCCCCTCCATAGTGCTAAAACTTGTCTGGGAGAAAAAGGATGGGGGAAGAGGTCTCAAGCGGGCCAAAAAGAAAAAAGAGAATTCTCTATCAAAAAAGCTTTTGAGGCTGGGGTATATCTGAGTGGTAGAACACATGCTCAATTCCCAGCACCAAAACAAGTGAACAAAAACTCCCCCAAAATACAATAAACCACATTTAAAGTTCTTCACCACAGAGGCTAAAATAGTTTGTTTTCCTCTGAGAAGGAAATGGTGTGGGGCATTCCTTAAGAGCTCCCTGCTAGACCAAGACTCTGGCAAGGCAGCAGTAGTTACAAGCATAGGTCATCGACCTCTCCAAATACCCATACCAAAGTAGAAAAGACAAGATAGCAAACCCTAAAACACATGAACAATATTTACAACAAAACCAGATGAACCTTAAAATATACGTAAGCAGGTGGGAACAAACTACCAGTATTCACCAGACCAGCATGGAAGCCCAGTACTGCAGGAGGAGGAACAGGGAGAACTGGGCCTTCTGCATTGGGGACCTGAGAGAAGCAAAGGCCGCCACACAGAAGGCAGGTGCTCACAGGAAATACAGAGGAACAGTGTGAGAACAGCATTTGGAGCTGGGAGACATTGCCCTCTCACGCAGCAAGTGAGCACAAGAGGCTGCAGTGGAAGGACTGAAGGGTTCCCTACAAACACTCCAAGCTAGCTCAGGGCTTTTGTCTAGAACAAAGTCCATGCTGAGAGAAGCTGATAATTACAATCAAAATGGACAAGAATAAGGACAATGGAGACAAAGGAAACAGAGACCAAACTAAAATAGGGTAGGGAACAGCTCAGAAAATAAGCTGCTATATATTTGAATACTACACAAAACAACAAAAGAGAGAGTCCAGTGAAGTAAGCAATGCCTTTTTGAATCCTGCCTCTATAAATTTCAGGGAAGCTAATTTCATTAAAAATGAACTGCAGAAAAATATTAAGTTAGATACAGTACAAGGAAAAAGAAAATAAGGAATTGACTATCATCTTATAAGCAAAGAAACATGCTGGAAAGGCATGCCTAAAAAACAGCAAAACTACAAACTAATACTTGAAAGTGAGTTTAAAATATTAAGAAAATAGTAGAAAGCATAAAATTTCAATCAAAATTAAAGACATTTAAAAATGAGGTGTCAGAACTAAAAAATGGGAAATAAAGTTTCAAAAATGAATAAACTAGAAGAAACACATGAACAAGTATATCCAGTGTCTAATGTCTTAAGAGAAATGAAATATGCAAAAGAAACATTTTTAAAAAAATAAATAAACGCAATTTTTAAAAATGAGAACTATTAAAGATAAGCAACAAATATTAAATTTTAATGATGAACATCCTCCATAGAAAAAAGGCTAAAGTGAGGGAATAGAACAAATTCTAAAAACTATCATATTCAACATAATTTTTTCAAGCAAGCAGCTCCCTTCCCTGGTAAGCGGCTGTGGTGTGGCGTGTTGCAGCTGGCTCCAGGGGGAGATCACCAGCAGCCCCTGAGATCCATGCCATGCTGGAACTTAGGACCCTGGGAAACCAAGCAAGCAGCTCCCCTCCCTGGTAAGCAGCTGTGGTGCGGCAGGCTGCGGCCCCTCCAGGGGGTGAACCACCAGTGTCTCCTGAGATCCACGCCATGTTGGATCTTAGGACACTGGGAAACCAAGCAACCAGGCTGCCTCCCTGCTAAGCAATAGTGAGCCTACTGGTGCACAGCGTAGAGTCAAACATCCCACTTCCCCTATCCCACTTCTCCTGTCCCTCCCCTCCCCCCCATTAGCAAATGGGAACCAGAAATCTGAGCATCTCTTGGGAGGTTGACCATAGAAAATAAGGGGGATTTCCTTCTACCATCTCTTTGAAGGCAAGTATTTTTATTACTGTTTTGCTCTATTCTGATTAATGGTACTGCTCTATTCAATACTCTGCTTTGATAAGTTCTATAATGTTCTATATTTCATTTTATTTTGATATACATGATTGAAAGAACAACTATTGTGAAGATAATGAGATACAGTGTTATTCCATTATCTATTACTGTTATCCCAGTATCCTGCTGTGAAGTTCTGTACCAATTTCACTACACTGTCTCAGCTGGCTTTATTCTGTCTTGTTCTGTTGTATTTTACTACCTTCAAAATAAACAAAACAAAACAAAATAATAATTTTTCATGGGGAGTGGTGGTGCATACTTGTAATCCCAGTACTTAGAAGACTTAGACAGGAGGATTGCATGAGTTTGAGGCCAGCCTGGGCTACATAGCAAGTTCAAGGCCAGCCTGCATTACATAGTGAGACCCTGTCTCAAAAAAACAAAACTAAATAAAATAAGTTTATTTATTGAAAAAAATCCATGTAGCTGAGACTGTCTTCCCAGAATAATCAATACCAAGCCACATCCTAATAAAATAACCATGGTGGTAGGATAAAACAAAACAAACAAGAAAAGAGAGGAAGAGAAGGGATAGGAGAAAAGAGGAAAGGTCCTTTGGGTGCCTAGAAAAAGAGCATTTGACTTAGAAGAAATTACATAGTCATTATGTTTTCCACAGTGCTTTCTGTCAAAAAGAAATAGAATAATGTATTTAAGGTACTCAAAGGACAAATGAGCTGATGATTTTATATCCAGAAAAATTCTCTTTCCATATAAAATGCAGAGACAGATTTATTGCCATGCAAGGACTCAAGAGTCTTTTCTGAGGAGTAAGCTTCTGCCAACCAAAATGTCTAGGGTGACAGTGACATAAGCATTGGTGATGGATAGATATACACTTGGCCTGTGGAGCTAATACTAGAAGGCTAAGAAACTGAAAAACACATATACTGAAACATGGGGGAAGGAACAGATTCAAAATCTACATACATACATACCACACGCTTATTTCCTCCCCCCCCCCCCGTTCAGGGAAAGGGCTTGGAAACAAAGACTAACCCTATAGTGAAGAGCATCTCTATCCAGACATAAAAACAATGATTCAAAATTTCAAATCAAAATAGTAGGAGAGAACAATGACTAATACATTGTGTAGTGTTATCTGCAAAGTAGTAGCTCAGATTACAAGATACAGGCCTGAAAAACTGATCAAACAATATAAGCACAAACCTTTTTTTTTTCAATAAACTAATAGAAATTAATGGTAGCATTATTTTAACTATCACACATACATATTTATTATTCCTTCTCTCTTCCTTCTTTTCTCCTTTCCCCCATCCCAGTTTCTCTTTCCTTATGAAAATTTCTTCCCATTTCCCAATATCTACTGAACATTTTGGATTTATATTTTAATCTTCTTACACTAGGGAGACAATACAATGTTTGGACATATGAGTCTGATTTATTTCACTTATGAGTATGGTCTCAAGGTTCATCCATTTTTCCACGAAAGTCTCAACTTTATCCTGTTTTATACTCTGTTGTATAAAAATGCCACATTCATGGTTGATGAGAATTTGGTTTGTTAAGATTTAGTTATTAAAAACTGTACTACTATACTACTATAAACATAGGTACACATATATCCCTGTGGTATGGTGTTTATAATTCTTCTGTGAAAATATCCAGAAGGGGAATAGTTCGGTGGAAAGGGACCTCTAATCCTAGTGAGTAATCTCCACACTGATTTTCACAGTGGTTGCACCAGTGTGCACTCTTGCCAACAGTGAAGTGTTCCTTTTTCCCACAGCCCTATCAGCATTTGTTATTGGTTGACTCCTTTATGACAGTCATTCTTTCTGGGGTGAGATGAAATCTCAGTGTTGCTTTTATTTGCATCTGTCAAATGAACAATGATTTTTAACATTTTCTCATTTATTTATTTGCTATTTGTATTTCTTCATCTGAGAAATGTGTGTTCATCTCAAATGTCCATTTTTGGATTGGGGCTTTGAATTTGGGGAGTCTGATTTTTTCAATTCTTTACATGTTCTAGATATAAATCCTTTGTCTGAGGGACACTTGGCTAAAATTTTTTCCCACTCTGGGTTGTCTTTTCACTCTTTTGGCGATTTCTTTCAATGTGTAAGAACTTTTTTTTTTAGAAGTTAAAATGTCCTTTATTACTAAGAAAATACTGAGATCAGTATATGAAGCATTTATAGGACCTACATGGTGTGCCTCATAAATGTGAGCCATTTGTGTGAGTAAAGAAAGGTTTCCAATATTTGCAGAATATCTACAGTCAGTATTAAATATCACTAGAGTAAAAATTCAACCACACAATTCTTATACTTCATATTTGAATAAAAGTTTTGATATTAAAATGTCCTAAGGACATAGTAAGAAACATACAAGTTATATGTGTGCAAAACCTTTTTAATGAGATCCCAGTTGTTGATTCTTTGAAGTCTTTCCCATGAAGTTTGGGTAGATACAGTGGACATCTTGTCTTGTTCCTAATTTTAGAGTGAAAGCTTTAAGTTTTTGTTCATTTAGTATGATGTTGGCTGTTAGTTTGTCATAGATGGATTTTATCAGATTGAGATAAAGAGCATCTATTCCAATTTTCTGTAGGGTTTTTATCATAAATGGGTGCTGGACTTTGTCAAAAGCTTTTTCTGCATCTATTAAATGATCATATGATTTTTGTCTTTGGCTCTGTTAAGATGGTGTATAATGTTTATGAATTTATATATGCTGAACTACTCCTGCATCCCTGGGATGAATTCTACTTGATTATGGTGTGCAATCTTATTGATAATTTGCTGCAGTCTGTTTGCCAGTATCTTACTGAGGATTTTTATATCTAGAAAAGTGTTCATTAGGGAGATTGGCCTATAATTCCCTTTCTTAGTTGGGTCCTTCTCTGGTATTTGTATCAGGGTAATGCTTGCTTCTAGGAATAAATTTGGAAGTATTGATTCCCTTTCAATTTCATTAAAGAGTTTGAGAAGTAGTGGTATTAGGTCTTCTCTAATTTTTTTGTACAATTTAGCAGTGAATTCAGTAGAGCCTGGGCTTTTCTTTGTTGATAGGTTTTTAATTACATCTTCAATTTCATTTATTGGCATTGGGTCATTTAGGTTTCTTTAAACTTCTTGATTCAGCTTTGGTAATTCATATGTACCTGTTCCTTTTTTCTGTATTTTCCATCTTATAGAATACAAGTTTTCAGAGTAGGTATAGATGATTTTTTGGATTTCTGCAGGGTCTGTTATGATTTCACCATTTCCATTCCTAATTGCATGGATTTGAGACTTTTCTTTCCTTTTTTTGATAAATTTTGTAAGAGTTTGTCAATTTTATTTAATCTTTCAAGGAACCAACTCTTCGATGATTGACTCTTTGTATTGTTTTTATAGTCTCCAGTGTATTAATTTCTGTTCTGATCTTTATAATTTTCTTCCTTGTATGAGCTTCTGACTTAGTCCGCACTTCTTCTAAAAGTTTGAAATTGAACCCTAAGTTGTTTATATGCACTTGCTATGTTTTCTTAATGTGGGTATTTACTGCTATAAATTTCTCTCTTAAGACTGCTCTCATTGTGTCCCATAAGTTCCGGTATATTGTGTTGTCATTATCCTTCAATTGTAAAAACTGTCTAATTTCTTCAATTTCATCTGTGACCCACTGGTTGTTCAGTAGGGTGCTATTTAATTCCCATGTGTTTATGACATTCTTATAGTTTCCTTTGGCATGGACTTCCAAATCCATTGCATTGTGGTCTGATAGGATGAATGGGATAATCTGAATTCCTTTGTGTTTACTTAAGCATGTTCTATGAGCCTATGATCTATTTTGGTGAATGTCCCACGTGTAGCTAAGAGTAATATGAATTCTAATGTCATGGGGTAGAATACTATATAGACATCTACTAAGTCCATTTGTTCAAAAGTCTGATTTTGTTCATTATTGATTTTGTAACAGTGGGGTATTGAGGTCTCCCAATACAGTTGTATTAGGGTTTATTTGACTTTTCATATCTGTAATTGTTGTATGTAGTTGGGTGCAGTGGTGTTTGTTATACATATATTTATGATTGGTATCTTTTCCTCTTGTATTGTTTCCTTTACAAGAATGTAGTGACCTTATTTATCTCTCTTAATCAGTCTTGGATTACCATTCACTTTGCAAATAGCTACCCCTGCTTTTTGCTGGGTCCCTGTTGCATGAAATATTGTTTTCCAAGCTTTGACTTTCAGTCTATGAATTTCTTTTTGAATAAAATGTATTTCTTTTATGCAGCATATTGTCGAATCTTGCTTCTTGATCCATTCTGCCTGTCTGTCTTTTGACTGGTGAACTGAAACCATTAACATTGGTGGTTATAACTGATATGTATTGAGTTATCCTTGTCATGTTTTTCTCCATGTTGATTTCCCCCCTCCCCCCACCAATTGTTTGCCTTTCCTGGTGGATTCCTTCTGTTGCAATTTTGTAGTTCTAGTCCTTATTATCTCTTTTTAGAATGTCCTTCAGAACATTTTGGAGCACTGGTTTGGTGGTCATAAATTTCCTCAGATGTTCTTTGTCATGGATGTATCTTATTCAGCCATTAATTTTGAAAGATAGTTTTGTGGGATACATCAGTTTGGGCAAAAGTGTTTTCCTTTAGAACTTGGAGTACTTCACTCCAACTGTCTTTGATTTTAGAGTTTGTTCTGAGAAGTCATCTGTAATTCTAATGGATTATCCTTTATAGGTGATTTGTTTCTTTTCCCTAACAGCTTTTAGAATTCTATTCTTGTATTGAATTTCTGAAATCTTGACTATGATATGCCTGGCTATACATTTTTGTTTTTGATCATTGCAAATTGGAGTTCTGTATGCCTCACTTATTTGTATGTCAAATTCTTTGTCTTTACCAGAAAAGTTTTCTTTTGCAATGTCTGTAAACATATTTTTAATGTCATTTGTGGTGTCTTCTGCTTGTTCATTGACTCCAGTTAATCATAAGTTATTATTCTTTGTCTCATTTAGCAAGTGCTAAATTGATTTCTCATGGTCCCTAGCTATTCTTGAGAAATCTTTCTTTTCCTGGTCACTAACTACAAACCTGTCTTCAATATTTGAGATCCTGTCCATATATTGGCCTAATCTGCTTTTTATTTTCCTGAATATCTGCTTGAATCTGTTTTATGAATTCCATTTCTTTCCTATGCTGATTTTCCATAATTTTCTTAAGTTTGTCTATTTTTTGTTTGTGTCTGCTCTAACATAACTATGCAAGGTGTATCTTGTGGTAATCTCTGTTGTCATCTGAGAGATTACTTATGATTTCATTTTTTCAAGAGCCTCATTCAATTGCTTTCTTGTTACCACTTCAGAGAGACCTGGTGGGGGCTCTCAGATTGTCCCATGTCATTGACCCCTGGATTTGTCTTTGGTGAACAAGATGTTTAGGGTTGCATTTTGCTAAGTATCTTCTCATTTTATTTTCTCTCTCTTTTTAGTTTAATTCCTAGGGTGATGCTTGTAAATTACCTATGGTGAGTTGCTTTATTGGTAGTCTTTAGGACCCTTAGGTGATTATTACTTCTCTGAGGTATGTTCCAGATATAGCTGTGGTTTTTGGATTTTGAGTCAATTGGAAGATCTTATGTCTTCAGTTTGTTGAAGGTGAGAAGTTGTTGCTTGTTTGGCCTAGTCCCTGGTTCCATGGCACTGTGCCACTGTATTTTCTGTGACCCTTAGTTAATCTCAGTCATGGAATACCAGGATGAACTGTTGCTTAGAACAGTTATGTCAATTTTGGCTATAGCGGTTCCAATAGCATCAAACATAGCGTAGAAAACAACAAACTGAGCTAACTCTTAATTTGCAACTTTTAACTGTCTGAACTAAATTTGTGATTATCTAACAAAATGTAAAGCAAGCCAGATAATTCTATGCAGTATATGAGTCTAATGTGTCAATTTTGCCCTATAGGGTTAAAATTTAAAATGGATTAAGGAGAAAATAAAGAAGTGGAAGAAGAGAAATAGATTAGAAGTAAGGTTGGATGACAAGAGGGATCATGGGGAAACTGGTGCAGAAGACTGAAGGAAAAGAGAGATAAAAGGAAGAACAGAACCACAACCACAAAGAGGTTAGGAACCACTTTTCCCCTCATAAAAACAATGAAAGAGAAAGAGAAAAAAAAGAAAAAGAAAAACAAATGGTTCACTTCTAGGATTCTCTCTACTTTCACTAGTCCCCATCATGCCGATCTATCACGGAAAGCCAGCAGTTGCTTTATAGCAGGGCAGTGGGTAATCTCAGTAGGCCCACCCTGAGACCAGACTCACTGGGCTTGCCACAGTCCAAGCAGGTTCCATGGGTCTGAGCCCAGCTGGGAGCTGCTAGAGTCAGCCAACAGTTCTGGGTTTCGAGCTCAGCCAACTGGTCTACAAAATGGCTTCCAGCTAATCGTTCTCTCCCTGTGGAAGGACTAAGTTCTCTGCGCTCACCACCAGCCACTGTAGTCCTCCACATCTGCTGCTTTCCTCCGCTACTGCATCTCTCTGCAGAGGCCTCTGCAGTAGCCAGCAATCACCATCACCATGATCAAGTGTCCCCAGTTTTAAACAGCTCCTCTCATGCAGTGAGTCCCATCTCAGGGCAAAGGCATCACCGGCTACCACCTTCTTCTTCCATGAAGTTTTTCTTTTCACTCTCTGTGGGTTTCAATTTGCACTTCAGATTCTTTCTGGGCCCAGAAGACCCATTTCTTTCCTTCTTGTCTTCCTCATAATTCTATATTACAGCATCTGGATGGCAACTCTCAGAGAGGCTGTTTTCTCTGCTGCTTACCACTTTGCCATCTTCCTGGAAGCCCTTGTGAAAAGGATTTTTTATGGAATGTGTATTGCCTCCAGCTTTTTCATTGACCCCAATCCTGCTTATGCTATTCTTCTTTGCTTCATCTTATAGCTGTTGCATTGATATTTTGTGATCTCTTCCTATTTTTAAGATATCTTTCTGCCAGGGAGATAGCTCAGTGGCACAGTATCTGCCTGGTAAAAGGTTTTGAGTTCAATTCCCAGTACCAAAAGACAGAGAGAAAAGGAGAGAGAGACAGGGACAGAGAGGGACAGAGACCGAAACAGAGAGAGAGAGAGAGAGAGAGAAAGAGATCTGTACCTTCATAATCATTGGTTGCAATTCTGTCTTCAAGATCTGATATTCTACCCTCTCCTTCATTCAATCTGTTGCATATACTTTTTTTTTTTTTTTCTGCATTTTTACTGGTACCAGGGATCAAACTCACAACCACATGCTTGCAAGGCAGGTGCTTATGCCGCTGAGCTAAATCCCCAGCCCCTGTTGCATATACTTTCAATGGAGGTTTTAACCTATTGGATTTCTGTTTGGATCTGCTTCAGGGATTCCATTTCTTTCCTATGTTAGGTATTTTTTGTTTGCATCATTTTTCTAAGTTCAACTATTCTTTTATCTGTATCTTCCCTAATATCTTTAAGTATCATTTCTTTTTGTACATGTTTCTTTTCTCTATAGCCTTTTCCATGTGTTTTTTCACTTCTGTTGCTACCATTTCAGAAAGTTCCAATGTTTAACTTTCATATCTCATTGTGTTCCTGGGTAGGTTGGGGGTCTGGGGTTGCATTTTGTTTCTGTGTCTTTTCATTTTTTATTTTCTCTATTTTATTTATTTGATGCTGATTTCTTATGATTGACAGCTTTATCACTAGTATTGAGGCTTTCCTAAGAGATGTCTGTTCTTTGGAATGTCCTCTATATGTAGGTGGTTCTCCAAAACCCTACCTTCTCAACTTTTAAAGGATGCAAAGTTCCTATTTGGCTCAACACCTAATCCATTGGTACTAAGTTGTGGTGATGGTTATGACCCATACAATCACAGTGTTATAATACAAGGTAGAAAAATTGATTATATCATATATGACATCTTGGGTAAAGTAGTACCATTAGTGATAATAATAATAATTTCAAGTACAGCTTAACTACTGACAAACTATGATAACCATTAACTTGCCATCTCTGACCACAGGACCAAACTCTTAAGTTATATAACAAAATCAAAAATATACCATATACTTGTGTGCAGTGATTTTCTTCTTAATGGAGTGATATTTACTCTCCTGCAGCAGGTAACGGGGGTTAATTAAGATGGGTAGGGGACAGGTTAAAGTGATGAGTGAGCTCAAATATAGTAAAGTCAAGGCTGGAGATCAAAGGAAGATCACGCTACAGTTTTTGGGAAACTGGAGGACACAGAAGAGAAAAAATGAAACAGAACAATAAGGAGTAAACTAAAAGGGAAGAGACGATGTTCACTCACTTGAGGGTTAAAATTCAAGAAGTAGTTGAGGAAAGAGAAACAGGATCAATAGAAGAAAATGAAAAAGAAAGCTGAGAAACTTAAATGGAAAAAAGAGCAAAAAATGAATAGAACAAAAAGAAAAGTAGAAAATAAAGGAAAAAAAGGAGACCAGAGAAAGAGAGGAGAAAAAGAAGGAAAGAAAAAAATCCAAAACAAAAATAACCACAAAATACAAAACAAAACAAGATGACAGCCAACCAGACAGGAAAGGGATAGCCAGTCAGACAAACAAGGGGGAATAAAAGTAGTAAAACACACCTCTGTGTTTACAGTTCTATGATAGTGTCCATAGCAGACCTCAGAAATACACTGTGTATGCCACCCAAGTTTGCCACGGGAATTGTGCTGTGGGTGTGCAGCTGGTCTTGGCCTCTGCGTGTGGGGGCTGGGGCTGCTCTTCTGTTGGTGGACTTCTCCAAAGCCCACTGCTGGCTCCTCGCTGCTGCTTCAGACACTTCCATAGTGCTGGTCTCACTGATTACTACTCCCTCCAAAGGCCGTGTGTGCCCCTGAGCCAGGGCCAGCTGTCCTGGGTCTTGGTTCTGGTCTCTCTGCCTGCCAAAGGCATGAGTGCCCCACACCGAGCCTGGTTGTCCTGGGTCTTGGTTTGTTTATTTTTGAGACCCAGTCTTGCTATATAGGCCAGGTTCTCCTCAAATTTATAATATTTCTGCCTCAACTTCCTGAGTACTGGAATTTACAGGTGTGCATCACCAAGCCTGGTTTGGTTTTGGAAGACAAATTGTCACTAAAAGAACAGGGAGCCTACTAGAGAGATGATTCCAATATGGCACAGGAAATACACAAACAAGCCAGAAGATCTTGTTACACCAGAGACAAAGTCAGGATATGGGTTACTTTTGTTGGCCGGAAGGACCTGTGATTGGAATGGGGCAAGCAGAATAGTATGAATGACAACATTCTATACCTTGATTAGAACAGTTTCAGGAATGTTCACCTTAGAGGAACTCATTAAGTCACATTATTGTTTTGTGCTTGTCTTAGTTACTTTTTACTCATTGCTGAGACAAAATACCTGAAGCCCAAAGTTGGGAAAGGAAAGGTTTATTTCTTACAGTTTTTTTTTTTTTTTTGGAGGTTTCAGTCCACACTCAGCTGGCTCCAAGGCAGGCGGGCATGGCTGGGCAGCACTTCATGGCTGCCACCAGCAGCAAGCAAAAACCAGCAAAGAGCAAGACACACCTTCTTCCTGCCATTACATCACATCCTGGCTCCACCCTTATGTGGGTGGAGCACTGACACCATCAATTCAAGTGCAAGACAATGAACCATCACAAATGAACAATGCAAACTCATGAGGCCTGGGGGACACAGACATAAACCATGACGGTGCTGTTTTCTGAAGCTGTGCTTTATCTTTTAATAATAATGAAAACCTCCCCAATACAACGGTTTGGTCAGTCTGGTCAGCAAAAAGGCCTCTTGGAGGAGAGCTCACTTTTTAAAGCTTTACATCTGGCAAACAAACAGTCAGAGTGGAGGCCCCTCAGTTGCCATTAAAGAGAAGCAAAACATATCCACAGTATTGTAAAGACAAAGAATACAGTAAACTATTCTATTTACTCACAATCACTGGCCAAAGAAAATAACTGACTTCCATCTACAGCGGGTTAAGGTTTAGTGATCGTCCGTGATGGGGGTGAAAACATGAAGGAAAAGAGAAAAGGAGTCAAGATTAAATGTGATGATAGGATAGACCCTGCGCTTGTATGGAAAGGGCCCCCCACCATTTTGTGGGTGAAGCAGAGTATAGTAAAGGCTCAAAATATCAGAGTGATTCTGCAAGCAACAAAAAGCACCTTTCCCAGTGTGCTACTGGACCGCCAGCACAGTTTTTGATTTCTCCACCCTGTAGGGAAGGAAAATATTTGAACCCTCCTGAGAAAACTGTTAATTAATATACCAGATAATTGTTATTTTTATGTCAGGAGCTATGCAAAAGTACTTTAACTGAGACAGGTCAGGAAAGCTCAAACTAATTTTACAGATACCTTTTAGAGAGAATTGTAAGTGACTGAGGATTGGAAAAGTGTTGTCTGACCTTCCAGAAAAACCAACGGGTGATGTTCCAATCCTGGCTGTCAAATCTTGTTTCATTTAGCACTGTGGTCAGTTCAACTGAGTATACTGTGCTGTGGTTATACAATTCTTGATCATTTAATGGCTTTAAAAATCCATATAAGAGAAGCATTTTATCTAATTATACAAAATTTCCCATCACAAAAGCCTTTTAGCCACTAGAATAGATTGCTCCCACAGGGCCTAAAGAACTGCCTATTCAGAACCCCCTATCCAGTGCAGGTGCACATGAAGACAGGTCACAGAGATGTCAACAAGTGTCTCGCGAGGAGATCATGCTTGCACTGCTCCATAGTGCCCAGGTGTGCTGGCCATCAAAGGAAGGCAGGCGAGCATGATGGTTGGAGCACAGACATGATTTCAGTTCACATCCTGGCCTTTGTCGCTTACTATCTCTGTGACCTCAAGCAAATTAATTAACCTCTTCACGTGTTTACTTCCTTGCTTTCAGAATGAGGTAGTAGGAACGTCTATTTTATTAGGTTGTTGTGAGTGTTCAATACAATGATGGATGTAAAGGGCAAAACACTGACACTCCACAGAGCTCACTGTGACTTACTTTCACTGTTACTAGCATCACTGTTGGCCCTGGGAAGGGGGCTATGAAGCAATAAGGCAATTCAGACCAGTGGTTCTCAGAGTGTGGTCCTTAAGCCAGCACCCTCTTCTGCTTCACCTGTGCACTTACTACAAATGCAAATCCGCCGGCCCAAAGCCTAGAGCCTCTGAATCAGAGCCTTTGGGATGGGGCTCACCGATTTGTGCTTTAACAAGCCTCCAGTGATTCCAGGCACTATCAAGTCTGTGAACCACTGATCTAGAACAATCATATGTTAAAGCCCTTGCAAACTTTAGCAGTCAGAGGCAAGTTTGAGTTTTCCAGGAAGGATGCTAAAATTGTGCCTTTTTATTGACGGAGAATAATGAACTTGAAATCTAGCCTTTATTTTATCAGCCAGTGACACTGAAAAGAGAATCCCTGCCTGATGCCTCACTAGCCTTCTAAGCATATTGAGGGCAGAGATTGCAGTTTGTCATCTACTTGTTCCTCTGCATTTCATACCCTGTCTGACAGGTCACAGACACTTGATAAATATTCATTGCCTGAGCAGTGAATGAAGTTACAAGAAGGCTGGAGACGATTATAGTATTCAATCATCAGATAATTCACATCTAAGGTAATCTAATTTAGCATTTTGTTAAAAATACTCCCTGGAACTTAGGGAACACTCATCTCTTTGGCTTAGTAAGCAACATAAACATATTTTATTAAAATATTTGACTTCCAGTTGAAATAGGAAAACAGATTAAGAGTGGTTTTAAAGCCACAAATAACTAAATCCCCAGTAAAATTGAATTTGAGACAGTGCTCACTTAACCCTGAGGTTAAAGAGGCAACCTAAAGAAAACAAATAGGAATAAAAGATTTTAGCTGTGGCTTTAGCTCCAATTCTGAGCTTAGATTCTGGAAATAAAAAGAGTAAAATTTCTTTCTCCCTCAGTATGTGCATGTATGTGTTTAGATATATTAGTAGAAATAGAAATGATTGTTTATGTCCTGAAGCATGACAAGACCCAGACTAATCAAAGAAAGATAAACAGACTAGACTGAATATAAATTATAAAAGCAAGGATATATAAATTTTGTTTTAGAAGCCTTCAATAATTGAATATTTCATTTAATCCTCATATCTCGTTAAACATTCATTGCTGTTAATTAAAGTGTAACATGTTTAGGGAGCAGAAGTCACATTGTTCAGTTGAAACACCACATCTTCACAGAGAAAAACATCTTTTCCTTAAAGAATTAACACATAAAACTAACAGTTGCAGTTCTAGGTGATATAGAAATATTAAATGCAGTCTGGCACCCATCCACAACTACAGATTATATAAAAAATATTAAAGTAATAAAAAAGTGCCAGAGGCAGTACCTTGCATTTGACCATCTGTCACTGTGAAGCAGCCCTAAATGAAAATGAATAACATTATCAATATTCTCAGCTAAGCATATTTGGATTAATAATATAAGATCTGTTGTCATCAACCTTGGAAGTTAGTCTCCTGGCTCTGGGACACCACACCTCTTGGAGAGCTGACCTAAAGAATGACAATATACCTTATCTGGAGCATTTTTTACAAAAAAAAAAAAAACAAAAAATACTGAATGACCTGGCAGTAATTCCTTGGTGGAACTTGATGAAATAATGTAGTTAAATAATGAATTAACAAGGCTATTAAGTCCATCTTTTGGAGGGGGATCAAACTCATGACCTTGTGCTTGCCGGGCTAAATCCCCAGCCCAAGTCCATTTTTTTTTTTCACTCTTGGTTTAGGAATACGGCACTAGACCACTATGGCTCTCATTTGCGAGCTAAGAAAGAAAATGGACATCCCAGATTGCTTAACATCAGAGAGAACTCAATGACTCATTCATTCACTTTTTTTAATTTTACACTTGGATATGCCTCAGGTATATCTCAGTATTTTATAAGTAGGACAACTGACTTGTCTACTTTTCTATGCATCCTACCAACTCTTTTCTGATGGACTGAAAATTCTTAAAGAATTTCATTCTTATAAGACATTTGGTGATGTCTGTTTGCTCTCCAATCTTCCTGAAATTAATAAAAATAGCTTTAAATTGTTCCCCATTTTATCCATTAGTTTGTTTTTGTATTTTTGAGACAAGGTCTCATTATGTAGTTCAGGCTGGCTTGGAACTCACTACGCAATCCAGGCTGGCTTCAAACTCACAGCAATCCTCTGCCTAAGCCTTCTGAGTGCTGGCTGGAATTTCAGGCATGCACTACCTCATCTGGCTCCCCATTTTAAATTTCACAGAGTTTTTTCCTTTTATTTTTATGCTAAAAAGGTTACTGATATAGCATAGGAGCTCACAACTGTATGATAATGGAAGAAATTTCAGTACTCTTTAAAGAGGAACCTTGGGACTGGGGATTTAGCTCAGCGGCATAAGCGCCTGCCTTGCAAGCAGGCAGTCGTGAGTTCGATCCCCGGTACCAATAAAAAGGAAAAAGACAAAAAAAGTAAAATAAAATAAAATAAAAGAGGAACCTTGTCTGCTGAACCTTCTAAATTAAGGAGTTTGTGTGCTGATAGATGCAAAAGGTAACTAAAGAAGAACAGAATACTTTAATATCCACCATCGTGCCAAGGGTGCTGCCAGTTCCAGCTCCCAGCTGTGCACAGAACTGCCTTCCTGACACTATCACCTGATGGTACAGAGGTTTGCACGGCCTGTTTCTAATGCTCAGCATTCAAGTCACATTTGTATGCATCCACACTTGGCATTTGCTATCATTTGTTATTGTTAGTTTATAAAATCTCCTTTTAGGCGCAGGCCTGTGTACAGGACATGAGCCAGGTTCTCAGTCTAGAGATACATTCCTGGAAAACATGTTTCTTCCATGCCTCCTGTCTCTGGTGCCAATCAGCAGTTGCAAATGGTGACTGACAACTTTAGACCCTTTCAGATAACCATAGTGCATTTAGGTGCCCTCCTCATTCCTCCACTCCACGCCTTCTCTCTTCCTCTCCCCTTGTTGTCTAGCACTTGAAGGAGCAATTATTTTTTCAGTTTTTTATCCATATATGTTTCCAATACATAATGATTACATTCCTTATGAAGAGTTGGTACATGTACCTCATAGATCTTATTTTTTAACCTTTCGTCATCTCTCTTTTTTAAAAATTTTATTTAAGGAGAAAAAAGAAAAAAAAACAGAAAAAGGGTACAAGTTATACAGAATTTCAGAAAAAATAAACAATAGGAAATCACTAGTTAATAGATTACATATTGTCATCTTAGAAATAGTTGTTCAAGTTACAAAATTAAAGCATATAGAGTGGACATTCAAACAGTGAGACAGTAAACAGTTCTGTTCAATGATCCAACAAAACTCAGTAATATGGTTTTCTATTTTATACATTTAAATATACATTCAGTTATGACCTTTAGAGCACTTTCTTTTCCTCTCTTTTGTACAATGACAATTACACATTTTGGGTTTTATTACTCCCACAGTTCTTATGACCTTTCGTCATCTCTTAATCCCTATCTCATATGAGAAAGATCTGTCTCCCCACTTCTTAATATCTATCCTTTATTTTGTTCTTTATTTATATTTTGAGTTTCTCATATAAAAGAAACCATGTAATATTTAAGCTTATGTATCTGATTTATTTCACTCAGTGTTATGGATTCAAGGGGCATTCATTTTTCTACAAATAACTCAAATTTATCATTGAAGGAGCAACCATATTACATGCTTAGATTAACTGATGAATAAAATGGGGTCTTTTGAAGAAACTTATTTGATAATTTTGCAGAAAATACACACTTGACCCAAATAATACTCATTAGTTGATGGTATTTAAGGTATTTCTCTCCTCATTATTAGCTCACCGACTTGAGTCTGCTCATTTGTTATCATCAGTTTCTGACCATTAGCAGTTGGATAAAGATGGCAAGATTTTACCATGCAAAGAGAATGAGAGATCACTAAAGCTTCCATAAGCTAGGACAGGGGCCTGACATGTGCTAACAGCAATCCTGTTGTAACAGGGGTCTTACACATAACAAATAACAAATCTTTCCTTGTTTAAATAACTGGGATTAGTGAGTGGCCCTGTTTCTTTTATGCAAGCATCCTGTAAGATTAAACTGCAATCTACATACTCTTGAGGGAAGATAGTAAGTCAGACTGTATGATCTAGGCAAAAGAGCCCTGAAGAGGTCACAATGGTTACAACTGTTTCATCAGGACCAAAGACTTAAATGGCCACATCTACCTATCCTTTTCCTCCTGAATCATTCTGCTCCTCCTCCTATCGTCAGCTCTCTCCATGACCAGTACTCTCTGCCTCCCAATCACATCCAGACAGCCTTACTGTTAGCAGTCAGCCAAGAGTTCTGTTGCTCAATTTGAATGGAAATCACAAAATTTTCAGGTCACTAGATGGGTCCAAGGAGGTTACCAAAGAGAAGCTGGGGGCTCAATTTGCAATTTTCTCAACTTTTGTCAGTGAAAAAGAACTTTGGGACTTATTGGTGAAGAGCTTAGGCAGATATACTGGGCAAGTTAGAAAGTCAGAGAAAATGAATTTTTAGCTTAAGGAGCTCCTGAGCATTGTTTGGGTGATGAGAATGGCCTATGAATGAAAGAACAGTACTAGCTTTTATGGCTTCACTGTGGTGGGCTAGGTGGGGGTTAGTAATTCTCATGGGCTCACAAGTAAGGCTGTTTAAAGAGTACTTCTTCCGCATGTCTATGGGATGGCCTCTCTGTAGGATATGAAATACCAGTCACCCTCACCTTAGAGATTACCCTGACGGTTGCAGTGCACTTAGAGGACAAGAGAAGGAGCATTATATACATTGTTAACAAAAGAGGATAAGAAAAAAGAGATGTCTCCATTTTTAGTGGAGAACAGATCATGGACTAAGGCCTGAGAATCCATGTCTCCTGTCCCATGAGGGTACCCATCTCTCCCACTTCTAAATACTACTTAGGTTCCTTAATTCCTGAATTATTGGGCTAGAGGTGGAGTTGAAAGTGGACATTCAGCAGGTGAAGCAAGTTAAAAGATGCTCTGGAGGGAGCAGGTGGAGGCAGGAGTCAGCTATTAATGGTTTTTGCCCTTCAAAGACATCTCAATAGTAAGCACAGGAGGATGTATGGAAGTTCTCTTAGAGATTTGTAATTGCTATAGATATTGGCTGTTGCTGAGAGGCTAGTAGTTAAAATTGTAGTGTGTCACATTAGATGGGGGAACTGCTAAAGTCCCTTGGAACATTATCCATCTGAGAACACAGATACAGGAGTTGAAAGCAGGACTTTTAAGACACTGCCACCATCTTCCTCCAGTAAAGCAGACACCAGAACATGTAACCTTGAGTAGTATGAGGATCAAAGCCAGCATGTTGAAATCAACATGTTGAGCCATTACTTGAAGAGATGGGAAATAGAAGGTAGAGCTAGATGTGGTTGCATCCACTTACAATCCCAGCTACTTTGGAGGCTACAGCAGGAGAATCACTTGAGCCCAGGAGCTGGATACCAGTCTGCACAACATGGCAAGACCCCATCTCACAAAGAAAGGTAAAAAGAGAAATAAGAAAGGAAGGGAGGGAGGGAGGGAGGGGGAAAGGAAGAGAAAGGAAAGGAAAGAAAGAAAAAGAGAGGCAGAGGGAAAGGGAGAGGAGGAGAGGGGAGGGGAGGGAAGGGAAGGGAAGGGAAGGATGGAGGGAAGGGAAGGGAAGGGAAGGGTGGAGGGAAGGGAAGGGAAGGATGGAGGGAAGGGAAGGGAAGGGAAGGGTGGAGGGAAGGGAAGGGAAGGATGGAGGGAAGGGAAGGGAAGGGTGGAGGGAAGGGAAGGGAAGGGAAGAGAAGGGTGGAGGGAAGGGAAGGGAAGGGAAGGGAAGGATAGAGGGAAGGGAAGGGAAGGGAAGGGTGGAGGGAAGGGAAGGGAAGGGAAGGGAAGGGTGGAGGGAAGGGAAGGGAAGGATGGAGGGAAGGGAAGGGAAGGGTGGAGGGAAGGGAAGGGAAGGGAAGAGAAGGGTGGAGGGAAGGGAAGGGAAGGATAGAGGGAAGGGAAGGGAAGGATGGAGGGAAGGGAAGGGAAGGGAAGGGTGGAGGGAAGGGAAGGGAAGGATGGAGGGAAGGGAAGGGAAGGGTGGAGGGAAGGGAAGGGAAGGGAAGGGAAGGGAAGAGAAGGGTGGAGGGAAGGGAAGGGAAGGGAAGGGAAGGATAGAGGGAAGGGAAGGGAAGGGAAGGGTGGAGGGAAGGGAAGGGAAGGGAAGGGAAGGGTGGAGGGAAGGGAAGGGAAGGATGGAGGGAAGGGAAGGGAAGGGTGGAGGGAAGGGAAGGGAAGGGAAGAGAAGGGTGGAGGGAAGGGAAGGGAAGGGAAGGGAAGGGAAGGATAGAGGGAAGGGAAGGGAAGGGAAGGGTGGAGGGAAGGGAAGGGAAGGGAAGGGAAGGGAAGGGTGGAGGGAAGGGAAGGGAAGGATGGAGGGAAGGGAAGGGAAGGGAAGGATGGAGGGAAGGGAAGGGAAGGGAAGGATGGAGGGAAGGGAAGGGAAGGGAAGGGAATGGAAGGGTGGAGGGAAGGGAAGGATGGAGGGAAGGGAAGGGAAGGGTGGAGGGAAGGGAAAGATGGAGGGAAGGGAAGGGAAGGGAAGGATGGAGGGAAGGAAAGGAAAGGGAATGGTGGAGGGAAGGGAAGGGAAGGGAAGGGAAGGGAAGGGAAGGGTGGAGGGAAGGGAAGGGAGGAGAAGGGAAGGGAAGGGAAGGGAAGGAAAGGGAAGGGAAGGGAAGGGAAGGGAAGGGAAGGGGAGATCCTTCTTAGATTAACCACAACACACTCTGTGTTAGCTACCTTCTCATACAGATTCTGTTAGCAAAAGAAAGAAACCCATGATCAAGCAGCCAATTATAGTGCTACAAAACCAGTAGACCCTGGTTACTTGAACCACTCAAACCATATCATGGGATCCTCCCTGAGTCCACAGTCAGCAAACCTGCCCTGCTGATTCTGAACTTGCCAGGCTCAGTAATGATGTAAGCCATTTCCTTAAAACAAAGCCTCTCTCTCTCTTCTACTCTATAGGTTCTGCTCTCTGATAAGCCCTGACTAATGTAGAAGATAACCCAGGAGAGAAAGGAAGGGACATCAAGACACCAGAGTCCTGAAAAGCAAAGTCAGTAAAGGAAATGGCGTAAGGGAATAGGATGAGTCAGTTCAGAGAGTTTCAGATTTCAGACACAGAGTGGGTCTGATCCAGAACACAGTAGATGTGGAGACCATGAGAACTGAGGGAACCAGGGATGCTCAATGGGCTCCCCATGCACCACGGAGCAGACTTTCCCACCTGAATGTGGGGCTTGGGAAGGCAGAAAGACTGAGCCAGGGTGTTAGTAAACAGAAGCTGTCTACTAACATTTTCCAAAGACTTCTATGGTTAGCATTTAACTCCTGCACCTGATGTAAAGGTCCTTCTTGCCTAGTTGTTTATACCTTCTCAGCTCAATTCTGCCCAGTTCCAGCCTGATCTGACTTCAACCACATTGACTCTGTGTGTGTGTGTGTGTGTGTGTGTGTGTGTGTGTGTGTGTGTGTGTGTGTGTCTATGATCTGGAGGCAGACTAGGGTCTTGATCTTCAAGGCTGTGCACATCCCAGTCTTCCTGCCTGGTATTCTGTCCTTGACTCCATCTCTCTGTACTAGAGTCTTCAAATGAAGCTAAAAAGAGTTCTCAGGGGCTGGGGGTTTAGCTCAGTGGCATAAGCGCCTGCCTTGAAAGCAGGCAGTCATGAGTTTGATCCCTGGTACCGATAAAAAGGAAAAAGACAAAAAAAAAAAAAAAAAGAGTTCTCATTTTGACAAGCATTCCGAATATATCAATGGCTGTCTAGGCAATAGTTTATTAAAGGTTTGAGAAATTTTCTTTGTGTATTCAGTGACTGGTTGTACTTTAAATGAGACAAACTGCATTTTTCTGTGCAACTGCAGGTTTTACAAATTCTTCAAAAAGTCTCAGCCTAATCATATCCCTGGATTTGAGCTTCTAAGTTTGGATTCAAGTAGCATCAGATACATGTATTAATTACCAGCAAAGATGAGGACGCGGATGCAGCAGGTGGTAGGGGAGGGTTCACCTCCAAGCGCTTTTTTTTTTTTTTTTTTTGCACGCTCTTGTCCCTTGCCACCTCTCTGCCAGACTTCCAGTTTCAGTGTTCACTGAAGATATAAGCTTTTTTTTTTTTTTGCATGGATTTATTTTACTATTCTCAAATTTTTCCCATAGCATCTCTTGGGCTTAGTCTTTATTTTTAAAGTAGTAAATAAAACATGAGCCTAGTCTTAACATTTAAAGCATGAGGTAGAGCAATAAATAGATGAATGGATGGATGCTAATCAGTTATACTTGATCCCTGGCTTCCCAGGTGATATTAGCGACTGAATTAGAGACTCTGGTAGTAAACTTTAAGGAACCAGGTGCTCTGACTTCTTTCCTTTGTTTGAGAAAATTCACCCCTGTGCCTCATTTTTTTCCCCTTCATAAAAATTGAATGGGATGAGGAAAAACATTAGGAGCAATTTCATTGCACATGGCTACCCATGTGTGTTTATTCATCTTCCTAAACCATGGCCCCCAAATTCTCCTAGTGATGCAGACAACATCATTATGGAGGTTGACCTACAGTCAGTTTACACCAGAGAACTTCTTTTTGAAATTAAGCAAGCTGAAACTCTGAGTAGCAGAAATATAGCATGATTCCTTTTTTAAAAAAACTACTCTCTTTCCTTAATAAACTTCTTATTCACTGTGAAATTGAAAACACAGCCTTTTCTTGATGGCCAGATGGCCCAACAAATTTAATCACTTCAAGCATTCCACACTTCCTCTCTACTGCTCTCCACGGTGGAGAAATCAAGAAGCAAACTCCTCATTTCTCCCAGATGCCAACCTCTGTTGAAAACTTTCCCCAGTCCTATTATAAAAACCAGATACACATGAGCAATGAAGTTGGAGAAAGCCAAATATAACTTTAAACTATAAAATATAACAAATCCTTCAGAGGAGGGTCATAGGAAATGAATGAAAGTCAAAATTAAATCTTGACTAATGTTTAATTTGACAGGATGGCACTTAAATTTATTCTAATTCATCTGACCTAGTCATCTGGAATCCCTTCAAGTTTATATTTAGTATTCCACAAACTAAAGCAAGGAACTTCAGATGGATAGTGTTAACCAAGTCAGTTTCTACCTACTTAATACTATGGACTGTTCCAGATAACAAAGGCTTGTCATAATTCCCAACTGTACTCTTCCTTTGTTGATCTAATCTTGGTAAATTGAACTTTCCAAGCTTGTTTCCTTCACCTGAAAAAAAAAAATGGGATCTCAGGCTTACCTATACGAGAAAAAATATAAGAAATTCATGTTGATGTTTTCAACCACAGATAAACTAACCACATAAAGAGGAAATTATTCTCACAATCTGATCTCTCATATCAGGAAATCGATCCTCCACCTCTCTCAAACCAATCCTGGAGATACTGACTAATGCTTTTGTTTGTATGAGAGCCGATAATGCCATTATTGCCTAAAATAATAGGCTGTTAGAGTTGCTAGAAATTGTCAAGGAATATAATTCAAAACAAAGGTTTTTATTAACAGAGTTGTGAAGTGAAATCAAAACTGAAGGGGCAGCCCCTATTCTGCACTTGGAAAAATGCTCTTAGGAAATGTGCAGGCAAGCCACATGCACATTCGTTTCTAAACGTGTGAGACACTGAAACATGTGAAATACATGGCAATAAAGGCATCATTCAGGAAAGAAAGTGGAGTGTCCAGGCTCCGGCCACAACACGCAGATGCAATACTTTCTTCCTGCAATGTTTCATTTTATAAAAATCAACCTGACTAGAGTTCCCATGTGCTGGTCTTTACCTATGAGAAACAGTTACTATGAATCTTCATTTTTGATAGTTCACCGTAAATCGGTTAATCAGAAGCCTCAGGCAAACGCAAAAAGATTGTTTATATGAAAATTTGTTGGGTCTGGGATATAGCTCAGTGGCACAGGGTCTGCCTGGCAAGTGCGAGAGCCTGAGTTTGATTCCCTCTACAAAAAAAAAAAAAAGAAAAAAGAAAACGTCTTTCTAGGAAAGACAGGAAATCTTCCTGGTTTATCGGAAAACAACCACTTGCTAATTCGAGACAATAAGTCTTTCCTAGCTATAAAAATATACAAATTAATATGGGTTTTTAATATTTTTGCTTGTTGGTAATTTCATTTACATAAATCAAAAAACCTACTTAATGCAGCAGGAGGGCAAAAAATGCTACTTTTTACATTGAATCTAAATGTCACCAATGCCAGTAAGGAGAGCACCTCAGAACAATGCATTGTTCCTCCACCAAACACCACAAGCCTGAATTTTGAACAGGAAGGTCGCATAATATTTATTCCAAAACTTTCTAGTCAGTAAGAGAAATGATTCCTTGGCACAAGGGAAAGAACATCGCCCAATATCCTATATGAATTAAATTCTTCAGCAATTAAAATAGTATGTAATAGAAAAAAAAAAAAGACAGCAGATTTCAGTTCCTAAAATTAAACTTTATGCAATCACAGGAAACATTTATATCATTTTTTTCCCCTCTTGCAGGAAAATGAAACAATCTCTGGGCCACAGGAAATCACACAAGATTAGAAAAATCCCTGCGGTACAGAGAAAAAACTTCAAGTGGGTTTTTTAAATCCCATAAATGAAGTAAGGAACAACAGATGTTCAAAGGCTCGGGACTTCAACAAAAAGTAATTGATTTGTACTGATGAGGGTGACGGTTCCATCAAAGGCTCATGAAAACAGGACAGTGGAAAGTCACACACACACTACCACATTCAGTATATCTGCTTGCAACTGGTTCTTGGCTTCTTTTTGACAAAAACAAAACTGCACAAAGAGTTACAATGGCAAGAAATGCTGAAGAAAGCAGGCATGAGTGTAGGAAAAGGAGAAAAAAGTGGACCGTGGACCGGTCTCCTAGATTAGAATGCCAGCAGCTTCCACAAAAATTAGTATAACTGTGGGTAAATCAATATTGATGAGGCCACTCTAACTCTATAAATACACAAAGTTCATACATAAGATACAGTAGTTAGGTAAGAGAAAAAACTTATAGGATGCTACGGTCTGAATGTGTCCCACTAAAATTCTTATGTTCAAAGCTAATGTGGCATGAAGAGGTGGAACCTTAAGGGTCTTAAAACCCTTAAAGTCACCAGGGCTCCACCCTTAAGAATGGGATTAGTGTCCTAATGAAAGAAGTCTGAGGGAGCCTGGTGTCCCTTCCCTCCTCTGCCATGTGAAGATGAAGGTAGCAGGCGCCATCTTTTAAGCACAAAGTAGGTCTTCACCAACACCAAATCTGCTAACGCCTGATTATTAAGAGTTCTGAGCCTCCAGAATTATGAGAAAAAAATTCTATTGTTTATAAATCACCCAGTCTAAGATATTTTGTGACAGTAGCCCAAATATCTAAGGCAGGGCAGTTTCGCTAAGTTTAATTGTAGATGTACAGAGACTAAATTTACCTTAAAAGTACTTTTACTTAGAATATCCAGAAAGGAGGGGAGTTCAGGCTCTGCTGCCTAGGACACTTAGGAGGCAAACATTTTCATAAGCCCACTAAAGACATATCAATTAAGTCCTTCTTGGGATGAAAGGTCAAAAATTATTTTATATAGAACACATGAGGGAGAATCACACCTTTTGTAGAGGTTCCTCCCTCTGTGGTATTCAGGCTAAAAGAGATTTCACAAGAGCTTCTGAAGATCACCTTTGCTGTGACAGTTTATGACCACACTTTGAACAGGCTATTAATAATAAATTGCATGTACAGATTAGAAATGTAGTTTTATATGACTTTTTAGACTACTGGATATTGGTGACAGTAATCAGGCAGACTGCACTGTGCAATCAATCATTTATATCATTGAAATATGCACTTCACTTGCTTAGACTGTGTCATCGCGTCTCACTGCCACCCCCCATTTCCCTGGTGCTGTATCCCTGTGACGGGTTTCACTGGTTTCCTTCCTCAGCGCCCCCTCTTGGCTCCCTCCCTGTCTCACCACCACTGCCGCCACCTGATCTACAGATGGCTTCTATAAGTCATGTCCAGAGGACAAAATTTACATTTGCCAGTCACTTGCCAACCTGACACAGGTAACTCAGGCATGCATATGCCACCATGTGGATGTAGGTTTTGATGCAAATTGCGGCATTTCTCACCCATTTCCCCTTTGAACAACATAACCCAGGGATCTTCCCTTTCACAGCATTTGTGCTTTCATTCTTCAGTAACTGCTTACACTCCATTGTATGGGTTTTCCCTAATGTATTCAACAAGCATCTGAGGAGGGGAGATGGTGTTTGTGTGAGAAGAATGTAAATCCAAATCATTAGAGTAAGATTTGATTTCCATACGCATTCAAAATGTAAAAATGAGTTAAGAAATAGATCGCGAAAAGGCCCCCACTCATCCTCCCAATTTAAAAACAATGCACCTGAAGTTTACCAATATTCTATCTACCCTTGAGCCCCTTTCTTGTCTCATGCTTAGACTTACCTGACTTTAATGTTTATTATTCCTTTAGGTTTTAAAGAAAATTTTATCACACATATAATGGCTAAACCAGATAGTGGTTGGTTTTGAGCTTTATAAAATGATATACTGTAAATAGTCTTCTGTAATGTGTATTATTATTATGTTTTTTGGTTAAAATTATGTTGCTAAGATTCATCCTTTTAAAAAAAGAACCGATATTCTACTATGTGACTACTACAAGGAATTTGTCCATTCTCTGTCAACAAATGTCTTGATCTTTTGTTGTTGCTAACCTACTGGGTAGCTTTTAAACAATAATCATTTATTTCTTGCAGCTCTGGATGCTGAAAAATTCAAGGTACTGGTTTCTAGTGAGATTCCAATTCGGGTTTATAAGACAGCTGTGTCTGTCTTTCGGCTATAAACTCATATGGTAGGAGGGAGGCATAGCTACCTCTCCAGGAGCTCTTAGGTAAGAGTACAAAAACCCATGGAACCTTCTCACCTAATAAAAACTCCCTCAAAAGCTCTGCCTCCTGATACTATACCCTGGGGTTGAGATTTCAGCGTATGGATTTGAGGGAGGGCTTTACTCAGGTTTTAGTCATTGTAATGAAATAGGCTGACAGAGGCTACTTTGGTTCACCATTTTGAAGGTTCCCACAGCATCACATCGTGGTAGCCAGCCGAGGCAGAAGTGAGCCAGCATCGCATTCTGAAGCAGAGGTTGAGACGGATGGGCACTGGACTTTTACATAACCCTCTCTTGAGAACCATCAAGCAGTCTAGTGAGAACTACATCCCAGGGCACATTCCAAGGCACTTAGCCACCTCACCCCTGGCCCTGTCTCCCAAAGACTCTCCCACTTCACAATAGCATCCCCCCAAGACTAAGCCAATGACATTTTCCAATGACAATGGACCCTTGGAGGACAGTGAAACCATACCCAAGCCATAGCAGAGGATCACAAACATTCAACTAACAGCCTCAGACAACTGGGTTATTTGCTGGTTGTGCTACTTTTTTTTTTTTTTTTTTTTTTTTTTTGGTCTTTTTCGTTTTTTATCAGTACCAGGGATAGAACTCACGACTGCCTGCTTACAAGGCAGGTGCTTATGCCGCTGAGCTAAATCCCCAGCCCCTGGTTTTGCTACTTTCAACACCGCTACTATGAGTATTCTCTCCTCACCTCTCCCTAAGGTCTCTCTAACCAATTACATAATTTAGAATGGTCTTGTACTCATTATGGAACCCAGGCTGGCCTCCAACTTACTGCAATCCTCTTGCCTCAGCCTCCTGAGTGCTGAGATTACAGGTACGCACCACCACGCTCAGCCTGAATTTTCTTATATGAGTCTTATGGTGATGTGCACAAGAAATTCTCTTCAAAATATCCAGAGACAGAGCAATATTACAGCAAAGTGTGCTCCAAAATGGTTGTGCCTGCTAATTATTCTTGTCAGCAGTGTTAAAGACACCTAACATTTTATCAGACTTAGGTCTTACCATCTAGCAGGTATAGAATGGCATCTGATTGGTTTTGATTTGAATATTCCTGATTATTACTACTGGGACTGAATTATGTTCTTGGCTCTTATGGTCTCTCTTCTGTGAAATGCCTGCTTTTTTCTACGCTCAATTTCTAATCAAGATCCCCTTTACCCCTTATTGATTATAAAGATTCTCGAATTATCTCAACTAATTCTTGATTTGCTGTAGGTACCTCAAATGCCTTCCCTTCTTGTGACTTATCTCTTCGCTTTCTAGACGATTTCTTACTGAAGAGGCATTCTTAAACTTAGCAATCTTGTCTGATCAGTGCTTTTTGTAACTTAATAGTCTTCCTTCCAATGGTTAGAAAAGTCATATTTTCTCATTTTTAAAATTTTTCCTTAAAAATGATATTTCCACGTCATTAAAGGCTCTGTATTCTAACCATCCTATTACCCACTACTTGTGAATACAAAGTTGTATCTCTAAGTAGGCTCTGCCATTGGTACGACTTCCAGTCCATTATGATACCCTCATTGCTCTGCTCATATACAACCACCTATTCTTCCAAACTGATTCTGCAGTTTCTTACACTTCTCATATATACTTCCTTAAAATAACACATGAACTGAAAGTCAGGTTTTGCCTCATAACCTTTAAAACTTACTTCATTCAGGATAGTTTTGTGTCCTTAATTAAACTATGAGCACCCCAAGGGAAAAGAGTTAAAGAAACATCTTGATTAGTTGTCTCAGTGTTAACCATATTTTAGATAAGCCACTATCCCTAACCTTTGGGACCAACCACAGGCCTTTTAATTTCATATGTTTGCTCTCTGTTGTACTGGATCAAGGTGAGCAACTATGACTAGAGGTGACATGTGTTTAGAAGAATTTGTTTGAAAGTGATTTTTAAAATATCAGCAGCACATGGAGCCTAATAATTCTTATGGTGGTTTACAATGTATCTGTATGGTTCTCCATCTCAAGAGATGATAAAGAAGCAACTGTCTGAGCCCTACTTAAATCCATTAGACACTATATGAGAAATAATGTGTAAATAATACTTGTTCTTCAAAATAGTTTTTATGCTTGAAACATATATGGTTGAATGTATTTTTTCTATTTTATTTTTCAATTAAAATAAAACAAAATCATAATGATCAAATTAAATAATATTTACTTTCTAAGGACTACTGATATTAATTAAAAGGTCTAAAGGAGCCTATAATATTAAAATGACCAAAGGTACAGTTACAAATGAAATGAAACCAAGACTAACAGCTATAGAACTTTAACATAGCTATAAAAGATCAATTAAATACTGAGACCTTTTGTCTTCTTTTAATCAAAGAACTTTTTTTGTATTAAAGAATTTCTTCCTATCAACTATATGTTGTAAACCTGCCATTCATGAGAAAAAAGTCAGTTATTTTTCAGTTCATATGTTGGAATTCCGCACAGCACATCTCAATTTATTAGTTGGAAGTATGGCACAATCTCAGAGTTGAACAAGTCTTTTGGAGCTCTTTTAGTAACTTAGAATTGAAGGTCGGATTTTATTGTTACTTAAGAATTTCTAATTAGGAAAGTGGTCTGTACTCTGGAAATTTTAAAGCAAATTATTTGAAAATTTTGAAATGCTAAACCTACTTGCTGCTACAGACTGCTGTACACTAGCAAAAAGAGCTTCATTATGTTTGTGTTATGTCTGTTATATAACCAAAGTATCTGTAATGCCCGCCATACTGTTCTGTATGGGTTTTTTCTGGGTGACCTAATTGATATGTTAATCAATGCTCCCCTCTGTAAAGAATTGTAAATCCCTGGAAACCCGACCTAATTGGTATGTTAACCATTGCTGCCGTCCACAAATAACAGATGTTATCTAAAATTGAGTGCTAAGATAAGTTGACAAAGGATTGTTGATTTCTGCTAGACTTCTCTCTCCTCTGCAAAGGAAAGTAAAGGTCTTCCTCATTCCTTAGCAGATTTCCTGATCTATGACCATAACCCCTTACTTTGTAAACTATGCTTTCTACAAAAGGTCTAAAGAGTTTTGAGGGAGACACACAGCTTTTGCAAACTCCAGCTACACTGTGTCGCTGGGCCCAGGATAAAATAAATCAGCGCTGCTTTTTTAAAACATGTCTTGCCCCATTTTTGGATTCAAAGTTGGGGGCTTTGGGGGGCTCATTTGTGGATTACAAGACAGGCCACACTGCAGGATGTGGCAAGGAAAGAAAATAGCAAATAACTGAGTGGCCTATCCTTCAAGTTTCAGCCTCATCTCCAAACGTCAGTAGCAAACTAAGGAGCCAAACAAACTAGCAAAAGGAAAAGAGACTGCTTAGCTAGTTTTTCAGTAAAAATATCTTTGAGAGCAAGAGGGAGATTTTGAAAAAGAAATTTAAAAATAATCATGTATGGAAGTTGTGACTGATAAGATTATATCCAAAAGATGAGAAGTATAAAATGAAAGAGGCCTTTATTCTGAGAACGTGGAGAGAGAAAACCAAAACACCCCCCGACCGCTGGAGTCCAGCTTTCTCTCTGGTGGACACATGGCATGGGGAGTATATAAGTAGCCTCGGTTTGGGGTGGAATCTAAGGGGGCATTAGGGATGCATGGGTAGCCCATTGGTCTTTGTTTGGTGCCATAGGTAAATTCCTAGGGGCAGGGAAGATGGAGTCACAGGTAAATTCCTAGGGGTGGGGGAGATAGGAGCTCCTTGGTTCTGCCTCTAAGGCTTTACTGGCTACAGTGTCCTGTCTGGGCCAAAACTCTTTCACATCCCGTCTTATGATTATTATGAAAAGGGACAAAGATTTCTCTCCTTAACTACTTCCTGCTGTCAGGGGGCGCTGTATTGGGTCTAGGGGAGTCGATGGAATGACGGTTGATGCCCAGGTAGACACTGGTGTCAGGTGTTTTAGCCAGGACAACTTCCCTGGTGAATGCACGTATGTTAGACTGGAAAAACAAAGGGACAAGATGTTATGAGGAGACATGGCACTATCATATTTAAGGTCCCAGGTGAGGTAGAAGGAAGGATGCTTTTGATTTAGACATGTCATTATATCAGGATGACGTTGAGGTAAGATCATTGTCATGGTGAGATAGAATTCTGAAAAATAAATGTGAGGTTAGGAGGAGTGAAGTTATGAGAGGTGATTACTCCCCCATCTGAAAGCATAAAAGTTAAGAGGGTAGGTGTATAAAATTTGTCTCTGGTCCAGGAGTTGAACTGGAAAAAAAAGGGGGAGCAGGGAAGGTGGTGGCTGTACCAGTATAGGGAAGGTAAGGGCTTAGGCTTTCAGGGATGTCGCATTTAACCAGAGAGCTGAGGGTAGAAAGAACTGTGACAGTCATCACATAGAACATTATGAAGATTATCTTACGCATGATGTGGGAGTCTTTAGGAAAGACTGTCAAGAGTCCTGCTGTAAAAATGATCATTAATAGAACATAAGAAATTAGGAACCAAAGTGGATAACAAAACATGACTTAGCCTGTTAACTGTGGCAGCAGGGCCTTCGTGAGATGGAGACAGGTGGGCGACAGAAGATGAGATGACCACTCAGAATGATCAGATTTAGGGCTGGGAGGGCACTGCTTAGCCTGAGTGATGTGAAACCAGGATGGGAGTCCAACAACTTTGACCGCTGTAGGGGTCGTCAAATAGACCAAATAGGGGCCACTCTACCTTGGTTGTAGTCCTGTGGATTTAGAACATTTGAGGTAAATTAGATCTCCTGGGAATATGGGAGGATCTGGTTTGGCCTCTCCAGAGGGTTGTGGAAGGCAGAGATCAGCATGTTGTCACAACAAGTGTCGGAGGAAGGAGAAGCCTGGGACATAGTCAGCAAGGGGAGGGAGATTTGGGGGAGTAGGAAGATTGTGGAGTAAGAATGGCCTGCCATATGTAAGTTCAAAAGGACTTAAGAAAGTAGGAGCCCAGGGAAGTGCCCTGAGCTTGGCTAAGGCTAAGGGCAAAAGTTGAGGCCAAGGTTGGTGTAGTTCTAAAGTGAGTTTTGTAAGGTGTGTCTTTATGAGGCCATTTGCCTTTTCTACTTTCCCTGAGGATTGTGGATAGTATGGGATGTGTAGGTGCCAGGTGATGTGTAAGCTTGAGGATACCTGTTGAGTTATCTGAGAAATAAATCAAGACCATTATCTGACTGAATACTCTGAGGTAGACCAAACCTTGGAATGCTTTGTTGTAATATGACTTTGGTAACTACATCAGTAGTTTCCCTGATTGTGGGAAAGGCTTCTATCCATCCTGAAAAGGTACAAACAAAGGTGAGAAGATATTTGAGAATTTTGTGGTGGGGCATGTGTGTAAAATCTATCTGCCAGTCCTGACCAGGGATGTGTCCTCAAAACTGATGGGTAGGAAAGGAAGGGGGTGCCATATGTCCCTGAGGAGAGGTCTTAGCACAGAGATAACAGGTGTGAGTAATCTTAAGAATGATATCTTTTAGAGAAGGGTGTGTGACTATTGGGGCTAAGAGTTTGTATAGGGCCTGTGATCCTATATGAAAACAGTTCTGTAAGTCAGTGATGATATCTAAGGCCTGTTGATATGGGAGAACAAGTTTAGATCCCTGAAAAATCCATCCCTGAGTGTTTTGTGTGTAATCTGGTTTATGAAGTAGCTGTAACTGCTCTAGTGAATAATTAGGCTGAGGTTTAGGACTAACAGGAGAAGATGAGAAGGGCAGGGCCCTTGTGCAGCTATCTTGGCTTGTGAATCTGCAAAGGCATTGCTTTGAGCAATAGGATCTGTAGAGTTTTGGTGTTCTCTACAATGAATAACTGCTGCCTGCTTTGGAAGTTGGGCTGCCTCTAGAAGTTTAAGGATAAGGGGAGCATTAATGATGGGGGTTCCCTGAGTGGTAATAAAACCCCATTCTTGCCAGATAGAGGCATGAGAGTGTAAAATTCTAAATGTATACTTTGAATCAGTGTATATATTTATAATCTTGTCCTTTGCTAATGTAAGAGCCCTTGTAAGGGCAATAAATTCTGCCCTCTGCAATGAGGTGCCAGGTGGCAGTGGATTTGCCTCTATAACTTTCAACTGGTTTAACTATTGCATATCTTGCCTTCTTTTGGTTGTCTGTGTTTGTTGAACTGCCATCTATAAACCATGTGTCAAAGGCTAAAGAGACAGGTGTGCTACTAATGTGAGGGAAAGGGGTGGAAGTCATCTGTAAGAACTCAATACAGTCATGGTGAGGATGGCCCTCTGAGGTAGGAAGTAAGGTTGCCACATTAAGAGGATCACTAGTTGCAATAGAAATGCAAGGGTCTTGAGACAGAGCTAAGTGTACCTGTTGAAGGCAAGAAGGGGTCATTAGGGCAGGGAGCACCTTATGTGAGATAAGCTCACATAGGTGATGAGGTGAGTGTACTGTAATAGATTGCCCTAATGTAAACTTCTTAGCTTCTTGTGTCAGGAGGGCTGCAGCTGCAAAGGCTTGGAGACAAGGAGCCCATCCTTTTACTGTGTGATCTAACTGTTTTGACAAGTAAGCTACTGCTTGAAAAGAAGGTCCCTTTTTGTGTCCTAGTACACCTATAGCATTGTGACCCTGAGAAGTAGTGTATAGGATGAAAGGTTGGGTGAGATCAGGAAGGGTAATAGCTTTTAGGAGAGCCTCTTTTAATTTATGAAAGGAGACATGTATGGGCCTAGTAGGGTCCAGGAGTTCTGATGAAGGATCCTTAGTGGCCTTGCAGAGGGCTTGAGCTAGGGCTGCAAAGTTAGGAATCCAGAGACGAAAGAAATTAGCTAAACCTAGGAAAGATGTAACCTGTTGTTTAGTTATGGGCACCTGGAGATCACAAAGAATTGCCTTATGATCTGAGGTGATAGAATGAGTGGTGGAGGTATTTGACTTTTGGGGAGGTTATCTGGGCTTTAGCAGGAAAGACCCTGTATCCACGACTAGCAAGGAAATTAAGAAGACTGGCTGAATGGTGTATGGCTAACATGTGGGATGGGGAATATAACAGAAGGTCATCTATGTATTGAAGAAGAACACTAGGCTTGAGATCAAGTTCTGTGAGGTCAGTAGTGAGAGCTTGACTAAAGAAATGGGGGCTATCTCTGAACCCTTGGGGGAGCACTGTCTAAGTAAGTTGTTGAGACCTGAGAGTGTCTGGATCAGTCCATGTAAATGCAAAGAGGTTCTGGCAACCAGGGTGTAGGGGGATAGTAAAGAAGGCATCTTTAAGATCTATAACTGTAAAGTGAGTGGTGGAGAGAGGGATATGAGAGAGCATGGTACAGAGATTTGGCATGACTGGGTGAGGTGGGGTAACAGCACTGTTGATTACTCTAAGTACTGTACCAGGCAATAGGACCCAGTAGGCTTGAGTACCGGGAGAATGGGAGTATTGTGTGGTGAATGGGTAGGTTTAAGAAAACTGTTGTCCAAAAGGTGCTTAATTATGGGTTTAAGTCCCCTTAAATGTTGGGAGCTATGGGGTATTGGGGAACGCAGGGAAAAACTGAGGGATCCCTGAGACGGATTAAAACAGGCATGGCATGTGTAGCAAGAGTGGGATTGGATGTGTCCCAAACTATGGGGTCGACCAGAGATGGAGAAAGGGGAGGGAATGGCTTTTTGATGCATTGTGAGGCTGTTTGGAGGATTAGGGCTGTAGGGAGGGAGAAAGTGACGGAGAAGTTAAGCTTTTGAAGAAGGTCTCTACCTAAAAGGGGTGTGGCGCATGTTAGGATTACTAGGAAGCTATGGGTAAAGAAAAGAGTCTGGAATCGACATGGGACAGGCCCAGTTTGCAAAGGCTGGGTAGGCTGGCCGTCAATGCCCACAACAGAAATCAAGGACTTACTACAAGGTCCTGAAAATTCAGGAAGTACACTATAAGTCACCCCCGTATCTACAAGCAGAGATATTATCTTATCTGAGACCTCCAGTGAGACTTGGGGCTCCGACAAGGTTACCGGAGTGGGGGCTGTGAGCCCAGAGCCCCGTCAATCTTCCGCAGCAAGTCCGAGGAGATCAGTCAGCAACAAATCTGGCATTGACAGAGTCTCCTGTGAGGGTGAGGAATTAGAGGATGGCTTACCCACTTGCTGGCAGCTAGGACAGTCACTCTTCCAACGGCCCTTATCATTGCAGTAGGGACATGGTCCTAGAGGGATGCCAGGGTTGGGGCAATCTTTTGCCCAGTGTCCTTGTTTGCTGCATTTAAAGCACGGTCTGGGCGGGACTCAGGCAGCCACACCTTGTTTCGGATTTCTTGTCCTGGGAGCCCCGAGTGCCACCGCTAAGAGATCAGACTGATATTTAGCAAACTTTACTTTTTGAACTTGTTTTCCCTCTTTTTGAATTTTATCTCTGTTGTTGAATACACGGAAAGCTAATTTAAGAAGATTCCCTTGTGGAGTTCGAGGTCCACGTTCAACCTTTTGTAATTTTGCACGAATATCAGGAGCAGACTGGGAAATAAAATAAGAGTTAACAACAATTATCCCTTCATGAGAGTCTGGGTCCACATTAGTGAACTTAATTAAGGTTTCCCAAAGCCAATTTAGGAACCCAGCTGGGTTTTCATTAGCCTCCTGGACCTGTTCTAAAAGTTTGTTATAGTTAGTATGTTTGTAAGCAATCTTATTAAGGCCCACAATCATTTTATGTAATTTTGTTGAACCTTCTCCATTTTGATAGTTCCAGTTAGGATCTTGCTCTGGCACAGCAGTAGGCCCAGGGTCATTATCAGCAGTGTTCGCCTTATGTCTGCGATCAGCTTCTTCTCAAGCTGCTTGCCACAGCTGTATTCACTCTTGTGAGCTGAGAGTGGTATTTAGAATCACATAAACATCCTTAAAATGTAAATCATAACAATTAGTTACAAATTCAAATTGCCTAATATAATTCTGTGGGTCAACAGAGAAGCAACCTAATTTATGGGTAATCTGAGATAAGTCAGAAAGGGAGAAAGGCACATGTATATTAACAAGTCCCTCAGGGCCAGCTTGCTCCCAAAGTGGTAGCAGAAAATGAGGAGAAGATTGCGGAGTAGATGGCCATTGGGCAGCCATCCATCCATTAGGCGTGCATGAGCAATTATCTGTAGAGCGGCTACAAAGCAGCTGGAAGTTAACATGGGACAATGAAACACAAGCTGTTAGCACCTCACTGTGTGCCTTGAAGCAATGCACTTGCTGTCCACAGCACAGCGAACCATCATGTGGCCCGTAACAGGGTGGCTGTTGCTGATCATAAGAGGAGCCACAAGAGGGCGGCCATTGACCGTGAGATCTGTCCCAAGATGGTGGTACCCTTTCACGTGGCAGAGGGCCGCAACATGGCGACCGTCCCTGGCGCAAGCTGCAACAGTCACGTGGCTTGCCGGAAGGATATAGCAACCAAGATCTAGTATGGTGGGCTGGGGGTGAGAATGCCATAGGGGACAGAGAATTTTCAGGAGAGTAAGAGGTTGGAGACTGCAAAGAAGCGCTAACAGAGGGATTAGAGCCACTGGGAGAGTTTTGGGGTCCAGGAGAGGGAGGGGAAGATGATCACACAGCGGGAGATAATGGCAAGGAACGATTTTGGGGATAGGCAGGCGGCGGCCGATAAAAAAACGGGGGTACTTCATCTAGCAGATCATGAGGGCAGGAGGGGAGAGTTTGCGGCACAGCAGAGTTAGCTAAAAGTACCTGGGTGGGGGTACAAGATTTAATGAGAGACAGGCACATTCTCAGAGCAAAGAAAGCCTGTATGTAAGGGATCTCTTTTAACTTGTCACCAGCTTGGCAGAAATCATACAGATTTTTGAGAATACAGGGGTCAAACGTCTCCGCTTTGGGCCATGGGCTTCTGGTAAGTGGGTAGGTCGGCCAAACTTCCTGGCAGTAAAAAATTGTTTAGTTTTTATGGTGCTTTTAATTTTAAGAGTACGTAGATTGGAAATTAAGCATTGTAGTGGCATCTTTTGGGAAGTAGAGAGAGTGTTTCCCATGACTAATTCAGGCAAGAAACAAGCCATGGTCCAGGAGTTGAGCCATCACTCGTCCCGTGGCACCAAACAGCAGTTAGGTTCCAAAAACTCGTATTTTCCCAGTCGTCACCAAGAGATGTACAAGTGGCTTCCATGTGGGTTCAGTATCAGTTCTGCCCATGAGAGTGTGAAGCTCTAAGGGACATGAGAGCCTTCCAGTGTGGGCTGGCCCAGGAAAACTGTGCCTTGGGCTATCTGAACCCAAAGGACATGAGAGCTTTCAAGTGTGGACACAGGTTTCCCAGAAAGACCCTGCCCTGGCTGTCTTAAGGATGTGAGAATGTGACAAACCCACGAAAAGTGGGGAGAAAACCCACCTGGGGCTGAGTCCAGCACTGAAGAATTCTCCAGAGTTTGCTCACCTGAGATTAATCGGGCCGGTGTTGTGTGAGAGTGGTTGGTGACAAATTAAGCAGGTCCCGGGAGACGAAAAAAAACAGAGAATTAATCCAGGATGTAATCCGGTTTGTGAATCGGCTGGGGACTTGCACTGGGTGTGTCCCAGGAGTCAATTGCCTGCTGATCGAGTCACGGCATCAAATGGTAAGATTATGTCCAAAAGATGAAAAGTATAAAACAAGAGGCCTTTATTCTGAGAACGTGGAGAGAAAATCAAAACACCCCCCGACCGCTGGAGTCCGGCTTTCTCTCTGGCGGACATGTGGCATTGGGGGGGGGGTATGTAAGTAGCCTCGGTTTGGGGTGGACCCTAAGGGGGCATTAGGGATGCACGGGTAGCCCATTGGTCTTTGTTTGGCACCATAGGTAAATTCCTAGGGGCGGGGAAGATGGAGTCACAGGTAGATTCCTAGGGGTGGGGGAGATAGGAGCTCCTTGGTTCCGCCTCTAAGCCTTCATCAGCTACAGTGTCCTATCTGGGCCAAAACTCTTTCAGTGACATTTTATAAATTTAAAAAGGGTTAGGGTCTTACAAAAACTATTCTGAAAAGTATAACCCAGTATCAGAAAGTCATTAATACAAGATTTTTACAGCTTAATTGAAATGTAACTGATACACAAAACTGCACATACTCAAAACATATTTTTATTGGTTTTGACTGAAGTATACACCTGTGAAACCATTATTACAGGTGAGTTGATGAATATTTCTGAAACTTCCAAAGTTTCTTTATTAATTTTCTTTTTAATCCATACATTTCTTCCCCACTGCCCATTTCTGGCCACCAATTTACTTTGCCAGGTAGTTTAATTTGCATTTTTTAGAGCTGTATATAAGTGCAGTCATACAAGTTGTACCTTTTCTGGTCTCCTCTTTCAATTGGCATCATTATTTTATGATTCATTGGAAGTGTTGTATTGGGGCTGAGGAGTTCTCTATTGTCTGTATACAGTAAACTTTGTTCTACTTCCACCTTTTGTTACCATTTGAATTGTTGCCAGTTTTTGTACATATAAACAAAATAATGAACCTGAGTACACAAAGAGTGAGCAAAATACAGTAACTGTTTAAATTTTAAAATGTAATATAATAAAAGACACATTGTCATTAATCCCCCTCAAAATATCTCCCTTCAAATGCACTTACTTGTCCTATCATTTTTGCCTCTTCCTAAGTATTCAGGCAAATTCTCTTTTCTATCTTTACAAAATGTGGTAAAAAACTACAACACAGTGAGGCAGCTGCTGAGTGTCATCCAAAAGGAAGCTCATGAAAACCTTACAGTGTGCCCTCATCCTCCTTATTTACCAGTTCTGGCATTGAGCAACTTTTGGCTCTTCCCCAAAGTCAAGATGTTTATGAAGAGTAACCATTCTGGAAGATTTGGGACATCAAGGCAGCCAGGACAGCAGGACTGAACAGGCGATTGATTCTTTGTTTAATTTAGAGTGGTTTTTGTGTCTTTTAAAGAAATGTTTGCATAACAAAAGACCCTACAGATTTGATTTGTCCCTGTGTTTTCCTTCCAGAAGTATCATAGCTTTCAATTTTGCATTTAGCTATATGGGCTATTTTAATTTTTTTTTTTTTTTTTTTTTTTTTTTTTTTTTGTAGAATTGGAAGGTAGAGGACTCATTTCTTTGCAAAAAGTTGTCTAATTGTTCAAGCATAATATTGAAAATAACCATTATCCATTGAATTGTCTTGTCATTTTTGCTGAAAATAAATTGCCATATCTATGTATGTATATTTCTTAATACTCTATTCTGTCCCACAGATCTGGATTTCTACGTTTACACTGGCTTTGATTTCATTGTTTTGTCTATTGTTTTCCTTCTCAACTGTACTGATTTTTTCCTTTTCTATTCGTTCTTTGATTTCTAGGTTCTTATGTAGTTTACTTCATTGATATGAGATCTTTATCCTTGTTTAATGTAGGAGTTTTAACATTGCTAAACGTTGCTTTAGCTGCATCTCACAAGTTTTGATGTTTTGTTCTCATTTTTATTCATTTAAAAATGTTTATAATTTCCCTTCGTTATGATTCATTTGTGTAAAATCATTTAAAATTGCTTTATTTCCACATGTGGGAGACATCTTTTTGTTACTGGATTCTATTTAATTTTGTTACAATAATAGAACATATTTTACATGGTTTATATTAAATGTTTAAATATGTTTTATGGCTGGAACATGGTCTATCTTGGTACATGTTCCTAATATATGCAAAAATAATGCATATTTTGCTCTTTTGGGATGAAGTGGCCTGTAAATACTGGTCTGGTCTGGTCTGCCCCTTCCTGATCATGTGTTCTTGTTCCATGTTCCCTGAGAGGGGAGTACTGAAGTCTTCAGAAATAATTCTGAATTTATTTACTTCTAGTTCTATCAGTGTTTGCTTCCTGTATTTCAAGGCTGTCTTGTTAATGGGATACATGGTTAGAACTGGTGCATCTTCTTGGTTCTTAACACTTCTATTATTATATAATGTCTCTCTTCATGTAATGTTCCTTACACCAACGCCAACATTGCCTGATACATAGTCACTCCTATATTAATCACTTTCTTTTGATTAATGTTTACCTTGTATATTTTTTCACCTTAACCCATTTGATCTTTGTATTTAAAATAATTTTTGTAGATAGGGTGTGATGGCCTTGCCTATGGTTCAAGTGTTTGGGAGGCTGAGATGAGGCTTGAGTCCAGGAGCTGAAGAACAGCATAGAAAACACAGAGAGGCCCTGGAGAGAGAGAGAAAGAGACAGACACAGAGACAGACACAGACACAGAGACAGAAACAGAGAGAGAAAGAGAGAGATAGGGGGAGAGAGAGAGAGAGAGAGAGAGAGAGAGAGAGAGAGACAGACAGAGAGAGAGATTTCTTTTAGAGAACACATAGTGGTTAGGCCTTTCTTTTATATCCAATTGGACATTCACCTTTTAATTAGTACATGTGAAGCAATTTTGTTCACTAAAATTACGAATGTTTGGATTAAAGTCTGCAATGTTTCTAGACATTTTCTATTTGTTCTTTTTTTTTTTTTTTTGGTAACTTTTTCTCCTTGCCTTTGGAAAAAGTACTTTTTATAATTCCACTATATCACCACTACTGGCTTATTTAACTTTAAAAATGTTAGTAAAGATTTTTATTTGTAATGCTCAGTTTTAATTATTCCATTAAAATATATACCATTTTTCATACCATGTTGTTTATAATAGTGGATTCTCAATATAGCCTGATGTTTTAAATTATGGTGGCCATATATTTTGTTTACATTTGCTACATACCAATAATACATTGCTATTTAGCCAATTGTCTTTTAGAATAATTAAAGATAAAACAGTATTTCCTGTATTTTATTTTTATCTTAACCATTTTCAGAGATCTTCATTTGTTTGAATAGCTTAGTTTCTGTCTGGTATTCTGTTCCTTCCACTTGAAGAACTTCCTGTTACATTTATTGTACTATAGTTGTTAATGAACTCTCTCAGTTTCTGGTTGGCAAAATTTTACCTTCTGAATGTTGTTTTTAACTTGGTTGAAAGCTGTTAACTTTAGCACTTTCAAAATGTCACTCCACTGACATAATAATGCTATAATTCTGTTTATACGTAAAATGACTTTTTTTCTTTTACAGCCTTCAAGATTTTCTCTGACTTTCAACATTTCCATATCACGTTATCTGGATTTAAAAAATTTTGCTCTGGACTTTCTGAGCTTTGTGAATTTCATGGTTTGATGTCTTTGAAAATTTTCATTACTTAATTCCTTAAAGTATATCATCTGTCCTTATGTGCCCCTGTTCTCCTGATAAGACTCCAACTTGCCCACCTCCTCGCATAGTATATGTATGTGTGTAACTTTGTACTCTTTATCTTAACTTTTGTACTTCCTGTTTCAAGTTCATTGCTTCATATGTATTAAATTTTCTGATGATCCCAAAGGCATTCATCTTTGCTATTGTTTTTTTAAAATTTGACTGATTTTACTTGTTCTTATGGTTTTCATTTCTCCACTAAAATTCATCTGCCCAAGCATGTTGTCCACCTATCTCATTAGACCTTTCAACATATTAATTTCATGCATTTAAACTTACCCATTCAATAATATCAACATCTGGATTGTCTTTGTGTCTGGCTCTGTTGATTGCTTTGACTATTGACACAGGGGTTGATTTTCCTTGACTTCTTTTACTTAATTTTAAAAAATTATTAAATATTGGGCACTATGCATGCATAGGGCAGTAAAGAATAAAATAAAAGAGCATATGTTTAGAAATGAACATAGTTCATCTTCTGACAGTGCTTTACTGTGCAGGGCTGTCTGGTCAGTTCATCTTGTTTAGATTTTGTGGTTGTTATGGTTACCTCTAGTATTACTTGTGTTTAGGTTAAAAGTTGATTTTTTTCCCCTTAATGTTCCTGCCCTGCTTTAACTTTCAATTTTTTCTTTCTTCATCTTGTGCCTCTCCTCTAGAGGCAGACTGCTAGGCAGGTAGTGCCTGCTAGGTTGCTGGGGAGCACGAGGTTCTCTGTTGTCCTAGTTTAGCCTCAGCTTTAAAGAAGCCCTGTGACCCTGGGTCTTGGCAATTTCAATTTTTCAGAGATCTTACTCCTCCCCTAGTGACAGGATATCTTTACTGGCTTGGATCCAAAAGGACTTCCTGTTTCTCCACTAGGAATAGAGTTGTTCTATTTTCTCTTCCTCTGGTAAAAATAGGTCTTCATCTATGCCAAGGTCTAGAAGACTGGCTATTGCATTACCTTCCCGCCCCCCCCCCCATTATGGCATGCGTTCTACAGGCAACAAGCAGGGCTTTGTGATTTCCTCATAGTGGCAGCTACTCACCTCCTCAGATCCTTTCCACTAAGAAAATCTTTCCCAGTTACCTTCCCCCCGCATTTTTGTAAAAGTTTTTTGTTTTTTCAGTTGTCTTGTTTTTGAAATTTTGTGACAAGTTCTCAATCACTAAATTGCTTAGGTTGGGTTCAAAATTACAATTCTGCCTCAGCCTCCTGGAACACTGGGATTACAGGCATGAGCTACATGCCCAGCTACTTTTTCCTTATGCTAAGTGCAGATATGTTGCTGCTTTTGAGCTTCCCAAGTCACCCTTGAAATTGATATGAAAAAACAAAGAATCATGAATTTCCAAAACATTCTTGAAGAACAAAGTGATGGCAAAAAAAAAAAAAGTTACTGGAACAAAAACAAATAAATCAATGAAACAGAGACCCCAGAAATGGATCCAGAAAAACACAGACATTTAATTTACACTGAAGGTGGAACTACAGAAGAGTAGAGGGTGGTCCTAGGGGAAGTGAGGTTCCACTGCTCTGAAATGAGAGACGGAGACTTCGGATAAAATAAACAATTTAGCTTTACTATACTCAGGAGCTGGAGTGGAGAATGTGTGACCACAATGGGACACTACACAGGCTCACCTAAATTAGATGACCTTGCCCACTCATGTCCAATGCAGAAATGGACAGCCTCAGGCTTCCATGCAGCCTGCCTTAGACATCTTAGAATTTGGGTGAAATCAAAGACATGCAGAACACCTTGTGATGAAAAGCAGAGGCATTGCGGAGAAAATTTTCTGTAAGATGAGTCATTCCTCCTTTCCTGGAACGGAGTGAGGCAATTTTCTTTCCCTCCTCAATAGAAGAATGCTATTTCTGTGGAAATGGGATGAATGAAGAGTGTTACCTCTTAACAACAGACTAGCTGTGCTTGGAGGACAGTTCCATGCTTTCCTTTGTTGTTCTGTTTTTGTTTTTGTTTTAAGACAGGCTATCACTAAATTGTTTAGGCTGGCCTTGAACTTGAAATCCTCCTTCCTTGTTCTCCTGAGGAGCTGAGGTTACAGGCATGGAACACTGCACCTTGCAGTCCTTGGCTCTTAAGCATGACTGACATATACTCTAATCACTTTTGCAAGGCAGGCGCTTATGCCGCTGAGCTAAATCCCCAGCCCCCAAACTTTTTTAAAATTTGTATTTTCTCAGTAGTTTTCCCCAAAGCATCTGAAGATGCTAGCTGAGTAAAAGCTGTGAATCTTTGCCAAGGCATGTATTTATGAGCAAAGATTATCCCATTTTCCTTTTAGGTATATTAAATCATGGCACACAACTTAAAGCATCTCTGAAGCTTACATAAATCATTCTTTTTCCAAAGTTTGTTCATTTATATTGTCCCCTCCCAAACAGACAATAAGAACAAGTAAGAAACTGCAACTTGAAGTCATTACTTTCTTTTCAGTGATGAATGATGATTACTGTATATCCACGGAAGTTTTTACTCATTGTATGAATTAGGGTAATACAGCCCAAATAATTTCAGTTCACATACAGCACTGCATATTTAGTTAAATTTTTACTTTTTATTTTGAGAGAACTTAGATGTACATTCAACTGTAAGGAACAACATACAGAGCCCATGTGCCCTAACACAAATTCCTCAAAAAGTAACATCTTGCAAAACAAGTATTTATTGACACCAAAAGTCATGATACAGAAATTTCAATTGCCAGTTTCCCTCATGTTGCCTTTTCATAGCCACACTCAATGCCCTCCATACCTCTCTCTCCTTAACCAGCTACTACTAATCTGTTTTCCATTTTTATAACCTTGTCTTTCAAGAATAGTACATAAACGGAATTATACAGTACACAATCTTTTGATGCTAGCCTTTTCACTCATCCACTTTTCCATTGCTGGGACAAAATAACTGACATGCACAACTTAAAGGAGAAGGTCCATTTGCCTTATTTTCAGTGGTTCAGATGATGGCTGGCTGCTCCAAGGCAAAAACAGCATGGTAGAAGGTGATGGAGGACTGAAGCTCACTCCAGTGGCAGCCAGGAATCAGGGAGAAAAAAGGCAGGGAGAGCTGGGGGCAATAGACCCTTTCAAGTCACGCCCCCAGGGATCCCCCTCCAGCCAGGCTGCACTTCCTAACAGCACACTCCGTTGTGAACTAAGCAATGCATTAATCAACTGATGAGTACAGTGCCCCACGTTCCAGTCACCTTCCAAAAGCTCCACCTCTGAACAATGAGGGACCTTTTAGATCTCAACCATAACAAGATGTCACCATTTAATTATTCACATGTGAAAGAACACTTGGGTTGTTTTGGCTATTACAGATAAAGCTGTTACAAATATCCCTGTAAGGGTTTTTCTGTGAAAATATAATGATGTGCAACTCTGTGTAACTTTCTGGCTGATAACTAGAGAGCAAAGGACATCAAAAGATTTGCTAGAGGTCACAGATCACTTCCTTGTGATTAACTAATGACTTACTCTTATCAGAGCTTGCAGCTTTTGTCTATCTGCTACCTGACCTTGCAAAGTCCTTAACTCAGTTTCAGTAAGTCAAGACACATGTTTTCCAAAGTACATGCCTTAAAATAAGAACTTTATGAAATGTTTCTAAGGAAGGGGGAGTATTTCATGCTCACAGTGCATGTTAGATACCTTTCTGAAATTAACACATGCACATTAGTGTACAAAGGGAAGAATCCTGCACCGAACTTCCCAAGCTCACATCCCAGCCTTATCGTTGCTAGGTAGGACACTTCATACCTCTATTTCTTCACCTGGAAAATAAATACAGTAATAGTACTCAACTTGTGTGAACAGAAGAAAAGATTGTGAGGACACATAGGAAGCAACTGGTAAATGCTATTATTTATTATTATTGCTGACATAATCCAAAGCATCATCAAAATTATTATGATCTTGTTAAAAAAAAAATATCTAGGCCCCACCCCTGGAGATTCAAATTCATTAAGTCTGGGCAGAATCTGGTCTAAATGAAGAAGTTCTTTATTAAGAACATGTCTAAGATAGTATCAGAGACAGACTCAAACTCAGAACAAAGTGCTGGCTAGGGAAGTGCCACATAAATGTCCATACATAAATTAGTAAATTCTTTAAATAACTAATTCTTTGGTCCTGCCAAAAACTGGGCAGTAATAGCATAAAATCATGATTCCATAAGAGATAGTTCAATAAAATAAAATACAACTAAGCACAATTGATAACATATCAGCTTTCAAAAAAATTCCTAAATATAGCAATTAGCATTGATACATGAAAATTTTATTTATGAGTCACACTATAACAAATCAAATCTGACAATGAGACATTATTTCCTAAGGAATGAAAGAAAAAAACTCATGATTGCTAATATTTCTTCAGGTTCCTCCACCACACAGCTCATTTCTGAGTCAAGTACCAGGTCAATCTCCAGCATGCTTGGGAATCATTCTGGAGGTGGTGGCAATCTTCTCACCACTTCCACAGCAATTCTCAGGTAAACTTTGGCCTGGAAAAGAGAAAGATTCATTTGTTCTGTGTGTCTCCCCACGACACTGAGTGACTTGTGAACTGTCTGTCATGAATGCCGTCTGTATTTGGAAGTAGGTGGGAGGAGGAAGTTCAGTTATGAAAAGATGATGCTGTGTACACTGCAAGCGGAGCAGAAAAGAATTTTAGGTGATTTGAATGGTAATTATTTGGAAGGTGACTTCCTGCAAGAAACATTTAGAACCAGAAAATACTGTTTTTCAAACTCTAGTCCTCATATCAGCAAACCAGCAAGTCAGGATAGTTGGAGAAAAATTATACCTTTCTCCTCTGACAAACTGATGACCTGAGTTAGTGCCAAGACTTCTTTGGCATAAGAAATATTAGTCATTTTGAGGCAGATTATTTACCACCACCCCCTGGTTTATCTTTAGAAAGTACTTTCTTCTTTTTTCCTGAGAATAGTTTGCAGTACTAGCACTGAGAAGTCATAAACTTTCACTTAGCAAATTTTGGGTATCAGGCAAGATTCTGGTTCAGTCATCACACTCTTAATCTCTGGGTTCCCCAGTGCAGTGAATTACTAAGAGTAGCCCCCAAGCCACACAGCAGGCCACAAACAACTGCAATGCCCACATGTCCACATTACATCAACAATTATGATATTTATGTTTTTAGAATTCTCTTAAATAATTTCAATACAAATACTATTTACTTTCCCTACCTGACTCATAAGAAATAATTATAAAACATAATAGCAAGAATTTCTAAAACCACTAATTTCCACACTGATACACTTACCTACATACTGCTATCACTATTAATGATAACAGTCAAAATTTACTGAGCACTTAATATTTACCAAGCATTTCCTTTTGCCTGCACTGTTAATCATGGGGTTAAATCCTGCCGTTATCACCGGATAGACAAGGAAAAGATCCAGAAAGGCAAAATCTGCTTCAAGTATTATTGCCAGTAGGTAATGAGCTGGGCTTTGAACCAAAGCATACTAACTCCTACTCTGCAGTTAAAAGAGATATTTGAGGTCTGTTTGCTGACTTGGGGAAGTGATTTAAGGGTGTTTCACACATTTTCATTTTTAAAGACTATTCCGAGCCCTAACAGCTGAGCCATGTTTCATTTTATCCAAGTGTTAAAACTTCATTTTAAAAGTCCTTTTAAAAGCTCTAAAAAGATGAATAGGGCTTTAATTTTTTTAACTGGATGCCTATAATACCAAGCACTTCGCACAAAGTGATCGCAATCATGTAAGACAAGCACCATTAGCTCAACTTAGATGAAGAAACTGGGAGTTACTTGTTCAAGCTCGTGAAATCCGGAGTCGAAGTCGAAGAAATCTGGATTCAACTGAATTCAAAGCCCAGCTCTTTGTACTATCTTATGAGTGAACTCATAAGAAATTCTAATCATAATGCATAGTCTAGAATGGTTTCACTGTTTTATAGCTGACAGAAACAATAGTTTTTGCCTAAAAATAGAAATGAATTATAAATATTTCTCTCATATCTAACATGCTAGTTTTTACCCATGTATCTTTATAAACAGCTTTTATCTCATAGTGATTATCTAAGTATTTATGTCTCATACTTTGTGATGAAAATTTAAAGTTCATTAAAGCAAGCTGAGGAAAGGACATCACTTTGTAATTTCTTAGTACTAACCCCCATTAATTAGATACATAACCTATGAGAATACCAAAAACATTCTGAATGATTACAGAATAATAACATTTGCCATATTTAACTTTGCTTTTCAATGGAAATCTCCATTAAATCATGCTCAAGGTAACAGATTGTCATTTGCTGAGAAATCACTGAAAGTGCTTAAACAGTTTCAATTTCTACAAAACTGGAGACTTAATTTTTTCAGCCATTGCTGTATCATTTTGGCAAATACATTTTAGTTCTTAGTGCATGAAAAGCACTGTGTTGCCAAATCCATGTGACAGAATGATATAGAATGGAAGCAGAACTGCTTGCTGGTGAAGGGTTGGGCCCTTGAAGTCAGGCCACATTTAGAATCTTGGCTTCATTATTTCTTTGCTAAGGGGTCTTGTACAAGTTACTTAACCCTTCTAGTCTCCACAGCTACAAATGATTAATATAACAGTGTCTAGCTGCACGGTTTTAAGGAGCTTTAAAACTACTTCCTTCATACCCACACTTGTTACGCCTTATTCCCACCTGAGGAAAATTAAATCACTCCTTTTGTTTAAAGCGTAGCTAGCAAGAAGGTGACACAGATGAGGTGTTTGAAAAATATGGTGAATATTTAAATTTTAAAAATTTTATTACAGTAAAAGATATACTATTATTAACTCCCCTCAAAATACTTCTCCTTGCTTCTGACACACCATCCCACTCTTCTCACCACCTTCTGACGCACCTCTGGAAGTCCTTCTTCTAGGACGTCTTTAATTGCTCTGTCATCACGGCCTCAGCTGTTCTCAATCAATTTGAAATGTTTACCTTTTGTGGTCAGTTTGACTTTGGAGAAGATTCAGAAGACACATGGCTCCAGATTCAGTGAATAAGGTAGATAAGGATACACTATAATGTGTTTATGGCCTGCATTTCTGCTAGACGGCATTTGGCAGTGGCACGCACCACGTACTGTACTACACTTTATAAAAGATACAAGAAGGTCTTCCAGAATCCTCAGAAAGTGGGAAGAACGATGGGCTGTGTTTGAAGGAGGGGAAATATTGGAGGGGGCATAAAAGGCATTGTGTCTTTTATTGTAATACATTTTTAAATATTCACTGTAAGTTCTGATCGCAGTTGGTATACATATGAAAAAGATAACAGTTTGAGATTTCTCAAACTGTTAATACTACTTCCTCTCATCTACTCATCTTACATAGACTATCAACTTTCCCATGACGGGTCTGTTTTAAGGCCTTTTCAGGCCAGATAATACAGCTGGACCCTATTTGTCTATTGTGTCATTAACAAGCAATGGGAATTAATGGTAAATGAAGTGCAAGAAACTCGATGGAAGTTACCTTTGTGTTTTTAATATTTGAAGCCCAAACTTACCATGCACAGCCATTTCATATTAAAACTCCGAGGTAATAATTTAGAAATTATAGAATAAAATTTCCCTTATATTAGAAAGCCTTTATGAGGAGTATCTGATGTAGCACATCTTTCTGTATCCTAAAACTTTACTTAATAACAAAGATCAAACCACATGTGTCCATTACTTGAGTCGCAGTCAAAGGAAAAGATACTTTTAGTCCAATCAACAATTACAATCCAGTCTGCATGAAACAATTCTATTGAATTTAAGAGTTCTAAGGATCTACTCTTCTTGCTTCTTAACTAGTACATATGTGAGGAAGTTTTTTTCCCATTTGCTGGGTAATCATAAACCTGCTAGTGCTTTTTAACTGGTACCACTAGACCTTCCAATGTTTCCAAGATATCTCAAAAATTCACAATTCATAAGTTGACCAGTGCCTTCCTCGTTAGTGTTTGTCTTTCTCAAAGTTAAATGTTAATGGGAAAGTTAAATCTCTCAGCCCTAAATTTCATGGGGGGCCAAAAGATAGAGCTCTGCCTCTGGTATTGGAAGAGGAAGTGAGGGATATGGAAGAGAAAAGGTGGAGTACGAAGGAAAACAGTGAAAAATAAAACTTCCGGTGATTGTAACTTTATCTCTGACTCAGTTCCCAAAAACAAACAATAAAAAGTGTCAGGCTAAGAGGTTAACAATTAATTTTATAATTTCTATCATATTTTGCAGAAATTTATGCTATCAAATTAATGCTGCCTTCATGTGAGTAGAGTGGGCAATGGGCTTCCACAGATGCCACAGATCTGTTAAAAAGGGCTGTGGCTGTTTGTAAGGGAAAAGGGGATTATCACCAGGCAAACTTCATCACAAAACTAGCTAGAAGGATCCTGATTCCAGAAATGAGGCAGATTCCTAACATTTTTAATGTTGAAGCTGGGAACTCTACTCTCATTTCACGATTCAAATTCTGCTTTTCTACATTTTAAATGCCATCAAAGAATCCCATTTACTTCATGCTGTGTCAGGGTGAGGGCGTAAGTGCACTCAGCCCTTCATAAACAGAAGAGGAAAGACATTTAGTGTCATGTAGCTTAGGAAGTTTTAGAAGGTAATAAGTACAGTTGCATTCTATCTGACATTTTTGAAAGCATTTTCATAATATCTCATCAAATCTTACTTAGGACATCAATTTCTAAATGGAGATTAAGGTTCAAGGAGTTAGGGAAAAGTTACACATAGGAAGTGAAAAATTTGATAATGAAACTATGCTGGTTCAGATTCAGTGCTTTTGTTTCCATGTAGAGACCCCCTTTTAAGAATCTGACAAAGCTCCTGCCCCATTCCCCAGAAAAATGCACCTTCATACATAATGGATATAGTTTCAGGATATTCTCAGGCTCAGGCTAAGATCCTCAGTGTTATGCCCTGCTCCTGTGCACACCTAGAGAGCCTGATGGGCACAGTCTTCTCCATTTCTTCTCCAGACCTCTGTGATATTATGAAAGGAGCGGAACTAAAAGCCAGCTTATACATATAACACAGTTCAGACACTGAACTAACCTTGCAATTATTGGGAAATGAAGCCATACCGTACAGAAAAGAACAGTGATAATACTACACTGCATCTATTCACATCGCCATTCCATGGAAAGTAAAGAACCTCTGGGCCCCCAAGAGATGACTCAAAATGGATCAGCTTCACTTCTCCAAGACTCCTGATTAACTTCATTTACTCTTAACTTTATTTATAGATTTAATCATTCCAGGCCTTTTATTTTCTAGTTCACATACGATCAAAGGAAGTAAACTAGAATCAAAGTATAATAGTTATACAGGGAAAAAATCATAGTACTATAATGTTATAATTATAATCAGTAACTAAAAGAAAACTATTGGAAGACTGGCTGGGAGTGTGGAGGAAAAGGGAACCAAAACTGACGTAGCAGCCTGGTGTGGTGGCAACACCTGTAATCCCTGCACTCGGGGCTGAGGCAGGAGGACTGATGTGAGTTCAAGGCCAGCCTGGGCTATATAAGTGAGTTCAAGACCCTGTATCAAAAAACAAACAAACAAACACATAAAATCTTGATGTACCAAATGACAACTCAATTTCCAAGTTAAATAGCAAGTACTTTTTAGGAAATATGATTCTATTTTATTTCAGTTTTAGTATACATGCTGCCAAAGCAAGCATGTGATTTTATTTCTATTTTTTAAAAAAGATTGAAATGAGAGATTTTATGCTTAAAAGTTTTGTGGGGAGGGGTACTGGGAATTGAACTAGGGCCTCCGGCATCCAAGGCAAGAACTCTACACTGAGCCATCCCTAGCCCAAAGGCTTTAGGTATAAGCAATTCTGAAAATCTGTCACCCATATACCCAGGTTGCTGGCCAATGAAACAGTGCCAGTCTTCCCAATTAACCTGCCATTATGTTTATTACAATAAGTGCAATAAACATCTTATCCCTAATAATTGGACGCTCTTTATCGGATGTAATACTTTCTTACTTTAGGTTCTCCTTTCACAATAATCGACTGATTTTGTAATACTGAAATAACAATTAGATACTGCTAGCCAGCAAGATGAGAACTTTATAAACTCCCATTGTTTGTGTTCTTTTTGAGAAAACTAGTTAGGTGATGATTCTATGCAGGTAAATTTGTTGAATTGATAGTTTAGAGGTAACACTAATAGGCCAGCAGGTAAGACAGTAAATATCAAAAATATTTTGGACAGTTCCCTAATCCTTGTTTATTTTTTGTCTTTTTTCAGACGAGGTCTCATTATTTGGTTCAGACTAGCCTTGGGCTCACTTTGTAGCCCAGGCTGGTCTCCAACTTGCAATGACCTGCCTCCTTCAACCACCTCAGTGCTGGGATTACAGGAGTGTGCCACCACGCCCAGCTAATCCTTATTCATATATGCATGTCCTGCCAACAGATAAGCTTGATCTTCCCAACTCTACATATCAAATAGTATGTATCTGACAAGGAAATAAAAATAAATAAACATGTAACTTACCTCATCACTTTCAGGCTGTGAAAACACAACTGGCTGGCCCCTGTCGGAAGCTTCCCTGATACTGAGGTGTAATGGAATGTCTCCTAAAAGAGCCCAAGAGATGTCAGTTACTATCAGAGAAGTTTGCAAGACATTTAGAATCTCAGTTTGAACAGAAATAAAATATGAACTCATTTGAATTAACTTGAGTTATACCTATCCTCAATTTACTAAATCTCTAGAAATGAAAATGAAAGGACAAAACAGTCAACTTGAAGGTGACTACAGAAGTATACATGAAAGCGAGCAGACAAGAGATGAGACCTCTGATTCATTCTTCACTAGATGTCTTTTAGCAAGGAATGGCTTGGAAGACATTTATAAGAGATTTTCTCCCATAATATCTGACACAGGTATATTATACCACATAGTAAGAAAAAAAAATCAAAGAGGAAAAGATGCAGAAGCATAGTACAAAAAAGTACAACAAAATCATCTTCCTCGTCTTGGCAAATAAGTGAGCAAAGAGAAGATTAAAAAGACCAGACCTGTTATCTCAATTATCTGCCTCTTCGACAGAATTATTTCCTCTTACTATTTACTAATTTAATACAATAACCAATTCTGTTACTTTGTGTATAAACCTGTGTGCTTGATGAGTTTTCAGGAAGCACTTAATATGAGACTTTAACATACACACTACCTTTGGAGATGTTACACATCTTTCCTAAGGATATATTTCTATTAGGTGATGGGATTTAAGAGTAAAATGGTCCCATTATCCTATACCAGCTTTCCACCACACCATCATAAATAAAGTCTTTCAAACACTGAGATTTAAAATGCAATAAATGGAGTCTTAAGTACCTGACATAGTATTCAGAAATCTCAGAACCACTCCAAATCTGTGCAAAGTTTACTGAAATGTGTGTGTGTTTTATATAAATAAGTCATTCAGCACCTTGCCAGGCAATGTAAATAATGCAGAAGTATGTGTTGCAAAAATTTACAATTTATTATGAAGTAGATGTCAGAGAAACAGATATTTCATGCTCCTGTTGTCAGCAAATTTTTCAATCTTAACTCTGAGTCTTACCTTAATACCTAAGAGCAAATGACAAAATACAGGGATATTTCACTAAGCATTTAAAAATTAGCTTTCCAGTTCCAGGAGAACATGGCGGACAAATAACAGCAGCCACGGAGGCTCTCTAAGATTATCAGTTTAGAATCCAGGAGCAGTGCCGTGTGAGGAGTCCTACCTGAGGGGAGATGTACCCTGCCAACCTAGGAACAAACTAAGCTGAGAGAAACCAACTGGAAATGCAATCCTGATGCTATAACAGGAACAGATAAAACCTCAGTGTGGAAGCTGGATCCCGCGCCATTGGAAGCCGCGATTTGAATTTCCTGCTGCCAATACTGCATCCCAATCCACACGGCAGGGAGAGGGAGAGAGACGTACGTGGAGAATCAAAGGTGTTGAGAGCAGGACTGGCAGGGAGCCGTGTATCGACCTGCAGTGAGTGAGAGAAATGGGGACCCTTTCATAGAATAGGAGGCTCTAACAGAGGACATTCTGGGAACGAGCAGACTAGCCAGAACAGGGCCCTGCGGTGACTTTAGTCGCATATTCCCCTCTCAAGCAGGAGTGGTGGGGAGCACCTGGCCTGGTGACGCCGCGGACTAAGATTCAGTAGGCTAGCCCAAATCAGGTCCCTGTGCCTGGTGGTACACCCTAGCAGTGAAGCATTCAGAGGTTGACCTGGAGGGGCGGGCCCAACAGAGGCTGCTTAGGTCTGTGTCTCCCTAGTACACTGCAGTGGGCGGGAACACCTAGCCAGTGCAATTCAAACAAACTGTAACCCACAAAGAGAAAAAAAAAAAAAAACTGGGCCTCCTATATATGCTTGTATGGAAGGAACAAAAAGTATGGGAAGAGAGAACAATAAGAAAGGGTCCTCAGTCCCCAATCCTGAGAACACTGATCCAGGAAAGGGAAGTGCAAAGGAGAATGAGAACAGCAAACATGCAATATCAGACACGGCACCTATAGACATAAAGCGGTCTCTGGAACCTCATAGATGAGTTCAAAAATGAAGTATTTAATGAAATAAAGCAAGAAATAAGTGGAATAGTTAGAGCAATGCTAAGCACCGCCCAAGAAAAAACAGATGGTGGAATGGAAGAACAGAAAAAAAGGGGAGAATTGTTTGATGGAGAAAATAGAGAAAACATAGAATACGTGAAGCAGGTTCAAAGAGATTACCAGGAAACTAAAAACTCTATTGAAAGTTGGCATAACAGCTTGAAAGAAACTAAGGATAGATTATCAGAACTGGAGGACAGATTTGTAAGGTGGGAGCATGAAATGAAAAACTTCTTAAAAATAACAAGAAAACAAACAGCAATAATACAAAGTCTAGAAGATGATAAGAGGAGCCATAACTTAAGAATTAAGAACATAAAAGAAGAAGTAGGGACACAAACAAATGAACTACAAAAGCTATTCACAGAAATAATCCAGGAGAATTTCCCTAATTTAGCAAAAGGTAAAGATACTCAGATGTATGAGGCATACAGGACCCCAGCCACCTACAACCCAAACAGTGCTACACCCAGGCATATAGTAATCAAAATTCCAGAAATCCAATATAAGAACAGAATATTAAAAGCCATCAGAGACAAGAAACAGATCACTTACAAGGGAACACCTATCAGAATTACAGCAGACTTCTCAGCACAAACCATCAAATCACGAGGAGCGCGGGAGGAAATAATTAAGCTTTGAAAGATAATAACCTCCAGCAAGATTGATATATCCTGCACAACTGTCCCTAGAAATTGATGGAAAAACAAGGTGCTTCCAGGATAAAGAGGAACTAGGGGAATTTACAACCACCAATTCAACTCTACAGAGATTACTGCAGGATATTCTAAAAATGAAAAATACCAAGATTCCAGAAACAGTGGCAGAGAGGCCACAATGAATGGAGCAGAAAGCGAAATGAAGAGGACAAACTGACAACTAATGACAGAAAAAGAGCTCAGCAGAAATGAGGCAGAGAAGGTTGGATGGTAGGAACAGCCATTTTGGAGAAAACAAGACATCATAATAAGTAGTGCTGATTTAATATCCTCTTGTTTTGAAGTCCCATCAAGCTTTTGTTCTTCTGTCTCCATCAGTTTTAACGTGTTGTATCTTATTGGATTTTATTATATGTGATAATATAAACAAAAACTTTTATAGACAAGGAAATTATACAGAAACCATTGTTCATTTTCTGTTAGTTGATTCTAAATACCCTGTAATACTGTCATTCTCTTGAACGGTTTTACACTGTCTTGATATGTTTGATGCTACAGTATACGAAGTTATACCCAAAGATTTTAAGGAAAGAGACACTATGGTAACTACTATTATGTCGAGATTATCTTGTGGTGAAACACTATTTTGCTTAAATGGCTATGTTTTGACCTGCGCTGTTTTGTTGTTATGCCCTCTTTTTTTTTTTTTAATCTCATCTCCTTTTTATTATCTACTTTTTCATTTTTATCCTTTTAATTAAGGGAAAAATAAATAAAAAATAGCAGGATATATTACAGTAACCCACTTTGATTTCCTATTAACTTGATTTGAAACTCTGTATTGCTTTCACTGTCTTGTTTTGACTGATTTTCCTCTATTCTGTTATGCTTGATAGTACCAAATTTGAAAGTATAGGCAACAACTATGAAGACAATAAGATTCATTGTGACGCCCATTCTGGTTGACTATTATCTTCTTTTGAAGTCCTCTAATGTCTCCAATGTTTTGGTTTTATTGGTCTTATTCTTTACTGTTTTGTTCAATTTTATTATAACTGATGATATAGGCAATTCTTTTTAAGATAACAAGAGGGATTATGGTAACCATTGTTGATCACCTTGTATTTTGTTTTTACATTATGTATTATGTCCATCCTTTTGATTTGACTGACTCTGTCCTGGTATGTCACATTTGGTTTTACTTTCTTCAAAAAAAAAAAAAAGTAATAAGAACTGTGGGAGCAATAAAACCCAAAAGGTGTAATTGTCATTGTACAAAAGAAAGGAAAAGAAAGTTCTCTAAAAGATATAACTGCATATATGTTGGATCATTGAACAAAACTGTTTGCAGTCTCACTGTTTGAAAGTCCCCTCTATATGCTTTAATTTTGTAACTTCAACAACTATTTCTAAGATGACAATATGTAATTAACTAGTGATTTCCTACTGTTTGTTTTTTCTGAAATTCTGTATAACTTGTACCCTTTTTCTGTTTTTTTTTCTTTTTTCTCCTTAAATAAAATTAAAAAAAAATTAGCTTTCCAGTAAATGTTATGTCTATTCTATAGATCAATTTAACGCTGTAGGAAACTGTCACAGGGACAGACATGGCATAATAAATTATAGAAAATGTCCTGAAGCCCACCAAAAAAATCCCTCTCTCCTCTCCTTGCTTCCTCTCTTCCCTCCTAACCCCTCTTGTGCTGAGGAGGGAACCAAGGGCCTCACACATGCTAGACATGCGCTCAGCTACATCCCTAGGCTCCAGTTTTTTCCCTTGGTTTATGAACTACCATTATAGTCTGGAATCCTGGATGACATCATTTCTACTGCATAAATGTAAGTAAAAAAAGTAAACACTTCCTTACATAGCCACCTATTGGCACTGTTTCTGCCCCCCAAACACTCACACAGTAGCAGACTATGAAAGGGAAACACTTGTTAGAAAACAGTGAGGATGGTCATAGGCTAACAGTCATATCAAGGGAGGAGAAATGGCGTAAAGAGTAACAAGGACCAGTTCGGGTATGACAAGTGTCTCTGAGGGGCCAGCTCTGAAAGAGGTGAGGGCACAGCTCAGATATGAACTAGATTACAGGGTTTTCTCTGAGATAGCCTGAGACTTTAACTGCTGACCATAAACTCTCACTGGAAGCAAATATGGACAAAATTTTGAGGAGTCATTTTTAGCAAATAATCATTTAAAACATAACCCAAAGAATAAAAATAAATTAAGCAGCTGCTAGGAAGTTGAAACAGGACAAACAGCATTCTTAGGGAGTCTGAACAGCTGGAAGGCCTTAGCTGAGAGAACTTTCTCTGATTTCAGTTACTCGTCCCAATTTTAGCCTTTTCATAATGGATTCCCGACTCCAGTTGATGGGAGACACCTCTGGGACATTGTGATTATATTAAAAGAAGGAGATGAGTCCCGAGTTGGAACTATATAAATTACTTTTCCCATAACACTGTTTGACACAGCAGTCTATGGCCCTGACCAGTTTTTGTGATTAGTAATCACTGTTTCTGAAACATTTTCAGAAAACTATACATTTGTGAGCTATAGGTTGAATCCATAACTTCCAAATATAAGAATATCTCTCCATAAGATGTTTCAAATTCTAAATAAATGACTTACAAAATTGTGCCACTCATTTATAAGTTAGAAAATTATAATACTGTAAGTATAATTCAATAATGCCATTATAATTACACATTTATTTTATTATATAAGTGAATGTCAATCTGTTATGTTATTATACAGATTTGGATAATTGAACTTTCTACATTAGTGAAATGAAATATAGCTGCAGAATATAATTAGTGGCTTTAATTATAGCAATGTATTAAAATATATCATTAGCATTCACCTGATATTGTAGTTTCTGCTACAGTGCAAATAGATAACAATAATACATTTAACTTTTAGAAACTTAATTACAGTAAAGGAATTGTTTGAAATTCCTTGATCTCCAAGAGATTTTAATTTTTTAACTATCTAAAACTAATAATTTATTTTATGTGGTCCCTATTCACCATCTAATATCTGATTTTGCCCAGAACATTAAAAAAAAAAAAAAAAACTTGTTTCCTAAAAAGTCCATTAGTTCGCTGTGGGTTTCTGAAAAATCGTATTTTATCCAAAAATCTGTATTTTCATGTATATCTGTTTATACAAACATATTTATAGCTAATTTAATAACCAAATTGATGACTGTCATTTAAAATATGGCTTCAAATCACTTGGACCACAAATACAGTTACTTGGACCGCAAAATTCTCTTCTCAAATGTAATTTATAGATGGTTTTTATCTAAAGTAGAGATTATTTATCATAGTTGGTAAGAAAGACATATTGTACTTTTTTTTTTTTTTTGGTACCAGGGATTGAACTCAATTGTGCGCTTGCAAGGCAGGCACTTATGCTGCTGAGCTAAATCCCCAGCCCCAGAAAGACATATTTTAAAAAGCCAAAGAAAAGTAAACACATATCATGGCACTATACTAAAAGAACTGACAAAGCCAAAAGCAACTAATTGACATGCTCTTTACCACCAAGCCTCATCTCCACTTTCTCTTCTGAAACTTGCACTGTAAAGGAATATCATATGGTCTTACCCAGGACATCAAGACCAAGGGACTGTGCCAGCCTCTTTGCACCATCAGCACCAAAGATATGAGTTTTGTGTTTACATTTTGGACACTGGAAAACACTCATATTCTGGATAAGGCCAAGAACCTAAAATAATAAAAACAAATTGAAAATTAAATCACATCAGATCTCAATATATTATTTCAACATGTTTTTACAATGTTTCTAGTAGGTAGTGATATAAAGATGAGTTTTGGTCTCTGTCCTTAAGGACCTCACAAGTTAGAGATCAGACACGGGTAATTAACTTTAATATAGTGATAAATGCTAAAAAGAGATGTGTAAACAGCAACCAAAAAATCTTTAACTGGGAAGAAGAAGAACTTGGAAATTGGAGGTGAGACTACAGCAGGAAATACGGGCAGAAGGAAGAACACAAGCAACGCTGCAAAATAAAACTATCTGGGCTGCAACCCGGAGGATGGTCAGGGCAGAAGACGGTTTGGTAACAAGAGTTAGATGGCAAGATGCTACACGCTGTCTATGCACTGAGATTTTCTTATCAGACAGAAGAAAGCACAAAGGTTTTTAAAGTTGAAAAGATGGTATCAGAGGTAGTGCCACACAATCAGATATGTGTGGTAGCAACTTACTGAAGCCAACATGAAGAAAGAGCAGAAACAGAGGACAACAGTTCAGAGGTCAACTATGGACAGTCCCATGGTCAACACTAGGCTAAATAAAAAGCAAAACGAAAGATACATCATGAGGTAGGTTTCTTGCCAAAGGGGAAGGGGACTAAGAGATGGAGGAAAGGGGACAAGAGGAGTGAGAAAGGAGCTGAAGAAAGAATTAAACTCTCTGTGTGCACCAGCTCCCAGGAGGAATGCAATCAGTATGTACTGCAAACATGTACTAATAAAAAAATTGAAAACAATAGTAACTGATATATATTGACTGCCTATTACATGTCATGTACTATAATAAAGTACTTTAAAGGTACTATCTTATTCTTCATAAGAACTTTAGTAGTGAGTGTTTTATAGCTAAGGAAGTGGCACTATACTAAAAGAACTGACAAAGCCAAAAGCACTCCTTTCTCACTTTCTCACTCCTTTCTCACTCCTCTTGTCCCCTTTCCCTCTTGTAGCTAAGGAAGAGGACAGTGGCAGCAAAAGATTGAATTTCAGCTCTCGTTAGAATGTTTTTGTTTAAAACAAAAGTCCTCTATCTTCTACACAAAATAGTTCTTCAGTAAACATTATTATTGAATGGTCCCATTGAATAAATATGCTGACTCTGCAAATATTCGCTGTATTCATGTTCCTTTTAATCAGCAAAAAAAAAAACCCTGGTTATTTTCACATAATGAAGTGCTATACAAAGAAGCCTATAGCTACAATCCATACTAGCAAAAAGCCTAGTATGAACAACATACACTGTATCACTACATATCCCATTTATAAAAAGTTCACAGGCAACAGCAATCTAGCTGTCACAATGTGGAGTCCAGTCAGGTATGGCGGTGCATGGCCTTAATCTCAGCACTCTGAGAGGCTGAGACAAAGAGATTACCAATTCAAACCCAACCTGGGCAACTTAATAAGACCTGGCCTCAGAAGAAAAAAGAAAGTGGCCATAAGAAGAATAAGCAATAAAGCAAGAAGTAGTAAAGCAGTGAGTATAAATAACTAAAACAATGGTGTATTAAGCATCCTACCAACCTGCATACAAAAATAATCACCTGCTTTGTAGTCTATAAAAATGAAGATGCAGCAATGTAATTAAGATGAGTTCTGGGGAAGAACAATTTCCTGTTCTTCCTCCACTCCAATGAAAGACTGAAAGAAAATCTAACCCCAGAGAAGTTCCAAAATGATAGAATTACACATTAAAAGGTCTAATAAGGTAATCACGTGGCCACTGAGCACTTGATACGTGGCTAGTCAGAATTAACTCTTAAATGCCTAGTCTTCCAGCTTTGGGATGCCCATTACAATGGAACATGATATAATTTTTTCTCTTCAAATTCTTGGTCCTTTAATTTTTCTAGGTAATATATATGAATTTCATGTAAAATTTCAAAAAACCGATCTTCAGCATACATGGATTAAGATGTATTTTTAGTGGAAAATATACACTATCAATGACGGTATGAGTCAATGTATGTAAAATATTTCAGCAATTTTTTAAGCTTATAAACTATTTTTATGTTTTTCATCAAAGTATATCATGAATACACAAAATGTACAAATCCTAAGTGTATGGACTAATAAAGAACACCCACATCAGCAAGGCCCTGTCAAGAAATGAAACACTGCCACGACATTAGGTATTTCTTTTTATACCCTTCAAAACAATTCTCCAAAGAACAGTCTGATATCTAACGTCATAAATTTTTTTCCTAGTCTTGAACTTGATATGAATACAATTATACATTATATTTTTTGCCCAAATGACTCATATAGCTAAACTTTTTGTTGAGTTTCACAATTTTATAATGCATTCTCTCACTGAAACATGATGCTCTTCACAGAACTAGAAACAAAGTCCTATCTTCAGCCTCTGGATTTTATAAATAATGCTTCTATGAATGTTTTTATATGTCCCCCATCTCTTTTTGGTTAGGTGTTAGGTTACACCCCAACTATTATTTCTATTGTGGATTTAACTTGCACTGTCATAATTATTAATGAAGGTGAGAATATTTTCAAATATTTATTGTTATTTGTATGTTATCTTCTGAAAAAATGTTCATGTATCTTGTTTATTTTTGCAACTAATTTTTCCTCAATGAATTGTAAGATTTCCTAGTAGTTTAAAACAAAATCCGTTGGTTAAAGATACAAAAGTCAACATTAAAAAAACCAAGAACTTTTTTCTATACAGCAATAATGAGCAAAGTGAAGAAGAAATCAGGAAAAGAATTTCATTCACAATAGCTTAAAAAAAAATCTAGAGATCAACTTAACCAAAGAAGTTAAAGATCTATCTCCACAATGAAAGATACAGAACAGTAAAGAAAGAAATTAAAGATACAATGAAAAAGAAATTGAAGATACTAAAAGATGGAAAGACCTATGTTCATAGATCAGCAGAATTAATACTGTTAAAATGGCCATATTATCAAAATGTCTATAGATTCAATGTAACCCCCTCAAAGTGACAATGATATTCTTCATTGAACTAGAAAAAGAAAGTCCCAAAATTTCTATGGAAATGCAAAAGACATAGACACAAAATAGTCAAAGCAATCCTAACCAAAAAGAGGAATGCTGAAGATATAATACCTATTTCAAATCCTTCTACAAAGACAGAGTCAAACAACCAAACAACATACACACAGCATGGTACCACCACAAAAATAGACCTGTAAGTGTAAGCCATGGAACAAAGGACACAGAAACTACACCATATGATTCTTGACAAAGGAGTAAACAACATATGTTGGAGAAAAGATAGTCTCTTTAACAAATGTTGTTGGAAAAACTGGGTATCCAAATGTAGATGACTGAAACTATCTCACATCCTCTATAAATATCAGTTTAAAATGGATCAAAGACCTAGGCATAAGACCTGAACCGGAAACTCCTAAGTGAAAACACAGGGGAACCTGCTGAAGCTGTAGGCACAGGCAAAGATTTCGTGAACATGACCTTAACAGCACAGGAAATGATAGCAAGAATCAATAATGGAATTATATCAAATTAAAAAGTTTCTCCACTTCAAGGCAGACAACTAACTGAACAGACAACCTACAGAATGGCAGAAAATCTTTGCCAGCTACTCTTCTGACAGAAGATTATATCTAGAACATAGAAAGAACTAAAAAAAGTAACACCAAAAGACCAAATGGCCCAAGCAATAAATGAGAAAATGAACTGAACTGACACTTCTTAAAATAAGTACAAATGGCCAATATGAGGATTTTAAAAAGTGTAGTAACATCAGCTGGGCATGGTGGTGTACACCTGTAATTCCATCACTCAGGAGGCTGAGGCAAGAGGATTTTTTCAAGTTTGAGACCAGAGCTACAAAGTGAACTCAAAGCCATCCTGAACTGCATAGGTAGACCCTGTCTTAAAAAAGAGAGAGAGAGTGGGGAGGAAGGGTGGGAGGAAGGGAGAGAGAGAGAGAGAGAGAGAGAGAGAGAGAGAGAGAGAGAGAGAGCGCAACAACATTAACTACTAGGGAAATGTCAATCAAACTACATTGAGATTCTACCTCATACCAGTCAAAATGGCTATCATCAACAATACAAAAACCCAAACAAAACAAAAAACAATAAATGCTGGTGAGGGTATTCCTATACTGTTGGTGAGAATGTTAATTAGTATGGTCATTATGATAATCATTATGGAGGTGCCTCAAAAAACTATAAACAGAACTACCATATGACCTAGCTACTCACTCCTTGGTGACAGAATTAAAGTAAGCACACTACAGAGATACCTCCATGGCCATGTTCACAAGAGCTAAGCCTAGGTGCCTATTTACAGACAAATGAATAAAGAAAATTAATAGATACACATAATTTTGCTATTTTAGAAAAATGGACAGAAATCACCATGTTAAATAAAATACAGAATATTCAGACAATTATCACACTTTCCCTAATACTGTAGATAAAATCTTAAAATGATGACATGTAAGTAAAGGGGAGCCTATTATTAGACAAGAGGAAAGAAATGAGTGGGAGGGAAAAGGGATATAAATAAGAGCAGGGGAGAGGGATATAATAAAAATATACACGTTTGAAAATACCACATTGAAACTCTGTATTTTATAAAATTAATAGGTACTAATAAAATACATATTAAAATAATTCCTTTTGATTCTTTTAAATTTTTATATGAATATCATGCTAAAATATTTTTAATATACTGCTTTAAATATAGTCAACTTCACTTGCTTCTTTTTATTTCCATTTTTAAAATAGTTACTAAAAACTTTAAATTTGTGGCTCACACTATATTTCCATTGGATTGCAGTGCTCTTGACAAAGTCTGAGTACAGAATCTTTCTAGTAGTCACCCTATTTTAAAGTTCTAAAAGTATATAAAAATATTTTATCAGATTCTGTAATTTATTATAAATATTTTAAAACACTGAAAAGAAATGAAATGTTTACTTTCAAGAATACACTGGAAAGAAAAGATACACAGAACAGATAAACTATCAAGTTTCTTTGCTTTTAGTTGCAATCACATCAACCAAAAATGTTAACACTGGCAGTTTCAGTCAGTGTAGAAGCTGGCTCTCTCTCTCTCTCTCTCTCTCTTTCTGTGTGTGTATATATATAATAAATTAGTCATTAACTCATTAGCTGTGGTAAAAATCTAAAAGGTATGAGTACAGTACTAAAAAAAATTTAGAAACTACTACTCTTATCTAAGAGCAGTCTTCTGTAGTCATCAAGATTCTGAATGGTAGAAACCAATGTAATAAGGAAGAATATTAGAATATCTATATTTCAATTTTATTCCCAAAAATTTCTCTCTTAAATAGGTAAGAATTCATATCCACATGTTTGTTTAAAAAAAAGGCCTTACATCTTGTGAAACTTTATGTGTTGTTAAGCTATTTGTGTTTATTGCAGAGCTATTGTGTTTATCCTTTGATAGTAGAAACACTGGAAAACAGATGTTTTGCTATAGCTTAATTTACATAATGCCATCGAGATGCAGCTGTAAGCATGCTCAATCATTTTTTAATGCCTCATCGAAGTATAAGCTCCTTTTTTTTTAAAAACAACTTCAGCTAGTTTCACTGAAAGAAAGCAAGCATGCCTGACTAACATCAGCTATCAAAAATATTTCATGTTACTCTTATGTTATTCCAAACCATCTCCCGCTCAGAATGGGAGCCTTTTTTTTTTTTTACTAACTTTTAAAAAATTGACTCTTTTGAATATCAACATTGCTCTTATTATTGGATTTTTGTGTTGAAATGTACTGAATTAAGCAGGCTCAGAAAGGCCCCAGTTTTAATTTCTTCTTGGCATTTTAAATCCAGATTCAAGTAAGTAACAAGCTACATTTTCAGGCTACTATGTAATCCAATTTCTCAAGGTTACAATCAGGTTAAATGCTTGCTGGTTGGAACTTGTCAGAAGGATTAAAATCTATGTTTAAAGAAAAATCAGGAGGAAAAACTCATTGTTAAGTAGAGAATGAATAATAATAACTGGAATGTGTTACATTCAAAAATGTCTCTCAGTTTTCCATTAGCCTTGAGCCAGTTTTTGGTATATACTTGAAGATGTATACAGATACTATAATTTTTAAAAATGAGATGGGAGTTGTTTTAGTTCTTAGAAAAAGTGTTCTAACATACAAACAATAATGAATAGAAAGGCCTGCATCCACATTCCTCTCAGAGACCAGATTAGTAGCTATGAGCCCATGATATGCAACTCAGCTTCTCTATACTTTGAATTCTTAATCTGACCAATGAGAATTATGACTTACAATGTCTATCACTATAAAAATTACATGCAGTTACTGTGTGCTAAGGTTATGCTAAGTACCAGATATATAAGCCCATGGTATAATGACCAATGGGATGGGTTCACCCTATTTTATGGATGGAACACTGACACTAGATTGTAGGTCACATAGTAAATTACAAAGCCCAATTTCAAACTACGTAGGGCATCAGTTTATTAATGGAGGTCACCAAACAAAATAAGCATGAAATAGACTAGAGCATATTGTGCATGAAATAAGGTGCCCTGAGAAAACAGCAAGTCCATATAGTTTAGAGCAACTTAACCTAATAATCAAGAACACAATTATAGGAAAGGTCTGATCTAAACCATCATCTGTCAGTAGGCACAACCATCAAGTTTTAGGCTTCATCCCCTCCTCCAAGACTCTGGACAAGGAACTCCTTGCCCTTTCACTCTCAGTGCACCTCTCTCGATACAAAACAGAAGCTGTGGATCCTGTTATGGCTTGTGTCTAGGTGAGCCCCCAAAGCCTCATGTGCTCATAGGTGAGGCTTTTCAAAGGTGGTTGGATCTAGGGTGTGTGCATGATAACTGAACTGGTTTAGTGTAGTTCTGGGTGTGGATGGCACCGACTCACAGGTTTGTAGCCTGAATGGAATAAATGGGAAAGGGAGGCTTGATACTGCTTCTTCACTGCCCCCTGCCTGCCGTGCTATGCTCCTTCATCCCACTCCGCCATGCTGCTCTGACTTGGCACCAACTGATTTGGGACTGGAATCTCTACAAACTGTGAGCTAAAATGAACCTTTTCTCTTTTAACTTAGGGGTTTTGAGTATTTTGCCCCAGCAACATGAAGACAGATCCTTAACTCCTCCACATTTTTAATCCATTAGTTTTCCTCCAGCTTTACTCGTCTACCTGAATAATCAGAATTCAAAGATGAACAAATATGATGAAGACAGTTCCTAAGCCCTATAATATCCAGTGATATTCCATGATGGCCACAATACTAAGACTCAACTCTGGATTATCTGTAGAAGCTGCAAGTAAAAATGTGGGCTTTAGAAGTTGGGGTTGCAGCTCTGGGAACAGTGCTTGCCTAACATGTACAAGGTCCTAGTTTGATTCCCACTACTGAAAACAAAACATGGGATGTTCTTGGGATAGGAGACCAGAAGATGCCCTCCTACACAAATGGGTAGCTTTATATGAGTTTATCATCTAAAAAATGAGGAAAATAAAGTTTTCTACTTCACAGTATTGGGTCTAATTCATGTAGATTATGCACTATTCTAGTTTGCAGTGCACACGATCTTTGAGGAGTTCCTGTGGAAAGACACAGATGAACATATATTTTTAGTTTCTCAGATATAACTATGGTAGAGCTGCAGAATGCTATATAGTCTTATAAATGTTATCACTAAAAAGATCATTTCTCTAAAAATAGTAAAATTACCCAATGGTAAAGAAGGAAGCCATATGTGATATGTCATATGTAAATCATTCATGTACTCCTAAAAAAGTATTTAAGTAGCACTTTCAAAGCCTCCAAAGAAAATACTCAAAGATTCTTTAAATCTGTATTAGTCTGTTTTCCATTACTATAACAAAATATCCAAGGTGGACTAACAAAAAAGAGGTTTATTTAATTCATAGTTAAAGAGCATGACACCAGGAACAACCTGGACCTGGTGAAAATCTCATGGTACATGGCAAGAACTTGTGGGAGAGGGAGAGATCACCTTGCCAAGCCAGAAGGCAGAGATGGATTCAGGGTATAAGTTTGCTTTAATAATTCATTCTTATGAGAGCTCAAAGATCCCACATCCTTTCCAAGAACATCTCTCCAAAGACCCAAGGACCTCCTAGTAGGCCCCACCTCTCAAATAATCTACCACTTACACTGAGGACCAAGCCTCCAGCACATGAACCTTGGGGGACAAAAAAACATCTAAGCCATATAAACATCAAAGGTAAAAAAAATTCCCACAGAATCAAAGGAGACCATGTGATGATCAGAACAACAAATTATGCCCAAGAATGAAAAAGTCTTACATTTTCATGTAAGACTGCCTGTTTCTCAATGGCTTGTTAGTATGCGTAGGCCAGAGAATTAGGTAAAACAGGCAAACTGGATACTGAAAAAGCTCTGTGGTCAGCATCACAATTACACTAATGCTACAGGTATTCAAAGGTGAAGATGTGGAACTTTTGGTTAAAAAAATAATGTACTTCCATAAATAATTACTTTGCCAGAAAAATAATAAGCCACAATCCTGATCCTCACTTCCAAGAAGGTATCCCATATAGTAACTTGTGGGAGCTTTGGTAATAGAAAGCATCAAGAAGACATTGATAGGAATCACATACTTGAGGCTCTAAGATAATCTAATTTTTAAGGAATATAATTAGTCTTTAAAAGAGATGATCTGGGTATGCTAAAGCATGTCTATAATCCCAACACGTGGGAGGCTAAGGCATGAAGATCACTGTGAGTTCAAGGCCAGCCTGGACTACATAGCATGACCCTGTCTCAATAAAATAAAATAAGAAAGAAATATAACCATTAACCTTTATAATCACAAAAAAAGTTCTATGGTAGCTTTTTTCTTTCTTTTTCAGTAGAAAAAAAAAATTCTCTTATAAGACAAGTAATTATTTGCAAGGCTGAAATAATTATAAAATTTTCAGAATTATTTATTTGGAAATAAGTAAGTTCAGTAACCAACACTAGGCTTTAAGATACATATTTGTTGCAGGACAAGGATCTCTGCAGACCTAACCTCTTATTTCTAGTGTATTGACCTGAGCAGAAAACCAGCTCTTGGTACGTTTATTAAAATGGCAACATAACTCTCAAAATTCCATTGAATTTATTTTGATTTGAAACTCAGTACCCAACGCAATCAATTGCCAATGCTGCCAAATTTTTCTTCAAAATATCAGATATGTTTAATTTACCCATCCATGCTCCCCGCCATTATTCTAAATCAAGACTTTGAATGCCTATTACCTACACCAATTTTTCTAACTTTTTTTTTGGAGACTAGATCTCACTATGTAGCTCAGACCGGCCTCGAACTCACAGCAATAAGAAAAAGAGAAAATTTTTTTATCTTGATCAATATAAATAAATACACATGTATGTTCATAACTGATAAAAAGTCTTTATGAAATAAAGTTTTACCCTGACACTGTATTGATTTTTGGACTATTGTTCGGTCACAACTTGCAATGTGAATAACTCTGACCATGCAAATGCTTTTCACTGCTCCCATCCTCTCCTGCAGTCTGTGTGTTTTATTTGTCTTTACTAGATTAAAACGTTTTAAAGTTACATCCTAATTATGTCTGCTTCCTAGTCACCATTTTTTATGGATTCTTCTTTTAAGAAGAAAGTCCAAATTCCTTGGCCTGCCCAGATACATTACCTCAACTACAGAGTCCTGAACACAATTCTTGATTCTTTCTTGATTCTTTTCTGATTGAATTTCCACCCTCTCTAGTCCCTAGTTCTGCCCAGCAAAACCCTACTCCACTCAGCATGGATTTAGGGAGCAGTTGCCTATTCTAGGCAGTGAGAGAGGAAGGTGACACTTACAGTATGGTACTGTAAATGTAAAAGTACTGACAAATGTGACAACAGTTACAAAAGGGAACTACAATGTACTTGAGTTGTAGGACAGGTAGGTATCCCAGAAGAAAAGCTAAGTACAAAAGGACAAAAAAAGGATTTCTCAGGTGTAAAATGAGGGGAAAATTCTCTCCGGGAGGAAAACAGCATGCCTTAGGGTCTGAGGAAAGAAATGGTACTGAGAAAAGTCCAAGAAATGCAAGACCAATTTGGTCAGGGCAGAGAAAATGTGATTGAGAGCAGCTCAGGAGCCTGGGGCACGTGGAGCAGCAGATCACAGCTGGTGTTAACGGCTACAGCCAGGCATTTATCACACCTGTGAGGATGTTCATGGTGTGTTTTCCTGCCACCTCGTAACATGTTCTCCTATAAAGACTGATAGGTAAATCTGCTATGGAATCTGAGCCAAAGCAGATAAATGTACAAGTAGTTCACAGAAAGGATTTTACCTTTTCCAGGGAAAGCTTTCCTAGGGGAAGAAATGCCTAAACAGAAAGCTAAAATGTGAGTTTGAATTCCGTAAGCTGACAATAACTTAGTGGACAAAGGACCAGCATGTAAAATGCAGGGACAGAAAAGAAAAATCATAGCTCTTCCATGAAGTTATCCTGATAGTCCAGAGGAAAAGGTGTTTTTGGTCTCATTGGAATTTACAGTAAATACTTGAATAAACAGGCTTCATCTTCTTTGTTTAAAAATCATCAATGGAAGGGTATCACAGTACTTACACAAAGCACTAAATATCAGTAAATATATATTTGTGGAATAAGTAACTGTTTGTGGAGTTAAAATTAAGTGATCCCTTAAATGGTGAAAGAGTAGCCAGGAAATAAACGTTAAGATACTTCAGGAACCAAAAATGACACTATGAAAAATGGAAGGGCTGGGTAGTGAAATTCCTGTGACACAAAAGCTCAATGACTGGGGCAGGATTCCAAATCAAGGTGCCTGGGACTTCCTTGTAAAAGGAGGTAACAAAAATAAGTGAGAATGATACAGCATATATCCTCTCATTATTAAAGATGTTTAAAACTAAACATATTTATTATTTAAAAAAATAGTCTACTACCTATCTACCAGGATATCATTTTAGAGAATGGAGAATTTTGTAGTTCATCTCTTCCTTTCCATATCTATGTTCAGAATTTTAAGAAATCATTTAAATTAACTTCAAAATGTTCTTGCAGATGTTACTAAACTCTGTCCATACCAATGCATGCCAATGATGTCATTGTTTCCATGGTAACTAATGCACTTCAAAAGAGAGAAATAGAGAATCAGACTTAAAAACCAAGGATGGAAAATGGAATAAAGTGAAACAAACAAAGCAAAACATCTCCTTTGTATTTATAGAACACTTACTAATTTCAAACATTTTATTATTATTTAGACTTTGAGGCTTTTAAGAGTCAGAGGGATCTCAGAAGTCATCAGATCCACTTCCCACGTATGACTGAAACCCCCTTCCCAATGTAGCTTACCATGGGTGTCAAACTGCATATAGAGCTCATGGCCATAAAGTTCTCACTCATTTACTCACACACATTATTGAATATCTATGCAGCTTAGAGGGCAAATAAGTTTTTAAAAGGCAAAAGTGGAGGTGGTGTTATGCTCAAGATACAAGAACAGTCTAGAGAAAAATCTGTCAGAATAGTAACAGCTTGCCTGGCTCGTAATTAAAGGGCTGCAGGTAAGCAAAAATAACATCTGAACTAAAAGGTACACACGCTGAATTTGGCAACTATCATCATTAGACTCTCAAATAACAAAGTCTAGTAGTCTAGTAGGGCCTGCCTCTGTTGCTACCTCAAATGACAACTTCAGTTGACATGGCCTGTTGGAAAACAAATAATAATATCTAGAGGGGTAAAATAAGAACAAGTTCAAACTTCTGCTTCTTATAAAAGTTTTCCCGTAAGGGTTTGATGGTGTTTTTGAGTGAGTTAGACATATGTCTCTATCCTTACCTCGCAGAATGAGGAGTTAAGCTTTCACTTATAAGCAGAAAAAATGGCTATTATCCTGACCTTGAAGTGGTCTTAATAGACCACTCCTGTTACCTAATTTCTAACAGAAAGAATTAAATCTTTTACTATAGTGAGACCCTGCCTCCAAAAAAAAAAAAAAAAAAAAAAAACCCGCCAACATATCTTTCTCTGATTTATATTTTAAAACCTCATGTAATAAATAACACAATCAAGTTATCTGGGTAGGCATTATTTGTATCTTGGAGATTATAATATGAAGTCACAGTACTTAAATTAGGTGTTTCAGAGACAAAGTTTTCTGTCTAACGTGGCCACTTGGTTATCATTGCTTTAAAATTTTTCCAAGCTAAAAAAAAAAAAAAAAAAAAAAAAAAATCACAACACAGAACACAGGTCTTAAACTACTTAGTAATCACAATTTCACCTCTGCTAATAAACAGGCCCTTTCATTCTTTCTTCTTCTTATTTTCTGTCTCCCTCCATCCCCATCAAAGTCAGGAGCTAATGCATGCTAGACGAGCACTCTACCATTGAGCAGTATCCTAGGTTGTGAATTCTTTTCATATCAAAACAAGAACAACTGAACAAACAGTCTGTGGTGGAGCAGGTGAGTGAAAATTATGAGATCCCTGAAGCTAGTCCCTGGGCTGAAGTTTATGAAGCTCTGGTCTCTAAACTCTAAAATCCTTGAATAAGGCCACTAGAAAGCCACATACATGGAGAGTTCGTGTTGGCCTCGTACTGAAATGCTTGCTCCAGTTGTCCTGTCACAATTCCCTTGTGTTTTCTGAAGCACACTAGAAGGAAACATGGCTGCTTTCTGTAAAGAAAGTGGTAAAAGTGTGCCCCACACATACATAGTTTCTCTTTTCTGATAACCTAGCAAAGACATGTCTCTGGTTTCAGCTCTGTTTCTCTTGAGCATCTAGTTCTTTCTTAACCTTGTATAAATGGATAATGCTTTCATGGTACATTATATTTTTCCCCTTGGCTGTTAGAGAAAATTTAATGGCAAATCACTAGCACATATTTAAATTCCTTAATGGCATGCATTTTGTTGACTGACTTTACTTATAACTCCAGCTGGTTTTAATTATTCTTTGTCTACATTTAAAATATTTTACTGTCATTTGGTGAAGAAAATTCTGCAATGCCTTTTAGAAGAAAGGTGGGCTATCAATGGGTTAACCTGTAAGAGGACAGAAGAAAAGAAGTAATCTGCTTTCATCTCTTTTTGCACAAGTGATCTATTCAAGTTTATCTACCTAAATAATTTCCTAAATGACTGTTTTTTGGTCAGTGATGGTTACAAGTGTTTGAAAGAGGAAGGACTTCATAAGAAAGCTCATACCTGAAGGATGTTTCAAAATTCTTTTGCATTAATATGTAGACATACTTCTAACTAAAAGTGTGTTTTTAAAGTAACCATAAAGATGAACAAGGAATTTCATGAAAATTTCAGCATAGAACTAAATAACTTGCTTCTTCCCTTAAAGTTTCATATTTTTCAGGGTTAAAGCTGTAAATACTTACAGGCACATGGACTTTGCGAAACATTTCAGCACCCTTGTGTGCATCCATTAGTGCAATGTCCTGGGGCGTGGATACAATCACAGCGCCTAACAAAAAGATAAACAAAATGATGCTACCTTTAAGTTCTTTAAGGCAAAAGGGCCTCTAATGCTATGTTGCTCCCATGCTCAATGTCTCTATGTTAGCTAGGTAATTTAATGATAAGGAAATGTCTGCTTTGCTCTTGCCTACCTTTGGTCCCTCATTTCTAAAACTATTGATTCATCCATGATTCAAGATCACACTTGGATAAGAGGACTGTCTTGGCACATAGTCAGACTTTGCCTTCAAGAAGTTGACTGTCTACTGGGGAAATCAAAATACAAGGATTTTAACACAGTGATAAGTATTACAACAGAGGTATGCAAAGGACAAAGCTACCCAGGAGAGAGGACAGTAAACTGCAACAGCTAGGTGGGGAAGCAAAAGATAAGGAGAAACAACAATAGGGAAGAGTTTCTGGACACAGTGAATTCCTAAACTGCAACCTAAAGGTTTATATTGTAAAAGCACAGAATGGTTTGGTGGGCATTAAGCTGAAATCTGTGGCAAAAATTCAAACAGAAGATTGGTGGCCTGAGTTAAGGCAGCACTGAAGTGATGGTGATAGGGCTTTACTAGATCTCACGATGAGCTACAAAAACAGTTTGAGGAAAGTGCAATACAATTTTTCTTTAAGTGACAGCAACAAATGCCTGTTTATGAATGGCACAGCCTGTGAATTTCTAAAACTTTGTGCTTTCTTCTAGATAATAACTTAAAAAATTAACATGAATATATTATAGATCACACAGCTAATCATCACCTTATAAGTAAAAACATGATGCCAGGACATTTCAGAACATCAAACCATTAAACTGGTATCAACTGGCAGTCTTTACCACACCTAACAGAAATAGAAAGATTAATAAGTAACTGACTATGCCTCATGAAGGTCAAATGACACTGCAAAGAATTAACTAAAGGGATATTTTTAAGAAGTTAGAACAGAGAAGAGTGATGGGAAAGCGAAGCACGTGGTAGTATAAGCATGTCCAGGTCAAACAAACAAAAATCTCATGCAACAGCAGGTAGAAATTCTTGTAGTTGGTATTTAAATTTCAGCAAAAACTTTCTCCTTTATATTAATTTTGTAAGTTTTGCTTGTGTTTGACTTATTTGTCTAGTTTTGAAAATTATAAAAGCTACGAATTTAAAGGATTTCTGTATATGATATGGGGAAAATTACTTTTCCTTGAGAAGGAAAATCTATATTCATTGTTCAAGTTTGAGATACATTGGCTTTAGAATTCAAACATAAGAGGATTCAGTTTCTTCATTTACAAAATGGCCCAATAATACTTTTAGATCACAGGTGATTAAAATAATATGATGCCTTACTTCAATAAATAGTAGCTGCTGTTAATGTCATTACCATTATTATATTTATTATTAATAAATTACTTAGATGTTGCTTTCCTACATACTATCAAGCAGCTCACTCCACTTTACAAATTGTGCCATGGATTGCTATGTCTTTCTATTTTGATTTACTTTACCTAAGAACCAAAACTTAGTCAACAGTTCTTTCTTCTCTCTTAAAGACTAATAGATTTCACATCTCTGCAAAACATATGCAGTATGCACATGTAGTATATTTTCACATTTTCTAAACCTCTAGATTCTTCTCTCAATCTGTTTCACTATTTTTTTAATATCCACTCAATTTGAAGGGATCTAATTCAGATCTAGTTCCATCTAGCTATGCGACTGACTAATCTTGGGCAAAGAACTTGAATCACTGTGGATCTCAGTTTCCTTAGCTATGGATCTAGTGCATTCATTAGATAGTATCCAACCTATCAGTTATCTCTCATTATATGATTCAGGATTCCTTCTTAACCGTAAGTATTTCCAACCCTATCTCTGCTCAATCTGACTGTCCCCATAATCTTTCTTAAGTGAATGTGAAATGTCTCCTCCTCAAAGAAGTATTGCTTCTCAATCTTAGAGACAATTCTCTTCAGATATACATGGGGCACTTCCCTGGCCAATTTTCCCCAAATCTTCTCTTTAACTATATACTGCTGCATAGGAGGTGCTCTATTTGTCAGTTATAAAAAGTAACCATAGTTTTCCAATGCTATAAACAAACTATTGCTTTAACAACCTTGTCAGTTATTTATCTCATTACAACACAATATAGCTTCATGGGTGTTACAAGGATTTGGATGTGATTGATATCCCTCCATTTTTTGCAAGCTTAGTGATCATGTCATGGCAGTGACATGATCGAACCTTTAGGAGTTGGGGCCTAGTGAGTGAAGAACAATTAGGTCCCTAGTTATATCCCTTAAGAGGGGTTAGGTAGCTCCTGTGGGACCCTAGTTAGTTCCTCCAAAACTAAGTTGCTATAAAACAGAGAAGCTATGTGTGGTGGTACACACCTGTCACTCCAGCGCTCAGGAGCTGAGGCAGAGGATCACTGCAAGTTTGAGGACAACCTGGATTACATGGCAAGACTGTGTCTCGAAAGAAAGAAAGAAAGAAAGAAAGAAAGAAAGAAAGAAAGAGAAAAAACCTGATCCTTAAGTTTTTCTGACTTCCGGTTTCACCACATGATCCTTTCTTCTTGCCCACCCTTACACCATGATGCTATTTACCACAATGTGGTGCAGAAAAGGGGACACCCATCAGAAGCCAGCCAAATGGATGGAGCTCGCTGGCCCCAGGTTTTCACTCTCCAAAACTGTGAGTTAAATACTGCTCTTTATAAAGTCCCCACGCCCCAGGTATTTTGTTATAGCACTAGAAAATAGATGAGTATAATGGGCAGGTGTGTGTGTGTGTGTGTGTGTGTGTGTGTATATAATAATAATAATAATAATTATTATTATTATTATTTTGGTACTGAGGATCAAACTCACTACCTCATGCTTCCCAGGCAGGTGCTTATGCTGCTGAGCTAAATCTCTAGCCCTACATTTGTACTTTTAATCAAGCAAAACTAATGCCACAATACTTTTCACAAATTAGGCAGTTAATAAAAGGTAACTGATTAAGTAATTTTCCTATATTTTCAGAACTGTATACCCTAGTTTACTGAAACATTAATTTTTAGTTGGTAACTCCTTAAATGAAGAGTTAAGAGCTTCAAATTCTGGTTTTGTTTACTGTGTTAATGTACTATAAAACTTTGACAATACATCTCAACTAGTTCCTTTATGAAATGAATCTACTTAACTTAAAGAGCTGTTCCATTTTTTTTTTAAAAAAAGAAGAATTTAAAAGTCTTATAAAAATGCTTAATGAGGGTCCAGAGATAGAGCTCAGCAGCACAAGTACCTGCCTGGCAGGTGTGAGGTCATGAATTCGATCCCTGGTCCCCCCCACTCCTCCAAAAAAAGTTTAGTAACATTATTTTCATAGCTCTAAGACCCAAGGTAGAAGGACTAAAATGATTTTTATTTTGTACTTAACCCTAACAGCATCACAAATAAACATCCATTCCATCTGAATTTCTTGGTGGAATTATCTTAATAGTACCATTCAAACACAATAACTTTTTGATAAGGACAATGATAATCTTCCACATTACCTCAAATGCTCAGAAGATTTAAACTTTTCATTGGATCTACCTACCATATTTGTAGAAGATATTTTGTTATAAGACTTTTTATGCTTTTTATGTTGTTTATTATTACATCTTTAATCACAATGTAATCAACCTATGGGATAGTACCCTGATCCATACATAAATCGCTATCTCTTCTGTTACACTAATATATAACCATTTTAAACAACACTACAATGACATTTAGAATGTGTGAGAACAGTATAAACAACCAACCAACAAACCTTTACTAAATTTAACCCTTAGTCAATTTTACATATCATAACCTCAAATTTTAAACTTTAAAAGAACTTATTAGTATACAATACTGCTTAAGAAAAGGTCTCCAAAATCAGATTCTATCTTTATGGTTCTTGGTTGGTAAATTTTAATTTTGCTAGAGACTTATGAAACATGAGCCAATATGAACAAGCCTAGACTTTTCCCTTTGTAGCATCACTAATGATGTCACTTCTGTTCTGTGATGTAGGATTTGTTGGAAAACTTGTACTCCCTCTACTGACCACAGGAAATGTCAGCCAAAGCAAAAAAAAATGTTTAATTTGCTATACATGTGATTATTTTGGTGGTTAAGAATCCAACAGAGAATTTTGCATTCATTTTCTATGGCAAATGTGAAAGTGGAAATAGAAAATTTTGTTTGATATATTTCTCAATTTGTGGTCTTTTTAAATTCTTAAATCAACTGATCAGACTATCAAAGACTGCCTGGGATAGTCTGATAAACATTTAAAATTCTTACAAAATAATTATTTAGAGTATTGTCTTAATTGTTAATTTATCTTGACTATTAAGAGGAAAATATATAACTGCATATCAGGATTTGGGTCAGAGTTCAGAGTAGTTAAACATTTAAAACTAATTATTCCAGATGTTAGGCTGATCATAATTACACCAGTGTTGAAGTGTTCAACTATGCATTGTTGTCTCCAGGGCATAGATTATATCTAATTCCCATGCTTGATTGAGAACTTCAGTGTTAGAATCTAATAACCATGTACAAGGAAACCTGTTCAGAATTATACCTCAAGGAATAATTCTATATCTTATAACCACTGAGCACATCAATGTAAAACCAACTAAAACATTAACTGCTATTCTTAATGTTCACAGAGCCTTCAATATTTAGTACTGCTGATTCTCCTTGATTTATTTAGAAGTACGCTTGCAGCAAAAGAAGATAATCAGAAACTAGGGATGTAGGTCAGTAGTCGAGCTCATGCTTACCATGCATGAGGCCCAAGGTTAGGTTCCCAGTGCCATAAAAAAAGAAAGAAAAATAAAAAGAAGGAAAGAAAGAAAGAACGAGAATCATTCAACCTCTGCTAGCTTAATACAAAAAATGCCAAATGAATTTACAATTTTTAAAATGATATAAAATAGACTGGCTTTGGAATATCTTTTTAGCTCTCCTGTTTTTCCTCTGTCACATCTGAACTTCCTGAATTGTAAATATTATTGCTGTAAGATCAAAAAATGCTCACTAATATTAGTATTAGCTTAAGTAAAATATGACTTAAAGGTAAATTCACCTGAACTATATTCATGGACTGTGTTCCAACAGCAACAATTATTGGAATGATCACAGATTTGGATTCTATGCTCGCTTCTAATAGAGGCGAGAATTGACCACAGTCACATAGGTGATAATTTTCCTTAATTTAAATATCACTTGTTAGTTTGCTCACTACAGAAATAAATGTTATTAAATTACATTAATTGCTGCCAAAAATTATCAAACACAATAATTAATGGAAACTACAATATTTCAAAATCACTAATAGGACAGAGCATGCCCTTTTTTTTTGAGACGTTAAGAATTCAAATTCATTAAAGGAATCTATATATGTATCTGCTATTTAGGGACAACAATTGGTTCTTCAATACAATGGATTCAAAAGCCAGTGATTTTCAATCATGTCATCTCAGTGATTAACCAGAACTACACAGGCTGCTTCAACCTGAAGAACCACTAGGGACAAATGAGCCTTCCACAGATTTTAAGGAATGCAGGCAGGAATCCAGAGAGAACTCTGTCATATATACACGTTTCTCTCTCATTCCCACCTTTCTTTCCTTCGTCTGTCCCTCTGATAGTTAATATAAAATCCTGACCTCTTTCTAGTCTTGAATTCATGGTTTTGCTGATCAGGAAGCACCCGAGGGAGCCTACCTGCTGTATACACGTCTCTACAGTTTAGAAAACCTCTTTTGCTCTTCCCTGAGTGTCTGTTCACATTCAACTCTTAAGATTTAACACTTTGAATTTCAAATTCTGTTAGATACATGTGAAGCTCAGCCTACCCATGGCTGCAGTGAGCTACTACTAAAGCCTTTTTGTTTAATAATGGAACATATGCTTTTCATACCCATTCTTTTTCTAAAGGAAATTCCAGAGAGGAAAACTATATTTGAGAAAGGAGAGGAATGACTGAGTTTTATATAGAAAGGCATTGGTCCATATCCAAATATTATCAGAGTAAAGATGTGAAGACAGTTTTCAAAGCTATACTTCAGATTCTGATCAAATTTCTAACATCTACAATCAAATGCAAAAGCTTTTCAGATTGTGGAACTTTTACTTTCCCCAATGTTTAATGGATTTCAAAGTAGTTTTTAATATAAATCTGATTATACACTGGCTGTTCACTATTCATTCAGCTTTAAAACATAAAGGAATGTTAGCTGCCCAGCATGCAATGAAGGAAATAACCAGAAACTCTTCAACAATGAAACTGAGAATAGCTGGGCATAGTGGTGCAAACCTGTAACCCTAGCACTTTGGATGCTGAGGCAGGAGGATTGCTACAAATTCAAGTTCAGTCTGGGCTAGATACTGAGTTCAAGGCTGATCTAAACTACATCACAAACCTTGTTTCAACAAAAAAAAAAAATTGAAGTATCTCTGAAGCTTTCTATCCAAACATAGTTGACCGCGTGGTAGGAACCCAAACATTAAATGACTGGTTTAGACAAGTCATTCTGAAACTGAACTATATATTCATAAGAATCACTAGGAAATGATTTAAAATTTGTGATTTTTAAAGTCATAGACTTTAAAAATTGATTCTCAGGCTGTTTTCTTTTAACTAGTAACCAATATACTATAACTTCTGTTATATAATATATAGCCCTAAAGAGCAGGCTTTCACATCATGAAAACCACTGTCCAAATTGCCAATTCAAACTGTTATGTAAAAGAGATAACTGACAAAACAAAGTGAAATGCTGATGGAGGGGGAAATATCGGTGTGAAAACATATATAGACTCTTCTCAGGAGTTTTTGATAAGTAATAGGAGTTCAATCACTGTAGCAATAGACCCAACACCTTTTACAAGCATACATGCCTTTCACTTTATGCAATGACTAAAATATTAAAGTGGCTTACTAAAAATGCCCATGCCATCTCAGTTAAATGAATGAGAGGCAAAGGGGCCTCCGGCTTTCCTTCTATCTGTAGGCTGCAGGAAGGAAGAGTTCTAGACAGAAAGGACATCATCTCACTTTCATAATACAAAGTAAGACGTTAGGGCAGCTTTGCTTAAACCCACAGATCTTCAGCAAGTTAACTACTTGACTATTCTACCATACATAGCAGTTTCTCCCCTTCAAGGAGACAAGAAATCAAAATAGCACATTCTAAGGACTATGAGGACCAGTAGAACTGCCTGGATCTTTTCTGTGCCACTTCTGCGATTCCCTTGAAGAAAAAGATAACAAATGAGGGACCACAACAACCTCTCAGCTGCTCAGATGTTTTCTCTTCTAAGAGCAATTTCCAAAAATTTCATTTCTCCACCAAGCTATACTTAATGTAGTGAAAGGGGAGTCTGTCCCCTAACTCTCTCCTATCAAACACTTTCACCAGATGTACTAGTGCATGCCTGTATTCCAGAAGGCTGAGGCAGGAAGATCACAAGTTTGTGGCCGACCTTGTTTCAAATAAAGATTAAAAAAAAAAAAATAGGAATGTAGCTAGGTGGTACAGCACTTGCCTAAAATGTGCAAGGCCCCTGGATTCACTCTCCAGGAACACAACAAACAAACACACAAATTCCACTACACAACATATACTACAATATAAATATTCTAATCAGAAGTTTAATGATAGGACAAGTTGCCTCATGACAGTATAAATTTTCACTAATTTGATTGTAGTAATGTATCAGTAGTTCCTTGTAATAGCTATAAAATTTTAGAGGGCAGAAATTCTTTCCCCTTGCTCTGTATTTCATCTGTCTCAGATCACTAATTCACAATTAAATGCCAACGGAGCAGAAGAGAAGCTGTGGGTGTCAGTTATTCTGCTTGCTGCATTCCCCTCTCCAGCTCTGCCTGGATCCAGTGTCCAGCTCTCTCAGTCTTGATCAGCGCCTGTGGTAGATTGACAACTGGTGGTCAACTTGTAATACCAGCTGAATTGAATCATTGTGTGGTGCTGGGTGTGAAGGGCCCACCTGAGGATTGTTGCCAAAATAGAAAGGAGAACTGAGAGGAAGAAGTGGTGCTGTTGGTTCTCCTGCTACTGTAGGCTCTCCTGGAGGGGCTTGTTGAGCTCCTTTCCTACTGTGAACATGGCTGTTCTCATCGTCAGAGGAGCTCAGGAAGCTCAGGACCTTGTTGTCGCTCAGAAAGGCTGTGGTTCACTTTGGGGGAGCTCCGGTTCATACTTTGAACATCACTTTCTGGCTCCGGAGGGGAAAATAGTATGTTGTTAAATCTTCAGGAGAAGCTTGTCACACTGGCTTCTCGATATGAACTTGGCTGTTGTCATTGTCAGAGGAATTTGGGACCTCGTTGTTACCGAGGATGGCTGTCGTACTTTTTGGGGGAGCGCTGGTCCTTAGTTTGAGTATCACTTCTTGGCCAGTACAGGTCCCTCAGCCTGGTGTCACAGATCCTTCATCCCACTGGCACAGACTTTCTTGCTTCCACCGCTGACCTTTGGGCCTTCCAGCACAGATATGTAAAACAGACTTGCATCATCTGGCTCTGTTGTGGGCTCCAGGCCTCTCTAGGTGGACTCATGGGGGCCAGTGTCATGGCTCCCGGTCTTCAGCAGCCGTGGGACCTAAGCCCTCAGCTGGATTCTTTGGGTCTCAATATGGGGACAGATTTATACTTCTTGTATTTAACTCTTTGGGTGACCATTATATAATAATACTACAAATTATGTCATGTGTTGTCTTATTCTTCTAGCAATCCCTGACTACGGCAATGCCCTGGCAGCTGACTGCTGTGGCCTACTCTATCGTTTGGGTTTCCTTGCCCTCTGTTTCCAATGGAGATTTGCCATGAAGAGGTATCAGCAGAAGATGAGATGAGATTATGGGAGGGAAAACAATGGTAAAATATTTATCCTCACATATTACTGCATTCTACCTTGCAGTCAATCTGAGAGTAGCCATAGTGTCCATTAGGCAGCCCCTTTTCCATGGTCCTAAGCAGTCACCAGCTTCCACTAATATAGTTTGTTCCCTTGCCTCTTCACATGGAAGGGAAGCTATAACTTCCTACTATCACTAGTCCCTGGTTACATCACCATCTCCTGTTGACTCTTTTAATGCTACCCACACCTCTACAACTAATCTCTTCATTAAATTGCTAAATCTTTTTTTATTTCCTGCCATGACCCTGTGGACTTTTAACATATTTCCACTCACCTGAACCACCAATGATACATGCATTACTGTCTCGCTGGGTGATTTGTACAGCTGGTGGTACAAGTGGTACAGCTATGCATGAGACAGTCATATATGTACCATCAGTGGTTCAAGCCACTCAGCAGCAAGAATATGAACTATGGTTCTGTCATTAACATATTAATGTGAGTTATTATGTCAGTTACTTTTCTCTCATTGCTCAGACAAAATATCCAATATCCAAAATTAAGGAAAGGTTATTTAGCTCACAATTTGTGGAGGTTTCAGTTTATAATCAGCCAGCTCCAAAGGCACAGTGGCTCATGGCAGAGGAACACAAACAGTTCATGGAGGCAGAAGATAGTAAAAGCAACAAGAGAAAAAAGGGAGGAGTATAAGAGAAAGGACTCTGTTCCTTATATTGCTTGTAGGTAATGCCCACCCTAGGGTGGGTGTAGCACTCACACCTTTAATTCCAGAATTGGACCATGAATCAATCACAAATTCTAGAGGCCTACCTCCATGACTGCATGAGGCTTTGGGGGGACAGCCAGACAAAAACTATAACAGTCACTAAAAACTCTTCAATCCTTGAAAAAGAAAAATGTGCTTTACCCTTTTCATGTAAAGCATAAACTCTTTGCTTAATATCATGAGTTAAAATAAAACTAAGATAGTCTGCAGAAGATCATTCAGAGATCTCTGGTTAAAGCAAGGGAAGAAAGAAAAATATTTTAGGTAACACTAGAACAATGCATGTATTTTCAAAATGGTCAAGGAAATCATACTAATCAAGAAAATTAATCTTCTTTTGGGAAAAGCAATTAATAATTTCACAGAGTATATCAGCATGTATTTTTTAAAAAGTCCCACAGAAGTCAACCCCAAGATCTATTCAACTTAGTATACAGCAACAACTAATTTATCACCTAAGCGAAAACCTAACAAACTGTATCAACCGAACCCTAAAAATAAAACAACAAAAAAAGAAGTAAAAACAATAATAAAACTAGTGCTAATAATTCTGCCCTCTCCTCTTTGTAAATTCAACAAGACAAGAGCAAATCTAAAGACTATAACTGGTTATTTCCTATCCTTTATCCCAGTTCCTTTCCCTCTAGTAATTACGACAACTACTAGATATCATTTTGGCCTATTATTGTTATAGAAAAAACTGGATAGTCTATGAAAACTTAAATTTAAAGTCATTAACTACTAATATTGCTGTCAACACATTTATCTCTATTGTTGCTATACAATACTTTTAACACAAATAAGAGAATGACTTCCTTTTCTTTAAAGTTTTTTCTTATAATAAGCTTGTCATCCAACCCATGGAACAAAATGGAGCACGTACAAGGAGTTGCTAATCAGCATTCAGAAAGAGGATCTTTTTCGTTGTGCAGGTCTGTCTCCATGCATTTGCCAAAAGAATGTCTTTTTCCAAGTATAAAACACTTAATTTTCTTTTCTTTTTTTTTTTTAATTTTATTTAAAAGGAAAAAGAGAAAAACACAAAACAAAACAAAGTGGTATAAGGGTACGAGTAATACAGAACTACGAAAAAAAAAACAGTAAGAAATCACCTTAATAGATTATATATTATCATCTAAGAAATACTTGCTCAAATCACAGTATCAAAGAATACAAAGTGGACATTCAAACAGTGAGACTGCAAACAGTTGTGTTCAATGAACCAAACAAAAACATTAATATGGTCAGCTATTTAACACCCCTAAACACACTTGCTGTTGTATCCTTTAGAGCATTTTTTCCCTCTCTTTTTTACAACAAAATGTACACATTTTGGGTTTTATTACTCCTTAGTTCTTATTACTTTTCTTGGGGGGAGAGAATAAAGTCAAATATGGCAAAACAACACTGTCAGTCAAGACCAAGGATAGACATAGCACTTGATGTAAAAACAGACTACAAGGTTATCAACAATGGTTATCAACAATGTCTCTTGTTTCCTTAAAAAGAATTGTCTATCTCATTAGAAATTAAAAGTTGAACAAAACAGCAGAGAACAAGACCAATAAAACTTAAGCATTATAAACATTACAGGACTTCGAAAACAGACAATAGTCAAACCAGAATGGGCATCTTAGTGAATCTTATTGCCTTCAAAGTAGTTGCCTATACCATCAAACTTGATACTATCATACAGAATGGAACAGAGTCTAAACAGTCAAAACAAGATAGTGTGAGTATTACAAGACTTCAAAACAAGTTAATAGGAAATCAAAAAAAGTTACTATTATATATCCTGCTAATTTTTTTAATTTTTCCCCTTAATTAAAACAAACATAAGAAATAACTAAATAATTTTTTTAAGGAATAAGGGAGAGATTGAGATAAAATAGGACATAACAATATAACAATACAGGTCAAAGCATGACTGTTTCAGCAACCTAGTGCTTCACCAACAAATAACCTGAATTAATAGTAGTTACCATAGTGTCTGTCTTTTACCTTGAAGTATTTGAATAAAACTTCATACACTATAGCTTCAAATATTTCCATATCAAGAAGCCCAGAATAAAGCCTTTCCAATTAATAAGTGAAAACTTTGTAAGGCTTCAAGGCCACATAATGGGGAATCATGATTACCACATATTTTTATATATTTGAATCATTACTTACATTAGGGAAACTATTCGGTATTTACACATGCGAGATTGATTTATTTTACTTATGAGTATGGTCTCAAGCTGCGCCCATTTATTGATGAATATCTCAATGTGATCCTTCTTTATAGCTGAATAATACTCCATTGTATGGAAATACCACAACTTTTTTTATCCATTCCTCAGTTGATGGACACTTGGGTTGTTTCCAAGATCTGGCGATTACAAATTGTGCTGCTATAAACATAGGTGCACATATATCACTGTGGTATGATGCTTTCAGTTCTTCTGGGAATATGCCTAGAAGTCGAATAGCTGGAATAAATGGGACTTCCAATCCCAGCTTTTTGAGAAATCTCCAGACTGACCTCCACAAAGGCTGCACCAGTGTACACTCCCACCAACAGTGTAGGAGAGTTCCTTTTTCCCCACAGCCTCTCCAGCATTTGTTGTTGTTGGTTTTCTTGATCCTGGCCATTCTTTCAGGAGTGAGATGGTATCTCCGTGTGGTTTTAATTTGCATTTCTCTAATGACCAATGATGATGAACATTTTTTCATGTATTTATTTGCCATTTGCATTCCTTCATCTGAGAAGTGCGTATTCATCTCAGATGCCCATTTTTGGATTGGATCTTTGAATTTTGGGGGTCTGAGTTTTCTAATTCTTTATATGTTTTAGACAAGAGTCCCTTGCCTGAGAGAGAGTTCACTAAAATCTTTTCCCAGTGTGTGGGTTTTCTTTTCACTATGCTGGAGATTTCTTTTGACATGCAGAAACTTTTTAATAAGAAGTGGTCCCAGTTATTGATTCTGGGAAGTATTTCCTGTGCGGTTTGAGTCCTGTTCATGAATTCTCTGCCTACTCCTATGTCTTCAAGGTTTCTACCCAATTTGTCTTCCAATAGATTTAGTGTTTCTGTTTTAATATTCAGATCTTTGACCCATTTAGATTTTAATTTAGTACATGGTGATAGACATGGGTCTAGCTTTAGTTTTCAGCAAATGGAGAGCCAGTTTTTCCAGCACCATTTATTAAAGAGACTGTCCTTCTTCCAGTGAACCTGCTTGGCTCCTTTATCAAAGATAAGGTGCTTGAGTGTGTTTGTAGTTGTGGTTATATCTTCTAATCTATTCCATTGATCTTCGGCTCTGTTTTGATTCCAATACCATGTTGATTTTACTACTGTTGCTTTGTAGTATAACTTCAAGTCAGGGGTTGTGATGCCTCCTGCCTTGCCTTTGCTGCTTAGAATTGCCTTTGCTATTCTAGGTCTCTTCTGGTTCCAGATGAAATTTAGGAGTGATTTCTCTAGATCTCTAAGGTATGTTGACGATATTTTTATTGGGGTTGCATTGAATCTGTATAACAGTTTTGGGAGAATGGCCATTTTCACAATGTTTGTTCTTCCTATCCATGAGCAAGGGATGTCTTTCATTTTCTGAGATCATCTTCAATTTCTTTTTTCAGTGTATTATAATTTTCCCTGTATAGGTCTTTCACTTCTTTCGTAAGAGTAATTCCTAAATATTTCAGTTTTTTGCTTGCTAATGTGAAGAGTGTGGTTTCTCTTATTTCCCTCTCTGTGATTTTGTTGTTCATGTATAGGAATGCTATTGATTTCTGAGTATTGATTTTGTATCCAGCCACATTACTGAATTTATTTATTGTATCTAAGAGTCTTTCAATGGAGTTTAGAGGGTCTTCTATGTAGAGTATCGTGTCATCTGCAAACAATGATAATTTAACTTTTTCTTTTCCCATCTTTACCCCTTTTATTTCTCTCTCTTGCCTAATTGCTCTGGCTAGTACTTCCAGTACTATATTAAATAGGAGTGGTGATAAAGGACATCCTTGTCTTGTGCCTGATTTTAAAATAAAGGCTTTCAATTTTTGGCCATTTAGTATGATGCTGGCTGTTGGTTTGTCATAAATGGCCTTTATTATATTGAGGTAAAGACCATCTATTCCAATTTTCTGTAAAGTTCTTATCATGAATAAATGTTGGACCTTATCGAAGGCTTTTTCTGCATCTATGTGATTCTTATTTTTGGCTTTATTGTATGGTGGATTACATTTATTGATTTACGTATGTTGAACCATCCTTGCATTCCTGGGATGAATCCCACTTGGTCATGGTATATAATCTTCTTGATGATTTGCTGCATCTTATTTGCCAATATTTTTTTGAGGATTTTTGCATCTGTGTTCATTAGGGAGATTGGTCTATAGTTCTCTTTTTTAGTTGGGTCTTTCTCAGGTTTTGGTACTAGAGTAATATTTGTTTCCAGGAATGACTTAGGAAGGAATGCTTCACTTTCAATTTCATTGAATAGTTTGAGGAGTGTCGGCATTAGGTCTTCTTTGTATTTCTTGTAGAATTCTGCAGTGAATCCATCTGGGCCTGAGCTCTTCTTGGTGGGTAAGGATTTAATTACATTTTTAATTTCATTAACAGAGATTGGGTTATTCAACAGTTTTACATCCTCTTGATCTAGCTTTGGTACTTCATATGTTTCTAAGAATCTGTCTATTTCTTCTGTGTTATCAAACTTTTGAGGGTAGAGGTTTTCAAAATAGGTGTTGATGATCTTCTGTATTTCTATTGGGTCTGTAGTGATTTCTCGTTTTTCATTTCTTATTGCATGAATTTGAGCTTTTTCTTCCCTTTTTTTAGTAAGGTTGGCTAGGGGCTTATCGATTTTATTTATTCTTTCAAAGAACCAACTCTTTGATTCGTTGATTCTTTGGATTGTTTTCTTAGTCTCTACTGCATTGATTTCTGCTCTGATTTTTATAATTTCCTCTCTTCTTTTGGCTTTGGGCTTGACTTGCTCTTCTTTTTCTAGCTATTGGAGGTGTAGCATCAAGTTATTTATTTGTATTCGTTCTGATTTCCTGATGTGGGAACTCAGTGCAATAAATTTTCCACTCAGGACGGCTTTCATTGCATCCCACAAATTCCGATAAGTTGTATCTGCATTTTCATTTTCTTTTAGGTATTGTTTAATTTCTTCTTTAATTTCTCCTGTGACCCACTGATTACTCAAGAGTGTGTTATTCAGTTTCCATGTGTTTGGGGATTTTTGCCGTATCATTTATCATTAATTTCTAATTTCAGAGCGCTATGATCCGATAACATGCAAGGGATGATTTCAACTCTTTTGCATTTGTTTAAATATGTTCTGTGAGCTAATATATGGTCTATGTTAGAGAATGATCCATGGACTGCTGAGAAGAATGTGTATTCTGATGTTGTTGGGTGGAACATTCTGTATATGTCTATTAAACCCATTTTTTCGCAGGTGTGATTCAGATCTGTTATTTCTTTGCTCATTTTCTGTCTGGTTGATCTGTCCCTTGGTGTCAATGGCGTATTAAGGTCTTCTGTTACAATTGTGTTACTGATAATTTGAGTTTTCATTTCTGTTAATAGTTGTTCTATATAACTGGGTGCTCTGGAGTTTGGTGCATATATATTTAAGATAGTTATCTCTTCCTCCTGGAGTTTTCCCCTAACGAGTATGTAGTGACCTTCTTTGTCCTTTATGATAACTGTTGGTTTAAAGTTCACGTTGTCTGCAAACAGAATGGCTACTCCTGCCTTTTTTTGGATTCCTGCTGCATGAAGTATTGTTTTCCATCCCTTGACTTTCAGTCTGTGAGTATCCTTCTGGGTTAGATGGGTTTCCTGTAAACAGCATATGGTTGGATTTTGTTTCTTGATCCATTCTGCTAGTCTGTGTCTTTTGATTGGTGCATTGAGACCATTTACATTAATGGTTATTACTGTTAAATGCTGGTTAATTGTAGGAATGTTATCTCTCTGCTGTTGCATCTTTATCTTTCGGTTCTGTTTAATTATTTGCTTTGCTTAGTGGTTTTTTCCCTTTGTGTATCTAAACTGTCTTTCAATATTTTTTGCAGGGTTGGTTTGGTGTTCATGAAGTTCTTCAGCTGTTCTTTGTCATGGAAGTATCGTATTTCACCATCTATTTTGAATGATAGTTTTGCAGGATATATCAGTCTAGGTTGGAAATCATTTTGCTTTAGGATCTGGAATACTTCACTCCATGCTCTTCTTGAAATTATTGTTTGTGCTGAGGAGTCTGCTGTGATTCTGATAGGTTTTCCTTTATAAGTGATCTGTCTTTTCTGTCTGACAGCTTTTAATAATCTATTCTTGTGTTGGATTTCTGGGATGGTGATTATTATATGTCTGGGTGTAGTTTTATTTTGGTTATAACTATTTGGAGTTCTATATGCTTCACTGATCCTGATGTCGGTTTCTGATCTCATGCTTGGGAAATTTTCATCTATTACTTCTCTAAATATCCTCTTGACATCCTTTATGTTGTCTCCTTCTTTTTCATTAACCCCTATCATTATAATGTTATTTTTCTTTGCATCGTCTTGCAGTTGTTGAATTGTTGTTTCCTGATTACTTGTTATTTTTAAAAGATCTTTCCTTTCCTGTTCACTAGCTGCAATCCTGTCTTCAAGGTCTGAAATTCTATCTTCACTTTTATTGAGGCGGTTTTTACAACTTTCAGTGGAGTTTTTTATTTCCTGTATATCTCTGTGTATCTGCATTATGTATTCTGTTTGTTTCTTATATTGCTCGTCTAGGGATTCTATCTTTTTGTTTAGTTCCTCCAATTTTTTAATCTGTGTTTTCTTTAGATATATTCAGAATCTCTTTCATTTCTTTTATCATTTCTTCTTTTACCTGGGAGATTATTTCGAGTTTGAATTTCTTTAAAGCTTCCTGGAGTTACTTGTTAATTTCAGTAGCAATTGTGTCCAATATTTGAGGTGAATGGCATATATTTTCTTCTATATACTTTGCTCCTAGGGTTTCTTGAGATGGGCTGGAGGTTTGAGGTTGTAATTTGGTCTTTCGTTTTGTCATTTTCCTATATTTCTGTGTTTTAAGTGTTATTTGAAAGCTTCCTCAGGATCTGTTGGAAATCCCCTTCTATGTTTGCAGCTATTGAGACTCTGGCACCACGCTACCCCAAGCCACTGGGCCTGCAGAACCAATGGCCCTCCTCTGCCTGCTCAGAACTCCGCAGTTCCAGACAAGCTGGGCCTCAGGGACACTGTGCGCCCACCTGCCCCTTGGAAGCTCCATAGCTCTCCAATCACAGCCGGGATGTGGAGGCAGATGTAGAGGCCTCAAACCCACCTCTCCACTTCACTGCACCTGGAAGCCTGGAGGGACCCAAACAGTCTGGGCTCTGGGCAGAGTGTGCTGAGCACTCTCCACGGGGCTGCAGGGCCTCAGGAACCACGATGTCCACCGCCCGCCGAGACATCCACAGTCCTCCAGACACACAGGGAGGCCGATGCAGGCGCCCCAGATCCACCCAGCCCCTCCTCTGCACACCGATGGTAAGGTGCGGGAGGCCCAAACAGCCTGGGCTCTGGGGATAGTGTGGGCCCGCCCACCCATTATCAGCTCAGCAGTTCTCCAAGTGCAGCTGGGGTGGGCAGGCAGATGTAGAGGCCTCAAACCCACTTCTCCACTTCACTGCACCTGGAAGCCTGGAGGGTCTGGAACAGTCTGGGATTTGGGCAGAGTGCACTGAGCACTCGCCACAGGCCACGGTGCCTCAGGAACGTGCGATCCCTCCCTGCATGCTGAGATATCCACAGTCCTCCAGACACTTGGGGAAGCTGATCAGGCGCCCCAGATCCGCCAAGCCCCTCCTCTGCACACCGATGGCTAGGCGGGGCGTTAATTTTATTTTCAACATGGATTCAAAAGAAATGCAATGCTGATACAAAGGTTCTTTCAAATTCAAAACATTTCACTAACACCAACACCCGCCCCATCTGCCCAAAAGCTCTAAGTTTTCAAGTGAACTTTTGCATTATCTCACTTGATCCTTGCAAGTCTGTGTGGGGCAGGCAGGTGTTCTGCGGGTAAGGCTAGAGTCAAGAGGCAGTTACCACCTTTGTAAACATTATGGCAGATAAATTCACAGAATTCTTATCTTACAAGAGACCACTGCTAGTGAGTCTCATTAGAAATTTAATGTAGAGTCAGCATGTAACCAAATAGAGCCTATACACACACACTATTATCTGAAGACACAGACATGAAGGGAATACTAAAAGGCATCAACGGAGCACAAAATATTACATATAGTAAAGCAAAAAAATAGCATAAATATCTAAAATTAAAGTACATTTCTCTCACAAGGGAGGTAAAATATGATATATGTTTTTTAAAAATGCTTCCTTTAACTATACCATAGAAAAAGTACTTGAGTGAATGTGTGGTGGGGGATGGTGATAGGAATGAGTCAGTGAGAGGTAAGAAAGATAAGGAGGAAAAAATCTCTTCATATAAATGGTAATAACTAGCCAGCCTAACTTTGTCATTCAGTCAATACTATTTGCATAGGCTCCCGCCCAAGGTAGTATAAGAAATATTAGAATGAGTAGGAAAAAATTCTTACTTTCAAGCAGTTTACAGCCTAATGGAAAAATAATACAGACACACAGATAAAACATTCAGTCATCAATATTTTCCTGAATAGTTGCAATAAGGTAGTAAGTTTGGAAATGCGATAAATAGAAAAAGGAATGTCACATAGCCTAGCCTCCCAGCTAGTAGCAGTGGGAAGACAAGGTAACAAAAGTGTGTAGGTGCTGGATGAGAAACATCACAAGTACAAGAGAAGTGGTTCAAATAATATGCTATGGTAATTCCAAAGTGGGAAAGATGATTAAAAACTTGTGGTTTGGGGAAGATGACAAAGTGGAGGCATTTGAATTAGCTAGCTTTTACAAGTTATGCAGATTTGAGTACCACTGGTTGAGGAGGAAAGACAGTCTACATAAGGGCCAAATGTACACACAGACAGAATCTGGAAAGAAAAGCAAAGAAAGTTATGGGGTGGAGGAATGTCCTGTATGAGGGATTCAGTGGGAAGGAACAGGAAGTCAAATGACACGGGTCCTCAAATGAGCCTAAAGAGTTTTTGTGATTCAGAGGATATGAAACATTGAAAAGGCTAAATACATAGTATTGTAAAAGAGTTCTAAAGTCAGTGATAATAAAGGAAGGGAAAATTACGAGTTGTAATTAGAGAACAGATATATAATTAACTTTGAAGGGCAAATATGATCCTGATAGGCTGTTCTAGATTATTAGGGGCCATTCTGCCTAAATCCTGGAAGCTGGTTCAAGTTTGCTAACTTCTTAGATACATGCATGATGAAATGACACAGGCCTGAATAAAATCCAGCTGTAATAACTAAGCCTTTAACAAACATCACACATAGACACTATCCCTATCCTTCCCCAAACTCTCCCTGACATCTTCTTGAGATATTATCTGCTGTTCTTTCCTTTGTTTCCTCTTTCCTTTTTTATCCTCTCTCCCTCTCTTCCTTTCATTATTTGTTTCTTAAATTCTTTTTCTGGTGGTGGAGATTGAGCACAGAGTCTTGTACAAGCTCAACACAACCACTCAACTATACCCCCAACGCTGGCATTTTTTTTCTAATTATAAGATACATATTCACTGTAGAAAATCTGATCTTATCAATTTTAATAGTGACATAAATAACCTATAATATGAATGCAGTAATACTAACTGCTATAATTTTACAGAGGGGTCAGATGTACCTAGAACAAGCCTAATGTTCAAGACAAATATGAGTAACACCGGTCTTTCAAAGAATCACTTGAGGGTCTACTCCTAAAAGTTAAAAAGAAACTGGTTCTAGATTATCTTCAGACTTTTCCTGGAATATGGGAGTTAAAGAAGCCTAAAATAATCTCTTTGGATTCACAAAAATTATTGAAGACAGTAAGTAATACAGACCACTGGATGGCCGTTAATCTTATAAGTATGCATATTCACTATAGGTTAGGGCATATTCATAGATAAGTTTTCATCAGGAAGTCACTTTGATTAATTTTCACATAAATGGATCTGAATGCACTAAAACTGAACTCAGAAAACCTGAGTCAAACACTGTTGGGTAGGTTATATATTAGGGCACCTTGATGTACAGAGTAAGAACAAGAGCTTTAAACTCAGTCAGAACTGATATTAACCTTAGCTATGGCCCACTGTAACTGTGTGATCTTGAGAAAGTTACCCATTCTAAGATTTAGGAAAACAGACATAACACCTGTGAGTTTCAAATATAAAAATTAATATGTAGAAGACTGTCATTAACTGGTAGCCACTGCAACACTGTATACTGTATGGTACCACTTCATACAGAAATAGACTGTCCTGAGGAATTAGCATTTTTAAATTAACTTTATAGACTATACAAATACATCTGTTCATTACTGTATCTAGACATTCCCCCCGAAACCTCATGCACTTATAGGTGGAGCTTTACAGAGCTGGCTGGATCTAGGGTATGTGATACCGACATTCAGGGTGTATGATACTAACTTAGTCCACTGATCAGAATTAGCATAGTTCTGGGCGTAGAGGATGGGAATGCCCACCCTGGGTGAGAGTAGTACCAGCCAAAGGGCTTGTGGCCTGTGAGAGAAAAGGGAAAGGGCGGCCTGCTTCTACCTCTGCTACTATTGCTTGCTCTCTTCTGCCTGCCAAAATACACTGCTTCTCCTCTGCTGCACGCCTTTGCCATGCCAACTGCCTCGGAGTCAGCTGTCTTTGAACTGAAATCGCTACAACCTGTGAGCTGAAATAAATCATTCTTCCTTTAACTTGTCAGGTATTTCCCAGCAATGAAAAAAGCAACTAAGATAATTATAGAGAATGTAGAAAGTTCTGATAAGCACTAATTTTAATCCCATAGTCCAGAAATAACTAAATTCATGAATTTTCAGAAGTATCTTTAGCAACTGGCCCAATTTTAAAAAAAATTAAGAGACTTAAGGAATGAAATATATGTTAAGCTTCTAGTTTCATTTTGAGGTTTCTTTTTCTTGTCAAAAAAAAAAAAAAGGAAAGAAAACAAGGTTTGGTGCTATCTGGAACATTCTATCATACATCTTATTTACACATTAAGGATTGCATCTATGAAAAGGTTTCACATTCCCCTCAAGCCCAAAGTCTCTCATATAATATTACTCAGCTACTACATAAAAAACTCTTACTAGCTAAATTTTAAGATGTTCGAAAGAAATTTTTAGGATACATAGTATTGTACTATGTACTAAAAGAAAGGGGAAAGAAATTCTAACCCTAGAACACAAGAAAAACTAATATAGGATAATTTAATTATAAATCTTTTTCTTTTCTTTTTTTTTTCGTCTTTTTTGTTTTTATCGGTACCAGGGATCGAACTCACGACTGCCTGCTTGCAAGGCAGGAGCTTATGCCGCTGAGCTAAATCCCCAGCCCCTAATTATAAATCTTGTCCAAATAGATGGTTATTACCTCATTTTAAAAAAAGCAAACAAAAAAATGCTTAGGGACTTCATTTATCTATGTTAAATATATTATACTTTTTCTAGTACCAAGACATGTCTCAGAGCATGAATGGTAATTTAGTCCATTTCATAAAAATCAATTGTTGATCAACATGTATAGTATAGACATTCTGGAAGCCTACAGTATACTCAATCTAGCTATTCCCCTCCTGGGTATTTTCCCAGAAAAATTGAATTGGTTATGTCACAGAGATATATGTACACCAATATTCATAGCAGGATAATTTGTGATAACTAAATCTTGGAGACAACCAAAATGCCCATCAACTGCAGGGTGGATAAATAAAATGTGGTATTTTTATACAATGGAATATTACTCAGCTATAAAAAGGATGATCTTGAGGCCTTTATAGGTAAATGGAGACAACTTGAAAATACCCTCATTAATGAAATAAACATGACTCACACTAGTAAATATCACATTGTCTCTCTAGTGTAAAAAAATTAAAAACTGACAGAATAATGTGATCCAAAAAGTATAATAGATATTGTGAAAGTGAAAGGGAAGGAAAGTGCTCTAAGGAGTATAACAGTATGTATGTGCGTAAGATAGATGATCATATTACTGAATTTCTGTTGGAACATTGAACAGAAGGATTTGCATCAATGTTTGAGTGTCTAGCCACTATTTACACTTTGATTTTGTGACTTTGGCAATATTTTTTAGGATGACAATGAGTAATGTATCAACTAGCGATTTTATGATGTTAATTTTTTTGAATTTGGTATTGTTCCACCCTTCTTTTATGTTTTTCCATTTTCTTTTCTTTCTTTAAAAAAAAAGAGAACAATATGCAATATACCAATCATTGGTAAATTTCTTTCATTCTGTTTTGAAAATCCTATATTATTATTTTGACTTTGCTGTTGTTTATATCTTTTGTTTTTTGTTTTCTTCCCTTCCCTTCTCATTTTCCATTGATTAATATTTTAAATATTACTTTTCTCAATTTTAGGATCCCACACTCTTTACTAGTGTAATCATTAAGTTTTATATACATTTAGATGGTTAACTCTATGCTATTATTGTTGAATAGTGTTCTATTCTTATTGGAAGCAAAGCAGGTCCATTTAGTATTATTTAGTGCTTATAATATAATTATAGATCTTTTATATGATTAAGGATGATATATTATTGAGTCTTAGGACATGTCAATATCCAGTGTGTCTTTGATGCTATTATTGTTGCTGATTTTATTACGATAGCCAGATGACATAGTTGTTATCAACTGATTTTCTCTGCATGCTAACAGCAGACTGCCTTGCTGTATTAACTATATCATTGTCCACTACTGGAGAACTGGGTACTGAGCCAAATATACTATAGCCTCCCCTTCTAAATAAATAGAGATGTTAAGATTCTGGGGCAGGAACAGAAAAGTCAGTGCCTCCTGAGAATCTGCCATGCAGGGACTGGGAAGATCCAAGCAGCCAACCGGCCAGCCTTTCTGGTGAGCCATGCAAGCTGTGTGGCTTCCAAGAAGATAAAAGTCAAAGCCTCCCATGAGCCTACCAGTATGCAGGCTGAGAATCAAACACACACACACACACACACACACACACACACACACACACACACACACACCTACATCGCTCCAGCCCGCCTTGCCCTTGTAAGCAACCGTCTGGTTCTGGTTTGGAGGACAGGCTGAGTTAATAGCAACTAAGGTACATAAAGCAACTAAATGTACAATTTGGTTGATTTTGCACACCTGGGGCTGGCAATCTGAGCATCTCTTTGAAGGATGACAGTATAGAATATAGCAAATATGGGGGATTTCCTTCTATCTTGTCTTTGAAATCCAATATTAGTCTCACTGTTTTCTTTTGTTCTGATTGTTTTGCTTTATTCAGTATTTTGTTGATTGGTTTTATTCTGTTTTGTTTTTGGTTTGACTTTGCCATACTTGATGGAATGGACAACTACTGTGAAGATAACAAGAAACAGTATGGTAGCTATTGCTGTTTTCCTAGTATCCTGCTTTGAAGTTCTCTACCAATTTTGCTGCTTGTTTTGACTGGCTTTGTTCTGTTTTGTTTTGTTGGATTTTACTATCTTTAAAATAAAACAAATTGTAAAACAAACACGATTCTGGGACAAAGGCAAAGATCTATATTTAGCTATACCCAGACAGCACACTGGACAACACACAGACAAAAACTAAAGAGATCTCCAGACCTGCAACCATGTCTTCCAGTATAAACAACCTGTAAGCATAGCACACACCCAAAATAAACAAATAAACAAAAATAAAACAGAACTGTGAGAGGACAAGGCAACAAAATCCCTCTAGAAACCTCACAATAACAAAACATCCAAATCAATACAATTACAAATGAAAAGGGTGAAATCACAACAGACACTGCTGAAATCCAGATTATTATCAACCTCTACATAAAACTATATGCTATTAAATTACAGAACTGAGAAGAAATGGATAGATTCTAGATATCTACGAGTTACCAAAGCTGAGCCAAAAAGATTTAAAAATAACATAAAATGAAACTGAAGCAGTAATAAAAAATTTTACCAAGAAAACCTCAGTGAGATACTGGTAAACAGAATGCAATAAATAATCAAAAAGGTCATATATTATGACCAAGTAGGCTTCATTCTATGGGTGTACAGTTGGTTCAACAACTCAAAAAATGTATCACAAACAGAAACAAGGCAAAATTCACATGATTTATGGGGGAAAACTGAAAGTTTTCCTTCTAAATTTAGAAATAAGACAAGAATGTCCACTATCACCACTTCTGTTCAACACAGTACCTAAAACATTAGCTAGAGCAATCAAGAAGAAAAAGAAACAAAAGAATTTGAACAGGAAAGGAAGAAGTCAAATAATCACTTTTGGCAGATGACATGATCCAGTACATGGAAAACCCAAAACATTCCACCAATAGAGTTGAGAATTAATAACCACATTCAACAATGTAACAGGATGCAAAATCAATACATAATAATCAATAGCATTTCTGTATATCAATAAAGAACTTACTTAGAAGAAATTATGAAAACAATACCCTCAACAATACCCTCAATATTAAATATATATTTCTTGATGCTATCATTGAGGATATTGTTGTAAAATTTTATCTAACCAAAAAAGTAAAAGATCTCTACTACAAAAACTACATATCATCTGTTCCTGGATGGGCAGAAAAATATTGTCAAAATGGCTGTACTTTTAAAACTCAAATATAGATATAATACAATCCCAACTAATATACCAAGAGCATTCCTCATTCCTAGAGAAAACAATTCTAAAATTCATATGAAACAGAAGAAGCCTGGAGAAATAGATACAATGCTGGTGAATAAGACAGTTCAGAATCTGGATTTGAAGTCGTATTACAAAGCTACAATGATAAAAACAGCATGGCACTGGCATAAAAATAGACATGTGTATCCATGGACCAGAACAGAGGATAGAGAAACAACCTCAGGCATATTCAGCTGTTTGATCTGTGGGAGACGAAACAAAAATATACATGGAGGAAAGAGCTCTTTAACAAATGGTTCTAGGGAAACTGGCAATCAAGATGCAAAAAAACTAAATGTAGACATATATATCTCAACATGTAATAAACCAAAATCAAAATAGATCAAAGATTTAAAACAGACACATTCTGCTGGAAGGTAAAATGGTAAAACTCTTGAACTCAGAGGCATAGGCAAGCTCTTTCTAAACAGAACTTCAATGGCACAAGAAATAGTACAAAGAATCAGCAAATGGGAGCACTTTAAATTTAAAAACTTCTGCACAGAAAAAGAAATAACCAACAGAGTGAAAAGACAATCTATAGAATGGTAAAAATAATTTTTGTCACCTATTCCTCAGAGGACTAATATTTAGTATACATAATAACTAAAAAAAAAAAAAAAAAAAAAGAAAGAAAAATCAGACCCTCCCGCCAAAATAAATGACTCAAAAAATAGGCAACAGAAATGAATAAACAACTTCTTAGATAAAGAAGTACAAATGGCGGGGGCTGAGGATTTAGCTCAGTGGCTCAAGCACTTGCCTGGCAGGAGCAAGGTCATGAGTTTGATCCCTGGTACACCCCACCCCACAAAAGCTAATAATCATATGAAAAAATGTTCAACATTACTGGCTATTAGAGAAATGTAAGTTAAAGTAACACTGAGATTCTATCTTAATCCAGAAAGAATGGTAATAATCAAGAACTCAAATAATAACAAATGCTGGTAAAGCTGCAGGGAAAAAGCAACCCTTCTACACTGTTAGTAGGAATGTAAAATAGTACAAACACTATGAAAAGCAACATGAACATTCCTCAAAAAAATAAAAATATATTCCATTTGAGTCAGCTATTTCCCCACTGGTATCTTCCAGAAAGAGTTAAAGACATCATATTACAGTGCTGCATGGATGCCTATGTGTATAGCAGCACGAGTCTTAACAGCTAAATCTTGGAAGCAGCCTATATGTCCATCAACAGGTGAATGGATAAAGAAAAGGTGCTATTTAAATACCAAGGAGTACTATTCTGCAATAAGGAAAGATAAACTTGAGTTTTCTGTGGGAAAACAGATGCACCTTGAGACCATAGTTATGTTTTGTTTTGCTTTGTGTTGTGTTTTGTTTTGTTTTTAGATGGTTTCATTACATAGTTCAGAATATCCTTAAGCTCACTATGTAGCCCAAGCTGGCCCTGCCTCAGCCTCCCAAGTGCTGGAATTACAAGTGTGCACCTTGATGCCCAGTGATAGACCATAATTTTAATTGAAATAAATCAGACACACAAATTTAAATATCACATCATTTCTCTTATATGAGAAACTCAACGTATAAATAAAAAGAGTTAACTACAGGGTAATAGGAAGTAAAGAGATAGATCTTTTTGAAATGGGAAGAAGATTAAGAGAAGGGCTGAGGGAGAGATGGAAGGAAGGTAAAGTGGATAAAAAAATTGAGATGTGTTATATATATGTGTGTTAACTGCCCATAATAAATGTAATAATTATGCACTACAAGTATATACTAATAAAAAAATTTTAAAACACTCCCACCAGTGTCCACACCATTTGGAATAAAATACTACAAAATTATTTCCATGAAAAAAGGAATAAAGTGAAATATTTGATATGAAAAAGAAAAATCAGCAACTCAAGAAAAGATTAATTATTTTCATGTCATCTTACTTCCATCTCAAACTTTACAGTCTACCTCACTAAAAAAAAGTCTCAAATTCTATTAAGATTACAAATGTATTAAAAATATCCATGGTAATAAGGCTGTCTTTATACTTCCATATAACATGTATGTCTCATCAAAAACTTAAGATTCCCAGTCTTTGATAATATGGCACAATTTGGATAACTATAACTGATTTGTAAAGACACTTAAATTTCTCATTATCTTTCTGGAAGTCCTTATCACATGTGAAACAGATTTGCAACTATTTCTCCAGTGAAATGTAGGTAAATTTTTAGAAATGGGTTCAGTATAAAGGGTAACTGCTAGTTTTTAAATTCTGTATCATAAAAATGACACGCACTTCCATGTTAAATTATTTTGCATTTCATGTAAGCTATTATGTTTATTGCTGTCTTGACATTACTGTTAAATAAGTAGCAGAACATGTAATTCTCCCATCACTGTATTTAACAAAAGTTCAATTTTCCTAATATTTATTTTTACTTCATAAACATTTATCCAGAGCTGCCATGAACCAGTGCTGTATGTGTTGAAATGCAGTCAACCAATCATATATTATCTAAATCTACTTAACTGCTACAGCTTTTCTAGAATAGATCTGTATCACCAATTTTTCAAAGTGTCTTTATGTTTTTGTAAATATACTCATTTTCATAATTATGAAAATTCAATTTATGGTTCTGAGCTTTTGTGGGAAATTTATAAATTATTCTTTAAGACATAAATACTTGCTTGTCATCAAATTTGTTTTTCTGTATAGCAACATCAGTGCACCAAAGAAAGTATAAGTTACTTTAAATTTCTAAGATTTACCTGAAATGGGAATATTCTGTGAAACTGATAATTGCACATCTCCCGTTCCTGGTGGCATGTCAACAACTAAATAGTCCAGTTGCCCCCAATCTACCTAAAAACCAAAATAACAGAAAAACATTATTGTATAACTATTACAGTGGGTAGTGATATGAACAAAATTACAGTATTAATAACAAATCTAAAACAGTAATTACCATGAGTCATCCTCAGGTCCCTGGACTAAGGAGCTAAGGACTAAGGATACAGGAAGGAGTTAAGTGTCAAGTTACTGTCACTAGTAGAGCTGGGAATGATAAGTTTAAATGGAGACAGGAGAGCCTAGTGCTGCCTGAAAGGTACTTCTTTCCATGGCTGCCCCGAACACTTTGTAGGCAGCTGGCTGTATCAGGTGCCCCACTGGCAGCCCTGGTATTTGCTTTGGTTATGGCAGAGCTCAATTGCTGGCCTATCCCAGATGATTCTGATCTGCAGCCTCTCTGGATATTTGAACCCCGTGCGGCTCTCCTCATTTAGGTTAGTGAAAGGATCCACCCCTACCCACACCAAAGAGAAAGTCTGACAGTGCGTATACACATGCCCAACTGTTCTCCTTTTTAAAGAAACCTCCACATACTCATAATGGGTTCACGCTGTGCGCTGTTCCCCAATATGCTCCCACGTAATTCTTAGGAAAGTTATTTCCAGATGGCATATCCATGCCTATTTGTGATTTCTAGGTCATGTAGAGAATGCTGAGCTGGCACACAAAAAGCCACTGGCACCAAAAGCCACCAGCACCCAGACTGATAACCATGAAGGCAGCTAGCACCAGGGAAATATGGAAGAGAAATAAGCACAGCTGGCAGCCACCACCTCCAGAGACCCAAAGAGCTCCTGAGCTGCTTCCTCCATGAGGCAAGGGCGGCTGTTATTGCAAAAGCACCAACAGCCACTGGCGTTAAAAGTCCAGGGCTGTTAATATTAAAAGAGTGAAGTTTTGCCAATTAGTAATCTATGAGAATTGAACAACACTCAGCTGACTGGAGAACCTTACAAGTCAGTATGGGGACCTTCTCTTGACTGGACCCTGAAAAAGAGGGCAGATAATAGAACTCATACTAGCCAGGGACAAAATTTGTAGATAATTGATCCCTACACATACAATAATGAAGCTGTTTCATACTGATAAATTATTTATAGGATATAGTATAGTCCAGGATACAGTAGAGCCCAGATTTTGTCTAAGAAGGTCACATCTTTTTGTTCCATATACTTTTGTTCTTTTTGTTTGGAGATATACATGTGTGTATAATCATTTTCCCTTCATTAAAATAAAACACCAATAATGAAAACTAAGACTAAACATTAAATGGAAACAAAGCTTTATAAATAAGGAGAGGAACAGAGGTTTAAGGGAGGGGAGGGGAATGGATAGAAAAAGAAAGACAAAAGGTATATCATGTACACGTATAAATTCCCTATGATATTTGTGATCATTGTATATACCTAAGTTGTACCAATAACTTAATTAAATTTAAAATAAAAAATGAAATGCTCTGCACAGTGCCTGGCATATATAAAAAAGGTAAACAAGGTGATACATAATGTTAAATATCTGATTTATTCATGCCACATTATGTACATATAGCAAAACATCACACTATGCCCACAAATGTAAAAATTTTTTCAATCAAGTATAATATTAATTTTTCAATCAAGTATAATATTAATTTCTTAAAAAAAAAAAACAACAGCTTGGGAAATCCACAAATTGGCTTTAACAAACAAATATTTTGGCCAGGTATTTAGCTCAGCAGCATAAACACCTGCCTGGCAAGCATGAGATCTCGAGTTCAGTTCCTGGTACAGAAAGAAAGAAAGACAGAGACAGAGACAGAGACAGAGACAGAGACAGAGAGAGAGGGAGAGAGAGAGAGAAAGAGAGAGAGAGAGAGAGAGAGAGAGAGAGAGAGAGAGAGAGAAAGAAAGAGTTTATCCCAGTGACTATTCTATAAATATTTGTTGATTATCTATGATATGCCAGGCACAAATAAAGTAAAGATCAAATTAAGGATCTGTGGATTGCCAGGAAAGACTCACTTTGCTTTCCAACAGTGTTGGCTAGAAAGAAAAATAATCTAGGCCAGTGATGGTGAACTTTTTAGAACTTTCAGTGATAGCCTATAATAATGGCTTTCAATGATGGCTGCAGCACACATGCCATAGGTTCACCACCACTGACTAAGCTTTCTGCAAGTCAGATTGTCAGCATTTGAAAAATTTTACCCATGCATGGTTTTATGATTGAATTATGTCCTATTCAAACTGATATATTAATGCCCTAGCCTCCAAAACCTCAGAATGTGACTGTTGGGAAGATAAGGATTATTAAGTTAAAATGAGCTCTTAGGGTAGATCCTAATCCAATATGACTGCTGTTCTTAAAAGAAAAGGAGAGCCTCTCTCCATGACTGTGGAGGGAAAGACCCAGGCCCACAGGGAGGAGATCCACACCCAGAAACCAGCACCATGTGTGGGCCACTGCCAGCATGGGGCGCGCCAGACCCAATCCTCCGTCAGTCAGTCAGCACCATCCACAGACTGTGGAGGGAGAGAGCCAGGCCCCACAGGGAGGAGATCCCCACCTAGAAACCATATCATTTTCATTGTTTGGTTGGGTTGGGGTTTTATTTTCTTTTGTTTTGTTTATGTTAACTCTGATGGCATGCACAGCTATTTAAAAGATACCAACTCCTGTTATGGAAGGCATTATGTATTTACTACTGGCTTGTTTTGATGTCCTTTATTCATTCATTGTTTTGTTTTTATTGTTTCTATTCTGTCCTGTTCTGTTTCGTTTTTAATGTGTCTGCAAGTAGTATCTGCAGCTATTTTGAAGACAGCAAAGGCATTGTTGATTGCATAAAGTTTGGAAGTCCTATATCACTTATTCTGGTTTATTTGGATTGACGTTATTCTGTTTTATTTTCCGTGGTTTTATCCTCTTTAAAATAAAAAAAAGGAAAATAACATAGATTGCCATCACATACAAGGAAGTCAGTGTGAAGACACAAGGAGAGAACAGCTAAAAAGCAAGGAGAAGAAAAGAAAAAAAGACAAAAAGGAAAGGAAAGGAAAGGAAAGAAGAAAGAGAAGAGAGAAAAGAGAAAAGAAAAAGTGGTATTAGTTGATAGGGCCCTGCCCAGGATTTGCCCAGTCATCATGGCAGCAGTGCAATGCTAAATCATCATGGTGCTTAGCTCCGTCTTCCCAGAAGCCCCATGACTTCTTCCTCCCAAAAGTTTTTGCCAAAGTTCATGTGTGTAAAGATTTACCCAGTTTCCTACACTCTCACAAAATAAATTAGCTTACACTAGTCCCCAAAGCCCTTCCTGATCAGAGCTATATAGGGCAAAACCCACTCTTTGTCTGCAGAGAGCCACTACAGTCTTCTTTTTTTTAATTTTTTTTTTTTTTTTTTTTTTTTGTCTTTTTCGTTTTTATCGGTACCAGGGATCGAACTTACGACTGCCTGCTTGCAAGGCAGGTGCTTATGACGCTGAGCTAAATCCCCAGCCCCCACTACAGTCTTCTTTGTGCTGACTCCCTCCATGCCTGCATTAAACTCTTTTTTTAAAATCTAGTTGCCTCCTTTCTTTTAATATTCTGTGGTACTCTAGACTGAGTACAAAGTTTCAACTCAATCATTAGTCATTTTAGGAAAATGGAGGCAGTTTGAGACCACAATGCTAAGTGAAAGAAATCATACAAATAGCTTGAATATTGCATGGTTTCATTCATATGAGAAACTCAAAGTATCCAGAAAGCAAAATAAAACATAATACAAAGATAGAGATCTTTTTCTTTTTCTTTTTTTTTAAATTTTATTTAAAAGGAAAAAGAAAAAAACAAAACAGAACAAAGCGGTGTAAGGGTACAAGTAATACAGAACTACAAAAAAAAAAAAAAAAAAACAGTAAGAAATCACCAGTTAATAGATTACATATTGTCATCCTAGAGACAGTTGCTCAAGTCACAGTATCAAAGCATACAAAGTGGACATTCAAACAGTGAGACTGCAAACAGTTGTGTTCAATGATCTAACCAAGAACATTAATATGGTCAGCTATTTAACACCCCTAAACACACTTGCTGTTGTATCCTTTAGAGCTCTTTTTTTCCCCTCTCTTTTTTACAACAAAATTTACACATTTTGAGTTTTATTGCTCCTTAGATCTTACTAGTTTTTTTGGGGGGGAAGAATAAAGTCAAATATGGCAAAACAAAGCTGTCAGTCAAAACCAAGGATAGACATAGCACATGATGTGAAAACAGACTACAAGGTTATCAACAATGGTTGCCATAATGTCTCTTGTTTCCTAAAAAAGAACTGTCTATCTCATTAGGTGTCATAAAGTTGAACAAAACAGTAGAGAACAAGACCAATAAAACTTAAGCATTGTAAACATTACAGGACTTCCAAAGGAGACAATAGTCAAACCAGAATGGGCATCTTAGTGAATCTTATTGCCTTCAAAGTAGTTGCCTACACCCTCAAACTTGATACTATCATACAGAATGGAACAGAGTCTAAACAGTCAAAACAAGATAGTGGGAGTATTACAAGACTTCAAAACAAGTTAACAGGAAATCAAAAAAAAGTTACTATTATATATCCTGCTAATTTTTTTAACTTTTCCCCTTAATTAAAAAAACCATAAAAAATAACTAAATAATTTTTTTAAGGGATAAGGGAGAGATTGAGATAAAACAGGACATAACAATATAACAATACAGGTCAAAGCATGACTGTTTCAGCAACCTAGTGTTTCACCAACAAATAACCCGACTTAATAGTACTTACCATAGTGTCTTTTTCCTTGAAATATTTGAATAAAACTTCATATACTATAGCTTCAAATATTTCCATATTAAGAAGCCCAGAATAAAGCCTTTCCAATGAATAAGTGAAAACATTATAAGGCTTCAAGGCCACATAATGGGGAATCATGATTACCACATATTTTTATATATTTGAATCATTATTTACATTAGGGAAACTATTCGGTATTCACACATGCGAGATTGATTTATTTCACTTGAGTATGGTCTCAAGCTGCGCCCATATATTGATGAATATCTCAATGTGATCCTTCTTTATAGCTGAGTAATACTCCATTGTATAGAAATACCACCACTTTTTTATCCATTCCTCAGTTGATGGACACTTGGGTTGTTTCCAAGATCTGGCGATTACAAATTGTGCTGCTATAAACATGGGTGCACATATATCACTGTGGTATGATGCTTTCAGTTCTTCTGGAAATATGCCTAGAAGTGGAATAGCTGGAATAAATGGGACTTCCAATCCCAGCTTTTTGAGAAATCTCCAGACTGACCTCTAAAGGTTGTACCAGTCTACACTCCCAACAACAGTGTAGGAGAGTTCCTTTTTCCCCACAGCCTCTCCAGCATTTGTTGTTGTTGGTTTTCTTGATCCTGGCCATTCTTTCAGGAGTGAGATGGTATCTCAGTGTGGTTTTAATTTGCATTTCTCTAATGACCAATGATGATGAACATTTTTTCATGTATTTATTTGCCATTTGTATTTCTTCATCTGAGAAGTGCGTATTCATCTCAGATGCCCATTTTTGGATTGGATCTTTGAATTTTGGAGGTCTGAGTTTCTTTAATTCTTTATATGTTTTAGACAAGAGTCCCTTGTCTGAGAGAGAGTTCACTAAAATCTTTTCCAAGTTTGTGGATTTTCTTTTCACTATGCTGGAGATTTCTTTTAACATGCAGAAACTTTTTAATAAGAAGTGGTCCCAGTTATTGATTCTGGGAAGTATTTCCCGTGCGGTTTGAGTCCTGTTCATGAATTCTCTACCTAATCCTATGTCTTCAAGGTTTCTACCCAATTTGTCTTCCAATAGATTTAGTGTTTCTGTTTTAATATTCAGATCTTTGGCCCATTTACATTTTAATTTAGTACATGGTGATAGACATGGGTCTAGCTTTAGTTTTCGGCAAATGGAGAGCCAGTTTTTCCAGCACCATTTATTAAAGAGACTGTCGTTCTTCCAGTGAACCTGCTTGGCTCCTTTATCAAAGATAAGGTGGTTGAGTGTGTTTGTAGTTGTGGTTGTATCTTCTAATCTATTCCACTGATCTTCGGCTCTGTTTTGATTCCAATACCATGTTGATTTTACTACTGTTGCTTTGTAGTATAACTTCAAGTCAGGGATTGTGATGCCTCCTGCCTTGCCTTTGCTGCTTAGAATTGCCTTTGCTATTCTAGGTCTCTTCTGGTTCCAGATGAAATTTAGGAGTGATTTCTCTAGATCTCTAAGGTATGTTGACGATATTTTTATTGGGGTTGCATTGAATCTGTATAACAGTTTTGGGAGAATGGCCATTTTCACAATGTTTGTTCTTCCTATCCATGACCAAGGGATGTCTTTCCATTTTCTGAGATCATCTTCAATTTCTTTTTTCAGTGTATTATAATTTTCACTGTATAGGTCTTTCACTTCTTTCGTAAGAGTAATTCCTAAATATTTCATTTTTTTGCTTGCTAATGTGAAGAGTGCGGTTTCTCTTATTTCCCTCTCTGTGATTTTGTTGTTCGTGTATAGGAATGCTATTGATTTCTGAGTATTGATTTTGTATCCAGCCACATTACTGAATTTATTTATTGTATCTAAGAGTCTTTCAATGGAGTTTAGGGGGTCTTCTATGTAAAGTATCATGTCATCTGCAAACAATGATAATTTAACTTTTTCTTTTCCTATCTTTACCCCTTTTATTTCTCTCTCTTGCCTAATTGCTCTGGCTAGTACTTCCAGTACTATATTAAATAGGAGTGGTGATAAAGGACATCCTTGTCTTGTGCCTGACTTTAAAGTAAAGGCTTTCAATTTTTGGCCATTTAGTATGATGCTGGCTGTTGGTTTGTCATAAATGGCCTTTACTACACTGAGGTAAAGACCATCTATTCCAATTTTCTGTAAAGTTCTTATCATGAATAAATGTTGGACCTTATTGAAGGCTTTTTCTGCATCTATAGAAATGATCATGTGATTCTTATTTTTGGCTTTATTGATAAGGCAGATTACATTTATTGATTTACGTATGTTGAACCATCCTTGCATTCCTGGGATGAATCCCACTTGGTCATGGTATATAATCTTCTTGATGATTTGCTGCATCCTATTTGCCAATATTTTATTGAGGATTTCTGCATCTGTATTCATTAGGGAGATCGGTCTATAATTCTCTTTTTCAGTTGGGTCGTTCTCAGGTTTTGGTACTAGAGTAATATTTGTTTCCAGGAATGACTTAGGAAGGTTTGCTTCCCTTTCAATTTCACTGAATAGTTTGAGGAGTGTCGGCATTAGGTCTTCTTTGTATTTCTTGTAGAATTCTGCAGTGAATCCATCTGGGCCTGGGCTCTTCTTTGTAAGTAAGGACTTAATTACATTTTCAATTTCATTAACAGAGATTGGGTTTTCAACAGTTTTAGATCCTCTTGATATAGCTTTGGTACTTCATGTGTTTCTAAAAATCTGTCTATTTCTTCTGTGTTATCAAACCTTTGAGAGTAGAGGTTTTCAAAATAGGTGTTGATGATCTTCTGTATTTCTATTGGGTCTTATCTTAGTTACTTTTTACTCGTTGCTGAGACAAAATACCTGAAGCCCAAGGCTGGGAAAGGAAAGGTTTATTTCTTACAGTTTTTGGAGGTTTCAGTCCATACTCAGTTGGCTCCAAGACGGGCAGGCATGGCTGGGCTGCAGTACATAGCAGCTGCCAACAGCAAACTCAAATCAGCAAAAAGAAAGACACACCTTCTTCCTGCCATTACATCACATCCTGGCTCCACCCCTATGTGGGTGGAGCACTGACACCATCAATCCAAGCACTATACAATGAACCACCACAAATGAACAATGCAAACTCATGAGTCCTGGGGGACACAAACATAAACCATAACATTCCACCCCTGGCCCCCAGGACTCATGTACATCCTTTATACAAAAGACATTTAGTCCACCTCCAAGAGTTGCCAAAGTCCTAACATCTTCAACATTGCTGAAAAGTCCAAGTCCCAAGTCTCTTACAAGATCTATGGCAAACTCTTAACTGTAAGCTCCTGTACAAAAGAAACAAGGTTAAACATTTCTGAAATGCAAAGTCACAAGATAAACATTACCATTCCAAAAGTTATAAACAGGAGAATAGAAAGCATTCGGAACAAAGCAATTCCAACATCCAGCAGGGCAAACATTAAGTCCTAGAGTTCTACACTCAGCATCTGAAGCAATCTGGCTGCAAGTTCCAAAAGCCTTGGGTGATTCCACCCCCAGGGCACTTCCAGTGATTTCAACTCCCGTAGCTTTTCTCTTAAATCCTCTCTGCTCACCTTTTGCAGCTTTCCTTGGATCATCCACGTTCCTGGCTTTTCCAAACTTCTGGGGTCTCCACTGTACCTTCGGCTTCACACTTACATCTTCACAAATTGCCCTCTCAGGGGGACACAGCTGGGCCAGCCAGGCCCTTTGCAATTGAGGTGGAAGCCTTCTTACTCTCAGAATTTGTGCATTTTCCTTGCACCTAAAATCAGCACCTTGTGGATGCCGCCAAGGTTTGCTGCTAGCTGAAGCAGCAGCCAGGCTTTTCTCTCTCTTGGCTGTAGGGGTCAGTTGCCTGGATCCCAGGGCTCTGTTTACCTGATTGTGATGAAAGGCTTCTCTATGTTGCTGCCTTTCTGGAAACTCATGTGGCCTCTGTCGCCATTCTGGAACCTCACATGGCCTCTGTCGCCATTCTGGAACCTCACGTGGCCTCTGTCGCCATTCTGGAACCTCACGTGGCCTCTGTCGCCATTCTGGAACCTCACTTGGCCTCTGTTGTCATTCTGGAGCATGGCACTCCGTAGATTTTTCCTCTGAGCAAAATTTTCACTTTGCTATGAGGCTGCACAAGGTGGGGACTTGCTTCCTGGGATGCCCCGGGGCCATCTTTCTTATCTCTCTGTTTCTCCTCAGGAATCAAAATCTCAACTCTGTCTTTACAATCCACACCCTTCCTGGAATCTTCCTTCGTGCCAAACTCACAGCATTGTACATTATCCTGCTGGACTCTTTGCTCCTGATTTGAAACATAAAGCTGGCTAAAAGCTCCCAACAATAGCCTTGCCACAGCCTCAATGTTTGATTGCTTTTTAATTTCTGTTTCAAGATTAATCAGTCCATTGCCCTTTGTCTCAGTCTCAGGCAAAGTCTCTGGGCAGGAGCAAAATGCAGACAAACTTTCTGCCAAGCCATAACACACATCATGTGGAGTCGAACAACCAATGCAGTCCTTTCCAGCAGAAACCTCCCAAGCCTGGTCTTTACCAAGAGGCTTTCTATCATCAGCCTTCTGGTCTCCTGAGCTCTGACCAGAATCTCCTCCACAGAACAGCCTAAGCTGCTCCAGCTCTATGCATCCAGGCGACATGTCCAAACCTTTCCAAACTCCGCCCACAAGCCATTTCCAAAGCCTCTTGAAAAACATGGCCAGGTATAGTCACAGCAAACCACCCCACTCTCGGTACCAAATTTCTATCTTAGTTACTTTTCACTCGTTGCTGAGACAAAATACCTGAAGCCCAAGGCTGGGAAAGGAAAGGTTTATTTCTTACAGTTTTTGGAGGTTTCAGTCCATACTCAGTTGGCTCCAAGACGGGCAGGCATGGCTGGGCTGCAGTTCATGGCGGCTGCCAACAGCAAACTCGAACCAGCAAAAAGAAAGACACACCTTCTTCCTGCCATTACATCACATCCCGGCTCCACCCCTATGTGGGTGGAGCACTGACACCATCAATCCAAGCACTATACAATGAACCACCACAAATGAACAATGCAAACTCATGAGTCCTGGGGGACACAAACATAAACCATAACAGGTCTGTAGTGATTTCACCTTTTTCATTTCTTATTGCATGAATTTGAGCTTTTTCTTCCCTTTTTTTAATAAGGTTGGCTAGGGGCTTATTGATTTTATTTATTCTTTCAAAGAACCAACTCTTTGATTTGTTGATTCTTTGGATTGTTTTCTTAGTCTCTACTGCATTGATTTCTGCTATGATATTTATAATTTCCTCTCTTCTTTTGGCTTTGGGCTTGATTTGCTCTTCTTTTTCTAGCTGTTTGAGGTGTAGCATCAAGTTATTTATTTGTATTCGTTCTGTTTTCCTGATGTGGGAACTCAGTGCAATAAATTTTCCACTCAGGATGGCTTTCATTGCATCCCACAAATTCCGGTAAGTTGTATCTGCATTTTCATTTTCTTTTAGGTATTGTTTAATTTCTTCTTTAATTTCTTCTGTGACCCACTGATTACTCAAGAGTGTGTTATTCAGTTTCCATGTGTTTGCGGGATTTTTGCAGTATCTTTTATCATTAATTTCTAATTTCAGAGCGCCATGATCCGATAACATGCAATGGATGATTTCAACTCTTTTGCATTTGTTTAAACATGTTCTGTGAGCTAATATATGGTCTATGTTAGAGAATGATCCATGGACTGCTGAGAAGAATGTGTATTCTGATGTTGTTGAGTGGAACATTCTGTATATATCTATCAAATCCATTTGTTCGCAGGTGTGATTCAGATCTGTTATTTCTTTGCTCATTTTCTGTCTAGTTGATCTGTTCCTTGGTGTCAATGGCATATTAAGGTCTTCTGTTACAATTGTGTTACTGATAATTTGAGTTTTCATTTCTGTTAATAGTTGTTTTATATAACTGGGTGCTCTGGAGTTTGGTGCATATATATTTACGATAGTTATCTCTTCCTCTTGGAGTTTTCCCCTAACGAGTATGTAGTGACCTTTTTTGTCCTTTATGGTCACTGTTGGTTTAAAGTTCACATTGTCTGCACACAGCATGGCTACTCCTGCTTTTTTTTTTTTTTTGATTCCTGCTGCATGAAGTATTGTTTTCCATCCTTTGACTTTCAGTCTGTGAGTATCCTTCTGGGTTAGATGGGTGTCCTGTAAACCGCATATGGTTGGATTTTGTTTCTTGATCCATTTTGCTAGTCTGTTTCTTTTGATTGGTGCATTGAGACCATTTACATTAATGGTTATTACTGTTAAATGCTGGTTTATTGTTGACATGTTATCTCTCTGCTGTTGCATCTTTATCTTTCTGTTCTGTTTAATTATCTGCTTTGCTTAGTGGTTTTTTCCTTTGTGTATCTAAACTGTCTTTCAATATTTTTTGCAGGGTTGGTTTGGTGTTCATGAAGTTCTTCAGCTGTTCTTTGTCATGGAAGTATCGTATTTCACCATCTATTTTGAATGATAGTTTTGCAGGATACATCAGTCTAGGTTGGAAATCATTTTGCTTTAGGATCTGGAATACTTCACTCCATGCTCTTCTTGACTTTATTATTTGTGCTGAGAAGTCTGCTGTGATTCTGATAGGTTTTCCTTTATAAGTGATCTGTCTTTTCTCTCTGACAGCTTTTAATAATCTATTCTTGTGTTGGATTTCTGGGATGGTGATTATTATATGTCTGGGTGTAGTTTTATTTTGGTTATGACTATTTGGAGTTCTATATGCTTCACTGATCCTGATGTCGGTTTCTGATCTCATGCTTGGGAAATTTTCAGCTATTACTTCTCTAAATATCCTCTTGACATCCTTTATGTTGTCTCCTTCTTTTTCATTAACCCCTATCATTATAATGTTATTTTTCTTTGCATCGTCTTGCAGTTGTTGAATTGTTGTTTCCTGATTCCTTGTTATTTTTAAGAGATCTTTCCTTTCCTGTTCACTAGCTGCAATCCTGTCTTCAAGGTCTGAAATTCTATCTTCACTTTTATTGAGGCGGTTTTTACAACTTTCAGTGGAGTTTTTTATTTTCTGTATATCTCTGTGCATCTGCATTATGTATTCTGTTGTTTCTTATATTGCTCATCTAGGGATTCTATTTTTTTGTTTAGTTCCTCCAATTTTTTATCTGTGTTTTCTTTAGATATATTCAGAATCTCTTTCATTTCTTTCATCATTTCTTCTTTTACCTGGGAGATTATTTCGAGTTTGAATTTCTTTAAAGCTTCCTGGAGTTGCTTGTTAATTTCAGTAGCTATTGTGTCCAATATTTGAGGTGAATGGCATATATCTTCTTTTAAATACATTGCTCCTAAGGTTTCTTGAGATGGGCTGGAGGTTTGAGGTTGTAATTTGGTCTTTCGTTTTGTCATTTTCCTATATTTCTGTGTTTCAAGTGTTATTTGAAAGCTTCCTCAGGGTCTGTTGGAAACCCCCTTTTATGTTCGCAGCTCCTGAGACTCTGGCACCCATTACCCCAAGCCACTGGGCCTGTAGAACCAATGGCCCTCTTCTGCCTGTTTAGAACTCTGTAGTTCCAGATAAGCTGGGCTTCAGGGACACTGTGCGCCCACCTGCTTGTTGGAAGCTCCACAGTTCTCCAAGCGCAGCCAGGATGGGGAGGAGATCTTTTTCAAAAGGGAACAGTACCAAGAGATGGGCAAATAGAGGAACATGAGGAGGCGAAAGGGTTGGAAAAAGTATTAAGATTAATTATGTGCACGTACTAACTCTCTATGTTGAATACCATCGTTATGTATTGCAAATATATACTAATAAAAAATGTGTCGTTTAAACTAAATAAAACTAAATAATAACAAAATATCTCAGGGTTATTAGCATTGCAGTTCTTTCTTTCCAGGTATTTTTTTGTTTTACTTCAGCTACATAATCAAGCCTGTAATACTCAGACTTGACTTGGATAAGTCTTAATCATATCATTCTCTTTTTCTCCTTAGAAACTTTTCCCCTCCAACCTTCTCGTCTCTATGAAAGGCCTTAGAATCTTTTCAGTTGCCTAAAGCAGAAGGTGTAATTATATTTTAAAATGCTTCTTTATCCTCCCCACCACTCTGATAAAAATCTTTTTCTTCTGTCTCACCTCTACTGCCAAGAATCCATCATCATCTATCACTTTAATAAGCCTCATGACCACTTTCTCTGCTCCTCTACTGCCTATGTCTCTAACAACAATAAAAAACAGTCCAACTGTGCTTTCCTTGTTTGAAATTCTAGCTTTTAGCATAAAGTCTGAGCTCAGCTCCAGAACATTCTGTATGGCCTTCTTCACTTATCTCTCCTTACACTTGAGATCCTAGCTTAAAATTGCTCAGGGAAACTTCTCCTAACATCTACCAAGATTAGACATACAGTTCTACTATATACTTCATCTAGTCATTCATTTATCTAAGACTGTTTAAGTACTTTCTGCATTTTTGACACTGAGTTAGGTATTAATAATTAAATGGTGTATGATTCCTGCTTGTGGAATTTACAAAATATAAAGAGAAGGATATTAAGCAAATAATCACCTAAATAAATACAACATTGCCAGTTTCATAAAAACAAGAAACACTGAAGACAGTAAAATGTGCAAAGGAACGAACTTATTAACTTTGGGAATTTAAAGATCAATATTAATGGAGAACAGTGAGTAAGAAGGGTATCATTTTACTCTTGTTTCATGATTCATCTTCCCATAACACTGAGTTAGAACCCCTTAGCAAAAACTGGACACACAGAAGATGCTTGGTAAGTTTTCTCTTAATGAACAAATGAATAAATGAACACATGCAAAGGTCTGAGTTTTTTAATCTCAGTGAAAACTATGTATATAATACCATATTCTGTTCTGTAAAAGAATGTATATTATGTATTTCTTCATATAATCATTTTTAAAAAGTAAAAATCTTTAATAAGATCAGGCCAAATGGATTCATTCATATTCCAAATGAAGTAAAGACAACTGATGACAGGTGTCTAAAGGAAAATAATGCAGATAGAAGCCCTACTAAGTGAAAGTGCCCTAAAACAGGGATACGGCACATTCGAGGAATAGCTAAGAAATCCACACACTCATTCTAATAGCACCCCTTTAGTCATTGGTCTCTCTCCTTCCCTGGAACTGTTTTTCCTCAAAACATATATCAGTATGTGACACTATATATTGGTTCATCTTTTAGGAGCCCTATACTATTTCACAAATACATGTTCTTAATACTGATATAATGTAATACATTATGAGAGCAGTGAAAGGATGAACATAAATTAGTTTGTCTTCAATACAAGGGTCTTTGATTTAAAAAACTGTCACCCAAAGTTTACCCAATGGCCACCATCTATGAAACTATCTCCAAAAACAGATAAAGACACTTTTAATTTTTCAGCATCAGCCCTGAAACTGCCAGCACTGGCAGGCTGACAACTTTCTTTGTTTTAGAGAACACCAAGTGACTGATGCCAACAATTTGTCATTGTTTTCCCTGGCATTTAATCATATTTATCATGTTACCTCCAATTTCTCATTTCAGAGAACTAAAGCTCCAAGGAACCAAAAATAGTTCACTGTTAAGGCAATTTATTTTGAATGGCTCTTAAATTGAGTTTAAACTATCTGAAAAAAAGAACATGGCCCAGGAACTTCATCATATATAGTAGGCTTTCCATAAAGTCTTGCTGATTGGATCTGGGCTGAACTAAAGTCAGTTCAATTTTATGGCATTCCGTAACACTAACACTAAACTATACTGGCTGGCAAGAAGTTCCAGTTCTCTTGTAAAAGCCACCCAAAGAGTTCATTTTAGAATAATTCAGAGATTTTCAAGATTCTATTCAGTGCTTATTTACTTGTATGAATTCTGTTTCATTAAATGCATACAAATATACTCAGGAATCTCATTTAGTAAAACCCAGAGGTGAATCCAGATTTTGTGTGACCAGAAGCACACACAATTTGAGGAGTCCTCTCTAACAACAAAAATACAAAATTATGAACATAAAATTGGGTTCAAAGGTTAACACTGAGATTCTTTGACTTATGATAGGGCCATATTGCAATATAAATTTTTTAAAATGTGAATCAAAAAATGCATCTCACCACTCTGGGAGGTCAAGGGCTGGAGAACTGCAAGTTAAAACACAGCCTGAGCAAATTAGTGGTTAGTGAGTTCCTGTCTCAAAATAAAAAATGGCTGGCGGTAAAGCTCAGCATGAATGGGTTCAATTCCCAGTAAAACACACACACACACACACACACACACACACACACACACACACACACACACATTGCATTTCACACATGTAACCTATCAAACATTAGTAGTTTAGCAACTGAGTACACTGGAATATTGCAGGTTTTAGGTATTTTATCCCGTGATTACATGGCTCCCTGGGAGCTGTGGTTGCTATCAATGCCCAGCATCAATGAGAGACCTTATATCACTGGCCAGGGAAGACATTAAAACCCAAAATTCAAAGTAGTTACTAATGAATGTGTATTGCTTTATTACTACTGTAAATTCAAACTATCTTAAATCTACCTTAAGTAAGAACAACCTGTATTTATATAGAATGTTTAAAAAACACACCATAAAATGCAGGAGCTTTAGAGATTCAAGTTCCCTTCTTTATGCTCTCATGAATAACAATAGTGCTTCCTCCCTGCAACCTGGCTTCCTTTTCCACAGAGAACATGGGACAACTCCCAGGACGGTATCTCACGGGATCCCATGTAAATGTGAGACCTTAAACTGAAGCTTGGTAACCTCTAATGAAACCACCTCAGTTTCCTCCCCTGCTGCACACTTTAAAGGATCCCTGCAGGAGAGACTGAGTCAGTCTAGAAGTAGAGTTACCGAGGTAGCCAAGTACCCTGATGATCGAGAAGCAGCCTAGCTCCAGAAAATTTCAGCAATGTAGCTACAAAGTTAAATATGTGCATCAAACTTACGGGGAGTTAGACAAAATAAAAGAACCTAAAACACAGCCAGAACTTATTTCTCCTGTTTTACTGGCACATAGTATTGGGACTAAAGTTACCAGCAGTACACTGAATGTGTATTTCAAAGCAGTTTGAGGACAGAATTTTGAATGTTCTCACCACAAAGAAATCATAACTATTTTAAGCTGAGTGATATGCTAATTAGCCTGATTTGACTGTTGAGATACAATGTATTGAAACATCAGATTATATACTACAAATACATACAATTATGTGTTGACACATACATAAAACCTAAAAAACAAAAAAATTCAAAGCCAGGGCAAGTGGAAAAATGGGATAAGGAATAAATTGGGCAAGAGCAGGTAGTTAAGACTGAGTCCGCACAGAGAAGCTTCCCACTATGCTTCTTTGGTATAGTAACACACAAATAACCTGTATTTCCCTGTAACATGTTTGAAATACAACACTTTTCAATCCAAATAAAACACAGTCCCTGAACTTTTGCCCAAAGCCATTCAAATAACATTAGAAGAGTTGTTTGGTTTTTTTTTAATCTGTCCTTGTTATATGTGGAATATGTGTCTGGTCTTTGTCCCCATTTCTTGTCTTAAAGTCCTAAAATCCTTGGAATCTCCAGAGTAGTAAGAGTGTCTTTTGTATGACAATGAGATGACAGGTGGCTGGAGGCCTCTAGTTATCCTCAGGATGGAAGCTGGTTGCCAGGGAAACTAACCTTGTAATTGGAGAGTTGGAATTTTCAGCCCTAACCCCCAACCTCCAGTAAAAAGCAAGGGGACTAAAGGCTGAATTGGAAAACCAGTGTTATAATCAATCACACCTATGTGTTCAAGCTTCTTATAAAAATCCAAAGGAAGCTGGGTGTGGTGGAGCATGTCTGCAATCCCTGTGCTCAGAAGACTGAGGCAGGAGGACTGCAGCAATTTTGAGGTCAGCCTGGGACACACACACACACACACACACACACACTCCCTAAAGGACAGCATTTTGGGGAATGCTGAGTAACCACACCTGTGCAGGCTGCTGGAAGTGGCCTACCAGGAGAGCAGATAGAAGATCTATACTCTTTTACCATATTGTGCACTATAAATCTCTTGTATCACTATCTATCTCTTCCATCTTATCGTTCACTTGCATCCTTTGTAATATCCTTTGTAATAAATGAATAAATATAAATAAAATAGTTACCTAAGTTTTTGTGCCACTTTAGCAAATTAATTGAACCCACTGTGGTGCTGTGGGAACCCCAATTTACAGCCACAACCTGTGCTTACAACTGGCATCTAAAGTGAGGGACAGGAGCAGCAGGCACACCAGGGAGAGAGTAAGTCAGCATATCCCAAGACCCAGCCACGTTGGAACTTGGGGATTGAGCCCTCCCTTCCTGGTAAGCTGTGGTGGCGCCACTGAGCAGTGGGCTCACCAGGGAGAGAACAAGGCAGTGTTTCCCATGAGCCTAACAGCCAGAGGCTGGGAATTAAGCCTCTCATCTCCCTCCCTGCAGCCCCACTAACCTGGCCCGTTAGCAACTGGCTGGTGTGGAGCACAGCTGGAGTTGATAGCAAGTAAGGCACACCAAACTAAATGCTTGTATTGTTGGGCTGATTATGCTGACCTGGGGCCAGAGGTGTGAGCATTTCTTGGGAGGATGATAGTATGCAGTATAGCAAATACGGGCAATTTCCTTCTATCTTCTCTTTCAAAGCAAATATTGTTTTCACTATTTTGCTTTGCTCTGATTGTTTTGGTCTATTCAATATTCTGTTTTGATAAGATTTATAGTGTTCTGTTTTTGTTTTAATTTTGCTATACCTGATTGAATGGACAACTATTGTAAAGATAACAATATATACTATGGTACCTATTACTGTTATCCCAGTATCCTGCTCTGAAGTTCTGTACCCATGTATTCATGGGTACTCAATGTACTATCTAGATTGTCTTTGTTCTGTCATATTTTTTTGTATTTTAATACCTTCAAAATAAATAAATAAGTAAATAAAGTGAGGGACAATCTTTTTAAGACTAAGACTTCAATTTGTGAAGTCTAACGCTATCTCCAGGTACACAGTGTCAGAACTGAATGGAATTAATGACTGCTGTTCAGTCTGCTGGAGAATTGGTTAATGTGAAAGCACAAATTAAGAGAAACTGACTTTGCTTCTTCCTCTTTATCTCCACAGCCCAATAAATACATATGCATCTATCATCACAAATAATAACTTACAAAACTTTTTATTGCACTTTTACATTAAGTTACTCAATATTTGAAACTTTTGCCACCATGAATAATTATTGAATCTTTTAAATTATTTTGCTTTCTCTTTTACCAGCCTTATCTAGGGAAAAGAGTCCGAAATACAGTAAGGCAGATAACAAACTAACATGTCTTCCCCAAGCAACACTTTATATTCAAAATAATGTCCAATCACGTAAGAGCAATTCAAAGGTGAAGACAAAGACAATTTTCCTTTCTGAGGAATGACTGGGAGACAAAATTTCATCTTACATTTGGACAAATATAGACACATATAGATATAGATGTGTAGATTGATTTTGGAAATAAAAGTTATGGTGAATGTGGTACCATGAAAGTAATCTTGCTTCGTATCTTCTACTTCACTTCTGATCCGTGATTTTTCTATTTGTTCTTTGGTTACAGTTTTTCTTTGCCTTTAGGATTTTAATTCTTCTGGGTCACTATTTTGGCTCATCAGTATACCTCTGCCTGCCTGTCTTGGCAATGATATTCTTCCCTCATTCCACACACATTCTCCAGAGTCTGCCTTTGCTGTTATTTTCACCAGACTCACATTGGCCTTCTTAGCAGAAGATAAGAGTTGGAATACTTCACCTTTCTCTGGAGAAGCAAGCATTGACCCTGTGGCCTTATATCTGGCCCGTGTAGTGCTGCTGATGCAAACTGCCACCTTGGATATTAACAGTGATAAACTGCTTACAGTGTGAAACCAAAAATGGAACTACAAGCCATTTGTGAGGCCTTCCTATTCTATACTTACATCTCAGCTATTTGTATATGCAATTTCTGCATCCTTTGGAGTAAGCCTGATGGCTGCTATGCTGATATACTTCTTAACAGATGTGCTTCTGGAAGAAAGTAACCTAGGTCTTTGCTCATGTTTTTACCGTATTCATCATAACTATTATCCCCCCAAAGATGCTAGAAGCCTGGTCTCTCAGTGTGGCAATGTGGGCAGGTGGTGAAACTTTTAAGAGATGTAGCCTAGTATAAGACAATCAGACCATAACAGCACTGCCCTGAAAGGGATTAATGCTGGTTTCACAATGTGAGTTAATTCTTGAGAGAGTGAGTTATTAAAAAAGAGCAAGAGTGGCTCTCTAATCTCTCTGGCTTCCTGCCTCATCATGTGATTTCTCCCCCTCATGCTTGTTCCCATCAGTGTCACCCATCAGGTTGTGGTATAGTCAAAGGATGTCTTCATTAGAGACCAAACAGATGGCAACACTTGATCTTGGACTTTAAGCCTCCAAAATTATAAGCTAAATAAACCTCCATTCATTATAAACCATCCAGCCTATGGGATTTTGTTATTGCAAAAGATACTTATGGACTTAAAAAAAGTATAATAGAAGATGTGTTTAATCTGGTTTCAGTACTATGGTCAAATTTTCCAGACAAACTACCAAGCTTCAAGGACTTTTGATTCAACTAATTTCCAGGACCTGAAATGGGTCTTCTAGCTCTAAAAATTCCTAGTTACTCTCCTACATAACTCTCCTAAATTTTGATGCATGATCCCTAACAGAAGAGAACATCTATAAACATTTCTTTATTCTTCCTCCACATCCAGTCCTCTCTCCATGATATCTAACCAGTATTTAGTCATGACCACTGAATGATTCTGTAAATCAGATTGCCACTGCCACTCCTCCTCCCTGAACCTTGAACTACAGTGCTAGGATAATGGGAGACTCAGTAACCCCCATCCAAACAGCAGACCTCAGCAGGCTTCCTACAGTGTAGTGAGTTTGCCCCTAAAATAGAGGTCTTCAGTGGGTAAACAGGAGCAGTAGGGAAGGTCCTCCAGCTGTAGGACCTCGGCGAGCCTGCCAAGAGTGTGGGTGAGTCCTTCCTCCATACAGAGAACATGAGGTGTGTTGAGGAGTGTGCGAATAAGGCCTCTCCCAACCTGGAGAAAATTAAAAGGGCTTATGAGACACTCAGTGACACAGTAGGGCCCCAGCAGAGATAAACATATAGACAGGGGGATCTGGTAACCTGGAACAACCTAAAGACATAGTAACAGCAGGAAGGGTTGACTAGCATCAATACTCCTAGGTTAATCAACCTAGGAAGAATACAGAACTCACCCAATAGGTCCTGCAGGAGGAATTCATGTGACGAGCCCTTCTCTTCATTGTGGTACCCAGCAATTGGACAAACATCAACCACACAATGGAACCCTAAGATACACACTACTGACAGTTGAGACTAGTGGGAGTGAAAGACCAAATAATTAGACTGAAAGATGAAAATGACAAAACAAAAAAGCAAAATGCAATCTTAAATATCCAGTCCATCAGGAGCAAGTATTGGAGACATTGAAATAGAGGACTTTAAAAGTCATACCCCAGAAATCTCTGAAAATATAGCAAGTGAAATAAAAAACACCAAATCCATGAGGCTATAGAGGAAATCAAATTAGAAATAGTTTCTCACATAAAGACAGAAATAACAATCTTAGGAAAGGAGTTGCTCAGCATAGCTAGAGAAGAAATAAATACAAAAGTACAGGAGCATGGGAAACTGATTGAAACTTTGAATGAACAACATAGAAAACAAGCAGAATCCATAAAACAAATTCAAAGAGACATCCAAGGAACAAAAAATTCTATTGAAAGCTGACAAAACCATTTAAATGAAACTGAGGATAGAATTTTGAATCTTAAAGACAGGATCGCAGTTAGAGATCATGAAAGGATAGAACTTTTAAAAATAAAGCAGCATGAAATGACAATTCAGTGGCTTCAAGGTGATGCTAATATAAGACTAACAGGCATCACTGAAGATGCAGGAGTCAACACGAATGACATTGGTAAACTATTCACAGAAGTAACAGCAGAAAATTTTCTAAGCATGGGGAAAAAATCTGATATGCACATAAGTGAGCCACATAGAATGCCAAACAGCCACACAAACATAAATCTACATCCAGACATATAATATTAAGATCCAAGACATACAGCATAAAAACAGAATATTAAAAGCTGTTAGAGAAAAGACACAGCTCACCTATCAAGGAAAGCCCATCAAAATCATAGCAGACTTTTCAGTATAAACCATCAAGCTAAGATAAGCTTGGAGTGAAGTATTTCAAGCCCTGAAAGAAAATTACTTTCAACCCAGACTGATATACCAAGAAAAACTTTATTTCAAATTTAATGGAGAAACAAGATACTTCCATGACAAGGAACAAATAAAGAAATTCATGTCCACCAAATTAGAAAGAGTACTGAAACACATACTAGATAGAGATAAAAATGACCACAATTTCTGGGACAACAACAGAAAGAAACTACCAGGCAAGGCAAGCAATTAAACTAGAGGGAAACACAGAAAACCAACAACATAACATGATGAAGTTGAGGCAGTACATATCAGTTATATCCATCAATGTAAATGGCTTCAATTTACCTATTAAGAGAAATAGATTGACAGAATGAATCAAGAAACAGGATCCCACAATACGCTTATGTAAGAAACACATACGACTCAAAAGGAAACTCACAGATTAAAAATTAAAGGATAGAAAGCAGCATTCCATGCAACAGGAACCCAGAAAAAAGCAGGGGTAGCTATTCTGTTTGCAGACAAAGTGAACTTCAAGCCTAAAATGATTAAAAGAGATAAAGAAGGCTACTACATACTTGTTAGTGGAAAAATTCAATAGGAATAACTAGCAGTTATAAATATATATGCATCAAATACAGGAGCACCCAACTATATAAGACAAACTAATGGACATGAAAAACCAAATACAGAAGAATACAGTTGTAATAGGGTACCTTAATACTCCATTGTCACAAAAGGTAGATTAACTAGACAAAAAGTCAGCAAAGAAATAACAGAACTGAATCATAACTGTGAGCAAATGGACTTAGTAGATGTTTACAGAGTGTTCCACCCAACAACATCAGAATATACATTCTTCTCAGCTGCACATGGATCATTCTCCAAAATAGATCATATATTAACCCATAAAACATTCTTAAGAAAATGCAAAGGGATTGAAATTATCCCCTGCATATTATCTGACTACAGTGCACTGAAATTGGAAGTAAATGGCAAAAGAAATAGTAAAACCTGCATAAATATATTCAAATTAAATAACAACCTTTTTTGAAAAATCACTGGGTTACTGGTGAAATTAAAGAAGAAATTAAGCAATATCTACAATTCAATGAAAATGTGGATACAACACAATGAAACCTGTGGGATGTAATAAAAGCAGTCTTAAGAGGGAAATATATAGCCATAAATTGTTATATGAATAAATGGAATGAGCACAAATAAACAACCTAATGCTTCATCTCAAGTTTCTAAAAAAAGAAGAGCAAGTCAAACCCAAAGCGCATAAAAGAGAGGAAATTGTAAAGGTCAGAGCAGAAATTAATGCAATTGAGACTAAAATAAATACAAAGAATTAATAAATCAAAGAGCTGGTTTTTTTGAGAGAATGAACAAAATTTATAGACTTCTAGTCAACCTTATCAAGAAAACAAAAGAAAAAACTCAAATTCACACAATAAGGACTGAAAAGAGAGAAAGCACAACAGATCCCATGGAAGTTAAAAAGATCATGAATACCTACTTTGAAAATCTCTATTCATTTAGAGTGGAAAACACAGAGGAAAGGGACAGATTTCTAGAAGCGTACGAACCACCAAAGCTCAATCAAGAAGATACAAAAATTTTGAATAACCCAATATCAGCTATTGAAATTGAAAACTTGATGAAAAAAGCTTACCAACAAAGAAAAGCCCAAGTCCTGATGGATTCACAGTTGAACTGTACAAAAAATTTAGAGAAGATTTGATGCCACTATTCCTTAAACTCTTCAAATAGAATCAAAAGGGAAGCAATCTTCCCTAACTCATTCCTGGAGGCAAGTATTACTCTGATACCAAAACCAGAGAAAGAGCTAACCAAAAAGAACAACTAGGCCAATCTCACTAATGAACATTGATGCAAAGATCCTCAATAAAATACTGGGCAAATCATCAAGAAGATTATACATCACAATCAAATGGGATTTATTCCAGGAATGTAGGAATGGTTTAACATATGTAAATCAATAAATGTAATACACCACATCAACAGAGTCAAAAACAAAAACCACATGATCATCTCAATAGATGCAGAAAAAGCTTTGATAAAGTCCAGCACTTGTTCATAATAAAAACCCTACAGAAACTCAGAATAGATGGTATCTACCTCAATCTCATAAAGACCAACTATAACAAACCAACAGCCAACATTATACTAAATGGACAAAAACTGAAAGCTTTCACTCTAAAATCAGGAACAAGACAAGGATGTCCATTATCAGCATTCCTATTCAATACAGTCCTGGAAATATTAGCCAGAGCAATCAGACAAGAGAAAAATAAAAGGAATAAAGACAGGAAAGGAAGAATTCAATTATTACTATTTGCAGATGACATGATACTCTATATAGAAGACAGAAAAAACTCCATTAAAAGATAGTAGAGTTGGAGGAGGAGCAAAGATGGCAGATAGATAACAACTGGTTACAGAGACTCCCTGAGATAGTCAACTTAGGATTCAACATAATACAGCATGGAGAGCCCCGAACAGAGGGAGATGAATTCTCTCATCCCAAGAAGAAATTAAGGTGAGAAGAACCAACCAAACATACAGTCCCAGTGCTATTACTGGAGCAGCTAAAGGTTCAGTGTTCTCGCCACAGTGGGCGACTTGCCAACCATCCGAGGTCCCACCATGACTTGCCGAGGTCCCAACACGACTTGCTGAGCTGTCCCAGATCCCGCTTTGACTCACTGGAAGCGCAGTTACATTGAGTTTGGGGCTCAGAAAGCTGAACGGAGGGCTGAGTTGGCAGGGTGCCTACATCGACCTGTGGTAAGTGACGGGAGTGGAGCCATTCCATAGAAAGGGGGACTCCAGCAGATGACATTCTGGGACTAGGCAGGACTGGCAAGTACAAGGGGCAACAGTGATTTCAGTCAATTGTTCCTGTCCCAAATGAGGTTGGTGGAATGAGCTAGGCCTGGGTCAGATGACCTGGCTGAGACCCAATAGGTTATCCAAGCTCAAGTCCCTGCTGCGGTGGTACATACTAACCACACTAACCCAATGAAGCCTCAGAAGTTTGACTGACCGGGAGGAGAGATGGTGCAAAGTAATACAGCGCAGGCCACATTAGCTTGACTGATCCGGAGGGGAGGGGCTAGCATACGCTGTCCCTGTGCAACTCACTAGCACAAAGGCTTGACAAAAGGATCTGTAACTTGAGAATAAAGAATGTGAATGAAGAAGCTGGGGTACACAAGAAAACCACCAACAACGAATACTAGAGAGGCTGTGGGGAAAAAGGAACTCTCCTGCACTGTTGGTGGGAGTGTAGACTGGTGCAACCATTGTGAAGGTCAGTCTGGAGATTTCTCAGAAAGCTGGGACTGGAAGCACCATTTGACCCAGCTATTCCACTTCTAGGCATATTCCCAGAATTGAAAGCATCATACCACAGTGATATATGTGCATCCATGTTTATAGCAGCACAATTTGTAATCGCCAGATCTTGGAAACAACCTAAGTGTCCATCAACTGAGGAATGGATAAAAAAGTTGTGGTATTTTTATACAATGGAGTACTACTCAGCTATAAAGAATGATCACATTGAGACATTTATAAATAAATGGACGCAGCTTGAGACCATACTCATAAGTGAAATAAATCAAACTCACATGTATAAGTATCGAATAGTTTCCCTAGTGTAAGAAATGATAAACATACATGAAAGTACGTGGTAATCATGATTCCCAGTCACACTGGTTTGAAGCCATATAATGTTTTCACTCACTAATTGGAATGGTTTTAATCTGGGTTGTTTTATTTTATTGTCTGTGATACTACAAATAACTTTTTTGAAGAAAATAAGAGCGTAATAGCTAGCGCTGATTTAATATCATCCTGTTTTGAAGCCCCATCAAGCTGTTGTTCACTTGTTTCCATTGGTTCTAACATGTTGTATCTTATTATATCTTAATGTATGCAATAGTATAAGCAAATTTTTTATAGACAAAGAGATAATATAGAAATTGATGTTCGGTTTCTGCTAGCTGGTTCTAAATACCCTGCAATAATTTCATTCTCTTGAACGGTTTCACACTGTCTTGATAAGTTTGATGCTATAGTATACGAAGTTAGACTCAAATATTTCAAGGAAAGAGTCACTATGGTAACTACTATTAATGTCAGGCTATCTGGTGGTGAAACACAATGATGCTTAAATTTTTCAGTTCTGACCAGTGTTGTTCTATTGATATGTTCTTTTTTTATCTCACTCTCCCCCTTTTTCTTTCCTTTTTTTAAAATTAATTTATTTCTTAGTATCTTTATCTAAGGGAAAACTAAATTAAAAATAGTGCGATAGATTATAGTAACATTTTTGTTTCCCTATTAACCTGATTTGAACCCCTGTATTGTTCTCCACATCTTGTTCTGACTGATTTTATTATATTCTGTTTTGCTTAATAGTATCAAGTTTGAGGGTATAGGCAACCATTTGGAAGGCAACCAGATATTCTATGATGCCCACTATTGTTTGACTATTCTCTTCTTTGGAAGTCCTGAAAGCTCTCCAATGTGGGTTTTATTGGTCTTCTGTACTGTTTTGTTCAATTCTTTTATATCAGCTGATATAGGCTACTCTTTTTAGGATAACAAGAGGCATAATGGTAACCATTGTTGATCACCTAGTAATCTTTTTTTTTTCATTATATACTGTCATGGTTTATGTTTGTGTCCCTCAGGCCTCATGAGTTTGAATTGTGCATTTGTGATTTGTTCATTGTCTAGTGCTTGGATTGATGGTATTAGTGCTACACCCACTTAGGGGTGGAGCCAGGATGTGATGTAATGGCAGGAAGAAGATGTGTCTTTCTCTTTGCTGGTTTGAGCTTGCTGTTTGCAGCCACCATGAACGGCGGTCCAGCCATGCCCGCCTATCTTGGAGCCAACTGAGTGTGGACTGAAACCTTCAAAAACTGTAAGAAATAAACCTTTCCTTTTCCAACTTGGGCATCAGGCATTTTGTCTCAGCAACGAGCATAAAGTAACTAAGACATATAACATGTCCATCCTCCTGATCTAACTGACTCTGTTTTGCTTTGTCACTTTGAGTTTTCCTTTGGTCCGTCTTGTTTTGTTTTTTGTTTTTTGGCTTTTTTAAAATCTTTTTTCTTTTCCTCTTCAAGAAAAAGTTATAAAAACTGTGGGAGTAATGGAAACTAAAATGTGTGATTGTTAGCGTAAAAAAGAGACGCAGGAAAGTGATCTAAAGGATATAATTGCAAGTATATTTAAATGTGGATAGAGAACCATATTGCTGGTTTTTCTTGGATCACTGAACAGAACTGACTGTAATCTCACTGTATTAATGTCCACTTTGTATGCTTTAATTCTGTAATCTGGACAACTGTTTCTAAGATGACAATATGTGATCTATTAACTGGTGAATACTTACTGTATATTTTTTCTTTTGAAATTCTGTATTACTTCTAGCCTTTTACTGTTTTGCTTCATTTAGTTTTGTTTTTCTCTTTAAATTAAAAAAAAAAGAGGCTGGGATACAAACAAAAGAACTACAAAGGTTATTCACAGAAATAATTAGGAAAACTTCCCAAACATCGGAAAAGGAAATGATATTCTGATACTGAGGCATACAGAACTCTAGCCACCTACAACCAAAACAGATCTACATCCAGGCATATAATAATCAATATCCCAGAAATTCAATATAAGAACAGAATATTAAAAGCTGTTATAGAGAAGAAACAGATCACCTATAATGGAAGGTCCATCAGAATAACAGCAGACTTCTCAACACAAACCATCAAGTCAAGAAGAGCCTGGAATGAAATATTCCTAGCCCTGAAAGAAAATAACCTTAAACCCAGATTGATCTACCCTGCTAAACTGTCTCTAGAAATTAATGGAGAAACAAGATGCTTCCAAGACAAAGAGGAACTTGGAAAATTCACAACCACCAATCCAACTCTACAGAGAATACTGCAGGGCATTCTAGACAGAGAGAAAAGTACTAGGATTCTAGGAAGAGTGGCAGAGAGGCCTCAATGAATGGAGCAGAAAACAGAATGAGAAGATAAGCAGACAACTGATGGCAAAAAAAGAGCATAACAGAAATAAGGCAGAGAAGATGTTATTCAAAAGTGATATGATTGATAGTATCAAGTCTGAGAGTATAGGCAACTACACTGAAGATAACAAGACTCAATGACATACATTCTGGTTTGATAACTGCCAGTTTTTGAAGTTCTATACTATATACAAAGTTGTGTTTTTATTAATACTGTTATGTACGGATATATTCAATTATAGTATATCTGATGATATAGCCAATTCTACTGGAGATAACAAGAGACAACACAGGAACTATGGTAGAACGATTTGTACAACGGTCTTATATTTTTTTTTTTGTTTCATGTGTTTATAGGAATATGTTTTCTTTGTCTTGCTTTGTTTTGTTTCTCCCTCTAATATAGAAAGGATAGAAATACATGTTAAGACTCATGCATGTGTAGAATCTATAAACAGTTTATGAGAACTGATCTTATGACACATGATGAAATGAACAGATACTTTGAAGAAAAAGAGACACTAAAATACCCAGTGCTGATCCTGGAGTGTTATAATGTGAAACCCAGCAATAGTAGTATTCTTTGTTCAGAGTGATAGTAGCCTGCTTGGGTTTATTCAATCTCAGCATAATTGAAGATATGGATAACTGCATGTATGTTTAAGTGTATAGGACTGATAACCATATTTCTAAGTTTTTGTTGGGTAGTTGAAAAGAACTGATTCCAATCTCACTGTTTGAATCCCCACTTTATATGCTCTACATTAGTATCTTGAATAACTATTTGTAAGAAGACAATCTGTAATCATCAACTAGTGATTTCTTACTGTTTATTTTTTTCTTTGAAATTATGTATTATTTCTACCCATTTTCTGCTTTGTTTAGTCTTGCTTTAAATTAAAAAAAAACAGTATAAGGGTACAAGTAATACAGAATTATCAAAAAAAGGTAAGAAATCACTAGTTAATAGATTACATATTGTCATCTTAGAAATAGTTGTTCAAGTTACAGGATTAAAGCATACAAAGTGAATATTCAAAGAGTGAGACTGCAAACAGTTGTGTTCAATGATCCAACAAAAACTTAGTAATATGGTCATCTATCTTAACACACCTAAACACATTTGCAGTTGTAACCTTTAGAGCACTTTTTTTCCTCTCTTTTTTACAACAAAATTTACACATTTTGGGTTTTATTACTCCCATAGTTCTTATTAATTTTTTTTGGAAGAGAATAAAACCAAATGTGACAAAACAAAGCAGTCAGTCAAAACAAAGGATAGACATAGCACATGATGTAAAAACAGAATACAAGGTTATCAACAGTGGTTACCATAATGCCTCTTGCATCCTTAAAAAGAATTGCCTATATCATTAGGTATAATCATCAACTAGTGATTTCTTACTGTTTATTTTTTCTCTGAATGTATGTATTATTTCTACCTATTTTCGGTTTTGTTTAGTCTTTCTTTAAATATAATTTTTTTAAAAAGATAGTAGAGTTAATAAATTCAGCAGTGCAGCTGGATAAAAAGTCAACAATCAAAAATCAATAGCATTCCTATACACAAACAAAAAACTCACTGAGAAAAAAATATGGAAATATTGCCTTTCACAATAACGTCTAAAAAAAATGAAATACTTCAGAATCAATCTAACCAAGAACATAAAAGACTTATATGCTGAAAATTATACTAGTCTAAAAAAGATTGAAGAGGATATTAGAAAATGGAAGGCTATTCCTTGCTCTTAGTTAGGAAGAACCAATATTACATAAATGGTCATCCTCCCAAAACTCTTTATACAGACTCAGTGCAATCCTAATCAAAATACCACTAACGTAACTTACAGATCTAGGGAAAACACTCCTAAAATTCATTTGGAAACAGAAGAAACCTAGAAGAGCGAAAGTGATTCTAGGCAACAAACGAGAGGCAGCAGGCATCTCAATTCCTGACTTGAAACTATACTACAAAACCACAGTGATAAAATCAGCATGGTACTGGCAAAGAAATAGACTTGAGGATTAAATGAACCAGATTAGAAGATGCAAACACAACTACAAAGACACTCAGCCACCTGATATTTGACAAAGGAGCTAAACATGTTCACTGTAAGAAGGATAGCCTCTTTAATAAATGGTGTTGGAAAAATTGGCTTTCCACATGCCGAAGACTGAAACCAAACCCCTGCCTATCATCATGCACTAAACTAAAGTCAAAATGGATCAAAAAGCTAAATATTACATTGGAAACACTAAATCTACTGGAAGACAAGGGATCTTGGAGACATAGGAGCAAGCAAAGTGTTTATGAACAAAACACAAACCACAGAGGGAACACTTCAAAGAATCAACAACTGGGATTTCATATTATTAAAAAGCTTTGCACTTTAAAAGAAATCACCAACAAAGTGAAAAGAAAACCCACAGAATGGGAAAGAATTTTAACCAGCAGTTCCTCACACAAAGGAACTATATCCAAAATATATAAAGAATTAAAAAAAAATCAAGTCCCCCAAATTCAAAGACCCACTCCAAAAACGGGCATCTGAGATGAATATGCATTTCTCAGATAAAGAAATACAAATGGAAAATAAATATATGAAGAAATATTCACCATCACTGGTCATTCGACAAATGCAAATTAAAACAGCATTGAGATTTCATCTCACTGCAGAAAGAATGGCTGCCATCAAAAAATCAACTGATAAGAAATGTTAGCAAGGCTGTGGGGAAAAAGGAACATTTCTCCACTGTTGGTGGGAGTGTACACTGGTAGAGCCACTGTGAAAATCAGTATGAAGATTCCTCAAAAAACTATAATGAAAGTCCCATTCAATCCAGCTATTCCTCTCCTGAGTATTTTCCCCAAAAAATTGAAAAGGTCATGTCACAGTGATATATGTGCGCCCATGTTTATAGCAGCACAATTAAATCTTGGAGACAACCAAAATGCCCATCAACTGGAGGATGGATGAAAAAGATATGGTTTATACAATGGAATATTATTATAGGTAATATAGGTAAATGGAGGCAACTCGAGACTATTCTCATAAGTGAAATAAATGAGACTCATATTTTTAAATAACACCTTGTCACTCTACTTTAAAAAATAATAAAAACTGAAGGACTAATAAGATCCAAAATGCATAATAGACACTGTAATAATGAAAGAGAAGGAAAGTGCTCTGAAGGATATAACTGTATGTATGTTTAAGTGTGTAAGACAGATAATCATACTACTAAGTTTTTGTTGGATTATCAAATAGAATGATTTGCACTGTCATTGTTTACCTGTTCACTTTTTATGTTATGATTTGTAACTTGAACAACTATTTCTAAGATGACAATATGTAATTTATCAGCTAGTGATTTTTTAGTGTTATTATTTTTTAAAAATTCTGTTATTCTACCATTTTTTTGTTTTGCTTTTTTTCTCTAAACAAAAATAAAAACAAGAGAACATGTTATTCAAGTTAGAACAATGATATGTTCTCTTCCTTAATCTCTTCATTTCTCCACAAATGATAAATTGCCCCAATCCATTTTCAAATATCTTCTTTTCTATAGGAAAAAGAAAGGAAGGGCAAAGGATACTTGGGTAAATCTCTCCAAACTCAAATGAGAGCAAACTATGTCTTTAAAAAGAAAAGAAAATAGCATATTCTTCTTTTCCTTTATCATCTTCCATTTCCCGAGCTGTGTGGCTAGCAGAGATGTGGAGCTGACCCTGACAACATGGGAAAGCATCAGTTCACAGAGGACCTATTACCTGAACAATCATACAACGGTCAATTCTCGACGCCTCTACACCTATCTCCTGAAATATTAACGTAAGTTACCCCACAGATGCCTACGTAATTCCACGGTAAAGGTAAAACACTAAAATTTCAAATATATAAATAATGACACTACAACAAAAGTAATATTTTAGTTATTCATGGGAACATCTCTCAAATTCTTTAAAGTTCTGCTCTTGAAACTTCTTATATTTACAGATGTTCATAGCCTAGAAAGTAGATGTTAGTGAAGAATAAGACTTCTTAAAAAGGCTTAAAATATTATAGATCTTCTTGAAAATCAAAATACATTTATTTCTAAGAAGTTATCAAGCCAGATGTGGTAGCCTACACCTTAGATACAAGCTACTCAGGAGGCTGAGGAAAGAAGATCACACAATTGAGACCAGCATGGGCAACTATTTATAGCAATACCTCGTTAAAAATTTTAAAATATATATATCCTCTTCATATACTTAAAAAGACAAAAGAAGTTGGAAATAAAATAATCATTCCCTTTCTTTCCCTTTTCTCTCACTCTCTCTCTGTTTGCAATATTCTTTTCTTACATGATCCTTTAAGAGCATTTTGTATTAAAGAACAAGGGTCTTAGTAATCATGGATGGAAATCTGAGCATAAGTTTCCTAACATCGTGTCACTGAAGATTATTTTAGCTTTCAATAACCTACCATTAAATTCAGGCTTTTTGTTTTGCTTTAGTTTTGGTTTTTTCTTTGTTTGTTTGTTTCCTGAGACAAAATTTTGCTACAGAGTTCAGCCTTGAACTCACTATATAAACTAAGCTGGTCCAGAACTCACAACATTTCTCCTGCTTTAGCCTCCCAAGTGAAGATTTTGTTTTAAATTAATAACTATCTTCCTAACAACAATCTACAAAAGCAAATATATGGCATAATCATTTAAATAAAAATAAATAGGCACAGGCCACCGCCAGATGGGGACAGACAGACCCCAGCCTCTCCCCGTGAGTCAGTGCCATTCAGGTAGAGAACAAAGCCACATCAGCAAGCAAACCTGGACTGGGAACCAGTGCCATGTGTGGGCCACCAGTGGACTGGGACAGACCCCAGCTCCTTCAGGTGCGTGGGCTGACAAACATGAAGTACCAACACTCCCAACCCCACCCTAAGTGACCAGCTCATTTGGAAAAACACAGGCTGTGTCAATAGCTATGGAGGTGATATGCAATGAGATGCCTGTGGTGCTTTGGCGTTTCACTACCATTGCAGGTCTATGGCCAGTGGTCTGGTCACAGGTTCAGAGGATAGTGTAGGCAGTGTGGCATCTAGCAGGATATCTCCTTCTGAGGGTTGTAGCCCTTGCTGATTACTTGTGGTCTTGTTTTGGAAGTCCTATATTGTTTCCATTGCTTTGTTGGGTTCAGTTTTATTCTCTTTTGTTTTGTTTCATTATGTCAAATCTGATGGTAGGAAAAGCTATTTCAGAGATAGCAAGATATATTATGTAGCAATTTTGGATTTATTATAGGCTTCTTTTGAAGTCCTTTGTTGAATTCATTGTTTTGCTTTTATTGTTTCTATTCTATTCTACTCTGATTTTCACTATATCCGAAGTTATCTACAACTATTTTTAAAAGGCATTATGGTAACTATTGTTGATTTCATGTTTTGAAGGCTTGTATCTTTTACACTGGTTTCCTTTAATTAGTTTTATTCTGTTGTATCCTCTTTAAAAGAGAAAAAAGAAAATAATAAAAATAAACAACCTATAAAGTATAATCATAGACAAAATATAGTACTCTAAAAGATTTTTTTAACAAAATCTTTGGAACATTAATACTTTTGAAACTAGGTCAGTAAATTTCATTTTTGGATTTTAAAGATCTAAATCACATTAAATAAACCAACTGTAAGAAATTCTAGCTCCATATGCAGTTACATTTTAAGTGTGAATTATTATTCTGAAGCTTTTGGATTTTAAATCCCGATTAAATACTACGGTCTTTGAAAAAAGCATGTGCTGAAAAAAAGAAGTTTGGCAAAAATCAAGACTATAAATCTACCTGGGGCCAGACAAAAATTAAGATATCTATTTCTCAGATAGAGGAAAGAATTTTATCTAGGAAATTTTAAGCATTTTTGCAACAAATTATCTGTGTAATAGCAGGCCAGTCTGGACTTTGGTTTTCTCATCTGTTAATTATTTTAGGTTAGGTGATCACTAAATTTCCGTCCAACTACTTTTTTAAAAAAGGATGAAAATTATGTTTGTATAAAGTAAAAAGTATTTGTGGCGCACTGCTTACAGAAAAAGTGAATAAAAGCTATTTTTACCACAAAGCACCAAAAAGGAAAAAAAAGTTTGTTTGTTTTGTTTTGTTTTTAGAAAGAAGAAAAGATACACTTAAATATCAGAACAAAAACACTCAGGCTGAGGATTTAGCTCGGTGGCTCAAGTGCTTGCCTGGCAAGCGCAAGGTCATGAGTTTTGATCCCCAGTACAAAACAAAACAACCACTCCAAGCTACTTGGTACACTTAACAAATTTATTTTATATAATAATCATACTTTTGTTGAAAAATGTAGCTAAATTTTACCAAAAGAGAGACAGATTGATTAAAATTTATAGTGAATCAAAGATTTAAATATTAAAACAGAAACATTTAATCTACTAGAAGACAAGGTAGGTAGAAATCTTGGAGACATAGGAGTAGGCACAGAGTTCAAGAACAAAACACAAATCACACAGGGAATACTTCTAAGAATCAACAACTGGGATCTCATCTTATTAAAAAATTTTTGTACTTCAAAAGAAATCATCAGCAAAGTGAAAAGAAAACCCACAGAATGAAAAAGAAGTTTAGCCAGCAGTCTCTCAGACAAAGGGCTTATATCCAGAATATACAAAGAACTAAAAACCATCAAGCTCCCCAAATTCAAAGACCCACTTCAAAAATGGGCATCTGAGAGGAATACGCATTTCTCAGATGAAAATATACAAGTGGCAAATACATGGAGAAATGTTTACCATCACTGGTCATTCAAGAAATGCAAATTAAAACAGCACTGAGATTTCATCTCACTCCAGAAAGAACGGCTGCCATCAGGAAATCAACTGATAACAAATGTTGGTGAGGCTGTGGGGGAAAAGGGAACACTTCACTGTTGGTGGGAGTGCAGACTGGTGCAGCCACTATGGTAATCAGTATGGAGATTTTGCAGAAGACTAGGATTGGAAGTTCCACTCAATCCAGCTATTTCCCTCCTGGGTATTTTCCCAGAAAAACTGAAAAGGTCATGTCACAGTGATATATGTGCACCCATGTTTATAGCAGCACAATGTGTAATAGCTAAATCTTGAGAACAACCAAAATGCCCATCAACCACAGAATGGATGAAAAGATGTGGTATTTTTATACAATGGAATATTACTCAGCTATATAAAAGATCTTGATCTTGAGGATTTTATAGGTAAATCGAGGCACCTTGAAACTATACACATAAGTGAAATAAATGACTCATATTTGTAAATATCATATTGCCTCTCTAGTGTAAAAAATAAGTATTAAAAGACTGAAAGAGTAACAAGATCCAAAATATACAACCAATATTATAATAATTAAAGGGAAAGAAAGTGCTTGAAAGGAAAGAACAACTTGTAGATATACACATATAGCTGTATGTATGTTTAAGTAAGCAAGATAGATAACCATACTACTAAGTTTTTGTTAGTTCATCAAAAAGAATAGTTTATGCTGTTATTGTTTGATTGTTCATTTTTCATGCTTGGATTTTGTAACGTGAACAACTACTAAGAACAATATGTAATATATTAACTAGCAATGATTTCTTAGTGTTTTTTTGAAATTCTGTATCATTTCTACCCTTTTTTCTGTTTTACTTTTTTTTAAATAATAATAAAAATTCAAAAATAAATTCATAGTGAACTACAATTGATTATAGCTGATTCTGGCTGCCATGCTAAAATATTCGACCCTATAACTTCTAGGAACCAATGAGTCATAACAATATGAAATGTAATTAACAAAATATACACATTTCTAAGTTGTTAAGGAGAATGTCTACCCTCAGTTCAGATAAGGAGTGGGGAGGGGATTCACAAGCTTTTGAAGGTTGAGAGATCTAGTCTAACTTCCTGCAGATAAAAGTCTTCTGTGAACACTCATGACAGGTATATACTTAACCATCAAAGCAAACTCCACCACTCACCTCGATAATTTCTACATACCCAAATATGAATTTTGGATCACTGTAAGTATGGAAGAAAATGTTACTTAATAATCTTACCCTTTTTTGCTACATATTTATTTTTATTTACTTTATTACTCATCCTACACAATTTTGCATATACATTGCTTTATGATTTGTCTTTAATAACTAGGAGAAAACTACTACTTATGTGACTTCCCTTTTTAATATGAGCAAGAATTAACTAAATTCTAAGGATTTTTTTTTTACTATAGAACTATATTTGAGCTTTCAAAAGATTTTCAAAGAGTTATAGTTGTAGCAAAATTATTTTACATTTTAAAAAACTACTATATTTTCAGTCAAGAAAGAAATCAGCAAAGGTTCAGGATGGGCAAGAGTTGTGTGAATATGAAAATGAAAAGGTCAAGCAGAAAGTCAGACATAAAGCCATGTTAGTAATTCACTGTTTGAACTTCCAAGAGTTGCTTTTTTCCCTTGTGGTTCCTCATTTTACAATGATTCACAAAGAGAATTTTAAAGCTAGAAAATACCATAGAGGTTATCTGTCCAATGTCTTTATTTTACAGATAAAGAAACTGAAATTCACAGTCAAATAGTTTGTCCAAAAGTTATTCTGAAAAATAAAAATATTTCTTGTCTACTGTACTGAGATTTTTTTTAGAAGAGGAAATGAGATTGTAGATTGGGGGAAGGGAATGCTAGGTAATTAGGTAGTAGTAATCACAAAAAGTTAATGAAAAGCTTATTGTGCCATGCAAGTAAAAATTATAAATTTTTTTCTGATTAAATATATCATGTTTATTCCTACAAAAGAATGCTGAGAAAATAGTTATCCACTTCAAAATGGCCCCAACAAGTGATTTTAAAATAGTTTTTCCATAGGCTAAGTGATTTAAGCAGAGGAAAATACCTTTTGAAAATTAAAGGGAAAATTCTCTAGAATAAAAAAAGAAAAAAAAACTAAGTGTGAAAATATTTGGTCAATATATAATTTAAAAATATGTAAATGACTAAAAGTAGGGGATAAAAAGTGAGCAGAAGTTACATCTGTTGTTTGAATACAGTAGTCAAATATCTACATTTTAATGACCATACCCATTAAGTAGACTCACCACCTACCAAAATGAAAACAGTAAGCTTCAGTAGCGTAACCTACTGAGAGCTCAGCACTTTAACGCACAAGACTTGAGAAACATTAAGGAATATAGGCCAGAGAACCCAGATGGAGATAGTAGGAAAGAGGGAAACAGGGATGAGGATAGGAGAAAAGACATAAAGCAACCCAATTCCCACATCACTATCTTCAGCATTTGCAACTTCCTAAACTACATATTATCTCATAACTCCCCAAAAGACATTTAAGACGCCTAAGACCTTTCAACTGCAAATAAATACGTTTTCTACACCTCATTAAAAGACTATTGAATCAGCACCTGACTTTTCAGTCACATTTAAGTACCTTAGTCATTACAATTGAACTTGCTAACAATAATGTTGTACCCTGATGAGCAAGAAAATGTGGCAATGTGTCTAGAAATTGTTCCTATCTCAACAAATATCTATTGTTTTCATGTTTATCTGCTATTACTGATCACACAGTATTAGACATGCTTAAAGCCAAAGTATAAAATAACAAGACAGGGAAGATAATCTTTATAGACCTTAACTCTAACTCAGAAATCAGCATCTACATTTTTATGTGTCAATTGCTCTTCTACACACTAGGGATACAGTAATGAACAAGGCCCCTGAAATTCCTGCTTTCATGAAAGGGTGCTAGGAAAGCAATGAAAAGCCAATCAGCGTATCACCTGTAATCTTGATAAAATATCAATTTATTATCTACAAAACTGGACACCTCATAAAACTTATATAAATGTCATTATCTCCTTAGGAAACAAACATTAGGCAAAAGATCCACAAATAAGTCGTAGACTCTACACCAGTGTTGCCTGAGCCACCCCCATTTCCTGTGGCATATACATAACAGAATGCTTTGAGATATAACTCACAGCTGAAATAGAAGAACAATAATTTGATCATGCTAAGGCCAATTTATGCCTTTTTTCTACATAGAAACTCAGTAAGCTATGGTCTCTCAAATAAGATTTTAATAATAAATATGTGGTTTTTTAGAGCATATTTTGCCGGTCTTAGTTTCAAAACTAATATCCAGATAAGTGATTTATTTCAAATAATAGGACTGTCAATTTTAAACCATTATCAATTAGACTGTTGTTCAAATTATAAATTACAACTCATATTTTAAGATGATAATAATTTTTCTTTTCCAGTTGAAGAAACAATTTTGACATGATGAATGCATATGTTTGCAAAATTCCATCAAAACAGGCAAAGAATTGAAAGAAAAAAATAGAAATATAGGTTCTGCAAATGGGAAAGGGACCAAGAAGTGGAAAGAGCAGGAATGGATAGGGTAGTAGGGGGCGAAAAAAGAATTAAAATATGTTATGCACATGTACCAACTGTACACAATAAGTGTAAATATTATTGAGAAAGAATGGATACAAACATATACTAAAAATAGTAATACAATACACACACATGATAACTACGTATAAAGGAAGAAATAAAACAAAGGATTGAAATTCAGACTAAGCTATTTTTGCACCAGAAAATAAGACTATATGGGTGTAAGGAATTAACTCTTTGAATCAAGTATAATCTCAGTAATTGTGAAATATTAATACATAGGCAATAAATCAGAGAAAAAAGAACAGATTCCCAGTATAAATTAGCTAATGGTCTGATTCAATCTCTCAACCTCTTCCTCTAGCCCAATATCTCATTTTCCTCTGTTCTTCCAACCAGTGGTACATGGAAACACAGAGGGAAAGAAGACCTGTACAATGCGAAAGCTAAAGCTAAAACTTGGACACCTTCCCTTAGATTAGAAGAAATACATACTAACTATAGAGTCATGTCCCACCCTCCTGTTAGACAGTGAACTCACCCTTTTTATATTTTTTACTTTAAAGAGAATAAAACAAGACAAAGCAAAAACAAAACAAAATAGAACAGAGTAAAACAATGCATATAATACAGGATTTCAGAAAAAGACAGCGGGAAATCAACAGTGGCTACCATAATGTCTCTTGTTTTTTTCGAAACAGTTGTCCATACCTTCACACACAGTAAGTTAATACACATCAAAATAATATAAAAACAATCAAAACACAAGAAAGAGAGCCTTAAGGGATTTCAAGACCACATACTAGGAAATCAATAATGGCTACCATTCAAAGTAGCTGTCCATATTTTCATACATATTAGAATCAAATAATTGAAAACAGACTGAAACCAATCAAAACTAAGAATAAAAGCATTATTGGCTTTTGAATCAAGTGATAGGAAATCATCAATGGCTACCATGGTATCTTGTTTTCTTCAGTGTAGTTTGAACTCACCCTTTTAAAGGTAGAGATTAAGTTTTATTCACTTTTTTATGTTTTCACTAAGTAATAGTAGGCACATATCAACCCAATAAAGGCCTTATTTTTTTCAATTAAAAGAAGGCAATTAAAAAGACTTCTCACCACTAAAACTACTGGCCTTCTGGCCCCTATCCAGCATGAAGAAATGGGTAATGACGGAATTAGAAGATTTTTACTCTTTTACTTTATGTATTTATATTGTGGTGCTACTTAAGTTTCTATAAAAATACATATTTTCTTTGTATTAAAGTTAAAAGTATTGTCATCTTCATAGTTTAAAGTTTGAGAGGTTATAATTAGTGCTGTGATAGCCTAAAACATTTTCACATATTTTTATGGAATTAGTTTTAAATTTTGTAATATTTTAAAGTATCTCAGTGAGAAATCTTTATCCTATGAAAATGAATTTGAATTTTAAAAGACAAAAAGCAGTTGGAGCCTGATCTGGTAAACAGGTAATACTATAAACAATACTATATGAATAAATATAAAATAAGACTATTCCCACTAGCCATGGCAGGGAATCAAACTAAATGTACTTCGATGAATGGATAAAGAAAAAATATGCGGGGCTGGGGATTTAGCTCAGCGGCATAAGCACCTGCCTTGCAAGCAGGCAGTCGTGAGTTCGATCCCTGGTACCGATAAAAAGGAAAAAGACAAAAAGAAAAAAAAAAAAAAAAAGAAAAAATATGCACATATGCACAGTGGAATACCATTCATTCTTTTAAAAAAGACCAAAATACCATCAGTTATGACAACATGAATGAACCTAGACAACACTGTGTTGATTGAAATAAGCCAGGCACAGAAAGATAAATACTGTATGATCTCATTTATATATGGAATCTTAAAAAAAAGATAAATCAATAAATACAGAAAGTAAAATGGTGGTTAGAGGAGCTAGAGCTTTGGGAAGATGCTGGTCAAGGAATATAAAAATTTCAATTAACAGAAATATGTTGAGATCTACTAAACAATACAGTGACTAGAGTAAAAATAAGTACATATATCGTATACTTGAAAACTACTAGGAGAGTAGATTTTAAATGTTCTCTCTCTCTCTCTCTCTCTCTCTCTCTCTCTTTCTCTCTCTCTGTCTCATAGCTGTACAGTGTTGTGTGCTTAAAAAAAAAAAAAAAAAAGACAGGGTCTTGCTCTGTAATCCCGGCTAGCCTTGAACTCATGGTGATCCTCCTGCCTCAGCCTCCCAAGTGCTGGGATTACAGGTGTGTACTACCATGCCTGGCCATGTTTTATGCTTTTGAAAAGATGTCTCATAATTTAACAGCCTTATGCATTGATTTATAAAATATTTCTCAGCTCCTTCTTCATGGAAGACATAATTATACATATTTCATTATTATTCATATGAGCCAAGAACAGTTTGCCAAATTTTCATATCACACATAAACACAATCACAAAATTTAACCTCTATTTATCTAGATATAAAAAACAGTTTTGTACAACATACGACATTAATTACCAAAAACAAAAATATTTTCAAACAAGTGCTTAGAAAATGTTTGACATTTTGTGAATTTCCTAAATTTTTGAAGCTTTGCTAACAGAGCTAATTTTCCCACATATAAGTCTTTCAAAACATTAATAGCAAGAATGCCAACTGAATTTTAAATATTTTCTTTATCAACAATAGTACATGTTATTGATATTATATATGAAAAATAGGTATGATATAACAGTTTAACAGACTTTTAATTATTATTCACTCAAAAAATATTTATTGAATACCAACTTATTCATCTTATACTTGAAATGCTGGGAATTCAACAGTGAACAAGATAGTCAAGAAGTTACCACAAACCTCATGTAACTTACATTCTGATGGATGGAAACAGTCACTTTTCAAACAGAAAAGAAAAATGTCAAATCATAAGAACTGTTCTGATGACAATAAATTAAAATGATACTGATCGTGACAGTCTGCTCTTTCGATATTTAAAATGAGACCTAAATGTCACATGAGGGACAGACACTGAAGATCCATGGAAAGGAGATTCTAGACATTAAGAGCCCTAAGATGGACATGAACTTCAGTTACCTGAAGAAAAGAAGAAATATATTCTGAACAAGGGTGAGCTTGGTAGATAAGTAAGAATCTGACTTAGCAGAACCTTGAAACTAAGGTGAAGACTTTGAATTATGGTCTAAGAACAATGGCATTTTGTTTTGTTTTATATTTAATTATAGGAAGTTTAATAACATATGAAAGAAAAGACCAGAACAAACCCCTATGTATTGCTTATCACTTCGTTTCAGCAGTTACCAACTGATGGTAACATATACCCCTTTACTCCTTATTCACTCCTCCAACCTCATATTCAGCATGTGTTCCTGTAAAATAAAGATTCTTCTTGGAAACAGGACTATAATCTTTGTAATCTGAGTTATCCCTCCTTAATTTTTTCCCCTATTAGAACTTGTTTGTTGGAGAATAAAAAGTTGGAGTTATTTGTCCTGCAGGATTTTTCATACTCTGAATTTATTTATTACACTTTCACAGTATCACTTAGCATGTTTTGCTATTTAATGTATTCCCTAAATCTGGATACGTAACCAGATTCAGCTTTTAATTTTAGCAAAATTACTCATAATTTATGCTATGTACTTTCACCATTAGGCAAGAAAAAATACATTGCTTTCTCTGTGTATATGACATTAGAAGACAGAGATACTTCCTGCCAAGATCTATTAAAATATTTTATTAAAGATTATAAAATGCTGATATTAATTTCTATTATCCCTTCTTTATTAGCTGGTATACTTCTCTAGAAAAGGTATTCCTCTCATCAATTACTTGGTTAAGAAAAAGGAAACACGAATACCTGATTCTTTTTTATCTTTAAAATTTTCCAACAAATGAATTGGTTACCTGGCACATCAGCATTTAATAAGGGAAGTCTTTAAAGATTATTCTGAACAGTGTTTGGAGAAGCAGTGATATTAAAAAGCAAGAAGGACCACTGGAGAGGCTTTTGCAATATTCTACATAAGAAATGATGTTGGCTTGTACTAGAATAGTAGAGAAAATAAAGAGAAGTAGGCAATTTCAGATATATTTGAAAAGTAAAGCCCAGAGGACTTCAACGCTTGTCTCCTCAGTCTCTGACAGAAAGCTGTTTCTTCTTTTCCCTGGCTTTGCACCTCCGGGGTGCCAGGCTGCCCTGACAGGCTCCGCCTGCTCCCCTGGGCTTTCTCCTGGTCATCTTGCCTTTTCCTGGCCTCTTCCTCAGCGACAGTCTTTTCTATATCTACTTCCACCTTCAGATCACACAACTTTTTAAATTGACTGTTAAATGAATCTGTGCTTTCCAGGAATTCCCTTTTCTTTTTCAGGGACCTTTCCTGTATTTGAAGAAGTTCAGCTTTCAGTTTTTGTTAATGAAACACGAACCATTGAGAACCGGTCTTGTCACTTGAGGACCTGTATCCTAGCTGTTGTGACAACTGACTGACTGTCTGGCACCACACTCTTACAGAGGATTTCACTGATGAGGCAGAGGTTTCTCTGGAAACTGGTGGTGGCTGTATACTACACAGGAGAGTCATCCTCATCACCTCTGGATCTTCAGGACGATGAATGCTCATGAAAGTTTCCTTTCTACATGCAGGACTCTCAACTTTCTTCCTCTCATGCAGTTCGTGCACAACTTTTTACACTGACGTAAGCAACACATGGCAAAGCAACTATGACAGGCCTTCATAGATTCACTGTACTCTCTCATATTTTTTTCACATTCATTTAAACATTCTTGTTTCTCTTCATCAGTGAGATCTTGCCACATGCCATCAATAATCTTGCCAATTTCCCACAACCTTAGGTCAGGATTGGAAGCCTTTACTTGATCCCACACCTCTCTGCTGTACCTCATGCAAGGCATGAGTGGCTTATTTGGTGGCTTTGGAGGTTTTGGAATCATAATACCAGAGGACTCCATGACCTGGCTGTTGGTGCCCGGGCTGTAGTTGTTGTAGCTGATAACTACGGATTGTATCTGCAAATCCTGGTGTGCTACGTGTTTGTGTTGTAGGAGCTAGGGAAGGTCCTACAGCTCTGGCTCCACTTCCTTGGTCTCATGTACTTTCAAGAAGTAAAAGAAACAGTTCTGTTAGTCAAAAAAAAAAAAAAAAAAAAAAAAAAAAAAATCCTACAAACTAAGAAAATACAATAAGCACAAAATAATTTCAAACACCACAAATGCAAATCAAATATTTCAATAATTACAAAGAGCTTCGGCCAAGAAGCACTGTTGAAAGCAAAGGTACTGAGTTCATTTACAATGGTTTAAAAGAATGGTATTTAAGCTGTGACTGAAAGAAAAAAATTCTAAGATCTTTCAATTATAATAAAATACATAAAGTAATTCTATTATCCTGTGTAGAGATAAAATATTTTGATTTCTGAGATATAACTGTTCTTTAAGTTCTATGTTTTCTTTCTACTTTAAATGCTTTTTTTGACATTTATTTTTAAAGAGACATAATTAAGTGCTTTGTGCTTTTGTGTATTTTTCTTATTCAGAATCATCATGAATGTTTAAATGCAAATTAGTTCCATCAAACATCTTTTAGATGACAAATTGTATTCTGAATATCAATTATTCAAAAACACAGTCAGAAGATTCCCAACCTGATTGCTTAAACACTAAATGTACAAACCCAAATGATGTATCTATTCACATTATTTGTTATACAAAATAGGTTATCTATATTTATATTTATTTATATAAGGTCTCAAATGAGGCTCTTCCCATCAAATTTCTTTGCTATTCTACCTTTTCCCAAGTAAGAATTTCTTTATCTTTCTTTTTTTCCTCCATTCTCACTTCATTCACACTCCCCCAAACAACCCCTGTCATGGTAAAACATTTCATTATATTTCTTTTTTCTCATTCTCTCCCTATTTAAATGTGGAATCCTCCCCAAAATTAAAAAAAAAAAAACCCTAAGAATTTCTTCAATATCCATTGAATAATCCTTAACCTGGTAAAGTAAGAAACAGAGTTGCCTGCCAAGAACAAGACTCTGATTTTTATTTCCTTAACCTTTCCAATTGCTATTTCTTCCTTCTCTCAAAAATACACTTAGTCTTACTCTCAACAATAAGAATTACTGTAATGTAGTTTCTAAGAAGGCAGATGGAATGGAACCTTAACTGCTTTAAATGAGTGCAGATATAAGGACCCAAAACTTTAAGCATTATCTGATTTGAGGGAAACTCTTTTGTTTAAGATATACAACATACAACCAAACTAGAATTTCCATAAGCAAGTGAGGATATTCATTCATCAGAAATATTTAAGAATTGTATAGTACATTCAAAATTGAAACAAAAGCATTGTCTGATTGAGGATATCATCATGACTTGTAGTAAGGAGTATTTAGAGTTATAGAAACATCTACCAACTAATTATTTAGGTCATGTGCTGCCTCTGATAAATCTTTAAGGGTTGGGATATAGCTCAGTTGGATAGCACTTGCCTAGCATGTGCAAGGTCATGGATTCAATCCTCAGCACTGCAAGAGAAGAGTCACTGAAAACTTCCTTTCCCACAGCATTCATTTCTTCAGTTTTTACTTTATCCAATATACCTTCACAATAGCTTAATTTTCAAATACCTCAAATTATATCACTTATCCCTTACAGTAACAATTTATTAACATACATGAAGATAATATAGTAACTAGTAAAATATATGCAAATTGAATTTTAGGATAAGAGGGCATTTTGCATGCACAAGTTCTTAAGGTCCTAGAGAGCCCTATAAAACTTAGAACCTGATTTTTCTCATTCATTCTTCTTACTACATTTTTTCCATTTATAATATTAAAGCAATAAAAGAAGATTAGCAACCATGAGAATATTGAGGAGAAATCTTGGAGAAACGTAATCATAAAAATGAACAATAAAGATTTGGGTAGCAAAAAGACTAAAAATTGAGAAATGCAGACACATATTCAATAGGTGTTGATGGACTATTTGCCATCTACTTCTTAAGGCTCTGGATAGTAGCTTGAAAGAGAGCTTTACAGAGATGCATGGGGAGTTTGGGTTCTTTCATTTGTTAACTGCTGATACCACTAAACAACACTATATTCAGGATCTTTATTTTTACGTGACCTTACACACACACACACACACACACACACACACTGTCTCTCTCACACACACACACACACACACTCTCTGTCTCTCTCACACACACACACACACACACACACACACACACACACTCTGTCTCTCTCTCTCACACACACACACACACACAGACCTTGTAATTTCTCAGTTCCTCAAATTACTCTTATAGTAAACTTCCCATACTCAGGCAGAAAAGCACCTTCCTTCTTTATCCAGGAAATCTTTGAGTCACAAAGCAGCAACAGTAAGAACCTAACTGAACCTGGCTGTGGAAATGGAAAAACTAAACTACAATTCTAATATAGAGATAGATCATTTCAAAACAATGGAAGAGAGTCATCTGAAGGGTGGAGATGCACTTTGTGATTAGCAAAAGATACACAGTAAGTTGGGGACCAGTAGGCTCAGAGATAGTAAAGATACCAGGATCTAAAGGCTCACTGAGGTTAAAGATTAAGCAGTTCCGTAAGTGAGGGTGTAAGAATGCTGGCAGTTTAAAGTCACAATAGCACTCTGAAAGGTAAGACACAGAGATTAGAAAGCTCAAACGACAACCAAAACCTTAGTGAGACCATGACAATGGATGGCTGGAAGAGAACCTAGTGGAAATAAAATTTGTGTAAATTGTGATGGAAGAATGGAAAGTGATATACAAGGTATTGGCACAAGTCTGTGCAAGACTAAAAGCTCTTGAACTGAGTCTTGGTCTAAGGCCTTAGAGGTGCTTGCTGTGTGGTTTGATGGCTTCAGATAGCAGATATTAAGAATATAGAAGCTAAGACCCTCCCAGAGGCCTAATGAATCAGAATCTAAACTCTAGCAAGAATCTCAAGTGATTCCTACACGTTTGAAAGTTTGGCATATATCTGAATAAGTAATAGAAAAGACAAAGGTAAGAAGATGCTATTCTTACAGCATGAGCTCTGAGAGTTTGTGTGTGTGTGTGTGTGTGTGTGTGCATAATGGTTAGAGAAAATGGGTTCCACAGTGTCGGAGAAGAATAAGCTAATTCTAACAGTATCTCTGTTTTTAATAATCTCTGGAGCTTGAGATTTCATAGTGTTACATCTATTGTCTTAAATTTTTGATATGGTTTTCCTATCCCTTTTCTCTATATTTGTTCAAGTTCATCCTCTGTTTTAGCTTTTTTTAAGGCGAGGAGAAGGCTTCATGTTTTATTTTAGGTTGCCTTAACTTTCTTTTACAAAGAGATGAAATATTTAGAATCACCTTGGAGACTTCTACTTTCTAGTCTGGCATGGAAGGAGTTCATAAACTGCTACTCTGTTAACAAATAAAGAGCTAAACAAACTGAAAAATCAACAACTCTTCTCAGATCAACAAAAGCACGAAGAAAATACGCCAAACTGTTATCCCAGCTTTGGCAAGGCAGAGAGGCAGATTCAAAGAACCACAATTTATCTGTAGAGAAACCCTTCTGGGAACACAGGCAGGAGTAGGAAAGCCTAAATCGTGACTGACAAGTTGCTTGAGACTCCATGTGGACAATTCTTATAGTCAGAAGCCCAGGGGGCTGCAGTCACAGGAGGGTCTTGCACTTGTGAGTTTTACCTCCAGGAGCTCACCCAGGTTCTCATATTGAATACCTCAAAAGAATGCTTCTGGCAGCAGAAGAGGAAAAGTAGCCATTATGAAACACACCATAATACTCTACCCTTCTAAATAAACTATTGTTGCTAGAGTCTAATCTGCCAGGTTTAGATCAAAGCTTAACATACCCAAGAAAAGAGAAACACCCAATCCAGCTTCCTCTAGACATTCCATCCCAGCTGGAGGTAGGTAGGGGTCTAAGTGGTAGGTAGGGGTCTGAGAAACATTTGTCAATATCATATTCCAGATGCAAAGACTCATTAACGGACTGAAATCTATTCATGAAATAATAAAATGCTTCCTCTTCATCCACATCTCACCAACACTTTAGTTTGTTTGTTTGTTTGTTTTTGGTCTTTTGACACAGTCTCATTATGCAGTTTGGGCTGGCTTTGAGCTCACTTTGTAAGGCAAGCTGATCTCAGAACTTGCAATGATCCTCCTGCCTCAGCTGCCTGAGTGCTGGGATTACAGAACATGCACCACCAAGCCCAGCATTACCAACACATTTTTAAAGTTCTATTTACTGCAGTCCTTTTGCATAATAAAGCATGTCTGCCTACCAAGAAAAAAAGTACAATGTATACTTAAGAGGCAAAAAAAAATACACTGCAAAGTCAGGGCAAGCATTTGAACTAGCCTCAGATACGGCAAAGAGGTTGAAATTTTCGTATCAGAAAGTTTTTTTAAAAATATGATTAATATTCTAAGGGCTATAATGAATAAAGTAGACTACATGCTGAACAAATAGGAAGTTAAGCAGAGGGATGGAAATTCTAGGAAAAAATCAAAAAGATGCTGAAGAACAAAAATATTGTAATAAAATTGGAGAATAGTCTTAAATGACATGACAGATTCACAGACTAGAAACTGCTGAGAAAAGAATCTCTGAGCTTGAGGATATCCAAACAGATACTTACAAAACTGAAAAGCAAAGAGAAAAACGACTAGGGGAAAACTAGAATATCCAAGACTTGTGAGACTACCACAAAAGGTGTAATGTACATGTAACAGGAATATCAGAAGGAAAAAAGGAAAGGAATAAAAAAAAATGAAGCAATAATGATTGAGCATTTCACCCAATTAATATGTCACACCAAACCGAAGAAGCTCAGAATACCAACTACAAGTGGAAAACGATTAACAACAACACAAAGTCTCACTTGCAGATATGTCATATTCAAACTGTGGAAAATCAAAGCAAAGGAAACATCATAGAAGAAATAAAGAGAAACATGCTAGCTATAGGGAAACAAATGTAAGCATTATGTCTGATTTCTTACAACTCTTACAAAGCAAGAAGAGAGTAAGTAAAATATTTAAAGTGTTGACAGAAAAAAATCAACCTAGAATTTTGCACTTTATAGAATTATCCTTCAAATGTGAAGATGTCTCAGGAAAATAAAAATCAAGAGAAATTTTTGCCAATAAACCTGCCTTGCAAGAAAATTAACAAGTTCTTAAAAGACAGAAAAAATGATACAGGTGAGAAATATGGATTTATACAAAGAGAAGAACATCTGAGAAGAAATACATGAAAGTGAAATAGAAACTTGTAGTTTCCTGAGTCTTAACTGATCTAACAGTTAACACTGTTCAAAATAACAGCAAAAGTGTGCTCATCAGGTAGTCATATATGTAAACATGTCATGTAAAAGTGAAATGAACGGCAGCAAACACACAACGGGTGGGAGGGAGGAACTAAGATTATTTCATTATTACAAATTGAGTAGCCCTAATCTGAAGGTCCAAACTCTCTGTATATGTGTTACATGTGTGTGTATATGTGGCACGTGTGTGTTCCTATGGATTAAACCAAGATTTTTACCCATACTAGGGAAATGCTATACTAATGAGCTACGTCTGAGCTCCTAAAAATTTCTGAGAAAGGGGATACAAAAAGTTTTGGATTAAAAATGCTCAACCAATAAGTCTATGCAAATATTCAAAAATCCAAAAAACTGAAATTTGAACCACTTCTAGGCCTAAACATTCCAGATAAAGGATATTTAACCTGTAAAAGGTTATTAGAATGTTAACCTATAAACCCTTATTAGAATGGTACAAATCAAAACCATTGGTAAACTCCAAATGTGAGTGAGGATGTGTAAAACAACAAAAATGTTTATTCCTTGCTGATGAGAATGAAAAATGATACAACTACTTATGAAGACAGTTTGGCAGTTTCTTTTTTTTTTTTTTTTTTTGTCTTTTTTCCTTTTTATCGGTACTGGGGATTGAACTCACAACTGCCTGCTTGCAAGGCAGAGGCTTATGCTGCTGAGCTAAATCCCCAGCCCCTAAGTGCATTTTTTTTTTTTTTGTCAGTTTGGCAGTTTCTTACAAAACTAAACATAAAATAAAAATCTTTCAAAAAATAAAACTAAGCTAAACTAAATATATTCTTACCAAAATGAGCCAACAATTGTCCACCCACTGACCCACTGCCCCACCACTCCCCCAGTATTTACATACAGAAGCAAAAACCTTAATGTTCACCAAAGCCTGGTACATGGGTATTCACCAGTGCCAAAACTTGGAAGTAGCCAAGATATCCTTCAGTAAGTGAATATAAAAATTTAAGTTTGGTATACCCAGATAACAGAATATTAGCACTAAAAAGAAAATAAGATATCAAGTCTTTAAAAGCCACAAGAAGACTTACATGCCTATTTCCGAGTATAAAAAAAAAAAAAAAGCAATCTGAGAAAGCTATATACTAAATGATTCCAATTATAAAATTTTGGAAAAAGGTCAAACTATGGAAACTGTAAAAAAAGATCAAGATTTCCACAAGCCAAGGAAGAAAGAAAGATAAACAGGCAGGAAACAAAGACATTGGGATTCGCCAGGGATATAGCTCCTGCCTGGCAAGCGTGAGGTCATGAGTTCAATTCCTAGTACAAAAAAATTGGGACAGTAAGTTATTCTATATGATATTATAATGGGAGATACATTTGTCTAAACCCGTAAAATATACAACATTAAGATTAAGCTCTGGAGCCAGAGACGTAGCTCAGCAGCACAAATGCCCACCTGGCAAGTGAAAGGTCCTGAGTTTGATTCCCAGTACCCACCCCTCAAAAAGAACAAACTCTAACCAGGTGTGGTGATGCATGTCTGTAATTCCAGCACTAGGGAGACTGATGCAGAAGGACTGCTGTGAGTTCAAAACCAACCTGGGCTACATAATTTAAGACCAGCCTGAACTATATAGCAAGACCCTGTCTTGAAAAAACCAAGCAAAAACAAACAAAAAGTAAACTCTCAACTTTGGGAGATGATGCTGTGTCAGTGAAGGTTTAATGGCTACAAATGCACCACCTTGGAGGGTGTACTCACAGAGGGAGGAACAGAGGTACTCATATGGGTGAGTAATGGGCACTCCATGTCTATATTCCATTTTGATGTGAATCTAAAACTTCTCTAAAGAAATAAAATCTATTAAAATCAATTCATATTTACACAAACATATAACCTCACAATCTCGTTCTCCAACCTAATTTACTGATCAACTTATTACTTTCAAAAAATCTGCCTGTGTATACCCATTCTTATTAACAGATCAGTTCCATATATAATAGAAATACTCTATGCCTAACCTATAAAAATTTTAGTGACTATAAATAAAATATATAACTTATTTGTCCCTCATTTTTTTCCTTGAAAGCTTACTTTATGAAACAGGGAATGGCTATACTTATTCAATAAAAATGTAATTTTAAGAATATCTAAATAGCCGGGTATTGTGGTACACCTGTAATCCCAACACTTAGGAGACTGAGTGAAGAGGATTGCTGTGAGGTCAAGACCAGCCTGGGCTACAAAGTGAACTCAAGGACAGCCTGAACTACATAGTGAGACCCTGTCTCAAAAAGACCAAAATAAATGAATAAACAAATTATTAGAACTCTAGTAAAACAGAAAAATCAGAAAGCTTAGTTCATTTTAGAAGTATCCCTTCAGATGGGGAAAAGCTTTTTCATTTCTAATCAACTAAGAAGTGCTTTAATTACTACCAGAGATGCCAGAAGACTCTGTTGTGTATTGAAATTTGAAATTAATTCTTCTTTTCAAACATTAAATGACACATTCTTGCCTTGGGCTATCTAGATTATCACTGTCTTTTGAGTGTAAAACAATGTATAGAGATAATATTTAAGTCTATTCTTCAAAGTACCTAGATGTATACAAAATAATAGAGTATAAAATAAAATAAAAACGGTGGGAAGAACAGGAGCTGCCAAGGGACCCCCAATTACATGTATCTGAGATTTGGGCTTCCAAAGTTTATTCTGTAAAAAGGCAAAATGGCATGACAAAAAAATCACTGATCACAGTTTGGTAAGATTGCAGCCTCTGGTGAAGAGAATTCTAATAAAACCTATGTAATAGCATCATTGCCCTTCAAATAGCTTGACTTTCCAATTACTTTCTTTGCTGAGTAATTTCCAGAGCATCCACTGCTTTTGTGATATAACCTGAAAGTAAAACATGTCCAAGTAACGTTAGTGAAAGTAAACATATTAAATACAGATGTGCAAGTTATGATATAAGAAATGATAATAGCTATTTTAAAAGTTGGTTATTAAAAAAAATAAAAAGCTTAAAAGTTCTCAAATATCTAAATATAAAAGCAATCATGCAAAGTTTATAAAAAGCTATCACTGAGCCCTTACTTTTACTTAAGAAAAATTATACTTGCAAATAAAAATGAACATAAAAATGAAGAGTATTCTCAAAAAATTAAACTTAAAAAGTCACAGATGAGGGATTATGGTTTCAAACTGTCTATACAGTTCTGTAAGGGAATAAAGAAGAAATTCAATCAGTAAGTACAACTAGTCTGAACAGAATTATTTAATCATTACAGTACTGAATACAAAGATGTATAAGTAAGATGCTTAGAAAGATGGTTGCCAAAGGCTAGGGTGGTGATCACATATATGGTCAGTTGACTTACAATCAAGAGACCACTGCGATTAAGTGTTAGAACAACCAGCTACACATATGGGAAATATAATCCACCTTGATATTTATTTCACCCTTATCAAAAATTAATTTGACAGTGATCACAGTCCTAGTTGCAAAAGCTAGAATAATTAAGCTTCTGGAAGAAAACATTGTGCAGAGGTAAAAGAAAGATTTCTTAAATAATACACATAAATTTGGAGGAAAAAAATTATAAACAGGGCTTACTCAAAAATAATTTCTATATCAAAAGACACCATTAAGGAAGTGAAAATTCAACCACAGATTGAGATATTCACAATACATCTGACAAAGGAGATCACATCCAAAATATATATTGAACTCCTATAAATCAGTAAGAAAAAGAAAAACAAACATGGATTCAGTATTGGGACAAAAATATAAACAAGTACTTCACCAAAGAGCCAAGAACATTATTCAATAAGGAAATATATTTTTAAAGCATAACAAATTAACAAAACACACCCACCAGAATTGCAAAGAGCAAGACATACCAAACACTGATAACTACAACTCTCATATATTAATGTTTGGGGATTAAAGTGTTCAATCATTTTGGAAAGCTACTGGACAATTTATAAACATGCATAAGCCAAAAATCCAGAAATCCCACTTCTAGGCATATCCAAAAGAAACTAGTGTATCTGTGTACTATAAATAATATGCAGTAGAACAACTTTTGTTAAGTTACTATCACCTTGTTTTGAAAATCTATATAGTTGTTGTTGTTGTTTTATTGTTGGAGGTTTGTTTGCATCTTGATTTTTCTGTTTTTTCACTCTTCTCTTTAAAATAAAAGTGTACAATAGATACTATGACTTGGGAAGAAACTGTACAAGAGAAGGGACAAACTATGATGGGGGAAAGGAAGAATGGGTAAAGGGAAAAATATACATATACACAAGATAGTTAAGGTAGTTATACAGCTAGCTCTTGTTACATCATGCTACAGCGATATATGTGCACCCAGATTTATAGCAGTACAATTTGTAATAGCTGGGTCTTGAAGACAACCCAAATGCCCATCAACCACAGAATGGATAAAAAATGTGGTATTTTTATGCAATGGAATGTTACTCCACTATAAAGAAGGATAATCTTCAGTAAACGGAAGCAACTTGAGATCATACTCATAAGTGAAATAAATCAAACTCACACTTGTAAATATCACATTGTCTCCTTAGTGTAAAAAAAACAAAGTAATAAGATCTGAAATTTATAATAGATTTGTGATAATGAAAGGGAAAGGAAATGCTGAAAGGGAAAGAACAGCTGAGGTAGGAGAAAGGAGAAAAGGAAGAAGGGAAAAGATTATATATATATATATACAAGGTAGCTATAATACTAATCGGTTAGTTAATACAGAAGTTTATGCTTTCATTGTTTGTTTGATCATTTTTTGTGCCTAAATCTTATAACCCGAACAACTATTTTTAAGATAATAATATGCAATATATTAATGTGTTAATTTCCTGCTATTTTTTGAAATTCTGTATCATTTCTATCTTTCATGTTTTGCTTTTTAAAATAGAAAAAAAAGAAAAAGCCATTTAACAGTGTATATAGTTACATGGAAATCTATTAGCCCTACAGAAATGACAAAAAGAACTTAACCTAGAGGAGTATTGTCTATTATGTACTATTTTGACCTCACTTCTACCCCAGGATATTTACCAGTGTCTCAACACATTGCATTGTTAGGAGCCATGAACATCTATAGGATGAAAACCAGAGATATTATTAAATATCTTCTAGTATATGACAGCCCTCTCTCTCTCCTAACAAAGGTCTATCTAGTCCAAAATTATAAAGTTGAAAAACTCTGGACTTAGAATTCTATAAAATTTTATTTCACTGATCATCCTGAATTGTCCTCCTGGCTAGAGTATGGAAGTCAAAGGTCAGTTCTCCAAAGACTATTGTATACAGAATTTGCACAAGCACAGCTAGCAGAAACTCTGATTCTCTGCAGAACCATAACTGGAACATTATCTGTGATGTTAGATGTTATTTCTACCACAATGTTTCTTATCTTTTATTATACAGCTCTCTGATAATATTATTTTGGAGCTGAAAAGCTTTTATCACCAGGTGACACCGTAGTCATCTGAAAGTCATAGTGTAATGTATTACTCGTGTGTTTACAATGACGCTGATATAAAAAAAGTACTGTGTTGTCAGGCATACAGAAGTATACCATATATAGTTGCATAAAGTACATAATATTGGTAAAGATAATAAATATTATTGGCTTATATATACTAAAGTATACTTTTTAATCATTATTTTACAGTACACTTCCTCTATATTTTCCTTTAATGTTCACTATTAAACAGTGTGTCATGATGCCAGCAGCAGCCCTACACATCCCAAGTTTACTGTCTCTTGATTGCATTATTTTCTCTTGCATCTGACTGATTCTTGAGTTGCTTCATTCATCATGGCCCTACAAGCAATAAGCAACACAAATGTGTATCACACATGGCCTATGGAGTCAGCCATATTATTTGTCTGTGTAAGTACATTGTATGCTGTTCACACAACAATAAAATCATCTGATGCATTTCTCAGAACATATTCTATATTAAATGATACATGACTATATTTAAAAGGAGGTAGTCAGGGCTGGACTACCCTGAGGTGTTCAGTGATAAAGCATATGCTTAACATGTACCAGTCCCTGATTCCCTACCCACCCTAACCCTAGCCTAGGGGTAGGGGAGCTAGCCAAGGCAAAACTCAGAGTGACATTAACAGACTTATTTATAACTCAATAGAGGATTCAAGTAAAAACCTAGAAAACAATTACAATAAACCTTAACAACTATCTTACTTTTTTTTTAATGAACAAAAAAATGTGTATTTGGAATTAGCCAGCTGGACTCAGTTCACATGATCCCAATTTTGTTGGCAACACCCAAAGCATCATAATCAGGAGCCGGTGGAACCTACACCTTTTTCTCTCCATCAGGCCTGATTTGGGTGTTGACCTTGGCCATGTCGATGTCGTAGAGCTTCTTCACAGCCTGTTTGATCTGGTGCTTGTGGCCTTGACATCCACAGTGAACACGAGTGTGTTGCTGTCCTCCATCTTCTTCCTAGCTGACTCCGTGGTCAGGGGGAACTTGATGATGGCATCGTGGTCAAGTTTGTTTCTCCTGGGCGCTCTTCCGAGGGTATCTGGACTGCCTCCAGAACCGCAGTGTCTGGGGATGGCGGAAGGTGGGTGAATTGCGGATCTTCTTCTGTTTGTGGCTGTGGATGCTTTGAAAGACCATATTATTTGAAAGGCTGAAGCACAGCCTTCTTGGCCTTCAAAGCTTTTGCTCTGGCTTCAGCTTTGAGAGGGGCAGGAGCTTCCTTCTTCACCTTTGGCACCATCTTAGTTATCTTACTTTGCTTGCTGCTGAGACAAATACTTGCTAACAGAAATTTAAGGAAGGAGAGATTTATTTTGGTTCACAACTTATAGAAGTTTCTTTCCATAGTCAGCTGACTCCAACGCAAGGCATCATGGCAGAGAGGCATGGCAGAGGAGAAACAGCCCATGGCATGGCACCAGGAAAGAGAGATCGAGGGAGATAAACTCAGCAGTGGACCAAGCCATGGATGAGTGCCATACTCCCCTGACCCAGTCACCTCCCCAGAGTCCTACCTCTGAGCACATGAGGTTTTCAGGGAATATCTAGTGTAAACCAGTACAACAGTAAACTATTACAAAAATATGATAGAAAAAAATCTTTTTCTCCCCTTTATACATACATACAGACAGAAAGCAAGAGAGAAAATGAGAGAACATAAAGGAATCATACTCAGAATATATAAACGGACTTATATATAGACTACAAGGAACTTCTACAAAGTAAAAATTTCAAAAACTAACTTAAAAATGCGCAAAAGATTTACTCATCATAAAAAAGGTATTCAAATAGCTAAAAACAAAGTGCTCATCTCCAGTGCTCATGAGAAAAATAAAAACTAAAAATAATAAAATACCAGCATACTACCACTAAAATGATTGTACTAAAAAGGAATACACTCACTCTGGTAAAATGTAGATAGATGGAATTATTACACAAGGCTGGTGGCAGTGTAAAATGGCTCACTTTGGAGAATACTTCAGTAGCTTCTTATAAAGTAAACATATAAATACTAACTCAACAATACCATTCCTAGAAATTTATTCAAAGAAATAAAAAATATATGTCCACAAAAGGACTTGTACAGAAATGTGTACAGTAATATTTATATTCATAAAAGCTGCCCAAAATATAAACAACCCAAATCATCCATCCACTGGAGAGTAGATACACAATTATGGCATATTTATAAGATGAAATGATATTCAGCAACTAAAAAGAACAAACTTAACAGTACACAAACCACGGGTAAATCTCAAAAGTAAAACTACTCTATGACAATTCAGAAAGTTATAAGAAAATGTGCTATTTACAAACAGTGAAGGACTACTTTCCCATAAAGAAAAACTTGAGTCCTCTGTAGGAAATGGATGTACCTTGAGACCGTGTTAAGTGAAATAAACCATACATACAAGCTTAAAGATTGTATGGTTTCTCTTAAAGGAAAAACCTAAATTATAAATAAAGAGTAAAACAAAATAGAAAGTAGGGAGATGGAGCTTTCTCAAATGGGAAAGAGATCAAGAGATGGAGAAGAGAAAGAAGGGGGAGGCAAAAGGTATGAAACATGAAATTAAGATGTGTTACGTACATGCCCAGTTCCATATAAGAAATGCAAATAGTATGTACTACATAGGTGCTAAAAAAAAATTATGGTCCCAGGAGACAGGGATGAGAATTGACTAGAAGAGGTCAAAGAGACCTTTCTTTTGTAATGGAGATGTTCTTATTCTTTATCTTGTTTTAGATACTGGTTACAAGAGAGTGTACACTGTAACAATTCCTAAAAATGTTTATTTATTCTCCATTTTATTCTATGTAAGTTATACTGTACTTCAATAAAACAAAATAACCTATAAAATCAGTCAATAAAACCAATATTTTTCTCAGAAAATAATAAAAAGAATATCCTGACAAGGCTAAGGAAAAAAATAAGACTAAGAAAATGAATTTAACAGCTATGAAAGTTTTGATATTATGAGAATACTAAATACAGTATCATATAAGCAAAAATTTTTAACTACAATTTACCAAACTGGTAAAATGAATCACTTCTTAAGAAAACAAACTAACATTTATTTATTGAAGGATGTACATAAAAAAAAAAAAGAAAAAGAAAACAAACTAACAAAAGTGTCACAGGGAGAAAAAGAAAACATGAACAAAAACCACAAGAAAGAGCAGAGTGTGGTGGCATGGGCCTGTAGTCCCAGCACTAAGGAGGCTGAAGCAGGAGAATTGCCATGAGCTGGAGGGCAGTTTAGGCTACACAGTGAGTTCAAGGCCAGTCTGAACTACATAGCAAGAGACTGTCTCGAAAAAACAAAAACAAGAAATTGAAAAATAATCAAAAACCAATCCACCCTTGAAGTCGTTTGGCTCTGACAGTTTTAAGAATAAATTCTTCCAATTTGGAGATTCTAAATGGGGTGATGGGAGGAGAGAGACAAAAAGACAGTGAGTCAGAGACAAATAGAGGAATGCAGACAGAGAGAAGAGGTGAGAGAAGAGAAGGAGAGAGAGACTAACAGGGACAGAGATTGATGCAGAGACTGACACAGAGACAGACAGAGGCAGAGACAGAGAGACTGGGAAAGAGATCAAGAGGGAGATAAAGACAGAGACAGAGACAGAGACAGAGACAGAGACAGAGACAGAGACAGAGAGAGAAAGAGCCAGTGTAATCCTAAATATTAAAACTGGTATACAGAATCAAGAGTATATTCACAGAATACATCTTGGAAATGTAACACTAGGTATGCACCAAAAAATCCAACTAATATAGCTCATTAAATTAAGCAATTAAGTTTTAACATGTTTTAAAATTACTACTGTAACAAAAGAAGGAATTAGCAAAAATTTAAGCTTCATTCCTGATTTTTTTAGAATTCTGAATATACTTTAATTCACATTTTTAAACACAACAGAGCTCTAAGAGTGTATAATGAAGTTGCTGCTTTCTCTGTCTGTCTGTCTGTCTTTGTAAGTGGATCTCAAATACAATAAATGACATACCTGATATCTGTTATAACTACAAAGGAATAAGGAAGAACAGTAAGGTCAGTATTTGTAGCACAGAGATAGAAGCTGGGTCTTCCAGCTTTCTTTTCAAAGAAAAAGCAAAAAAACAAAAACAAAAACAAACCTTAAAATCTGAAGAGTCAAAGTGAATTCCGAATTCCAGTCCCAGCTTATACTACATTTTTCACTTAGGATAACATTACAGATATCTTCTAGTGAGGTTATTTTCTGAAGAAGCTAGAAAACACAGTGTTATTCCTGAACATAATTCACAATCATACATAACTGTCAAAGGGCCAACTATTTGACTCCGGGCTTTCAAAACACTAGACCTTTCCAGGAATTCAGCCTTTCTGCTACCTAGCTACAAACTGCCGATTTGACAGCAGTCTTCGAGTTTCTCCTGAGCAAACTGCTCTTTGTGTCCATGCCTGGCATCTAACATAGGGTACAGCAAATATTAGATACTTACTAAACATTTTTATTGAATGACTGAATAAAAGAAGAGAAAATTACAGCAGAAAATGTGAACAGTCTTTAGATGGAGCTAAGTAAAAATCACATTAACAAAGCAGGATCCATTTCAAAAAAAAAAATGATAAATCCCAAAAGCTATCTAAGTCAAATATATTATATAAGCTAAAGATGGAACCTGGAATTCAAACTGGATATTTAGTTCTTTACATTGAATATCTATGTCCCTGACCCTCTTTGGATTTTCCAGTTTTTAACTATTCCACATTTCCATGTTATGTGATATAAAATCTAATGACTAGGGCATGTAGCTTAGTGGTAGGGTGCTTGCCTACTATGCTCAAGGCCACGGGTTTGATACCTATCACCACAAAACAAACCAGCCCCCCCCCCAAACAACTAATGATTAAGCTTTAAATGATATATATTTTCAGTTTTTAAATTATCTGGCTCTTTTGCAAATTTAGGTAACTTTTCTAGTTTACAGCTCCTTAATGAATTTTCATTCTTGGTTTTATGTCTTGGAATATAGTAAGCTTAAGTTGTTTGCAGTCTGTTATCTCCCCTGCCAGGAAAGTATATCTAACAATTTCAATAGTCCATCTTCACTGAATCTATTTCTATTGTCTGCTGCCTTTGCTATTTGTTATTCAAGGTACCTTATGTCTTTCTATGGTGATGGTCTTAGTTTGTATTTTGGACAACTTATATACTAGATGATGACATCCCCTTGCATGGAGAACTTCCACTTGTTTCTGCTAGATTTTGGAAGAGCTACCAATCCAATACTATTTTAAGTAGATTTAAGATTCCCTGATCCAGCAATAATGAAAAATTGTGCTGATAGTTCTTGGAAAGGGCTATGTTAACTACCCTTTGTGGTTCCAACTCAAGAGTTAAGATGCAGAGTCTTCCTGTGGAGAATATGCAGAACTCAACTTCAAATCTGGTAAGCTATGTTCAACAACATCCTTAAAACAAGTGGCTCAAAAATAAATAAATAAATAAATTTTAAAAACTAAAAAAATTTTAAAAACCAAGTGGCTTTGCGAGAACAGGTTTATTCCTATGGGCTCATCTTCCAGATACTTTAAGACTCTGTTATTTTGTCTAGTTTCTTTAGTTGTCCTTCATAGGTTAGATCCAAATTACCTAACCTGTCATTATAGAGCATAATCATGTTTGTTCTAAAGAATTAAATCTCTGTGAACTGGCAGTTGAAGGAAATATCTTCAACTTGCTAAAAGGATTTACTATAACCTACAGCAAACACCATACTTAATAATGAAAGAGGAAAAACACTGCCATCAATATTATAGATGAGACAAGGATATCAACTATCACTGTCACTATTCAAAATTCAACTAATAATGCCAGACAATGCTATAACAAAAGTAAAACAAAGGTATAAACTGTGCAAAAGAAAAGACATAGATCAAGGAAACCAAGGAAAAGTGATATAAAACAACACTGTTAATGTGGCCAAGTACAAGAAATACACACAAAAATCATACTCTTAAAGAATAACAATTACGAATTAAAACATATGCAAAAAGATTTCATTCATGTGGAAACAGCCAGAATTTAGGTATAACTAAAGTAATATGTTTGACATTTACAAAACCTGTACACTTAAATGTAGATTTTTAGTGTTGTGCATCATTTATAAATGGGCAAGCCTTTGAAATACAAAATAAATAAACAGGCATTCTTCACTCTATGTCTATTACTTGCATGTAACTGCCTTCTATCTTACACAAGATGGTAAGGTTTGTTCTTTATTACATATCACATATTCTTCACATGGGGATAAGATGTACATACCTGCAAATAATTGAATGATGCTCTGTTCCTTAAATGCTTTCATAATTTCAAAATTTTAATTGTGTATGAAATTCTACAGTTATAAAGTTCATTTTATGTAGAAGTTTACTTTCAGAAGAGGAGTCCAAAAATCTCAGGTTCAAATTCAGGTATTGAGCAATAACTTTGGTTTTCAAATGACTTTAAAAGTAATTTTAAATTAATACACTAGAAGTGCTCACTAGTAGCAGCGTCTCTTAAAAAGAGGAAGAAGTAGCAAATGAGTAGGTTAGGACTGCAAAGTAACAACAGTAATACCACTCAAGAAAGGATGAAGGAAACTAATGCCAACTACTGACCACTAGAAAAATACAACCACAGCCATATCTCCAGAATCACATGATGGCTGGTACTTTTGCAAATTTCTATGTTCACAGTAAACCTGGATCTACTTACTTATAGACTTTATATGGATACGTTCATGTTATAATGTGATTCTAACAAAAAGCATAATGCAACTACTTGACAAATACTTTACAAGTAAGTCCATCAAAATCTTTACTATTTACCACACAAAAAGAAATAAGCCCATTTAAGTGACTGTCAGTTTCCATTTTCTCAATTGGGTTAATGGGAAATAAATAATACCAAGTTTAAAGCATCTGAATCCACTAAATGGGTTTTAAATGCTGTGACATAAAGAAGCTGAAAACATGAGCTTCAATTTTACCTTCTATAATATAACAAAACTTGAATTTAAGCTGACAATTTCTATACTAGGTTTCAGCCAAAAGCAATTTAGAAACAAGTCAAGTCAGAAACTCCTTAAAAATAAATTTAGGTCTGTAACAAAAATGCTGACAGATGCTGCTTTATAATAATGCCTGGTAAAGCCACTATATTTTAGAAATGACTATCACAATATGTATGCAATTCCTATATATTAAAACAAAGCAACACCTAGCTTATAATTAAATCAGGATTATGAATAGTTCCCTGTGATATGTTTATTATAAAGTGTGATGCAACAAGAAAATGTACTGAGTTAAAATATAATGCAGTCAATGATTTATTAAAGCTTTAATTTAGACTTAACCAAATATGAACATAAATATTAGGGAGGGAGTCAACAAGTCCAACTTAGAAGGGCCAAAACATGACTGACTTCCAATATGGCTAATATATACTATAATTACTTATGAAATCATATCTATCATGAAATGATCAAACTTCTTGTTTCAGACCAAAATACAATTTAAAATATATGTAATTTTTAAAATAAAACTGTTTCTATATCCCTTAGAGAGCTATCTACAGCTACTACTCTTTCTGCCATTACATCTCATGCTATCTTCATCTTTGATAGTTACAATTCACTGTTTATTTCTACCACCCCCTGCTTTGAACACTCCCCATGTGTACTTTAACATATAATAATTTTCAAAGCAACATGGGACTAAAACAGCATAAAGATTCCACTAACATGAAAGAACAATGGGAACATACTTGAATAAATATTCAAAGCAAAGTAAAAATCTAGGAGCATAACAGACTTTTTCATTATAAAGTTATATGCATGCCTCAACATACAAATTATATTAGTGCAGAGTTTGTTTTAAATAATTTAACTGAACTTTCTTAAGTAACACTATTATTTTTAACTTAATTACTGGATTTGTCTGATTGTATGGGTATGTTCCAGTGAGCAGCAATCCAGGGAAGTGGGTAGTGATTTCAACAAGAGCAAATTTGCCCCCAAAGGGGCATATGGTAATGTCTAGGTATATATTTTATTATCAAAACTGATATAGGTGGGGAGATCTTTTTGCAAAGATGTTGCAAAAAAAAAAAAAATCCAACAATGTATACAACAACTCCCCAAAACAATATCAGCCTAAAATGTTAATAGGAACATTACTGAGAAACACTGCACTGATTCCTTTGTTTTCTTATCAAGCAACAACCAACCAAGTTTCTGTTACTGTTAACCCAAATGAAAACAAAAAGTACCAAAAATCAGCACTGAATTTATGGTAAACAGGAATGAAACATGCAGATGACCTCCAAAAACAACTGACTGATTCATTCATGCTTTCAACAGATGTATAGGGCACGATCCTAGACATTGAAAATCTGTGTTTCCCAAAACAGCTAAGGTCTGTGCCTCCAAGTAGCTTAGTTTCGCTGAATCCCAGGCTAAAGAAATGTTCAAGCTAAATAAAAACTCTCAATGCCCGGCACATACCAAAAAACTGAAGTTGTTATGTACAGTATATGCATATCTGCTGATCAGCATTTATTCTGTTTTTGGAAATGTCTTTATTTTAATGAACCAAAATTAATTTTCCACTCTTTACTTTGAATCATAATTCTGCTCTCTTGAGTCACAATCCCTGTTACACATGACAGCGCTTTCCATATTTAAAGACAGCTATTATATATCTCTGAATTTTGTCTCCTAAAGGCTGACATAATCCTACAAGTACTTCAGACAGCTCTTTATAACATATGATCCTTAAGACTAAAAGGAAATGAGTGAAAATACTAAAGGTCTATAAGAATTTAGATTATTAATAAGTAGCTGCTATATAACTTTACTTGAATGATTCTTCTCAAACCTACAATACTGATTTTTATGATAATATATCATTTCCAAATTCCTGTATAAAAAGTAATATGCTTGACACTTTAATGCATGACCATAATTAATAATCACAGAAATCCTATGAAATAGATACCATCTTCTGTTGAGACATGACAATAATATGTTCAGAAACAATAACAATTTTCTTAAAACCATATATCCTTTACCTAAACTCATGCTCTTTTTGCTAAAGCATGTTTCTTAAAGTACTGCTTACTTCATATTTTAATTCTTTTGTATTCTGGCTATATGTCAAAAGGCATTATTCATGATACAAAGCAACACTTTGAAAATAGCTAAATAGGAAGTAAAAAGGATGAAATTGCTATATAAATAGATAGATCCCATGATAAATGAAGGCATCATGTATCACAAATACACACTAATAAAAAAATACAAACTAGTTAAATAATCACAACTACTTGGTCTTAGTCACCTCTCTCAAAGAACTCAGGCAAGGAGGTGGAGCCTCACTGATGGGAGAGAGGAAAGGTATGGCCACAGCAAGTTTAAGGGCAGGGCCTAGACTGGGGCCCTGGAAGGGACCAAGATGGAAGGTGGGGTTTGAGGAGAAGCAGGTGTGGGGGCTAGAGATGGGAGTGGGCTCTCAAGATGATCCTAAGCTTGGAGTCTTGAGGCACAGCTAAGGCAGGGCCCAGCTCCTCCAGGTCCAGGCCGATGCAGTGGGCACAGCAGCAGCAGCAATCCAGGGCAAGCTGCTCCTAAGGGTCTTGGTAGCCACTTATCCACACAGATCCAGTCCACACAGCCAGGAAATGGGTAGTGACCTTCTTAGAGGTACACACCTGTCTGGCCTTTAGGGGAGACTCAGTGTTCAGAACCTGGTAGGGGGTCTCTGACAACCTAAGCCTACTCTGCTGTTGGAGGGACTGCTTAGGAGTAGCCCAAACAGCTGGGACATCTCTTCAAGGTCATTGATGGCCACCATAAAGGAGAGGGCGCTCAGCTCCTTCCCAGTCCTTAGTTAACTTCCTCTTCCTTGTGCCCTCTCTAGATGGATCTGTCCAAGTCCTCAGCAGGGAATTCGGGCCTGAAGGAAGCACTCAGGCCCTGGTCAATATCTTCTCACTTCCAGCTTGCAAATCACTGTCCTGTGTCTGGGACCTCCTCCCACTCATCTTTCTCCTCTGTCTCACTCTCCCTCTCCAGGTGGATACACCCAGGCCCCCAGCAAGTTGCTGGGAGGGAGCAGGGTAGAGGAGCTTCTCCCTCTTCCTTAGCTGATACCAAATCACTGTCTTCATCTTTCTCCTTCTCTTTTCCTCTGAGTTTTCAGCCTCCTCTAAGGCACCGTCCCTCTCTTCTTCCTGTTTGTCTGTGTTCTCACTAGGCTGATCCTCATCAGACCCAAACTGGCCACTGGGTGGGAACTGAGGAAAGGGTCTGGGGCAGCCTCTCCTTTCTCAGGTGCTTCTCAGGACTTTTCTCACTCCTCTTGAAAAAAGTGCCTCTCCTAAACAATACTCCCCAGGCCTGCGGCTGGAGCCTGACCAATAGGGACAGAGAGAAGTCTTCCTGGGTTCTTTATTCTCTATTCCTTTTTCATCCATGGCTATCTCCTCTTCGTATCCTGGCCAATACACCCAAGTGTTATCCTTGGATCCTGGAGCTACCAGGAAAGTAAGGGCTATAGGAGCTTCTTTGTTGACAGCTTCTCCTGGGGCTCTTATGCAGGGTTTTTGTCATCAGGTTGGAGAGCAGGGGTGCAAAGTGACCATCTGTAATTCCCTTTCCCTGCTCTCTGGGGACACTGTTTCCTTTCTTCTAGCTGTACTCTTTATCACTATCATGTTAAAATCCCTAGGCTTCAGGAGGAGAACTGCTGGCTTTCAGGTCAAGGCAGAGGCCTAGGCCTACTTCTCCATCCTCTTCAAAGACTCCCCAGTCTTCAGCCTCCTCGTCAGGGTTTCAGCCCCAGGGGAAACGGGGCTCTGCCAGAGGAACCTGAGCTGCTTCCTGCAAGCCCATTTCTATCTCATTTGCTTCTATTCCTACTTCCTCCAAGGTCCAAGCCTGGCCCAGGAAACCCATCAGTAAGGACACCAGACACAAGAAGTGGGCATCCTGCCAGGGCTAGGACCCAGTATGATGGGACACTTGGCCTGGAGCCATGGGAGGAGTCACCCCAGGGTACCAGCTCTAGGATGCCAGAGCAACCACAGGTCCACAGGGCTCCAGAGTCCACAGGGCTTCCTTCAAGGGTCAAGCTTGAGGACTCCAAGTATCCCATATTTTAAATTCAAGTATTCATATTACACTATAGATATAAATCAATTTTACAAGGAAGCTAAAGCTCAGAATAGTTTATGCTCATATATAGAACCTTGTTCTAATAAAAAAAAAAAGCAGCCTAATATCAAGTGTTCTTTAACAAGAATATGTTAATTCTACCTGCACAACTCTCCATGCTGGTACACTAATTCTGTTTAACAAATTCTATGTAACATATGCTTTTACAAATTGCTGTCTATTAAAAAAAAACCAACTGATTTAAGAAAGACAGCATTCATTTGAAATTTACCTATGATGTATTGGAATGATATGCTAACCCAAAATTCTTAAAATTTTGGGAGCCAGACACAAGAAGAGTAAGAATTTTTTTAAAAATAGACTGAATTTGTAGCACACTAAATAATCCATTGAACTCTTTATGCCTCTGTACTCTAAAATAAAAATGGAGAAAATAATAGAGCTTATCTAATAAGATTGTTGAAGTCTTCTAACAAGTTTTTAATTGGTATCTTACTTCCATTTTTCTCACCTCTTCCTTACCCAGTTCAATTCCCTCTACATGAGCCACCAAAGTAATCCTTTTAAAACAAAAATCTGACCATGTCACTCTGTTGCTCAACACCTCTAAAAGTCTTATCACATTTGGAATAAAACTCAAAATCTTCATCATAGCTTGCAAGATGCTAGATGATCTAGCCCCCTTCCTTCCTCACTTGGGATCTTTGTACTTGCTCTTCCACTTTGAGTGGTCAGCAAAATACTTAAATGGCTCATTCCTTTTCCTTTGACTCATATAGGTACATAAACCTCATCTCCTTCTCTGATCATTCTGTGATAAGCCTTCTTGGATTGTTCTCTACTGATTTATCTTGCTTTTCCTTCTGCAGCATTGATCACTAATCAGTACTCTATCACTTTATTTTTTTTTCTATCTCTCCCATCAAAGTGTATGATCCACAAGAGGTCTTTGTTTCTTTACTACGTCTTCAACCCTAGCATGGTATTTAGGACTTTGTAGGTACTCAACAGATAGTCAGTCAACTGGCAAGGTGGTCAAATAGGGGTATCCAGTACTCCCCTAAAGAAGAACCAGAAAACAAATAAACAGCTGCATTTCAAGATGGTAGGATTTATACCTAGATGTCCCTCAAAAGCTTCATACACTCAGAGATGAGGGGTTTGTCAGGTGATTAGATTAAGTAGGTCTTATAGCTGGCTTGCTTTTAGGATGTTGATCTGATCAGAAGAGGTGCGTCCTTAGACGTGTACCCTAGAAGGTGATTTCTACTTCATCTCACCTCTTCACTCACTCTATTTCCTGGGTGCCCCTCTGCCATGCTGCCCTGCCTTGAAGCCAACTAACTACAAACAGAAATACGACCTGAAATAAACTTCTCCTTCTTTAAATTTTGGATGTCAGTTACTGTATCCCAGTGATGAAGAAAGCGACTTAAGACATAAGATGAGTTGTCCAGGGACACCACTGAAACCCACAAGGGATAAGACATAGAGCCCTGGGGTGGTGGCATAGAGTAGAATAAAGCTCACTTCCAACTGCTACCCTAGTTCCCTAGCCAAAGTGATTCTCTACCACAGGGCAAAGTGTGAACGGGACGGTCTTGAGGGAGGCAAAGCAAGTCGGGCAGAAGGCATCAAGCAGCAAGTGACAAGTGACAACCCTCTGTCTGTACCTTCTATATCACCCTTAACTCCACCCAGAACTATATCAAACCAATCAGTGACTAATTTAGTAATCACACTCTCCTGATCCCAGCACCACATACTCCAGATCCAGCCACCTCTGAAAATCCTCACCTATGACAGCATGAGGCTTTGAGGGAAATCTAGATATAAGCCATAACAACATCTATTGCTTGTATCTGTATACTTGCAACTACAAGTAGGAATGTGGTCTAAGCCTATACTGCATTCTGTGTAGTCATCCAAAAAAGAGATTTACTCTGTTTATATTCAATTTCAATTATTCAGGTTCATTTGATATACAGCAGATGCTACATGCTGAAGAAGCGGCTCAGAAACACTAATCTTTTTTTATACGTACACATCAGTCCCTTCTTGTGCTTAGCAAAATTTAGCTATCCTGGTTCTAAATTTAGATTTAGAAAGAAAGAAACACTGACCTATCATAGATAAGCATATATATATATATATATATATATATATATATATGCTTATCTATGATAGAAAACAGAAAATAGAATAGAATTCTAAATAGAAAACAGAAAATTTTCTCATTTGTAATTTTAATCACTGTAGTTTGTTATAGGATAGGGGTATACTTGTTTTAGGAAAACATGCATATATTAGAAGGTAATATTATATTAACATTTCTAGCAATATGACAAGCTTTATTCCAACTGTTAGTGCAAGAAAAAATAAAAGGCTGAGATTAAAAGTATTTTCCCATTTTAGATGTCTAGAGATCTGGTTTATTCCCTTAGCTAAAACTGGCTATACATCTTATTTTTATGTTGTCTAGTAAAACACATTGGCAGAGTGGTAGTCTTTCTCTGGATCACAGATAAGCAAGCCCAGGGCTAAGTAGCAGCAATTGGATCATTCAACAAATATTACAAAATTGACCAAGATTAACTAGTGAGGTAGCAGCAAATATAAAACTGTGGCCAAGTCTCCTGGATTGAGATCTCGTATACACTCCTGATAAAATCAGTTTTCAAATTAAAAAATATACATCCAAAAAGATGAAATAAGGAATACATTTTAGGCTACCAGCTAATGACTTGGAAAATATCATCTAAGCTTGAGCCTAGAAACTGCCTGAGAAGCTTTGGCTAACTAACCACTTCTACATAGTGGGATAGAGTCACTAAATAATCACTCCAAAAGAGAATTCAAAAATCTGCAATAGCAATTAGCCACCAGTATCTTACCATGTTTCTGTGATCTGATGTCCATTTCCATGGAAACAGAAAAAGAAGTAAGAGGCAGCCAAGACAAGAGATGTCAGAATTTGTCAAGTTCAGTGGCTGGAGCTGAAAGCTGAAAACCTTTTCTTTTAACAAACAGCACAAGCTGACTTTTGGCACACAACTGATTCTCAAGTTAGGCAATGTCAACCTGCTTGGAGAAGCACAAAGCCAAAAAACAGGTTTAGGTTGTTTTGTTTTGCTTTTAAAAGCTTAGATTAAGGAAAAAAGAAAACAAACTTTAAAAATGACTCAAAGTCTTAAATTTCTAAAACATAAGAATGTAACAGAATTGTTACAAATTCCACAATGAAGGAGAAGAATGTCTGTGCTATGATGAGGGAAGATTGACTGGAATGAATAGCAACAGGATGCAAGTATGGAGGAAGCAAAAAGCAGAGCAAACAGCAAGAACACGCAAAGGCCCTGAAACAAGAAAGCATGAGGCCCTTTCCAAGGCACCGGCAGCATGCAAGAGCGCTTAGTGTGGTGACGGATTATCACAGACGAGCTAACATCTCGGCTGAGGCACGAAGGATGAGATGGATGGAGCTAGGAAGATAGGAATTCAGCAATGGGAAAAGCAGGAGTAAAGACCAGGCAGGTGTCCAACTGGTGGCTGACTGGGTACCCACAGTGCCAAAACTAGTTTGTGCTGCTTGGGGTCTTTCAATGTGCTACCCTCTGACATATCTGAATGGAGCAACCTGTTACAATATAATTTTCCTTTTGCCCAATAATACTAGCTCCAAAACGCACCACCCAGGCATTCTCTCCACCCCTGCCCTGCTATGCCACTATGCACCTGCCCCTTTTAATTGTTGTCATAATACAATATATTTTAAAAGGAAACTTTGAGGGGCTGGGTATTTAGCTCAGCGGCATAAACGCCTGCCTTGCAAGTGTGCGGTCATGAGTTCTATCCCTGGTACCGATAAAAACAAAAAAGAGGGCTGGGGATTTAGCTCAGTGACATAAGTGCCAGCCTAGCAAGCACAAGGTCATGGTTTGATCCCCAGTACTGCAAACAAAAAAAGAAACTTTGTTATGTCAACACACATTTACTATATTACATAGTCTATGTATGGCCCAAAATATTCCTCTTCACCCATGTGCCTAGGCAAGTCAAACGGCTGGACACCCATGAGAGGCAAATGAGAACAAAATGAATTCAGTAACATTAGACTGTTTAGGACAGATGGAACAAAGCAGAAAAAGGTACCATATGCTGATCAAGAAAGGCTTCATTAGCATAAATTAGACTGTAAACTTCTGTCTAGAATATAACAATGGGAATATTCCACTAAAGAGTCTAAATCAAGAAAGTAACGTGACAGTATGTGCACTTTGGAAGGATTACAGTAATTAGCTCAGGTTACAATAGGGATGGAGTATGGAGTCTTTTAACTTTCTCAGGGAGCAAAAGAGGAAGTCTACCTTGGAGGACAGACAGCAGCAGATATGGGAAAATGGGACACGATGAGTAAGGTGAGCTTTTTGTTTGTTTTAGTTTTGGTGGGTTTTTTTTTTTTTTTTTTTTTGTTTGTTTTGGGGGGTTTTTTGTTTTTGTTTGTTTTTGTTTTTTGGTACTGGGGTTTGAACTCATGACCACATGCTTGCAAGGTAGGTACTTATGCCACTGAACTACATCACCGGCCCCAGGACATGATGAGAATGAGCAGTAAGAGAGGAAAAAGGACGAGGCAAGAATGACACTTAGGATTCTGGGCTGAACAGCTGGATGGATGGTAGTCCAATAACTGGTCTGTCACAGACAAAGGAGGAAGAATTCCATGTGAATGACACAATGATGAGTTCTCATCTACGCCTTATGACTTTGAAGGACATATGAAATAGTCAAATAGAACCATCCACTAGGCAGTGATGATGGATGCACATACAACCCGGGAGAAACATTTAAACTGAACATAAGTATCTTGGCTTTAGGACTAGACTGTCCAAGGACAGCAAAAAATCAGAAGATATTCCTACAGATAAATTCTAGAGGCTTTAGACTATGTTCAAACTCTGGCTGCATCACTTACTAAGCACATGACCTTGAACTATTTATATTCTAAACCAATAAAATTATAATTATACCTATTCTGAGGACTGGTACTTCTGAAATAAGCAGAGAAAAAAGATCCTGTAAAGCAGAACAAGAAAGATAAAAGGTAAACACCACAGAGAGAGCAATTAAAATAAAATATACAAGATCTTTTAAGGCATCTTTGATGACCCTGAAAAAAGTATGGTACAAAATACAGACAGAAGTAGCTGGTAGATGAGAAAGTGAGAAACAGATGATGGATATTCTTTCAAGTAGTTTGGCCTATAAGAGAAGAAAGATTATACTAGAATACAGTGGATCACAGAGTCAAGATTCTATTTTTGTTTGTTGGTTATTTTAACTGAGAGAAACTTACATAAGTTAAGATACCTTCAACTGCAAGTAAAAGAAAATCTAACAGTGCTAAAACCATAAGGATGTTTATTGCTTACTTTAAAAAATCAAAAAGTAGACAGTCTAAGTTTGTGTGTTTCTTTTTTTTTTTCCTCTCAAACCTCAATGATATCCTCAAAGGCCAAGGCTGTTTCTGTCTTCCCGTTCTCTAGGCATCACATCCTTAAATCATACTCCCCACAAATATAATGGGGAAGGACAAAACTTGTCTCTCTGTTGGAAAACAAAACATTTTTCCCTGAAGCCTGTCTTAGTTGTGTTCTCATTGCTAAGACAAAATACCCCACATAAGCTCAAGAAGAAGGGTTTATTTTAGTTCACAGTTTGCAAAGGTTTCAGTCCATATTTGGCGGGCACCAAGGTAGGGAAAGATGGCAGAGAGGCATGGCAGAGGAAAACCAGTCCATGGCACGGTAGGCACAAGCATCAAGATGTCCTTCTTCGGGAGGGAGAACATGGCGGACAGACAGCAGTAGCTACTAAAGGCTCTCTGAAAGGCTCGGCTCAGAGGCCAGGAATGATGCGGACTAAGGAGATACGAACCAGTAGAGATGTGCTCTGCTGACTAACGAACTGGGCTGAGAGAATCCAACTTAGAATGCGGTCCTGGCGCTAAAATAGGAACAGAGAAGTCTCGGTGTGGAGGCTCGACCGCGTGCCATTGGAAACTGCGATTTGGGTTTCCCGCCGCCCGGCGGCTGGCTGCCTTCACAGCGGCTCGGCAAGGAGAGACGCGCAGAAGCTCGGGAACGGGAGTCTGCGCGGCTGGCTGCCTTCACAGCAGCTCGGCAAGGAGAGACCCGCAGAAGCTCGGGAACGGGAGTCTGCGTGGCTGGCTGCCTTCACAGCGGCTCGGCAAGGAGAGACGCACAGAAGCTCTGGGAATGGGAGTCTGCGCGGCTGGCTGCCTTCACAGCGGCTCGGCGAGGAGAGACGCGCAGAAGCTCTGGGAACGGGAGTCTGCGCGGCTGGCTGCCTTCACAGCGGCTCGGCGAGGAGAGACGCGCAGAAGCTCTGGGAACGGGAGTCTGCGAACAGAGTCGGAAACAGGACGGACAAGGAGGAAAACTGACTGGTGGCGAGGTGAGCAAGAAACTGCCCCCCTAACACAGTTTGACTCCAGCGGAGGTTTTTCTGGGCTCGGGCAGTCCTGTAAGAGCAGGGCGCGGTGGCAACTCCAGCCACACATTCCCCTCTCGGACGGGATTGGTGAAAGGTGCCTGGCCTGAGTGACGCTGCTGGCGGACTCCCAAGGCTGGCCTAACCCAGATCCCAGAGCCTGACGGTGGCCCGGAGGAGCGACTGACTCCCGCGTAGGCTGCCTCCTCTGCAACTCCCTGGTGCGCAGCGGTGGGCGGGAACAACTAGCCAGCGCAATTTGATCAGGCTGTGGCTGACAGGCAGGGAAGCCGGGCCTTCCATGTAAGCTTGCATTTTATACGGAACAGAAAATATGGGGAAGGGAAGCAACAAAAAAGGCTCCTCGGCCCCCAATCCTGAGAAACAGGCAATAGTGGACACCGCACCAATATACATTAAGCGCCATCTAGAGAGCCTCATAGACCAATTCAGGAATGAAGTTATCAACGACCTGAAGCTAGAAGTATGCAGAATAGTTAGAGAAATGCTAAGCATCACCCAGGAAAAAACAGATGGTGGAATGGAAGAACAGAAAAAGAGGGGAGAATTGCTTGATGGAGAAAACAGAGAAAACATTGAATATGTGAAGCAGGTTCAAAGGGACTATCAAGAAATTAAGAAGTCTATCCAAGACTGGCATAACAGCTTGAAAGAAACTAAGGACAGACTATCTGAATTGGAGGGCAGACTTGAAACATGGGAGAATGAAATGAAAAACTTCTTAAAAATAACAAAGAAACACACAGCAATAATACAAAGACAAGAAGATGATAAGAGGAGCCATAACTTAAGGATTAAGAACATAAAAGAAGAAGTAGGGACACAAACAAGTGAACTACAAAAGCTACTCACAGAAATAATCCAGGAGAATTTTCCTAATTTAGCAAAAGGTAAAGATACTCAGATGTATGAGGCATACAGGACCCCAGCTACCTACAACCCTAACAGAGGAACACCCAGGCATATAATAATAAAAACTCCAGAAATTCAATACAAGAACAGAATATTAAAAGCTGTAAGAGACGAGAAACAGATCACTTACAAGGGAATACCCATCAGAATTACAGCAGATTTCTCTTCACAAACCATCAAATCACGAAGAGCATGGGGAGAAATAATTCAAGCTTTGAAAGATAATAATCTCCAGCCAAGATTGAGATATCCTGCACAACTGTCCCTGGAAATTGATGGAAAAACGAGGTGCTTCCAGGATAAAGAGGAACTGGGGGAATTTGCAACCACCAATTCAACCCTACAGAAAGTATTGCAGGATATTCTAAAAAAAGAAAAATACAAAGAACCCAGAAATAGTGGCGGGGAGGCCACAACGAATGGAGCAGAGAACAAAATGAAGAAGACAAACTGACAGCTACTGACAGAAAAAGAGCTCAACAGAAATGAGACAGAGAAGACTGGATGATAGGAACAGCTTTTTTTGGAGAAAATGACATCTTAATAGGTAATGCTGATTTAGTACCATCTTGTTTTGAAGTCTCATCTAGCTTTTGTTCTTTTGTCTCCAATGGTCTAAACAGGTTGTATCTTATTGGATTTTGTTATGTACGATAGTATAAGCAAAAACCTTTTAAAGACAAGGAGATTATACAGAGACCATTGTTCATTTTCTGTTAGTCGATTCTAAATACTCTATAATGCTGTCATTCTCTTAAATGGTTTTACATTGTTTTGATATACTTAATGCTACAGTATATGAAGTTGTACTCAAGGACTTCAGGGAGGGAGTCAATATGGTAACTATTTTGGGGTCAGGATTATCTGGTGGTGAAACACTATTCTGCTTAAATGGTTATGTTTTGATCTGCCCTGTTTCGCTGTTATGCCCTCTTTTTTCTCAATCTCCACTCCATTATTTACTTTTTTATTTTTATCCTTTTAATTAAAGGGAAAAATATGGCAGGATATAATATAGTAACCCACTTTGACTTTCTATTATCTCAATTTGAAGCCCTGTATTACTCTCACCATCTTGTTTTTGACTGAGGTTCCTCTTTTCTGTTTTGCTGGATAGTATCAGGTTCGAAAGTTTAGGCATCAGCTGAGAAGATAATGAGAATCATTATAACGCCCATTCTCATTGACTTTTATCTACTTTTGAAGACCTACAATATCTCCAATGTTTTGGTTTTGTCGGTTTTATTCTTTACGGTTTTGTTCAATTGTATTACAACTAATGATATAGGCAATTCTATTAGAAATAGCGGGAGGCATTATGGTAACCATTGTTGATCACCTTGTATTATGTTTTTATATTATCTATTGTGTCCACCCTTTTGACTTGACCGATTCTGTTCTGTTATGTCACATTTGGTTTTACTCTCTTCCAAAAAAGCAATAAGAACCGTGGGAGCAATGAAACCCAAAATGTGTAATAGTCACGGTACAAAAGAGAGGAAAAGAAAGTGCTCTAAACTATATAACTGCATGTATATTTAAATGTATAAGATAGAAAATGATATCACAGAGTTTTATTGGATCATTGAACAGAACTGTTTGCAGTATCATTGTTGGAATGTCCACTCTACAAGCTTTAATTTTGTGACTTGAACAATTATTTCTAAGATGGCAATATGTAATCCATTAACTAGTGATTTCCTACTGTGCATTTTTTTCTTCTGTAAATCTGTATAACTTGTACCCCTTCACTGTTTTTTTTCTTTCTTTTCTTTTCTCCTTAAATAAAAATAAAATAAAATAAAATAATTTCAACTCTTTTGTATTTGTTTAAATATGTTCTGTGAGCTTATATATGGTCTATTTTAGAGAATGACCCATGTACTGCTGAGGAGAATGTGTATTCTGATGTTGTTGGGTGGAACATTCTGTATATGTCTATCAAGTCCATTTGTTCACAGGTGTGATTCAGTTCTGTTTTTTCTTTGCTGATTTTCTCTTTGGTTGATCTGTTCCATGGTGTCAATGGTATGTTAAGGTCTCCTGTTATAATTGTGTTATTCCATCGGGTTTATCATCTTGTATCTTATTATATTTTCTTACAAAAATTTTTATAAACAAGGAGATAATATAGAAACCATTGTTCGTTTTCTATTAGTTGGTTCTAAATACCCTGTAATACTGTCATTCTCTTGAATGGTTTTACATTGTCTTGATATGTTTGATGCTACAGTATACAAAGTTATACTCAAATATTTCAAGGAAAGAGACACTATGGTAACTACTGTTATGTCAGGATATCTTGTGGTGAAACACTATGTTGCTTAAATTGTTCTGTTCTGACCTGTGCTGCTGTGTTATGTCCTCTTTTATCTCAATCTCCTTTTTTATTATTTTTTTATCTTTTTAATTAAGGGAAAAAATAAATTTAAAAATAACAGGATATATTGTAGTGACCCACTTTGATTTCCTATTAAACTGATTTGAACCCCTGTATTGCTCTCACCATCTTGTTTTGACTGATTTTACTCTATTCTGTTTTGCTTGAAAGTATCAAGTTTGAGGGTATAGTCAACTACTTTGAAGACAATAAGATTCACTATGATGCCCATTCTGGTTTGACTATTGTCTCCAATGTTTTGGTTTTATTGGTTTTGTTCTGTCCTGTTTTGTTCAATTTTAGTATAACTGATGATATAGCAATTCTTTTTTTAAGATAGCAAGAGGCATTATGGTAACCACTGTTGATCACCTTGTATTCTGTTTTTACATCATGTACTATGTCCATCCTTTTTATTTGACTGACTCTGTTTTGTTTTGTCACATTTGGTTTTATTCCCTTCAAAAAAAAATGTAATAAGAACTGTGGGAGTAATAAAACCGAAATGCGTAATTGTTATTGTATAAAAGAGAAGAAAAGAAAGTGCTCTAAAGGATATATAACTGCATGTATATTTAAATGTGTAAGATAGATAACCATATTACTAAGTTTTTGTTGGGTCATTGAACAGCACTGTTTTCAGTCTCACTGTTTGAATGTCCACTTTGTATGCTTTAATTTTGTAACTTGAACAACTATTTCTAAGATGATAACATGTAATTTATTAACTAGTAATTTCCTACTTTTTTTTTGAAATTCTGTATTACTTGTACCCTTTTTCTGTTTGTTTTTCTCTTTCTCTCTCTTTAAATAAAATTTTTAAAAAATGAAAAAAAAAAAAAGATGTCCTTCTTCTTTAGCCTTTTATTCCATCCAGACTACAAGCCTACTGGTCAGTACCACCCACACTGAAAGTAGGTCTCTCTTCAGTAAATCCATGATCCATACTTAGAACCACATTAAACTGACCAGTAGACTAATCCTGTATCACATGCCCACGATCCTGTTACCTCCCAAAAGTCCTACCTATGAGGATTCAGAGGAACATCTGACATAAGCCATAACAACCCCATTAGAGTTTGTTGAATATATCATTGGCTATAACTGGGTCAGATGGTCTCAGTTGGGCATAAAAAAGGACATTGGTGATTACCTGACATGCCAATTCTATTTTGAAATATGAGAATCATGTTTGGAAATGACTTTATACAGCCAGCCCACATACTTGCCACATGCGTGTTTATATACTGGTGGGAGTCAGTAAATAGAAAGAAGCCAAAGAAATAGAAGAAAAAGGACAAAAGTGAATTCAAATTTATAATGAGACTGCCAGAAAAATGGGATAGTTTGTACCATACAAATTTAATTCTTTATGAAGTGTAAAAGAGATTATTCATTTTAATCCCAGGGATTAAATTCAAATCCAAGGAGAGATAGAAGAAGAAAGACATCATAATAATAAAGCTGAGTTTAAAATAGTTCATATGGAGAATGCAAGAGACTGTTACCCAAGATAACAGGTTTCTAGGCAAAAAAAGGGGGGGCAATGAAAGAAACATCTAAGAATTTGGGGGCAATATTAGAACTCATTAATTCATAGTACCACTCACACACCACATACAGGGGTATATATAGTGGTGTCCAGCAGCCTGTATAAGAGAAAAAGCAGAAGGTTGAATCCATTCTAGACTTCAGTTCATGGATTTAGAGGATAAAGAAGGTACCAGTGGGTTTACAATACAATGGAAAGACAAAGGGGCAAAGGAGTTAAAATTATTAGCAAACCAATGAAAGAAATAATGAGCATGTATAATTGTGTTTGGAAAGAAATGAAAGATATGAAAAAACACAGTAGGACAATCAAGGAATCTGAAGCATAGTGACCATAATAAGAGACTGATGGTGTGCCAGAAGAATGGGCAGCTAAGATAAAATAAAGGTAAAGGGCATCAATGCACATGACAAATTGTTAAGATTAGCACAGTAAGTAGACAGTTTTCATAAACTCTAAAGTCATTCAGGATGGTAACTACAACTACAGCAAAAGGGAAGTACCAATGTTTTTCACAAATAAGAAATGTGACCAGAAAAGACACAGAAGAGGGTAATAAAAGGGGTTTTAAAAAAAAGGAAGAGAGTAATTATAATTACTATTTAACAGCAATGACTATCAAAGGGAATGTAAGTATGAAGGAAAAATACCTAAAAATTTTTACTAACAATGTTTCATATACACTAAGTTAATATTCTAATTTACTTTTTGTTTTTTTGTTTTTTTGTTTTTTTTTTTTAGACAGGGTTTTGCTATTCAGTTCAGGCTGGCCTCAAACTTGCAACAATCCTCCTTCCTCAGTCTCTTGAGCACTTGGATCTCACTTAGAGCCAAATATACTATGCATTCATTTTTGGAAACCAGTATTCATATTAGCCCTAAAATAATTGGCTGCTGACCTCAGCTTCTAGAAAGCAGTCTCTAAGATTGCCACCTGCAGTCTTGAGCTAGCCACACAGTATAGAAAAGTGCTTCAGAATGGAGCTTTGGGTAATGCCTGGCAGAGCAGGATATTAGAGCCTGAAATCAGCCACCTGGATAATGAATTATGACAAACATGCATGGTACCTCAAATAAAGTTGAACCCCAAAGCTCAAGTGATCTTCCCTGGTTGACAGGGTCAATACACTGCACTAATCAATACCAAGAGACTAACACATCCTGATTCTGCAAGATGAAAGTTCTAGATTTGGCAAATCCCCTGACTTCGCCCTATGTACTTCTTCTCTCAGCTGATTTTAACCTGTAATTTTTTCTTGTAATAAACTACAAATATGGGTGTAGTAGCTTTCAGTGAATTCTGTGAGTCCTTCTAGCAAATTTAAACCTAAGGAAATCCCTAAGTTTGCAATCAGTGTCAAAAGTAAAGGTAGGTTTGTGAGGAATATGCTCTCTAACTTCAATATTTTGATTGAATCTTTTCACAATATCTGTTCTCCCTAAATCTATTTGCTGACAGCAGGATAAAAAAATGATTTGAAAATCCCAATACCTGAGGTTAGCTGAAACCGTCACTGATTAGTAACTAGTCTTCTGAACTACTGCTCGCCAGCTGCTTCCATAAATTCCTCTGAGCACTGTAGAAAAGTCTCAACAATTAACCACTAAGAAAAAGTGCTATATTAAGTCTTCATTTGGATAAAATAGATTCTGTATCACCATGGCAGAAAGTCATTCACTCTTTACTGAATAACACCATGTTCTGGTAACTGGCAAATGCCACTGTACCTACATGCAGTGTGATTAACTTGAAATAGTACATACTGCAGTTTTAACTCGATTTTTAAATTTTTTTTAAATTTAAATTTTTTAATTTAAATTTTTTTTTAATTTTAATGGATAGATGATAATATATATTTATGGAGTACAATGTGATATTTTAATAAATATTAACACTGTAGAATGCTTAAATGAAACTAACAAAAGTTCCCATCACCTCGCATACTTGTATTTTTGTAGTAAGAACCTCTAAAATCAAAGCGCTCTACTTAAATGAATAAAAATGCAATTCACATGGAATATAAAGGAGGCATTTAAATAATGAGAGTCAAAATAGATTTACTAAGATGTTTTTCCAGAAATGCTTTTTAAAATATAAGGTGTAATATCTGCAACAAATGATAAAGGAAAGCTCTTAATATATTAGTATCAATTAACACCAGGGAAGATACAAGATACTTTCACTCTCTTAAGTGAAAACTTAAAACTTTAGTTGTACAGCTTACTTAATAGCTCAGATTAGAGAATCAGCAAAACTACTTCTGGGATCCTACTTGAATTATTTAATTTTTTGTGTCTAAATTTACTCATTTGTAAAACAATGACAGTACACTATTACACAGAATTGTGTGGATTAAATAAGATAATACCACAAGTAAACAGTAGTATATATGGCTTAGCATACAGTAAACAATAAGTTGCTATTTTAACAGCATAAAATTATGTAGGGTTGATACATTAATTTAACCTATTTAATGTGATGTTTTCTACATTCAGGTAACTAATGTACCAAACTCTAACAAAATAATTATAAAGGTCTAATATTTGTCTTTATGGACATTTAGGCTTGGCATAAACACATACTCAAAAAAGAAACAACAGAAGATGTCTAACTCACCACGAATCATTTCTCTTGAACAGTTTATTAATACCAAACTAATATTATGCTAAATATGAAACACACAAATACTTATGAATGTAAACATTATAGAATTACTTTCAAACTATGGATAATCACATAGAACTGGTAATATATTTTACAGAAGACAAAAAAAGATTCACATTAGCCAAAAGAATGTATGGGGGCAGCTTTCATGCCATTCTTATTTATAATAATGTTCTTAAAGTTACTTTTTGAAAGAATAAAAAAAGAGGACAGGATGCTTTAAAAAGTAACACTGAAAGGCTTAGAAATCACTAGTATCATGAGCCTTATGATAGTTAAAGAATAATTAATCTAGCACTCTCTGAATAAGTAATAAGAGGAAAAATAAAATTAGTAATAGGAGGACAAGATTACCAAAACTCTACTAGCAGTTTAAAACTGTGTTTCAACAATTAAAAAACAAAAACCTGACCAAAACAATGATATGGACTCGCTACGGGAGTTATGATAAAGATAAGAATACAAGTCCGTCAGTATTAAGATAATCACCAGAAAAATACTATATCTAATCATACCTATAACACCACTCACTATAAGATACACTATTACTTTATATGCTATCAGGAAAGAAAAATGCTAAAATTAAAAGGAAGTGCTAAAAGTTAAATAGACATAATGCTATGATGTTATTGATTATAAAATACACTCCACCTTTTAGAGATATTAAAATTTGAAAAATATGTATCTTAAAATCAATAAATATAGTACCTGGCTAAATAGTAAAAAGAGGTCACAATCTATGCAGTCCTCAGTATTATTCCTGGGATCTGTTTGCGTCTCCTTAAAATCTGAACAGAGGGCTCTGACATCTGACTCTAACCTCACAATCCCTGGTCTGCGCCCGAAGTGACAGGGTAAGCCCCTGCCCATCCAAAAGGATCACAGCAATAAGATGCCCAATGACAGGTTCAGCAAGTTATTTGCCTATTAATTATTCCTGCAGAAGACAAGACTCTCTCTTCTACAATCACCCTCACCTCATCCTCCACTCAATTGAAACCATTCTGGGTTATTCTACAAGGTCTGTCTCAACAAAAGAATTGAGCGAAAAGGTTAGGAATTCTTTTGGAAGTGTTCAAGGTAAAAATGGGCTTTTGTAAGGATTTGGCAGCTAGCCTCCTTTTTAATTTATTCGTTTTCAAAGGCAAATTTATTTTAGCCTCACTGGTTTTTGCTGCTAATGAATTGTGTCTGACATCTTTCATCCCCCTTTGATCAAACTATTTCACTAGCTTAGTAAAAGTTTGTTGGTTTTTTTTTTAACAGTGCTTCCTTTACACTGTTTTTAATTGCTAAGTGTCAATTAAATGAGACATTGCCATTTTATCAGTTCTCTTAGAAACAATGCTTTTTAAATATAACCAGTTTTCTCTATGTTTTCCACTTCGGTCAGAGCTACAGTTAAGAGTCTAGACTTAACATCAAATGATTGCCTCAAGGCCTCTATTTTATTATTTTGCTCTTGGTATATACAATAAAGAAGGAAACAAAGTTTTTCTGTTGTCAAACACAAAAGAATACCCAGATATCTTTCGGTTTGTCAAAGAAGTATTGATCAAGTTTAAACCACAATAATGGCTGATCAGTTTCCTAGTGCCTTTATATCTTTTCTCTTGTTACTTCTTTTCTTATTCCTTTTTTCAGACTCAGACCTGGAATTAGACCAGAATTATTTTTCTTTAATTTTCTTTCTTTATGCAGATGCCAGAAAAAGTCATAAATGAAATCTGTTGTTGTACTTTCATGTTTGGATTGAAGAGTGAAATTCTATTCTCAATTCTGTTTTAAAAGTAAAAATCCTGATTCTCTATATTTACTTTCTGAGCATGAAAAATTAATATGAAGTGACAAAACCAAGGCAAAGTTCACCTCTCCTTAGGAAGCACATGACTCAAGGACAGGTAAATAATACTAGCAACCCAGACCCATATTTAAATCACTCTTAGGGGTTGGGTTAGCTAGAAAATTTGGCATAAATGACCTGAGAACATGTCTTTCCCTCAAGCAAAAAGATATATTCAAAATAAAGAAAGGCTTTTAGCTACCAAGTAAGAGGAAGATCATGATTGAAAAACAATACTACCATATTCAAAGTTCTAAAGAATGCTGTATGACTAGACAAGAAAAGATTAACATTGCTAAAGAGAGAGCCCAAGAGACAACTACAGCTGGGCATGGTGGTGTACACCTGTAATTCTACTACTGAGGAGGTTAAGGCAGGAGGATTGCCACTAGTTTGAGGTCAGCCTACGCTAAGTAGTAAATTCAAGCCCAACCTGAACTGCATAGGAAGACTGTCTCAAAACAAAAAACAAAGAAACAATGATATACCAAATGAGGGAAAAAGGGGAAGGTGGGTGATATATTGTTTCTACACCCCAGACAGCTTGCAAGGTATGTCTCAATGACTAAAATTCAATCCAAGAAACAAAGTCATGGCCAAGAATACTAAAGTGCCTTTATTTTCCAAAGTGCCAGGCTGATCCAGTACAGCCAATCACAGACATAGAGAAGACAATCTAGCTCAGCTGTATATAATCAAAGGGCTACAACAGGAGGCTTTCCTTGGGTGCTAGGTTAGGAAAAACTCCCAGAAACAGGGCACATCCCACCTTAAAAATTGTTCCAATTCAGAACTACACAGAACTGTAAATGACAATATCAGTGACTAACACAGTGATTTTATCAGCTACTAAAAAGTAAAACACTAATAGTTTTTTAAATTTTGATTACTTTGTTTTATTTCTGTTGCTTTCTTGAGTAAACTACCTGTTCTAAGCTTCAGATCAAGTAGTTTTACTGGTGAAAAGTGTCTGTAAGCAAAAGTGGAAGTAATGACAGATCTACCCTAGTGTTTGAGCAATTTGGCATAAATGACCTGAGTGGGAAACAGAACAGTAGGTTTTGGTCTTATATATGTATAATAGCAACATGTAAAAAAGAACAATATAATATTCAAAATTACATATGTATACTCAGTTATCACAGTGAATTGAAGCCACTGATGTAACTAATCCCTGGAGAAAAAGGATGTTTTTAAGTGGGAAGAAATAACCAGGAATTGACATTCATATACATTCATATACTGTTTCTAATTCCTTTTGATAACTTGTTCTATTTCAATGCTTACTGCAGGGTTTCTTCTATGACATGGAACCTAAATGAAACTACAAAATCTGACAACAATTCCACCAGTCTAAATAGTCAATACTATACAATATTCATTCTTGGCCCCTAAGACCCAACTTTGATAATGTTAAATAAAATACAGTACAAGAGTATATGAAAATTTCAGTATATTTGAATGTCATGCTCAGAAGTTGAAAGTAGGTCTGTAACTTCAAGCTTGATTTTATAATGTTGATGTCTGGCACTGTGGCTTACAAAACCTTTTATCCTTGGCATCTAACCAACATCCCAAACACAGTAACTAGCCAACAAACATCTACTACTGAAGATGATAAAAAATAAAAAGCCAATGATATTTTAAAAGTACAGCAATAATTATCTGATGTCAGCTCAATAAATAATTGTTAAATGAATGAATACATCATGCTTAAAAGCAACTCCTGCTAGATTAACCAAACTAGCCCACATATTACATAATAGGGCTTTATAAAAGTATTTCAAAGAACTGAAAGTTCTTTTTAGTTATATTTCTATCTCCTTGTTCACTAATCTATTATTTTAAAAGGGAAAGGAGAATGCAAAACAAGGCCTAACATAATTGACCCTTTAGCCTTGGATTAAGTTTCCAAAGAATCAAGGAGCAATACTAGAGTTATTGGATATGGAAACTCTGCTTCATGTTAAAAAAAAATTTTTTAATAGTATGAAGAGTATTTCCCTTTCAAATAGTCCCTACTTGTCCAGGTAGCTGTCTACCATGTCTCTCTCTCTCTCTCTCTCTCTCTCTCTCTCTCTCTCTTTCTCTCTCTCTCTCTCTTCCCTCTTTCTCCCACCTTCAAATAAATGTGCTTCTTTTTAAAAAATATATATATATATGTCTTAGGTATTTGAAAGACTATTCTTTCCAACTGAACTAATTAGTTTTCTTCCTTCCTAATGTATCATGAAGACATAACAAAGTATTTTTAAATATATGACCTGGTAAGTAGATGATGTTGCAAAAATTATAAAGAGGAATGAATGAGATCAGATGCCAAAATCAACAATAGAGCCATTCAATGACTTCACGTATAGTTAATGTATACAATGTGCAACTGTTTCTTGAAAGACAGTAACTTTATGTCTAGATATAGCCAACTTTATTATCTTAAGAACATCATTTAATATTTTATCTCATTGCCTTACTGTCTGAAAACCTTTGGAATCTAATGTATCATACGCTAAATCTGGGTGGGGAAGGTACTTTGTGTTAGCTATGTAATGTCCTTAGAAATTATTCAAACAATGAATGAATACAAAAATCACTGAATAATTTTCTCATGTTTCCATATATCTTAAAAGCTACAAAGATTTCTATATCTATTACCACTGTCAAGAATTTTAAGATAATTAGTTAAGTGGAGATGTCTTATAACTACTAATACCTAAAAGATAAACATTTAATTGTTCCATAATTCACCTTAATGTGAACTTTAAGAACCTATTTAAAATCTTTGGGCATAATAACAGTAATATTTAGTATTGACTACTGTTTGAAATCAAAAGAGCTACAGATTAGATATTTTTGCTATTCAGACTTTATACTGAAACAGTACTGATAATAAAAATTTTGTGTGTTATTTATTTCCACAACACCTTAGCTGGTACTTAATAAACCTCTATTGCTGCAAACATTAAGTACAGAAAAGAATTTGGTTGTTAATTATCCTATTAAGCACTGGGAAAAATACGCCTATTATAGGTTTCCTGTATAATCACTTGCCATTTGAGAAACTATGTATCCACCTCCTTTGGCTCTTCCCATGAGGGGTACTTAGGGGGTTCAATTTTATTTTTTCATTTTATACAGGATTAAGCAGAGCTTAGCCCAACTCAAAAGCAAAATTCTTTAGGAAACCAAATGCTGAGAACATTCCTTATTCAAAAGTGAAATTCCATTGTCAAGGAAATCACTAATACCAACTATCAAGGGAAAATGTCTCATTCTTATTGCAGGATCAGCTAAAGTGAAACTGCTTCTTTAGTTGCTAAGAAACAACCAACTCATTATGTGCCATTATCAGAACCCTAGAGAAGAAAACTGGCATCTGCTTCACATTTGGGGATTCTAGAGATTGAACTAAAAGCACTGAACTGCTGCCAAAATCCCTGGTCCCCAGGGTTTACATGGTGACCACAGCAGGTGCTCACTTTGGACAAGCCTTTGAAGTTTTTCTTTCTGTAGCTCTTTTTCTAATAAATAAAATGATTTTCCCAATATTCCATGTTTCCAAACTCAAAAATTCTAAGAAAACACTTCCTCATTTATGTTAAATTAATTATAGTTATGTTGAGCACAACTAAAGAGAAAAGAAATTCTACTCGAGACTTTTAACAGAAAAATTATTGAATCAGTGAAAATACTATATGCTTATGACTTCAGTTATTAAAGTCAAAATACAAAATACAGAGAACTTGTTTCAAATACTGGAGAAATACAAACATACATATAAAGAAAAGCCCAGGACTTAAAAATGACATTCTAGCATATAGCTGCCTAGTTTTCCTAATGGATCCTAATATTTAACTTTTAATTTTTTATCCTATTAATTCTTCTCACAATGCATCACAAAACAAATTCATGAACATATTCATATTTATTCATCATTCTTCTCCCTTCTAACAAATCAGGTTGGAAGGAAGAGAGGTGAAATTATACTGATACATTGATAGAAACTGACAAGTTGAATCTGAGATTTCTGTATTTAGAATTCAGATGAATTGCACTTGTTGGTAAAAGTGGCTGACAAACCATCTCTCTCACTAAATTACAAAGAATGATACTAGCAAGGCTCTTACATCCTATTATAATTCTTCTCCCCATCTCCCACTTTAAGGCTCATTTCATTTCAATTACTCATGCCCCCCAATCTGGGCTCAAGAACCTGCTCTTTGTATTACTTCAAATACATATTCTCAAGTAACTGCACACAGCCTACTACCAAGTCCCCCTTTTAGCTTAATAACATCACTTCCATCTAGAATTCCTAGATTCAGCAAATAAAAATACAGGAAATTATATTAACTTTGAATATCACATATAATGAATAATTTTGTCATATGAATATATTCCAAATTGTTCATTGTACACTGTACATCTTGTTCAAACTTAGCTGGGAATCTCACATGTTATCTGACAACACTGTCCCTAAACCATTCTGAAATACTATATTTTCACTACATCAGATACCTGAATTTCCTCATATAAGCTATTTCCAAATTCTGTTAAAAGAAAAAAAAAAGTACCTAATTCTTCCAAGATCCTACCTTCTAAGAACATGACTAATTTTCCTATGTCACTTCTCACATCCTTTCCTCCTATAACTTCTCAATTATTTCTGCCCCATAGCAGGAGACTTTCAAGTATATAATCCTTTCCATTTTACATAATCCCTCCTGAGTAAGTATGCTCCTGGACACTTAAGTCTTGACTTCAATGTTTTCCTCATTAATTCCCTGCATATTTTTCATGTTTGGACCTTCTGCCACACCAGTTACTACTCCTATGCTCAATAATAGGTTTGCCCACATCAGTTTGTAGGCTTTAGAGTTACTAAGATAGTTACAAAAACTTGGCAAAACTAAAAGTTTTGATATGTAATGTCCAATTGGCCTTAACTGCTAAACATAAGTCCTACCATTCATTTCTTTATTTTTTTATTTATTCCTCCTCTGAAAGTACAAGCACTCCTTCTGTACTACTGTATACCTAAACCTGATTTCAGAACCTGATTATTTTTGTCACCTAAAATAACCTAATTTAAAACTCTTTGGCCCTACAGTGGATTCACTCAATGAATACCTTCAAATGGTGCAAGTTGACTGAGAAGATTATAGATCTGAATTTTCAACCAGCTCTCAAGGTAATTTTTATAAACATCAAAATCTGTGAATCATTGTCTATTGAGTAAAATCACATCCTTTCACTTCCACTGAGAAAAAAAATCAAGGAAAGAAAACTTTTGCTAACCTATTTTTAGTGTGAGATATAACTATGTTACCTCATATGCCCTTTTTTCCATTCCAAGTCTCAACCTGGAACTACAGATTTCCAGACATTATTCATCTATTTGATTTTCTAGTCCTATTCCTTTTTGTCTTTCTATAATATTCCTCTTTCAATAATCCTCTCATTTTCTATAATCTTCAGTCCCTCCTCCATAAATCCTATTATCTGGAAAAGGTATGACTGTCCCCTTTTGGGTAGAGAGGGCAATAAAACAAAACATTTCTATTTGATAACATTCCTCCTTAAAGTACCACACTGTTTTCCAATCTCCAATGTATGGCCTATTTTATCTAATAAGCAGAATAGAACTCGAACTCCATTGCATTGCCTTGCTTTGAATTTATTCTTAAACCCTCATAATCCAACTTTTTTGCATTTCCTATTCTACCAAAAGACCAGAAATGGCCACATGACATCTTTTTTTCTCTTTGTTCTAGCTCAATTCTCATTTTCACTTAACTGTCATTTATAAAACTGTCCAAACTACAGCCGAACTTATCTGTGGACAAGAAATAGCTGCAAAAATGTTGCTGTTTGGGTTGCACACTCAAGATTTGTGTTTTATTTGCCTGAAGTATGACCTGAAATGTGAAAGTTTTAAAGACTGCTAAATGTTTCTTTTGTGCAAATAGAGAACTGATGCTCCTGACATTTAACCTAGCATATTCCACTGACCACAAAATACATAATTGTTTTAGGTAGCACTATAAGAATAAAAAACACATTTATAATGAGTTACATTCTAACAGGATAAATTGAAGAGGTAGGATCTTGCAAGAGACTCAAAACCCAAAAGCTAGCTACACCTTCAAGACACCTCTGAGAAGCATTTCCTAAGGGTTCTAATTACTAGAAATAAAGCTACTTACCATAAACAACTTATAAGCACCAACCCAGGAATTAAACTAAAAACAAACAAACAAGCAGTTTTTAAAAACAGAAAATGAGAAGACACTTAAACAAGATGCAACTCCAGACATCCAGTTCACCACAGACAAACCCAGTGGATAATGAAGGGGAATAAGCCAAAAGCCACTCACCTGGCCTCTCTGAAGTGGTAACAACAAAGCAACTGAAAAGACTCTAGAAAAAATCAAATCAGAAGTAATTTCTCAGATAACTTCAAAGATGGTGACCACAATGAAAACATGCTTAGTGACTGTAGAGTTAAAAAAAAAAAAAAAAAGAAGACCTTAGGAAAATGATGGAAACCATGAATGTCCACCATAGGAAAGAAATGTAATCCATAAAACAAATTCAAGCAAATATCCGGGAAACTAAAACTTCCATTGAAAGTATCTGCAGAATAAAAAACCAATATGAGGAGAGAATCTCAAATATAGAACACAGGCTTACTGTTATAAGATCACAAAAATAATGACTTCTTAAAAATAGCAAAGGACCACAAGAAACCAATCCAACTGCTGCAAAGTATTGCAATGAATAACATAAATTGATTGTAGTCAATGAAAAAGCAGGAGACAGTTCAAATGATATAAAAGACCTGCTCACAGATGTCATGGAAAAAAACTTCCACAGCAGGGAAAATGAATTTGTCATACTGATAAGTGACCACATAGAACTCCAATTAAAAAAACTGGACAGCAAGATATATCATAATCAAGATTCCAGAAATTCAACACAAGAACAGAATATTAAAAGTTGTCAGAGAGGGGCTGGGGATTTAGCTCAGTGGCATAAGCACCTGCCTTGCAAGCAGATGGTCCTGAGTTTGATCCCTGGTACCGGAAAAAAGAAAAAAAAAAACAAGTCGTCAGAGAAAACAAAAAAATCACCTATAAAGGTAAACCCATCAGAGTCACAGATAACCTTTCAACACAAACCCACAAGCCAAGGAGAGTTTGGAGTGAAGTTTTCCAGGCCCTAACAGAAAACAAACTTCAACCCAGATCTATGTAACACACAAAAGCTATTTTTCAAAATTGACGGAGAAATAAGATACTTTCATGATAAAGAACACCTGAGGAAATTCATGACCACTAAACCAGCACTCCAAAATGTTGTGAAGGATAGTCTAGAAAGAGATAAGGAGGACTACAACACCATGAACCCCAAAAGAATGAATCCACTAGGCAAGGCAAACAATCATAAAGGGGAAAAAGAGGAACCAACAGTAAGATAATAACATGACAAGAATAAGTAAATACATATCAGTTATAACCATCAGTGTTAATGATCTCAATCAAAACAAATCAAATCAAAACAAACTGGCAGAAATAAGATCCAACAACATGCTACATAGAAGAAACATTTACTTCAAAAAGAAAGTCATAGACTGAAAGTCAAAGAATGGAAAGCAATACTTTATGCAATAGGAACTCTATGCAACAGGAAAGCAAGGGTAGCTATTTGTACATTAATTGGATTTCAAGCCAAGACTAATTAAGAGACAAAGATCACTACATCTTTGGAAAGGGAACAATTCAAGAGGAAGAGATAATCACAAATATATATGCAACAAACATAGGACACCAAGCTACATAAAAGAAATATTAATGGACATGAAAAACCAAATAAGCACTTAAATAACTGTATAGAAAGATCTCCCTTATCCCAAATAGATCAACTAGATAAAAAATCAACAATAAAATATCAGAACTAACACAAACTTTTGGATTTTTTTGTTTTAAATTTTATTTAAAGAAAGACTAAACAAAACAGAAAATGGGTAGAAATAATACAAATGTTCAAAGAAACAATAAACAGTAAGAAATCACTAGTTGATGTTTACACACTGTCCTTTTACAAATAGTTGTTCAAGACACAAAAGTGGAACATATAAAGTGGGAATTCAAACAGCGAGACTGCCCAAAGTTCTGTTCAACTATCCAACAAAAACTTAGTAATATGGTTATCAATCCTATACACTTAAACATACATGCAGTTATTCATATCTTCATTTATGTTGAGATTAAACAAAATAAAGCAGCCTAAAATCATTCTGAGCAAAGAATAATACTATTGCTGGGTTTCACATGACATTTCAGCACTGGGTACTTTAGTGTCTCTTTTTCTTCAAAGTATTTATTCATTTCATCATATGTCATAAGATCAGTTCTCATAAATTGTTTATAGGTTCTACACATGTGTGAGTCTTAACATGCATTTCTATTTTTCTATATTAGAGGGAGAAACAAAACAAAGCAAGACAAAACAAAACATATTCCTATAAACACAAAATGAAAAAGACATGTAAGACCATTGTACAAGGCGTTCTACCATAGTTCCACTAACACAAACTTTTGAAGAAATGCACTTAGTATATTTCTACAGAGTTTTCTACTCCAAACATCTTCTCAGCTGCACATGAGATATTCTCCAAAATAAATCACATATTAGTTCACAGAACATGTTTAACTAAGTACAAAGGAACTGAAATTATCCCAGGCACATTATCAGACAATAGTACAATGAAACTGGAAATCCCTGGCAAACACACACACACACACACACACACACACGAACTTCATAAACACGTGAAAATTAAATAACACCCTTTTGAAAACCCAGTAAGTCACAGATAAATTTATACACGAAGCTAGACAGTTTCCACAGTTAAATGATAATACCATTATAACATACTGGAACTTATGGGATATAATGAAAGCAGTCCTATGAGAGAAATTTATAGCAGTACTTATATTATAGCAGTACTTATATCGGGTACTTCAAATTTACAACTTAATATTGAACTTCGTGCTCCTAGAAAAAGAAGAGCAAGTCAAGACCAAAACTGATACAAGGTAGGAAATCAATAGCCTTCCTGCACATAAATAACATACTTACTGAGAGATAAATTAGGGAACCAACATCTTTCATGATAGTATTCAAAAAAAAATAAATACTTAGGAATCAATCTAACACAGGAAGAAAAAAATTCTAGATTGAAAACTACAATACTATGAAAAAAGAAACTGAAGATACCAGATAAGGAAAGATATCCCTTGTTCTTGGGTAGGAAGAACCGATACAGTGAAAATGACCAGACTCCCAAAATTTTTATGCAGATTTAATGTAATTTAGAGAAGACCTAATACCACTATTCTTCAAACTCTTTAATGAAACTGAAAAGAAAACAATACTCCAAATTCATTCCTGAAAACACACATTACCCTGGTGCGAAAGCCAGAGAAGGACTCAACTAAGAGAGAGAACTGCAGGTCAGTACTAATAATGAACATACATGCAGAAATCCTCAGTAAGATATTGGGAAATGCAATACAGCAAATCATTGAGGCAATTATACACCATGACCAAGTAGAATTCATCCCAGGGATGCAAGGATGGTTCAGCATACACAAATCAATAAACGTCACACACCATATTAACAGAGGCAAGGACAAAAACAGTATGATCATCTCAATAGATGCAGAAGATTCTGACAATATCCAGCATGATAAATTTATTCATGATAAAAAAATCTACAGCAAACTGGAATAGATGATCATTATCTCAATCTGATAAAAAGCCATTTATGACAAACCACCAGCTAACACTACACTGAATGGACAAAAATTGAAAGCTTTTACTCTAAAATCAGGAACAAGACAAGGATGTACACTATCACTCTCCTATTCAATATAGTTCTGGAAACTTTAACCAGAGCAATCAGACAAGAGAAAGAAGTAAGAGAATAAAAATAGAAAAGGAACAAGTTACATTATCATCATTCATGGATGACTTGATACTGTATATAGAAGACCCCCAGTTATGTTTTGATCTACCCTGTTTCGCTGTTATGCCCTCTTTTTTCTCAATCTCCACTCCATTATTTACTTTTTTATTTTTATCCATTTAATTAAAGGGAAAAATATAGCAGGATATAATATAGTAACCCACTTTGACTTTCTATTATCTCGATTTGAAGCCCTGTATTACTCTCACCATCTTGTTTTTGACTGAGGTTCCTCTATTCTGTTTTGCTGGATAGTATCAGGTTCGAAAGTTTAGGCATCAGCTGAGAAGATAATGAGATTCATTATAACGCCCATTCTCGTTGACTTTTATCTACTTTTGAAGACCTACAATATCTCCAATGTTTTGGTTTAGTCGGTTTTATTCTTTACTGTTTTGTTCAATTGTATTACAACTAATGATATAGGCAATTCTATTAGAAATAGTGGGAGGCATTATGGTAACCATTGTTGATCACCTTGTATTATGTTTTTATATTATCTATTATATCCACCCTTTCGACTTGACCGATTCTGTTCTGTTATGTCACATTTGGTTTTACTCTCTTCCAAAAAAGCAATAAGAACCGTGGGAGCAATGAAACCCAAAATGTGTAATAGTCACTGTACAAAAGAGAGGAAAAGAAAGTGCTCTAAACTATATAACTGCATGTATATTTAAATGTATAAGATAGAAAATGATATCACAGAGTTTTATTGGATCATTGAACAGAACTGTTTGCAGTATCATTGTTGGAATGTCCACTCTACAAGCTTTAATTTGGTGACTTGAACAATTATTTCTAAGACGGCAATATGTAATCCATTAACTAGTGATTTCCTACTGCGCATTTTTTTCTTCTGTAAATCTGTATAACTTGTACCCCTTCACTGCTTTTTTTTTCTTTCTTTTCTTTTCTCCTTAAATAAAAAAAAAAAAAAGACTCCCTGGTACTTTTAGGTTAAAAAAAAAAAAAGACCCCCAAAACCCCATTATAAGACTTCTAAATATATTAAGCAAACTCAGTGTAGCTAGATACAAAGTCAACATTCAAAAATCAATAGCCTTCCTGTACACAAATAACATACTTACTGAGAAATAAATTAGGGAACCAACATCTTTCATGATAGGAAGAACCATATAGTGAAAATGACAAGGCTCCCAAAATTTTTATGCAGGTTTAATGTAATTTCAATCAAAATTACAACAGCATATATTGTGGAATTAGAGAAAAGAGTCCTAAAATTCATTTGGAACCAGAAGAAACCAAGAGCTATAAAGGCAATTCTAGGCAACAAAGGCAAGGTAGGGGGCATCAAAATCCCTGACTTGAAACTATACTACAAGGCTACTGTGATTTAAAAAAAAAAAAAAAAAAAAAACCAGACCCAAGGATCAATGGATCAGATTCAAAGATGCAGAAACAATTCCAGACATACTTAACCATCTGACCTTTGACAAAGGTGACAACCATTCCCTAGAAGATAGCCTCTTTAATAAATCGTGCTGGAAAAACTGGCTTTGCACATGCTGAAAATTAAAATTGGACCAATGTCTTTCACTATGCACTAAGCTAAAATTAGCATGGATCTAACATCTAAATATTAATACAGAAACATTCAATCTGCTGCAAGATAGGCTAGGTAGAACTCTTGAACACAATGGTACAGACAAAGACATTATGAACAAAACCTTGACTGCCTAGAACTATAACAAAGAATCAACAACTGGGATATCATCTTTTTAAAGTTTTTGCACAGTAAAAGAAACCACCAGAGTGAAGAGACAACCCACAGACTGGGAAAAAATTTTGCCAGCTGTTCCCCAGACAAAGAATTACTATTGAAAACATATAAAGAACTCACAAAAAATCAGACCTACCATATTTAAAGACCCAATTCAACAATGGACATCTGAAAAGAATACATACGTCTCACCTGAAGAAGTAGAAATGACAAATAAATACATGAAAACAATGTTCAACATCATGGGTCATTCATAAAATGCAAATTAAAACAAAGCTGAGATTCTATTTCACCCCCCAAATAATGGCTATTATCAAGAAATCAACCAAAAAAAATGCTGGCCAGGCTGTGAGGAAAAAGGAACTGTTCTCCACTGTTGATAGGAGCTTGGACTGATGTAGCCACTGTGGAAATCGGTTTGGAGATTCCTTAAAACATTAAAACTACATTCCATTTGACCCAGCTATTCTCCTTCTTGGTATCTTCCCAAAAGAATTAAAAATATTATACCACAGTGATATATGTACACTCGTGTTTACAGTGGCACATTTTGTAGTAGCCAAATCTTGGGGAAAAAATCAAATGCTCATCAACTGGTGAAGGGATAAAAATGTATTTTTGTATATAATGTAGTACTATTCTGACAAAAAGAAGGATAAGTTGGGACATTTCTAAGGAACACTGATGAACTTTGAGACTATACTCTTAAGTTAAATAAATCAGACACAGGTGGAAAAACCTTGTTTCTCATGTGTGAGAAACTGAAACTGTAAATAAGAACCAAAATGTATAAGAGATACTGTGAAACAGGAAGAAAATGATCAAATGGAGAGGGGAACAAGGAAGGTGGCAGGGGAAAAGAAAAGAAGGGAAAAGTTTGTTGTTGCTGCTGTTGTTTTGCAGTACCAGGAAAAGTTTTAAAATGAGAAAAGAAGGAAGAAATGGAAACAAAGCTTTTATAAATTGGAAGGGCAGGAGGGGTTGAAGGAAAGAAAGAAGTTATATCATGTACAGGTACAAATTCTCTATGAATGTTTTCATTATATATACCTACAATGTACCAATAAAATCTGATTGGGAAGAAAAAAGATGTGATTAAAAGGCAATCAGATATTTCACAGAAGTATAACAAGATCTAACATACATGAAGAGAGGTTTTTTTAACACTTTTTTTTATTTTAAAGAGGGTAAGATTAAACATAGCAAAACAGATCATAAGGAAACAATTTTAAGAAACACGGATTTCAAAGTAAGTCCACTGGAGATCTTCACTGTCTATCATATTGTTTCTAGTTGTCTTCCAAATAGTTGTTCCCATCTTCACACACGTTGAATACATACTGAACATTATAGAACTAATCTAATCATAACAGGATGATGAAGGCTTTTTAGATCTTCAAGGCCTGACATTGGGGAAGTCAACAATGACTGCCATAATGTATCTCATTCTCTTCAAAGTAGCTGTCCCTATCTTTATGTATGCTGTAATTAAACATAAGAGACTAGACTAATATCATTATGAATAGCAAATAATAGTATTGCTAGATTTTATATCATAACGCTACAGAATTAACACTGGGTATCTTAGCGTCTCTTCTTCTTCAGAGTATCTGTTCATTACATCATGCATTATATAATCTGTTCCCGTAAACTGTTTAGAAATTCTCCCCATGTGTGCATCTCTACATGTATATCTATCCTTTCTGTATAGGGAAAAACAGATCAAAACAAGACAACAAAACAAATTCCTAGAAAAACATGAAATGAAAAAGACATATAAAACCACATTATTAGGTGATGTGTTATTTTCAATAGAAATGTCTACATTATCAAGACATAATATAATGGAACATAGCATTACACAGCAATTTTAATAAAAACACAACATTGGAGACATTGTAGGACTTGAAAAGTAGTTAATAATCAAACCAGAATGGGTATCTTATTACATCTTGTCAGTAGTTGCCTCTACTCTGAGACTTGATAATATAAAGCTTATCAAATTCAAATAAAATCAGTCAAGATAAAAAAACACTCTAAAAAACCAGCTTCAAATAAGATCAGTCATAATAAGACAATGTAAGTAATACAGGGCTTCAGTTTAAGTTAATAGGAAATTAAGGATAGTTACCATAGTATAGCCTGCTATTTTTGGGATAGCTGTCTGTGCTCTCAAATCTAGTATGAGTAGACAGACTGGAACAAAATAAAATCAAACTAAACAGAGCAATAAGACTACTGTGGCTTTTAACTCCTGATACACTATTAACAATGTCTTCTGCCTTCATTTTTTATGCAATTCCTCATCTTTTCCTTTCTCAGGATGTTTTGTATATATTTTGGGTCCCACTAGCTCCTTTAGTTTTTAGATTAGGGGGGCAACCCGTTATCTGAGTGGTGCTGAATCTTTTTACCCCTGAACTTGATCTTGAGCTGTATTCCTTTACTTACTAAAGTCACAAGGTTTTCCTTCCTTCTGGAAAGAAATCTGTGTGATTCTCCATTACACAAAAGTATCATGACTTTCCAATCTATCTGCAGCTCCTGGACGAGTTGTCCCTATTTCTCTCTCGTTCCCTGTCACATACAGCATTGTTTTCTCATCTTTGACTTTCAGTTTATTAACTCTCTTTCAGGTTGAGTATATTTCCTATTCAGAGCATCTCGATAGATCCTGCCTCCTTATCTACTCTGCCTGTGTTTCTTTTTGTTAGTGTATCAAAGCTATCTATATTAGACATTATAGCCTACCTTCTCTGCCTCATTTCTGCTATTCTATTTTTCGGCTATTATCTGTCTACTTTTCATCTTCAATCCACTGTCTGCACCATTCATTGAGGCCTCTCTGCCACTGTTGCTAGAATACTAGTATTTTTCTCTCTCTCTTTCTAGAATGTCCTTCAGTATTTTTTGTAGGGTTGGATTGGTGGCCATGAACTCCCACAATTCCTCCTTGTCTTGGAAACATCTTGTTTCCCCATTAATTTTGAGAAAGAGTTTTTCAGGGTACATCAACTGGGTTGGAGGGTTTTCTTTCAGGGCTTGGAATACTTTGCTCTAAGCTCTTCTTGATTTGATAGTTTGTGTTTAGAAGTCTGTCATTATTTTGACGAATTTTTCTTTATAGGTGATTTGCTTCTTTTCTCTGATCACTTTTAATATTCTGTTCTTGTGGTGGACTTCTGGGATCTTGATTATTATATGTCTGGGTGTAGATCTGTTTTGGTTCCAGTTGGTTGAAGTTCTGCATGGCTCTTTTGTCTGGATAGCATTTTGTTTTCCTATTGTCATGGTTTATGTCTGTGTCCCCCAGGTCTCATGAGTTTGCATTGTGAATTTGTGATGGTTCATTGTCTACTGCTTGGATTGATGGTGTCAGTGCTACACCCACATAGGGGTGGGCCAGGATGTGATGTAATGGCAGGAAGAAGGTGTGTCTTGCTCTTTGCTGGTTCTGGCTTGTGATTTTGCAGCCGCCATGAATGTCGGCCCAGCCACGCCCGCCTGCCTTGGAGCCAACTGAGTGTCGACTGAAACCTCCAAAAACTGTAAGAAATAAACCTTTCCTTTCCCAACTTGGGCTTCAGGTATTTTGTCTCAGCGATGAGTAAAAAGTAACTAAGACACCTATGCTCAGGAAGTTTTCCTTAATTATTTCTGTGAATAGCCTCTGTAATTTATTTGTGGTTACTCTTGCTTCTTCACTCACATTTTTTATTCTTAAGTTATAGATCCTCTGGTCATCTTCTACCCTTGAATTGTTACTTCCTGGTTCCTTGTTATTTTTAAGAGGTCTTTTCTTTCATAATCACACATTGCGAATGTATCTTCAAGTTTTGAAAGGCTAACCTTAGTTTCTGTCAAGGCATTTTGCCAGGTTTCAATGGAGCTTTTAATTTTCTGGTAATGTCTTTGGATCTTTTTCATGTATTCTAGTTTTTGTTTATATTCTTCACCAAAGGTTTCTCTTCCTTTTCTTGGTTCCTCTATTCTTCCATCTGTGTCTTCTTGAGAGGGGCTTAACATTTCTTTTGTTAATCTTTTTTATATCTTGCCTCACCTGATTTAGAATTTCAGTTTTAAGTTCATCTGTGAGATCACGAAGGTATTTCTTTATGTCCGCTGATGTTGTGGCCAATATTGCATGATTGCTGTACCAGTGCTCTTCTGTATTTACCTCTCCAGGGCTTATTTTCCCAGGGTCCGTGGCTGGAGGCTTTTTCTTATTTTTTTCTCTTGTCATGTTTCTGGTGTCTTTCAGACAGGTGTGTAGTGGAGGTCTCAGGCTTTCTCTGTATTATTTAGGGTTTTTCTGAAGAATGCTGGCTGGGGGTGTGCTGCCCTCTCCAGTTTGCTGTTAGCTGAGGTGCCACAGGGACTGTGAACTAACCGCTCTTCTCTGAGCCAGTCAACCAGCAAGTGCCTTCAGCAACTTAGACTGTGCTGTGGCAGACGTCACGGAGTCAGGACAGTTTCATCCCTGGCTATTGGGTCCCGATTGGGGGCATCACTCAGCCCAAGCTGATCCCACTTGTCCTCTCTGGGCCACAGGCCACTGACTGAAGCCACCACGGCACCAGATTCTGCCCAACTCCAAAATGTGTTCCAGCTGGCCACACCAACAGCAGGACCCAATTTCCAGCACTCACCGAGAATTATTGCAGCTCTCCACCTTGGCTCCACTCCACACTGTGCTGCGTCCTCCAGCAAAGGCCTGGGACTCACCAACTCCTGTTATCGCAGCTGTGGCTTCAGCACAACCTTGAATCTTCTGACTCCACATGCGCTCAACACAGCAGGGGACCAGTCTCAGTGCAGTGAGCAGGTCCGGCTCTAGCCCTCCACTCTTCCTCTTGTTTTTCTTTTTCCTTCAGTTTCCTCCTGGGGTTACAAGACTCCCTCTCCCCTTGTGCGGCTCTCTCCATGTTGTCAAATTCCCGAGTCTGAGCTGTTTTTCCCAGAGAGGCTCTCCACCCAGTGACCTAGCAAGCCGCCATCTTCGGAACCCCTCCCGAAGAGAGGTTTAACATCATTAATAATTAGGAAAATAAAACCATAACAAGATGCCATTTTACACCTACTAGAATGTTTAAAATTAAAGATATTGACAAAAGCAAATATTGACAGATGTGAAGCAAGTCCAATTCTTAAAAATGTGTATATGAGTATTTATACCAGTATTAGCCACAATAAGCAAAAAGTAGAGGCAACTCAAATGTTTATCAACAGTAGAAAGATACACAATATGTATTTCAGTATATATAATTAAGTTTTTTTTTAAACCAGCCAATGAATCAACTACCTTCTACAATTCAGTTATGCAGAGGTTTGCTTCCAAAGCAAAATTAAAATTAAAAAATGAGGTTACAGGACACAACTTAGTGGTAGAACATTAATCTAAAATGCATAATGCCCCGGGTTCAAACTCCAGCATCACCAAAAATACATAAATAATTAAAAAGAGGGGAAAAAACCCTAACTGGAAGCTCAGTTGACAGGCACTAGTCGGTAGAGTCCTAAGATAGAGTCCCTTGCAGACCCTATTAAAAGGTGCAGATGACCATGACTACAGGAAAGAGCAAATCCATACACAACCTCAGATAGCCTCTACGTATACCAATAAAATAATATGCAGATCTATTTTTGCTGTTTTTCACCCCGATATTTTATAGTATATGTACTGAAAATGTTATCTTTAGATCTTGCTAAAATGAACTGTCGCTTTTATAAAATTTACTTGTCAGAGCTCACTTTCACTAAATTTCCATTTAGTCCTCAACCAGACTACCAGGTTCTCTAAATATTGTTTTTTAGATGTGTTTTTTTTTTTTTTTTTTTTTTTTTTTTAATTTTATTTAAGGAGAAAAGAAAAAAAAAAGCAGGGAAAGGGTACAAGTTATACAGATTTACAGAAAAAAAATGAACAGTAGGAAATCACTAGTTAATGGATTACATATTGTCATCTTAGAAATAATTGTTCAAGTCACAAAATTAAAGCTTGTAAAGTGGACATTCCATCAATGATACTGCAAACAGTTCTGTTCATTGATCCAATAAAACTCTGTGATATCATTTTCTATCTTATACACTTAAATATACATGCAGTTATATAGTTTAGAGCACTTTCTTTTCCTCTCTTTTGTACCGTGACTATTACACATTTTGGGTTTCATTGCTCCCACGGTTCTTATTGCTTTTTTGGAAGAGAGTAAAACCAAATGTGACAAAACAGAACAGAATCGGTCAAGTCAAAAGGGTGGACATGATAGATAATGTAAAAACATAATACAGGTGATCAACAATGGTTACCATAATGTCTCCCGCTATCTCTAATAGAATTGCCTATATCATTAGTTATAATACAATTGAACAAAACAGTAAAGAATAAAACCGACAAAACCAAAACATTGGAGACATTGTAGGTCTTCAAAAATAGCTAAAAGTCAACAAGAATGGGCGTCATAATGAATCTCATTATCTTCACAGCTGATGCCTAAACTTTCGAACCTGATACTATCCAGCAAAACAGAATAGGGGAACATCAGTTAAAAACCAGATGGTGAGAGTAATACAGGGCTTTAAATCAAGGTAATGAAAAGTCAAAATGGGTTACTATAATATATCCTGCTATTTTTTTCCTTTAATTAAAAGGATAAAGATAAAAAAGTAAATAATGGAGTGGAGATTGAGATAAAAGAGGGCATAACAACGAAACAGCGCAGATCAAAACATAACCATTTAAGCAGAATAGTGTTTCACCACCAGATAATCCTAACCTAAAAGTAGTTACCATATTGTTTCTTTCTTTGAAATCCTTGAGTACAACTTCGTATACTGTAGCATTAAGTATATCAAAACAATGTAAAACCATTCAAGAGAATGACAGCATTACAGAGTATTTAGAATCGACTAACAGAAAATGAACAATGGTTTCTGTATAATCTCCTTGTCTTTAAAAGGTTTTTGCTTATACTATCGTACATAATAAAATCCAATAAGATACAGCCTATTTAGACCATTGGAGACAGAAGGACAAAAGCTAGATGAGACTTCAAAACAAGATGGTACTAAATCAGCATTACCTATTAAGATGTCATTTTCTCCAAAATAGCTGTTCCTATCATCAAATCTTCTCTGCCTCATTTCTGTTAAGCTCTTTTTCTGTCAGTAGCTGTCAGTTTGTCTTCTTCATTTTGTTCTCTGCTCCATTTGTTGTGGCCTCCCCACCACTATTTCTGGGTTCTTTGTATTTTTCTTTTTTTAGAATATCCTGCAATACTTTCTGTAGAGTTGAATTGGTGGTTGCAAATTCCCCCAGTTCCTCTTTATCCTGGAAGCACCTTGTTTTTCCATCAATTTCCAGGGACAGTTGTGCAGGATATCTCAATCTTGGCTGGAGATTATTATCTTTCAATGCTTGAATTATTTCCCCCCACGCTCTTCGTGATTTGATGGTTTGTGCAGAGAAATCTGCTGTAATTCTGATGGGTGTTCCCTTGTAAGTGGTCTGTTTCTTGTCTCTTACAGCTTTTAATATTCTGTTCTTGTATTGAATTTCTGGAATTTTTATTATTATATGCCTGGGTGTTGCTCTGTTTGGGTTGTAGGTAGCTGGGGTCCTGTATGCCTCATACATCTGAGTATCTTTACCTTTTGCTAAATTAGGAAAATTCTCCTGGATTATTTCTGTGAGTAGCTTTTGTAGTTCACTTGTTTGCATCCCTACTTCTTCTTTTATGTTCTTAATCCTTAAGTTATGGATCCTCTTATCATCTTCTTGTCTTTGTATTATTGCTGTTTGTTTCTTTGTTATTTTTAAGAAGTTTTTCATTTCATTCTCCCATATTACAAGTCTGCCCTCCAGTTCAGATAGTCTGTCCTTAGTTTCTTTCAAGCTGTTATGCCAGTCTTCGATAGACTTCTTAGTATCTTGGTAGTCCCTTTGAACCTGCTTCACGTATTCTATGCTTTCTCTGTTTTCTCCATCAAACAATTCTCCCCTTTTTTTCTGTTCTTCCATTCCATCACCTGTTTTTTCTTGGGTGGTGCTTAGCATTTCTCTAACTATTCTGCATACTTCTAGCTTCAGGTCGTTGATAACTTCATTCCTGAATTGGTCTATGAGGCTCTCTATATGGTGCCTTATGTGTATTGGTGCGGTGTCTGCTATTGCCTGTTTCTCAGAATTGGGGGCCGAGGAGCCTTTCTTGTTGCTGCCTCTTCCCATGCTGCCTCTTCTTCTCTGTTCCTTATATATGCAAGCTTATATAAGAGGCCCAGCTTCTCTCCCAGTCAGCCACAGCCTGATCGAATTGCGCCAGTTAGGTGTTCCCGCTCACCGCTGCGCACCAGGGAGTTATGGACCAGGCAGCCTACGCGTCTCCCCTCCCGGCCACCGTCAGGCTCTGGGATCTGGGTTGGGACAGTCTACCAGGTCCGCCGGCAGCGTCACGCAGGCCAGGCACTTTTCACCAATCCCGCCCGAGAGGGGGATGTGTGGCTGGAGTCGCCACCGCGCCCTGCTCCCGCAGGACTGCTCGGGCCCAGAAAGTCCTCTGCTGGAGTCAAACTGTGGTAGAGTGTCAGTTTCTCTCACTCACCTCACCACAAGTCAGTGCACGCCTCCCTGCCGTTCGCAGATTGCCGTTCTCAGAGCTTCTGCGCATCTCTCTCCTTGCCGAGCCGCTGTAGAGGCAGCCAGCCGCCGCGCGGCGGGAAACCCAAATCGCGGCTTACAATGGCGCGGTTCCAGCCTCCACACCGAGTCTTTTCTGTTCCTGTTTTAGCACCAGGACCGCATTCCAAGTTGGCTTCTCTCAGCCCAGTTCGTTCCTGAGTCAGCAGAGCATATCTCCACCTGCTTATGTCTCCTTAGTCCGCACCATTCCTGGCTTCTGAGCCGAGTCTTTCAGAGAGCCGCCAGTAGTTGCTGTTATCTGTCCGCCATGTTCTCCCGGAAGAGCTTAGATGTGTTTTTGATAAGTAAGATCACTGAGTAAAATAGGATGATGAATGTGTTAAGAGGGCAGCTAAATCTGAATACTGACATGTATAATGTTAGGCTGGTGATGTAGCTCAGAGATAAGACCACTTGCCTAGCATGTGTGAAGCCTAGGTTCAACACCCAGTACCAGAAAAAAAAAAAAAAAAGACAAGTATTACACAGGCAATTAACACAATTATTCCATATTATCTGACAGTTTTCCTAAATTCAGAAAAGAAAGACTAGATTTATCCACTTACAGCATGGTGCTAGACCCAAAGCAGAATCCAAATAAATTAGAGGTGCTTGTTGTAACTCAGTAGAGTAAATGCAAATTACTTTTAATATTTACCAACACAATTATAAATTCATATCCACTGAGAAAAATTTATTCCAAGCAAAGTATAATTAACATATAACACAACCATCCACTTACATTATCCAATGAAATGTTCTGCCCTTTTCTTAAAGACATATTAAAGTTGATCGACCAGATATTATACACATAACTATGCAAGTATGCATATTCAAAGTTAGATTAAATTATACTTCTAGGAAAAACAATTCAAAATCACAAGTAGCACACCTTATATAATTTTTTTGTATCTGAAGAATTTGTGCACTACTTTCATAATCCAATTTGAGCCATAATGAGATTAACCTTAAATCTAAAGAACACAGATTACTTGTTTGTTCTTCTAACTGCATACTCAAGAAAGCAATAAAAACAATATAAAGGAAGACCTTAGGATACTCAGTACTCAAAGGCAACAAGAAAGATTAAATCATACAATAGTGACATTGGTTCTGGTGCCACATAACCCATTACATGTCACATTACTCATTATATATTCAGCCTATCAATTGGATTGCTTTGTAAAATATCTCATATTTAACTACAAACTTTCACAATTCTCCAGTCAACAAATGCAGGAACCACAGCCTTACCAATAATAAAACGATTTTTAACGCAATTTTCTTACCTGCCTCAACAGTTTCTCAACAGCAGACATTACCATAAGGCCTCTCCAAACAACTGGTGTACTCTCTTCAACCAGGAAGCCCATGGACATACTGCAACAGTAGTACAAAAGTACAATTCAGGTGTATAAGCTACTGGATACTATTCTAAAAAATAATACAAAAATTTTTTTAAATGCTCACCAAGCAATACCATAATTCAAAAGAGGCCTCATCCGGTTATCTGAAATAAGAAAAAAATCTCTCATTTAAAAGAGTAAAACATTATATATTAAATATACTGACTATTACTAACTTCTAAAAGTTTTTGTTTATTGTTTTGACAAATCATAACTACGTATACATGTATACATTGTAGAAAACTAGATTAACATATCTATCACCTCACCTACTTTCTTTGTGGTAGGAACATATAACTTTCATCAATTTTGAAATGTTTAAGAATGTATTTTAACATTAGTCAACATGATGGGCAACAGATCATTAGTATTCATTCCTTTTATCTGAATGAAACATTGTACCCTTTGTTTAACAGCTCCTCTTTTCCTCTTTTCCTGTCCACCCTCTCACCTCCTTTCTAAGAGTGTCAAATTAGAAATACAAATAGGCTGTTCATACTGTGTAATGTAACTTAAACTAATGCATCAAAATGTACAATCATTTAAACATTATACTCAATAGTTGCAATATCTGAAATAGTTGAGATACATTTGCATTAAAAAACAATTCAGTCGTGAGCCTGATGGTACGTGCCTGCAATCCCAGCACTGGGAGGCTGAGGCAGGAAGACTGCCTTCAAGACCAGCCTGGGCTACACAGTGAATGCAAGGCCAGCCTAAACTACACAGCAAGACTCTATCTAAAAAAAAAAAAAAAAAAAAAGTCACCTATAATTTCAAAATAGTGTTCTAAAAATACAGCCTAGATATTAATTTTCTACCAATTTTGTTCACATACATAAATATATAAATCATAAATTATCTATATGCTTATGTATATGTATATGTATATACATGTATTTGTATATCTGCATGCATACACATATCAGTTCTCCCTATGTTGGAGCATTACTTCATTTTAGTTTCTTAAAAGTTTGAAAACTAAGAAAATCAAACAAAGTTGAAAAATGATTTTGAAATCTGAGACACTGCATTCATCCCAAAAGAAAAATAATTTTATGCAGTCAAATATAAAAAACAAATATGTGTTATACACGTCAACAAAGTCTACTTCTCCACCGTGGTAGGAATCTTCTTAACTGATACTGAGCTAAAAGTTTAGGACAAAAGCATAAAAGTTCAACACTATTCTGCATTTAGATTTCACCTCACATTATTTAGGTTCTTTCTCCTCCATAAGGATATTCCATAAAACTGAAAATTGTAGTCAAAATGTACAGGTGCGATTTATATACAGTTTTTAGCTGACCTCCATTCATAGAATTCCTACTTGAAGAAAAAGCTATAGACCTTCACAAAGCTATAGACCTTCAGTGAAAAAGTATACAATTTTTAAGGTTTTCTTTTTTAACTTTTGACTAAACTAGTTCGAGCTCAAGGTCCCCTAACCTAATTTAACACCAGTACTTTCTTCCCATATAATTTTGTCAATTCTTTTAAAACATCCATCTTAAATTTTCAGAGCAATAGTGTTTCGTAATCAGCTCTGCATTTTTTTCACTATTTTCTTCAATTACATTTTTTAATGTGACTGAAGAAAATATTTTGCTTTTGTAAATTATTTTCTCTTTTGTAAAGAATTTATCAACTGTTTTTTCACCTTTGATCTGTTAAAATTATTATATTGAGGGTTTTTTAATCAATGTTGAAAAAACTTGCTTCTATTAAACTCAGTTTAATCATAATACAGTTTTTTTACATAAGGCTATATTTTGTTTACTAATATTTGGTTAATATTTTTCATATATGTTAAGGGACACTATAATTTTTCCTTTTTATTCTGCCTTTTAAGATTTACTAGCCTCAAAAAGAGAAGGTTATATATTTTTCTATGAACGAGTTTATATAAAAAATGAAAGTAGTATTTTGTTTTTTGAGTGTTGCCTTGCTAAAGTTGTGGTAGAAGATTTTAACTACCAATTCCATTTTAATGGATATGGAATAATTCAATTTTCTATTTCTTCCTTAATCTGCTTTGGATTTATTCTTTTTTTTTTTTTTTTTTTTTAATCGGTACCAGGGATCGAACTCACGACCGCCTGCTTGTAAGGCAGGTGCTTATGCCACTGAGCTAAATCCCCAGCCCCAATCTGCTTTGGACTTACATATTTTGGATTAATATTTTCCTAGTGATGCTTATTTCAACAAAATTTTTTAAATGTACTGCATAGAGTTGTTCAAATATTTTCTTACATTTGGAACCCATGTTATATATGTCAAGTTTCTTTTTATTTCCAAAATATTTATATTTTGGTATTCTCTTCCCTTAATTTTTAAAAAATCAACTCTACCAGACAGTCTAATTTATAATTCTTTTCAAAAAACACTTTTTGCTTCTTTAGTCTGTTTCTCCACTACAGCTTAGTTTCCAAGTTTATTAATCTCTGCACTTAATTATTTTGTGCCTTTTACTTTCTATTTATTATATTGTTTTAATTTCTTAGGCTAAATGGTTAGCTCATTCATCTTTTTTAATATCAACTTTGAGATATTCATTTATCTCAAACTATTATAAATACACCAAAATAAAACATGTTAACACAGATATCATCCATCCAATTACCTTTCCAGTTGAAATGCATGTTTTAACTGTTTTAACTAATTAAACACTGTTCAATATATGGCTTGCAGTTCAAACTGAGATTGGGAATTGAAATGCAAACTATCAAAAATCTTCCCACAAAACTAAAAACAAAATCTCTAACACTGCATACAGAAATAATCTTCATTTACTCTGTCAGCATGTTAAATAATAAACCAAAGAAAATATGAAAATATTTTTTATAGCTAATGAATCATCACTTGAAAACTCAGCAATATCAGCATACTCATCACCATGTTAAATATGCTTTGTTTTGTTTGTTTGTTTGTTTTGTTTTGGTGGGGGGGTTGAGACAGGGTGTTACTATATAGCACAGGATGGCTTTGAACTAATTATGTACTCCAGGTTGGCCTCAAACTCATAGTGAATGGCCTGCCTCAGCCTCCTGGTGCCAGGATTGTAGGTGTACACCACCACACTGTGCCCTAAATATGTTTCTTGAAATTTAACAGATGCTCAAGCAGATAATACACATACAGTAATGTGTTGGTTAATGGTGAAGCTATGTTGTAATAACCGTGCTGTTGCACAATTTCCTTAGTGCATGAACATCATAAAATATATTTATACAAATCTAGAAATACAGCCCACTACACATGTAGACTACCATAGTATTTGCATGCGTGTGTGTGTGTGTGTGAGAGAGACAGAGAGAGAGGAAGAGGGGGAGGGGAGAGAGCACTTAATGTTCCTCGGGTCATGATGAACAAAACAACACAAAATCAAATCAAGCAAAAGAGAAAATAACGCAATCAAGCTGACACAATAAACATGAGATTATGAGGCTACTGCCAGCAAAACATACCACATTATTTTATAGCAAACTTGTAAGTAAAAGGAGTAAACTCCAAAAAAACAATAAAAATTTATGTTACAAACCAGCAATACAGGTGTTTACTATTTTCAAGTATTATGAGTTATACATTATTATATGCACTGCACTTTTATACCATTGGTAGTGCAGTAGGTTTATATATATCAGAATCCCACAAACAAGTGAGTAATATGTTGTGCTACAAAGATGTTAAGACAGGTACAATATTACTATGTAGTAGGAATTTTTCAGTTCCATTATAATCTTATGAGACAATCTTTGTATATGCAGTTTGTCATTGATTGAAATATCAGTATTCAGCACATGATTGTATACTGAAATTCAAATGATAAGGTTAGCAAAGCAAATCAAAATCACACTGAGATACCACCTCATTTCAATAAGACACATTATTCTAAAAAGACAAACAAGAATAAGCATTGGTGAGGATACAGAGAAAAAGAAAAACTAGTATACTGTTGGTGGGATGCAGATCGGTGTACCATTTGGTAAACAGGATAGCAGATCCTAAAGAAATTAAAATAAATTGCATGTAAGCCAGCAGACCCTCCTTTGGGTATGTATCGAAAGGAAATGCACTCACTGCCTTATGAAGAGATCTGCCCTCCTATGTTCATTGCAGCATTGTGCACAACAGCCAAGATATGAAAAACAAGCTAGATTTCTATCAGTAAAGAAATGGATAAAGAAATGCAGCACATATATGCAATATAATAATACTATTTGGTCTTGAAAAATGAGATTCTGCATTTACAACTCTATAAAGGACATTATACAAAGTGATATGTGACAGATACAGACAAAAAATACTGCATACCAGCCAGCAGCACGCATGGAGCTGGGCTAGACCTGGGCCCTTCCTGCAATTCCAGCCATCTCCACAGATGACCTCACAGGACCAAAGAACTCCAGCCAGAAGCGCACAAGGGCCTGGGCCAGAACCAGGCCCTCCCGTGTCCCACAGTCCTGACCACCCACCTCAGGACCTGGGAACTCCAACCAATGACATGCACCCCTGCAGTCACACTGCTGCCATCAGGGATCCCCCCACCCCACCTCCTGGACCTTGTATTTGCTGTTGATCTTAAGCTTCCACACCTCCCCCCAGAACCTTGGACTGCAGTAGATTAACCATGCAGCATCAAAGGGAGACTCAGTAAGAACTCAGCAGGCTTCCATCCATGAGGTGAGTTTGCCCCTAAAATAGGAATAGAGTTTGTCACTTTCAGTGGGTAAACAGCAACAGAGAAGCTCCCTCCAGAAGTAGGCCATAAGCAAGCTTGGCAAGTGGGTGGGTGAATCCTTTCTCCACACAGAGAATATCATGTAGGTTGAGGAGGGTGCCAACAAGACCTCCTCCAACCTGGAAAAAATTAAGGGGGCCTGTGGAACACCCAGAGACACAGTAGGGCCCCAGCCAAGACAAACACTATAAACAGGGAGATGTAGTGACTCTGAACAACCTGAGGACATAATAACAGTAGGAACTAGGGGTTGATTTCCATCGATACTCTTAGGCTTATAAGCCTAGGAAGCACATGGGACTCACCCAACAAGCCCTGCAGGTGGAATTCAGGTGACTGACCTACCTCTTCATTGTGGGACCCAGCAATTGCACAAGCATCAACTTTATAATAGGACCCCAAGATACACACTACCAACAAGTGACACTAGTGGGATTGAAGGATCAAATATTAACTCGAAAGGGGAAAATGGCAAAATGAAAAAGCAAATTACAATCTCAAACATTTAGGCCATGAGGAGCAAGTATAGGAGACATTGAAATAGCAGACTTCAAAAGCAACACACCAGAAATCTCTGAAAAGATAGCAAGTGAAATAAAAAAACAACTCCATGAGCTATAGAGGAAATCAAATTAGAAGTAATCTCTCATGTAAAAACAGAAATAACAACTTTGGTAAAGGAGTTGCTCAGCACAGCTAGAGAAGAAATATATAAAAAGTACAGGAGCATGGGAAACTGATCGAAACCTTAAATGAACAATACAGAAAACAAACAGAATTCATGAAACAAACTGAAAGACACATCCAAGAAACAAAAAATTCTATAAAAAGCTGGCAAAAACATTTAAATGAAGCTGAGGATAGAATTTTGGACCTTGAGGATAGGATTGCAATTAGCAATCATGAAAGGACAGAACTTTTAGAAATAACAAACTGGTCCTTAATCAAGGCCAGCAGCTTCCTGATGCTGCTGGTTTCAAGCAGGAGCCTAAAGAGATGTCTTTCTATGATCTGCTGGCCACTTCAGAACTTGGGCAGTAAAATGGTCAATTGATTAGAAAGAAACAGCTTGCAACCACCCCCCATGAGCAACTGTGAGCGTGGCAGGCTGTGGTGGCCCAGAATGGGAGCCACTGGCCTTTACTGGGACCCACAGATACTGGGACCTGGAGCGCTGGGAAACCAAGCAACCCTTCTTTCCCCTGTGAGCAGCTGTGAGCGTGGCAGGCTCCGGTGGCCCAGGATGGGAGCCTCTAGTGTTTACTGGGACCTGTGCCATGCTAGGACATTGAGCGCTGGGAAACCAAGCAACTGCTCCTCCCCTGGTAAGCAGCTGTAAGCATGGCAGGCTCCAGCAGCCCAGAATGGGAGCCTCTTGTGTTTACTGGGACCCCTGCCATGTTGGGACCTGGAACGCCAGGAAACCAAACAATGTCTCCTCCCACCTCCCAGTGAGCAGCTATGAGTGTAACAGGCTGTGGCGGCCAAGGATGGAAGCCACTGGTGCTTACTAGGGCCACGCAATGCTGGAACCTGGAGTGCCAGGAAACCAATCAACCCTTCCTGCCTGATGAGAAGCTGTGACCGTGGCACGTTCCTGCAGCCCAGGATGGGAGCCACCGGCATTTACTGGGACCCGGGCCATGCTGGGACATGGAGCACCAAGAAACCAAGCACCCATCCCCCCTGACGAGCAGCTGTGAGCATGGCAGGGTCCAGTGGCCCAGGACGGGAGGCACCAACATATATTGGGACCCGAGCCATGCTGGGACCTGGAGCGCAAGGAAACAAAGCAACCTCTCCCCCCTGCCTGTTCTGTTTTGTTGAACTTCAACATACATGAAAGTATGGACAGTTATCTTGAAGAGAATGAGAGATTCTCTGACAGCCATTAGTGACTTCTCTATTGTCTGGTTTTGAAGACCTAAATCGCCTTCCTAATTCTGTTCAGAACAGTTTTATACTATGTTGTTTTATATGAATTCTCTGTATGCAAAGACATGGACAACTATTTAGAAGAAAATAAGAGACAATATGATAGATAGTGAAGATCTCAGGTCATCTAGCTTTGAAATTTATATCTCTTACATTGTTTTCTTATGTCCTATTTTGTTCTATTTTGTTGTGTTTAATTTTACCCCCTTTAAAATAAAAAAAAAAATTTTAATAGAAATAACAGCAGCATGAAATGACAGTCCAGCAGCTTCAAGATGATGCCAAGAGAAACAATATAAGACTAATAGTTATCAGTGAAGATGCAGGAGTCAATGCAAATGACATAACTAAAATATTCACAGAATTAATAGCAGAAAATTTCCCAAACATAGGGAAAAAATCTGATATGCAGGTAAGTGAGGCATATAGAATGCCAAACAATCACAGCCATCATAAATCTATACCCAGACATATAATAATTAAGATCCCAGACATGCAGCATAAAAACAGAATACTAAAAGCTGTAGAGAAAAGACACAACTCACCTACCAAGGAAAGCCCATTAGAATCACAGCAGACTTTTCAGCCCAAACCCTCAAGTCAAGACAATCTTGGAGTAAAGTTGGTTTTTTTGTTTTGTTTTGTTTTGTTTTGTTTTTGTCTTTTTTCCTTTTTATCGGTACTGGGGATCGAACTCACGACTGCCTGCTTGCAAGGCAGGTGCTTATGCTGCTGAGCTAAATCCCCAGCCCCAGAGTAAAGTATTTTAAGTCCTAAAGGAAAACAACGTTCAACACAGACTGATGTATCAAGCAAAACTTTATATCAAATTTAATGAACAAACAAGATACTTCCATAACTAAGAACAACTGAAGAAATTCATGTCCACCAAACCAACCCTAGAAAAAGTGTTGCAAGACATACTAGATAGAGATAAAAATGACCACAATCCCCAGAACAACAACAGAAAGAAACCACCAAGTAGGACAAGCAATTAAATAAAGGGGAAAAGCAGAAAGCAAACAACCAGAACATAGCAAGGCAAAGTCAAGCCAGTACATATCAGTGATATCCATAAATGTAAATGTCCTCAATTCTCCTATCAAAAGAAATAGGTTGACAGAATGGATCAAGAAACAGGATCCCACAATATGCTGTATACAAGAAACACATTTGACCCAAAAGGAAACTCATAGATTAAAAGTCAAAGGAAGGGAAACAGTATTCCACAAGACAGAAACCCAGAAAAAAACAGGGGTAGCTATTCTGTTTGCAGACAAAGTCACTTCAAACCTAAAACAATTAAAAGAGATAAAAAAAAAAGTCACCACATACTCATTAGTGGAAAAATTCAAGAGGAAGGACATGAAAAACCAAATACACAAGAACACAATTATAACAGGGGTCCCTAATGCCCCACTGTCACAAAGAGATAGATCACCTAAACAAAAAGTTAGCAAAGAAACAATAGAACTGAATCATAACTGTGAGCAACAGGACTTAGTAGATGTTTACAGAATGTTCCACCCACCACATCAGAATACACATTTTTCTCAGCTGCACATGGGACATTCTTCAAAATAAACCATATATTATCCCATAAAACATTCTTAAATAAATGCAAAGGGATTGAAATTATCCCATGTGTAATATCTGACCATAGTGCACTGAAATTGGAAATTAAAGGCAAAAAAAAATTGCAAAACCTGCATAAATACATGGAAATTACATAACAACCTTCTGAACAACCAATGGGCTACAGATGATATTAAAGAAGAAGTAAAGCAATACCTACAATTCAATGAAAATGCAGAAACAACATTTTGAAATCTATGGGATGCAATGAAAGCGGGCTTAAGAGGAAAATATATAGCAATAAATTGTTGTATCAAGAAAATAGAACAAACACAAAAAAACAACCTAATGCTTCATCTCAAGCTTCTAGAAAAAGAAGAGCAAATTAAACCCAAAGCTCATGAAAGAGAGGAAATTGTAAAGATTAGAGCACAAATCAATGCAATTAAAACTAAAAAAAATACAAAGAATTAATGAATCAAAAAGCTATTTTTTGAGGGAATAAACAAAATTAAGAAAGCTCTAGCTAACCTTATAAAGAAAAAGAAAGAAAAAACCCAATTCATGCAATAAGTACTGAAAAGGGGAAAGTTACTATAGATCCCATAGAAATTCAATCAAGTTCCTGTGCCACTGAGCTAAATCCCCAGCCCTTCCATAGAAATTCAAACTTTGAAAATCTCTTTGAAAATCTCTACTCACATATAATGGAAAACACAGAGGAAATGGACAGATTTCTAGAAATACATGAACTACCAAAACTCAACCAAGAAGATATAGCACTTTGAATAATGCAATATCAGCTATTGAATTTGAAAACATAATTAAATACTTACCAACAAAAGCCCAGATCCTGATGGGTTCATGGTTGAATTCTATAAGAAATTCAGAGATATGGATCCCAATACTCCTTAAATTCTTCAATGAAATTGAAAAGGAAGCAATCTTCCCTAAATCATTCCTGGAGGCAAGTATTACTCTGATACCAAAACCAGAGAAAGACCCAATGAAAAACGAGAACTACAGGCAAACCTCACTAATGAACATTGATGCAAAGATTCTCAATAAAATACTGGCAAATAGAATCCAGCAAATCATCAAGAAGATTATACATCACAACCAACTGGGATTCATTCCAGGAATACAGAATTGCAGGAATTAACATATGCAAATCAATAAATGTAATACACCACATCAACAGAGCCAAAAACAAAACCACATGATCAGCTCAATAGATGCAGAAAAAAGCTTTTCATAAAGTCCAAAACTTGTTCATGATTTAAAAAAAAATTCTTCAGAAACTCAGAATATATGCTGTCTACCTCAATTTCATGAAGGCTATCTATGACAACCAACCATACTAAATGGACAAAAACCGAAAGCTTTCACACTAAAATCAGGAACAAGGCAAGGATGTCCACTATCACCATTTCTATTCAATATAGTTCTGGAAATACTAGCCAGGGCAATCAGACAAGAGAGAGAAACAAAAGGAATAAAGATAGGAAAGCAAGAAGTTAAACTATCACTATTTGCTGATGACAAGATACTCTATATAGAAGACTCAAAAAACTCCATTAAAAGACTACTAGAGGTAATAAACAAATTTAGCAATGTAGCTGGATACAAAGTCAGTGCTCAAAATCAATAGCATTCCTGTACACAAACAAAAAGCTCACCGAGAGAGAAATTATGGAAATATTGCCTTTCACAGTAGCATCTAAAAAAATGAAATACTTAGGAGTCAACCTAAGAATATAAAAGATCTATATAATGAAAATTATGCTACACTAAAAAAGGAGATTGAAGAGGATATTAGAAAATGGAAGAATATTCCTTGCTCTTAGTTAGGAAGAACCAACATGGTGAAAATGGTCATACTCCCAAAACTGTTATACAGATTTAATGCAATCCCAATCAAAATACCATTGACATACCTCACAGATCTAGAGGAAACACACCTAAAATTCATTTGGAAACAGAAGAAACCCAGAATAGTAAAGGCAATTCTGGGCAACAAACGCAAGGCAAGAGGCATCTCAATTCCTGACTTGAAACTATACTACAAAGCCATAGTGATAAAATCAGCATGGTACTGGCAAAGAAATAGACCTGAAGATCAATGGAACAGATTAGAAGATGCAAAGACACTCAGCCACCTGATATTCGACAAAGAGGCTAAACATGTTCACTGGAAGAAGGATAGCTTCTTTAATAAGTGGTGTTGGAAAAATTGGCTTTCCACATGCTGAAGACTGAAACTAAACCCCTGCATATCACCATGCACAAAACTGGTCTAAATGGATCAAAGATCTAAATATTAAAACCGAAATACTAAATATTCTGGAAGACAAGGTAGGTAGAAGTCTTGGAGACATAGGGGTAGGCAGACAATTCATGTACAAAACACAAATTTCACGGAAAACACTTTAAATAATCAACAACTGGGATCTTATATTATTGAAATGTTTCTGCATTTCAAAAGAAATCACCAACAAACTGAAAGAAAACCCATAGAATGGGAACGAATTATAGCCAGCAACCCCTCAAAGGACTTATATCCAGAATGTATAAAGAATTTAAAAACATCAAGCCCCCCAAACTCAAAGACCCACTCCAAAAATGGGCATCTGAGATGAATATGCATTTCTCAGATGAAGATATACAAATGGTAAGTAAACACATGAAGAAATGTTCACCATCACTGGTCATTCAAGAAATGCAAATTAAAACAGCATTGAGATTTCATCTCACCCTGGAAAGAACAGCTGCATCAAGAAAACAACTGATAACAAATGTTGGTGAGGCTGTGTTGGTGTTGCTCCATTGTTGGTGGGAGTGTAGACTGGTGCAACCACTATCGTAATCAGTATGGAGATTTCGCAGAAGACTGGGATTGGAAGTTCCATTCAATCCAGCTGTTTCCCTCCTGGGTATTTTTCCCAGAAAAACTGAAAAGGTCATGTCACAGTGATGTATGTGCACTTTTGTTTATAGAAGCACAATTTGTAATAGCTAAATCTTGGAAACAACCAAAATGTCCATCAACTGCAGAGTAGATGAAAAAGATGTGGTATCTTTATACAATGGAATATTACTCAGCTATAAAAAGGATGTTCTTGAGGCCTTCATAGGTAAATGGAGGCAACTTGAGACTATCCTCATAAGTGAAATAAATAAGAATCATATTTATAAATATCACGTTATAACTCTAGTGTAAAAAGTAGTAAGAACTGTAGGAGTAAGAAAACCCAAAATGTGTAATTGCTATTTTAAAAAAGAGAGGAAAAGAAAGTGCTCTAAAGGATATAACTGCATGTATGTTTAAGTGTGTAAGATAGATGACCATATTACTAAGTTTTTGTTGGACTGCTGAGCAGAACTGTTTGCAGTCTCACTGTTTGAATGTCCACTTCGTATGTTTTAATTTTGTAACTTGAACAACTATTTCTTAGATGACAGTATATAATTTATCAACTAGTGATTTCTTACTGTTTTTTTTAAATTCTGTATTATTACTACCCTTTTTTTGGTTTTGATTTTTTTCTCTTTAAACAAAATTTTAAAAACAAAAGAAAATGGAACACTGATTACCAGGGTTGTGGTGAGCGGAGCAAATAAAGACACATATATTAAAAAGGCAAAGTACCAAATATGTTAGATTAATAAGCTGAAGGTGCTCATGTATAACATGAGGACTATAGTCAATAATACTATACTATATTCAAGACTCTTGTTAAATCAACAGATTATAGCCATTCTTACCATAGAGGTAGGGGAATGGATAACTCTGTGAAGTGATGGATATTTTAACCTGTTTCACTATAGCAACCACTTTACCAAATATGAATATCTTATAAAAATATGTTGTATACTTAAATACAGAAAACAAAATTTAACAGCAAAAAAAAAAAAAAAAAGAAAGGAAAAACATTAGCATGACTCCTTCACAAGGATGGTATTTTAAAGTTAACAGGGAAAAATGTACATTGAGCCCTAAAAATGTACAGCATATACATTACTGAGAAAATGATAGGCACTTGTATGAATACCGAATAGTTTCCCTAATGTAAGTAATGATTCAAATATATAAAAATATGTGGTAATCATGATTCCCCATTATGTGGCCTTGAAGCCTTATAAAATTTTCACTTATTAACTAGAAAGGCTTTATTCTGGGCTTCTTGATATGGAAATATTTGAAGCTAGAGTATATGAAGTTTTATCCAAATATTTCAAGGAAAAAGACAGACACTATGATGGTAACTACTATTAAGTCGGGTTGTTTGGTGGTGGAGCACTAGGTTGCTGAAACAGTCATGCTTTGACCTCTATTGTTATATTGTTATGTCCTGTTTTAACTCAATCTCTCCCTTATTCTTTAAAAAAATTATTTAGTTATTTCTTATGTTTATTTTAATTAAGGGGAAAAATTTAAAAAATTAGGATATATAATAGTAACTCTTTTTGATTTCCTATTAACTTGTTTTGAAGTCCTGTAATACTCCCACGATCTTGTTTTGACTGATTAGACTCTGTTCCATTCTGTGCGATAGTATCAAGTTTGAGGGTATAGGCAACTACTTTGAAGGCAATAAGATTCACTAAGATGCCCATTCTGGTTTGACTATTGTCTCCTTTGGAAGTCCTGTAATGTTTACAATGCCTCAGTTTTATTGGTCTTGTTCTCTACTGTTTTGTCCAACTTTATAATATCTAATGAGATAGACAATTTTTTTTAAGGAAACAAGAGACAATGTTGATAACCATTGTTGATAACCTTGTACTCTGTTCTACATCATGTGCCATGTCTATCCTTGGTTTTGACTGACAGCTTTGTTTTGCCATATTTGACTTTATTCTCCCTCCCCCCAAAAAAAAGTAATAAGAACTAAGGAGTAATAAAATCCAAAATGTATAAATTTTGTTGTAAAAAAGAGAGGGAGGAAAAAAAAAAAGAGCTCTAACTGATATAACAGCAAGTGTGTTTAGGGGTGTTAAATAGCTGACTATATTAATGTTTTTGGATCATTGAACACAGCTGTTTGCAGTCTCTGTTTGAATGTCTACTTTGTATTCTTTGATACTGTGATTTGAGCAACTATTTCCAAGATGATAATATGTAATCTATTAACAGGTGATTTCTTACTGTTATTTTTTTTTTTTTTGTAGTTCTGTATTATGTGTAACCTTACACCGCTTTGTTTTGTTTTGTGTTTTTCTCTTTTTCCTCTTAAATAAAATTTTTAAAAAATGATAGGCACTTTAATCACCATCTTTTCCAATGAATCAGTAAACAAAATTAATGCCATCTAAAACCACTTTACTTTCATTGATTAATAAACTTCTTAGAAGTAAAATGTTGCCAAACTCTGAAATCTTATTCTTTAATTGAACTAATGAACACCACCTCAAAGGTATAAATTAGTTTCTTTGCCACAGAATTTCATTTTGTAAAAATAAGTATTCCAATTTCTCCAAATAAACAATAGAGTACTACTGGTTAAAATTTTACATAGGAACTTTAGAATCCACTGCCCTGTGAATAATAGGTTTTTGAAAATGCAGTAATTATCTAAGGTTACTATGACACAGATCATTATTCCCTACTTTTTTGTCCTCCTCATGATAGCTCAAGCACTGCGCCACAAAAGATTCTCACTTTAAGCCAAACTATTTCCATCACCATGCCAATCAAAGAATAACATCTTGCTGCATCCTCCTCACACTACTGCAACAAAGTTCTCTCATTTCTAACAGGTGTGAATTTAATTGATTAACTATATGTCATCAGTGAATTTTAAATAGATTTAGGGACTGCTTTTATGTTGTAAATTGTCAAGTCAGAATGAATAACATCATGATCGTGTCAAACTGAAGAGCTGGGTTAAAAAAAATAGACATAAAAAAAGGTTGCTTTAAATCTTTCTATTAAAGCTGACATGATTAAATGTTTCAAGGATAACTCTGACCTATAATCAGATCTTCTTTCTATAGCAGTCCCATTGTTCACGCATAAATTAAGGAGTAGTCATTACCATTTGTTTGGTAGTAGTAATAAGCCTGAGAAATCTTTGTACCTTCCACTCTTTCCCTAGCTCCAAAATCACATAGGTTTTTTAAATAAAAGAGAACAATAAGGTTCAGGAATAGTATCCAAAACACCATTACAAGTTCTCAAAATATTTTTTTAAATGAGGACAGAAACTAAAGCCAAAATATTCATTCTCATTTCATGAAATTTAAAAACTACTCAAAGTTTAAAAATTATTTTTTTTAAAAAAAGCATTTGATAGAAATAAGCATTTACTCATTTGTTAAAGCCCAAAAATATGCAGAAGTGCAAGAATTACAGAAGACAGAGCACCCAGTGCAAATTTTATGGTTTTACTTCCTCACATTTACTTCCCTATTCTTTCCTTCCTTTCTTTCTGAGACCAACATCCTTTCTTATAAGGACCTAGAGATGCACAAAAGATGTAGCCATTATTGGCCTTGCAGGAGAATTTTATATGGCTGAGTGAAACAAAGTAATGCCACCAATAAACAGTGTGCTCTCTCTACCTGCTCACTTAGAATAAAAAAAAAAAAAAATAGAAAATAAAAAAAGACAGGAGGAACAAATGGATCAAAATATAAAACTTGAGTAAAAACCCAGACAATCAAAAGATTTTTATTAATACTTTATCTAGAAGTAGAAAGGAAGAATAGCTTAAAAATAACAGAAACAGAAAGACAATAAAGAAAAAATGTTTTCGTAATTTTGTAATTTCTATCACTCAGTATTAAAATTGCACTTGTCTTCAGTACACTTTCCCTTTTGCACCACCTTGCAACTTTACCACGTCCTATACCATCACCCTATCATCTAAAAGCCATTCAGGTATCCAACCTCTCTCAATCTTTTTTTCCTCTCTCCCAACTTTAAAAAAAAAGTGCTCTTTCCAACCCAACCCTTGCTCAAACTTTTATTTTCTTACATGAATATACTCCCTTAGAAAAACAATCTGACTCAAGTTAATCACATTAAGAATGTAAGCTTTGCAGAAGTGTGTATTTTTTAAAATATTCTAGCTAGCTAGCTCACTAGATTATAAATCCAAGAATTCATATTTTCAAGCAGGAGCAATATTTCAGATTCTTGTCTACTCTGGGACTAATTTACTGAGTAACTAGAAGGCCAGATATGAACCTGGTATCCTGCTTCTGAAACTGCCATTTTATACTTTTGAGTTTAATAAGAAGTAGTGAAAAAAAAAAAAGACTAGAAATGCAAAGGAGCCAACAGAACTTAAGACAAGGATGATAAATATTTGGTTTATATACTGCTACTCCAACATCCATACACCAACACTCTCTGTCTACAGCCTGCTTTAGATCTACCTAGGTAGAACTAATTGATCACAGCATTCTTCCTTACTAGTACCTGAGATATCTCAGAAGTTTTTCAACTCCATGTTTCAGGTAACCAGTTGGAATTTAAGATGAAAATTATGTAACATCTACAAATTTAGGGAGTAGTCAGGTATCTGGGAAGGGAAAATTAAGGAGATGAAAGAAAGTACCACTTACCTTCATCTAGAAAAATAAGAATAGCACTGACATTGTGTACCAGAAAGCTCCCCATTTTAGACACCACATAGTTTGTTTCATTAAATATTTACAGCAACCTTATGAGGCAAACAATCTCCCTTTCCAAGTTGGGGAAATCAAGCTATCCTCTGCTTCCTCTCTGCTTATCTAAATCCCCTTCTTCCACCATAGCCTGCAGACTAGTTCTCCATGATACTGCTCCCAATCTTTTCCAGAATCTACCACTTAACAAAATGTTCTTCTAGCCTGACTCTCTGTATTACTTTCTCCTCTCCTTGTTGAGACAAAACTCATGATGCCAACAGTTAGGGAAGGGAAGGTTTATTTCTTACAGGTTGGAAGTTTCAGTCCGTACTCAGTTGGTTCCAAGGCAAAATGAAATAGCTGAGGGGCAGTGGTTCATGGCAGCAGCTGCAGCAAAGCACAAACTGAGCAAGAGAGTAGCACACCTTCTTCCTGCCCTTATACTGTATGCTGGCTCCACCCCTGAGCAGGTGTAGCACTCCTACCACCAATCCGAGTGCTAAACAATGAACCAATCACAAGTACTAGATTAAGCTGCATCCATGATTGCATTAGGCCCGGGGGGGGGAGCATCTGAACAGAAACCATAACACCAATTAAACACTATGTTCCTTCTGCTTAGAATAGTAGGTATTCATAACATATGTCCATACATGTTTATAATATGTTTAACATTATATATAAAATGGTGAAAACAATTTTGTAAGTAGCTAAACAGTCAAAAGTAAATAGATATTGAAGAAAACTTCTACTAACCAAAATGTGTAATAGGTATTGTTAAATAGGAAGAAAATGATCAAATGGGGAATGGAGAAGGAAAAATGAGAAAAAAAAAAACTGCACTTCTGGGAAGATGGCAGAACAGTAAGCAGCAGAGAAAACAGCCTCTCTGACAGAAACAATCCACATGCTAGAATATAGCATCGTGGGGAAGACAAAAGAAGGAAAGAAGTGGGTCCCATGGACTCAGGAAGAGTCTAAAGTGAGAACTAAAATCAAAGAGAGAGTGAAAAAAAAAAAACTTAAAGAAGAAGATGGTAGCTGGCGGGACCTTCACCCAGAGCCAGACCCACTGGGTGAGAAGCTATTGGAACTTAGGGACAACATCAGAGTGATGGTAATGGCTGGCAAGCCTGAAGGCCTCTGCAAAGAGACACAGTGGTGGAGGGGAGTGGTGGATGCGGAGGACTCAGTGAGTGTAGAAGACTCAGTCCTCCTGCAGGAGAGGGTGATTGGCTGGGAGCCGTTCTGGAGTCAGGCAGGATAAGCCCAGAACCACAACTGCAGCCAGCTTCCTCCAGCAACTAGTAGCTAGGAGCAGACCTGTGAAAATTGCTTGGACTGAGCCCTGATCCTGTTCACATTTCAACAGGCATTTCCGAGATTCCTTTAACCCTCACCCTAACCATCTCAGCTTGGAGGCAGCAGCCAGCTCCACCTCTGCACATATTCTAACAGCTATGGTGGGGGCTCCACCAGTTCAGTTAGGAGGCAGCATGTCTCAAAACAAACCATCAAATCAAGAAGAGCTTGGAGTGAAGTATTCCAAGTCCTGAAAGAAAATAAACTCTAACCCAGATTGATGTACCCTGCAAAACTATCTTTCACAATTAACGGAGAAACAAGATACTTCCACAACAAAGAACAACTGAAGGAATTCATGACCACCAAACCAAACCTACAAAAAATCCTGAAGGACATAATAGAAAAAGATAAAAAAGACCATGGTTCCAGGAACAGAAGAGGGATAGACAACGGAATGGAGGGGGGAAATAGGCAACCAATGGCAAAAAAATAGCATGGAAAGATGAAGCAGAGCATGTTGGCCATAATCACTAATATAGGTTGCCTCAATTCACTAATAGAAAGAAACACAAGTAGAGTGGATCAGGAGACAGGGTCCATCAATACACTTATACAAGCAACACATTTAACCCAAAAGGAGATTCATAGATTGAAAGTCAAAGGAGAGAAAAAAACGCTCTATGTGACAGGGAACCAGAAAGCAGTAGAGGTAGCTTGCCCATTAGCTGCAGACTGGTTAAGAAAGACACTTTTATACAATGGAAAGCTACTCAGCTATAAAGAAAGAAAATCTTGAGACTCTTATAGGTAAATGGATACAACTTGAGATAATGCTCATGAATGAAATGGTTCAGAGTCACATGAGTAAACATTGTGTTGTTTCCCTAGTATAAAATCTAAAGGAGTTAGTGGAATACAAAATGCACAATATATCCTATGAAAGTGAAAGTGGAAGAAGTGTCTAAAAAGGGAAGACAGTGGCCACTGTTAATCTATTATCGTGATGTGAAACCCAAATTGTTTTCATTGTTCCGTTTAGCGTGGTTTGATTCTATTTCGGTTTGTCTAATTTTATTATATATGATGGCAGGGACAGCTATTTCAAAGATTACAAAATATATTATGGTAGCCATTTTGGATTTCCTATGAGCTTGTTTTAAAGACCTGTATTATTTTCATTGTTTTGGTTTGGCTGATTTTATTCTATTTTGTTTTGTTTGACTGTATCATGTCTAATGATATAGGCAACTACTTTGAAGACAAGATGCATTATGGTACCCACTGTTTTGAAGTTCTGTACTATTTCCATTATGTTGTCTTTATTGGTTTCATTCTGTACTATTTTGTTTGATTTTACTAAGCCTGATGGTATGGACAATTCTTTCGAAAATAACAAGAGGCATTATGGTAGCCATTATTGATTTCCTTGTATTTTGTTTTAAAGTCATGTACCATGTTCATTGTTTTGTTTTGATTGGCTATTCTGTTTTGTTTCATTTGGTTTTATTCTCTTCAAAAAAAGAAAAAAACTGGAAACAAAGCTTTTGCAAATGGGAAAGGTAGAGGGGTTAAAAGGAGGATGGGGAATGGTTAAAAAAAAACAAGTTATATCATGTACAGGTACAAATTCTCTATGATGAATGTGATCATTATATATCTAAAATATGCCAATAAAATCTGATTGGAAAAAGAAAACCACTACTCTATAGTTGAATATATAGAATATAGCATCGTGGGGAAGACAAAAGAAGGAAAGAAGTGGGTCCCATAGACTCAGGAAGAGTCTAAAGTGAGAACTAAAGTTGATCTTTAGGTATTTTTAGTGATGTAAATATTATTTATGATAAGAAATTAGCCACATATTAGCTGTGATATTGGACAAGCTGTCAACAAACTTCACATAAACTTCATGTCAAGTAGTTTTTAAAAATCAATAGTTAAACTACTGTGTCCAAAATTAAACAGCAAGAGAAGCAAAACAGATTTGAAGTTAGGCCTATTTTTGCTAAGTCTCATACTCTTTCCACACATATATCCAAAGAAGTAGAAGGTTCACAGCCATTCCAACACATCAGATGACAACATTTGTTTGCAGTTTGGGTAATACAGGAATCGGTTTCTTTTTTCTGATTGCATGCTAATGCCCAGACAAGTTCCTCAAAATGATTTGATAGTGCCTTGATACACAAGTTATTCTGTAATTAATATCTCTCCTCTCTCAGTCTCTCTGTCTCTGTCTGTCTGTCTCTCTACTTCTACCTCTACACCTACTTGTCTCTCTCTTTCATAATACAAGTCTCACTGTGTTGCCCATGGTAGTCTCCAACCCCTAGGTTTAAGCAGTCTTCCCCCTCGGCCTCCTGAGTAGCTAGATACTGATTACAGGCAAGCATCCCCACAACCAGCTGGTATATTTTTCCATCTATGAAAACGTCTTAGAGATGATTACCAGCAGTAATAATTATAGTTGATTTTTACTTGTTTTGACATATTTCGTTATCACTAATCTGTTTTTGATGGAGATATTTCTAGCCTTCTTACCAAGTTATGTCAGACATAAAACTAATGTTCTTCTACTAGTATACCTGGTTTCTGAAAATCTGAAACCAATTTTTCAGCAGGAATAGTGAGCTACAGATAAAAAGGATTCAGGAGCTGGGATTAACTGGTTCTCTGGAAGTCACAAAAAAAAAAAAAAAACTCAGATGATCCAAAAAGATAAAACTATTTTCATATTAATACTAATATCATTTGGGAGAAAATACATACTATTTGGCCTTTTGCTGGCCAGGCCTTTTCTAGTAATTCAAAAAGTAATGATAAGTAAAACCTCCAGCAACTTGGCACAAATCAAGGCAATGGGGACTTCCAGGAGAACATGGCGGACAAATAGCAGCAGCTACGGAGGCTCTCTGAAAGACTTGGCTTAGAATTCAGGAATGGTGTGGAGTAAGGAGTCATAAGCAGGTGGAGATATGCTCTGCTGACCCAGGAATGAACTGGGAGGAGAGAAACCAACTTGGAATGCAGTCCTGGTGCTATAACAGGAACAGAAAAGCCTCAGTGTGGAAGCTGGAGCCCACGGCATTGGAAGCCACGATTTGGTTTCCCGGCGCGTGGGGGCCGCGTCTACATCGGCTCAGCAGGGAGACAGACGCGCGAAAGCTCTGAGAATGGGAATCGGCGAACGGAATTGAAAACAGGACGGGCAGGGAGCTGTGCATTGACTTGTGGTAAGGTGAGTGAGAGAAACTGACACTTTTCCACAGTTTAAGAGACTCCAGCGGAGGACATTCTGGGACTAGGCAGACTTGCGGCAGCAGGGCACTGCAGCGACTTCAGCCACATATCCCCCTCTCAAGTGGGATTGGTGAGAAGTGCCTAGCCTACCTGACGCTGCTGGCTGAGACCCAGTGGACTAACACAACCCAGATCCCAGAACGTGAGGGTGACCTGGAGGGACGGGCCCCGTGTAGGCTGCCTGGTCTGCAATTTCCTGATGTGCTGCGGTGGGCGGGAACACCTAGCCGGCGCAATTCGATCAGGCTGTGGCTGACAGGGAGGGATGCTGGGCCTTCTATATAAGCTTGCATATATAAGGAACAAAGCATATGGGAAGAGGCAGCAACAAGAAAGGTCGCTTGGCCCCCAACCCTGAGAAACAGGCAATAGTGGACACCGCACCAATAGACATAAAGCGCCATCTAGAGAGCCTCATAGATCAGTTCAGCAACTCAGTTATTAATGACCTGAAACTAGAAATAAGCAGAATAGTTAGAGAAATGCTAAGCACCACCCAAGAAAAAACAGATGGTGGAATGGAAGAACAAAAAAAGAGGGGAGAATTGTTTGATGGAGAAAATAGAGAAAGCATAGAATACGTGAAGCAGGTTCAAAGAGACTACCAGGAAACTAAAAAGTCTATCGAAAACTGGCATAACAGCGTGAAAGAAACTAAGGACAGACTATCTGAACTGGAGGGCAGATTTGTAATATGGGAGCATGAAATGAAAAAGTTCTTAAAAGTAACAAAGAAACAAACAACAATAATACAAAGACTAGAAGATGATAAGAGGATCTATAACTTAAGAATTAAGAACATAAAAGAAGAAGTAGGGACACAAACAAATGAACTACAAAAGCTACTCACAGAAATATTCCAGGAGAATTTTCCTAATTTAGCAAAAGGTAAAGATACTCAGTTGTATGAAGCATACAGGACCCCAGCCACCTACAACCCAAACAGAGCACCCAGGCATATAATAATAAAAATTCCAGAAATCCAATACCAGACCAGAATATTAAAAGTTGTCAGAGACAAGAAACAGACAACTTACAAGGGAACACCCATCAGAATTACAGCAGATTTCTCTGCACAAACCATCAAATCACGAAGAGTGTGGGGGGAAATAATTCAAGCTTTGAAAGATAATAATCTCCAGCCAAGATTGATATATCCTGCTCAACTATCCCTGGAAATTGATGGAAAAACAAGGTGCTTCCAGGATAAAGAGGAACTAGGGGAATTTGCAACCACCAATTCAACTCTACAGAGAATACTGCAAGATATTCTAAAAAAGAAAAATACGAAAAATCCAGAAATAGTGGCAGAGAGGCAACAATGAATGGAGCAGAAAACAAAATGAAGAAGACAAACTGACAACTAATGACAGAAAAAGAGCTCAACAGAAATGAGGCAGAGAAGATTGGATGATAAGAACAGCTATTTTGGAGAAAATTACGTCTTAAGAGGTAATACTGATTCAGTATCTTCTTGTTTTGAAGTCTCATCAAGCTTTTGTTCTTCTGTCTCCATTGGTCTAAACAGGTGGTATCTTATTGGATATTATTATGTACGATAGTATAAGCAAAACCTTTTAAAGACAAGCAGATTATACAGAAACCATTGTTCATCTTCTGTTAGTTGATTCTAAATACCCTGTAATACTGTCATTCTCTTAAATGGTTTTACATTGTTTTGATATCTTTGATGCTACAATATACGAAGTTATACTCAAAGATTTCAAGGACAGAGACAATATGGTAACTACTTTTAAGTCAGGATTATCTTGTGGTGAAACACTATTCTGCTTAAATAGTAATGTTTTTATCTGCGCTGTTTTGCTGTTATGTCCTCTTTTATCTCAATCTCCACTTCATTATTTACTTTTTTATTTTTATCCTTTTAATTAAGGGAAAAATAAATAAAAAATAGCAGGATATATTATAGTAACCCACTTTGACTTTCCATTATCTTGATTTAAAGCCCTGTATTACTCTCACCATCTTGTTTTTGACTGATGTCCCCCTATTCTGTTTTGCTTGATAGTACCAGGTTCCAAAGTTTAGGCAACAGCTGTGAAGATAGTGAGATTCAATATGACGCCCATTCTCGTTGACTTTTATCTACTTTTGAAGACCTATAATGTCTCCAATGTTTTGGTTTTGTCGGTTTTGTTCTTTACTGTTTGTTCAATTTTATTATAACTGATGATATAGGCAATTCTATTAGAAATAGCGGGAGGCATTATGGTAACCATTGTTGATCACCTAGTATTATGCTTTTACATTATCTATTATGTCCACCCTTTTGATTTGACTGACTGTTCTGTTATGTCACATTTGGTCCTACTCTCTTCCAAAAAAGTAATAAGAACTGTGGGAGCAACAAAACCCAAAATGTGTAATTGGCATTGTACAAAAGAGAGGAAAAGAAAGTGCTCTAAGTGATATAATTGCATATATATTTAAGTGTACAAGATAGAAAATGATATCACTGAGTTTTATTGGATCATTGAACAGAACTGTTTGCATTCTCACTGTTGGAATGTCCACTTTACAAGCTTTAATTTTGTGACTTGAACAATTATTTCTAAGATATCAATATGTAATCCATCAACTAGTGATTTCCTACTGTTTATTTTTTTTCTGTAAATCTGTATAACTTGTACCCTTTCTCTGCTTTTTTTTTTCTCCTTAAATAAAATTTTAAAAAAAATCAAGGCAATGGTACCACAACTGATGGTTATCATATTCTTTACTACCATGCATCACCATGCACACACAGTAAAAGTGAAAATCAATTTCACTGATGGATATCCTGAATGAAATTGTAACAATTACTGAATTTATTAAATCTCAGCCAATGGGTAAAGATCTTTTCAACAGTTTGTGCGACAGGGCAACCCATTCAGGACCCCTTCTATCTCTCAGGAGCTATTCCTCTTCCCCTTTCCTGTTCTCCAATAAATTTTCCTACTCTTCAAAAAAAAAAAAAAAAACAGTCTGTGCAACAAATGGGAAGTATACACACAGTACCTTTGTTCTATGCTGAACTATAATAGCTATCTGAAGGAAAGCCCAGCATAATGCTTTGGAGTTGTAAACTGAACTAGAGACACTTTTCATACAACACTGTTCTGTTTGTTTGTTTGTTTGTTTGTTTTTGTTTTTTTTTTTATTTGTTTTGTTTGTTAGGATCTTGCTATGTGGCTCAGCATGGCCTTGAACTCATTATGTAACCCAAACTGGTCTTGAACTCACAGTGATCCCCTTGCCACAGCCTCCTGAGTATTGGGATTACAGGAATGGCCCACTAAATCTAGCAAGACTGACCAACAGACAAATAATGGCTACTGAGCCAGGTAGGGTGACACATGCCTGTAATACCAGCAATCTGAGAGACTGGAGAATGAGAATCACAAATTTGAGCCTAACCTGGGAAACTTAGCAAAACTCCATCTCAAGTAAAAAAAAATAAATGGCACCAAGGATGTAGCTCAGAACTCCCTACCTTCAGTACCTAATACTGAGAAGAAAGAGAAGTGGAGAGAGACAGGAGAGAGAGAAAGAAATAGAGAGAGAAAAGGGCACAACACACACTGTACTCAGATGTCTTCAAAATAGTAGTTACATAAATTGAAAACATGGACACACTGCTATATCTAAAATACAACTTTCAGTTCTCATTTTTTTACCCACCCTAAAAAATATTCACTACTTCCTCCCAAATTTATCTCCTTTGTGTTCTAGGGTGAAATTATTCCCTAATATTCTTTGTTTCTCTGATCACCCTTTCTTAGCCTTTTTCCATCCTTTTAGGTAAGTATATCCCATAGTTCTATTATCAGTCATATCCTTGACTCCCTCTTTTGGGTCACCAAATTTAGGTCAGATAATAATGTGTTGTGGGAGGATATCTCTAGCATTACAGGATGTTTAGCAGCATCCCTGGCTTCCATCCACTAGATACCAGTAGCATTCTCTAGTCATGACAATCAAAAATGTCTCTAGTCACTGCCAACTGTGTTCTGGGAGACAAAGTCACTCCTGACTGAGGGATACTGATCTAAACTAAAAGCTTCAATGATTGCTTGTTATGTATATGTGTATACACACACGATATGAACACATGTGTGAACCATACACAATGTTACCTTTCTTTTTTTTTTTTAATTTTATTTAAGGAGAAAAAGGAAAAAAGCAGAGAAACGGTACAAGTTATACAGATTTACAGAAAAAAAAATAAACAGTAGGAAATCACTAGTTAATGGATTACATTTTGTCAAGTTGTTCAAGTTACAAAATTAAAGCTTATAAAGTGGACATTCCAACAGTGAGACTGCAAACAGTTCTGTTCAATGATCCAATAAAACTCAGTAATATCATTATTTATCTTATACACTTAAATATACATGCAGTTATATTGTTTAGAGCACTTTCTTTTCCTCTCTTTTGTACAATGCCAATTACACATTTTGGGTTTTGTTGCTCCCACAGTTCTTATTACTTTTTTGGAAGAGAGTAGGACCAAATGTGACATAACAGAACAGTCAGTCAAATCAAAAGGGTGGACATAATAGATAATGTAAAAGCATAATACTAGGTGATCAACAATGGTTACCATAATGCCTCCCGCTATTTCTAATAGAATTGCCTATATCATTAGTTATAATAAAATTGAACAAAACAGTAAAGAACAAAACCAACAAAACCAAAACATTGGAGACATTATAGGTCTTCAAAAGTAGATAATAGTCAACCAGAATGGGCGTCATAATGAATCCCACTATCTTCACTGCTGTTGCCTAAACTTGCGAACCTGGTACTATCAAGCAAAACAAAATAGAGGAACATCAGTCAAAACAAGATGGTGAGAGCAATACAGGGCTTTAAATCAAGATAATGGAAAGTCAAAATGGGTTACTATAATATATACTGCTATTTTTAAATTTATTTTTCCCTTAATAAAAAGGATAAAAAAGTAAATAATAAAATGAAAATTGAGATAAAAGAGGACATAACAGCAAATCGGCACAGATCAAAACATAACCATTTAAGCAAAATGGTGTTTCACCACAAGATTATCCTGACTTAAAAGTAGTTACCATATTGTCTCTGTCCTTGAAATCTTTGAGTATAACTTTGTATATTGTAGCATTAAATATATCAAAAAAATGTAAAACCATTTAAGAGAATGACCGTATTACAGGGTATTTAGAATCAACTAACAGAAAATGAACAATGGTTTCTGTATAATCCCCTTGTCTGTAAAAGGTTTTGCTTATACTATCATATATAATAAAATCCAATAAGATACCACCTGTTTAGACCAATGGAGACAGAAGAACAAAAGCTTGATGAGACTTCAAAACAAGACGATACTAAATCAGCATTACCTCTTAAGACGTAATTTTCTCCAAAATAGCTGTTCTTATCATCCAATCTTCTCTGCCGCACTTCTGTTGAGCTCTTTTTCTGTCATTAGTTGTCAGTCTGTCTTCTTCATTTTGTTTTCTGCTCCATTCATTGTGGCCTCTCTGCCACTATTTCTGGATTTTTCGTATTTTTCTTTTTTAGAATATCTTGCAGTATTCTCTGTAGAGTTGAATTGGTGGTTGCAAATTCCCCTAGTTCCTCTTTATCCTGGAAGCACCTTGTTTTTCCATCAATTTCCAGGGATAGTTGTGCAGGATATATCAATCTTGGCTGGAGATTATTATCTTTCAAAGCTTGAATTATTTCCCTCCACACTCTTCGTGATTTGATGGTTGGTGCAGAGAAGTCTGCTGTAATTCTGATGGGTATTCCCTTGTAAGTGATCTCTTTCTTGTCTCTGATGGCTTTTAGTATTCTGTTCTGGTATTGGATTTCTGGAATTTTTATTATTATATGCCTGGGTGCTCTGTTTGGGTTGTAGGTGGCTGGGGTCCTGTATGCTTCATACAACTGAGTATCTTTACCTTTTGCTAAATTAGGAAAATTCTCCTGGATTATTTCTGTGAGTAGCTTTCGTAGTTCATTTGTTTGTGTCCCTACTTCTTCTTTTATGTTCTTAATTCTTAAGTTATAGACCCTCTTATCATCTTCTAGTCTTTGTATTATTGTTGTTTGTTTCTTTGTTACTTTTAAGAACTTTTTCATTTCATGCTCCCATATTACAAATCTGCCCTCCAGTTCAGATAATCTGTCCTTAGTTTCTTTCACGCTGTTATGCCAGTTTTCGATAGACTTTTTAGTTTCCTGGTAGTCTCTTTGAACCTGCTTCACATATTGTATGCTTTCTCTATTTTCTCCATCAAACAATTCTCCCCTCTTTTTTTGTTCTTCCATTCCACCATCTGTTTTTTCTTGGGTGGTGCTTAGCATTTCTCTAACTATTCTGCTTATGTCCAGCTTCAGGTCATTAATAACTTCATTCCTGAACTTGTCTATGAGGCTCTCGAGATAGCGCTTTATGTCTATTGGTGCTGTGTCTGCTGTTGCCTCTTTCTCAGCATTGGGGGCCGAGGACCCTTTCTTGTTGCTGCCTCTTCCCATATTATTTGTTCCTTATATATGCAAGTATATATAGGAGGCCCAGCTTCCTTCCCTGTCAGCCACAGTCTGATTGAATTGCGCCAGCTAGGTGTTCCCGCCCACCGCAGCGTACCAGGAAGTTGCAGACCAGGCAGCCTATGTGGGGCCCCTCCTCCAGGTCAATCTACTTTCAGGAGCTGGGACCTGGGCTGTGCTAGCCTACTGGGTCTCAGCCAGCAGCGTCACATGGGCTAGGCACTGCTCACCAATCCCGCTTGAGAGGGGAATTGGTGACTGAAGTCACTGCAGTGCCCTGTTCCCGCAAGTCTGCCTGGTTCCAGAATGTCCTCTGTTGGAGTCTCCTGGACTGTGCAACAGTCCCAGTTTTCCCTCACTCACCAGAGGTGGATGCACAGCTCCCCGCCCGTCCCACTCTCAACTCTGTTCACCAATTCCCGTTCTCAGAGCTTCCGCGCATCTCTCTCCCTGCCGAGCCGGTGCAGAAGCAGCGGTGGGAAACCCAAATCGCAGCTTCCAATGGCGTGGGCTCCAGCTTCCACGCTGAGGCTTTATCTGTTCCTGTTATAGCACCAGGATGGCATTCCCAGTTGGTTTCTCTCAGTCCAGTTCATTCTTGGGTCACCGGGGCATATTTCCTCTTGCTTATGATTCCTTACTCAGCACCATTCTGAATTCTAAGCTGAGTGTTTCAGAGAGCCTCCGTAGCTGCTGCTATCTGTCTGCCATGTTCTCCCGGAAGTCTAACTTTCTAATCTGTATTTTTAGCCCAGTCCTCTTTCCTGAACTTTCAACTCACCAACCTCTTGACCCTCTTTGCACATCAAATGCAACATACTAGCAAGCCATGAAAAGTCCAGGAAGAAAAAGTCAGCGCCTCCAGAGAATCAGCCATGCTGGGGCAGAGAAGAGCCCAACAAGAAACCAACTAGTCAGCCTTTCTGGTAAGCCACGCAAGCCAGACAGGGTCCAGGAAGAGAAAGGCAGCATCTCCCAAGAATTGGCCAAGTTGGGACTGGGAGGAGCCTACCATGAAGCCAACTAGCCAGCCTTTCTGGCAAGCCTTACAGGCCATGTGGGGCCTAGAAAGAGAAAAGTCAGTGCCTCCCGTGAGCCTCCTGGCACAAGAGCTGAGAATCAACACTCCACACCCCACACCCCACCTCATAAGCACTGGCTAGTTCAGAGGACTGGCTGAGTTGATAGCAACTGAGGTACAAAAAGCAACTGAATGCTTGTATGGTTTGGTTGATTTTTCAGGCCTGGGGCCAGTAATATGAGTATCTATTGGGAGGATAACAGTATGTAATATAGCAAATATGAGGGATTTCCTTCTATCTTGACTTTGAAATCCAGTATTCTCGCTGTTTTGTTTTGTTCCAATTAATTGTTTTCAATGTTCTATTTTGATTGGTTTTATCCTGCTTTGTTTTGGTTTGATTTTGCTGTATCTGATGAAATGGACAGCATTCTTGTTATGAAGATAACAAGATACAGCAAGGTAACCATTATTGTTTTCCTAGTATCCTGCTTTGAAGTTCTGTACTAATTTCCCTGCTTTGTTTGCATGGGCTTTATTCTGTTTTTTTTTTTTTTAAATTGTATTATCTTTAAAATTTAAACAATGCAACATATCCAACTCATCACTGTTTTGCTTAAATTTATTCCTTTTTCTTATCTGCTGTCTCTTGATGAATGATGCAACTATCTCCACAGTCATCCAACCCAGAAATCCAAAAGCCATCCTCAGAACCATTTTCTCAGTCATATTCAATGAATTGCAGAATCTTATTCATTCAATTTCCCTACTACCTTTCAGTTAGGACCCCTTCTCTCTACTTCTGTTGTCAAAGACTTAATTCAGGCCTTAGCCCATCTCACGTGGATCACTGCAACAGCTTCCTAACTGCCTCCTACTTCCCATCTGGTCCTACTACCCTCCCTCCACACTGTTGCCAAGTGACTCTCCTTAACTACAAAACTGATGTCACTCATCTACCTAAAACCCATGATAGCTTCTCACAGCTTTTGAATCACACTTCAGCTGTCAAACAATCACAAGAAGGCATTTATGACGGGGCTCTCAACTACCTTCTGGCCTTCTTCTCACTCTTGCAACTACCCATAGCAACTCTGGCTTGAACCACGCCAAATAACTTATACTCTATCTTTTAACATCTCCTATTCCTAATCCTTGTGTTTTTCTTCTTACTTTATATCCTCAACCCCTTCCTACAACAGACCCCAGGCATCACTTTCAAAGTTTCACAAAAAAAATCACTTCCTTCAAAGCCTTCTCAAAGCTCCAGTTTTATTTAGAGTTCACAAAGAGTCATGTTTTTATTTCTAACTGTTTTTATTACAGTTTTTACTGATGCTTACAATCACAATGTCTTGTGTGTACACTCTAAGATCTTAAGGGACTAAGTCTTATTTGATAAGATAGCCAAAGAACTAAGCATATCATATGCCTATTGATGACCTAAGAGACAATAAATATTTACTAAATGAAAATAAATGCCCTTTCAGCATTGATTTTTTTAATCCAACTACAAATCTTAACATTATGTTTCAAATATGTGGAGTTTTTCTTTCAAGGACAACCATTTTATATTTTAAACCAGTGTTAGTTAAGTAACCAGCAAGTAACAAGATTTTAAAAAAAAAGCTCCTTTCTTTAAATACATGCACATCTATACTTTTTTAGCCACAGACTCTTTGATAAACATTTATATGAAAAAAGCCCTAAATGTTCCTCCAAGGACTATGATGCCTATTAATATATCCAAACAAAATCATCTGAACTCAGTTCTTCCTGATTACTAAAACTAAAGTACTTCAATTTTTAGTTACTATTCTTGCCCAAATCTGACAGTAAGAACACTCTTGGTATTTGAGGTTTATGATTAAATGTACACTGCTATACATTTGTTTGAAATAAGAAACCAAATTCAGAAGGATCAAATGACAATCAGTTAAGATGTGGCCCTTACACTAGAATCCAGTCTCCACAATACTACTGCACTTAAAACAGATCAGCAGTACTTGTTCTCCTAAGTCCTCTTTTTTTATAGTGTATTTTGGTTATATGGATTAGTGGGTTTCATTTTGGCAGATTCATACATACTTATATCATTTCCAATATACTTTGATCATTTCCAAACCTCCATTATTAAATATATTTCTGTTCTAGGCTTTGACATTACCAAATTTTATATTTTAAAAAATTAAAACTTAACAAATTAAAAGAATAAAGCCAATAAATATTCACACAAGCTACTTTACTTTCATTATGTATTCTATTGAAGACATCTTTGAAACTATATTTCAAAATATTATTCATATATCTCCTTGAGGTATGTGCTTCCTCAAGAAATGAAATCTTGAAATATACTGCCTTAATAGATTTTTTTTTTTGTCTTTTTCCTTTTTATCGGTACCAGGGATCGAACTCACGACTGCCTGCTTGCAAGGCAGGTGCTTATGCCACTGAGCTAAATCCCCAGCCCCTGCCTTAATAGATTTGAGGGATTATTGGTAACATATTTTCACCTTGTTTCCCCACCTTTCTTTCTTTACTCCAGTTTTACACTACTTGATTAGTAGGACACAGGTTTCTGCTCTCTGGGGAAGCCAGCTTAAGATACTCTATCATCTCAAAACAGAACTTTGTGGTTTATATAACCAGTGGAAATCTCATTAAACTGGAAGCTGCTATTTCTGCTTTTTCCTTAATTGAACCACCTCAGAGATAGCAAAATAAAATCAAAACTTTAGTGTCAAATACTTCTACATTCACTACTTCTCCTAACTTGCTACAAATACCAGCCTCCAGAGTAAACAGCCTCAATGGTCTCTGCATTAGTGTCGCGTACTGTTTTGGCTTGGCACTGAGGATAGTGTGGGGAAAGAACAATGGGCTACCCTGCCCACTAATTCCTCTTCTTTTTCCAAACTGTCATAGTCCCAGGGCTGGGTTCTCAATATAGTTTTTATCACAGCTAAAATTCAGTCTCAAAAGATTCAACTCCCTATAAGTAAGCAAAGAAATGTTTAACAGTTCAAAACAAAGACTAGCACGGGACTGTTATATGGGAACAACCTGAGCAGTCATTTCATGCTATATAATACAATGCTCAGAAGTTCTATTAGTAACCATTCAGACTTTTTCCTCAAAAAAAAAGGAAGAAAAAGGAGGAGGAGGAAGGGAAGAAGGAAGAGGAAAAGAAGAGGAGGAGGAGGAAGAGGAAGAGAAAGGTGGATGTAGTGACACATAGCTGTAATCCTAGCTACTAGGGAGGCTGAGGCAGGAAAACTGCAAATTCAAGGCCAGCCTGGGCAATTTAGCAAGACTCTGTCTCAAAGCAAAATATAAAAGTGTTGGGGATGTAGCCCACCCAGTACTATTAAAGTTCACCCAGTACTCACAGTTTAAACTGCTACAAACTGTGAACTAAATGAGCATTTCCTCCCTTAACTGTCGATGATGTTCAGTATTATGTCTCAGAAATAAGAGAAAGTAACTAAGACAACAATCTTGAGGAACAACATTTCACCTCAACCCAGGGCCCTATCCATATGGATACATGCCATATACCAGAAAGCTAAAAGACATGCCATAGTTCTTTGTTTTTCTTTTTTTGTAGCAGTTATAATTTCTCTTCTGTCTAGTTAATCTTGCCAAATTCAGACCTCAACACTTCTCATGTCTCTTAGCAGTGTCATTACTTGTATCCTCATGCCTTTTTCTGGAGTGCTCGATTCATGGATTCCTTACTTCTTATTCAAAACTCATTTTTACACCCTACCTTCACTAAATGACTCACTTTCTGAAATGTTTTACCTTTTGTTAACCAAAAGGTCGGGGGGGGGGGGATAAGTTTTGTTATGTACCACTAAAAGTATCTAGTGAATTATTCCAGTAACTATGGATTAGCAATAATGATGTCTGTTCTCAACAGCATCACAAGGCACAGAACAGAGTACAGTATTATAAATAAAACTCCTAGCTAATCCTCCTCTACCTAATAATAGTAAATTATTATAGCTTTCTTATCTGAAAAAGACGCTGAAAAGTAATAATTTTAAGATTTTGGAAGATATTTTAAATTACCAAAAAGTTAGAAAATAAGATGTTTTATTTTGTTTTTAACCTGAGACTAGACTGGAAAGGAGAAATAAGAAGTATAACCACTGTAAAAAAAAACTTACATCACACATAGCCATATAATAACCTATCCTGTACATTTCAAGGACAGTTCAGGTATAACACAAAAAGTAAAAGAGAAACACGAAAAAAGAACACCAGACTTCTTTGGTGGCAGGTGCTAATCACAAACACAAAGATGTACAGTCTATTTCACACACACAAACACAGACTATCAACCCTATTTGCTGCCCACCAATAAAGGAAACCAAAAGTAACAGCTGAACAGGCAGTAGCTACCAAAATATGAGTTGTTCTTAGCATGAACAAAGCATTCTTCCACTGATTTCACTTGCTGCAATCCCCAGCTAAGAATCAATCTCAAAAAGAGACTGATTATTTTTCCACTGAGAATGTCAGAGGAAAAAGGAAAAGCGTTTCACTACTTTAGGCACATATTTACATTTCAAACTACATGGAAAACTACAAACCAGAAATGAATGACCATTTGCTTTGCTGAACTAGAATGAGGATGATCTCATCTCAGAAATATTTCAGAGGTAAAAACAACTAAAGCCTGAGCAAACTTTTTAAGATTCTTTTAACCCCTCATTATGTTTAAAAATATATATATACACATATATATATTTATATATTACTTGACTTAATATTCTACCCATAATACAAGACAAAAACAGATACACAAAAAAAAGCAAGGAAAAAAAGTCACTTCAGTAACACCATGTTTAAGGAACACATCCCAGAAACATCCTTAAACATAATCTGAGGAACTCTAACATCAGACGAAACTCAAGGGTCCATCAGAAAATGAGCAAAAGAAACAAATCATAAGTCAGAAGTTTTAGAGCTCCATAGGATCTGACTATGACAATTTATTATTAACAGCTTCACGAACTCCCCTATGATAACTTCAGAAATATCCTAGTGGACACTCATTCTTTATACATTTAAATTACCTTTAAGAAATCTTACTGTTCTTCTTACCAGAGCTTCTACTGGAGATGTGTGCTATTATAAATGGTCATTTGCTCAAGCTGATTTTCCACAAATTCTCCTAAATGCACATATTCATTCCTAAACTTGAAAAAAAGCTTAATACATTAGGGCAGATAAAACAAAACCTATAAAATCGGTGCAAAATTACTATTCCACAATAATAGAAAAGACAAGAATAACCTACTCAAAAAATCTCATATTTAGTCATTAATAAGCACTGTGTCACTCTCAAAATTACTTGACATTTTCATTTTAGCACTCTTTCTCCGTGGGTTTTAAAAATTTCCTACTTCATTAACTCAGTACATTAAAAGACACTGTTCAGTAAAACTAAGTAGTAATAAATTCACAAATATTCAGAAAGTGATTTATCATCACAAAACTGTGAAAGTAACATAGATTCCTACTACCAAAAGTCATTTTAGAAAGCTTAGTAAAAATCCCAGCCTAGTCACAAAAAACACTACTACACTGGAGAAATTTATCAACAGATCTTTTTTGTGTGTGTGGGATTTTTTTATTTTTTAAAGGAAGAGGTAACGGGAATCAAACTCAGGACCCTGCACTTGCCAGGCTGGTGCTTATTCTGCTGAGCTATATCCCCATCCCACAACACATGTTTGTGACTACAAGTTAATATTCATTTGCTTTCTATTGAAAACCTTACAGTTGATAATTTCTGAGACTATAACTTGGCTATGCTCTAATACAAAATTTGAATACTGTCTTATTTAGAAAATTAAAATGGAGAAAAATAATTAGAATTTGTTCTTTTTAAAAAAAAAGGTTGTATTTCATCTTAGATGCTAGTTCTCCGACACCTAGATTTTATTCAAAATACCATTAGGCTCCCAAAGCAACTACCAGTCAATACAATTATCAATTTGTTGATATTTTTGTCCAATATCCTTTCTACAAACTGTCTAATCTCATTGGCATAATTTTGCATAACAGTAGAAAAATCACTAATATGTTATGCTGATACAAACATTCTCAGAAACCCAAAAACTATTAAAACATAAAAATTTCCTTCAGTTACCAAATTTGTTTTTCTACAAATCAAATATAAAATTTGGCTATCAAAGATAAAATTTTTTAATAGCAAAAAGTGTGGTTTGTCTATGATTCTCTCTAAAAGAAAAAAGATATGAAGAGAATGTGGATAAATGTATGAGCTGCCAACTCTATCACAGAGTCTTAAAATGAAAAAATTGACAAACATTATATTAACATATTTCTATTTAAGTAATAAAGACAGACAGGTAAGGCTGAAGTCCCTCTAAGCCTCTAAGATTGTCCAGTTTAGTTTAGCAATAGAGGAATGCCTAAAAGCTAGGGTTCACTTCCTTGGTCCACATCCCTAAAACCTGAACTGCTAAAAACAAGTCTTTCATAGGTTTTCTTTATTGTTTACTAGATCATTTTATGTTGCAGTGTTTTCTATAATTAAGACTATAACAATAAATCAACATGATAAAAACGTAGAAATGTCAAAATGATGCCAATTAGTATAATGGTAGCAGGTTTTTGTAAGCTCCAAAAAATAGTTTATATGCTGGATTTATAAGAATCCACAGTCTTTTAAATGGACGTCTAAATCACCCAATTTATTCCCCAGGCAAATTAAGATCAGGTTGTCAATACAAAACAAGTATTTTTCCCCAAATTTCTAAGACTTTCAGTATCATGTCTCTACCAAAACATCTACTTAATGGTTGATAATTTGAAAACATCAAATCTAAGATTACAGTATCAGTAAAGCAAGAAGAAAGAAATTAAAGTTCATGGTAAGTGTTTATTTTGGCACAGTCTGACAGGTTACTTTAAAACAAGAATGACACTGAAGGCTCCATTTTGCCAGCACTCATGTGCTGCAAGCACCAGTCTCATAGTACTTTAATCAAGAGACAGACATAATCACTATCATTTATAGTACACAAATTCACTACTTCTTTGCAAAGTTTTGACATCTTGGCTGATGTCACATGTTGGCAAACTAAGTATATGTTGCATTAAAAGGATAAGAATAAAGAAACTAAAGTAACAGCTTTTCAAGCTTATGTTTTCACTAAACAAGAAAAAACTACCTAAGTTTTTTGTTTGCAATATATGACTGACAGTCAATTTTAAACCACTAGCTCTTTGAATTTTCTTCTAAATGTTTTAATTATACTGTCTATAAAGACTTATCCAGTCTTAACATTATAATTGACTCCAACAAATAAACCACAAACAAAAGTAGCTTAAATAGTGACAATGCCTGATTTTTATAACTAAAATAATAATTCTGTTACCTATATAGATAATTCAATACATCCTTCAATGAGTGCAGTCATTTTATACTAGATCCATGGAAAATAAAAGGCCCATTAAGAAACAATGAGAAAATATTCAATTTTATATTTATTATAATTAGAAACAAATTTCATCAAATTCTTTCATATAAAACTATTTTACAAAAAAATTGACAGATTTTCAAATTTTTCAGTTTAATCATAGCATTACTTTGCTCTTAAAGGTTTATATTTAATAAATTTATAAGAAAATATAATAATGAGAGTAATAAATAGTAGAGTCACTCAAAAAATATTTCTCCATATTAATGCACTGAATAGGTTGAGTGATAAGTAAATATTTTAGGCATTTTTAAAAAATACTTTAAGAAAAATACAACAATCTGTTTAAAGAAAATAACTTTCATCTCTGTAACACAAATAGATTTCTATTCAAATATTACTATACATTCATACATTTGATGTAAAGAGACAACAATGAACATCTAACACTTCTAATCACTTACTATGTGCCAGGAATGGTGCTAAGTGCATTACACTTATACTAATCTTCACAGCAACTGTAACACCAACTGCAACACCACAGGGCTCCAAAATAAATATGTGAAAGTAATTTACTCATACCCATTCCTGAAATTCAAACTCAGAGAGTCTGGTGCCATATCTGATTTCTGAATCATTATAGATAGCGTGTGCTGTGTAAGGTACCTATAGTATCTGATATGACGACCCAGTAAGTACCAGATACAACCCAGTAGGTACCAAACAAAGGTGCAACTCTTATCATAATATTTCTCTTTTTTACTTACTTTGTGATAATTCTGGATTTCCTTTCAGATTCATCATCTTTGGAACTGATGGACCATACACATCGGCATCCAACAAACCAATGGCCTTTGACTAAAGAAAACAGAATTCACCATGAAACTATTCCCATTCTTCATCAAACATTAAGCACACAGCAACAATAAGTTTGATTACTGAAAAGAAAATTTGTAAAATATTTTAATATCATAACCTAAATTTTCAAAACAACAGTAAATAATAGCACAAATTGTTTCAAGTAATTATTTTTTGATCTACTAATATGTTCCAGATAACTGACTAGAAAAATTCACCCCATATGCTTTACATACTACAGTTCAGGTCTCCCATACAGTCTCAAAAAACTAAGACCTTTTAATCTAAGCATAATTTTGACATGGAAATAAAGTTAAAATAATGACTATGGCAAATGAAACACCAAGGAGATGAAGCATTAACTTTTGGAAAGCCCACCTAATATAACAAAGAGGACAAAATAATTACAGAAACAAGACCACAATAGAGCAAGCTAGACATTCTTATACAGATCTGGCATAAAAGAGACAAAGTGCTAACCAGGACACTGGCAGATGTAATACAGAGACAACCTCTTACATGCAAGCCATAGTTACATATCCAGGACTTTTTGCAGTGTTCATAAACAACTAAAAACTGTCTTCTTTAAGGCCCCTACGGTCACCAAGTGTCAGGATATCCTTACTGGTCTCTGCTGGCTGCCAGTTAACCAATAGTTTGGTCAAGGAATCAAAAATAAAATTCACTTTTCCCAATATGTCTCTTTATTGCATTCTCCCAAAATCAAATGTTCCAATTTTTTTTCATGTACAAGAAACAGAATATTAGGGGCTGGGGATTTAGCTCAGCAGCATAAGCGCCTGCCTTGCAAGCAGGCAGTCGTGAGTTCGATCCCCAGTACTGATAAAAAAGAAAAAGACAAAAAAAAAAAAAAAGAAACAGAATATTTATATTAAATGTACTTCACCAAATCTTACAACTCTCCTCACATTCTCACACATCCTGGCAAGACAAAAGTCTTAATCCCTCAGCAAAATGTTTTTAAAAATTGAAACAATCCCTCATCTTCCATTTTCCCCTTTCCTATCTATTTCCAATCACAGAATTACTTTTAAAACCTTATTGTCTGGTTGCTACAAATACACACAATAAAGTAAATTCAACATTATATTCCTACCTTTATATTGACTCAATTTGCAAGGGGTTTTGTTGTTGTTTGTTTGTTTGTTTGTTTGTCTGTTTTTATTTGGGGGGTATTTGGGGTTTGGTTTTTTTGTATTGGGTTTTTGGGGGGGGCTGTTTTTGTTTTTGTTTTTTGGTACTAGGAACTGAGCTTAGGACCTTGCACTTGCCAGGTAAGCACTATGCTGCTGAGCTATGTCCCCAGCCCAACTTGCAGTTCTCAAGAAACCTCCCTTAGTCACTCACTGTGATTCAGTGTTCTCAGAGGGAAAACATGACATTGACATTTGTCCCTGTCAAACTTTTGGTTTATTATTAAAAACCTTAAGATGAAAAAATATAAAAGAAACTTTACTTTTAATAAAACGATGGTATATAAAGGTTAGATTTAATCCAGTTAGGTTATTAGCTCTAAAAAGATAGGAACGTTCCTTGAGAAATTCTAACATATTTAATAAACAAGAGAAGGTAGTTGAGTTAAAACAGAATTACATTTACTATGGACAAGATTTCAAATGAGGTGCCTAAAAGTTTTAGAAATGAAGCTGTTAACACTACAATGTAAGGTTCTGCTACCGCTGTAATCGTCTTCCTATAATTTTACTTGTTTTCTGTGATACCTACAAGGACTATAAACTAGCACAAAATAATAAGAAACACTAATAGAAACAAAAAATACAAGATCCTTTTTCCCTCTATTCTTATTCATACCAATTTTGGTTTTGTAGTAACTTAAGGGTATTAGGTTCTAAGTTTCAAATTGGTCTTCTAATAATGACTATCGAGTAAAATAACAGCCTTTTATATAAGTTTACTTGAAACAAGAATACAACCAACTGCTCTAACTTAAGTACAACTGCTAGGGTCAGCTTCCACATGACTAGATCTGCAACTAAGTCTCCTTCAAAATCTTAGGGAGAATGTATGTCTACCCTACCTTGTAGAAAAAAATAAATAAAAATTTAAAAACCGTACCACCTAAAGATGAACCCTTGGCACTATGGTCTACGAAAAAAAGGTGTGAACAGCCAGGCATGGTGGTGCACTGCTATAATGCCGGCACTCAGGGGGCTGAGGCAGGAGGATCATTGTAAGTTTGAGACCAGACTGGGCCACAAAGTGAGCTCAATGCCAGTCTGAACTGCATAGCAAGACCCTGTCTCAAAAAAGACAAAAAAAAAAAAGATGTGAACTAACACTTGCCGTGGTAGAAATGAATTTTACATACTACCCAGATGGCTGCCAACATACATAAAAAAGGGAAAATAAAATTCTTCTGCTTCTAAGTTCTTAACAATAACTTAGAATCTTCTACGTATTGGGATATCTGCTTACTCTCTTTATAAGTAGTAACCCGAAGTTAATACTTGTAGTCTCAATGATTTACCCATCAAAAAAGAAACAGAAGGAAGGAAAACTGAAGATGGTGAAGAAAAGAAGAGAATGAGGCACAAAGGCAGGGAAAGAAGGAAGAAAAAGATGAAGAGAAATTAATCAGCAATGTTATATTAAGACCTTGAATACATTAGGCCTCTACAAACTGTATCTATAAGCATTCCAAAATCTAAAAACATACCATTTACACTATTCAGGCACCAAGACTTTCACTGATAATATCTTCCCATAGCTTACCTTCCTTCTGGGTGCCCCACTCTAATCTAAGTATTTTATCTACATTTCTCATTTAGTCCTTATAACAAAATAGTAGAGTCCTTACACATAGATAAGAAAACTGGAAAATAACACTCAAAATAACCATGTTTTGCTCCTTTTTATGTATTCTTTCTTAGAAGGGAAATAAAACATGAAAATACTAACCTCATAAACCAACTCCATAACTTTAATACAATCTAATTACAAAAGACTTAAATATAAAGAATTGTTTTCTTAAAGGGCCAATTAATAAGGATTTTAAGCTTTTCAGATCATATGATTTCAATAGCAACTACTCAACACTGCCAATTGTAACATCAAAGCAGACATACACAATACATAAAGGAGCCAGGGGACAGTGGAACATGCCTTTAAGCCTAGCACTCTGGGACACTAAAGCAGGAGGATTGCAAGCTCAAGCTCAGCCTAGATAACTTAATGACTTAGCAAGGTCAGAATTTTCTGACATTCAATTTAGGAATAAAACTTTTTATTATCAACTTATTCAAACTTTCAACAATGTAATCTTGGTAGAGCCAATAGTGTGCAAAATATAATTACACTATCTCTTTTAACGTCAGAGGAACAGTCTCAGTAAAGATTCACTTCTTCATTCTATAAAGGGAAGAATTTTTCAGACAATTTCCCTAAGTTACCATACCTTGGTTAATTTTATATAGCTAGCATGAATAAAATTATCATCCAAAGCCTACACTGTCTAAATAATATTAGAACTGAAGAAGCTACTGAACCAGTACAATTATCATTGCTATAAAATAAACAGGCACTGATTTTCAAGTTTAGAATTCAGGCACATTCAAAATGTGTCAAATATACTTTATTTGTTCGTGAAAATTTACTCCATTATTTTAAAAAGCCACTATCTTAAAGAGTATAAATAGCCTTTCAGTTTAAACTTTCAAATCATTTTACGCTATATAAAATTAAATGAGTAAGGTAAAAGGCTATAAATAAATGTATAAAGCTATTTACCTAGCTACATTTTATAAATTCTTTCCACCTCATTCCTCCTATAATAATTATATTTAATCAGGAAAGCTCCACGTAGCTGGGGATTTAGTTCAGTGGTATAAGCACCCGCCTGGCAAGTGTGAGGTTGTGAGTTCAAACCCTGGTACCACCAAAAAAAAAAAAGAAAGAAAGCTCTAACTAGGATTTTCTTTATCTTTAATGTCAGCCAGGCTCAGAAGAATTACCACAAAAGCCCCTACAGATATAAAACAAACAAAATTATTAGCAAAACTAACTGTAAAATTATTTACTGTAAATGACTGTCATCTTTATGTTATCATAAACTTAGTCAAATACGTTTTTATTTAACAACATACTTATTTTTCTGACTCACTGTATTCAAAACCTAGCAGATGACATAAGACAAGATCAAACCCAAGATACCATTTAGATTTTTGGATTTCTTTATAATTTATAACACTTTCTTTATAATTTATAACACTTTGTAAAAGCTATAAAAGGTGGCATAATTATTTAAAGTGATTATACTGTTTCATTACTACAACATGAAAGCTACAATTTGAGAGCCTGCAAGCCCTATTTTGTGTGTGTTAGATTTCAAAGGCACTAACAGTTTTTATACTGCTTTGTTCTTCCAAAAGAATTTATCCTAAAGAAGACTGTAAAGCTTCATGACATGTTCATTTTATTCCTGTCATCTGTTAATAGAACCCATCAAAACAATATGCTAAAGCATTTCCATCCAATTATTTCTAAATAAACATGTCCGTAAGACCTACCTAAAGATTGTCCTTTCCATACAAATATCCAGTTAAGATTCCCATGAGTCACTGCACATTATATTAATTTAATCTCTGACTGACAATGGGTATTTATTCAATTCAGAGTTTATTTAAATCTCTTTTTCTTCTCTTTCTATCTTTAAGTCAAGCTGCTATTCATGAGAATTTAAGGGCTGGGGATTTAGCTCAGCGGCATAAGTGCCTGCTTTGCAAGCACGTGGTCCTGAGTTCCATCCCTGGTACCAAAAAAAAAAAAAAAAAAGAATTTCAGTTCTTGGTGAGTTGGCACCATGCACAGGCCACAGGGAGGACAGCCAGACACCAGCTCCTTCCTGTTAACACCATTCACAGGCCACAGGGAGAAGAACAAGAAGCCAGCCACTTCTTGTGAGTTGGTGCCATGCACAAGGCCAACAGAGGCTCACCGTGCATGGGCTGGGAGACAAGAAAAGCCAGGGTTCCCCCCACGCCCACCCCTTAAGACCAGTTGATCTGGAGAAATGCAGGCTGCAATGATAGCTGTTAAAGTAAATTACAACTTAATGCTTACAGTGTTTAATGTTTCATTGACACTGCAGGCCTAAAGCCAGTAGTCCAATCATCTATTTGGAGGATGACAATACACAGTATGGCCTCTATGGGGGACCTCCTTCTGAAGGTGGTGGCCATTGTTGATTCCCTATTATCTTGTTTGGAAGTGCTGTATCATTTTCATTGTTTGGTTTGGTTTGGTTCTGTTTTGTTTAATTTTGTTATATCAGATGGCATGGGCAGCTATTTCAAAAATAGCAAGATATATTATAGGAGCTACTTTGGATTTGCTGTTGCCTTGTTTTGAAGTTTTGCATTACATTTATTGTTTTGTTTTTGTCTCTTCTGTTCTGTTTTGTTTGATTTTCCTATGTCTGTTGGTATGGGCAACTATTTGGAAGACAAGAGGCATTATAGCAGCCATTGTTAATTTCCTGTTATCTTGTTTTGAAACCTTGTATCACACCTTGTTTTGAAACCTTGTATCCTATTATCTTGTTTTGACTGGCTTTATTCTGTTTTATTTTGCTTGGTTTTATTCTTTTTAAAATAAAATTAAAAGAAAAAAAGAATTTTAGTTTTTTCATAGAGAAAAACATGTTTCCTAATTCTGTTAGCTAGGATTAAATAGGAAATATGATCTCATCTGAAGAACTAATGCTTGAATAAAGCAAAAAAGAGAATAATTTCCTACTGTTTATCAAATGACTATCTACACCTTCAAGTTCAGTCAGGAAAGAGAGGAAAAAAAGCAACATAAAGGAGGTATTTCACCTATTTCATTGGAACATAGTCGACTAGAGATGAGCTCAGGAAAAGTATAAAATTCCAAAAGGGAAATTAACTGCTTGCAAATGGAAGAAAAGTAATAGATTTCAAATTAAAAACTCTATTTAAAAACAGCAAGAAACCTAATTTTAGTCTTCAGTCCACTTTCTAGTGATGAAGAGAGACCCAGATATAAAGCCATAGCTGGGCTCAGGATCCAACTCTTCTTCCATGTTAATAGAAAGTCTACACACAAACAATCACCAGCCACTCATCTTTCTCTTTCTCCAGTCATCTTCTACCTTCCTCTTTCTCATTCCAACCAGACACAATGCCCTTCTGCAGCTTCTTCAACATACCAGGCATGACAGAACCTTAGGACTTTTGTAGTTGCTTTTCCTTTAGTCTAGAATCCTGCACCTACTCACCCCCTCCAAACTCCTTAACTTCCTAACCACAGCCATCTCGTCTCTCCCTCATTCCCTTCAAGCATGAAACATAATCAACACAATATGACTTTAATAACCATTCTAAAATTGCAACCCCCTCACCACTGCAATAAACATTTCCTATTCTCCTTCCCGATTTTTCTTTTTTAATATCTACATCAGTATTCATTACACTATACATTTATTTGTTTACTGTGTTTGTCCCATTAGAATGTAAATTCCATGAAGTTAAAGATTTTTGCACATTTTGTTCATGACTGTATGCACAGAATCTAGAACAGCAGATAGTCATGGATTCCCTATTCCATCCTTGAAATTCTGATTCACTGGATCTGGACTGGCATCCAACAACAGCATGTGTAAAACTCTAGGATATAAAATGACTAAAATGTGAAAAATGGAAATACAGGTAATACAAAAGAGAGAGAGATGAAAATTTGCTAAAAGGATGTACTTCTTAGAACCAGTAGCATCATAATGGTAACCTACATTAATCATAAATAACTTTGAATAGTCTATTTTTAAAGTATTTTTAAAACAATGAACTGTCTGCCATATGAGTAATTAGTAAATAGTGCATGTAGCATGTACACAAAAAAGTTATTCACTGTTCATCAGAAATTCAAATATAATGGATGTCCTATACTTTTGTGTGTTGAGTCTGGCATCACTCCTTGCATCTCTTCCTAACAGAAGAGCCAGAATGATTTAGTTAAAACATAAATCAGATCATGTTATTTTATTCAACTCTCTCCTTTGCCAACATTCTCTCTATTTCATTCAGGTAAAAACAAAAGCCCTCAAAATCATTCACCAAATCATACATCTAGCCAGTTCTTCCCCCACCTCTTGCTCCAAACCCTATTAATTTTCACTATTTCTTACTGCTTTCTCCTAAAATATTCCACTATATCTTATTTCTAATTTTCATTGTCTCTTCTTCCTCTAGAAGCCACATGCACCTTCTCACTATTTCTTGACGCATAAGCTAACATGTTCCTACCTATTAGATTTTCACTAGCCATTCCTTCTCTCTAACATGCTTTTCCCCTCCTAGAGTCAGACAACATATTCTCACTTCCTTCTGCTCAAATGTTCACTCTACTTTAAAGTGTAAACCCACCATCACTCTCAAATACTTTTCCCCTTTTTATCCCGTTATTTTTATCACCTTCTCAAATACTATTTAACTTAATTATGATATTCAGTATTTATTTATTGTAAGCTCCATAAGGGCATCAATGTCCTCATATACCTAGAAGAGTAAAAATTAACTATCTATTGAATGAATGAAATAATGAATGAATGAGAAATCTCCATTTGTTCATCTGCAGAATATCAGGTTGGTTACTATATGATCCCAAGGACCCTCCTAAGCTTTAACATTCTACAACTTAATAAAATTCCTTTTTTAAATATTTTCTATACAAATATTTTGTTACAAGAATCAAAACTAAGTAACATACACAAACTTTAAAATATTCTGATATTTAAGGAGTCATAAATTTCCGTGCAGTTTATGCCTAACTAACTCATCTCCCCCAAGAAAATCCTATGTAATCTTCATTTTTCTGTTGATCTCAATTGGGTGGGGGGAAAATTCATGGAAGAAAAAAATCTATGGCAATGATGGGCCGCTATATAAAATATGATAGAAAATAGATATGATAGACATCTAAAAGTTTAAAAATGAAGCAATATGTTACTAAAAAGCTAATCAAAAAGGAGAATAATTTTTAAACCTGCTTACAAGCAACATTAGGTACATTATGGTTTCATTTTTAAAAGAACTCCATAAGGATTTTGTGTTTACTTTTTCCTTTTCTGACCAAAATAAACAGGATTATCTTCAACAAGATAAAACTGCCTTCAGTACCACACTCTTATTTGGTAAGTAACAGGGGAAAATAAATTAGGAGTAAAATACCTAAATTAAAAAAAGAAAAATCTTAAATCCTTGGCCTGCATAATTTTTTTCAAACTTTAATGCTCTTAGTAAGTAATCTTCAAATACTGAGAAAGTTAGAAAGCCTTTCATTACCATAGTAATACTTTCAAAAACGCAGAAAAAGATGCTCATAGATAAGTAAGCCCTAAAAATAACAGCCATCTTATTTGTGACAATGACTATTTTTTGTTGCCAAAATCTAAGCCTGGGAACCTAGAAACCTAACTAAACAAGAATCTTTCCCAAAACAGATAAAGTATTACACCAAAGGTAATAAAAAAAACACCAGGAATTCCTTAAGAATGTCCTTAACTAAACTGCAAAATAGAGAATAACATTTAAATTCTGAGAGCAGATCTTGCAAAGAAAACAGGAATTAGGTACTAAAAGAGCACGTGATCTATCCTCGGAACAAAACCATGCAGTCAACCAGCCGGTTTTGAAGGGATAGCTCCATATGCTCTGCTCTTCCCAGAATAACCTTTCTAGCTTTGCCTACTGAGAACAAAGGTCCTCCTAACTCACAAGGAAATGGGAGTAGGGGAATAGTTTACTGAGGGAAAAAAACTGAAAGGGAAAGTGAATTGGTGTGAACCTAGTTAAGATAGAAGGGAAAATTAGTTTTAAAAAGGAATTGTAAAAGGAAAAGATCTGGATAGGAAAGAATGAATGAATAAAAGAATCTAGTTAATATATAATTAGGGTAACTTTTCTCTTTCTAACACAAAAGCAAGTTCAGCAACCTCCTTGATCAAAGTAAGAGAATAAATTACTGGCCGCAAGCTGCACTTCACCAAAAGAAATTTTAAAAGTAGGCCAGAGGGTACTGAGAAGAAGACATCAGCTTCTGTAGAGCAATTCAAAAACAAAATCGCTATTGTTTCTAACTGCAAGTCACAAAGCATAATGCTTTCTACCTAAAACCACACAGAAAACATGGAAGGGAAGCTTTTTACCTATCTGAAAATTATCTTAATACAGTATTTTATTTTATCGTATTAGATGAACATAATGTGTGAATCTATGTCCTTGTAGAGAAGGATGAGCAAGTAAAGAAAAATTCCTAGTAGAAGATTTGCTTTAGGGTTTAGTTTAATATTTTTTACTTATATCATATACCTGATTTTGAAAACCTATATCTTTCATTTTAATAATCAATGCTAAGTTCCTTATTCAGCATACTGAATTACTCTTATAAAAAATACCACACAGATATATACACATGTCTCAAATCAATACTAATATGTTAGTGGTTTGAGATTTCAGTAAGCTATGTAATCACAGATTGCTTCTAGAATGAACCAGTGAAATGAATAATTGAATCATACTCAAATATATATAACTATGTACCTATTATCCAGTTAAAAATAAAGTTCAAAAACTATTTTTAAATTCTCAAGGCACTATTATAATTATTACCCCCAAAATGATGCTACAAAAATATCATTATCTAAGGCTAGATAAAATATAATTATGTAATTTCAATTAAATCACTATTGCAATATGTAGGACATGTCCAAGAATGATGCAACATTTTAAGGGAAAATAATAGATCTTTTTTAAAATACTAACATCTAACTCAAAGTTCACAAACAGTTAATTATCTTTCCAAGTGGTTGCAAAAAAAATTGATTAATGAAAAAAATTGCTGTTGCTTCATACCATATAAATCACAAAAGTAATTACTATTTTAGAGGCTTCTTCAAAAATGATATATTAAAGGCATAACAGAATATATAAAGAAGTAAACCAGTATTTGTATGATTCAATAGGTGGGTGATTACAGAAGTTAATATCCTTAATGAGCCTCTGTTTTTTAACCTGTAAAATAAAGATTAAGGGCATAGCCTGTTTAAAAAACAAGGAGGAGGAAGAGATTTTCAGACCAAAAAAATGAGAGATGTACTTTACAGAATTTTTGTCAAGAATATGAAATAGTCCACATTTGTGAAACTCACATCAGGCAACTATAACATAAACTTTGAGAATAAAATTACCCTACATATGCACTTATTTTATCTTATCTTTATTTAAGGGCAAAAATCACATTTAGTTTAAGGTTTTATATTAGATTACAACATAGACTTATAGAGGCTAGGCCTACAGATGTCCACAGGTAACTGAAACACAATAAAGCTTAGAATCTCTGCCTTCGTTTTAGGTCAGATCCCTGCTAAGCACTACATATAGTGTATCAATAGTTTAAGAAGTTTTGGCCTAAAATCTAGTAATACAAAGTTTATTACCCTCAATTTACCTAATCTAGTCATTCTCTTTTAAGATTGATGCAAGGCTTGCTAAGACATTCACCACCTACCAAATTTGAAGTGTCCTATTCCAGACTCACCCACAGCAATGCCTAGAAGTCCCCAGTCACTGCCCTAAACCTGCAATCACCTCAATTCCACAAAAGCGAAGCTCTGCAGATCAACCCATGATGAGGCCATCCCTTCCCCCATCCCCAAGCAGAGGTAATCACCTCATGGAAAGAAGACTTCTGAGGTAGGACAGAAAAACTAAAGACTTGTAGAAAGAAAGCAAGGAAAACCACAATTTTTAAAACTACACTTTCAAGAAAAATTGCAGGTTCACAATACAAAACTTATTTGAATTTATAATGTCTTTTTTCCTTCCAGGAAACTCAAAAAAAAAATTCCTAAGGGTCTGGAAGATATATAATAACAGACCATAAATTGGGCCCCTGCTTTGAGCTGTAAATTGCCCTTCTTCCTACAGACTTCCATCCTCAAGAGCAATATTGCTAAGTGGCCAGCAAATCTCTAAACCTCAAATACATGCAAATCGATTGCACTCTAGCCAGCCCACCAAATGAATAGCCCAATGGACAATAGAAATACACATTCTAGATCAGCCATCCTAAAGATACACCAAAGAGCTCATAAAACTCCCAACCCTAGACTATAATGTGCCTTTCTCTTGGGTGTACTTTTAAATTTTTTTTTTTTTTTTTTTTTTTTTTTTTTGTCTTTTTTTGAGACGGGATCTCACTATACAGTTCAGGCTGGCCTTGAGCTCACTTTGTAGCCCAGGCTGGTCTCGAACTCACAGCGAGCCTCCCATCTCAGCCTCCCGAGTGCTGGGATTACAGGCATGAGCTACCACAGCCGGTGGGTGTACTTTTTAAAATCTGCCTAATAAGTTCCTTTATAATTCTCACTAATGCATCTTTTTAAAATTTTTTTAAATTTTAAAAAGAAAAAATAAAAGTGATGATACAGAATTTCAAAACAGAAGATGATTAACAATGGTTAATACATTGCATATTCTTGTCTTCAAAGTAGTTGTTCAGATTACCAGAAGTACGCATGAAAAAATTAATCAAACAATGAAAGCACAAACCATTCTTTTTCTTGGGCTAACAGAGATTAGTAGTATAATTATCTATTGTATATCTATCTACCAATAGACATATGATAGATATATATCTATTTTTATAAGATATATAATTATACATATATGGATTATATATATATAATCTAGATACGTAATCTTTCCCCTATCCTAGTTGTTTCTTCCCTTTTTAGCGGTTTCCTCCTCTTTCACTTTCACAATCTCTATTGTACATTTTGGATCTCACTAACTTCTTTAGTTTTTTTTATAATAGGTAGACAACATGATGTTCACCTATGCAAGTCTGAAGCATTTTACCCATGAGCACAATCTCAAGTTGCACCCATTTACCTTCAGAAGCCTCAAGATTATCCTTCTTTATAGCTGAGTAGCTTTCCATTGCAATATATATATTGTGATGCAATATATATGATGCAATTTCCATTATATATATATATATATATATATATATATATATATATATCACATCTTTCTTATCATTCTGCGGTTGAAAGGCAAGCTACCCCTGCTTTTTTCTGGGTTCCTGTATAATACTCCAATACATGGAGTATTGTTCTCTCTCCTTTGACTTTCAGTCTATGAATTTCCTTGTGAGTTAAAGGTGTTTCTTGTCTACAACACACTGATGAATTTTGTTTCTTGACCCACTCTGTATGTGTTTCTCTTTATTGGTGAATTAAGGCCATCTACATTAATGGTTATGACTGATACATACTAGCTTGCTTTGTCATGTTATTTTCCTGCAGTTGGTTCCCAACTTTTCCCTTCTTTTAATTGCTTGCTCTGCTTGGTGATTTCTTTTTGTTATTCTTGGAATTGTGGTCATTTTTATCTGTTTCTAAAGTAACTTTCAGTTTTCTTTGTAGGGTTGGTTTGGTGGTCTTGAATTTCTTCAGTTGTTCTATGTCATGAAAGTATCTTATTTCTCCATTAATTTTGAAAGATAGTTTTTCAGGGACATCAATCTGCATGGGAAGTTGTTTTCTTTCTGGATTTGAAATACTTCAACCTCTTCTTGGCTTTCCTTTATAGGTGATCTGTTTATTTTCTCTAACAGCTTTTAATGGGTCAGGCACATGGGTTTCTCCAGACCCATGCAGTTACACAGAGGATTCCCCCAGTGGCAGCAGGTATGCAGAGGCACAGCTGCTTTTTCTCCCAGCCTGGGCAGCAATACATGCAGGACATGGCTGGCTGCTCCTCCTGGCCTGTGCAACTATACCAAGACTCCATCTATGGTGGTGGGCACGTGCAGCGTGGCTGGTTCTCATTAGTACATCTTGATAATTCTTTTTCTGTGATGAAAGGCAGTGAACCCAGAACTACCCTATTGTAATGGGGGGGGGGGGCATCTCTTTGGGGAACTTTCTCAGACCCTCTCCTATTACAAAACCATTAGGACTTCTCCAGAGCTGCCTTCCAGAAGCAGTCTTAGGATAATGATCAACCAGGCCAGAGCCTGACCAAGACTATCTACTTTGCCAGCTATGTAAACTCTGGTCCTTGCCTTTGTTGCCCTTTTCTATGAGGCTCCAGAGCTGCTGTCAGCACCTGGAAGACAGTGGTTGACCTCTTTATTTGTCCTTCCCAGCATGTTCACGCTGATTAAAGCTCCTGCATGCTCTGTTCCTTAATCGGTGTTTTGGAACGGCAGACTCAATCCTGGTCTATGGGGATTTCTGGAGCCAGAGCTTTCCCCCTAAAACTCTAGTAAAAAATTCAATGTGAAAAATAACCTCTACTCAGGAATTAGATTTAGAGATTTTGATATAGTAGCCAATTTGTAAGTTATATACTTATATATATTACACATAGTCAATAATGTAGTTAAGAAAATAAACAGTCATATCAAGCCTAGATGATATCTGTCCAGGGCAAAGTGAATCAACTATTGATTACAACAGATAGTAAACAACAAGAAAAGCAATTTATAATATTTTGCTTCCTATTTTGTTGTTTTGTTGTAGTTGTACAGCAATCTGTGTTTCTGTGCTAAATCATATGCATGATACTATGGGGTAACACACATAACAGCCAGTTACTTAACCCTGACTATAACAGTCAGACATTACCAACACTTTTACACATGCAGTGTCTCTATTTTTCACAAAAACTCTGTAACATAGATGTTATTATTATTATTACACATTTCCACAGCTGAGGAATCTGAGCTCTCAAGGTCAAGTACCTGGCCCAAATTCACATAGCTAATAAGTGAAGAATTGGGGTGCAAATTCAGGTTTTCCCATATTCAAAGCCTACACTTTTTCTACCCAAAATATCCAAACATAGCTAGCTGTGGACCAGAATCACCTGGGGAGCTTGTTAGCAAAACTGATGGTCAAATCCTAGACCTAAAAATACCAATTCCCAGAGATTCTGATTTATTTAACAAGCTCCCAAGTGACTCTTACACAGCAAGCTGGCACTGATCCTAGAAGTAGCATTTAAAAGCCACTGTACTACCTTCAACTGCCTCCTCCATTTTCCATTAGGTTTAGTCATTGGAAACTGGAATTATAAATTCTTGGATATCAAGCTTTAGATTCAAGTAAGTGAGCAAGTGATTCAAGTGAGAGAGTGAGATTTTCCAATCAACTTTAGATTGGAAAATTCATTTGGTAAATGGCATTACCACCTTTTCATTCTCCAGCAAAACCTAGAAGTCATCTTCAATACCTTCTTCCCTTCTACTTGATCTCTTAAATCACTATTTTCCTTGACCTTTTTACTACTAACCAGGGGACATCATCATCTGTGGTTACTGTTGATTGCTACACACCACTAACCACTACCCCCTCCCTCCTTTTTAGACAGAGTTCACCTCCAATTTAAAGATTCTATACTTGCCCAGCCTACCTTATAGCTAAAACACGGTCATGAGATCCAACCCTGATCAGAGAAAGCTTTCTTCCCTAACAAAAAAAGATACTACACACATGCCTTTTGTTTTTTTTCTTTACAACTGAAGTAGCCATCTTGCAACTATAAAGAATAAACAAAGGGGAATGCAGAGATGTCACTTGAGCCCTGATATACTTGACACGCTTTTAGAGCAATGCTGTAACTTCCAAACTTGTTATATGACGTCATAAAGCCTATTTTAAAACCAATTTTAGTTAATAATTCAACTAGCTGGGTATTACAACAGCAAGAATCTGATTTGCTCTTCAATATCACCACAAATTTTACTTTTGAAAAGCAGAGATTTTTTATCATGAATTATTCATTAGTACAAAACTTTCTAAGGTATCCCAATGACCACAGAACAAAATTCAAAACCCTTTATATGTATTATATATATTTACCATCTCTCTGATCATGTAACAAAAACTAGAATCAAAGTGGATCAAAGAACTAAATGGTAAAACAAAAACACCTAACCTTCTGGCAGGTAAAATATGCAAAACTCTTGAAGTCATAGGATGGACAAGGACATTCTGAACAGAACCCAGGTTGCATAGGCAATAGCACCACGAATCAATAAATAGAATCATATCAAATTTAAAAAGCTTCTGAGCAGCAAAAGAAACAACCAATTGAATGAAAAGACAATCAATATAATAGGAAAAAAGTATCAATTAATTATTCCTCAGACAGAAGACTAATATCTAGAATACACAAAGAACTCATATTAGACACCCCAAAATAAAAGACATAATCAAGGGGCTGGGGATTTAGCTCAGTGGCATAAGCACCTGCCTTGCAAGCAGGAGGTCGTGAGTTTGATCCCTGGTACCGATAAAAAAAAAAAAAGACATAATCAAAAACTAGGCAACTGAAATGAATAGATACTTCATAGAAGTACAAATGGCCAATAAATACATGAAGAAATGTTCAACATCACTAGTCATTAAAGAAATGCAAATTAAAATGACACTGAGTTTCCATCTTACCCTAGAAATAACAGCCATCATGGAAAAATAAAATAACTAATGCTGGAGAGGCTGCAGGGAAAAAAGAACACTTTTACATTATTGGTGGGAATGTAAACCAGTACAGCCACTATGGAAATCAGTATCAAGATTCCTCAAAAAAACTAAACTAAATATTTCATTTAATTCAGCTATTCCTCTTCTAATGTTTTCCAGTAAAAATTAAATATATTGCAGTGATGCATGCATACCTATGTTTATAGCAGCACAATTCATAATAGTTAAATCTTGGAAGCAGCCTATATGTCCATTAACAGATGAATGAAGAAAATGTGGTATTTACGTACAGTGGTATACTACTCTGCCATAAAGGATACTCTTAAGGCACTTGTAAAATAGATGCACTTTGAGACCATAATTTTCAGTGAAATAAATCAGATACACAAACTTAAATATAGCATGGTTTCTCTTATATGAAAACCCTAATTATAAATAAAGAGCAAAATAAAAAAATAGATAATAAGTAGGGAGATTTTTCTCATTTGGGAAAGGGATCAAGAGATGGTGGGAGGAATGAGAAAAGGGGGTGATAAAAGAATTAAGATGTTTTATGTATATATACTAACACCACAAAAGAAAAGTAAACATGTACTGCAAACAAGTACTGACAAAAATAAAAAATTAAATAAAACATCCTACTAGTTGCTAAATGAGAATCATATAGGCAATACATAATCTTACAAAATGCTGCATATATGTATATACCAATTCATCTCTACTTTTATGATTAAAATTACTTCTGAACTTCTATGTCAGCCAGTAAATTTACCAGCTTCGTTTTAGTTCAATAAAAACAGTTGGGAACTACAGAGCCATGAGATACTACTTCATACCCAAGAGGATGACTATAATCAAAAAACTTTTAGTGATGATATGGAGAAACAGAAATCTTCATATACTGAAATATAAGTGGCATAGCCACATTAGAAACATTTGTCAATTTCTCAAACAATTAAACATAGTTTTTTTATGACCTAGCAATTCTACTGACAAACGAACTAAAATACATGTCCACACAAACAATGTACACAAATGTTCACAGCAGTATTATCCATAATAGCCAAAAAGTGGAAACAATCCAAATGTCAATTGATGAAATTAATAAACAGTATGTGGTATATACAATAGATATCAATAAAAAAGAAATGAAATACTGAAATACACAGTAGTCCTCTCTTTCCATCATTTCACTTTTTGTAGTTTCAATTACCCGTGATCAACTGGAGTTCAAAAATAGTAAATGGAAAATTCTAGAAATAGTTAATTTATGCACACTGTCTGAATGGAATGCTGAGACCTCCCATCATCCTATCCCCCCACCCATTTACTCCCCTTGGACCTCAAATCATTGCTTGGTCCAGCATATCCATGCTACCCACCCAACCTACTTAGTCACCATCTGGTTATTCAATCAATTGTAGCTACATCACAGTACATACATTCAAGAAACTTCTATTTTACTTAATAATGACCTCCAAGTACAAAAGTAGTGACACTGGAAACACATATATACCAAAGAAAAGCTATCAAGTGCTTCTTTTAGATGAAAAGGCTAAAGTTCTTGACCTAAGGGATGAAAAAAAAACATGATACACTAGAGTTGCTAAGATCTACTTGTGACTCCCCTTGAATGCAGAACAATTGCTGTGACTTTCGAATATTATTTCCTTAAACTAATAAGTAGAGCTAACTAGTATTTCCTTCTCTTTTCAGTTGGCTCTAAGCATTGCAAATAAGACTAGCCAAAGTACTTGTATATAAACTCTAAATCCATCAGACAGTCTCCTGTTTCCTCCCATAGTATTCTCTGTAGAAGATACAGGCACAGCAAGATGGTAGAACAAGTCAGCTCCAAGAATGTCAACTGGGTATGAGCCTCAAGGTAAAGAAGCTATGACTCTCCAGGGCACAAAAGTTTGCATATCAGAAACTAAAGCAACAGCCACCAAAAACAATTCAGTTACTATTTTAATTGAATTATGCAAATTTGATCATTCTGCATATTTTTATCTCTGCATTTTGCAGAGATGCTTTTCTCACTACTTGACTAGTCAGTTCAAGTCACTCACATAATTCCTGCCATCCTCACTGTCACTCATCCCTGAACCACCCCCTGCTTCACAAGATGACAAATTCTGGGAGAGGCCTAGAATTAAGGCCTTTGCCTGTACTTCCTCGTGAGGATTGGACTTAGGACCCCTTGGCTGCTCTTAACTTGGACTATGTCTTGGTGTCTTTACTCTCGCAATGGGTTGCATTGCAGGTGGTATATTGGAATTAACTTGCTAGGATTCCAATAATGTCTCAATAGGATTACAAATATAACTTTTTGGATTGTGAGGAAGACTGGAAAAGGGATTACAATACTTGGATGACTATACTCTATATTTGGGATTACAATAGAAAAGAAACCATGCTAGTTTTGCTATCACGTTCAAACTATAAAATCTACAGCAATCATGTGATTAGTGCTTAGTTAAGATGGAAAAGTCACTAGATTATAGGATTTCACACTATCTACAGTTTAAGGCATCCCATTCAGGAATCTTGTAACATCATCGGAGGATAAGGATAGACTACTATACCATAGACAACCTTGAAAGCATTGTGTAAACTGCAAAAAACCAATTGCAATAGATCATCTGTTAAATGATTCTTATGATGCACTGAATGGTCTGTCCCCTCAAATTCTTTTGTTGAAATCTTAACCCCCAATATGAAAGCAATAGTAGATAAAAGGTAGAGCCTTTCAGAAAAAATTAGGTCATAAAGATTAAGGCCTCATAAATGGGATTAAAGCCCTTATGAAAGGAACCCCAGAGAGCTGTCTCACTCTTTCCATCATGTTATAATACAAGAAAGCAATGTTTAAACTAGGAAGCAGGTTCTTAACCAGACACCAGGCCCCCAGCCCTTTGATCACTGGACTTCCCAGCCTCCAAAACTGAGAAATAAAAAATTTTGATATCTAAGCCACCCACTCTATGGTAATTTGTTACAAAGACCCAACCTAATAAAATTCCATTAATATGAAATGTCTAAAATAGGCAAATCTATAAAGAGATAAAGTAAATTAGCAGCCGCCTAGGGCTGGGGTATATGGGGAAATTGAGGGGTAACAGCTAAGGGAGGTGAGGCTTCTTTTCGGGGTAATAAGAATGCTCTAAGATTAATGGTGATGAAGGCAAAACTCTGAAAAAATACTAAGTCACTGAATTATACTGTTCAGAAAGATGAATTCTGTAATTATTGAGTTATTCCTCAATAGTTATTTTTTTAAAACTTAAGAACTACACTCAAGCATAACAAATAGCATAGCTTAAGCAAAAGCACAGATTACTTATTAATAAGTAAAACAGTATATGCTGAAAAGCATTTTGCTTTTCTATCTTTTGCTTTGCTCTGTTTTATTTTGTTTTGTTGAGATGGGGTCTAACCATATAGTTCAAGTTGGTCCTAAACTCACTATGTAAAACCACGCTGCCCTTAAACTTGCAGCAATTCTCCTACTGCAGTCTCCCAAGTGCTGGGAGTACAGGTTTGCTCTTCTATCTTGACCAAAAGATGATACAAAAAGTTGAACACATTTGTGAATTTTCATAAGCCAGGTAGGTTCTGTATACTGAACTTGAAAACATACATATTATTTTTCAAATGCACTGAGAAAAATCTATTTTACTCAACTCAGTTGTAGTCAATAAACCTTGAATGGAGATCATCTTTGACCTTTTTCTCTCCTCTTTCATTTCCAATTCATAAACATGACCTGTCATTCTACCTCCAGTTCCATCTTTAGTGCCAACATCCCAGTTAAAGATATCACCATACTTTCCTCCTTATGCTAATTTTATAGCCTGGATTGGTCTCCCGTATCCAATGTAATAGCCCCTACTGCCATCCTCTATAAAACAGCAAAATAATTTTTAAGTAAATCTGATCCCATTGCCTTCAGGATAAACACCAAATTCTAAAATTCTTAACATGATCTTCAAAGCCTCCCTCTTACACTGACTGCCAACTCACTAGTCTTTTGGCATCTCTTCCTCCCTATACATACTCCTTTACACTTGGAGTTTTCTGGCACAAAAGACCTAACTCTCCACAAGCTTTCATTCCATTGAGGGAGAGTTTCACTAAAGATGAACAAAAAATAAATAAAAAGAACTAGGGGCACTGGTAATTATTACCATAAAAATGTAAGAGCGTGTGATATCATAAGAAATAATGGTGATTGTGGGAAGGCAGATGTAATTCATACTATTCCCTGGAGAAGTCTTCTTTCCACCCTCAGATTAGGATCAGCACCTTGTTTATATGTTCTTATGACAAAGGAATTTCTCCTTTCTGGCACTTAGCAGAGACATAAATAACTTGAACTGTCTGCCTTCTTCTTTACCATTCTATCCAAAATTCCTACCGCAAGTCTGACATATAGTAGGTAATTAATAAACACACTTTAAAAGAATGCCTGGGGTTTGCAGTTTCACAAACTAAATCATAAAACCACAGATTCTCTGATGCAATCAGTTACAGGAATCTACCCAACTCTGCCAAAACTAAAACCAACAGTCATCAAGACAAACAAGAAAGGTATGTGCCCCTCCCTATTCCATGAGGCTCAGTAATACCCTCTGCCACCTTTGATTTACTACTACCTATGTCATGTCTTTGCTATGCTTCATAAGACACGTTTAAGTAACAGCTGGCTTCCATCATCCCTATCTAAGCATGTATAAAAATACAACCTCATTTTATATTATCACAATGGCAAACATGAAAATATCAGAGCCCTAACGTCAGGACTATAAAAAAAAAGTAGAGCCTTGCAGGGGATTTTATCAGAGGCAAATATCAACTTACTCCAGTCCCATTTATAGCACTTGTTTCCAAGCAAGTCTATTCTTTCCTATTATTTCCTCTTCTAGACTCTCTAGATTCTTAAATTTTCCTTTTTCTTTAATTATAACATCCTTCGGCAACATGAAACCAACCTCTTTTTTCTCCACTATAAAACAACTTCTACCAGACTACTTTTCCAAAGATGTGATACTCAAAACATGTCTTGCTTATAATGGGGAAACGGTTTTCAAAAAACTGGAATTCACAAGCTCCATTGAGTGATTTTTGTAAAGACAAAACTGGGAACAAATCAAGCTGAGCAACTCTCACTAAAGAGAAAGATAAAAAAACAAGCAATAGTAAGATTTGCCTCATAAGTACTTGGTTAAATGCCTGTGAATAAGTGTCTAGGGAAAAGTTCTACTCCAATATTACTGCTAACATCCCTCTTGTTCTAAATATCCTCTCCACCCCCGTTTCACCTCCCATCAAAGGGGTCTGATCCTTCTTTTGAAACTTAATCCTTTCAAAAAGAAAAGAGACTAGTAGTCTCACTAAAAAGCCTCTCTACTATTAAAGAAAAAAACAAGTACACAAATTTTCCCAAATGTCCTTCCCCTGGATAGGTGCCACCCTTAGTCATGCACAGCTGGTGTTTGCGCACTAAAATACTCCATTCATAAACAAGCTCCCTCTATCCTATTTTCACTGGCATCTATTAATTTTCAGGTTGTCCTTATCATGATAAAATTTTTATTATGTGTAGCTTTTGGAAATAACCATTCGTCTCAATATTCATTTTATCCTCACACAAGTTTTTAATTCTGTGTAGAAGTTCTAAAAGAACAAAGATAACCACTATTTTAAGCCAAGGAAAATAAGTGAATTGCCTCACAACAGGAAAACAACAAAGCTAATGTGCAACACCAATGTGCAAATTGAAAATTAAAAGCCAATGTCATTTTTAAACTACATATTAACAACTCAGATTCCACAACCTTAAAATGTACAAATAGTTAGAAGACCACTTTCTCAAATTTAACCTACTTTCACAGGTGATCTTACTGACAATAAATGCCGCTACAATCTGATGACACCCAAATTTAAATCCCCAGCCCCAACCTCTCAGCAGAGTACTGGACTTAATATATTTACTGATAATATATTTACTGAGGGCATTCAGAATTTAACATGTATAAAAAAGAACTGATTTTAACTCCCAATCTCTCCTTCAGAAGTGTTCTGTATCTTAGAAAATACTACTACCACTCACACAGTTGCTAAAACTAAAGAACCAAAAAGGAAATTAAAATCTAACATATACTACAACATGCATGAACTCTGAAAATTTTCTGCTGTAAAATAATCCAGACACAAAAAAATAAATAGGATTCCATATCTATAAGATATCTAGAATAGTTTAATTCATAGAGAAAGAAAATAGACTGGTGGTTATTCAGGACCTAAGGATAATCAGGGAAAGGAGGCACGTTCACTGCATACTGTACACATGCTGATGGGATGATGAAAAAGTCCTGCGCATGCTAATGGCGATGGTGGTATAATCATGTGAATGTACTTAATGCCAATGAACAGTACTTTTTAAATAGTTAAAATACCAAATGCACACAAAATTTTTGGTGGTACTATAAATTGAAGTACTGATTCTAAATTGAAAATATTTTTGGAACCTAAGAATTTCCCACTAACTCCACCACTACTGATGTAGCTATTGTCTTTGGCCTAGATTCTTGCATTAGCCATTAGCTGGTCTCCCTGTTTTCACTTCTATTTCCCTATAGTCTATTCTCTATCACAGACTTTTAAGGAGTGAATTAGAACATGTCATCAAAAATCCACTACATTATTCCTAGAAAAAAAAATTCCAAATTTCTGCTCTGGCTTCAAAGTTCTGCATGACATGCACCTGTCTACTTCTCCCCTCGTCACATTGATCTTCTTCCTGTTCTTCAAATAATCCAAGTTGATTCTACCTTAGGGATTTTGTTCTTTCTGGAGCCCAGCTTCTCAATTTATTCAGATTTCTGCTCAAATGTCATTTCTTCAGAGAGCCCATGACAGACAACCTAACAAAAAGAGCATCTCCTATCACTTTCTATTTTCTTTTTTTATTGTCTTACTATTGTCTAAAAAACAGATGCATCATGCCTCTTCTGCTAGACTGTAAAGACCTTAAAGGCACAAACTTTTACCACTACATCTGTACAATCTACAAAATGCCTAGCATGTGGTAAGTATTCAGTAAATTCTTGAACAAATAATCAAAATTATCCTTATTTGCAGAACCACAGAATTTTATTCCTTTGATATTTATTTCATACGACAGACTTTACTAGACATTAAAAGCAAGTATGTCATTTTGAAGCAACCAAGAAGAAGCTTCAATTATTCAACTTCTTATTTTGCTTTCAGAGTCAGGCTGAGATCTCAAAAATAGAAAAAAAAACCCAGCCAGGTGTGGTGATGAACACTTGTAATCCAGAAGTTTGGAAGGCTAAAGTTGCAGGATCACAAGCTCAAATTTCACCTACAGAACTTAATGAGATCTTAAAGATAAGATAGATAGACAGACAGACAGACAGACAGACAGATGGATAGATAAGCTGGGGATATATCACAATGCAAAGACCATGGGTTCAATCCCTAATACTGCCAAAATAAATAAAGGAACAAATAATGTAATTGGTCTAACATATAACATGTACCTCTTGTATCACTGTGAATTTCACCTCAATTTTTAAAGTTAACTAATTTAAAAACATTCCTTCATCAAACCAAGCAACTCCCCAGAATTACTGCTCAGAGATTCACTAGTTCCCCACTAAAAAAAAATGGAAGAAACTAACAAGATAAGGACTTTCAGAGATAACCAGAAACATAAAGCCTTCCCTATTTAGCTACAGACTAGTCATTTCAGATGTACTATTAGATATCTATAAAATTTGAATATTTAATTGCCATAATTGCTCACAAATGCTTTTAACTTTTATGTCTCTGACACCATCACTTAACCCACATTTCATTTGGCAGTGGTATGATAAAATAACAGCCATGTCTTAATTTCTACAACAAGTCTTCCTCCAACATTAGGCAGAGAAATGAAAATTAAACATTTGTTACTCTGTTGCATATATAAGCACAGAGGCCAACAGACAAAATCACAAACCAATGAAATTATGCCCATCTAGAATGATAATTTCATTGATGTTTCTTGGCCAGGATTCTCTTCAGCTGAAAGGAATGTTTTAAATTGCCTAATAGAAAAATGACACAATATTCTATTCTCCCTTAAGTAACTATATTTTGAATCATTTTGTAAAGAAAATGCTTATATAAAGAATAGATCGGACATGTTGGTCATCTTTAGCCACCCAAATAGCCCAAGGACAAAACTAGCAAGTTGGTCAGTTTCCATGGTGACTGGCAAAGAGGCCCATCGCACTTCAGATAACATTCCAGCACAAATTTGAGGGCAAATCTGGGTTTACAGAAGCCTTATGCTTTCTGTTTTATGCACAGAAAAAAATCAAAATAGAGAGCAACCTTATCTCCATGCAGAGGATCTAGACTGCCTTCAAAGACTACCTGAATATTTTCTCTTTAATTCAAGAATGTTACATTGTTTAAGAGCCATAGGCAGCAATCCAACTTGTCATTTATTGCTCATAGAAAAATCCTAGCTTGTTATCTGTCCTGACAGTAATGAAATAATCCTTTAAAGCAACAGTAGGAAAGAGTTCTTCCAGCTCAGGTGAAAAATAGTTGGTTGTACTTTATCATTCCCAGAAGCAGAACACGTTGCCTGTTCTCTTCAAGCAACCATTTAAGACTTTTGCAGAAGTACAAAGAAGACATATGTCCTTTAGGAAGACAAGCTTTCTGAAGAAGCTTCTTAAAAGTAACAGCTAAAAGAACTACTTAAAATAGCACTCCATTCTCTATAAAACCAGTTGATGTGGTTAATTTGGCAAAGCATTTGAGAAATGAAGAAGGAAGCAAGTACATGATGAGAGGTTCAAGCTTATAATTATTCTGTCTTATTATATCAACAATAAATAAAAGCTCTTTAAAAGTGTTCTCCCTTTCATCTGAACACTCACTGACCCATTTCTGTACAGCGACGCTGACCCCAGCCCTTTCACACAGTGCAACTGCCAAAAGTGAACTATCACACGTTCCTGACCAGAAAGAAACAGGCTGGAATGAAATCTGTCATGTGAAATATTTCACAGCCAAAATTAAAGCTTTCAAATGCCACAACTACAAACAATACTGTTCTGATTTCGATCTTATTCTCATAGCCTTCAATCTTATCAAAGCTTGTTTTAAATACTTGCCCAATTCTCTAAATTTTCTAGCATTTAAGAGTAATGTTTTAAACACAATTTTAAATTTTTGCTGTATATGCTTTAACTGAAATAAAAACACTGAATCACGGATGTAAATTCCCTTTTTTAAAAGCTTCTCTAAGTATAATTTTCCCAAAGCAAAAATGATTCCTTGGTAATTTCATAAAGATTTGAGAAAACCCAGTAGCTTATTCAAATCTTTAGAAAATTCTACCAAAGTGCAATCTGTTTTCAATCACTTCACAGAAGTTCACTCAATTCTAATAACGGGACAAGCAATGGTGGCAGAGGATTTAAGCTGCAGCCCCGACTTCATGGAAGTCATGGTGATTCTAATGACAAAGATCAATATCTGAACCAAAAGAAAAGGAAGTAACATTATTTGATGCCACTAAGAAGACTTCACAGAAAAAGTGACAAGGAAATGTGAGACCTCAAAAACAATAGAAGCTGGGGAAAAAGGAAAGAAAAACAATCAGTAAAAAGGAACAGTACAAGCAAAGTCAAGTACACAACAGAAAATTAGATAAGACCAGCCTTTACAAACCAAGCTAACCAATTTGGGCAGAGACCAGTATGCAGTAACAACTTTTCTCCAAACAAAACAAGGAATCATTATTTTATCCAAAGTAGAACAGACTGGGCAAGAAAAAGGTCATGGAAAACTCAAGTCAAAGATGATAAAATTCTTACTTAGATGTGTGCAAGATAGATAACTATACTACTAATTCTCTGTTAGTTCATCAAAAAGGACAGTTTGTGCTGTCATTGTTTGATTATTTTTATGCCTACATCTTGTAAGATAATGCACAATGTTAACTAGTGTTGATTTCTTGCTGTTTTTTTAAATTCTGTATTATTTCTATCTTTTTATTTTGCTTTTTTAAAATAAAAAAATAAAATTCTTATATAGGTTCATGATAATGAAAAAAAATATTTCTCAGATTTAAGAAGTAAATGTGTAGTGGCTGATAAAAGTAGAGAGATGGAAGAGATTACAGCCAACGAGAAGGTCAAGATTTCAAGGTTTCTGATATTCCTATCACAAGTGAGGTCTATGTCCCCTCCCTTTGAGTCTGGGAAGATGTGTGACTACTTCAAGCAAGAATCTAGCTTGACAACCAAGACTAGATCACAAAATCCACACTACTACCTCATTATTAGCTCACAAAAACCCACACAACTACCTCATTATTTATTAAAACTCAAACCATTAGCATTCTCAGTCACTGTGGCAAAGTCCACACAGCATGTGGCAGCCATATAAGGGCACATCAATCAACAATCCCAGTTGAACCCAGCCTTCAACTCATTCCAGTTCAGGTGTGAGTAAAGAGCCTCCAGATAAACTCCAGCCCCTCACCATGCGAGACTCCCCAGCTGCAGTTCCAAATGTTCCACAAGACAGCCTTTCCTGCTGCTCATAAATTCCTGTCCCCACAGAATCTATAAACATAATAAAAATGGTTGTGGCTTTACATGACTAAATTTAGAATGGTCTCTTACACATCAATAGATGACTGAAACAGGTAGTAATAACATTTAAGTGAATTATTAAGGAATATAAGAATGGGAAACTTTGTATACAAAAAAAATTAGGCAAGTTCCATTTAGATCATTTAACACATTCCTAGTGGCTCAACATACCAGAGGTCCATGCATGGCTGTTCTATTGGGCAGCTTGTACCACTGGTGGTACAAACAGATTGCTATGGTTGATACCTTGCATCAACTTGAGAAGTTTAAAGGTTTAACTAAGAGACTCAGCAAGGAGCCAGGGTCTTTGTAAACATCCTCTTCCTGTGCAAGAGGAGGGCACAGAAGGTGTGAGTGCTACAGGAGGGTGTGGGTGACCTGCTTACAATATAAGGGAGGAGAAGAGGCTTGTTTTCCCTGCTTTTGCTCTGGCTGCTTTTGCTGGCTGCTGCATTGAAGTGTTGCCTCTGTGTCATGCCACCCTGCTTTGGAGCTAGCTGACTACTGACTAAAACCTCCACAAACAGTGAGCTAAATAAACCTTTCCTTCCTTCATTTGTGTGTCAAGTGTTTTGTTCCAGCAACAAGAGAAAAGTAACCAAGACACAGATCTAATGACTTTTCTTTTTACTAAGAAAATTAATAAAAAGTCTATAAATCTAATTCATTGCTTGACTTTGAATAATTATTGCCCAAATATAAAGTAACAGCATTTATATTAATTCAAAAACTATTACAACAATTAAAAAATGTATTTATTTTTTAATTTATTTATATTTATGAATGGTTTACCAAAAATTCTCTATAAGAATGGGAATAAAACAAATTATATCATATACAGGTACAAATTATGTGATCATTACACACATCTAAAATGTACCAATAAAATCTGATTAAGAAATAACAATAATTCTCTAAATTTGAACATGGAAATCCTACAAGTATGTCACTGGTTGTGTATGTAACGTACATTTACAATTGCTATACTACAAATTAGTATTTTTATACCACTGTATAATAATAGTATAAAATGTTCCTGTATTATAATTTTCTTATACCATTTATAACTTTTCCTTAAGGAACTGTCATGTGATGATATCTGATCCGCTAAGTAAATGTCTTTATTTGCATTATTGTAATCAAAGACCCTGAGAAGCAGTAGTACAAGCTGCCCCTTGGGTTGGTCGTGCATGTACCACAGGTGGTTCAAGCCAGCAGGAATGACTGGATTCTAATCAGAGTCATCTGGCAGCAAGACATGCACAAAAGTGGTCCCATTGTGAATGTATTTAATCTAACATATCTAGAAAACATCTAGAAAACACTGACCATATTTAATCTAACATATCTAGAAAAACATCTAGAAAACATCAAATGGAGATACTGAGTAAGCTATTGAAATGAAGGGTCTGGAATTTTAAAAGGAGGTAAAGAGTGAAGAAGCAAAGAGTGGATGCAAAAGGGAAAGAAATAAGATATAGGAAAAAAGTAATATGAAAAGTTGAGAGAGATCAAAAGGGTCAGAGAAAGAAGAATAAATAAAGAATAAGGCCTGGGAAGCCAACAAAACACAAACTCTCTAGGATGTCAGCACTGGTGGTCAACATCAGATGCAGGGAAAATCAAGAAGAATCAAGAAAAAACATTTGGCATACTGTTGGTAACCAAGATAGTAAAACACTGGTGATAAGTCAAATAACAGAAATTAAAAAATAAATAAGAATTGGTTAAACTGACACAGTCCGCACAGGTCACTCTCTAAGTAGGGCTACAAGAAAAGACAACAGGGCCAGAAGCTGCACAATAAGCTGAGGTTAGAGGTCTGCTGATTCATTCACTCGCTCAACAAATATACATTTTCTATTTCTCAGGGTATATGACTAAGATGAGTTAGACCTCGGGAAAGGAATTAGTAAACAGAAACTGAAAATAACAGAAAAAAAATAGTAGGTCAAAGGCCTAGAAGAGACAGGAAACAACGGATGAAGAGCCCAAGTAGAGGTATTTGGACAGATGTCTTTTCCTCTGAGGCAAAAAATAATGATGAGGCAGAAAATTTTAAAAAGAGATGCACTTGATAGGGGCAGAAAACAGTGAAGCAAATTCATCATGCTGAATAGTAAGAAAGACTGTGTGAGGGATAAAGAAGCAGAAATGGGACCGAAGACTTAAGAACATGTGGGAAGACTAGGAAGAGCATCAGTGATAAAGGAGGAGACTGGAGCCAAAGAATCATCAAGTCATACTGACTGCCTGGTACAAACTAGAAGTAATAAACTCCAAAAACAGTCACTCAGATTATAAATTGAGGTGAGGACGAGGGCAGGGCTCATTCAACATGGTATCTCCCATCCTAAGTATAGCACCTTGGACTTTCAGTATGTGTCTGGTGAATGAAGGACTGTGCCTATGTATGAAGGAACAAGAGAAGGTAATTGTTTAGTATCTATTCAGTATGCATTAATTGTGTATGTAGGTATCACAATTATCAGATAGACACAAGAAAATCCATTATGATGAATAGTCCCATTTCTGACTCTAAAAGAAATTCTTCAGTAAATAATTTGCTATAATCACAAAAGTTTTAAGGCCTGGAGTAGTGGTGTATACCTGGTAATCCCAGGACTAGGGAGGTTGAGGCAGGACTGCTGCAAGGTCAAGGCCAGTCCAGGCTACACAGTGAGTTCAGGACCAAACTGAACTGTAAAGCAAAACCCTATTTCAGGGGGAAAAAAAAAAAATCAGTCTTTCTTTTCTCAGTAAGTGTCAAAATTTGTGAATTCAAATGTACTTTATATACAAAATGTATTTCTTACCATGAATTACTTTTGAACTGAGGAACAAAAAGCAAACCAGTGATCTTACAAATGTTCCTCTTGGATCTGACCTCTAGCCCTAGTTTTTCCTCTAGCTTTCAAATAACTGTAAGTACAAATAGTGTAGTTTCTTCCAAAATGGTTAATCACAATACTAAAACTATTTTTCCCTAGGAAATTGATTATATAAGCTTCCAACTTACAATAAAACATTAAAACAGATTAATATATAATCCCTTTATAGCACTGGCATTGAAGAAAATCCCCCAAAGGAGGAGACATAGGAGAAAAGGTGACATAAAAATAGAATTAAGGTGTATTACGTACAGGTACCAACTCCCCATACTGAACCTAATTATTATGTACTGCAAACATATGCTAATATAATTTTTTAAAATTCTAAAGGCCCAATCTTACAAACTTGAATTAAGTAGCTATACATCAGATTTCTTTTTTTTTTTTTTTTTTTTTTTTTTGTCTTTTTGCTTTTTATCGGTACCGGGGATTGAACTCACAACTGCCTGCTTGCAAGGCAGGCGCTTATGCCGCTGAGCTAAATTCCCAGCCCCTACATCAGATTTCTTAAACACAATTGTGAGAAACAAGTTTCATCCATCTTAGTCCAAATTCACATAATATTTCAGAGAATAACAACATAGACTGGTGTTTGCAGTACTGTAACAACTAATATGAGTAGTTCTTTCTAATATTATGAGCATTAACGGTATGACCATGCATATGTATTAGCTGCTTTAATACAACAACTCTTTGAGTTAGAAGAGGCAAAAATCATATAGTTTGCAAGGGATAAAATCATGGGCAGGTCTGCATAATACCAAATATCAAGACTATTAATGTCCATATACATATATATTAATGAACAAATTAACAGTATTAGTAGTAGTAATACAAAATATGTTCTGTTTCAAGACTACTGAACTTTTCAACTTGCTATCAGTTCTAATCAAAACAATTTGTATGGTCCTCATCATTTCATCATACCTCTTGGAACCCACTAATGACAAATACTTAGGAACTACTGTATTTTGAGAGAGAAATCGATGAAAGAAATAGCCAAAGACACACAAACTCTTTGAAGATAATACTGTATCCTTTTACACTTTTAAATTCAATTAAAATTTTAGTTAATGATTCATTCTTCAATGGAAATTAATTAAAATTAGTTCTGCTAAAGTAAAAAAAAAAGTCAACTTTTAAAATTTGAAATACTGCTTATTTTACCTATTTATACTAAAAGTTTATGACTTACTAGAGGTCATCCATTGCACTGTGTACTTCATATATATCATCCCATTTAAATTTTAATTATTTCATTTGCTCAGGAGAAAAAAAGTGTAATTTATATTGAATACTCTTTGGACAATTTATCCAGTACTTGGAACCTGTCATACATGCTTTGTGTGTGTACACGTGTGTATGTGCACACACTCTCTACTTAACATGTTCCAACATTTTTCAAGATCATACTACATGTCATCACTGAACTAGGCACAGAGAAAACAAAATGGAACAAGACTAACATCACTGTCCCTGAAAGGTTCACAGACTAGCAGAAGAGATAAACAAACCTTAATTTATCTGGGGATGGGAAGGAGTTATGCCATGCTCATAGGACAGAGTTATAAGGAAGCAGAGTTTGGTGTTACACATGCTGAATGTGCAATGCTTACAGAATATTCAAGTGGTCACTTACAGGAGAGAGCTACACCAACATGTCTGTGGCCCAGCAGAGATACCCAAGATGGTGGATGTATTTGGAGTCAAGGGTACACAGTAATAATGGGCTATGAGGAAAGATATTTTCAGGGTAGAGTATAAAATGAGATGACAGCTAAGTACAATCATAGAGCATGCCATCTGCTGAGAAAGCAGGCTCAAAAAACAACCAAAAATAGTATGCAGACCATTAAGTCACCCTAGATGCTCTCATTCCACCACACGCTCCTCGGAAAGCTTAGTGAAGTAAATAAAACTTCATACATGCATTTAAGTCATCTATCTTTTTTAGAAAACATTTACTTTGTATTTTGTAAGTCATAGGCATTATGCTAACTGCTGAGTGCAGCCAAGGATGAAGACAAACAAGTTTTCATTGTGTTGTTTCTGAGACAGTGTATCAGGAAGTTGCCCAAGCCTCAAACCCCTGGACTCAAGCAAGCCTCCTGCCTCAGCCTCCTGAGTTGCTGGGACTGCAGGCATATACTATCATATCTGCCCAGAATGTTCTGTGTAGAGATAGGGTCTAGCTACATTTGTCAAGCTATAACTCAGTTCTTAATCATAAGAATTTAGGCAAAACAGGAGCAAAGAACACAGAACCTAGGTTGTCATTCAAATCTTAGCTCTGCCATTTTCTTCCGGGGTGACCTTGGGCAAATTACTTAACTTCTGTGCATTTCTATTTCCTCATTTATAAGAAGTATAACAGTATGTATTCTGATCTGGTTACTCTGAAGAGGAAGTAAGCTAAAAACTACATCATAAGAAGTAAATTATTTCATGTACAGCATTTATTAACAGTGCTTAACACAATAAATTCTCAATAAATGTTATACTGTTTTAAAAATAATTAGAATTAGTATATAACAGCAACAGAAAACATTTCATTAGAAATGTGGTTTATTTCATGGTGAAAGACATGGGTCTAGTTTTAGTCTTTAATAAGTGGAAAGCCAGTTTTCCAGCACCATTAATCAAAGGGGCTCTTTTGTCAAAGATAATGTGGCTGAGTATATCTGGAGTTGTTTCTACATCTTCTAATCTGTTCCATTAATCCTCAGGTCTGTTTTTGTGCCAGTATCATTCTGTTTTTGTCACAGTAGTTTTGTAGTATAGTTTCCAAGTTACAGATTGTGATATCTGTCTTTCCTTTGTTGCTCAGAATTGCCTTTGCTATTCTATGCCTCCTCTGGTTCCAAATGAATTTTAGGATTTGTTTCTCTAATTTTGTGAGATATGGTGTTAGCATTATGATCAGGATTGCATGAAATCTGTATAATAATTTTGGAAGTTTGGCCATTTTTTTTCTCCTTTGGAACTGGGAATCAAATTCAGGACCTTGTGCTTGAGCTATACACCCCACCACCACCCACTTTCATTATATTGGTTCTTCCTACACAAGAGCAATGGATAACTTTCCATTTTCTGATATCCTCTTTAATCTACTTTTTCAGAGTACTGTAATTTGCAATGTAGAAGTCTTTTACTTTCTTATAGATTATTCCTATGTATTTCATTTTTTGGATACTACTATGAAAAATGTTCCTCTAATTTCTCTCTCAATGAGTTTGTTATTGTGTACAGGAAGGCTATTGATTTTTGAGCATTAACTATATCCAGATACACTTCTGAATTTGGTTATCAAATGAGAATTCTTTTGGTGGATTTTTTAGGATGATATAGTATCATGTCATCCACAAATAATGATAGTTTAATTTCATCCCTTCCTATCATTATTTCTTTTATTTCTTTCTCTTGTCTAATTACTCTAATCTTTCCAGAACTATACTGAATAAGAGTGGTAACAGTGGGACATTTGACTGATTCCTAATTTTAGAGTGAAAGGTTTTAGTTTTTGTCCATTTTCAGAGATCTAAATATTAAAACAAAAATTCTTCAGTCTGCTAGAAGATGGAATAGGTAGATACTGATGTAGGCAAAGACTTTATGAATAAAACCCCTATCATACAGGAACTACTACAAGTAACAACTGGGATCTCATCTTATTAAAAAGCTTTTGCTTAGCAAGAGAAACTATCAACACAGTAAAGAGACAACCTACAGTACGGGAAAAAATTTTGGCCAGCTGTTCCTTAGACAAAGAATTACTATCTAGAATACACAAAGAATTTAAAAAATCAGGTATCTCAAATTTAAAGACTCAATCAAAAATGGGTATCTGAAATGAATAGAATAGACACTTCTTCAATAAGCAATAGAAATGGCAAATAAACAGAAGAAAAAATGTTCAAACTCAGTGGTCATTTGAGAGATGCAAATTTTTAAAAAGCTGAGTTTCCATCTCACCCCAAAAGAATGGCTATTATTAAGAAATCAACCAATAACAAATGCTGGCGAGACTATGGGAGGAAGGAACCTTTAACCCATTGTTGGTTGGAGTGTAGATTGGTACAACCACTGTGGAAATCAGTGTGAAGATTTCTCAAAAAACTAAAACTAGAAGTTCCATTTCAACTCAGCTGTTCCCCTCTTGGTATCTTACCAAAAGAATTAAAAGCATCATACTACAGTGATATATGCACACCCCTGTTTATAGCAGCACAGTTTGCAACAGCTAAATACTGGAAACAATCCATATGCCCATCAACCGATGAATGTAGAAAAAAGATTTTTTTATACAATGGAGTATTACATAGTCATAAAGAAGGATAAACTTGACTCATTTTTAGATCAGTGGATGCAATGGACAACCACACTCTTAAGTAAGATAAAAGACACAAAGAAGTAAATACCATGTTGTTTCTCTGGTGTGAGAAACTGAAAGAGTAATAAGGACCAAAATGTATAATAGATATTGTGAAATAAGAAGAAAATATTTAAATGGGAAGGGGCACTGGAAGGGGGGCGGAGGAAAGGAAGGTAAAGGAAAATGAAAAAACAATGAAAAAAGGAAAACAAAGCTTTTGTAAATAAGGAGGGGAAGAGGGGCTGAAGAGAGGGTAGGGTAATGGGGGAAAATAATCTAGATGTATTATGTTCAGATATAAACTTTTTATGATGGAATATGATCATTATATATTCCTAAAATGTACCAATAAATTTAATTTTTAAAAAAATGAAGAAAAAGACTGTAAACTCTCTAGAAACAGCATATCTAACACAGATTGGCTTCTGTAAGTAACCCAGATTAGCTGGCACACAGGAACCACTGAGAATGGTTGAAGGTAGAGGATCTTCAATACTGGCAAGGCTTTCCACTGTGACGCTGAACAAGTGACTAAGGTGATTCCAATAAAGAGCAACCTGCATCATGGACTGGAAGAATTTTGATCATAGGCAGGTAGGAAAGAGGTCATTGCAGTGGTGTGCTAATCTGAGTTCTTCAAAGCAGGAATTTCATGGCTCATTCAGTTTTGTGTCTTCCAAACTAACATACTGCCTGGGACAGAGGAGGAACTCAGTAACTGCCTAAGACAAATAAATGAATTGCCAAAATGAAGCCTTAATTAAAGTTGAAATAGTCAAAAGCTACAAAGTGGAAAAATGTTGCAGACCCACAGACAAGGATATCTGTTGGCTGATAAAATGTGGCAAGGCAGGGTTGAATCAATAAATGTTATAAAACTACAAATACTATATGGTCCACATTTTTTGTCAGAATCAAATATAATTACTCATGAAAAAAAGACTCCTTTACTCTAGAATAAAAACTACTCATCTTGGGAATATTTACTACTATATTTGATGCTGAATATAACTCATCATCTTAAGATAATTGTTTTCCTTTTATCATTGCTGGCTTATAAAACTTTAAGTATATATCGTGAATCTACTCTACTAGGAAGCTCAGTAAAATCTTATTAAATATTGTTTTTATTAACACTTTATCGTTCACAGAGGAAACTACCATGAAAACCATTTCAGCTACAGACCATCCAAAAATACAGATTCAACACTTATAGCATAAATACATATATTAAAAAATACAGAGTCCACCAAAAGATATATGCATGCTTCAGAGTTCACTGTACTAATAAATGTCTGGAAGCTACCGGTGTCCTTTAAGCACTTCTTATAATTGTACATGCCAAAGGTAACTTGTATTAATCTCATGACATCTCAGTAAATTTAGTATTAAAATAAATAAGAGAGTGTTCTTTTCCTGATATATACATTTTTTTGTATATTTAAATATATAAAACACTTTCATGAAGGTATTCTTAAAAGCCTATGGCTTCTATAGTGTATGTTCAATTTACTTTGCATTCTGTGGGTATCTGGCAATGAGTGTTATAAGTATTCGATATATTTGCTGAATTAAAATGAACTGAATTTAATTGATTTAAGAACCATGCAGAGCTTATCAGTGGCTTCTGACAGACTCATGTTCCATCTCCCAGCTCACTGCTCTTTCACACTATCTATTAAATTTATACTGTAAAAGAATAAGATTCATTATAAAAGCAATTTGAAAAATTAAAAAATATGATTGTCAATATGTTTGACCAATAGAGTAACAGTAAATGTTAACAACTAGTTGGGATACAGTGGGAGCCTGATTTTCAGTGTTTTCTAGCTTCAATGGTTTAAATACACCATGGCCTATTTTGAGCTAAAAACATTGTATATGCCGATTTGCAAAATTCAGCATAAAATTTAACAGTTGGCTCTCAAAAGCCAATACAAGCCAACTCCAGTATACCACTGGGAGAAATATTTATATACAGCATACATCTCTAAATTCTGATTTACAGTACTGTCCATCTGTGTTCCCAAACAAAAGTACAAAAGGTAAGGAGAAAGCAGGGAAAACTCACAGCCCATTCCAATAAGCCTGTACCCTCAAGCCACACAACCATCTTCTTTTCAACCAGGCATGTAGTCTAACCCAGAATTCCTTATACCCAGACCAGTGACATTTAAATACTACTGATCATATATACCAGTCAGTTAAAAATCTATATAGATATTTGAGCACACAGCCTCAATATATGTTAATATATTTATTTATAAATTACATTAGCACTAGTATACTAATAATGCATAAACTAAAAAGCATACACAAAAAACATGAGAAAATTAATATAAACAGAAAATGAAATTTTCCTCCCATACCTCAGTGGACTGTCTTATACACCCTTCTAGCTTTACACAATCTACTTCACAGATTACTAAAGTCAGTATCAAAAATAAAATGAGCTACCATGTGCAAGGCCTTAATCCCAAGCTCAACACATAGAAAAATAATAAAAGAGTAAAAATGTAAATAAAACATTTCCTGGAACTATTTTCCACAGACCAGTGATGACAAATCTTTTAGAGCTTTCAATGATACAAACAGCCTACTGCAGCCCACCTGCTGTAGGTTCACTACCACTGTCCTAGCCCTACAACCTTATCTTACCAGATTTTCCTATTCTGGTGCTGAAAAACAGACACCAACATGCTAAAAAGGAGTGAGAAAAGAGTTTGCAAGGTCTTCAGCAAAGCTGATTTAAGAAGTAGCAAGGCACAGACCCTTTTATATAGGAAATGAATGACTAATTTTAGACTCCTTGAGAATAAATGACCAGACAGGCTCCAAAGACACCATTCTAACTGTAGCTTTTACCACTTAAAAACACACATCATACCATACTTAATGACTGTCCATGGACCTTACCCATCTGCATCCAACCAGTAAACTGAAGGCTAGGAGCCATGAGCTTTCTCCAAAGACAAAATATGCCCTCTAAGTAAGCGTAATAATAAGACCTTAAGTTGGGAAACACAGAACAAACAACCTGCCAGATTCATATAAATCAGGTAGAATAGATTGTTTTGTCAGGCAGTCTTGCGGCAGATCACATTTTCAAAATCTTATTTAGGTCAAACATGCTGCTCCCCAATCAAAAACACTATTAATCAATTATATAAGCTATCTTAAATTTCTCTCTTAAGTATATATAAATTTATTAGATTTATATATAAAGTACAACGTAGTTTGTCATATTACCTTAGAATTACCAAAACATGCTGCTCACATTTCTTAGTTTTCTTCATAATTTCTGCACTAACTTTCTATGAAATGTCAAAAAATGAAAATAAAACAACTTCTTCATCAGCATCGTAAAACATGAGCCAGGGATATATCCCAGTGGCACAAGCACCTGCCTGGCAAGCACAAATCCTGACTTCGATTTCTGATAAAAAAAAAAAGTTTAAGGGTTATATTAAAGACTTTCCTGAAGGAGATTTAACAAACTTGTTTAAAACACTTTAAAAAGACAGTGTTAATGTTTTTGTTGTCAATTTTCTTGTCATATAAACAAGCATTAAAAATCAAGTTATTGTCACCACTGCTGCCTGAAAAAAACAGAAAAAGAAATTTCCCAAGCTAACATCTCATCACAACTAGCAACATTTAATATAAAGGAATCAACACCTTTTTAACTATCTTTTTCATTTTTTTGTTTCCTTAGCACATACTTACTTCACATTGTAACAACCAATGCTTTAGGTAAAATGATTTTTAAAAATTTAAGGACTCACACCTGAAAATTTATCTACCTTCCGACCTACTGAATTTTCCTGTTTCCTCCCTTTCTTAAGGAAGATAGGGACCTTTCCCCAAAGGATTAAGTGTCCTACTTAAAAAAAAAAATCACTAGCTCTTAACATCTTGGCTCAGGAAGGTTGCATACATGTACATCTCTTTTCTTCCAAATTCCACTGAAATGACAAGGAAAAAAAGGTAATTTAAAACTAAACTACTAACTGCTCTAGAAAACAAAAAGTATGCTACCAGCAGGTTAGAAGTTTATTTTTTTTAATTGTGAAAGTGCATTAGTTTATTTATTGTTGCTGGCTGAAATGAAATCATTTTACAGAAAGAATTTCCTTATGATCTTCCGAACTGCCTTCGTGGTGACATAAATTCACATGTTCAGTGGATCACATGTAGTCCAGTATCACCTTCTGAGGTCCTAGGCTAGAGGTTAAAAGAACTCTAACAATACGGATATATCTCAGGGGTGGAGCACTATTCAGCATACGCGGGAGTTCCATCCCCACAGATCCACAGACTCAAACTTTAGCATCAAATAACCTACAAAGATGATTAAAACACAGACCACAGAGTTGCATCCCATGCCTTCTGATCTGCAGGGCTAGGGTAAGGTTTCAGGTATAGGTCCTAAGTTCCCAGGTGCTGCTGATTCTGCCAGTCAGAGGACCACATTATGAGAACCATATTAAATAAAGATCATCAAAAATGGTTCTTATTAACCCTTCTCAGCATCCTTGGAGAGTTTAAAGAGGACAGAAAAACCATTTTTTGCAGAGGCAAATGAAATATATTAAACAGTTCTGGAAAACTAGAAAAAATCATTTCTCAATTAAAAATTAATTTTTCAGAGGGCTAAACAACTAAAATCCAATATAGCACTGTGAACAGGTCTAAGGCATCTTGAAAATCACAGCAAATACAAAGAATTACAGAATAGAGAGAAAAAGTAACAAGCATAAGACATCAATTCTACCTAATAGGTTTCTGGAGAAAAAACAAACACATCATCCAAAAAAAATCAATGAACAGAAATTTTCCCTCAACTGAAAAGGATTCAGTCTTGATACTGCAGGAGCCGTTTCTAAGCAGATAAAATTTTTTACAGTTAACAACTAAGCACAATTTTAGGACAATTTTAAACTTAAAAGCCAGTCAGGTCTGGTGACATTTGCCTGTAATCCCACCTCCTTCAGAAGCTGTGGCCGGATTGTGAGCTTGAGGCCAACCTAGGCAACACAATAAAAGTCATTTTTAAAAAAAACTTGAAATTCATAAAAAAAAAAAAACTAAAAATTTTGAAAAAATGAAATACATGAAATTATAAATGAATCTGCAGCCTAACATCAGATACTTTATTAGCATGCTAAAAGAAAGTGGTATACTGTTTTCAAAATTCACAGAGAAAATTATTTTGAATCTGGAATTACATTTCTCATTAAACTATTAAATATGAACATCTTAGGAATTAAGAACCAAAAAGTTAAACAAAAAAAACTGAGAAATTTTACTTTCTATACATATTATCAAAGTTCAAGTGAGTTTTAGTGAGCTAAAATTAAGGTTTAAGAGTATGTTTTCTTGCCTTCCCTAGCTCCCAGGCGGTCCCCACATTCCTTGATCAGTGGTCCTCCTTCCAGCTTCCAGGTCAACAATGGTGAACTGAATTTCTCTCATATGAAAGCTCTCTGACTTTGACTCTCTTGCTCCCCTCTTTCACTTATAAGGACCCCTCTGATTACACTGAACCTACGCAGATAATGAGATCTTCAATCTCAAGATCTTTTACTTAATCATATAGCAAGTTTCTTGCCATGAAAGGAGATACATGCACAGACTCTAGAAACTAGAATGTTGACATCTTTGGCTGGTCATTATTCTGTCCCACCAAACTACAGAAGGATTCAAGAATGTCTTCCAGGAAAACAAAGTTCAAGAACGAAAACAGATGAAACAACAAAGTAGGCTCCCCATAAAAGAAAGAATTGCAAGGAAATTGAAAAAGAAAAAAGTTGACCTTAATTACAGAATTTTTTCATTCTAGGAGCACAACTTAAGAGAAACATGACTACATTTATTATGCCAAGTAGTACTTATTACTATTAATATTTTCCAATTTTCAGAAATAACAGAATCAAAACACGTAAGTTTCTACATGAGTAGTTCTGGGTTCTGGCAGATTCTGGGCTCCCTAAATCAATATCAGACCTATACAGATATCACACATGATTTTCCCGTATGTGCTATCTACTGAGAACTGAATTGCATGGTAATGGTAGGAAATAAGCTAGAAGCACAGCCACAGCTACACATTTTAAATGATTCTTGCCTATACTTTATAAAATAGGTATAAAGGAAAAATTCAAAACAATCCTGAAAAAAATCTGTGTTTTTACTGATAATTTATGCCAATCCAAATATGTTCACTATTCAATTTTATTTTAAATATCTAGAAAGATAGATGACAACTAACATGACTGGGAAAATGAAAAATGGATATTCCAATTGACTGCAATTAGAATAAAACAAACTTTTAAGTATATACATACAATGTAAATTGTGCCTACTTTTGATCTAGCTTTATTGCCAGGAATCTATATTACAAATATTATTAATTAGCATGTAATTACTACATAACATTCCACTGTACTATTATTAGAATAAGAAGGAAAAAAAGGGAACTAACCTAACTATTTCATCAAAAAGGAACTGATTGAGCCAGGTATGGCAGTGCACACCTATAATCCCACCACTTGGGAGGCTGAGGCTTGAGAATCACTGTGAGTTTAAGACCAGCCTGCGTCACATAGTGAGTACAAGGCCAGTCTGAATTACATAGTGAGACTCTGTCTCAAAACTACAAAAAAGAACCAGAATTCGTTAAATATTTTATGGTCAGCCACTAATGCAGCAGCAATCAAGAATGAGGCATATAATGAAATGACAAAAAAAATGAGGCCTAACACAGAAAGATATATATATACACATACATATAGATCCATATTTTTTAAATTTTTATATGGAGAAGAAAAATTAAGTGGATGTATATAAAGTTACTGCCTACAGTTAACCCTGTGGTATTAAAGGGAGAGTTGTTGAGCCTTTTTTTAATGTTGCACATATTCATTTTGTTTTGTGCTGTTTTGTTTTGAGACAGGGTCTCAAAATGTAGGCCAGGCTGGCCTTGAACTCACAGTGCTCCTGCTCTCTCAGCCTTGCAAGTGCTGGGATTACAGTAGTGCACTACCACAACCGGTTTCTATTTGAATTTTGTTTCAATTAAAGATACTTTTAGAGTATCTTTTCCTTAAAAACAAAACTAACATTTAAAAACTGAACCCAGAATAATCTTCTGTAGATAGTAAATGCTTAAAATTGGTTTAAGATGTGACATCCATATAAGAACATGAAAGAGTTCTCTGGAATACAAAACAAATAATATAAATGCATCATCATTATCATTAAATTAAACAAGTGCTAACATAGTACTTTAAGTTCCTTAAAAATGTGCGACTGAGAGAAATTATACTATACAGCTTCTGAGAAAAAGAAAAATAATATGCTATTTATCACTGCCTTAAAAATATTCTAATGCATTAATATTTCTATTAATACCTACCGAATCATTCGCTGCCAGTGCAAGTGCAAGGTTTACTGAAAAATAAAAAAAGTAATTAAATTTAGTAACTTTCCTTCAGTTAAACTATTGTGCCTTTTAATATTTTTAGTGTAATAACCAAAGCACAGAAATTTTTTATATATCTCCCTTACTTGTAAAGAACAAGAACATGGAGAAAATTCAGAAAATAAAAAGACCAAAAAAAACACCTAATTTTGCAATATAATTGATATACATTTGTCCAAAACTTAAGATTTTAAATAGTCCATTTGTATTGTTGCAATTTTGTTCAAATAATTCATTTTATTTTTTAAAGTTAATGAAATATATAGTTAAATAATTGTCAAAATCACATTTTGTAGAAAAATTATATACCAATTAATAAAAATAGATATAATCTTATTGTCCTTTTTAAATGCTGGTATGACAGGAGTTCCAAGTATCTAATACATAAATTACCCTTATATACAAAAGGCTGGGCCACTGTGCAGAGGTAAGGGAATAAAATGTATTTTCCAAATGCCTATGGCAGCAAATCCCAGAGACATAAAGGAGGAAAACTAGTGTCATTATTTACCCTACAGTAAGTATACAGACATATGAGAAGAGAGATCCTAAAGTAATATATTTCTAAACTTAATAAATAGATACTCATACTTTCTTACAGAACAATAAAGTAAATGTTTTCTTTAAAGTAGTTAAGAGCATACATTTAAGACAAGTTCATTACCACCTACTATATAAATCTGATTAGGTTATTTTAACTGTAAATCTGTTTCCTCCTCTACAAAACAAACAGAATTCCTACTTTACAACTATTGAGGATTAAATGAAACACTCTATGTAAAATACTGATCCTAGAAAAGTGATGCAGAACCTCTTAGAGTTTTTAGTGATACAGATAGCCTATTGCTGCAAGCATGCCATAGGTTCACCATCATTGGCCCAGAGCATGGAACTTGATAAACTCATTCTTATAAAATAATTCTGAATTTCAGATACATATAAACATAATCCAACTTTTAAGCAGAAACCTTAGAGATTAACTGATCTTAAAGTTCAGTTCTTCCTGTGTACGTACAAGAAAATCAGAGACCATGTTTGTACTAATATCAACATTCTAACCCAAAATAACTCTGCACACATATTCAAATAGTAAGTATTTTGAAATAGTTTGGGACAATAATAAATATACACAAAGGAAAGAAACACAATACCAATCAAGTTACATTACTAAGGCTCAGGTATACTAACAAAGCTGTTATAAAAATGTACAGACTAAGCTACTTGGAACACCGAGTATAATGTTAAAAGAAAAGAAATGAAGATGGATATTTCTTAAGCACCTACTATGTGTCATTCACTGTATACTGTCTCATATATTCTCCTATTTAAATGCTTTAACATTCCACAGAAACAGATCATCTTCCAGCTAAAATAAGCAATTTGTTTTTGAAAAAGGGCTAACCTACAGACCCAACAACTAACACTGCACAAAATCCAAAAACTTATACTTATGATCCTGAAAACACTTCCCATTTTCATCCAGTCCAACCAACTACAGAGCATGCAAAAAAGACTCACATCATTGTGTGAGTAAATGAACTTCAATCTTTCAAAAATAGGAAGAAGCAGATTCTAGAATCAAAGACTTTAAAAATAAAGCATCAAATAGATGGTAGCCCCTCAGAAAAGAAAACAAAAATGTGTAGGACATGCATGAATTCGTTAAGAACAAACCACCATTTTTAATAATAATATATGTCAAATACTAATAAGAGTATATCATGAATACAATATTTGCTAAATCTTAATTTCTTCAAAACTCTTCTACAATTCTCTTCAACTTAAAATGAAGAGGGGAGCTGCTGACACTCTATTTGGATTTACAGCTGGCTGTAGTATAATTGTTGTATCTAGAAAGGATAAAACAAGGCTTCCAGTCAACACAAGAGATCTCCCACAACATTCACAGAATCCTGTACCTGGGCTTTCTTATTTCAAAATGTTGACCTCGATGGAACTAAAGAATTTTAATGTAAATATGCTTTATGATTTTAGGTTAATAGTCTAAAAAAAAACTCAAATTTTTAAAAATTTTGTCAGTCTAGAACTAGGCCAAAATTGACAAAGTATATTAAAGATGATCATTTTTAATCAACTGCAAAAAAGGACTGCTTGGTTGCCCTACTAAAATGACTGAAAATTCAATAAAATAAGTGAAAGATATAAGTACTTTATGATAATACAAGTCAAAGAACAAACTTGCAATTACAAGATGAACAAATTCTGCAGACCTAATGTATAACATGTTGAAATTCATTAGAGTAATCTTAAATAGTCTCATCATACATACACACACAAATGTAACTAAATGAAGTTATACATGTTTTGTTTTGGTTTGAGCTTTTCCCAATACTAGAGATTAAACACAAGACCTTGCTCATCTAGACAAGCCCTCAACTACTGAGCTAAATTCTCAGCTTGAGGTGATGGATGCATTAATTAGCTTAATTGTGGAAATCATTCCACAATACACGTATCAAAACATCAAATCCCACACCTTGAATATGCACAATATTTGTCGCTATTCCTCAATAAAGCTGAAAATGTAATTCGATTTACTGCTGGTGATTTTCTCTTTTATATTTACAAGAATAAGTTTTCTAGAAATAAAAAATTTCTTCCAAAATTTTTGGAACTAACTGAAATCCTAACTCTTCCAGTTCTGGTGGCACTTCCACATGTTTTGAAAGAGACAACTATAATCAATAAAAAGGGCTACCAAAAAAAAATCTTTGCTTGTAGTACATTATTATGGTACTAAAAGATAGTAACTATAACAATGTTAAATCTCTCATGCATTTCCAAATCTTAGTTCTATGTTGACTATAGAGACGGTGAAAATGGCATTATGGTTAAATGAAAAGTCATACAAACAAGCTCATTGCAAATATCTAGCTATATGTCCACCAATAAATACTGCAAAAGAACGGAAATAATTTAGTACTAATGTTACTACACGTTTTAAAACTCACAACAATCAGTTGTGGGGGTCACAGGCCTAAGGGGTTAGCTTCTTTAATTTGCTTAACCGTCTCATAAAAGAGGCTTAGGTTTCATACCTAGATAAACTGAAGAGCAGCTAGTCAGACACCTGACCAGTTAAGGAGTAGGCAACTTAGCTCTATAGTTAGTTTTGTCTAACTCCATAATCTAAGTTCCTATTCATGATCAACTCCTAATATTAAGGAACGGTTAGAAACTTCAAAAATACCATACAAAAAAACTATAAGTTCTTAATCAGTATCAGAATATCCTGTAATACCTGCTGTAGTAGACTTTCCAACTCCACCCTTTCCAGAAGCCACAACTATAACTTGTTTAACACCTTCTATGGGTTTCTGCTTTGGAAGTCCTCGGGACATGATTTGTGTTCTTCTCTGTTTTAGGTTCTCACTCTCAGCGCCAGATAACTTCAGAGAAAAAAAAAAAAGAAAGTTTTTCTGCTGTAAAAGTAAAAACAACTCGGGCTTTGCCATTAAGAGGGATTTCTTTTCTAATTCTCATCTCCGCTAGTTCATTCTTTATTATTTATCTACTATCAGTAGGATCACCATTGTAAAAGTACGTTTAAACTGAAATTTGCCAAAACACGCTTAATTTGAAAATTGGAAAATAAGTAAGTTGCCTCTGTATAAAGTCCTGCACGTTTGCCTTCTCTAAAACATATTTACAAACTAACCCCAAATCACAAAAGGGATGTGCAAGACATACACCATTGTTCTAACCATCTTTTTCAGGGCCCGCCACGCCTCATCCTGGACCAATTATAGACCTGTCAGAAAATGGGAAAGTGCAGCCATATAGCTCTCAGTGTAACTCCAAAGGAGGGCAGGAGCCAAGAGAGTTGAGTCCTTTGCAAGTGGCGAACAGGAAACCTGCAGCCGAATCGACCTGCATCGCCAACCCGCCCGCCTCCCTTTGCTCTCTCCGCAGCACCACGGACCTGGCGGCGAAAAACAAATGCTCGGATATCCCTAAGCGACCAAGAGGCCAGAACACTACCCCGAAGCGACATGCCACTAAAGAGTCGCTGCCAAATCCCCATGGCTAGCAAGCCTGCCCTGAGCCTTGCTGGGAAAGCGTCGCGGCGGGCGCGGAGTGATGACGTCACGCGGTGAGCTGTGCTCTGCAGCTTCCCCGGAGACCTGTTTCTTGGGTTACTTCGGCACAGGAGCTCAGTTTTTTTGGTTCTGTATGTAGCTAGGTACAAACATTTGCAGCATTTTACCAAATATTTGAAAAGCATTTTCACATAAAACACCTCATATAATCTTTACAGAAGTGTCAGGGTAGCCAGAAGACTTACTAATATCCTCTTTTTATTAGTAACACAATGTGCCTTTAGAAAGTTTAAAACAGTATTTGACTTAATTTAACAGAAGTTGGAAATGATGGGACTTTTCCATCGTGCACAGTACCGAATATGGTCACATAAACACAACCACTGTTAAAGATTTTAATTTGTTTCCCTGCGTGATCTACAATAAGTCTGGTTTTCACCATTTGTGTTGCTGACAATTCCCTTAAAAAGAGGTCATAGTGCTTTATTAAATTGGAAAAAAGGAAAGCTAAATCTAAAACAGATCTCATGAAGCAAGTTTTGCTCAAAAGAAATTTAAGGGTCAGGGTGTAGCTCAGTGGTAGGGCCATTTTATACCACTGGCAAACTTTTAAGTACTGGGAAGTACCTACGGGGTTTTAAAAAAAAAAGGAGTTACAGTGAGACAGAATTTGAGGGAGGAAGTAGACTTTATCTCGGTGAAAGGAAGGAGGTATTCCTATATACAAAGCAGATGAGAAAGTGAAAGAAATCACTTTAGGAGAAAGAGCTCAAAAACCGATACAAAACGCCTCTCCTGGCAAGAGGATAATTTGGGTGTGGTAAGATTTACCCTGGAATAAACTCCATAATATTTTCTGGGATTGATTATAATTTCCTTCATTTGCTTATTTGTAGGTCTGCTGTTGTATCCAAAATACACCATTCAGTGTATCTAATTTGAATTTTAATTATCTTTTAACCTTATTGGGCATAACAATATCAAAAAATTACTGCAAGACAAAATATTACCAACAAAGTGCATTTTATTTAGTAAGTTCTGAAAAATATTTATTGCTTTTTATCCACCAATTTCACAACCATATTGTTTCATACAACTTTCTTTATCTTACACTAAGTTTGAAAGCTGTCTCTTGTTGTATATCACTTATTTATGACACATTTTTTCAACTACTTTTATTTTAAATTCTTTGGTGCTCAGTTTTTATAAATTGTACAGCAAAAGCTTGTTGATAAGGGGTATAACTGTCAAAATAATCCTTCACTAAAGAAGAAATGCTGAATATTCATTTCTCTCCATGTAACTTTGGGAGTACTTCTTATTCATTTAACAAATATTTATTAAGCAGCCACTATGTGGTAAGCACTATACCAGTCTTAGAAGATTTATCACTGAAACAAACATAATCCTTCCAAAGAATTTACAGTTTAGATCAAAAGAAGGGATAAATTACCAAACAATTGCAGTCTGATGATATGTAAAGGAGAAAAGTGCTCAGTGCTACAGGAGTACAAAGCATTCACTTCAACCCAGAAGTTTTTGAACAGGATAGCATCTAGCCTGCACTGTGAGTGTAGGTAACATGTAGGAGTGAGATGGAAGAATGACTAGAGGGATGTTTTACAGGGATAGGAAATGAACTGCAAATGTATATCTCATAAATGTGTACATTATTATGTCAATTAACAATAGAAGACACAACAACTGCAAATAATCTGCACAGTTTAAAGATAGAGTGAAAAAAGATTTGGATGGAAGTCACAAAGACTGGCCCGATCCTGGAAGGCTTCATATTTCATGTAAAGGTTAAGCAGGAATGTTACCTGATCAAATTTGTGTTTTAGAAGCATCATTATGATCACTGAGTTTGAAAGGGGGGATTTGAGAGTTAAGATCACAGATAAGAAAACATAAAATATTCAGTAATCCAAAAGAAATAGTAAAAGCTTGATTTAACATCTCAGAATTTCATTTCACTTCACTTATCAACAAAATAGATAATACTTACTTGTAGAGTTGTAGTCAGGTTAAATTTAAGATAATGCATGTAGAATGCTTATTATACAATGCACATGGTCAATAAACATTAACTGTTGTGATCATTATTGGTTGCATAGAAGTTTGTTATCGGGTTCTAACCTAGATCCCCAGCTCTTCCAAAGGAGTCAGGTGGCAGAAGTTAAATAAAAAGAGACAAATTGTATGAGTTTTAGGGCTCCAGGAGGGCCAAAATTCTTTAGTTAAAGCTCAGGAATCCAAGGGCTACGACAAAGCATTCTCTGGATTAGTCCTTTTTATTAGGACTAAGACAAAAGACTAATAAATTAAGGAAATGAACAGGACTTGGAGGTCACTTCAAAGACTTCCCCAAGTAGTAGGTTAACCCAATTTAGGAAAACCATCTTATCTCCAAGATAACATTTATGGTAGGATTGAGACTGCAAGAGTGAGATGCTTGCAGCCACAGTTTTGTATACTTAATGTTGGAGCCAAGGTGTCTTCAGCTGTGGCCTTATCTTGCTGGCCTCACAGGCCACTACAGGCCTCAGCCAGGACCAGTGATTCATAGACACTCTGAATCAGCTCCCATCGCCAGGCAAGGGGCGGAGGCCTAGGACAGACTCACAGATAAACATAGAAAGCCAATTAGTAAAATTTAAATCCTTCTCAGAGCTGCTTTGTAGTGGTCTCCAACAGATTGTGACATGGGAACTACCTGAATGGACTGTCATTCCCTGAGAGAGAACATATGATTAAGAACAAGTGAGACTAATGTCTGTAGAATGAATGGATCATTTGTTGTTTCACCATTCAGCTGATTCAAATTTCAGAAAAGTAATAGAGATGCCCATTGTTTCTTCACCAGTGGCCACTTACAGGGCTATTCTCCCTTAGCCCCTAAGACATTTGATCCCACCCCATTACCACTAATTTGATTAAAAATTGATGCACAACAAAAAAAATTGGACCAATCTGATTGTTTCACCAAAGTTCAAAAACGGAAGTAATGTTACTCAATTTGAGATTCTTATTTAACCTCATATGTCAGAAAGGATTTATTTTCTGCTTTTTACACAAAGAAGAAAAAGTCAATGCCAATAAAAAAGAAAGCAGATTATAAGAGATCGTGTGCTTGTGGAAGAAAAGAGAAGTATGTGCAGTAGTTTCCGGGACTTTCTAGTTCTGGTTGTAGTGTGTTTTGAAGTGCAGGCTGGACTTGCCATCAGTAGGTCCACGAGCTTATTTATGTCCATCCAGTAAATTCTCTTCCTGCTGTGGCCTAATATGAGTGGGTTTCTGTGTACTTGTAATTATGCTGACATGTGTGTTTTCATAAATAAAGCAAGACTTTTTTCCTTATATTACATGATATCGTTTTCTGACACAGAAAAATGTCAGAAAGATGTCTGAACTTTTTTTGAGACTAGTTCCCACTAATACAGTGCAGGCCAGCATTGAACTCACTGTGTAGCCCAGGCTGGCATATGATCTTCCTGCCTCGGTCTCTGGAGTACTGAGATTACCATCATGTGCTACTATTTATATTCATTTTTGCCAAAGAGAGATACATTTGACTGCAAACAGCAGAAAACTCTACAGCTGTCTTAACAACCAGGGGTATATTGGTCTTATATCAAAAGTTTAGAGGTAGACCCTAGAAATCTGACATAATAGATCCACAATGTCATCATATTTCAAATTATTTGTATTCCATCCATCATCTTATGTCTTCATTTTGTCCCCTCATAAGATGACCACTGCACCTGCGGGCATCAAAACCATGCTCCTGATAGGAAGAAAATGGAGTGACGAATATAAAGAATTTTCCCCTCTGACTTTTTCACTTGAGACAAGAAGCCCCACATCAATGCCGTACTTATATACACACAGAATTGGCTGGAGAAGCTGAGAAATCCAGCACACAGACTATAAGAAAGCAAGGGAGAAGGTATATAGAAATGGATACTGAGTGAGGCAAATCAATATCTGTCCTAAAGAGACTATATAAGATTTCCTGAGACTATAGGAAATGAAAAGAGTAAGAAGAAAAGTGAGAACTTAAAATGTCTTTCGACCCATTTCATTATCACTTTCAACTATACAGGCTGGAAATCCATATACTAATTTTGTCAGTATTACACACTAACTGTAGACATAGTTCTGGGTTTGTGTGATATAGTTAGAGATAATGTAAGGAAATGGAGACGGGGTTGCTTTTATAGCTGAGGCTACTCCTGTATCCAACTTTGACCATAAATGTGACACCTGGAGATATGGCAGATATGGAAAAGCACAGTGTCGACAAACACAATGGCAAAAGTCAATGGCTAAGTATAATAAAGTGGAGATATAGCAATCAAATGATGTAAAAAAGTTAAGCTGCTGTCCGAGGCCTCTTGTTGTGTGTGATAACTACTAGGTTAAGCCTCTGTTAGTTAGAATTTCTGTTATTCAAACTAAAGTAATCTACGCCTGTTAATACAGTGGCCCCTAAGAAGAAACTCCATGTTCTGTACTTACGCCTCCTCTGCTTATCCAAGATTTAGCCCCAGCAGAAAGGGGCACAACAGAATCCCAAATCTGTTTGGGAGATACAAGAACAAGTGTTTTGTTTAGGCAGACAGGTCTGGGTGAGCCACAAAAGTGGCTGAGAGAAAGCTAATCCCAAAAAGACCTGAAAGTCATGAGCAAGAGAACATTTGGCAGCAATCTGTGTGGTTAGGCAGGTGGCATCTCCATGGATACTGGTTTGAATAGATGATGACCTGAGGATTAAATTCGCCACACTGTAATGACATTTGGATATTACATAAGCTTCCTGTAGCTTAGCTACAGCCCTGGTGGAAACTGTCTATATTGTTTCCACCACCTTGACAGAAATTTTTAAATAAGTGAATACTGATTGAAACGAAGAGGGTTCTTTTAAATGTCTCCTTTGTCTGGGATAATATGTCGTGTTATTTTTCAGAAAGAAAGTGTTTGTAACTGCTATGTTGGCTGTCCCCCTAAAAAAGATCCCGCTTAATTGACCAAGAACTGTCTGAAACTTGATTCCCATGCAGATGAGGGGAGAAGCTTACATCATTTCCTGTCTGTACATCTCTGACTGCCTCATAGTCAACTGAGATCATGCTGTTCACTCCCTTGTGCAACTCATGCGTGAAAACTAAGGTGTCACAGACAATATGTGTCTCTGTTAAATATAGGGAGGGAACAAAGCTCAGTGTCAGTTCCTTTATTTGAAGGTGAGTGCCTAGAAGTGAATCTCTACTACTGTCTGGATATTCACCAAAAAACCTTACATTAGTCCCATCTATAGGACTTGTCTAAATGACACTATTAATTGTTCCTCCTTTGCCTGCCAGTGATATTTACATTCAAAGCCTCTCTGCCCAAGACTTTAAATATGAAACTATCTCTTTGCTAACTTAATATAAACCTACATAATAAAATACGGGATAATTCTGTTTAAGTAATCAGCCTTTCAGCCTAGGAAGTTTGTGGAGTTTCCCATTTTAAAGAATTTCTTGGATTTTCAGTAACTTAGCTCATATAAACCAGCCCTATCAAAGAACTTCCTATGATTAGGAGTATAACTTTTTTCATATGCTTTTTAAAATTTTTATTTAAGGAGAAAAAAGAAAAAAAACAGAAAAAGGGTACAAGTTATACAGAATTTCAGAAAAAATAAACAGTAGGAAATCACTAGTTAATAGATTACATATTTTCATCTTAGAAATAGTTGGTCAACTTAAAAATTAAAGCATATAGAGTGGACATTCAAACAGTGAGACTACAAACAGTTCTATTCGATGATCCAATAAAACTCAGTAATATGGTTACCAATCTTATATACTTAAATATACATGCAGTTATGTCCTTTAGAGCACTTTCTTTTCCTCTCTTTTGTACAATGACAATTACACATTTTGGGTTTTATTACTCCCACTGTTCTTATTACTTTTTTTTTGAAGAGAGTAAAACCAAATGTGACATAACAGGACAGAGTCAGCCAAATCAAAAGGATGGACATAATACATAATGTAAAAACAAAATACAAGGTGATCAACAATGGTTACCATTATGCCTCTTGCTATCTTAAAAAGAATTGTCTATATCATCAGTTATAAAAAAATTGAACAAAACAATAAAGAATAAAACCAATAAAACCAAAACATTGGAGACATTACAGGACTTCAAAAGAAGATAATAGTCAACCAGAATGGGCATCATAATGAATCTTATTGTCTTCATAATTGTTGCCTATACTTTTGAACTTGGTACTATCAAGCAAAACAGAATACGGGAAAATCAGTCAAAACAAGATGGTGAGAGCAATACAGGGTTTCAAATCAAGTTAATAGGAAATCAAAGTGGTTTACTATAATATATCCTGCTATTTTTATTTATTTTCCCATTAATTAAAAGGATAAAAATGAAAAAGTAAATAATAAAAAAAGGAGATTGAGATAAAAGAGGGCATAACAACAAAACAGAGCAGGTCAAAACATAACCATTTAAGCAAAATAGTGTTTCACCACAAGCTAATCCCGACATAAAAGTGGTTACCATAGTGTCTCTTTCCTTGAAATCTTTGAGTATAACTTCGTATACTGTAGCACTAAACATATCAAGACAATGTAAAACCATTCAAGAGAATGACAGTATTACAGGGTATTTAGAATCAACTAACAGAAAATGGACAATGGTTTCTGTATAATCTCCTAGTCTATAACAGTTTTTGTTTATATTATCACATATAATAAAATTCAATAATATACAACATGTTAAGACTGATGGAGACAGAAGAATAAAAGCTCGATGGGACTTCAAAACAAGATGATATTAAATCGGCACTAGCTATTATGATGTCTTGTTTTCTCCAAAATAGCTGTTCCTACCATCTAACCTTCTCTACCTCATTTCTGTTGAGCTCTTTTTCTGTCATTAGTTGTCAGTTTGTCCTCTTTCTGCTCCATTCATTGTGGCCTATCTGCCACTGTTTCTGGAATCTTGGTATTTTTCTTTTTTAGAATATCCTACAGTATTCTCTGTAGAGTTGAATTGGTGGTTGCAAATTCCCCTGGTTCCTCTTTACCCTGGAAGCACCTTGTTTTTCCATCAATTTCTAGGGACAGTTGTGCAGGATATATCAATCTTGGCTGGAGGTTATTATCTTTCAAAGCTTGAATTATTTCCCCCCACGCTCTTCGTGATTTGATGGTTTGTGCCGAGAAGTCGGCTGTAATTCTGATGGGTGTTCCCTTGTAAGTGATCTGTTTCTTGTCTCTGATGGCTCTTAATATTATGTTCTTACATTGTATTTCTGGAATTTTGATTATTATATGTCTGGGTGTAGCTCTGTTTGGGTTGTAGGTGGCTGAGGTACTGTATGCTTCGTACAGCTGAGTATCTTTACCTTTTGCTAAATTAGGGAAATTCTCCTGGATTATTTCTGTGAATAGCTTTTGTAGTCCATTTGTTTGTGTCCCTACTTCTTCTTTTATATTCTTAATTCTTAAGTTATAGATCCTATCATCTTCTAACCTTTGTATTATTGCTGTTTGTTTTTTTCTTTTTAAGAAGTTTTTCATTTCATGCTCCCACATTACAAATCTGTCCTCCAGTTCAGATAATCTATCCTTAGTTTCTTTCAAGCTGTTATGCCACCTTTCGATAGAGTTTTTAGTTTCCTGGTAATCTCTTTGAACCTACTTCACATATTCTATGTTTTCTCTATTTTCTCCATTAAACAATTCTCCCCTCTTTTTCTGTTCTTCCATTCCACCATTTGTTTTTTCTTGGGCGGTGCTTAGCATTTCTCTAACTATTCTATCTATTTCTTGCTTTATTTCGTTAAATACTTCACTTTTGAACTAGTCTATGAGACTCCGGATATATCACTTTTTGTCTATAGGTGCCGTGTCTGATATTGCATGTTTTCTGTCTTCATTCTCCTTTGCATTTACCTTTCCTGGATCAGTGTTCTCAGGATTGGGAACTGAGGACCTTTTCTTATTGCTGTATAATCTTTTTTTTTTGTTCCTTCCATATAAGCGAGTATAGGAGGCCCAGTTTTTTTTCTCTTTGTCTGTTACAGTTTGTTTGAATTGCGCCAGCTAGGTGTTCCCATCCACTGCAGTGTACTAGGGAAACACAGACCTCGGCAGCCTCTGCTGGGTCCACCCCTCCAGATCACCCTACCAAAGGCTTCATTGCTAGGGTGCACCTCCAAGCACTGGGACCTGGTTTGGGCTAGCCTACTGGGTCTTAGTCAGCAGCGTCACCCAGGCCAGGCACTCCCCACCAATCCCACTTGAGAGAGGAATATGCAACTAAAGTCACTGCAGCGTCCTGTTCTGGCTAGTCTGCCCGGTCCCACAATGTCCTCTGTTGGAGCCTCCTAGTCTATGAAAGGGTCCCTGTTCCTCTCACTCACTGCAGGTCGATGCAGGGCTCCCTGCCAGTCCCGTTCTCAACTCCGTTTGGTTCACCAATTCCCGTTCTCAGAGGTTTGGCATCTCTCTCCCTGCTGTGCCGATTGGGACACAGCAACGGAAGCAGGAAATTCCAATCGTGACTTCCTGAGGCACGGGTTCCAGCTTCCGCGCTGAGATTTTATCTGTTCCTGTTATAGCATCAGGATTGCATTTCCAGTTGATTTCTCTCAGCTTAGTTCGTTCTTGGGTCAGCAGGGTATATCTCCCCTTGCTTAGGACTCCTCACACCGCATCATTCCTGGATTCTAAGCTGGCAATCTCAGAGAGCCCCCGTGGCTGCTGTTATCTGTCCACCATGTTCTCCCAGAAGTCCAGGAGTACAACTTTGATATACAATGCATGTGTGAGGGCCTCAATTCCATCCCAGCGTCAAAAAGGAGAAGCAGGTGAAAGAAAGAAGTTGTTCCTTGTTCTTACAAGTGAAAATTTTAAGTGTGTATGTATAATTAGAGTGGGTAGGAATATACCTTCAAATGACAAATCCTTTGTCTCTAAAATATGACTGGATGGGTTTCTAAATGCCAGTAACCAAAGCAGGACAAATCATAAATGATTTAACATTTAAAATTATGATTTATAAGACAATTGAATTATTGGAAAAAAACTCATAGTCTTGCTTTATGGATGAATAGATTAGATTAGATACAGCGATAAAGTTATAAATATACATAATATTTAAAACTACAAAGAAGATCTTATCCTGAAATAGAAGCTACATAAGCAGAATTTGGAAGACGTATTCATCATCCAAGGCAAATACTTGCTGTATGCAGAACCTCAATATTCCCATGCTTTTGCTTTTTTATTTCATTTTCTCTGATACTGAACACATATTCTTTCAGCCAAGTTTTTCCCACCCTTCAATCCTGTCTTAGAGATTAGAAGACTAATTTCTATAAGACTTTGCTAAAACCTTACTTTGTTATGTATTCAGAAGAGAATTTTCCTGTTTGTACTTTAGAAGACAAACCAAGGACAATGGCAAAGCAGAGCCCCATCAAGAAACCAAATCTTTGCTTCACTAAGTTCTACTTTCTACAGGGAAAAAAGATACTGCAATTTTTGTCTATCTTACTATACTGCCAATGTGACAATTTCCTGTATAATTGTGCAGCTTGGATTATATCTTAGTCTGTTTGGGGTTCTGGTAACAAATTCATTTATTAATCATTCCTTCTAGGATTTTCAAGGCATGTATAAAGATACTACACATTATATGTATTTATTTATATATGTATAACATCAATATTCCAGGCACATTTTAAAGCATAATGTTTAGAGCTGAGGATGTATCTCAGTGGTAGAGCACTTGCCTACCATGTGGGAGATTGGGGTTTGATTCTCAACACTGCAAAAACATTAAAAAGTATAAAGTTCATCTTCTTCCTTTCATGCATAGCTCCATTGCTGCTTGAAATACTCCAATTCGTTCAAACCACCCTTACAGGCAGAGAGCATGAATTTCCCACAGCATTTTCTTCTCCAGCTTAACTAAATTACATTTTAAAATAGAATTTTCCTGACCACCCATGATACAAGCTAATGAACTTACTCTCAATCTTATTAAATTCCACTCACTAACCATAACTCATTTCAAACATTATTCAAATCATAACTATGACTCTCCTCTTTTATGCTTTTTCAGTCTTTGCTAGTCTTCAAAACAAATAAAAATGGTTTTGCATAGAAAATGTTCATTTGGGGCTTAACTGTCATAAGTAGTTTAAAAGTTGGTATTTTTACCTGGATAAGAATACAAACAGCTTTTTTATATATCTGATAAAATTTTGATGAATTAAAGACTTTACTTATGTCAATGCCACATTTAATCTCTTTTCCTAACTTCTAATCATGTGCAAAAATTGCTATTTTATTTAGCCAGTGCTATTTCGGTGGGGAAATAAGCTGACAATGCACTACCAGAAATGCAACTTCTAATGATTTCAGTTACCAGTAAAACAAAATCAACAGCATTTGTTGATAGATGGAATTATTCAAATAAAATGTTTTTAAAGATTGTGATTTTTCTCTAACGTATTTTTCTGAAATGCTATCATTTACCACTTTTCCAAGGTGATGTGAGGTGGGGTTCTTTTCCATAACTGGCAAAGGACAAAACTGTGGAAGAAAATAATGTACCTAGTAGTTTGGGTTTGTTTATGATTCGACATGATTGAAAATTCTATTGCAGTTCAGGAGACACAGGTTCAGATAGCTCTGAATTAGTGTCCGAAGAAGGCAGGAACAATGGTAACTTGAATGGACTATTGAAGCCTGAGAAAGAACAGGGGCTAAAAAGAAACAAGAAAATAAAGAACAGAATATACGAACAATGGAGGTGTTCATAGAAGAAGACTTCTGTACCCTCTTGACATACAACTTGAATTCCAGGACACGATGTAAATGTCTTATCATTCCATTCATTCCATAAGTCAGTAGTAACAGGAAGGAGGTAACCAAAGTTCACATTCAAGGTGGCAGCTAGAATAATACATAATTCTTGCTTTCTGATGGCCTCTGGACTCCATTTTTTAAAAACTTTATTTATCTTATTTTAAAGAGAATAAAATCGGGGCTGGGGATTTAGCCCAGCGGCATAAGCACTTGCCTTGCAAGCAGGTGGTCGCGAGTTCGATCCCCGGTACCGATAAAAAAAAAAAAAAAGAATAAAATCAAAGAAAATGAAACAATAAAACCAATCAAAATAAACCAGTATAAGTGATACAGGACTTCAAAACCTTATGAAACCAACAATACTTACCATAATGCCAGAATGGCTGCAGATATCTTCGGACATAGTAAAAATCGAGCAGAACAGAAGAGAATAGAACAGAGATGATAAAAACAAAAGAATGAATACACAATAAAGGACTTCAAAACAAGCCAATAGTAAATCCAAAATGGCTACCATAGTATGTCTTGCTATCTTTCAAATAGTTGCTCATGCCATCAGATTTAACATAATCAGATAAAACAAAAGAAAAACAATGAACATGATATGCTTTACAGGTGGGGATCACCTCCCAATGAGGCCTAGTTTTCTCCCTCCACAGTCCTCGAATGGCACTAACTCAGGAAGAGAGGCTTCAGTGTGGCTGTCCCCCCTCTGCCAGCAGCCCCTGTTTGGTGCCGGTTTCCAGGTGGAGATCACCTCTCAGTGAGGCCTGGTTCTCTCTGAACCCCATTTTGAAAAACTCTTTTAATGGTGCTTTCATCATAATTTTTCTTTTATTTTCTCAGTGTTAAATCATTCCTATTAATTTTTTCTGGGCAATAAGTTGAATTGATATGGCTTGTTACTGGATACCTAAGATTTTTCTCTCTTTTTAAGTATGCTATATGTCATATTAGATAGAACTTACCCACTAGATTCTAAAATGGTCCTAGTAATGTCCACCTTTGATATTCTTACACTTGTATAATCCTCTCCTCATGAAAACAAGTGAGCCAGGGCTTGGGATGTAGCTCAGTAGTAGAGTGCTTGCCTAGCATGCGCAAGGCCCTGAGTTAAATCCCCATTACCACCCTCCCCCAAAAATGTAAATGAGCAAGACCTGTAACTTGCTTCTAACCAACAGAGTACTGCAATGGTGATAAGATGTCCTTTCTATATAACACTGCATGAGACCATAATTTCTATCTTACTAGGAGATCCCCCAGATGGCTTTATGAAACAGGCTGCTGTGATTGGCCCAGGTGGCAAGGAATAGCCAATGGTCAGCAAAATACCGAGGCCCTCAACAAACACCTTGCAAGAAACTACATTCTGCCAATGACGATGTGAGATTGGAATCATATTCTTTCCAGTTGAGATTTCAAATGAGACTCCAGGACTGGCTGACCCTTTGATTACAGACTTGTGAGAGACCATAACGCCAAAGACTCAGGTTATACCCAGTTGCTGACCCACAGAATCTGTAGAAAAATAAATATGTGCATTTTAAACCATTAAATTTGTATTACCTTGTTATAGAAAAACAAATACCTAATATTTAGTAGCCACCTAAAAAATGTTTTTAAGACAGGGTCTCACTGTAGAGTTCAGGTTGGTCTTGAGCTCACTTTGTAATATAGCTGATCCCAAACATGCAATGATCCTCCTGCCTTAGCCTCCCAAATGCTGAGAATACAGGTGTGTGCCACCACAGCTGGCAGTCACTCATATTTTAATCAGACTATACACTCAAGGTACAATTTTTTGTGAGCAATTGTTTTCTGGGGAAAAAAATCACATTTTTATTAAGAAATTAAATATTTGTTTTAATGTGTTTAATTAGTTCTTTATTTTGTTTTGTTTTTTGTTTTTTGTTTTTTTGGCTTGTTTATTGATTGACCCCAGGGCTTTCACAATGACTCATATCCTCAGCCATTTTTATTTTTTATTTTCAGACAAGATCCCAGTAAGTCATTAAGTTGTCCTAGGCTGAGCTCACTCCTGCTTCGCCTCCCAGAATGCTGAGACTACCGACATGTGCCACCCCAGTTGGCTCTTTTGTTAATAATTCACTGAGAACTGTTAACTTGTTAGTTAAGCATCGTGGTGGACTGACAACCAGTAGTCAAGTTGTAACACCCAGCTGAACTGAATTAGCGTGGTGCTGGGTATGGAAGGCCCACCTGAGGGTTATTGCCAACAATATAAAAAGGAGAACTGAACAGGAAGAGCTGATGCTGTTAGTTCTCCTGGAGGAGCTTGTCATGCTGGCTTTCCTGAGATGAACTCAGCTGTTCTCATAGTTATAGGGGCTCAGGACTCATTGTGGTTAACGATGGCTGTTGTTATTCTCACAAGCATTCTGGTCCTTATTTTGAATGTCACTTCTTAGCTCCAGTGCAGATCCCTCAGCCTGCTGGCATAGATCCTTCCTCCTAATGGCACAGACTTTCTAGCTTCTACCACCGACCTTGGGCATTCCCAGCCCAGATCCATGAAACATACTTGCATGAGACATTGTCATGGGCTCTAGGCCTCCAGTTGGACTCATAGCAGGCATTGTCTACAGAATTTAGTTCTAAGACTATCTGCACAGAATCTTCATTTAACTCTATAATTCTCTTTTTTTTCTCCAGCTTTGTTGAAAAGTAAATCACAAAATTTGTGTGTATATGAGTTCATGACTGCTACAAGGTTGGTTGAGTAATTATTGTTAATTCCAACTCTGGGTAAAGAAATAAAACGTTAAATGATCTGTTTTAGAGAAAACTATTGAAAGCAAATAGGTCTCCTAGCAAATAAAATAGACTGTGTAATGCTGAGAAAATAGTATTCCATTATGGCTAGCTACCATAGAAAAAGGACCTGAGGGAAACCACAACATCATGCAGGAAAAACCTAGATTCCAACTCTACTACTTAATTCAGTAAGTGATTCCACATCTAAGCTGATTCTGTAAATCTAAGTTGTGTTAGCTCAACTTAAAAATAATGTTTTACAGCAGTGTCTGCACACCATCCTGAGCCTGGGAGTCTTCAGATCATCCCTCCCACTAGCCAAGGAACTTCCCAGCTTCCTGCCATACTCAACCTGCTCCACAGGTCTTAGGCCTGCCTGATCCACCCCCAGTGACCCTCTCTCAATCTGGGGAACTGGGAAGCCGGAAGTGAGTGTCTGTGCACCATCTCGAGCCACAGGAGTCCAAGATTATTGTTCCCTAATGCTCAAGGAACCTCCCACCTTCCTGCCACACTCAAATGGCCTGCAGGTCTTGGGCCTACCTAGGCCACACAGTGAACTTCTCTCACTCTGGGGAACTGGGCAACCAGAATCCCAGGACCTGAGGACATAGAAGACGATTTCCAACAGGCCCAGGGGAAGACTTGGAACAACACTTGAAACAGGGAAATATAAGAAAATGACAAAACAAAAGACCAAAATACAATCTCAAACCTCCAGCCCATCCCAAGAAAGCTTAGGAGCTATGGAAGCAACTCTGGGAAGCTTTAAAGGAATTCAAACTAGAAATAATCTCCCAGGTAAAAAAAGAAATGATAAAAGTCATGAAAGAAATGCTGAACACATCTAAAGAAGACACAGTTAAAAAATTAGAGAAACAAAACAAAAAGATAGAATCCCTGGATGAACAATATAAGAAACAAACAGAATACATGAAGCAGATTCAAAGAGATATATAGGAAACCAAAGATTCCATTGAAAGTTGTCAAAACCGCCTCAACAAAAGTGAAGATAGAATTTCAGATCTCAAAGGCAAGATTGCAGCTATGAACAAGAAAGGGAACATGTTTTAAAAATAAAAAGGAAGCAGGAAATAACAATTTAATTGCTGCAAGATGATGTTAAGAAAAACAACATAAGATTGATAGAGATAAATACAAAAGAAAGGGACAATACAAAGGATATCAAGAGGATATTTAGAGAAGTAATAGCTGAAAATTTCCCACACATGAGAATGGAAACTGACATCAGGATGAGTAAAGCATATAGGACTCCAAATAGCCATAACCAAAATAAAACTACACCCAGACATATAATAATCACAATCCCAGAAATCCAACGTAAGAATAGAATATTAAAAGCTATCAGAGAGAAAAGACAGATCACCTATAAAGGAAAACCTATCAGATTCACAGCAGACTTCTCAGCACAAACAATAAAGTCAAGAAGAGCATGGAGTGAAGTATTCCAGATCCTAAAGCAAAATGATTTCCAACCTAGACTGATGTACCCTGAAAAAATGTCTTTAAAAATGGATGGATAAATAAGATACTTCCATGACAAAGAGCAGCTGAAGAACTACATGATCACCAAGCCAACCCTGGAAAGAATACTGAAAGACAGCTTAGATACACTTAGGAAAAAAACCACTAAGCAAAGCAGACAATTAAGCAGAACAGAAAGATAAAGGTGCAACAGCAGAAAGACAACATGTCAACAATAAACCAATATATAACAATTATAACCATTAATGTAAATGGTCTCAATGCACCAATTAAAAGAAACAGACTGGCAGAATGGATCAAGAAACAACATGCAACCATACACTGTCTACAAGAAACCCATCTAACCCAAAAGGATACTCACAGACTGAAAGTCAAAGGATGCAAAACAATACTTCATGCAACAGAAAACCAAAAAAAAGTAGGGGTAGCTATTCTGTTTGCAGACAATGTGAACTGCAAAACAAGAGTGATGAGAAGAGATAAAGGAAGTTATTACATACTGGTTAAGGGAAAACTTCAAGAGCAAGAGATAACAATCATAAATGCATATGCACCAAATTCCAGAGCACCCAGTTATACAAAGCAAGTATTAATAGAAATGAAAAATCAAATTAGCAATAACACAATTATAACAGGAGACCTTAACACACCATTGACACCAAAGGACAGATCAACCAGACAGAAAATCAGCAAATACATAACAGAACTGAATCACATCTGTGAGCAAATTGACTGGATAGACATATACAGAGTGTTCCATCCAAAAACATCAGAATACACATTCTTCTCAGCAGTACATGGGTCATTCTCTAAAATAGATCATATATTAGCTCACAGAACATATTTAAATAAACGCAAAAGAGTTGAAATTATCCCAAGCATGTTATCAGATCATAATGCTATGAAATTAGAAATGAATGATAAAAGATACTGCAAAAATCCCACAAACACATGGAAACTGAATAACACACTCTTGAGTAATCAGTGGGTATCAGGGGAAATTAAAGAGGAAATTACACAATACCTACATGCAAACGAAAATACAAATACAACTTACTGGAATCTGTGGGATGCAATGAAAGCCATCCTCAGAGGAAAATTTATTGAACTGAGTTCCCACATTAGGAAAACAGAACGAATACAAATAAATAACCTGATGCTACATCTCAAACATCTAGAAAAAGAAGAGCAAATCAAGCCCAAAGCCAAAAGAAGGGAGGAAATTATAAAAATCAGAGCAAAAATTAATGCAATAAAGACTAAGAAAACAACCCAAAGAATCAATGAATCAAAGAGTTGGTTCTTTGAAAGAATAAATAAAATTGATAAGCCCCTAGTCAACCTTATTTTTAAAAGGGAAGAAAAAGCTCAAATTCATGCAATAAGGAATGAAAAAGGCAAAATTAGTACAGACTCTGTAGAAATACAGAAGGTCGTCAACACCTATTTCAAAAACCTCTACTCTCATAGGTTTGATAACACAGAAGAAATGGACAGATTCCTAGAAACATATGAAGTACCAAAGCTAGATCAAGAACATGTAAAACTGCTGAATAACCCAATTTCTATTAATGAAATTGACAATATAATTAAATCCTTACCTACAAAGAAGAACCAAGGCCCAGACGGATTCACTGTGGAATTCTATAAGAAATAAAAAGAAGACTTAATGCTGACACTCCTCAAACTCTTCAATGAAATCAAAAGGGAAGCAATCCTTTCTAAGTCATACCTAGAAGCAAATATTACTCTAGTACCAAAACCTGAGAAGACTGAACTAAAAAAGAACTACAGGCCAATCTCCCTAATGAATATAGACACAAAAATCCTCAATAAAATTTTGGCAAACATGATGCAGGAAATCATCAAGAAGATTATACACCATGACCAAGTGGGGTTCATCCCACGCATGCAGGGATGTTTCAACATACGTAAAACAAAAAACATAATCCACCATATCAATGAAGCCAAAAGTAAGAATCACATGATCATTTCTAGAGATGCAGAAAAAGCTTTTGATAAGGTCCAACATTCATTCATGATAAGAACCTTACAGAAAATTGGAATAGATGGTCTTTACCTCAATATGATAAAGGCCATCTATGACAAACCAACAGCCAGTATCATTCTAAATAACCAAAAATGAAGGCCTCTTCCTTAAAATCAGGGACAAGACAAGGATGTCCCTTATCACCACTCCTATTCAATATAGTACTGGAAATACTAGCCAGAGCAATTAGACAAGAGAGAGAAATAAAAGGGGTAATGATAGAAAAAGAAGAAGTTAAATTATCATTATTTACAGATGACATGATGCACTACATAGAAGACCCCCAAAACTCCATTGAAAGTCTCATAGATATAATAATTAAATTCAGCAATGTAGCTGAATACAAAGTCAGTACTCAAAAATCAATAGCATTCCTATACACTAACAACAAAATCACTGAGAAATAAGAGAAGCCACACCCTTCACAGTAGCATCCAAAAAAATGAAATACTTAGGAATTAATCTCAACAAAGAAGTGAGAGACCTATACAGGAAAATTATAATACCCTGAAAAAGAAATCAAAGAAGATCTCAGAAAATGGAAAGACATCCTTTGCTCATGGATAGGAAGAATAAATATTGTGAAAATGGCCATTCTGCCAAAACTTTTATACAGATTCAAATGCAATCCCAATAAAAATGCCATCAACATACCTCATAAATCTCAAGAAATCACTCCTAAAATTCATCTGGAGTGAGAAAAGACCTAGAATAGCAAACACAGTTCTAAGCAGCAAAGGCAAGGCAGGAGGCCTCACAATCCCTGATTTGAAGTTATACTACAAAGAAACAGTAGTAAAATCTACATGGTACTGGAATCAAAACAGAGCTGAAGATCAATGGAATCGGTTAGAAGATACAACCACAACTACAAACACACTCAACCACCTTAACTTTGATAAAGGGGCCAAACAGGTTCACTGGGAAGAACGACAGTCTCTTTGATAAATGGTGCTGGAAAAACTGGCTCTCCATATGCTGAAAACTAAAACTAGACCCATGCCTATCACCATCTACAAAATTAAAATCTAAATGGATCAAAGATCTGAATATTAAAACAGAAACACTAAATCTATTGGAAGAAAACTGCGTAAAAACCTTGAAGACAAAAAAACAAAAAAACAAAAAAAAACAAAACTTGAGGACATAGGGGTGGGTAGCTGACTCTCCATATGCCGAAAACTAAAACTACACCCATGCCTATCATCATGTACTAAATTAAAATCTAAATGGATCAAAGATCTAAATATTAAAACAGAAACACTAAATCTGTTGGAAGACAAATTGGGTAAAAACCTTGAAGACATAGGGGTATGTAGAGAATTCATGAACAGAACTCAAACTACACGGGAAATACTTCCCACAATCAATAACTGGGATCATGTCTTATTAAAATGTATGTCAAAATGTATGTAAAATGCATGTCAAAAGAAATCTCCAGCATAGTGAAAAGAAAACCCACAAACTGGGAAAAAAATCTTAGTGAACTCTCCCTCAGACAAAGGGCTTCTGTCCAAAACATCAAAAAATTAAAGAAAATCAGACCCCCAAAATTCAAAGATCCAATCCAAAAATGGGCATCTGAGATCAATACACTCTTCTCAGATGAAGAAATACAAATGGCAAATAAATACATGACTCATTAAAGAAATGCCAGTTCAAACCACACTGAGATCCCATCTCACTCCTGAAAGAATGGCCAGGATCAAGAAAACTACCAACAACAAAAGCTGGAGAGGCTGTGGGGAAAAAAGGAATTCTCCTGCACTGTTGGTGGGAGTGTAGACTGGTGCAACCATTGTGGAGGTCAATCTGGAGATTTCTCAAAAAGCTGGGATTGGAAGTCTCATTTGTTCCTGATATTCCACTCTAGGCATATTCCCAGAAGAACTGAAAACATCGTACCACAGTGATGTATGTGCATCCGTGTTTACAGCAACACAATTTGTAAAGCCACATCTTGGAAACAATGTAAGTGTCCATCACCTGAGTAATGGATAAAAAAAGTTGTGGTATTTTTATACAATGGAGTGCTACTCAGCTATAAAGAATGATCACATTGAGATATTTATAAATAAATGGGCACAGTTTGAGACCATACTCATAAGCAAAAAAATCAAACTCACATGAATAAATACCGTATAGTCTCCCTAGTGTAAGAAATGATAAGAATACATAAAAGTAAGTTGTGACCATGATTCCCCATTATATTGCTTGGAAGCCTTATAATGTTTTCATTCATTAGTTGGAATGGTTTTTATTCTGGGTTGTTTGATTTTATTATCTGTGATGGTATGGACAGCTATTTTGAAGAAAACAAGGCATTATAATAGCTAGTGCTGATTTAATATCCTCTTGTTTTGAAGTCCTAGGAAGCTTTTGTTCTTCTGTCTCCATCAGTTTTATCATGTTGTATCTTATTGGATTTTATTATATGTGATAGTATAAATAATTTTTATGGACAAGGAGATAATATAGTAACCATTGTTCATTTTCTGTTAGTTGGTTTTGAATACCCTGTAATACTTTCATTCTCTTGAATTGCTTTATACTATCTTGTTATGGTTGATACTATAGTGCATGAAGGTATACTCAAATATTTCAAGGAAAGAGACTCTGTGGTAGCTACTGTTACGTCGAGTAGTCTTGTGGTGAAACATGTTGCTTAAATTGTTCTGTTCTGATCTGTTTTGTTATGTCCTCTTTTATCTTAATCTTTTTAAAATAGAATATAATAATAATGTTTTCCAGAAGCCCACAAACATACCTAATGAGCTTCCTTTGAACTGCAGTGAAATCACGTTTTAACTTACCAGGTACTCACATTTTCATTAAAATATTGTTCATGTCTCTATTATGATAGCTCGTAATCTTTCTGCCCTAATTTTATCATTTCTTAGAAGTCTATCTCAAATCCTTTTTCCCATAAAGATGTCTTTATTAATTTCAGCAATGGATCCTTTAACCTTTCTAATGCAGCATGAATTTAAGTTGTCAGCAGTTGCCTTTGTCTTATACATTTAAGTTAGCAAAACCACATTTATCAAGTGTCTCCTATACATCCTGTTTTCAATCACAATTCAGTGTTGCCATTTGATGATCAGATCCATATCATAGTGATAATACAAAATTGTATTATTAGTGCCAGACACATTGGAAAGCATCAAGAGTTACTGACCAAGTTAGATATTATGACAGGTTAGCATCTGCATAGTAGCATTATCAGTACAGTAGAGAGGTTGTAAAATCTGGAATATTATCAGAACTCTGATACTAATGAGTGGTGTTATGTTGTACAAATCAGACAGCTCTTGAATTTATTTCTTCCATGCAATATGAAGCAATTATGCTAAATAGTTTAGGTTTATATTCCAAGTTGATATTGAATCATGATAAAAAATTAAAAGAAATATATGTGTTTAACTTCACATTCTTAAATAATTTTGAAAAATTCAGGGCAATAGTTTAGATATACTTAAGGTAAGAAAAAATAAAAATCATTTTCCTTAAATAGAACAAAATAAAGACTCATGGGATTTCTCACATTTGTCATCATTAGGTCTTAGAAACAGCTTCTATTCTGTCTTTTGAAATTTTTAATTCTTAACTTTTTTATCTTGAAAAGAATAAAACCAAATGAGAAAAAATGGGGTCATTCAAAACAAAAGGATGGAGCACATGATTTAAAACCATAATACAAGGTTACCATGATGTCTCTTGTTATCTTCAATAGAATTGCCCATATAGTCAGGTACAATAAAATTGAACATAGCAGTACAGAACAAAATAAAAAAATAACATTGAAGACATTATAGGACTTCAAAAAAGGATAATAGTCAAACCACAATGGGTATCATAGTGAATCTTATCATCTTCAGAGTAATTGTCTATACTCTCAGACTTGATACTATCAAACAAAACATATTCAAATAAAATCAGTCAAAGCAAGGCAGTGAAAGCAATACAGGTTTTCAGATTAAGTTAATAGGAAATTTAAAATGGTTACCATAGTATATCCTGGGAATAGCAGTCTATACCCTCAAATCTAGTACAAGTAGACAAACTGGAACAGAATATAACCAAACTGAACAGAGCAATGAAAGCAATATGGGTTTCAAACCATGATACAAGATTACCAATGTCCTCTGCCTTCCCTATTTAGACAATTCCTCCCCTTTCACCTTCCCAGGGTACATTGTACATTTTGTATCCCATTAACTCCTTTAGTTTTTAGATTAGGGAGGCAACACTCTATTCACCCAAATAGTTCTAAACCTTTTTACCCCTGAGCATGGTCTCAAGTTGTATCCACTTACCTTCAAGAGCCTCAAAATTTTCCTTCCTATTAGCTGAGTAGTTCTCCACTGCATAAAAGTATTATGTCTTTCCAATCAATCTGCAGCAGATGGGCAAGCTACCCCCACTTTTTTCTGGTTCCCTGTCACATAGAGCATTATTTTCTTATTTTTGACTTTCAGTCCATAAACCCTCTTACAGGTTAAATATACTTCTCATATAGAGCATCTTGATGGACCCTATCTCCTGATCCACTCTGCTATGTTTCTTTTTATTAGTATATCGAGGCCATCCATATTAGCGATTAGGGCCAACCTTCTCTGCCTCATCTATGACATGCTATTTTTCTGCTGTTGGTTGTCTACTTTTTCCTTTCATTCCACTATCTGCTCCATTGAATGAGCCCCCTCTGTTGCTGTTCTTGAAACCATTGACTTTTTCTCTCTCTCTCTCTCTCTAGAATGTTCTTCAGTATTTTTTGTAGGATTGGATTGGTGTTCACAAACTTCCCCAGTTCCTCTTTATCAGGGAAGCATCTTGTTTCGCCATTAACTTACAGAGATAGTTTTGTAGGGTACATCAACTTGGGTTAGAGGTTATTTTTTTCAGGACTTGGAATACTTCACTCCAAGCTCTTCTTGATTTGATGATTTGTGTCAAGAAGTCTGCCGTGATTCTGATGGATTTTCCTTTATAGGTGATCTGTTTCTTTTCTCTGATAGCTTTTGATATTCTGTTCTTGTGTTGAATTTCTGGGATCTTGATTATTATATGTCTGGATGTAGATCTATTTTGGTTATAGCTGCCTGGAGTTCTGCATACCTCATCTATCTGAATATCATTTCCTTTTCCTATGCTTGGGAAGTTTCTTTACATAGCCTTTCTGTAAATAGTCTTTGTATTTCATTTGTGATTACCCCTGTGTCTTCACTCACATTTTTTGTTCTTAAGTTATAGATCCTCTTGTCATCTTCTAGCCTTTGTATTGTTACTTCCTGGTTCCTTGTTATTTTTAAGAGATCCTTCCCTTTGTGATCACACATTACAATTCTTTCTTCAAGCTTAGATAATCTATCTTTAGTTTCTTTCAAGTAGATTTGCCAGCTTTCAATGAAGTTTTTAATTTACTGTTAATCTCTTTGAATCTGGTTCATGTATTGTAGGTTTATTTATATTCTCCATCGAATGTTTCTCTCCTTTTTCTGTGTTCCTCCATTCTTCTATTGAGTGGTATGTAGCATTTTTGTATTATTTTTCTTATAGCTTCCTTTACATGTATTAGTATTTCTGTTTTTAGTTCTTTTATATTGTCACAAAGATAATTCTTTATGTCAGATGCTGCTTTTTCAGACCAAAGGTGTGCAACCCCCGATCTCTTCTCTGTTTGCCTCTCCTGGGCCAGTACTGTTTGGGTTAGAGGCTGGAGACTTCTTTTTGTTTCTTCCTCTTGTCATATTTCTGATTTCTTCCAGGCAAATGAGAATTGGTGGTCCCCAGCACTTCCTGTGTTGGCTACAATTATTCTGCAGCATGCTGTCTAGAGATTGCTGCCTTCTGAGTTTGCTGATGGCCACTGAAGTACAAGCAGGGGTGGGGCAAACTGGCCCCTCCCTTCTGGGCTGGACAACCACTGGGTGTCTTCCCCATGTTAGTGTGTGCCATGCAGATGGGCTGGTTAGGGATAGCTTCAAGGAGACCGTGTCCTTCGATCATGCACAGAGCCAGGACTCAGTCCAAGCAATTCTCACCAATCTGCTCTGCACTAGGAGTGGCTGACTGAAGCCACTGCAGTTCTGGTTCTGAGCTTATCCTACCCAACTCCAAAATGTTGCCTGGCCAATTGCCCATTCCCATGGGAGACTGAGTTTCCCACACTCACTGTGAACCAAGCCAGTGCAGATATCCAAGCCAGTGCTGTTCTCCACTTTGCCACTCCCCTTCGTGACCGTGTCCTCCAGCGGAGGCTCTCGCCCATCCCCAACTTTACCACAACTGCGCATCTTCGGATTCCAGAGGCATTTTGTACACAGTGGGACCAGCTCTGGTGAGAACACATCAGGCTACACCCTTCCATCCATGTTTTTCTTTTCTTTCTTCTTTTCCACACTTTAGTTTCTTCCTGGGTTAAGAGGATCTATCTCCTTCCATCTGGTCTTCTCCAGGATGTTTATTCCAGCATCTGAGCTGTTTCCTCAGAGAGGCTCTTTACTTTGCTGCTTATTGATCCACCATCTTCAATGATCCTCTCCATTCTCAACTTTTCATGATCTAAAGAGTCTGCAATTGTAGTTCCAGGTTCTGCCCAAAACAATGTTGTACAAATGATTTGCAACAAAGGAACTGAAAACATACTCTGGAGAAAAGACAGTTTTTTCAGTAAACAATAGTGATAAAATTGGGTAGCAATATATGGAAAAATGAAAGTAGACCACTACCTCTCACCAACTATAAGAATCAACTTAATGGATTAAAAACTAAACATAATATCTAAAACTATGAAAGTATTAAAATAAAACCAGAAAGTTTCACTTCAGGATATTGGAATGGACAAGAACTTTTTTTCTTTTGACAAGACTTCAGAAGCACAGGAAACAAAAGCAAAAAAAGACAAGGTTAAAAAAAGACAATTAAGGCTAAAAAGCCTCTGTATTGCAAAGGAATCAAACATCAGAATAAAGAGACAACATAAAAATGGGAAAAATATTTGCAAATAATACTATCTGACAAGGGATTGATGGGCAAAACTATTAGGGAACTCTGAAAACTCAATATCCAAATAATAATAATAACCTGATTATAATAATAATAACCTGATTAAAAATTGACAACTAACCTAAATAGTCATTTCCAAAAAGAAGACATAGAAGTATCAAGCAGGAATATAAAAGTGTTCATTACTAATCATCAGAGAAATCTAAGTTGAAACCACTTATAGATTATCACCTCTCTCCAGTAAGAATTGCTATTTCAAAAAGTGAAAGGTAACAAGTGCTATCAAGGATATGGACAAAAGGGAACACATCACACTGTTGGCAAGAATGTAAATTAGTGTAGCCATTATGGAAACATAGCTGTACTTATGAAATATTTACAGAGATTCCTCAAAAAATAAAAATAGAACTACCAGAATACCCAGAAATCTCACATTTAAATATACATCCAAGTCCATTGCAGCACTGTTCACAACAGTCAAGAAAGGAAAAGAATCTAAATTTCTATCAATGGGTGGTTGGATAAAGAAAATGTGGTACATACAGAAAATTAAAAATGAGTTCCAACCATTTGCAATTGGAGATCATCACATCACTTGAAATAGCCTGGGTGAGCCTGCTCACCTCCCTGGTAAGCAACTGTGGCACAGGCAAGCAGTGATCACTCCAGGGAAAGAACCAGCCAGCGTCTCTCAAGATCCATGCCATGTTGGAACTTATGGCACTGGGAAAGCAAGCAATTCACTCACTTCCCTGGTAAACAGCCATAAGCCTATTGGTACATGGGTTGAGAATCAAATATCCCATCCACCCCACCCTCATTAGCAAATGGGAACCAGAGGTCTGAGCATCTCTTTAGAGGTTGACCATATGCAATATAGCAAATATGGGGATTTCCTTCTATCATCTCTTTGAAAGCAAACCTTGTTATTATTGTTTTGCTTTGTTCTGATTAATTGTATTGCTCTATTCAATATTCTGTTTTGATAATTTCTATAATGTTCTGTATTTGGTTTGATTTTGCCATATCTGATTGAAAGAACAACTATTGTGAAATTAACAAGATATACTATAGTACCTGTTACTGTTATCCCAGTAACCTGCTGTGACATTCTGAACTAATGTCACTTCACTGTCTCAATTGGCTTTGTTCTGTCTTGTTCTGTTGTATTTTACTACCTTCAAAGTAATAAAAATTTTAAAAAAGTAATAGCCCAGGCACAGAACAATAATTACAGCATGATCTTAGCTATATGTGGAACCAAAAAAATTTGATATCATAAAAGTTGAGGATAGAATGGTGGTTACTAGAGATCAAGGAGAGTCATGGGAGGTGACCATGAAAAGTTGATCAATGGGTATAATTAGAGTTATAATTAGATCAAGCTAAGGCATTCTGGTATCCTATTGCATAGTAGGGTAGATAAAGATAACAATCATATATTGAATATCTCAAAATCTAGAAGAAAAGATTTTCAATATTTTCACCAAAAAGAAATGATGCTTGGGGAGTTAAATATGTTTAAACTAATTTAAGCATTACATAATATATACATCTATATAAATATATTACCTTATTAATAGTATAATTTTGAGTTTATATGTAAATATAATTAACACAAACAAAAATAATTATCCAAAATCTCTTATGAATAAACAGTGCAAAATAGAAGAAACACTATCTTTTTTAAATTTTAAAAGTATTAAGAGAAAACAAAACAATAAAGGCAATATAAGATTTCAAAACAAGATGATAGGGAATTAACAATGGTCACTATGTTACATATTGTTAACTTCAAAATAGTTGCTCAGATTAAAAGATATAGACATATAAAACACATCAAACAGTATAAGCACTCACATTTTCTTTCTACTAACAGGAATAGTAGTATAATTATTTTAGCTATCTAGTGTGTGACCTAAAACACAGAAGACTGATCAGAATCTGTTTTCTTTTTTTGACATAGCATTGAGACATATCAACCTACACAGACATCCATTTCTTTAAAAAATCCCAAATTTGAAATATCAAATAAACATTTTATTTCTCATGTCTGTAAATTCAACAAAATCTTAGTCATAATTCCAGCAATTAATGCATTTATAAAATTTCATGAACTTGCAAAGAACCTAGAATATCCAGAAAGACAATTTTGAAAAAGAACAAAATTGGAGGATCCATTCCTGAAGTGAGGGTGATCAAAAAATTTTAGAGAGTCACAGAGCATGTAACCAATTATGAGAAAAACTAAGTTTGATTAAAACTTAAAATTTCTGTTCATCAGGAGATTCCAAGCCACAGCAGAAAATATTCACAAAGCATGTATCTGAAAAGAAGTGATTTCTAGAACTGAACTATCCAATGTGAAAGCCATTAGCCAATACAGCTATATTGATATAAATTAATTGAAATAAATACAATTTTAAAATTAGTTCCTAATTTTCACCAGGGCACATTTCATGATCACCGTATCAGACAATGCAGAAAATTCTATTGGACAACACTAACCTAGAAAAAAGAAATATCACAACTCACAGTTTTAAGAATCTAGCTGAAAAAGAAGGCACAAAATTAAAAAGTGACTTTATAAAAGTTAAGCTACAGGAGTAGCCAATAAGTATATGAAGAAGTGTCCAATACCATTAGTCAAATTAAAAAATGCGGTAATGTATCACTACATATTCATTAGAATAGCTAAAATTTAAAGAACTGACAAAAACAAATGCAGTCAGGTTGTGGGCTAACTTCAAACTTCATACACTAGTGAAAAAAATGAAAATAATAAAAACCTTTTGAAAAATGGCCTGATTAAATATACATCTTTCTTGGTTACTTTTCTTTCATGGCTGAGAAAAAATATTTGATACCCAAAATGAAGGAGAGGTTTATTTAGGTTACAATTTGTGGAGGTTTTAGTCCATAATCTGCTGGACCCAAGGCAGGGTAGCTGGTGGCAGAGGGTAATAGTTTATGGTGGCAGCAGATACCAGAAGTGACAAGGAAAAGGCATGAATGAAAACTTTCTATCTCCTATATTGTATGTAGGCCACACCCACTTGGATGTAGCACTCACACCCATAATCCCAGTAATGGACCATGAAGCATTCACAAACTCTAGAAGCCTGCCCTCATGACTCATGAGCTACTGGGGGGACATCTAGACACAAATCATAACAATATCTATCCTATGACCAAGCATTTCTACTCTTAGGTATTTGCCCAAGAGAACTAAAAGCACATTTGAATGAAACATGACTCATAACATGGACTTGAATGAAAATTGGAGCTCTAATAGTCTCAAATAGGAAATAGTCCAAGTCAACCAATATAAGAATGAATCTTAAAATTCTGGCATATTCATAAGTAAAGGCAATAAAAAAGAACAAAACATCAAATAGTAAACATGAATATCAGAACCACACAAGTGAAACAAATCTAACATATATGAATATATACTGTATGATTTCATTTATGTGAAATTCTAGAACAAAACAATAATGGAGAAAATGTTAAATCAGCAATTTCCCTGTGGTGAAGGTAAAGGAAGACATTACTTTGAAAGGAAGATGAGACAATTTTCTGGAATGATAATAATGCTCTGTGTTATCCCAGTAGTTTGAGTTACCATATACATACTTGTCAAAACTCAGCAAATATACATATAAGACTTGAAAATTGCATTAAAGACAAATTCTGCATTTTTAAAAACTGTAGCTAAATACTATATTGAGTTCCCTTATTAATATGCATGCTGAAATGTTTAAGGATAATCTGAGGCCTGCAATTTATATGCATAAACAATTAGAGAGATTAAGAGATGGATAGAGATTCAAATAGATGGATAGATATTTACACAACAAATAAACAGTACATGGCAAGACCTAGGTGGTATGAATAGATTTCACTATAAAATTCACTCAAATTTTACACTTTAAATTTTAAATTCTTACTATAAATTATTGAAGAGAAAAGATATGACTGAGGCCTCATTGAGACAGAATTCTAACATAAAATCTTTAAAAATTGATACAAAAAGAATAAAACTGAAATCATATTTTCTTTACTTCTTTTCTGTAGCTTCATCATACAACTCCCTGGCTGCATTTCTGTATCTGGTATTAGATAACTCTCTCCATGCACGGACTGCAAATGTTATCAAAAAAGAAACACTCAAGATTCTTGAAACTGAAATTTTTACTTAGAACTCTCCTATGCAAGAGAAAAGGAAGGGGCTAGGGATTTAGCTCAGCGGCATAAGCACCTGCCTTGCAAGCAGGCGGCCGTGAGTTTGATCCCTGGTACCGATAAAAAAAAAGTTAAAAAAAAAAAGTGCAAGCAAGAGAAAAGGAAATAGTTCTTACATCTTGGTAAGCCCATCCAAATTAAAATGGGAATGAACACTAATAAGTAATATTGTTCCAAAAACAAAGTTTAAACAAATAATTAGGAAAAAATGATTTAAAATAATGTAGATGACATTATTCTCCAATTTTATGTAAACAGTACTCCTTGAAAAAATGTCAGATCCTAGGATGGAGGCAGAAAATATATAATGTGAGCTTAAAGCATATAAGAAAAAAAAGGAAAATGCTAAAAAACAAAAACAAAACAAAACACAATGATGGGAGTATGTCAAAGGGACATGGGATCCAACAGGAAAGGCTCCCAAAGACCAAGACTAGAAAACAATGTGAGCAATAAAGTATTATGAAATTATAACCCAAAGAATAAAATATGCATGTGCCCATAATGGCATAAATAAATAATGAATTAATAAATAGGCAGAAAGACCTAAATCTCCTTTTACAAATTATTTAGTGTAGAGTCTTCCCCCTGAAAATATTTCACACATCCCAGTAATTTTCTTCCAAAGAGTATGACAAGGTGTAGAGACTTAGGAATAGTGTGCTTGCCTAGCATGTATGAGACCCTGGGTTTAATCTCCAGTACTGAAAAATAAAATCATATTTTAGTCAAGTATAGTACCAGATATAGTACCTGGCTTAATCCCAAGGGTTATAATTTCAATGTGCAGCCTACCCAACTTAGGGAGATTCTAACTCAAGATTACAACACATCTTTTAAAAGGGCTAGGAATATAACTGAGTGTGAGAGTCCTGGATTTAGCCCCCAGTAATGAAGGGAAAAAAAGGGGGGGTTGATAAGGTAACTTTACAGTAAGAAAAATTATCCTAGTCAAATAATCAAGCTGAATATCCTCAATGATAAGTCATGTTGATAGTCTGTACCTGTTTTATAGTAAAGAATTGGATTGGCCTTCATCCTTAGTTCCTGGGAGGGATTTTTTAAGTGCTAGGGATTTCCCAAGTAATAGCAATACCTTTGTTACACATGAACCCTTCAAACCATCTCTGGGTTTAGAACAATATAGTGGCTCATAATGGAGGTTGGCCATGGTAGAAACATCAACCATGTGATTAAATTAGAGACTTTGAGACAGATGATATCAACCCAATCCAATCTCTTCTGTGGAGTAAGGAGTTACAGCGGGCTGAGTTCAGTCATATAGTCAGCAATTCAATGAATCATGCCTATGCAATAAAAATCCCATATATACTCTGGACCCAAAAGCTTAAGGTAATTAATACACTCATGTGCTGAGAGGGTGATATCCTCACTCCATGAGGAGAGGTCATGAAATCCCTATGTTTAACTATCTCCTTAACCATTCCCTGTGTATTTTCTTAGCTGATTCTTATTTGTATCCTTTACAGTAAAGTCGTGTGCTACTCAGCTTGCTGTTTTAATGACAAAATGCATGAGAAAATCATCTGGAAAGAATAAAGATTTATTTTGACCAATAGTTTCAGAGGCTTAAATCTACAATCAGATGATCCTGTGCTTTGGGGGCTCACGGCAAGACAGATAGTGTTGGGAAGAACATGGTACAACAAAGCTGCTCACCTCCAGACGTCCAGGAAGCATAAAAGAAAGAGAAGAAGGAGCTACAGCCCAAATATGCCCATCAAAGTCTCCTCTCTGATGACCTAACTTCCATCTCCTACATCCCACTTCTTAAAGGTTTCACCACCTCTTAACAACACCACAGGCTGGTGACTAAGCCTTCAATAGATGACCTTTGGGGCAAGTGAAGATCCCAACCATGAAAAGCTATAATCAAAAGTATAGGTCTTTCCTGAGCTCTATGACTTTTTCTAGTGAATTTTCACTAGAGGCTTGTGAGTATTCCTAAATTTTTATCCAGTGGATAAGAAGCTTGGGTGTCCAAGGGATTCCAAAAGTTATGACTAGAAAGTGAAGTAAGTCAGCCTAGTTGGCAACTATGTCCTTAGCCTCAGTGGGAGGATGGAAGGAATGTATCTGTTAGTCAGACCCCAAATAGATGGATGAGGATAAACCAGGAGAGCTTCTTTGCCAAAGGGTTATTTACAAAGATGTAGGAAGCTTGTAAGGAAATCACACAGATAGTGACCCAGAGCTAGACTTGCTGCACCTAAAGAAGAAAGAAAAAGAGTAGTTATAAAAATACAAAATAAGGTTGTAAGGAAAAGTCCAGTATGAAAGGAAGCATGACCTTTGTTTGAGGAATACTGGAAAAATAACCTCACTTCCTCACTTCAACCCCCCAGACCTTTTGACCAAACCAAACAGGGAGCCAAGGATGAGGGAGCTGCTCATGAGTTCCGTACAGCGGAGACTCCTAGAACAGAGGAACTGGAGAGAAGAACAAAAGTACCTGGTACAGAAGGGATATGTGATAGTGTACAAGAACTAAATCATCCGTCAACTACAAAAAGTCCATGTTTTTAAAAGTGATGAATCAAAAGACAAAGCTATATGAAGATTATTTAGTTATATGAAAGGAAACACCATGAGAAATAGTTAGTAATAAATATTCCTAATGAAAGCAATTGCATAAGAAAAGCACAGAGGTAGGAAAGTTCAAAAAGTATTCAATAAATGAGTATCCCAATTTGTTTTTACAGTAGAGAATATATAAAAGAAAAGTGAGAGATAAAATTTAAGTGACAGATTGAGGTCATACTGGGGTGGCTCCAAATGCTTGGCTGAGGAGTCTGTATTTAAACAGTGTTGAATCTCAAGTAAGGGAGTGACATAATGAGAACTGTGCCCCAAGTAAGATGGATCTGGCAAAGATACATGAGATTAACTAAAATAGCAAAAATCTAGAGAACAGGAGACTTGGCAGGTTCTATTTCACAGTCCCAGTTAGGGTTTTCAAATGTCTAACATAACCGGAGCAAGGAGAAGGGAAGGGATGACATTAACCTAAAAGATGCTTGCAAACAACATTGAAAGGACTTTGTTCATTCAGCAAATATACACCACGTGCCAAGCACTGAATAGGTGAACAAAACAGACAAAACACCTCTTTCATGGAATTTATATTCTGGTTGATGGAGGAAAAAAACGAATGAAACAAATAAGTGCTCTAAAAAACTAGGAAACTTATGAAGAAATCCAAAAGAGAGAGATAGAACCAAAAGTCTGAGACAACTGATTTTTAGTTAGAAGTCAGTTTGAGATGAAGCTGACATAACCCATGTGGAGATGCCCAGTTACATAGAACTAAGGAAAAGTTAGAGCTAAAAAACTAATTAGGGATTTTGGAGCTAGAAGCAGAAAAAACAGACATGTTTCTAAAAGGTCAACTGCTCACAGAGTAGTATCATCTTTGTGTGAAACCATAGTTTTCCAGTTTTACAAGTCAAAAAAATTCTATTTTTTCGGTATATCCAGAGATGTCTAGGACTGGAACAACTAACATGTAACAAAATCACAAATTTATGTAAAGTCAAGATTTTAATTTTAAGTGAAAAATATAACTTTAAATGAGACACAACTGTAGAGTTCACCTTGTTAATGTCCATAGATGTCTATTTTGGAAGCTAGAATGTGAGCTGATTCCCGCTTGTTAATCACAGAATCAGAGCTAGGACAATTACAAGAATGCTTTTAAGGGCTAGGATAGCTTGATGTGCTAACTTCATAGAGACATTTGATGGGGAACAATGGTGATCTGTCCACTGCTTTCCTAGGCAAAAGTAGACACAGGATGTCAAATTCTCCCCTTTGAGTTCTTTTCTTCAAAGGCCCCTTACAGACCTTTCATCTGAATTTTTTCTTACTTAGAGTGCGGTGTAGTTCTTTTGAAACTGGAGTGTATTGTTATGATTTATGGAATTTGACATTTGATTGATATTGGAATGGTAACACCTTCATCTTTTAAGTATCTAGATAAATCCAGCAATGTTTCAAAACAAACCTCTTCTCTTACAAGCTGACTTTGTACATTCCCCCTACTTCTATTGGCATGTGACTTAGTATGATGTAAGAGAGACTGAACTGAGAAGCAACCAAAAATGTGTTTCTATTGAAGATACACTACTATTTTTAAAAATTCTGGCACTTTGCTCTTCAAGGCACTTTGCTAAATGCTAGGGATGTAATGGAGAGTTCTTGGTGAAGTTTTCAATTGATTAAGGCAAACAATGTAAACATCTATCAAAGTTAATTCCTGTAATGTCAAGACTTATCATGAAAACAATGAAGTTTTCTAAGATTTTTCAAAAAAGATCTGCCTTTCCATTGTTACTCCAGAGAAGCTAGGGTTACTGAGAAGAAAAAGTAACATCAGTTGATAAGAGGGAAAATATGAAATTAAGAGCATAAATAGTTTAGAAAAGGGATACAAGAACAGTACCATGAAAAGCATTTAATCTCAGAGAGCAAAAAGAAAAAAATATAGTCAACAAAAAAAAACATATAATAGCAAAAACAGTCCAATACTACAGTAAAGCAAACAAAAAAGTCTGGAAGAGATTAGCAATACACTCCAGTGACACATTGGATTTGGTGACAGTGTGCCAACGATTAGCACCAAAAGAGTAATTTCTAAAGGTGGCAAGGTTTGAAGCTAAAGGACAAAGTTCCAATGAGTGATTGCATAGGAGAGAGGAATAATAATAAGTAGTTCCAAAAAGATAAAAAGCTAGCACTGTCTTTATATCTCTTCATGTTACTTTGACCAAGTAAAGAAAGAGGTGTATATAATCCCCCATATTTGCTTTATTGCATATTGTTATCCTCTTACTAGGCCTCTACATTGAGGCCTCCATTCACCAATAAAAAGAAACACAGGCAGAGTGGATCAAGTAACAAAATCTATCAATATACTGTGGACAACATACTGTAACTCAAAAGAAAATTCATAGATTGAAAGGAGAGAGAAAATTCATAGACTGAAAGGACAGATAACAAGGAGCCAGAAAAAATCAGGGGTAATTTGCCTATCGACTGCAGAATAGATAAGAAAGATATGGCATTTTTATATGATAGAAAGCTACTCAGGTATAAGGAAAGATAATCTCAAGGCTCTTGTAGGTAAATGCATGCAACTTAAGATCATGCTTTTGGGTGAAATGGTTCAGACTCACATGGGTGAACATCATGTTAAGAAGCTGAAGGAGTTGATAGGCTCCAAAATGCACAGTAGGTGTTGTGAAAATGAAAGAGGAAGAAAAGTATAAAAGGGGAAATGCTAGCCATTGTTAATTCCCTATTATCTTGTTTGAAAGTCCTGTATCATTTTCATTGTTTTGTTTGGTTTGATTTTATTATATCTGATGGCATGGGCAACTGTTTTGAAAATAACAAGATATATTATGGTAGCCATTTTTTATTTTAAAGAGAATAAAATCAAACAAAATAATGCTAATCAGAACAGAACAATGAAAGTAATGCAGAACTTCAAAACAAAATAATAGGAAATCAACAATGGCTATCATAATGTCTCTTGATTTCTTGAAAATAACTGCCTATACCATCAGACATAATTAGATCAAACAAAACTAAACAGAATAAATCCAATCAAAACGAAAGAATGAAAGCATAAAGAGAATAAAGCCAAACAAAATAAAACAGAATAAAGCCAATCAAAACAAAACAGAGAAAGTATAATTAAAAGATCTCAAAACAGAGTCGGGTATGGTGATGCGTGTCTGTAATCTCAGCACTTGGAAGGCTGAGACAGGAGGATCATTGCAAGTTCAATAAGGCCAGTCTGAGCTGCAAAGTGAGACCCTTGCCTCAAAAAGACAAAAAAAAAAAAAGAAGAAGAAAAGATTTTGAAGCAAGATAACAGGAAATCAACAATGGCTACCATAATGCCTCTTGTTATCTTTTAAAATCAAACAAAACAGAATGAAATCAATCAAAACAGAATATTGTATAAGACAAAACAATAAAATGGAACAAAATGAAACATGAGAACAATATTTGACTTCAAAAACAAGACAAAAAGAAATCCCCCATATTTGCTTTATTGCGTATTGTTATCCTCTTAATAGATGCTCAGACTACAGGCCTTTGGCCTGCAAAGTCAATAAAATGATAGAAGCATTAAGTTATTTTGGTACCTCAGATCCTATCAACTCAGTCAGTTCTCTGAATCAATCAGTTGCTTCCAGGGGTTGGGGGGTGTTCTTGTCTACCAGACTATGTATCAGTGAGTTCACAAGAAGAGTGAATTGGCTTCTTGTTCTTATTACTCCTCCCAGGCCCAGCATGGCTTCTGCCAACTCATAGGCAGGGAAAATTTGGCTTGTTCTCCTCCCAGGACCCCCATGGCTTGTGCTGGGTTATAGGAAAGGGGAACTGACTTCTTGTTCCTACAGTAGCCAATGTTAATTTCCTATTATCTTGTTTTGGAGTCCTGTGTAGCTTTCATTGTTTTGTTTGTTTATTTGTTTGTTTGCTTTCATTGTTTTGTTTTGGTTGGTTTTACTCTGTTCTGTTTAATTTTATTAGGTCTGTAATATGGACATCTATTTTGAAGAAAGCAAGAGACATTATTGCAGCCATTATTGACTTCTTATTACCTTGTTTTGAAGTCCTGTATCAATTGCACTGTTTTGGGTTGATTGGATTTATTCTGTTTTATTTTGTTTGGTTTTATTCTCTTTAGAATAAAAAAATTTTAATTTTAAAAAAAGAATACAGTGACATACCCCAGCCCCAGGGCTAGCTAGGGCCCAAGTATTTGTATTTTTTAAAAGCAGCCCAATTTATTCTGTCTAGGCAAGATTATGACTCACTGATTTAAAGCAAAGAACATACCATTTTGAGCAATTTTTTTGTTTTCAAAAATGAAGTAAACACTCAAATGAATATGATATACATGCTTCTCAAAGAGTAATTTTCATTAAAAGTTAGGAAAAATTATGTGTTAAATATTTTTGTTTGAAATTGTAAAACTGAAATTTAAGAGCTTAGATTGGATGTTTAAAAATTAAAATGTTATATGTTATCTTGCTAAGAAAATCATATATCTCCATTTTTTTTGAAATCTTGCTTCTGATTATGCAAGAGTCCAACAAAACAGGAAAGTATAAGTTCTTAATTTTATACAGACAAGGCACTGGACCAGCATGGCGGGTCCTGAGCAGGCGTACAATGGCCTCCCTGTGCTTGGCCGTGCTTGGCAGACTCTGGAGTTCTAAGAAAGCAAGCAGACACCATCAGCTACAGAGGCTGGGCTTGAGCTGGCCAGCACCACCTCCACTAACCTTGTCTAAAACCAGGGAACTAGGTGGCCAGAGTCCCAAGAGCTGAGGTCATAGAAGAGGATTTTCAGCAGACCCTGGGGAAGCCTTGGAATAACACTTGAAACACTTGAAACACAGAAATATAGGAAAATGATGAAACAAAAGACCCAATTACAATCTCAAACCTCCAGCCCATCCAAAGAAACCTCAGAAGCTATGTATATAAAAGTAAATATATGCCATACACCTGAAATATCAGACATAATAGCAAGTAAAATAAAGAAGCAACTCTGAGGAGCTATAACGGAATTCAAACTAGAAATAATCTCCCAGGTAAAAGAAGAAATGATAAAAGAAATGAAGGAGATGCTGAACATATCTAAAGAGGACACAGTTAAAAAACTGGAGAAACTAAACAAAAAGATAGAATCCCTGGATGAGCAATATAAGAAATAAACAGAATACATAAAGCAGATGCACAGAGATATACAGGAAATCAAAAATTCAATTGAAAGCTGTAAAAACCACCTCAATGAAAGTAAAGATAGAATTTCAAACTTCAAAGACAAGATTTCAGCTAGTGAACAGGAAAGGAAAGATCTTTGAAAAATAACAAGGAATCAGGAAATAACAATTCAACAACTGCAAGATGATGCAAAGAAAAACAATATAAGATTGATAGGGATTAATGAAAAAGAAGGGACAACATAAAGGATGTCAAGAGGATATTTAGAGAAGTAATCGCTGAAAATATCCCAAACATGAGATTGGAAACTGACATCAGGATCAGTGAAGCATATAGAACTCCAAATAGTCATAACCAAAATAAAACTACACCCAGACATATAATAATCACCATCCTAGAAATCCAATATAAGAATAGAATATTAAAAGCTATCAGAGAGAAAAGACAGATCACTTATAAAGGAAAACCTATCAGAATCACAGCAGACTTCTCAGTACAAACAATAAAGTCAAGAAGACCATGGGAGTGAAGTATTCCATATCATAAAGCAAAATGATTTCCAACCTAGACTGATGTACCCTGAAAAACTGTCCTTCAAAATCAAAGGAGAAATAAGATACTTCCATGACAAAGAACAGCCAAAGAACTGCATGATCACCAAGACAACTCTGCAAAGAATATTGAAAGACAGTTTAGATACACTTAGGAAAAAACCACTATGCAAAGTAGACAATTAAACAGAACAGAAAGATAAAGATGCAACAGCAGAAAGATAACATGTCAACAATAAACCAACATATAACAGTTATAACCATTAATGTAAATGGTTTCAATGCACCAATTAAAAGAAACAGACTGGTAGAATGGATCAAGAAACAACATCCAACCATATGCTGTCTACAAGAAACCCATCTAACCCAAAAGGATACTCACAGACTGAAAGTCAAATGAAGGAAAACAATACTTCATGCAAACGGAACCCCTCAAAAAGCGAGAGTAGCCATTCTGTTTGCAGACAATGTGAACTTTAAACCAATAATGATCAAAAGAGATAAAGAAGGTCACTACATACTGCTTAGGGGAAAACTTCAAGAGGAAGAGATAACTATCTTAAATATATATGCACCAAATTCCAGAGCACCCAGTTATATAAAACAAGTATTAACAGAAATGAAAAATCAAATTAGCAGTAACATAATTATAATAGGAGACCTTAACACACCATTGACACCAAGGGACAGATCAACCAGACAGAAAATCAGCAAATACATAACAGAACTGAATCACACCTCCAAATGGACTTAATAGACATATACAGAGTGTCCCATCCAAAAACATCAGAATATACATTCTTCTCAGCAGTACATGGGTCATTCTCTAAAATAGACCATATATTAGCTCACAGAACATATTTAAATAAACGCAAAAGAGTTGAAATTATCCCTTGCATGTTATCGGATCATAGTGCTATGAAATTAGAAAGGAATGATAAAAGATACTGCAAAAATCCCACAAACACATGGAAACTGAATAACACACTCTTGAGTAATCAGTAGGTCATAGGGGAAATTAAAGAAGAAATTAAACAATACCTACAAGCAAACAAAAATACAAATACAACTTACTGGAATCTGTGGGATGCCATGAAAGCCATCCTCAGAGGAAAATTTATTGCACTGAGTTCCCACATCAGGAAAGCAGAACGAATGCAAATAAAAAACCTGATGCTACATCTCAAACAGCTAGAAAAAGAAGAGCAAGTCAAACCCAAAGTAAAAAGAAGAGAGGAAATTTTATAAAAATCAGAGTAGAAATCAATGCAATAGGGACTAAGAAAACAATACAAAGAATCAATGAATCAAAGAGTTGGTTCTTTGAAAGAATAAATAAAATTGATAATCCCCTAGTCAACCTTATTTTAAAAGGGAAGAAAAAGCTCAAATTCATGCAATAAAAAATGAAAAAGGCAAAATCACTATTGACTCTATAGAAATAGAGAAGATCATCAATACCTATTTGGAAAACCACTCCTCTCAAAGGTTTGATAACACAGAAGCAATAGAGAGATTCCTAGAAACGTATGAAGTACCAAAGCTAGGTCAAGAAGATGTAAAACTGCTGAATAACCCAATTTATATTAATGAAATTGACAATGTAATTAAGCCCTTACCTACAAAGAAGAGCCCAGGCCCAGATGTATTCATTGCAGAATTCTACAATAAACACAAAGAAGATTCAATGCTGACACTTCTTGAACTCTTCAATGAACTTGAAAGGGAAGCAATCCTTCCTAAGTCATTCCTGGAAGCAAATATTACTTTAGTACCAAATCCTGAGAAAGACCCAACTAAAAAAGAGGCCTACAGGCCAGTCTCCCTAATGCACACAGATGCAAAAATCCTCAATAAAATATTGGCAAATAGGATGCAGCAAATCATCAAGAAGATTATACACCATGACCAAGTGGGATTCATCCCAGGCATGCAGGGATGGTTCAATATACGTAAATGAATAAATGTAATCCACCATATCAAGCCAAAAGTAAGAATCACATAATTATTTCTATAGATGCAGAAAAAGCTTTTGATAAGATCCAACATTCATTTATGATAAGAAATTTACAGAAAATTGGAATAGATGGTCTTTACCTCAATATGATAAAGTCGATCTACAACAAACCATCAGCCAGTATCATACTAAATGGCCAAAAATTGAAGGCCTTTATTTTAAAATCAGTTCAAAGACAAAAATGTCCCTTATCACCGCTCCTATTCAATATAGTACTGGAAATACTAGCCAGAGAAATTAGACAAAAGAGAGAAATAAAAGGGGTAAAGATAGGAAAAGAAGTTAACTTATCATTGTTTGCAGATGCTTGATACTCTACATAGAAGAAACTCAAAACTCCATTGAAAGACTCTTCCTATACACTAACAACAAAATCACTGAGAAATAAGAGAAGCCACACCCTTCACAGTAGCATCCAAAAAAATGAAATACTTAGGAATTAATCTCAACAAAGAAGTGAGAGACCTATACAGGAAAATTATAATACCCTGAAAAAGAAATCAAAGAAGATCTCAGAAAATGGAAAGACATCCTTTGCTCATGGATAGGAAGAATAAATATTGTGAAAATGGCCATTCTGCCAAAACTTTTATACAGATTCAAATGCAATCCCAATAAAAATGCCATCAACATACCTCATAAATCTCAAGAAATCACTCCTAAAATTCATCTGGAGTGAGAAAAGACCTAGAATAGCAAACACAGTTCTAAGCAGCAAAGGCAAGGCAGGAGGCATCACAATTGCTGACTTGAAGTTATACTACAAATGAACCATAGTAAAATCAACATGGTACTGGAATCAAAACAGAGCTGAAGATCAATGGAATAGATTAGAAGATACAACCGTAACTACAAACACACTCAACTACCTTATCTTTGATAAAGGGGCCCATCAGGTTCACTGGAAGAATGACAGTCTCTTTAATAAATGGTGCTGGAAAAACTGGCTCTCCATATGCAGAAAACTAGAACTAGACCCATGCTTATCACCATGTACTAAATTAAAATCTAAATGGATCAAAGATCTAAATATTAAAACAGAAACACTAAATCTATTGGAAGACAAATTGGGTAAGAACCTTGAAGACATAAGAGTAGGTAGAGAATTCATGAACAGAACTCAAACTGCACGGGAAATACTTCCCAGAATCAATAACTGGGATCATGTCTTATTAAAATGTATGTCAAAATGTATGTAAAATGCATGTCAAAAGAAATCTCCAGCATAGTGAAAAGAAAACCCACAAACTGGGAACTCTCCTTCAGACAAAGGACTTCTGTCTAAAACATATAAAAAAATTAAAGAAAATCAGACCCCCAAAATTCAAAGATCCAACCCAAAAATGGGCATCTGAGATGAATACACACTTCTCAGATGAAGAAATACAAATGGCAAATAAATACATGAAAAAATGTTCATCATCATTACTCATTAAAGAAATGCCAATTAAAACCACACTGAGATCCCATCTCCTGAAATAATGGCCAGGATCAAGAAAACCACCAATAACAAATGCTGGAGAGGCTGTGGGGAAAAAGGAATTCTCCTGCACTGTTGGTGGGAGTGTAGACTGGTGCAACCATTGTGGAGGTCAGTCTGGAGATTTCTCAAAAAGTTGGGATTAGAAGTCCCATTTGTTCCAGCTATTCCATTTCTAGACACATTCCCAGAACTTAAAGCATCATAACACAGTGATACATGTGCACCTATGTTTATAGCAGCACAATTTGTAATAGCCAGATCTTGGAAACAACCTAAGAGTTCATCAACTGAGGAATGGATTAAAAAGTTGCGTTATTTTTATACAATGGAGTACTACTCAGCTACAAAGAAGAATCACATTGAGATATTTATAAATAATTGGGTGCATCTTGGGACCATACTCATAAGTGAAATAAATCAAACTCACATGTATAAATACCAAAAAGTTTCCCTAGTGTAAGAAATAATACAAATACATAAAAGTATGTGGTAATCATGACTCCCCAATATATGGCTTTGAAGCCTTTTAAAGATTTCACTCATTAATTGGAATGGTTTTATTCTGGGCTACTTGATTTTATTGTCTGTGATGATATGAATAGCTATTTTGAGGAAAACAAGACAACATAATGTCTAGTGCTGACTTAATATCATCTTTTTTTGAAGTCCCATCAAACTGTTGTTCTATCTCTATGGTTTTTATCATGTTGTATCTTATTGGATTTTATTGTATGTGATAGTATAAACAAAAAATTTTATAGGCAAAAAGATAATATAGAAACCATTGTTCCTTTTCTGTTAGCTGGCTCTAAATACCCTGTAATACTTTCATCTTCTTGAATGGTTTTACATTGTCTTAATGTTTGATGCTATAGTATATGAAATTATACTCAAATATTTCAAGGAAAGAGCACTATGGTAACTACTATTAAGTCAGGTTATCTTGTGGTGAGACACTATGTTGCTTAAATTGTTCTGTTCTGTCCTATTTGTTATATTCTCTTTTATCTCAATCTCCCCCTTTTTAAAAAAATTCATTTATTTTTTATTATTTTTTAATTAAGGAAAAAAAATTTTAAAAATTAGCAGGATATAGTATAGTAGCTTTTTTGATTTCCTATTAACTTGATTTGAAGCCCTGTATTGCTCTCACCATCTTGTTTTGACTTAGTTTACTCTATTCTGTTCTGTTTAATAGTATTAAGTTTGAGGGTATAGGCAACTACTTTGAAGGCAATAAGATTCACTATGATGCCCATTCTGGTTTGACTATTATCTTCTTTTGAAGTCCTGTAATGTTTTCAATGTTTAGGTTTTATTGGTTTTGTTCTGTACTATTTTATCCAATTTTATTATACCTGATAATATAGACAGTTCTTTTTAAGGTAGCAAGAGGCATTATGGTAACCATTATTGATTACCTTGCATTCTGTTTTTACATCATGTACTATGTCCATCCTTTGTTTTGACTGACTGCTTTGTTTTGTCACATTTGGTCTTATTCTCTTCCAAAAAAAATAATAATAACTGTGTGAGTAATGAAACCCAAAATGTGTAAATGTTATTGTAAAAAAGAGAGAAAAAGAAAGTGCTCTAAAGGATACAATTGCAAATGTGTTTAGGTGTGTAAGATAGATGACCATATTACTAAGTTTTTGTTGGATCATTGAACACAACTGGTTGCATTCTCACTGTCTGAATGTCCACTTTGTATGCTTTAATTTTGTAACTTGAACAACTATTTCTAAGCTAACAATATGTAATCTATTAACTAGTGATTTCTTACTGTTTATTTTTTTTAAATTCTGTATTATTTGTACCCTTTTACTGTTTTGGTTTTTTTTTTTTTCTTTAAATAAAATTTTAAAATAGAATTAAAAAACTTTATACAGACAAATATTTCAAGGTAACATTTCAAAATTTAAACCCTGCATCAGATTTCTAAAATCCTTTACATGATAAAACGTAATTGATTTGTTTGTGAAATGAGATTCTTTTTGTGTGAACGCATTATTCTCTGACTCCAAATCAATTAAAAATACTCTGATATATCCACAGGTTTTCTCTTAAAAATATCAATGTTAATTTCAAAAAAATGACAGAATTTTAAATTTAATTCTCTATAACACTGGACAAATTCATCTTGAAAAGAATACGAATTCAAAAACTTACAGGAAATTATTATTACATATGCCCATTACTAGTTATGGGTGAAATTAAGACTTATCAGTGAGCCGGGAGAACATGGCGGACAGATAACAGCAACTACCGGAGGCTCTCTGAAAACTAGGCTCAGAAGCCAGCTATGGTGCGGACTAAAGAGACATAAGCAGGAGGAGTTATGCTCTGCTGACTCAGGAACGAACTCGGCTGAGAGAAACCAACTTGGAATGCAGTCCTGGTGCTAAAACAGGAACAGAAAAGCCTCGCTGCTGAGGCTGGACCCCACGCCATTTGGGTTTCCCGCCGCGCGGTGGCTGGCTGCCTCTACGTCGGCTCGGCAAGGAGAGAGACGCACGGAAACTCTGAGAACGGGAGTCTGTGAACGGAGTCGAAAACAGGACAGGCAGGGAGGCATGTTCTGACTTGTGGCGAGGTGAGTGAGAGAAACTGACACTCCACCACAGTTTGACTCCAGCGGACTTTCTGGGCCCGGGCAGTCCTGCGGGAGCAGGGCGTGCTGGCGACTCCAGCCACACATTCCCCTGTCGGGCGGGATTGGTGAAAAGTGCCTGGCCTGCGTGACGCTGCCGGCGGACCCCGTAGGCTGGCCCAACCCAGATCCCAGAGCCTGACGGAGGCCGGGAGGGGCGGGCCCCCGCTTAGGCTGCCTGGTGTGCAGCAGTGAGTGGAAACACCTAACCGGCGCAATTCGATCAGGCTGTGGCTGACAGAGAGAGAAGCTAGGCCTCTCATATAAGCTTGCATATATAAGGAACAGAGAATATGGGAAGAGGCAGCAACAAGAAAGGCTCCTCGGCCCCCAATTCTGAGAAACAGGCAATAACAGACACCGCACCATTACACATAAGGCGCCATATAGAGAGCCTCATAGACCAATTCAGGAATGAAGTTATCAACGACCTGAAGCTAGAAGTATGCAAAATAGTTAGAGAAATACTAAGCACCACCCAAGAAAAAACAGATGGTGGAATGGAAGAACAGAAAAAGAGGGGAGAAGTGTTTGATGGAGAAAACAGGGAAAGCATAGAATACGTGAAGCAGGTTCAAAGGGACTACCAAGAAACTAAGAAGTCTATCGAAGACTGGCATAACAGCTTGAAAGAAACTAAGGACAGACTATCTGAACTGGAGGGCAGAATTGTAATATGGGAGAATGAAATGAAAAACTTCTTAAAAATAACAAAGAAACAAACAGCAATAATACAAAGACAAGAAGATGATAAGAGGAGCCATAACTTAAGGATTAAGAACATAAAAGAAGAAGTAGGGACACAAACAAATGAACTACAAAAGCTACTCACAGAAATAATCCAGGAGAATTTTCCTAATTTAGCAAAAGGTAAAGATACTCAGATGTATGAGGCATACAGGACCCCAGCCACCTACAACCCTAACAGAGCAACACCCAGGCATATAATAATAAAAATTCCAGAAATTCAATACAAGAACAGAATATTAAAAGCTGTCAGAGACAAGAAGCAGACCACTTACAAGGGAGCACCCATCAGAATTACAGCAGATTTCTCTGCACAAACCATCAAATCACGAAGAGCTTGGGGGGAAATAATTCAAGTTTTGAAAGATAATAATCTCCAGCCAAGATTGAGATATCCTGCACAACTGTACCTCGAAATTGATGGAAAAACAAGGTGCTTCCAGGATAAAGAGGAACTGGGGGAATTTGCAACCACCAATTCAACTCTACAGAGAGTATTGCAGGATATTCTAAAAAAAGAAAAATACAAAGAATCCAGAAATAATGGAGGTCACAACGAATGGAGCAGAGAACAAAGTGAAGAAGACAAACTGACAGCTACTGACAGAATAAGAGCTCAACAGAAATGAGGCAGAGAAGATTGGATGATAGGAACAGCTATTTTGGAGAAAATGACATCTTAATAGGTAATACTGATTTAGTATCATCTTGTTTTGAAGTCTCATCTAGCTTTTGTCCTTCTGTCTCCAATGGTCCAAATAGGTTGTATCTTACTGGATTTTATTATGTATGATAGTATAAGCAAAAACCTTTTAAAGACAAGGAGATTATACAGAAACCATTGTTCATTTTCTGTTAGTCGATTCTAAATACTCTGTAATGCTGTCATTCTCTTGAATGGTTTTACATTGTTTTGATATACTTAATGCTACAGTATACGAAGTTGTACTCAAGGATTTCAAGGAAAGAGATAATATGGTAACTACTTTTAGGTCAGGATTATCTGGTGGTGAAACACTATTCTGCTTAAATGGTTATGTTTTGATCTGTGCTGTTTCGTTGTTATGCCCTCTTTTATCTCAATCTCCACTCCATTATTTACTTTTTTATTTTTATCCTTTTAATTAAAGGAAAAAAATAGCAGGATATATTATAGTAACCCACTTTGACTTTCCATTACCTCGATTTAAAGCCCTGTATTACTCTCACCATCTGGTTTTTAACTGATGTTCCCCCATTCTGTTTTGCTGGATAGTATCAGGTTCGAAAATTTAGGCATCAGCTGTGAAGATAATGAGATTCATTATAACGCCCATTCTCATTGACTTTTATCTATTTTTGAAGACCTACAATGTCTCCAATGTTTTGGTTTTGTCGGTTTTATTCTTTACAGTTTTGTTCAATTGTATTGTAACTAACAATATAGGCAATTCTATTAGAGATAGCGGGAGGCATTATGGTAACCATTGTTGATCACCTTGTATTATGTTTTCACATTATCTATTATGTCCACCCTTTTGACTTGACCGATTCTGTTCTGTTATGTCACATTTGGTTTTACTCTCTTCCAAAAAAGTAATAAGAACCATGGGAGCAATGAAACCCAAAATGTGTAATAGTCATTGTACAAAAGAGAGGAAAAGAAAGTGCTCTGTACTATATAACTGCATGTATATTTAAGTGTATAAGATAGAAAATGATATCACAGAATTTTATTGGATCATTGAACAGAACTGTTTGCAGTATCATTGATGGAATGTCCACTTTACAAGCTTTAATTTTGTGACTTGAACAATTATTTCTAAGATGACAATATGTAATCCATTAACTAGTAATTTCCTACTGTTCATTTTTTTTCTGCAAATCTGTATAACTTGTACCCTTTCTCTGCTTTTTTTTCTTTTCTCCTTAAATAAAATTTAAAAAAAAAAATTTAAAAAAAAAAAAAAAAAAAAAAGACTTATCAGTGATTAATAGTAATAGTGATTATGATGACTCTCAGTTCACAATATAAGTGAATAAGAAATGCAGCTTTATTTTCCTAAAAGTCAAATCAGTTTCTATTTTGGAGTTAATTTCTGCCTCTATGGGGCATGACACAGTCTGACTCTGTTCTTTGATAACTTAGCCAAAGATTTCACCCTTTCCTTGGGGCTTGATCCAAAACATAAGGCATAAGACCTTCAGTAAGAGATACATCAATACCTATTTTTATTGCTTCATTGCTGTCTCCTCTTCCCCCCAAATACATCTAACGAAAGATATCTAACAGGTTATTTACCCAATGTCAGAAGCAAGACAAAGATGTCCACTTTCCCCATTTCCATTCAACAGTGTATGGAAAGTTCTAGACAGATCCAGGAGTCAGGAAAGCTAAATAAAATGATCTGTATTGGAAAGGAAAAGTAAAACTCTCTATTTTCATATATGAACTTTTATATGGAAAATCATAATACATCTACTAAAAGAAATAGCTAATCAACCAATTAACAGGTGTTAGCACATTAAGAACAATATATGAAATATAAATTTATAAAAATATACAAACTAATTGTATTTCTCTACATAACTCAGAAACACTCCAAAATGAAATAAGAACAATTTCACTTACAGTAGCACCCAAAAGAATAAAACATTTAGTAATAAATGTAAGTTTTAAAAGTATAAAACTTATTTTTTGAAAACTGCAAAGCATTATTGAAATAGTTAGAGATCTAAATAAATGGAAAGAAACCTGATATTCATAGATCATAAGACTTACTGTTAAGATGGCAGTATTATTAAAATCAATTTTTAGGCTATTGCAATCCTGTTAAAATCATAACTAGTTCTTTACAGTAATGACAAACCAGCTCTAAAATTTATATGGAAATACAGTGTCCCAGAGAAAGCAAAAAATCTTGAAAAAAAAAGAATAAAGTTGAAGAAGTCATACTTCTCAATGTCAAATTTTCCCATGCAGCTACAGTAATCAAGTTAATGTGGTAATGTTATGAGGAAACAAATATACATCAACAAAACAGAATTAAGTCCAAAATGAAAGACTGTCTTTTACAATCAATTCATTTTAATTCGAGTGCCAAGACAATTCAATGAAGGAATAAATGGTCTTTCCAACAAATTGTCTTTCCAACAAATGGTCTTTCCAACGAATTGGGACAGCAGACTATTTCCATGCAAAGAATAAATTTGAGTTCCTAACCACATACACATATTAATTTTAAATGAATCAAAGAGCTAAAGCTATAGAACTAATAAATTACGACTTTGCAAAGAACAAGAAACAAGATAAATTGGACTTCATTTTTTTAAAGTTTGTGCTTCAAAGGAAACTAACCAAAAAACATGGATAAACCACATAATGTGAATGATTTTTGCAAATCATGTACCTGAAGAGAAACTCATATCTTGAATACATAAAGAATTTTTACAATTCAATAACAAAAAGACTAATAACCCAATTTAAAATTGACAAAAAGAGTGACACTAATTCTCAGTCATAGCTTGTTGAAATGCAAAACAACACAGCCAGTTTGGAAGATGGCCTAGAAGTTTCTTAAAAACTAATACTAATATTATATGATGCAGAAACTGGACTCATAGAAATACAAGAACCTACATGCTATTGTGTAGACTCATTTACTCATAACTGATAAAACTTAGAATCAACCAAGATACATAATACGTAAACAGATAAATGTGGTACATCTATACAATGGTAAAGAAAAAAATAAGCTCTCCAGCCATGAAAAGACATTAATAAACATAAATGCATCAGTATTTAAGTGAAAGAAGCAAACTTAAAAACTTACATACTGTAAGATTCCAAATATCTTCTAGAAAGAGCCAAACTATGAGGATAATGAAAGATCTGAGGCTGCCAGGGCTTGAAAGCAAAAGGGGAGAAGAGATAAACAAGTAAAGCACAGGAAAATTGGGGGGCACTAAAACTACTCTAGATGGTGCTATAATAATGAACACATATCATTATAAATTTGTTAATACCCATAGAATGCACAATAAAGCCAGTAAACTCTTAAACTATGTATGTTAGGTAATAGTAATGTATAAGCATTGGCTCATAAATTCCAATAAATGTGCCACACTAACGCAAGATGTTAAAAACAGGGAAACTATGTGTGGATCAGGGAGGGGAGGTGGTAAGGAAATATTTGAGAACTCTACTATTTTCTCATGTTTTCTACAAACCTAAATTTAAAATTGATAGGCAAAAGCTCTAAATATATAAATCTCAAAAAAGACAAACAAATGGTCAATGATCACATTGAAGATTTTCAAAATCATTAGCTATAAATGAATTGCAACTCAAAGCTATATTGAGATATCCCTTCACATCCACAAAAGTAACTATCCTCTAAATGACACATACGTATTTGTGAGGATAAGGAGACATGGTGTGTCAAAGAAGAAAAGGGAAGGACTACTGGGCGGGCACCAGGGAGCCTGCTATGTCAAAGACTAAGAGAAACATGAGATAAAAATTTCACCACATTTCTTCTTCAGTCAGGATGTGGTATATGCCGTACCTTCAGTAATAAATCAAAAACAGGAGTTTTAGGACTTCCTGTGGGGATATTTATATTTCCTCCTTAAAAAGCAAGCACCACTTATTAGAAAAGGTGTGTGTACTTCAGTGTTGAACTCATGGTCAGTAGCACATCTGCTAGTCACCAGAACTTACTTGGAATCTGCACTTATCAGTTTTATGAGACAAGCAAGCATCTTACCATTCCTAACTGTGCAGATGGGTCGGTAGATGTACACCATATGCTATAAATCCTGCCCTTCTGTATTACGTAGCCAAAAATAGTCTCACTGAAAGGAGTTCATCTACCACCTGGTAAAGACCAGGTCGCATTTCAGGAGGATAAGAATTAATTCCTGACCACCACAACTGCTCAAGTAAAGTCACTCAGTGTCTTTGCATCCACCATTAGTGGGGTGAGAGTGAAGCTCAGAGGCAGAACTCTTACCTAGCATGTGCAAACCCAGTACTGTACTGCAAAATAAAAAGAAATCTACCATAATATTAGAAATGCAAGCTCAGTTTAAATAGCCAACTACCTTCCTGGTCCAAAGCTTTTCTTACTTCAAGAGGAAAGGATATTAACTGCCAGCAAACACCAAGGTTTGTTGCTGTTTCTTTTGTTCTTCCTGTTTCTGCAGTTGTGTGATGTGCAGTGCTGTGATTTTGTGAAAGATTGGCTTCAGTTACGGTAGTTGTGATCCTAAAAAAAAAAGCAGTCACTGAAGACATTGAATTTGCTGCCACCTAAACAGCACCCTTTAATAATCTATAAAATGAGCGAATTGAACAAGATTATCTCAAAAGTACTTTCTGTTTCAAAAGTCTATGACTCTGAATCAATAACCTGACTTTTTAAAATGTGAAAAAGCCTCCAGATACCTTTAAAATAATCTTTGAGCTCATTCGTGCACACTTCTGACATTTACTCAAAAATATATTATACAAGAACAGCAGTTATACAGGACCCTAAAAACTAATTCATTCTTGAAATTAGTTCCTTTTGCTCTTTGATTATTTTTGATGTTCTATTTTAAAGTACCTCAGGGTATATTCCAATATAACATAACACATTCATCTCAACATCTAAATATATTATTGAGAAAAATGGGATTTTTATTTGCCCCATGAAAGATACTCTTTTATAAAAATGCTAGATGTTAGAGAAAATTCCTTTGGAAAAAAATTACTGGCCTCTCTATAAAATATCATCTTATAAACTAATAATTCAGATATTTTTAAATGATAAATGCTTTCTTTAATTACTAATCAGTGTTTATTTTGTTTCTAATAAAATCTAGCTGAATGTTTTCTTGAGACAAAGCCTCACTTTGTTATTCAGGCTGGTTTTGAATTCACTATGCAGTCCAGGTTGGGCTAAAACTTGTAATGAGCCTCCAGCCTCAGCCTCCTCACTGCTGAGACTACAAGCATGCCCAGTTCAGGTGAATTTCTTAATGCAAAATAAGTTTGCTTTTGATTCTCAGAGAAACTCACTCAGACTTTTACATCTAAGTGAAAATCTCATTGGTATCTTAGAAAATTTGCATATAATTATGATGAATCATATTTGCTTCAAAACAGAAAGCAAGGTATAAATTTATGGACCTCCTTCATGAAATCCAACATTAATGTGAAACCCTGCAATTATTCTTTCCTCCAGCTCTGTCTCTTTTCTTCTCTTTTCTAAGATACATACTAAGTATAAAACCTACATAGTTTTATCCCTAGAGTACTGCCATCAAAGGAACATTTTTCCAAGGACAAAAACAAATATAAAAGATATGGCAAGTCCTCCATTTGTGTTGTTTGAACACCAAGAAAAGGGCATACAATTTATGTTAGCACTTCTTAAAATCCCCTTGTACGCTCTCTCACACACTGACCTCATAGCTGAGATAATTCTTTGCCTTTCTCTGTATGAGCCTCTAGAAAACTGTTTATCCAACTCTAGCCCTCTTGTTCTTCTTTCATTTTTTTCAAAATATGACTATTTTATCAGTAAGCTTTCCCATTGCTGAGACACAATACCCAACTCTCACAATTTAAAGGAGGAGACATTTAATTTGGCTCATGGTTTCAGAATTTTAATTTCATGGTCAGTCAACTGCAAGGCAGGAACATCATGGTGAAAGGACATGGCTCAGCAAAAGTGCTGACCCGGAGGGGGAAGGGTAAGACCAGATAAGAGCCCTAGGAGGTCACATCTCCATGAGTCACCCAAATTCACCCAAAACTGTACTTACATGTTCCCTGGGTGATTCCAAGCCACTCAGCTTAGTACTTCACCCTTACCACTATCATCATTTAACTGTTCTAAAAAGGTTCTCTAGAAAACTGGTTTCACTGCACACAAGGGTATTCTTTCTTTTTTTTTTTTTCTGTCCTTTTGAGACAGGGTCTCTATGCAGTTCGGGCTGGCCTTGAACTCACTTTGTATCCCAGGCTGGTCTCGAACTCACAATGATCCTCCTGCCTCAGCCTCCCGAGTGCTGGGATTACAGACGTGAGCCACCACACCCGGCTAAGGGTATTCTTTTTAAACTAACATTTGTTTTCATGAATTTCACTTATAAAGAAATTATTTAAAAATTTAAGACTGTAAGCTATTAATATTTTTAATCATACTGGAAGGATTAATTATCTAAAGTTATCTCTTCACTAATATAAATCAGAACTACACTACAAAATAACTGCATGTTTAAAGACAACTTTTTTCTTGGGTTTCAGGAGATTCAATTCGTGATCGGCTGGCTCCGAGGCAGAAACATGGCAGAAGAGCAGAGTGGAGCAAAGATGATCAGTTCCTTGCACCAGTAAGCACAGCAGGGGAACAGCACTTTCTCTCACATTCTTACTTGTCTCTGTTCTTACTATAAAAATGGAAAAAGACCAAGAGAGGAGAAAGGCTGAAAATACACATATTCACACATTTTGTTCGATTTCCCCTTTCAAGCACATTGTAAACTATGTGATAAAGCATAGATGCTACTATTAAGAGCCTAGAACCAAAGGAAGATGTTCAACGTTTGCTGGGCGCTTATAACGAATCAAGAATTGTGCCAAGCACCATAGATACAAAGATTAATAAACAAGAGGGTCTGCCCTATTGAAGTTTCCCAGTGTGGAAGGGGCCACATGGAATACGTCAAAGATGAGATGTGATCAGTGCTACAATAAACTTAACTCTGAAAGTCCAGTGGCAACTTAATATAGCTTCCTTTACATGACTCACTTACCAGTTCTTTGACTAATAATATTGGTCTTTTTCCCTTGTTACAGAAACTCCAATTTTCAACTGAAAACAATTTATCATAGTCTTCTCAGTCCCGTCTGTCTCTAGCTGGTCCCTGGAGTTTTGCAGCTTTGTTTCTACCTTTCATAATATTCCCAATATACAGTAAGATAGACTGGAAATAAGGGTTTAAAAAAAAACCTAGGCTTTATCTCTCAGAGGGAAAAAAAATTTAAACTGTAAGGAGCTTGATAGAGTTGTCAGCACTACATGAATCCAGCCTAGGAACTATGAGGCATGTGAGTTGATTTTCATTATATTCCATCATAGTATGGTAATCATAAAAATTCAGAAAGATTAAAGAGAAAAGTCATCACCTAATTGAAATAATCTGTGTCCTCCCTGATATTTTTGCTCACATTACTGATCATTGCATCTGACTCCTACAATTTCTTTTAAACTGGACTCTGCTCAAGTTTCTCCCTATTTGAATCTGCCTACTCCGCCTCCCGATTAATTATTTTGAATAGTGATTCATTGTGTCATTTTCTCTAAAATGCTGCCATGACTCTTTAATGTGTAGAGGATACAGTTCAAATTTTTTAGCTTCACATAAAAATTATTGAAATTTTGGCCCCAAATTGTCACTTTACAGCCTTAGGTTTTTTTAATCCTTATATCAACCATATTCTTCAATCAACTCCAATGTTCAGCTTTTCCAAGAAATACCTGTTGATTTTTCCACCCAGGAAACCTTTTCCTAAGAACTACTCCTCCTCTCCTCCAACAGCAGGGTTTCAATCATTTTGTCCTTCCCAAGTAAACCTGACTACCATCAGTGACTTATGCAGGGTTGACACCCAACCTAAGCAGGTCCAATAAGACTTCTCCCTGAAGAATTTAGAATGGGAGCTGCAAGCGCCCAGGTAAGGCTGAGTGTCATTTTTCTGCCACATAGACCAGAAGAGAAAAAAATCTGAGCTGCAGTAAAAAAACAAAGTAAGCATATAAAAAAAAGCAGCTAAGACAAGATATATAAAAGACTAATATTTCAATCCATTTTGTTCTCTCAGCCCAGTTGCATCCTACTCCTGGTATCCAAGAGTGACTGACACAGTTATAATGATAAATTACCCTTTGTGTGTGCATGTATAAATATATATATTTGTGGGGGTTTGGGGTGTTTTGTTTTGTTTTGTTTTGTTTTGTTTTGTTTTAAGAGATAGAGTCTTGCTATGTACAGCCTGGCTTCAAACTCTGAAATTCCTGGGCTAAACCAATATTCTGCTGCATTCCCCTGAGTGGCTGGAGCTACAGGCAAGCATACTGTGCCTGGCTTTGCTCACATTATCTCAAATAAGCTCCACTGCTTGTATCTCAAAAGAGTGTAATTAATCTAATCAGATTTTCATTTTAGGTAGTTTACTCTGCCTACAATATGGAAGAAGTATGAACTAGTAAGAATGGAAACAGAAGCAATGAGACCATTTTGGAGGCCAACTGCAGAATCCAGGAACAGAATTTGCTAATGATTGCTTACATGTGAGAGGTGAGAAAGGGTGTCAGGAACTGTGGGTGACCTAAAAGCTGGAACTGTGGATAGAGAATAGGAGAGAAAATACTGAAGAATTAGGGGAATGACAATAAACCTCGCTGAAATGAGAACACTTAGGAGGAAGCACTGAGCACAGTTCCTGGCTATAGCAGGTGCCCCCATGCCTGGCAGTGCCCTAGGTTTCCTCCCACGCCTCTCTTTTTTCTCCTCTTGTCTAGCTGAAAGCTCCTCCAGGGGAGGAATTAAATGCTGCACCTCTCCATTGTCCTCTTAGTCACTACTGGGCTCCTGGAACACTACACACACTCAGTAAGTATTTGTTGATTTTATGTGATTTGATGCAAGACAGTTTTTGATTGCTTATCATAATATATCTTGTCAAAGTGAAGAATCAGAATGGCATTGTACAGAACTGCTTCTTTTAGACAAGGAATTCAAAGAAAGCTTTCCTCTCTATTTTGATTTCAGAGTAATGTTGAAAACACTTGAATTCTAATAAAAAATCATTTACTTCTTGAGGGAAAAGAGATAGGTAAACTCTAGACCAAAGCAGAATAAATAAATAAGCTTTTCATTTATAAATATGGATAAATCTGAAAGCGCTCAGTAAACATCAATGTACAATAATCAAAAATAAATCTGAAAGCTGAATAAGGATTCTGATTTATAACATAAACATAAACTAATCAAAGCAGAGAATTTATATTTTTGCAACAGCTCCTGCTATTGAATGTCAATATATGTACCCCTGTTACTACTGTAAAGCTTTTTGGAAATTAATTCTTTTCTAATTCTGAATACGAAAGATTACTTTCATTGTCCATATATCTCTTCATGTATCTATAATATATGTGTATTTAATCACAAAATATGCAATCGTAAACCTGGTGTGGTGGTACACCCCACTAATCCCAGCACTCAGGAGGCTAAGGCAGGAGAATTGCTGCAATTCGAGTCCAGTCTGGGTTACATACTGAGTTCAAGACCAGCCTGAACTACAGAGCAAGCCCGTCTCAAAAAACAAGCAAAAAATGCAATTATAAATATGACATGATTACATTTTTAATTTTTTAAATTTATTTCAGTAAGGGGGGCTGAGGATTTAGCTCAGCAGCATAAGCACCTGCCTTGCAAGCAGGCGGTCGTGAGTTCGATCCCTGGTACTGATAAAAAGTTTTAAAAAAATTTATTTCAGTAAGACACACTGACATTAACAACACTCAAAATACCGTAATAAATTATTTACTTAAACATACGCATCATTTTGATTTGGTTTGTTTAATCTGAGATGGGGTCTTGCTCTACAATGCAGACTGGTCTTGAACTCAGTATTGCCCAGGCTGGCCTCAAACTTATAGTGTTCCTCCTCCTGCCTCAGTCCACTAAATTCTGGAATTACAGGTGTGTGCCATCACACTGGATTCTTTTTTACTTGTTTATTTTTTGAGAGGTTTTCCTCCTTCAGTTTGAGCACACTTATCTCATTGTTCTTGCCACTTTCTGAAGTGTCTTTAGTTGTGCTGTCATGGCTGCCTCAAGGTTCTGAATCATTTCAAAACAAATCTTCTCACTGTCATCTGGACTTCAAAGAACAGCTAAGAGTTGCATGGAACCAAGTCTGGTAAATAAGATGGTAATGCACAGTATGCAACTGTAGCAAGAATAATTAAATATTTAAAATGCATTTTATTATTTTTATTTTAAAATGACAAGAGAATTAAAATGATTATTCACATTTCAAAACAAAATAATAGGAGATTAACAAAGGTTAATGTATTGTATATTGTTACCTTCAAAGTACTTGCTCAGATTACAAGATATAGGCATGGAAAAATGATCAAACACTGAAAGCACAAAATCTTTTTTTGATGAGCTAACAGATATTAGCAGTATAATTATCTTTCATATATATATACACATTATTTTCTTTATTTCTTGTGTCCTTTTTTCCATCACAGTTGTTCTTTGATTTTGAACAATTTCTTCCCCTTTCACTTTCACAGTATCTATTCAGCATTTTGGATTTTATTGACTCTTTCAGTTTTTCACACTAGGAAGACAATACAATGTTTACACAAGCAGGTCTGACTTTTTCACTAATGACTATGGTCTCAAGTTGCATCCATTTACTTATAAAGGCTTGAGTTTATCTTTGTTTATTGCGGAGTAGTACTCTATTGCATAAAAATATCACATTTTTTTGTCCAGCCTGTGGTTGATAGGTATTTGGGTTGTTCCCAAGATTTAGCTATTACAAATTGTGCTGCTATACACATCGGTATACACATATTGCTGTGGTATGATGTTTTCAGTCAGTTGTTCAGGGAAAATATCCAAAAGAGGAACAGCTGATCAAATGGGACCTCCAAACCTATTTTTTTGAGAAACCTCCACACTGCTTTCCACAGTGGTTGTACCAGTCTACACTCCCACCAACAGTTGGGAAGCATTTATTTTTCTCCACAACCCCATCAGCATTTGTTTTGATTGATTTCTTGATGATAGTCATTCTTTCTGGAGTGAGCTGGAATCTCAGTGTTGTTTTAATTGGCATGTCTTGAATGAACAGTGATGTTGAACATTTTTTTATCTATTTATTTGCCACTTATATTTTTTCATCTGAGAAATGTGTTTTCATCTCAGATGCCCATTTTTGGTTTGGGACTTTGAATTTGTAGGGACCTGATTTTTTTCAATTCTTTCTATGTTCTAGATAGAAACTCATTGTCTGAGGGACAGTTGTCTAAAATGATTCCCATTCTGAGTTGTCTTTTCACTCTGTTGGAGATTTCCTTTGATGTGCAAAAACTTTTTAATAAGACAAGACCCTAGTTGTTAATTATTTTTTGTACTGGGGATTGAACTCATGACCTTGCACTTGCTAGGCAGCTGTTGATTCTTTCAAGTAATTCCTGTGCAGTTTGAGTTTTGTGCATGAACCATCTGCCTACCCCTATGTCTTCAAGATTTTTACTTACTTTGTCTTCCAGTATATTTAGTGTATTTTTTTAATATTTAAATCATTGATCCATTTGACTTTAGTTTAGTGCATGATGTAATTTAAGTCTTCAGCATGTAGAAAGCCAGTTTTTCCAGCACCATTTATTAAAGAGTCTATTTGTATTCCAGTGAACATGTTTGGCCCCTTTGTCAAAGATAAGATATATTCTGCATCTTTTATTCTGTTTCATTGATCCTCAGGTCTGTTTCTTTGCAGGACCATGTTGATTTTATTACGGTAGCTTTGTAGCATAATTTCCTCTCCAGAGGTTTGAAGTTTATGACAAGGAAACTTGTGAAATGCCCACCAACTACAGTGCCACAAATTCTACCAGTAGGGGGATTCTTTGTAGCTAAGAGAAACATCACTAGATGTCTGTGGAAATGCAAGCAGTCACTAAAAGTAATAAAGCATTGATCTGGCTATACCTATAAACATATTGTCCTGATTGGTTGACTTTAATATTTCATTATCACCCAGTAGAGAACCGTGATTTGGTCCCTTGACCACTACCCACCTCGACTTCATTTCTTACCATTTTCTTCCTCCAGCAGACAGTCCTCGCCACTTCTACAGCTGGTACCTTCTCAGTATTTCAGATTTCAGGTAGATGGATTCTCACAGCAGAGACTCTTCTCATCACTGTATCAAAAGTAAGGGATTGCACCGCTTCAGAACACCAATAACAATCCATTCTTCTTTTATCTTTGTACTCTTACTTGTTTGCTAGACAGCTAGCTCTTCAGCACAATATAAATTCCTTGGGAGCAAATACCTTGAGTATAATATTTGCCATTATAATCCAAGTTTCCACACAGTGAATATTAGCATGCTGTAAAGCCTCTACAAATGGTTGATAAATGAATAAAAGATATAACATTTCCAGAGTAGTCTTGATTACCTGTATCAGAAGATCAAGGGTGAACCAGGCATGGTGGCATACTCCTGTTATCTCAGCACTCCAGAAGCTGAGGCAGGAGGATTGTTGCAAGTATGAGATGAGTCTGAGCTACAACATGAGCTAAAGATCAGCCTAAATGGCATAGTGAGGCAAAAAAAAAGTTAAGGGAAGAGTGGAGAGAAAAGTGAGGGAGGAGAAAGAGTGAAACAAGAAATTAAGCTGTGTTACATACACGCATGTATCAGTTACCACAATGTTGTGAACATTATCTACTACACACATGGACTAATAAACTAAAATAATAAAAGTATGTAAATAAATTATCTTAAAATACAGAGTAATCAATAAATCTTCTGTAAATTTACTTTAAATTACCTTAAATCATTAAAATGCACAAATTTATGCCTGGAATGTTCATCTTGGAGCTATTTATAAAAGGGAAAACTAAAAAATGGGAAACCTGAATGTCCAGAAATAAGTATTCAATACATGATATTTTAAAAGAATACTTGCTGTCATGATAAAACATCTATCTTATAATAGTAAATAGAAAAGCAAGACAAAAGCCCTTACACCATATGACCACAATTTTGTAAAATGAAAATGGCATGTGCACACAAAAAAGAATTATTGTACGCACTGGTCTGCTAAAATATGAAGATGTTTATCTATAATACTGATGGTAAAAAAAACTACAGCTGTGTAGTTTTTATTATAACTGATAGTCTATGTTTTTAAAAATTATCTACAATGAACATGTATTATTTTTACTCATGGATAAAATAAATACAGATTTCAAGTTTGGGATATGACTTAGAGGTAGAACACTTGTGTAGTATACACAAGGCTCTGGGTTCAGTTTCCAACAAAAGAGAGAAATAAAGAGAGGGAAGAAGAAGAACAAAGTAGAGGAGAAAGAAGAAGAAAAATAGGAAAAGGAAGGAGAAGGAGAAGAGGAGATAAGGAAGAGGAAGAGAGAGAGGAGAAGGAAGAGGAAGAGAAAGAAAAAGAAGAGGAGGAGCAGTATGAGGGATGGAGGGAGGAAAAAAAGAAATGCATTTCCAAATGTAAATAAATACTGGTGTGTTGCTGATTACTGAGGGATTCAGCTTTTGAGTGGATGATTAACTCTTTCCTCATTCTCCAGGGATTTGCAGTTTATGACAAGGAAACTATTTCCAAACTCAGAGAGGAGCTTGCAGCAAAAAAACACCCTCAAGCCAGGAAAAGAATGGATGAAGGAGTCAAAATGACAAAACTGGGTGAGACAGAGCAGGGACCACGAAACAAAGGAAAGAAAGTAAGTAGAGAACTGAGAGGACCCCTATATTAAACTTCAACTGACCTATCAACAAATACTCTGTACCCCCTGAGCCAGATATTTTGATAGGTTATAGGGTTCCAAAGATGAATAAAACATAGTCCACTCTGCCCTAAAATTATAGTTGAATATGAAGGTAGAAAAAGCAATTGAATTGGGCTTAATTATATGACTTTGCACAAAATGTCCTGAGAGTATAGACAGGGAACACCTAAAGTCATGATGAAATGCAAACACTCAAAAAATTGCTTCCAAGGGAACATAAATTTACATTGAACCCAAAGGACAAAAATGCACACTTTTAAACAGATTAGAAAATATAAGCAAAGAGGAGAAACATAAGATCAAATGGCTGTCAGGATGCTTTAAGCTGTATGTTGCTCTGTACGCGGTCTCAGGACCTAAGGCATCTTTTGGAAGATAAATGTCACTTTCTCGGGCTGCCACATAAAAGGGCGTTGGAAGCTGGGTGTGGTGGCATGCGATTATGGTTTCAACAACTGGGAAAGCTGAAACAGAGTCAGTTCAACACAAACATTCAAGAGCAGCCTGGACACCATAGTAAGAACTTCTCAAAAAAAATAAAAAACTTCTTTGAATATACTTTTGTTGCACACATCCAGGTTGTAATTAACATTTATCAATAAATCATTATGAGTCTGATATTTCTATCTGTTATTTCCTTTATACTCTAAGAGTTGAAAAAATAAACAAACGAACAAATAAGCTCTGTCTGGGCCACTTTGAGTACATTATGACACAGGATAGCAGGCATCTGAATCAGCCAGACATGGCAAAAAACTGGAAAGGCAAAGAAAACACTTTTATCTTCCTAAAAGAAAAATGGGAATCAAACTGGTTGGATAATCTGGGTACATGGCATGATCAATAGTTCCCTTATTTTTAGATCTCATCTCCCCTCTTTTGGAGGGGTATTTACATTTAATTTGGAGGGAGAATGTGATGCACAACAATGACTTAAATTCTCCCCTTGTACCTCAGACAGCAGTCCAAAGCTACTCTCACACTGACATCTACAAATGAATAACCAGAGAATCTGGAACCACCCCTCTGTTCTCCAGAGTCACAGGCTGACACGTGGACCATAGCAACATATAGAATGATGGTCATAAATGCTAGCTGAATTAATGTTTAGCAAATAAAAAAGTAATAGAATATTATGTGAGGCTCCTTTTAAAAAACTTCTAAATCTTAATCTAAAGTTTAAATCCTGAATGTGCTTTTTAAATCTTATTTTGAATAATTCAGAGTCTTCAGGAACAACCTATAATGCCAACATGCTAGTGTAATAGCTAAAAAAGCTTTCTCACAAGGTAATATATTAAAATCAATTCAGCTAGCTTCCAGAAAGGATAATCTACTATATTTTTAACTTCTCCACACTAAATATACTTCATGACTCAAGCACACTTATTAATCAAATTTGTGCCTAGCACAATTGCCTCTGTTCTCACTATATTTAAAATCATTAGAGTATGTCTACATAGGTATCACAAAGAATATATGTATTTTCTTTCCCCTGTGGTTGAGACTTCCAGGTAGAGAATATTAGATTATAAGCACAAAGTTGAGATCATGTTCAAGTAGGGAGAATGTTCAGCTGCCCAATTTGTCAAGTACAGACATTTTTCTTGGTTATTTGTCAATGCATAGTAAGTATATTAAAGTGGAATTTCTTTAAAAAGGAAATTAAATTTTAAAAAAGGTTTATAAATAGGCAAATCTTCAACATCAAAGAAAGGTAAATTAGAAAAACAATAACATTTTAGTAGCAAAAAATGGTCACTGGCAAGTGTTGTTTCAGTCAATCCACCTATTATGGTATCAACACTTCATTTTGTCTTTTTTTTATATTTCAAGGCAAGATGATAGGAATTTCACAATGGTTGTTATATTGCATAGTGTTATCTTCAGAAGAGTTGCTCAGATTACCAAATATAGGCATGCAAAATCGATCAAACAAGATGAGCACTAACCATTCCTTTATTGAACTAAGAGAATTAGTAGTACAATTACCTTAGTAATCTTGTGCATGTAAATGTGTGTGTGTGTGTGTGTGTGTGTGTGTGTGTGTTTACTTCACTTTTTCTTTGAGGAATTTCCCTCTCCCTTTCCAATGATCTTGGTGAGATTAGTAATCACTACTGTCCTGTCTTCCTCCCACCTTGGATGTGCACAGGCTTGGTGCACCATTATCTCTCCCCAGGACAGATATATGTATATGAAAAAAAAAATGGAAAGTTCTCTCTTACCTCTGACACTGGACCACCATAATTTTAGTGCTCGTTACTGGTCAGCTTCTCCAGTTGCATGCATGAAAGAATTCCATTGGACCAGATAGAAGAGGCCAACACAAAGATCAAAAGACATACCTTAGTCAATTGCTTATTGCTGAGGCAAAATACCGCACTTCACTACCTAAAGGAGGATAGCTTTATTTTAGCTCATGGTTATTATAGAATTCAGTCCATAGTTGGCCAGTTCCAAGACAGAAATGGCATAGTAGAAGGATCTGCTGTGGGAAAGCTGCTCATGTCGGGACAGCCAGAAAGAAGAAGAGATAGGGAGGGATATATATCCTTTCTGGTCACACCCCTTTTCCTACAAGATCCTTCCTAACAGTAAGTCAGCTATAAGACTTCCATAATCAAATCACCTTCTAAACACAAAAGGCTTGGGAGCCATTTTAGGTCTTACCCAGAACATTCACCACTGACCCTACCTGACTCATGTTTGTCTCTTTATGCAAAATGCATTCAGTTCATCTCTAACAGCCTCCAAACTTAACAGTTCTGGTATTACTGAAAAATCCAAGCCCAAAGTCTCCTTCAAGAGTCAAGGCATGATGGCACATGCCTATAATCCCAATACTGGGGAGGCTGAAGTAGGAAGATTACTGTGAATTTGAGGCAAACTGGGGTCTCCCATTCACTGTCGGCTTCATTCTCACAGCTTCACATATTCCCCTCTCAGGGCACACTGCCGGGCTTCCCGGCCTTTTTCGGAAATCTGCATGGAAGTCTCTGTGACCCCATAACTCTTGCATTCTTCATGACCATAAAACCAGCACAGTGTGAATGCTACCAAGTTCTGCTGTCACCCTGAATGGTAGTTGGGCCCCCCAGTCCATTGCTGCATCTAGATTTGTCCATCAGGATTTTTCACTTCCGTGTTTCTATTCTTCCATGTTTCTGCCTTGGATCTGCTTCTGTAATGATGTGTTTTAGACCTGCATTGTTTTATAGATTTTTTTTTAATTTAAGAAGAAAAAGAAAAAAACATAAAAAGGGTACAAGTAATACAAAATTTAAAAAATAAACAGTAAGAAATCACTAGTTAATAGATTACATATTCTCATCTTAGAAATAGTTGTTTCAAGTTACAAAATTGAAGCATATAACGTGGACTTTCAAACAGTGAGAGTGCAAACAGTTTTGTTCAATGATCCAAAAACACTCAGTAATATGGTTATCTATCTTATACACTTAAACATATATGCAGTTATAACCTTTAGAGCACTTTCTTTTCTTTTCTTTTGTACAATGACAATTACACATTTTGGGTTTTATTACTTCCACAATTCTTATTACTTTTTTTGAAACCAAATGCGACATATCAGAACAGAGTCAGTCAAAACAAAACGATGGACATAATAGATAATGTAAAAACAAAATACAAGGTGATCAACAATGGTTACCATACTGCCTCTTGCTATTTTAAGACGAATTGCCAGTTATAATAAAATTGAACAAAACAGTAAAGAATAAAACCAAAGCAATGGAGACATTACAGGACTTTAAAAGAAGATAATATAGTCAACCGGAATGGGCGTCATAATGAATCTTATTGTCTTCACAGTTTTGCCTATACTTTCGAACTTGGTACTATCAAGCAAAGCAGAATAGGGGAAAATCAGTCAAAACAAGATGGTGAGTCCAATACAGGATTTCAAATCAAGTTAATAGGAAATCAAAGTAGGTTACTATAATGTATCCTGCTATTTTTTATTTATTTTTCCCTTAATTAAAAAGATAAAAAGAAAAAAGTAAATAATTTTTTTAAAAAGGGGATTGAGAGAAAAGAGGGCATAACAACAGAACAGCACAGGTCAAAACATAACCATTTAAGGGGCTGGGGATTTAGCTCAGCGGCATAAGCGCCTGCCTTGCAAGCAGGCAGTCATGAGTTTGATCCCCGGTACCAATAAAAAGGGAAAAGACAAAAAAAAAAATTTAAGCAAAATATTATTTTACTACAAGCTAATCCCAACATAAAAGTAGTTACCATAGTGTCTCTTTCCTTGAAAGTTTTGAGTATAACTTCGTATACTGTAGCACCAAACATATCAAGACACTATAAAACCATTCAAGAGAATGACATTATTGTAGGGTATTTAAAACCAATTATCAGAAAATGAACAATGGTTTCTGTATAATCTCCTTGTCTAGAAAAGTTTTTGCTTATATTATCACATATAATAAAATCCAATAAGATACAACCTTTTAAGACCAATGGAGACTGAAGAATACAAGTTTGATGGGACTTCAAAACAAGATGATACTAAATCAGCAGTAGCTATTGTGATGTCTTGTTTTCTCCAAAATAGCTGTTCCTACTATCTGATCTTCTCTGCTTCATTTCTGTTGAGCTATTTTTCTGTCATTTCTTGTCAGTTTGTCTTCTTCATTTCGCTTTCTGCTCCATTCATTGTGGCCTCTCTGCCACTATTTCTGGAATCTTGGTATTTTCTTTTTTTAGAATATCCTGCAGTATTCTCTGTAGAGTTGAATTGGTGGTTGCAAATTCCCCTATTTTATCCTGGAAGCACCTTATTTTTCCATCAATTTCTAGGGACAGTTGTGCAGGATATATCAATCTTGGCTAGAGGTTATTATCTTTCAAAGCTTGAATTATTTCCCCCCATGCTCTTTATGACTGGATGGTTTGTGCCAAGACGTCTGCTGTAATTCTGATGGGTGTTCCCTTGTAAGTGATCTGTTTCTTGTCTCTGATGGCTTTTAATATTCTGTTCTTATATTGGATTTCTGGAATTTTGATTATTGTACACCTGGGTGTAGCTCTGTTTGGGTCGTAGGTGGCTGGAGTCCTGTATGCCTCATACATCTGAGTATCTTTAACCTTTTGCTAAATTAGAGAAATTCTCCTGGATTATTTCTCTGAATAGCTTTTGTAGCTCACTTGTTTGTGTCCCTACTTCTTCTTTTATGTTCTTAATTCTTAAGTTATAGATCCTCTTATTGTCTTCTAGCCTTTATATTATTGCTGTTTGTTTTCTTGTTATTTTTAAGAAGTTTTTCATTTCATGCTCCCACGTTACAAATCTGCCCTCCAGTTCAGATAATCTATCCTTAGTTTCTTTCAAGCTGTTACACCAGCTTTTGATAGAGTTTTAGTTTCCTGGTAATCTCTTTGAACCTGCTTCACATATTCTATGTTTTCTCTATTTTCTCCCTCAAACAATTCTCCCCTTTTTTTCTGTTCTTCCATTCCACCATCTGTTTTTTCTTGGGTGGTGCTTAGCATTTCTGTAACTATTCTACTTATATCTTGCTTTATTCCGTTAAATACTTTACTTTTGAACTCGTCTGTAAGACTCTGGAGATAATGCTTTATGTCTATTGGTGCCGTGTCTGATATTGCATGTTTTCTGTCCTCCTTTGCATTTACCTTTCCTGGATCAATGTTCTCAGGATTGAGGGCTGAGGACCCTTTCTTGTTGCTCCCTCTTCCCATATTTTTTGTTCCTGCTATATAAGCGTACATAGGAGGCCCAGTTTCTTTCTTTGTCGGTTACAGTTTGTTTGAATTGTGCCAGCTAGGTGTTCCCGTCCACTGCAGTGTACTAGGGAGACACAGACCTGGGCAGCTTATGCTGGGCCAATCCCTCCAGGTCAACCTACTGAAGGCTTCACTGCTAGGGTGCACCTCCAGGTGCTGGGACCTGGTTTGGGCTAGCTTACTGGGTCTTAGTCAGTGGCATCACCCAAGCTAGGCACTCCCCACCAATTCTGCTTGAGAAGGGAATATGTGACTGAAGTTACTGCAGCGTCCTGTCCCGGCCAGCCTGCCCAGTCCCAGTATGTCCTTTGCTGAAGCCTCCTACTCTATGGAAGGGTCCCTGATCCACTCACTCATCGCAGGTCGATGCGGGCCTCCCGGCCAGTCCAGCTCTCAACTCCATTCACCGCTTCCCACACTCAGAGCCTTTGCACCTCTCTCCTGGCCAGGCCAATTGGGATGCAGCAGCGGCTGCAGGAAATTCAAATCGTGGCTTCCAGTGGCACAGAGTCCAGCTTCCACGCTGAGACCTTATCTGTTCCTGTTATATCACCGGGATTGTGTTTCCAGTTGGTTTCTCTTAGTTTAGTTCGTTCCTGGGTCGGCAAAGTATATCTCCCCTTGCTTAGGATTTCTCGCCTGGCACCATTCCTGGATTTTAAGTGTGGTTTCTCAGAGAGCCTCCGAAGCTGCTGCTATCTATCCGCCATGTTCACCTGGAAATCTGTTTTATAGATTTTAATGAATATTGTTAACCTATAAACCTATACTTTCTTGAAGAAAATATTCACATCCAATTCTGTCCTGAGTCTCTTGAATATTTTATATTGAATATATTTTCAACATTTATTTGTTGAATTAATATATATTTTCCTTATAACTAAATGAGTCAGTATTTTTGTGAACAGTAGTTCAAAGATACTTTCTATGTAAACATGGACTTTAAATAATTATCTCTTGAATAGAGTCACGTATTGGCTAATTTAAGATAAACAGACCTCCAGTTAGAATTCTGGTCACCTTTTAGCAAACCTATGTATTTGTAATTTTAAGTGTTAATGGACAAGTGCACTTAATACCACTATAAAAATATTATATTTTATTATGTTAGTATTTTTCTTTACTACAAATTTTCCCACTTAGATATCTTGAGTATTTAATCCTTTCATCATTCATTCTTATTAAACAGGTTTACTTTCTGTAGTTACTCATTGGGCACAAACATGGGTGAAAACTATAATGTAAAAAAAGTAATTTAGCTAAACAACCATCTCAGCACATGTTTTTCCTCACTTTTTAGAAAAGTGATGTGGTCTTCTTTTACATTAATTCTATAGATTCCTATAGAATCAACAACTCCTCAAAAACCAATAGTCTCCACAGATTCCTTCCTTGAATCCATATTTTACTACACTTAGTACATTTCACTCTGATGTTTAATCTCTCAGATTTATCAAAATTTTCAAAGCTTTTGTTGTTTCTCCCTCTAGTGGTCAATAACATTCATTAAGATGGAAAAATTGTGTAAGAGTGTTCTCAAATACGGATGACGTGGGGGTGAACATTCAATTTCATTGTACATAAATGTGAAGCATATCCAAATGGATGACTGAGAAGTGATTTATTTAGTATACAATTTTTAAATCATCATTCTCTATATTCTCTGAATACTTATACTCTAATAACTACTTAAATGTGATTTTCTGTTTAGAAAAATGTAGTTTTCATACCAAACTACCTGATATATTTGAGTATTGAGTGCAACTCTAAATAATCTTAATTGGATAATTTCTTCTTTACCTTTGCTTAATTTGCATTGGCTCTTGTATAATTTTTAACTTCTAATTTTCTTGCTTATAAAATGATTTGAAAATTTGTTCAATTAGTAATAAGATTTTATATTCCATAATAAAATATTGGTATATTTTGCCAAGACCCACAAAATAGTATTTTTAAGAACTAAAAAGATAATTTTATTAGAGAGAGTAATCATACATTTTGTCATTCAACTCCAGACAGTTTTGAGAATGAATAGAACACTATTAATAATGTGAGAAAATGGGACTGTCTTAGGCAATTTGGAACATTCACTCTAATAATTCTAATTTATTAAAAAAACATAAACTCATTTAATTTATTAAGAAGATAAAGCAAATTGTAATAATTCTTTTACTAAGAAGACTATAGTTAAGTCGCATAATCAGTCTTGTTTGCTGCAGGATAAAATTGTTTCTTCAAGGACCATTGAATCACAAACCTGAGTCTATTAGAGTTTTTTATAGAGTGAACTAGTTGCTTTAATTTCCTTGGGACTTTCCCAGTTTTCTGATTGAAAGTCCTATATTCCGAGAACCCATAAGCCCCAGGCAAACCAAGAAACCCAATCATTCTATTCCCATACAGCTGCTTTTTAGCAAGATGGCATTGCCACCTTAGTCTCTGAGATAATGAATGAAGGCTACTTAAGGCAAATCAGATTTGCTGATTGACTCTGACTTAGCCGAGCTGTCTTCAGCTGATCATGGCAGTCATCATACCAAGGACACCTTCAACCCTAATACCATAGCACATTCTGCTCCTAACACTGCTTTTCTGCTCCTTATCCATCATTAATGTCTTTGCTTCTACTGAGGAGACCACCAAAGCTCCATACAGCCATGCTGTTGTGCTGTTATGAGAAAAGCTTCTTTTTTTAGCATCTATATCAGATTTCTAGACTTCATTTTTAGGGCAAGACTTCCTTCTTCACTAAGACTTGGCACACAGGAAAGAAATGAAAAGAGTACTGTAGATTCATTCTCAGCAGGAAGGTAATGACATTAAGCAATTGCAAGGTTCATTACAATAGTTGCATGCCAAGGTGACTATGGGAAACTGTTACTTAGAGAAATATTCTGCAATATTAACTACAAAATGCTACCAAACTCTAATTTAGCATATTTTAAATTCCTAAGAGTTGTAACAGAACATTTTTTTTAAAGGGGCACAATTTTTTCCGTGAAAAGTAAACTATAACCACTGGGTGGTAAGTAACTTTGTCCACAATAAGAAGTGACCTAGAGGACCACAGCTCTGAGTACTGCAGAGGCTTAGACCTTCTCCAAGCCTTCTCCAGCCTACTCATCAACAGCTTGATGTTTGACAGGCATCTTAAATTCAACAAGAAAACTGAAACTATCACCTTACCCTATACACCATTTTTTTCCTGTTTTCTATTCTTCTTTATTTTTCCAGAGGTAAAAGTGTACTACAGCTGACAATTTGTAGAGGTTTCAGTTGATAGACAGCTGGCAGAAAGGCATGGCAGAGGCGAAACAGTCCATGGCAAAGTAGGCAGAAAGCCTCTTTTCCATTATTCTTAAACTATACAACCAGATAGTCAGAGGTAGAAAACAAAAATTGAGAATTAAACTCTTTCCTTTTCCTATCACCCATATTTCACTTAACCTCCATCAAAATACTTCTTGAGTGCTCCTATATTCTTTGACAGCACATATACTAAACTGCTTCTTAAACCAGTTGTCTTTGCTCTTTCCTTAAAGCCCACACCCTGGGAAGGTTGCTGTCATCTCTCACAGTAGCCTCAATTGGACCCCCTCCGGGTCCCCTTCCTAGTCTTTCTCTGTACTGCAGCACGTATATGACATTATAGGCTACATTGTGTCCCCATGAAGCTCACATATTGAGGTCTTAACTCTCAGGATCGCTAAATGTGATTCTATAAGGATAGGGTCTTTGGTTTTTGGTTTTCTTTTGTTGCCCCAAGTGATAGAGATCATACTGAGGGGCTTAGGTGTGCTAAGGAGTCACTCTATCAAGGAGACCTATCCCTTTTCTAAAATTTTTACATTTTTTATTTTGAAGCAAGCTGTCAAGGCTGACCTCAACCTTATGATCCTCCCACCTCAGACTCTTGAGTAGTTGGAATTATAGGTGTGTACCACTGCAAATGTGAGAAGATGAGGCCTTTGAAGAGGTAACTAACTTAAAATGAGGCCACTAGGATGGGCTTTAATACAATCTTATTGGTGTTCTTTAATAAACAAGAATTGTACATCTAGTCACCAAGGGCTCACATGCACAGATAAAAGAATGGGCAGCAGAAGTGGCTGATATGAGGACAGAGTGTCAGAAATAGAAGACAGGGATGATTTCAGTTACCAATTAATAAGAGATACTTTAAAAATAACAAGAGAACATGAAAAAATGAGTCTTGACAGCTGCTTGGTGATGAAAATACTACTTTAAAATTAATTAGAATGAGTGAAAAATCAGAAAACAGTACAAAGGCCATAAAAAACCTGTTTACAGAAATAATAACAGAAAAATTTCCAGATATAGAAAAAATAATTTAACATACAGATAAGTGTGACATAAACCACTGAGCTATACCCCAGCCCTCTCTTCATACAGTGACCTGCCTTCCTCAGGAGAATTCTTTATGTGTAAAACAAGGAAGGCTCCTCCCTCCTTTAAGTCCTCATACCTATAATGGAAATTTCTTGTTGCCATCAAGAAGGTGGAAAAAGAAAAGGGACACATAATTAAGAAGACAAAGAGTTCTGAATCCCGATCTTACATGAATTTCTCATGACTATAATTTGAAATAAGATAAGAAAGAGAGGACACTGGAATACTGCCTAAAAGAAAAAATAACGTGAGCCATAAAAAAATGCATGGTACTGGCAAAAAAAAAAAACCCAGATCTGAGGATCAGGGGTACAGATTAGAAGACGTGGATACAACTACAAAGCCACCTTATCTTTTGCAAAAGCGCCAAACACCTTCACTGGAAGAAAGATAACCTCTTGAATAAATGGTGCTGGAAAAATTGGCTTTCCACTAGACTAAGACTAGACACATGTCTATCACTGTGCACTAAAGTCAAGTCAAAATGGATCAAAGATCTAAATATTAAAACAGAAACACTAAATTAACTGACAAAGTAGGTAGAAATCTCAAAGACATAAGGGTAGGCAAAGTGTTTGTGAACAAAACCCAGACTGCACAGGATGTACTTCAGAGAATCAGCAACTGAGATCTCCTTTTTAAAAAAAGTTTTTGCACATCAAAAGAAATCAACAGAATGAAAAAAAATCCACTGATTGGGAAAAAATTTTAGCCAACTGTCCCTCAGACAAAGAACTTCTATCCAGAACACAAGAATTGAAAAAGTCAGACCCATATAAATTCAAAGACCTATTGCAAAAATGAGCATCTAAGATGAACATACACTTGTCAGATGAAGAAATACAGCTAGCAAATAAATACATGAAAAAATGTTCAACATCACTAGTCATTTGAGAAATGCAAATTAAAACAACACTGAGTTCTGTCTCACTCCAGAAAGAAGAGCTATCTTCAGAAATCAATCAGCAACAAATAGGGGCTGGGGATTTAGCTCAGCAGCATAAGCGCCTGCCTTGCAAGTGTGTGGTCGTGAGTTTGATCCCTGGTACTGATAAAGACAAAAAAGACAAAAAAATCACTTACAAATGCTGGTGGGCCTGTGGGGAAAAAGGAAACCTTTTCTACTGTTGCTGGGAATGTTGATTGGTACAACCACTGTGGAAATCGGTGTGGAGATTCTTCAAAAAGCTAAAGAGGGAGGCTCCAGTCTGTCTAGCTATTCTGCTTTTGGGTATTTTCCAAGAAATGAAAACATAATGCCACAGCAATATGTGTGCACCCATGTTTATAGCAGCACAATTTGTAATAGCTAACTCTTGGAAACAACAGAAATGCCCATCAACTACAAAAATGGACCAAAAAAAGATGTGATATTTTTATACAATGGAGTATTACTCAGCTCTAAAGAAGAATAAACTTGAGGCTTTTATAGGTAAATGGATGCAACTTGAGACCTTACTCAGAAGTGAAATAAATCAAGCTTGCATGTATAAACACTGTATTGTCTCCCTAGTATAAAAAACTGAAAGAGTAAATTAAGATTCAAAACATACAATTGATATTGTGGAAGGGAAAGAGAAAAAAGAGAAGAACAACTGAAATGGGGAAAGCAGGAAAAGAAAGAAGGGAACAGATTTATTCTATATATACAGGTTATATATTATTTATATATTTTATATATATTTATATATAATATATTTATAAATATTTTATATACATTTTATGTATTAATATGAATAAATATATAAAAATTTATCTATATTTATATATAACCTGTATATATTAAAAAAACCTGTGCATATATATAAAACCTGTGTGTGTGTGTATATATATATATATATATACAAATATATACAAGATAGATAACTATACTACTAACCTCTGTTAGTTCATTTTAAAAAACAATTTGTGCTTTCATTGTTCAATTGTTTGGTCATTTTTTTCATGATTACATCTTGTAATCTGAATGATTAGTTAGAAGATAATAATATGCACTATATTAACCAGTATTAATCTCCTATTATTTTGTTTTGAAATTCTGTATCATCATTTTGTTTATTTGTTTACAATTTTTTAATGCTAATTCTGATGTCAAAATCTCAAAGAACAGTTCCCATCTGGCTAACAAACAAAAAGAAATCTTTATTTTCAGGAAGCCACCTTTGTTTGATTTTTTTTTCATGCCTGTATCTTGTAATCTGAACAACTACTTTGAAGATAACAATATGTTATTTTCTTTTAAGGATACACACAAAAAATTTCTTTGTTAGAAAAATTGTCCTCCTAGTTATCTAGTTGGCTTAGCAGAAAATACACCAAGTTTAAAAATTCTATCTCCTGCTTGATTTGGCAATGTCAAAATAAATATGTATACAAGGAACTTCTCTTTAGAAATTTTGAAACCATATTAATACTGCATATTCCTTTTAGTTTTAACATTCAATACTGAAATGGAAAATATTTGCCTTCTCTCCAGAAGTTGCTTTTTATAGCACAATGCAAAATAAGAATACATTTCTTAAGCAAATCATGCCTTACACCAGCACCGTATACTATGGGAGACACTGAGTCCTTGAAGTATAGCTAGTTGAAATTAATATGTGCTAGAGGGTAAAATACACATGATGTTTTAAAGATTTAGCTCATAAAATATGAAAGACTTCATCAAAAATATTTATATTAACTATATGTATTTGAATATTTGATTATATCAAGTTAAATAAAATATACTACTAAAGTTAATTCTACCCATCTCTTTTTGCTTTTTAATATAGTTTCTAAACACTTTTTAGTGAAACTCATGTAGTATTTCTATTATATAATTCTGCCTTGTTAGGAACCACAAATTCACAGTGACTGGTTTTGCATATTTCCCTGTGGGATGAAAGAAAAGATGGAGATTGTTGATACCACCCATTCTGAGATTTCCCATTGACTCTTCCAAGCATAAGATCATCTACACCTTCTTAAGTCATCTGAGAATTATACTCAAAAACAAGGTACTTCTAAGCATGAGATCATCTACACCTTCTTAAGTCAGCGCAGAATTATACTTGGGTCAAGATACTTCAAATATAAGATTATTTGCACCCTCTGGAGTCAGAGTCTTTAGATAAATTATAACCTTTTGCTAGCCCTACCTATCACTGTATAGACCAAATAAATGGTGGCTGTTTAGCAGTGGAAGTAGTCAAATCCAGAGACATTAACCTCCCCGCCATTGTTAAAATACGATACTTGTCTCTGTTTTTTACTTTTCTCATGACATTTTGAGACTAACAATACTCTTGGCTGGGTTTTTGATACTGACAATCGGTACTCTTGGCCATGTTCCCAACATTGCCTTAGATTTTCACCTCTAAGTAGTAATCTCGATCAGGAGTTAGAGTATAAGATTTTATTTCTGTCTTCCTGGGATATCTTACAATTTACTTTAAAGAAAATCAAAAATGCAAGACTTTAACAACTCTGATTAATAAAATGGAGAGTGACATCAGTCTGAACAAAAATAACATACTTGCTCCTTTTAAAATTCTTTTCACTTTTCTCCAGAGGTAGCATCACTACCAAGCATCACTACCTGCACGGACTAATTTAGCCTTTTAACAGATGTATCAGATCTTCTTCAACATACATCCATGAAAATCCATGGCAAAAGAAACCAAAGAACTTCATAAACACATGGAAATTAAATAGAACCTTCCAAAACAGTCAATGGATCACAGATGAAATTACAGAAAAAATTGAGATAGTTTTTACAGTTGAATGATAACAATACAATATACCAGAACTTATGAAACGCAATAAAAGCTGTCTTAAGAGGGAAATTTATAACAGTAAATATTCATATCAGGAAAACAGAGCAAGAGCATATAAACAACTTAATGATGAACCTCAAACTTCTAGAAAAAGAAGAGCAGGCTAATCCAAAAGCTCATGAGAGGGAGGAAATTATAAGGATCAGAGCAGAAATTAATGCCCTGGAGACTGAAAAACAATACAAAGAATCCATGAATTGAAGAGCTGGTTCTTTGAAAGGTTAAATAAAATCGACAAACCCTTATCCAACCTTATCAACAAACACGCACGAGTCTTTGCCCTTACCATTTCAATGTTTGTTAGCCAGATTTTCTTCTGCTGAAACCTACTACCCTCCTGCTCTAATTTTTCCTTTGCTATAGAAGCCCACTCTGTCCATGTGTGTGGCAGATAAAGAACCAATTAACACCCTCAAGCAATGACTGACACTGTATAAATACACAGCTCTTCACATCTCAGCGGGAGTAACCAAAGGTATATGGTATAGCCAAGAATTTTTCTTTTTTTTTTTTCTTTTGAAATTTTTTTATTTAAGGAGAAAAAGGGAAAAAAAAAACAGAAAAAGGGTACACGTAATATAAAATTTAAAAAATAAACAGTAAGAAATCACCAGCTAATAGATCACACATTCCCATCCTAGAAATAGTTGTTCAAGTTACAAAATTGAATCACATAAAGTTAGCCAAGAATTTTTCAGTGGGATTAAGCTACAGCAATCTATAGCTGTAACTTGTTTAATAATTTGCCCTTTGTTGCTTTGTCTTTTCCTCTCTATTTGCCACCCTTGCTAGGTATCCTCGTATCATTTAGCACATAAGCCACTTGCCCTTGAATTCTTTTTTTAATTTTTTTTTATTTTACGGAGAAACAAAACAAAACAATAACATGAGACAATACAATAAGAACAACCTTGGATTTCAAAAACAAGACAGTAGGAAATAAACAATAGTTACTATACTGCATGTTGTTATCCTCCAAATAGTTAATCAAACAATATAAAGCCCCGAGTTGTTTTGTTTACTTCAGTTGATATCATTTTAAAAGTTTCAGATGTGTGGTTTCTTTTTTTTTAGATTTTTTTTCTAACTTCTTCTATGTACCTGTCTCCTAGACTTGTTCTGGGTGAGATATAGGCATGCAAAATTAATCAAACAATGTAAGTACTAAGTTGTTTCTTTACTTCAGTTGCTATCATTTCAGAAATTTCAGGTGTGTAACTTCCAATTTATTCGGTGTCTGTCTCCTGGACTTGTTTTGGGTGGGGCTCCCCATGGGACATGAATTCTTCTCCTCGGGTCTCTAGCATCAGGTTTACCACAGGGTCAGGGGCTCTTCTCCAGGCCTGCAGCAGATGGCTCTCAGTGAGGGGACAGTGGCTTCCTCTCCAAGTCTGGCTACTGGTTGACAGGCGAGGTGTGGCTTCTTCTCCTTGGGCCTGCAGTGGCAGGCCTATTTTTCTTATTTTTGCTGAATCCCTAGATTATCTCTCTCCATGGGTTTCAAGCTCACTTTAGATTCTTGTTCCACCCTCCTTTTTCTCTTTCTCATGTTGCTATATTCCAGTGTCTGGACACCAACTCTTGGAGAGACTCTTTCTTTGCTGCTCACCACTCTGCAGTATGTCCAGGAGTCCTGGTATCGATTCCATTCAGCCATTGTGTCTGATGTGATCTGTCCGCCATCTCCACCAGGCAAACAGCAGATAGGGCCTCCTCCTCTCAGTTCCCCAATTTTGTCCCACTTCTTCCCCAACATAGCTTGGTTTCTTTGTTTAGTTCCGAGTCTCCTTAACTACCTCACCCCCAATACCCACACCCTTTTGACTCAGCCACCGCCCCTTAAATCCTAATACAGCCAGATCCCTCCCCCTGGACCTTTTAGCAGCTCCAACACTCCCCATGCCCTGGCACAGATTGGCACAGTGTCCTGGCACCCTCAGGGCCAAGTCCTTCCCCATCTGCCCTTGAACTCTTGTCACAGAGTTTGCTTTTGAGGGTACCCAAACCAAGTTATTTGCGCTTCCTATTTTCACTCTCATGCCTCACAAATCCAGTCAGTCTCTGCCGCATAGGGAAAGTATTTTTAATAAACTATCACTATGACTACATCACTTCTTGCTTAAAACCTTTCAGTGATTGCAACCGCTCTTAGGATACAACCAAAATTTTAGTCTTAAGTTTTGTTTTGTTTTGCTTTGTTTTGTTTTGTTTCAAACCCAAAACCTCAAAAATGACAGCAAGCACTATATCACTAAACTACATGCCCAGCCTGTTTTAAATCTTTTATTTAAATGTTAAAGAGACGGTCTTGGTATGGGAATGGTGACACATGCCTGTAATCCTAGCACTCAGGAGGCTAAGGCAGAAGGATTGGTGTGGGTTCAAGGTCATGCTGGGTTATACAGTAAATTCAAGACCAGCCAGAACTACACAGTGAGAAAGAAAAAATTTTTCCAAACTGATCTTGAACTTGTGATCCTCCCACCTCAGTCTTCCAAATTTCTAGATTGTACCACCATCCCGGTCCCCAGCACTCAGATTTCTTGATGTCTGTTCTAGTGGCTGCTTTGTTACCTTACTTCTGTTGCAACATTACAGAGGCCTTGCCGTCACTCAGAACTATTGCACCTCAAAAATGTTAGATTCCAATATCCCATACTTGTTTGTGTTGTACAAACACTACTCTCTGCCTGCCAGTTCCTCAGTCTCTCCCTTCCTCCCATCTGACTCATAAAGGCTTTACACATTCCCTTCTCACCTAACCCTCAGCATGCTATATCACTTCCACTGTTCTCTTATCAGTGCTGTCTGCTCAGCTGGCTTCCTCTCCTTTAATATTACCTTGGAAACCATCAGCCCAGAATATTTTAACAATCTGCTTCTGCACCTACACTCAGCTGGAAGCAAAAATAATATACTGAAGTGCTCAAAATTTAAAATCTGCATGATGAAGTATATTCCCCTTCCCTGGAGGGTAGACCCATCAGTAAGTGGTCCCTAATCTCCAATTCTTAACCCACCCTATAATTTTATATGCTTCATTACTTTCATAGGAAATCTGAACCTTCATCATTCTCCAGCATCCTGTGTTTGTTCACTCTCAGATCAACTTGAGTCTGAAGTTGCAGAGAAATGAACCTTAACATTTGGACTCTGTACAAGGTCTATCTTCTGCACCTGTACTTCAAAGCCCAGCCCTGTGTCCCCAGAGACTGACCAGAATCCTTTCATAATCAAGATCCAGGCCAATGTTCTCCACCTCCCTATTTCCGCTTTTAGGTACATCCTGCCCACAGTGCTGGGAATGCTATTCAGACACAAATAGGATCTAAGGCTCAGTATTGTAGATCATAGTCAATAAGGTTGAAAGCAGCTTGTCAGTACAGGCTCCTGAATAAAGCTGAGTTTGTTTCCAATAGTTCTATCAAGGACTGTGTATTATTCCATTTTTATTACTCTACCAAAAGACCCACAGCTAGACAACCTAGGAAAAGCACTTATTAGCTGATTGTTCTGGAGGCTGATAATTCAAACATCTGAGTTCCAGCTGTGGTGAGGAAGTCCCTGGCTGCATTATCTCATGACAGCTGTCATCATGGTGGAAGCAAGGGGGAGAAGGAGCAATCACATGATGAGATAGCAAGTGACAGCATGGAGAGGACCCAGGCTTGCTCTTTTATAACAACCTAAACAACCCTCTCATGAGAACTAATCAGGGTCACACAAGCACCCTTATCCATTCCATCTCAGGGAAGCACCCCCAAAGACTTCACATGAAGCTGTCTTTCTTTAAGTTTCTACCATCTCTCATTTTGCCATCCTGGGAACCAAGCTTATACCATACGAACTCTTGGGGGGCACAGTCAAGCCATACTTACACCATGGCATCCTGCTAAGGACGGTAACTCAAAGCCACAAACCATGGCTGAAACTGAGAAGCCATGACCCAAAAATTCCTACAAATGGGAAAGTCCAGTTAAGAAAACAAAGCAAACAGACAGCAAAAAGGGACCGATAGGGGGTAAAAAGACATGGAACATGATGCAGGTTCAGAGCAAGGCCCATCCTCTTGATCACTGGCTAACTGGCTCCTTCAAGTCACCCTAATCTCATCAAACGTCACCTATAGAAAAGCCTCTGAGCTACCTTATCTAAAGTGACCACTTAGTCGCTCACCACATTTTCATGTGTTAATGTTCTGCATAGCACTGGAGTGCCAGCTGATGTTTTTCCTTTATATATTTATACACTAGTGTATCAGCCATCTCTTCCCACTAGAATGTAAACTCCATGAAAATATAGTTCTTCTCATTTACTCTGTATCCTCTGTAGCTAAAATGATGCTTCAAATTCAATATGCTGACTAAATAGTGGGTGAATGAATTAAAGCTCGTGAATGCTCCATCATTGTTAAAAGATAGGTAATTCTGGCTTTGGCCTACTGCTTCTTCCTACACTACTTAATCCTTTAAAAAAAAAAGAAAGAAAGAAAGAAAGAAAGAAAGAAAGAAAGAAAGAAAGAAAGAAAGAAAGAAAAGGAATTTCAGCCAAGTTCTTCTTCCTCGCTCTCATTCTAGACTTCCAAATTCTATAATTAATAAAATATATAAATAGCAAATATATTAGTGACTGTATTTAATTTTCCCCAAAGAAAAACAGGCACTGGGGCTAATAACACCATTAGGTAGTCCAAAATTGAATTCTTCTATAACTCCTCCAAATAATCTCGGTAATATTTTCTTCCAGTAAGTAATTAAACCAATGATATTAATGGTCAGGAAATACGCAGACTGTATTAAAGGAATTAACTTCTCTTCTGTGGCTTTAGGGATGTGGTTTCATTCAGTTCGCTTTTCATATTTCAAATTAAATCAGGTGATTTCAAGAAAAGAACTCATAGAAACAGAAACTGTTTTATGTTGTTCTGATACAACTACAGTATGAAATAGATTACCAATGCAGATGCAGATGACATAACTGAGGGACCTTTAAACATACAATTTCCAAAGTCCAGAACATAATCTCCTCAACATCCCCAGGCTCTTTGGTTCAGATATTGTGTTCCTTAATAACTGTAAATATTAAAGAGAATTACTCTAAATTATTTATCTTGCTTTTCCCAATCTCAAACACTCTCTGGTGTGCAATAGATACTCAATAAATGTTGCCTAAATCACACTGCTCAGATATTTGCTCCAGCCCCCTGGGCTTGCTGGTGTTCTGTTATAACTTGCACAATATTAGTATTAACTACCACTTATTTCATATTTTGTGTTAACCCTAAGACCTTACCTATGGTATCTCATTTAATCCACCCAAGAATACTTTAAAGATATATTGCTTTTCATATTTTTGTTGTCATTGTCAGACACTAACAAATGAGGAAACTGAAACATAAAAGGGACAGAGTGTGAATTTTATCTAGGGTTTGGCTTTCTAGCCTATATTGCCTGTGCAATCAGTAAGTATAACAAGTACTTTTAGTGCATATTATTTCTGCTTCAACTTCTTCATTAACTGATAATGGGATCTAGGACACCTTCTTAAATATCTCTAAGGATCTTAGTCTCTTTGCCTATAGAATGAGAATTTGGTGAAAACCTATTTTTTTGCCTTTCTGTGTCTCTTTTTGCTAATCTGCAAAATTAGTAGGCTTGGATCTCATAATACTTCTAATGGCTTCTGGATCTATGCATTAACTCAAAAGTTCTGAAAACCTGGTAAGAAACCCCTTTTAAAATGCAGTAGAATGATTGAAAAAGTAATACCCAGCCTGGAAAAGTCAGTTCTTAGGTTGAAGGTCACAGCTACAAATGGAAGCCTATTTCTAATGAAACTACCGTCTTAAAGTTTTACAATCTCAGTGTAACCCAGTAATGGTTCTGATGCCCAAGTCTTTAGCACTACAGCTACACAGGGGTTTTGATGTACCTTCTCCACTGCTAGTGAAAAGATGAAGAGAAAAGAAAGCAGAAAAGAAATCAGGACACCCATATCAGCACAGAGGGAAATTCAGAAAAATTTCAGAGATGGATTAGAGAGGGGAAAAGAGGAGATATAGCACTGAGTCAGTAATGGTTCTAATTGCATAACCCTGAATTTTAGTGTTTTTTATAAGATCGTCTTCTAAGATGTGGTAACTAACTGTGTGTTTTTTCCACTCTTCTCAACAATTGCACAAATGCAGATGATTCTGCCTGCCAGTCTTCATCTTTCCAATAATATGACTCTTTGGCCTGTCTTCATACAACTCTCTCTCTCTTTCTCTCTCTCTCTCTCTCTCTATCGCTGTCTCTCTCTCTCTCTCTCTCTCTCTCTCTCTCTCTCTCTCTCTCTCTCTCTCTCTCTCTGTCTCTCTCTCTCTCTGTTTTTTTCTATACTGGCCTTTATCACACTAGATAGTCCAGGCTCATAGTGGCAATCCTCCTGCCTCAGCCTCCTGAGTTCTGGGATTACAGAAGTGCCACCATGCCTGGCTCAAACATTTCATTTTAATGTGAAACTCAGTAACTCAGTGTTCAAATTTTCTCTAACCATTTTCTTCCCAGAAGATTAGTTAGCTCTCCAGTTTTTCTCCATGCCAGGTATTTACCACCTTCCTATGTACCCAACATCCTCCATCAATATGCTAATAAAAACCCTAGAATTGAGATACACTGGATGCCTGGTTGAGTGACTGACTATGAGAAAGTAATTGTTAATCAGTGTTTTAATATCTGAAATTAGCTTGTTGACATTAAATAGAAATTACTTTGTTTATGAAATTTCTATATTCCCCTTTAAAATGAAATTATTTGAAGAAGTAATACTCTCTCTGCTTCCACCTTACAGTAGTACACTCCCCAAAATAAGGAAGAACAAGAAAACTCACGGAGTATTTAAATTTAAAACTGAGACGTTGCATCAGCAAGAAGGCAGGTAAAATGAAGACAAAATGTCACTGATTTTTGCTTCCATCTCTAGAAAGAAGATTGGTGATTGACTTTGGCATGTTCGAGACCATCAGGCTTGAAGACATCACTTGGAGGTAAGATTCCCTGGACCAGCAGATTTCTCCAGTGCTATCTCCTGAATAGACCCTCCCTGTGACCCTTCCCCACAAAGTAGCTCTACATACTTTTATGGAGGAGCATCTTCCTGAAAGTCACTTGTGCCACCTGGTATCATTACAACAAAGCTCTTTTGAGAGGTTAGCAGAGGAGATGAATATGTAGATTTTTCAGAAATCCCAGGAATACTTCAGCACCTTGAGGAATAAAGAATTGTGGCCTGCAGGATTAAAAGGACAAGATAAAAATCTGATTGAAAAAGTAAATTAGGGCCAAGGATTTAGCGCAGTGGCCTAAGCGCCTGTCTGGCAAGTGTGAGGTTGTGAGTTTGATCCCTGGTACTAAAAAAATAAATAAATAAAATTAATTAATTTTAAAAGGGCAGTGTGAGGGGGGCTGGGGATTTAGCTCAGCAGCATAAGCGCCTGCCTTGCAAGCAGGCAGTCGTGAGTTCGATCCCCGGTACTGATAAAAAGGAAAAAGACCAAAAAAAAAAAGGGCAATGTGAGGCTCTTACCACTCTTAATTTAACAAATTGAACAATAGTAGGTTAAAACAATTACTGAGTACTTACCATATGCCATGAAGGGAACTAAGTAATTTAAATGTGCTTTCTCAGTCTTCATAAAAATTCACATAGGCCAAGGAGAAAAAGACTAAAAGAGTTAAGAGTCTAAGCTCACAGAGCTTGTAAGGTTGGATGCAAACTGAGGACTGTGGCATGACTAAGCCTGAGCTCTGCTCCATTAGTTTATACTCGCATACTGTAAAACCTTCTGAAAAGAGCGTTTAGAATGAAGACTTCTTATTACATGGACTAAATCAAAGGTCCCAGGGAATGTGATGTGGTTTTCAGAACCACTACCAGCACAGATCAGCAAAGCTTCACTTTGATTTTGCTCACACCCTACAATATTTTTGGATACCTTTGTGGAGCTTGGTCATGTAATTTGTTTTAAAAGCCCCTAAAATTCAGTTTCCAATATGCACATATACAAAGGAATCCCCATATATACACAATGCACAGGTACACAAACACCACAGACAGCATTCCAAATGCTGGCAGGCAGTCACATACAAACCACACATACCACACATACACACACCACATAGATACATTATAGATACACAGACTACATTCGCACAAATATGCACACACACAGAGAAAGGTTCAAATATATACTCCATGGATAAAAACACATACCACAGAGAGCATATTCCTGACTGTATACACACAAGTACACCACAGATACAGAGAAGCCAGACATAACCTACACACAAACACACACAGAGTATTGGAAAATACTCCAAGAGATTTTATTTCTTCTTGTTTACTCAAACCCTAGTACGGTCTAGTTTCTACCGTACACATCACATCATTCACATCTCACCTTCTGCTACTCTTCTCTCTCTGTCTCACTCCAGAACAATTAGTTAACACAACTTCTTTGATTCCCCAGAATAATCACCTACATAAGAGTTGTAGGTTAATCGGAAGAAAGGACATTACCTTACATCAAAACACAGCACGTGGATTAAAATGGAGTATTAGACACCAAGTTTTACACCCTGTGTCATTTCTACTTCTCCCTTTCTCCTATTTAGGCCTTCTGACTTTCTGCTGAGTTTTTCCTGCCCATCCTGTCTCACGACCATCCTCAACTCCCTTCCCAAGGTCTCAGGGGCTCTACACAGCCTCTTTTAAGAATTTACACTCTTGCCAGGTATGATGGTACATTCCTGTCATTCCAGCACTTAGGAGGCAGAGGCAGGAAAGTGGCCATGAGTTCAAAGCTAGCCAGGGTTACACAAGGAAGTTCAAGTCCAGTATGTTCTACCTAGTGAGGCCCTGTTTAAAAAAAAAAAGGCTTTGCACTCTTCTACTTGGCACTGTCTATTTCAAACTCTAAGGACTTCACTTTTTATTCCCAAAGCAAACTGTTAAGATATTTTCTGATGAGGGAACCACTTTTCTACTTTAAAGAAAAACTTTGCAACTCTTTTAGAAGGTAAAATTAACACAAGACAGTTGGGGTTTTTTGATAGCAATTAATTTTCTTTTCTCTTTATATTCCTAGAATGATTTTGCTTAGTGAGGAAACTACATCAATAGTAATTTCTATTGCTTTATTCTATTTATCAAAAACCAATTTGTTGATATGATTCTGTTGTAATAGCTATTTTCCAAAATCTGTTCTCAGGTTTGTATTTTCAGTACTATCAAAACCGTTATCCAAAAAATTGGATATTTTAGATACTTTGATATTTACAGGCCCTGATTCATGGGTCATTATCAAAAGTACTCCATATGAATTACCAGTTTTCAAAGAAGCTATCTAAAATAGTGGTAGGGTTCATCTTCATAACAGAAAATGTGTGGTAGAGATGTTGGTGGATACAAGAAATGTAACACTTTTTTTAAATTTTTATTTTATTAGTGTATGTTGGCAATACATTATATTTATATACCCCTTAAGGAGTAAGTACATGTACTTAACATACCATGATTCTTTTTTATTCTCCTTTCCCTCCCCTCCCTCATTTCCCTCTGTCTCTAGATTCCATTTCCATATTATTATGTTTTAATCCATGTCTTTGACATAAAATGTCTGCATTCTTTGGGAATATGTGGTGCATATATACACACCACATCTTAAATCTTTTTATGTCTCCTTCTCCTCCTCCCCTCCATTTACCTTTGCTCTCTCAAAACTATTTCAGTTTTCAAAATTTCTATCCCTCTGTTTCCTTTCATCAATATATTATTTTGCTCCTTATTTATATTTTGCATTACTCAGTGAAAGGAACCACGTGGTATTTAAGTTCATATATCTGAGTTTTCACTTAACATTGTGCTTACCATGTATATTTATTGTCCTATAAGTGTCTCACATTTATGCTTCTTTTAGACAGACTTTATTCCATTATGTATAGATACCACATTTGCTTTATCCATTTGTCTGTTGGACACACATTGTTTCCAGGATTTAACTGCTATGAATTATGCTACTATAAACATCAGTATGTATATATCGTTATAATGTGGTGCCTTTAGGTATTTGGGGAAGATGCGTAGAAGGGAAATAGAAATGGAATTTCTATTTTTTATTTCTTTGAGGAATCTCCAGGCTGATTTTCATAGTGATTGTACAGTGGCACTTTTGCTCACAAACTTTATTTGTTCTATGATTGTGGAAATGACCCCATTTGTGTTTGTATGGGAGAGATGGCCGTGTTCATGTTTGCACCTGATCCAGAGTTTGCAAAAAAAAAAAAATTGCCAAGCAACTGTGTTTGCAAACCAAGTTGTTTGAAAACAAAAGCATTTATGAACTGAGGTACCCCTGTGCTAACTTACATTCTCACCAACAATGGAGAAAGGTTCCTCTTTCATCACAACCATAACAGTATTTGTTGATGATAGCTGTTCTTTCCGTTGTGAGATAAAACCTTAGTGTTGTTTTGTTTTGCATTTCTCTATGGTTAGAGACATTGAGCATTCTTTTTTATATGCTCTTTGGCCATTTGTACCTCTTCTTCTGAGAAGTGTCTATTTATTTCATTTGCCCATTTTCTCATTGGGTCTTTTATTTTGGGTGGTTTGACTTTTTACATTCTCTACGTGTTCTAGATATTAGTCATCTGTCTGAGGATTAGCTGGCAAAACTTTTTCCTGTCCTATAGGTTGTCCCTTCACCCTACAGATTGTTTGCTTTGCTGTGAAGATTTTAATTTGATATAATTCCATTCATCGACTTTCTTGAGTAATTGGAGTTCTGTTCATAAGCTACTTTCCTACAACTATGATTTCAAGAGTTTTACCTATTTTATCTTCCAGTAGATTGCTTCTATTTTAATGTTAAGATCTTTGAATCATCTTTATTTTAATTTAGTACATGGAAAGATAATTGATCCAGCTTCAGTCTTCTACATATTGATAGCCAGTTCTCCCAGCACCAAGAAAGTTAACACCTTTAAGCCTCACAATTTCCTCTGCTTAAAGATTTGCCTGCTGAACCTTGCGGAAAAAGAAGGAATGACTTTTATAGAAAGTTCCTGGCATATAACAAGTATCAAACAAATGTGAATTCCTTGACTTCTAGATCCTTCTCCACCCCTCCTCGAGTGAAAAAGAACTGCATTCTCCAGCACACTTTCCCCTTTGTTGATGATTTTGAAGGTGCTTAGTGACGTAGGGCTTCAATATCAAGACTTATCAAATGCTAAGTATTAGAATTCTAAATAATAGTATTTACTATTTATACATAGCTTATGAGAGAAATCTAAATATAGCCTCCTTTGATTACTATTCTACAACAGTTACTGTTATTTTTGTTGCTTAAATTTATTTCATTAGCAACATCTGTCCTCTTCAAGTTTGCTTAGTCAAGTAAAACTGATTCTAAATTGTCTTATTCAAGTTTTTTGTGACCATTAAAAATAGCTACACTTCTGGTTAATTCCTAAAAGAAGATTTTTACCCATCTAAATTACTGAACAATTGCCAAAATGTCCCAACCTTTATTTGTCTTTTATATTTTTTATCTATAATATTTCTATTTTTCATGCTCAGATTAATCTGATCTTAATGCCTCATACAGCATAAAAGTACAGGACTTAGACAAGTATTTGAATTATTTTTAAATTTTATTTTAAAGAGAAATATACGGGGCCAGGGATTTAACTCAGGGACATAACACCTGTTTGGAAAGCTCGAGGTTGTGAATTTGATCCCTGGTACCAAAAAAAAAAAAAAAAAAAAAGAGAGAGAGAGAGAGAGAGAGAGAGAGAGAAACACAGAAAAAGCAATCAAACAAACAAAAAAGGCCAAACAATGACCAAAACAAATAGTAATATAGGTTTTCAAAACAAGATGATAGGAATTCAACAATGGTTGTAATATTGCATATTGTTATCTTCAAAATAAGTTGCTCAGGTTACCAGATACAGGCATGTAAAATTGATCAAACAATATGATTTCTCCTTTGAGCAGTTTCTTTCCCTTTCACTATACCTATTGTAACTTTTGGGTCTTATTTACTCTTTCTGTTTCTTACACTTGTGAGACAATACAGTTTTCACTCACGCCAGTCTGATTTATTTCAGTTATGAGTATGGTTTCTAGTTGCATCCATTTACCTATAAAAGTCTCTAGTTTACCCTATTTATATGTAATAGTATAATAGTATAATAGTATATATAATAGTATAATAGTATAATAGTACCCTATTTATATGTAAATAGTATAATGTTATTTTAAAATGCCACACCTTTTTATCCATTCTGTGATCGCTGGGCATTTGGGCATTTGGGTTGTTTCCAAGATCTGGCTATTACAAATTGTGCAGCTATAAATATGGGTGCACACATATAGCTGTGGTATGATGATGTTTTCAAATATCAGAAGGGGAATTGCTGAATCAAATGGAACCTCTAATTCTAATTTCTTAAGGAATCTCCACACTGAGTTCCACCAGTCTACACTCGCACCAACAGTGTAGAAGTGTTCCTTTTTCCTCACATCGCAGTATTTGAATTATCATAGAAATATTGTTTGTCACTCTTAAAAATGTTGTCATTTGGACTACTGCTAAAAAAAAAACCCTTTTAATATCTTTGTTTAAACTTGTAATTATAGTTGTAATTTTCACTTTTTCTCTCCTTAGGTAATTATGGATCTGATCAACTCCACCAATCATCCAATCAATACCTCTACTTTAGTAAACAATAGCACTCACTTTCCATTACCTGCCTCAAAAATCATCATTGCCCTTCCTTTGTTCATATCATCTATAATCGGTACCGTCACCAATGGGCTCTACCTATGGGTGCTAAAGTTCAAAATGAAAAAGACTGTTAACACCCTCTTATTCTTCCACCTCATTCTTTCATATTTTATTCCAACATTGATCCTGCCATTTTTAGCCACCTCCCTTCTCCAGGACAATCACTGGAACTTTGGAACTGCCTTGTGCAAAGTCTTCAACAGCACTTTGTCTGTGACCATGTTTGCCTCAGTTTTCTTCCTCTCTGCCATCAGTCTGGATCGTTATCTCCTCACTCTTCACCCGGCATGGTCCCAGCAGCACCGAACCCCACGCTGGGCTTCCAGCATTGTCCTGGGAATCTGGATCTCTGCCACTGCCCTCGGTATACCCTATCTGGTTTTCAGGGAGACACATCACAACCGCAAAGGAATTGTGACCTGCCGAAATAACTATGCTGTGTCTAGCAACTGGAACAGCAGAGAGATACAAACATTAAGGCAACAGATTCATGTGGCCTGTTTCATCAGCCGTTTCTTGCTAGGTTTCTTTCTGCCTTTATTCATCATCATCTTTTGTTACAGAAGGGTAGCCAGCAAGATGAAAGAGAGGGGCCTGTTTAAATCCAGGAAGCCCTTCAAAGTTATGACAACTGCCATTGTCTCTTTCTTTGTGTGTTGGATGCCTTACCATGTATACCAGGGCTTACTTCTCACTAAGAACCAGTCACAACTTTTAGAGTTGAGTCTGATAATTACAGTGGTGACAACATCTTTCAATAATATCTTTTCTCCTATACTCTATCTATTTACTGGGGAGAATTTCAAAAAGGTTTTCAAGAAATCTATTATCACTCTGTTTAAGTCAACATTTAGTGATGAGTTTTCTGCAGAAAGGACTTAAAACCTAAATTCAGAAGATTAAATTTAAATTCTGGACCCTTAAATAAGTGTGGACTCTATTAATTATATCACTAGAGATATATCCTCTACTTTTGTATACTATACTCCCTACATTAAAGAGACATCTAAATTGTACTATAGTTAGATCTATAAATATTGCCTTAGTTACTTTTCTTATTTCTGAAACAAAATACCTGACACCTGGGGGCTGGGAATTTAGCTCAGTAGCATAAGCACCTGCCTTGTAAGCACGCAGTCATGAGTTCAATTCCCAGTACCGATGAGAAAAAAAACTGACACCCAAAATTAACAGAGAAAAGATTTGTGTTACTCACATTTTATAGAGATTTATGCTCATAGTCAGCGAGGTCCAAGGCAGGGTGGCATGGCAGAGAGACATCACAGAGGAGAAACAACTCATGACAGGCAGAAGACAGCAAAAACAAATGACAATAGCAACTTTTTCTCTCTCTTATATTCTACCTAAGCTACCCACCTCAGGGTGAGTGCCAAACCAATCAGCAGACTAATTTAATAATCACATACCCTTAAGCCTAGCGTTGCACCATCAATCAACCACACACTCTAGAACCAGCCACCTCTGAAAAAGCCCCATCTCTGACTGCATGAAGCTTTGGAGATACACCAAAACAAGCCATAACAAATATAAAAGGGGCTCTAAGGAAACAAGCAACAGATCATATTGTAAATGTAATTTGTTTTAAGCTTTTTAAACTGTAGTACAATATATATAACATAAAATTAGCCATTTTAAGGAAACTACATTGATACTAATTATGTTTGTTTTGTTGTGAAACAAACCATCACCATTATCTAGTTTTAAAATTTTTTCATCAATTCAAAAAGAAACTCTCAACTCACTAAATAATCACTCTCCATTCCTCCATCCCCATTTCCTAGCAAGCTCTAATCTGCTTTCTGTTTCCATTATTTGCATATTTGAGATACTCTATATAAGTGAAATCATAGAATAAATAAAGACATATAATATTAGTCTTCTGTGGTCTGATTTATTTCACTAGCATGATGTTTTCAAGGCTCCTCTATGTTATACATGTATCAGAATTTCATTTCTTTTTATGTCTAAATTATATTCCATGGTTATATATGGCATTTTTGAAATCCATTTATCTATTGATGGATACACGGATCATTTTCACCTTCTGACTATTGTGAATAATGTTACTTTGATCATTTGTGTGAAAGTATCTGAGTTCTCTTTTCAATTATTTTATATCAGAGTGGAATTACTGGGTTAAATCATAATACTCTGTTTCATTTTATGAGGAAACATGTTACTTTCCCACTAACAATATAAAAAAGTTTTAGTTTCCCTATTTTTTTAACAACACTTGCTATTTTCCTTTTTAAAATAACTATTATAACTTAGGGCACTAGGAAACAAAGCAACCTGCTTGCCTGGTAATCAGCCATGAGCCTACTGATAAGCAGCCATGAGCCTACTGGCACACAGGCTGAGAATCAAACATCCCATTCCCCCCACCATTAACAAATGAGAGCCAGAGGTCTGTTCATTTCTTGGGAGGCTGACCATATGCAATATAGCAAATATGGGGGATTTCTTTCTACCATCTCTTTGAAGGCAAATATTATCACTATTTTGCTTTGTTCTGATTAATTGTCTTGTTCTATTCAATATTCTGTTTTGATAAGTCCTATAATGTTCTGTATTTGGTTTGATTTTGCTATCCTTGATTGAAAGGACAACTATTGTGAAGATAACAAGATATACTATGGTACTATTACTGCTATCCCAGTATCCTGCTGTGATGTTCTGTAGCAATTTCACTGCATTGACTCATATGGCTTTGTTCTGTCTTGTTCTGTTGTATTTTACTACCTTCAAAGCATAAAAGGTTTTAAAAAATAATTATCATAAAGGTTTAAGGGTGCTGAGTGGAATAGGGAAAAAGAGTTAAAACATATTATTTACAGGATGAATTCCCTATGATAAATGTAACCATTACAAACAGCAAGTATGTACTGATAAAGAAATAAAATTATTGTCATCCTCATATATTGAAATAGTGCCCTTGAGATTCTTAACTTTTAGTTTTTTAAGTTAGGAATATTGATTTCTAAATGGCAATAGCATCTAAGTATTTAAATTGTCTGTCACAGAATCTTCTAGAAAATCGAGTGTAAAGGTATTTATACTTTAATGTTTTAAGTATAGAGATAGCCTAAGTGCCTTTTTAGATAATTCTAGATTAAGCTATCTCTAAAATATGAGACTAAAACAATTAAAATATAAGAATCTTCTTGTTGTGATATGTTTACTTTTATAACAGCAATAACAATATTAATTTATCTTCCCTAGTTTTCAAGTTTTGCTTCAAGTTTTTGCAATACATTAATGCACTAAATTATATGAGACCACATAATATTATAGGCCTGAGGGCCAGGCATAGTGGTTCATGTTTGTAATCCCAGCACTTGAGAGGCAGAGGCAGAAGGATTGCTGCAAATTTGAGGTCAGCCTTGGCTACAAAGTGAACTCAAGGCCAACCTAAACTACATAGTGAAATTCTGTCTTAAAAAGACAAAAAAAAAATTATACACACACACACACACACACACACACACTCACACACACACACACACACACACACACACACACACAGGCCTGTTTGTTTAGTTATTGTATTACTCAACTTTGGATCCCTGTGGCTAAATACCTTAGATAAATCAATCTCCAATGAAGAAACCAAAATAACAACAATAAAAAAAGAGTCCCAGAAAGGACAGAAATTTAATTTTATGGTTAACTTCTTACAGAGAGAAAGTAACAATAGTTTGATACCTTGAAATTCCTACTAGCTGGCATGGTGCCAAGGCTTCCTAGGGCAACAAAGGACTGGATTTTTCATTCTTGAAATATGACCCCTTAAAAATTTGGATAGGTCAAAACCTTCACTGTTACCCTTTATTTGAAGTTTTAAAGCCTAAACAGTTTTCCCAGAGGGGGGTTGGGATTGATGCCCAAGCTGTGGCTCTGAGTGACCCTGCAGTAAGAAGAGCTTGGTATGCTTCCCACCCCACTATCTCCAAGTCCTGGCAAACCTGTGGAAATTTTATGGTGCAGGACTAAAGAACAAAGTTATTGGATGGAATTCAGGGTCCTTTATAACAAAAACTGCGCTTTGGAAATGATGACTGAGTGCCTTTAGTCATCCTCTTCAGACCTGCTACAATAAAACAAAACAAAACAAAACAAAAACCATGCACTGGAATGTATAGTTTACTCCTCCAGGACAGCAAGAAGAGTATTTCTTTTCTATAATATTATATACAATTGATATTCAATAAAAGATAATTAATGAAAGTTGAATACAGAAAATCACAATACATACAACTAACTACAAAGTATAACATCATGTACAATACACTGTATAAATATATTATTAAAACTTTGTTTTAAAAAGAAGTTAATTTATGTTAAAGAAAATAGGGCATAAATTTAAGAAAATTCCCCTGAGATATATTTTTAACTTCTCATAAAATTCTGGTAAACTTTTAGAAAACATACCTGTTGAGTTCATCAGCCTCCTCACTATTTTATACTAGCAGGGCCCAAGAGATTTATAAACAAAGAATTGATGGTTTTGCTTTGTGGAACTAGTGCATGGAAACAGTGTTTCAATATTATGTTTCTAATATTACCCAATTATATAAATCTACTTTGTTTTATTAGCATCAAACTGGTTCAAGAATAGAAAAGAGGGGTGATGAGAGATGAGTTTTAAAGACTAACCTAAGTCCTTTCCTCAAGAAACAACTCTTTGTTTTAATGAGATGAGTAAGCATCCCAACTACGGACATATGGACAAAAGGTTAGTGTAAGTAAGATGGTGTACACTATGTAAAACCAGTTACTTATTCCTGAGGAATTAAGGTCCACAATCATATAGTACTACAGTGTATGTGCCTGGCACTACTGGGGCTAGAAGAGTGAATAAGTCACAATCCCTTCCCTAAGGAGTTTAAGGCTAGTGTAGCTATTTTGAATTTGGCCCTACTTTATAATCATCTGAAATAGATTTTTAAAATTCCAGTATCCAGGCCTTACCCAAATCAATTAGGACCAAAATTTCTATGGCAAGACACAGAAATCAGTATTTTTTAAAAATTCTAGATTAACTCCAAAGTACAGTCAGAAGAAAAGCCCTTGTTCAATAGACATTAAAAAGTAGTAAAAAGGTAATTATAACACAAAGTAGTTAACTACGTTGGGGGTCCTAAGGGAATAAATATCCCTCAGTCCAGCCTTTGCCACTCAAAAAGCTTTCCTAGGTAAGGCACCATCTGGTGGAGTCTTGCAGAATAGTAGTTGCTATATGAAGGAGGCTAGTTTAACAAGGGAAGCAAACTGTGTAAAACCCAGGGAAGAAAAGAGGACAGTGCTACAAAGCAGCAGTAATGAAATTTCACTATGCAAACGAACCTTCTAATGATCTTGTTAAAATGCTGGTTCCGATTCAGTAAGTCTGGAGTAGGTCTAAGATTCTGCATTTTTAGTAGAATCTCAAGGAATTTCATTGTTCTTGGTCAAGCTAAGCAAAAAAGATAATTGCAACATATGTATGTGAAACAGGCTGGTGACAATGAAATAGAAAAGTCAGCCAAGACTAGATCCTGAGAATCTGTGCGAAGGATTTTGGATGTGAGCATCAACTTTATCCTGAGGGTATCAGTCACTGAAGCATCTTAAGCCAAACAGTAATAGAATCAGATCTGCATTTTAGAAATATCTCTCTGGCTGCTATCATAGACAGAGCCTATAACTGGAGGTAAAGCCAGCTGCGGTGGTATCTGCCTGTAATCCAGCACCCTGGGAGGCTGAGGCAGGAAGATCCAAAGTTTGAGCCCAGCCCAGACAACTTAACAAAATCCTCTCTCCAAATAATATTAAATAAATAAATAGAACTGGGGCTGTACCTCAGTGTGAGAAAAAAAAAAAAATAGAAGGAAGGAATGGAGGAAGAGAGGAAGGAAGGAAAGAAGGAAAAAGAAAGAAGGGAGAAAAGAAAGAATTAGAATTTGGCCCTATTTTATAATCACCTGAAATAGGGGAAGGAAAAGAAGGAGAAAGAAGAGGGGAGGGGAGAAATACTGGCCTGTCGATGTCGCTCCTGGCCGGCAGGAAGGACACACGACAAAGTCTGGCAGTGGACAACCTTTTCTTTTATTTTCCTTCTCCGTACAGCCTGCCCTGGGATCGCTCCCAGCCGAAGCCTCCTCTGGTCCGCTCCCCGCGACTCCTTCTGGGCTTTTACTTCCGGGCTTTTTCTTCCCCCCCAGGGGTGGCACCAGTATATATACGGATACAGTGTCCAATCATGTTAAAGTAAGCAAGGCAAGCTGATTGGCTAACATCATCAGTTGCCAGGCAGACTATATTGTTGAGCGGGTTGCTTACGCGGTAAGCAGGAAACTAACGTGCTCGATGGGAGGGGTAATCTACCTCAGGCTTTACTCTTTACTACAGGCCTCACGTCCGCCAAGTGAGGCAACCGGGCTCGGGGCTGCGGCTCCCAACATCTCCCCCTTTTTTATTTTTTATGAATGTGCGCATCGTAGCCCTTTCTGGACTGGGTGCAGAGGCTTATGCCCTATGCGTAGGCCCACCGTAGGTCCTTGGCTTAGACCCTGGTCGGCCGTCCCATGGTCTGCCAAGGCCCTGAGGCCCTCGTCCTTTTTCTAGGGCCAGGCACAAACTGGACGGAACCTGGATGCACACAAGCTTGCACTCATTTCCTCTCCGTAAAGAAATCCCCTCGGAGAGAAATTTAGACCTGGGCAGCATCTAACAGTCCAGCGGCATACGTGCAGGATGGGGTAGGGCCTGGCTTAGGTTGAGTCGCACCGGGGGAGTACGCTCTTACCCGTCATTGACTCTCCTACCCAGCTATGTCATAATTTTTTAGAGGAGGAGTGTGGGAAGCTCACCACCTCTAGACTCGGTCGTAGGCTAGGCGAGCGAGCCATGCATATGCCTGAGGATCTTCTTGTCCATTTTGGGCTACCGCTATTTCTATTCATCTTGTTGGTTGGTCTGTGATGGATCTCCGGTAGGGCAGGTCTGATCTTCAGTCGAGGGCTTTGTCGCCCATGTCAGTCTCTCCGGTACCCACAGTGGTTCTCGTCCCGATTCCTGTGGGAAAACACAAACCGCGCCTCGGTTCCAGCTGACCACTGGATCCGGGCCCATCCATTGTCCTGTCAGGACATCTTTCCACTTCACCCACCCTTTATGGTTGGGGGAAGGGTTGCAGTGCTCCACGGCTGGGGAGCAATTATCATTATTTAAATTTAAAAAATTGTGTGTGAATAGTGCCATGGATAATCGTGCCTTTGGGGCCAGGCCTTGGCCTACTCCCCCTTTTTGTTTTTGTAAAATTTTTTTGAGGCTTTTATGAGCCCTCTCAATGATTTTTTGACCTTGGGGATTGTATGGGATACCATGTTTTAATTGAACCTCTATCATTTTGTAGAACTCATTGAAGGCTTTGCCTATATAGGCTGGTCCATTATCAGTTTTTAATATTTTTGGTTTGCCCCATGCGGCCCAAGCCGCCAGGCAATGATTGATCACATTAGACACTTTTTTATCTGTTTTTGCTGTTGTGAATATGACGTGAGAACAGGTGTCTGTGGAAACATGAACATATTTAAGAGTCTCAAACTCCTGTATATGTGTGATGTCCATCTGCCAAACATCACCAGGGATCAAACCTCGAGGGTTTACTCCCATCGGTATGGCAGGTTTGTATGTGGCACAGGAGTCACATAGTCGCACGATATCTCGTGCATCTGCTCTGGAAACATGGAAATGGTTTGTTAGTGTTTTGGCATTGACATGAAACTTATCATGGAAGGCACGGGCTCGCTCGATTGGTGTTAGTAAGGTAAAAATCCATAACGGGCGAGTGGCAGTATCAGCAGCCGCATTCCCCTGTGCCATAGGCCCTGGCAGGGATGTATGTGCTCTTATGTGGGTGGTGAAGACCTTATGGTGTCTGTTCTGAAGCAATGTCTGGATAGACAGGAACAGCCCAGCCACTGTGGAAGTGGATCTAATTAAACTGGCAGTCTCAAGCACTTGCATAGCATTGACCACATAGCTAGAATCGGAGACAATATTAATGGCTTTTGAGAACCGTTTAAGAATCATTTTAACGATCTGTAGTTTTACCACCTGAGGCTGATCAGGTTTAAATTGTATGGTAACCGGGGGCTTGCCTAGGATCACATAGGCGCCTATCCCCGTCTTGGAGCCATCTGTGTATATTGTAGTTGCTGGGACTAATGGCTCAGAGGCAGTAACCTTTGGAAAAATTACAGGGTGCTGAGTGACAAATGACAAGATAGGGTCTTTAGGGTATTGATTGTTTATATCCCCATGGAAAACACATCTCAGAATGGCCCATGTATCTATGCAGGCAGCCAGGGTCTTGATCTGGCTGGCGGTATAGGGTACTCGGATGGCTTGTGGTCCTGAGCCAAAATGTTGGACAGCTCTATCATGCGCTTCAAGGGCCAATGAAGCGACTGCCTCCGGGTAATGCTCTATGACTTTTGCAGGTGAGACCTTAGGGTGTATCCAGAGTAATGGTCCTTTCTGCCAAATCACCGCTGTGGGCTATAGACTAGTCTGTAGCAAACAGACATCAAAGGGTCGCCCTGGTTTAATTCTGTGTAAGGTAGCCCCACCTAAGGCTTTTTCTACTCTCTGTAAGGCAGCTCTTGCCTCAGGAGTGAGCCTCCTGTGGGAGGCTATATCTGGGTCTCCCTTCAGAAGGTCGAACAGGGGTTTGAGATCTGAATTTGGTATATGTAAATATGGCCTAATCCAATTAATGTCTCCCAATAGTTTTTGCATGTCATTTAGGGTCCTAACGCCATCCGTCCTAATGGTGACCTTCTGTATAAGTCTGGAGGCGACACTGAGGTCCACACCTGCTGACCCAGGGGTGGCCCTTGTTGAAGGCTGCCATCCTGAGCTGTCCTGTCTCTGGGGCGGGGGCCCGCCTGTGAAGGGGGCCCCCTCTGGCCGTTTTTTGGCCCTCTAGCATCTCGTCCACAAATACGGTTGCCCTGAGCATCAAAGACCGACCTACACTCCTCAGCTTTGTGTGATCCCCTCTTGCATCGCCCACAAACATATGGTTTTTTATTCCTAGGGCGAGGCCTAGCATCTGCATTGTTTGGGCAATGATGTTTAATGTGTCCTGGCTCCCCGCAGGCAAAACACCCTCTAGCCTTACATTCCCCTTCTAACCCGCGAGGTCCCCTCTGCTGTACAGCCGCGGCCAGGAGAGCAGCCACTCCCGAGTTGGAGAGCGGCCCCCCTATCTCTCTGTATATCTTAATCCAGGCGTTGAGGTCCTTGTTCTTATGAGGAGCTATCGCTGCCTTGCACTCTTTTGTACATTGTTCAAAAATCAGCTGCCTTACCAGCGGTCGAGCCACTCCCGGATCAGAAAATATCTTATCGGCAGCATCTTGCATTTGGGCCACAAAGTCAACAAATGGCTCTGTGGTACCCTGAATTATTTTTGAAAGACACAAGGAGGCTGTTCCGGCACCACTCACCTGCTTCCAGGCGCGGAGCCCTATGGCATTGATTTGTTCATAGACAGCGCCGGGGAACTGAGTCTGATCATCAGCGTGCCGACCTTCTCCCATAAGCATTTCCTTGTTCCACCCCCGGTTTCCCCGATTGGCGTTTCTCTCAGCCTGCTCTGCAGAGAACTCTGCGTACCAGGCTTGCCAATCCAGGTAACTGCCCGAGGGCAGACACGCCTTTGCCAGCTGAATCCAGTCCGCGGGGGTGAGGGGCCCAGAAGACAGGTTCTCCAGCATGGCAATGGTGTAAGGCGCAGTCGGCCCAAAGGTTGTAACTGCATTTTTAAGTTCTCTAATCTGCTTTATCTCAAAAGGCTCCCATGCATTACGTCCCTGGCCCATAGCTACTTGTACAGGAAATGTCCCGTAGGGGCCACTATCTATCCCAGGTGGTGGATGTACCTCATGAGACAAGCGTCCCCCCTGCCAAAGCCACCTGTAAAAATACCGACCCGCCGGCGGCGGAGCATAAGACGGCGGCCGTGATTGGGCGGAAAATGGGGGCCCGTGCATCACTTCCTGTTCTGGCGAAAGGGGAGGGAGCTCCCAGGCGGCCGCCTCGTGGCGAGGGATCGCCTCCCTCTCGCGCCGGGGAGCGCTCAGGAGCTCTCTACTCCTCCGCAGACCAGGTTGAGCAGAGCGCAATTCGCGGCGCAACGCTGGAAAAGAACCCTGTGACTCCTTATCGAGCGACTTGGGCTCCTGACAGCTGGTCTCTTTGGCCTCCTTGCCATTCAACTTTCCCTCGTCCTCGGAGTCAGACGACTCCGAGGCTAGAGCCCCGTCCTTCTCCTTAGCATCTTTGTTCCCCTTGACGGGCCCCTCTCGGGAGCTCCCTGACTGGGCCTGCTCAAATACCCTGCGTACTTTTGTAAGCTCTTGAGAGCTTTCTCCACAACCACCCTCGCTCTTAGTGTTGCTACCTAGCATGTTTCCCATCTTTTAATATGTTACTCACCGCGTGAGGCCCAAGGAATCCGCCACTTACGCGTGAGCCTGAGGGGAGTCTAAAAGCCCTGTAGGTGCGCGCCACCCAGAGCCCAGGCTTATCCCCAACTCACCTGTCTCGCAGCTCTGTACTGGAGCGTTGTCCGCTGTCACGTCTCGGGGGTGATCAGTCCCCGGGCGGGCCTCCAAATGTCGATGTCCGCTCCCGGCCGGCAGGAAGGACACACGACAAAGTCTGGCAGTGGACAACCTTTTCTTTTATTTTCCTTCTCCGTACAGCCTGCCCTGGGATCGCTCCCAGCCGAAGCCTCCTCTGGTCCGCTCCCCGCGGCTCCTTCTGGGCTTTTACTTCCGGGCTTTTTCTTCCCCCCCAGGGGTGGCACCAGTATATATACGGATACAGTGTCCAATCATGTTAAAGTAAGCAAGGCAAGCTGATTGGCTAACATCATCAGTTGCCAGGCAGACTATATTGTTGAGCGGGTTGCTTACGCGGTAAGCAGGAAACTAACGTGCTCGATGGGAGGAGTAATCTACCTCAGGCTTTACTCTTTACTACAGGCCTCACGTCCGCCAAGTGAGGCGACCGGGCTCGGGGCTGCGGCTCCCAACACTGGCCATAAAGGGCTGGGTGGTAGCTCAGCAGTGAAGTGTGTATTTAGCATGTGCTAGGACCTAGGTTCAATCCCCAGCACTGTAGCATGCTATAAATTCTGTTGGCTTTGGAGCAGAAGGAGAGGGAAAGGTTGAGGATGATTCCTGTATCAGTTAATGTTCTTTGTTGCAAACAGTAGATTTTATTATACTGTCTTAACCAAAACTAGTTTGTTAACTATTCAACAATTTACCTTGAGCATCACTCAGGCACTGTATTTGATTATCCCAAGCTTTGCTAAGTAAATATCCTTTCAACCAGTCAATTATTGGATTGAATAAATTTGATAAAATTGTCATTTTTATATTTCCTGTTATATTTTCTTATAAAACTAATGAAAATATGCAGTTTTTGATCATCTTGCATTTAAATAATTGAACTGGTAAATGGTTAAAGATAACAAGTAACTTACAAAAGTATTGGAATAGCTGGAGAAGTATTTAAGGCAAAGCTCTTCAAAACAATGCCCAAACCATGTCATAGAATAATTTTGATTTATTGCCGGGATTTCTTATTTGATACCTGGTATACTGCAACTACAACTGCTACAAAGTTATTTCTTTATCAGTTCTTGAGTCCCCCAAGATTCAAAGTTGGACCAACAAGATGGAAGCCACATGAAAGCCTGTTTACTCACACTGCTCACATCCAGGTTTAGTTCGCATGATTATATCTAACCAGCATGCCTGTATTCTAGATGCAAAGGGGGCTGGGCATCTGAGCTCTGATATGGAAATTTCCTTGAGTATGAAAGCTTTTTGAAAGATGAATGAAATATGAAAAATGTACACATTCCTAACTTGGGAAACATATGGTGCGGTCATTTTTAAAAATAAAGAATGAGAAAGAGAAAAGGAAAGAGAGAGAAAGGACAGCGGGTTCAGTTTTGGACATACAAAGTATGAAGTTTTGGGTGCTCATGGCATATCCAAATGAGTTATCCAGTAGAATTTTATCAATTTAAAAATGGGAAAGGTTAATTTTGGCTCATGGTTTTAGAAGTTTAAGCTCATGGCTGATTGACCCTGTTGCTATGGGACCTGTAGTGAGGCATCACATCATGGAAGGAATATATATGAGAGGCAGGTGCTTTCTCCATAATACCCAAGAAGCAAAGAGAATGTTGCAGTGACTGAACTTCCCACCTTGAGGTCCCATTTCTAAGGTTCCACCACCTCCCACTAGCAACACCAGCAGGGGATCAAGGCTTTAACACATGGGCCAAATCATAGTAGGGTCTTAAAGTTCAAGAGATCAATTTATACTCTACAGGGCTAGGGATATAACTAAGCAGCACAGTGCCTGCCTGGCAAGCACAAGTTTGATTCCTAAATTTTATTCCTGGTACCAAAATATACATACATTTTTTTTCTCTACAAGCACTCAGTTAATCCACTCAGTTAAATGTATTTCTTTTGTATTGTATTCTAAATGTATTGTATATAGACTATTGTTGGATCAAAGCAAGCACCTCCCCTCCCTGGTAAGTGGCGTCAGTGTGGCAGACTATGCTCCTTCCAGGGGGAGAACCACCAGCAGCTCCTGAGATCCGTGCCATGTTGGAACTTAGAACCCTGGGAAGCCAAGCAACACCTCCCCTCCCTGGTAAGCGGCGTCGGTGTGGCAGACTGTGCCCCTTCCAGGGGGAGAAACACCAGCAGCTCCTGAGATCCATGCCATGTTGGAACTTACGAAGCTGGAAAACCAAGCAACCAGCCTGCCTCACTTCTAAGCAATATAGAACCTACTGGTGCACGGCCTAGAGTCAAACATCTCACTTCCCTTACCCCCTTCCTCTATTCCCCCCCCCCCCATTAGCAAATGGGAACCAGAAATCTGAGCATCTTCTGGGAGGTTAACCATAGCAAATAAGGAGGATTTCCTTCTACCATCTCTTTGAAGACAAATATTTTTATTACTGTTTTGCTATATTCTGATTAATGGTACTGCTCTATTCAATATTCTGTTTTGATAAATTCTATAATGTTCTATATTTCATTTTATTTTGATACACGTGATTGAAAGAATAACTATTGTAAAAATAACGAAATCTACTGTGATACCTATTACTGTGATTCCGGTAACCTGCTGTGAAGTTCTGTACCAGTTTCACTGAATGATCTTAGTTGGCTTTATTCTGTCTTGTTCTGTTGTATTTTACTACTTTCAAAATAAAATTTTAAAAAATAATCTTATGAACTGTAAAAGATAAAAAAAAAAAGAATATTGTTGGATCTTTATACTTGATTCATTCTGCCAATCTGTTTCTGTTGATTGGGTGAATTGAGGCAATTTACATTAATGGTTATAACTGATATGTGTTTGGCTAATCTTTGTCATGTTATTTTCCTGTTGTTGATTCCCTGCTTTTTCCCCTCTGTTTAATTTCTTCCCCTGGCTAGTGGTTTCTGTCCATTGTTGCTCTGGGAATTGTGGTCATTTTTATCGCTAGAATACCTTTCAGTACTTATTCTAGTTTGGTTTGTTGGTCATGAATTTCTTCAGTTGTCCTTTATCATGGAAGTATCTTTATTCCTCTATTAATTTTAAAAGATAGTTTCATATTCCTGTTTCAAAAAAGGACCTCCCCCAAAAAGAGAGATCTTTCCTTTCATGATCACTAGCCACAATCCTGTCTCCCAGATCTAAAAGTTCCATCAATCTGAGTTGGAAGTTGTTTTCTTTCAGGACTTGAAATACTTCACTCCATGTTCTTCTTGACTTAAGGGTTTATGCTGAAAAGTCAGCCATGATTCTAATGGGCTTTCCTTGTAGGTCATCTCTCTTTTCTCTAAAAGCTTTTGCGATTTCACTTTTGTGCTAAATTCCTTGGATCTTAATTATATGTGTGAGTGTAGATTCACTTTGGTTATGGCTGTTTGGAGTTCTATATGCCTCACTTATCTGTTGTATTCCCACGTTTGGGAAACTTTCTGCTATTACTTCTGCAAATAGTTTTTTATACATCATTAGTGTTGGCCTCTGCTTTTTCACTGACATCTATCAATATTATATTGTTTGTTCTTGCACAGTTGTTGTTATTTCCTGGTCACTTGATTTTTTTTTTTTTTTTGTCTTTTTCCTTTTTATCGGTACCAGGGATCAAACTCACGACTGCCTGCTTTACAAGGCAGGAGCTTATGCCACTGAGCTAAATCCCCAGCCCCGGTCCCTTGATATTTTTAAGAGATCTTGGGCCGAGGATATAGCTCAGCAGCATAGCACCAAGCCTAAGATTGTGAGTTCAATTCCTGGTACCAAAAAATAAAAAGAGCAGGGCATTGTGGTACATGCCTATTATCCCAGCACTCTGAAGGCTGAGGCAAGAGAACTGCTGTGAGTTTGAAGATAGCCTGAGCTGCAAAGTGAGTTCAAAATCAGCCTGAACTGCACAGTGAAATCCTGTTTCAAAAAAGGACCTCCCCCAGAAAGAGAGATCTTTCCTTTCATGATCACTAGCCACAATCCTGTCTCCCAGATCTAAAAGTTCCATCTTCAGTGGCATTCCAGTGGTTTTTCCAGATTTCAATGGAATTTTTAGTTTCCTGGATATCTCTTTGAATCTGTTTCATGCATTCTATTCCTTTCCTATATTGTTCATTCAAGGTTTCCATCATTTTCCTATGCTCGTGTACTTTTTAACCTATGTCTTCTCTATCTATTCTGAGCAATTCCTTCGTTATAGTTGTCATTTCTTTTCTTATTTGAGAAATTATTTCTGATCTGATATCCTCTACAGATTTGTGAATTTGTTTCTTTATTTCACTTGCTATCTTTGCAGAAATTTCAGGTGTATGTCATCCAAGTTCTTCCATATTGATGTCTCCTGTACTTGTTCTAGATGGGTTGGAGGTCTGAGATTGCATTTTGCTTTTTTATCTTGTCATTTTCACCTCTTGGTTCATATTTCAGTCTTTTCAGTCTCACTAGCCTTGCCTGTCCATTGTGTGCATCATAGAGTCCTACTGTGTGGCTGGTGTTCACCCAGTTGCTGGTTCCCACAGTATAGAGGAGGGGCAAGTCACCTGAATTCCTCCTGTGGGTGAGTCCTAGATTCTTTCTGGAATGACTAGCTTAAGAGAATTGATGTGAACCAACCTTTGACTTTTGTATTTTCACTGCAGCTTCAGACTTCTCCAGGTCATCAGACTCAACTGTCTATGTTGTGCACTCCAATCAGGGCTCTACTGTCTCACTGGGGGTCTTGCAGGCCCACCCAGTTTCCTCTGGATGAATGGAAGGGTCACTGGTACTCTTGCAGGACTGATAGGAATCCTCCAGGTAAAGGGAGTGGTCATCTACATCTTGGTGGCCCACTGAGGTCCTCTAGATGGAGAGAGGGATCACTGACACTCTGACAGGCTGCCCAGGGTCCTCCAGATTCTCTATTCAGACTGATCAATTATCATTTATCCAAGGGACACTGTTGGAAATGGCACTTTTATACTGCTGTTTCTCTTCATAGCCATTGTCACTACCTAACATTATATTGGATAGCTGTTTATTTGGACATTATTTGTCTTTCCCACTCTATATAATCAGCTTCATATGCAAAAGTTTGCAGTATGTGATAGAACTATGGGGGACCGGCGGCAGCTGAAAAGATAAGAAGTATGAAATATAAATGACCTTTTTTTTTTATTTAAGAGGAAAAAGAGAAAAACACAAAACAAACCAAAGCGGTGTAAGGGTACACGTAATACAGAACTACAAAAAAACAAAACAAAACAAAAAAAAAACAAAACAAACAAACAAACAAAAAACATAACAGTAAGAAATCACCTGTTAGTAGATTACATATTATCATCTTGGAAATAGTTCCTCAAATCACAGTATCAAAGAACACAAGGTGGACATTCAAACAGGGAGACTGCAAACAGCTGTGTTCAATGATCCAAAAACATTGATATAGTCAGCTATTTAACACCCCTAAACACACTTGCTGTTATATCCGTTAGAGCTCTTTTTCTTTTTTTTTTCCCTCTCTTTTTTACAACAAAATTTACACATTTTGGATTTTATTACTCCTTAGTGCTTATTACTTTTTTGGGGGGGGAAGAATACAGTCAAATATGGCAAAACAAAGCTGTCAGTCAATACCAAGGATAGACATAGCACATGGTGTAGAACAGAGTACAAGTTTATCAACAATGATTATCAACGTTGTCCCTTCTTTCCTTAAAAAGAATTGTCTATCTCATTAGATATTATAAAGTTGGACAAAACAGTAGAGAACAAGACCAATAAAACTTAGGCATTGTAAACATTACAGGACTTCCAAAGAAGACAATAGTCAAACCAGAATGGGTATCTTAGTGAATCTTATTGTCTTCAAAGTAGTTGCCTATGTCTTCAAACTTGATACTACCATATAGAATGGAACAGAGTCTTATCAGTCAAAACAAGATCGTGGGAGTACTGCAGGACTTCAAAACAAGTTAATAGGAAATTGAAAAGAGTTACTATTTATATATCCTAATTTTTTTGAATTTTTTCTTTAATTAAGACAAACATAAGAAATGACTAAATAATTTTTTTAAAACAATAAGGGGGAGATTGAGATAAAACAGGACATAACAATATAACAATAGAGGTCACAGCATGACTGTTTCAACAACCTAGTACTTCACCACCATATAACCTGACTTAATAGTAGTTACCATAGTGTCTTTTTCCTTGAAATATTTGGATAAAACTTCATATACTCTAGCTTCAAATATTTTCATATCAAGAAGCCCAGAATAAAGCCTTTCTAATTAATGAGTGAAAACTTTATAAAGCTCCAAGGCCACCTAATGGGGAATCATGATTACCACATATTTTTATATATTTGAATCATTACTTACATTAGGGAAACTATTCGATATTCACACATGCGAGATTGATTTATTTCACTTATGAGTATGGTCTCAAGCTGCGCCCATTTATTGATAAATATCTCAATGTGATCCTTCTTTATAGCTGAATAATACTCCATTGTATAGAAATACCACCACTTTTTTATCCATTCCTCAGTTGATGGGCACTTGGGTTGTTTCCAAGATCTGGCGATTACAAATTGTGCTGCTATAAACATAGGTGCACATATATCACTGTGGTATGATGCTTTCAGTTCTTCTGGGAATATGCCTAGAAGTGGAATAGCTGGAATAAATGGGATTTCCAGTCCCAACTTTTTGAGAAATCTCCAGACAGATCTCCACAAAGGCTGTACCAGTCTACACTCCCACCAGCAGTGCAGGAGAGTTCCTTTTTCCCCACAGCCTCTCCAGCATTTGTTGTTGTTGGTTTTCTTGATCCTGGCCATTCTTTCAGGAGTGAGATGGTATCTCAGTGTGGTTTTAATTTGCATTTCTCTAATGACCAATGATGATGAGCATTTTTTCATGTATTTATTTGCCATTTGCATTTCTTCATCTGAGAATTGCGTATTCATCTCAGATGCCCATTTTTGGATTGGATATTTGAATTTTGGAGGTCTGAGTTTCTTTAATTCTTTATATGTTTTAGACAAGAGGCCCTTGTCTGAGAGAGTTCACTAAAATCTTTTCCCAGTTTGTGGGTTTTCTTTTCACTATGCTGGAGATTTCTTTTGACATGCAGAAACTTTTTAATAAGAAGTGGTCCCAGTTATTGATTCTGGGAAGTATTTCCCATGCGGTTTGAGTCCTGTTCATGAATTCTTTACCTACTCCTATGTCTCCAAGGTTTCTACCTAGTTTGTCTTCCAATAGATTTAGTGTTTCTGTTTTAATATTCAGATCTTTGGCCCATTTACATTTTAATTTAGTACATGGTGATAGACATGGGTCTAGCTTTAGTTTTCGGCAAATGGAGAGCCAGTTTTTCCAGCACCATTTATTAAAGAGACTGTCGTTCTTCCAGTGAACCTGCTTGGCTCCTTTATCAAAGATAAGGTGGTTGAGTGTGTTCGTAGTTGTGGTTGTATCTTCTAATCTATTCCACTGATCTTCGGCTCTGTTTTGATTCCAATACCATGTTGATTTTACTACTGTTGCTTTGTAGTATAACTTCAAGTCAGGGATTGTGATGCCTCCTGCTTTGTCTTTGCTGCTTAGAATTGCCTTTGCGATTCTAGGTCTCTTCTGGTTCCAGATGAAATTTAGGAGTGATTTCTCTAGATCTATAAGGTATGTTGATGGTATTTCTATTGGGATTGCATTGAATCTGTATAACAGTTTTGGGAGAATGGCCATTTTCACAATGTTTGTTCTTCCTATCCATGAGCAAGGGATGTCTTTCCATTTTCTGAGATCATCTTCAATTTCCTTTTTCAGTGTATTATAATTTTCACTGTATAAGTCTTTCACTTCTTTCGTAAGAGTAATTCGTAAATATTTCATTTTTTTGCTGGCTAATGTGAATAGTCCAGTTTCTCTTATTTCCCTCTCTGTTATTTTGTTGTTGGTGTATAGGAATGCTATTGATTTCTGAGTATTGATTTTGTATCCAGCCACATTACTGAATTTATTTATTGTATCTAAGAGTATTTCAATGGAGTTTAGGGGGTCTTCTATGTAGAGTATCATGTCATCTGCAAACAATGATAATTTAACTTCTTCTTTTCCTATCTTTACCCCTTTTATTTCTCTTTCTTGCCTAATTGCTCTGGCTAGTACTTCCAGTACTATATTAAATAGGAGTGGTGATAAAGGACATCCTTGTCTTGTGCCCGATTTTAAAGTAAAGGCTTTCAATTTTTGGCCATTTAGTATGATGCTGGCTGTTGGTTTGTCATAAATGGCCTTTATTATATTGAGGTAAAGACCATTTATTCCAATTTTCTGTAAAGTTCTTATCATGAATAAGTGTTGGACCTTATCAAAGGCTTTTTCTGCATCTATAGAAATGATCATGTGATTCTTATTTTTGGCTTTATTGATATGGTGGATTACATTTATTGATTTGCGTATGTTGAACCATCCTTGCATTCCTGGGATGAATCGCACTTGGTCATGGTGTATAATCTTCTTGATGATTTGCTGGATCCTATTTGCCAATATTTTATTGAGGATTTTTGCATCTGTGTTCATTAGGGAGATCGGTCTATAGTTCTCTTTTATAGTTGGGTCTTTCTCAGGTTTTGGTACTAGAGTAATATTTGCTTCCAGGAATGACTTAGGAAGGATTGCTTCCCTTTCAATTTCATTGAATACTTTGAGGAGTGTCGGCATTAGGTCTTCTTTATATTTCTTGTAGAATTCTGCAGTGAATCCATCTGGGCCTGGGCTCTTCTTGGTGGGTAAGGCCTTAATTACATTTTCAAGTTCATTAGCAGAGATTGGGTTATTCAACAGTTTTATATCCTCTTGATCTAGCTTTGGTACTTCATATGCTTCTAAGAATCTGTCTATTTCTTCTGTGTTATCAAACTTTTGAGAGTAGAGGTTTTCGAAATAGGTGTTGATGATCCTCTGTATTTCTATTGGGTCTGTAGTGATTTCTCCTTTTTCATTTCTTATTGCATGAATTTGAGCTTTTTCTTCCCTTTTTTTAATAAGGTTGGCTAGGGGCTTATCGATTTTATTTATTCTTTCAAAGAACCAACTCTTTGATTTGTTGATTCTTTGGATTGTTTTCTTAGTCTCTATTGCATTGATTTCTGCTCTGATTTTTATAATTTCCTCTCTTCTTTTGGCTTTGGGCTTGACTTGCTCTTCTTTTTCTAGCTGTTTGAGGTGTAGCATCAAGTTATTTATTTGTATTCGTTCTGTTTTCCTGATGTGGGAACTCAGTGCAATAAATTTTCCTCTCAGGACGGCTTTCATTGCATCCCACAAATTCCAGTAAGTTGTATCTGCATTTTCATTTTCTTTTAGGTATTGTTTAATTTCTTCTTTAATTTCTTCTGTGACCCACTGATTACTCAAGAGTGTGTTATTTAGTTTCCATGTGTTTGTGGAATTTTTGCAGTATCTTTTGTCATTAATTTCTAATTTCAGAGCGCTATGATCCGATAATATGCAAGGGATGATTTCAATGCTTTTGCATTTGCTTAAATATGTTCTGTGAGCTATTATATGGTCTATTTTAGAAAATGATCCATGTACTGCTGAAAAGAATGTGTATTCTGATGTTGTTGGGTGGAACATTCTGTATATGTCTATTAAGTCCATTTGGAGGTGTGATTCAGTTGTGTTATTTCTTTGCTCATTTTCTGTCTGGTTGATCTGTCCCTTGGTGTCAGTGGTGTATTAAGGTCTCCTGTTACAATTGTGTTACTGATAATTTGAGTTTTCGTTTCTGTTAATAATTGTTTTATATAACTGGGTGCTCTGGAGTTTGGTGCGTATATATTTAAGATAGTTATCTCTTCCTCTTGGAGTTTTCCCCTTACGAGTATGTAGTGACCTTTTTTGTCCTTTATGGTCATTGTTGGTTTAAAGTTCACGTTGTCTGCAAACAGAATAGCTACTCCTGCCTTTTTTTGGATTCCTGCTGCATGAAGAATTGTTTTCCATCCTTTGACTTTCAGTCTGTGAGTATCCTTCTGGGTTAGATGGGTTTCCTGTAAACAGCATATGGTTGGATTTTGTTTCTTGATCCATTCTGCTAGTCTGTTTCTTTTGATTGGTGCATTGAGACCATTTACGTTAATGGTTATTACTGTTAAATGCTGGTTAATTGTAGGAATGTTATCTCTCTGCTGTTGCATCTTTATCTTTTGGTTCTGTTTAATTGTTTGCTTTGCTTAGTGGTTTTTTCCTTTGTGTATCTAAACTGTCTTTCAATATTTTTTGCAGGGTTGGTTTGGTGTTCATGAAGTTCTTCAGCTGTTCTTTGTCATGGAAGTATCGTATTGCACCATCTATTTTGAATGATAGGTTTGCAGGATATATCAGTCTTGGTTGGAAATCATTTTGCTTTAGGATCTGAAATACTTCACTCCATGCTCTTCTTGACTTTATCGTTTGTGCTGAGAAGTCTGCTGTGATTCTGATAGGTTTTCCTTTATAAGTGATCAGTCTTTTCTCTCTGACAGCTTTTAATAATCTATTCTTGTGTTGGATTTCTGGGATGGTGATTATTATATGTCTGGGTGTAGTTTTATTTTGGTTATGACTGTTTGGAGTTCTATATGCTTCACTGATCCTGATGTCGGTTTCTGATCTCATGCTTGGGAAATTTTCAGCTATTACTTCTCTAAATATCCTCCTGACATCCTTCATATTGTCTCCCTCTCTTTCATTAATCCCTATCATTCTTATGTTATTCTTCTTTGCATCGTCTTGCAGTTGTTGAATTGTTGTTTCCTGATTCCTTGTTATTTTCAAAAGATCTTTCCTTTCCTGTTCACTAGCTGCAATCCTGTCTTCAAGGTCTGAAATTCTATCTTCACTTTCATTAAGGCGGTTTTTACAACTTTCAGTGGAGTTTTTTATTTCCTGTATATCTCTGTGCATCTGCATTATGTATTCTGTTTGTTTCTTATATTGCTCATCTAGGGATTCTATCTTTTTGTTTAGTTCCTCCAATTTTTTATCTGTGTTTTCTTTAGATATATTTAGAATCTCTTTCATTTCTTTTATCATTTCTTCTTTTATCTGGGAGATTATTTCGAGTTTGAATTTCTTTAAAGCTTCCTGGAGTTGCTTGTCAATTTCAGTGGCTATTGTGTCCGATATATGAGGTGGATGGGATATATTTTCTTCTATATACATCACTCCTAGGGTTTCTTGAGATGGGCTGGAGGTTTGAGGTTGTAATTTGGTCTTTCGTTTTGAAATTTTCCTATATTTCTGTGTTTCAAGTGTTATTTGAAAGCTTCCTCAGGATCTGTTGAAAATCCCCTTCTATGTTTGGAGCTACTGAGACTCTGGCACCGCGCTACCCCAAGCCATTGGGCCTACAGAACCAGTGGCCCTCCTCTGCCTGCTCAAAACTCCACAGTTCCAGACAAGCTGGGCCTCAGGGACACTGTGAGCCCACCTGCCCCTTGGAAGCTCCACAGTTCTTCAATCACAGCCGGGTTAGGGTACTCACCACAGGCCGCAGTGCTTCAGGAACCTGTGGACCCTCCCTGGTTGCAGAGATATCCAGAGTCCTCCAGACATGCAGAGAGGCAGGTGAGGGCACCCCAGATCTGCCCAGCTCCTCCTCTGCAGACCTATGGCCAGGCGCGGCAGCTAAACAGGCTGGGCTAGGCTGATAGTGTGGGCCCGCCCATCCGTCGGCAGCTCAGCAGGTCTCCAAGTGAAGGCGGAATGGGGAGGCTGATGTGGAAGCCTCAAACCCACCTCTCCCCTTCACTGCACCGGAAGCCTGGGGGAACTCCAGCAGTCTGGGCGGAGATATCCAGAGTCCTCCAGACACGCAGAGAGGCCGGTGAGGGCACCCCAGATCATAAATGACCTTTATTTTGAGAATGCGGGGAGAGACACCCCTGATTCCCTGGGGCATGGCATCTCCACCCCAGGGTCAGCGATCTCTCCGTGGAACACATGGAGTGAGGCACTTAAGTAGCCTCGGTTTGGGGTGGAACCTAAGGGGGCATTAGGGATGCACAGGTAGCCCATTGGTCTTTGTTTGGCACCATAGGTAAATTCCTAGGGGTGGGGAAGATAGGAACTCCTTGGCTTTACCAGCTACAGTGTCCTGTCTGGGCCAAAACCCTTTCAGTATGAATATTGCTTAGAACTGTATTTACCACAATGTAGATGCCCAATAGCTATATGATGAATGAATGAATGAATGAATGACAGTCTCTTGTGAGTGTGCACAGTGAGAAATCAAAGCCAAAACTGGAATACTGACATTTGGAAATAAACAAAAGAGATGGTCTGATGGAGAAAACTTCGAGATGAGTATGAAAAACAGAGAGAAAGAAAACCAAGTCTCCTGAAAGGAAAACCAACATTTCAAGATGGAGAACATATAAATTGGTTAAGAAAGATGTCTGAAACATGTTCATTGAATTTACCTAAAAAGCTTTCAACATGATTGCTTCTGGAAAACAAATAAAATTGCATTGTGTGGAAGAATGCAAAGTCAGACTCTACACACCCTAAAGAGTAACAACTCTTCTAAAGTCAGAGAATTGAAACATAATTCCCATTCTTCTTCCCACTATAAAGTAACTCACAGTCTTATCAATTTGCAATTAATTTGTGTTAAAGGTCTGCTATTAAAATGCAAAAAATCTTTTAGGAAGGGTAATTTTCATCCACAGGATAATGAGAATTACTTTAATCATCTTTACACCCAGCAGAATACAGCTAGACACAGTAGTACTTAAAATACTAGACTTGATTGCAGCATACAAGAAGGAAATAGTTGGAGTTGAAGGTTAAGCCTGGGGCAAATTTTGGACACCCTGAAGGCAGGGAAGTACTATAAAAGAATAAAGAGGTAGATCCAGGTATGGGGGAGCACTTCTGTAATCCAGCACTCAGGAAGCTGACACAGAAGGATCATTGCTAGTTTGAGACCAGCCTGGGCTACAAAGTGAGCTCAAGGTCAGCCTGAACTGCAGAGAGACCCTGTCTGAAAAAGACATACCAGAAAGAAAGAAAGAAAGAAAGAAAGAAAGAAAGAAAGAAAGAAAGAAAGAAAGAAAGAAAGAAAGAAAGAAAGAAAGAAAAAAAAAACATAAGGAGGCAGATGTATATTCTGATGGGAAAGTCAGGTGGTGCCTAAGAAAAAATTTTGCCCAGAAGTGACATGACCCAAAAAATCCATTTTGTACCAAACTGCTTGGGTCACAAGGTTTATTTTTCCTGAAATAAGGGTCAATAACCCCAGTTTACAGGATCTGGTTCTCCTTCTACATCTGTCCTTCCCCTATTGAGAAGCAAAGGGAAGAAAATCATGTAATGGTGGGAGAAAAAAATCACATTTTTATAATGTTTTCTGCTGTTTCCCTTTGTTTTCTCATTAAATTTTGAGCTTCTTGACTCCAAAAAATGTCATCTTGCTCCTTACATACATGATAACTAACAACTAGATAAATATATATAAATGTAATTATTCATTAACTTTATATTGGAAATATTATGTTTGTGGGATCTTGCTCAAGCATATTGAAGACCTGTAACATTTCTTTTGCAAAGGTAACAGAGGGCTGCCATCTGATAGTACTACTCTCTTTTCCATCCCCAGCCAATATACTTGAATAAAAGTATATATGAGCAATTCAATATTAAAATTTCTACTATTTGTGTATCTCTTTCTAGAATCTGTAAGTAAAGTTAGAATATTATAGCTGGGCATGGTGGGGCATGCCTATAATCCCAGCCCTTTGGAAGTCTGAGCCAGGAGGACTACAAATTCAAGCCAATGTAGGCAATTTAGCCACTTATCATAGCTCTCTTGAAAGAGTTTTCTGGTGCAATAGAGAACTAAAAGTACAAAACAAACAGGTTTATTGAGATGAGGACATGGAAAGAAGAACATTACCCGTGGTGGTTGGGCTGTCTCCTTCAACTGGAATATGGGGGGTATGGGACATATGTAACCTTTGAGTGGGGGTGGTGCTTAGGGTGGGCATTGATGACATGTGAGGAGCTGATTGGAATTTTCTTCACGGGCAAACAGGAAGAGGAGTTGCAATTAAGGCTGAGGAAGAAGCAGGAAGTGGCAAGCATTCCCACTTGACCTTCCACCATGTTAGATCACCACCATAACTGTACAGTAATTTATACAAGGGCAAGAACCTTTCATTCCCATTTTTTATGGTTAGTAAAAGGGAAAAGTCTCTCTCTTACTACTTACTGCTGAAAGGGGACACCATATTGGGGTTCAGGAAGGTTGACAGGAAAATGGTTGATGTCCTTGCAGAAGATGGTACCAGGTGTTTCATGAAGAACAAGGAATTAATCATTGGTGAATGCTCAAATCCTTGACTACCATTGAAGTTCCGAGGAAGATCAGGTAGGGGCCATTCCATTTGAGTTGTAGTCGTTGGGACGATTTCCTGTAACTGAACTTTAGTAAGTACATCAGCAGTCTCCCTTTTTGTGGGAAAGGCTTTTATCCATCCTGAAAAAGTACAGACAAAAGTGAGAAGATATTTGAGAGTTTTGTGGCAGGGCATTTGTGTGAAATCTACCTGTCAGTCCTGATTGGGGTGTGTCTGCAAAATTGATGAATAGAAAAGTCGGGTGATATGTGTCCCTGAGAAGCTCTTCTATAGAGATGACAGGTGTAAGTTGTTGAGACCTCAGAGTCTCTGTGTCAGTCTACATAAACACAAAAGAATCCTGACAATTAGGGTGTAGGGGGAATGGTTAAAAAGGCATTTTTAGTTTCTGGGAGAACATGGCAGACAGATAGCAGCAGCTACGGAGGCTCTCTGAAAGACCCAGCTTAGAATTCAGGAATGGTGCGGAGTAAGGAATCACAAGCAAGTGGAGATATGCCCTGCTGACTCAAGAATGAACTGGGCTGAGAGAAACCAACTGGAAATGCAATCCTGGTGCTATAACAGGAACAGAAAAGCCTCAGTGTGGAAGCTGGAGCCGCGGCATTGGAAGCCACGATTTGGGGTTCCCAGCCCGCGGCAGCTGCGTCTACATCGGCTCAGCAGGGAGAGAGACGCACGGAAGCTCTGAGAACAGGAATCAGTGAACGAAGTTGAAAGCAGGACAGGCGGGGAGCTGTGCATTGACTTGCGGTGAGGTGAGTGAGAGAAACTGAGACTCTTCCACAGTTTAGGAGACTCCAACAGAGGACATTCTGGGACTGGGCAGACTTGCGGGAACAAGGCGCTGCAGTGACTTCAGCCACATATCCCCCACTCAAGTGGGATTGGTGAAAAGTGCCTAGCCTATGTGACGCTGCTGGCTGAGACCCAGTAGGCTAGCACAACCCAGATCCCAGCACCTGAGGGTGACCTGGAGGGGCGGGCCCCGAAAAGGCTGCCTGGTCTGCAACTTCCTGGTGTGCTGTGGTGGGCGGGAACACCTAGCCAGTGCAATTCAATCAGACTGTGGCTGACAGGGAGGGAAGCTGGACCTCCTATATAAGCTTGCATATATAAGGAACAAAGAATATGGGAAGAGGCAGCAACAAGAAAGGGTCCTCAGCGCCCAATGCTGAGAAAGAGGCAACAGCAGACACAGCACCAATAGACATAAAGCGCTATCTCGAGAGCCTCATAGACAAGTTCAGGAATGAAGTTATTAATGACCTGAAGCTAGAAATAAGCAAAATAGTTAGAGAAATGCTGAGCACCACCCAAGAAAAAACAGATGGTGGAATGGAAGAACAGAAAAAGAGGGGAGAATTGTTTGATGGAGAAAATAGAGAAAGCATAGAATACGTGAAGCAGGTTCAAAGAGACTACCAGGAAACTAAAAAGTCTATCGAAAACTGGCATAACAGCTTGAAAGAAACTAAGGACAGACTATCTGAACTGGAGGGCAGATTTGTAATATGGGAGCATGAAATGAAAAACTTCTTAAAAGTAACAAAGAAACAAACAGCAATCACACAAAGATTAGAAGATGATAAGAGGATCCATAACTTAAGAATTAAGAACATAAAAGAAGAAGTAGGGACACAAACAAATGAACTACAAAAGCTACTCACAGAAGTAATCCAGGAGAATTTTCCTAATTTAGCAAAAGGTAAAGATACTCAGTTGTATGAAGCATACAGGACACCAGCCACCTACAACCCAAACAGAGCAACACCCAGGCATATAATAATTACAATTCCAGAAATTCAATACAAGAACAGAATATTAAAATCCATCAGAGACAAGAAACAGATCACTTACAAGGGAGCACCCATCAGAATTACAATAGATTTCTCTGCACAAACCATCAAATCATGAAGAGCGTGGGGGGAAATAATTCAAGCTTTGAAAAATAATAATCTCCAGCCAAGATTGATATATCCTGCACAACTATCCCTGGAAATTGATGGAAAAACAAGGTGCTTCCAGGATAAAGAGGAACTAGGGGAACATGCAACCACAAATTCAACTCTACAGAGAATACTGTAGGATATTCTAAAAAAGAAAAATATCAAGAATCCAGAAATAGTGGCAGAGAACCCACAATGAATGGAGCAGAAAACAAAATGAAGAAGACAAACTGACAACTAATGACAGAAAAAGAGCTCAACAGAAATGAGGCAGAGAAGATTGGGTGATAGGAACAGCTAGTTTGGAGAAAATGACATCTTAATAGGTAATACTGATTTAGTATCATCTTGTTTTGAAGTCTCATCAAGCTTTTGTTCTTCTGTCTCCATTGGTCTAAACAGGTTGTATCTTATTGAATTTTATTATGTATGATAGTATAAGCAAAAACTTTTATAGACAAGGGGATTATACAGAAACCATTGTTCATTTTCTGTTAGTTGATTTTAAATACCCTGTAATGCTGTCATTCTCTTAAATGGTTTTACATTGTTTTGATATATTTAATGCTACAATATACGAAGTTATACTCAAAGATTTCAAGGAAAGAGACAATATGGTAACTACTTTTATGTCAGGATTATCTTGTGGTGAAACACTATTCTGCTTAAATGGTTATGTTTTGATCTGCGCTGTTTTGCTGTTATGCCCTCTTTTATCTCAATCTCCATTATTTACTTTTTTATTTTTATCCTTTTAATTAAGGGAAAAATAAATAAAAATAGCAGGATATATTATAGTAATCCACTTTGACTTTCCATTATCTTGATTTAAAGCCCTATATTACTCTCACCATCTTGTTTTTGACTGATGTCCCTCTATTCTGTTTTGCTTGATAGTACCAGGTTTGAAAGTTTAGGCAACAGCTGTGAAGATACTGGGATTCATTATGACACCCATTCTGGTTGACTATTATCTACTTTTGAAGACCTATAATGTCTCCAATGTTTTGGTTTTGTCAGTTTTGTTCTTTACTGTTTTGTTCAATTTTATTATAACTGATGATATAGGCAATTCTATTAGAGATAGCGGGAAGCATTATGGTAACCATTGTTGATCACCTTGTATTATGCTTTTACATTATCTATTATGTCCACCCTTTTGATTGGATTGACTCTGTTCTGTTATGTCACATTTGGTTCTACTCCCTTCCAAAAAAGTAATAAGAACTGTGGGAGCAACAAAACCCAAAATGTGTAATTGTCATTGTACAAAAGAGAGGAAAAGAAAGTGCTCTAAATGATATAACTGCATGTATATTTAAGTGTATAAGATAGATAATATCACTGAGTTTTGTTGGATCATTGAACAGAACTGTTTGCAGTCTCACTGTTGGAATGTCCACTTTACAAGCTTTAATTTTGTAACTTGAACAATTATTTCTAAGATGACAATATGTAATCCATTAACTAGTGATTTCCTAATGTTTATTTTTTTCTGTAAATCTGTATAACTTGCACCCTTTCTCTGCTTTTTTCTTTCTCCTTAAAATTTTTTTAAAAATTATTTTTAAAAGGCATTTTTAATATTATGATTGTAAAGTGAGTAGCGGAGGGAAGGATATGAGAGAGCATGGTATAAAGTTTTGGTACTGAAAGGGTTTTGGTCCAGGCCAGACACTAGCTGGTAAAGCCTCAGCCAGAACCAAAGAGCTCCTATCTCCCCCACCCCTGAAGTCCCCTTGGGTTCACGCTATCATGGGCAGAACTGTTACTGACCCCATGTGGACTCCACTCATAAATCTCTCAGTGACAACTAGAATATATAAGTTTTTTAACCTTAACCACCATTTGGTGCCACGGGACAAGTGACAGCTCACCCTCTGGACCATGCCTCTTTTCTTGCCTGAATTAGTCATGGGAAACATTTTTTCTAATTCCCAAAAGATGCCTCTACAATGCCCAATTTCCAATCTATGTACTCTTAAGATTAAATGCACCATAAAAACTAAACAATTAAGTTTTTACTGCCAGGAGGTTTGGCCGACCTACCCACTTATCAGCAATCCTTGGCCCAGAGAGGGGACATTTGACCCCTGTATTCTCAAAAACCTTTATGATTTCTGTCAGACCAGTGACAAGTTAACAGTGATCCCTTACATACAGGCTTTCCTTGTTCTGAGAACATGCTCATCTCTCATTAAATCTTGTACTCCCGCCCAGGTATTTTAGCTAACTCTGCTGCACCACAAACTCTCCCCTACTGCCCTCGTGATCCGCTCAATGCAGTACCCCCAGTTTTTTATTGGCTGCCACTTGCCTACCCCCAAAATCGTTCCTCACTGTTACCTCCCGCTGTGTGATCGTCTTCCCTCCCTCAACCCCTAATTCTCCCAGCAGCTCTAATCCCTCTATGTCACAGTTATCTCCTGCCATGCGATCATTTTTCCCCTCCCTCTCCCAGAGCCCATAACTCTCCCAGCAGCTCCAATCCCTCTGTTAGCGCTTCCTTGCAGTCTCCAACCTCTTACTCCCCTGAGAATTCTCTGTTCCCTACAGCATTCTCACCACCTGCTCACCATATTAGGTCTCGGTTGCTGTTTCCTTCCAGCAAGCCACATGACTATTCCAGCTTGCACTGGGAACAGTTGCCATGTTGTGGCCCTCCGCCATGTGACAGGGTGCTGCCATCTTAGGACGGATCTCACGGTCAATGGCCGCCCCCTTATGGCTCCTCTTGTGATCAGCAACAGCCACCCTGTTGGGCACCACATGACGGTTCATTGTGCTGCGGACAGCAATTTCATAGCTGCAAGGCACACAGTGAGACGCCATCTGCCAGTGTTTCCTCATTCCAGGGTAACTGGCAGCCACTTTGTGACCAATCTACAGATAATTGCTCACATGCATCTACCGGATGGATGGCTGCCCGATGGCCATCTACTCCACAATCTTCTCCTCAATCTCTGCTACCACTTCGGGAGCAAGCTGGCCCTGAGGGACTTGTTAATATACATGTGCCTTTCTGCTTTTCTGACTTATCTCAGATTACCCATAAATTAGGTAGCTTCTCTGTTGACCCACAGAATTATATCAGGCAATTTGAATTTATTACTAATTGTTATGATTTACATTTTAAGGATGTTTATGTGATTCTAAATACCACTCTCAGCTCACAAGAGCGAAATCAGCTGTGGCAAGCAGCTCGAGAAGAAGCTGGTCGCAGACATAAGGCGAACACCACTGATAATGACCCTGGGCCTACTGCTGTGCCAGAGCAAGATCCTAACTGGAACTATCAAAACAGAGAAGCTTCAACAAAATTACATAAAATGATTGAGTGACTGATTGTGGGCCTTAATAAGATTGCTCACAAACATATTAACTATAACAAACTTTTAGAACAGGTCCAGGAAGCTAATGAAAACCCAGCTGTGTTCCTATATCAGCTTTGGGAAACCTTAATTAAGTTCACTAATGTGAACCCAGACTCTCATGAAGGAATGATTGTTGTTAACTCTTATTCTATTTCCCAGTCTGCTCCTGATATTCATGCAAAATTACAAAAGGTTAAACATGGCCCTCAAACTCCACAAGAAGATCTACTTAAATTAGCTTTCCGTGTCTTCAACAACAGAGATGAAATTCAAAAAGAGGAAAAGCAAGCTCAAAAATTAAAGTTAAATATTAAATTAAATATTAAAGTTAAATATTAAATTAAATTAAATATCAGTCTGATCTCTTAGCAGTGGCACTCAGGGCTCCCAGGACACGAAATTTGAAACAAGGTGTGGCTGCCTGAGTCCCGCCTGGACCATGCTTTAAATGCACCAAAACAAGGACACTGGGCAAAGGATTACCCCAAATCTGGCATCTCTCTAGGACTATGTCCATACTGCAACAATAAGGGCCATTGGAAGAGTGACTGTCCTAGTCTGCCAGCAAGCGGATAAGCCATCCTCTAATCCCTCGCCCTCACAGGAGACTCTATCAATGACAGATTTGTCATTGACTGACCTGCTTGGACTTGCTGCGGAAGATTGATGGGGCTCAGGGCTCACAGCCCCCACTCCGGTAACCTTGTCAGAGCCCCGAGTCTTACTGGAGGTCTCAAGTAAGATAATATCTCTGCTTGTAGATACAGGGGCGACTTATAGTGTACTTCCTGAATTTTCAGGACCCTGTAGTAAGTCCTTGATTTCTGTTGTGGGTGTTGAAGGCCAGCCTACTCAACCTTTACAAACTGGGCCTATCCATGTTGATTCCAGACTCTTTTCTTTACCCATAGCTTCCTAGTAATCCCAACATGTCCCTTCCTAGTAATCCCAACATAACCTTCTTCAAAAGCTTATTTTTTCCTTTACTTTCTCTCTCCCCACAACCCTAATCCTCCAAACAGCCTCACAATGCATCGCAAAGCCATTCCCTCCCCTTCTTCCTTCTCTGGCTGACCCCATAGTTTGGGACACATCCAATCCCACTCTGTCTACACATGCCATGCCTGTTTTAATCCATCTCAAGGATCCCTCAATTTTTCCCTGCATTCCCCAATACCCCATAGCTCCCCAACATCTAAGGGGACTTAAACCCATAATTAAGTGCCTTTTAGACAACCATTTTCTTAAACCTACCCATTCACCCCACAATACTCCCATTCTCCCAGTATGCTTTCAGATAGAGGCGTAATCACCTTTCATAACTTCACTCCTCCTAACCCCATGTTTAATTTTCAGAATTCTACCTCACCGTGACAATGATCCTACCTCAATGTCATCCTGATATAATGACATGTCTAAATCAAAGACACCTTTTCTTCTACCTCACCTGGGTCCTTAAATATGATAGTGCCATATCTTCTCATAACATCTTGTCTCTTTGTTTTTCTAGTCTAACATATGTGCATTCACCAGTGAAGTTGTCCTGGCTAAAATACCTGGCAGCAGCGTCTACCTGGGCATCAACAATCATCCCGCCGACTCCCTAGACTCCACTACAGCACCCTCTGCCAGCAGGAAGTAGTTAAAGAGAGAAATCTTCACCCCTTTTGATAATAATCATAAGATGGGATATGAAAGAGTTTTGGCCCAGGCTAGACACTGTAGCTGGTAAAGCCTCAGCTGGAACCAAAGAGCTCCTATCTCCCCCCACCCCTAGGAACTTACCTGTGATGCCATCTTCCCGCCCCCTAGGAATTTACCTGTGGCACCAAACCAAGACCAATGGGCTACCCGTGCATCCCTGATGCCCCCTTGGGTTCCACCCCAAGCCAAGGCTACTTACATACCCCCAACGTCACATGTGCACCAGAGAAAAAGCCAGATTCCAGCGGTCAGGGGTTTTGGTTTTTCTCTCTCTGTGTTCTCAAAATAAAGACCTCTTTTGATTTATACTTCTCATCTTTTGGATATAATCTTATCAGGCACTACTGGGTAAATTGGAGTAACAGAATCATTGATTACCCTAAGGTCTTGTATCAAATTATAGGACCCATTAGGCTTGAGTACCAGGAGAATGGGAGTATTGTAGGGTGAATGGGTAAGTTTAAGAAAACCATTGTCTAAAAGATGTTTGATTATAGGTTTAAGTCTCTGCAAATGTTTGGGAGCTATAGGATATTGGGGAATGCAAGGACAATTTGAAGGATCTTTGAGATGAATTAAAATAGACATGGTATAGGTAGTGCAGGTGGGACTGGAGGTATCCCAAACTATGGGAATGACCAGAGAAGAAGGAAGGGGAGAGGATGGCTTTGTGGCACACTGTGAGGATGTTTGGAGGACTAGAGCTGTGGGGAGGGAGGAGGTAAAGGAGTAGTTAAGCTTTTAAGAAGATCCCCACCTAAAAGAGTATGAGACATGTTGGCATTGCTAGGAAGCTATGGGTAACTAAGAAAGTCTGGAACTGGTATGGAATACACCCTGTCTGCAAAGGCTGCATATGTTGGCCATCAACACCCACTACAAAGACTGAGGACTTACTACAAGGTCCTGAAAACTCAGGAAGAACACTATATATGGCCTCTATGCCCACAAGTACAGAGAATGTCTTACCTGAGACCTCCAGTGGAACTTGGGGCTCTGAGAAGGATACCTTAATGGGGGCTGTGGACCCCGAACCCCATCAATCTTCAGCAGCAGTTCTGAGTAGATCAGCCAGTTATGAGTCCAGTGGTGATGAGATCTCCTATGAGGGCAACGAGTTAGAGGGTGGCTTATCCACTCTTTGGCAGCTAGGACAGTCATTCTTCCAATGGCCCTTGAGATTGCAATAAGGGCAAGGCCCCAGAGGAACACCAGGGTAGGGTCACTGTCTTGCCCAATGTCCTCCTTTGTTGCACTGGAAGCATGATCCAGGAGGTATTTGGGCAGCTCCAATTCTTAGTTACTTTTTACTCATTGCTGAGACAAAATATATGATGCCCAAAGTTGGGAAAGGAAAGGTTTATTTTGTACAGTTTTTGGAGGTTTCAGTCCGTACTCAGTTGGCTCCAAGGCAGGGTGGTATGGCTGGGCCACAGTTCATGGTGGCTGCAAACAGCAAGGCAGAAACCAGCAAAAGAACAAGACACACCTTCTTCCTGCCATTACATTACTTCTGGCTCCACCCCTAGGCCAGTGTAGCACTCACACACCCAGTCCAAGCCCTAGAGAATAAACCAATCACATTGTACATTTGTAAATGTACAATGAAAATGCATGAGGCCTGGGGGCCACCAACATAAACCATGACATCCATCTTGTCTCAGTTTACCTGTCTCAGAGCTTCAAGTGTCACTGCTAAAAGATCAGATTGTTATTTTTCCTTTTGATTTTTATCTCTGTTGTTGAAAACATCAAAAGCTATTTTAAGAAGGTCTACCTGTGGTGTTTGACAAAAGTTTAGCCTTTTTTCTTGGGATCTGGCCCACAGTGGAAGGTGTCTGTCTCCTCTACAGTCACAAGACATCTGTTCTCTGTACTGGCTACTTTGAGGCCCTAGCCCTGTTTGACTGCCTATGATATTTTTAACTGACTTAGCTGCCTGTAGCACTTTTCCTCTGAAGAAGTAACCCAAACTGCCATGAGGGATAATGGGTGAAGACCAATCTGACTTCTTCAGGCTGAAGGGGGTTGAAGTTGTTGAATGGCAGTCAGGGATACTCTGCAGAGATTTTAACTAGTGGCCCTCAGTAAACAGCAGGCCTTTTCTTTTCTTTTTTTTTTTTTTTTTTTTTTTTGTCTTTTTCATTTTTATCGGTACTGGGGATTGAACTCCCGACTGCCTGCTTGCAAGGCAGGTACTTATGCCGCTGAGCTAAATCCCCAGCCCCACAGCAGGCCTTTTCACGCTGGGTAGGTGTACAGCTTTAAGTCTAAAGGAGACAAAGGCAAAGAGTCAATTAAGTATGCAGGAGCCAAGTAATGCAATCAACAGGGTATTTATGAGTATAATTTTAGTAATGATTTCCCATAAGGAGGATAAGATAAGGTCCAAGGAATTTTAGAAACTGACATGTCACTGATCTGTCATATATACACTTAGGTTTTACAATTTTCTAAGTACCTTCTGCGCGTTAGAATGTCTACTGTTATCTGATTTTGAAGGATGGCCTGTTTTTTAGATTTTACATTTTTGGGGCTGGGGAGTTAGCTCAGCGGCAAAAGCTTCTGCCTTGCAAGCACATGGTTGTGAGTTCGATCCCGGATATCAAAAAAGAAAAAAAAATTTATATTTTATTTAGGAGAGCGGTCAGCTTAAAAAATGGTGTCATTTAAGGCCAGTGGAGTATAGTTAATTATGGCCCCAATAAGATTCATATAACCTTTTTCTGGAAAAGATCTGGTGGATCCCAGCAAAAGGAATCCAAAAGGAGTTTATAATTATCTCTTAATTTTAGTTGTTGAGGATCCAGAAGACTGATAAGAGTACAGTGCAGCAAAGGCAGTAAGCTTAACATAGAACATTAAATGGAACTACTATTTTCTATTAACCATGGGTGTTTTAACATTTGCATACTGAGGAAATTTGTGACATTGTTTGGACTGCTCACTATTTAAGCATCTCTAAGTATAACACATACATTACATACATGTCATTTGATATCCTCATATTAATTTTATTTGAATCTCTTGGCTGGAGCACAAGAAAAAGGCAGGTGTCTAGATCTGAAAGAAAATATTTATCATCAGAAACAATCCCAATTTTACATTTGAAGGTGTGAATATACCATAAGATCAGCAACAATGAATTGTCTTAGTGATATGAACTTTAGTTGAGGTGTCTCCCATAAGACCATAGAGATTATTGGGGCCTCTAATTGGGGATGAACAAGGGCTGGTTAAAGTTCCTAGGTGGCCACTTTCTTATTCATCAATTAAAGTCCTAAAATCTCCTCACAGGGATTTTGTTTAACCAATTCTACCATCATTCTGATGAGCTGGCAACCTAGGTGGAAGCATGTTTTTTAAATCTATAACCCAAATAAACCTTGATTAAATGGTCTGAAAATGCAAAAGAAGAGGAAAAAATATTGTTGAGCTCAAATAAAAAGGAACAGCTGCTCAAAGAACAGGCAAATGGACAAACATGGACAGCCAATCTGTACACTATAAACAGACTGGGCAAACAGACAACAGACATATAGATTGACAAACATTGTGGGGAGCTGCCTGACCGGTCCCCTAAGATGGCACCCATTTCCTGCTTCTGGGTTCTTCCCGGCCCGAACAAGCCCGCCAAATTGCCACGTCTGCCCAGCTACCGATGACGCTAGCCTATTAGCTTGATGGGCTTGCTTTGCTATGATTGGATGCTGTCTTCCCTTATTAGAGACTGTCCCTGCCCCTAACGGGCAGAAGAGGAACCAACGTTGAGGGTGGTGGACCTTGTTAGGTCCGGTTCGCTGTACGCAATAAACTTTGAGAGCTGATCCTGCTCGAGTCTGGCCTCCTGTCTCCCGCGGCTCCGGTCAAAACATATTACAAAATCAGAGTGCACTCAAATATATTTGGCCAATTTGAACTATAATAAGTAGTCTAGTGTGAACCTTTTCATAGATAAATTAATAGAGATCTCTTGAAATAAGAAAAGCAGAAAAGGAATCTAATTTACGGTCACTCTGAGATATGTCAGAGAGGGAAAAAGGAACATGAATATGAACTAATCCCTCGGAACCAGCCAGTATATGGCTGCTGCTTGTCCCATGATGAGGGACCACAAGATGGTGACCATTGACCCTGCAACCTGTCACAAGATAGCAGCACACTGTCATGTGGCAGAGGGCCACAAGATGGCGGCTGTCCTCCACGCAAGCTGCAGCAAGATGGCTTCTGAGAACCGTGTGGCTTGCTGGAATGCTGGAATGCATGAGACCTAGTGGGCCAGCAGGGAAGATGGCAATGCAGGGGTAGAGGACAAAGAACTGTCTGATGGAATAGATGGCTCAGTGGAGGAGACTGAGAAATTGGAGACTGGGGAGAGAAACTAGAGAAGGATTAGAGGCCACTGGGGGGTGAAAAAGGGGGAGAGGAGGGCACAGAAACCTCTGGTTGAAAAAGATGTGGGATTAGGTCTGGGGGATACAGGAGAAGAGCCATAAAGACAGGATACGCATCATCTAAGGAGTCTGGATTGGGGTGGGAGAGAGAGTTCCTGGTGGAGCAGAGTGAACCAGAAGTATTTGGGCGATTATACAAGACAGAGTGAAAGAAAGATACATCCTCAAAGTGAAAAAGGCCTAAAAATGAAGGGTTTCTGCCAATTTGCTGCCAACTTGCTGCCATTGTGACAAAAGCATAAATAAAATATCCAATTTTTGGTTTTTATGGCCTTCTTGAGGCCAAGAGCACCAAGGTTATAAGCCAGGCACCTCAGAGTGTTTTTCGGGGGACAGTAAATGAACCTCCCGATTGAATTATAAGTGAGCTGAGAGAACAACTTCGCCTCGGGACATAAGAGTTTTAGCTCACCCCCAAGGAACGTGGAAGCTGTCCTGGGTCACACCTATCAAAAGAGGTCGTCACCTGCCTTGAAAGTGTGACACAGAAAGTCCCAACACCCATACTCCTCAGCTGGGTCTCCAAAGAGTGCAGGGCGAGGTCCTAGAGAACAAAAATAACAGTTTTGCCTCGGGCTGAATGGCCTAAGATATGTGAAAACTGGTATCTTTGTCCAGGGACAGTAAGTTTTCTGATGCAAGGTTGTGAATTTTAGGAATGGAAACAGAAAACCCCGGATGGCAGCTCACCTGTGATGCGTGAGGAAGGTCACTGTTGCATGCAGATTAGCAGCAACAAGTAAACAGTCCCAGAGGAAAATATAGATGGTTCATAGGCAGAGTAGCTCCAACGGGGAGTGGTGCCCAGGAGCTAACACACTCTGCCTAAAAAGTCACAGCACCATTATGAAAGAGTTTTCTGGCACAATAAAGAAGTAAAAGTACAAAACAAACAGGTTTATTGAAAATGAAGACATGGAAAGGAGCACACGACCCATGGCGTCTGGGCTGTCTCCTTCAACCAGAACATGGAGGGTATGGGACATATGTAACCTTTGATCAGGGGTGGTGCTTAGGGTGGGCATTGATGACATGCGAGGTGCTGATTGGAATTTTCTTCATGGGCAAACAGGAAGGGAGTTGCAATTAAGGCTGAGGAAGAAGCAGGAAGTGGTAGGCATTCCCGCTTTGGCCTTCTGCCACTTTACACCATCGCCATAGACATACAGTAATTTATACTAGGACAAGAGCCTTTCATCCTCCCTCTCCATTTCTGTTTTCCTCTCTCACCCACTCTTGTCCTCTCTGTCTCTGTCTCTGTCTCTGTCTCTGTCTCTGTCTCTCTCTCTCTCTCTCTCTTTCTCTCTCTCTGTCTTTCTCTCCTCTGTTTGTCTCTCCCTCTCCTTCCTGGCTGCCATAACGTGAGCAGCTTTCTCTGCCACACCGTTCCACCATGGTTTTGCCTTTCCACAGGCCTAAAAACAATGAAGACAGCTAACTATGGACTACAACTTCTGAAACAATGAACCAAAATATAATTTTCCTCCTTTAACTTGTTTTTTTAAGGTAGTCTGTTGTCACAGTGACAGAAAGCTAACACAACCAGTGATAGAGTGCAACCAGTTCAAAGGTGGGGTGGTTCAAATCTCCTGTATCTATTAAAGAAGTCCAAATAATTTACATAGATATTCCCTACTCAAATAATTCCCACCCATTGAGTGCAGACTGTGCTTACTGATTTGCTTCCAAATAGTGAAGTATGATAAGATTATATCCAAAAGATAAGAAGTGTAAAACAAAAGAGGCCTTTATTCTGAGAACACAGAGAGAGAAAACCAAAATCGCCGACCTGGAGTCCAGCTTTCTCTCTGGCAGACACGTGGCGTGGGGGGTATGTAAGTAGCCTCGGTTTGGGGTGGAACCTAAAGGGGCATCAGGGATGTACAGGTAGCCCATTGGTCTTTGTTTGGCGCCATACGTAAATTCCTAGAGGGCAGGGAAGATGGAGTCACAGGTAAATTCCTAGAGGTGGGGGAGATAGGAGCTCCTTGGTTCTGCCTCTAAGGCTTCACCGGCTACAGTGTCCTGTCTGGGCCAAAACCCGAAGAAATTAACTATACAGTGAAAAAAATCAACAAATACTACCTTATCCACATGATCAATATTAACATCACTAGCAGTAAGATAATTAACAACACGTACCCTTGAAATGAGGTGATAACAATGGCACTTCACCCCGATGATCTTTCTTGGAAAGCCTGTAACTGCAGTTTAATTTTGAGAAAAATCTCCAATGCTAAAGAAGGAAATCCTATAATATACCTGACAAGGGCTTCTCACAACAAAGTGCAAAAGTCATCAAAAACAGAGAAAAGCTGAAAAACTGTCACAGCCTAGAGAAACATGATGACTAAGTGGAAGGCAGTATCTGGGTGAGATCCAGAGAAACCGTGTTAGGAGAAAACTAATGACATCTGAATAAAGTATGAAATGTAGATTCCATAGTCATCACAAATGTGTCATAGTAACTTGGGATGTTACATTTGGTTTACAACTGGGAAACTGATGAGGAACATGTGAAAATTCTCTGTACTCATTTTGTAACTTTTCTGTAAATCCATTCTAAAATAAAAAAGCTTTGAAAAGGATAATTCAAAGTACTTTATGTAAAGAATACAGAGATGAATTCATAAATGTATATAAAACTGGCAAGTCAGTCAGTATCCACAGGGTAACAACTGCATTCCACTGGAGACAATTTTTACATTTTTATGGATAGGAATAATTTGAAAAGAGAAGTTATCATTTGTCTTGATATAGAGAGTTGTAAAATAGTCTGGTCAAAAACAAGCACACCCTATATGACCCTGTAGGACCAAGTATTTCCCAGCGACTCTAGTATTCCACTAAAAGGTGGAATTATTATTTGGAAATCTCTTTGCCCAATTTACAATCACTCACAATTTTTTTCGTAAAGTATACCAGTGTCAAAATTATAAAACAGACCAGCACGACTTGTTAAAAAGTCTGAGAGACATATACAAACACTCAAGAGGTCTTAGAATGTTTTGCAAAGTTATCAGAACACTAGAAACTAAAAGCAAACAAACTAAACTAAACACAAGATAAGTTGGCTTCCTTAGGGAAACTACAGACTGCCAAAGACACACAGGCCTTAGCCTTAAAAACACTTGCTATATTATGTTACCTAGGCAACATACTAGCAAATAAGTACAGTAATAAGTTGAACAAAAGAACAATCACCATCGAAGTCCAAACTCTGTCCCCTACCTAGCTTTACAAATTATTCATGTGAAAGAAAAACTCAGCTATCAGGTGAGAACTGTCAGTTTTTCCAAGGGACATTTCCAGGTGGCGGGGCTTCAGCTGAACTAACATTTCTGGTCTCAGTGTCTGATAAGAAGCTCCATGACAAAAGTTACAGTTGAGGGGCCAGGGGTATAGCTCAACTTGGCAAGTATAAGGTCCCGAGTTCAATTTCCCATTCCAAAAAAAGTTATGGTTGAGGTTTGAACTATTTGCCCTTGGAATTTTTTATCTCAGATTCATTTAAAGCTGTTCTGTCAGACTGGCTCAGTAGTACAGCCTTTGCCTAATGTGAGCAAAACCCAGAATTCAACACCTCATACTGAAAAAGAAAGAAAGGCCATAAACAAATCTTTCTTTTTCCCTCAGAGTTTTAATGGACATGGCAAGTGTCTACAAGCAGAATTCACCTGGGGCCTCTCACACTTCAGTTTCAGATGCCCTTATGGAAAACTGGTATGTTAGCCAGATTTTTCTCACATGAAAAAATTCTTCAGAATGATAATTTAAAGAGAAAAAAATTATTTGGGCATAATTTCAGAGGCTTCTGCTCATGATTACCAGACCTCTCTGTTTGTGGGCCTGTGATAAGGCATGACATGATGGCAGAAAGGCATGAGCAGAGAAAAGCTGATGATAACCAGGAAACAGAGAAAGGAACAAAATGACCAGGGAGAAGATACATCCTTCCAGGAATGCTCCTAGTGACTTTCTCCAGCTAGGCTCCATTTCCTATATGTCCTAATACCTCCTAATAGTCCATTCAATTATGAATCCATCAATGTATTAGTTCACTGAGGAAATAAAAACTGTTAGGACCCATTCACTTCCCAAAAGCCCACCTCTAAAAACATTGCTGACATGGAAACCAAACCAACATAAAGACTGGAGAACATTTCACATCCAAACTACAACTGTCTACCTCCAGATGACTCATTCCCCAAAGTGAAATTTTGCACTGGCAATATCAGACTATCTCATACATTCCCTGTGAGGTTACTGTGATCCAGAAACAAACAAAGTTAATTCCACTTTTGTAAGTACAATTAATCTGACTGGCTTCAACAAATAATTGTTCTGAGGTCTTACCTAAAATAGCCTTTATAGATGCCATCCAAAATTTAATTGTTTCACAAAATAATTCCTTGTAATTAGAAAACCAAGTATACAGAGGTGAGGGGTATATTTTGCAATTAATCCTGCAAGAAGCCAGGCTCAGTGACACATTCCTGTAACTCCAGTACCACGGGAGGCTGAGGCAAAAGGATCTCCAGTTTGAGCCCATCCTGGGAAACTTAGTGATTTAGAGAAAACCTATCGCGAAATAAAAAATAAAAATGGATTGAGGATATACCTCAGGATAAAAGCTCTGAGTTCAATCCCCACAATCCCTCTCCCCTCCAAAAATATCCTGCAGGATATAAAAAAAACATTACTAGGGGCTGGGGGTTTAGCTCAGTGGCATAAGCACCTGCCTTGCAAGCAGGCGGTCGTGAGTTCGATCCCCGGTACCGATAAAAATGAAAAAGACAAAAAAAAAAAAAAAAAAAAAAAAAAAAAAAAAACATTACTATATCTCTCTGGCCATGGGGAGATAGCAAGAGCAGTTACTTCGCTTGGTGGTCTCCATAAATCCTTTCCAATCCACTCTTCAACTTTCTATATCCTATTCCTATCCCCTGAGGCTTTCTGCACTGAATGAGCTCTTGCTCTCTCCTGCATGGTTCAATAAACAGGAGAAATGGCAGGAAATCAAAGGGTGGAATGAGAGGGGAAACAGGCCGTAGTTTGGCAGGGGCAGTATTTCTCTATATGAGGCCAGGCAGCAGGTCCTGTCAAGTGTCTTAGCTCCAGGTGGTTCTAACCAGCTCTTGCTGGTTCTTGAGAAAAATCGTTCCTTACACTTACTTCTGCAAAATGGTAACTACTTCCTACTGTTGCTGACCTCAGGTCTTCCCCTGTTGGTCTTTTGCATGGCTGCTTAATGGGTCCTTCATTCAACTTTCCTCAGTCACCCCATTAACGTGTACCATCTGTTTCCTATCAAGGCAGCTGCCTTGACGTATTATTGAGGCCAAAATTATTTATGCCAATGTGTGGAATTTCAGGAACCTAATTTTTCATGTGTTGTATGTAATAGTAGAAATATAGCAACTTGAGAAGTCCTTGACTCCACCTTCTTATATTAGAGCCAGTAGAACTATTCAAATTAAACTTTCAATGTGATTTTTCCCTTTTTGGAAAAAGTGTAACCTTGCTATTTCCTCTTTTGATCTCTAAATTACAGTGTCTTGGATTAACACAGAACACCCTACTCTACCCAGGGATGGTGGTGTACTCTATTATCCCAGCACTTGGGAGGCTGAGGCAAGAAGATCAATGGATTTCTAGGACAGCCTAAGCTACATAAGCAAGTTCAAGGCCAACCTGAACTACACAGAGAGACTTTGCCTCAAATTTTAAAAATCCTACAATGTAAGCCATTGTTGGGGCTTCAGTCATCTTGAATGATTCCATTGTTCAACCCTTCTCAACAGACCAAGTTAAAAAAAATTAATTGAAGTATAAAATAGCTATATACTAACCTACTAGAGCAGTACTGACACATCAGTATATTGGAACCATGTTACTTCTGAGAACTTGCTTTCATTTTTGGAGTTGTATAAAGACAATCTGATTTATCAAGAGACAACTTAAAATATTGCCTTGCAAAATATGATACTACACTTGCTATATAGGGATATAGTTCACAAGATTTCAGAGTGTTTCCTGTGAGTGGTATCTGAGGCCATATTTAAATGTCCCCCTCAAAAATCATTCTTCTCCCTTAGCCCTTTTTTATTTCATTCACTAAGCATCATTTTCATTTTTGTGTTATTCTGCTTACATAAAATATATTGTAAACATAGACTGAGTATTTCTTACAGCAAGTTAATCAAAAGATCTCTGAATATGATCTAGTATCTTATGTTTAGCCACAAGTAAAAATGTGCCAAACATAAACCATGTAAGGATAGCCATCCTGTGTCATAGCAATATCTAATTATACATGGCTAAGTTATTATTCTAGATCTACTTCAATATCACAAGCATTTTGCTAGGTTCTGATTTTTCATAACCTAATCATCTACCTCAGCATTGAAAAAATCTCTGTGCTTTGAAGAAGAAAGCTAGATTTCATCCAGCCTTTCCTGTGATAAAATATCTACTCTTCCAGATGCATGTGTGCTTATTAACACATGCCTCTGCAAAAGCTGTACAAGCTCATCTTAGAAGGAAGTCTTAGGCTGTTACTAAGATTTAACTTTACAAACTGTGCCACTATAAACATGGGTGTACATAAATCACTGTGGTATGGTGCTTTTAATTCTTTTGGGAAGATACCAAGAAAGGGAATAGAGGGTCAAATGGAACCTCTAGATTTAGTTTTTTGAGGAAACTTTACTGTCAATGTCCGCTCCCGGCCGGCAGGAAGGACACACGACAAAGTCTGGTAGTGGACAACCTTTTCTTTTTATTTTCCTTCTCCGTACAGCCTGCCCTGGGTTCTCCCAGCTGAAGCCTCCTCTGGTCCGCTCCCCGCGGCTCCTTTTGTGCTTCAGTCTGCCCCAAAGCCTCTACCGGTCCGCTCTCCGCGGCTCCTTTTGGGCTTTTACTTCTGGGCTTCTACCTGGCTTCTTCTTCCGCCCAGGGGTGGCACCGGTATATATACGGGTACAGTGTCCAATCATGTTAAAGTAAGCAAGGCAAGCTGATTGGCTAACATCATCAGTTGCCAGGCAGACTATATTGTTGAGCGGGTTGTTTACGCGGTAAGCAGGAAACTAACATATTCGATGGGAGGGGTAATCTACCTCAGGCTTTGCTCTTTACCACAGGCCGCACGTCCGCCGCGCAAGGCGAGCTATCACAGACGCGGCTCCCAACATCTCCCCCTATTTTATTTTTTATGAATGTGCGCATCGTAGCCCTTCCTGGACTGGGTGCAGAGGCTTATGCCCTATGTGTAGGTCCACCGTAGGTCCTTGGCTTAGACCCTGGTTGGCCATGCCATGGTCTGCCAAGGCCCTGAGGCCCTCGTCCTTTTTCTAGGGCCAGGCACAAACTGGACGGAACCTGGATGCACACAAGCTTGCACTCATTTCCTCTCCATAAAGAAATCCCCTCGGAGAGAAATTTAGACCTGGGCAGCATCTAACAGTCCAGCGGCTTACGTGCAGGATGGGGTAGGGCCTGGCTTAGGTCGAGTCGTGCTGGGGAGGCACGCTCTTACCCGTCATTGACTCACCTACCCTGCTGTGTATTGTCACCTTATGGAGGAGAATGAGGGATGCCCGCCATATCTAGACTCGGTCGTGGGCCAATTGAGCAAGCCATGCATATGCCTGAGGATCTTCTTGTCCATTTCGGGCTACCGCTATTTCTATTCATCTTATTGGTTGGTCTGTGATGGATCTCCAGTAGGGCAGGTCTGATCTTCAGTCGAGGGCTTTGTTGCCCGTGTCAGTCTCTCCGGTATCCACAGTGGTTCTCGTCCCGGTTCCTGTGGGAAAACACAAACCGCGCCTCGGTTCCAGCTGACCACTGGATCCGGGCCCATCCATTGTCCTGTCAGGACATCTTTCCACTTCACCCACCCTTTATGGTTGGGGGAAGGGTTGCAGTGCTCCACAGCTGGGGAGCGATTATCATTATTTAAATTTAAAAAATTGTGTGTGAATAGTGCCATGGATAATCATGCCTTTGGGGCCAGGCCTTGGCCTACTCCCCCTTTTTGTTTTTGTAAAATTTCTTTGAGGCTTCTATGAGCCCTCTCAATGATTCCTTGACCTTGGGGATTGTATGGGATACCATGTTTTAATTGAACCTCCATCATTTTGCAGAACTCATTGAAGGCTTTGCCTATATAGGCTGGTCCATTATCAGTTTTTAATATTTTTGGTTTGCCCCATGCGGCCCAAGCTGCCAGGCAATGATTGATCACATTAGACACTTTTTCATCTGTTTCTGCTGTTGCGAATATGACGTGAGAACAGGTGTCTGTGGAAACATGAACATATTTAAGAGTCCCAAACTCCTGTATATGTGTGATGTCCATCTGCCAAACATCACCAGGGATCAAACCTCGAGGGTTTACTCCCATCGGTATGGCAGGTTTGTATGTGGCACAGGAGTCACACAGTCGCACGATATCTCGTGCATCTGCTCTAGAAACATGGAAATGGTTTGCTAGTGTCCTGGCATTAACATGAAATTTATCATGGAAGGCACGGGCTCGCTCGATTGGTGTTAGTAAGGTAAAAATCCATAACGGGCGAGTGGCAGTGTCAGCAGCCGCATTCCCCTGTGCCATGGGCCCCGGCAGGGATGTATGTGCTCTTATGTGGGTGGTGAAGACCTTATGGTGTCTGTTCTGAAGCAATGTCTGGATAGACAGGAACAGTCCAGCCACTGTGGAAGTGGATCTAATTAAACTGGCAGTCTCAAGCACTTGCATAGCATTGACCACATACCTAGAATCGGAGACAATGTTAATGGCTTCTGAGAACCGTTCAAGAATCATTTTAACGATCTGCAGTTCTACCACCTGAGGCTGATCTGGTTTAAATTGTATGGTAACCGGGGGCTTGCCTAGGATCACATAGGCGCCTATCCCCGTCTTGGAGCCATCTGTGTATATTGTAGTTGCTGGGACTAATGGCTCAGAGGCAGTAACCTTTGGAAAAATTATAGGGTGCTGAGTGACAAATGACAAGATAGGGTCTTTAGGGTATTGATTGTTTATATCCCCATGGAAAACACATCTCAGAATGGCCCAGGTATCTATGCAGGCAGCCAGGGTCTTGATCTGGCTGGCGGTATAGGGTACTCGGATGGCTTGTGGTCCTGAGCCAAAATGTTGGACAGCTCTATCATGCGCTTCAAGGGCCAATGAAGCGACTGCCTCCGGGTAATGCTCTATGACTTTTGCAGGTGAGACCTTAGGGTGTATCCACAGTAGTGGTCCTTTCTGCCAAATCACCGCTGTAGGCTGTAGACTAGTCTGTAGCAAACAGACATCAAAGGGTCGCCCTGGTTCAATTCTGTGTAAGGTAGCCCCACCTAAGGCTTTTTCCACTCTCTGTAAGGCAGCTCTTGCCTCAGGAGTGAGCCTCCTGTGGGAGGCTATATCTGGGTCTCCCTTCAGAAGGTCGAACAGGGGTTTGAGATCTGAATTTGGTATATGTAAATATGGCCTAATCCAATTAATGTCTCCCAATAGCTTTTGCATGTCATTTAGGGTCCTAACGCCATCCATCCTAATGGTGACCTTCTGCGGAGAGACTAGCATAGGGGAGATTCTCGCGCCTAAGTAGGTCACCATTTCTCCTCCCTGAATCTTGTCGGGGGCAACATGCAGATTAGCTTGTCTCAGGGCCTCGACCAACTGGCTGAGCATATTATTTAACATGTCTGGGTCCCTGCCGCTGAGCAAAAGGTCGTCCATGTAATGCATACATCTTATCTTGGGAAAGGATTTTCGTAGGGGGGCCAGTAGGGAATCAAGGTAAATCTGACACATAGTGGGACTGTTGGCCATACCTTGGGGCAACGTTACCCACTCGTATCTGAGATCAGGGCTTTCTTGGTTAATGGTGGGCAAAGTAAAGGCGAACCTATGAGTGTCCTCTGGGTGCAGGGGAATTGAGAAGAAACAGTCTCTAAGGTCTATAACATAAACTGGCCAGGACTGAGGGATGGCTGAGAGAGCTGGCAGCCCCCTCTGGACCGCCCCCAGGGGCTGCATCTGCGCGTTGACCGCCCTTAGATCATGGAGCAGCCTCCATTTGCCAGACTTTTTCTTAATTATAAAAATGGGGGTGTTCCATGGGGAGGTTGACGGCTTAATATGTCCTAATCTAAGTTGTGTACTGACTATTTCTGACAAGGCTAATAGCTTCTCCTTAGGCAGGGGCCACTGAGGTACCCAAACCGGATCATTTGATTTCCAGGTGATTTTGATCGAAGTGGGTAGGAGAGCTTCTTCAGCGGCCCCTAAGAAAAACCCAATCCTTGCCTACCTTTTTTGTTTTCTACTGGTATTGGGGATGTCCGACCCTGCAGGGCATTGCCCAAGCCTTTGCCGGGGGTATATCCCTGGTTCCTGAGTATATCCTTAGCCTGGGGGGAGCAGTTTGACGTAAGCGTGACATCCATCTGAGTGAGGATGTCCCTTCCCCATAGAGACACTGGCAACTGCAACACAAACGGTTGGAAATGGCCCTGATGACCCTCCTCATCGCACCAGAGCAGGGTTGAAGCACTAACCTGAGGAGCTGACACCATCCCCAGGCCCTGCAGCGTGTTATCTGCAGTGTTGGTGGGCCAGTTGGAAGGCCAATCCTTTCTGGAGATAATGGAACGGTCAGCTCCTGTGTCTAGGAGCCCTGTTATATTCTTGCCATTGACCTTAAGTGAGAGCATGGGCCTTTTACCAAGTGTCATATGGAGTCCCTCAAAGACTTCCCCTGAGGAACCGAAACCTTGACTTTCTCTAATTTTCTGCTTTGAGGGAAATCTCTTGTGGAGACTGGGGAGCAGCAAGAGCTGCGCTATCTTGTCTCCTTTATTGATTACCATAGTACCCACAAGAGATTGAACCATAATTTTAATATGTCCTGTGTAGTCTGAGTCTATGACCCCTGGGACTACTGTGAGACCCCGAAGGGCCGTGGAGGATCTCCCGATCACCAGACCCACGGAATTTTCGGGTAACGGTCCCTTAAAGGTGGTTTCAACCACTTGAACACCCATATCAGGCACTAATATAAGTCCTGAGGCGACACTGAGGTCCACACCTGCTGACCCAGGGGTGGCCCTTGTTGAAGGCTGCCACCCTGAGCTGTCCTGTCTCTGGGGCGGGGGCCCGCCTGTGAAGGGGGCCCCCTCTGGCCGTTTTTTGGCTCTCTAGCATCTTGTCCACAAATACGGTTGCCCTGAGCATCAAAGACCGACCTACACTCCTCAGCTTTGTGTGATCCCTTTTTGCATCGCCCACAAACATATGGTTCTTCATTCCTAGGGCGAGGCCTAGCATCTGTATTGTTTGGGCAATGACGTTTAATGTGTCCTGGCTCCCCGCAGGCAAAACACCCTTTAGCCTTACATTCCCCTTCTAACCCGCGAGGTCCCCTCTGCTGTACAGCCGCGGCCAGGAGAGCAGCCACTCCCGAGTTGGAGAGCGGCCCCCCTATCTCTCTGCATATCCTAATCCAGGCGTTGAGGTCCTTGTTCTTATGAGGAGCTATCGCTGCCTTGCACTCCTTTGTACATTGCTCAAAAATCAGCTGTCTTACCAGCGGTTGAGCCACTCCCGGATCAGAAAATATCTTATCGGCAGCATCTTGCATTCGGGCCACAAAGTCAACAAATGGCTCTGTGGTACCCTGAATTATTTTTGAAAGACACAAGGAGGCTGTTCCGGCACCACTTACCTGTTTCCAGGCGCGGAGCCCTATGGCATTGATTTGCTCATAGACAGCGCCGGGGAACTGGGTCTGATCATCAGCGTGCCGACCTTCTCCCATAAGCATTTCCTTGTTCCACCCCCAGTTTCCCCGATTGGCGTTTCTCTCAGCCTGCTCTGCAGAGAACTCTGCGTACCAGGCTCGCCAATCCAGGTAACTGCCCGAGGGCAGACACGCCTTTGCCAGCTGAATCCAGTCCGCGGGGGTGAGGGGCCCAGAAGACAGATTCTCCAGCATGGCAATGGTGTAAGGCGCAGTCGGCCCAAAGGTTGTAACTGCATTTTTAAGTTCTCTAATCTGCTTTATCTCAAAAGGCTCCCATACATTGCGTCCCTGGCCCATAGCTACTTGTACAGGAAATATCCCGTAGGGGCCACTATCTATCCCAGGTGGATGTACCTCATGAGACAAGCGTCCCCCCTGCCAAAGCCGCCTGTAAAAATACCGACCCGCCGGCGGCGGAGCATAAGACAGCGGCCGTGATTGGGCGGAAAATGGGGGCCCGTGCATCACTTCCTGTTCTGGCGAAAGGGGAGAGAGCTCCCAGGCGGCCGCCTCGTGGCGAGGAATCGCCTCCGGAAACGGCCCCCAAGGTGGGGCGGAAGGCTTCGCCTCCCTCTCGCGCCGGGGAGCGCTCAGGAGCTCTCTACTCCTCCGCAGACCAGGTTGAGCAGAGCGCAATTCGCGGGGCAACGCTGGAAAAGAACCCTGCGACTCCTTATTGAGCGATTTAGGCTCCTGACAGCTGGTCTCTTTGGCCTCCTTGCCATTCAACTTTCCCTCGTCCTCGGAGTCAGACGACTCCAAGGCTAGAGCCCCGTCCTCCTCCTTAGCATCCTTGTTCCCCTTGACGGACCCCTCTCGGGAGCTCCCTGACTGGGCCTGCTCAGATACCCTGCGTACTTTTGTAAGCTCTTGAGAGCTTTCTCCACAACCACCCTCGCTTTTAGTGTTGCTACCTAACATGTTTCCCATCTTTTAATATGTTACTCACCGCGTGAGGCCCAAGGAATCCGCCACTTACGCGTGAGCCTGAGGGGAGTCTAAAAGCCCTGTAGGTGCGCGCCACCCAGAGCCCAGGCTTATCCCCAACTCACCTGTCTCGCAGCTCTGTACTGGAGCGTTGTCCACTTCCACGTCTCGGGGGTGATCAGTCCCCGGGAGGGCCTCCAAATGTCGATGTCCGCTCCCGGCCGGCAGGAAGGACACACGACAAAGTCTGGTAGTGGACAACCTTTTCTTTTTATTTTCCTTCTCCGTACAGCCTGCCCTGGGTTCTCCCAGCTGAAGCCTCCTCTGGTCCGCTCCCCGCGGCTCCTTTTGTGCTTCAGTCTGCCCCAAAGCCTCTACCGGTCCGCTCTCCGCGGCTCCTTTTGGGCTTTTACTTCTGGGCTTCTACCTGGCTTCTTCTTCCGCCCAGGGGTGGCACCGGTATATATACGGGTACAGTGTCCAATCATGTTAAAGTAAGCAAGGCAAGCTGATTGGCTAACATCATCAGTTGCCAGGCAGACTATATTGTTGAGCGGGTTGTTTACGCGGTAAGCAGGAAACTAACATATTCGATGGGAGGGGTAATCTACCTCAGGCTTTGCTCTTTACCACAGGCCGCACGTCCGCCGCGCAAGGCGAGCTATCACAGACGCGGCTCCCAACACTTTACATTGATTTTCACAGTGGTTGCATTAGCCTACACTCCCACCAAGAGTAAAGAAGGGTTCCTTTTTCCCCACATGCCTACAAGCATTTGTTATTAGTTGATTTCTTGATGGTAGCCATTCTTTCTCAATGAAATGGAATCTCAGCTTTGTTTTAATTTGCATTTCTTGAATGATGAGAGATGCTGAACACTTTTTCATATCTTTATTTGCTTTTTCTATTACTTCATCTGAGAAATGTCTATTCATTTCAGATGCCCGTCTTTGGATTGGGTGTTTACATTGGGGGGGGGGTCTGGTTTTTGTTGTTGTTTGTTTTTAGTTCTTTTTTTAAAAATTTTATTTGGAATGTAGTAAAAATGCAACAGAACAAGACAGAACAAAGCCAACTGAGACAATGTAGTCACACTGGTACAGAACTTCACAGCAGGATACTGGGATGGTAGTAATAGGTACTATAGTATATCTCATTATCTTCACAATAGTTGTCTAGTCAATTAGGTATATCAAACCAATCAACAGAACATTATAAATCAAACCAATAACAGAACATTATAAAACCAATTGAAGGAGAATATTGAATAGAGCAAAACCATCAAAACAAAACATAACAGTGAAAATAACCTTTGCCTCTAAACAAAACATAGAAGAAAATCCCCCATATTTGCTATATTGCATATGGTCATCCTCCCAAGAGATGCTCAGAACTCTGTCCCCAGTTGTTGACGGTGGGCGGGGTGTGGGGCGATGTTTATTCTCAGCCCTCACTGGCACAGGTAGGCTCACAGGAACAGCTAGCTGATTCTTCTCCAAGCCCATGCTAGGGGCGCTTAACGAGAGGGCAGGCAAATTGCCTTCTTGTGCAGCCATCTAAGTCCCAACATCTTTAGTTCTTTATGTATTCTAAATAATAGTACTTTAGGAACAGTTGGTAAAAATTTTTTCCCACAGTGTGGGTTGTATCTTCACTCTGTTGGAGGTTTCTCTTGCTGTGCAAAAGCTTTTTAATAAGATCCTAGTTGATTCTTTGTGATAGTTCCTTTGTGATCAGAGTCTTGTTCATAAAGTCTTTGCCTACATCAGTGTCTTCAAGAGTTCTACCTATTCTATCTTTCAACCGACTTAGTGCTTTTGTATTAATATTTAGATGTTTGATCCATTTAAATTTTAGTTCAGTGCATGGTGAAAGAGATGGGTGTAGTTTTAATCTTTGGCATGCAGAAACCCAGTTTTCCAGCACTATTAAAAAAGGCTCTCTTTCTTCTAGTGAAGGTGTTTGGTTCCTTTGTCAAAGACAAGCTGGCTGAGTGTGTTTGGAGTTGTTTCTGCATCTTCTAATCTGTTCCATTGATCCTCAGGGTGTGTGTGTGTGTGTGTGTGTGTGTGTGTGTGTGTGTGTGTGGTTTGTTTGTTTTCGAAGTGTCTGCTATTTTTATCATAGTAGCCTTGTAGTATAATTTCAAATTGGGGATTGTGATGCTCCCTCCTTTGACTTTGTTGCCCAGAATTGCTTTTGTTATTCTAGGTCTCTTCTGGTTTCATATAAATTTTAGGATTTCTTTCTCTAATTCTGTGAGGTACGCTATTAACATTTTGATTAGGATTGAATTTAATCTCTATAACCATCTGGGAAGTATGACCATTTTTACTATATCAGTTCCTCCTACTCAAGATCACAGGATCTCAGGGCTGGGGATTTAGCTCAGCGGCACAAGCGCCTGCCTTGCAAGCAGGCAGTCGTGAGTTTGATCCCTGGTACCGGTAAAAAGGAAAAAGACAAAAAAAAATTAAAAAAAAAAAAAGATCACAGGATCTCTCTCCATTTTCTGATATCCTCTTCTATCTCCTTTTTTTGAGTACTCTAGTTTTCAGTGTAAAGGTCTTTCATTTTTTTTGTTAGATTGATTCCTAGGTATTTCGTTTTAGGATGTTACTGTGAAAGGTGTTGTTTCATTTTTTTTTTTGTTAGATTGATCCCTCGGTATTTCATTTTAGGATGCTACTGTGAAAGGTGTTGTTTCCATAATTTCTCTCTCAGTGAGATTGTTATTCATGTACAGGAATGCTCTTGATTTATGAGTGTTGACTTTGTATTCAGTTACACTATTGAATCTATTAAACCTCAAAGTCTTTTGGTACAATTTTGGGGGTTTTGTATGTAGAGTATCATATCATCAGCAAATAATGATAGTTTAACTTCTTCCTTTCTTTTCCTTATTGCTTTTTTCCTCTTATCCAATTATGCAGGTCAATGTTTCCAAAATTATATTGAAAACAAATAGTGATAGTGGAGGTCTTTAGCTTGTTCCTGATTTTAGAGTGAAAGCTTTCAATTTTTGTCCATTTAGTCTGATGTTGGCCATTGGTTTGTCATAGATGGCTTTTATCAGAGTAAGATAAAGACCATTCTATTCTAACTTTCTGAAGGGTTTTCATCATGGGTGGGTTTTGGATCCTTTCAAATGATTTTTCCGCATCTATTGAAAGGATCATATGATTTTTATTTTTGCCTCTGTCAATGTGGTTTATTTATTTGTGTATATTGAACCATCTCCTGGGATAAATCCTGTATAATCTTGGTGATTTGTTGCATTCTGTTTGCCAGTATATTATGGAGGGTTTTTTGTTTTTGTTTTTGTTTTTGTTTTTTGTATTTATGTTTATTAGGGACCTTGGTCTGTACTTGTATTTTTGGTTGGACCCTTCTTTGGTTTTGGTATCAGGGTAATGATTGCTTCTAGGAATGAATCTGAAACTATTGCTTCCCTTTTTTTCACTGAAGAGTTTGAGAAGTAGTGACATTAGGTCTTCTCTAAATTTTCTGTGGACTTTATCAGTGACTCCATCAGAGTCTGGGTTTTTCTTTGTTGGTAAGTTTTTAATTACATCTTCAGTTTCATTAATTGACACTGATTTATAGAAGTTTTGTTTTTGTTTGTTTGTTTTTATCTTTTTGAGACAGGGTCTCGCTTTGCAGTTTAGTGGCCTTAAGCTCACTTTGTAGCCCAGGATGATCTTGAACTTGCAGAAATCCTCCTGTCTCAAACTCCCAAGTGCTGAGATTACAGGCATGCACCCCCAAGTCCAACTTATTAAGAATTTTTATATCTGACTTCTGGGAGAACATGGCGGACAGATAACAGCAACTACCGGAGGCTCTCTAAAAACTAGGCTCAGAAGCCAGGTATAGTGCGGACTAAAGAGACATAAGCAGGTGGAGTTATGCTCTGCTGACTCAGGAACAAACTCGGCTGAGAGTAACCAACTTGGAATGCAGTCCTGGTGCTAAAACAGGAACAGAAAAGCCTCGCTGCTGAGACTGGACCCCACGCCATTTGGGTTTCCCGCCGCGCGGTGGCTGGCTGCCTCTACATCGGCTCGGCAAGGAGAGAAACGCACGGAAACTCTGAGAACGGGAGTCTGCGAACGGAGTCGAAAACAGGACGGGCAGGGAGGCATGTTCTGACTTGTGGCGAGGTGAGTGAGAGAAACTGACACTCCACCACAGTTTGACTCCAGCAGACTTTCTGGGCCCGAGCAGTCCTGTGGGAGCAGGGCGCGGTGGGGACTCCAGCCACACATCCCCCTCTCGGGCGGGATTGGTGAAAAGTGCCTGGCCTGCGTGACGCTGCCGGCGGACCCCGTAGGCTGGCCCAACCCAGATCCCAGAGCCCGACGGAGGCCGGGAGGGGCGGGCCCGGCGTAGGCTGCCTGGTGCGCAGCGGTGAGTGGGAACACCTAACCGGCGCAATTCGATCAGGCTGTGGCTGACAGGGAGAGAAGCTGGGCCTCTCATATAAGCTTGCATATATAAGGAACAGAGAATATGGGAAGAGGCAGCAACAAGAAAGGCTCCTCAGCCCCCAATTCTGAGAAACAGGCAACAGCAAACACCGCACCATTACACATAAGGCGCCACATAGAGAGCCTCATAGACCAATTCAGGAATGAAGTTATCAACGACCTGAAGCTAGAAGTATGCAAAATAGTTAGAGAAATGCTAAGCACCACCCAAGAAAAAACAGATGGTGGAATGGAAGAACAGAAAAAGAGGGGAGAATTGTTTGATGGAGAAAACAGAGAAAGCATAGAATACGTGAAGCAGGTTCAAAGGGACTACCAAGAAACTAAGAAGTCTATCGAAGCCTGGCATAACAGCTTGAAAGAAACTAAGGACAGACTATCTGAACTGGAGGGCAGAATTGTAATATGGGAGAATGAAATGAAAAACTTCTTAAAAATAACAAAGAAACAAACAGCAATAATACAAAGACAAGAAGATGATAAGAGGATCCATAACTTAAGGATTAAGAACATAAAAGAAGAAGTAGGGACACAAACAAATGAACTACAAAAGCTACTCACAGAAATAATCCAGGAGAATTTTCCTAATTTAGCAAAAGGTAAAGATACTCAGATGTATGAGGCATACAGGACCCCAGCTACCTACAACCCAAACAGAGCAACACCCAGGCATATAATAATAAAAATTCCAGAAATTCAATACAAGAACAGAATATTAAAAGCTGTCAGAGACAAGAAACAGACCACTTACAAGGGAGCACCCATCAGAATTACAGCAGATTTCTCTGCACAAACCATCAAATCACGAAGAGCGTGGGGGGAAATAATTCAAGCTTTGAAAGATAATAATCTCCAGCCAAGATTGAGATATCCTGCACAACTATCCCTGGAAATTGATGGAAAAACAAGGTGCTTCCAGGATAAAGAGGAACTGGGGGAATTTGCAACCACCAATTCAACTCTACAGAGAGTATTGCAGGATATTCTAAAAAAAGAAAAATACAAAGAGTCCTGAAATAATGGAGGCCACAACGAATGGAGCAGAGAACAAAGTGAAGAAGACAAACTGACAGATACTGACAGAATAAGAGCTCAACAGAAATGAGGCAGAGAAGATTGGATGATAGGAACAGCTATTTTGGAGAAAATGACATCTTAATAGGTAATACTGATTTAGTATCATCTTGTTTTGAAGTCTCATCTAGCTTTTGTCCTTCTGTCTCCAATGGTCCAAATAGGTTGTATCTTACTGGATTTTATTATGTACGATAGTATAAGCAAAAACCTTTTAAAGACAAGGAGATTATACAGAAACCATTGTTCATTTTCTGTTAGTCGATTCTAAATACTCTGTAATGCTCTCATTCTCTTAAATGGTTTTACATTGTTTTGATATACTTAATCCTGCAGTATACGAAGTTGTACTCAAGGATTTCAAGGAAAGAGATAATATGGTAACTACTTTTAGGTCAGGATTATCTGGTGGTGAAACACTATTCTGCTTAAATGGTTATGTTTTGATCTGTGCTGTTTCGTTGTTATGCCCTCTTTTATCTCAATCTCCACTCCATTATTTACTTTTTTATTTTTATCCTTTTAATTAAAGGAAAAAAATAGCAGGATATATTATAGTAACCCACTTTGACTTTCTATTATCTCGATTTGAAGCCCTGTATTACTCTCACCATCTTGTTTTTGACTGAGGTTCCCCTATTCTGTTTTGCTGGATAGTATCAGGTTCGAAAATTTAGGCGTCAGCTGTGAAGATAATGAGATTCATTATAACGCCCATTCTCGTTGACTTTTATCTATTTTTGAAGACCTACAATGTCTCCAGTGTTTTGGTTTTGTCGGTTTTATTCTTTACTGTTTTGTTCAATTGTATTATAACTAATGGTATAGGCAATTCTATTAGAGATAGCGGGAGGCATTATGGTAACGATTGTTGATCACCTTGTATTATGTTTTCACATTATCTATTATGTCCACCCTTTTGACTTGACCGATTCTGTTCTGTTATGTCACATTTGGTTTTACTCTCTTCCAAAAAAGTAATAAGAACCATGGGAGCAATGAAACCCAAAATGTGTAATTGTTATTGTACAAAAGAGAGGAAAAGAAAGTGCTCTATACTATATAACTGCATGTATGTTTAAGTGTATAGGATGGAAAATGATATCACAGAGTTTTATTGGATCATTGAACAGAACTGTTTGCAGTATCATTGATGGAATGTCCACTTTACAAGCTTTAATTTTGTGACTTGAACAATTATTTCTAAGATGACAATATGTAATCCATTAACTAGTGATTTCCTACTGTTCATTTTTTTTCTGCAAATCTGTATAACTTGTACCCTTTCTTTGCTTTTTTTTTTCTTTTCTCCTTAAATAAAATTTAAAAAAAAAAAAAAAAAAAAAAAAAAAAAGAAAAGAATTTTTATATCTTTTTTATTTAGTTTTGGTAACTCATATGATATCTGTCCATTTCTTCTGTGTTTTCCATTTTACTAGCGTATGGGTTCTCAAAGTAAGTATTGGTGATCTTCTGTATTTCTGCAGGATCTTTTGAGATTTTATCCTTTTCATTCCTAACTATATGGATTTGAGTCTTTAATTTTTTTTTGATAAAGTTGGTGAAAGGTTTATCTATTTTATTTAATCTTTCAAAGAATCACCTCTTTGATTCATTGATATTTTGGTATTATTTTCTTAACAATAATTGTATTAATTTCTGCTCTGATCTTTATAATTTCCTCCCCTATATGAGCTTTAGGCTTCACTTGCTCTTTTTTCTAGAAGCCTAAGGTTCAACATGAAGTTGTTTGAGCACCCAGTTTTTTTTCATATGAGAATTTACCACTACAAATTTCCCTTGTAGCACTGCTTTAATGTATCTCATAAATTCTGGTATATGGTTTTGGCATTATTGTTTAATTATAGAAACCGTCTAATTTTTCTTTAATTTTTTCTGTGACTCATTGTCTCAGGGTGTTATTTAATTTCCATGTGTTCATGAAGTTTTGTGGTTTATTTTGCCATGGATTTCCAATTCTATTGCACTACGGGCTGATAAAATGCATGGAATAATTTAAATTGCTTTGCATTTACTTAAGCATGTTCTATGATCCAGTAGGTAGTCTGTTTTGGAGACTATGTGTTTGCAGCTGAGAAGAATGTGTATTCTGATGTAGCAGGGTGGAACACTCTGTAGACATCTACTAAGTCCATTTGTTCGAAAATTTGGTTCAATTCTGATATTTTCTTGTGGATTTTTTGTCTAGTTGATCTGTCTCAGTGAAGTACTGAGGTGTCTCATTTATAACTGTAGTAGTACGTAATTGATTTTTAATGTCTGTTAATATTTGTTTTATATAATTGGGTGTGCTGCTATTTGGGGCATGTATATTTATGAGTGCTGTCTCTTTCTCTTGGATTGTTCCTTTTATAAGGATGCAGTGACCTTCTTTGTTGTCGATGTCGCTCCCGGCCGGCAGGAAGGACACACGACAAAGCCTGGCAGTGGACAACCTTTTCTTTTATTTTCCTTCTCCGTACAGCCTGCCCTGGGATCGCTCCCAGCCGAAGCCTCCTTTGGTCCGCTCCCCGCGGCTCCTTCTGGGCTTCTACTTCCGGGCTTCTTCTTCCCCCCCAGGGGTGGCACCAGTATATATACGGATACAGTGTCCAATCATGTTAAAGTAAGCAAGGCAAGCTGATTGGCTAACATCATCAGTTGCCAGGCAGACTATATTGTTGAGCAGGTTGCTTACGCGGTAAGCAGGAAACTAACGTGCTCGATGGGAGGGGTAATCTACCTCAGGCTTTACTCTTTACTACAGGCCTCACGTCCGCCAAGTGAGGCGACCGGGCTCGGGGCTGCGGCTCCCAACACTTTGTCACTCTTAATCAGTTTTGGTTGAAATCTACTCTGCAAATAGAACAGTTATCCCTACTTTTTTCTGGGTTTCTGTCACACAGAGTATTGTTTTCCATTCTTTGACTTTCAGTCTATGAATTTCTTTTTGAGTTAAATGTATTTCTTGTATGCAGCATATTGTTGGATTAGTGATTAGTTTATTTTCTTTAATATCTTTTAATAGGCTTGTGTTGCATTCCAGAAATTTTTTTCTCTTCTTTTTTTAATTTGAAAGATAGTACAATCCAACAAAACAAGACAGAACAAAGCCGATCAAGACCATGCAGCAAAACTGGTACAGAACTTCAGAGCAGGATTCCAGGAAAACAATAATAGTTACCATAGAATATATTTTTATGTTCACAATAGTTGTCCATTCCATCAGGACATTTCTGGAATCTTGTCCATTACATGCCTTGGTGTAGATTTTTTTGATCATGGCTTACTGGAGTTCTATATGCCTCACTTATCTGTATGTCAAATTCTTTACCCCTGCTTGGGAGTTTTCTGCCATAACGCTTATGCACAGACTTTTTATGCTTGTACTATCTCCTTCTTTTTTCTTTGACTCCACTTAATCTTATGTTATTCTTCATTGAATCACCTAGCAAGTGCTGGATTGATTTCTCATAGTCCTTTGCTATTTTTTTCTTTTAACTTGTTTCAGTCTATGTAACGGCTTGTCTCACAGAAAGGAGAGTGCCGAAATAGGTTAGACTTTCTTGCTATAGCAAGCTCAAATTGTGACAGACTATTTTCATAATCTGTCACAGAGTGTTGCTTGCACCCCTTTGCTATTTTTAAGGAATCTCTCTTTTCATTATTGTTAACCTCAGTCTTTTTATATTTGTTAATCTATCCTCACATTGGTTCATTCTTCTATGTATAGTGTCAAAGGCATTTTTAATCACCTGGATATTTGTTTGAACCTGTTTCATCGATTCCATTTCTTTCCTATACTGGGCATTCATGATTTACATTATTTTTGTGTGCTCTTTATTTTTACCTGTATCTTCTCTAGAGTCACTAACCATGTCTTTCATTATGGTCACCATCTCTGTAGTTATCTGAGAGATTATAACTAATTTCATTTTTTTTTCTAGAACCTTATTCATCTGCTTTTTTTTTTTTTTTTTTGGTACCAGGAATCAAAGGATCTCATGCTTTCCAGGCAGGCACTGTGCCACTGAACTATATCCCCAGCCCTCGCTTTGTTACTTCCCCTGTTATGCCTTCAAGTGGTCCAGTTGGGTGGCTCTTGAATTGTTCCACCTCATTGCTCTCTAGGTTTGCCTTTGGTGAGATGGAAGTCTAAGACTACATCTTGCTTAAGTGTCTTCTCATTTTCTTTTCTTTTTCTTTTTTCTTTTTTTAGTTTAATTTCTGGACTGATGGCTATACATTGCTTATGGCAGGTAGCTAGTACTGAGCCTTTATTGCTAGTATTGTGTATTCCCTTAGGAAACAAGCCCTTTTCAGAGATGTCTTCCAGGTGTAACTGGCTTTCAAGTTCTGAGTCTGTTGCAAGGTCCTCCTGTTCAATTTATGGGGGATGAGAAGTTGCTGCCTATTTGGCCTAGCTGTTGCCTCCTCCTTCTTCTGCAGTGAGATCTCTCTCCTCACAGGTTTAAATTTTTGCTCCAGATCCTTGCTTGGTCCAGGGACCTACTTCCCTCCTTCTTTTTTCATTGCTATATTTCAGCATCTGGATACCAAATCTCAGAGAGGTTGTTTCTCTGCTGTTTACCACTCTGCCATTTCCCCAGAAGTAATCTTTAGAAGTAAGTCTTAGGAAAAGCTCTGCTTATCTTAAGAACTATGAAATAAATATTTCCCTTTTCTATTCTTTCCTTTTTATTATCAAGAAGCTTAGTGTGGACTGCAAAAGAGCTTATAGAAGTGTTTTTCAAACTTTTCATGTTTATGAGATATTTTTGGAATTTTTTCTTTTTTGATTTAGTGCTAGGGATAGAGCCCAACACTATACACAAACTAAGTAAGTGCTTTATGACTGATCTACATCCCCAGACTCGTGAAACACTTTTGAATATTAGAATATGGAGCAGTCTATTTAAAAGAATCAACCAATTTAAAAATTATTCTAAATCAATTATTATATCATCTCAAAAGGCCTAGAATGCATCCATGATTAATTCACTTGTCCATATGGTCCCTTCTCTACACTGTAGTTGTTTGGGCATTTTTTCTGTCCAAACTGATTCCTCATGTACCCCTAATGCAAAGCTCTCTTACTTTCCAGTGAACCACCTTCTTCTTTAAAGCCAATTTAACTCTATGCTTTGCTTTTACTTCTAACTTGCAAATTGTACAACTTGCTCAACCTCAACATTACATATTATGATCATGATTGTTTTATAACAAAAATTAAATTATACATCTATAGAAACTTTGCTACATCATCCATCAGAAGTCTAGTCAGGAGCTATCATCTTAGCTTGTTTTAAATTTCTCCTAATGGGACTTTCTGACATAATGTTGTTATTTTTTGCTATTTTTTATCCAAGGTACATTTTCTGCATTCATATTTTACTACCTCTCAGTATGTATGTCTTGCTTTTTTAAATTCTTTGTGCAACAAGAGGTGTCACAAAATATGACAAAAAAGGGAAATGCTCTTTGATGCCTACTCTCTACTGCCCTCTGCAGGTTGAAGAAAAGAATACCTGAGCCCCAATTTATTACTTACTGTACATTTCTATTACAATGTAGATTCTTAACCAATAGGAAGGTTTAAATTAATTGGTCATTTTTGAGAAGCTAACCATTACTACTCAGACTCCATTTATTAACAGGAAGAATTTCCCAGTTTATGACAGCTCTTCTGTGGTGGGACAATCTCTGGGAACCATGTACCCTATTTTCAACAGATATCCCCAGTCCCCAAACCTATTAGCAAACCTATTTGCACATTGCCTAAGTGTTCATTATCAAAATCTCTTATTGTAAGTTGTGGCTAGAGTCTCTATGTCACAGATCTTTCCAGATATGTGCATTTTGGGTCTGAGAGAGAGTGGCTCATAGTTACAATGATATGACAGTGCCAACATGCTGTGCAGAAAAATATCAACAAATGTTGAAATCCTTGTAGTACAGCAACTAGAGACAATGCAAGATTTTACTTTGTGTCTTTACTAAAAGTGTAAGGCAGGCTGCAAGATAACCAGCAAATAAGCAGCTTCGATTTTGTTCACAAAGGAACACTGATTATGCATGGATTATTTTCTTCTGTCACACTCTTTGTATGGCTAGTAACACTGCCAATGATGTCATCTTCTAAAACAGATCTGAATGTATAGACATATTGTGCCAAAAGAGTCCAAATCAATGACCTGGGTAATGCAATCAGGGTAACACTATTATTGCTTGTCTAAACCTTCCAAGCCTGAGAAAAATAAATGCTAATCCGATGCAAGTTGAAGGAATTCATCGCATGGGAAAGAAAATCAAGCCCTTGTTTGCTTTATTTACATTCTAATAAATACAGAAAATGCATTACAGAATTTAATATTACTGTGTGCATCCAAATATGTTGTTTTACTTTTTACTGTCAGGTTAAATAACTTATGAACAATCACAATCCTTTGGATAAGGTATTTTTTCAAAAGAACTCATCTCCAAGCATGTTTTCACATAGCAATACCTTTCTGCAACAGCAGAATCAGAATGCTTCATAATGATCCCGATAGAGAAAGCATCCTGTTTTATTGACTAGAATAAGAAAATTTTTGAAAGATACATAGCTTCTAGTCCCATCTGCAATTGCTTTGTATTGCAGCTGATTTACTCTATTTATCTTCATAATGAGTATAATACTGACTTCAGTGGAGTAGGCTTAAAAATGTTCAACTTCTGGAAGCCTAAGCTTTCTAATGTGGAAAAAATACTTCAGCTGTATGTAGGAAAGACTTGGGTCTTTTCACTTCTTTAACAGTACACAGTATACAGAAAAGACTTCACTGGGTCTTTTCATTCCTTTAACAGTATACAGTGAGATCTATAATCCAGGCATCAAAACCAGTTTGAGCAATTTGGGGATTTACATTGTGAGACCTTGGACGGGCTGTGACAGTGCATACCTGTAATCCCAGCATTCTAAAGGCTATGTAATGAGGATAATCCCAATTAGAGGCCAGTTTGGGCTACACAATGAGTTCAAGAGCAGCCTGAACTGTACAGTGAGACCTTACCTTTAAAAAAACAAAAACAAACAAAACATCGCGAGTCCTTGCCCCAAAAACAAAATAAAAAATAGGAAACAGGGGGATAGCTCTGTTGCACATGAGAAGGGGATCAAGAGATGAAGGAAAGATGGCTCTAGCCTATAATCCCAGCACTCGGGAGGCTGAGGCAAGGGGATCTCCAGTTTGAGACCAGCCTGTGCTACAGAGTCAAGGCCACCCTGCACTGCTTTGCGAGCCTCTGGCTTGAAAGAGAGAGAGACAGAGAGAGAGAGAGAGAGAGAGAGAGAGAGAGAGAGAGGAAAGGGAGAGAAAGAGAAAATGGCAATAAAAATTAAGACATGTTGAGTACGAGTACCAACTCCTCAAACCAATATAATCATTATAGACTGCGGATTATAATGTACTAATTATACTATATGTACTAATTTTATGTACTAATATAAATAAAAAATATATAACTACTGATTTAAGCGGGAAAAAAAAATTCCCACCGCACGTCTGTGACTTCCAGTGCGCAACTTTCAGAGCATCTTTGAACACTATTGGACCAGGAGACCGCACATCCGGGTCTCCTGGGACAGGATTTCTCCCCCCCACCCCCGCCTTGGGGGCGGAACCACCGGGCCGCTGAGCCTTTCTTCCTTCTCGCCCCGCCCCGTAACCCCGCCCACATGCTGGGGGCGTGGCCTGAGCAGAATGTGGCAGGAAGCCTTAGACGCGTGCTGGTGGCAGCAATGGCTGACGGCGGCCGCGCTCCTCAGGCCCGGGCGCTTCTCCAGCAATGCCTGCACGCCCGATTGCAAGTTCACCCAGCCGAGGGAGATGCCGCGGCCCAGTGGGTGGAGGTAACATCGAGCTGACAACTCTTGTTATCTTCCGATGCGCGGGGGCGGTATTAGTGCGTAGTCTCGATGACCCGCATCTCCTGCATCCTCCTCCTGTGCTTTGGGATGCGCAGGACTTCAGGCCGGTGCTCGAGACGCGGCCTGCAGGGGCCTGCTTGGCTGCGCTTCTGTCTGCAGTCTTGCACCACTGTTAACGGGCGCCAGACCTTGGGACAGCAGCAGAGCAAACCTGTCGGCGTGGCGGACCTCGGGGATTTGCACCTGCTGTCACCCTCTGTCTACCTGAGCTCGGTGGACTTTGGCCTGAGTGACCCAGACACCTGCTGCTCCTGCCAGTGCTAGACTAGGTTCTACTGTATGGGTTAGATTTGCTCCAAGAGGTCAAAATCTGTGAACTGGTTTCACTTATGTCCTAGTTTATGTTGATTATAATTTGGTCTTAGCATAGAAATGAGATTTCCCCCCAAACAACTTTTTTCTTCTGTGTGTGTGTGTATAAGTGTGTGTTGTGTTTTCTGTTTGTTTGGTTTTTAGGTTTTTGTGTTTGTGTTGGTGCCAGATGATCAAAAGTAGAGACTCACCCATGTTGAACAAGCGCCTTATCTTGGATCTTCAGTCCCCAGCCCAAGAAACTCTTGTTTTTGGTTTATTTCAAACTAAGGAACAAAGACCACTATTACTTTTATTATAATGTTGTATTATTGAACACATTTCCTCCAGTGAATTTAAAACATGTACGATAAATGAGTATCTTCTCATATACTTGCCTTTGTTACACAGCCTGCCTCCTCTCTGTTGCCAAAACAAAATGTTAAGGCCCTTGACATATTTTTGGAGTAAGCTGAATTATTTTTCAAAAAGTTCATAATTAAGATTTGGAGGTACTCAGAATCTTCAGTGTAGAAGATCATTCACTTATCTTCTCTGCTAACTTGGATACCAGATTTAGCATTTCTAGACACAATCTGGGTCATTAAACACTACTCATGAATTGTGATATGTGGCTGATTTTCTTACATCAGAATTTGTTACCCTATGCTAATCTGGAAATATTTATAAACATTAAAAAATCCGATATTCTTATCTCTCTTCAAAAATTCTTTTTCCTTTTATCTTGTTTTTGTTAGGACATTTGTTGAAGCTTTGGTTTTGAAAATATTTGTATTAACCATTTTGATTATTGCCTAGTAGCACTATAAATTCCTGACTTAATAGTCTTTTATTCCTGATTTATAGTCTTTCTATGCTACTTTATCTCCTTTTATGTTCTTCATGCCACATTTGCTAGTGCAAAATCACAGATCTTTTATTGCAGCCTTCCAAACTATCAGTTTGTGTTTGTAAACTTTAAAAGCTATTTTTAAAGGCTTTCCCTTCCACTCCCACACAGACTAATTAAAGAGTTGACAAGTAATTAGATGGTGAGAAAGTGTAAGTTCTTCCCTTTCTCATGCATCCTGTATACTGTTCTATTACAGTTCTTGTTTTTTAGAAAGTGTCTTAACTGTTAAACAATTTGAAAGTTATTCTGCTTGTTCTTAGTTTCATTCATTTAGAACTTTGCTGTCACAGACTTTCTCTTCCTGGGAATTGAACATTTTTAAGCTACAATAAAATTATCTATATTTTTCTATAAATTTGGAATGTTTTATACCAAGAAACTACAAAGAAAGTGATTTAGACTTGAAGGACTCTATAAGTCACATTTAAGATTACTTGAAGAAAAAAAGAAAATAATAAAATGAGAAGGTGATGTGGTGTGTGGAAAGAATAAGTATCTATTTCTGGAAATAAATAGGTCCTTAATTGCAAGTGTCCAGCTATGAATATACTGAAGTTTAGGGTTCATGCTGGAAATAATACCAAGGAGAGGTCTATGATAGTTGTGTAGGTTACCTGAATCCATTTACCTAGGCAGTCTCTTGTTATGAGTATGCATTGGAGACCCTTGTCTATTACCCAGAAGCATGATTGCACATCATTAAAACTGACTCCTTTTGGCTGGACATGATGGCACACACCTGTAATCCTAGCATTCAGGAGGCTGAGGCAGGAGGATTGCTACAAGTTTAAGGCCAGTTTGGGCTACACAGTGAAAACAAAAACAAACAAACAAAAAAAACAGGACTCCTTTTCTAGGTAAACCAAGTATGAATACAAAGCTGCTTTTACATTGACATAGAAACCATTTAGGTAACATGTAGAACCTGAAAGATACAGTTGAATTTTAGTGCACTTAACAGATAAATTGGGTCCCCTTCATACGTAAGTCTGTAAAGTGCTTGGAGGTGCTTTAAAGGTGCATACACCTTTAAATTTATTTTTATATACTAATTTAATAATCACATATGAATCAGGAGTGATGGCACATGCTTGTAATCCCACCACTCTAGGAAAATAAAACAGGATTGCAAAGTCTAGCCCAGCATGGATCGTTTTGTGACACTCTGCCTCAAAACTTTTTAAAAGTAAAACAAAAAGAACTGTGGATGTAGCTCAGTGCAAAGGCCCAATCCCCAGGGCCCAGAGATAGCACTTACTATGAACCCTGCACTGTTCTAAGCACTTTACAAACGTTAACACATTTAATATTCCTAATATCTCCTAGAGTGAGTGAGGCTCCTGGAGTTTTCTAAATTAATACATAAAAATCAAAAATTGGATGATTCACTCAGCTACAGAATCACAAACATTTATCAAGCATTTCTTATAGTCTCTCTTACAAGAGATAATAAATAACCCAGTCATTATATAAATTAAGTTTATATTCCTAATGACAACCAACCTTGTCATGTAGAACTTATTATCATAAATATAATTTACAAAGCTTAATCATGTTTATTTAAAGCATTTACAACAATAACAAAAAGATAATTGGACTGTTTCCTGGAGTTGATAGAAATAGAATCAGACCCTTATTTTGCTATCTGCAAATAAATAGATGGGGAGGAATAAACAGAAAAAGACATCAGTAACGTCGGTACTTATTCTTCATTCTGGTTTAATGTGAATTCATTTGGCATTGAATAAATGGTCTTTGCAAACTAAGTGTTCTTAAGACTGAATATCAGCCTTTCTGGGTGGGGAGGAAGCTAGTTGAAAGTTCTATTGATGTTGAATAGAAATAAATAGTTGAAGGTATACTCTAGTATTCACTGCTCTTGGCTATTGAAGTTTAATTTTTGAAAGAAATAATTCAAACTTTAAAAATATTTTATTTGCTCATATATTTAGAAACCAATTCTGTTACAAAACTGTTTTCCTCTGTTTTTAACCTCCATGTTCATAAAAATTGTAACACTGAGGTCTATATCTCTGGTATAGAGTTCTTTCTAAATTGAATTTATTGTGATTTTTCATAGATTCAGAGAGGATTAGTGATCTATGTGTGTTTCTTCAAGGGAGCTGACAAGGAACTTCTTGCCAAAATGGGTATGTGTTTCATATTGTTTTTTCTTTTTTAAGTGAGAAAAATATCAACAGACATTTATGAACAAGGACCAAAAAGCAGAATCATTTTTTTCTTTTCCTTTTTGGTCATGTTGGGGATTCAACTCAGGACCTTGTACATAGTACGCAAATGCTCCATCACCGAGCTACATACTATCCCAATAGCACAAGCTTAAATTGTCCTGGTATTTAAGTTATTAGCTACTTACCTCTGTCTTGTGTTATTAGCTTTAGCCATCTGCCTGCTACAAAATTTTAAATACACATATGTGATAGACTTCTTTTAAAATACTACAGTATTTTAAATAGTTAAGGTTTAGAAGAGTAAACACATAAAAACACATTCAACACAGTTCAGCCAAGAATACAGAACGTTGTTGGAGGCAGAGTTGCCATACATAATCAATCAGATTCTGCGTTATTTAGTGTAGATTTTCTTATCGTCCATATAAAAGTCCCTAACAGAGCAATAGATTGCATCAGATGTATGAGGTGGGGCGGGCAAAGGGGAGATGGACATTTCAAACCTGAAATATCTCAGGCTTATATTATTGTTATGTAAGAATTTACATTAACCACTTATGAACTTCTTTGTAGGATATATATATATATATATATGAATAAGATTCTCCTGATTCTTGAACCAAACTATTATCATAGCCACATCCCACCAGGGGTACAGAAAGATTCACAATCTCTGAACAGTAATTTATTTGGCTGCAGCTTTCTAGCATTCTGAATAATCCATAGTACTGTACATTCTGTATGATCATTTACACATTCACATAGACCAAAGCAAATCATATGCTATTTCAGAGCAGTATTCAGTGCTAACAATTATGTTCAGAACCACTCCCCACCCAACTGGGTATTGTGACACATGCCTAGCATTTAGGAGACTGAAGCAAGAGGGTCCCAAATTTGAGCCCAGCCTGGGCAACTTAGTAGCTTAGCAAGATTCTTGCCCAGTAAAAAAGACTGGGGATGTAGCTAATGCAAAGGCCCTGGGTTAAATCCTCAGTACCACAACAAACAAAAAACTGAGGTAATTAATGGTGCTGTCCCTAAAGTTAGAGACAATTTAAAGGGCAGAGCCCACTAACTAGATTAATAAATATAAACTGGTACAGTGGCACATGCCTGTAGTCCTAGTTAATCAGGAGGTTGAGGCAGGAGAATCACTTAAGCCAAAGAACTTGAGGCCTGCTGGACAGTGTAGCAAGACTGTGTCATAAATAAATAAATATGTTATACACATACACATGCCTAGTTGAAGATTATAGAAATTAACCTGAGAGAGGTTCGTATAATGAGTTATTAGTTCAAATAATTGAACTCACAGGCAATAATAGCCATTTGATAAACACCTTAGACAAAAACTCAAAGCTGGGGCGGGGACTTAGCAGCACAAGTACCTGCCTGTCAAGTGCGAGGTCATGAGTTTAATCCCTGGTAACAAAAAACAAACAAACAAAAAACTCAAAGCTTATAGTGGGAATTTTACATTGATGTATCAACATGTTTGACAACTTTGTCAAAGCATGAAAATGATGCTTAAGAAGAAACCAAGATAGATGAAGATGAAAAACAAGTACCTGTAATAGTTTGAGATTGTAATCCAGCGGATATCAAAGAACTTTGGAAGTATTTAAGAAGAAAATGAGGGCCAGGCCTGGTGGCACATTCCTATAATCCCAAACCACAAAGGCTGAGACAGGAGGATTGCCACGAGTTCAAAGCCAGCCGGGGCTACATAGTAAGTTCAAGGCCACCCTGAACTTAGCAGCAAGACCTTGTCTCAAAAAAAAAAAAAGTGAAACAAAAAGATGGAAAAACTGAAATGAAGGCTTCTACTGTGGAGGGTAATTTGTAAGGTCCTAATGCTGGAGTGTTACATTTTCCCACCACCCTTCTTCTAAAGATATTTTGCCTTAGATTAAATCTTCATTGGCCATAAAAAAAGTAGTATTCTACAAGAGCAAAAATAAAATTTTTGTCATTCTGATGTAAGATTGATTTCCTAAGCTGTCTCCTAGAGGGCTAAATGGATTTTTATAACAATAGGATAAAATAAACCCACCAAATCCTAGGTATATTTTTGCTTTATAATGCTTAAATTCCTGTGTGCTTCTATGTCTTTGTGAGTTTACTTCAAATACATGCATAAGATTGTGGTGAATTAAGTCACCTAGAAGGTCTACCTTAAGTCTTTTAGTGGATAGTGTAACACAAAAGTTTTTATATCATAATTCCCAGTAAAGAATTATGTGACTGTAAGAATCACATTTTGGCTGGGCATGGTAGCATATACCTGTAATCCCAGCACTCTGGGAGGCTGATGCAGAAAGATCAAGTTTAAACCCCACCAAGGAAACTTAGTGACTTAGCAAGAACCTGCTCACATTAAAAAAGGGCTAGAAAGGTAGCTCATTATGAAGGCTCTGTATTCAATCTCCGGTATTGAAAAAGAATCACATCCTGCTGGTTTGAGTTACAAGCAGAATAAATGCATCTGTTATTCATAGCATTAATATGTACTCCCTTCTATTCTAGCTGGCAAAGTATGCCAATGTGATGGGATTTTCTTAAATCCCACCTTGCATTTATTACATGGATTCAAATTTCTCTAATCAAATTTTATAGCCATTGGGAATCTGTTGCATACATCAAGTCTGAAATAGCATAGCTAACAAGGAGATGTGTACTTCCTCAATCAGTCTTTGGTATACCTGGACAGTTCCAGGGATCCTTTAAAGCTTAACTTCCTGTATATATCAATGGAGATATGTGATTGATAACCCATCTTAGGATCTTTGAGTTTCCAGCCTGCTATTAATTTATTGTCTTATTTTAATTCTATTTACTTTTATTTTTATTTGTACATAATTATAGTAACTAATGATTGTATTCACCATGGGGAGCTGGTACATATACATAATACCCTTCTTTCTTTTAACTCCCACTTCTCCTCCCCTCCCTCCTCCTTATACTTGTGTTGTATTAACTTTTTTTTTTTTTTTTTTTTGGTCTTTTTGAGACAGGGTCTCATTATGAACTTCATGCTGGCCTTGGGCTCACTTTATAGCCCAGGCTAGTCTGGAACTTGCAACCATCCTCCTGCCTCAGTGTCCCAAGTGCTGGGATTACAGGAGTGCACCACCACATCCAGAGGATGTTACGTTGACTTTTACATACAGATATTTATATGCTTACAGAATTAATTTGAGCTCTCAGTTATAACCAGTAGAGGGAGGTATGTGAAAGTATAATAAATGGTATTACATCTCAGGCCTATTGTTCCAAAATTGCTTACTTTTATCACTGACTTGAGGCCTAGATAGCAAGATAGCGATTTCCACTGGAATGAAGTGTTCTAGAGAGTTAGTTTCCTTAAGAGTCAATAAGGACTTCTGTGTACATAGCAAAATTCTGTTTGTAATGGAAAAAATTAGACGCTTTTAAAAATATATGTTAAGTGAAAATTGATGGTATTTAAAACATTTTAGGAATTCATTTGGATGTTTTACCTTAGGGTTTGGTTTTTGTTTTTTGTTTTTTATTTTTGGAATTGAGGATAGAACTCATGACCTCAGGTCTGCCAGGCAGGTGCTTACACCACTGAGCTAAATCCCCAGCTCTGCCTTAGCTTTTTATCAGGTTAATTCCTCGATTTATTGAATGGGGTAACCATACTGAATCCTTAACAACATTTACTACAGATCCTCTAATAACTGAAACCACTGACCACGCTATCAGAAAGTGTAACTCATAAAGCTGAATTTAAGGCCAGAGTTTTATAAACTTCCTTTACTGTTTGACCTCTCAAGACTGTTTTTAGCAAGCAGAATTCATTTATATCTCTATAGAGACAGAGACACCTAAAGTTTATTTATATTAGACAATCTTTTGGTGATTGTTTTCAAAATGTTTATTGTAAGGTGTAAAAGCTAAGTTTAGGTTTTTAGCTACTCATAGATATGTATGGTGGTTTGGATACTTACTAGCTATAAATAGTATCATAAATGCTATTAAAATATTTTACTGTGTTTTATTTTATATATTTATAGATAGATAGATAGGTAGATAGATAGTGTCAGTATCCCTGTATTTTTTATTTTTGCATTTGTAACAGTGAAATTTATTTGTATGCTTCTTCCATGGGCTATATTTATAAAAGGATTAGTCCATATTAATAGTGCCTTCAAGCTTATAACACTAAAAAATTAGTTGATTTATGATGGGATTGAACCTGGAAGCTTTGTCATAGCTTAAAACTCTAGGTAGCCAACTTTAAATAATAGATGCATTATAATTTTTATTTAATATTCTTTGTTATAGAGAAGAATTTAGTGTGAAAAGAATTTTTCACAGTCTGTTCCAGTGAGATGAAAGAAGCAAGGAGGCAAAATATTTTAATGTGTTCCAGAGGAAACAATATTTAAGGTTCCATGTACAGTTAATTCTTTGAAGTATTGGGGATTACTGAACCCAGAGCCTTCATACTAAACTATTTCCCTATCCCACCCCCTTTTTAAAATATTGAGACAAGTTCTTATTAATTCACTAAACTTCCCAGGCTGAACTCAAATTCTGCAAGACGTGTAGTGGCTGGTTACAATCCTGCTGAATTTATTGTTAGGCCAAATTATTGTTACTGCCAAATAGGATTTAAAGCATGCTATTTTCTATGTGAAATTTACTCATTTTTTCCATTTGGGTTAGTGTAGTAGTTTTTTTAAATTTAAATAAAGACTATATAAAGAATAAGAGCTAACAAATTGGGTTTTAAACATGAGCTTTTCTAACTAAAAAATTGATGATTTTCTTCATGTTTGTTTTTCACTTCAAAATGTTTTCACCTTTCTTCCTCACCCAGTTAATACACTGTTAAATGTGAAATTAAGTGAAACAGAAAATGGCAAGCACGTCTCTATATTGGATCTACCTGGCGACATTCTTATCATCCCTCAAGCCACCCTTGGGGGCAGAGTAAAAGGAAGAAACATGCAATATCACTCTAACTCTGGAAAAGAAGAAGGATTAGAACTTTATTCACAATTTGTGTCTCTATGTGAAAAAGAATTAGCTGCTAACAGCAAATGTGCTGAAGCTGGGGTGGTAGTGGAACATGGCACGTACGGGAACAGGCAGGTATTAAAGCTGGATACCAATGGACCCTACACACACTTAATTGAGTTTTGAAAAATTAAAAATTATTTTATATAATACTTTTCTATGTGTAGTGATCTGAACTATAATTAGATTTCCTCCCCCTTCACTTCAAATATACTAACCTGCAACCGTTTTTTTCTTTATGGTAGTAGAGATTGAATCACAGGGCCTGGCAGGCACTAGGCAAGTGCTGTATTACTGGGCTGTATCTCCAGTCTGCAGCATTTTTAGGCAAGACCATCCTGGGTCCCCTAAATTACTGCAAATTGCCTATTAGATGACTTTTCCAAATCACCTAAGCTCTGGCTCTCAATCTTTTGTCCTGCTTTTCTCTACATTTCCACTTGAAAATTTGAAAAATGTTGTCCATTCGTTTCATTGTCACTACAGAAATCTTAAGCATATTTTTAAAATGATGAAATGTATACAATCAAAAATAAATTTCTTATGCCTTCAAATGTATGCATGTAATAAATGTAATTATTTGTTTCAAAGTTAGGTAAAATCCAAGACATTATAACTTGGACAATTTTATTTTACTGTTTCAGGTTTCTGGTTTTGTTGTTGTTTTGTGGCACTGTTGAACCCAGTACCTTTGTAATGAGTTACATATCCATTCTTTTTATTATTTTTTATTTTGAGGCAGAGTCTTGCTGAGTTGTGAATTTATAACCCTCTTGCTCAGTCTCTTAGAGTATTGGGATAACAGCATGCACACCAGACCTAGCTAGGTTGTTGGTTTTGTTATTTTGTTGTTTCATGGCTTTTTTGGTTGATTTGGTTTTTGAGGTTTTGTTGTTTTTTGGTTTGTTTGGTTTTATTTTGTTTTCTGTTTATGGTGCTAAGGATTGAACACAGAGCACTTATTTTACTACTGAGTACATCTCCATCCCAGTTCTCTATATTTTAAATGAAAGGATATCTGATTTACTATTCCTTTTAATGTCTATGAAAATATAATTTGGTAATGATATTGAATATCCAAATGTTTTAGATTATTTTAAGACTCTTTAGTAACCTATGGATATGTACAATTTTTATATGTCAGTTAAGATTTTTTTGGTGGTGTTATTTTGAGATCTGGCCTCACTATGTAGATCAGGCTAGGTTTGAATTCACTATGTATCCTAAGCCGGCCTAAAACTCATGACATTCCTCCTGCCTCAGCCCCCCATTATCGTACCAGGCAAGATTATTTTAAACAGTCAAAAAAGATCTTTTAATTCATACAGGAATAAGGCATAGAATATTCATAGTTGTTTTTATTAAGCATGCCCACAAAGATAGATAAGTATTCTTTTTCTCAGTTTTTACCAAAACCATCTATGCAATTTCCATCTTTTGTTTTTAAAGAACTTCATAGAATTAATGTTAGTTCATAAAGCATTTTTAGGAAATTCTTTTCCTGTTGAATTAGATTAGTGTTAAAGGAAGAAAAATGGAAACATTCTACAGGAATAGTTTTTTAAATTAAATTCTATTGACTATTTCTATTTAGTTTTTTATCAGTCAGATAATTTGGAGCCATTTTTAGTTTATCTGTTAGTACATTTTATATACTGATATTTCTACCCTCCCCAAAATTCATATGCAAGTTCTAACCCCCAGTGTGACAGTATTTGTACATGAGGCTTTGGAAGATGACTGGGGTTCAGATGAGGTTGTGAAGATGGGGTCCACATGATGGGATTAGTGCTAAAGACAGAGCAATAGCTGTCTCCTCCCACCATTTGAGAACCCCTCAGCAAGCCAGAAAGAATCTCCCCAGAAACAGGCCAGGCTGGCATCTTGATCGTAAATTTTGAGACTCCAAAGGTGTGAGAAATAAATTTCTGTTGTTTTAAGCCACTGAATCTGTGATGTTTTGTTATGGCACTTTGAACTGACCTAGACAATGACATAAGATAGGACAGCTAGCAAGGTTTTTAAAGTCAAGAGAAGGAAGTATATAAGAAATTGAAAGAATAAATGAGTCAGTAATAGGTAATATGTTTTTGCAAACTCCTGTGACAAAATATTTTTAAGAGTGGAAAATTAAACATCTTAAGTTGCTGCTGAAAATTCCTTTGTGTCTTAAAATTTCTTTAAGTCTGCATTTAAGATACTTAAAATTCTTATTATCACAAAATATTTCCTATTTTCTCTATACCTTTCTGTACTATTCTATTTTAGAACTTGAGAATCAATAACTGGCTTTGAAATGAGCTCATTGTCCTTAACTTTTGCTTTATTGATTCGTGATATACTTATTGAAATGTAATAAACTATTCATAAACTTGCAAAGTTCAATTTTTCTCAAAGCTTCTCCAAGGAGATGTATATGTCTTTCAAAAAGATTATATTACCTGTTTTAAATCTTTGTGATTTTATGTCTAGGCAAAATGCTGACTCACTGCCCTAGATGGCTATTTTATAGTTCAGGCAATTTTTTTAAAACTCACTTGAGATACTTCTGGAAAACAGCAATTTCAAATACATGAAGGGTTATTAAGCAGAAGGTAATGACCTACTTTACTTCATTTGCAGGGAGGCTACAGCAAGAGAGAAAAGGCAAGAGACATAGTGGCTATGAAAATAACTCTCCTATATTTCTGTAGTTCTTCTGGCTCATTGTGCTTAAAAATATCACAGGTGCACATAAATATATGTGTACATATACCTTATCTTCACAGTATAACTTAGGAGGGTAATATTATAGAAAGAATGCTTAATTCCCCCAAGGTCACACAGTAGTGATAATGGGACCTCCAAATGATATGGGAAAAAAATAAATGTAACTCCTAACCTGGTGGATGTCCAATATGCCGAGTTCATATTCCCCAAAGTCAAAGAATGAATTCTAAGGAACAGAGCTTAAGAGTAGGAAAAATATATTGAGGAAAAGGATTGGGGAATAAAAATACCTCCTTAAAGATAGGAGGGGTCGGGGCTGGGGATTTAGCTCAGCGCATAAGCACCTGCCTTGCAAGCAGGCAGTCGTAAGTTCGATCCCTGGTACCGATAAAAACGAAAAAGACAAAAAAAGATAGGAGGGGTCCTGAATGGGTTGTTAGGGATCCCAGTTCTCCAAGGAAGTTTTGTAGAGCAAAACCATGAGGTAGGTACAACATAGGTCAAAACTATGATCAGCCAGGCTGGGTGGTACACTTCTATAATCCCAGTTCTTGGGAGGCTGAAGCAGGTAGGTTTTTGTAAATTGACCAATCTGGGCTACAAAGTTAGACCAAGGCCAGCCTAAATTGCACAGTGAGACCCTGTCTCAAATAAATAAATAAATAAAAACAACTATGATCGACCAATAAGATTATAATAAACTGTTGAGGTGACATTGATCCAGTGGGGAAGTAGGTCACATAGCAAGTGTACAGGAATAACATCATTAACTTTCATCCATAATCTCTAGTCTTATTCTTAGTAGATTTAGTCTTGGTAGTCTTAGTCTTAGTCTTAGTTTTAATTTGATCTCAGTGGGTGGGAGACAATAGCCCCTACCACCTCTACTGAGATAAGGGGTTATTTAAATGGGAAACGTCAAAAAGATGGTACCAATAACCTCAAACTTCTATTTATCACAATCTGGCAATAGTGACTTTAATCATCTTCAAGTGAGCGCTTAACCACAGTTTTGATCTGTTACCATCTTCTGCACCGACTGCATCAAGGTTCTAGCCATGGCTGACTGCCTATAATATTTCTGCCTAACTAAGCTGTCTGTCATATTTCCTCTCTGAAGAGGTATCCAGAACTGCTATGAGGGGGCAAGGCGCAAAGACCGTTCTGGCTGAGTCTGCTGAAAGGGGTCACATATGATGATAAGATCAACAACACTATTACAGATATAGCAAACAAATGTTTCCACTAGGAGGAACCAGTAGTAGCCTCCCACGAAGAGAGTAAGTCCAGGGAATTTTACAATCTGACATGGAATTAACCTGTCGTTTAATATCTTGAACAACCATTGAGATACTTACAGAAGGGTAACGAATGTACACACAACATTCTGCTTTTACAATTGCACGAGTACTTTTTCCTGATTTTTCTGTTCTATAAGGAAAGGACTCAACCCAGTTCATGAAAATATCTACTGAGACCAACAGGTATTGGAACCCCTTATTCTTTGGCATGAGTAAAATCAAGCTGCCAATCTTCTCCAGGGTATTCACTAGTCACTAAATACCTGGAGGGGCTATGGTCCCTTTAAGAGGATTGTTCTTTTGGCAGAGCTCACATCATAACTATCTATTGTGTTATCTGAAGAAGTCCTTTTTCTATGAATAATTTTGAGGCCATGAGGTGGGTCGTGTCTCCACAAGAGAAAGATTTGATGTACGTACTTAATAATTCTCCATTGATTAGCCCCAGGAAGAAACAGTTTACCATTATCTGATTGTAACCATCCTGACTCCCATAGGAGTCAGCCCACTTGACTTCTGACTGAGAATATTTGGCTCAAGTATGATCAAGGAACTCACCAGATCAGGGGGGCCTACGTGGGGGCCCTTGAGAGCTTCTTTTGCAGCTGTATCAGCCAGTTGATTACCTCCAGATACTTCATTGTCACCTTGTTTGGTGCCCTTTATGGTGAATTACTGCCACTTTGGAAGGCATCTACACAGATGGTATAAGTTTGTCTTCTTACAATATTTTATGGGAGATCCATTGGCTGTCAGATAATTTCTTTCTATATGGATACATGGGCATGCAACTCTAGGAAAGGATACTTTGAATCAATATATTGACTTTTGTGTCCTTTACTGAGTTGTAAAACCCTGGTCAGAGCTATGAGTTCTACTAACTGTGCACTAGACCCAGGGGCAAGTGTGGAACTTTCAAGTGTCTAACATAGAGTCACTGGTGCATACCCTGCCTTTCTTGTGTCATTTTCCATGAAGCAATTGCCATCACAGAAGAGTGTCAAATCGGGATCAGAAAGGGGTATCTAACAAGTCTTCTCTGCTGTGTACATTTGGAGAATTACTTATTCTCCATCATGTATTTCACAGTCATCCTGGGTATTTCTTTCTCTGAAAAAAAAAAATACTTTAACTGGTAGGAAGGTGGCAGGGTTTAAGGAGAAACATGTCTTTATTTAAATGGCTGGTCCTTCTAAAAGTAGAGGCTGATATTTAGGAAGTCAGTTGTCCAAGAGCCACATCCTCCCTTTGGAAGAAAGAAGTCCTGTCACATTGTGAATAGTATATACATTCTGTGAGATCTTTGTTTAAAGTCAGCTTGGAGGGAGTCATGGTGCATGCCTATAATCCTAGCACATAGGGAGACTGAGGCAGAAGGATTGCCATGAGTTCGAGACCAGGCTGGGCTACATAGTGAAATCAAGGTCAGCCTGAATTATTTAGTGAGACCCTGTCTCAAAAAACCAATAAAGAAAAAAATTAAGTAAGAAAGTAAGTTAGCTTGGATACCTCTGGTACCAGCAGAGCTACAGCAACCACAGCTCTAAGGCACACAGACCAGACCTTTGCTACAATGTCTAATGCATTACTCAGATACCCTACAGGCTATTGAAAAGGTCTCTGATCTTGTATAAGCACTCCCAAAGTCATGCCCCACCTTTTCTCAACATACAAATAGAAATGGTATCCTGATGGTAGGCTCAAAGCTGGGGCATTTAAAAGCACTTGTTTAAACTTCTAGAATATAGCTTGGGAATCAGGTTCCCAGATTAAAATATGCTTTTGGGGCTTCCTTTAAAAGCTGGTAGAGGGGTCCTGTGCTCTCACCATAACCTGCTATCTAAAGGCAATAAAAGCCTGTAATTCCTAGGAATCCCCTTAGTTTTTTGAAGGTCTTGGGTTGTAGGAAGGAAAGTATTTAATTCTCTCTTCCTCTAGTCTTTGGATTCCTTTACATATATATGATAAGGCACAACTATTTCACCTCAAGGCCACAAAGTTGTGCCTTAGACCTAGAGACTTTACAAGCTCTGTCTGCCAAAAAATTCAGCAGAGCATGGGTACATTGGCTAGAGAGCTCTTCTAAGGGGCACATAACAGTATGTCATCTTTATATTGCAAGACCATAATGTGGAAAATTCAAAACATGTCAAGTTGTGGGAAAGCACTTGTCCAAAAGATGAGGAAGCACAGTCCAAGTTAACTGAGAGGCCAGGTCATGAGGACTTTCAAAGACAAAAGGAAACTGAAAATCTGTATGTAAAGGGATACCCAAGAAGGCATCTTTTAAATCTAACAGTGACAACCAATGACAACTTATGGGATCTGAGAAAAGAGAGTGTACGGGTTAGGCCCCTGGGTGAAAGGACACCAATGTCTCATTCTCCATCCTAAGATCCTGTACCAACTCCACTCCCCAGTGAATTTTTGAACTTCCAACATTCAAGTGTTGCAAGTGCTATTACAATGTTTGAGTAGAACCAGTGCCCTTAAATTGTTGAATATAGATAGTAATCCTCTTCTAATTTTTTAGAGGGTTTTGTCTCTGTGAGGAAAAATAGTAAGATCTTTGTATCTGCACCAGGGAAACTCTTATTGCTCTTCTTATCCTACCTTTAGTTGCCAATCCTTCAGGATTTATTTCTGTCTCCAAGAGAGGTAGGCAGTGTTATCTGACCTCAGAGCATGTATATTACAATATTCAAGCAAGATAAGATATCTCTTCCCCAAGCCCAGGAATATAGCTTAGCAGGCACAAGTGCCTGCCTGACAAGTGCAAGGTCCTATTTCAATTCTCAGTACCAAAAAAAAAAAAAAAAAAAATCTCCTTCTCAAGAGGGAAACTGGACTTTCAAGTGTAGTCAAAAACGAATGGCAGAAGCAAAAGCCACCCAGTTACAGTGTAAGGGTTGTGAGAAATACCCACTCTCTAGTGACTCCTTTTACTGAAGTATGACAGCTAGAAGAAAGGCCCAGCTTGAAAAGAAGGACTGAGAGAAATATGCCAGTGTCCAACAAAAGGCTGGTTTCTCTTCCCTCTATAGACATGATTACCAGGGGCTCCTCCATGGAGACGACAGTCTGGCCTGTGGGAAAAGACAGAGAGTGCCCCAAGGCCCTTAGTCTTGTTGGACCTGATGGTAAGATGGGTCTGATCTTTGGAACCTCCGTCTCAGGAAGCAGTCTGATTTCCATTGGTCACCTTTGCAATGAGGGCATGGCTCAGGGGGTCCCATGTCATGATAGTTTTTATCATAGTTCCTAAGGTAGCCTGGCTTTCCACAGCAGTAGCAGATGAGTTTAGTCATCAAGCTCTTCTTGTAGCCCCAAAAGTCACAATTAGAGTATTCCTTCAAGGCCACAATCAAGGCAGCCACTTTCTCTTGGTCTCTGTTTTCTCCTCTTCACCTCCTCCTAAACTCGATTATAAAATACTGAGAAGGCAATCTCACTACAGTATCAAGTGAGCTATCTGGAGCAAAAGCCATCTTTTTGTATCCTTTTCCCTAATATCCTAACCCAACTGGGTAATAAACTTGTCTTTAAGAATAAGCTGTCCTTACAAAATTAACAATATGGTAGTCATCTCCAGAGGTAATAGCAACTTGTGCAACTTGTCTTTCATTAGAAGTCAATGTTTGAATTAAGAGATGCATTACATCTTTCTAGTCTAATTTATAGGCCTGAGTAAGTCCCCTAACAACCTCAATGCACTTGTTAGGGTCATCTGAAAACTTTCCTTTTGCTTCTGTTTTTGTTTTTTGTCTTTTGAGACAAGGTCTTCCTATGTAGTTCAGGCTGGCCTTGAACTCACTGTGTAGCCCAGTAGTCCAGGATGGCCTCCTGTCTCAGCCTCCCACTGAGATTACAGAGGTGTGCCATCCTACTTGCCTAGAAAACTTTCCCAGATCTTGTTTGATCTGTTTGAGGTCACTGAGAAAAAAGTTAATGGGCAGTACCAGATTTATCACTCACTTCTTATAAGGGACACTGCCCTTGAGGAACTTGAACAAAGACAGTTTAGGATGGATGTAGCCCGGTAGAGGCTTCAATCATGACTGGTTTAAAAGTATTGCCCTTAGGGTCCAGAGTACAACTGTGGGGAACCTCAGGCTTAGTACTAGTGGATGAGGCTTAGATCAAGTTTGCAATAGAAACCTCATCCTTAGGTTCAGTAATAGTAAGTGAGGCTTTGATTAATGTTGCCTTGGAAACCTCTTCCTCAGGACCCAAAGGGCAAGAAAAGGAAGTCTCAGGCTCAGCGATAGTACATGCATCCTATTGTGCCTTAAAGGCCAAAGATATCTGGGTTTTTTGTGGCTTACACTTACATTTTGAATGCAAGGATTTTCTCTTAATTCAGAGAAAAATGTGAACACAAGGTAATTCTGACCATTTTCCCTCTCTTATAGTACAGTTCTAGTCATGAAACAGTATCATAATCCGTACTTTTCTTTGTATCCCATTTTGCCTCAAGGGAGTAGGCAAGTCATGCATGAGTGAAGAAAAATATTAAAAACCCCTTTCTTAATACATGAGGATCAAACACATTACACTAAGTAAGAATATATTTTAAAGGAGTAAGAAAATTTGACATTAAATTTCCCAAAAATAGGCATCCTTTTTAATCCCTATTTGATTTCTATATTCTCTCAAGGTACCCCCCCAGGTGACCTCCAGAGCATGTGGTTGCCTTCTGGAGAGTTATGAGAAGTTAAGTCAAGTCCAACTAGCTACCCTTACCAGCTACCTTCCCAGAAACTCACTCCTAACTCCAGCATGTGTTCCCAAAAGCACAAGCTGCAATTGATCCCAGCTTTAACAGTCATATTTAAAGAAGGAAGCATTGTTAGCAATGTTAAACCAATAATCAAGAGACCTGAACCACTGCTTTCTAGTTTTTAAAAGGAAGTAAAGAACATGTCAAAGGGTAAATTGGAAGTGGTTGGAGCACTTCCCAGCCTGCAAAAGAGAGCATTTCTGCAGACTGACAGAGTCAAGTAATAGGTCAGAAAAATCCTGCCGTGGGCCCTAGGACAAAGACATTTGTGCTACCTACCTAATCACCTAGGCAATCTTCCTTAGCTAGCAAGACAAAGCTAAGCTTTACTCAAAAGTCACTCTAAAATTTCTGTTTCTATATTTGCAACACACTTACGGAGTTTACAGTTAAAACTTATACCTATCTTTCAGCAACTATAATTTCCACATTAACAAAAGTATTTCTCTCCCCTGCACACATAAATGATGAGAGCTAGACTTAAGGGACAGAGAGAGCCAGGAAGTTGGGGATTCTCCCTTAAACTAAGTATGTTTGGTTCCTTAAATACTGTGCTTAGAAAATAGCTCTCTCTGGTCTCACCCAGAAGTCAGTTCTTTCCATGGGTCCCAGGTTTAGTCTCTTGCACCCAAGATACTGTGGCCAGAACATATAAGCCAGGACATGGCTTTCATGTGTGTACTCCTAGATTGGCAAAATTCTTTTTTTTTTCCAAATTTTATTTTATTTATTTATTTATTTATTTATTTTTGTCTTTTTCCTTTTTATTTGTACCAGGGATCGAACTCACGACTGCCTGCTTATAAGGCAGGCACTTATGCCACTGAGCTAAATCCCCAGCCCCTTCAAATTTTATTTTAAAGAGAATGAAACCAAGCAAAATAAAACAGAACAAAGCAAATCAAAACAAATCAGTGTAAGTGACACAGGACTTCAAAACAATGCAAAATCAACGATGGTTACCATAATGCCTCTTGTCTTCAAAACAGCTGCAGATACCTTCAGACATGGTAAAAATTAAACAAAATAGAACAGAATAGAACCAATAAAAACAAAACAATAAATGCAGCAAAGGACTTTTAAACAAAACAATAGTAAATCCAAAATATATATCTTGCTATCTTTGAAATAGCTGCCTATGCCATTGGATATTACAAGATCAAGCAAAACAAAACAATAAAACCCAACCCAACAAAACAATGAAAATGATACAGGACTTTAAAACAAAATAATAGGGAATTAATAATGGCTCACCACCCTGAGAAGGAGATCCCTCACAGTTGCCACACTACATACCATTATCCTCTGAATATATGATCAAACCACTGGCCCTAGACCTGCAAAGTCAGTGAAACACCAAACACCACAAGCATCAAATTGCATTTCACCTCAGTATCTATCATCACAGTCTGTTTTTCTCCAGATCAGCTTGTCATTTATGAGGAGGAGGGGGCTTGGTCCTTCTTGTTTCTCAGCCTGCATGCTGGAAAGATCTGTGGTTTGGCTGTCTCCACAATGACAGTGGCCTGTGCATGGTGCTGGGTCACAGAGAAGGCTTGCTTCTTGGTGAATTCTTGTTCTCTTCCCTCGAGGTCCACAAATGGCACTGACTCATGGGAAAAGGCTGCAGTCTGACTGTCCCCCTAGTGGTGGGAACCCATGCATGGCGCTGGTTCACAGGGAGGGCTTGCTTCTTGGTGATTTCCTGTTTTCTCTAGACAGGTAAAATCTGATGTCTCATTTGATCCAGAGATAGAATATGTATTCCTCATCTAAAATGACTTTCCTGTCTCTGCTGTTAACAAGCACTCATTTTCTATCAGCTCAATTTAAAAGTTCTTAGTTGTTGGATAAGAAAAAAAATATTGGGACAGTTTAGAGTTCTTCCCTTCCTAATCTTTAACAGAAAAGTTCCTCCATAAAAAGGGAAAGTACAAGATGATAGAAAAGATCAGAAATCAGAAAAAGGGACTCTTGTCACATGAATGGTAAGTTTTTGAGACAACTTGCCCACAAGTTATCACTCTCAACCTGGAAAGGCAACAGCAGGGAATCTCAAGAACTAAGGTTGCCTCCTCACCAATGGAAGATCAGACTAGAAAAGAAACTGAGGCCTAACATGTAGAGAGGGATCAGGCCAGACTGTCCCAATGAAACTTGTGCTTCATGTCTTGAGAATGGCTGTCAACTTACTGTCTTTTACTGGTGGATGGAGTCCTGTGATTTATTAATAGATATGAATATTTTCTAAATATAAACTACATTTCATAAAAATCCATTTTATAGCATTTCATGTCAAAGTCCACTGTGGAATGTTCTAATATTACCTTTCACTAGTACTATTGTCTAACAAATCAAACAGATCGATCAAGGAGCACCAATAAATCCAGCAACTAGTTAGTTGAAATGCAGCATATGCAAAATAGAAATACAAGACCTTGCCTCCAAAAGTAAAATGTCCCATGAAAGAAACATCATAATCTTCCCATGTTCTCAATTTAAATTCAACATCATTTTTAGCAAAAACAAAAAACAATGTGTATAAAAGACAAGACATAAAATTCAAGGCATAAGCATTGACAACCAAGGATGGTGATTTCTGGTTACCCAGACAAGTCACAATCCAAAATCCATGAAACAAAAGCAAACTCTTACCTTCTTCCAGTTATCTTCCAAATGATATAGGAGCTCCAATTATATAAGAAATATTGTAACTCCCAACCTGCTAGATGTCTTATATGGTGGGTTCGTGTTTCCCAAAATCAAAGAATGAAGTCAAAGGAACACGGGAAGTTAAGAATAGGAAATTTTATTAAGGAGAAACAGCTTCTGCCTGAAAGAAACAGGAAGGGATCCACAAAGTGAGTTACCAATAAGCCTTCCCTCAAAAGAAGTTTTGTAGAGCAAAATCACGAGGTGGGTACAATATGGATCAAAACTATGATCAAGCAATAAGATTACAAGTATGGTCATTTAGGCACTATTGATCCAATGAGGAAGCAGGTCGCATGCAAGTATATGGGTGACCTTATTAGCCTTCATCGATAATCTATAGTCTTAGTCTTGTTTTTAGTTTTAGTCTTAGTCTTAATTTTACTCTTAGTTTTCATCTTAGTCTCAGTCTTAGTGGGTAGAAGAGAATGTCTCACCCATTCCTAATGCGATAATGGTTTATTTATATGGAAAATCTCAAAAGGCTTGTACCAATAATCTCAAACTTCTGTTTATCCCTTAGGGAAGTCTGTAAATCCGGCCACTGTGATTTTAATCTTCAGATACGCCTCTGGCCACTATTTTGATGTGTTCTCATCTTTGGCACTGACTCCCTTGAGGGCCTAGCCCTGTTAGACTGCGTACTATAATATTTCTACCTAATTTAGCTGTCTATAATAATAAGAAGAGTGATTTCCATCTTTTAACTTCTTTGTGATAAAGCTTGTTAACATTGAATTCATCTTGATAGAGTCTTAGGATCTCTCAGAGTAGATCACTTAAGAAAGAATAACAAATAAATTGTTTTGTATACTAAATTAGGTGCATGTAGGTTTGCACCTAATTGTGTACATTCTGCCTGTGCTTGTCTAAGATTTTAGGATGTTTCAAATAGAGTATAATTCCTAAATATTTTTAATATATTTAGAAAAATCCTGGATTCAATTACAAAATATACTGTGTATAGACACACAATGAATATGACTTTAATACCTTCAGTATACTCATAAAGTAAAAATCACTTTTTTTTTCTTTTTTGGCTATTGGGGACTGAGCTCGGGCCTTCACATACCTCAAGCCCTTCTTTATTCTTTATTTTGAAAGAGAGCTTTACTAAATCACTTAAGTTGCCCAGGCTATATTCAGACTTGCAGGCCTCCTGCCTTAGCTTCCCAGAATGCTGGAGTTACAGGCATCCACCACCATACCTAGTTAAGGAATACATTTTTTTAGTCATCCCTTCAGTAAGAGAGAAGGCATGCCATTTTTTTTTAACAGAGGTTAAGAGTAGGAAAGTTTATTAAGGAGAAAAACGGGAAATAGGAATAGCTCCTGAGAGAAAGGAGGAGTCCTGAATAGATTGCCCAGCACTCCATTTTTGAATAATATCTCTACTAATGATTTATTTACTATGTAATGAAAGAATTAAATGTATCAAACACCAAGGTCACTTCTTTTGGAGAATAAAAATTGACAGTGTTACAAGAGAACAGTATCATATCAGATTATTGCCTCTCCTTAACATTGCAGAGCACTTGAAATGTTGTAGAACCTGAGATGTTTTTGGTAAGTTTGTAAAAAAAAAAAAAAAAAAAAAAAAAATATATATATATATATATATATATATATATATATAATATGAAACTCCAGTATAAAGTCTTTCTGACTAAATTATAAAAGTTAGACCAGTTTCTAAAAAGAGAAGTACTAATAGAAAAGTAACAGTTTCATTCTGAAGCCCTCCACTTGGTGATCATTTTGTTTATGAGTGTTTATGTTGATAATCTCCTATTTGTCCTCTTCCTATTTTTCTTATTTTTAATTCTTTATCGCAGACTGTCTCCAAGGCATGGTAGCACACACCTAAAATCCCAGCCTTCTGGGAGACTTAGGCAGAAAGATTACAAGTTCAAACCTGGACTAGGCAATTTAATAAGAGCCTGTCTCAAAATGTTTGGGAATGTAGCTCACTGTAAAAGCTCTGGGTTCAACCACCAATACCAAAAAAGAAAAAGAGAGGACAGGAAAGAGAAGAGAAGGAGAGAAGGGAAGAAGAAATGGGGAGGAAAAGGGAACGATGTGTGAAAGGGCAGTGGAGACCAAGCATTCCAAGGCGAGAGAGAACAAAACTGCATTAATTGTCAGGCAAGGACACTTTGAAAATGTAAATAAGCAGTGACAAAGTCAGGGCCAGAGACTGAAGAAACACTGGATAACAGAAAAACCGAGAGACCTCTGAGCCTACCTGTGAGATATTTTCAGAGCTTCTGAGTAATTTGGGTATTTCCAGTGGCTAACAGTACAGAGTCTTTTTTTTTTTTTTTATTTAAAAGGAAAAAGAGAAAAAACAAAACAAAACAAAGCAGTGTAAGGGTACAATTAATACAGAACTACAAAAAAAAAAAAAAAAAACCCAGTAAGAAATCACCAGTTAATAGATTACAATTATCATCCTAGAGACAGTTGCTCAAGTCACAGTATCAAAGCATACAAAGTGGACATTCAAACAGTGAGACTGCAAACAGTTGTGTTCAATGATCCAACCAAGAACATTAACATGGGCATCTATTTAACACCCCTAAACACACTTGCAGTTGTATACTTTAGAGCACTTTTTTCCTCTTTTTTTACAACAAAATTTACACATTTTGGGTTTTATTACTCCTTAGTTCTTACTACTTTTTTTTTTTGGAAGAGAATAAAGTCAAATATGGCAAAACAAAGCTGTCAGTCAAAACCAAGGATAGACATAGCACATGATGTAAAAACAGAGTACAAGGTTATCGACAATGGTTACCATAATGCCTCTTGCTTCCTTAAAAAGAATTGTCTATCTCATTAGGTATTATAAAGTTGAACAAAACAGTAGAGAACAAGACCAATAAAACCTAAACCGTGTAAACACTACAGGACTTCCAAAGAAGATAATAGTCAAACCAGAATGGGCATCATAGTGAATCTTATTGCCTTCAAAGTAGTTGCCTATACCCTCAAACTTGATGCTGTCATACAGAATGGAACAGAGTCTAATCAGTCAAAACAAGATAGGGGGAGTATTACAAGACTTCAAATCAAGTTAATAGGAAATCAAATAAGTTACTATAATATATCCTGCTAATTTTTTTTATTTTTCCCCTTAATTAAAAAGTCATAAAAAATAACTAAATAATTTTTTTAATGAATAACAAAGAGATTGAGATAAAAGAGGACATAACATCATAACAGTACAGGTCAAAGCATGACAGTTTCAGCACAGAGTCTTAATCTTTTGTCCGTGGACAGGGTTTCAAAGCTTATCAGTGGCCACTTGCATCAGAAACACCTAGAAGCTGGGGATTTAGCTCAATGGCATAAGTACCTGCCTGGCAAGCCTAAGGTCTTGAGTTCGATCCCCAGTACCAAGAAAAAAAAATTGAACTGAAACACCTGGAGAGCCTGTTAAAATGCAGTTTTCTGGGCCCATCCTAAACATTTTAGGTTAGAATCTTAGGATCCAAAGTGCTGTCTTTGTCCTGTAGCTCCCTTCCATGTGATTCCTGTGTACACTGGAATCTCAGAGCTATTGTTACAGAGAATGAAGCTCAAACTGCTAAGAAGCTATTAAGGTTTCAGGCTCCAGCTCAACTTTCTTATCTTTCCCCCCACTATGCTTTTGTAGAAGTTCTCCAGTATGGCTCTAAGTATATTTGTCTTAAGTAATGCCCTTACCTAAAGTGCCCTGTGCCAAGTCCACTGTCATTCAAATCTAGCCCAACTCAGTCTCTTGGCCCTTGCAAGAGAATAAGTAATAAAGTGAAGAAACAGAATAATAATGAACAGACATAATAGAGTGTAAACTTTTTATCTTCCATATTGCTGGGCCAGGTTTAGTAATTCTCAATGAACATTATCTGAGTTAATATGCAGATATGTCAGTGGACAGAAACTACTAATGATTTTGCATTACACTACTAGTTTACACAAATTTTTTAGTTAAGAAATAGAGATTGGTGTGCAAGAGACAAGTTTAATACAGCTACACTTTTGTTTTTATATAAACTTATTTTCTGATATATCAGAAAAGTTGGATACTTTGGAGTTTCAACCCAAATATGGGCATTATTGTTTCTATTTTGTTGTTATATCAAAATGGTCACTTTACATTTTTAAGTTTCACTCTGTCTAATCTAATACAATACAATTGCATTTTCATAAAAGCTGTATACCTAAAATAGTATTCAAAAGCAAAGTATTAAAGTACAGAAATGAAAAGTTGCTTCATTTAAGGAAATCTATATTTGAATCTCATAAGAAAACTTTTTTGAAACAAAAATTTTTTCATTTATTTTGTTTATTAAGTTTTGATGCAGCAAGCTTTATAACTCCCTATATTTAATCACAAAATAAAGAGGACCTGGGGAATGCATCAAATTACCAACTTTGAGATCATATGACCCTCCTCATTGCTGGACCTTTCCATGTGAATGAGTTCTTTACATTGTATTAACCAGCACTTTTTTCTTTTTTAAATCAATTATATATCTTTTATTAATATTTGTTTATCAGTACATAATGATAAAATTTGGGATGGGTTTGTTTTGTTTTGTTTTTTGTCTTTTGTGAGACAGGTTCTCACTATGCAGTTCAGGCTGGCTTTGAGTTCACTTTGTAACCCAGGATGGTCTAGAACTCGCAATGATCCTCCTGCCTCAGCCTCCCAAGTGCTAGGATTACAGGTGTGTACCACCACGCCTGGCTAATGATTATGTTTATTGTGGGGAATTTCTGCATGTTTATAACACATCTTTTTTAAGAAGTTTAATAAACTTGACATTATATCACTGTTTTAGCTGAATGCAAAAGAATTTATATAGAGAATGTATCACACCATATAATAGTATTTAAGAACCATTAGCGATTGTTCTTACAACACTCATGGTTGGGGAAGTAATTATATAGACTTTTTGATGGAAAGTATAGAGGTTATTATTTTAGGATATAACTGACAATACTAGCAAAAATATAATTCTTGGTTCCAAATTTGTGATATTGTTTACTTAAGCTTTGTACTAAAGTAGATAGGCTGAAGCATACTTTATATTCCTGACATTCTTTTGATTTACTTTGCAACCATAAGTCTTATGAGCAGACATGATCATCTTCAAAGTAAAATTTGCTCAGTACCTGGGTTACCTTTTCTCCTGATAATAATTACATAGTCCTCAATTCTTTTATTTCTTTAAATTGTATAGTTACCTTCTAGATGTTGAAAGTGTTCTAACATTTAGGTGTGTGACCTGCTAGCCCCAAGGAACTTACTTCACTCTAGGAAACATGTTAGACACAGAAATTCACGAGGGGATATATGGTCTGCGATACCTGGATGAGGCTGTCCATGAGGTGTAAAACAGCAGCAGAGGGAGAAGCTACTCCTGGCTGGGATGGTAAATCCCTTTGCTTGAAAAGGCATGGCAAAGCCAGCATGGCACATGCACTCTGGAGGCGGAGGTAGGAGGATTGCCATGATTCAAGGCCAGCGTAGGCCACATAGTGAATTCAAGAGCAACCTGAACTACACAGTGAAACCCCTTCTCAAAAAACAAAACAAGACAAATCAAAATAAGCATGGCAAACCAAGCTATTTGAAGAATGGAGAAAATTTCTATAGGTATTAGGGATAAGAAAGAGCACTTCAAGCTTTGGACTAATAAGTAATAAGATGCCCTTGAAAGCTTTTAAAGAAAATAGAGATATAAAACAGTTTTTAGGAGGATTCATCTGATAGTGAGTAGTATATAAAGATTATAGAGAAAACAAACTTTTGTGATGAGAAGAGTTTGTTTGTTTGTTTGTTTTGTAATTCAGATGTAAAGGGATTAGGGCTATACCTATGGACATAAAACATAAATGGAAATATTGACTGATGTTTGAAGAAAAATACACTTCATAGTAACTCGTTTATTGTGGTAGAGCTAAACAAAAACTAAAAATTACTCTAAAATTTTATATACTTGGGGATATAGTTCAGTGGCACAGCATCTGCCTGGAAAGTGTAAGATCCTGAGTTTAAGTTCCAGTACCAAAAATAAATAAATAAATAAAATTTGATATATAGTTACCAGAGAAGATGGATTCAGATTTTAATGTTTGGTTTCAAGGCAGCTTTATCCAGCATTATCCAGGTAGAAATGTGAAGCAGATCTTAATTATCTTGCCTCAGATATCTATGAATCTTAATTATCAGATTTGTAGTTAAAACAGAATTTAATCATCCACTCCTCACTGAGTGCCTAGTTTGGTAAGTGTAAAGAGACAAAAATAAATAAATAATTTTTTTTTTTTAAGGTACAGTTTCTATACTTACGGAGTGTATGATATAACTAAAGGTATTCAAACAGTTAACTGAAAACATAAAGATAGTAATTGTTCCAAAAGAAAGGTAAAAACAGCATTGCCAACATGAGGAGATGGACGATTCCATGTGATAAGGAAGTATTGACATTTTTTTTTTCTTTTTGGCCAAAGATGATGACTTTTGAGACATTTCAATATAATTTTGAAAATTAGGATCTAAGGCAAAGATGATATAGCAAACAAAAAAATACAGACCCAACCAAACTGAGAGCCACAGGAGAAAGAAAAAAAAAATGACAAGGAAAAAGAAAGTAAGAAGTAAATAGGAACATAAAAGTGTCCTAGAGTCTATTTCAGGAGTTAGGGAAGTGGGTACAAACATACAATGAACTTGAAAGCATTACATAGTCAACACCCATATAGCTGCCACCTAGATTCTACAGTTAGCATCTGGTAATATTTGCTTTATTACCTGTACATCCATCTCTCCATCCCAAGAACAACATTGTTTTGTTTGCCAGGATTTAAATTCATTTTCTTCCCTCTCCTTTTGCTCTTCGAGGTTATCTTCCCTCTTAAGGGCCAACTTATGTGTACCTGCTGCATTTCACAAAAGCACCCAGATTTACTATACTTACTTTATGGAAAACTGTCTCTACTTTGTGTGTCTTTTTATCTTTTAAGAAAGTCCCTAAATGATGGTCCTTGGGAGAAATGACTCTTTCTGCTCTTCCAGTATGGTTAATTAGCTATTCATATAAATCTGCACCTCAAAATAGAGAAAAACCTATTTCTATGGCCCTATGATTTGCCCAGCTTGCCACTACCAAACTGTGATCTGAAACTCTGCCAAAATCAGTAGAATATATCTCTTGAGTTAGAATTTCTGCAAGTATTCATAGGGCCTGCATTTTGGTTTTGTTTTCGCTGTTTGCAGTGTTGGTGTTAAGGCAGGTAGTAGTTAGACACTATTGAGCCTGCGGGACAACAGAGAAGTCTGAAATAGCATGCTTTACCAGTTATAGTTCAGTAAAGAAACAAAGACCTCAATGTGTAATACATTTAAAATCATTTATTAAACCTCAGACCCAAGGACACAGGACCACACCAGCGGCTCTTACACACACACACACACACATACACACACACACACACACACATACACATGAGAGCTGAGTGTGTTAGAGGCTTGACTGTTCAGAGTCTCAGCTTCTCCTAAATGTTCTAAATGTTACTCAGTCCCTCTAGTACTGGTCACAAAAGGGAAGGAATTGTACAACTCTAAGATCTCTATCAGCTCTACCATTATGTTATACTATGAAAACTAAATCTTTTACACTAGGAGTTAATCTTAAATGAACTGAGGCTGGGGATTTAGCTCAACAGCATAAGCACCTGCCTTGCAAGCATGCGGGTCGTGAGTTCCATCCCTGGTATCGATAAAAAAACAATAAAAACATAAAATAAAATAAAAATAAAAAAATCTTAAATGAACTGAAAAATGTTATATTTGTGTTCATCTGAGTTCTGTCCGTTTCTTTTAATTCAATTCATATATGAGCTAATTATTAAATATGTACATATTTATTATATCTCATGAGTTTTCAATTGTTTCTTTATAATCCGAAGCACAGAACAAGGCCCAGGCATTTCACTTTCTCAGCCTTTGCCATTTCATAGCTCCATGTTTCCTTGGTGATTCAGCGCTCATAGTCTGCCAGGCTACTTAGAGCCACTGCCACTTCACATTCCTTTTCCATTGTTCATAATATCCTTTTCTGCTTTTTCTCTTTCATAAGAAACTGATTTGTTTTCTCAGTGCTCTGAGTTGGCAGAAGTTACTGCAAGTTTTAAAGCACAGTGTACTAGCAAAAGACAAAAGTGTCAAACAGTGCTTAAACAGTGATTAAACTTTATGCCTTTAGTTATCTTGGTGTTAGCTTCTTTTTTCCAATTACAAACATAAGCCTAATTTTAGTTTCAAGATGATTTCAGAATACTGATTAAGGTGTCACTCAGTGCCCTTGGTACCACCAAGGTAAATAATAATAATGAATGTCCATGTCCTCCAACAAGGGTCTTTTAAAAAATTCTTTTCTTCCTCCAGTGGTAACATAAATTTGGCATTTGCTAAAATTTTCTTAAAATGTTATTGGAATATTTGAATTTACTAAGACCATCTAGTTGTATAGCTCATATATTTATATTTATCTTAAAATATATGTAGGAGTGTAGTAATAACATGAATTCCTATATTTTCCTATTCTTTTTTCTCCTCTTATTTTCACTTAAAAACAGGAAAAATTATGCAAATGTTCAGTACTAGACTACTACTATTTGTTTGATAAGTATTTGAAATTAGCACTTGATTTAATCAGATAATACCTACTATGTGCAAGTTAATATGTACTATGTGCAAAGTACTGGTAGGCATTATAGGCAAACAGGTAAGTATATTGCATGATGCTTAGCATTAAAATGCTTACAACAGCAGTTAATCTGGATTCACATAGTAATTGGTGGAAAAAATAGACTGGTTCTCTAGCATACTTTGACAGACACTCAGAATATCAAAGGCATAGTCTTTTCAATAAGAATTTATGTAGGTTGGGCATAGGGCTACTTGGGAGGCTGAGGCAGGAGCATCACTGTGAGTTCAAGGCCATCCTGGGCTACACAGTGAGTTCAACCCCTGAATTACACAGTGAGACCCTGTGGCAGAAACAACAGCAAAATGAATTTATGCAGAATATAAACAAAGTACTGGAAAACACAGAAGATAAAAAGATAAGACATACCATATTTTCCTTTTTGGCCTCATATCTTTATTTTGGAGGACAGATTGTGGCAGAGAATATAGATTTAAGATTAGCTGAATGAATATATGTAGTAACATCACTGACATTAGCAATATGGTAGTTCCTCAGAGTAATAGTAGAAATAGCAGTCATCTAGCAGCCCCCCTTCTGGGCAAACATCCAAAAGCAGAATCAAAGAAATCTTTGTACACTCATATTTACACTAGTCAAGAAGGGGAAAGATCCCAAGTGTCCATCAAAGAATGAAAGGATACACAAACTGTGATATATAGATAGAATGGAATATTTACACTTATAAAGGTAGGAAATCCTGTTAATCTGCATTATGGATGAAATTAGGCTAAATAAGCCAGTCACAGTATGATAAATATAGTTTGATTACACTTATATGAGGTATCTAAAGTAATCAAATTCATAAAAAGAGAAAGTAGAGTGATCGTTACTAGGACCTAAATAGAGGGAAATAGGTAGTTATTATTTATAGGTGTAGAGTTTCAGTGCGGAAAGGTTTAGTTTGGAGATCGCTTTCAGAATAATGTGCTACTTACTGAAATATACACTTCTTTAAGTCACCAAAGTGGATAGCATTGCTTAAATAGAAAGTGTGTGTGTACAAAAGATGTCTATGGAGGGGCCGGGGATTTAACTCAACAGCATAAGCGCCTGCCTGCCAAGCGCAAAGTTATGAGTTCGAACCTTGGTTCAAAAAAAGTCTATGGAAAAGCTATAGGAAGTTGAATATTTAAGTAAAAGATTTAAAGAATAAAGAAAAAGATTCAAGAAGATAACAATCAATGGCAAGAAAGGGAAAAATTAGAAATGTATTCTCATGGAATCCAAGAGAAGTAATTACTTCTATGCAGATAGGTTGTGATGGACAATGTATAATCCATTACCACAGTCAAATAAGAAAGTACTGAAAAAAGGCTTGGCTGAGAGGCATTATTCAGTGGTAGAACATTTGCCAAGCACACAGAAGGCCTTGGGTTTAATCCTCAACATTGAAAAAAAATAATTGGGAGACAATTACAAACATTATTGAGTGCAGGTGACTTAGATGACATAAACCAAATCTCTTGAGAATTAAATGGGGCTTACCAAATTTTAGTAAATGTAGACAACTCTTTCAGAAAGTCAAAGATCAAAGAAAGGAAATAGAAGATAAGTAGTTGTGTAGAAGGTAACTTTTTGTTGTTGTTGTTTTTGAGATAAGAACTCCCTATGTGGTTTGGGCTGACCTTGAGTTCACTATATAATCCAGGCTGACCTCAAACTCACAGCAATCCTCCTGCCTCAGCTTCTCAAGTGCTAGGATTACAAGCATGGACCCCCCCATTCCCAGCAGGAGGCAACTTTTTTAATGCAGAAAATTTCAGCAATTTTTTTAGATGAAGAAGTAGAAAAAATTTAAGAAAGGAGAAGCAAGAAGTTATGGAGCAGGCTGGGGATTTGCCCAGCATGTGCAACATTCTATATTTAATCCGTGGTACAATAATAGCAATAATAATCCCTATCAAAATTATATATAGTATGTGAACTTCCTTGTTAGTGGGACAAAATACCTGACATACCCAAATTAAAAAAGAAAAGATAGCCAGGTGTAGTGGCCCACGCCTGTAATCCCAGAGACAGGAAGATCGCCATGAGCTCAAGGCCAGCCTGAGTTATACAGTGAGACCCTGTCTCAAGAACAAAACAAAGCAAAACAAAAAAAGGTCTATGGCTTACAATTTTAGAAGGTGTAGCCCATGTTCTTCTGGCACCTAGGCAGAAACATCCTGGCAGAAGGGCATGGTGGAGGAAGCTGCTCACTTCATGACTGCTGGGAAGTAGAACAGGGAAAGAATCAGAGAAGAGGAGGCCAGGGAGCAGATACAGTCCCCGGGTCACACCCCATGACTCACCTAGATGTACCCAGAAGTGTGCTTTGCTCATCTCCTGGGCGTCGCTCAAGACAATCAAATGGACAGTCGTGCTGGGAATGAAGGTGCACACCTGTGATCCCGGCACTCAAAGCTGAAGTGGGAAGATGGCTACAGATTCAAAGCCAGATGAGCCACGTAGTGAATTAGAGGCAACCTGGGTTACACAGTACAAGATCAGCCTAAATTACATAGTTAGACGAGAAAAAAGATGTGTGAGTTTAGATGAAGAAGGAGCTCTGAAGGAGATCAGACATTGTGCCCTCTACTTTTACTGTAAAAAAAAAAATGTATCTTAATTATCTTTGAGAGGAGAAAATGACACAGAGTATTGGCTTGAGGACAGTAGTGAATATTTGACATAGCTGCTATAAGATATGGCCAACTAGCTGAGCATAAATCATAAGTAATGCAGTAAACAGGGCCGGGGATTTAGTTCAGTGGTGTAAGCTCTTGCCTGGCAAGCGCAAGGTCCTGAGTTTGATCCCTGGTACCTCCAAAAGAAAAAAAAAAAAAAATGCAGTACACTAGAAAACACAGGCGTGCAACTTTCTTGGCAATCCAAGAACAGATTGGAAAAAGCAGATGGTTGTGTTGATTCACATTCAGGGATTGAAAGAAGAAATTTGAGGCATTAAGGTCATGATGTAGAAGGAATTATTACCAGGTAGCTTCATCTAAAGCTGGCTCACCAAATAAACGTTACTGAGTTCTGAGTTGCTCGCTTCTTCTGGAATTGGATTCTGGGTTATTCTTGTCTCAAACAAAGAATTGAATAAAATCAAAAAGAAAACAAAGCAAAAAACAATGACAAAGTTTTGTTCTCGTTTTTTGGTATCGAGGATCAAACTCACCTCACACTTGCCAGGCAGGCACTTAGTCACTGAGCTAAACCCCAGCCCAAAGTTTATTTGAAAATGTAAAAGTGAAGCGTGAGGGAGAAACTGGCTCCGCACAGCAAGCTTGGGCTGAGTGAAAAAGGAAAAATAAGGTAAAAGTCACCCTGGAGGGTGAGTTATCCTTTCTTATCATGAAGAAAGCCACAGTAGTGAGCTCTTCTTGGCACCTGTGTTCTTCTCTGCCATCCAAATCTCAGGGGAACTCTCAAGAACTTCTACATCTGTTCCTGAGAGCTGGTACTGGGTTCCTATGACTCAGGCTGTAGTCCGGTGTAGACATCCTATTGAAAACCTGCTTGAATTCTGGTGAGAAGCTCACACACAGGGCCTTGGAAACTGTTCTGCACAGGTGTCCGGGATCATGTAATCAATGGATCCTACCAGTTTCCCCAGCCAGCTTTGCCATGCCTTAATCTCCTATCTCAGACTCGTTAATGTTTTTAAGACACTAGTTAAAACAGCAGACTTCATAAGCCAACTGGACATGAAAGGAATAAAATCAACAAAGAGCTAATGGAGTAAAGAAAGGAGGTTTAAAAAAAAGACCACTGCTTTTAAGAAGGAAGAGGGGAGAAGTTCAGAGAAAAAAGGGGAAAGGGAGAAATGGAGGGAGAGAGACAGGGAGAGAGAGAGGTTAGATTGAAGGCTGGTTGCAGAATATCTAAGGTACAGAGCTATTCTGAGTGATAAAAGGTTTAGCATGAGTCAGTGGGAAGGTATAAGTTGCAGGGGAGAGTCATGGAAGTTAAAAGCCTATCGGTTGTGTAACTACTCATTTAGATAATAAATGTAAACTAGGAAGAGAAGACTCCCAACAGAAAAATATATCTGCAGCCATGTGCTCAAATCTTCAAGCTGTATGAAATGAAAGTCAGCAAAAGATAGAGATGAGGATGAGGTGAATTTTGTTTCAAGAGGATATGAACTTCAGAGGAGGAAAAATGGCCTGAAAATCCTTTGTAGAGAGCCACGGGGACTCTCACTTCCATTTCCTGGTCTCAAAATGGGCATCACCATCTTCCAAAAGGACCTGTGTGGTCAGAGAAAAGTCAGGTTTTCTTTTTGGCAAAGAAATACAAAGATTGTTAGGGAAAGATTAGCATGGGAAAGTTTATTAACAATAGAATGATTTCATAGTGGATAATATGGGATTAGTAGGTGAATTATCAAAGTGATTATGAGAAAGAAAATAGTATAGTTAGAAACTTCCTGGTACAAAAAAAGGAGGAGGAGGACAAAGAAGAAAGAAAGAAGGAAAAAAGACAGAAAAAAGAAAAGGCACAAAGGAGCCAAATCACTCCACTTTGTTCAGCTGTAAATACCACACTACCCTAAAGATTATCCATGCTTTCGTAATCCTAAAATAGGGAAGTTATGTGAGCCAATTATCTTCTCTCCATTCAACAATAAAGCGAACACTTCCCTAATAATTATCCAGGATTAAACTTAGGTTGTGCAGATTGCTGACATCAGAGACACAGAGAGAGAGAGACAGACAGAGACAGACAGACTATAGGGGTGCCTTGGATCAGAGGTGCCTAACTATAAATACTGGACATCTGAATTATTAAACCCCCTTTTTTGCCTTTGCACTCCAGTCCCTTTTTCCTTTCACCCTTGTGCCCCTTTTCCCTTCACCCTCTTTCCCTCTTCTCCGTTCTCCCTGTTCTTGCTAGCGTTCCATGAGTTTCAATGAATGTGACTACTTACTAGGTCCGAGGTGTGCACTTGGCAGTTCTTTCCTTGTGGTACACAAGAACCTGGCCTAGGATCAAAAATAAAATGACTGAAGGAATTTAAGTCATAAAAAACAGGGGGTCATTAAGAAGTGCACAAAGAATTATAGGAAGAGGAGAGAATAAATGTAAACATAACTATAATTCTATTTTTAGCCTGAGTATTGTTTAGGAGAGATAAAGTAAATGATGATAATATAAATCAAATGAGACTGCTAAATTTTCATTTCATGTTGCATAGGAAAGATGAGACAAAATTGTCATGATCTGGAATACATATCAAGTACTAGTGTAACCTTTCCTTTAAAGTTTTAGCCTTTAGGCTTAAACATTTTCTTCTGAGGAAAACATTTGGGCATTTCCCCAAGTTCCAATTTTCCCCATTTATTTATCCTCAGAAGTATTTCAAGTGCGTATCTTGGATCACCATATATTTAGTTCTAGAGTATTCCATTGTGCCAGCTTATCTACTCAAGAGAAATGAAAACACATATTCACACAAGATATCTTGATATCTTCTTCCTGTTCCATAAAACTCACCACTCTAAAATATATAATCCAGTGTTTTTTAGTATGTTCACAAGGTTGTGCAATATTGTTGCATTGCACAGTATTTCAGTAAAGTTCTACCAGATCGTGCATCACCACTAATTCTGAAACACTGTCATCATCTGTGTGTGTATGTGTGTGTGTGTGTGTGTGTGTGTGTGTGTGTGTGTGGTGCTGGGAATCGAACCAAGGGACCTGGGCATGCAAGGCAGGAGCTCTGCCATTGAGCTACATCCCCAAGCCCATTTCTACCATCTAAAAGAGAAAACCTTGTGTCATGAAAGTTGTACACCCATTTACCCCTACCTTCAGCCTCTGCAACCACTAATCTACTTTTGGTCTCTATTAATTTTATTATTCTGAACATTTTATATAAGTGGAATCACAATTTGTCCTTTTGTGTCTGAATTCCTGAGCATGTTTTCAAGGTTCATATATGTTGTCACGTGTTTCAAAATTCTATTCTTTTTTTGTAAGTTAATATTCCATTGTATGGATATATGTTTGCTTATCCATTTATCAATCAGTGGACATTTGCATATTTTCACTATTTTGGAATAAAAATGCTGTGAACATTCAAGTGCCAGTTTTGTGTGAATATGTGTTTTCATTTCTCTTGAGTATATACCCAGAAGTGAAATTATGTGGTAACTCTGGTTTAATTTTCTTGATAAACTGTCAAACTGTTTTCCAAAGAAACTACATCATTTTTCAACCCTGCTAGTAGTTGTGTGAGAGTTTTGATTCATCACCAATTCCTGTTAGTTTACATTATTATGCATTCTATTTGACTGAGGGTATAGCTCACAAACTTATCTTGAGCAAGGCTTTAGATTGTAGCCTTTAGCACTAAGAAAAGGAAAATAATGAAAGTCATTCTAGAGGGTGTGAGATAGTGTCCCATTGCAATGCTTTGCAATTCATTAATGACTAACAATGCTGAACATACATTCATGTGCTCATTCTCATTTGCATATATTCCTAGAGAAATGTCCTTTCAGGGTTTTTTTTTTTTTTTTTGCCAATTTATTTGAGTTGTTTGTCTTTTTATTGCTGACCTAAGAATACTTTTTTGTATTGTGGATACTTGGCATCAAATGATTTGTAAATATTTTTTCCTATTTTATGGTTTTTTTTTTTCATTTTCTTGTGAATGTCTTTTGAGTCCTGAAAGTTTTAATTTTTATAAAGTCTGATTATCTCTTTTTTCTTTTAGGTTTTGTGCTTTCAAGACCAAATCTAAACATCGAACATTTATAACAGCTCTCCTTTATGTTCTCCAGAGTGTCTCAGTAGATGATAACTTATATAGACACCCTCCTGATAAAAGTCTAATTTCGGTTGAAGGAAATGGGGATGGGCTATTAGAGAACTCTAGACAGCTGGATGAGTTAATACTAATTTATTTTTTCCTTAACTCACCATAGCCACTGCCATCATTTGGCTTTTTCTAAAGGAAATCTACCAGTAATTTTAGTCATTATTTTTTATATATATTCAACAAGTTTGTTTTGAATACCTACTCTGTGTCAAGTGCCTTTCCAAATGAAAAAAACTGCAACGGGAAATTACAGAGAAATACTCTTTTTTTTTTTTTATTAGAGAAATACTCTTTAAAATGTCTTCCCAGTTGGGCATGTTGGTGCACACCTGTAATCCCAGTGTTCAGGAGGCTGAGGCAGGAAGATTGCCATGAGTTTAAGGACAAATTAGGGTACACAGAGATTTCAAAGCTAGTCTCTTAGGTACTTTTCTCATCCCTGACCAAAAAAAAAAAATACCTGACAACCAAAGTTAAAGGAAGAAGGGTTTATTTAGCTCACTTTTTTTTTTTTTTTTTTTAGTACTGGGATTGAACTCATGACCTGTGCTTGTCAGGCAGGTGCTTATTCCACTGAGCTAAATCCCCAGCTCCTAACTCACATTTTTTAGAGGTCTCAGTTCACGGTTAGTTGGCTCTAACTCTGGCACTCAGGCAGGGTGTCATGGGAGAGGGGTACCACAGAGGAGAAGGAGTCTATGGAAGGTAGAAGAAAGCAAGGAAGCAAGTGACATGCAATGAACTTCTGTTCCTGGTGTCCTATCCAAGGTACCCACTCCAAGGGTAGCCCTCGCTGAGTCAGCCTTAATCCTAAAATCCCACCAGCATTGTGGTCTTGACCCCAGAATCACAAACACCATCACAGACCATTTCCAAAAAGCTCTAGCATGACCCCATGAGACTTGGGGGATCATCTAGTATAAGCCATAACTGCCAACCTGACCTACATAGCAAGACCCTGTCTAAAGAAAAAAAAAAACCTTTCCCTTTTTGTAAAAGCAATATAACAATTTGCATAATCTTATTCAGCATACTTTTTAATTTTTTATTTATTCTGTTATACTGTTTATAATCTTAATTTTATGTTATACAGAAAAAGGAATGACTTTTGCTTTTTAAAAGTCAATGTTTATCATAAAAAAGAAAATTCCTTTCTTATTTTTGTTCTCAGTGTAAAAGAGAGGATGCAAACAAAAGGAGAAATGTGTAAGTCAATAAAATTTTATTAAGATGAGCAAGTATGATCTATAAATGGATTTGTGCACTGCTCTGCTAATGTCTGTAGGTTGGCAAATTGAGTTCAAGAGTATATAATTCTATTTCAAATTATTAGCATTTTTCTTTTACTTCCTAATCTATGAGTCAGGCTCCACTGATTATATTAACCATATTTTAATGGTAATTTAATTTCTAGCTGTTGTTCATATTGGTCAGTTAAATTTCATCTAGATAAGTTTCTTTCCTCTAAGTTTGAAGTGAAATAAGAGGTTTGACCTATAGATTAACTTTTATTAGAATTTTCCTCAAGAATAATGTGTCCCAAGAAAATTAATAATAGATCTATATTGATAAGAATGGTAATTGATAATAATTTCCAAAGATTTTTATAATATTGTATAGTTTTTCCTCATATATGATAATTAAGCAAGAAAACTATCAACCGATGTCATTTTGCCTTTTTACTAAGTTCAATTTCTTGAACTAGACAACATTAAATTGTGAATTTTTTTACAAATTATTTGACTTGATGTTATCTTTTCAATGTATTTCATTTTTAAGTGGATGATCATCTATCATCAGTTTCACTTTCAAGTAAATCTTGAATTGGTAAATAAGATTTCTTTGGGATGCCCTATATGCTGTTTGTGAATAATGAAGCATCCTAAATGAAAGCCTTATTTTCTAAAGTTACTGGGCTACAAGCCAACGCGTGGCTCGCCTGAAGAACTTACAACAGAAATCAAGGGTTTGTGTGACTTTTAACATAGCCCTTCTTCTCATTCTGCCTCTGGTTTGACCTATCCCACTCCTTGGGTTTTGGCTCATGTCTAGAATAGAGCTGCTAATGTCATTATATTTTGCTGTTCCTTCACCTTGATGGATTAACTCTATGATTAATTTGGCGCAGAATGGTGTTTCTTGTGGTTCCCATCAGGGATTGTGTGGCAGGGAAAAATTGACAAGCAGACCAAGAACTCTTCTAATTCCTTTTAGCTCCATTTCTATTGATTCCCCACAGACAACTCCTTCCTTTTTAGAGTCTGCTCTAGATCTCATTATCCAAAGATTCCTCTCCCTGGCCACTGCAGGTGTGTGACTGCTTGATCCTCCCCTCTCTGCTGGAATATTCCTATCCTACTGCTTACCTTTTCAGGGTCACATCCTCCACGTCTTGTAAGGTGAAAACTGTATTAAAGCAGTAAGTCAGTTATGATCTACAGGGTCTTCTCTCCCAGCTGAAAATTTGGAGCCATCTTTGAATCCTTTGAAAAACTAGTGGTTGTACTTGATGATGTATCATATCGCTTCCAGCTCTAAAATTTCACTGTTGTTATTCTGTACCACAGACTTGGGCAAAAAGGAATTGCTTTTTCTACTCTGGACCCATACAAATTATTTTCTACAGTTTCAATATCTAATAAGTATAGTGAATATCCTACTTATCCATGCTTACCCATTTTTCAAAGGTCATATTATTTGTTTTGAGATGGGGCCTCACTCTGTTTCCCAGACTGACCTCAAACTAGGCTCATGAAAGCTGCTTGCACTAGCCTCTTGAGGAACTGGGACTATGGTGTGTACATGGCATCAAACTCCATTTTAAATGTCATCTCTTTCTTAAATCCCTCATGTCTCCCAACTGGATTTCATAATAATTGCTCTCTTTCAGGATTCAGGATTTCAGGATTCTCTTTAAGGATACTTTTGTACCTTTCTCAGAGCATTTCACAATAGGCTATACAAATTTCATATGTATAAATATAACATATTGGTTATGTATGCTACATTCTTTATTGTAGCCTATACACACATGCACACTGTGTATGTAAATACACATATAAACACATGTATACTCTATGCATATATAGGTATCCATATATATGTGTGCATATATGTATGCATGTTTGTGTACATGCAGTATGTATGTAAAATACTGTAAAGATTAGTATATAACGTTTGAATTATAACTGGTTTATATCATATGCATATTTATACAGTGCTTAAATAATAATACATGTATATATTTAGAAGTAAAGAGAGTGCCAAGGGGCATGACTGGCAAGGGATGTTGGTGACTGAGCAAGATGGGGAGAGATCTTAGACCGGGTGTGTGCACAGGATGTGGGAGGAGGGGTAAGGAAAGGGAATGGGGTTGAGTTCAAGGTGACTAATTTAGAGATTTCAGAACTTTAATGGGGTAAGACCAACATCTTCCAGAGGAAAACAAGTGATTGTTTACAGGTACAGTTTACTCAAATAAGTAAAAAAAAAAAAAATTTTTTTTTTGAGGCAGGGTCTCACAGTGTAGTTCAGGTTGACCTTGAACTCACTATGGAGCCCAGCAATCCTCTTGCTTTGGCTTCTCAAGTGCTGGCATTATAGGCATGTGCCACCATCCCTGGCTTAGAGAACATTTGAAGGATATTAGAAACCAGGTTATTCCATAGGAGAGAGGAGTTATAAATGTGGAGGGAGATAAGGATTTTCAATACTGATTATTAAAAACAACTGTAAATATGTACATCGAGTATATATATATACAGATCTGCTGTATGAGTATGAATCTATAAACATTCCCTAGCTGCATGCATGGCAGCAGTTTGGGCTGTAATATCCCAATAGCAATGAATAAACCTAGTACTTTACATTCTCAACTAAAAATCAGATCTCCAGGCTGGGAAAGTTGAGTCCGGAGTATCTTATTCTGCCAAAAAACAAAGGAGTGCTTGAAGAATGATGGGTATATGTCTAAAGGACCCAGAGTAGTAAAACATTACCATAGAATCTGAATGATGGGTATATGATATATAGTACTTTTTTCAAATGTTCTGTATTTTTAAAATGTTTTACAATAAAATGTTAGGAAAGAATTTTAACACACATAGAAGCCAGAATAAATGGGTTTCCTGTTAAACAAATGTAAGACAACTTGAACATCAAAATAATGATAGAAACATAGCCTATTTAATGAAATGGGAAACTCTGAACACATGCTGATGGAAGTATATTAATTCTAAGTTGATGAGAAACAAGATTATTCACAAATATCTTGAAACAAGGTAGCATCAAAGAATCTCCCTTTCCCCAAATACAGATTCATTTAAAATGTTTAAAAAGTAACTTTATAGTGGAAAAGTCTGGCAGACACCACTTTATTAAGATAAACATCAATATGGAATTAAATTGTGCCACCCTGATAGGATGTGATGAAAAGAATACCCCATCACTTCTGTGAGTGTCCTATCAAAGATACTTATTCTAAACCTAATAGATGTAAATATCAAGAAAGATCCAATGTGCAGGCCATTCTATAACAGTAATTGGCCAGAGCCAGCTGTACTAACATACATCTAATTCTAGCACTCTGGGAGGCTTAAAAATACTGCCAAGTTTGAGCAGGATTCTGTGAATTGTCAAGGGTATAAAATTCAAAGACTGATCAAGTGTTCCAGATTGACCTCAACTAAAGATAGACGGCAAATAATTAAAATGCTTGATTCAGAATTATTTTACCAGGCAGAACATTATAAAGCTAATTGACAAAACAAAATGTATCACATAAACAATTTCATTCTGATAATTATATTGTGATTATGTAGATAGTTCTTAGGGACTGTCGTGTAGCATGGTATCAACAACTTAAATCTCAAAGAGTTAGGGAAAAAAATGTTATTTGTACAGTATTTGCAAAATTTGTTTGACCTTGAGATTGTTTCAAAATAAAAACAAAAATTACATGCAAAACCCTGATTAAAGTGGGGAAACGGCCATGACTTCGGCCCCAGAAGCTTAGTCCTTGCCTGGCCATCCATTTCAACATTTACACCCACAGCCCAGAGCCTGTCTGAATTTTTCCAGGCTCCAGCTGTGTCTTTGCCTTCAGATGCCCCATTGTTGCACCCACAGATTCTGGCTGGCTATACAAATAGCCAAAAATAGTTGTGGCCGGAATCTCCGGACCGCAAGGCTTCTGTCCTAGACGCAACTCAGGATTCAGGCGCCTCCATCGGCCTTTCGGTGGTGGAGCAGTCAGGCCTGCCACAGTAGGCGCTCGATGGCTCCACGACCGGCTGGCGGGGCCTCGGGCCAGCGGCGCTGCGCAGGGCGCGCTCCCAATCGCCAGCCGCCTCCGCTTGCCACAGGAGCTTCCCGGCCCCGCCCCCGAGCCCCGCCCCCGAGCCCCGCCCCGTGGGCCCCGCCCGCCTCACAATCTCGCAGTGCCGCGGCGGGCTAGACCTGGTGCTGCCTGCTTCGCGGAGAAGCCGGTAACGTGGCGGGCACTGAGTCGAGGGGGGTCCCCGAAGGTAAGCTGTCGGGGATCCCGGGGCAGGGGGCGGCTCCGGGGAGCCGGTGTCAGGCTGCCTGTAGCGAGGGACGGCGCACCGGGGCCTCACGGTGTGAGGAGCAGCTCGAGGGTCCCCGGGGTGGTCGCGGCTGCAGGGTGGCGCTGAGGACACCGCGAGCCCTGATGCGGGAAAGGGGGAGGGAGCTGAGTGTCGTGGCCCACGGGGTCAGAGTCCTCCTCGGAGGTGCTAAGGAGCGCACGGGGCGGGCCGCTGCTGTGCGGACGTACTCGCCGCAGGCTCCTAGGGTCTGGCTTCCCCCGGGCACAACAGGTAGGCGTGGACCGCGGGGAGCTGGATGGCGGCCCAGCGTGCGGGGAGGGTCGGGAGGTCCCTGCAGCCGCCCCCACCGGCCCGCGGCGCAGTCAGCCTGCCCGGGCCTCCGGCCACTGAGCTGAGAGGCCCCGCGTCCGCGCTGCTGTCCGGAGACGAGACGGCGTCCAGAAGCAGCGGGGCGGGGCGGGGCGGGGCGTGGGGGTGCAAATACCGCCCTCCGTGAGGAGTACTGTTTCCAGTCTTCCAAGGAAGGGAAGGCTTGCTGCTGTGGTATTTGCTTAGTATAAGAAAACATTTAAGTGTGCTCTGCTGCCAGCCAGCACAAAGTCATTTCAAGTGATCCTGAATCTTTAAAAAGTCCATAAAGCGCTTTATGGTACTTATTAATCACAGTAATGCCCACCGGTGGCAAGTAAAGATAATTTGAACTGTCAAGTCATGTGAAAGGTGGCCTGAGCGCCTTCCTTAGAGGTCATAATTGTACGTTTTTATGTGCATTCATTTACTCGACAAATATTTAGCCCTTTTTCTGTGCACACTTGGCGCCCTTGAAAAACTTACAACCTTAAGGAGACGTTAAAAGTTTAAGGAGGAAAAAAAGGGACGCACAAGAACTGTCAATAACTTTGAAAGAAAATACTTTCCGGGAGATTAAAGTTAGGGAAAGCAGAAGTGTCATCAAAACAGCATTAGAAGACTTGGGTGAGGAAAATTGTTTCGGTTTTCAAATCTTTTAAGAAGTATGTCTTTCACCAAAATGTGCAATAGATACTGTGAAATAGGAAGAAAATGTCCAAATGGGGAGAGGAAGTAGGGAGGGGGAGGGGGAAAGATTGTGAGAAAAGGAAAAAATGGAAAACAAAGCTTTTGTAAATAGGAGAAAGGGATTAAAGGGAGGTTAGGGAAATGGGAAAAAGAATCAAGTTATATTATGTGTAGGAATACCTAAAATGTACTAATAAACTTAATCAGATATTTTTAAAAGATGTATGTCTTTGAGAAATTGATTTTATTTAGACTGGAAATTGTACATTTTATAACTGTGGGGTTTTTTTCTTTAATGAAGTGAATAAGAATAAAGACAGTTTTAGAATACTAGAGGTTGAATTTGTGGTGCTTTGGAATGCACCTATTTACATAGATAGTATAGAATAGGAAAAAGACCCCTGGACCCAGGAAAACCGGCATTCTAGCATAAGCTTTTAAACTACTTTTGTGGCTCTTAGATTAAGTCACTTCTTTTTCTTTGCTCATTAAATATTTTACTTTAGTGACTTTTGGTTGATACATTGTGTCACCATAAGTTTAAAAATTTAAGAGACTCAGCAGGGAGTCAGGAGCCTTACTTTGTAAATATCTGAGCCTGTGCAAGAGGAGGACCAGATTTTGTGAGAGCTACATCTGCCTAGGGGGCTGGGACTGGCCTGCATGCATGTAAGGGAGGAAGAGAGGCTTGTTCTCCCCCTCTTTCGCTTGAAGTTGCACCTGGGCCAGGCCATCCTGCCTTGCAACCAGCTGATTATGGACTGAAGTCTTCACAAAGTGCAAAGAAACTTTCCTTTATTTTGGGTGTGGGGTATTTTGTCCCATCAACGAGAGAAAAGTAACCAGGACAGTGGCCAAAAAGTATGTAACTCCAGAATACCTTTTAAATTTTAAACTATATTAAATTAATATATTTTCTACAAGAAAACTTCTTTGTCTTTCTCCTGTGTACTTACCTTTCTGCCTTCCATCCAAATTTGTGTCAAAAAAGGAATTGAGGTAATCTATAATAATTTTATGAGCTATATTTCATTGTGAATAAAATAAGATTAAAGTCTAGATTTTTTTTTTTAAATTACAAAATTCCTTTATTCTAAATTCTGGTTAAGCAGCTTAAGAGTATATGCATTTTTTAAATAAAAAGTTTTATCGAGTCTTATGTTTATTATCTCATAGTGTAAGAGTTTTAGTAATCCTCAAATATAGTTCCCTTTAAAAAGAAGTGCTTGTGCTTTTTAAAGAGATGTGGACAAACTTACAGGCTTCACTTAAGAAATTTAATTTAGCCAAGTGTGGTGGCGTAGTCCTATAGTCCTAGCACTCAGGAGATGGAGGCGAAGATGGAGATGGAGGCTGAGGCAGGAGGATCATTGCAAGCTGAAGACCATCCTAGGCTGCAAAGTGAGCCCACGGCCAGCCTAAAGTGCATAGCAAAATCCTCTCGCAAAAAGACAAAAAATTTAATTTACAGGGACCCAAAGAGTTAGTAATAACTCCTTTTCATTGAATCTATTGTCTAGTTATCCTGTTAAATTCTTCTGATTAGAACAGAATATATATAGCCAGAGAGAGAAAGGGTGAGAGGACCTAGATACTCAGCTACAAAATTCTTAATTCCAGAAGTCCAAAAGCCTCTGACACTTTTTTCTTCATTAATTTGGCAGCAAAACATGGCTCGAATTGATGCAACTGCTATTTATAGTCATTGTCGTGTCTTATGTGAGTGTGCTTATTTTTTGTGGCAGAAATGTCACTCAGTTTGACAGTGCTTCTCAAACCAAAAGTGGATTGACATAATAAATAGTATGTTTATTCTATTACATGTGTGGGCCATGGTGGTGATGGCTTAAAGGCAGAGTAATATGGAGCTATATTTCAGAGGGCTATAGTTAGAGAATCAAGAGGCCAGCTAGACATCTGGCTTTCCTAAATGCCCAGAATGAAGTCTCCCTTCCCAGGAAAAGGTAGGAAAGTCGATAGGTGGAAAGGAGAGTGAAAAAATATCCAAAGACTAAACTAACATCTTTAATACTTAATGATTTTCAGTTTAGGTAGAAAGGTCTTGTGGAAGCTTGTATCTCTAGAAGACCTAACACTTAACAGAGTCTTGAAATACTGAAAAGCGATGAAAAAACTATAAAGTTATAAGGATTAGTAGTTGCAGCAGTAACTGTCAGTAATAACAATGATTAAAAATTGTGTGAACTTTAAGCTAGGAATGGGTGTCAATCTTCCACTTAAATATTATTTTAAACTTGGACAAACCTTTCGTTTTTATTATTACTATTTTTTTATGTCTGTGTATGTGTTGGGGATCAAACTCAGGGCTTTATGAGTGCTAGGTAAACTGTCTACCACTGAGCTGCATTTCCAGTTCAGGGATAAATTTCTTAATTCATTGTCTTTGTAAAATGACTACTTTCATTAAATCCAGCTTCTGCTGTTTTTTGCATCCGTAATAGTAGAAAACTGTTGCTATTGCAGTACTTTGGAAAAACAAAAAGGAAAGCAAACCACTTCTGGCTCTTTGTTACCTCAGCTTCTTAAAATTCTTTGTCCTATAACCCCCATCCCTGTCCTGTTCTTCATTAGATAGCTGCACTGTAAGCCCCGCCCCCCTGGTTCTTGAAGTATTTGTTCCTAGTGCCTCCTTTTTTTTTTTTTTCTTTGAGACAGGGTCTTACTATGCAGTTCATGCTGGCTTTGAGCTCACTTTGTAGCTCAGGTTGGTCTCAAGCTTGTGACAATCCTCCTGCCTCAGCCTCCCATTGCTCGGATTACAGGTATGCGCCACCATGTCCGGCTTGCCTCATATTTTTTAATGGAGAAAAACAACATTCTTCCCATTCCTATGAAGTTTGAGGGAATTATTCTTGGAGATCTTGTTATAATGAATGCAGTGAATCAATCTCTTTTTCTTTCTCTCTGTCTCTCTGTCTTTGTCTCTGTCTCTGTCTCTCTTTCACTCTATTTTTATTTCATTATTATTTTTTTTTTAAGGCAGGGTCTCATAATGTAGCCCAGACTGGTCTCAGACTCACAGTGATCCCTCTGCATCAGCCTCCTGAGTGCTAGGATTACAGGTGTGTACTACCATGTCAGTAATAACAGTGATTAAAAATTGTGTGAACTGGGCATATTGCAAGTTAGGCTTCTGTGGTATGACTAAGGAAACAGATTCGTTTGATGACGTGGAAATCCATATTCAGAATTTGATTTCAGAAATCAAATTTTAAAATCTGTTGGTACAACAGACCTTTTTCAGAAGGGATGTAAAACTTAAAAATATGAATAATGTGAACTCAAATTTTGAATATATTAAATTAAAGCTGTCTATATTCTAGTAGGTAAGAGAATATTTTGTTTTTATGTAGGACTCTTAGTGTTATATAATTTGATATGAAATATTAATCACATGACTCCTTTGAAGTAGAAGTGTGACATTAATTTGTTATATATCCTTCTACTTTCAATAAAAACTTTTTATAGTGTAAACCAACACGAATCTTTAAATTTTTTTACACATAATAGTCTGTTGATTGTATTCTGTAGAATACCAGTTATATGAGACATTCCCAGCAGGGATAAGAAGAAAAAGGTAGTAGTAGAAGAGAGGTCTGTAGTTAGGCTGTATTGAGAAACATCACATACTGTATCAGAACATGTGTATGGAGAAGCTCTGGTAAAGAAAACTACCAACCTCAGCATTTTCTACAAGTATTTCATCTTGGATTCTCCCCACCCCATCCTCCTGCTATGAAAACATTTGTTTTCCTTCTTTGGCACTGTTGTTTTGCAAAGCACTTTTTGGTAAACACTATTTTGTCTGTAAGTTTGTCTCTTGGCATGTAAAACCTCTGTACTTGTAGTTTTTATAATTATAATTTAATGAAAATTTAATATTCTTTGAGTACATCAAATTGTAACCATTTCCCTTATGTTAGGATTTTTAAGTTTTCCAGTTTCCACTTCCACAGTGGAAACTGTTAGTGAGGACTAACACCTTTACGTTTTTGAATTTTCCATTTTTTTTCTCATAGACTTCTCAAAAACTGAACTCTTGTGAAATGGTTTTAATAGTTTTATGACTTCTGATATATTTTATTGTTTTATAAAAGTTGAAACATTTGTACTACCAATATTAATATAAAACTATTAGCTTTTCTAAAATCTCAGTATAGGCTCAAAATTTCTATATTTATCATATTTAATATGTATGTAACTTTGAACAGTTCAGCTAATTCAAACTATTTATTTATTTATTTATTTATTTATAACAGGATCTAGGTATGTAGTTCAGGCTGGCCTTGACTCAGTATGTAGCCTCAAACTCACAGCGTTCTTCTTGCCTCAGAGGTCTCCTAAGTGCTGGAATTACAGGCGTGTGCCACCATACCCAGCACACTATTTCTTATTGAGTTTAAATCACTACCATTTTAAAGTATTAACTAATGATGACCAGTTTATAATCAGGGTTGTTATAGAGAATATAAGAAAAACTAAGATACAAAATGTTACTAAATTTGAGTTTCATTGTCAGAGATTTTCCTGTTTTCTGATGCATTTGATTTTTTTAAGGTGGATTTTAAAATAGTGAATTTATTGTGGAAACACAGAGGCAAGATATTTCAGATTTAACAATCACCAAATTATATAACTTAAAGAACTCCAGAGGACTTACTTTAGTATATGTTTAACCCTATAGTCAGGATAGTAGTATACTAATTAAGGAGTTAGCAAACTAACTTTAGGATCCTGCCTACAGATAAGTAAAATAGAATATCAAAAATACCTCATTTTCTCTTGGATTGTGTGAATCAGGCACAGCCTTCCCTAGGTGACTTGTCAAGCAAGATCTAATGATCTGGATGACCTATAATTTTGCAAAGTCTAAGTCTCAAATGGAAACCTGAGGTCAGAGTAGAATGATCTAGCTTCTTTCTAGATTAAATAATTACTGTATTTTTTTGGAAAAGTTTGGAGTTTAAAATTTATGCATATTTCCTGAAGTGTGCATCTCGAAGAGTTGGTTTCTTTTTTCTTTATTCTTTTTTTTTCTGGTGTCATGACTCGAACTCAGGATTTTGCGCTTGCTAGGCAGACACTTTACTGCTGAACCCATACCCCTGGCCCCTTCTTTATTTTAAACCAGAGAAACCAGAGAAAGGTTGGGCGCTGAGTTGATCTATCATTGTCTTTTAGAGAAGAGAGAGTCAGAGAAAAATAATTGAAATTTAAGTATGAAACATATTCAAAACCTCAAGCACTTCATACATTCTTTTTTTTTTTTTTTTTTTTTTTTTTGTCTTTTTCCTTTTTACCTGTACCGGGGATCGAACTCACGACTGTCTGCTTGCAAGGCAGGCACTTATGCCGCTGAGCTAAATCCCCAGCCCCACTTAATACATTCTTGATTCAGTTTCAGTTAGTGCTTAGGGATTTTTTTGAATTTTGTGAACTACTGTTTTGAACTCTAGAAGAAAAAAACTTAAGCAATATTTATTGTTTATAGAATAAACCTGTCTTCTTACTTTGAGTCTGTGTTCTTTTTGGTTAGTTGTGATTTTCTTGCCTTCTTCCAGATGATTTTAGGAAACAAAAATAACCAAAAAGATTAGGAATACTTTGTTTTCCCAATAAGTTTCAAAATATTTTCTTCTCTACCACAGTGATTTTTTTAGAGACGAGTGCCCAGACTGCAACCCAAAACCCACTTATTTATTGCTGTGTGCCAGCACTGCAATTAAACCTGAATCCTGACATTTTAGTTTAAAATGCGCGCACACATACACACACCCTTGACATCTTTTGTCCTAAAAACATCACACACATGCCATAGGTTTGTCACCAGTGATCTGTAAAAGCTGGGTGGAGAAGATTGTGTTAGTGTGTTCTGCCAGGACTCGTCAGCAGGGTGTATCTTTGAGATTGTTGAAGGTATTTACGTGAACATGCCTACATAAATTTGATATTACCTTATTTTTAGATGGAAAAATAATTCTTTTCAATAATAGTTGCTAACTGCTCTTGGATTTTTGAGTTACTTTAGAAAACCGTGGTCTCTCTTGACTCTCAGCTGTTTTTTAACAATAGTTAGCAGTATCTGTACATGTAACTAATCTGGCTAATAAAGTCATGGGCAGTACTATGCCAAGCGCAGTCATTAGCCTCTTATACACTGCCTGACCTTTGAAGGCTTTAGTGTGGGGCGAATCATGAATTGCCAGTATTCAGCCATTCTTTTTCCTATATGAATGGCAGTTTCACACATCAGCTTGTAGGTTGCTTAGTGGTTCTCTTTTGTTTTGAGATAGGATTTGCTTTGTTGCCAGGCTTGCATTAAACTCTTGGTCTCAAATAATCCTACATCAGCCAGCCAAATAACTGAGACTACAGGTGCATACTACTGCATCCAACTTAACTTAGTGGTTTTTAAACTTTTCCATTAAACTGGTGTTCTTACCATCAGGAAGTAGTAATTTTGTTAGAGGAAGTCTAGGAAGACATTGTTGCTAGGCATGATGGCACATGTCTGTAATCCCAACTACTGGGGAGGCTAAGGCCAGAGTATCACCACAAGTTCAAGGCCAGCCTGATTTACATACTGAGGCCTTGTCTCAAAAAAAAAAAAAAGACTTTGTCATGCTCAGAACATCCTTGAAGTTATATATTTTACCTTTAAATACTTTATTAGTTTTGCTTTTTGTTGCATATATGTATATTAATATAAAATAGTGTTTTAAATTAACATCAGAAGAAAATCTTTAAAATATGTTCTAAATATAGTAATATGCCTCTCATTTGTTCTGTTGGCGCACTGCTGTGTACTACTGTTTTAGAAACATGATCAACACAGTGTCTTGGTACCTTAGGTCTAGTTCATAGTGCTGTGTTCAATGGAAAAGACCTCAGGGGTGAAAGCTACAATTAACTACCATACTAGTATCTCTGGTGTGCAAAGTAAAAGCAGTGCTCTACTAAAGATGTAGATTCTGCCCTAGACAAACATTTAACCTAAGAAGTATTTAAGGGCCTCTATCCCTTACTGATTATTGATTTTAAGATAGGCCATATAAGGTTTGGTTATAAAGTAAAAGAATTAATACACATTCTTATATACTTTTATTTTTTCAACTTTTATTTTTATTACAGGTTTTTTGGGACATGTTTGTGGTACATGATTTCATCCTTGCCAAGGATATAGCTCAGCAGCACAGTACTTTCCTAGCAAGCACAGGACTTCGATTCCTGGTACCCCCCTCCCCCCCAAAAAAAGATCATATCCTTGTGTGGAGTTGGTCCATGTACATAACACATCTCAGTGCTTTTTCATTTCCTTCCTCTCCTCTACCTTTACCCTCTGTTTATCTTTTAGTCCCTTTCCCATTCCTATTATTTCACTCTATATATTGAGTTTCTCAATACAGAGGAACCATGCAGTATTTAAGTTTGTGTGTCTGATTGATTTTACTTAACATTATTCTCTCAAGATGCATCTATTTCCCTACAAATGATTCAAATTTATCCTTCTTTATGGCAGAATAATACTCCATTATGTATATAAACTACATTTTCTTTATTCTTTCATTTATTGATTTATTATGAATTGCACTGCTCTTGACATCACTATAGTACAATACTTTTAACTCTTTCAGGAAGATACACAGAAGAACAATACCTGGGTCAAATGAAATTTCTTGTTACAGTGTTTTAAGGAGTCTCCGTATGGATTTCTGTAATGGTTGCACTCATGTATATTCCCACCAGCAGTGTACAGTGTTCAAAAATTTAGTTGTATATATTCCCCACATCCTCACTAGCTTTTGTCACATGATTTCTTGACAATAGCTAATTCTTTGAGGAATAAGATGAAATCTTAGTATTGTTTTAATTTGCATTTCTTTCATAGCCAGGAATATTGAGCATTTTTGCATGTATTTACTAACTGTAATTTTTCTGAGAAGTATCTATTCATTTTACTTGCTCTCATTTTTTGATTGGGTCTTTTACTTGGGGGTTTAACTTTTTTATATGTTCTAGTTATTAGTCCTCTGTCTGAGGAATAGCTTCCAGTTTTCCCAACTTTTTTATTAAAGAGGCTATCTTTCCTCCAGCTTATGTTTTTGGCCCCTTTGTCAAAGATTAGATCTTGTGCACATGTTAAAAACAATAGGATGACCACCCTCTTGGTAAGCACCCCTGGCACTGCTAGGAAGAGAACCAGCAGCTACCCAAGACCCGGCCATGTTGGGACTTAGGCGGCTGCACAAGAAAGCAATTTGCCTGCCTTCTTCACTAAGTGCCCCTGGCGCTGCCTGGGAAGAGAACCAGTCAGCTGTTCCCGTGAACCTACAGGCTCCGGGCTGAGAATCAAATACCCACCCACTCCCATTCCCACCCCGTCAGCAACTGATGACAGAGTTCTGAGCATCTCTTGGGAGGATGACCATATGCAATATAGCAAATAAGGGAGATTTCCTTCAATGTTCTGTTTGAAGGCAAAGGTTATTTTCACTGTTATGTTTTGTAGTGATTGTTTTGCTGTATTCAGTATTCTTCAGTTGGTTTTACAATGTTCTGTTATTGGTTTGATTTCATTTTACTTAATTGACTGGACAACTATTGTGAAGATAACAGGATATACTATAGTACCTATTACTACTATCCCAGTATGCTGCTGTGAAGTTCTGTACCAGTGTGACTACATTGTCTCAGTTGGCTTTGTACTGTCTTGTTCTGTTGTATTTTTACTACATTCAAAATAAAATTAAAAATATAGGAAGAATAATCATAACAGTTACATATTAATGTTTCACTTTGGAGCAGCTTTCCTAATTCCAGAAGTTTAGTATTGTACTGGCAGCATTTTAATTACTACTGTACTTCATACTATGTTGCATTCATGGGGAGTCCTAATATACATTAGGCTTGTTAAATATCCTGTAGGTGAAAATTCTTAACTTTGTTTTAATCCAAGGCCTCCAAATTGATTAAAATGAGAAACTAGATCTATGTTTAAGAAGTAGTGCAATAATCTGAAACCTGATAATACACTCAAGTTATCTACAATTCTAAGTTTTTAAGAAATAGTCACCCTACAGAGTCTTTAAGAGAGCTGATTGGATGAAAGAGTGGTAGCATAGCATGTAATGCTTAAAGCACATATAACATATAGTCAGATTTCTTAAGTATAGGATTAATTTCTCTGTGATCTTAGCACCTTAGTTTTCTGCTTAAAATGACTGGTATTGGAGCAGTGGTTTTATGAAATCTTTTAAGTGGCAGTTTGAAAAATTATATTAAATATATTGCTATGAATATTGACTTTCAGTAAACTAATCAGTTTATAATCTCAAGAGTTATAAGAATGGAAAATGAGAGAAAAATTAGAAAAACAACTTTCTTCAAGTGTTTATGGGATTTTAGTTATATTAACCACTTAACACTTAACCTGAGCATCACTGCAGCGTGTTTCTTTACCGACTGACTATCCTGAGTGTTGCTCAGGCAGATGCCATTTCTTTTGTTGTTCTTGTTGTTGATACCAGGGATTGAACTCAAAACCTCAGGCTTGTCAGGCAGGCCCTTATGCCACTGAGCTAAATCCCCAGCCCTAAAACAGGTGTCATTTCAACAAGTCAATTGTTTTTTGCATGAGATACATTCGTGTCTGTTTTTTATTGATTTTTTTTTGCCTTTTTTTATTTAGAACATTGTATTTGCCTTTGATGTTTGTTTCTAGTGAAATTTAATAAGTTCTGATTATTTTATTACTAATGTTTATTTTATTTGCGAATAATAGCCTATAATTTTGTGCTACAGTCTACAAAAACTTTTATATAAGTACATTAGATATAAGTTTTAGACTTCTTCAGAACTGTTGCTACAGTCTACAAAAACTTTTATATAAGTACATTAGATATTAGTTTTAGACTTCTTCAGAATTGTTTGTTTTGTTTTTTGAGACAAGGTCTCAGTTCAGGCTAGCCTTGAACTCACTGTGTAATTCAGGCTGACCTTGAACTTATGGGCAGTCCTCCTGCCTCAGCCTTCCTAGTGCTGGAATTATTCAGTGATATTCTTTTACAACACAAAATGGACACATTTGGAACACAGACTGAAAAGGAAGGAATTTCCAAAAGATCTGCAAAAGAAAAAAACAGGAGAAATGTTAACATTATCAGAGAGAAGTCTATATTATGAAATGGAAAGACAAAGATGTCTATGGTCAGCTGTTTATAATACAGAAATAATGGAACTTGACAAGAAATGCAACTAAAAATTTTCTAATTTTGGTTAGTGATAATAATTCTATGAGTGATATTTACAGAGTTGACTGACATAGCCCAGGCTGACCTTGAACTCACAGCAAACCTCATGCCTTAGCATCTTGTGTGCTGGGATTACAGGTGTGTGCCACCATGCCTGGTACTACAAAATGTTTATGTATCTTCAGGACCAGATAGTATGTAACTTATTTGTTACTTACTCAAAACAAGAGGGTTCCAGAAGTCATTTACAGTTTAGGTTAGGTCTGATAAACCATATAATTGAAAAATGCAGGACAGCTAAATGCCAACCAGGATATCTATCACCAGGGTCTTCATGATTACATTTAATAGACAGACATTTTATTGAAATTGTACCATCTACAGGGAAAAAAAAGGAAAGGCCAACACAATAGTGTAAAGTGTGTTGTTCAAAGAAAGACATTAATGCAAAAACATTTCAGAAATGGAGAGTAATTGTAGCATTGTATTGTGTGGTGAGGAATTGAGTAAATTTGATAAAAATGTTTATATTTCCTATTATGTTACCTTACAAAAATTAATGAAAAATGCAATTTTTGGTCATCCTGTATTTAAATGATTGGATTTGTAAGTGGTAAAATTTGCAGCAGGCTGCATTTGTACCTATCTCTCTAAAGTGGAACTTCAGATAAGAGCAAGAGTATATCTGTTATTTGCGAAATGCATTTGCTCGTCACATTGATAGCGCATTTGTGCTTTAGACTTGGAGGATTCGAAGTGAGATTTCCACTATGAAAGGCTGCTTCCTTTAGGAGTAATTTGTGTGAGGAATGTATTGAGAGCATTAGAGGTAACTTTTAACTTTTTGCCCTGCTTATATGTGAAGCTATTTACTGAATTATTCAGTGTCACACTGTTAGCTATTTTGCTTCTTCATAGATCATTTTACACCCCAATATTGCTGCTGCCTAAGGGGGGAAAATGTTTCTTCAGCAGTCCTAATAACCTCTGGAAAGGGTAGTTTGATTAAATATAGTGTTTATTTGCCCTGGTAGTTATAAGACATTTTCTCTGCAATACTGGGGTTATTTTTTTTCAGAGTCATAATATTGTATACAAACTTGCCTCCCATCTTTTGCATGCTTCGTAAATTTTTTCCAGAAGTTATTACTCTAGCATTTATTAACGTTATCCTTAATTGCAAATATTTTGGCCAGTTCATTTTGATAATTTAAGAAAGGAGGGCTTCTTTTTTAGGGTATTTTTAAGACAGAGTCCAGATGTAGTTTAGTCTTGGCCTGAACTCATTATGTAGCCCAGGCTAGGGAGATCCTTCCCCCTCAGCTTTGAGCGCTAGTACTACAGGTGTGTGCCACTGCAACCAGAAAAGCTTTTCAAACAGGAAGCCAGAATTCATGTTGGCTCTGTAAAAATGAGTTTTGCACCACCATTGTTTTATTCTCTGTTCATAAAGCTGACATTTCCAAATTAAATCTACTTTGCATTTGTTTGTTTGTTTTGTATTGCTAAAGGAATTGTCAGCGCCAGGTCATATGCATTGATGGACAGAACTGACTAGAAGGGAATCACCCAAATCAGATGTCCAAAATCACACATTTGAAAAGGCAGCAAGAGCAGTGGAAGTGGTTCCTTGGCCTCTGGGATTAGTGTCCTGTAGTTTAGAATATTAGCTCTAGGTAGAAGACACAAGTGAGACAAAAGACAGGAATTGAAAATTTTAAGTAAAAAATTGAAGCTGGGTACAGTGGTATATGACTATAATCTGAACACTTGGGAGTCCCAAGACCTTATCTCAAAAACATAGGTACATAGCTTAGTCAGTGACCCTGGGTTCAGCCTCTAGTACTATACGCACACGCACACATCCATGGAATAATGTTTTTCTACATGTATTTGTGATCTTTTAAAAAATGCAAGAATTAATTGAAGACCAGTAAAGTGGTTGGTCACATACTCACTAATTACATTCACCTGTTAAGATTTTGCAATATTTTATGGTTGATTGATTATTTAAAAGTCCTTTGTGGCAACATATTTAGCATGTACTCCTAAAAATTGAAAGAAAAAAGTCCCATAATCACAATGCCATCTTATAGATGTATGTGTATTTATATAGACACATGTTTATGTTATGTATGTTCTGGGAAGATTTAGAGTGTAAACAGGAGATACTGCTGAGTAAAACAAAAAACTGGCTGTTTATTATTTGCTACAGCAAAATTAAGGCCACATTGGATGTGGGTCATAACAGATATGGTCTGTATTGTTAAAATTCATGAACAACTCCTCCAAGTCCTGTATTGTTAAGGTTTGTGAACAACTCCTCCGAGTGACATCAAAAAGTTTGCTTTTTTGACAAGGCTAACAGAGATAAGAACATTCTCTGCCAGCTAAGATGGAACTGTTTCCTACAATTCTTAGCCATAAGTAGTATCATTACTTCTATAGTAGCATCATTATTAGGCTGGAAAATAGGTACTAATGGTTGTCAGTTCCTCTGTTTCTGAATCGCCAGGTAAGTGATAAGCCACAGAGAAATGCTTTACTAGTAGAATTGTAGGAGGTCTGGATATTTGTTCATTGTATAATGTATACCTGTAGCCCATTTTAGTAAAAAGGTATTTAGGAAAAGAAAGAAAACTAAAAAACTAACCCTGAGTAATCTAACCTTAAATTCAGAATTTCCTGTTATCTCAACATTCTGGGAGGCTGAGGTAGAAACACTGCAAGTTTGAAGCTGGCTAGACAATTTAACAAGACCTATCTCAAAAAATAACAAGCTGAGTATGTAGCTCAGTGGTAGCATATCCTTGTTGTGTTTTGAATCTCATACCACTAAAAAAACACTAAGTATAAAAAAAAACCACTAAATACTATGTGTCACTGTTGGTAATTTAACAAGGTTTTCCCAGATTTACCCTAGAGAACTACAAAAGATGTGTACATTTAATTATTTTAATTTTACATTTTACTTCATTCTTTTGAGACAGAGTCTTGCTGTGTAGTTTAAGCTGACCTTGAACTCATCTCCAGCCTTAGTCTCCTGAGTGCTGGGATTCCAGGAATTTGCTGCCAGGCCCGGCACTTTAACATTTTGGTTAAGATTTCCAGTATTTTCATTGCCTTCCTTCTTATACTTCTTTTAAAATACATTGTTTTCCTCTTTTGCAGATTTTTGTTCTTAGATATATTGACCATTCAATGAGAAGAATCGTGACCACCTAGGAGAATTTGCTACAAGGAATGGAATTAGCTCATAGCTTATTGCTGAATGAAGATGCATACAGCCAACTAAGTGAAGTTCAGAAGGCTGAGTTTATTTTTGAGTGGTTGAGATACTTGGAAAAGCTCTTGATAGCAACTAGCAGGGTGGGTGAAATTATAGGTTTTGTTTTGTTTTTGCATGCTTTTTAAGTGCCAGATAATGTTCATTTCCTTTGTTTTTCTAGTTTTGTCCAGAATAGTCTAAGTTAGTTATAAAAAGCTAGACTTTCTAAAGACTTACAATAAAATATGGTTAATTTTGCCCTTTCCCAAATTGACATTTTCATTATTATGAGAAGTTTGCTGTGTTCAGAAACTAGCCAATATTTTTAATACTACTTTATATGTAACATTTAACTCCAGCCTCATTGTGTTTGATTTTCATTATCTTCTGCATCTTGTGTTCCTTTATGTACATGAATCCCTAGTATAGTATAATGCTAAATAATCTACTAGGAGTTTCTCCTGAAAGCCGAGTTTGGTGGCCAAAGACACTTGGGAGCCTGAGCTAGGAAAATCACAAGTTCAAGGCTCGCCTGGGCAACTTAACAAGATCTTGTCTCATAATTAAAATTTTTAAAAAGGGTTAGTGACTTAGCTCAATGATAGAGCACTTACCTAGCCTGCATGAGACCTTACTCTCTTTAATCTCCTGTACTGAAAAAAGAGAGATATGAAGAGTATAAGAAAATATGAACTGAAAAGCCTTTGGGTAAGCATATTCCCTTTTTAAAAGCTTATGGAGTTGGGGCTAGGGATTTAGCTCAGCAGCATAAGCACCTGCCTTGCAAGCAGGCAGTCGTGAGTTCGATCCCCGGTACCAATAAAAAGGAAAAAAAAAAAAAAAAGCTTATGGAGTTGAAGAAAGAAAGAAAACTTGTTATTCATACTGTTTACCTACTAAAGGTTTTCCTGATTGGATATGACACTTGTATAATATAGCACACACCCATAACTAAGGACATTCTGTTACAAAATTACAGTATCATTTGTAATGCACAAGTGATTTTAAAAATATTACTTTTAACTAGATGGTGCATGACTCTAATTCTAGCACTCTGGGAGACTGAGGCAGGCGGATCACAAGTTCAAGCCCAGCTTGGGCAACTTAGTGATTTAGTGAGACCATGTCTCAAAAAAAAGAGTTTAGCTGGGCATGGTGGTACACTCCTGTAATCTCAGCACTCAAGAGGCTGAGGCAGGAGGATTGTTACAATTTCGAGACCAGCCTGGGCGACAAAGTAAGCCCAAGGCCAGCCTGAACCACATAGCGAGACTCTGTCTCAAAAAGAGGGGGAAAAAAACCCTGAGATGCTGTTCAGTGTGAAGGCCCCAAGTTTATTCCCATACTGAAAAAAATCAAAACAAAATGTACTGAGACCTGAGGTCAATACCCAGCACCACTAAACAAAACAAAACCCTACTATATAGGAAGGAATTTAGAATTTAACAAAAGACAAATTTTGACAATTAAATGAAAAAAACCCAGCATTACAGAACACATTTTTGTTGTGAGACAGGGAGCTGACTGGTTCCCATGGTGTAGGACATTTTTCAAGTTTGCTGATTTTCAAGAGAAGAAAAAAGCAACTTCTGGATTTTAAAAATAAATTTCACAATTTTGTGACAAAAATTTTGTACACTAATTTCCTTGTAGAATTCAGGACCCAGTAAACATCAGAATACCATTATCTTAGTAATGATACTGTGTACTCTTTCAAAGTTAGACAAGTAAAATATTAACATTACATATATAATATATAGTAACATTGCAAAAAAACCTGCAGTAATTTAGAAAAAGATATTTTTAAAAAATAAACCATTATAAGATCAGCTTTTGTTACAGATTACATTTTATCATACTGTTTTATTTATATAGATGTATTTGGGGGAGATAGCTGTAGTTAAAAATGCAAATTTGCTCTATCTTTCAAAACTGGTATAATGTGATTCAGCATTTATTTTTGGAGGTAATCAGAAAGAACTATCTGTTGATATACTGTCCCAACCACCAATTTAAAAGTTTTATTCAAAACAGTTAATACAGTATTTTCCTACAGTCTTTTAGTTAGCTCTATCTGAAAGAAGAATTTCAGAATTACATACAATTGGGTTGATTTTGAATTATCTTTATTCCTTTCTTTCTAGAATGATTTAAAGGAGAAACAGAAGATCCTTGTTGAACAGCTCCTGTCTTTGTTGAACAGTTCTCCGGGGCCTCCTACTCGCAAACTCCTTGCAAAGAATCTAGCTATACTTTATAGTATTGGAGACACATTTTCTGCTTATGAAACAATTGATAAATGTAATGATATTATTCGTAGCAAAGATGATTCTCCAAGTTATCTTCCCACCAAACTGTAAGTTGAACATTAAAACTGGTCAGAAGCCTGTGGTGGCACATGTCTGTAATCCCAGGACTCAGGAGACTGAGGCAAGAGGATTGCCAAGAGTTTGAGACAAAAAAAAAAAAGCAGAAAACAGAATATTGTTTGTGTGATTCTTATAAAGTATACCACCTACCTGACAGTTATTTTCAGACTGGTTGCACATTCAGTTTAATTCATTTTTTAATCTTTTTTTTTTTAAGTGTACTATTTTTCCATTGACTGAAAAAGTCTTTCAAGATATTTTAGGCATGTTTGATGTATAAATTTTGGGATTCAAAACATTTTAAGGTGTCAGCAGTTAAATTTTGTAATTTTTGGTTGGTTGGTTGGTTGGGTTTTTTAGGGGTGTAGTCTTGTTATGTAGTCCAGGGGATTCTTTTGCCTTAGCTTCTCCATGCTGAAATTACAGGTGTGCATCACTACACACAAAATTATAATAATCTAAATTAATTAGATTTTGGATATTTGTAGAATTTTAGTTTCTAGTAGTGGAAATTGAAAATAAATAGAAAAATACCCTTCTCAGATGCTTAAGAACATTTTATTTTCTTTCTCTGTAAGTTTCAGTCCATTTTATCACCTGTTACGGTGCCACAATAGTAAATTCATGTATGTATTAATCTAATGTTTAGCTTACAGCATAATATATTCTTTCATAAAAAATTTTTTAAAGAGAGTAAAAACCAAAAAAAACAGAATAAAGTCAATCAAAATAAATCAGTATAAGTGGTACAGGACTTCAAAACCTTACAAAATCAATAGTAGTTAGCATAATGCCTTGTTTGCAAAATAGCTGCAGTTACCTTCAGACATAGTAAAAATCGGACAGAACAGAATAGAATAGAAACAATAAAAACAAAACAATGAATGCAGTAAAGGACTTCAAAACAGGCCAATAAAAAATCCAAAATGGCTACCATAATACTTGCTATCTCTTAAATAGCTGCTCACGCCATCAGATTTAATGTAAACAAAACAAAAGAGAAGAAAACCCGACCCATGAAAACAATGAAAATGATATGGGTTCCAGGTGAGATCACTTCCTAGTGAGGCCTTGATCTCTCTATGCAGTCCACAAATGGCATTGACTCATGAAGAGAGACTTGGATCTGGCTGTAGAATATATTCTTTCATAAAGTTTTCAGATTTCAAACTTGATGGTAACACTATTTCTTGTTTTGCTTATATGTAAAGCCTGTCTTTGAGTGTAAAGTTCTATTAAAATATTTTGCAGACTTTTGTAACATTTAATAGTCTTTAAGCTAAGATTAACATTAATTGAATATTTATCCATTTAAAATTCTTACCAAAAAGTATAATTTTGTATTCACTTAATGCCATGCCTTGTGATTTAATGGAGTAAATTCTGGGAAATTTTATCTTTTCAAAGTAAAATTAGTCACTATTATCAATATGTAACACTATAATAACCTGATAGTCACATGCAGAAGAGTGAAGCTGAGCTCTTCCATCACATCACATATATAAAATTAATTCAAAATGGGTTATAGGTCTAAATGTTACAGCTAAGGGGGATATAGTTCAGAGGCAGAAGTGCCTGACTGACAAGCATGAGGTCATGAGTTTGATCCTCAATACAAAAAAAAAATGTGGCTGGTAAATGTTACAGCTAAAACTTTTAGAGGAAAATGTATATTAAATAGCCATAACCTTGGATTAGACATCTTGTTAGATATAAATGATACTTTATGACAATGTAAAACATGGTGTTTCAAAAAATACTCCCTTGGGGGTTGGGCGTGGGGAGGGGAGGTCAAAAAGCAGATAAAAGAATACTCCCTTCAAAGTAAAAAAACAACACAATAGGGAAAATTTTTTTAATAGTTTCATATATATGTGTGTGTGTGTATATTCATATATTCTAAGATTTCTCTTAGTCCCTTTTTTTCCCAGCCATAACTAATTTCTAATTTAAATGTCATTTCAGTGCTGCTGTGGTATGCTTGGGTTCCTTGTACAAGAAATTGGGTAGAATACTGGGTAACACCTTTAATGATACAGTGGGAAATATTCTTAAAGCTATGAAGAGTGCAGAGGTAAGTAACTATAAGTTCAATTAAAAATTAAAATACATGATAGCATTTTATAGACATGCTTTCTGCATGCATAGGTGTCTATATAAATACATCTAAATTTGTTTTATCTTTATAGATCCATAAATTGAATATTTCCAAATGCCATATAGTATATACTCCACATATTGCATTCTTATTAGAAAAGTAATAGTACAGTAGAATCTTGTGTGTTCATATAAATCCAGGTGTGCAGAAGATATGATATTCCACGAAACAGATCTATCTGTGCTTCTTCTTTCACTCCACCTTTTCCATTTAATACTACTTACTTGTATCAGAGTAGTTATTACTGGAGATTTCATATTTGGCAATTAATACAATCCTGACTATATTCATTGTTACACTAGCATTAAAAGGAAGTAAAGAATATTTTCAGTGAAAAACAGCATGGAAGTGTTAGGTGACTTTTAATTGCCAGGGGAATATATGCTCAGCCTGGTCCACATTGGTAAGTTTCATCATTTACTTCTCTGTAACACTCTGTGTTTTGAGACTGTCTTGTCATTTAACTACTGAGCTAGAGTAATCTCTTGACATTTTTGAAGTTAATACAAATGCATACATTTGTATTACAAAAAATTTAAATCTGTAACTCCTGATATGTAAAGGTAACTCAGCACCTTTCAGTGTGAAAAAAAAATCACATCTGTTACTCTTCTTGCCTTGTTAGGAGCAATCTAGAAAGTTTATAGAAATCTTTAGTTGTACATTTTTTGACATGTAACAAAGCAGCATGAAAAATTATAAACTGCATTAAATTTCAAAAAATACAGTAGCTAATTTAGGATATCAAGTCATAACTACTGGTAAGGGAGTCTGCTCAGTAGACACTGCTCAGGAGTATTCTGAAGGATCAAAGATGATACAGGAGAAGAGTTTTTTTAATAAGTATAAATTTGGTTTTATTAAAAATGAATGTGTATAAAGACTTATTTGCTCGAGTGTAGTCATTTAAAACATTGTTCCCTCTTTTATCTCCATTAGGTAAGCAACACTGCTTTTTAGGCACCATGGTTAATAAGAGAATTACTCTGTTTGTATCAAAAAATTTAAAGTTACTGTAAAGTATTTTATCACTTACTATGTTTTAGTTGGTCAGGTGCCATATCATTTCAGCAATATCAAAAGGAATTCCTACTTTTGTCTACACCTATCAGTGATACACAACATTTGAAACAGTGATAAAAGGACTAAAGAACTTTTCTACTAGAACTCATTTTATTGTGTCTGTCTATAACTGTTAGGCTCCTTTGAACAAAGATAAATTATATTACTCTGAAAGTGATGTTTGGTGCTAATCTTTTGTCTTCCAGTTTCACTGATCTTACATTTGGGAATATAAAAATCATTTTGGGAATTAGCAAAACATCAATAATACAAGCACAAGCAGCTTAATTTTTTGGTTGTTTAGTGTATGTCAGATGCTGTGATGAATGTCTAACCCTCTGCTTGCTTATTTCTTCCACTGGTTCTGTGAGGTTCATGTTAGTCTTATTTTATAGATGAGGAAATAGTAAGAAAAACTCAAGTCACACAGCTACTGAGACATAAGATTCAAACTTTTTAAATTCTGAATTAAACATGCCACCTGATGGTAGAATATTAATGGCTTACTAATTCCATTGAATATTTGCTTTGCGTCTGTTACTCCAAGCGCTTTACATTTATTAACCCATTTGTTCATTATACAACAGCCTGTAAGTTGGATAGTATTACCTCCATTTTACAGGTAAACAGATTTGCCTAACATTATGTAGCTAGAAGGCAGCTAACTTTGCATTCTTACTATAGCAGCCATTTATTGAATGTAAGCTGTGTGGTAGGCAGTTTTCATATAATTTCATTTGATCTTCATGTTAACCCCATGAATTGTATGATTTGGAAATGTTATCCATGCAAATCACATTTCTCAAATAACAGAATTACTAGTTTTTGACCTCAGAATAGCTTAGTTAATATGGGTAAAAATGTAAGTATTTTTATAATATGTAAGGTAAATACCAGTGCTTCATGCATTCTTCACAGTGGATTTTTTTTTCTATTCTTTAAATTTTTCTTTTCTTTTTGGTAGTCTCAGGGGCGATATGAGATTATGCTGAGTCTTCAGAATATTTTGAGTGGGCTAGGAGCTGCTGCCACAACTTGCCACAGGGATATTTATAAAGCTGCTCGATCTTGCTTAACAGATAGATCCATGGCTGTGCGTTGTGCTGCTGCAAAGGTAAAAATCTCCAGTGATAATTAATAAAGAAAATTAAATTGGATAATCTCTGCAAAAGTATTAACAGCTTCCTACTTTGGTAATCAGGTAGAACTGTCTCATTTTAACACACGGACAAAACTAAGGCCCAGATGGTTTTAAGGATTTCCCAAGATCCGAGCAGTTAATAACAGATTGTCAGAGGGTGGGAAATTAAGGTCATAGGTTCTTTTTAGTCATTCATTGTACTCTACTATGCTTCCTCTGCATATGTAGATAAACTAAAGTTTGTGTATAAGGTTTGTATTGTTTTGAACTGATTTTATTTTTATTTTTAATCTTGCCTTCACATTTGATTTGGTAGTATATATTGGAATTATTCTCACAATTGCTCATATCCAACAGATTGATTGTAAAGGCATTTTCATAAGCTACTAAGTTATAAGTGAGTACTCTTTCTACTTTTTCTGGCCTTATATAGTATATCTTTTTGACGTTTAATAAATATTACTTGTTATTTCTGCAGTGATTACATAGATAGTTTTGTACTAGACTCTGATAGTAGAAACTATGTTCTTTTTTGTTGGTTTGTTTGGAGTTTTTTTTTGTTTCGTTTTTTTGGTCCTTTTGAGATAGAGTTTTACTATGCAGTTTAGGCTGGCCTTGAGCTCACTTTGTAGCCCAAGCTGGTCTCAAAATTGCAATTATCCTCCTGCCTCAGCCTCCCAAGTACTGGGATTACAGATGTAATCTGGCTGATCCTGCTTTCTTAATGTAATCTCCTGTAAAAGCAGTCATTTATTGAATGCTTAATGACAAGCACGTTTTGTAATTTCGTTTAACCCTTACAATGTTACTGACCAGTGAATTTTATGGTGTTAAAAAGTAATATATACAAGTAACATTTTTCAAACAATAAATTATGTATTTCTTAGACTCGTATAATTTCTACAATTTATGTAGATTGAGCCTAACACTGTATTTTAATTTTTATTAATTTGTTTCTCTAATCAAACAGTGTCTTCTTGAACTTCAGAACGAGGCCATCTTTATGTGGAGTTCAGACTTGGACAGTGTGGCCACTCTGTGTTTTAAGTCTTTTGAAGGTTCCAATTATGATGTGAGGATTTCAGTATCAAAATTATTGGGCACAATATTGGCTAAAGCTATAATTTTTACACATCCAGGAGCAGGTAAATTTATGCAATTATTTTCAAAATATCTCCTGTAGTTTTTTTCCCAGTAGATTTAAACAAATACAGATAAGATTACAGCTACCCATTATTATTTTTAAAAGAAGCAAGATATAAATCAAGTTGAATTTATAAACATTGATACAGATCCCAAGACTTAATTCTCAAACAATTCAGTAAAATTAAACAGGTACTCTTGATGTATATTTAATCATTCTCTTTAAAAAATAAATGTGAAATAATTGTGCTATCCAATAAAAGACCTAAATTTCTGATTTCTTTTTTTAAAGCAGTATATATTTGATTACATTTTTCTTACCATTTTCTAGGTTGGGATAAGTGAACATATTATGTAGAATGTACTTTGTGTTAAATTATATTCCCCATTTATATATTTTTAGGCAGTAAGCAAGAATGAAATATTTTTTTAAACAAGAAACTTTGCTTGTGTTTAATTTATAGTTTACATAAAGCGGTGGTGAATAATTGAAAACTTACTTTATAATTCTGTATCCAAAGAATAAGTTTTACAAGTGAAAATGGAAGTTGCTACTTAAAACATTCTGGAGGCGATGGCATCACCTGGGAGGCTTTAATAAGTGCAGAAACCTTGGTCCCACTTAACTCACTAAATAAAATTTTCATTTTAACAGGATCCCTAGATAATTTACATGCACATTAATTTCTCCTTTTGGTGCACATTAAATTTTGATAAGCATTGGAGCTAGGCATGGTGGTGTACGCCTCTAGTCCAAGCAATCTGAAGGCTGAGTTAAGAGGATCACCATGAGTTTGAAACCAGCCTTTGTTTCATAGTGAGTTCAAGGCCAGCCTAAATTATATAAACTCCCTGTCAAAAGACAGATGGGCCAAGGATATAGCTCAGCAGCACAGTGCCTGGTCATGAGTGCCATTCCCAGTACAAAAAAAAAAAAAAAAAAGACAAAAAAAAAGCAGGCAGGTAAAAAGGCAGACCTTGAGAAGCAGTGCTGTAGAAGTTATTCATTGTTATATAAAGTGGATTGTAGTTTTTGAAAGCAATGTTTATCAATCCAAAATGAGAAAGGACAGCAAATACAGCATATCCGAATCATTTGGGAAACATTAACAAACTATGCAACTTATTCTCAATAAATTTAAAATTTTGAATAAGAATATTTTCTTTTTCTATGGTTTTTTTAGTATTTCTTATTTATGGGGGTATGCTGCAAAGGAAAGAGCCACCAAAAACAAAACCACCAAAAACAAACCTAGACCAGGAGTGGAGAAAAGAAAAAAAATTTATTTAAGAGGTGAAATCTTAAAAGAGTAAAATCAGAAGCCATTTAAGAATAATCAGTTTTACCTCCATCTTTGAAATACTGTTTTGTTACAAGTTCTTTCATCTTTCATTACAAGTTCTGTCTTTTTGTTGTAATTATTTCCGTGCAATTAAAAAGTGATCTAGATGTCATGATAGACTTTGTTAAAAGTAGGTGGCTGAGTTAACACAGTACTGTATTATATCTGAAAGCAAATATGAAAGTAGTTTGACCAATTCAATGTACAAAGGTTGTAAGGTAAAGAACTGAAATGATTTTCCCAATGAAATTTGCAGGCTTCATATGGATAGTGTATTATAGCACAGTACAAGAAAAAAATGAGTAAGGACATTTTCCTGTTCTGATAAAGCTGATAAGAATTTATGGCATCTTCAAAAACTGCTTCATAACTGTGGCTGACAGTCATGTTATTTCTCCAGTCTGTTCAGTCTTTCTTTCCTAACTGACTTGTCTTGTACCTCCTCGTAGTCTCAAACTTCTTCCCCCATCTTACATTTATTTAATAGCCTATTTTCAGTAGGTTTGCCTACCACATCCTCACTGTTAGCATCCAGTCCTACCCAGTCCAGCTTCCCCCACTGTTATTAAAGATAAGCAGTCTTTTGGTAGAGTTCATCCTCTTACCTGCTCAAGGACATTGTTCTTAGAAGTCTCCATTTTCTCTTCCACATCAATTTTTCTCTCTAATGAACTGTTTCTTGAGAAACATGCTTTTACTTTTCCATCTTGAAGTCTTTTTACACTTCCAGTTTTCCAGCAAGCAGAAGTCATACTTCTCTTCTTTGCTTCTCAAAAAAGTTCCTCAGAAGAGTTACTGGTGCACACTGTCTTTATTTCTTCTCCTATCTTTCAAATGCACATCAAGTAGTTTCTAGTAACTCCACCAAAACAGTTTTTGTTAAAGTCTCCAGGGACCTCCATATTCATTCATTTATTAATTGGGTTTTTATTTTGTTTTTTCATGGGGTTTTCTTGTTTGTTTTGGAGTTTTGTTCTGTTTGGTTTTTTGGGGTCTCAATGTATAGTTACGATTAGCCTTGAACTCAGAGTGATCCTGTGACCTCAGCCTCCCAAGTGCTGGGATTACAGGAATGTGTCACCATGCCTGGCTGCACAGTTATTCTGTGTGTGTTAAGAATAATTAGCATGAGCTTGACCCTGTATAAAATTCAGTGTATTAATACAGCAGTGTTAACTGTATGTACAGTGTTGTGTGAAATAGTGTCTACAGTGTATTTATTTTGCTCATCTGAAACTTTGTGTCACTGTTTGGTAACTCCCCATTTCCTCCTCCTCTAAGCCCCTGGTAACCACCACTGCACCTTTTGATTGTATGAATTTGACTGTTTTAGATACTTCATGTAGGTAGAATCAAGGAATATTTTCATATAACTTAATTATTATGCCCTCAAGACTCATCCTTGTTTTCACTTTACAGTTTCCTTTTTAAAGGCTTAATAGTATTCTATTGCATGTATGCCACCTGTTCTAAAGCTGTTCATCTGTTGATGGATATTTAGATTATTTCTATATGTTGGTTACTGTAAATAGGGCTGCAGTGAACATGGCATGAGAATATCTCTTTGAAATCTTGATTTCGGTCTTTTGGATAAATACCACAAGTGGAATGGCTGAACCACATGGTAGTTTTTTAAAAATTTTTTAAGAACTTCCATATTGTTTTCAATATGACTGCACTATTTTCTAGTCCTGTCAAAACAGTGCCACGGGTTTCATTTTGTCTGTATCCTCACCAATATTTTTGTTGTTGTCTTGCTTTGTTTTTTTGTGGTACTGGGATCAAACCCAAGGCTCCCACTAGCCAAGCATTCTACCACTGATACCCCCAGCACAAGCACTTGTTTTTTAACAGCTTTTCTGGCAGTAGCCATCCTAACAAGTGTAAGGTGTTAATTTATTATAGTTTACTCCCCTAATTAAAGAACATGTGCTCTTACACCTGTTGGTCGTTTGAATGTTTTCTTTTCACTCAACAGTTTGAGTGCTTGTGCTGGGCATGGACTTGTTCTGAGTGGGCAGGATATGTTACCAAACAACACAGATAAATGCCCTTTCCCTTGTGGAGTTTATATATTCATATTTAACCATGCTGAAACCAGAGAGCAGTTCTTCACCATTCAGCAATATTTAGCTCAGTTAATCCTCTTCCATATCCCTTTTTTCCCCTTAGCTTTTGTGCCCTTATATGCTTGCTTGGTCTTTACTGTAGAAATTCGTCTTCAGTCTAGTTCACTTGTCTGATTTTTTTCCCCCTCTCTTCTCTTTGTTTCTATTTCTTTTCAGTATTGGGGATCAAACCCAGGTTTTTTGTACTGAACTATGTCTCCAATCCTTTATTTTTTATATTTTGAAACAGAGTCTCACTAGGTTGCCTTTTATTTTGGTTTCTGAGGATTTCTGAAGGAGAATCTCATGCTCTAGTACTTGGTCTTCTGCTCTTTGCCCTCATATGCTTGCTCTTGTGGGCTTGTGTTTTTGCCTTTCTTTTTTTTAAAGAGATTAAGACAAAAGAGGACATAACAAACCAGATCAGGGCAATGCAAGCAACACAGCACTTCACCACAAGACAACCCGTAATTAACAATAACTACCATAATGTTTCCTTCCCTGAAATAGTTGAGCATAACTTCATACTAGTATCAAACATAACAAAATAGTACAAAACCATTCAAGAGAATGAAAATATTACAGGGCACTCAGAACCAAATAACAGAGAACGAACAATAGCTGCTATATTATCTCATTTTCCATAGAAAATTTATTTATCACACATAATAAAATCCAATAAGGTACAATATGACAGAACCAATGGAAACAGAGGAACAAAAGCATGGTAGGACTTCAGAGTAAGATGATATTAAATCAGCACTAGCTATTGTATTGTATTGTTTTTTTCAAAGTAGCTGCTCATATTATCACAGATAATAAAACAAACCAGGATAAAATCATTCCTACTAATGAATGCAAACATTATAAGGCTTCAAAACAATGTAATGGGGAATCATGATCATCATAAACTCTTATGTACTCTTACGTTTTTTACACTAGGGAGACTATACGGTATTTATACATGTGAGTGATTTATTTCACTTATGACTATGGTCTCAATTTGTGTCCATTTATTTATAAATATCTCAATGTGATTATTCTTTATAGCTGAGTAGTACTCCATTGTGTTTTTGTCTTTTTCAGACAGGATTTCACCATGTAGTTCAGGCTGGCCTGGAACTCACTTTGTAGCCCAGGTTGGCCTCAAACTCACAGTGATCCTCCACCTCCACCTCCCGAGTCTTGGAATTACAGTTATATGTCACTACACCTGGCTATACCTTGTATTCTTATCCATAGCTTAAATTCCACTGAATATCAGGGAGGACTAGATCTTTAGCTTAGTCTTCTCTCTTGGATTCCTGATTCATATCCAACTGCCCATTTGACATCTCACTTGGGTGACTGTTTAATTTCAAATTAACTCATCCTAAACCAAGTGTTTATCTTCTGTTCCCCCGCACATGCACATACCTGCTCTGCTTGCACACTTAAACTATCTCAAAACATCCAGAATTGGAAGTCGTTGGAGAATGGGTAACTCTGGGATTAGGACAAAAAGTCCAATTCAGCCTGGAAGTCTAGAACATTGTAGACCAAAAAGAAAGCAGCTTATACTACCAGCATTTTTAGAGACTCCCACTGGTCAGATCCTGGACCATACTATCATGAAAATGCATAATAAAAGAAACGGGTTATAATTTATTAAATAAAAAAAGTCCATGCATGTGTAATGATTGTAAAGAAGAAAAGGGAAAGCTTTTATAGCAGGTTAATAACTACAGAAGGGATAGATGGTAAATACGATCTTTTATAGCTGTGTCTGGTGGTGTATGCTTATAATTGTAGCACTTTGGAAGGCAAGACAGAATAAAAAGTTCAGGCAACTTAGACTCTTAGTCACTTTCTTTGTCTAAGACCCAATACGTGCAACTCAGTTTAAAGGAAGAAAAATTTTAATTTGGCTCACAGTTCATAGAGGTTTCAGTCTGTGGTCACTGGGTTCTGAAGAAGAAACAGTGTGGAGGTGTGTATGGAGGATAAGCGTCTCAACTCATGACAGCCAGAAAATAGAGCGTAAAAAGAGCAGCTAGGGGTAGGTACTGTATACCCTTCCAGGCCACGCCCTCAGTGACCCAGCTCTTTGAACCAAACCCCACCTAACAGCACATTCAGCTGTAACATCATCAGCAGGCTAACCCACATTTAATACTGATACCGCCACAATGATGTCTCAAAGCCCCACCTGTAACTGCATGAGGCTTTGGTGGACCGGCATCTAGATACATACCATAACAGTGTCTCAAAATAAAAAAATATAAAAAGAACTGGGGATGTAGCTTAGTGAGAAGGCCCTAGGTTCAGTTGTCTATACTGAAAAAAAAAAAAAAAAGACCCTTTTTAGAATCATGGTAATAGTTTATGATTGTAGGCATCCTCAGTATATCCCTGGAGGAAAGTTCAGTGGGCTATTTTTGGTCATTTTTGCCATCTTTGCAAATGGTAAGTTTATAGTGAACACATCTGGCAGACTGACTTTACTGGTATGTTCAAAGCTAGAATTACCAGTGCAGGGACAGATGGATTCCTGCTTGACAGTGTTTTCTGATGTTAGATACTGAGGAAGAGAAACTATGGATAAGAATACAAGGTATAGCCAGGTGTAGTGACATATAACTGTAATTCCAAGACTTGGGAGGTGGAGGTGGAGGATCACTGTGAGTTTGAGGCCAACCTGGGCTACAAAGTGAGTTCCAGGAAGATACAGTAGTTCTCTGCCAGATTTCTGAGGAAATACCAGATGAACTCAAATTAAGAGCCGTTCATGGCTGGGGATATAACTCAGCAGCATAAGTGCCTGCCTGGTAAGTGTAAGGTCCTGAGTTTGGTTCCTGATACCAGAACAAAAAAATAAAAAGCCTTTCTGTAAAATAGTTGGCCATAAATCTGTAAGAAATGATGAAAACATGGTGAATTTAGGTGAAAGGTATATGGGAATTTATTGTACTATTCTTGCAGCTTTATAATTTTGAGAGTTTTTTAAATTGAAAAAATTATGATTTCATATAGGTATCTCCAGACTGTCATTCTTCTTCACTGAACCACCTTGATCCTCTTGCTGGAAATAATAAATCACTCCATGTGGATCTTCCTGCTTTTGCCTTTGCCCTCTTTATAGCCTGCTCTTAGCACAGCAGCAAAATGACATTTAATCTTTTCTTTCTCAGAGTCCACCACAAACTCTTCAATTCAGTCATGTACTTACCACTTAACAAAGTCCTACAACCCGCCCGTATGTAAAGCCAACTCCTACTGGACCTCTGTTGCTCTATTCAGGCTTCTCTGCTTGAATGCACTGGGCATCATAACCCGCCTCAAGACTTTTTTGCCATAGCTACTTTTTCTGCCTAGAAATTCTCTAAATATCCTCATCCCTGATTTCCTTAATACATTCAACCATGCTTAAATAGCACTCTTTCAATGACTCCAACCACAACCCGATTCAAAGTAACCATACTTCCTTCTCCAGTGTTCCTTAACTCATTTACCTTACTGTATTTAATGCATGAATTTTGTTTGTTTCGTTTTGGTTTGGCTTTTTTGCCTTTTTGAGACACTTCAGGCTGGCTTTGGGTTCACTTTGTAGCCCAGGCTGGTCTTGAACTTGCAATGATCCTCCTGCCTCAGCCTCCCAAGTGCTGGGATTATAGGATAGTACATGGTTTTTAAGCACTGTTTACACAATACTTAGTCATTTATTACATTTATTACCTCTGTAGGATTTATGATTCATGAAAGGATTGATTTTGTACTACTTAATGGATATTTCTCTCCCAAGTGCCAAGATACATTTTCATTTGTCTCAGCTGGTTTCTTATCTTGGGCCTGGAGTATACATTTTGTTGTTGTTTATAACATTAATGAAAGCTTATTTTTCTTCTGCTGTATGATTTGAATCTATACTAAGGGTCAGAAGTTGTTACTGTTTTTTGGGTTTTTTTTTTTTTTTTCAGAAGAAAAATGAAAAGAATGTGGATCTTTTTCTTTCTTTTAGTTTAGAGGAGATATTATTCTATAGATACGGTGAGAAATTCAGCTGTCTCAAACTGAAGGCAGCCCTAAACCTTTCTTTCTTATCCAATCTATTATAACTGAAGAGCTAATTGAATAGTTTGAATAGTAATTAGCTTTGATTTCTTCACAGACAGAGAGAATAACAAAACATTGTATTGCAGTTGAGCATTTGAAAAGACAGAATAAGGTTATTTTATATAAATTTCATTAAAAATTTGAGAGTGTTTGAAAAAAGAAAATTATGTTTTGGCATATTTAGTGTTTCAAAAGAAATACTAAAGCAATGCTTAGAAAGGTAGAGCTTCTTTATGTTTTCCCTTACTTTAAAGGACTATTAGTTTGACCTGTGATATAGCTCAGTAGTAGAGCACTTGCCTAATATGCACAAAGCCCCCAATCTCTTACCAAAAAACATTAGTAGCCTCTTAAATTGTTGTTTGAAGAAAGGGAACTCTGTGGGTCAGGATCTTAAATAAGCATATACTTTTAAGATGTTTTTAAAACCTTTTTAGATTTTTTTTGTAAGTGTATATTCATGTATAGGATGTCCTATAAATTTTTTATTTTGTTTGAATTTTTAGTTTGTTAATATTCTTGCTCTTCATAAAACAAAATCATGCATTAATGTGTCTGAGCTCAGTGGTAAAGCATATGCTTAGCATATACAAGGCCCTGGGTTCAATCCCTAGCAACCAAAACAAACAAACAAACAAACAAACAAACAAAAAGTGCACTAGAATTTAGTCTTACAGAATATGAATCATAGTTTTGTTTTGTTCTTTTTCATAGGAGCCTCACGTCAAAGCATGCGTAAAGTATCTCTGGAGGAAGTTCTGGAATTACTAGGAACAGGGTTTCTGCGTGGGAGTTCAGGATTTCTTCGAGCCAGTGGAGATATGCTGAAAGGAACCAGTTCTGTCAGTAGAGATGTTCGAGTTGGAGTTACTCAGGTTGGAATCATAAATTAGTATCTAAATGTAATTTTCACTGGCTATAATGACAATTTTAGTATCTAACTGTGAAGTGATACTGTGTAGATCACTTGTTAGGTGCTCATATTTATACATAGATAAAACAAGGCAAAAATATTTTTAAAAACTAGGTTACAAGTAAGGAATCTTAATACCCACAATATGTTTAAATTCATAATAAATGGAGAACTTTTATTTCCTTTGAAACATGCACAACACTTTTTGTTCCTGGTCCTTGAATATTAATATATGACTTGTTGGTTTAACATTTCTTTATTGTATTTATTGGTGTTTATTCAGTTCATTTTAAGCTGCTAGACACATTATTTAGCGTGGACACGGTATTTTTATATGATTATTTATTTTATTTTTATATATGGTTAACTCTTAAGTAAAGGAGCATATAATCTACTTCAGTTCTTTAATTTTGGTCCTAAATAATTTTAAAAGCTAAACTCTTAGAAAAGTTGTTTTAGAAACCAACACAAAGATTCCTGTATTGTTTTGTCAGATTTTTTTCTAAATGCCAGTATGTTTCAAAACAAACTTATACTTTTAAAATCTTCATATTGTTTTATACTGTATGGAGACTTAAAGAGAATGTGAGTTTCCTAGTGTAGTTGTTAACTATGTGTTTCTAAGGAACAGGTTATTTAAGAAAAGTACTTTCTGTATATGGCGTAAAACAGACTTAACATTCATGAAAATAAAGACCAGTGATTTATCACTGTAAATGTTCCTTAGATTTCTAGAACTGAATTCTTTCAGTTATGGTATTGGAGCGCAATTAATTCTTACAATGATTTCATACCTTTAATCTGAGTTTTCTTGTTCAGAGTGATAACTTACTTGGAACTTTTGTTCAGAAAAGCCACAGGCACATCTTACAAGTTAGCTGACAATATCAGATGTCCTGAAAATTTGCAAAACAAAACAGAGGAGTAGCATAAATAAAATTACATTTGAAAGAGTATGCTGTTCTGCTTTGTCTTGAAATAAACAAGTGGTTGTAAGTGAGAAAAGAGTACAGTTTGTGGAGAATATTTATACATTTTGTAGAATATTAATACAGAGTTGAAGTGATTAAATTTTGAAGATGAAACTCCTTTTTCTTTTAGGCTTATGTGGTGTTTCTTTCAACATTAGGCGGAGCATGGCTAGAAAAAAATTTTGCTGTCTTTCTTTCTCACATCCTAAGCCTTGTGTCACAGTCACACCCTAAAGCCACCCAAACCCATGTCGATGCTGTCTGCTGTCGCCGGTGTGTGTCGTTTATCCTCCGAGCCACCATAGGAAGCCTTCTTGGAGAAAAGGCTCAAATGGCTGCTGCAAAGGATATCTGTCAGTCCATCTGGAAGCAGAAGAAACTTGTGGGTATGAATCTATGAAGGCAGTTTGTTTTAACAACGCTAAAACTAGAGTGATAGATTAGTATATTAATATAAAAGTCTTGAAGGCTGGTGATAATGATTCCTCAGAATTTATTGTGCTTCTTATAAGAGTTACATAAAATTGTTTGAAGCAACCCATTTCAGATCTTGTAATACTGCTGTAAATATACTCTTATCTTGATGTTGTATTGGAGTATTTTTTAGTTTCTCATCAGTTTTCCTTTTCAGTGCCTCTTTATAAAGAATAATGGATTTGTGATCAGGTTGTGTTAATTAGATCTGTTGTATTCAGTTCATTCTCTATTGCAGTTCCCCAGTTAAGCATTTTAGTCAGTGCCTTAAGGGTTTCATGCTCATCAAGTGGTACTGTATTAGTATTTGCCTTCGTATATTTTTCTGTTCCTAACACCTACTACCTGCCTGTATTTTTATAAAACAGTGATACATAGTAAATCCTTATGTTTCTGTCAGATGCTGTGTTGAGTGATGGTAATTTGGAAAGCCGTCCTGGTTCCACAGATATATCAGCCAGCCAACATATGTTAGTGTGTGCTTTACAAGAACTTGGAAATCTCATATGTAATCTGGGTACCACAGCTGCCCCTTTGCTGCAGGACTCAAGTATAGGTATGTCTATTGTTTGACTCATCTGAATACCTTATATTTTATTTATATTCAAGTAAGAAAACCTCCTTCAGATCACTTAATCATTATAGATTCCCCTGCACTTACTAAAGGTGATCAGGATTATTTAAAATATGAATATATGTAAGGCAGTTTTTTTCCCTTTTTTGTTTTGCTTTTGCAACTAAAGGCTGTTCTCAAAGCCTTTCTCTATCCTCCTTTCTTGAAATGTTTAATAAATATGGAAAAACTTAAAGAGAAATTAACCTGAATTCTTGACTGCAGTTAAAATGTTAATATTGGGGGGCTGGGGATTTAGCTCAGTGGCATAAGCGCCTGCCTTGCAAGCAGGCAGTCATGAGTTCTATCCCCGGTACCAATAAAAAGGAAAAAGACAAAAAAAAAACTGTTAAAATTGGTGGGCATAGTGACACACAGCTAGAATCCCAGCACTCAGGAGGCTGAGGCAGGAGGATCAGCAGGAGGATCACTGTGAGTTCAAGGCCAGCCTGAACTGCCTAGTAAAACCCTGTCTCAAAAAGTCAAAAAAAAAAAAAAAAATCATATGTCACATATAAATTAGATCCTCAAAGGTCTTTTAAAACAGGCTTTAAAAAAGGCATTATTTTCTTTCTGAAAACTAATCAGTTCTACAATAAGTTTATCAAGATATTATTGAGATATAATTTACACACCATAAAATTCACCCTCTTAGTTTGGCCTCTTACTTTGGCCTGGTGTGGTGGCATGCACCTACAATTCCAGCACTCAGGCTGAGGTAGAAGATTTGGCTTGAGTTCAAGGCCAACCTGGGCTTTTATAAAGTGAGTTCAAGGCCAGCCTAAACTCCATAGTGAAATTTTGTTTCAGAAAGACAAAACTTTTTTTAAAAGATACTTATCAATGATTTTGGTATAATCACAGAGTTGTTGTGCCAAGCTTAGTGGCACATGTCTGTAGTCCCTGCACTCAGGAAACTGAGCAGGAGGATCACTGGAAGTTAAAGGCCGACCTAAGCTGTGTAATGAGTTCAAAGCTAGCCTGAGCTCATATATAACAAAATCCTGTCTCAAAAAAATAATTTTTTGTGTTTTTTGTCCTTTTTTACATTCATTTCCTGCTGAATGAGATTTACATTATATTTGGGCTTATGAGTGATATAAATCTGGTAGACATTTAAATAACAGTTGATGAGAAACTTATGTTTTTGTTCTTATTTTGGAAGGCTAGCACTCTGCATTTTTTTTTTGAGGGAGGGTTAGCTGAGGATTGAACCCAGTGGTGCAGCTGCATTCCCAGCCCTTTTTACTATTTATCTTAAAAGACAGGATCTTGCTAAATTGTCCAGGCTGGCCATAAACTTGCAGTCCTTCTGATTTGGCCTCCAAAGTACTGGGTTTAGTGCATGAACCACTGCGTCTGACTTGAAGGAATGTCTTGAACATAATAAGTATAAATTCTTTTCTTGCTTTTGGCTGTATTCCATGTCTTTGGGGGGGAGAGGGGGTCTAGGGATTGAACTCATGACCTTGCAAGTGCTTGAGCCACTGAGCAAAATAATTTTTTTTTGTCGTCCCCCACCCCCACCCCAGTTTTGGCAATTGAGTTTGGGGCCTTCATCTTCGTACTGCCTACTTCTCGGTCCTTTTTATATTCTTAGTTTGAAAGAATATCTTGCTAAATTTTTAGGCTAGGCTCCAACTTGCAATCCTGCTGCCTTAGCCTTCTGAGAAATGGGATTGCAGGTGTGTGCCACCAGGTTCAGCCTCTAGGTTTGAAGGGGGAAAAAACCCCTATTTTTAGTTATGTATTACTTATTTTTCATTCTGACTGACTTTTAATAAAAATAACATATATCCAGGTAACCATTCTTTTGAGTATTTTATGGCTGAGTTTTATCTCTATTTCTGCATCATCTTTTGTTTGTTCTGTTCTTTCAGGCCTTCTTGACAGTGTCATTTCAGTTGTTCTTCACCCTAGCATTTCTGTTCGACTGGCGGCAGCTTGGTGTTTACGTTGCATTGCTGTTGCATTACCTTGCTACTTAACACCTGTCTTAGATCGCTGCCTTGAGCGGCTTACTGTCCTGAAGTCTTCACCCGAAGCAGTGACTGGCTTTAGTTTTGCTGTGGCAGCTTTGCTGGGAGCAGTGAAACACTGTCCTTTAGGAATTCCTCATGGAAAGGGCAAGGTAATGATTTTATCTTTTATATATAATAATAATATTTCACAATTTTCCTGAAAACATCATGATCTTTGTATGTCTCCCGGTCAAAGCTGTGCAGGATACGCTAATGTTTGGATAGCTTAGTTACAATGTAGAAAGAATTTTGAAGAGAACTAAAAGAAAAAAACTTATGAATACTAGAACATATAAAATAGGCAAAATACAGTGCTCACAAGTTTTTGGAGAATTGTTTGATAGTGAACATGTTACAACTTAGACTTCACACATTTTTGTGAAGTCAGTATTTTTTGTGAAAATCAGTATTTCTTTCTCATCACTGTTATGTGATTGTGAAGTTTTATAGTATGTTCTCCATGGCATAGGTGTTACAACAAATATTAGAACTTAAGAAATTCCAAAACATTTGAGCATTTTCATTGTCATGGAAAGGAATAAAGTGGTTTCAACTTCAGGAGGTTGTATATCATGTAAATTTATTATTTAGTTACATTCTGAGTTAACACATTACATTTTGTTAAGTAAAGAATCTTCATTGTATATTTCTAATTAAAGTTATCATCACGTCTCATTATTTCAGATAAGATTCTCATCTCCACATTATATTTGAAATTTTTTAGAGAATGTCCACTTGTCATGATTTGACTAAAATGGTTTCTTTGTCTTTATTTTTTTAGTGCCATCAGCCTACTAACTAGACAGACTGCAAGTAGTCCTAAATTAGTAGTACGTTGGTTGACTATTTTAACACTCTGAATTCCCCCTTGCTTGAACCACTGGTGATATATGCATGGTTGGTTGTTCCACTGGGCAGTTTGTACCACTGATGTTTCAAACGAATGTAATAAATTTAATTGGTCTTTTTACTAATAAAATTAATAAAAAGTCATTCAGTGGGATAGTCATGCATGTAAGTCCAGTTGTTCAAGCCACCCAGAAGCAAGACATACAAATTACAACCCCTTTGTAAACCTGTTAAAATACACTTGTTTTCTTTATGAAGCTTATATCTAATACTTAATACTTACACATTAGCATTTGATTACAGAAATTTCTCAGGCATATTACATCTGGTTCTGACATTTTCATAAATTATACCCAACTCTGAAACTTACATTTATGTGGGACCGTTTTGATTGCTTTTAGCCCTGGTAGTATATTTCCACCAAGGATTGCAAGTTGTGTATCAAATGTTAAAAGAGTGTACCTATAATCCTAACAGTAAGGAGGCTGAGGACTAGAAGATCACAACTTCGAAGCCACTTTGGGCTACATACATAACAAGTTCAAGATCAAGCGGGACTATATAATGAAACCGTGTCTTAAAAATAAATGAAAAGGGAGTTTACTATATAAAAGAAATTTTCTTGATAATTACTGATCAAAGAAGATATTTGGTTAACACTAAATGTAAATTAAAATTTTATACAGCAAGGCCAGGTGGGTGGCACATGCCTGTAATCCCAACCCTCAGGACACTGAGGCAGGAGGATCTCTTTAAAAGTTCGAGGCCAGCCTGGAATATATGGCAAGACCCTGCAAAAAATAATAATCTGGCAAGTGCAAGGTCCTGAATTTGATTCCTGGTACCAAAAATATAATAAAGTCTGTAGAGCTATGTTTGAAGTCTTACGATATTGACACATATGCCCCACAAAGAATTATAAACTTGCTCAAACTCTGTAAATTACCAATATTTAACCTGAAAATGTAATATTTTTATACTTCTGTTGTATGATTTATCCTATTATGTAATCTATATGAATGACAGTTTTTTAATCACTTTATTATATGTAAGAGTTATTTTTCAAGAGCTTATAATTAGTTCCTGTTTTTTTGTCCACTAACAAAATTATTATTTTTACTGCCTTATTCTTCCATACATATACAGATTATTATGGCATTAGCAGAGGATTTGCTGTGTTCTGCTGCTCAAAACAGTCGCCTTTCAGCTCAGCGCACACAAGCTGGATGGTTGTTGATTGCTGCTCTTATGACATTAGGTAACAATACTTCAGAAGGTTGACATAACTATGAAATACTTTGTTTTCAAGTAAAAAGATAATTATATATTATTTGTGGATATTAACTTTCACATGTATCAATTTAAATAGTCAAACAAATATTTTCCTCCTAGTAGTCACCTTAAAAAGACATTTACCACTGTACACCCTGTCATAAGCCTGTAGTCTCAGCTACTCAAGAAGCTAAGGCAGAAGGGTCACTCGAGTCTTGGAGTTTGAGACCAGCCTTGGCAGCATAGTGAGACTGTGTCTCAAAAAAAGAAAAATAAAGTTTACTTTATTGCTAAAAAAATGTTTTCAGATATTTCATTTGAATTTTATTTCTCTTCCAGATCAGTTTATGAGCCTTAAGTAGGGGGAATTAATTTACTCACTTTTCAGGAAAGACATACCTTGTTCATGGATAAGAAGAGTAAATATTGTGACAATGACCATTCTCCCAAAACTTGTTACACAGATTCAATGCAGTGCCAATGAAAATACCATTAACTTATCTCACAGATTTAGAGAAATCACTCCTAAAATTCATCTGAAACCAGAAGAGACGTAGAATAGCAAAGGCATTTCTAAACAGCAAATGCAAGGCAGGAGGCATCACAATCCCTGACTTGAAGTTATACTACAAAACTACTGTAATAAAATCAACATGGTACTAGAATAAAAACAGATCTGAAAACCAATGGAATAGATTAGAAGATACAGCCAAAACTACAAACACACTTAACCGCTTTATCTTTGATAAAGGGGCCAAACATGTTCCCTGGAACAACGACAGTCTCTTTAAAAAATGGTGCTGAAAAAACTGGTTCTCCATATGCCAAAAACTAAAACTAGACCCATGCCTATCACTATATACTAAATTAAAATCTAAATGGATCAAAGATCTGAATATTAAAACAGAAACACTAAATCTGTTGGAAGACAAACTAGGTAAAAATCTTGAAGACAGGGATGTAGGTTGAGAATTCACGAACAGGAATCAAACCACATGGGAAATACTTCCCAGAATCAATAACTGGGATCACGTCTTATTAAAAAGTTTCTGCACATCAAAAGAAATCTCCCACATAGTGAAAAGAAAACCCACAAACTAGGAAAAACAATCTTAGTGAACTGTTCCTCAGACAAAGTACTTCTGTCTAAAACATGGAGAATTTAAAAAAAAAAAATCAGACCCAAAATTCAAAGATGCAATCCAAAAATGGGCATCTGAGATGAATACACAATTCTCAGATGAAGAAATACAAATGGCAAATAAATACATGAAAAAATGTTCATCATCATTACTCACTAGAGAAATGCAAATTAAAACCACACTGAGATTCCATCTCACTCCTGAAAGAATGGCCAGGATCAAGAAAACTACCAACGACAAACGCTGGAGAGGCTGTAGGGAAAAAGGAACTCTCCTACACTGTTGGTGGGAGTGTAGACTGGTGTAGCCACTGTGGAGGTCAGTCTGGAGTTTCCTCAAAATGCTCGGATTGGAAGTCCCATTTTACCCAGCTATTCCACATATTCCCAGAAAAATTGAAAACGTCATACGCCAGTGATATATGTATACCTATGTTTATTAGCAGCACAATTTGTATTAGCCAGATCTTAGAAACAACCTTAGTGTCCATCAGCTGAGGAATGGATTAAAAAAGATGTGGTATTTTTATATAATGAAGTACTTCTCAGCTATAAAGAATGATCACACTGAGATATTTACAAATAAATGGATGCAGCTTGAGACCATACTCATAAGCGAAATAAATCAAATTCACATGTATAAATACTGAACAGTCTAACTAGTGTAAGAAGTGGTTAAGAGTACATAAGATTTTATGGGAATCGTGATTCACATTGCTTTGAAGCCTTATAATGTTTTCTTTCATTTGGAATGGTTTTATTCTGTTTTGTTTGATTTTATTAAGTGTGATGGTATGAACAGCTATTCTGAAGAAAACAAGACACTATAGCAGCCATTGCTGATTTAATATCATCTTGCTTCTGTTTCCATTGGTTCTATCATGTTATATCTTACTGGATTTTAATATGTGTGATACTATAAACAAATTTTTTGTGGAAAATGAGATAAGGTAGTAGCCATTGTTCATTTTCTGTTACTTGGTTCGGAATGCCCTGTAATACTTTCATTCTCTTGAATGGTTTTTGTTATGTTTGATACTATTGGATGTGAAGGTATGCTCAACTATTTCAAAGAAAGAGACATGGAAGCTACTGCCATCCATTTGTCTTGTTGGAAGTGCCGTTTTGCTTACATAGTTTTCTCTCTCTTAACAGGAATATCAAATCGAGTCTTTATTTTAACAGGGTCTGTGCTCTAGTACATGAGAGTTAGTACACAGAACCTATTAGACTAGACTAGAACCCAACAAGTAATGCATAGTAGCTTTACACACATGTTTTAATGATGGCCAAGGCTAAAAGCTTGCTATGAATGTTATAAGGTATGTGACTCAAGAATTATGTGTTTTAATAGTTGTAAAAAGGACAAGCGGAGAATATTTTATGACCTTATAAGAGTTACGTGAAACTTATCTACTGTTCACTTCATGGTTGCCTGCTCACTTTGGTTTTTTTTTTTTTTTTTTTTTCCTTTTTTTTCCTTTTTCCTTTTTTGTCGGTACCAGAGATCAAACTCATGACTGCCTGCTTGCAAGGCAGGCGCTTATGCCGCTGAGCTAAATCCCCAGCCCCGCCTGCTCTCTTTGTAAAGTATACTTATTTTCCTTGGCCCAAACTCTGCAGAATCTATTTCTTTTCTTGCATTTAATAATGCAAAACTTTGCTACCATTTTAAAAAATTAAAATTTAAAAACGATTATATGAGAATCAAATTTCTGAGTCTAGAAGCAAACTTTGCCTGTGGCCATCAGGTCCTGCAGAAAGATCAAATACATAATCAAGTGTATGACTTTTCTTTTTTTTTTTTTTTTTTAGAGTAAAAATATTTATTGAGAGAAAGAAAGTTTCTATCTGAGAAAGAGATGGGAGGGGTCCTGAGTGGTTTGCCCATGTATGACTTTTTAAGACTAAAATACTTTCTGACAGGAAATGTTGACCACTAGCATAGACCATTATTTTACAATATTATTGCTCTAATGTGGCAAGCTTTCCTTTGCTGTTTGGTGGGTGTTTCTGTACCTGCCATATTGATGAGGTTAGTGAATTACAGGGGAAATAAACTGCTTAATAAATACAGTATTTTATTGAAAGTTGTTGAAACCAATGTCATTCCATTTGTGGACTAATCACTATAGAAGATTTTTTTTCCTTTGGTCTTTTTCAGATAGAATCTTACTGTGCAGTTCAGGCTGGCCTTGAGCTCACTTTATATGCCAGGCTAGTCTTAAACTCGCAGAGATCATCTAGCCTCAACCTCCCAAGTGCTGAGATTATAGATATGCACAATCACACCTGGGTTAAAGATTTAAATTTTGATGTTTTAATTACATTTTCTAGGGCTTTATTCATTTTTTTAAATGTGTTTTTCTTTTCCTTTGTTATCTGTTTTTAGACTATAGTATATTGTAATCCTAGCAACTCTCAAAAGGGATCAATGAAGTTTTTAAGTATCATGAACTTCAAGATAGTTACTATTTCTTTTGAACTTCAAATTGTCTTATCTTTGATCACTGGGAACTTGGTTCACATGTGTTTTTTGTTTTTTTTTTTTTTTTTTTTTTTCTCTTTTCTTTTCTTGTCTTTTTTTTCCAGTACTGGGGTTTGAACTCATGACCTCGCACTTGTGCTGCTAAACTAAATCCCCAGCCCTCACATGTCCTTTTAACATGAACCTACATTCCTTAATAGATGTTTGATTTTATATGATAAGATATCCTGGTTATTATGTTTTTCATTAACTGCCTCAGGCCTGCTATCATCCATTTCTTCAAGAAGCTTTGATTCATTTTTGAAGGCAATTTTAGATAACAATCTGAATGTTTTTTTTTCCTTTTGGAAATCCATAAAAGTTACTATTATGCATATTGTTAACCTCTAAATAGTGGACTAAGGATTTTGGGTTTGCAAAGTCAATCAAACAATACAAGCTTTAGATTGTTTGTTTAGTTTAGTTGTTACCATTTCAGCCTGTGTTCCTGTGAATTAGCCAGTTGCTTACAGGAAGGTGGGGGGTGCAGTGTTCTTTTCTCTGGCTTATGGGGGTGGGCCTCCTTCCTGGTTCTCCCTTGGCCAGCAGGGCTGCCATGAATGCTTTATTAAATAGGATTTAAGTTTAATTTCTCTTCTGTATTTTTATTATTCCCTTCACAATTGATAATTTCATTATTTTAATGCATTCACTACTGTGTATCAACATAAACAAGTAAATCAAATGAAATTTCCTTTTATGTACACTACAACTGTTTGTACCCTTTATTTTGTTACACTTTGCAGTTTATATGATACCATGTAAAACAACTTGGGTTCACCTACATATATATGTCCTGTGTAATCTCTGCATGGCTCAGGAAGTATGTATTTGTATTGCCTTTAATAGATGCAGGATTATTTTTGGGTATGAAAAACTTGTGTATGTTTTAGCCTTGCAATTGCAATATACTCTTTTTTAGTCACTTAGTTAATATACCTCTGAAATGACATTATTTTAATGCCTCTTTAGGAATACATGGTACTGTCTACTATTAAGCTAGTGAGATATCTTAAGGAGGGTACAATGGCAAATACTATACATATGAAACTTCTCTCAATTATAGATACTTTCAACTACTACACGTTTATTTATTGGTCTGTGACTAGGTTTTGCTCTCATAATTTTCTGTTTCTGTAGTTCATCGTGTGGGAATGTGCATCTATATGTAGTCAACACACAAACCTTTTATAATCAGTTATCCTTCATTACGTGACATCTGTTTCCTTCTTTTATTCCAAGTCTAGTTTGTTTTTTGGGTGTTTTGTTTTGTTGCTGCTATTTTACCAAGAAAGCAATGAATAGGGTAGAGATGTAGATTGTTGGTAGTGCATTTGTCTAGAAGCATGAAACCCAGGATTCCATTCCTGGAAAAAATAGAGGACTGCAAATGTTACGTATGTTTTGCCTTTTCCTAAAGATCAAATTAGAAGAAAAATGGACCTGTTATTTTAGCACTCTGAGACTCTAATGAAAGAAAACTCTGACTTCATTCTAGCGTAGGCAACTCAGTGACACCCTGTCTCAAAATATAAAATTAAAAATGGTCAGTACAAAGGCCTTACACTCAAGCCCCAGTACCAAAAAAAGAAAGAAAAATGGGTACGTTTTTAATCTATTAAATTGCATACATTAAAAAATTGACTTGCAGTTGCTTTTTCATTTTGTTACTAGCCACACCTCTTCCTGTAGAAATAAGTAAAATATTTGAGTAATAATTACATGCCAAACATTTTATAAATGCTTACTATGAGCCAAACACCATCTGTATATAAACTTAAATAAGCCTTAGGACCTCTACCGTGAGGTAGATACTGTTATTATCTCCGTTTACACATGGGGAACAGAGGTACAAAAGAGTTGTTACTCTTTCAGGCTTACAAAATTAATAAATGCCCCAGATATTAATCTAAGCCATATCTTTTTAAGACCCAGTTTAGTTCTATGCTTTGTTTCTGTAGTACAGAAGGAAGATCAGCAATTAGCATTATGTGGGAATGAGAAAAAGGGAATACATGTTTATAGGAGAATTTTAAGGTAGCCTCACAGTATTACTTGTGAGTTTTAATTTTTATGTTTCTTTTTAGCTTTTTTCTCTTTCGAAATTGCTAATGTTATTACTTTACATTGCCTTTGATTACTGGGATTTTTTTGTTCCTGCTCAATTCACTAATGTTGCTCTGAAATATTTTACATCTGAGTCTTTTGAAAGGGAGATTGTTTTATTTCGGTGTGTTTTTTGACTTTTTGAGACAGAATCAAGTAATTCAGATTGGCTTTGAATTCACTGTGTAATCCACCCTGGCCTCAAACTGGTAACAGTCCTCCTATTTCAGCCTCCAAGTGCTGGTATTCTAAGCATATACCATCATGCCTGGCCATATCTGATTCTTGACCTATATGACTTGCTGTCAGAAGTTAACATTGGAGGCAATCGATGCACCTTAGGTAGTAGAGTGTATTATATGTGAGCCCGTAGATTCAATTAGTGTGTTATTTGCAATTGTATCTTCCATTAGAGTAGTATATCATAGATTTTCCAAAAACTTCAAAGGGCAGACTGTCATTTGGATCTGACAAATGCTTGGAGACAAATAGTGCAGTTGCTACCAGCTTTAAACTGAGTCTCAGTAGTAGTGGAAGAGTTTACACAGAACCTAGGGTTTATAATTTGTTCCTTGTTATTCCTCTGTGTCTCCAGTACCTACTCATAGTAATTCATTCAATAGGAGATTTGCTTAGAATCAGGAAAAAAAAAAAGAAACTATTGCAGTAGTAAAATGTTTTTGTTTATTTCTTTGGATGTTTTGTTGAGATGAAGTCTCAGTGTTTAGCCTAGGCTGGCTTCAAGTTTGAGATCTTCTTATCTCAGTCTTCTGAGTTCTTGGATTAAAGGCGTGTCTGGCTGAAATATGTTTAAGAGGGAAGTTCCTGTTTAATAACAGAATTTTAAACAATGATCACTTTGGGTTATTTCATTGTAACAAATTAAATAATTTTCAGGTCCTGCAGTTGTCAGTCATCACCTTGCTCGAGTTCTGCTGTTGTGGAAGTGTGTCTTTCCAGCATCTCCTAAAGATCTGGAAACAGAAAAGAACCGAGGAGATTCGTTTACATGGCAGGTAACCCTGGAAGGACGAGCTGGTGCACTCAGTGGTAGGTTCAGTTCAGTTTTTCATCCCCCTTTCTTTGGCTTTTTTGGTACCTATTGTCTTTACATGTATGTACTGTGTATTTCACCTATCTTGGGGAGGAGGAAATCTACCGCAAATGATTTTTGTAACTGAACATAGTTGATTGGTTGATGATAGTAGTTGCAGAATGAAATAATAAACAACACTTAAAGAGTTTTAATCTTTAAACTAAGGCATGATGCAATCCAGTAGAAAACTGTCAATCAGTCTCACTGTTTGAAAGTCCACTTTATATGCTTTAATTTTGTAATGTGAACTATTTCTAAGATAACAATATGTAATCTATTAACTAGTGATTTCCTACTGTTTATTTTTTCTGAAATTCTGTATAACGTTTTTTTTTCTTTTTCTCCTTAAATAATAAAAAAAAAAGAATGCTTTCTTTGTCTTAAATAAACCTCTATTCCTGTATTTGATAAATAGGATTCTATTTTAAATAGCAATAATGAAGCATAGTTTCCATTTACTATTACATCTGTGAAAGTTGTTTTTCACAGTATCGGTATATAGAGACTATTCGGAATATTCCACCATGAAACTTTAAGGTAGAGCGAGTTTCCTGTAAAAATTAAAAAGCATTGATTTTGGTTTTGTTTACTCACAACACTTTTGAAAAATCAACCAGGCATAGCATCTCATGCCTGTAATCCCAGCACTCAGGAAGCTGAGTCAAGATTACCATGAATTCAGGGACACCCTGGGCTCCATAATGAGTTTAAGGCCAGCCTTGGCATAGCAAGACTGTTTAAAAAAAAAAAAAAAAAAATCAATCTTGAAATTCATAACTAAAGTAATGCTAGATAAAAAGATCTTGGTTTCATAACAGTTTTCAATCTGAACATGCTAATTTGAGTTAATAAGATTCTGTAGAAATAATATAAAACTGACAAATTTTAAAGTCTTAATTTGTTTCTTAACCTTTGAGCTCAGAGGCTGAGTAAAATCCCAGGAAAGTGATCTTCTATTAGATTAGTTATTGATCCCTTTTAGTAGTCCTAGGAAGGTTTTTTTTTTTTCATTCTTTGTTTTTTAAAATTTTTTGTTGTTTTTCTTTTAATCATTAGTGATAGAAGGCCTATCTTCCCTTTTATACTAGACTTTCTAGAATATTTTTATTTTGACATACCTCTTTATTTTCTAATAAAAAATGTAAATGCTATATGTAATAAATGCTCTTTTCCTGGTTGATTACAGTATCCTCTATAACAGTATGGTTTTTTTTTTTTTCTTCTTCAGCTATCAAGAGCTTTGTTTCCCACTGTGGTGATCTGCTTTCTGAAGAAGTAATTCAACATCTTCTTCCACCACTTCCTTCTGCTGTGGATTTGTTAACTCAGTAAGGATTACCTATTTTGATTGATAAAATTTTGTAAGAGCAGTTACTTTATTATCCTTTGAGCAAGTGTCTGTGATTGGTTAATTTTCTGTTGGCAAAGGCAGTCATTTAGTTACTTTCAGACTGACCATCACATTACTTACTGGCTTGATCTGATATCATCCAACTTTTGGCTCTTCCTTAGAGTCAAAATAACCACAATAGGTAAATGTTTTGAATTGATTCAGGACATCAAAGCAGCCATGATAGTGCAACTACAGAGAATTTCCACAACTGCTTCAGAAAGTGGTAAGAATAATGGGATCAGTGTGTTCCAGCAAGGTCAAATGTTTTGAGGGTACTAGTAGCAATGTGAAAAATTGTGAACATTCACCATACTTTTCAGTCATCCTTATAAACAGAGCAAAGGCTATATATAAATGCTCTTAGATAGTAAATATTTAGAGCCTTTGTAGGCTGTAGGGTTTATGCTGCAATTGCTAAACTCTCTCATTGTAGCTCAGAAATAGACATAGCTGCTGAATGGGTCCTGTGAGCATTAACACTAGACCCATCTTTAATGTATTTCTCTTTTAGGTTGTCATTCTTTTTTAAATTTTAAACAGGGAAAAACAAAACAAAACCAAAAAAAAAAGGGGGGGGGGAACAAGACAATGACAGAAAACCCAAAACAAGCTGGTAGGAACTTAAAGTTTATTATTTGGCATGGGTATTTTCAAAAGAGTTACTCAGATTACCAGATAAAGTCATGCAAAATTGATCTAATCCTATGAGTGTTAACTGTTTTGCTCCAGGAACTAATAGAATTAGTAATAGTCATCTTAACTGTCTTAAATGTGTATATACAAATTTTACATCTTTTTTTCTTTTTCCTTCCTTCTTTTCTCAGAACTTTTCTCTGAGTTATTTTTCCCTTGTAAGCAGTTTCTTACCCTTTTACAATCTTTATTGAAGATTTTGGATCTTATTTACTCTTCCAGTTTTTTAAACTAGGAAGACAATAAGGTATTCTTTTGCCATTCGTTAAATGCTAAAATCTTCTAGTTTTTTGTTAAACAGGCCTTCTTTATTTAAATGTCAAGTGTATCTTTTACCTTTTTTTAGTTTATACTTTAGTCTTTTGGTTTTAAAAGCTTTTCTGAAAAGTTTTATTTTCTTACATTTCTTCCTGAAATGTTTCAAGTTTATCTTTGATATTTAAGTCTTTAATACCTCTGGAACTGATTTTTTTCCTTGGAATGAGGGAGAGATTTGTTGTAGTCTGTGCTGCCACAGCAAAAAGCCTCAGACTAAGTGATTTATAAAGATCAGCATTTATTTCTCACAGTTCTGAAAGCTAGGAGGCCAAGATCAAGATGCTGCATCTTGGTGTATGGTGAGAGTATGGTCTCTGCTTCCAAGAAGGCACTTCTTTAGTGCAACCTCTGGAGAGAAGAGATGCTCTACTTGTCTACATGGCAGAAAGAACAGAGGACAAGAATGACCCAACCTTCCCCTATCAAACCTTTTGTAAAGACATTAATCTCTTTGTTGCAATTATTAAATGTTTGTGGTATGTATAATAATAATGTTTATTGTTTCTATAGTTGGTCTGATATCCAGCCACCGTGCTAAATTTGCCTGATAAACATAAATTCTCCTGGATTTTTTTTTATAGTACCTCATTCATTCATTGTCTCTCTCTCCTGCCTCCTTCCCTCTTTACCTCCTTCTCTTCGTCTCCCTCCTTCTCCCCCGCCCCCCATCTCCCTCCTTGCCTCTCTCCCCTTATGTTTTAGCTAGGTAACTATCTTTAAAACTGAATAGAAGCTGGTGGCAGTGGCGTATGCCTATATTGTCCTACCTACTCAGTAGGCTATGACAGGAGGATCACTTGAAGCTAGTTCAAGACCCATGTGGTCAATGTAGTTGAGACCCCATATTTTAAAAAAGAGAGAAGTGGTGAAAGGGGAAAGGAGATACTTCTTACGTTTCACTAAGAATGATGTTTCCTAAACACTTTAGTAGATTATTAGGCTAAGGAAATAATCTTATGTTTACTATGTTTTTTGGGTTTTTTTATCATGAATAGATTTTGATTTTTATGAAATAGTTCAACCCAATAAACTTTAATGGGAGAAAGTCTTTTGATCAAATTTTTAATTGGTTGCATTCATTGAATAAACTCAGCTTGGAAAAATAACTTTTATATATTTCAGAGATTTCTACATAAATAGAGTAATGGGATAATCCTAAAATTTTCTTGCTTTGTCTTCATAAATGTTTAGTCAATTATATTATTATCATTAGAGTAAAATGAATAAGTATTTCATGAAGTTCTGTGAGACTGTTTGTGTAAGATTGGAGTTACTGGACCGGAGATGTAGCTCAGTGGTGCAAAAAGATTGGAGTTGCAAGGGTAGCCATTCTGTTTGCAGAAAATGTGAACTTGAAATCTAAAATGATTAAAAGAAATAAAAGTCACTACATATTCGTTAGTGGAAAGCTTCAAGAAGAACTAACAACTATATATATGCATCAAATGCAGGAGCACCCAAGCATATAAAGATGAAAACTAATGGACATGAAAAACCAAATACACAAGAACACAATTGTAATAGGAGACCTTAACACCCCACTGTCACAAAGAGATAGATCAACTAGACAAAAAGTCAGCAAAGAAATAGAATTAAATCATACCTGTGAGCAAATGGACTTAGTAGACATCTACAGAGTGTTCCAACCACATCAGAATATATATATTATTCTCAGCTGCACATAGAACATTCTCCAAAATAGACTATATATTAACCCACAAAACATCCTTAAGTAAATGCAAAGGGAGTGAAATTATCCCATGCATAATATCTGATCATAGTGCACTGAAATTGAAAATTAATGGCAAAATAAATTGCAAAACATGTATAATTACATGGAAATTAACAACCTTCTGAACAACCAGTGCACTACAGGTGAAATTAAAGAAATAAAGCAGTGCTTGCAATCAGTGAAAATGCGATACAACATACCATAACCGTGGGACGAAATGAAAGTGGTCCTAGGTGGGAAATATATAGCAATAAATTGTCACATCAAGAATACAGAACAAGCAAAATTAAACAACCTGATGCTACATCTCAAGATTCTAGAAAAGAAAGCAAGTCAAACCCAAAGCTCAGAGAGAGGAAATTGTAAAGATCAGACCAGAAATTAATGCAATTCAAACTAAAGAAGCAATACAAAGAATCAGTGAATCAAAGAGCTGGAAAATAAAATTGATAAACATCTAGCCAACCTTATCAAGAAAAAAAAACCCTCAAATTCACGCAGTAAGGACTGTCAAGAGAGAAATCATTACAGATCCCATGGAAATTCAAAAGATCATGAATACCTACTTTGAAAATCTTTATTTACTTAGAGTAGAAAACAGAGGAAATGGACAGATTTCTAGAAACATATGATCTACCAAAGCTCAATCAATAAGATATAATAATTTTGAATAACTCAATATCAACTATTGAAATTGAAAATGTGATTAAAAACTTACCAACAAAGGAAAGCCCAGGCAGGGCCTGATGGAGTCACAGCTGAATTTGACGCCAATACTTAAACTCGAGGCAAGTATTACTCTGATACCAAAACCAGAGAAAGACCCAACTAAAACAGGACTATAAGCCAGTCTCACTAATGAACATTGATGCAAAGATTCTCAATAAAATACTGGCAGCTAGAATGCAGCAAATCATCAAGAAAATTATACACCATGAACCAGTGGCACTTTTTTCCAGGAATGCAGGGATGATTTAATATACGCAAATCAATAAATGTAATACACCACATCAATACAGCCAAAACCAAAAACCACATGATCATTTCAATAGATGCAGAAAAAGCTTTTGATAAAGTCCAACACTTGTTCATGATAAAAACCCTACAGAAACTCAGAATAGATGGTATCTACCTCAATTTCATAAAAGGCCATCTCTGACAAACCAGCAGCCAACATACTAAATGGACAGAAACTGAAAGCCTTTACTCTGAAATCAGGAACAAGACAAGGATGTCCACTATCTCCACTCCTATTTAATATAGTTCTGGAAATATTAGAGCAATCAGACAAGAGAGAGAAATAAAAGGAATAAAGATAGGAAAGGAAGAAGTAAAATTATCATTATTTGCAGATGATGTGACACTTTATATAGAAGGCCCAAAAATCTCCATTAAAGGATGACTAGAGGTAATAAATTAAGCAGCATAGCCCAATACAAAGGCAGTGCTCAAAAATCAATAGCATTCCTGTACACAAACAGAAAACTCACTGAGAGAGAAATTATGGAAATACCGCCTTTCACAATAGCAGCTAAAAAAATGAACTACCTGGGAATCAGCCTAACCAAGAATGTAAAAGACCTTTATGCTGAAAATTATACTACTCTTAAAAAGGAGATTGAAGAGTGTATTAGAAAGTGGAAGAATATTCCTTGCTCTTGGTTAGGAAGAGCCAACATTGTGAAAATGGCCATATGCCCAAAACTGTTATACAGATTTAATGCAATCCCAATCAAAATACCACTAACATACCTTACAGATCTAGAGAAAACACTGCCTAAAGTTCATTTGGAAACAGAAGAAACCCAGAATAGCAAAGGCTATTCTGGACATTAAAGGCAAAGCAGGAGGCATCTCAATTCCTGACTTAAAATTATAGTACAAAGCCACAGTGATAAAATCAGCATGGTGCTGGCAAAGAAATAGACCTGAGGATCAATGGAACAGATTAGAAAAAACACAACTACAAAGACACTCAGCCACCTGATAACTTGACAAAGGGGCTAGACACGTTCACTAGAAAAAGGATAACCTCTTTAATAAATGGTGTTGGAAAAATTGGCTTTCCACGTGCCAAAGACTGAAACCAGTCCTAGGCCTATCATCATGCACTAAACTAAAGTCAAAATGGGTCAAAGATCTAAATATTAAAACCAAAACATTAAATACAGTGGAAGATAAGATAGGTAGAAAACTTGGAGATATACGGGTATGTAGAGAATTCATGAACAAAACACAAACTGCATGGGAAATATTTCAAAGAATCAACAGCTGGGATCTCATATTATTAAAAACGTTTCTGCACTTGAAACGAAATCACCAACAGAGTGAAAAGAAAACCCACAGAATGGGAAAGAGTTTTAGCCAGCAGTCCCTCAGACAAAGGACTTGTATCCAGAGTATATAAAGAATTGGAAAACATCAAGCCCCCCAAGTTCAAAGACCCTCTCCAAAATTGAGCATCTGAGATGCGCACAGATGAAGATATACAAATGGCAAATGTATGAAGAAATGTTCACCATCACTGGTCATTTGAGATATGCAAGTTAAAACAGCACTGAGATTTCATCTCACTCTGGAAAGAATGACTGCCTTCAAGAAATCAGCTAATAGTAAATGTTGACGAGACTGTGGGGAAAAAGGAACACTTCTCCATTGTTGGTGGGAGTGTAGACTGGCGCAGCCACTGTGCAAATCAGTATGGAGACTCCTTAACAAAGTAGGATTCATTCATTCAACCCAGCTATTCCCCTCCTGGGTATTTCCCCCACCAAAATTGAAAAGATTATGCCACAGTGATAATGTGCACCCATGTTTATAGCAGCATAATTTGTAATAGCTAAATCTTAGAAACTACCAAAGTGCCCATCAACTGCAGAGTGGATGAAAAACGTGTATTTTTTATGCAATGGAATATTATGCAGCTATAAAAAGGATGATCTTGAGGCCTTTATAGGTAAATGGAGGCAACTTTAAAGTATCCTCATAAGTGAAATAAGTCTCACAATTGTAAATATCAAATTGTAAAAAAAAATAATAAAAACTGAAAGTAATAAAATTCAAAATACATAATAGATATACAAAAATGGAAGGGAAGGAAAGTGCTCTATAGGATAAAACCATATGGATGTTTTAAGTTTGTAAGATAGATGACCATATTCTAAGTTTCCATTAGATCATTGAACACAATGATTTGCACTGTCACCGTTTGTGTGTCCACTTTTTATGCTTTGATTTTGTAACTTGAACAACTATTTCTAAGAGGATAATATGTAACTTATCAACTAGTAATTTCTTAGTGTTAATATTTTTCTTTGAAATTCTGTATTCTACCCTTTTTCTGTTTTGTCTTGTTTTTCTTTTTTTCTTTAAATTAAAAGAAGGAGAAAATGCCCTAGGAATACAAAGCAAACTGGTGTTAATAGATTTGGGAATTGAAAAAGGTCACTGGAAAGTTAAGGTACAGCTAATACATGGAGGGTTCCTAATGCCTGAATTAAACCTACTAATTCGTGGCTGGGGATTTAGCTCAGCGGCATAAGCGCCTGCCTTGAAAGCAGGCAGTTGTGAGTTTGATCCCTGGTACCGATAAAAAGGAAAAAGACAAAACAAAACAAAAAAAATCCTACTAATTCTGTTCAGCTAACAGTAAGTACTAGTAGAGACTCAAGAGGATAAGAGAAAGGATGGGTGTGGTGGTGCACACCTGTAACTCCAGCATTTGAGGGGTTGAGGCAGAAGGATTACTGTGTGTGTGAGACCAGTCTAGGCTACAAAATGAGTTCAAGGCCAACCTGAACTACATAGTGAGATCCTTTCTCTCTCTCTTTTTTTTTTTTTACTTTATTTGTTAATATTAAGAAGAAAAGGTAAAACAAATTTTCACAAGATAATGAAAAAGTAACAATTGTTGATAAATTACACATCATTATCTTTAGTCACTCAAGTACAAAATATGGGCATAAAAATTTCTTCAATCAATATTTGCACAACCTTTCCTATTCAGTGAACTAAGTGACACTAATGGTATAACTAACTTGCATTTTTTTCTTTTCCCTTCTATCCTTTCTCTTTTCCCCTATCTTAGTTTCTTCTTTTTATTGAACAGTTTCCTCCCATTTCACAGTGACTATTGTATATTTTGAACCTTATGGTTTCACATATGTCACTGTGGTGTGATGTTTTTCAATCCTTCTGGGCAGATACACAGTAGGGGAATACCTGGATTGAGTGGGACCTCTAATCCTAATTTTTTGAGGATTCTCCACACTGATTTCCACAGTGTTGGTACTAGCCTATTCTCTAACCAACAGTTGTAAAGGGTTTCTTTTTCCCTACAGATCCAGCAGCATTTTTTATTGGTTGATATTTTTTTAATTAAATAATTTTTTAATGAATAAGGGAGAGGATGAGATAAAAGGGGGCATAACAACATAACAATACAGGTTAAAGCATGACACTTTCAGCAACCTAGTGCTTCACCACCAAATAACCCAACTTAATAGTAGTTACCATAGTGTCTTTTTCTTTGAAATATTTGACTATAACTTCATATGCTATAGCATCAAACATATCAAGACTGTGTAACACCATTCAAGTGGATGAAAGCATTGTAGAGTATTTAGAACCAGCTAACAGAAAAAATGATCAATGGTTTCAATATTATCTCTTTGCCTATGACAATTTTTGTTTATACTACCACATACGATAAAATCCAGCAAGTTACAACATGATAAAATCAATGGAGACAGAAGAACCATAGTTTGGTGCGGCTTTAAGACAAGATGGTATTAAATCGGCACTAGCTGTTATTATGTCTTATTTTCTTCAAAGTAGCTGTTCATTGCAAAATGAGTTCAAGGCCAACCTGAACTACATAGTGAGATCCTTTCTCAAAAAAGACAAAAAAAAAAAAAAAAAAAAAAAAAAGATAAGAGAATACCAGAAACTGTACTTGATATCAAATATGTAACTTCTGAAATGAATATCTGGCTAACAAGTAATCAAATAGGATGAAGGGAATGGGCTGTTAAATTGGGACACCAAGATTTAGGGACATGGGGAAGTCTTACGTGGGAATATGTCAATACACTTCAGCTAGACAGCTCCACTTTGTTCTGTTTCTCAAAGCAGCTGTTTCTTCCCCTTGTTTGAACCAAGTCTATTATGGGCTCTCAGAGCCTCCTATGCTTTTTCTTGTTGAGCAAGTCAGTGAGTGAATGAATGAAATACTACTTCCGTAAAGCCAGTTTCATCACAGTTGCAAACTTAAGAAGACTAAAAACCATATTTCTTTGCCATTGTTTCAAAGTAATTGATACAGTTTTCAGCAGTCCTTTTATCTGCACTGGCTGCTTTCTGCCCACTTACACTGTGAGCCCAGTTCTTGCTTTGAAATTATGAAACCAGTCCTTAATGACGTGAAATGTTTCATCATTATCACTTGATGGATTATCCTTTACAAGGTCAACATTTGTAGCTCTGGCTTTTCACAAATTATAGACTCAGGCTATACCCTGCCATCAGGTCCTGGAATTAGTTGAGAATTTTTTTATTATTGCCTTCAGTCTTATTGCTTAATGGGTTTTTACATCTTCTTAGTTCTGTTTTGGTGATTTGTGTGTCTCAAGGATGTATAGCTAATGATGTGTCGATTTGTTCAATATTTGTACATTGTCATATAGCCCACATACTTAAAGTACACTATTTCTTTTAAGGCTTTCTTCAATACTAAAGTCATATGGAAATCCCTTGAAAACACCATCAGTAATTTATAGACAAAGACTTTATGAACTATTGATTTTATTACCTCCCGAAACATATAAAGGTATGTGCTTTAAACCAAAATATTTTATTGTTTGTAGCTGTTCTGTGGTTGCTTATGAAATACTTGAATGAATGAATGAATTATGGCATTTATTTATTTCAGGTTTTGTGTGTGTGTGTGTGTGTGTGTGTTTATTTGTGGTTTTTTTTTGAGACAGCCTTACTGTAGTGCAGGCTAACCTTGAACTCATGGTGATCCTTGTGCCTCAGCCTCCTAAGTACTGAGATTACAGGTCTGTGCTACCATGTCCAGCCATAACATTATTTTACCACCTTTAGCAGATTTAGGCAATCAAGTCTTCTGTGTTTAGAATTTTTATAGTAAGTAAAATATATTTTTGTATAACCCATTTCTTTATAGCTTGCTTTCTTCTGAGAAAAAAGTCCCTAATTCTATTTTGTGAAGGAGAATGAGTCACAATCACTGATCTTGATTTTACTCTAGCATTTATACAGAACATATAATATAAATCTGTTACAAATTTGAGCTGGATATGGTAGTGCATGCTTATAATTCTGGCACTTGGGAGGCTGAGGCAAGAGGATCACCGTGAAGTAAAGGTCACCCTGTTTTACATAGACGCCGTCCCTCCCCCCAAAAACCCACAAATTTGGCTAGTCCCAGTTTTCTTCTGGAGTGGTTATTTACAGTAATCATTCCTTTCTATTACTCTGTTTGTAACTCTGGCAAAAAAAAATGTTTAATATTGCTTGGTGGTGCATGCCTCAGGAGGCAGAGGCAGGAGGATTGCTCTGAGTTCAAGGCCAGCCTGAGCTGAATAATGGGACCTTGTCTCAAAAAATAAAAATTGAAATTAATTTTTAAAATTTGAAAAATAAAAACTGATACAGAATTTCAAAACAAGGTATTAGGAGATTAATAATGGTTAATACATTGTATAGCATTATCTTTTTATTTTAAAGAGAAAAAGGAAAAAACAAAAATTGAGATGCAAACAAAAAACAACTAAAGCAAAACAGCAGCAGCAACAATAGCTATATAGGTTTTCAAAACAAGATTATAGGAATTTGACAGTGGTTGGTATATTACGTATTATTATCTCAAAATAGTTGCTCAAGTTATCAGCTACAGGAATAAAACAAAACAGTAAAACAGAACCAAACATTGAATTTCAAAAACAAGACAGAAGGAAATCCCCCACAGCTGCTGTAATGCTGTTGTTATCCTCCAAATAGATGCTCAGACTCCAGCTGTGTATTAATAGTAGTTACTCACATTACAAGATAAAGACATGAGAAATGGATCAAATAATGTAAGCACAAACTGTTCTCTTTGATGAATAGATTAGTAGCAGTTCTATCCTATATATGTATATACATACAATTTTTTCAACACGTTTATTCTTTTCTCTTTTCTCCTTTACCCCATTTCAGTTCTTTACTTTTGAGCAATTTCTTCCCTTTTCACTTTCTCTATATCTGTTATACATTTTTATCTTGTTTACTCTTAGTTTTTTACACTAGGGAGACAATATGATGTTTATACATGCGTGTCTGATTTATTTCGCCTATTATGGTCTCAAGTTGTATCCATTTAACTATAAAAGCCTTCAATTTATCCTTCTTTATAGCTGAGTAATATTTCATTATATAAAAATACTTTTCTTTTGTACCAGGAATCAAACTCATGACCTTGCATTTGTACCATTGAGCTACATCCCTGACCCACTGTGTTTACTTTAATATAAATTTGTATACTGTGATGGAACATAGTAGCCAGAACTTTACTATTGAAATACTGACATTTTGAGTGAATAACTCATAGTATAGTAACTTAGAAATCTTTTAACATACAAAGAAATATGCTCATCTTTAAATTTGCTCATCTAATTAATTTGGAACATGAGACTAACCGAAGTTTAAAGTTCTGATCATAGTAAGTTACTCCAACATATTGTCAAAAAGTTATCTTACAAAAAGTTATATAAAAATATTTCTTTTGTTATGTGAAAATATTTCAGAACTGAAAGAAGGGAGAAAAAAAAGCTTAAATCCGATAATCCTGGCCAGCTAGTGGAATACTGAGGGCACAAATCAAACTGCCACGTCGTATTCTCTGAGTCAGAGCTTTAACTTGTTAACTGTAAGCTTCAGAAATGTATCTGGGAAAAAAAATCACTGAAAAAAACCAAAGAATTGAAATAACTTTTCTCTATTGTTACCCAACAGATACAGAGTTTTGTCTCATGAGTCTTAAAATTGAGCTCTTTTTATTTGCTCTTAGTTTTAGTGTGGATATCCTTTCAAATATTTTAATACTTTTTACTGAAAATAGCTCCTTACTACTACTAGAAAGCTAATACTAGAAGAATTACCATGACAAAAGTATATTTTTATTTCAAAATCTAATCATTAAGGACTTTGTCCAGGGGCAGTTAATAGGTAGCCAGTGAATGACTCTGTTCCAGTTTCCTCATCCATAAAACACCAGTGTTAACCTACCCTATGCATTTGGTGTACCAAGCTTTTAGGACCTTTTCTGACACACACTAAGTCTTAGGTCAGTATATGTTGTTATTAGTGTTACTGCTATTAATGATTAAAAAAAAAAGAATGACGGGCACTGTGGCTTGTGCTTGTGTAAGGCTTGAGGCGGCAGATCGTTTGAGGTAAGCCTGGGGCAACATAGTAAGACCCCTTCTCCAAAACAAGAAAGAAAGAAAGAGAAGCGGGGAGGGATTCAGCCTCGGAACTTTTCTTATGACTTGTAATAGTAGACACCCACCCTAAAGCTATTGCTCAAAGAAATATTGTTCAAAGGTGAGCATTTCTCTAAAATTATTTTTACTATTCCTGTAGTATACTTAAATTAAAAACTAGCAGAAGCCAAATTTAATCTCTCATTTTCTATTGGAAATTCATCGGATATTAGGATAAAAAGATTAGGAGATGATAATTTAGGTCAGTGTGATAAATGGGGCAATAAGCATCTGAACACAATATGGCCTATAAACTACTTTTCCCCAAAATTAAAAAAAATAAAGGAAATGAACTATTAGTTTATTAGAAAAAAAGAAAGAGAAACCAATTAAGCTACTGGACTCTTCAAGACTGTAGAAAGTTCTACAGAATAAATAGCCTTGTTTCTTCATTACAAGGAAGAAAAATATGTAGAAGTATATTGAAAGAGTTAAATATATCAACTAGTTGCAATATATAGGTAATTCTTAGCTCTAGAAATAAGCAAGAAACAGGCATTTTTGATACAATTGGAATACTGAAGTGATATTCAACATTTAGTGAGTTTTTTTAAACAAGTGATTGTGATAGAGATATTAAAAATATACCATCCTTAACTTTAATGAGAAATTATTTATGGATAAAATTATATGCTTCCCGGGATTGTTTCTAAATAATATGAAGGATGGTGAGAATAAGTAAGGATATAAGGTTTCTCACATTAAAAATTGTCTAGTTAGGAATTTTTTTCAGTACATACTTCTTAATTTTATTTAGTTGCTTATTCATTTACAGAGACAGGGCCCTGTTGTGTACCCTAGACTGGCCTCAAACTCGAACCACTTGCTTCAGCTTCCCACTGTGCTGGGATCACAGGCATGGACCACCATAAATGTGTGCTTTTTTAAAACCAATTTAACTCATTGTGGGATTTTGGTAAACTCCGTGGCTTGTGATCTGCCTCAGCCCTCTGAATAGATAGGACTAATAAATTGTGTGTGAAGGGGTTACAGAGAAAGAGATTGATTCCGGAGAAGAACCAAGGGCCTCTGCACTGAGCTACATCATTAAACCTTTTGTTTATTTTTTATTTTGAGACAGTGTCTTAATGCTTCCTAGTCTGTGCCTGAACTTTCAGTATTCCTGTCTGAGCCTCTCAGAATGCTAGAATTAGAAGCATGTAGTTCTATACGTGCCTTTTGAAAAATACAGGAAAAGAACACCTAAAGCACAGGAGAAGTATTAGATTCTTCAAACAATTTTTGTAGTTAATGGTGTTTTGTTTTATTTTGTTAATTTGTTTATTTTGGGGGCTCGGGGTTTAGCTCAGTGGCGTAAGTGCCTTCTTGGCAAATGCGAGGTCGTGAGTTCAATCTCCGGCACAAAAAAAATTTTTTTAAATTTATTTTGGTACCAGTATTCAAACTCAGGACCTTGCACTTGCCAGGCAAGGCTGGCTGCTGAGCCTTATCCCTGGCCCCTGTTGTTTTATTTTAAATGAAGATAAATGTACTCAATGTCATAAAATATATTCTTTGAAATATCAGTATTCATTCTTAGTCTTGTGAGCAGCAGCCATTCATAGTTGAACTATGCATTTATAAGGTGTTTTTTTAGAATGAGAAATAAATCTTTGGCATGAAATATTAAGGTTGGCCAATGCATGCATTAAAATTCACCCAGAATCCTCTATCCACCAGTACTGGGGATCGAACCCAGAGTAGAGCTAGTATCTCCAGCCTTTTTTTTTTTTTTTTTTGAAGCAGGGTCTAAGTTTCCAAGGTGGCCCTACATCAGCTTCAGCTTCCCTAAATCTGGGATTGCAGGCATACCTGGGCTTTTCTAGTCTCATGTTCTCACCAATCAACTGCTAGTACTAAATTATAATCTTTTTGTCTGACTCAACAGGAAACCTCTATGCTATCCTCAGAGAGCTGGCTGCTGACTTGACTGCCCCTGATATCCAGCTGGCAGCATCTACATTTTTGCTTCCACCCCTTTGTCATCAGGATGATCTTTTAATGTTAAGTCCTTTGCTACAAGAGACTGACCACAGATTTATTGAAGAACAGGTATGGCTATTTTTAAATAACTCAGACTCAGTCTTTTAAACAGTAATTTTTAAAATGTAATATACCCATTTTTTCCTTTTAGCTCCTGCTTGATAATGGGGTTTATTGTGGAAGTCTTGAATATGACCCTTACTCCATTTATGAGAAGAATATGGAGGGAGATTCTGGCCCTAAGCCCCTGCCTCCAACACTGTCAGTTATTAGCTCTGCAGCCAAACTCTTTGGATTTGTCTGTGCCCATGTGGGAGAAACTCAGAGGTAAATCTCTTCAATGGTTTACTTATCCTTACATATTAATATATAATTGATTCAGTGAATGCTTTTACTGCAGAGCTCATAGATGAGAAGAATGTTAATCAGAAGATCTTAATAACATAAAGAATTTCTCATAAATGACAGGTAAAGATAATATAAAGGTTCATGTCTATTGGCAATAATGAATAAAAAAATATTAAATGACTCAAAGCACTGCATACTACTCTGTATAGAGTACTGTCCCAGCCATTAGATTATTATCTAGGTGAAAATGTAAATTAAGAGATCAGTAATGATAATATTATTTGTGAATAATTGTTACAAAGAAAAGCTTTTTCTTTTTTTCTTTTTTTTTTTTTTTTCAGTTAGACTAGGTTTCCCACACTTTCTTACATTGGAAATTTTATGCACCCATTACAAGTTCAAGTATTGGTCTTCATTTGGTTGGCTTTCAAAACACTGATTCTGTCAGTACACTTAAAATGAACTTTGGGCCACAAAAACAAAAGTGAGATGATGGATATGTTGATAATTTGGTTTTGAAAATTGTTTCACAGTAAAACACTGTGTACCCTACATGGTTTTATTTGCCAGGTATGCCCCCAATAAAACTAGCAAAAAATTCAAACGTCCTATTCCCTGTGATTAAGGCACTTATATATTGCAAATGTCCTACTTTTTAAAAAGAGAAGAAAAGAAACCAAAAATAATGCTATGAAAAAATTTCTCTTATGTTATAATAAGAAAATTAAAAATATAGGATACTTCTCCCAAAAAAGAATTTTGATTTTCAAAACCAAAGACTGAAACCATGATGATGGTGGCACATGCCTGTGATTCTGACACTTGGGAGGCTGAGGCAAGAGGGTTGCTGCTCGTTCAAGGCCAACCTAGGGTTACATAGTGAAACCCTGTCTCAAAAAAAAGATAATAATTTTGTCACTGAGAATGGTAGTTTCTTCATTGATAATAGGTGACAAATTATTACAGTCTTCACACATTTATATTCTCTCCCTCATTCTTTTCCCCTCTCTCAGGGTCAGGGATATACCTCAGCAGCATAAGCTGCCTGCCTGGCAAGCACAAGGTCCTGATTTTGATTCCCTGTACCAAAAAACAATTCTCTTTTCCTCTTTCTTTTCATTTCTTTCTTTCCTTCTTTTCCTTTCTCTGCCTCCGTCTGTCTTTCCCTCCCTTTCTCCCATGCCGGGCCAGTAGTACATTTCCCTGTATCATTTCATCTAGTTTTGTCTCTCTGAGGAGATCGATTCAATTGAGAATTTACCTTGGTCTCGTTTTAAAGACTTACATATTTTAGTCTCATTAGCAATATATTTCTGAAAAAAGTCTTGGAATAGTTTACTTTCAGTTCATGAAAAAGTGAATGAAAATTTGTTGAATTTTTTTAGCTTCAGATTTTTTTTCAAATCCATTTTATTAAATGATAAAAAGAAAGAAAAAATGCTACAAAATTTCAAAGCGTATCAGTCGAGGCAACAATGGTATATACATTGTTGGCTTCAGTTTCAAAAGAATGTTTTGTTTTGTTGTCTTTTTTTCATTTTTATCGGTACCGGGGATCGAACTCACAACTGCCTGCTTGCAAGGCAGGTATTTATGCTGTTGAGCTAAATCCCCAGCCCCTAAAAGAATGGTTTTTCCAAATTTTTTATAGTTTATAATTCTGTGTATATAGTATGAATACAAAGTTATAGTCTGATGATATTTAAAACAATATGTAACCAAATTATAAATGAATAAAAGATAAGAAGAAAATCACAGATGTATAGAATATTCAGGGAAAGGTTCATGGAGAAGATGAGGTTTGAATTAGTGTCTGCTATTTTATAAGGCATACCATTAAAATAATTTAGAGTAATACAGCAATAATTAACTGGATGAAACAGGACTGGCCTTATAGTCAAAGGATTTAAATTGAACATGTTCATAAGTAGCTCCACTGTTCTATAGGCCTGAGATAAAAGCAAAAAAGAAAAACAGTGTACTTCTTACAACCTTTGCTTTTAAAAATAATGATTTTATTATTCTCTTAGAGAAGCTTTTCAGATTTACTGCCCAGTCATGGTTTCAAGCAGATGCTTTCTTCATTAGGCATGGTAGCATACAGATATAATCCCAGCTACAGATTTGAGACCAGCCTGGGCAATTTAGTAAAATGCTAGCTCAATAAAATTGATAGTATATGCCTATAGTCTCGGCACTCTGGAGGCTGACACAGGAGGATCACTGTAAGTTCAAGGTCATCCTGGGCTACATAAGAGAGTTCAAGATCAGCACTACATAGCAAGATCCTATCTCAAGAAAACTTTAAAAATTGATTAATTAATGTGATTAAATTGAATCAAGTGTAGTGGTGTACACCTGTCATCCCAGTACTTAGGAGGCTGAGGCTGGAGGATTGCTGGAAGTTTGAGGCCAGCCTAGGCTACATAGTCCAGGCCACCCTGAACTATATAGTGATACCATGTCTCAAAACAAAAAAAAAAAAAAAAAAATTGAAAAAAGTCTGAAATTATAGCTTAGCAGTAGCACACTTGCCCAGGATGTGCAAGGCCCAAGTTCAGTCCCCAGTTTGACAAAATATTGTGTGGGGGAGGGGGAGGGGTTTTTTCCTATTACTTAAGTTTAATAAACTTTAAAATGTGCTCATAATTTCCTACCATAATTAAGATAATAATGATAAAATGATGTTCAAAGAAGAGGAAGTTTTATTTTCATAAAAATATTGTTGAGGCTTAGTAAAAGCAAAATCTGTTTTTCTGTTTGGATTCTGGCTGAATAAAAGTAGTGGTCAGGCTGAGTGTGGTAGCATATGCCTGTAACCTCAGCACTCAGGAGCCAGAGGCGGGAGGGTAACTGCTCAAGGCCAGCCCGGGCTATGTAAGTGAGTTCAAGACAAGCCTGCCCTACATTATGAGATCTATATCTCAAAACATGTAAACAAAAAAGAGTGGGGGCTGGGGATTTAGCTCAGCGGCATAAGTACCTGCCTTGTAAGCAGGCGGTCGTGAGTTCGATCCCCGGTACCGATAAAAATGAAAAAAGACGAAAAAAAAAACAAAAAAAAAATAAAGAGTGGTGTGGGGAGGGAGGGAACTCATGGCCTTTGTTTTTTGGAGGGCTTTCTTGTTGTGTGTGTTGTGTTTTTGAGACATGGTCTGAGTTGCCTGTGCTGGGCTTGAACTTGCAATTCTCTTGATTCAGCCTCCCAAGTATGCTAGGATTGCAGGTGTGTACTACCATGACTGGTTTGGAGACTGTTTTTTTTTTTTTTATCCTGGGAGTAGAACTCATGACTTGCCATTTGTTAGGCTGGTTCTGTGCTGCTGAGCTATATCCCCAGCCCTGGCTTGGAGATTTTTAAAGGATATGGTCTATCAGGCTGTCAAATACTACAAAATGGGTTATACCAACTCTCAGCAGCCACCAAGTTGGTAGCAAGGGGTAGAGGAGAGAAATTATGTAGTAGTGTTATCCTAACTATGATATTTATGGGAGACTGTTTTTGGGGGCACCTTGTATTTGAATTTCTAGATATGAAAAATCTTAAAGGGTCTTTTTTGTGGTTTGTTTTTGTTTTTTGAGACAAGGTCTTACTGTGTAGTTCAGGTTGGCTGGAATTACTGTGTACCCCACACTGATCTCAAACTTAGGGGGTCTTCCTGCCTCATCCTCCTGAGTGCTTGAAGTATATAAATATTTGGCACACACAAGGCCCCGGATTCACTTTCCACCACTGCAAAAAAAAAAAAAAGAAAGAAAGAAAGAAAAAAGTAAATTTAAGAGCCGACTATTTTAATGTTTGTTATTGTGGTATCATGTTTAAACAGTTAAAAAGAAATTTTTTATAATATGAGGTTACCCTAAGCACAAGAGTTGTGAGTTCAATCCCCAGTACAAAAAAATAAATAAATAAAATTAATTTGGAAATCATTTTTGCATTTAGATATAAATTACCTTTATTTTATCCTTGTTTTCAAACCTATGGCAATCTAACTGCCTCAGCCTCCTGAGTGCTGAGATTATAGGTGAGCACCACTATGCCCTGCCTAATTTACCTTTAAATTCAGTTGATCTCAAAAAAAAATAAAATAAAATAAATTCAATTGATCTCTCTATTCTGACTGTAGAATTCTTTCTTTTTCACGGTATAGGAGATTGAACCAGGGCCTTCACACTCAGCTTATCCCCAGCCCTTTTTAAGTTTTTCATTTTGATAAAGGGTCTTGTTAAATTGTCCAGGTAAAGCTCAATTTGTAGTTTTTGCCTGAGCCTCCCAACTGTTGGGATTACAGGCATGTTGCGCTGTGCTTGCTCTGACTGTAGAATTCTGAAAATGAGAAAACTTTGCTTTGTTACTATTCAAGTACTAACATTAGAAGGACAAAACATTTTATATAGAAAGAAAGTATTACTGTTCTTGTTCATATGTTGTCTTGACTCATGAATGTGATTTTAAAAAACTAGTACAGTGGTCAGGTGTGGTGCATGTGCCTGTAATCCTAGCACTTGGGAGGCTGAGGCAAGAGGCTTTCCATGACTCCATGGTCATCCTGGACTACATAGCTGGACCTTGTCTCAAAAAAAAAAGTACAGGTATTTCTGTTATGATTTATTTTAGATTTACAGTTTTCCCCAAAAGTCTCATCCATAGATGAGTTCAGTTGCAGAATGTGCTATTAGCAGGTAAGGCCTCTATTAGCAGGGTCACTGAGGGTGTGACCTGGGAAAGTATGTTCTTGTCCCTCTTTCTCTGTCTATTCTGGCTGCTGTGGGTTGGACAGCTTTTCTCTCCCAGACTCTTGCACATGCTGTTTGTGCCTGGAGCTAGCTGACCATGAACTGAAACTGAGCCAAAATAAACCCATCCTCCTCTAAGCCTCTAAGTTGGGCAGTTTGTTCCGGCAGTGGGAAAGTGACTAAGACAAGATCAAATTCTATAATACGATAGTAAAATTCTCAAGCTCTACCTTAGGCAGTTTTAGTAGCTTGAGACAATTCCATTATGACAGATACCTAGGATAGACCTAATAATAGTTTATACCTTTTAAACTTGTGAGCTTGATCATACTGTTGTCTTTAATTCTCCCTTTACATTATGTTTACCCGCTACAATCTTCTTAATGGGCAATTTAGGCATAAATATGTCTTTACAAAAAGAAAAAAAAAGTCTCAACTATAATAGTCTTATACAGTGGGCAGAAAAAATTTTATACGTTAGATATTTATTTTTTCATATTATAAAAATTAAAAGTGGCCTGTAAGTCCCAAACTAGAGAATTGATTAAATAAATTCTATTGCCAGAGTAGTCCTAATGGCTACTGAAAATCATTTCACTATAATAACTGTTAAGATGAGGGCTAGGGATTTAGCTCAGCGGCATAAGCGCCTGCCTTGCAAGCGCACGGTTGTGAGTTCAATCCCCGGTACCGATAAAAAAAAAATGTATATATATATATATATCTGTTAAGATGAAAAATTCCTCAGTAGTATTGTCTGGGAGTAAACAAATAATCAAGTTATTAACAAAGTATTATAGAGTGTGACTCCAGTTTTATTCATTTCTTTTGCTTTTCTTCCTTCTTCCCCTCTTTTTCTGCCCTTCCCTGTTTCCTTTCTTGCATCTGCCTGCTCATCTTTGTGGTCTTCCTTTTCTTTCACTGGGGATTAAATCCAGGTCCTCAAGCACACAAAACAAACACTTTGTCCCTGAACTATGTTTCCAGCTTTTTAATAGAATTTTACTTAGAGGCAGGTTTCACTAGATTGTTTGGGGTGAGGTCCAACTTGGATCATCCTGCCTGAGCCTTCCCAGTAGCTGGGATTATAGGTATCATTTTTCTAAAAATTGCTTCTGCATGCCAGTGGGAAAGTGGTTTTCCAAATTCTTAGTGCTCTACTGTTTTTATTATACCCTGTGAGTGGATTTTATATATACTGCTTTCCTGAATATGTATGATTTGCACATAGCTTCACACTTTCCTTTTTCTTTCACTCCTTTCACAGTTGGACTTTTTATGACCGATTTTGCTTTGAGAACAGAATTGTCATTTGGAGCAGAACTATATGTAAGCCTTTTAGCCTCAGCGCAATGCTAGGGTTCTAGCCGAGGACTCAAGGATATTATTAAAAGTACATTATGATCAGATAAAATACCCTGTCTTTACCTACTCAAGGCAGTTGCTTTTTATGTTTATAAGCACATTTAAAAGCCTATTACAGGCCAGACACAAGATACTAGAGGAATGAAGATAAATTATAAGGTATTGTTACTGCTATCAAGACAATTCATATCCTACAAAGTGATGTTCAGTATTATTTCGTCTTTCCTGATTTAAAGGGAGAAAAAGGATGAAAGGAAATATGTGACTTAGAATTACTATTTTAAAGAAGAAATTGACAGAAAAATGAGGCAGTTTGTTTCATGATTATGTAGCTTTAATGTTGAGGAATTTAAACCTCTGTGCTATGAGGACATGAAAAAGGATTCATAAAAGCTATATGTAAACAATTAGTTAATAATGGTTCAACATTCAGACCATATATTCACCCCAGACCAAAAATAAATTCTACACAGTAGAGCCACATGGGCTAGCACACACCTGTAATCCTACTCAGGAGGCTGTGGCAGGAGGCTCAAGAATTCAGAGCCAGCCTGGGCTGTAAGTAAATGTAAAGCCAGCCTACCCCACGTAGTGAGATGCTGTCTCAACTAAACAGCAAAAAATAAAACTTCAAAAACACAGTTCTACAGTAATTTGTTTTCCATTACTGAGATTTATTGGGCTAGCCTCGGCAGCACTTACACCAATACTGGGGATTATGTGTAAAAAGCTACATCTTCAGAAGTATTTTTTTGTGTTTTTGTTTTTTTTTTTAAAAGAGAGGTTCTGGCTAAATGCTAGGATTACAGGTATACACCAATACACTTGGCCTCTACCATAATTTTAAGAATTTAGAATGTGAGGTTTAAATAATGGTGAGCACCTAAACTCATTCCTTCCCTAAAATGTTTTTGTTTTTAGAAGTCGTAGATAAGCCAAGGTTAATGAATGTTAGCTGAATACCCATGCTCTGCCCCACTTCCCTACTGGACCATTATTAGCTAAGCAGCTATACTTGTAATCTTACTGGTTGACTCTAGTTTGACCCTCATTGTACCCACATTGAGACTGTGCAGTGTAAATTCCCGTGACAAAGGGCCTCAGTGGCAACCCACTTGGGACTCCTGTGTTTGAAGAGCTATCTCTCAAGAAACCTACTCAAAGATAGATAGTAATAACCTCTCTTCTTTTAAGAGCCCTTGTATCCAGATTCCAAAGGGAAAAAGTTACTGGAAGTTAGTCAATACAAGCAACCTCTACATATGTTTTGTTTGGAAAATAGTTACTAGAATGGCTCATTTTGCCCAAGTGGAAAAAAAAAAAAATTTTTTTTTTTTGAGACAGCATTTCGCCATGCAATTCAAGTTGTCCTTGAACTTACTTTGTAGCCTAGGCTGGCCTCAAACTCAGTGATCCTCTTGCTTCAACTTCTCAAATGCTGGGATTGCAAGCATGCACCACCATGCCTGGCCCTAAGTAAAATCTTTAAGAGATGCATTTGTAATTAATTTTCACAAAATAATACATTCTTCCTACAATGAATGGCCCATAATTAAAATACTTTTCTATTATTTTTAATGTATTTTCTATTGCTAAAGTATTCTGTATTCAATAATTTGTGTCATTTTAATAATTCCTACAAAATAACACAACAAAGCAAATTAGCAGTTGATTCTCATCTGCCTTTGACTTATTTGATTTTTAAATTTTATTCTTTCTCATTTTAGCCTTCTTATATTGGAACAGCTTTCAAACAGCATAAAGCACACAAAAGGAGCTCGTCAGCAGATAGTTCAGTTACATGTTGTTTCTTCCATTTCTAATTTCTTGAAGGTAATTCTTTTTTAAAATCAAAGTTTGATTTTTTTAAAATGTATGACTAATTATATAAGTTGGAAGATGATATTTTTAAAGGGTTTTGTTTTTTTCATTTTCATTTGTCTCTTGCTTTATGAAAATGTTTCAAGATTTAGGATTTTCCTTTTACTTTTTCTCCACATGAAACTAGACTAAGAATTGATGCACCTTTGACCAAATCCACCTTACTGTTACATTTATAACTTACTGTTTCTAAGTAATATATAGTAAAATTCATTCATCATTCCTTTGATAGATACCACTATTAGTAGTATCTGAACATGTTTATGTTACCATGATAACTGATTGCTGTATTGTTTGCCTGAAAATAACAATTTAAAATGCTTTGCGGGGGGAGTCCAATTTTGTTTACATGATCAGTGTACATTTTGTGTTATTTTTTCAAAAATATGAACCTACTTGGTTAACCAGAATGTACATTTTAAGCTAGATAAGAGAATTTGTTATACTTGTAAATTTGGATTGTTCTTTATGTGCTTCAGTATATGGCCGGCTCCAAGGGAAGGTTAGGTTCAGAAGAAATGAGAAGACTTGCCCTAACATTAGTGATGGGAGCCCTAGAAAGTCAGAACCCCCTTTTGAGATGTGCAGCTGCAGAGGCATGGGCTAGACTAGCCCAAGTGGTTGATGATGGAGCTTTTACTGCTGGATTAGCTCAAGTTAGTTTTGACAAGTAAGTGAATTTCTTATTTTAATACGCATGGGCAACATATCAAAACTGGATATATGCTTGCTGGTTTTTTAATCATTCTCAGATTATGTGAAAAAAACAGCCAAGGAGGGTGGTGCATGTTTGTAATGCCAGTTATTTAGGAGACTAAGGCAGGATTGTAAGTTCAAAGACAGTATTTAGTGAGACCCTATCTAAAACTAAATTTTGAAAAAGGTCCAGAGATATAACTTGGCGCTCCCTGGCTCATTCCTCAGTGCAACAGGAAGAAAAAAGAAGAAAACTAACATACATGGCTACTTTTAAAACAAAAGAGACAGGAATTTGTTTTCTAGTACTATGTGCAGAACGATCTGAGATAGATTAAAATGTGACCAGACAAGCAGTAAGAGTATTAAATCTTCAAATGAATAAATAAAAGAGTACCCTCTTGGCCTGCTGATTTTGAAATTTGAAATTATTACTACTTCAGGCCAGGTATAGTGGTGCATGGATGTAGTCCTAATCTCCTGAGGAAGAAGGATTGTGAGTTTGAGGCTGGCCTGGGCTACAGTATAAGACGCTGTCTCAGATCTTCATGCACACACACACACACACACACACACACACACACACACACACGCATACACGCATGCACACGCGCGCGCGCGCGCGCGCACACACACACACAGTTACTCAGCTTTTGCCTTTTTTGTGTTTGAGACAGGGTCTTGCTGGGTAATTTTAAGTAGGCCTGGAACTCATGGCGCTCTTCTGGCTCAGTCTTCAAGTGCCTGCATTGCAGGTTTGCCCCACTACACAGATCAAGCTGGCCTTGAACTCACTGTATAACCCAGGCTGGCCTCAAATTCCCAGTGACTCTCCTTCCTCAGCCTCCCGAGAGCTAAGATTACAGATGTGTGCCACCTCGCTTTGCTTAGTCTTTATATAGCAAGAGAAAGATCACTGTTGCATGAACTTTGTAACTAAGGGGAGTAGACTCCAGGTTAGTGAGAAATTTACACAGTATTGTATTGTAAAAAATAAAATGACAGACTAAACTACAGGAACAGGAAAAGCTGTAGAATGTAGACCAGGAAAGATAAACTTCTTTCATTTCTGAGTTCTGTGGCTTTTGGTAGATTACTTTATCCTCTCACCCAGTTTCCCTTTATTTCCAAGTAGAAGGGTATTAATACTGTGTTGTCCTACTTCCTTAGGAAGATTAAGATACAGGAGGTGATAAATATGAAAATAATATGAGATAACCAAAGCAGTGACAAATAAAAGTTTATGGTTTTAAGATTTTTGTGTAGCTCAGACTATGTGGCACACAGCTGTAATCCCAGCACTTTGGAAATGATAAAGTAGTAATAATGCCTCTTATAAATCGTGTGTGTGTTTATATATCTAAAGGACATGAAACTGGTTAAATTAAAACAACAGCATGAAAACATTTTTTATTGAAAATCTTTTATTTTATAAGTTAACTCAGCTTATTTCAAAATTTTTATGAGTTCACAGTAAATATGTTTCTTAATTTTGTAAATATTCTTACAAAAAGTTTCACCTGAGTGATACAGTATATGCGTTAGTTTTGTTCTGCTTTGCTTTATTTTGCTTTCAGTGCTTGTCACTTATTTTTATTTTATAATTCTGACACCAGATTGAAGTCAGCAAGAGATGTAGTTACCAGAACAGGACATTCACTGGCATTGGGATCCCTACATAGGTATTTAGGAGGAGTAAGCTCTCAACACTTGTATTCTTGCATTGGAATCCTTTTTACTTTGTCTCAGGACAGCACTTCTCCTGATGTGCAGGTGAGTACCTTTGGAAAACTTTCCTTAAAGCTCATGCTTTTTAAATTCTCCCATAGTAAACATCAAAGCAGACGTTAAGTTTGGTGAGTTAAATTTTAAGACCAAGTATGGTGGCACATGCCTGTACTCGTAGCACTCAGGAGGCTGTGAGGGCAGCCTGAACTACAAAGCAGGAGCCTGTCTCAAAAAAAAAAAAAAAAATTCTCATATGCAGAGTATGAAAGTCTAGTTCGTTGTCTTTTTTCAAAGTGAATCACCTTTCCATCATAATACTAGTACTTACTATTCTGGAGAGTTTACTAGATACTAGTGATTACATTATATTTTTCTAAACATTTAGCATAATTGTCAGGGTTATTTTACATGTGTAGTTCCTTAGATGGAGATAAAACTGGGGTTTCTGGAATGTATTAAGTCATTTGGTAACAGCTAGCAAGCTAATCATGGGATTTAATCATAACATAATTAATGTGCTCAAAACCTATGTTCTTAGCCATATTGTTGTACATATAGTACTCATTTACATAAAATATTACAGTAGCCTTGCATGGTGGCACATGCCTGTCATTGCCACTGGGCTACATAGCAAGACCCCATCTTAAAACAGAAGTGAAATAATGGAATGAAGTAAAGTAAAACAGTACAATACAATAAATACTATACTACCCATGGCCAGTAAAATCATTATTCTCTTGATGTCTTGATGAACTAGAATGAGTTTGATTCCTTCTGTTCTTTTACTTTCCTTATCTTCTTATAGCTTCACATGTTATTTCTGATAACTATAGTAGCCTTCTAACAGGTAATATTATTTGTAGATTCTTTCCAAACTTTTCTAGAGATGAGGCTAGAGTTGTTTTAAAAAATTAAAAACAAAAAAAAAAACCCTGCATTTTAACACTCCCCCTACTGAAAATCCAGGCAAACTGCATGTCACTTTAATCCATTTCTCATTCCAGTCTCACCACCTGCGCCAGAAGCCCCACTCTGTTACTCTCTAAAGTTCTCACTTCTGCAGATGATCCCACTTTGCTTCTACCCATGCCATTCTCATAACTGCACTGTTTTTTTTCCTTTGACTCTTCTCTTTCCTTTCTTATCTAACAATCCAGATTTTTTAGTATTTTAAGATTGAGTTTAGCCTCCATCTCAGCAAACTTCAGTACCTCTCATGAACAGTTCTCCTTTGAATTGCCACATTATTAAATGTCCTCCATGTTGTCTAGTACCTGGCTGATCCTACTTACAATTGCAGTGCATATGTGACCAGTTTTGGTTCATTTAAACCGGAGTACATATTAATATGGGTCTAGGATAGTGTACCTGTCCTAAGTGGACATATATATGAATGCAGTGTACAAACTGAGTACACTGTAATAAGCACCCAGGACCAGAAACAATGTGTATCATCAGTGCCCTAGACATTCTTGTCATGTTGTCTTCTCAGTAACTGCATGATCCAGCAAGAATAATGACTGTCCTCATTTATAATAGCATAAAGTATTTTTTTCCTCCTTTTGCACTTTACAAAATGGAATTATACGTGTGTTCTCTTTTATGTCTTCAACACAATATGTTCAAGGGATTTGTCTATACTGTATATAGTTGTAGATTTGGTTGAATCTTTTTGAAAACTTGAATTTGTACTTTTTCTATAGATTAAATAATAAACAGTTTTCAACAAAACATATTTGATTTAGGCTGTTAGATAAAATATTAAACATCTTGGAATTACAAAACTGAGTTATATCTAAATACATCATTCTAAGTTTGATATTTTCTGAGTTGGTTTTTATACTGGATATACTAGATATTTAAAAGAATTTTCTCAAATTCTTAGGTTCTCCGTTTCTCTCCAGATTAGTAATAGAACATGCAACTCTACTTTGTTACTATTTTATTATGTTCTTGAACAAAGAACAAGTGAATGTCTTTTATATTTCTAAATGCTAATATAACTGGTTTGTTTTTCTTTTATTTTCACAGACCTGGGCCCTACATTCTCTGTCACTTCTAATTGATTCTGCCGGCCCACTCTTTCATGTGCACGTGGAATCTACCCTTTCTCTCATTATAATGTTGTTGTTAAATGTGCCTCCTACTCATGCTGAAGTTCACCAAAGTCTTGGACGCTGTTTGAATGCCCTTATTACCACATTAGGTCCAGAGCTACAAGGTATGTATAGGCTGCTATTGATGTTTCATAGAAAAACGTACATATAAAAATGAATTTGGAGACAAAAGTGGATTTTGATTTTAATCTGCTTGGCACATGGTAAATGTTCAGTGTGTTTTGTTAAATGAATGTATGTCACTCAGCTTTATTTCATTTACTGTTTTAAGAAAAGTTTGTTATAAAGATGCTTCCCTGTTTTTAATCCCATCTACTTAGAAAGTTTAGGCAAAATGAGCCTAAGTTCTTTCAGGCCAGCCAGCCTGAGCAACTTAGCAAGATGCTGTTCAAAATTTTAAAAAAAGGGAGAGCCACCATAGTAGTGCACATCTGTGATCCCAGAACTTGGGAAGCTGAGGCAGAAGGATCCCTGCAAGTCTGAGGCCAACATAGACTACACATTGAATCCAAGGCCAACCCAAACTAAATAGTAAGACCCTGTCTCAAAAATAAATAAGTAAAATAAAAACAAAACTGCAGATCCAGCTCAGTGGCAGAATACTTACATAGCATGTACAAGACCCTGTGTTCAGTCCCCAGTACATCCATCAAGAAAGAAAACCTCAGGGCTGGGAATTTAGCTCAGCGGCATAAGCACCTGCCTTGCAAGCAGGCGGTCGTGAGTTCAATCCCCAGTACCTAGTAAAAAAAAGAAAGAGAGAAAACCTCAAAAAAGAAACCCTTAAAAATTATAGACATAAAGTAGAATAGTTTAAAGAGCTCTGATCCCTTTTTAAAGAAATAAATGAATAAATACAAAAACTCATATTCTAATATTCAAACTATATGGTGCTTGAGTATAATACATACAAGTAACTCAACTAATATAAGCAGGACTAAATCTGTTGACAATTTCTAATTCCACCTTTCATGAAAATTCGTTGATATCTATGTTAAGTTGTTCTTTGCCTAGTGAGTTGTATCATCATAAACATCTCAAGGATAAGGAAATTGCCAGGCCTGGTGGTGCACACCTGTAATCCCAGCGCTTGGGAGGCTGAGGCGGGAGGATTGCTGTGAGTTTGAGGCCATCCTATACTACATAATGAGACCGTGTTTCCAAAAAAGAAAAGAAAGAAAATATAAGAAAATCTAAATTGTTTTTTTTCTTTTTTTTTTTGAGACAGGATCTCACTATGTAGTTCAACCTGGCCTTGAGCTTACTTTGTAGCCCAGGCTGGTCTTCAACTTGAAACAATCCTCCTGCCTCAGCCTCTCAAATGCTGAGATTACAGGAATGTGCCAACATGCCTGACTTGAAATCTAAATATTTCTGATCTGCAGTTATCCTTGCTGGGGTCGGGTAGGAGGTCAAAACTGAAACTATAACCTTGCAAATGCCCTACCACTAAGCTATACCCCTAGCCCCTGTTCCTACATTTATAGCAGAAATTTTGCTTCACGCTGATCCTCAAGTTTAAAGCTGCAAATAAACTTTAAACTTGAAAATATATGTTTAAAGAGTAATGATTTTATAGGTCAATAATTAAAAGCTTTTGGCTTTTGCTTTAGTTAACAGTACTTCAGTTTCTACCTTGAGAACTTCCTGTCTGTTGGGTTGTGCAGTTATGCAAGATAATCCCGACTGCCTTGTCCAAGCCCAAGCCATCTCATGCCTTCAGCAGCTTCACATGTTTGCTCCACGACACGTCAACTTGTCTAGCCTGGTTAGCTGCCTCTGTGTGAGTACAAAATTATAAATGAGTTCTCAGTTTCTTTTATTGGAATTTAGATTCATTCCAGTTTAATTATTTTTTAGTCTATATATATAAAATAATATATATCTATTTGCTTTTCATGTGTTTTGAAAGTAGGGAGGGAGCTTTCATACAGTCTCTTTTTAAATCATATTACTTTGGGCCGGGGATCTAGCTCAGTGGCACAGTGCCTACCTGGCAAGCACAACGTCATGAGTTCAATTTCTGGTTGAAAAAAATGAATTATGGGCTGGGGATTTAGCTCAGCGGCATAAGCACCTGCCTTGCAAGCAGGTGGTCGTGAGTTCGATCCTTGGTACTGATAAAAATGAAAAAGACAAAAAAAAAATGAATTATGTATATGATTTCATTTTTCCCTCATTATTAGTTTTTAGGAATATTTATTTATAAAGCAGTGAGTATATATTGGGTACTTACATTATCCCAGGAAATGTATAAATGCTGTAGTACATACAAATATTTATGATAATCTCCTTTTTTCCCTTCTTCTTCTGTTCTAATTTATTATATACGAAGTTCTTTACATCTTAGGTAGAAAAATAGTTTTCCTTAATATTCTCCTATATACATCTACATCTATATTCTAACAAGGTATCCAACAAAAGTAGAAAGATGAAGGCAACCAACTCAGAACTTCTAGCAAAATGATTTGTAAGCATCATTGGCTTTAACATTTTCTTTGAGTATAATCAGTTTTTATCTATGTTTGCCTGAAAATTTAGTTGTATTTAGGATTATGGCCTGACCCTAATGCATTTCAACTTTAATGCCTATGCAGCATTCACAGCAAACTCAGGTAATAATATGGCAGTTGAGAAGCATTACTTTAGAGAGTCCTTTTATTTTTAAGATTTAGCAAAAATATGCAACTTTTCAGAGACTGAAAGAACCTCACTCTCTAAAACTTGTCCTTATTTGTGTAGAATGATGTTTACATCATTAAAACCAGTCTTAATAAAAAGATTATCTAAGGACCACAAAACCAAATAACTTACGTAAGGGACTATGTCTAGATAGTAGTAGCTAATTCTTAGACTCAGTTTTTTAACTCTTCATTCAGTCATTTCATTATTTTATATTGCTTTTATAGATTTTATGACTAGATCATATCTCCATTCCTAGTTCTGTGGCTGTAGGAAACCCCTAACCTTTTCAGCTGTAGCTACTTCATCTGTTGATCATAAAGGTTATGTAAAATACTGCATATAAAGGCATATACTCCAAAGGCACATATGATATATATGTGTTGACATATATCATAAGCATAAATAGTATTAATTATCAATGTTGATAGTCATATAAAAGGTGAAAAAAATGTGACTCATTTTTCTGACAGAAAATTCTGTTTGTTTTTCCCCATGTAATAGGGGAAATAGCACCCACAGGGATAGAATTTTACTTTTCCACTCAAGCACTTATCCTAGGAATACTACTCTTTGTATTTGAAGAATCGTTACCAAAACCAATTACTACAAAAATTTCCACTCCTTTGCAAATTGATTTGACATTTATTCTTCTAAAAATAGTGATACTGGGCTGGGGGTTTAGCTCAATGCCTCAAGTGCCTGTTTGGTAAATACAAGTTCGTGAGTTCGATCCCTGGTACCAAAAAAAGTAAACAAAAATACTAATCCTGCCATTCTTCTTGAATTATAGAAAATTTTCATTAATAGCCTTTTAAAATTTCTCTTTTAACTTATACATGAATTCAATTATTAAAATGTATTGAGAAATGAACAGTAACTAATTAATGATGAATAAGAGCTCATCATGCTCATTAATTTTTCCTTCCCCAGCTTCAAAAAAAAGTACATACAAATAATAAGACTTACTATGATTTTTCTTTTAGTTCCATTGAGCAGTTGAGGATGTCTGTAGTAATAATTACAAATCTTATATGTTACTCATAATGTTTAAACTGTAAGTTGATTTTTTTTCTTACATAGAAGTCATACTCAAAATAACAATCACAATGGGTGTGGTGGTAAACACCTGTAGCCCCACCACCACTTGGGAGGCTGAGACAGGAAGATTGCCACAAGTTCAAGGCCACCCTGGACTACATTGTGAGTTCAAAGCTAGCCTGAACTACACAGTGAGATCCTGTCTCAAAAAAAAAAAGAAACAAATTGCTACATTGTATGTCTGAATATTTTAGTTAGTAATTCTAAATTTTTTATGTTTTAGAATATTCTCTGAAGTAAAGAAATGCTATGAGTGTAAGAATCATACTGTAGAGATTTCCTTGTAAGTCCATGCTGTTTAACTTCCTTTCTGAACCTGGCCTTGTCTACACTAGCAGTTCCGAGTATTCTCCCTTTTAAAAGGTGGCTTCTAAGTGTTTAAAAAAAAAAAATCTATAATTAACTTGTGGTAAGGTAAACCATTAATGTTCTCCCTTGCCAGACACCTGTTCCTGGAAGTACCATCCAGATCATTCCTCTCATAGACATTTCTTCTGGATCTGGTTCTGATTCTGAGGCTTAATCAGATATTCCAAAGGAAGACCTGATTACTCAAATATGCATCTTAAAACTGTTGTGTATTTTATATCTTTACATTTTAGAATTCTTGAGTTGACTTTTTAAGATCTTATCTCAGCTTTTAAACTGGAAAATATTTATGCTACATTCTTAAACTGGAGTTAAGCCAATTTGAATGATAACTTTATCAACATTTATGTTTTAATGCTTAGCTGATTGTTGTCAAAGTCATCCCAGTATTCTTCGGTCTTGTCATGACTGGTCTGTCATTTGTTTTTGTGCAGGAGATCTTATTGGATAATTCTGTGTTGGTAGGTCCCTGACCCTTGCTTCCTACTTTTTTTTGAGGTTTGCATTGCTGTTTCTTTGTGTTGTTTTTGATTGTAGATGTTTTCTTCTGCATCCGTATGTTTAAGCAAACCATCAATGTAAATTCCAGAATGTACAGCATGTTACATAGTTTTTATTTAATACCAATGTAAACATATTCTACTTAATCTTCAGCTGGAGTACTTACTTCATGCGCTGCATTTTGTGTCATTTTCATTTAATATCTTCATTTCAAAAAAGGAGTGTGCTTAATGGTTTGATTTAATTTCCACATTTTGCCTGCCTTTTTTGCCTTTATTACTGTTTTCTTCTTAGTTTAAATGCTGAAGAATGACATGGAAACATTAAGCTTTCTGTTCTGCATTGTGTGACAGCCTTCAATCTTTTTTTTTCTACCAGAGTACACCTAAGCATGCTTTCTTAAAAGATTATTTGACCAGCCTAAACAAATGCTGCACCTGCCTTGTTCTATGTTCTTATAAATCCCCAGTTAAAATAACTAATAGATTCATTAATTTTTTTCAAAAACTTGTCTTGTAGAATGCTTTGTGGTTATTCAGTAGAAGTAATCTTAGGCATCAGTGAGCTTAATCTCTTTATATTTTAACATCTCTGTTATCCTCTGTGCCAGTTTCTTCTAACAGTAGAAGTTCCTAAACATGACTGAAATTACATTTGTATGACACTCCTCTGAATGCTATTCCTCCCTATCCAGTTTTGAGTTGATTATATCGCTCAAGGGTATAATAAAATGTACTTACAAAGCAGTTCCCATCCATGTATTTCAATAATGTTACATTAACTTTTTCTGGGTTTTGTCTTCTGATAAAATTTAGGATTTAGCTGTCTTTATTAAAATCGCTCAAGGGTATAATAAAATGTACTTACAAAGCAGTTCCCATCCATGTATTTCAATAATGTTACATTAACTTTTTCTGGGTTTTGTCTTCTGATAAAATTTAGGATTTAGCTGTCTTTATTAACGACTAGCAGCTACCAACTAGCCTTTTTCCCTTAGTATTTAGCAACTACTCTTCGCAGCAGATTTTAGTCCTATTTGTCCCACATATCCCAAATCACCACACTTCGCTAGCCAAATTGTGCTGTTATTTCTCAAATTTTCCTTTTAAAAACTCACTATCAAAGATTCACATTGTCTGGGTGTGTTGGTGCATGGGTGTTAATCTCAGCAATTGGGAGACTGAGGCAAGAGGATCACTGGGAGCTCAGGGCCGATATGGGCTACACAATGAGTTTAATACAAGCCTAACCTATATTGCAAGACCCTGTCTCAAAAAAGTGGAAACATACACATTGATCCAGGGATGTCATTTAGTGGAAGAGGGCATCCTTAGCATGTTCAGGGTCTTGGGTTTGATTCCCAGGACACCCCAATAAAGTGCATATTAATTTTATAGACCATACCATACTGAGCTTTACTCTGCTAGTTAGGAAAGAATACATTTTACATTTCTAGACCTTCCTTATTTCACTTACAAAATCACTGAGTAAGAGTTTCTATCCAGAAACCTCAGACTTAAAACTCATCATTCAAGATATATCATCAAGCTTATCATGTGGCATAAATAGAGAAATTTTACTGAGATTTACATAGTAACTTGTGTATGTGTTTACATATATATGAAATTTGCTGTTCTGTAATGTTTGTAGAAAGCATTTTGGTGACTATATTTTCTGAATAAAACTTCCTATATTTGAAACTACATTTACCTTACATTTTCTGAATAAAATAATATCATTAATACCTTTAAAAACATTAAAATTAAGGATTACAATTTACCAGGTTCTATCATAAGCACTTTGCACATTTGTGTTAACTTTACAACAGCCATCTGATGTGAGATAGTGTTACAAATAAGCAAACTATGGCAAGAGAGGTTAAATAACTTGCCCAAGATGCAGATTAGTAATTGGTGGATCTAGAACTCATACTGAGACAGTCTGTGCTCCATTTTGCTATACTGTTACATTTTTTTGTAGTTGCATGAGCACAAATACATAAATCCTTTCAGTTGTGTTTGTTTTATCTCAAAACTATTTTTATTCAAATTGTTTTCTAACATTATCAGGAGGCTTTTGCTTGTATTTGTTTTTTGATGCCACATAATTTAACAAATATACTATTTCTTAACCTAGTTCCAGGTTATATAATCATATACTATAATAGTTCCAAGAAATTTCTGTGTATGTAGTAAATTGTGTTCAGCCCATCATTGGACTGGACAAAATCAAAAGATTTTAAATCCTATGAATGCCTGTTAGAGTCACTGAATGCCAGCTAGAGTCACTGAATGCCAGCAAGAGTTCTAGCTGTTTCATTCCTCACATGGTATTTTTCAGGTGAATCTTTATAGTCCCTATTTGTTACTAAGAAGAGCGGTCCTGGCTTGTTTACGTCAGCTTGTGCAGAGAGAAGCAGCTGAAGTTTCAGAGCATGCTGCAATGCTTGCTATGAACGGCAGAGAAGAGTTGGCTCCAGGTAATTCCCTTTTAGCAACATTAGCTCCAGTTCAAGTGACTGTTTATGTTAAACTTTGCATATAAATATACAGAGAATTTTAAAACAAAATTTAGTATGTTCTAAACTACTACAAGAAATAGTTGCCAGCAAGTATTTCAAGTAATTTTATTGGTTTATTGGCAATGATTTTCAAACTAAAGACTCCAAATCAGTAACATCCACCTCACCAGAGAACCTTTAGGAATGCAGGTCACTGGGTCCCCTTGCAGACCTACTGAACCAGATATCCAGGAGTACGGCCCAGCAACGTGTATGCACTTACATTTCTGCCGTTGTGTTAATGTTTAAGAGCCGTTATTAGTTTAAAGTAAGATTTATTCAGAGTAGTGAATCAAAATTGGATATAGACCTGAAGTAATTTACTACATGATTCCCTTCTTTCAAACATCTTTTTAGTTTTTTTGAGACAGGGTTTCACTATGTAGTTCAGGCTGACCTTGACCTCACAATGATCCTCTTGCCTCAGCCTCCTGAGTGCTAGGATTACAGGTATGTGCCATCATGCCCAACATTTTGTTGTTGTTTGGGTTTTTTGTTGTTTTTGTGATTTTTTTTTTCTTTGAGACAGAGTGTCACTATGTAGACCATGGTGGCCTTGAACTTATTATGTAGCCCAGCTTGGGCTTGACCTTGCTGTGATCTTCCTGCCACGGCCTCCCCAAATGCTTGGATTATAGGCATGCGCTACCACACCGGACCTCAAATTCTCATTTTATGTGTTTTTTTGGTTTTTGGGGGGGTTTTTTTGTTTTGTTTTTTTTTTGGTTTTTGGTACTGGGGATCAAATTCATGACTGCATGCTTGCAGGGCAGGAGCTTATGCTGCTGAGCTAAATCTCTGGCCCCAAATTCTCATTTTAATAAAATGTGTTATAGGTGAGTCTTACAACAATTGAACTTTTATGCCCTCTTTTCAATATTTTAGAACTAAATTAAATGATTTCGTAGCCAGTGAAATTTAAGTACATACCCTTCATTTTTTAAATTACGAGTAATACAAACCATAAAAATTTGTATTTTGCCTATAAAAATAGTAACAATAACATCTTAAACTTGTTTGAATACAGTTTCCAAGGTTTTTGTTTGTTTTTAAAGCAGGGTCTTGCTATGTAGTTCACTATGGTGGGATTATGTGTACACCACCACTCCCAGCCACTTTAGTACTTTGAGAAAATCACAAACTTCCCAACTCTTTCCAGTGTCTTAAAGCTTTCAGAACCATGATGTTATTTACTGTCAATAGTCCATGCTCTTCAAATTAATTTTATTGTTGTATTAAAACATGAGTTGGGTTAATCAGCATGACTCTACTGATAAAATAATCATCAATCAGATTGCAGAACTAATTTTCAAAGCATTCTGTGATTGCTAGCCTTAAAAGGAAAACTTCTAATCTTAACAGCTGTCAGATATTCTATAAAAAATTTTAGTGTATATTCACCACTGAAATTATTTATATCTGTTGCTTTATTTGTTATGTTGCTTTAGACATTGTATGAACATCCTGGCACATATTGCTATAAATAATTAACTCAAGTAAAATTAAAGAATTCATTGTTTTTTAAATTTTTGTAATTTTTCAAGATTATAGGCAAGCTCTATAAGAACCATATAACAAGCACATAGGTTCACCTACTCTTTTTTCTTTCTTTTTCCTCTTCCTTTTCTTTGTGTGTGTGTGCACGTGTGCATGTGTGTGGTAGTGGAAATGATGTAATCCTTTTCTGCCAGTTATCGTTGTGTGCCTGTAATCCTAGCACCAGGGAGGCTGAGGTAGGTGGATTTCCATGAGTTCGAGGCCAGTTTGGGCTACATAGTGAGTTCTGGGGCATCCTAACTACATAGCAAGATCCTGTTGCAAAAACCCTAAAATACAAACTTTCCTATTCTTGCTTGTAGTGGGGGGAGGGGGGGTACTGGGAATCAGCCTAGACCCTTTACACTGAGCTCTTACTATTTTTATTTTGAAATGGGGTCTCATGAGCCACCTGGAGAGGACTCAAACTTGTGATCCTCCTACCTCAGACTCCTAGATCCTGGGATTATGCCAAGGTGTATTATGACACACAGACACCAATTGCAGTCAGGTCATTTCAAAGCAGGCTGTAGACCTGACAGATCATCCCTGTATACTTCACTTTGCATTTTCCAAAAAGGACCTTCTCCTTTGTAATCACACACCATTTCTATATCTAAGAAACTCAACGTTGATATAGTAGCATCATAGAATTTACAGTCCTCAATTTCCTATCTTGTCCCTGAATATGTCCCTTATGAATCTTGCCCCACCCAGATCTCAGCTCTATTATTTACACATTGCATTGTTACATCTTAACACCTTGCTAACATGAAACATTCATTTCACTACCTTCTGATCTTTAAAAGACAGTTCTACTCTTAAAGTAGTCTAATAATCTTATAGAATCTAAATTATTTCATAAATGCTGTTATGGCTTAAATCTTTTAAGATGAAATTCATTTGATTGGGTTTTTTGTTTTGCTTGCATTTTCAGAATTAAAATGATACTAAATCAAGACTTGTATTTCTCAAGATGCTTTACTGCTTTTCAGTGAGAATACTTCATAGCACTTGGCAGGCTGAGGCAGGAAGATCACTGTAAGTTTGTGGCCAGCCTAGACTGTATAGCGAGATCCTATCTCCAACAACAACAAACAAATATATCAATTTAAAAAAAACAAAAGAACAAGTCATTGAATAGACTCACAAAAGCAAGGAGCATAAAGGAAAGAGTTCTTTTGTATCTGAATTCCTAGTTTGGTTCCTTCCTTATGCAAATAAGATATTGGGATGGCTGTTCTATCAAAAACTCATTTGGCCTGCAAGCTTTAAACTGTTTTATTGAATGTATTTGGTTTCATGCCATATGTAAAGGAAGATTGAAAATAGCACTTTTCTGATCAGCACAAGAGCTGTAAAGTCATCCTGGATTCTGTGTCTACAAATTCCCTGGGTATCTGTGACTTTGACACGTTTTGCTCAGTTGTTTGACCAGTTTTGCTCCACTCTGAATTTCCTACTTTAAGATAAATCAAAAATAGCTATACATGACCAAAAACAATCCCAAAGTTCAATTGTGAGCTAAAATTGACCTCCATAGATTAGGGTACTTCTTTAAAATACATTTATATGTAATATTTAATAATTGCTGAATGTGTATGCTTCTCATGTGGCAGTATTGTTTTCTGTATTAACTTAGATCATCCGTTTTCTTCTTTTCAGATACTAACATCAGAGAAGTGGGCCTTGAAGGGGCATTATTGATCTTACTAGACAAAGAGACAGATCAGAGGTTATGCCATGATATCAAAGACACTTTAAATTACATGCTCACATCTATGGCAGTGGAAAAACTCTCCCTTTGGTTAAAGCTTTGTAAAGATGTACTTGCTGCATCAGCTGGTAAGTATTGGAGATTAACAGTTGCAGTAATAAAGGTAAATACCATATTCAGATTTGTTTACCATTATAGACCTATTTTGAAGATCCTCTAAAAATTTTCATGTAATGGAGACTTTAGAAATACAAAAAGCCAGGGATATAGTTTAGTGGAACAGCCTACCTGGCAAGTACAAGTTCCTGAGTTTGATTCCTGGTACCCTTCCAAAAAAAGTCATATGAAAAAGTTTGATGTCAATGTTTCTTCATAAAATTTACCAAAAATCCCAGATAGAGCTATCCTAATGTATTTACATTGTGTGTTTTTTAGTAAATAATTTATAAATATCTAGATTATGTATCTGTTTAATAAGAAAATATTGACTTGATATGATTATTTATTACCATAAATATATATTTGTGACTTTGAGCGTAATACATAATGTTTTTTAATTAAACATGGTCAAATTGAAAAGTTTGACAATTCATCAGTCTTACCTATTTGAAATATAATTATCCAGCGATTGCTTTTTTTTTTTTTTTGGTCTTTTTCCTTTTTATCAGTACCAAGGATCAAACTCACGACTGCCTGCTTGCAAGCAGGCACTTATGCCGCTGAGCTAAATCCCCAGCCTCCCAGCGATTGCTTTTTTCAAATGAAGATTCTTCTGGTGTGTTAGAATTCTCTTAATTTGAATATTAAAAAAGTATTAACACTGAGGGTTGCTTTTTCACTATTTTGATTGTCTTAAATAACTATTATATCAAATGAATTTAACAGCTGTTATTTGTAAGCTTTAATTTATTATAGCCCTTTTATTTTTTTCCACACATAATAAATATTACAGGGATTGCCATAATAAACTTACCAGAAGTAGCATTTTGAGAAAGTTAAATTTCTCCACATTTTATAATGTTAATTTCAAATATAGTATTAGAAAGTAATGTATCCCTAACGTCTTTGCTCATACAATTATAAAAATGTAATTTGAGCCTTTAAAACATATATCTTACGGTAAAAGGGAAAATGAAATGAGAGGAAGAAAAAAGATAGACGTCAGTTGTGTTCAGGAGCTATTTATGTTTTAATCCTTTAACCTAGCCTACACTAGGCAGTGATATTTCTCTTTACAGACTTGAAGAGTTTAGTAATATATCCAAAGACACAGATTCAATTTTAAGGCTACATAACTTTTAAAGCCATAAATTTTCCACTACTGTGTATTTCATTAGCTCCCAATTTAGTTATACAAGCTTTATAATTTAATGTGGCGCTCATCTGTGTCATGAGAGCAGGAAAAAGCTACCATAAAATTTCTGGAGTTTTAAAATTCTCTGTCTCCTTGATTTTTATTGTTCCTCATCTTTTCTAGTGATCTATACCTGGTCTCTCAACCATAGGCTCGGATCTACATGTTTTGTCTATATACAGTGTTCTGTCACCCCTACTTCAGATATAAGAGCTTCTCCTTTAAAGCAAAGTTTCTTTGTCTGTAAACAGAGATTTTACCTTATTTAAATGTTATATTCATACTATCTGTGCTTGTTAGCTCTATTTTGCTATTAATTAATTTGTTATCTCCTATAGTTTGGCTTCATTCTTTATTAGGAGAAGGCCTTTTAGTCTTTATTCAATTCTTTATCATAACATATAGTTTACCAGAACTATATTAGTGACATCTTTGCTGTTATAATACACAAAAATATGTCAACATACAAGATAGTTTAAGCCAGATGGTTTGTTTTACAGCATTAAATTCATTACAAGTTGAGTTACATGCCAGATTGAAAATTATTTCAGGATCTAATATTGTATTTTGTTTTCCACTTGGGTTATAACTTAATAACTATCATTTGACCTGGAGTAGCTCTTACTTCCTCTAAACAACATTGTTACCTGTAGAATTATTAGACCCAATTATCTGACATTATTATAAAGGTGTAAGACTGATCAGTAGTAATTATAGATGCATTTCAAGTCATTTTGTTTTCCTTTATAAATATATCTTCCCATTACAACTTGTAATCACATGTGTTCTCCTCACTGAAAGATTTTACAGCAGTATCTTGTGTGGATACAATGCAAGAGGAAGAAGGAGATAAAGGTGACGATTCCTCAGTCTTGACCACCAGAAGTAATGAAAAATCTCATCCTTTTACTAATCCTCGATGGGGAACTAGAGTCTTTGCTACGGAATGTGTCTGTAGGATAATTAACCAGTGTGAGAATGCAAATAGTGCGCATTTTGACATCGCATTAGCACAAGAAATGAAAAGAAAGGATTCAAGAAGTAAGTGACATATTAATGAGAAGCCCAAATGACATAAATAATAGTGCTGTCTGCTTAGGCTTTAATATTAACTCAAAAAATAAAACTAAGGCTAGAGATACATAGCACTTGTCCAGCATATAATGCCCTTGTTCAGTCCCTAGTACTGCAAAAATAGTAATAAAATTAAAAGGTTATTTTTATTCTTTCCATAAGTTATGAAATTTGACTACAGTCTTTATGTAAGCCATATGTTAGTACATTTTAAAATGTTTAAACACATTTATAATGATTGTTTAAATTTGTATTCACTTTTGCATAATGAGTACATGAAATGAGTAAAGTTTATACAAAATAATCTTCTTGGAAAATGGTTTGTATATTAACTAGTTCCCAAAATTATGTTCTGTATTGTAACTTTTACCAGTTTTTGCTGTTAGATTTTTTTGGTTGTGGCATGATACTACCTAGAAACATTTGAACATATCTTGGTGTACAAGTTCCTGAATGTAAGAGCATTTTGAATTCTTGTTCAGTTTTATTTTTTCCCTATGTATGTGTGTACTTATGGTTTGATTTCTAATTTTTAAAATTCATATAAGGACATATTTTCCAGATCACAATGTACATTTCTAGGAGCCTGCGATTTAGCTCAGTGGTATAAGCACCTGCCTGGCAAGTGTGAGGTTGTGAGTTCGATCCCTGGATTCCAAAAAAAAAAAAAAAAAAAAAAATTGTACATTTCTAGATGCCCTTGGAATATTTTTATCACATAAAAGACTCACACAGCAAAATGTTGCTGTTACTGGTCCAAGTATGAACTTGGTGTCTGATTTAATGATTTTTTTTTTTTTTTTTTTTGGTCCCGGGGATAGAACTCAAAACCTCACGCTTGCCAGGCAGGCATTTATAACACTGAGCTAAACCTGCAACCCTTAAATGATTTTTTTTTAAGCTAACACTTACTGAGACTCTTACTTGGGATCAGCACTTGTATGATTATGAGGGGTATAAAAATAATATGCCAAAGATACTAATTCCTGTGCACCAAATTAAAATTGTAGGCAAGAACTGGAGATGTAGGTCTGTGTAGAGTGTTTGCCTAGTGTTCTCAGGGTCCTTGATTTAGTCCTCAGCATCACACAAATAAAATAAGGTAATACAGGATCGAATAGTACCTGGCACTTACTAAGATACCGTAGCTCTTCAGTATGAACTACAACTCTATTCTTTGAATTAGTCTTAGATACATTCCTAGCAAAGATCGAGTGTGTCCGTAAACATAGAAGCACTGTTAAATGATTTTTCTTAAAATCTTTTCTCAGAATTTCCCTATCAAAGAATGTCTTGCACTTGCAGGAATAAAAAGAATTGTCATTATTTCTATTGCTAGAGATTTTTTTATATTCCCACCAATTTTAGTTTGGCAAGACATGCAACAATAAGAAAATCAGTCCATAGAGCCACATGATTTTTTAGGATCATTAAGTCCTTTTAGCTTCAGTCTGAAAAGAAGAGAATAAATTACTATCTTACTCGTCATCACCCAAAGATTCTAATATCAACTAATGAACTTTCATCAAAGAGCGTGAACAAAAATATTTATTGAAGAGACTGTTAGTACTCTTGTAAAGGATGCTGATGCTGCTTTTGGCTTTTGAATAGCTCCATATAATTACTCAGTTTGAGGTGGCAAGGCCAGGGGAGTGCGTGTGTGTGTGTGTGTGCACATTGGAGTGTTCATTAAATTCAACTTTAAAGTGTATTTAATGTAGTGTAAAGTAAAACAGTCAAACCAGGCAGGGTTACCGAAATGCTTTAGGCTATGAAATTGAAAGGAGAAATTACCACGTAAGCACAAATTTTAGTTTTGTATCTCTCTCTCTTAATAAGATACTTTTAATCTTGTAGGTGACTTCTTGGTGCTACATCTTGCTGACTTAATTCGCATGGCTTTTATGGCTGCCACAGATCACAGTGACCAGCTCCGTCTTTCTGGCCTTGAAACACTATTAGTAATTATTCGGCGATTTGCAACTATTCCAGAACCAGAGTTTCCAGGTCATGTGATTCTAGAACAGTATCAAGCCAATGTAAGCACTGTCTATTAGAAAATTGTATTATCACTGGGTGTGTTAGGACATGTCTGTAATCACATTACTTGGGAGGCTGAGACAGGAGGATCGCTATAAGTTCGAGGCTATCCTGGGCTACATAAGTGAGTTCAAGGCCAGCCTGAACTACATGGTAAGACTCTGTCTGAAGTACCCCACCACCACAAAAAAAATTTTTGTTATCAAATAACACCAATAAAAAGTCTGTATTGTTATTTGACATATCATCTCTTAATTCATAATGTGTTCTAACATACCACTTGCTTCACAGTATATAGAAAATTATATATTGTGAAGGAAATCTAATATTTTATAAAGCTCTAAGTAAAAGCAAAATGGTACATAAAAGAGATCATTTATTACCATAAGGTTTAATTTTCATAATTAAAGCTTTCTGCTAAGTTGAGGGAATAGAAGACTTTAGCAATAAAATCTATAAAACGTTCCATTAAACAACATAACACTGATTCTATTAAAGATACTCATGTTTTGGGGCTGGGGATTTAGCTCAGGAGCATAAGCACCTGCCTTGCAAGCAAGTAGTCGTGAGTTTGATCCCCCTTACCGATAAAAAGGAAAAAGACAAAAAAAAAAAAAAAAAAAGATACTCATGTTTTATCTTATTTCCAGAATAGAATATTATATATAACATCCTTTACTGTTTTTCCTAGACTTAAGAAGAACTCAGGTTTCTGCTATTGCTTTTATAGTGTTTTAAACTGAGGTATTTGATGTGTTGAATAATCCAGGAAGAGTAAAGAAGATTGCAAAATCATTACCTGTCTTACAGTCCTCTAGCACCATTGATCCAAAGATCTGTCTCGTTATGGTCCAGATGTAGCTTCTGATCCCTAGCAGTTAGGGAAACCCAGCAGTTTGTTAGCAGTCTTCATCACTTCTTCCCAGCAGGGAATGCCAAGTATTTAGGGAGACGGCAAAAAGAAGGGGTCGATGATGCATACAAGTATAGTATAGTGTTAAAATAAAATATAACTGAACTGAATTAAGGGGGACACTTACATTTTTAGGCCTCTTCCAGTTGCATGTGTTAAAAGTACAATTACAGCTCACTAGGCGGCACAAAGAAAATTGTCAGAATCTCTTACTTAGTTGGCTTGCTTTGGTCTACACTGCATTTTTTCTGAGGTTGACTCTCCAAATGATAACAAGATGGTGACTCTATCTGAATGATAATAAGATGCCTCACTCAGTACTCGGGTCCTTATAACAAGACAGTGTTTTTTTCCAGTACTCACAGCAGAAGTCTTGAGAGAGCATTCGGTATCCCCGTATGGGACAATGCTGTCAGCTCCAGAGCAGCCACATGAGCTACGAGCTGAGGAAACCTCCCTAAAGGATTCCATCCCAGAGGATGCCATTATCTAAAAATAAGGGAAGATATGCGGGGCAGGCAAAAATAACATGTTACAATAACTATTATAAATAATAAAAAAGTAACAGTAAAAAGAGAGATCAACTTGTACTCTACTGATGTTTGTTATGTCATAATTTGCCAGGTAGGAGCGGCACTTAGACCAGCCTTCACTTCAGAGACGCCACCTGATGTCACTGCCAAAGCATGTCAGGTAAGTCATTAAAAAGATAAAGCTTAGGGGCCAGGGATTTAGTTCAGCAGCATAAGTGCCTCCCTGGCAAGCACAAGGTCATGAGTTCAATCCCTGGTACCCCCCCCCCCATGTAAAAAAACAGTAAAGCTTAAGAAATGATTTTGAGCTGGGTGTGGTGGCACACACCTATAATCACAGCACTCAGGAGGCTGAGGCAGGAGGATTGCTAAAATTTCAAAACCAGCCTGTGCTACGTAGTGAGTTCAAGGCCAGCCTGAACTATATAGCAAGATCTTGTCTCACGAAGCCAACAAAAAAAGAAAGAAATGATCTTGAGAAACAATTCAGATAGTATTTGATACTAAGGTTCCTCTTTGTAGTTGTCTTACTGTCAATCTCAGCTTACCCTTTTCCTATTTGTTTGGTTTTTTTGGTTGTTTTCTGTGTGTGTGTCTGTGTGTCTGCGTGTCTGTGTGTCTGTGTGTCTGTGTGTATGTGTACGTACCAGGAATCGAACTTGTGCTTGCCAGTTCCTTTTTAAATAAGGAGAATTTCTTCTTTTGACACCTGCATGATAATCTAATACATGGATGTGTCATAATTTAAATAGTTTCGTAGAGTTCATGAATTGTATGAACTGTATTGATGGACATGCAGGGGGGTTTTTGTCTTTGCTATTACAAATAATGCTTCTGTAGGTGATCTGCCTGGGTCCTTTCACTGGACATAGGAAATACCTGTGAGATAACTCCCTAGAACTGATGGGAAAGAGTATATTATAGGAATTTACTACTTTAAACTTCTACTAGCAGTGTATTAAAGAACCCATTTTCCTGTCATCTCAGCAACTTTGTGAATTGTCAATTTTTAGTTTTTTGTTTGGGAGATCAAGATTGAAAGTAATATTCTGGAAAACCTAGATTAGTATTTCAAGTGAGGTTGAGCATTTTTTATATATTTAAGTGCCATATAATTCATATGCTTTTCTTGGAGTGGATTGTTAAATACTTCATATCCAGCTCTAGGTGATCTGACATAATTAAAATAAAGACTGGTATGAATAAGTTAATTATAAATATAGTGGACCCATAATAAATGTAATCATTATGTAATGCAAACATAGTGAAAATAAAACCTAAAAACTAAAAACAGTGGAAAGATAAATTTTAATCCTTTCATTGTGTTTGTGTATGTATGCTAGACTTTAAACCCAAGGGCTTTACCTTAGAACTACATCGTTAGTACTGTATTTTATTAATTATGCTTAGGAAATACTTGTGTCTACCTTCATCGTTCAGAAAATCATACTGAGTCTCTTAACATCATCACTTTCTATAATTTTGTTTGTTTGTTTTTTAAGACAGGGTCCAGCTATGTAGTTCAGGTTGGCCTTGGATTCTGTGTATAATCCCAACTGGCCTTGAACTCAAGGTGATTCTTGGGCCTCAGTCTCCCTAATAAGTTGAAATGTCACAAATACAAAATTCATGTAATATATCTAACCTACTGAACATCATAGCTTTGGCAGCCCAGTATATTATAGACCGTCAGTTATTTACCCTCTTGAAAACGTAGCTAGGAACTGTGGCTCACTGCCACTGCTAAGAATAATAAGAGTGTTGTACTCCATAGAGCTAGCCCAGGAAAAGATCAAAATTCAAGGTACAGTGTCTTTTATTGGGAACAGGTATCAGTAATTGAACTTAGGACCTCACGCTTGACAGGCAGGCACTGTGCCACTGAGCTACATCGTTGGCCCTCAAAAGTAGTTTCTGATAATATGTGTCACTTTCACACCATCAGAAAGTTGAAAAATCACTGTTGAACCATCATAAGTTAGGAACTACCTGTGCACGTAAAAAGGAAAATAAATTTCCTCTAGAAAAAAGAAATAGAGCCAGGCATGTTGCATGTCTGTAATCCCAGCTCTTGGGAAACTGAAGCAAGAGGATCTGTGTGAGTCAGAGGCCAGCCTGAACTACATAATAAGACCCTGTCTTCAAAAAAGAAAAAAATAATAGAAAAAGAGAACTTTCACGGCATCTGGGAAAAACATGGCCCCTGATAATTGAGTATACTTTTTGTAGTGCAGAAGATAAATGTCCTTTTGTTTTTTTAAATTAAAAAGATACTGTGTGCAATCAAAATCATCTTCAGAGACTAAGGATATAGCTCAGTGGCAGAGCACTTGCCTTTGTATGTATGAAACCCTGCTTTGATCACCAACACCATGAAAAAATTTGTTTACATAAATTTTCATTAGAATTTTAAATGTTAAATACTTTACTAGGTTTGGTAGCACATAATTGTAATCCCAGCACTTGGAAGGAGGATCATTGCAAGTTTAGGGCCATTCTTGAGTTACGTAGTGAGTTCAGTGCCAGCCTGAACTATGTAACAAGAACATCTCAATAAAAGGGAGGGGTGGTGTGTGGGACACAGCCTGTGTGTAACCCCAGCACTCAAGACGCTGAAACAAGAGAATCACAGAGTGCTCGAATCCAGCCTGGGCTACCTAATAAGGTAGTCCAGGCTGGCTTAGAACTCACACCAATCCTCCTGCTTCAGCCTCCTGAGTGCTGGGATTACAGCCATGTGCCACATCACTTAGCTAGCACTTTTATCTTTTAACTGAATTATACTGGCCACTTAGTGTTTAGTTTTAAAAGAAATAAGGACAGATGGCTTGGAGATGCTGGCCGAAATCATAGAGCTACATGAGATTAGGGTGGAAATCGTCTTGGTGGAGACAAGACCGTGGTGGTGGGCAAGGAGGAAAAGGACAGCGACCGTGGAAGGCCAACCACAGGCACACTGGCCGCCTCCACCATTGCCAGCTGCCCATGATCATGCTGCAGCCACTGGTCACCAACAAGCCAAGCGGGTGCACCACCACCAGGTGATCCTCGTGCAGACCCAAGGGAAGGGGAACAGTTTCAAGGACCAGATCCTCATCCCAGTAGCTGTGCCCGTAGGCTGCAATAACAAGGGTGGCAAGAAGTAGGTACAGATCAAGACTCTGGAGGGCAAGTTCTCGGTTGCCATATGGTCAACAGATGAGAAAAAAGATGCTAACCATGAGACAGTGATTGAAGAACAGATCATTAGAGAGAACTCACCTCCTAACTTTTCAGAACAGGTATACTTGGAGAAATGTCTGGCATTGACCTCCTAGATTCTAAACAACTGGCTGAATTTGCTAGAATGAAGCCAAGAGAAATTAAAGCTGATGCACAAAAAACTGTAGCTCATGCTCAAAAAAGCTGCACAAAGATGTCAGGGATAGCTCTGCTACAGGAAAACTTATGCACACTCACTGCCTCAGACTCCATGTCTGCAGAATGTGACACGGTTGAGAGCACAAAGCTAAAGTGACAGACACCAGGTGGTTCATACTGGAGAGAAGCCCTTTCGGTGAATGTTCAAAGGCTGCGGGATATGCTTTTCATTGGACTTGAATTTGTGCCCACCGATGTGAATCCATACCAGAAACAGCCCCTATGTATGCCCCTTCTTTATATGACAGTACTAAAAATGGGACTTCTTTTCACATTCTTATAAATATGAAACTCACCTGTTGCTTATAATTTTTTAAATTTTGTATTTCCAAATGTGCATATTATTCACGTTTGGGGGATATGCTTAGTAATGCAAAGTGTGATTTTCCTGGAGGTTGAAAACTTTGCTTGTGGTAGATTTTCTTGAAAAGAATGATCAGAGGGCCTGGGTTGTAGCTCAGTAGCACAGTGCCTGCCTGGCAAGTGTGAGGTCATGAGTTCAATCGCCAGTTCCAAAATAAAAATAAAAGAATGGGCAGATAACATGCATACTTAAGATATTTTCCCGTAGGAAAAGTTACATAGGTTTTGTTTGCTATCTTAATTTTGGTTATATTCTTTGTTGTTAACATATTTTGTATAATTGTATAGCTGTACTGACTCATGTAGTATTAAATATTAGGTGTGATTTAATAGTATTAATGAACTTAAAACTATTTTAGTTACTTCTTTTTCCAAAAAATACTGCCAAGTGCTATTCAGTGTAATTTCTTTGCCTGTTCAATTACAGAAAATAGTGCTCAGTTGTAGAATGTATTGTACCTTTTAACACCTGATGTGTACATCCAGCGTAACAGAAAGTGCAACAATAAAATAGCAATCCTAAGAACAAAAAAAGATGAAAAAAATCAAGATTAGTGATCTAATTAAAATGGCAACTGAAACATTTATGATTTCATGGTTATATCTCCTTATTAATAACATCTGAAACTTCCATTTACATACTAAATAACACTTGTTTCCTCACTTCTACCTTTGATGATGTTGCTTTAGAAAATATGCCTTTGGCTATCATCACCAGCTGCATTCCATTGTATTACTTACTAGCAAGATAGCTTTGGTGAGAGATAGGTGAGTTTTGCATTGGGAAATATTTATACTTTATAAATATAACTTTTGATTTTTTTTTTTTTTTAAAAACAGGTTTGCAGTGCATGGATTGCAAGTGGAGTTGTAAGTGATATTAATGATCTACGAAGAGTTCATCATTTGCTTGTTTCATCATTAACAAAAATACAAGCTGGAAAAGAAGGTCTAAGTCATTTATACAATGAAAGTGCTTCTACCATGGAGATTTTAGCAGTGCTAAAAGCCTGGGCAGAGGTTGGTACTTTTTAATGTAAAACTGGAATTTAGCAAGTTGTTAATAAATACTTCAGCTCATAAACTGAAATGCTATTTAGACAGTCATTTTGTTTGTTTGTACTTTTAGAGACAGGATCTCCACCCTTTTTTTTTTTAAGTCTTGATTTCTAGGTTGGTGCTTATAAATTGCTTTTGGCAGATAACTACATTGCTAGTATTTAGAACCATTAGGAAATGACTACTTAGATGTATTTTCCAAGTGTAGCTAGCTTTTGGGTTTTGAGTCTGTTGCAAGAGCCTATCTCTTCAATGTATTGGGATGAGAAGATGCTGCCTATTGGCCTATCCCCTGGTTGTTTAGCACTAATATACAGTACTGTGTATGACCCTTAGGTAGTCTCAGTCTTGGCTTACCAGGAAGAACAACTGATTACAACAGTATATCATCTTGGCTAGACTACAGTCAGCAATAATAATAGCATCAAACAGCCTAGAAAATGACAACTGTGGTAACTATTAATTTGTCACCTTTAACCATATGAACTAGATTTGTGGTCATACAACAGAATCACATACAACAAACCACAAAATTGTAGACAATAAATAAGCCCTCAACATAGTGATTCTACCCTTAGGGGAGAAAATTTTAAAGAGGCTAAGGGGAAAAAAATAGAGAAATAGAAGAAGAGATTAGAAGCAAGGTTGGAGGAAACAGGAGGATCATGCAGACTTTGAGAAACTGGTACAGAAGACAGGAAGAAATAAAAACAAGAACAAAACAACAAAAATCTAAAAACCATGTTCACATTCATATAAAAATAAGAATAAACAGTCAAGAAAAAACAAAAAAAATTAAAAACTAAGAAAAATGTCAACTTCAAAGCATGCCTGCTGTCAATGTTAAACAGTGCGGGCAGGCAGAGTCTAGATCTCAGTGGATTGATCATAGCAAACCAGCCATAGCTTTTCAGCAGAGTAGTGCACAGTCTCAGTAAGCCTGCACCTTTAGTTCTACCGAAGTTCAGGCTGGTTCCTCGCTGGGAGGCTGGAACCAGATTTTTGAGCCCATAATAATCCATGCACCTTCTTGTCAGCTTGCACTTGACTCTGCCAGCTTGTACTCGGCTCTCTGAGTTTGGCACCCTGGAGACAGTGTCTCCTTAAGCAGTTCAGGCTACACTTAAATTCAGTATGTAGGCTGACTTTAAACATAAAGTGATCCTCTGCCGAAGCCTCCTGAGTGCTAGGATTATAGTTGTGTACCACTCTTGGCTAGTAAATCCATTGTTAAGGGAAACAAAAAAATTTCCAATATGAGATTTACTTACATGTTAATAAAACAAAACATTCTAAAGAATCTATTGTATTTCCTTATCAAGAAAAAAATTGTATCATTTTTAATGTACTGTGGAAATGTTTAAACATATGGAAAAGTAGATAGAACAGTATACTAAAGCCAACTATTACCTAATCATCCAGGTTCAGAAGTTACCAACCGTGGGCAGTCTTAGTTCATGTATCATTTTAATCAAAGTACTATATATAATTGTAGGCTGAAGCTCATAGAATTAATTAACGTGTACAGAAGAGTTTGCTTCATTCAGTATAACTATTTTTTTTTTTTTGTCTTTTTCGTTTTTAATCAGTACCAGGGATCGAACTCATGACAGCCTGCTTTCAAGGCAGGCACTTATGCCGCTGAGCTAAATCCCCAGCCCCCAGTATAACTATTTTAAACCAGCAGGTTGTAGAGTCTACTTTCTTGTTATTTAGAGGTTGACAAACCTTGGTTAGGAAATAGTTCTGTCTGGGTTTTAATAACTAGATCTAATTAACTTTAAAAATCAGTTCTTTATACTTTTTAGCATAGGTTTTACTAGAGCAAAGAGAAATTCTCTACTTTATAAATAATTCTTTGCCCAGATAGTATTACTTTAAAACAGTATAAATCTCTGCTCTTCATCAAGCCCATTACCTCTTCTTAGTCTTTCTTCAGTAGCGATCATTATTGATCAGCATATTCTGTGTAGTTGAGGTCCATAAGTCCTTATCTGCAATCCTGGGAGCCAGATACATTTGTAACTTATTTGCTGTTTTTCTTATTTTGGTATTGAGACAGGATCTCACTTGTACTCCAGGATGCTAGTTAAATCACTAGCACACCTTGAGTTTAGCCTCAAACTCATGGTGATCCTTCTGCCTCAGTCCTGAAAGTACTAGGATTACAGGCATGAGCCACCATGTCCAGCTGTGCATTGGGAATTTAGAATTTAGATGACTTGAGAAAAGTTTTCTAATTCATAATTGTATGTATGCTAGGAAATCTGAAGCAATACCATAGACTATAATCAAACAGTATATCTATGGTAAAACATTTGAGTATTCAAAGTTTAGCCAGTTTTGCCAATATATTAGTTTATCATGGTCTTACTTTTTTCAGGGTTTTTTGGAGTTTAGAGTTGTAAATAAAGTGATAATGCATATTATACACTATGCTGAAAAGTTTAACATTCTATAGTCTGTGTTAAACCTATTATGCAAATTTTTGTAATGACTTAATTGTAGGTTATAATAAAAATTTTTCATTATTTTAGCTTTTTTCAGTTGAGAGATTGGTGCCTATAGTCATATGTTGAGATGGATTATGGATTATTTTGTGAGAAATAGCACTATTTGTAATTATTTGTAGTTGTCATGGTTGTTAAAGTACAAAATGATAATATGTTTACCATGTGTTTGTTAAGCTTGGTGAATGTCACTGAAGATTATGTTTTTGGATCTTTTTCTCCTAGTTGTGTGTGTGTGGTTACACACATGTATGCCTTCTTGATTCCACAATGCATTTCAAGTTCAATATGCTCAAAGTTAACTCTGCCTCTTCAGGAAAATGTAAAAATATGGCATCTTTTCATCAAATACTGGATTTCCCTATTTATAAATTAGCCTTCAAGAGGCAGGTGGTGTAACTCAGTGGTAGAGCACTGGCATTTGTGAGGCCGTGGGTTTGATCCCTGACATCCCAAAATTAATTAACTTTTTACAGGTCTACATAATTGCTATACAAAGACATAAAAATCACAAACAAAGTCTGAAGCCGGCCACCTGTTTAGAAGACAGTATTAAAAATGAGTCCCACATACCAGATGGACTGCTTGACTTAGTCTGCACTGACCTTGGCACACTAAGCAGGCTCTGGCTTGCTGCTCTACAGGATTACGCTCTCTTATCTTTGCCTTCAGAATTTGCCTCACAACTTCCTATTGAAGGTAAGGAAGTAAAAAGGCATGTAATTCCTACAGTAATTGTTTGTAATCTTCTAGAACTTCTCAATTAGCACTAAGGTAATACTTAACTAAACCATTTTCCCCAGAACAATTTTGATTTTATTCATTCAAGGTGAATATCCAGGAATTATTTTAGGGTCGACACTCAGAAATTGATGCTTGAGGTCTGAAGAGATGCTTGATTATACCTCTCAAAATATTGTCAAATTGCTTTCTAAAGTGTTTGACAGCTATTCTGTGGGCATACCAACAACATATTTCTGTTTATTCAGTCCTTTTTAACTTGATATATTATCACATTTAATAATTTTTACAGATCTTTTCATAGGTTTATGAGCTATTTAAATTCATCCATAAATTTCATAATCATAATCATCCTCATGATCATAATCATTTTCTATTTGGTGTTTCTTTTTTTTAATTGACTAGTAATCTTTTAGATACTGATCTTTTGTGTTATCTTTCATATATTTACTCACAATCTGTAACTTGCCCTTTTGTGTTTTCAGAAATAATGTAATTATTTTGCATTTTTGCATAAGATTGTAAAGACCTATAAGCTTCAGTTTTTTCTTTTGTTTTGTTTTGTTTTGTTTTTTGAGGGATTTGTTTGTGTTTTGAGACAGGCTGCTGCTGTGCAGTTCAGTCTGTCCTTGAACTCACTGTGCAGCCCAGGTTGGCCCAACTCCCTGGGATCCTCTTGTACAGGCATGCTTCACCATGCCTCCTGTATTGGAAGAAATCTTTTTTCCTCCTGAAACTTTACTAATTGTTTTTCCCCTTTTTAGGTGGCACTTTCTATACAGCAGAAACTAGTGAAAATGCAAAACTTCATTATTACAACTCCTGGGCCCTTATCCTCCATGCTACTGCGCTGTGGCTTACAAACACAGGCTTTGCTGTTGCTGACCCAGATGAAGGAGCGTCTAATCTCTCGAGGCCTGTGACACCAACTTCCATGTGTCAGGGTTCATCATCTGGGGCTGCAGTCAAGTCCCCTGAAGAAATCTACACAGATAGATTCCATCTGATTTTAGGTCAGTAAAAGTGCTAGAGAGGTTGTTCTTGAGTTATGTCTCTTTTCCTGGGTCACTGAGTGTTGATGATAGCCTTGATATAACCTAGGTAAATTTGTATATATATTTTGTAAACTTAAAAATTTTATTGTATTATGTCTAGAATCCTACTGTAAATTGACGACAGTCTGCCAGATGTGGTGGTACATGCCTATAATCCCAGCACTTGGGAGGCCGAGGCAGGAGGATGGCCATGAATTGGAGACCAGCCAGGGTTACATAGTACATTCAAGGGCAACCTGGAGTACATAGAGAGGTCCTGTCTCAAAAAAACAAAGCAAAAACAAAAAAAGGTTGACTTCAGTGTCAATTTGAATAAATTACAAGAATTGCAGAAGAGGCCACATGATTTTCAAAAAGATCTAAGTGATATCTACAAATATTCTGAATTTCTTAATACATACTCCAAAATAATAGCATTATATTGGAGAATTCTCTCTCCTATTCTAAACAATCACAGTTTTAAAAAAGTATGTTCAAGCTGAAAATAATCCCGGCACTCAGAAGGCTGAGGCAGGAGGATTACCCTGAATTCCAGGCCAGCTGAGGCTGTATAATGAGTTAAAGATCAGCCCAAACTATGTAGCAAAACCCTGTCCCAAAAAACAAAACCCAACCAAAAAAAAGTGTGTTCAAGGTGGCAAACACTTAACAATCCTAGGCTGAAGAAGGGGGATTCTAGGTTCAAGCACAGCCTAAGCAAACTGAAAACTTAGTGAGACCCTGTCTCAAAATAAAATATATATAAAAATGGCTAGTAATGTAGTTTACCAAAAAGGTCCTGAGTTAAAGCCCCATACAGGAAAAAGAAAGAAAAGAAAAAGTAATTCAATGGAATGGAATTGCAAACAAATATTAAAGGTTGAAGTTAGGAATGTTTTGGATTTTTAAAGTCTAATCCATTTTCTAGCTTTATCATAACTTTTTTTCTTCTTCATTTTTGGTGGTGGTCTTAGGCCCAGGCCTCATACATGCAAGAGCTCTACCAAAACTACATTTTTAAAAACAATTTTTATTTTGTAACACTGTCACTATGTAGTCCAGACAAGCTGTGAACTTATGTAGCCAAGGCTGGCTTGTACTTGTGGTAGTCCTGCCTCAGCCTCCTGAATACTAAAATTATAGGTGTATGCCACCACACCGAGGCAAAAGTACATTTTCATAGTAAGGTGTAAAGTAAATGAAATAAAATTTTACTTGTTTGCTTCTAAGGAAACAGCCTGTAAGTTTATTACCCATAAAGAACTTACTGAGGAAATGAAATATGAGGATCATAAAGGTAAACAATTGAATTCAGTAAGACTCATGACTCAGAGTATTTCAGTTAATCATTGTTGCCAGGCCAGACATGCCACAGATTCCTATATCCTTGAATCTATTAACAGTGTGTTTCCAGGGCCTGGAGGTGTATTTCAGTGTTAAAGCATGTATTTAACACGTGAGACTCTGGCATCGAAAAGTTTTTCTTTAACTTCAAAGGACTGCAGGCGCCACTCAGTGGTCAAGCACTTTCAATATTGTGTACAAGGGCTGGCTTTTACTTCCAGCTCAATCAGGTGATAAATATCAGGTGATAAAAGTAAAAATAGTGCCTACTTCAACAGGTATTATGAGAATTTAGTAAAATGATTTATGTGGTGCCACCACATGGTAATTACTCAAATTTTAGTCAGTTGTTAAACAGTACAAAATTCTTTGGTACAGTTTTGTTGTAATTTTTTGCATCTTTAAACTTGATAGCAAGTACGTAAATGGTACACAGGCCTACTTGTGATTATTGTTTGTGTGTGCGTGATAAAAACAAGTTTAAGAGATTTGTTTTATAAGCTGTTCATAGTGATGGTATCAGAGCCAGTGAGATTTATGTGAAGCACAATTATTGCTAATTGAAGAGATTGGAGCTGGATATGGTGACTCATGCCTGTAAACCCAGCACTCCGGTGGCTGAGGCAGGAGGATCCTTCTGAGTTCAAGACCAACCTGGACTACAAAGTGAGCTCAAGGCCAGCCCAAACTACATAGCGAGACCCTGTCTCAAAAAAGCAAACAAACAAAAAAAAGACTTTTGCCTCATCACTGTTTGCAGTCTTAAATTCATTGTGATTTACTCATACTGCCTTTTTGCTAAGCTTATTTATATAACTTACAAAAATAAAAGTATAAAAATAACTTCATAAACTAAGAATCTCAAAGACACCTCTTCTTTTTGCTTTCCACAGGCGTCAGTGTGGAGTTTCTGTGTTCATTACGTGCAGATGCAACCATGGAAAGCATTACTGCTTGTTTACATGCATTACAGGCCCTCCTAGATGTGCCCTGGCCCAGATCTAAAATTGGCAGTGATCAGGTGATGTTTTGTTTTTTGTTAGGCTTTTATAGATTTCAGGGAACAGAAACATGTTCAGGTTACTCCAGTGAACAAACAGAAGTAAGAACTAAAGAGCTCCAGAGATAAGCCTTGGAATTGGAATGCTCCCTGCACATGTGCTGACCCAAGAGTGATCATGCCTCTGACTCTGCCACTGTTGGTCTTTCTACCATGATGGGAAGGTTCCCGTGCTGCATTGTCCAGTGTAGTAGCCACTAGTTACATATGTTCATTCTTTGCTCCATTTATATTCCATTTTCCCAGGAGAAAGGTTTTGTTGGTTTTTTGTTTGTGTGTTTGTTTTGTTCTTGGTACAAGGGATCGAACTCATGACCTCGTGCTTGTCAGGCCATTGGTTCTGTTAGTTACTGTCAGATACAGAGGATTCCTCTTGGCTGCAGTCGTCTTTCTTCCCTTTCTTTCCCCTCTGAAACGGTCCTGCTATGTTGTTTAGGCTGGCCTCAAACTCACTCTGCAGCCCAGACAGGCCTAGAACTTGTCACATTCCACCTGTCTCAGACTTCAGTGCTGGGTTCAGAGGCATGCGCCACCCCACAGTGAGCTGTCCCTCCAGGTCTTTTGAAGATTGCTACGTAGCCTGTAGATGGAATCAGGTTTTCATACCTGATTGTTGTGGCCTTGGTAAAAGGATTGCTGCACAATCCTTTTACTGCTTTCCTCATGAGTAAATACGCATTTGTAGGTCTTAGCATCATGTATTATTCAGTATTATTCAGTATATTAATTTGTGTCATTGATTTGAGTGTTAAGGTAAATGGGTGGAATCCTTTCCTTTCTACATAGACTAATTTTTAACATTATCATTTATTACATTTAAAGCATTAGTCAAGTTCTTACTTAACTTCAATTGGATATGAATAAATTTTAACTTTTCTCTGTATGTTAAAACAGCCATAATGATAGATTTACTCTGTTATTTTCCAAGGTGAAAGAAAGTCATTGCTGAGTGTGGTGGTACATACCTCTAATCTCAGCATTTGGGAGGCTGAGACAGGGGAATCCCTCTGAGTCCAAGGCCAGCCAGCACTGTATAGCAAGACCCTATCTCAATGCCCCCCCCAAAAAGGAAAAGAAAATGATCAAAGTAGTGATAAAAAGAACATGAAATAACATTTCTCCAGTGATTTTATTCACTAGAGAGACATCCATTTTAAGACCATACACTCTCTCTTTTTTTTTTTTTTTTTAATTTTTTGAGACATGGTCTCCCTATGTAGTTCAGGCTGTCTGAATTCACTATGTAACCCAGCCTAGTTATGAACTTGTGATGATCCTCTTGCCCCAGCCTCCAGCCTCCAGAGTGCTAGGATTATAAGCATGTATCACTATACCTGGCTATTCCCTCATTTTTTTTATTATTACTAGAAAATCTTGATATAAATTTAAGAATTAACATTCAGCTCTTGTATTCTTTAGCCAAATTTCCCATTGTATTTTGGAAATTTGTTTTTTCTCTTTTTCCAGCTTAGAATCTATATAAAAATGATCTTTTATTATAGTACCAAATTGGACTAAAAGTACTCTGGGGTTGGTTTAAAGTACTAGTGTGTTGACATCTCTTTTTGTCTTCATTTTTGGACCTCATGCATGCTACATAGTATCTTAATTTCTTATGAGCAGTTTTCCATATTGCATTTTTCTTGAATTTTGTCAAAATAGCAGTGTTAAAAATAGTGCATAGTTTTTCCATATAATTTCTACTACATGTTTTCTGTGATAGGACTTGGGTATAGAGTTGCTGAATGTACTACACCGAGTAATTTTGACCAGAGAATCACCTTACATTCAGTTAGCTTCACTTGAAGTGGTAAGACAGATTATTTGTGGAGCTCAAGAACATGTGAAGGAAAAAAGACGCAGTGCAGAAGGTAAATATTAACCCTTAATTCCAAATGAGTCACATAGCATTGTTATTTTTGAAGGTATTATTTAATGTAGGTATGAAATGTAGGTAATCTGTTTATGTAGGGCAAATATAAAATCCTAGGAATGGTTTTAAAGCTTCTTATTTGTTTCTGTGTATTAGCATTATTTTGGCAGAAAACAAGAATTTTAGCAAAATTTGGAAGAAAAAATCTCTTATACTAACAGTACTTTAGCTTTATTTACTGAGGTACATGACAAGAACTACTGAAAATTTTTTAATGTTTTAGGTTGATAGATTGCTTGTGGATAAATCTGATGTGGTATTGGTGAGTTTATTATTTAAGATTTTCGGCTAGAGCTTGTCTCAAAGGAAAAAAAATATTTTGCTACATATAATAGAAAAATCAGTGTAGTAGTAGTTCTGTGGGCCAGGGATATAGCTCAGCGACACAAATGCTTACCTGGCAAGTGCAAGGTCTTGAGCTCAATTCCTGGTACCAAAAGGGGATAGGGGATAGGTGTGGTGGCTCACACCTGTAATCTCAGCATTCCGAAGGCTGAGGCAGGAGGATCATTGCGAGTTCAAGACCAGCCTGGGCTACAAAATGAACTGCATTAGAGACCCTGTCTCAAAAAGGAAAAAAAAAAAAAAAAAAAAAAAAAAACAGGTGGGGAAGGGATCTAGATCAGTGGCACAGAGCCTGCCTGGCGAGTACAAGGTCATGAGTTTGATTCCTGGTATCAAAAAATATTTTTTTTAATTTTTTAGTTAAATATGAGGTTTTATTCTCTCATCTAACAAGAAGTCCATCCAGAGTAGGGGGGGTCCAGTGGTATAACTGGTGTGGTGGTTTCTTAAAGTCATCAGGGACTTAAGTTCCTATCTTTGTGTCCAGCCACTACTAATATCTATAGTGCTTATATTCTAACAGTAAGAAGAGATAATGAAATATTTTAAAGCATATGGGGTTACAAGGATTTTTTAATCCATTGCAGTAGTAAGTCATTAGCAAGATAACTACTTGTACCTCCATAACTTTCTTCGTCAGACTTAAATAGACCCACAATTTTAGCCGTTAAATGTTACCTATCACAGAAATAAATTATCACCATCTACCAGGAGCAAAATAAGCACAAAGTATTTATTAAGTGCTGTTCTTTCTTTTAGTTGATGATGGGGCTGCTGAAAAGGAAACCCTTCCAGAGTTTGGAGAGGGAAAGGACACAGGAGGACTTGTGCCTGGGAAGTCTTTGGTCTTTGCAACATTGGAATTATGTGTATGCATTCTAGTTAGACAACTCCCAGAGCTAAATCCTAAGTTGACAGGTGCTCCAGGAGTGAGAGCAATAAAGCCACAGATCTTGTCAGAAGAAGGAAGCCAGTTGGTTTCAGCTGCATTGGTTATCCTCTCTGAACTTCCTGCAGTGTGCTCTCCTGAAGGTATGTATGCTGTGGTAAGTGATTACTTTACTTGACCTAGAAAGAAGAGAAATGGCTTTAGTTTATAATGAGCCCTAGTTACTAATCTTTTTTCCCCTATGTTGGGACTGAATGAAGTCCAACTGGAGATGTGGAGCTATAACCCAGTGATAGAGCACTTGCCTAGCATGTGTGAGACCATTGGATTCAGTCATCAGAAAAAAAAAAATGTGTGTGTGTGTGTGTGTGTATGTATGTATCTATAATACCAGCTGCCAAAGAGGCTGAGATAGGAGGATCTCAAGTTTGAGACTAGCGTGGACCAGTTAGCAACACCCAATCACAAAACAAAGGATGGGACATACAGGTTAGCAGAAGAGTGCATAACTAGCATGCATAAGACCCTGGGTTTACTCCCAGCAAAAAGAGAAAATGAAAAACTCAGGCTTATACTGAGGTTTGTGAAATAGGTTGTGTGTGTGTGTGTGTGTGTGTGTGTGTGTGTGTGTGTGTGTGTGTACACTATAGAATTACAACATAATTTCTGTATGTAGATGTGTAGTTGTTACATATAATGTCAAGAGGCATTATATGTAATTATATGAAAGTATATAGCTATAGATATATAGATGTATGTGTCTTCTTTCCAACTTAATGTTGTATACTCTATATGGCATGTAATAGGTATTTCATATTTAATAGATATTTAATTGATAAGCATATTTGTGCTTAAATGTGTCTTGATCAATTTATATGCTTATTTTTAGCCTAATGACTTTAAACCTCAATTTGAATTAAAACCTCTTGTTTTAGCACATACTTATACCAAGAGTTGCAGGAAGAGTGACTATCAAAAGATATGGGGAGAAACACATAATATTGATTTTGCTACGTAGGCTTCAGGAAAATTAAATGCAACATTTTAGCTTTAGTTTCTGCACATCCATTTTAAATCTAGAACTAACTTTTCAACTCTTTAGCATGATAACTTTAATATTTTTAATGAGTAGATCACATACTCTTTGAAAAATAATATGGAATGAATATAAATAGTTCTGGTGGTTACACCACATTCTGAACAGATATAATGACACTAGACTGTACACTTACAAATGATCAAAATAGTAAGGTTTGCTATTTACGTTTTATAACAGCACAAAGTAAATAAATTTATTTTATCCATTACCAATAAAATGAGATGAGATAGCACAATGATGCTAAGTGATAGAATTTATTTATTTACTTACTCATTTATTTTATTTTTGATTCTGGTAATTGAACTCAGGACCTTGTACTTGCCATGTGGCATTGAGCTATATCCCCAGCCCAAAGTGACAGAATTTAAATGTCATCTGGAGAGCCAGGCATGATGGCGCATGCCTAATGTCCTAACATTCTGGAATGCTGAGGCAGGAGGATCACAAATTCAAGTCCAGTCTGGGCAGTGTAATGATTTAGTGAGATCCTATCTCAAAATAAAAAGTTTTTAAAAGGCTAGGAATCGACCTCAGTGCAAAGGGCCTGGGTTCAATTCACAGTACTGTCAAACAGTAATAAATAAAAATAAATGTATCTCCAATTACAGCCATCCAAATTTAATCCAATGTTAGCAGGTTATGGTACACACCTGTGTCCCAACACTCTGAAGACTGTGGCAGAAGGATTACAAGTTTGAGACCCTGCTTCTAAAAAAAGGCTGGCTGGGTGTGGTGGTATATCCCTGTAATCCCAATTTCGGAGGCTGAGGTAAGAGGATTGCTGCAAGTTTGAGAGCAGCCCGGGCTACAAAATAAGTTCAAGGCCAGCCAGAACTGCCTAATGAAACCCCATCTCAAAAAGACAAACAGAAATAAAACAGGGCTGGAGATGTAGCTCAGTGTAAAAACCCTGAGTACAGTACAGTGTTGCATAATCAGCATTCAACCTGAATAATCTTAATAAATTACTTAAATTAGGTGGCCAGCTCTTATGGTGCATGCCTGTAATTCAGGGATCTAGGAGGCTGAGGCAGGAGAATTGCTGTGAGTTTAATGCCATCCTGGACTACACAGTGACTTCAAGGCCAGCCTGGAATATATAACAAAACTCTGTCTCAAAAAAAAAAAAGTTAAATTATGTTAACAGTTACAGTCTTCTATGGAATATAATCTGTGTGTGTGTGTGTGTGTGTGTGTGTGTGTGTGTGTGTGTGTGCGCTGACATCAAATCCAGGGCCTTGAGTGTACTAAGTGTGCTCTCTATACCCTCAGCCCCAAGAAATAATTGTAAAAATAAAAAATTTCTGACATCACCTTATTCATGTTTTTTAGAATTAGATAGATAGATAGATAGATAGATATTGTTTGTTTGTTTTGAGACAGGGTCTAACATTGTAGTTCAGGCTGGCCTAGAATTCAGTATGTAACCCAGGCTGTCCTCAAACTCATGGCAATCCTCCTGCCTCAGCCTCCAAGTGCAGAGATTACAGGCAAGCACCACCACATCTAGCTTCTACATATATATTCTTTAAAATGTTCTGGATTCAGCCTCTACATATAGTGTGCTTAAATTCTTTATCTTACAGGAAGCATCTCAATCCTTCCTACTATATTGTACCTCACAGTTGGTGTCCTTAGAGAAACGGCTGTGAAGCTACCTGGGGGGCAGTTATCTTCCACAGCCTCAGCTTCTCTACAGGCTCTAAAAGGAATATTATCTTCCCCCATGGCCCGTGCAGAAAAGAGCCACAGTGCTTGGACAGACCTCCTCCGCAGTGCTTTAACAACAGTTCTTGACTGCTGGGACCCAGGTAATCAAAGCTGTTGGGAAAAATCCGCTTGATTTGTTTTGGGGTTTTTTGTTTAGTTTTGTTTTTTGATTTTGTTTTATTTATTTTTGGTTCCGGAAGGAACTCATGACCCTGTGCTTGCCAGGCAGTCGCTTATGCCACTGAGCTAAACCCTTGGCCCCTGCTTGGTTTGTTCTAAAAACAATAGTATTTTGAGGCTAAGCAGTTTACTTCATCATAGTTGGTGGTGTCACCGGAGCAGACCATATTGTATGTTTAGAGGATAGGTAAACATTTTAGTATTTTAACCCTTAAATACAAATGACCAGAAGCCTATGTGTTACCAGTGTGAGACCTTTAAACCTAAATAGTATGTTTATCTTAAAATATAATCTACATTAGTGATGACGAATCTTTTAGAGTTCAATGATACAAACAGCACACATGCCATAGATTTGCCACCACTGATCTACACCTGACAGACCTTTTAGTATACTGAAAAGTATATAAACCATACATTATAAAGTGGGATTGTATTCAATAGCTCAGTGACTAGCCAAGTTAACAATTGGGTTTTTTTTGTTTTTTTGTTTTTTTTTTTTGAGAGGTAATTTTCTGTCTAACAAATAAGAATATTAGCCAGGCATAGTGGTGCACTCCTGTAATCTCAGCACTCAGGAGGATCAATGTGCATTCAAGGCCAGCCTGCACAACAAAGCAATTTCAAGTCTAGACTGACTTATATAATGAAACTGTCTCAAAAAGACCTAAATAATCAATAAAGATGGATGTTATTTTTTGTTTTTCTTTTTTTCATCTCTTTGGAGTTTGTTTGTTTGGAGACAGGGTCTTTTTGTGTTGCCAGGCTACCCTTGAACTGACATCTTCCTAACACAATTTAATCTTTTGAGTAAGTACAGGCACCACAACTTGTTAGATTAACATACTATATAGAAAATATCTTACTTACTACCTGGCATATATCAATAAATGATAGAATTAGGTTCCATATGCATTAAATATATTTAGTCTTTTATGTCTGTATGTGGGAGTTGTTTGGGGAATGTTTTGTTTCATGCTGTGAGCATTAAACTCAGGACCCCATGTACTGTTCTGTACAGTGCTGTACCACTGAGTTGTGCTCCCAGTCCTGTTGTGTGGTTTTGCATTCCAGTAGTATGTTACAGTGGTTGCTAAAAGTCTTCTGACATACTAGACATCATTCTGCCTTCCATTTCCTGTTATAAATGTCAGTTTTACCCAGTTTGAGTTCGTGGGACAAGAAGAGGACCACAACTAAGATGAGAAGAGATTCAGAATATTATACAGTCATAGAAGCCAAGTAAAACCTTTACTAGAGAGGGAGTAGTCAGCAGTGTAAAACTGACCAATTCCCAGTAAAGAAGTCAAACAGGTTGGGGAATGGGTCTCACAGTGCAAAAGACAAGAGTCAAGGAAGGGGAAAGACACAGACAAACTTCTCTTGATGGAAAGAAAAAAAAACTGAAAAGAAAAGGTTGGGCTTGGGGCTGGCGATTTAGCTCAGTGGCATAAGCACCTGCCTTGCAAGCATGTAGTCAAAGTTCGATCCCTTGTACTGATAAAAAAAATAAATAAATAATAAATAAAAAATTAAAATTTAAAAAAAAAAAATGAAGATGTTGGGCTGCCGAATAGTTTGTTTTAAAAATGAAACTAAGGGCTGGGGATGTAGCTCAGTGCTGGCCTAGCATACAGAGGCCCTAAGTTCAATCCCTAGTACTACCGAAAAAGCAGGGGGTGGGGATGGGGAGGATATGCTCAGCTGCACAGTGCCCTCCTGGCAAGGGCAAGGTTACAAATTTGAATCCTGGTACCAGAACAAAAAAAAAAGGATGAAACTAGCGTGAGTTCGTACTTATGTGGTATAAAGAAAAAGGAAAAGGACTAGAGTTGGAAATAATACAGAGCCAAGCAGCATACCTGTCACAGCACATTCAGAAGGATTAACTTTTGCCAGTATAGGAGTAATGCAAGGTAAGTATGAAAAGTAATTAGTTTTTTTGAGTTCAATTCTCAGCACCCACAGAAAAAAGAGGATTTTATACTGAAGATTATAATGAACTTGCCATTTTTATGGCATGCACAAAATCATAGTTTGTGGGGTTTTCTTATATCCTTTTGTTTGTGTTAGAGGAAATGAGGTAGGACTTAGAATTTAGTTACTGAAAGAAGTTCAAAGAGCTGATTATGGCAGGTGAAACATGTTTTGTGTAACAAATTGCCTCAAAACTTAGTGACTTAAAATAACAGTCATTTATCATTTGACTTTTTTTTAATGGGTTAGGGATTCAGGAACATCTTATCAAGGTGTTTGTGATTTAGTGTCTCCAGAGATTACTGTTAAGCCATAGGCCAGGACACCAGATAGAGGATCCATCTCCAAGATGACTCACTGAGACAACTAGTGACATTCCAGGGATATAGCTCAGCAGCACAGTACCTGCCTGGCAAGCATGAGGGTGCTAGTTAAATTCCCAGTACCAAAAAATATTATAAAAGACAATAGGTAACAAGCCTCAGTTTCTTAACACAAAGTCTACTCCATAGCACTCATACTGAGGGAGGTTTGCATCTATCCAAGAATTTTATAAGAAATGTAAAATTTTGGGGCTGGGGATTTAGTTCAGCGACATAAGCACCTGCCTTGCAAGCAGGTGAGTTTGATCCCTGGTACCGGGAAAAAAAAAAAAAATGTAAAATTTCTTGGAAAGAGGAACCCTAGAAAACTGTCCTAATGAAAATAAAAAGATAGTTTTACAGGGCTGTGGATTTAGCTCAGTGGCATAATCACCTGCCTGGCAAGTGTGAGGTCATGAGTTCGATCCCCAATACCAAAAAAGAAAAAATAATTTTTTTTAAATGTAGTTTTACTAAACTAAATAAAATATAGTTTGTAGTTACCATATATAACTGAAATTAAATTGAATTAATTTTATAGGGAGCAATATAGCTGCTCTCTAGAATCAGACTGTCTGCCTTACTAATTATATGGCTTTAGCAAATTACCAAATATCTGTTTCTCATCCATAAAATGGAAAGAAGTAGAGTGACTATTTCGTGATGCTGTCTGTTACGAGAGTTAGATGTTTAATTGCTTGTTGTAACAAAGCTGTCACTTTAACTTTAAATGTTACCTATAGTAAGATACTTGTTAAACCTTAAAATTACTCAGATGTCTTTGTAAGACAGATTCTACTCATCCATAAGATTTTCTTTTCAAAACAATAAAAGATTTTCTTTTCATTGCTAGTATATCTCTGAGATGTCAGCTCAGATGTTATTTCCTCAAGACTTCACTGAGCACAGGCTTATCCCAAGCACTGTGGGAGGGCAAGCCAGGAGGACTGCAGGTTTAACCCCAGTGCAGGTAACTTAGCAAAACCCTGTATCAGAGTAAAAGTAAAAAAGTTTTGGGGGAGCCAGGCATGGTGGCACATACCATGTAATTCCAGCACTCGAGAGTCTGAGGCAGGAGGGTTACTAAGTTTGAGGTTAGCATGGATTACATAAGCAAATTCGAGGCCAGTTTATACTACATTGCTAGACTCTGTATCAAAAAAAAAAAAAAAAGCTGGGGTTAGGGTTAGTGGCAGTATCCCAATTTTCTAATATTGCACCAGAAACAGAGGATAATATACCTTCTTTGACCACACAATTGTCAATCCTGAGTCATTTTCTTGTTTTTTTTTTTTTAATTTTATTTAAGGAGAAAAAAAACACAGAAATAAGGTACAAGTTAAACAATAGGAAATGACTAGTTAATAGATTACATATTGTTATCTTAGAAATAGTTGTTCAAGTAACAAAATTAAAGCATATAAAGTGGACTTTCAAACAGTGAGACTGGAAACAGTTTTGTTCAATGATCCAACAAAACTCAGTAAGATGGTTATCTATCTTATACACTTAAATATATATGAGGTTATATTCTTTAGAGCACTTTCTTTTCCCTTCTTTTGTACATTGACAATTACACATTTTGGGTTTTATTACTCCCACAGTTCTTATTACTTTTTTTTTAAGAGAGTAAAACCAAATGTGACATAACAGAACAGAGTCAGTCAAACCAAAAGGATGAACATAATAGATAATGTAAAAACAAAATATAAGGTGATCAACAATGGTTACCATACTGCCTCTTGCTATCTTAAAAAGAATTGCCTATATCATCAGTTATAATAAAATTGAACAAAACAGTAAAGAATAAAACCAAAACATTGGAGACATTACAGGACTTTAAAAGAAGATAATAGTCAACTGGAATGAGCGTCATAAGGAATCTTATTGTCTTTACAGTTTTGCCTATACTTTCAAACTTGGTACTATCAAGCAAAGCAGAATAGAAGAAAATCAGTCAAAGCTAGATGGTGAGGGTTATACAGGGTTTCAAATCAAGTTAATAGGAAATCAAAGTGGGTTACTATGATATATCCTGCTATTTTTGATTTTTCCTTTAATTAAAAAGATAAAAAAAGTAAATAATTTATAAAAAAGGAGATTGAGATAAAAGAGGGCATAACAACAAAACAGAGCAAGTCAAAGCATAACCATTTAAGCAAAATAGTGTTTTACCACAAGATATTCTGACATAAAAGTAGTTATCATAGTGTCTCTTTCCTTGAAATCTTTAAGTATAACTTTGTATACTGTAGCACCAAACATATCAAGACAATGTAAAACCTTCAAGAGAATGACAGTATTACAGGGTATTTAGAACCACCTATCAGAAAATGAACAATGTTTTTTGTATAATCTCCTTTTCTATAAAAGTTTTTGCTTATATTATCATATATAATAAAATCCAATAAGATACAACCTGTTAAGACTGATAGAGACAGAAGAATAAAAGCTTGATGGGACTTCAAAGCAAGATGATACTAAATCAGCACTAGCTATTATGATGTCTTGTTTTCTCCAAAATAGCTGTTCCCATCATCCAGTCTTCTCTGCCTCATTTCTGTTGAGCTCTTTTTCTGTCGTTTGTTGTCAGTTTGTCTTCTTCATCTTGCTTTCTGCTCCATCAGTTCCTCTTTATCCTGGAAGCACCTTGTTTTTCCATGAATTTCCAGGGACAGTTGTACAGGATATATCAATCTTGGCTGGAGGTTATTATCTTTCAAAGCTTGAATTATTTCCCCCCACGCTCTTCGTGATTTGATAGTTTGTGCCAAGAAGTCTGCTGTAATTCTGATGGGTGTTCCCTTGTAAGTGATCTGTTTCTTGTCTCTGATGGCTTTTAATATTCTGTTCTTATATTGGATTTCTGGAATTTTGATTATTATATGCCTGGGTGTAGCTCTGTTTGGGTTGTAGGTGTCTGGGGTCCTGTATGCCTCATACATCTGAGTATCTTTACCTTTTGCTGAATTCGTAAAATTCTCTTGGATTATTTCTGTGAATAGCTTTTGTAGACCATTTGTTTCTGTCCCTACTTCTTCTTTTATGTTCTTAATTCTTAAGTTATAGATCCTCTTATCATCTTCTAGCCTTTGTATTATTGCTGTTGATTTTCTTGTTATTTTTAAGAAGTTTTTCATTTCGTGCTCCCATATTGCAAATCTGCCCTCCAGTTCAGATAATCTATCCTTAGTTTCTGTCAAGCTGTTATGCCAGCTTTCCATAGTTTTTAGTTTCCTGGTAATCTCTTTGAACCTGCTTCAAGTATTCTATGTTTTCTCTATTTTCTCCATCAAACAATTCTCCCCTTCTTTTCTGTTCTTCCATTCCACCATCTGTTTTTTCTTGGGGGTGCTTAGCATTTCTCTAACTATTCTACTTATATCTTGCTTCAGATCATTAATAACTTCATTCCTGAACTCATCTATGAGGCTCCGGAGATAGCGCTTTATGTCTATAGGTGCTGTGTCTGATATTGCATGTTTTCTGTCTTCATTCTCTTTTGCATTCACCTTTCCTAGATCAGTGTTCTCAGGATTGGGGACTGAGGACCCTTTCTTGTTGCTTCCTCTTCCCATACTTTTCGTTCCTTCCATACACGCGAGTATAGGAGGCCCAGTTTTTTTTCTCTTTGTCTGTTACAGTTTGTTTGAATTGCACCAGCTAGGTGTTCCCACCCACTGCAGTATACTAGGGAGACACAGACCTGGGCAGCCTCTGCTGGGCCCGCCTATCCAGGTCAACCTACCAAAGGCTTCACTGCTAGCGTGCACCTCCAGGCGCTGGGACCGGCTTTGGGCTAGCTTACTGGGTCTTAGTCAGCGGCGTCACCCAGGCCAGGCACTCCCCACCAATCCCACTTGAGAGAGGAATATGCGACTAAAGTCACTGCAGCGTCCTGTTCCAGCAAGTCTGCCCGGTCCCCGTATGTCCTTTGCTGAAGCCTCCTACTCTATGGAAGGGTCCCCATTCCGCTCACTCACCGCAGGTCGATGCAGGGCTCCCCGCCAGTCCTGTTCATGGATTCCCGCTCTCAGAGCTTTCGCACCTCTCTTTCCCTGCTGTGCTGATTCAGATACAGCAGCAGCAGCAGGAAATTCAAATCGTGCAGGTTCCAGCTTTGGCGCTGAGATTTTATCTGTTCTGGTTATAGCACCGGGATTGCATTTCCAATTGGTTTCTCTCAGTTTAGTTCATTCCTGGGTCAGCAGGGTACATCTCACCCTGCTTAGGACTACTCGCACTGCACCATTCCTGGGATCTAAGCCGGGTATCTCAGAGAGCTTCCATAACTGCTGCTATGTGTCCACCATGTTCTCCCAGAAGTCAATCCTGAGTCATTTTCTATGGTTGCTTTTTTGTTTTCATTCCAGTTTATAGTATATTTTCTCTAAATTGTATTCATTGTGCCTTAAAAGGTGGCAGGCACCTTAGTGTTTAAGAATTTGTTAAATGAAGGTAACCAAATACATAGGTTTCCCATCATTGGGACAAAATACCTGACTCTTTAAATTCAGAAGAGAAGTCCATCTTAGCCTACAGTTTCAGTGGGTTCAGCCCACAATCTGTCATGGCCAAGGCAGAAACAGTGTGATGGAGGAAAGCTGCCTATAGTATTACCTCCAGGAAGCAGAGTGAAGGGAAGGCCATGCCCATAATCTGTTTCCGAGGTCCCACCTCTTATAGCGCACTCACCCGCAGAACTCATCACTGGTGAGCAAATACATCCAAGTGTGGTCACCTTCTAAACGCATGACATTTATCAGGCAAGGTGGCACACACCTGTAATTCAAAACCACAATATTTTGGGGGAACATTTTAGATCTAAACCATAACTTTCTGCCTTTTATTTCCAAAATGCCTGTGTTCCTTTCATTATGTAAAATGCATTTAGTCTATCTCTAAGAATCACCAAAGTCTTAACAACTCTAGACTTGCTAGATTTAAAAAGTTAAATCCAAAGTTTCCTCTGAAACTCAAAGCAGATTCTTAGCTTTGATGCTGAGTGTGATAGTGCATGCCTGTAACACTTCTAGCTTTGAGTCTCTATAAAAATAAAAAAGAAGTTTAAATACTTCCAACGTATTTTGACACAAAGTACACATTTCCATTCCAAAAGAGAGAAATAGTGGAATAGAAAGGAATTGGACCAAAGCATGCCCAAAACCCAGCAGGACAAATATAAAATCCCATAGCTCCATATCCACTATCTGGAGCATGTGACAGTGACATGTGATCTCCAAAGGCCTTAAGTAGTATAGCCCATCCATATGGTTTTGCTGGATGCAGCCCATGTGGGCTCTCTTGGTGTCTTTGCTTCAAGCAAAGCCCGTGTCTTTCTTCAAGCAGATACTTCATGTTGCTATCATCTCCAAATTCCTAGGGTCTCCACTGCACCTTCGGCTTCATTCTCACAGCTTCACACACTGTCCTGTCAGAGTGGCTGTCCAGGTAGTCTAAAATCTGGGTATAAACCTTGGTGGTCCTACAACTCTTGTATTGTGAATGCCTGAAAAACTAGGACCATATGGATGACATCAAGGTCTGCCACCAGCCGCAGGGGTAACTGGTCCCCACTGGCCCATGTCTATAATGACCTCTGAGTACCTGGCTGAGCACAGTGGATTATATCCTGGGAACCAATAACCTAGGTCGCCAACCCCTGAGTCATAGTCAGTCCTGACCTCTTAGGAACTGGGCTATATGGCCAGAAGTGAGCAGAGGACAAGCATGCAGAGCTTATTAACCAGTATTTACAGCCCGGCCCCGTCACTCACCTTATACCCTGAGTTCTGCCTTCTATCAAATCAATGGCTCATTAGATTCCCTTAGGTGCATCAGTCCTATAATGAGCTGTGCATATGAGGGAACTAGGCTGGACACTCCGTGTGAGAATCCAATTCCAAAACTACCACTTCTGCACCTACACTTGATTCATGGAAAAGTTGTCTTCCATAAAACTGGCCCCTCATGCCAAACAGGTCAGGGACCACTGCCCTTAGTGTTCCTCCAGTAGGGGACCTACGGGCTGTCTTTTCAGAGGAAAAGCTTTACAAGTTTGCATGCTTAAGCCTATAAAATGTAAGGTCTGGCTAATTCTAAGACATGCCTTCTTTCCTATTGTCCTGATACAGAGTAGTAGGCTTCTTTTTTAATACTGATTTTTTAACCATGTTCTTTTAACCCTTCTAGACCCCAATTTTATAGGCTTTTCCTTTCTGGCTGTGCTGCACACTCTTTTGTATCTCTTGGCTCTGCCCTATTGCTCCTTATTCTCACTGTAAATCTGGCTGAAAGAAGCTAGGAGTATACATGTGAGACCCTGAATGTTGAGCTATTTTGAAATGTCCTCCACCAAAAAAAAAAAAATGTCCTCTACCAGATCAGTTAGTTTCCTTCCCTTAATCCAGTGTCTGGCAAAGTCTCAGGATATGAGTGAAATACAGGTAAGATTTTTCGTATAACACACATGGCTATAGTCTAAATGCCAGCCAAGTCCTTGTTCCCAACTAAAACCTCCTGTCCTGACTTGTACTGGCCTCATTCCTATCAGTATTCTGGTTCCAAGCTCTGACCAAGATCACCCATCAGACTGTCTTATATCCTAAGGCTTCTCTGGCTCATCTCCTTCATCTTTCCAGACTCCTCCAGCAAACCATTTCCAAAGACTTCTAAGTCACATGACTAGGTACAATCACAGTAATTACTGCATTCTAGGTACCAATTTTCTCTTCCAGTCAGCTTTCCCTTCATTGAGCCAAAACACATGGCACTGCAACTCAGAGAAGCAAAGGTCCATTTGGCCCATAGTTTTGGTTGGTTCAGTCCATAGTTGGTGGCTCCAAAGCAAGATAACATGATGTAATGGCATGAGAAAGAAAAGCCAGCCATATCGTGGTGGCCAGGAAGTAGACAGAAATGGGAAGAACTGGGGCAAGAATACACCTTTCTAAGTTAGGGCTCCAGGGAACACTTCCAGTGAGACCCTGCTTCCTAACAGCGTACTCAGCTGCTGAGCACTGGATCCCTGATGAGTGCAGCACCATGATCAGTCACCTCCAAACACCAGAGACTTTCAGGGGGCAGTTTAGTTGTAAACCATAACACCAAAACTGCTATATATGTGTGTAATTTTTCACAAGTAACAGTTCACTCATAAATTTAATTAGTTTTATTTGCCAGTTTTCTTTCTCAGGTAACATGTTTTCAAAATAGGTTCATTTAAATTATCCAGTGAGTATGACTTTGAAAAATGGAATAGTACAGATTACTTCTTTTCTTTTTTTAAACCGGTATCAGGGATTGAACTCACCACTGTGTGCTTGTAAGGCAGGCACTTATGCTGCTGAGCTAAATCCCCAGCCCCAAAATAGTATAGATTACTTCCAATAGAAAAGTTTTCATACAATTGTGCCTTCCACAGCTATTCTGTCTACTGGTTTTCTCTACTGTTTTGTTTTCTTTTTTTTTTTTTTTTTTTTTTTTTTTTTGTCTTTTTCCTTTTTATCGGTACCGGGGATCGAACTCACGACCACCTGCTTGCAAGGCAGGCTCTTATGCCGCTGAGCTAAATCCCCAGCCCCTCTACTGTTTTCTTTATGTTATGTGTAAACAAAGTGATAAAGTACTTTTACTTTGTACATTTATTATCTAAATACTTTCTGTAAAGAAGAAAATGATTGCCCAAGTATTTTGGTGTTTGCACATAGTAGAAATAGTAAGCCAGATAGCAAAGCACACTCCTATAGTCCAAGCTATTCAGGAAGCTGAGGCAAGACAGTCAGCTGATTATGGGAGTGCAAGGCCAGCCTGAGTAACATAGCACACAACCCCATCTCCAAAAAACGATACTAATAATTAATAGTATAGTAGCTAATTTATATTGCACATTATGTGTAGCATGTATTCTGAACCATCACATAGTACGATTTCAGATAATGCAACTCTTGCTTTTTCTTAAATGTCTCATATATTCTGCATAACCCAATCAGAATGGAAATGTGAGTAGCACTGTTCCCATTTTACAGATAGAAAACTAAAGAAAAACTTAGATGTCAGGATCACAAAACTAGTGAATGTGTGCACTGATGTCTTTACCCTTGAAGATAACTGCTTTGCTGATTCTCAGCTCTAAAATTACCTAGCCCATACATCTGCCAGGGTTCTTAAAGTCTTGTGCCTTATATCAGTGTTTATTCTCTGCATCTGTGATATACACAAAAAAAAATTGTGGGTACGAAAGACAGCTTCACATGCATGCACAAAGCTGTGAACATGATCTTTTCTAATGAATTGTTTCTCTTTAGTCGATGCAGCACATGAAGCCCTTGATGAAGTCAGTCTACTTACAGCTGTCACAATATTTATTTTGTCTACCAGTCCAGAAGTAACTACCATCCCTTGCCTTCAGAATCGCTGTATTGAGAAATTTAAGGCTACTCTTAAGATAAAAGATCCCATGGTAAGAGTCTTTTAGCCACATAGCAATTTGTAATAAGAATATATTCAGAGTTTTGCAAAACTTTTTAGTTTTGCTAGCTCCAAAAAGAATTACTGCACTACAATTTTTAATTTTTAGATTTAGGTTTAATCCTTTTTCTTGTATTAACAAAACCAGATAATAGGGGGCTGGGGATTTAGCTCAGCGGCATAAGCGCCTGCCTTGCAAGCAGGCAGTCGTGAGTTCGATCCCTGGTACCGATAAAAAGGGAAAAAGATAGAAAAAAAAAAAAACAGATAATAATGGTATTTATTCTTCCATTCTATGGGTAAAAGATATTAGGAGAAAGAAAAAATATTAAAAATCTGAAACAATGTATAGTTTACCTGTACAAGGTCATGGTTCAGAATTCCCAGCCTCAGTCATTTGCAGATTTTCCTTAGAACTTAATAATTTGCAGGAACCCGCATAATTTTGCAGAAACCTCAGATATCCTCCACAATTGCGGGGGGTAGGTGGGAGGTTTGCAAGTAGCCAGTCGAAGAGCATTATTTAATTATCCTTGTTGCTGATTGGTTGCTACCCTATAATCTATCTCCAGCAGATGCGTCAGAATTTCTACATCATAACAGGCTGCTGTTATGCATGTACCGTGTTCTCAATTTTGTTCTTCTTAAAGCCTTCAGATCCCTAAGATGCTGCCAAAATGTCCTGTAAATTCCTAAGCTTTATTAATACAGTATTTTACTAAATTAAATTGCATAGCTCATCTAAGAGGAGACATAGCATATTTAGGATGTAAACTATAAAAATAGGCATTTATAGGCATATTTTTGACCACATCTGAAATTTATAGTTTTTCACAATTCATAGTTGCTCTAGAAACGTAACCCACACAAATTTTGGGGTCCACGGTAGATCTAGAACTTTATTAGTAAAAATTTTATTGACAGAGCACTATAGAACACAGAACTTCTAAAAAATATGTGGTAGCCAGGCACAGTAGTACACACTTGCAATCCTAGCGCTCTGGAAGACTGTAGCAGAAGAATCACAAAGTACAAGCCCAGCCTGGGAAACTTAGTGAGACCCTCTCTCAAAATTTTAAAAATGTGAAAGGTACTGGGGAATGTACCCTAGTGCAACAGACCTGGGCTCATTTCCCAGTACTGTGAGGGGGAAAAAAAAGAACAAGGAAAAGGAAATCTAACACACCTTCAGCAATAGGATTTTTGTGAAATAATGGGACCCATTTCAAAAACAGTATGTGCAAGTTGATCCCATTCCTTTATGGCCACTTCATTTCTTAGATTAATTTCTTATTTGGTACTTTTGTAGCCCTTGCTCACAAATATTTTTATTCCCAAAAATACAGAAATCAAAGCCGGGTGTGGTGGCTCACGCCTGTAATCCCAGCACTCGGGAGGCTGAGGTAGGGGATCATTGTGAGTTTGAGACCAGCCTGGGCTACAAAGTGAGCTCAAGGCCAGCCTGAACTGCACAGTGAGACCCTGCCTCAAAAAGACAAAAAAAAAAAAAAAAATACAGGAATCAAATTTTCTCTCAGAAAAAGATAATTATTCAACTACAACCATAAAATAAAGGATGGTTATTTTTTTGTTTATTTACAGTTTATTCTTGTCTTTCATGACTAGGTGCAATTCAAGACCTATCAGCTTCTACATTCCATTTTTCAGTATCCAAACCCAGCTGTTTCATATCCATACATTTACTCTTTGGCATCTTTTATCGTGGAAAAGCTGCAGGAAATAGACAAAGGGAAACCTGAAGACACTACTGAGCTTCAGATCTTTCAAGAAGGCATAAAGATCTTGGAAGCATTGGTTACCATTGCTGAAGAACAGCATCGTAAGTGTCAACTGAATTCATACTCTCAGAAGCTCTCCATACTCAGAATTTCAGTACTAATTGTAAAACACTCAGTCCTTTATATCACTATTTCACATTTATTGAAAGTCCAAGGTATTGATATTATTTAGTATTAATTTAACAGAAGAGAGTGGAGGAACTGTTTTTTCCCTGGGGAACAGTGTGTAGTTTGAGGACTTTGGCAGCCTTGTAGGATAAAAATTCATGTTCTGAACTTGCTTGTTTGTTGATTTCCTAGGCTCTCAGCTGGTGGCCTGTCTCCTGCCTATCCTCATTTCCTTCCTTTTGGACGAGAATGCTCTGGCATCAGCACCTTCAATAATGAGGAATTTACATGACTTTGCTTTGCAAAATCTCATGCAGATTGGGCCTCAGTATTCATCAGTTTTTAAAAATATAATGGCTTCTTCTCCAGCCCTGAAAGCCCGCCTGGAGGCTGCTATAAAGGGCAATCAGGAGAGTGTCAAAGTCAAGTTACTATCATCTAAACATACTAAGAGCTCTGGAAAGAATTCAAGCATCCAATTAAAGACCAATTTCCTCTGATTTTACTTGTTTTTGGAATAGTAAGCACCTTAATATAATACTTGATCATTTCCTTCTCTTTGGGGACAGAAGTGAAAGTTTACACTCAAGTGCACTTGGAGGTCTAGTTGATGGTTTTAAATAGCTGTGACTTTGAAATTGAAAGCAAACGACATTTTGTGGGATTTTTTTACCCCTACTTAATTAGGCAGTAAAGCTGTCAAAACTTTAGCCAGGAATTTCAAGACTGCTAAAAAATTCAATTTACTAAACAGTCCACTACTTTAAAAATGGATTTCATCTGTCATTCCATATATATGTCATAGTCTTAATTCCTGACAGATATAGATTCACTCTAATATAAATTATCTGCACATATATTATATCCCTGTACTAACAGAAGATTCTACCTTATTCAGTAATATTATTAAACTTCCTTGGACTTCTCCAGCAAGATCAATGATTGGAAAGCTATTTAGGAAACTTGGATTAATTTATCAAATATATTATGGTAAAAAATTAATTGCAGCACTACAGTTTGATATGAGTTCATGCTCATAAATAGGACTTTATACCATCTTTGGGTTAGTTTGTATTTTGTTCACAAAATGAAAGTTTTACTCATTTTATATGGAATAGAGTATCTTTACTGTTTCTTAAATGAATTTTCTGTTACTGTTATTCCAAACATTTATGGCAAACATTTATTTTGATGAATATAGACTCATATTATATTGTACTATATTTAGATCAACTATGGGTTTATATGAATGCCATATTTATGCAACAAATTTAGGCTGGGAATATAGCTCAGTGGTGTAGCACCTGCCTGGCAAGTGCAAGATCCTAAGTTCAATTTCCAGTACCAAAAAAAAAAAAAAAAATGTAAATCATCAATGAATACAAGTATTTTTTTTTAATAGGGAACATATTTTAATACAGAAAAAAAAAAAACTAATGATTGAGTCATTGGTCGAAAAATATTTTTTAACTATGTTTGTGACCAGTGATTCTTCCTGCACTTCAGTGTTATACTGTGAATCAAACAGTATGTAAAGCATCTCCCTGTTAAAAATTACAAACTGAAGGGCTGGGATATAGCTCAGCAGAATAAGCGCCTGCCTTGCAAGCACACGATCATGAGTTCGATCCCTGGTACCAATTAAAAAAAAAAAATTACAAACTGAAGTGATAGGCATGTTCAGAATTGAGAAAACCCATGAGTCAAGCAAGAGCAATGTGATATACTCTATTTTATTATGTTTGTATATGTGCTTGTAAATTGTTCAGAATGGAAAACATTTGACAAATTTAATACGATAATCAATTTTTCTAAATTACATAAATAAAGCTAATTTTCTTTATTTTACTTGTACTTTATTTTATTTAGAAAAGACAACAGATTTCACAAAAATTAATTCTATGGAGTAAATAAGATCCCTTTTTAACCTTGGCCTTTTTTCTCAGAGGAGCCTTTCTTGGAACATTCTTTGCAGTAATGTAAATTCCGTCATCTTAAATGTCTGTAGAGTATTTCTTACTGTTCCCTTCACCTAATATGCCCCTTTCTCACCTGTGCTCTATCTGGTGAACTCCGATGGGCCATCCAGGCCTGGTTTAAATGACACTCAGGTTGTTGATACTCCTTACACCAAAAAAAGGTAACAGCTTCCTCATGTATGTTCCCATACTATTTAATACCTTCTTTGATGTATGAAATGTCACAGTGCATTTTAATATCATCTTATGTCCTCTTTCACTGTTCATCCTCACAGGGAAAAATGTTATCTTCTGGAAATTGGGTGTTCCAAGTTGCCTACCACAATTCACCACATACACACACATATATATATATCATATGTATGTATATGTATATAGATACATGTATATTCATATACATTTATCTACATTATGTACATCTCAGTTGCTTTTTCAGCAGGACTTTGCTGTGTAGTCCAGGCTGGTCTTGAACTCACTATGTAGCCCAGGCTAGCTTTGCATTTATGGCAAACCTCCTACCTTGGTCTCCTGAGTGCTGGGATCACAGCTGTGTGCCACCATGCCTGGCCATAAACAATATATTTTTAATATAAGTCTTTGGCTGCTTCATTAAAATATCACAGATTGGTCTTAAAATCCTGATCTTGCCAGGGATCTAGCTCAGCAGCACAATGCCTGCCTGAGAAGCACAAGGTCATGAGTTGATTCCCAATACCAAAAAGGAAAAAAAAAGAAACAAATCCTGGATCTTGGCTGGGTGTGTAGCTCAGTGGTAGAGTGCTTGCCTGGCATGCATGAAGTCCTAGGTTCAATCCCCAGTACCTTGTATCAGTCAACCAATCAATCAAACTTCAGTGAAGATATAAAATTTATTTTTTAAAAACTCTGGATCTTGTTTCCACCTTTAGACAACTCTTAGGTCTTATTCATCAGCCAATGAACTGTTCTTCTTCAGTGATAAAGATGCCATCCCCAAATCTTCTGATACTGTATACTTAACTGTTGTAGTTTACTGAGTCAAAGCAGCTGAATTTGAAACAAACTCAGTGCTGTTTCCTTCAAGGAGCACCTCACTTCTCTGCTAGTGCCTGTCTCATCCAAACCCTGCAGATGTACTTTTCACCCAACCAATTCCAGCTTTGAGCAACAGACCCAGAGTTGTGGATGTAACGCAGTGGAGGAGTGCTTGCCTCACATGAATGACTCCATGAATTCAGTCCCCAGACTGCATAAATGAAACAAAAACCAAGAGATGCATTCTTCTGAGTGACAACCCTGATGGGGAAGTGAGCCCTGCCCTTGGTGAGCCCCCGTGACACCCCATTAGGGTGAGCAAGACCCTAATAGTGTGAATGGCAGCCAATGGAGCCTTTTCTTTCACTTTCCAAAGAGACTGAATATTACACTGAATGAAGATCCTTCAAAGGTTTCCTTTAGGACTCTTTACAGGGACTTCAGAGCCGCGCCAGCAGTCTCAGACTGCCCCGCCTGCTGAGAACGGTCTCATCCTCAGGCTCACAGCAAGCTGAACTGTACACTTCACTTCAGCAGGGCAAACTCCGGTTGTGAGTTCGTAACAGACGCAGTTATGTCCCCCAAAGAGAAAAGCTGAAGTCCTAACCCCTGCATCTGAGAATGAGCTTACTTGGAAACTAGGTTGTTGAAATGACATCATATTGGCGTCCATGGGCTCCTATGCCCATCAGACTCCTACCGTTTCACAGGAGAGGACAATGCTAGGTGAGGGCTCAAACTCAGACACGGAGAGCTGGTGCCACGTGACGGGGAGCAGAGATGCTGCCGCAGACCAACCACTGCTAGCCTTTTCAGACTTGTACACTTGAGTACTATGTGATGATACATTTCGGAGGCTTTGTTTTGTTTTGCTTTTGTTTTTTCTGAGGCAGAGTCTCCCTATGATGTCCAGGCTGGCCTCAAACTCATGGTGATCTTTATGTCCAGGCCTTCCAAGTGCTGGGATTACACCACTCTTCCAGGTTGAAATGCATAGGTTTATATCTCAATTTTAAAAAGGGAATCAGTTACAAAGAAAAGACCAAGCTGGGCATTGTGATGTACACGTGTAATCCCAGCACTCTGGAGACTGAAACCAAAAGACCAGGTTCAAGCCTAGCCTTGGCAATTTAACAAGACCCTGTCTCAAAATAAAAATAAAAACTTTAAGGGCCCGGATGTAGCTCAGTGAAAAAGCCCTGAATTCAATTCATAGTACTGCCAAAAAAAAAAGAAAAAACGGTTCAGAGACAAAGCTATACTTGGTGTATAGTAGTTGCTCAAAAAATAAAGTGAAGGGCTGGGGGTTTAGCTCAGCAGTGTAAGCACCTGCCTGTAAGCACCAGGTTGTGAGTTCAATCCCCGGTACCAATCAATCAATCAAGTGAACATGGTTACGGTTTGATGGAATGAAAGGGACTCAGAACAATGGTAGTCAATTTTACTATGTCAGATTACAAATCTGTATTGCTTTGAATTCCCTGGACACGAAAAAAAAAATCTGTATTGCTCAAAAATCAGACTAAGAGCCTGTCTTACTTAATAATGCCATTTCAAACCCTAAAACACAAGAGACTCTGTGACACCTTTCTCCTCAGCTCTCCATGATATGGCAGTGTATCCAATTGTATGACCCTAGGAAAGCTACCCTATTACCTGGGTCTCATTCTTCTCATCTATAAAATGTTTTTTCTTAATATTTTAATAATGAGGATCAAATGAGAGTACATTTGGAACCCCAGCTCTACAGAAATATTCTCTCAGCCTGACATGGTGGCACACACCTGTAATCCCAGTACTTGGGAGGCTGAGACAGGAGGATCCTTGTAAATTCAAGACTAGCCTGGGTTACATACAGAGGGAGCTCAAGGCCAGTCTGAACTGCACAGTGACCCTCTCTCAAAAAGACAAAACAACAACAACAAAAAAGCAGACCATAGAAATCGAAACCACAAATCGGGAAAGACTAGTGTACTAGTTATAAAAATCTAGAGTTAGATACATTTTGGATATATTGTTTAGTGAATATTTTTGGAATAAAAAATTCAGATCCAGGTCTCTGAGAAGTCAGAATATTCAGAGAATTGGTATGTGACAAGCTCTTTGTGTGTGTGTGTGTACCGGGGATTGAACTCATGACCTCATGCTTGCCAGGAAGGCACTTAGCTGCTGAGCTAAATCTCCTGTCAACAATCTCATTTTTAATAAGGCTTTCAAATGACTTAGTATTCTAAGACAGAACCTCCCCCTGTTAATATCTGTTTAACTGTAGTGTACCTGGAAAACATCAGAGAAGCTGTTGAATAAAACTAATGCCAGGCTGGGCATGGTGCCCAGTAATCCTATAGTCCTGGCACACCGAGAGGCTGAGACAAGAGGATCACAAATTCAAGCCCAGCCTGAGCAATTTAGTGAGACCCTCCCTGTCTCAAAAAATTTAAAAACAGAGCTGGGGATGTAACTTAGTGCAAAGGCCCTGTGTTCAGTCTCCAGGCATGGAGCTGTGTCCTCACCCAAGTCCTTAGCTGGAAATACACATTTGTCTTTTTATTTACCTATCTATTTATTTTATTTTTTGTCTTTTTGAGACTGGGCCTCACTATGTAGTTCAGGCTGGCCTTGAGCTCACTTTGTAGCCCAGGCTGGTCTTGAACTCACAAGGCTCCTCCTGCCTCAGCCTCCTGAGTGCTGGGATTACAGGCATGAGCCACCACTTCCAGCTAACACATCTGTCATTTTTTGATCCTGGTGGGCAGTCTGAACCTGTGGAGGGCACCCTAGAAAGATGGAGTATCTTTCAGTTTTGATACACTGGCTTAGCAAGTAACCAGCTTCTCTCTCTAGTTTTAAGTGGCCATTATGTAAAATAAACTCAATTCACATTGTGAACAGAACCTAAAGGTTGCTTTACAGCGAAGTCATCCAAATGTTGCCCTGCCTGGCCCCCAGCCCTGGGTGGCTGCCCCTTCCCCCCACTCACCTGCGCCCTCGGGGTCCACATCTTAGCTCCATGGGGAGCCCTTCTGTACCTCTGCATTGGGACATGGGCCAGTAAGAAAAATGGTGTTTGTGGTTTTCCCCTACTTTGGTTAATGGAGGACAAAAATACCAGGTTGTTTACCTCCAAGATGAAGTATTACTGACTCACTTCTAAAAATAATACGTTTCTGAAGAAACTAAAGTTAGCAAATTTTCGTTTGTTTTGTTTTAGATAAGGCCTCACTATGTAATCCAGGCTGGCCTTGAACTCGCTATGTAGCTCAGGCTGGCCTTGAACTCACAGAGATCCTCCTGCCTCAGCCTCCTGAGTGCTGGGATTACAGACATGCAACACCATGCCTGGCTGTTGGCCAGTTAAGTTAAATATAAATTACTTTTTAAAAAATGCCTAAAATGTTTAAGTATTCTAAGCAGCAGACATGAAAATATTTCCTGCTAAATGTAACCACACAGTCTATTCCACAAAATGTTATTTAACAAGACTGAAGATTTTTGTTTTGTTTTGTTTGTTTTTGTCTTTTTCCTTTTTATCAGTACCAGGGATCGAACTCACAACTGCCTGCTTGCAAGGCAGGCGCTTATGCCGCTGAGCTAAATCCCCAGCCCCCAAGACTGAAGATTTTTTTAAGAAAAAAAATATTTCATCCAATATTTAAAGAATGGAAAATTTTTAAAATGACTTTGCCTTAATTTTTGTATAAGACAATTTAGCGCTCACAGAGCCCAGCCCTAGGTTGCCAGGGAATGGATCTTTTGTGGTAAGTTCTGCAGAGTAAGCATATTGAAGTATAAGAACTAGCTGCAGTTTTGAAACATACCTTAAAGATCTCCAGTAATTTATCCTTTTTCATATTGCTGTGTCAGTCAATGCAAAACTAATTTGAAAAAAAAAAAAAACGTAAGTCACAAAAAAGATTAGGCACTGTTTATAAATAAATAAATAAATATCCTAAAGTAATGAAGTGCCACAACAAACACACAAAAGTGGAGATTTGTCAGTCACCAGAGCCAAATGAAAGAGCCCCCAACGCCAAACCTAGAGCAATCTGAGTACTAGATTATAACATGAAGTCCAAAACAAATGTCCAAATAGTGACTCTAACTTGATAAAAATAATTGACTAAATGGTGGAACATAGAGAAATATTATGTAAGTATTTACTCTAAGGGAAGCAAAATTTAACTCCTCACACCTTAGGTGTTGGTTGCACTTAGTAAATTCCTTCCAAAGAGTACAGGTGGAAGAGGACGGTTTGGTGGCACAAGCCTGTAATCCCAGGATTTAGGAGGCTGGATCAGGAGGACTGCCCATGAGTTCAAGGCCAGCCTGGGACACACAGTCAATGCAAGGCGATCTAAAAATTAGACTAAAACAAAACAAAACCCTGTCGAAATGATAAGTGATTAACACCAGTCACACCGGTGGTACCTGATGGTACATGCTCTTGCTATGTGGTGAATGGCACATTACCGCAATAGTCTTCCTCCAAGCCTGCAGCCCCAGCCTAGTCATGAGGAAAACACCAGATAAATCTAAGCCAAAGGGTATCTATAAAATACCTGACCAGCACTCTTCAAACTTGCCAAGATCACCAAAATACAGATATGATTAAATTCAGTGTGGCATCCTAGATGGGACATCAGGTTAAAAACTAAGGAAACCTGATGAAGAACGTGAAATATCAATGTTGGTTCAACAGCTATGGCAAACTACAGGCACGATGGCAGGTCCCTATAATCTCATCAGACAGGAGGCTGAGGCAGGAGGACTTCCGCAAGTCTGAGGCTAGCCTGGGCAATTTAATGAGTTCAAGATTAGTCTGAAATACATAGTGAGATGCTGTCTTAAACACAAAGTTGTGACAAATATACCACATTAGGAAACACTAGGCATGTGGTATACAAAAATATCTTCACAACTTTTCTGTAAATCCAAAATTATTTTAAATTTAAAAGTTTATGTTTTAAAACATTTGAGGCTAGATATACCAGTGCACATCTGTAATTCCAGCACTCACAAAGCTAAAGCCAGAGGATAGAGATTCAAGATCAGCCTGAGCTAAATAGCAAGACTTTGCCTCAAAAACAAAAAACAAATAAAAGTAAATAAAAATCAAAACTTGGATGCTGCATACCTGGGGTGAGATCTGATAATTCACATTTTCACTCAGCACTCATTTTCCATGCCCTTTACTATTTTTCCCCTTTTGCCATGCTGAGAATTGAGCCCTAGGCAAGTGCCGTACCCCTGGGCTGCCCCCTAAGTACGGTGCTTAGGTCATCTCCCGGTCTGGCTTTCAGCTTAAAGCAGAATGGCTGTGAAGATAACCACAGCCTTCAGCCAGTTTGCTGACTGGCATCACAACTGGTATTTGCAAAGTAGGTCAACTCAGCCTCTGTTCACCTGCATTTTTAGAGCTTAGTCAGAAGAATTAGTAACCTGCATCTGGTCACCAGCAGGAAAAGGTGTGGTTGGATGAAAAGGCATGTGCCTGGCTTCTATCTTGGGAGTAACACCCACTGTAATGAGAGTCAAAACACCCTTAGTCACTCTGTTTTGTTTAAGGAACTACCACGTCCTTGGGCTCCATCCAAATAAAAGAAATCAGGCACCAAAGCACAGCCTTACAAAATGAGTGATGAAGATGGCAACAATAGCTTAAATAAAGTTGCTGGGCCCTTGTTTCCAGTAGTTGTTTTTCCAGTTTTGATCCTCAACGAGACGCTGCCCTCATGTTTTATATCCTCGGCACAGCACATCAGTCCCCCTTGTCGGTGAGGCCTGCAGCACTGAAGAGAATACAGCAGTGTGGAATTAAGCGATCATAAAGATCCATGCAAAACACAGTAATGATTCCAGCAATTTGTGCCACTTTATGAAAATTACATATTCAAGGGACAAAACTGAAGGAAATCAGGGTAAATCTGAGATCCAAAGGACAAAGGGTCTTCTGGGAGTTAGCTCCCTTTGGAGACCTTGAAAAACACTGGATGGCAAGTGGCATCACTTTCATGAATGGTCATTACTGAGAGGGTGATGGGGCTATCTCCTGGTTACCCGTCTTCCCCTGTCAGAAGAACTACAATGCTTCCTAACGTGCTTTTCCTTTGAGGAGAGGGAAATAAACTTTCCTTCTCCGTGGTGTTTACACCCTGTACCACGTTTCCTTGCTGCAGTACTGTTCCGTCAATCTGTACACATAGTTCTCTTCATCTTGGCACAGTGCTTCTGTTTGCTCAACTGCTTATGTTATTGCTCACTGAACTTCCTACCTCTTTGTTCACATTCTTCGGTGTACAGTCCAGAAGTGGAGACCTGATCTCACCATTGGACCATGATTGTCTTAAGTAAGAACCATTGCAAATTAGGAACGGTCATATCTGAAAAACGTATCCCTTGAACACAACAACAGAAACATCAGCACCTATTTGTACAAATGCACTGTGGGAATGAAAGTTCCACAGAAAAGAGCACTAAATCCTAGCGCCATTAGGTCTGAATTCGAATCCTAGGCCTGTTACAGGGGTGATATCAGAACCTCCGAATATGATATAAGGGAAATATTGTAACTCTCAATCTGTTAGATGCTGAGTTCACATTCTCTAAAACTCAGAGAATGAATTGTAGCCGTAATGGGTTTTTCACCTAGAGTCCTGGCTCCCTTGAGGAGCCAGCCCTGTCTGACTGAATGTATGCTTTACCTAGTTTAGCTGTATAATAGACCTTACCACTGGTAAGTTGTGTCACTTTGGGCAAGTGAAGATCCAGGACTTTACCTTTTCTCTGCAGAATAGCTGGGCTCAGTGTGGTCAACCATTTCCATTTGCCTAAGATTCCTAATTCCAGCCCCCAAAGCTCTGCATCCCAGGTAACTTGCTGGTTCTGGTATTGCTGAGTTTAAGTCTCAGGTGCTTCTCAAGTGCACCGTCTGCCTAAGACAGTGTGGACTGAGTCACGCGGAGGGAGGGTGGAGGCTGAAGGAAAAGCACTTGGAAGGCCTCCACCTCCTGACCTCTGACTCACACGGGGTTTGCCGGACACCATTCCTAACATCTCAGGAAAAGAGATCAGCTGAGAATGGCATTCTCAGGCAAGAGACATTCTCTGGTGTCCCAGCGGAAAAGAAATTCAAAAACAGTTGACTAATGAGAGAAATTTGTAGCAAATGTTGAGTCTGCCAGCATTCTTGCAAGTGAGCCAATGACCTTTTTAAGCTGCCTGTATGACTGACTAGTTTCTTGGCTGTCATCCCGATAAAGGCTCTTTTCCCAGTGCATACTGTTTTGAGAACTGGCCAGGCAGTACGGTTTTTAGCATCCTCAGATATAGACTACTCCAGTGCAGGATCATAGGACATCAGCTTTCTAATAAAGACCTTAAAGCAGCAACAAAAAGACCAACAGAGCAAGTGACTGCCAGGGCTGGTGCCAATTATTTGTTGTTCTATTGCCGTGCCAAGAGAAAGAGCCTTGGATCTCTTAAACTCAGGGGAGACAGCTGAACTCAGGGTCTGGAGTACATTTACCGCACTGCAAGGAAGGATGGAGCCTGGCAGTTCACTCTTTGCTGACTGACAGAACTGCTGCTGCAGATTTATATTTAAGTCGGAATCAGACTTCACAATCACCTTGTACTCTTTCTGTGTGCCTGACTTCATTTTGGCTTTATGCTAGTCACTGCTATTTCAATCTCACCTCAGAATAAATTTTGCCTAATTGGTTTCTTCTCAATCATTTTTTTTTTCCTCAGCAGCTGGATCCAAAACACAGTCCCCAAATAAGTATTAAGCAGTGACAGACGGCTCATGGAAAAAGTCAAAAGAGCTAAATTAACACGAGCTATTTAAGGTTACTAACAAGTCAAAGAACTTCTCTAGCTCAACGAATTAAGACATAGTTATTTAAAGACTCTTCCTGCTGTTGGCCAATCAATAATACAGTAAAAATCAAGTCAAACTGGTTCAAAGACACAGTAAAATCCAGTTGAACTGCTTTAAGACATATATAATATAGTAATGTTTCCTCCAACTAAATTTACTTTTTTTTTTTGGTACTGGGAATTAAACTTACAACCTCGAGTTGTGAGTTGTCACAGGCAGGCACTGTGGCACTAAGCCATATCCCAGGCCTTTTCCCCTTTTTTTATGAACTCTATCCTGGTAGAATATAAGACTGTTAACAAAGATGGGTTGTTTTGTTTTGTTTGTCTTTTCTGAGTCGGGGTCTCGATATACAGTTCAGGCTGGACTTGAGCTACTTTGTAGCCCAGGCTGGTCTGGAGCTTGCAATGATCCTCCCACCTCAGCCTGCCCAGTGCTGGAATTACAGGGGTGAGGCACCATACCCAGCTAACAAAGGTGATTTTTAGCTACAAATTCGTAACTGGGTTATCTGAAGATTAATTATGCCTCAAATAAAAATCCATGTTTACACATAACCAAAATCTAGTCTCATGAGTAGTATCTACAGAAAGTGCTTTTGATGATGCATGGTCAATATGGGAGAGGATGCCCCACACATGTGACCTGAAATTTTTTCAGCTGAAAGGAACTAATGTTAAACTAATGGATCATGCAGAATGAAAAGATACGTGTTCACTTGCTTTGTACACTGAGGCAGGCGACGAGGTTCTCATAATGGCCAAGACTGGCCTACCTGCCCTGTACTTTAGACTCTGTGTTTGTTAACTCCTCATCCATGGAGCTGGAAGAAGGGAAGGGAGGGATTTTACCTTCTTCAAATCCTACCTGGAAGGGGCTGGAGGTTTAGCTCAACGGCATAAGCGCCTGCCTTGCAAGCAGGCAGTCGTGAGTTTGATCCCCAGTACCGATAAAAAGGAAAAAGACAAAAAAAAAAAAAGAAAGAAAGAAAGAAAGAAAGAAATCCTACCTGGAAGGAGTTTCCAACAAGGGGTCAGATAATACCAGGGGCGCCCAAAATCAAAGTCAAAATGTCTTGGGAGAATGCTGGAGATGTAGCTGTGTGGCAGGATGCTTGCTCAGCATATGAAAGGCCCTGAGTTCAGCCCCAGCGTGCATGTGTGCATGCGAACACACACATACACACACACACACACCTAGGGATATGACTCAATCTCCAGTACAGCAAAACAAAAACAACAAAAAACCTGATCTCTGAAACTTGATACTTCATCCTAGGCCTATGAAAGCAGTTTTTGTTTCCTGTAATCATTCAAATTGATTTACATACCCTACTTGGTTCCCCTCCATGCAAACCTAAGTCACCATTTTGTCAAGAGGGAAAACAAGCTAAGCTCGTGCCAGTACTGACTGGAGCTGAAGAGGTAAAGGTCCACTACAATAGAAAATGGCATTTATTCTGGGTCCATGTGCTCAAGGATGGAGTATGTGGTATTCCTGCCACAAACACCTTAGAGCTCCAGGCTGTGGTACTGCAGAATATAAAATGCAAGAGACTGGATCAACACTTTGCCTCCCAAATGGGAACATATTTTTTAGTGTGCTTTTAAATATTCCGGGAGAAACTTAACATTGTTTTCTGCTGGTCAGTGATCTGAAAGTCCTACAAAGTTCTGTTTTCCCCAGCTGCCTTTGGAAGTCACAGCAGTTCATCAACATGAATGTGAGCCTGGCATGGTGGCACATGCCTGTAATCCCAGCAATCTGGAGGCTGAGGCATGAGGAATGAGAGTTTAAGGACAGCCTGGAATATATTCTGAGACCCTGTTTTAAAACAAACAAACATGGTGGCATATGCTTATAATCCCAGCACTTGGGAGGCTGAGGCAGGGGGATTTCTAGGAATTCAAGGCCAGCCTAGGTTACATAGCAACACCTACCTCCAAAAAATAAAAAAAAGAGAGAAAGAAAAACTACTTAATAAAATAAATTCTAAAGTATTTAAATGACTACATTATTCATCATTCTGGATATAATAATCAGCCTTCTTAATGTTGAAAATGAAGAACTGAGGATTGGGTCAAGGTATAATTAACTTGGGCCTTTTGATGACAACGTTTGAATCCCCAATAGTTAGTTAGTCTACTGAAGCCCCAGTAAGAAGTATTAGTGAACTACTAGTTTTCTACTTCTACTAGTTTTGCATTTGAGCAAATAAGTATAATTTTCATACCAGGAAATGAGAATGTGTCCATCATGTTGTTTTGAACCACCTTCTCCACACCACAAAACACACACCTTTTAGTTTCAATGTTTAGATGTTCTCAGGGCCCTTCCCATGAGGTCTCCAAGATACATGAGAAGCTCCTTCTGGATTACCATGTCTTAGAGAGGAGGGTAGTTAGGTCCCACGGTGACTGGTGTTTTCTAAGTATCCCACTAAGCCCTGAGGGACTGAGAGCATTAAGAGGACCAGGGACTCCTAGGGAACTTTCCCCATATCACTGAGTCCTTTTAGATACCTCATCTTTATTTCTAAAGCATCAATTTCTTCTGTCCCCAAACTTTCATTAGAGGTTATTTATATTATCACAATTATTTGCACTGAATGCTGCTCCAAGCTGCCTGGAATCTGCAGTGAGCTAAATGCTGTGTGTGTCAGGAAAAGGGGTTCACACTGGCTCCCTCCCTGCTTCTTCCCACTGCTCCCAAGCTCAGAGCCAGTTCATGAACGAAGAGGATGAGGGCTGGCAACCAGACAGCCAGGGAGTACAGTCTCGCAGCTCAGTGGGCAGTAGCTTGGGTGACGGAGGAGGCTCCACAGAGCAGCGGGCTCTGCCCCCCCATCGAATCCCGGGGGCTGCTTAGAAAAGTCACAGGACAGGATCTGGATCTGACAAACTGTGCACAGCCCCACTGAACCCTGGTGATGAGCCAGCCTCTGGGCCCCAGATCAAATCTGGCACTGGGCCATCATCCACTCATCACACTGGCTTTTTTGATCTTTTGAGGTCACCAGAAAATTCCAGTTTAGAGTTTGTTTGTTTTTGGCAGTACTGAGGATTGAACAAGCACTCTTTATTTATTTTGAGACATGGTCTCATTAAGTTGCCCAAACTGGCCTTCAACCTACAATCTTCCTGCCTCAGCTTCTGAAGTAGATATGATAATAGGCATGGGCCACTGCACCTGATTGGAACTGGTTTTTTGCTCTTTTTTTTTTTTTTTTTTTTTTAAACTTTTTATCGGTACTAGGGATCGAACTCACGACTGCCTGCTTGCAAGGCAGGTGCTTATGCCGCTGAGCTAAATCCCCAGCCCCTTGGAACTGGTTTTTAAACTGAGTTATTAATCTGGGTAACAGGAAAAGTAACTGGGATCCTCCCTTGGAGGTTGACTTTTTCATTTGGCAGGATATCCTGTTCTAAGTATACTTGAGGTACCAAGTCTTACATACACAATGAATGGTCATGAGGAGGATGAGCCCCAAGGCATTTTTTTTTCCTGTAGCCTCCTGATTGGTTTTTAGACACAAATCCCTAAATCTGTTGGATTCTGGGTTACAGAATGTGGTGGATTTTTGTTGTTGTTTTCTTTCCAAGGAACAAGTTTTTTTACTATGTTTGGTCAAGTATTCTGAAAAATAAACAACAGACAGACAAAAAACAAATTGGGCAGCTCAAGAAACTGAGTCTGAAAAGTCTTTTCTTTTTTCCCTTGCTAAAGAATATATGTGCCTTGGGCTGAGGATTTAGCTCAGTGGCACAAGTGCCTGCCTGGCAAGTGTGAGGTTGTGAGTTTGATCCCTGGCACCAAAAAAAAAAAAAAAAAAAAAAAAAAAAAAAAAAAAAGAATGCATGTACCTCTTGGTTCTTCAGTCACAATAACTTTATATTACATATTCTATTCTGCAACTTTTCCCCTTCCTATCTCTCGGGGTTTTTTTTGTTTTGTTTTTTTTTTGTCTTTTTCGTTTTTATCGGTATCAGGGATCGAACTCACGACTGCCTGCTTGCAAGGCAGGCGCTTACGCCGCTGAGCTAACTCCCCAGCCCCCCCCCTTTTTTTTCTATCTCTCGTTTTATGGTCTTTGTTTACTCTTTTTTTTTTTCTGTGCCCAATCTTTTGTGAAAGAACAAATCTGCCTCCACATTCAGATCAGAGAAGCAACCTTAAAAAATAGTGCATATGATGAGAAAGACTATTATTTGATGGTCAGCACAGACTCTGGATTGTTTCCTCTAGCACCACTCTGGCAAATTCTCTCACCTCTGCAGCTCTGCGTTTCCTTGGCTGCAGAGTAGGGATGCACATGTTAGTGACCCTGCTTCACGGGTCACTTCACGGGATGTAGAGTAGCTTGAACAAGATCCCATTTAAAGAGTTAAGGCACTGCCCGGAGCATGGGTAGTGCTCAGCGTGCTTCAGTTACTCACATGCACTAAGCACTTCGCTTTCCATATGTGCGTGTTTTAGAGTATAGCAGTTCTCAAAGCCAGCCCCAGGAGTGCATTCCTGTAATTTCTGCATCTGGGAGGCTAAAGGAGAAGGATTGCAAGTTCAAGCCTGTGCACTTGAGCAAAAGCCTGTCTCACAATAAAAAATAAGAACGGGGGTGTAGCCCAGAATGAAGACCCTGGGTTCAATCCCCACTACCTAAATCGATCAGTCAGTCACAGCAGCCCTCGTTCTGGCTGTCTCCTATTGCCAGCAAAACCCTTTCCTGGCAGGACACATGCTGACTTCACTGGACAGGGCCGCATCTCTGATCTTAGGAGGTTCACAGGGTCTGACTACACCTCAGAGCTTTCTAAGCCTCCATGTTTCATATCATCAGACTTCTTTTTGGAGACCAACCATTTTCACTCAGATTCTTCATCTCTTCAGTCTAGGGATCGTTCCAATGTGGAGAATCTGGATCTGTTCCGTTATTTCTTGTCAGAGCTAAAAGTGTCCACAAATCACGGGGCAGATATAAGCCAGTCATGCATTTTGCTTTCTCTCTCCAATCCCATGCCCTGAAGAGTCATAATTGGATAAATGGAAAGAGTGAAGATAGGAAAATCTGTATACTGAATCACACATAGAGTATATTGGATAAGAGCACAGGCCTTCAAACAGCTAGCTTGGCTTTTGGACTTTTCTAATGAAATAAATGATAATAAAACATCTTATCTTCTGATATTATAAATTGAAATTTGCAGGGCTGGGGAAGAGCTCACTGGTAAATACTTGCCTAGTGTGCTCTAAGGCCCTGGGTTCAATCCCCAACCCTGAAAATAAAAATTAAAAAAAAAGAAGAAACACAGACAGACAATATTTGGAAGGTCTGCATAATTCAGTGTGCCAGTATTTTCCACGTGGTCAGTAAGTCATGTTATAAAATCATGCTGGCTAGACTGGGCTTTAGCTCAGTGGCACAAGTGCCTTCCTGACAAGCACTGGATTGCAAGTTCAATCCCCAATACAAAAAAAAAAACCATGCTGACTTAAATGAACCATTCAAAGTACAACATATCCTAATGTAGTAGTAGTAGTATATAAGATATTCATGCATCTGGTTTCAGATTCCACATTGCAATTAAACTATAAGGAAATTATCACTTGCAGAGTTTTGTGTATGGTACCCAAAAGGAATACCACAAATTATCTGAAGAATTTATTAAAACATTTTTTCCAATTCCATAGCTATGTAAGGCTGGAGTTTTTACATATTCTTCATATTCTTCAACAAAACATACTACAACAGACTGAATACAGAAAATGAAAATCCAGTTGTTTTCTATTAAAGTAGACATAAAAGAATTTTATAAATGTAAAATAATATCACCATTCTTCTAATATATTTTTGTTTTGGAAATTTATTTTACAGAAAAATATGCTACTTATTCTATTACTTCCGACACTTTTTTTTTTTTGGTACCATAATTTGAACTCATGACCTCAGACTGTGCTGCTGAGTTAGATCGCTAGTCCAAAACCAATTGAACTATACATTTTAAAAATTCTATTACTTTCTAACCTGGTAAATAGTGGTAGATATAATCCACAAACAGCATTGTTTTGAACCCTCAGTAATCTTGTTTGTTTGTGACAGGGGCTTGCTGTCCAGTTCACACTGGCCTTGAACTCATTATGTAGCCCAGGCTGGTCTCAAACTTACTGTGATACTCCTACCTCAACCTCCTGAGTGCTGTGATTACACTGCATTCTACCACGCCTGGCAAATCCGCAGTAATGTTCAAAAGTATAAAGAGGTCCTGAGATCAAACCATGCGAGGCCGGCTGCTCTAACTCACCTGGGAAATCCACTCCTCCCTTTACATGTATAACTCCTCATAGTCTCCCAAAGACTTAAACTAAAGGGGCTGGGGATTTAGCTCAGTGGCATAGGCCCCTGCCTTGAAAGCAGGCAGTTGTGAGTTCGATCCCCGGTACCGATAAAAAGGAAAAAGATCAAAAAAAAAAGTAAGCAAAAGTCAGAGAAACTTGGAGGCCATTTTTATTATCTGTCCTGATCAATACCTCTTCTGAGGCAAGAAATTAGAAGCCTCATTAGAATAAGAGAGGAAAGAGGGGACATAAGGGAAAAAGTTAATGTCTCAAAATATCATATAGTGCATATGTAAAAAGCACTCTGAGGAATACTTGTTCTTAACAGCACTCAGTAATGCCTGGTACTATCATGATCATCACTGTGATCACCATCATTTCTTTTTTCCTTCTATTCATTATTATTAATTCATCTTGACCATGTTCCCCCTGGTCTTTATTTACCAATGATTCCTATATTTCCAAATTCTTAAGGCAATCCTTAATATAGATCTTGTGTATTCCTTAAGAATCAAAATATTCACCTATGCAGGGTGGGACACCCAGGTATGGTAGAGCACACAGTAATCCCAGCACATGGGAGGATGAAGCAGGAGGATTGCTGTGAGTTCGAGGTCAGCCTGGGCTACAAAGTGAGTTCAAGACTAGCCTGAACTACATAGAGAGACTTTGTCTCAAAACAAAACAAAACAAAAACAAACAAACAAAAACAAAACAAAACCCAAAAATCTGAGTAGGAACCTGTGATGCTTGTGAATAAATCACACTAGCAGACATACTTCCTTTTTTTAGCAGTGGGGAGAAGTTGTTAGTTCTCTGAATTTCTTTTAAAGTAGGAGATAGTTTCAAGGGAGAATAACCATAAAGACTGAGCCAGAATCATAAATGAAACCCAGAAAGCAGTGAGGGGCTCAGAATACATCAGCTCAAAATACTCAAGTCCTGCATAAAAATTATTTTGTCCTAAAGTTCAATAGGTACGGGGGCGGGGGGAGCTTTCTCAAAGCTTCTCTTACCTGATTAAAAGCAACAGCTTTTGAGAAACAAGCCTAGCATAAATCCTCTGGGGAAATTTCAAGGCCCTTAAAGGACACAAATCACTTACAGTTGTCTAGACAAACATTACCACAAACTTTCATTTCTTGTTTGTTCTAAAAACCCATCTGTCTTTCTGAAAGAAACTTACACTTTTTCTTCCAATAGGAACCTGTTCTTATTTTTCCCTTCATAAGTCTTTTTTCTTGCAGCTCAGTCCACAGCTCTGAGACCCAAATACAGTAAAAGTTCTTCCTTCTCCACAATAGCAGGACAAGGAAAGGGTTCAGTAAACAATTTCCTACTATTCCTGAAACAAAAGCATTCTCATACTGAAAACTCATAATTAAGGAACAACTATTAAGAATGCAACTTCCTATTACAGTGCAATTCAATGGCATTTTCAGAAGCATAACTCAGTAATTGATTTCTGAGCAAGTAGCATTTGTCAGTTAAAAAAAAAAAAAGATAAATCTTGAAACTGGAGAGGCCTGGGTTCATATTCTGTCCTTCATTGTTTTATGATATTTGCAAAAGACTGGCTTTCTGAGCACCATTTTTTTAAACTGTTCAGTACAGCCTCCACATAGCTCAGTCTCATACTGCAAGACACAATCTGATGGCCAAAATTGTTTTATAAGGAATTCCTATCTTTACTTGCTTTTTTTCAAAGAAAATTAAGCTGAGTGAGTTGGTGCATGCCTGTACCTTTGAGATTGGATAGGAGAAATAAAGACAAGATAGGAGTCAAGGAAACCCAATTTCCCTCCCTTATTACCTTAAAACTCTCAGATACCAGCTCAGTTCTGCCTGGAGCCAAGAATATTTGAGTGTCTAATTGCAAAATTTATCAGCCTTAAATTTATGTAGTCTATCTCATATCCTTCAGAGTCTTAGGACGCCAAGTAAAGAGTGCTAAAGTAACTTTCAGAGTTTGCAGGAGTACTCATTTGCCATGTATCACAATATTCAGTTAAAGAACCCCTGGGGCAATGCCAGGATTTCTCCAAACACAAACACCTCAGGAAAAGCAGAGCCCCACAGAATACCCAAGAGAGTACCACTTTCCCCAAGCAGGAGCAATCACCCCAGGACAAGATCTGAGGCCACCCCTTCCCAAGCAGGAGCAATCATCTCCAGGAACCTAACTGCACCTCAAGCCATAAGGACTTTCTCCATCCCATGCTAGGAATCCACAACTGAGAAAACGACCCACCAGACTCTGGCCCACTCTGCTAGCTCATAAAAGCTGGTTTCATGTTTTTCTGAGCAAGCCAGGCTGAACTGCATCAGTGATCCCCATTAGTAACTCTAGCTTGAGTCCTTTTCCTGCCTCCCTCACTAGCCAGCTCTGCTTAATGATCTACCTATGCCTCACACATGTTCAAATTCTTTTTCCATGATCAAGAACCTACTCAGTCTGGTGTGGTGGTGCATTCCTATAATCTGGAACACTCTGGGCAGCTGAACCAGGAGGATCCCAGATTGTAACTCAGCCTGGGGCAGTTTCTGATTTAGCCAAATTCTCTCTCAAAATAAAAATGCTGAGGATATAGCTTAGTGCAAAGGCTCTGGGTTCAATTCCCAGTACTGAAGTTTAAAAAAAGGGAACTTACTTGGTAGAGGTTCTGTTCTCTTTGGGGAACTCCCTCAAACCCATTATTTAAGGAGGATCACTTGCTCAAACCATAAGGCTTTTTTTTTTTTTTTTTTTTTTTTGTACTACGGATCAAACTCACAACCTTACACTTTTCAGGCAGGTACTTATGCCACTGAGCTAAATCTGCAGCATCAATCCAGAAGTTCAAAGCCATTATGGGCATCATAGCAAGACTTCTCCATCAGGAAAATTCAAAAACTCGAAATATTAAAAAGGACCTAATTTGTCAACTGTAAGAATATTAAAATGTCCTTCTTTTTCCACCATCTTGGAGCCTGGGGAGGCTCCTGCTGGGAACAGGACTTCTAAAAGGCAAATATGTCTGGAAGACTGTGGCACAAGGCCATTTATGCTGGCTGTAAGTGGGGTCTCTGGAACCAGAGGGAACACACAGCTGTTCTTAAAATTGAAGATGCTTATGCCTGAGATGAAACTGAATTCTACTTGGGCAAGAGATGTGCTTATGTCTACAAAGCGAAAAACAGCACAGTGATGCCAGTGGCAAACCAAACAAAACAAGAGTGATGTGGGGGAAGGTAACTCTGGCCCATAGAGACAGCGGCATGGTTTGTGCCAAGTTCCAAAAAAACCTTCCTGCTAAGGCCATTGGACACCGAATCCATGTGATGCTGTACCCTTCAAGGATTTAACTAACGGAAAATAAAAGTGGTTTTGTGCTCTGTTAAAAAAAAAAAAAAAAAAATATATATATATATATATATATATATATATATATATATATCTTCTCATTCTTCTCATTTTCCCAAAATTGCTCCAAAGATCATCATCCATTTTCAAATTTCCACAATGCTCTCCTGATCCCTGGCCTGCTTGCCTACAGGTTTATTTACTCTGTGTGACGCTCTTCTCCAGGACTTTGCTCTCCTTGCCCTCGATGCTGGCTGGCTCTGGAGTGCAGTCTCTGCAGGCTTCCCTGAGTTCCACTGCATCCTAAATGTAAACCTCATTCTCATTGGTAGAATCCGTGTCGTGTAGCTTCTTGGCCATGCTTTTTTTGGGCATGGCACTAAGAGGGCTGCACACATCCTCGAGTTATACTGGCCACAGGAACCAGAAGAAGCCCTTCTGACTCTGCCTTAACATTGAGCATCTCCTATGCTGAAGTCAGAAATAGCCCAGGAGAGCTCTCTCTCTCTCTCTCTCTCTCTCTCTCTCTCTCTCTCTCTCTCTGTGTGTCTCTCTCTGAAGCTGTTCTTTGGGAATAAATCTTGATTATAATAAAAAATAAAGTAAAATAAAATTTAAAAAATCTTGATTATAATCAAAACCATCATCACTGCCACAGCCATACATATGGCCAAGGTGGGCCCGTACTTACAGCCCTGTCCTGGATCTTTTCAGTGTGCTCCCTTTGGGGCAGCCTCCTGAGCAGGAGGAATACAGGTGTGCATCACTACATCCAGCTATTTAAAAAACTCCTTCTCTGATTTTTATAGTTTGTCTCCAAAAAATAATTTTATTCACACATAAAATGTTTTATTTATATATAAAAACATATTTATATATTTTGTGTGAAACTGGGGACTGACCCTAGGTCCCACATCCCCAGCAATTTTTATTTCTTTATTTTTTTTCTCTCTTTTTTTTTTATTGGTACCAGGGATCAAACTCATGACCACCTGCTTGCAAGGCAGGCGCTTATGCTGCTGAGCTACATCCTCAGCCCGATTTCTTTATTTTTTGAGACAGGGTTTTGCTATGTAGTTCAGGCTGACCACATACATACTATGAACCCAAGTAGGCCTAGAGCTCATGGCAAGCCTCCTGCCTCAGCTTCCCAAGTGCTGGGATTATAGGTGTAAGCCACCAGGCCTGACCCTGGCACTTTTTATTTTTTATTTGAAGTCAGGGTCTTGTCAAATTGCTAAATTGCCAGGCCAAGCCTGAACTGCGATCCTCCTACCTCAGCTTCTCATGGGCCACTATGCCTCACTATTTTTGAGAATAACCTATATTTTCCAGAAACAAAATTTAACCCAAAGCATTGACCACCAGCGACCATATATGCAATTTTGATTTTAAAAGTTATTTTATAGTCTCCATAAAATACAAGATATATACATGGTTTATTATTTGGTTCTTAGTGCTTGTGGTATTGCTGTTGTTCTTGGCACTACAATAGAATATTATTATTACATTTGCAACATATTTAATGTTTTACAAATTAGCTCATCTCTACTTCATTTTCTCTGGGTCAAATATTACATTCAAATTTTATTTATTTAGTCTTTAAAATTTTTTTTTTTTATTTTAAAGAGAAGAAAACAGGGGCTGCGGATTTAGCTCAGCGGTATAAGTGCCTGCCTTGCAAGTGCATGATTGTGAGTTCAATCCCCAGTACCGATTAAAAAAAAAAAATCAAAAAGAGAAAAAAACAAAACAAAACAGAAACAAGCAAATCAGAACAAAACAATGCAAGCAATACAGCACTTCACAACAAGACAACAGGACATCAACAGTGGCTACCATAATGTCTCTTGTTTTCTTTGAAACAGTTGACCATACCTTCACATACAACAATAGCAAACATAACAAAATAGTATAAAACCATTCAAAAGAATGAAAGCATTACAGGACTTCAAAACCAGATAACAGGAAATGAACAATGGCTACCCTAATATCTCATTTTCCTCAAAAAAGTTGTCCATACCATCATACATAATAAAATAAAATAAAACCAATCAAAACAGAAGAACAAAAGCATGATAGGGTTTCAAAGCAAGATGATAGGAAATCAGCAATGGCTACTATAATGTTTGATTTTCTTCAAAATAACTGTTCATACCCTCATACATAATAAACTCAAACAAAACAGAGTAAAACCAATTAAATGAATGAAAGCATTATAAGACTTCAAAGCAAAATAATGGGAAACCAAGATTACCATAATATATCCCATTATATTCAAAATAGCTGTCACTATCATCAGACAAAGTAAGTCTAAAAAAATAAGACAGAACAAAGCCAAACCTAACAAAATTGTGAAAACAATACAAGAGTTCAGGACGAGACAAGGAATTAACAATGGTCACCACTTTTCCCTCCCAGGTGTTTCCTCCCCTATCACTCTTATATCAACTATTTTGCTTATGGATCCCACTAACTCCTTCTGTTTCTTTTTTTCTTTTCCTTTTTTTTTTGTCTTTTTCCTTTTTATCGGTACCAGGGATCGAACTCACGACCGCTTGCTTGCAAGGCAGGCGCTTATGCTGCTGAGCTAAATCTCCAGCCCCACTCTTTCTGTTTCTTATGCTACGGTTTGTGTGTATGAGTTAAAACTGTTTCACCCAAGAACATGATCTCCAGTTGGGTCCATTTACCTACAAGAGCCTTGAGATTATTCTACTTTACAGCTGGGTAGCTTTCCACTGCATGAAAATGCCATACCTTTCTTATTCATTCTGCAATTGATGGGCAAGTTACTCTTCGATTTTTTTTCTGGTCTCCTGTCACTTGGAAAAATTGTTTTTTTTTTCTTTGACTTTCAGCCTATGAATTTCCTTTCCAGTTGAATGTGTTTCTTGTATACAGTATATTGACGGATCTTGTTTCTTGATCCACTCTCCCTGTGTTTCTTTTTATTGCTGACCTGAGGCCATCTACATTAATGGTTACAACCAGCACACATTGGTTTGTCTCTGTCCTGCTATCCTGTTGTTTGCCCTCCACTTTTCCTTTCATTCAGTTGCCTGCCTTATTTGGTGATCCTCCTCTGCTGCTGTTCCTGGAACCATGGTGATCTTGATCTCTCTCTAGAATATCCTTTAGCACTCTCTGTAGAGTTTGATAGTCATGAATTCCTTCAGTTGTTCTTTATCATGGAAGCATCTTATTTTTCCATCAATTTTGAAAGATAGTTTTGTTGGGTAGATCCAACTGGTTGGAAGTTGTTTTCTTTCAGGGTTTGCAACACTTAAAACTCTTCCTGACTTGATGATTTGTGTTGAGAAGTCTGCTGTAATTCTGATTGGTTTTAGTTTATAGGTGATCTGTTTCTTTTCTCTAACAGCTTTTATTTATTTATTTAGTCTTTGTTTGTTTGTTTGTTTTTGTCTTTTTCCTTTTTATTGGTACCGGGGATCGAACTCACGACTGCCTGCTTGCAAAGCAGGCGCTTATGCCGCTGAGCTAAATCCCCAGCCCCTAGTTAGTCTTTTTGAGACAGGGTCTCACTATGCAGTTCAGGCTGGCCTTGAGCTTACTTTGTAGCTCACACTAGTCTGGAACTCACAACAATCCTCCTGCCTCAGCCTCCCAAGTGCTGGGATTACAGGCGTGAGCCATCACGCCTGGCTTCTGACAGCTTTTAATATTCTATTCTTGTGCTGAATTTCTAGGATCTTGATTATTATATTTCCGGGTGTAGATTTACTTCGGTTATGGCTAGCTGAAGTCCTATATGCCTAACTTATCTGCATGCCAGATCCATTTCCCATGTTTGGGAAGTCTTTTCTATTACTTCTGTAAATAGCCTTATAATTTCATTTGTGTTGACCCCTGCTTCTTCACCAACACCTCTCACTTTTAAATTTTTCTTTGCTTCATCTTGCAGCTGTTGAGTTAGTTCCTGATTCCATGTTGTTTTTAAGAGATCTTTCCTTTTGCAGTCACTAGCTGCAATCTTGTCTTCAAGGTTTGAAAGTCTATCTTCAGTCTCTTTCAAGCACTTTTGCCAGCTTTCCACTGAATTTTTAATTCCCTGCATCTCTCTTTGAATCTGTTTCATGCATTGTAATTCCTTTCTACATTCCTTCAAGGTTTCCATCATGTTCTTCTTTTTTGCTCCTCTTTTTTGCCTATGTCTTCTTTAGACCTGCTGAACAGTTCTTTCATTATGTTTGTGATTTTCTCTTTTACCTGAGACATTATTTCTCATTTGACTGCTTTCACAATCTCATGAAGTTGTTTCCTTACTTCAGTTGCTGTCCTCTCAGAGATTTCAGGTGTGTGACTTCCATTTTCTTCCATGACTGTGTCTCCCAGACTTGTTCTGTGTGGCCTAGAGGTCTGAGATTGCCTTTTTCTCCTTCATCTTGACATTCTCTTGGGTTCCTCCCAACAAGCTGGTTGTGGGAACCCAGGCATTTCCCATGTTGGCTGCCCCTCCATGGTGTAAGGGATGGGACGGGCACCTGGGTTCCTCTAACCCCATATTTATAGGGTGGTAGCAGGGTACGGAACAGGCTTCTCCAGACCTGTGCAGCTACACTGGGGCTTCCCTGATGATCAGGGGTATGTGGAGGTTGGGGCTGCTTCTCTCAACCTGTGTGTCTACACCGGGACTCCTGTGATGGTAGCAGACACACAGAGGTGTATTTGTCTGATTCCACTATTGGGTGATGGCTGCCTGAAGGAACCAAGGGCCTCCAATAGTGGCCTACAGGTGCACAGAGCTTACCTTGCTATGTGTCCCTGCTCCTGCTGGCCACCTGCAGGAAGTAGCCTTCTGGTAACAGCTCCCTGCAGGTGGAGGCAGATCTGCTGGTTCTTTCTGACTGTGCTGGCCACTCCAGAAAAGGGCCTTCCAGTGGCAGCTCCCTGCAGGCAGAGGTGGATCTGTCTGACTCTCTCTGCTCCCACTGTGTGCCCACAGGCTATTTAATCTTTTTGAGACAGGGTTTCACTATGCATTTCAGGATGGCCTTGAACTCACTTTGTAGCCCACACTAGCCTCAAACTATGGTGATCCTCCTGCCTTAGCCTCCCAAATGCTGGGATTATAGGTGTGAGTTACCATGCCCAGCTATATTCAAATTGTAAGAGAGTATAATTATTATTACCACTAATACTATTATTATTTTCAACATACAGAATTGAACCTAGGGATGCTCTACCACTGAGCTCCGTCTCCAGGCCTTTTTATTTTTTTGATTTGAGACAGAGTCTTGCTAGATTGTCCAGGCTTGCTTTGAATTTTCCATCTTCCAGTCTTAGCCTCACAAGCAATGAGGATCACACACATGCACCACGGTGCCGAGCTCATGTTACCTGTTCAAATGTGTAATACCCTTAATTAACAATAGTTAGGTCTTTAACCTAGCAAATTTCTGACAGCTGAGATAGAAAAATGAGATAGATGAAAGATGCCAGGGAAATTTGGTCACATATTATTTAGTTTCAACAATAGCTATTTTAGTGATGATCATTTTCACAGAGCAGTTGATTTTCAACTACAGAGAGTTCCTTCACTGTGCCAGAAAGCAGGTAAACATTAACTAAAACCTTAGATTCAGGTCAGGGATTTAGCTCAGTGGCTCAAGCACTTGCCTGGTAAGTATGAGATTGTGAGTTCAATTCCTGGTACAAACAAACAAGCAAAATCTCAGGTTCATTTTCAGAGGGCCCATTTTGCTTAATATTCTCCCAAACTACATAAATGAAGGGTGAATCTGAGTAATTGCAGCATCTGCCAGACTGCTTCTTTTTGGACTTCACTTGTCTTTCTATTTCTACCTTTGTATTGTTTCTCTAATCCTTGGCTTCTAGGTTGTCTTCTTAAACATTCATTTTCTCATGTCTCATCTTAATTAAAAGTGCCTCTAGGTTTGGAGATTTTTGCCTCAAAGATAATTATTGCATAATCAGTGCTATGCAGCCAATGGTTGCATGCAAAACAATTTCAAATGTATCAAGAGCACAGACAACTCCTTTATTTAAAAGGGAAAAGAGATTATGCTTAGCAAAAACTAACTGAACCTTACTATTTGTGTCAGACAAAATGCCTTAACTTGTACCCATCTTGTATTTTATCTTGGCCGACAGTAAATGAAAATCTACTATTAACTGGACATAAGTAACTAAGGTATTGCAAGGCCCCACTCTGAGTAAGTGACTTCTGTTAATAACATTTTCAAGTAGTAGTATGGTAAAGAACTGGGTCTTGCCAGGTGTGGTAGTGTGTGCCAGTAAGCTCAGCACTCGAGAGGCTGAGGCAGGAGGATCCTTGAGAGTTCAAGACCACCTGGGCTACATAAATGAATTCAAAGCCAGTGAAACACTGCTGTGTCAAAAAAAAAAAAAAAAAGAAAGAAAGAAAGAAAAAAGAAACTGAGTCTTTCCAATCTCTCTCTCTTTTTTTTTTTTTTTTGTCTTTTTTGAGATGGGGTCTTGCTATGCAGTTCAGGCTGGCCTTGAGCTCACTTTGTAGCCCAGGCTGGTCTCGAACTAGCAAGGATCCTCCCACCTCAGCCTCCTGAATGCTGGGATTACAGGCATGAGCCACCAGGCACAGCAAGTCTTTCCATTTTCATCCAGCAAAACACATCACAAAGAGTTCCATACAGAAGATCCTAAGTGGATGCCACCCTGTACCTCAGTACTGAATAAATACAAACACTGAAAAATACAGGAATTTGGGCTGTACCACTTCTCTCCAATGTATTTATCCTTGGTGTAGGACAGTGACTCTCAGGTTAGGATATCAAAATGTTATCTGGGAAAAAAATGTTATCTGGGGTACTTATTAAATTGCAGATTCTTGGGCACCACATCCACAGAATCTGACTCACTGTCTCAAATGGTATTTGGGAATTTCCAAGTTTAATAAATATCTTTACTGATGCTGGTACAGCTGGTCAAATCATTTGTGGGTTTTATTTGTGAACTGAAGGCCAGCCATTCCTACTGGTTGTATTCCTGGTCAATTCTTAGTATTACTTTTGGCATTGGGGATTGAATACACAGTCTTGTGCATGCAAGATACCCATTTTACCACTGAGCTACCCCCCCAGCCCAATTTTTAAAAATGACTTTAGTTTCTCCATTTTCAAAACCAAGAAAATAAATCTGAGTAATGTTATTCATTCTTTGGAGGTCACATAAATATGAAGATGTTGTTGTAGGAATTTATCAATATGTTTGAGATATCAATATGTTTGAGAAAAAAGTTTTTGTTGTTGTAGTTTTGTTTTTGCTTTTGTAGTGTTAGTGATAAATCTTAGTAACTTAGGCAAAGGCTCTACACTGACTGATGCATGTTCCCAATCCCAGAAGTGCCAGTTTTTATGGTGTGTATGTTGGGGAGGTGGTTGTCTAGGAATCAAATTCAGGACCTTGTGCTTGCCAGTCAGGCACTGTGCCACTGAGCCGTATTCCCGACCTGGAACTACCAATTTTTAAGTGAATAAGTGATTAAAAAACAAAAGCATTCAAATAGTAAACTAAAAACCAAGTAAGAGAGGAATGGAGAGAGGACTAAGAGGAAAAGGATAATCCTTTCAAAGATTAACCGAATTTGACTTCCCTCTGAAGTATGAGTTCTCTGGCCCCACTCCCTAATGCCTTCAAATTACAAAAAAATTATCATAGAGCATACTTCTTTGGGAGGCAAGTGTTTCTGCAGCCTGGGTAGGCCAAACCTGATAATTTCTGAAGTAATAATGTAAGCCCATGTTGGCCACAAACATCAGAGCCTGGCTTGATAAACATGCAATCTACTTAACTATCAAATGTTTTTGAGACAGCATCTTATAAACTTATATAGTGCAGGCTAACCTGAAATCATAGCCCAAACTTGCCTTGAACTCACAGTAATCCTCCTGCCTCAGCCTCCTGAGTGCTGGGATTACAGGTGTGCAGCATCACACCAGCTAGAATTTTTCTAGAAAAAATTTGTCCTATGGAAAAATCTAAAATATAGAAGATGCTACCAAAGAGAAATAATCAAGGATCTTCTAAATTTTAAGCAATGTTTTATTTCTTAAGTCAGAAAGGAATACTTGGTAGCACACACCTCCATTCCAGCACTTGGGAAACTGAGGTAGGAAGATTGCTGTGAAGTCAAGGCCAACCTTTTCTATGCAAGGGAGTTTGGGGGCTGGGGATTTAGCTCAGCGGCGTAAGAGCCTGCTTTGTAAGCAGGCAGTCGTGAGTTCGATCCCCGGTACCGATAAAAAGGAAAAAGACAAAAAAAAAAAAAAAAAAAAAAAAAAGCAAGGGAGTTCAAGGCCAATCTGCATTACAGAATAAGACTCTGTCTCAAAAGAAACAAAAACAAAAACAAAAAAGAATTGTTGTAAATTTAAGGCCACCCCAGGACTACATAGTGAATTCAAAACCAGCCTGCACTTCATAGTGAGATCTTGTCTCAAAAACAAAAACAAATAAACAAAACAAAGAAAAAGGAAAAAGAACTAGATTCTCGCCTGTTTTATTCCTTTTAAGCCGTTTATACATGTGTTATATAAATTTTATAGGAACACCACCAGTTCCAGAGTCCCGGTGTCCTGGGGTAAGTGCCCCATGCACTTTCTCCTGAGCCCAGCTTGTTCAGGACCCTCGAGCCTTCTGGGTGCACTGGATCAGTTAGGTGGGTCTGAGGTGCCTGCATCTACCTCCCTATTCCAGCTGTGCTTGGAGAACTGTGGAGTTCTAAGCAAGCAGGTGGGTGCCCACTTTCCCCAGAGCTCAGCTTGTTTGGGACTGTGGAGTTCTAAGCAAGCAGGTCTGCGCCATGGTTCCAGAGGCCCAGAGGCCTGGGGGAACTGGGTGCCAGAGTCCCAGGAGCTGCGAGCATAGAAGTAGATTTCCAACAGACCCTGAGGAAGTTTTGAATAACACTTGAAACAGAAATATAGGAAAATAACAAAACGAAAGAATAAATTACAATCGCAAACCTCCAGCCCATCCCAAAGCTTAGGAGGAATGTTAATAGAAGAAAATATGTGCCATACACCTCAAATATCAGACATAATAGCAACTGAAATAAACAAGCAACTCCGGGAAGCTTTAAAGGAATTCAAACTAGAAATAATCTCCCAGGTAAAAGAAATGAAAGAGATGCTGAACATATCTAAAGAAAACACAGTTAAAAAACCGGAGGAACTAAACAAAAAGATAGAATCCCTAGATAAGCAATATAAGAAACAAACAGATTACATAAAGCAGATGCACAGAGATATACAGGAAATCAAAAATTCCACTGAAAGCTGTAAAAACCGCCTCAATGAAAATGAAGATAAAATTTCAGACCTTGAAGACAGGCTTGCAGCTAGTGAATAGGAAAGGAAAGTTCTTTTGAAAATAACAAAGAATAAGGAAATAACAATTCAACAACTGCAAGATGACGCAAAGAAAAACAACATAAGATTGATAGGGATTAATGAAAAAGAAGGGGATGACATAAAGGATGTCAAGAGGATATTTAGAGAAGTAATAGCTGAAAATTTCCCAGGCATGAGATCAGAAACCGACATCAGGTTCAGCGAAGCATATAGAACTCTAAATAGTCATAACCAAAATAATACTACACCCAGACATATAATAATCACCATCCCAGAAATCCACCATAAGAATACATTATTAAAAGCTGTCAGAGAGAAAAGACAGATTGCTTATAAAGGAAAACCTATCAGAATGACAGCATACGTCTCAGCACAAACAATAAAGTTAAGAAGAGCATGGAAAGAAGTATTCCAGATCCTAAAGGAAAATGATTTCCAACCTAGACTGATGTACCCTGAAAACTATCCTTTAAAATCGATGGTGAAATAAGATATTTCCATGACAAAGAACAGCTGAAGAACTTCATGATCACCAAGCCAACCCTGCAAAAAACATTGAGAGACAGTTTAGATACACAAAGGAAAAAAACCACTAAGCAAAGCAGATAATTAAACAGAACAGAAAGATAAAGATGCAACAGCAGAGAGATAACATGTCAACAATAAACCAGCATATAACAGTTATAATCATTAATGTAAATGGTCTCAATGCACCAATAAAAAGAAACAGACTGGCAGAATGGATCAAGAAACAATCCAACCATATGCTGTTTACAGGAAACCCATCTAACCCAGAAGGATACTCACAGACTGAAAGTCAAAGGATGCAAAACAATACTTCACGCAACAGGAATCCAAAAAAAAAAAAAAAAAGCAGGAATAGCCATTCTGTTTGCAGACAATGTGAACTTCAAACCAATAATGATCAAAAGAGACAAAGAAGATCACTACATACTCGTTAGGGGAAAACTCCAAGAGGAAGAGATAACTATCTTAAATATATAAGCACCAAATACCAGAGCACCCAATTATACAAAACAAGTAATAACAGATATGAAAAATCAAATTATCAGTAACACAATTATAACAGGAGACCTTAACACAACATTGACACCAAGGGACAGATAACCAGACAGAAAATCAGCAAAAAAATAACGGAACTGAATCACACCTGTGAACAAATGGACTTGACAGGCATATACAGTGTGTTCCATCCAACAGTATCAGAATACACATTCTTCTCAGCAATACATGGGTCATTCTCTAAAATAGACCATCTATTAGCTCACAGAACATATGTAAATAAATGTAAAAGAGTTGAAATTATCCCTTGCATGTTATCAGCTCATAGTGCTTTGAAATTAGAAATTAATGATAAAAGATACTGCAAAAATCCCACAAACACATGGAAACTGAATAACACACTCTTGAGTAATCAGTGTGTCACAGGGGAAATTAAAGAAGAAATTAAACAATACCTACAAGCAAAGGAAAATACAAATACAACTTACTGGAATCTGTGGGATGCCATGAAAGCCATCCTCAGAGGAAAATTTATTGCACTGAGTTCCCACATCAGGAAAACAGAACAAATACAAATAAAAAACCTGATGCTCCACCTCAAACAGCTAGAAAAAGAAGAGCAAGTCAAGCCCAAAGCCAAAAGAAGAGAGGAAATTATAAAAATCAGAGCAAAAATCAATGCAATAGAGACTAAGAAAACAATCCAAAGAATCAATAAATCAAAGAGTTGGTTCTTTGAAAGAATAAATAAAATTGATAAGCCCCTAGCCAACCTTATTTTTTTTCTTTTACATCTCCACTTGGGGACCCTTTTAAAAGGGAAGAAAAAGTTCAAATTCATGCAATAAGAAATGAAAAAGGTGAAATCACTATAGACTCTATAGAAATACAGAAGATCATCAACACCTGTTTTGAAAACCTCTACTTTCAAAGGTTTGATAACACAGAAGAAATAGACAGATTCCTAGAAACATATGAAGTACCAAAGCTAGGTCAAGAGGATGTGAAACTGCTGAATAACCCAATCTCTATTAATGAAATTGAAAAGGTAATTAATTCCTTACCTACAAAGAAGAGCCCAGGCCCAGACAAATTCACTGCAGAATTCTACCAGAAATACAAAGAAGACCTAATGCCAACACTCCTCAAACTATTCAATGAAATTGAAAGGGAAGCAATTCTTCCTAAGTCATTCCTGGAAGTAAGTATTACTCTAGTACCAAAACCTGAGAAAGACCCAACTAAAAAGAGAACTATAGACCAATCTCCCTAATGAACACAGATGCAAAAATCCTCAATAAAATATTGGCAAATAGGATGCAGCAAATTATCAAGAAGATTATACACCATGACCAAGTGGGATTCATCCCAGGCATTCAGGGATGGTTCAACATATGTAAATCAATAAATGTAATCCATCATATCAATAAAGCCAAAAATAAGAATCACATGATCATTTCTATAGATGCAGAAAAAGCTTTCGATAAGGTCCAACATTCATTCATGATAACAACTTTACAGAAAATTGGAATAGATGGTCTTTATGTCAGTATAATAAAGGCCATCTACGACAAACCAACAGCCAGTATCATACTAAATGGCCCAAAATTGAAGGCCTTTACTTTAAAATCAGGCACAAGACAAAGATGTCCTTTATCACCACTCCTATTTAATATAGTACTGGAAATACTAGCCAGAGCAATTAGATAAGAGAGAGAAATAAAAGGGGTAAAGATAGGAAAAGTAGAAGTTAAATTATCATTGTTTGCAGATGACATGATACTCTACACAGAAGATCCCTAAACTCCATTGAAAGACTCTTAGATACAATAAATAAATTCAGTAATTTAGCTGGATACAAAATCAATACTCAAAAATCAATAGCATTCCCAAACACTAACAACAAAATCACAGAGAGAGAAATAAGAGAAGCCACACCCTTCACACTAGAACCCCCCAAAAATGAAATATTTAGGAATTACTGTTATGAAAGAAGCCTAAGACCTATACAGGGAAAATTATAATACACTGAAAAAAGAAATTGAAGATGGTCTCAGAAAGTGGAAAGACATCCCTTGCTCGTGGATAGGAAAAATAAATATTGTGAAAGTGGCCATTCTCCCAAAACTGTTATACAGATTCAATGCAGTCCCAATAAAAATACCATCAACATACCTCATAAATCTAGAGAAATCACTCCTAAAATTAATCTGGAGTGAGAAGAGACCTAGAATAGCAAAGACAGTTCTAAGCAACAAAGGCAAGGCAGAGGCATCACAATCCCTGACTTGAAGTTATACTACAAAGCCACCATAGTAAAATAAACATGGTCCTGGAATCAAAACAGAGCTGAAGATCAATGGAATAGATTAAAAGATACAAGCACAACTACAAACACACTCAACCACCTTATCTTTGATAAAGGAGCCAAACAGGTTCACTGGAAGAATTACACTGTCTTTAATAAATGGTGTTGGAAAAACTGGCTCTCCATTGCTGAAAACTAAAACTAGACCCACGCCTATCACCATGTACTAAATTAAAATCTAAATGGATCAAAGATCTGAATATTCAAATAGAAACACTAAATCTTTTGGAAGACAAATTGGGTAAACCTTTGATGACATAGGGGTAGGTAGAGAACTCATAAACAGGACTCAAACCACACGTGAAATACTTCCCAGAATCAATAACTGGGACCACCTCTTATTAAAAAGTTCCTGCATGTCAAAAAATATCTCCAGCATTGTGAAAAGAAAACTCACAAACTGGGAAAAAATCTTAGTGAACTCTCCCTCAGACAAGGGACTTCTGTCTAAAACATATAAAGAATTTAAAAAGGCTGGAGATTTAGCTCAGCTGCATAAGTGCCTGCCTTGCAAGCAGGCAGTTGTGAGTTCGATACCCAGTACCGATAAAAAGGAAAAAGACAAAAAAAAAAAAAAAGAATTAAAAAAATCAGAATCCTAAAATTCAAAGATCCAATCCAAAAATGGGCATCTGAAATGAATACATACTTCTCAGATGAAGAAATACAAATGGCAAGTGAATACATGAAAAAATGTTCATCATCATTAGTCATTAGAGGAGTACAAGTTAAAACTACACTGAGATTCCATCTCACTCCTGAAAGAATGGCCAGGATCAAGAAAACCAACAATAACAAATGCTGGAGAGGCTCTGGGAAAAAGGAACTCTCCATACTGTTGGTGAGAGTATAGACTGGTACAACTATTATGGAGGTCAGTCTGGAGATTTCTCAAAAAGCTGGGATTGGAAGTCCTATTTGTTCCAGCTATTCCACTTCTGGGCATATTCCCAGAAGAACTGAAAGCATCATACCACAGTGATATATGTGCACCCATCTTTATAGCAGCACAATTTGTAATGGCCAGATCTTGGGAACAACCCAAGTGTTCATCAACTGAGGAATAAATAAAAAAGTTGTGGTATTTTTATACAATGGAGTACTACTCAGCTACAAAGAAGAACCACATTGAGATATTTATAAATAAACGGGTGCAGCTTGAGCCCATACTCATAAGTGAAATAAATCAAACTCACATGTATGAATACCAAATAGTTTCCCTAGTGTAAGAAATGATTCAAATATATAAAAGTATGTGGTAATCATGATTCCCCATTATGTGGCTTTGAAGCCTTATAAAGTTTTCACTCATTAATTGGAATGGCTTTATTCTGTGCTGCTTGATATTATTGCCTGTGATGAAATGAACAGCTATTCTGAAGAAAACAAGACATCATAATAGCTAGTGCTGGGGCTGGAGATTTAGCTCAGCGGCATAAGCGCCTTCCTTGCAAGTGTGTGGTCGTGAGTTCGATCCCTGGTACCAATAAAAATGAAAAAGACAAAAACAAAACAAAAGAAAACAAACAAAAAAAACAGCTAGTGCTGATTTAGTATCATCTTGCTTTGAAACCCCACCAAACTGTTGCTCTTCTGTCTCTATTGGTTTTATCATGTTGTATCTTACTGGATTTTATTACATGTGATAGTATAAACAAAAATTTTTATAGGCAAAGAGATAATATAGAAACCATTGTTCATTTTCTGTTAGCTGGTTCTAAATACCCTGCAATACTTCCATCCACTTGAATAGTTTCACACTGTCTTGGTATATTTGATGCTATATAGTATACGAAATTATATTCAAATATTTCAAGGAAAGAGACACTATGGTAACTACTATTTTTTTTTTACTTGAGAAAAAGAAAAAAAAACAGAAAAAGGGTACAAGTTATACAGAATTTCAGAAAAAATAAACAGTAGGAAATCACTAGTTAATAGATTACATATTGTTATCTGAGAAATAGTTGTTCAAGTTACAAAATTAAAGCATATAAACTGGACTTTCAAACAGTGAGACTGGATACAGTTTTGTTCAATGATCCAACAAAACTCAGTAATATGGTTATCTATCTTATACATTTAAATATATGTGTAGTTATATCCTTTAGAGCACTTTCTTTTCCTTTCTTTCGTACAATGACAATTACACATTTTTGGTTTTATTGCTCCCACAGGTCTTATTACTTTTTTTTTTTTGAAGAGAGTAAGACCAAATGTGACATAACAGAACAGAGTCAGTCAAATCAAAAGGATGGACATAATAGATAATGTAAAAACAAAATACTAGGTGATCAACAATGGTTATCATACTGCCTCTTGCTATCTTAAAAAGAATTGCCTATATCATCAGTTATGATAAAATTGAACAAAACAATAAAGAATAAATCCAAAACATTGGAGACATTACAGGACTTTAAAAGAAGATAATAGTCAACTGGAATGGGCATCATAATGAATCTTATTCTGTATACAGTTTTGCCTATACTTTCAAACTTGGTACTATCAAGCAAAGCAGAATAGAGGAAAATCAGTCAAAGCTAGATGGTGAGGGCTATACAGGGTTTCAAATCAAGTTAATAGGAAATCAAAGTGGGTTACTAAAATGTATCCTGCTATTTTTTATTTTTCCCTTAATTAAAAAGATAAAAAAAATAAAAATAAAAAAGTAAATAATTTTAATAAAAGGAGACTGAGATAAAAGAGTGCATAACAACAAAACAGCACAGGTCAAAGCATAACTATTTAAGCAAAATAGTGTTTCACTACAAGATATCCTGACATAAAAGTAGTTACCATAGTGTCTGTTTCCTTGAAATCTTTGAGTATAACTTTGGTATATGTAGCACCAAACATATCAAGACAATGTAAAACCTTCAAGAGAATGACAGTATTACAGGGTATTTAGAACCGCCTATCAGAAAATCAACAATGGTTTCTGTACAATCTCCTTGTCTATAAAAGTTTTTGCTTATATTATTATATATAATAAAATCCAATAAGATACAACCTGTTAAGACTGATGGAGACGGAAGAATACAAGCTTGATGGGACTTCAAAGCAAGATGATACTAAATCAGCACTAGCTATTATAATATCTTGATTTCTCCAAAATAGCTGTTCCCACCATCCAATCTTCTCTGCCTCATTTCTGTTGAGCTTTTTTTCTGTCATTTGTTGTCAGTTTGTCTTCTTCATTTTGCTTTCTGCTCCATTCATTGTGGCCTCTCTGCCACTGTTTCTGAAGTCTTGGTATTCTCCTTTTTTAGAATATCCTGCAGTATTCTCTGTAGAAGTGAATTGGTGGTTGCAAATTCCCCTAGTTCCTCTTTATCCTGGAAGCACCTTGTTTTTCCATCAATTTCTAGGGACAGTTGTGCAGGATATATCAATCTTGGCTGGAGGTTGTTATCTTTCAAAGCTTGAATTATTTCCCCCCAACGCTCTTCATGATTTGATGGTTTCTGCCAAGAAGTCTACTGTAATTCTGATGGGTGTTCCCTTGTAAGTGATCTGTTTCTTGTCTCTGATGGCTTTTAATGTTCTGTTGTTATATTGGATTTCTGGAATTTTGATTATTATATGCCTGGGTGTAGCTCTGTTTGGGTTGTAGGTGTCTGGGGTCCTGTATGCCTCATACATCTGAGTATCTTTACCTTTTGCTAAATTAGTGAAATTCTCTTGGATTATTTTTGTGAATAGCTTTTGTAGTCCATTTGTTTGTGTCTCTACTTCTTCTTTTATGTTCTTAATTCTTAAGTTATAGATCCTATCATCTTTTAGCCTTTGTATTATTGCTGTTTGTTTTCTTGTTATTTTTAAGAAGTTTTTCATTTCTTGTTCCCACATTACAAATCTGTCCTCCAGTTCAGATAATCTATCCTTAGTTTCTTTCAAGCTGTTATGCTAGCTTTCAATAGCGTTTTTAGTTTCCTGGTAATCTCTTTGAACCTACTTCACGTATTCTATGTTTTCTCTATTTTCTCCATCAAATAATTCTCCCCTTTTTTTCTCCTCTTCCATTCCACCATCTCTTTTTTCTTGGGCGGTGCTTAGCATTTCTCTAACTATTCTACTTATATCTTGCTTTATTTAGTTAAATACTTCACTTTTGAACTCGTCTATGAGGCTCCAAAGATACCGCTTTATGTCTATTGGTGCTGTGTCTGATATTACATGTTTTCTTTCCTTATTCTCCTTTGCAGTCACCTTTCCTAGATCAGTGTTCTCAGGATTGGGGACTGAGAACCATTTCTTGTTGTTTCCTCTTCCCATACTTTTTATTCCTTCCATACAAGCGAATATAGGAGGCCCAATTTTTTTCTCTTTTTCTGTTATAGTTTGTTTGAATTGTGCCAGCTAGGTGTTCCCGCCCACTGCAGTGTACTAGGCAGACACAGACCTGGGCAGCCTCTGCTGGGCCTGCCCCTCCAGGTCAACCTACTGAAGGCTTCACTGCTAGGGTGCACCTCCAGGCGCTGGGACCTGGTTTGGGCTAGCCTACTGGGTCTTAGTCAATGGCGTCACCCAGGCCAGGCACTCTCCACCAATCCCGCTTGAGAGGGGAATATGCCACTAATGTCACTGCAGCGCCCTATTCCAGCTAGTCTGCCCAGTCCCAGAATGTCCTCTGTTGGAGCCTCCTACTCTATGGAAGGGTCCCCATTCCGCTCACTCACCGCAAGTTGATGTAGGGCTTCCTGCTAGTCCCCCTCTCAACTCCTTTCGCAGATTTACGCTCTCAGAGCTTTATGCGCCTCTCTCCCTGCCCTGCAGATTTGGACACAACAGCTACAGCAGGAAATTCAAATCGTGGCTTCCAGGTGCATGGGTTTTAGCTTGCACACTGAGATTTTATCTGTTCATGTTATAGCACCAGGATTGGATATCCAGTTTGTTTCTCTTAGCTTAGTTCATTTCTGGGTTGGTATAGTGTATCTCCCCTTTCTTAGGACTCCTTGTACCGTACCATTCCTAGATTTTAAGTGGGGTATCTCAGGGAGCCTCTATAGCTGCTGCTATCTATCTGCCATGTTCTTCCGGAAGTCTATGGTAACTACTATTAAGTCGGGTTATTTGGTGGTGAAGCACTAGGTTGCTGAAATTGTCATGCTTTGACCTGTATTGTTATGTTGTTATGTCCTCTTTTATCTCAATCTCCCCCTTATTCATTTAAAAATTATTTTTTATTATTTTTTAAGGGAAAAAATAAAATTTAGGATATATTATAGTAAGCTTTTTGATTTCCTATTAACTTGATTTAAAGCCCTGTATTACTCCCACTATCTTGTTTTGACTGATTAGACTCTGTTCTGTTCTGTATGATAGTATCAAGTTTGAAGGTATAGGCAACTACTTTGAAGGCAGTAAGATTCAGTATGATGCCCATTCTAGTTTGACTATTATCTTCTTTTGAAGTCCTGTAATGTTTCCAATGTTTAGGTTTTATTGGTCTTGTACTGTACTGTTTTGTTCAATTTTATTATACCTAATGATATAGGCAATTCTTTTTAAGGAAGCAAGAGGCATTATGGTAACCATTGTTGATAACCTTGTATTCTGCTTTTACATCATGTGCTATGTCTATCCTTTGTTTTGACTGACTGCTTTGTTTTGTCACATTTGGTTTTATTCTCTTCCAAAAAAAGTAATAAGAACTATGGGAGTAATAAAATCCAAAATGTGTAAATTTTGTTGTAAAAAAGAGGGAAAAAAGTGCTTTAAAGGTTACAACTGCAAATGTGTTTAGGTATGTTAAGATAGATGACCATATTACTGAGTTTTTGTTGGATCATTGAACACAACTGTTTGCAGTCTCCTTCTTTGAATATTTACTTTGTATGCTTTAATCCTGTAGCTTGACCAACTATTTCTAAGATGACAATATGTAATCTATTAACTAGTGATTTCTTACCGTTTTTTGTAATTCTGTATTATTTATATCCTTATGTTTTTTTTCCTTTAAATAAAAAATTAAAAAAAATTTTACATGTGATATAAATAACCTGAAATTTAAAATTTCTAAAAGCAGGTATATTTCAAGCTATAGTCAAGTTAGTGGTATTTGTAATAACAATATAAAATAGAAAAAGCCTATTTGTTGCAATAATTAGAATGAACACTAGTGTTTGGGATGTGTTAGAGCACTTGTCTAGTATGTATAAAGCCCCTGGGTTTGATCCTCAGCAATACAAAAAAAGTAAATTAATCAAGTAATTAAAATGAATATTAGTTCAAAAACATGTTTAATAGAATATTATTTGGTCATTTAAAGTATGGTTAGTTAGCACTATGGGGAAATGTCTTATAAATTATGCCACAATCATGTGACAAATACAACCATGTAAAAAACGTTCCAAGAATAAGAATGCATGTTCTGATAATAGTTTTTTTTTTTTTTTTTTTTTTTTTTTTTTTTTTAGAAAAACTGTTATGGTGTTCGCTTCAGCAGCATATATACTAAAATCAGAAAGATACAGAGATTATGAGCATACCCCTGCTCAAGCATGACACGCAAATTAGTGAACCGTTCCATATTTTTATGTCAAAAAGAAAAAGAGAAAGGGTTCTGTTTTTATTTTCCTATTTTGTATAGTATGGCTATATTGTTTTTAATAATTAAAATTTTTACTATTAAAAAAAAAAGATTTTTTTTCTGACAGAATATTTTGGTTCCACCACAAATTAACATGGCCAGAAGCTGCACTGGGTCCTAAAGTTTTATGCAGAAGAAAGTTTTTATTGTAAACAAAAAGTCAGAAAATGTTTGTGGGTAGTTTCTTTTCCTGCATCTAAGAGATGAAATGCTAAGTCAGACTCAAAAGTGTTTGCCAAGAAGTTTCCCCGCCTTTTGCTTCCTGTCATTGGTCAGCCTGCCTTTCCATCACTCACAACCTCCAGTATCTTGGTCGCACACATCTCACAGCAAGGAGCTGACTAACCCTAAGGCCTGGTGGCTCGTTAAGTAACCTTCCACGCAGTGCCTGTGGCTGCCAGTCGCACAACATGTTTGACTGGGAACGATAAACGCCATGGTTTACATTTGACTCCAGTCACCCTGTGGTTGCCAGCAGCTTAGAAGTGTAAACATCACCCACTGCCTTTGAAAGACTTTGACATTATGTTCCCAGCTCTCTAATGATTGTGTAACATTGAAGAGGGTTGGAGGAGGAGAGGGAAGACCTATGAAGAATCAAAGCAGATCAGATTACAAATTTATAACCACTTTCTGCATTATTTATGGAAGAAATGGAAAGCTGGACTTATGGCTTGTAACTTCAAATAAACTTAAGAAGTAGAAAAAGCTAATTAATAGGTTCCCTTTATCCATAAATAACAAGTAAATCTAGCTAAAGCAAGTACATTTTTTTCAGTGACTAAAGTTCAGACTGATAGGTCAGATGGGGAAAAGCAATTATCCTATTATAAAAATTCTGCTGTAAGTTCCACAATGTTATAGTTTAGAATGTTAACTGAAGACAGTATTATGAAAAGTAGGTTCTTTGGTTTGTTTCTTGAGACTGAAAGTTGCCTTACAACAAAGTGAAAAAATCCCTGCAGCTGCTGGGTATAGCAGCCCACACCTATAATCCCACCTATGTGGGAGGCTGAGGCAGCAGTCCAAACCCAGCCCAGGCAATTAATTTCCTGAGATCTTGTCTCAATAAAAAGGGCCAGGTATGTAGCTCAGTGGCAGGTTACTTACAAGCATATTCAAAACCCTGGGTTCAATCCCCAGGAGTCAAAAAACAAAACGCTCTACAGCAGCTATGCCTGGCCTAGAGGGAAACACTGGGAGAGGCTACCGGGGAGTTGGGGGGGGTGGTGGTGGTGAGGAGAACCCTCATAAACAACTATTTTCTCATTCAGATCTTTAAGTCTGTGTATATTTAGTGTGTATAGTTTATTCCATTTACTGAAGGTAATTATCCTCTGATGATAGTATAGTAATAAGAATTATAAAAGCTTCATGCAGATTTTACTAATGATTCCAGACTACTACTGATAAGGACAGAGGTTGTCATAGCTAAAGAAACTAAGTCAGACATTCTCTCTGAAAATTTTTTATTGTGAAACAAAAGCAAAATGGTTCATTTTTTTTGGTTAGAAACGATTCTTTCCATTTGTTTATTAATTTATTCAGCGCTTGGTATCAAACCCAGGTCCTCAAGCATGATAGACAAATAATCTGGCCTGCTTTACAACCCTAACCTGTAAAGAATTTTTTAAAATAGCTGGACGAGTATAAAGTAAAGGCTGGCTATACACTCATAACAAAGGATTATATGAAAAAAAATTTTTTTGCAGTGTTGGTGATTGAACCCCAGCCTTTGCTCACGGTAGGCAAGCTCACATAAGGAAAATAATGCATTGGGTTCAAAGATTACATGTAGCTACCATTCCTCAAGACGGAGCAGGACAAAGAGAATTCCTTAGAGTATACTGCACAGAAAATGAGTCATACTAGTCACACACTTACCAGGTCATCTATCCTGACTTGCTTGTTTGCTAATATTCAGGAATTTTGGTGCTCAGAGCCTCTTTAACCAACAACACCTGAGCTGAGGCTATTTCCAGAACTGGATAGGGGGAAAAGACCAAAACTTATCTTCTGGAACAAGGAAAAAAAAAATAATAGAAAAAAATGGAAACGAAGCTTTTGTAAATAAAGAAAGGAAAAGGAGTTGAAGGGAGGGGAAAGGAATGGGAAAAAATAAGTAGCAAAATATATCACGTATGGGAGTGTGGACTGAGGAGAGCCAAAATGGAAATGAGCCCCCACCTGTGGGCTCTCCAGTGTGCAGGCTGGAGGGAGATCACCTGCCTCCCCACCCTGCAGCAACCAGCTGCTTAGGAGGAATTGTATTGTTTGACTGACTTTCCAAGCCTAAAGCTGATCAACTATTTAGAGGACAACAATATGCAATATAGAAACTCTTGTAGATTTTCTACTGCTATATTACTTGGTTTTATTCCCTTTAAAATTAGAGAAAAAAACTGAAGAAGTTAGTGGGATCCAAAATGTACAATAGATTTTGTTAATTTCCTATTACCTTGTTTTGAAGTTGTTTTCATTATTTGGTTGGCTTAATTCTGTTTTATTTTGTTAGATTCTATTATGTCTGATGGTATGAGCAGCTATTTTGAAGATATCAAGATGTATTAGGTAGCCTTTGCTGATTCCCTATTATCTTGTTTTGAAGTCTTGTATTACTTTCATCATTTGGTTTTGATTGGGTTTATTTTGCTGTGTTTTGTTTATGTCTTATGCTATGGACAGCTATTTTGAAGATAACATGAGGCATTACGGTAGCCATAGCTGATTTCCTATTATCTTGTTTTTAAAGTTCTGTATTACTCTTAGCTTTGTTTTGATTGGCTCTGTTGTTTCATTTTGTTTGGTTTTATTCACTTTAAAACAAAATTTTATATATATATATATATATATATATATAATGTACAGGTATAAACTCCCTCTGATGAATAATATCATTGTATATGTATAAAATGTACCAATAAAATAAAAAGTTAGAAAAAACCTACTGAGGGGGCTGGGGATCTAGCTCAGCAGCATAAACGCCTGCCTTGCAAGCAGGTAGTCGTGAGTTCGATCCCCCGGTACCAATAAAAAGGAAAAAGACAAAAAAAAAAAACAAGAACAAAAACAAAAAAACCTTCTGAACAACGAATGACTATCTTGTTATTTTAGGTAAAATTGTTACTCCTGTTAAAATGTAATGTTTAAATGTGTATGACTGAAAACTTTACTTTTAGCTTTTAAATATATAAGCCACATTTTTGATTTATCAGGTTGCGGGGAGGAGAGGATACCAAGGGGTTAACTCATGGCCTCTGTATTGAAAAGAGCCAAACTGTTTTTGATTGGGACAGGGTTTTACCATGTATTTCAGGTTGGCCTTGAACTCACGACAATGCTGCCTTAGCCTCCCCATTGCTGGGATTAAAGACATGAGCCACCCCTAGTCCTTTCTTTTGAGACAAGGTCTTGCCAAATTGGAAAGTTGCCCAGGATGGGCTTGAACTTGTGGTCCTACTGCTTAGAGCTCTCAGAGTGCTGGAACTGCATGTGTGCCACCACACCCAGCTACTCCTTTTGTTGTAAAAGGAGCAAATGAAAATTTTCTAGACAACAGATCATTAGTTCATTAGGCTGCTTGGTCTTTTTTTATTTTGGTGCCAGGGATTGAACTCATGACCTCACCCTTGCCAGGCAGGCGCTTATACCACTGAACCCCCGACCCCTTTTTAGACAGGGTTTTGGTATGCAGTCCAGGTTGGCCGTGAACATGCTTTGTATTTCAGTCTGGCCTCAAACTTGCAGCGATCCTCCTTAGGTTGCATATGGTAAATGATAGTGGTTCTATCTCTTAAAAACTAACATCTAACTTACTAAAATCATTTCCAGGGCTGGGATTTAGCTCAGTGGCATAAGCACCTGCCTTGCAAATATGAGGTCATGAGTTCAATCCCCGGTACCAAAAAAACAAAACAAAAAAAAACCTGCCAGGAAAAAGAAAAAGCTGACAGGAAGTGTTGACCTCAGACCCAGAAAAATGGGAGAATAAGACAACATATTAAATCTACCCTCGGGAATGAGGTATTTCTCATCCCTATGATGTATTATAGCTGTATTTTTAAAACAAACGTACCCAAGGAATAGGTATTTAAGATATTACTGAGAGCAATCATGAGTAGATTTTTTTAGTTGTATTTGTTTTCATAGAAATGTACCCAGAACGAGGTGTGGTAGCATACTCCTGTAATTCCAGCACTTAGAAGGCTGAGGCAGGAGAATTGCCGAGTATATAAGGTCAGCCTGGGCTACAAAGTGAGTTCAATGCCAGCCTGAACTTTATAGTGAGACCTTATTCCAAAAAGGAAAAAAAAGGAAGAAATGTACCCAGAAAGCAATGTGCAAAATGAAGGATTTTTTTTTTGCACTGGGGGGATCAAACTCACAATCTGGTGATTGGGAAGCAGGTGCTTATGCCACTAAGCTAAATTCCCAGCCCTAAAATGAAAGATTTTGTATACAGCATATTACAAATAGCAATAGACCATTTGAAATAGCTTTTATATTTCCAAATTTGTTCTTGAATGTTTCTTTCTTTGTTGTTGAACTATACTTGATAATACTGTAAAGTGCTGACCTTTTCTCTGGACATCAGCTTATAGAACAGAATTATATTGTAACTTTTCTAAACTGTGGTAAAACCTATAGCTGGGAAAGTAGGACATCTTTGAAATTGGCAGGTACACACTGCCAGATGCTATTCTCTCCATCTTTAAGCCAAGGAAATTGAAGCCCAGATAGTAACTAAAGGGCTTACAAAATCAGTCAATGGACTGAAAGCCGTTAGTAGATGCTAGGATTTCTGATCAACATCCATTAGTCTTCCCACTAAGCCATGTTACTTTATATAATTATAGTAAAAAAATAATGGAGGGGGAAAGCATCTAGAACAAAGAGCAGATATAAACTTGCTATTTTAAAAGTTCAAATAACAGTTAATAGATATTTAATAGAACACTGGTAAATACGTAGACAAATACAAAAGACGGCATAAATATATTTTTATTTATAACTCATTTAAGAGAGCCACATAAAGCAATAATCATAAAACTGTGCTGATTGGTATACAACATAGTGTAAAGATGTAATTTATCTGGCAAGCACAAGTTCCTGAGTTTGATTCCCAGTACAAAAAAAAAGTAATCTGCATGTCAGTAATAGCAGAAAGTAAAGCAATATTGACAACTTTTTTGTTTGTTTGTTTTTGAGACAGAATCTCATTTTGTAGTTTAGATAGGCCTTAAATTCACTATGTAGCCCAGGCTACCTTAAATTCTTAGAGATCCTCTTGCATCAGCCTCCCAAGTGCTGGAATTACAAGTTTGTGCCATCATGCCTGGCACTAGAAAAAATGTTTCTAAGCTGAGCTATCCCCCAGCCCTGAACTAGACTGTTTTGTTTTTGAACTAGATTGTTTTTAAACTAAGATACTAATTGTAATCAATAGGACCACTAAAAAACATTCAAAGCATATAATAAAAAAAACAAGAGTAATTAAAGGCAATATACCAGAAAATAACACAAGAGAAAAAATAATTAAGAAAGAGAGGAACAAAACAGATAAAAGACACACGGTAGGACTGCCATCACTTTGAAGCAAGCCTGAACTACATAACCAAGTTGAAGGCCAGCCTGCCTTGAGACTGTGTCTTAAAAATGAATAAATAAAAATTAAGAGAACTAAATAAATAGAAAAATGTATAGTTGAGTTCCATCAGCTATGACTGCACCAAAATAACCTTAGGCAGCTTTTCCCGCACTGTTTACTAGCACACTATAAATAGACAAAACAATTAGAGAGATATGTAGAGCTTTACCCTGGATCCTGGCTCCATGTATGCCTATCTCTGATATTGTCTTTTTTTTTTTTTTTCTTGTTAGACATCACAAAAAAAGATATTGCCTTAAGATAAACTATATACAATATAGTTAGGATAAAGTCATTTTTGTTGCAACCCATAAACATGCTCCTCTTTCTTTTTGTCTTTTTGAGACAGGGTCTGCTCTGCAGTTCAGGCTGCCCTTGAGTTTACTTTGTAGCTCAGGCTGGTCTTGAACTTGCAACAATGCCTCAGCCTCCCAAATGCTGGGATTATAAACCTGTGTCACCCATGACCAGCCTTTGTTTTTTTTTTTTTTTTTTTTTTTTTTGTACAGAGGATCGAACTCACTACCTTGTGCTCGCCCGATAGGCGCTTAAGCAACTGAACTAAACCCCCAGCCCCACATGCTCCTCTTTCTGACTCAAACTCCAGGGATCCAAATAGTTTTGCTTCATCTAGGATGATTCTTTTTTCTTTTTTTTTTTTTTTCTTCTATCTTTTTTGTCTTATTGAGACAGGGTCTCGCTGTGTAGTTCAGGCTGGCCTTGAGCTCACTTTGTAGCCTAGGCTGGTCTTGAACTCGCAACAATCCTCCTGCTTCAGCCTCCTGAGTGCTGGGATTACAGGTGTGAGTCACCACGCCCAGCATCTAGGATGATTCTTCCATCAGTAAATCCCACAATGAATTATATTCTGTACAATCCTAGATCTGAAGACTTCTTTGTTTTGGTCTCAACACCTTGAAGCCTGTCCTCAAGCACTAGGACTAGGTTATATTGCAACAGAAGGCATTCCATATTCATGAATTAGATTTAATACTGTTAAAATGTTAATACTTTCCTAACAGATTTTTAGATTTAGTGAGATCCCTATAAAAATCATTATGTTTTTTGTCTTGTTTTTTTTTTTTTTTCCTCTACAATTGACAAACTGACCTTAAAATTCATATGGAAATGCAAGGGAACCTAGAATAGTCAAAATAATCTTGGAAAGGAAAAAAAAAAAAAAGGTAAGAGTTGTCTGATTTCATAATATACTACAAAGTTATAGTAATCAAGCCAGTGTGCTGCTGGCAGAAGGATGGAAATGCAGATGAGTGAAACAGAATTAAAAGTCCAGATAAACTTTTAATATGTTTTTTAAACTTTTAATACTTATGGTCAACTGATTTTCCTAAAGGGAATTCATGATGAAAGGAGAGTCTCTTTTCAACAAATGATATCCAAACAACTGGATACTCATGTTCAAAAAAAGAATGACTTCAGATTTCTACCTTAAAACATACATAAAAATGAACTCAAAATCAGGCTCAGTGCCACATGCCTGTAAGTCCAGCACATTAGAAGGCTTAGATGCAAGGATCCCAAATCTGAGTACTGCCTGGGCAATTCAGTAAGACACTGGCTTAACAAAAAAAAAAAGGATGGGGCTCTTTTCAGAGCAGATCTTGGTTTCAAACTCCAAAACCACCAAAAAAAATAAAAAAATAAAAACAACCTCCAATTACACCCTAAACCTAAATTTAAAGTAAAACTATAAACACAGATGTAAATCTCTGTGATCTTCAATAAGTGGTTTCTTAGTTATAAAAATATAAACAACCAAATAAAAAGTAGATAATTTGGATTTCATCAAAATTAAAAAGTTTTATGTTTTAAAGGATACCATCAAGCACTTGAAAATACAACTCACAGAATGGAGAAAATGCATTTTTTTCCCTCTGCAAATTATTTATCTGTCAAGGAACATATCTGGACTTCCGGGAGAACATGGCGGACAGATAGCAGCAGCTACGGAGGCTCTCTGAAAGACCCAGCTTAGAATCCAGGAATGGTGCGGAGTGAGGAACCCTAAGCAAGAGAGGAGATATGCCCTGCTGACCCAAGAACGAACTGGAATGAGAGAAACCAACTGGGAATGCAATCCTGGTGCTATAACAGGGACAGATAAAGCCTCAGCGTGGAGGCTGGAGCCCGTGCCATTGGAAACCGCGATTTGGGTTTCCTGCCGCAGCGGCTGCGTCGGAATCAGCTCAGCAGGGAGACAGACGCGTGAAAGCTCTGAGAATGGGAATCCGTGAACGGAGTTGAGAGCAGGATGGGTGGGGAGCCGTGCATTGACCTGCAGTGAGTGAGAGAAACTGGGACTCTTCCACGATCTAGGAGGCTCCAACAGAGAACATTCTGGGACCGGGCAGACTTGCCGGAACAGGGCGCTGTAGTGACTTCAGTCATATATCCCCCTCTCAAGCGGGACTGGTGAGCAGTGCCTAGCCTATGTGACACTGCTGGCTGAGACCCAGTAGGCTAGCACAGCCCAGGTCCCAGCACCTGAAGGTGACCTGGAGGGGCGGGCCCCGCCTAGGCTGCCTGGTCCGTAACTCCCTGGTGTGCTGTGGTGGGTGGGAACACCTAGCCAGTGCAATTCAATCAGATGTGGCCAACAGGGAAGGAAGCTGGGCCTCCTATATACGCTTGCATATATAAGGAACAAAGAATATGGGAAGAGGGAGCAACAAGAAAGGCCCTTCGGCCCCCAATCCTGAGAAACAGGCAATAGCGAAAACCGCACCAATAGACATAAAGCGATATCTCCAGAGCCTCATAGACGACTTCAGGAATGAAGTTATTAATGACCTGAAGCTAGAAATAAGCAGAATAGTTAGAGAAATGCTAAGCACCACCCAAGAAAAAACAGATGGTGGAATGGAAGAACAGAAAAAGAGGGGAGAATTGTTTGATGGAGAAAATAGAGAAAACATAGAATACGTGAAGCAGGTTCAAAGAGATTTCCAGGAAACTAAAAACTCTATCGAAAACTGGCATAACAGCTTGAAAGAAACTAAGGACAGACTATCTGAACTGGAGGGCAGATTTGTAAAATGGGAAAATGAAATGAAAAACTTCTTAAAAATAACAAAGAAATAAACACAATACAAAGACTAGAAGATGATAAGAGGATCTATAACTTAAGAATTAAGAACATAAAAGAAGAAGTAGAGACACAAACAAATGGACTACAAAAGCTACTCACAGAAATAATCCAGGAGAATTTTCCTAATTTAGCAAAAGGTAAAGATACTCAGATGTATGAGGCATTCAGGACCCCAGCCACCTACAACCCAAACAGAGCTACACCCAGACATATAATTATCAAAATACCAGAAATCCAATATAAGAACAGAATATTAAAAGCCATCAGAGACAAGAAACAGATCACTTACAAGGGAACACCCATCAGAATTACAGCAGACTTCTCGGCACAAACCATCAAATCACGAAGAGCCTTGGGGGGAAATAATTCAAGCTTTGAAAGATAATAACCTCCAGCCAAGATTGATATATCCTGCACAACTATCCCTGGAAATCGATGGAAAAACAAGGTGCTTCCAGGATAAAGAGGAACTAGGGGAATATGCAACCACCAATTCAACTCTACAGAGAATACTGCAGGATATTCTAAAAAAGAAAAATATGAAGAATCCAGAAATAGTGGCAGAGAGGCCACAATGAATGGAGCATAAAACAAAATGAAGAAGACAAACTGACAACTAATGACAGAAAAAGAGCTCAACAGAAATGAGGCAGAGAAGACTGGATGGTAGGAACAGCTATTTTGGAGAAAAGGACGTCACAATAGGTAATGCTGATTTAGTATCATCTTGTTTTGAAGTCTCATCAAGCTTTTGCTCTTCTGTCTCCATTGGTCTTAGCATGTTGTATCTTATTGGATTTCATTATATGTGATAATATAAATAAAAACTTTTATAGACAAGGAGATTATACAGAAACCATTGTTCATTTTCTATTAGTTGATTCTAAATACCCTGTAATACTGTCATTCTCTTGAATGGTTTTACATTGTTTTGATATATTTGATGCTACAGTATACAAAGTTATACTCAAAGATTTCAAGGAAAGAAACAATATGGTAACTACTTTTATGTCAGGATTATCTTGTGGTAAAACACTATTTTGCTTAAATGGTTATGTTTTTTTCTGTACTGTTTTGTTGTTATGCCCTCTTTTATCTCAATCTCCATTTTATTATTTACTTTTTTATTTTTATCCTTTTAATTAAGGGAAAAATAAATTAAAAATAGCAGGATATATTATAGTAACCCACTTTGATTTACTATTAACTTGATTTGAAGCCCTGTATTGCTCTCACCCTCTTGTTTTGACTGATGTTCCTCTATTCTGTTTTGCTTGATAGTACCAGGTTCAAAAGTATAGGCAACAGCTGTGAAGACAGTGGGATTTATTATGACGCCCATCCTGGTTGACTATTATCTACTTTTGAAGACCTGTAATGTCTCCAATGTTTTGGTTTTGTTGGTTTCGTTCTTTACTGTTTTGTTCAATTTTAATATAACTGATGATATAGGCAATTCTATTACAGATAGTGGGAGGCATTATGGTAAGCATTGTTGATCACCTTGTATTATTGTTTTTACATTATCTATTGTGTCCACCCTTTTGATTTGACCGACTCTGTTCTATCACATTTGGTTTTACTCTCTTCCAAAAAAAGTAATAAGAACTGTGGGAACAATAAAACCCAAAATGTGTAATAGTCATTGTACAAAAGAGAGGAAAAGAAAGTGCTCTAAACGATATAACTGCATGTATATTGAAGTGTATAAGATAGACAATGATATTACTGAGTTTTGTTGGATCATTGAACAGAACTATTTGGTCTCACTGTTTGAATGTCCACTATATAAGCTTTAATTTTGTAACTTGAACAAATATTTCTAAGATGACAATATGTAATCCATTAACTAGTGATTTCCTACTGTTTATTTTTTTTCTGAAATTCTGTATAACTTGTACCCTTTTTCTGCTTTTTTCTTTTTTTCCTTAAATAAAATTTAAAAAAAAGAAACATATCTAAAATATGTAAAGAACCACTACAACTCAACAATTAAAAAACCCTATTTATTTTTAAAAATTTAATGAATTAATTAATTTTTTTGAGACAGGATTTCACTCTGTAATTCAGGCTGCCTTGAACTCACTATGTAGCCCAGGCCAGCCTCAAATTTGTGGCAGCTCTTCCCTGAGCCTCCCAAGTGCTGGGATTATTGGTGTGTACCATGACCAACAAACAATCCAATTTAAAAACCAGTAAAGGATTTGAATAGAAATTCCTCCAAGGAGAAATCCCCAATAGAATGAAAAGACAATCCACAATGTGGAAAAAATGTTTGTCAGTTGTTCTCAAAGAAATACTATCATGAACATATAAAGAACTGAAAAAAATTAGACCTCTCAAATTTAAAGACCCAACCAGAAAATAAGCATCTGAGATGAATACACACTTCTCAGATGAAGAAATACAAATGGAAAATAAATACATGGAAAAATGTTCAACATCACTGTCATTTGAGAGATGCAAATTAAAACAGCACTGAGATTCTACCTCACCTTGGAAAGAAATGGTCATTATCAAGAAATCAACCAGGCCAGGGGTTCAGCTCAGTGGCATAAATGCCTGTCTGGGAAGCGGAAGGTTGAGAGTTTGATCCCTGGTACCAGAAATAAAAAGAAAAAAAAAAAGAAAGAAAAGAAAGCAATAACAAATGCTGCAGAGGTTATGGGGAAAAAGGAATAATTCTCCATTGTTGGTGGGAATGCAGACTGGTAAAACCACTGTGGAAATCAGTGTGGAGATTCCTCAAAAACTATCATTGGAGATTCCATTTGACCCAGCTATTTCCCTTTTGAGTATCTTCCCAGAATTAAAAACATTAACCACACCAATGTATGTTTATAGTAGCACAATCTATAATAGCTAAATCTTGGAAATAACCTAAATGCCCATCAAACGAGCAATGGATAAAAGAGGAATGGATAAAAAAAGATGTGCTATTTTTATACAATAGAGTACCATTCAGGCTTAAAGAAGGATAAACTTGAGAAGATTATAGGTAAATGGATGTAACTAGAAACCATACTCATAAGTGAAATAAATCAGATTTCCATGTGTAAACACTGTACTATTTCCCTAGAGCGAGAAGCTGAAAGAAGGTATTATGTGTGTGTATACATATATACATACACACACAAACATATAAAAGACACTTAGGATAGTTATACTACTAATTTCTCTTAGTTCATTGAAAAGAAAGGTTTGTGCTAATACTGTTTGGACAATTAAATGCAGATATCTTATACTTTGAGTAACTCAAGATAGTCATACACAATGTATTAACCACTGTTACCCTCTAATTATTGTTTTGAAATGTTGTTGTTTTCTCTTAAAAAAAAATTCCTCCAGGGGCTGGGGATTTAGCTCAGCGGCATAAGCGCCTGCCTTGTATGTGTGTGGTCATGAGTTTGATCTCTAGTACCGATAAAAACGAAAAAGACAAAAAAAAAGAGATTCTCCAAAGAAGGGTATGTGGGGCTGGGGACTTAGCTCAGTTGGCATAAGTGCCTACCTTGCAAGCGTGTGGCTGTGAGTTTGGTCCCCGGGACCGATAAAAAAAAAAAAAGCACGGTATGTGAATGGCTAATAAGTACATGAAAGACACTCAACAATCATTATTTGTTAGAGAAATGCAATCAAAATTGCAATGATCACCATCATGGTGACAATAACAATGAAAACATGGTGAAAGGGCTGGGAATATTGCTCAGTAATAGAGTGGCTGCCTCACATGCACAAGCCTCTCAGTTCCAGTGCTAGGGAGCACTGCATAAAAATAAAACAAAATCATGAGAAACTACTTCATACTCAGCAGGATGGATATAATAAAGGAGACTGGGGCTGTAGCTCAGTGGTAGAGCACCTGTCATGTGCAAGGCCCTGGATTCAATCCCTCATGCTAAAAAAAAAAGAAAGTCAAAGTCAAAAGCCAGGCATGATGACCCACGTATCATGTGCCTATAATCTCAGCTACTGAGAAGCCTGAGGCAAAAGAATTGTTTGAGTTTTTGAGGTCAAGTCCAGGCACAGTAACTCAGAGACCTTGTCTAGGAAGGGAGAGAGGACACAAAGGAAGAAAGGAGAAAATCAGATGTAACAAGTATTGACAAGTATGTAAGTGTTGAGAAATTAGACTATACAGATACTGGGAATATAAAATCATATAAACACTTTGGAAAACATCTGGTATTTTTGCAAACAGCTAAACATACAGTTGCAGGCCAGGGATATAGCTTAGAGGCGTAAGTACCTGCCTGGCAAATGTAGGGTCCTGAGTTCAATTCCTGGTACCAAAACAAAAGCAAAAACATATAGTTGCTATATAGTTCGGCAATTCCATTCCTAACTATACAACAAAAAGAACTGGAAAACTTATATATATAAATGTATATAGCAGAATTACCCCTAATAGCCAAAAAGGAGAACCAATAGTAGTGGCACACGCCTGTAATCCTAGCACTCAGGAGGCTGAGGCAGAACACTAGGAGTCTGAGGCCTGCCTGGGCTGTATATAGCAAGATCTGGTCTCAAAAAAAAAAAAAAAAAAAAAGCCAAAAAGTAGAAATAACTGCCGGGCATTTAGCTCAGTGGCATAAGCGCCTGCCTGGCAAATGCACAGTTGCGAGTTCGATCCTCGGTAGAAAAAAAAAAAAACCTGAAAATAAGTAAAATAAAAAAGAAATTAAATAGAAAAAGATGAATAGCTGGGTGTGGTGGCACACTCCTGTAATCTCAGCAGCTGGGAGGCTGAAGCAGGAGAATTGTTTGCAAGTTCGACACCAACCTGTGCTACAAAGTGAGCTCAAGGCCAGCCTGAACTGCATAGCAAGACCCTGTCTCAAAAAGAAAAAAAAACAAAAAACAATAAATGTCCATTTATAAATAGGTAAATAAAGCACTGAGTGGGAATAAAATTTTGGTATGAGCTAAAGTAAGGATGAACCTTGAACGTATTATGCTATATGAAAGAAGCCAAATATTAAAGGCTACAAGACAGCTAATGGGTATGGGGTTCCTTTTTAGGTTAATAAAAATGTTTTCAAATTAGGTAGTTGGGGGCTGGGGATTTAGCTCGGTGGCTCAAGCACTTGCCTGGTAAACCCAAGGTCGTGAGTTCAATCCCCGGTACCAAACCAAACCAAACAAAAACATTAGGTGGTGGTACCTAAAACACTACTGTGTTACTATACTAAAAACCACTGAACTATTCACTCTAAGACAGTAAACTTCATGTTATTTGAATTACATTTCTATTTTATTTTTTTACTGGTACCGGGGATCGAACTCACAACCACGTGCTTGCAAGGCAGGCGCTTATGCCGCTGAGCTAAATCTCCAGCCCCTTGAATTATATTTCAATAAAGCCATTTTCAATTATATTTCAATAAAGCCACATCCCATGTACACATCAGAAAATTAATATAAATATAAAAAATTGAGGAATCTCTGCAAGTCATTTAGTCATGATTTTCAGGTAACAACTAGTATAGATAGTAGTTCCTTAGAAGTTTGTTGGTTTGAGTCAGGGATTTAGCTCAGTGGTTTGAGTACTTGCCTGGTAAGTGTGAGGTTTTGAGTTCAAATCTTGGTAACACCAACAAAAATTTGCTGGTTTTCTTGATCAAGAAGGATCTGCCTTATCTGCAAACTACTTCAGCATACCCACATTCTCACATTAATAAATGTATCTGTACTCTGCAGGTATTATCAGCCATTGGCATTTACTTAGTAAATCAAGCATTATTTCCTAGGCTCTGAATTTATATTAAATTTTGATCCACTTCCCTAGGTCCAATAATCAAGGATTCAGATAATTCAGAGGCAAATGACCTCTAGGGAAGTAAAAGATAATTTGAGTTTTGAATAACATAGATGGATTTTTCTGCTAAGCAGCTTTCCTGCTAAGTGCTTACCATTTTAACTCTGCTGTCACAAACACTCTGATCTCTGAGGGTATAAGAGTAATCCTCATGACTAAAGTAAAGTAGCTACTTTTTTTTGGTTCAGCTCAGAAACCCTGGATCTTAGGGGCTGGGGATTTAGCTCAGTGGCATAAGTACCTGCCTTGCAAGCAGGCAGTCGTGAGTTCAATCCCTGGTACTGATAAAAAGGAAAAAGACAAAAAAAAAAAAAAAAAAAGAAACCCTGGACCTCAATTTCTTTAGTCATCGGATAAAAGTAGGGATAAAAGTGATCATAGAATAAGATGATCCTGTATGGTAATAGATGAAGTGTGGGATTTGGTGATTATACAAAATTCAAGAAAAAGGCTTTAAGACTTTTAAACTCTATACTTTATATTGGTTTATTTTTTCAGGGTTTTTTTTGTCTTTTTATCGGTACTGGCGATCGAACTCACAACTGACTGCTTGCAAGGCAGGTGCTTATGCCGCTGAGTTAAACCCCCAGCCCCCATTTTTTTCGGTTTTTTGAGACAGATGTCTCACTATGTTATATATGCTGGCCTTGAATTTACTATGTAGTTCAGGCTGGCCTTAAACTCATAGCAATCTTCCTGCCTCAGCCTCCCAAGTGCTAGGATCACAGGTATGCATCATCACACCAGGATATCTGTATATATTTTAGTATGTATCTCAAGTCAATTAGGACTCTCAGAAAACATAAGCACAGTGGTATTACTGTAGATTAAAAACAATAATAGTTGCTTATTCTGAAATGTACAGAAGGAAAGTTTTCAAAATTAGACAAAACAGTAATTATAGAACTTTTCTCTCAATACACATTTTGTAATCCATTAATAAGAAAATATTCCGTAGAGAAATTAGAACTTTGAAAGTTTTCTGCTGGATTAAGTTTTGTAAACTAGATCCCTCTTTTGCTTTAATCATGTACAGTAACTATTATGCATCCAACTATGTGAATGCAGAATAACAATCTTTTTATTTGTTGGCAGGAATAATTTTCCTCAAGACAAAATGGACAGGATGTTAGAAAATTATAGAATTTATTTGTCTTGGAATAGGAACAACTAGGAACATAAAACTCTCAGATTTTACAACTATTATTTATTTTTTGTCTTTACTACCAAGGGACTTAGTAGGTATAGTGAGTCATGTAACAAACTGTCAAAACTGTAGAATTTATTTTTATACATATCATTGAAAAATATTTAGGAAAAAGTGATTCCTAGAAGACAGCATTACTAAGAATTAGTCATCTTGAGCTAAACTCTTTTTTTTTTTTTTTTTTGAGACAGGTTTTGACTCTGCAGTTCAGGCTGGCCTTGAACTCACTATGTAGCCCCAGGCTGGTCTCAACCTGAAGGCAATCCTCCTGCCTTAGCCTCCCTTGAGATTACAGGCATGTGCCACCATACCCAGCATTCCCTTAATTTTTAATTCTGAAATAAGTTTAGATTTATGAGTTGCAAAAATAATTAGAAAATTTCCTTATAGTCTTGACCCAGCTTTTCCAAATGTTTGAGATTTTAGAGACAAATGTGTTTTGTCTTATATCTTCAGTTTTGGAAACTAGTTTCATTTTGTTAACATCATCACCTTTTAAATAAAAGTATTGTTATGTTAAAATTCTCATTGCCAAAGAAGGAAGTGGTTAGGCGATAAATTCTGTTAGGTGAAGTCAATAGCTGTGTAAACAAATATATTCAGAGAATATTATTTACTAGATGAAATGACCACTTGTTGAAAAGTTTGTGATATGCAAGAGGTTTTGTTTTGGCTGTGCTCTGCCCAGCACCATTATCTCACTGTCTATTTTATTATCAGTAAAGCATCTGGAGAGATGTCAGGTTCAAAGAGATCACTATAGGATGAAGCACTGAGACAGACTCAACACGATAAAATTTAATATGGTTGAAAAATAAGAACAGAATTGTCAACTGTGAAAGGACTGACAGAAATACAGCTTTGCAGTTTAGCAAGCAAGAAGTCAGGGTTTTCCAGGCATAGTGGGATGTACCTATAATCCCAGAACTTGGGAGGCTAAGGCAGGAAGACTGCTTCAAATTCAAAGCCAACCTGCTGGACTACATAGTTAAGTTGAAGGTCAGTCTGGACTACATAGTGAGACCTGTCTCAAAAAGCAAAAAACAAACAAACAAAAGTAAAGGTCAGGTCAGGGTTTTAGTTTACTGCAAAGTCTTTGAATAAGAAAATTGGCATGACTACCAGCCAATGGAACAGAACACTGCATCCCTCTGTCTTGGTCTGATCATATTTCAAGCACTGTTTTAGGCCTAGGAATCAACTGATGAACATTATGAGAACTGGAACATTCTGAGAGAAGATAAAGCAATTAAGAGACTGAACATGTTTCCTTCAAAAAGAAGAGAGGGGCTGGGGATTTAGCTCAGTGGCATAAGCGCCTGCTTTGCAAGCAGGCAGTCATGAGTTCGATCCCTGGTACCGATAAAAATGAAAAAGACAAAAAAAAAAAGAAGAGAACATAATTGTCCTCAATTGTTTTACAACCTGTTTCATGGACAGGGAATGAACTTACCATGTCATAGCAGAGAGTGGAATCATAAACTAATGTTAATAGCTGACACATTTTTGCGGATGTGTTGCAAGAGACTGAACCAGGGCCTTACATAAGCTACACAGGTGCTCCACAACTAAGTTACATCCTAACTTACTAGCTGACTCTTTTGTGTGCTTAATGTGTGGAAGGCATTTTACATGTAATATCTTTTAAATATAATTAACCTATGAGAAATTACCATTATTATGCCTGTCTTATAGATTGGGAAACAAAGCTTGGAGAGACTAACTTCACACATAGTAAAGTGAAGCATCTAAGATCCACTTGAGTTAATAATTATAAATTATGTAGAAGACTGCTCAGCAGTGATGTATGCTTTGTAATCCCAATACTCAGGAGGCTAAGGTATGAGGACTGTCACAAGCTCAAGGCCAGCCTGGGATATATGATAAATTCAAACCCACCCTGAACTATATAGTGAGATCCTGTTTCAAAAAACCAAAAGTAATAACAACAATAACAACGAAGACTGTTAAGAGAATACATGCATCATCATCATCATCATCATCATCATTTTGACATAGGCCAGTAGTTCTTAATTTCTGATGCCTTATGTTCACAGTACAGGTTTGGGCATTATTTTATATGAGTTTAGAAGACTGGAAAGACAAGTCTAGGATCATTCTGTATGATTGATGTTGACAGCTTTCGATTTCTTTTTTTTTCATGTAGTAAATGGAATAGAAAAGGGTCTCAAGTTAGATTTCATTCTTTTTTGTTTTTCCTCTTTTTTTTTTGAGACAGGGTTTCATGATACAGTTCAGGCTAACCTTGAATTCATTTTGTAGTCCAGACTGGTCTTGAACTCACAGGGATCCTGCTTTAACCTCCCATGTATGCCACCACACCTAGCCAGATTTCATTCTTGAAATACCCAAAAAAGGGTATGTAAAGAAAAAAAAAAAAAAAAAACGTATAATGATGCTTTCAAAGTCTCTGACTAAAGTACTGGTCAGAGGAATGGCCTGGCATGGTACTGTAATCCTAGTACTCCACAGGGTGGAGGCAGGAGGATTGCTGTGAGTTAGAGACCAGCCTAGACTGCATAGTGAGACCTTGTCTTAACAACAAAACAAAACAAAACACAGACTTACACAGACATGTTTACAGATCTTTTTTTTCATAACTAAGCAGTCTTCTACACATTTTATAATTATTAACTCAGGTGGATCTTAGATGCTTCACTTTAGTATGTACTTAGTCTCTCCAAGCTTTGTTTCCCAATCTATAAGCAAGGGATTAGGCAGTATAGTTTAGTGATACAGTGTGGCATGTTCTAGGCCAGTGCCAAAAAAACAAAACAAAATGAACAAAAATTTTAAAAGCAACCAAGATGTGCCTCAGTAAATAAACTTTTGCTTATAATACTCCAAACAATGGAGTATTATCCAGCATTAAGAAGAAAATGAAGCTGAGCACGGTGGCACACACCTGTAATAGCAGCATTGTGAGAAGGCTGAGGTAGGAAGATCACAAGTTTGAGCCCAGGCCGAGCAATTTAGTGACTTCATGAGACCTTGGCTCAAGATAAAAACAAAAGTAAAAATAAGAAAAGTTTAAGTAGGGGATAAGGCTAGGCATGTAACTCAGGGTAAAGTATGTAGGTAGTCCCTAGTACCACCAAGGGAAGAAAGAGAAAGAGAAAAAACAAGACACCATGAAAAATCATGGAAGAACCTCAAATGCATATTACTAAATGAAAAAGCCAATCTTAGCCAGGCATGGTAGCACATACCTGTAGTACCTGGAAGGCTGAGGCAGGACTGCTTAGAGTTCAGTGCCAGCCAGAGCTACATAGAGAGCTCCAAGATAGCCTGAAATATATATTTAGACCATGCCTTAAAAAGAAAGAAAAGGAAAAGCCCAATTTGAAAAGGCCAATTCTAACTGTATGACATTCTGAGAAAGGCAAACCTTAGAGAAAGAATTATAGAGATCTGTGGTTGACAAGTTATAGGAAAGGGATGAATAGGCAGATTACAAAAGATTTTTTTGGACTCTGTATAGAATAAAGCTGAACATGTCATTATACATTTATTCCAATCCATAAAATATACAACATCAAGAGCTGAGTCCTCATGTAGACTGTGGACTTTGGCTGATAATGATGTATAGATGCAGGTTTGTTGTCAATTGTACAGAGAAGGCTATTGTGTGGAGGCAGAATATATATGGGAACTGTATACTTTCTACTCAATCTGCTATGAACCTAAATTGATTTAAAAAATGAAGTCTATTTTTAGAAAAAGTTTGTTGGTGAATCAAATATGCAGTGAAGGCTGAGGGTAACTGGCTTAGGATCTCTGTATGTATAATCTTGAGTTTTTATTACCGTATTATCATCAAACTAGATAGCTATTATCTCATCTGATATATGAAGAACAGGAGTGGGATGGGTTAAGTAACTTCTCCAAGGTGACCTCACTGGCAAGATGAACACTGGCCTGTTAATTATCATGTATATATCATACTACTATGTAATAAATGGAGCTAGTAGATTAAAGTAAAATGCATTGCCTTGTTAAACAGAATACTGCAACACTGGAAATACTATAGAAGAGAATGGATAAAAAGTTAAGATGGAAAGAGTATTGCATTGGGTTTTGAGTGTATGTGTGCAACATGTGTGTGTAGAACTGGGGATTGAACTCAGGGTCTCATGCATGCGAGGAAAGTACTCTATTACTAAACTACATTCCCAATCCTTAATTTTTTTTTTTTTTATTTTGAGACAGGGTCTTACTAAGTTGTGGCCTTGACTTTATAATTTTCCTGCCACAGCCTTCTGAGTAGCAGGGATTACAAATGTGTCCCTCCATACCTGGATATTGTGATGATTTTTTCAGAATGAGAAGAATTAGAGTGGATACCTATTTTTTAAATGTCAAATAAAGACAATAATCAACATTAGGATTGGGAGCCAGCAATGTAGCTTAGCAGCACAGCACCTGCCTGGCAAGCGCAAGGCCCTGAGTTCAATTCCCAGTATCAAAACAAAATAGTGGAATTGTTTTTTTTCAGGAAGAGGGAAAGTAGAACAGATACCAACTCCAGTATTGGTGGTGTCTTTATTTTACATAGAAGGAAAAGCAGAGAAATTAGGTGGCTTGCTCAGGGTTTCACTTCTTTTTAAACTCAGGTTCTCTAAACCTGTATGGAAAATTATGTCCAATCAAATTCAATGTTCTGTTTCAGTCACTAATACCATTCTAGTTTCCAATCACATTAATTCATTAATTATTGTAACTTTTTTTTTTTTTTTTTTTTTGTCTTTTTAAGACAGAGTCTCACTTTACTCTGATTAATGGTACTGGAAAAAAAAAAAAGACAGAGTCTCATTATACAGTCACTAATACCATTCTAGTTTCCAGCCACATTAATTCAGTAATTATTGTAACTTTTTTTTTTTGTCTTTTTAAGACAGTGTCTCACTTTATTCTGACTAATGGTACTGGAAAAAAAAAAAAAAAAGACAGAGTCTCATTATACAATTAAGGCTGGCCTTGCACTCCCAGTGATCCTCCTGCCTCCTGTATTTTTTTTTTTTTTTTCCAAGACAGGGTCTTGTTATAGTTCAGGTTGGCCTTGTACTCACTATGTAGGCCTGGCTGACCCAAACTCACGGTAATCTTCCTGTCTCAGTCTTTCAAGTGCTGGGATTACAGCTTTGCATTACCATGCCTGAGTTGTTTATAGTCAAATTTACCATTTCTATGCCTGGATAGTTTACAGTCGAATTAAACCTCCTATTGCTCAAAAATTGTAGATCAGAATCCTTCACATTTATAGTCTCTCAGAAGTTGAGGAAAGCAGAGGACAGTCTCATTTCTAGTTTAAAATTGAAGAACTGCCCAAATAGATAACTTTCTAATTCAAATGCTAGCCTAATTCAAATGTTTACATCTAGTAAGTTAATTCTTTTAATGTGTAAAAAATTGTATCACATGACTATATCATACAGAAAACAAGATTTACTTAAATATTAATAAGTCAATCAAATAAAGGCTTAAATGTTTGTTTGAGACAAGCTCTATGTAGTTCAGGCTGACCTCAAACTCCCAGCAATCCTTCTGCTTCAGTGAGTTCTGGGATTACAGGCATGTATCACTATACTGGCTATGAGAGTTTAAATTTGTATGATGAATATCCTTCTTTTTGCTCCTATGAGTGGATCCCAGTGACAGGATGCATACTGAAGAGTCATCATGAAAAGTAGGAGCCAAATGGTAGTCTGTTGATTTCTTTCTCCCAACAGAAGCTCTGCACACACATGCCTGTATGGTTTTGCTGATATATGGTCAGCTGACTCAATATCTAAAATCTAGTTCATATATCATTTTTGAAACCTTTCAAGATAATATCACCTCCAAATGTTGTTACAGTGTACTTGACAACATCACATAATAAGTGCTATGAGAAAGGAGATACAAGAGAATGTTTGCATCTATCTTCCCTTACACTTTTTACAGTTTACTGAAGGTGAGGTTCTGTGACTTACTCATTGGGCCTTACATTGTGGCTGGCATACAGCAATTCTCAATAGCTCATGATTCTTGAATTTTTAGTATCAACATTAAATAACAACATATAGCCTTTCTGTTTTCTTTCTTTGGGTGGAGGGTAGTGATGAGGACCTAACTCAGGGCCTCATGCACACTAGGTAAATGCAATGTTACTGAATTACATACTCAGCCTTCCTGGTTTCTCTGGATATGTATTCAAATTTGATCAGTTTCCTTCAGTTTCCTGGATCTTTAGTTTTCTTCAGGACTTTACTCCTTTCTGTTAATATTCTTGTTTTGGGATTTCATAATAAAATTCTTTCTTCATGCTTGAGTTTAAAATAAAAACGTGGACTAGGGATATAACTCAAGTGGTAGAGCACTTGCCTGGCAGGATGGAGGCTCTGAGCTTAATCTCTAGCACGCATGTACACATGCACACACACACAGATAACAATGTTATAGGGGCTCATATAGTTAGTGGTAGAGATCATTGGCATGTGCAAGGTGAAAGTTGTTTTTTAATCTCCAGAACAACAACAAAAATATGTATTATAATCTTTTTCTTTTTTTTTGTCTTTTTCGTTTTTATTGGTACAGGGATTGAACTCACGACTGCCTGCTTGCAAGGCAGGCGCTTATGCCGCTGAGCTAAATCCCCAGCCAATATTATAATCTTTTAAAAAGCACATCAAAAATCACAGCATGCTTCATCAGGTATGGTGATGGTGTGGCATACCTATAATATCTGTCCTCACAGAAGCTGACGCAGGAGAATCTCAAAGTCAAGTCCAGTTTGGGTACCTTACTGGGTACCTTACTTACTTATCAAAACCCTGTTGTAACAATTTAAAATTGTAACAATGTAAAAATTTAAATAAAGGACTGAGAATGCAGCTTACTAGGAAGCCTTAAAGTTACAGCATTTTTTTTTTGGTACCAGGGGTTGAACTCATGACCTCACGCTTGCCAGCGCAGTCCACAGCTTTTTAAAAAATCAGTCTTAAATCTTGGGAAATGAGGAGTGTAGGTAGAGATGATGCAGAAATACAAGGAAATGTATCTAAAGACTTTAGGGTCATTTTTCTTAACTTTTGTATTTTCTATTAATATCATCAGAGTTCCCCTGGCTTCAAGAAAGTAATGGTTAAAAAAATAATTTAATTTCTGACTTTTTTTTTTTGGTAGCACCAGGAATGGAACTAGAGTCTTATGCTAGGCAAGTGTTCTACTGCTGAGCTATATTCCCAGCTCCTAATATATCTTCTTTTAAAATGTCTATGTTTACTTCTTCTCTGTCCTTATTGCCAATATCTATGTCTTCCTTTTCTCCATTGTTATCAACTCCCAGCTAGTCTCTTGTCTACATGGCTCTGTTTAGCTGTTCTAGACACTTTTTTTCATTCTAGACACTCTTGCATAAGACTTACCTAGGTTTTTCCAGTACTCTAGTCAAGAATTTGTTACTTAGCTCAGCCTAGTTTCTACATTCATTTGATAGCCTGAAGACCCTTCATACTATAGCCCAGACTTTATCTCTCTCCTGTTGCTTAATACTCGTTCTTTGTTGAGGACTCATGTCCTTTGGTCTTTCACCTTCCTTTCAGTGTCCATTCTATGCCTTTTCAATGTCTAGAAGGAATGCCTGCCACTTCCTCCTTTGAAGATTTTCCTAGTAGCTGAAACTCATACACATAGCTTCTAAAAATTATTCTCATGTGTTGCACTTGTGATAGGAAAGTTACAGCTTCTATCATGCTCCCTTGATTCAATTTGTTATGGGAGACTTAGGAGCCTCTTATCATCTGTGATAGCGGTATACATCCCCATTGCTATTTGAAATGCAAGTCTGTAATGTCCTAAATACTAATTCTTTAAGAATACATACAAAAACATAGCTCCACTGATTAAAGGATCACGTCTCAATACATTATGAAATGTATTTTGGGTAAAATAATGAAAAAAATGTACATACAGTTAGAGCCCGGGGTAGTTCGACATATCTCACAAACTCAGGGAATTAATTTCTTGATTTAAAAAAACCCCTATATTCAGTTAATTGCATCCAAGTTCAACCTATAGCAAGCCTAGCTTGTTTTCAAGGCTAATGAAATAAAATTTGAAGAAAATAACCATTAAGTACTTGTGACCACAAACCACAGGAAAGAGTTAACATCCACTCCGGGGATCCTTCGTCCTGGGGACGCCATCGGTCCTGAATGTGCGCTTCTTCAAGAGCCTCGATTTGGGCAATGGCGACAGTACCGTAGTCGACCACACTGTACCTACTTCCCAGGGTTGTGAGAGGATTTCATTCTGGTGAACCGCGGGGGCGGTCTGCAACCCAGGACCAAAGGCAGGCGCTTTTCCTCCCGCGACGCACTTCCGCGCGCGAAGCGAGGAAGGAGACTGGGACGGGGACGCGGACGGGGCTCGCGGCGGAGCGCAGTCCCTGCGCGGGACAGGTTGGGCCCCAGCCCCGGTAAGGAGGCGCGCGAGGCGCTAGACGCGGCGCAGAACAAGCAGGACGTGCGCGCGCCAGTGTGCGCGGGGTGCTGGGGGCGCGCTCGGGTTGACTGAGAAGCCAGAAGGGCTTCGGGGCGGAGCTTGGAAAATCCTCAGCGAGAGGCCTACGGTCGCGGGGCGAGAGCGCCCGGCGCCCCCCAGTTGGCGCTGAGCGCTGCGGGTTGACAGTCTCCGCAGCGCCCCAGGTGGCCACCCGTCTCCCGGAGAGCCCAGTTGCTCCGCCTCCGCCGGCTCCGCTGCCCTCGGCAGCTTCCCCGCCCGGCGCTCGCTCGACTCGCCTCCCTTCCCCCTCCCGGGCCGCGATGGACGCGGCCTCCCCTCTCCGCGGACGGCAGCAGCTCGCGAGCCTCCCCTTGAACTGCAGGCCCTGAGGAACCGCGTGCCGGGGCCGAACCTGCGCTGGCTGCCACTTCTCAGGAGGAAGCTCTCGCTTCCCTGTCACCAGGCCCCCTTGGAGGAAGGGGAGGGACGAGACGCGGCTTTTCCTGTGCCGCCTGCCCAGCTCGACCTGCGCGGCCTGCGGCTTCCTGGGAACTCGAGGGCCGCGGCCGGGCCTGGCTCTGCCTGCGGCCTGCTCGGAACTGGACCGGAGCAGTTTGGGAGGACTGGCCAGGGTGAGAGACTGTGGGAAGGGCGGGCCAGAGTGCTTCGGGCCATCGGAAGGTCCGGGCCTGGGATCGGGATCCACGACGCCCCGCGGCGGGCGGGGGACGAGACCCGGCGCCGGGTGAAGTCAGTCGAGCTTCTGCCGACTCCCCGGGTGGCCCCTTTGTTCCCTTCCTAGGCCCTGTCGGCGGCCGGGCCAGGCTTGTCGGCGCCAGAGCCCACGCCGGGCTCCCGGTGCCCTTGAGAAGGGTCCGCCTCCCGGCGAGGACCAGGGACGTCCCGCCGGGCCTCAGAGTTCCGGGCGCCGGGCTCGGCGGCCTCGCCTGGGGCACGCAGGCTCTTGGCTTCTCCTCCGCAGCTTTCCCCTCCGAGACTTACAGGTAGCTAACTTAGCGGGGCTTAGAACCAGCGCCTCCCGGTTAGACTCGGCTGGGCCCAGGATAGTGGGTCAGCCCCTCTGGTGGCCGCCGTTGGGTGCTCAAGGCGACCCGCCGCTTGGTTCCCACATCTGCACCTGGATTACGTGGGACGCAAATCTGTCTTCTGGTCAGGGCGCTTACGAGGAGCGTTTGTGATGACTTTACTGCTAGGGTGGCTTCTCCATTTTTTAAAAACTGCCCCATCCCGTAGGGATGAGAAAAGGTCGCAGATTGGCCTATATTCTGATTTGTAACCTGTTAGTGCATTGCATTTATTTTTAGCATTTCTTCTTTAAAGTTTTAATAACAGTTGGCAGGACCACCAAAATTCCTAATTTTTTATTCATAAATAGATTTTATATGTAATTATCGTTTGTACTTGGATATCTTTAAAACAAGTAAATTGAGAAGTTGACAGAATTTGTCAAGTTGGAGGTAAAGGAGAAACTCAAAGAACATAGCCTCTTTAGAAATACTGGGTTAGCCCTTATCTGAAGATCAGTTTTGGGTCAAGAGGAAAAGTAGCTTGTTGGGAGGGGGCACCTTTCATAGGTGTTTTTTGCCTTTTGGCAGACATTGGTGATAGCAGTAGTGCAATCCAAAGCTTGTTTGACTATCTTTGACAAAGATAGCTCTGGTTTCTAGTTAAGCTGCAACTTAATCAGCTTACACTATTGTGCAAAACTGGCTTTTATTTAGTGTATCGGAACGTTAAACCCAAAGATTCGGGAAAGTTGAAAATTGCTTTAAGCTCTTTATTCAGACATATTTAGAGGAGTTTTTTAAATCCTAGGAGAGTGTCACAAAAGTTTGGTTCTAATAAATGTGAGAGGAAAAAAAGTTAACATTGATCGAGCGAGGATATTTAAAGAACTTTTTCCCTTTTTAAATTTAAGCAGAGGCTTTAAAAAAAAACATGGCAGATGTGGATCCAGATACATTGCTGGAATGGCTACAGATGGGACAGGGAGATGAAAGGGACATGCAACTAATTGCCCTTGAACAGCTATGTATGCTGCTTTTGATGTCTGACAACGTGGATCGTTGTTTTGAAACGTAAGTACATTCCTTCTTCATCTTCTTTTGGGGTTGGTGTAGTGACATCTGTTTTTTTTTTTTTTTTCACCTAGTTTACTGCACAAAGTGACATCTGTTCGCAACCATTTGCTTATTCTGGTTTGTGCAGAAGTTCCTGTAGTGCATTTTATAACAATATACTTATAAAGTTTCATGCAGTTTTGTATTCATACTTTTCTAAGAAATAAAGACTAGTAGGTGAACTAACTCTAATAACGATAATTGTGATTATGCAGATACATTTTTGTCGAATGGAAATTAGGAATACTAATACCCTTAGCTTGGATGATTCATTTTTAAAATGTCATAAATGGGCAGGGGGATGCAAAATTTATGTTTTTAAATGCTGTTTCTGTACTATGAAACTAACTTACGGAAAAAGAGAAATGATAATGAACCTGTATTTTGAATTGCCTGTTTCCTAATTGATGTCATATGTTATTGTTCTTGTTATTTTGTTTAAAGCAAATCTGTGGTTTATAAATTTTATTTTGTGAAAGTACAAGTGGAATGTTAAACATACAGAATACTTTTTTAGTAGAAAGAGTCTCAGGTTTGAAGAGTTTAAACAGTTTTATTCAGAAGTTAAATGGAGAATTTGTGCAAAAATGTAAAAGAGAATTCATGAGTAGACTATTAAAGCCATGATGCTAGTCTAATCAGATTACCCAGCTTCTGAGAGCTGAACATGCTTAGGTTTTGTTGTTTAATTTCTATGTACAATTCTGAGTTCCAATAGTAATTGAAAACTCTTGTTTCTGTATTTATTTTAGTGCCATTTTAAGGTAACTAGTAGAAAATATTTGAGATATTGATGTGAAATTTAAAACTATCCAAATGTCTTTGAGATGAGAATAAATTTCGTGAGAATGTATTACTCACTAAATTGACAAGGCATTTTTATTTTTGAGTTTTTTGTATGGGACATCATGCATGCCAGGCAGGTGCTCTACCACTGAGCTACATCTCCTCATCCCTGACAGAGTATTTTTATTTTATTTGTTTTTGCTTTTGCTTTTAAAATAATTGTTAATTGTAAACCTCATTAAAACAGTGTTATTACTATTGTTATTATTTGTCATTTTGAGATAGAGTTTCACTGTCTCAAAGTGAGTTTTGGCTGGTCTGGAATTCACTTTGTAGCCCTGGCTGTCTTGAATTTGCAGCAATCCTCCCACCTTAGCCTCCCAGAGCGTGCTGGGATTACAGGTGTGTACTATCATGCCCAACTAAAGCAGCATTTTGATAAGAATCTTTACAAATGAAGTTTTCAAGTTATAGTGATCCATTTTTTAAAACTAATTATCAGCAGACTTTTGAGTACCTAATAATTATTTAGCACTTCTTGACACCTGTTTTCCCAAAATCTATAGACATGAGTTTTGAGTATTCATATGTTTCATTAAAGGGTCTTCATTATCCTGAGAGTTATTTTTTATTTTTAAAAGTTCTACTTGGGGCTAGGGATGGAGCTGTTTGGTCAGGTGCTTGCCTAGCATGTGCCAGCCCTGAGTTTACTCCCCAACAAGACAGTAAAAAGTTATACCTGCCAGTCAGCTATCATCTCCTATTTAATACTCACATATGATAGAGGTGTGTGTAATGGCATTTTAGTACTGGGAATCAAATCCAGGACCTCATGCTTACTAGGCAGGTATTTGGGCTGCTGAGTTATATCCTTAACTCTGTGTAATGGCATTTTAAAAAGGTGTTACTATGTTAAAATAATTTTTTTTTGTCTTTTTCATTTTTATCGGTACTGGGGATCGAACTCACGACTGCCTGCTTGCAAGGCGGGTGCTTATGCCACTGAGCTAAACCCCCAGCCCTATATTAAAATAATTTAAAGGAAGAGTTTCAAATGTGAAATTCCACCCTTTGAAAAATTGTATCATCTAGACCTAACTGCCCTATAGTTTTCATTTTCCCTTGAATTTTCATATTTAGTATAATACGATTTTTAAAAAGATGAAATTAAAAGTTAAATCAAATGTGATAGTCCGTGAAAGTACATAGTATTTCAAATTGGAATGGGTAGCCATGTTTCATGTGACATACCAGTTATGTGCCCAAAATAGACTTTTTTTTTTTTGTTGGGTACTGGGGATTGAACTCACTACCTTGAGCTTGCCAGGAGCTTGCCAGGCAGGTGCTTACGCCGCTAAGCTTAATCTCCAACCCTAGACATTTTTTTTGTGTCTTAAACACAGGTGCATTTTATTAAGCTACATCTGCAGGCCAATTTTTATTTTTTATTTTGAGAAAGGATCTATCAGACTAACAGAGTTCCCCTTGCTTAGTTGTGCAGACTGGGCTCAAACTTAAAATCCATCTGCCTCAGCCTCTCAGAAGACTGGCTTTACAAACTTGTGCCACCAGGCTGTGTTTGATATTTGATTAAATTTTGTAACAATTTTGTTTCTAAACCTTGTTTTTTTTCCCTTGCTTCTTGTCACAAGGAACAACTATCTTGGTTCCTTCTTAATTTTTATTTATTTATTTATTTTGGTACGGGAAATCGAACTCATGACCTTGAGCTTGCCAGGTTGGTTCCGTCTTTAAACTAGAGAAGCAGCATGGTGAGATGGGAAAAACTGGTTATATCCTCGGAGACATGGACTCAAGTTCTTTGTTTGTATAACTTAACTTGGGGGAGCCTTACCCTCTTTCTCTGTAAAATGGCAGTAAATGGGTTTCTTGTGACAAAGGAGAGAATTGATGTGGAAACTACTTTGAGTAAAGTGGGCTACTCATCATTATTAGTAAGTGTCTAATTTTGAATTTTATTTGAATACTATTCCTTGAAACAGTGAGTGATTTTGGAGAGTCTTAAATGCGTTGAACAATCAACAAGGCAAGTGAAAACCAAAAATATTGTGTATGTATTTTAATATTGGTGAGAATCTTCCATACTAAAACTTTGATTTCAAAAGATATAAATAGTCTTTGGTTATGTATAATACAGCAAAAGTTGCCTGTAACCTCAGATAAGGTGTGATTAAAAAATACAGCTTGTTGAGCAACTATTTCTAAGATGACAATGTGTAATCTATTAACTGGTGATTTCTTACTGTTTTTTTTTTTTTTTTGTAGTTCTATATTACTTGTATGTACCCTTACACTGTTTTGTTGTTTTTTTTGTTTTTTCTTTTTTCCTTTTAAATAAAATTTAAAAAAATACAGTGTGTTTAGATTTTTAAAACATTCATTACAGTAAAAAAACAAAAAATATGGCTATTAGTCATCCTCAGAATACTTCCCCATTGTTCGTTTTGTTTTTTCTGGTATTGGGAATCAAACTCATGACTTAATGCTTGTCAAGCAGGCACTGTGCTGCTAAGCTATATATATCCCCAACCATTACCCACTGTTTTTGCTACTTTCTGAAGCAGTTCTCCATGTCTTTTTTGTGTGTGAATGTCTTTAGTTATGCACCCTTGTGGCTGCCTTGACGACCTAAATCAGTTAAAAACTTACCTTTCGTAGTCATTTTGACTTTGCGGAAGAGCCAGAAGTTGTATGGTGCCAGGTCTATTCAATAAGGTAGATGAAGACCCACCTATAATGTTTTTAGGAGTCTGTTTACATTGGAAGGCACTCAGCAACATTCACCATATTTTTGGTCATGTCTCAAAAAGACAGACTTTGAAGTGGCAAGAATGATTGGATAGGGGTCTGTTGTTACAGCTCAGTGGCACAGCACCTCTGCCTAGGAAGAGTGAGGTCTTGAGTTAGATTCCCAGTACAAAAAAAAAAAAAAAGAGAGAATGATGGTATTTTGAGAGAGATTAAGGATAATGTGTCTTTTACTCTAATTTTAAAAATTTGCATTACCGGGCTGGGGATTTAGCTCAGCGGCATAAGCACCTGCCTTGCAAGCAGGCGTCGTGAGTTCCATCCCCGGTACCGATAAAAAAATGAAAAAGACCAAAAAAAGGAAAAAAAAAAATTTGCATTACCACATTCTTCATTCAGTTAAGAATATAGATGGTGGATTAAGAACAGTCACATTTGAAGTACACTAAACCTGGGTTCAGATGCCTGCCTTTATTGCTCAGTAGTTATAGCCTTTCAAGGTTGTTTCTTTATCCTTGCAGTGATTTTTGTGAAAATCAAATGGAGTAGTATATGTGACTGGCTCAACACAGTCACAGTTATAGTTTTTTTTTTTCTTTAACTGTATTGTCCACACCTCTTCATTTTTTTGTACCACTGTTTTGTTTTCTTTTGTTTTGTATCAGGAATCAAACTCAGGACCTGACACTTGCCAGACAGGTGCTGTGCTGCTGAGCTATATCCCTGGCCCTTCCCAGTTTTGACAAGTGTATTTTTAACTTAACGGATATAACTTTTGTTTTTTGTTTTTTGTTTCTTTGGAGACAGTACCTCACTATGTGGTTCAGGCTGGCTTTAAACTCCTTATGTATTGCAGGCTGACCTTGAACTCATGGGAATCCTCCTGCCTCAGTCTCTTGAGTGCTGGGATTTCAGATGTGAGATATTACATCCAGAAAAGGAATGTAACTTTCTGCAGTCCTTCCTATTAGTGCCTGAATTTAGTAAGATAATGCCCCAGAAAGTGAGTGAGTTCCAAGTCAGTTTTTGCTTTCATCTGTGATATATCATTAAGCTCTAAAATGTGAGTTATTTCTTGATGAGTACTATTGCATTCACATCAAAATTGGTGTTTATTTAATGTATTAATATTATGAGTAGCTGGGGATTTAGCTCAACAGCATAAGCACCTGCGTTGCAAGCATGCGGTCATGAGTTCGATTCCTGGTACAAAAAATATATATGTGTATTATGAGTACAGAATAGTATGTCTTCTTCTGGGGAAAGGGTAGATTTCAGAGCAGTATAAAAGGTTAAATGGTCAGGATTTGCTGAATGATTAGGTATGAGAAAAAAGGCCTGGGTGATGCATGACTATATTAATCCTTGCACTCCAAAGAGGCAGGAAGATTGCTACAAGTTTGAGGCCATCCTGGGCTATACAGTGAATTCAAAGCCATCCTGAACTGCATAGTGAGATCCTGTTTAAAAATAATAATAATAAGAAGAAGAAGAAGAATGAAAAAGGTATGGAAGAAGTAGAAAAAGGTGTGGATGACAGACTATAATGGATAATAGTGCTGTTCACGGTGATAAAACTAGAAGGCTAGGGTATGTTTTTTGTTATTTTGGTTTTTTTTGTTTGTGGGGGGGAATAGAACTCACTATGTAGCCTAGGATAGCCTCGAACACCTGGGGAATCTTCTTGCCTCAGCCTCTTCAGTACAATGCCTGGTCATAAATACAGTTTTATAAAAAATAACTTTATCCAAATAAAACACTTGGGAAAAGTGTGGCATTAAATTTTTTGCGGGGGGGGGGTGTGTTTTAAGACAAGAGTCTCAGGCAGTTCAGGCTGGCCTTGAGCTCACTAGCACAAGGTGGTCTCAGTATACAGCGTGTCATTAACATTTTTCACATTTTTACGAAGCTTTTTAGTAGAAGGTAGTTGAGTCACGTATTTGCTTTGCACTGTCAGTTGCATTTTATATATATATATATATATATATATATTCTTTTCTCAATTCTGGAAACATCTCTTAAGTTGCATTATATTTTTTGATTGAATTATATAAACATTATCTACAGATGTATTTGGAGCATCATAATAACTTTACATAATTACTGAGTATTCTGTTTTTGTTGAGACAGGTCTTGCTGTTAGTCTAGGTTGGCTTTAAACACAGACTTAAAATCCTCCTGCCTCAACCTTCTGAGTGCTGGGATAATAGCCATGTGCCACCATTCTGGCTGGATATTGTTCTTTGATACTACACCAAAAGACAGCAAGTGGTAGCTGCTTAAGATTTAGTTACAGTGTGGATTGTGATATCATATCAGTGGATTTTTCATACTGTTACATTAAAATCTATTAGTGTGTCTTATACTTTGAATGAATGTCTTACATATTTAATTTTTTTTTTTTCATCTTTTTTTTTTTTTTTTTGTCTTTCTCTACTTTTATCGGTACCGGGGATCAAACTCACGACTGCCTGCTTGCAAGGCAGGTGCTTATGCCGCTGATAAATCCCCAGCCCCACATATTTAATTTGTTAAAATCTTGTGTTGGTTAGATACGCCAGATGTTGACATATGTCATTCCACAGTATAAAGACACTTACATTTGTTAATATGACTACTGATTTTATCAGAAAAGTTTATATTGGAATGGTGTCATGCTTTTGATAGCAAGTCTATTTTGCAAAATTGTAATTTTTGCTTAAAAGCTTTAATGTTATCAGTGGCAAACACTTTCAGTTCTACTTGAGGTTAAAGGCATACTTGATTAATTTTTGAGAAGTTCTGTCAGTTATCTGAGTCTGGATAATCAATGTTTGATAGTCTTTTACCAGGAGTGGTACTGCAAGAAAAAAGCTATTTCTGTGGCTCTGATAAGTAGTAGTCCGGAGTGCTGGTACAGCACTCAGGAGACTGATGAAAGAGGATTACGGCGAGTTGGAGGGCAGCTTGTGCTACACAGAGTCCCTGTCTCAAACTAGGTGGGGCCAGGTGTGGTGGGGCATGCTAGTAATCCCATCACTAGAAAGGCTGAGGCAACTGGAGTTCCAGGCCAGAGTGGACTACATAGTGAAACCCATCTCAAAAAACAAAGGAAAAAACGAAGCAAACCAAAAACAAGCCAGATATAGAAGTGTTTTTTTTTAAACACCTAAAAGCACAGCCATTGTGCTTTTGGTATGTGGAACTGCTTTGTGCTACTAATTTTTTTGGAACCGGGGATCAAACTTATGACCCTTGCATTTGCTAGGCAAGTGCTTATGCCGCTGAGCTAAATCCTCGGGCTACACCACTCATTTCTTTAAGTAAAATACTACAAAGATGTATGTTCCATGGCTTAAGTTTTGTATTTTATTTTTATTTTATTTTTTGTTATGGGGATTGAATTTACAACTTCACACTTGCATTTAAGCTGCTGAGCTAAATTTTCAGCCCCTGAGGGCTTAGGTTTTAAAAAATTAATAATTTTATTGCTTCATCAAGGTTATTGTTGGGTAAAATTGTGTTTTTTTTTTTTTTTCTACTACCAGTTTTTGGTAGTGCAGGAATACAGTTACTAGTGGTATAGTTAGTGCTGCTGCTTCAATTTATTCTAAGGCACCAACAGTTTTATCTAACATTACTTCTTAATCCTTAGTGCCCATGTTGACACAAGAGAGTGATTCAAGAAGAAAAAGATCAGTTGTGTTGAATACTAGTATAAGGTCAAATGGGGAAAGACTGGAAGGTGTCCTTTGGATTTTGGCAACATTCTCAAGGTCATTGATCTTAATGAGTCAGGTGGACTGGCTATGAGGAGCAGATTTGAATGGATTGAGAAGGGGATTTGTGAAAAAGTTTTTGTGATGTATTAGAAAAGGAGTATGGGTCTTTTGTTTTGTCAAAGAGCTAGGAGAGCCAGGCGTGGTGGTGCTTGTTCAAGGCCAGCCTGGGTTGCTTAGTGAGTTCAAGCCCAGCCTGAACTACAAAGTGAGCCCCTATATTTAAAAAAAAAAAAAAAAAAAGAGCTAGGAAAGAAACTGAGTAATTCCTAGTGTAAGGATACAGAAAAACTAGGAGACAATTGGTTGTTGTCTATACTAGTGGTTCTCAGAGTTTAATGTGCATAATGAGAATCACCTGGGGCTCTTATTAAATCACTTGTTCTTAGTCAGTTGGTCTGGTGTGGTGCCTGATATTTTACATTGCTAATGTGCTCAGAGATAAAGCAGAAGTGGTCAGAAAACCCCCATCAACCAGCAAAGCCCTGATCTGGTGGAAAATTGATTTTAGCAGAAAAAGGTGTATATGCTGTTGAAACCAAGAAAAGGTGAAGTTAGGTTTGATGGTAAAAAGTGGAAGGAATTTCAGTGTGATAATTTCTATTTTCTTTTTGGAAGTAGGAGATTAAATCTTCTGAAGTAGATTAAAGAGAATGGTAACATCTAGGATTGATAGGAGGAAATGTGTACCTTCAGATCTTTTTTTTTTTTCAGATAGTCCTTCTTCTAAGCTAACTATCACCAGAGTTACATTCTTAAAATATTTTTTACATTCCCCTTTGCAAAATCTTTTTTTTTTTTTTTTTTGGTATTGGGAATCAAACTCATGACTTGGCCATTGCTGGGCAGGCACTGTGCCGCTGACCTGTATCTCTGACTCTGAGCTATATCTCCAGCCCTGCAAAATCTTAATGGGTCAAATTTAAATGCCTTCAAACCTCTTTTTACAGTCTCACAAATGCACATGACTACTATTTACTCTATCTGAGTTCTCTGCGTGAGTATGACATCTTTTTTTCCTCCTACTGCTAAGCATAGTGCTTGGCACACAAGTGCTAATATCGTGTAGTGAATGAATTGAAGAAATTCTTTATGTTGTACCTGTTTTCTACTTCTTATCTCTGAAATGCTTAAAATATGTCTGGAGTTGTGAAACTAAGAGCCTTACAGGAGGGAAAGTGTTGGAGTCTTCTCTGAAGTGGAAATAGTAATAATGTCAATGTTTGTTTTCCCTACTTTTTTACATTGATGAACCTGCTTTTTATTTTTTGTTTTGTTTTTTTTTTTTGAGACGAGGTCTTACTATGTAGGCATTCAGGTTGGCCTTGAACTCAATAATGGCCCTTAGCATAGTCTTCCTAGCGCTAGGATTACAGGTGTGTGCCACTACTGGGACAGATGAACTGGCTTTTTTCCATACAATCCATTTTTCTTCCACAGGATGGCAGAATAATAGGCCAGTTAAATTACTTTCATTAATTAATCCTACCAACTGATCTTTTCTTGCATAGGGAATGTTCATTAATAAACCAAATACATGTCCTGTAAAGTAAGTAAATTGGGGCTCGGGATTTAGCTCAGAGGCATAAGTGCCTGCCTTGCAAGCAGGCAGTCGTGAGTTCGATCCCTGGTACCGATAAAAAGGAAAAAGACAAAAAAAAAAAAAGTTAAGTAAATTAATTTCTGTAAACAGCAACTGCGAATGCACAGCAGAGAAAAGTACTGGAATGAGAACTGTTCTCTGTCAGGGTTCTCAACCTGGGACTCCAGGAAATTTATAGGTGATGAGCTTCAGGGAGCTTTTGTAAAGATAACTAAAGTATCTGTCACCTAAAAAAAGTGTGTGTGTGTGTGTGTGTGTGTGTGTATGGAAGTTTTTAACTTCTGGCATTTTTATGTATATATATGACATTGTGTGTACATATTGATAGAATTGTGGGGGGTGTGGCTGAAAAGATAAGAAGTATGAAATATAAACGACTTTTATTTTGAGAATGCGGGGGAGAGACCCCTCCCACTCTGGGGCACGGCATCTCCCCCACCCCTCCACCCCGTGTCGGCCATCTCTCAGTGGAACAAGTGGAGTGGAGACATATATGTAGTTTAGGTTTGGGGTGGAGCCTGAGGGGGCATTAGGGATGCATAGGTAGGCCATTGGTCTTTTGGGGCCAGAGGTAAATACCAGCTACAGTGTCCTGTCTGGGCCAAAACTCTTTTTTTTTTTTTTTTTTTTTTTGTCTTTTCGTTTTTACCAGTACCAGGGATCGAACTCACGACTGCCTGCTTGCAAGGCAGGTGCTTATGCCACTGAGCTAAATCCCCAGCCCCCTGGGCCAAAACTCTTTCACGTGTATTTTGTATAGCTTAATTGATTTGTGTTAAGACTGTTGAATTCTTCAAAGTCCAGCACTGTGTCTTTCTTATTTTTCTGTCCTGCCCCCAACACCAAGCAAAGTACTTAACACAAAAAGACATTCAATCAGCAAAGCGTGATGCTAATACACCTGTAATCCCATTATTCTGGAGACTGACACAGGAGATTGCATTTCAAATCCATCATGGGCAACCTAGTATCTTAGTGAGAGTCCCTGTTTAAAAATTAAAAAAACAAAAAAGACTGGGGATATTGCTCAGTTCAAAAGCCTTATAGGATTTGAACCCTTGTGCTGCTCCAAAAGCCATTCAGTAGACATGTGTTGAATGAATTGTGGCCAAGTTTGTGTGTGTATTTTAACTAGGGAAAATCAAGCTTTACATTGCTTACCATGCCTTATGCCTTTTTGTTGGAGAGAGAAAATTATTTTCAGCTGCTATAACAGTAGTCATTTTTACCTCAGGAATAGAGTCAAGGCTGGGAGCAGAGGCAAAAATCAAATAAAAAATGAAATGGGTCAATATATATCATTTATTATCTTTTTTATTTTATTTATTTTGGTACTGGGGATTGAACTCATGACCTCATGCTTGCCAGGCAGGTGCTTATATGGCTGAACTATGTTCCCACCCTGTCATGTTTTGTTTTGTTTTGTTTTGTTTTGTTTTTTGGTCTTTTTCATTTTTTTATTGGTACCAGGGATCGAACTCATGACTGCCTGCTTACAAGGCAGGCGCTTATGCCGCTGAGCTAAATCCTCAGCCCCTCTGTCATTTATTTATTTATTTTTTTGTCTTTTTCCTTTTTATCGTACCAGGGATCGAACTCATGACTGCCTGCTTGCAAGGCAGGCACTTATGCCACTGAGCTAACTCCCCAGGCCCTCCTGCCATTTATTTATTTATTTATTTATTTAATTTTTTTAAAAAATTTTATTTAAGGAGAAAAGAAAAAAAAAGCAGAGAAAGGGTACAAGTTATACAGATTTGCAGAAAAAAAATGAACAGTAGGAAATCACTAGTTAGTGGATTACATACTGTCATCTTAGAAATAATTGTTCAAGTCACAAAATTAAAGCTTGTAAAGTGGACATTCCATCAATGATACTGCAAACAGTTCTGTTCAATGATCCAATAAAACTCTGTGATATCATATTCTATCTTATACACTTAAATATACATGCAGTTATATAGTTTAGAGCACTTTCTTTTCCTCTCTTTTGTACAATGACTATTACACATTTTGGGTTTCATTGCTCTCACTGTTCTTATTACTTTTTTGGAAGAGAGTAAAACCAAATGTGACATAATAGAACAGAATCGGTCAAGTCAAAAGGGTGGACATAATAGATAATGTGAAAACATAATACAAGGTGATCAACAATGGTTACCATAATGCCTCCCGCTATCTCTAATAGAATTGCCTATACCATTAGTTATAATACAATTGAACAAAACAGTAAAGAACAAAACCGACAAAGCCAAACCATTGGAGACATTGTAGGTCTTCAAAAGTAGATAAAAGTCAACGAGAATGGGTGTTATAATGAATCTCATTATCTTCACAGCTGATGCCTAAATTTTCGAACCTGATACTATCCAGCAAAACAGAATAGGGGAACATCAGTTAAAAACCAGATGGTGAGAGTAATACAGGGCTTTAAATCGAGGTAATGGAAAGTCAAAGTGGGTTACTATAATATATCCTGCTATTTTTTTCCTTTAATTAAAAGGATAAAAATTTTTTAAAAAGTATTAAAAAAGTAAATAATGGAGTGGAGATTGAGATAAAAGAGGGCGTAACAACGAAACAGCACAGATCAAAACATAAACCATTTAAGCAGAATAGTGTTTCACCACCAGATAATCCTGACCTAAAAGTAGTTACCATATTGTCTCTTTCCTTGAAATCCTTGAGTACAACTTCGTATACTGTAGCATTAAGTATATCAAAACAATGTAAAACTATTTAAGAGAATGACAGCATTACAGAGTATTTAGAATCGACTAACAGAAAATGAATAATGGTTTCTGTATAATCTCCTTGTCTTTAAAAGGTTTTTGCTTATACTATTGTACATAATAAAATCCAGTAAGATACAACCTATTTAGACCATTGGAGACAGAAGGACAAAAGCTAGATGAGACTTCAAAACAAGATGATACTATATCAGTATTACCTATTAAGATGTCATTTTCTCCAAAATAGCTGTTCCTATCATCCAATCTTCTCTGCCTCATTTCTGTTGAGCTCTTATTCTGTCAGTAGCTGTCAGTTTGTCTTCTTCACTTTGTTCTCTGCTCCATTAGTCGTGGCCTCCACTATTTCTGGATTCTTTGTATTTTTCTTTTTTTAGAATATCCTGCAATACTCTCTGTAGAGTTGAATTGGTGGTTGCAAATTCCCCCAGTTCCTCTTTATCCTGGAAGCACCTTGTTTTCCCATCAATTTCCAGGGACAGTTGTGCAGGATATCTCAATCTTGACTGGAGATTATTATCTTTCAAAGCTTGAATTATTCCCCCCCACACTCTTCGTGATTTGATGGTTTGTGCAGAGAAATCTGCTGTAATTCTGATGGGTGCTCCCTTGTAAGTGGTCTGTTTCTTGTCTCTGACAGCTTTTAATATTCTGTTCTTGTATTGAATTTCTGGAATTTTTATTATTATATGCCTGGGTGTTGCTCTGTTTGGGTTGTAGGTAGCTGGGGTCCTGTATGCCTCATACATCTGAGTATCTTTACCTTTTGCTAAATTAGGAAAATTCTCCTGGATTATTTCTGTGAGTAGCTTTTGTAGTTCATTTGTTTGTGCCCCTACTTCTTCTTTTATGTTCTTAATCCTTAAGTTATGGATCCTCTTATCATCTTCTTGTCTTTGTATTATTGCTGTTTGTTTCTTTGTTATTTTTAAGAAGTTTTTCATTTCATTCTCCCATATTACAGTTCTGCCCTCCAGTTCAGATAGTCTGTCCTTAGTTTCTTTCAAGCTGTTATGCCAGTCTTCGATAGACTTCTTAGTTTCTTGGTAGTCCCTTTGAACCTGCTTCACGTATTCTATGCTTTCCCTGTTTTCTCCATCAAACAATTCTCCCCTCTTTTTCTGTTCTTCCATTCCACCATCTGTTTTTTCTTGGGTGGGGCTTAGCATTTCTCTAACTATTTTGCATACTTCTAGCTTCAGGTCGTTGATAACTTCATTTCTGAATTGGTCTATGAGGCTCTCTATATGGTGCTTTATGTGTATTGGTGCGGTGTCCGCTATTGCCTGTTTCTCAGAATTGGGGGCCGAGGAGCCTTTCTTGTTGTTGCCTCTTCCCATATTCTCTGTTCCTTATATATGCAAGCTTATATGAGAGGCCCAGCTTCTCTCCCTGTCAGCCACAGCCTGATCGAATTGCGCCGGTCTCACCGCTGCGCACCAGGCAGCCTACGCGGGGGCCCGCCCCTCCCGGCCTCCGTCAGGCTCTGCGATTTGGGTTGGGCCAGCCTATGGGGTCCGCCGGCAGTGTCATGCAGGCCAGGCACTTTTCACCAATCCCGCCCGAGAGGGGAATGTGTGGCTGGAGTCGCCAGCGCGCCCTGCTCCCGCAGGACTGCTCGGGCCCAGAAAGTCCGCTGGAGTCAAACTGTGGTGGAGTGTCAGTTTCTCTCACTCACCTCGCCACAAGTCAGAACATGCCTCCCTGCCCGTCCTGTTTTCGACTCCGTTCGCAGACTCACGTTCTCAGAGTTTCCGCGCGTCTCTCTCCTTGCCGAGCTGATATAGAGGCAGCCAGCCACCGCGCGGCGGGAAACCCAAATCGCGGCTTCCAATGGCGCAGGGTCCAGCCTCAGCAGCGAGACTTTTCTGTTCCTGTTTTAGCACCAGGATTGCATTCCAAGTTGGTTTCTCTCAGCCGAGTTCGTTCCTGAGTCAGCAGAGCATAACTCCACCTGCTTATGTCTCTTTAGTCCGCACCATACCTGGCTTCTGAGCCTAGTTTTTCAGAGAGCCTCCGGTAGTTGCTGTTATCTGTCTACCATGTTCTCCCGGAAGTCCCCTGTCATTTATTTTTAAGAAACTAGATTTAGTAATTTTTTAAGTGAAACTTTTTAAGCTTTTAAAGTATTCCATTTACAGACTGTATTTGATAAAATATCTCTAAAGTAGTGTCTTTTTTTTTGAGTCAGGGTCTCACTATGTAGTTCAGGCTGGCATGGATTCACTGTGTAACCCAGGTAGGCCTCTAACTCGCCGCAATCCTGTGGCCTCAGCATTTTAGTGCTGGGATTACAGGCACATACCACCACACCTGGAATGTCCTTTGTTTTTTAAAAAAAATTTAATTTTTTCATGTTAGCAGTCTTCTGAAATCATAGCCCAAGTCCAACTAATGTCTGGAAAAAGGGATATGGTAGTTTTTTTTGTTAGGGGGTTCGGTATCAGGGATTGAACTCGGGGCCTCACGCTTGCCAGGCAGGTGCTTATGCTGCTGAGCTAAATCCCTGGCCCAAGGATATGGTAGTTAAAGTACAGAAAATATTAGCATTCCCAGGGAAAGTTTTTCTGTTTAAAACCACATGAACATAGTTTTGGTTTAAAAAAATTTTTTTAAGTTACTAGGCTATATATCAAGACAGTGTCTTCTCAAAAACATTAAAATAAGAAAAGATACTTCCATTTCTGCATTAGTTAGGGTTCTCCAGAGGAACAAAGTCCATAGAAAATGCATGTATAACTATGAAAGGGCGTGGAGGCTTATAGGATCAGAGGCAAAAGTCCAAAATAGTCATTTAGGAAATCAGATGCAGGAGACTCCATGGTGACTGTCTGCAAGATCAGAAGTGGAAGAAGCCTCAGTGGCTGTGTGCATGCCGGTCAGCTTAAAGAGATACACACCATAAAACAAGAGGGATCCAAGAATGTAGCAGTATTCCAAGGTCAATGCCTAAAATCTTCACTGTAGAGTCGACAATGCAAGTGTGCATTGGAAGGTTGAAGAGACTAGAGACTGATGTCCAGTGGCCATAGCAAATACTGCTTTCTGCAGAAATGGGCACAGTGGACTGGGATATAGGTCAGTGGTTCAGCGCCAGCTTGGCAAGCGCAAGGTCTGAGTTTGAGTCCTGGTCCCAAAGAATGAAAGAAGGAAAGAAAAAAAGAAAGAAATGGGTATAGTTTGTTATCTTTTTATTCCATCTAAACTATGAGGCTGTTGATTGAGACCACGCACATCCAGAATGGGTCTTGCCTTGGTTTGCTGGTCTACATGTCACTCAGCCACAGTCCTGCCCAGGGCTGTACTTTATTAACCTGCGAGGCATTTCTTCCTTTCTTAATTTCTTTTTTTTAATCCATTTTATTTCATAGAGAAAATAAAGCTTTAAAACACGTCAGTCAGGGCAATAATGGTATATGCATTGCACATTATCATCCCCAAATCATTCTCCAAGAGCACAAGACATCTGCATTCAGTTATCCGAACAGTACCAGCACAAATCTTTCTCTTCCGTGAACTCAGAGAAATCAGGAATAGAACTATCTTTGATATAAATATATTTTTACACACAAATATACATGTATATAATGTTTCTTTCGGCTTCTCACAATAGTAAGATAATACAGTGTCTTACTACAATGGAAGTGTGACTTATTTCATTTATGAATGTGCTCTCAAATTTTATCTATATACCTATCAAAGTCTCAAGTTTATCCTTTTTTATGGCTGAGTAGTACTTAATTGTATAAAGTATCACATCTTTTTTTATCCATTTCTCAGTTGATGAGCATTTAGGTTTTTTCCAAGATCTAGCTATTACAAGTTAATGCTGCTATGAACATGGGTGCACATATGTTGCTGTGGTATGTTTTTAATTCTTTTGGGAAGATACCCCGAAGGGGAATAGATGGGTTGAATGGGAACTTCAGTACAAGTTTTTTGAGGAATCTCCACACTGATTTCTACACTCTTACTAGCAAGAATCAGTTTTGTGGAAGACAATTTTCCCATGAACTTGGGATGGGGGTGGGATGGAGTAATGGTTTTAGAATGAGTCAAGCACATTACAGTTTTTGTGTATTTTCTTATATTATATTGTAATATATAGTGAATAATTAATACAACTCACTATAATTTAGGATCAGTGGGCTTGTTTTCCTGTGACAGTCCCGTCTAGGGGTGGTAGAAGACAATGGCATGTGGCATGTGTTGTTTATGTTAAGTCTACCCCATAGTCTTTTTTGTTGTTGTTTTGTTTTGCTTTGTTTTTTGTTTTTTTGAGGCAGTGCCTCACTATGTAGTACAGTTTGACCTTGAACTTGCATATAAATATATACAGTCTAGGCTGGCCAGAAACTCATGGTGATCTTCTGTCTCAGCTTCCAGAGAGTTGGGATTATAGGTGTGCACCTCTGTGCCTAGCATAGTCTCATTTTCATTGTTGTCACTGCAGAGAACTCTACAAAGACAGGATGTTGAAAATGGAAGCAGACTTTCAGTACTTTTGTGGCAATCTTAGGATATTCTATCTTGACTTTAATTCAGAACACAGTAATTTTGAAATGGTCTCAAACATGCTTACAATGTCAAACAGTTGATCCTTTTCTAATATGACCAAAGTTCATTCATTTGACTTATTTCTGAATTGGTTATAGATCCATTTTTTTCCCAGTTAGAATGTCTTTTGTGGTTGCGAAGGAATGCTCAAACCTTTGAAAGCTGAAATAGGGCATTGTGCATCAGGCTTGGAGAAAGAAGGGATAGTCTGTTTCAAAATCTCTGATAATATTTTTTTTTTTCAACTCATGACCTTGCCTTTGCCAGGCAGGCGCTTATGTTGCTGAGCTAAATCCCCGGCCCTCTGATAATATTTTTAAAACATACCAAAAAATTCTAATGTTTACTCATTATCACCATATTTCCAGTTTGGCTTTGAATCTCCTTTATCTGCCAACTTGAACAGAGTTGTCATTTTCTTCTGAAGTGACAAATTGAGTTTGGTAAGTAGGTTGAATAAGTCATATGAGTAAGCAAGATTTGTGACCAATTCTTTGTCACTGAATTTTGCTGCCAGTTGTGACTTGAGGGGTGTGTGTGTGTGTGTGTGTGTGTTTAAGAATCTTATTGTGTAATTGAGACTGGCCTTGAATTCATGACAGTTCTCCTGCCTTGGCCTTCTGGGGTTGCAGGGATGCACCAACCACACCTGGCTCTAGTGACTGTTTTTCTAAAAGAGCTCTTCGAAATGATTCTTGAAACTCAAAAACTGGCCAGTGATTTACCCTTAGAAAGCTATCTCAGTTCTGTGTTTAAGACGTGTGCTGTGTGTTCATCTCATAGAGTTACATGAACAGATGGTAATTAAGAGTATGTATTTTTATGTAATTGATTTTATTTTGCAGGGTTTTTTTTTGTTTGTTTGTTTGTTTGTTTTTTTGTTTTTTGTGAATAGAGTTTTGCTATGTAGTTTAAAGTGGCCTTGAACTCACAGGGTAGCCCAGGCTGGCCTTGAACTCATGGTGCTTCTGGCTCAGCCTCCCAAATTCTAGAATTACAGGTATGTGCCATCATGTCTGGCTTGTAGTTGAGTTTTTAAATTTTTTAATAGTTGATATTTTTAATCATATACTCTAAAAAGTTGTTAATTCAGGTGACACTTTTTGGCTAGCTAGCATTTCTCCATGTATGACACAGTACTCATATTCAGAAGTGACTTTTTTGATCTGAATTGACACCAAAAGCCATACATTTGTGCCATCTCCTCTGTTTTTGCATATAGCAACACAAAATGACCAGTTCATTTTTCCTATTGTGTAGTCATTCAGAGGTTTGAATAGTTCTTCAGCCATGGTATTGATTGTCAACAAAGGTGCATATAACATATCCTCATGCATTTCTTCCTGAAATATGTATATTGCACAAAAACAATTATTACGTTAACAAAAATAGTTTGGTCAATCTGGATTGTGTGCCACAGTGATTCATTAATTCTACCAATTGTGCCTGAGTATGGCTTATATCTAGATATCCTCTGGTTGTCTCTCAGTATGGCATGTATTTAGATGTCCCCCCAAGGATATAATTAAGGATATGCTGCTGGGATTAAGTGTACCACACTCTAGGTATGGTGGCATCAGTCAGTAAGGCATTCAGCCTGGGTAGAATGTAAAGGGACAGAGAGAAGGCTGTTGCTGTTTCGCTGCTTGCTTTTTGTCTATGTGCTTTCTGTCTACTCTTTGATGCCCCTCTGCCATGTCACCTTGCCTTGTGGAACCAGCTGATGATGGATTGAAACGTCTACAAACTGTGAGCCAAAATAAACCTTTCCTCCTTTAATTTTGGGTGTCAGGTATTTTTGTCTCTGCATTGGGAAAAATGAGACATTCTCTATTTCATCAATTTGTGTAGTTAGAGTGCTAGCTAGTTAGAGTGCTAGCCAAAAGAAGAAAACATGCCACCTTTTGAACTGTGGCCTCTCCTAAAAATTCACAACACATGTCCTTAGTAACAGTCAGGATCCACTGTTCACAAATAGTGAAGAGCTTCTTAGCTTTAGCAATGGGTTAGACTCTTAAGAAGGCTCTCAATGCAGAACTTGTCCTGCGTGTTTATGTGTTTTCTTTTGAAAAGCTTCAATGATGCTGGGTGTTTGCCATGAAGCAGTTTTTAATGTTTCATGGTTTTATTGATAACTGGTTTTAACATATTTATACAAAGTGGGCTTGGAGAATATAAATCACCTGTTACATTGAACCCAGAAATTTAAGTAAAACTCTTGGTATTTTAAATGCAGTCTCATTTTTGTTTCCAATTTTAGAATCTTCTGTCTTGTCGTTGGGTTTTTTCTCTGTTTTCAAACTGTCCAGTGATATTTGCTGTTTACTCATTTTGGGTAGTTAGCTTGCCAAAACAGAGGCAAGTGAGCATTTCAGGAAAGAAACATGGATGAAAGTGGTAAATAAAACAGTCCCTGAGCAGATTAAAGTGTTGAATTTTGACTTAAAGTATGCTGCCACCAGATGTAGCTATACAGTTGAAACACATAAACTCACATGCCACCAAAGAGCCTGCAGCTAATTGTCACTGATAGGGTTTTCATATGAGTTTGTAAGCAGTCGATTTTTTATGGTCTCTGCACAATCAAACCTCACTGCTAATTTTTTTTATTGTTGTTTTTTGAGACAAGATCTTGCTGTGTAGTTCAGGCTGACTTTGAACTCACTGTGTAGTCAGGCTAGCCTCAAACTCGTGGTGCTCTTCCTGCTTCAGCTACCAGAGTGCTGAGGTTATAGGTGTATATTACCATGCCTGCTTCTGCTAATGTTACTTGGTCTTTATAGTCACTTCTGAGGGCTAGCCTCACAGTTTTCAGCTCTAGTCCAGATCATTAGTCATTATATTCTTTTTTTTAAAAAATTTTTTGAGACAGGCTCTCATAGTTCAAGCTGGCCTTAAATTTACTTTGTAACCCAAACTGACGTTGAATTCTTGTGATAATCTTCCTGCTTCAGCCCCTTGAGTGCTGGGATTACAGACATGCACCACCATACCTAGGATTTTGTTTTTAATTTAGTATATTGCATTCAAATTTTACCTACACAACTGTTTTTGTTTTTTTTTTTTCTTTTCAGTACTGTGGATTGAATCTAGAGTTTTTACAGTAAGCTGCATCTTTCTCCCCATCCCTGTTCTAATTTTAAAACTGGGTCTCATTAAGTTGTCCAAGCTGGGTTTGAACTTGTAATTCTTTTACTTCACCCTCCCACAATGTTGAATTTAGAGGCATTGCCCCCATGCCCAGCTTGCTGTTTCAGTAGTTCATTTCCTTTACTCACTAAGTGATACTCCATTTAATGGATGTTATGTGTTTATCTATGAGAGCATGTTTGGGTTTTTCCAGTTTGAGTGATTATGAGGAAAGCTACTATGAATATTAATTAGTGTACAGATTTTTATGTGAATATGACTTTTCATTTCTCCTGAAATGCTTGGAGATAAATGTGAAAAGATGTAAGAACTGAAAAATTTCATGTCGACATGCAAAGGCCATAGAATAACCAAAACAGTTTCAATAAAGTACACAATTGGAAGCTGGGTGTGGTGGTGCATACCTGTCATCCCAGCACTTAGGAGGCTGAGACAGGAGGATTACTGTGAGTTGGAGGACAGCCTGGGCTACATAAGTGAGTTCAAGGCCAGCCTGTACTACAGTGAGTCCCTGCCTCAAAAAACAAACAAAACAAAAACAAAACAAAAAAATCCCAAACAAACAAAAAAGGACTGACTCAACGTATTTTAATATTTACTATATAGCTATAGTAATCAGGCCACCAATGTTGATATAGACAAATAGATCAAACAGTACAGTTTAGACATAGACATATATGTATATGGATAAATGGACAAAATAAGTTTAGTGAAAAAAGGATAGTTTTTTTTTTCATGGTGCAGGAACAATTGGGCATGTATATACAACAACATTCGATCCACATCATTCAGAAATTAATTCAAAATCATAAAGATAAATATAAAATATAAAACGAACTCTTTTTTTTTTTTTTTTTTTTTGTCTTTTTATTTTTATCGGTACCAGGGATCGAACTCACGACCGCCTGCTTGCAAGGCAGGTGCTTATGCCACTGAGCTAAACCCCCAGCCCCTATAAAACGAACTCTTAAAAACTCTGTGATCTTGGGTTAGGCAAAAAGTGTTTAAAATAAACAACAGAAGCACAGTGCATATGAGAGTAATTTACATGATTGAATTTTTTTGTACTACTAAATTTCTATAGTAGATATAATTTTATTCAGGGCATCTAATTTTTCTTGACTGAATTTTAGTAGAATGTCTTATTAAAAATTAGTCTATTTAGATTAACATATATATAGAGCTTGTGGTCTATCTTTCTGTCCTTTTCATATTTGGTGGTGTATATAATGATATATTCCCTTTTCATCCTCATATTAATAATGTTTCTTTTTTTATGGATGTGTGTGGTCCTATTTTTTTTTTTTTTTTTTTTTTTTTTTTTTTTTTTTGGTGGTAGGGTTGAACTCTTGACCTCTCACTTGCCAGGAGGTGCTTATCCCACTGAGCTAAAATCCCTGCCCCTGGTCAGTCTTTTTTAAGATTTGACTTCATTTGTTTTCTCTCATTTTTTTTTCTATTTTAGGTTTCATTGATTTCTGTTAATTGTTTTCTTTGATTTTGGGTTTAAAGCCACCCACTCACATCCTACTTTTTGTGTTTGTTTTGTTTTTTGAGATAGGTCTTACTACTTTTTTTTTTTTTTTTTTTTTTTTAGTCTTTTTCCTTTTTATCGGTACCGGGGATCGAACTCAGACTGCACACTTGCAAGGCAGGCGCTTATGCCGCTGAGCTAAACCCCCAGCTTCCGAAACCTTAAGCTTTTATTGCCATAAATTTATTTTCTAATACTAATCAGTTGTAGCCTATAGATTTTGATATTATATATTCATTTAGTTTGTTATATTTAAACTTCTTCCTTGAAGTTTTTCCTCCTTTTGGTTTGTAGAGTAGTTTCTTTTTAAGGTTTTTTGAGGCAGGTTCTTGCTAGGCATTCTCGATTGACCTTAAACTTACCAAGTAGCTTAGTCTGGCCTCAAACTTGTTGCAATCCTGCTTCAGCCTCATAAGTACTGTGATTTCAGGCATGTATCACCATGCCCAGCTGTTAAGTTTTATTTATCGCCCAGGATATATGAATGGTCCATATCACACTTGAGAAGATTGTGTGTTCTGTTGTTTTAGAGGGGAACTTTCTGCATCACACTTAAGTCAGAATGATCTATCATGTTCAAGTCTGTGTCTGCATTGCTTTTCTCTTTGTCCTGAGGGTCATTGAGAGAGGAGATTGAAGTCTCCTGGTAATATTGATTTTTTTATTTCTTTCAGCTTTTCTTTTATGTGTTTTGAAGCCCTGTTAGTTGTAGTCAAGAGTATAATATATAAACACTACAATTTACTTTTTGTTGTTGTTGTACTGAGATTTGAGCCTAGGAGCTTCCAAAAGGCAGGCAAGTATTCTGTCACTGAGACTCTATTCTCTGTACCTTTTATATCCTTTTTTGGTTTGATTTGGTTTAGTTTGGTTTTCCAGATGGCCTCACTGTAGGCCAGGCTGGCCTTGAACTCAATATATAGCCTAGGTTGACTAAAACTGAGCAAGCCTCCTGCCTCAGCCACCCAAGGCTGTCATGATGCCTGGCTTTGTACTTTTCATTTCTTAAGGTTTTTGTTTTTGTTATTCTTACTATTTTTTATACTTTATGTTCTTTGTTTAAAAGTTGTTTTCTGAATGTTCACATTTACCTCATGGAGTGTATTTGGTGTAAAGTCTTATAATTCCTACATCTTGGTTGTGTTTGGCTCACATCTGTTGATTGTCTTTTTCCTTTTTCTTTTTCTTTTTCTTTTTTTTTTTTTTTTTTTGTCTTTTTTGAGATGGGGTCTTACTATGCAGTTGAGGCTAGCCTTGAGCTCACTTTGTAGCCCAAGCTGGTCTCGAACTCACAACAATCCTCCCACCTCAGCCTCCCGAGTGCTGGGATTACAGGCGTGAGCCACCATGCCTGCCTGATTGTCTTTTTCTTTGTTTGTTATATTTTCCTGATTCTTTATACTTCAACACATTTTGAATTGTACCTGGATATTTGGAACTTAAGAGACTCTTGGGTTTTAAAATGTCCTTTTAAGAATGTTTATTTTGGGGCTGGGGATTTAGCTCAGCAGCATAAGCACCTGCCTTGCAAGCAGGCAGTCATGAGTTCCATCCCTGGTACCGATAAAAAGGAAAAAGACAAAAAAAAAGAATGTTTATTTTGTTGTTTTGCCTTACTAAATAGTCAACCTTGTTAGATTTCTGTTAGCTTTCTCTTACTATGTCTATGTGGTGTCCAATGTCATTCCAGTTTTCACAGTCTTTGCTGTGTCATTTGGGTCTACTCTACGCATATGTTGCTCATGATTTAGTCTGGGACTCAAAAAATTTTTGAGAACTGCTTTTTGGCCCCAACTTCCATAAGTGCATCTTGGAGGTGTATTTGGGACTTGTATCGTGAAATCCATTTTTAGTTCTTTTTCTTTCCTTAGTTACTTTTCTCGTTGTGAGATAAAATAGCTAACACACAAAGTTAAAAGGGGTAAGGTTTATTTAACTGTGAGATAAATCAGCTTGTTCCAAGGCAGGGTGTCGTGGCAGACAGGCATTACAGAGGAAAAACAGTTCAGGGTGGGCTGAAGGTAGCAAAGCAACAAGGGATGACCATAGCTCTTTCTGTCCTTAATATTTTGTCCAGCCAACTCAGGGTAGGTAGCACCCCAGGCCTTAGTCTTAATGCTCTTGATTCAAACATTGCATCATGAATCAGTCCCAGTGTTACACACTCTATATCCAGCCACCTCTGAAAAAGCTCCACCTGTGACCACGTGAGGCTTGGGGAAACATCTAAATACAAGCCTATATTGGGCCCTTCCAAATCTTTCACCTCCCAAGAATCCTTTTCATTGATCTTGTGGTTAGAAAACTGAGACTCTTGAAGTTTTCACCACACTCTTCCTTCATCCTTTATTAATTTCATCCCTCATTTGTGCTGGTAGAATTCTGATACTTGGATTACTTTATGGGTGAAAGTGGTAAGAGAAAAGAGATTTAAAAAAAAAAATTCTTCTCATGCTTTTTGAACCACTGGCTCTCCTTTTCATATTTTTCCTGGGTTTGAGGCATGGTAGTCTCCATTGCCACTAGGCATGTATCACTCAGGATTAGTTTGAGACTTGTACCTCTGGGCCATTTTTGGCCTTTTTAGGAAGTGAAAACCTAGGAATTTTTCCCATATCCACTGGCTAATCATAGCCCTCTCAGTTTCTGTTGTGTATTTCTGCTACATAGTTTGGGGATTTGGCATAACCAGGGATGTTTTAGCTCTCTATCAACATGACAGAATACCTGAGAAAAACAGCTTGTAAGAAGAAAAGATTTATTTTGGCTGATGGTTTTAGAGGCTTCAGTTCATGGTCACTTGGCTCCATTGCTTTTGGGCTTGTGAGCAGAATGTGATGGGGAGGTCATGATGGAGCTCAGCAGCTTACCTCACCATGGTTAAGAGGCAGGAAAGGGAAGGGGCTGGTGTCCCAACATTCCTCTGAAGGCTACTTTCCTAACAATCCTGTCTTCCACTAGGCCCCACCTTCCCAACACTGCCACCTCCCAACAGCACTATAGGTTGGTGACCATTTTAGCCCTTCAGGGACATTCTAGATCCAAATAACTGCAAGCATTCAAAGCCTGAAGAGAAAAGAGGAAAGGGAAAAAAACAGCACTACCACCTTGAAATTCACTTCCACTGTCCCTCTGTTCTAGGCTGCTTCTCAGAATCTTGCTTTTTTGTTGTTTGTTCAAGGTTTTTGGTTGTAATTAGGTGTGATAGACTGTAATAAGCTTACTCCATGTTGACTGGCCCCAAAGTTTAAATTTATTTTTGTGCGTGACTAATTATGTATATCTTTGACTTAAGATGAGGTTCTATCCCAGTAAACCTATTGTTAGTTGAACATAACATAAGCAAAAAACGTATTTAACACACTCAACTAGCAGACATTATAGCTTAATGACATAACACATTATAGGGATTGTTCACCCTTGCGGCCATGACAGAGACTGGAAGATGCTGTAGCTTGTTGACAATGCCAACTGTCACAAAAGAATGTTGTACTGCATATTGTTAGCCCAAGAAAAGGTCAAAGTTGACACATGATCGATTTCTACTGAATATATACTGCACAATATATATTGTGAAGTCAAGAGTTGTTTCTGGTTTTGTGTTTTTAAAAAATTTTATTTTTTATTAGTATGTTTGTAGTATATATGATTGCATTACTCCTGGAGAGCTGGTTCATATACATGACATATCTTCTTTTTTTTATCCCTTTCTCTCATCCCCTTTCCTTCCCTTAGTCCTTTTCCCTTTCTAGTTTTAATTTTGTTCTTTGTTTATATATTGGGTTTTTCACATAAGAGAAATTGTCTGATTTTTAAACTCATGGGTCTGATTTATTTTAGTCAGCATTACTATCTCAAGGTACATCTGTTTTCTTACAAATGACTCAAGTTTATCTTTCTTTATGGCACAGTGTAAGTTGGGGGCCATCTTTTTCTGTTTCTATATATTGAAAGCCATGAATGCTTTCAATTTGCGCTAGTTTTTTTTCAGTATTTATTTGTAAATCCTATTCCCTATAGTGAGATCTGGCTCATTTAATCTATTCCCCTGCACAGATGCTCTCTTCACGTTACCTACCGCTCTGATACCCTGTGCCACAGTGATCTTCTGTCTGCTCCCTTAGGCAGCACCAGTGCTAGACATATCTGTTATGTGGATGTTTAAGAGGCTTTTTTTTTTTTTTGGTACTGGGGTTTGAACTTACAACCTGGTATTCACCTGACAAGTGCTTTGAGCCACTGAGCTAAATCCCCAGTCCCAAAGAGGTTATTTCAGTAGTCTATAAAAGATTTTGAAGTTGATTTAGAATAGGGTTTTAAAAGAGATTATGGAGAGAAGTGAAAAAATGTGAGATATATTTTAGAGGGCTTAACTGATGGGACTTAACCAGAGGGTTGACTGTATAATGTTAGTAAAGTAGAGAAAGAATCAAGGATGGTTCTCAGGTTTCTGGGTCCTTGATATATATGATGGAAACTGGAGACTAGAGCACAAATCAGGAGTTTTGTTTTGAATGAATTCATTTTTATATGCCCATGGTAATTCTAAATGAAGAAAATGAGTTGATCTGGGGTGGAGATAATGCTTAAATTTTTTGAGATGCTCTTGCTTTGTGGTGCAGGCTGGCCTTTGAACTAACTGTGTTGCCCAGGCTGGCTTCAGTCTCATGGCAGTGCTCCTGCCTCAGCCTCCTAAGTGCTTGGATTACAGGCATGCACCACCTTGCCTGGTTACTTGAAGAGTTTTTATGGAATGTGAATAAGACTTTTACCCGTGGTATATAAACTAAAGGAATAGCTTAGATAATCAGAGACAACATAGGAGAGATGAGAAGGGAATCTTGTAGTGAAAGCCAGTGTAAAAACTAGAGGAGCCAAAAGAAAATTGAAGAAAAGATACAAAATAATAGTTGTTGGTGGTGAAAGAAATGCAGAAGTGTTAACAACCGGAAAGCTCAAATTGAATTCAAAGATCAAATTGAGTTATGTAGTAACCTAACATATCTGTACAAAAAGTGATAGTAAGAAATTCCTTAACAAACTGGGCATGGCAGCATACACCTAGAATTCCAGCACTCTAAGGCAAATTTGGGCTACCTAGTAAGTTTAAGATCAGACTCTTACATTAGGAGATCCTGTTTCAAAAATAAATAAGTAAATAAAATTTCTAACCAGTAATTGAAGAGTTGGTTTATAATCTGACATGTTTATATTATAGTGATTAAAGCAGGAAATCCAGGAGAATACAGATTAGGCAATGACACTTGTTAGTAATATGTTTTAGGTCCAATATGAACTTTTTGATAGTACAACTATATTTTGAATTATTGTGTACTTTAGAATTAATTAGCATAGGCATATTTTTCTGTATCTCTTTGCTCAAGTTACAGTTACTTGTGTCATTGAGGTTTTGTAATTGACTTTTTGGTCTGAACAAATGTCAATCTGTTTTTTTTTTTTTTTTTAACTTTTTTTTTTTTGTCTTTTTCATTTTTACCAGTACTAGGGATTGAACTCACGACTGCCTGCTTGCAAGGCAGGCGCTTATGCCGCTGAGCTAAATCCCCAGCCCCGTCAATCTGTTTTAATTGCGAACTATTGCTAGCAGTTTTGTACTAGTGTTCTTAAATTTTTATTTTTATTCTTTTCTTTCTCTCTCTCTTTTTTTTTTTTTTTGGTAATGGGAATCAAACTCAGGACCTGGGACTTGTCAGGCAGGCACAGTGCCACTGAACTACATTCCCAGCCTGTGTTTTTAAAGTTTTAAAAAGTTTTTTTTTAAAACTGTATGTATATCTTATTTTCACTTGAGTAATATCCTGGTAACCACTTAACATTTTTCTCTTCAAAGGTTCTGAGTTTTAAAGTGACTAGTGATGATTTTTTTTTTACTTTTTCATATGTAAACTGTAGTTATTTTTCTTATTTTATTGTTACTCTTATTTTGCACAAAGAATCTCACTATATAATTTAGGCTGGCCTTAAACTAAGCCAGTCAGGCCTCAATATCTTCCTGCCTTTGTCTCTCAAGTAGTGGAATTAGAGGCATGTACTACCATGCCTGACAGTTATTTTCTGTTTAAAAAACATAATTTTCAAAAATTCAGCTGTGACACACTTGGCTTAAATCAGTTGTTCTATAATAGTGACATTCACACAAATGAAATTTGTCTAATCTAGCTCATTACTGATTACCTTTCAGATTGGCAATTGATATATGCATAATAGAAGCATATAGTAATGTGGGCTCTTCCTTGTGGTATTGTTTGTTTTGACAGGATCTCACCATCATGCTGGTCAAACTCATAATTCTTCTGCCTTGGTCTCAAGTGCTGGAATTATAGGTGTATGCCACCACACCTCATTTAATGTGGGTTCTTATTAGCAAAAATCACAAAAGAGAAAATCAGTATTATGTAACTACTTTCATAGGAATATAGAAGACAAAAATGTAGTTCTATTTGAAGGTTAAATAAAAATTAGTTATTTCATGTATTAATATATTATAAAGACCTTCTTATTGTTGAAAAAGTAACTCAGGGTAAGAAAGCAATTTTTTTTATTCCTCAATAGCCAAAGTACAACATGTTTTGTATTTCTTTATACTTGTATAAAATAAGGAAGGTCTTATGTATTATGTAAACCATTTTAGTTTTTCTCTTAGGAATAAAATTAATCACAGTTAAAATGGGAACATGAGGTTAGAACTTTCTCATTTTCAAAAAGTTTTTTTTGTGATGCTGGAGATCCATCAAGGTCTTTATTAAGTGTTCTATCACTAAGCTACATCCCCACCCCTGTTGGTTTTCCTTTTTCTTTTTTTTGTACTAGGGATCAAACCCATGACCTGGTTCTTTAACTGTACGTGTTCAAGAGATTCTTCACATTTTGAGATACACAGCAGGAACTAATATCATGCCCAAATTAGCAAAAACAATGAAATATAGGAAGTTTATAGATTTCTCTTAACTTTTTTTTGATGTGTTTATACTAGATATAAAAAGATAGATGAAAATTTTTCTTTTAAATATAAATCCTAAAAAAAATTGGTAACGGATCAAACTCACCACCTTGTGCTTGCCAAGGAGGCACTGTGCCACTGAGTTATATATCTCTGGCCTCCCCCAAATATTCTTGTCATTTGATGTGAGAACTGTCAACTTCATTTTATTCTTTGAATGTAGCTATTTCCTAAAGAAGAAGCATTACTTTTTTTGGATTATGTTCTTCTGTAGTATTAATACTTTGACCATGTTTTTTCCCCTCATTTTACTATAGATGAGTACATACCTGATAAGGAGAAAACAACAATATAGTGCTTAAGATTCTGGTATGCTAGACATTCTTGTGGTCTTATATAGAACTAGGGGTAAGCTCTTATTACTTGGCCTCAAACCATTTGATTTTTATTTTAGGGGGGCATCTGGGGTGGGGGTTCCAGCAATTGAATTCAGGATCCCATGGTTTCTGGGCAGGCGCTGTGCCACTGAGCTAACTCCTTGGCCCTAGCATTTTATTTTATTTTATTTATTTTTTTCTTTTTATTGGTACTGGGGATCGAACTCATGACCGCCTGCCTGCAAGACAGGTGCTTATGCCACTGAGCTAAATCCCCAGCCCCTAGCATTTAATTTTTAACCTGGGAATTATTATTATTATTTTTTAACCTGGGAAGTCTACAGGTGACTCTTTTATCATGGGTTGCCAGTGTGCTGTCTAATAAAAACCAGTTATGTTTAATTATTGCTCCAATAATATTTCAGCTGCTGGATCCCTAAGTTGAAAATTGAGTGTGTATAAAAATAGATTTAGAAAGGCTGGGAATTTTAGCTCAGTGGCATAAGCGCCTGCCTTGCAAGCTCATGGTCGTGAGTTCGATCCCCAGTACAAAAAACAAAACAAAACAAAACAAAACAAAAAAAGATATAGAGATACTTAGATGTGTACAGTTAATTTTAAAAAGTTTCTAAAGGCATGGGAAATACTTAATTGAACACTCTAAAAATTGGAGGAAAAATAATTCTAAAATATTAAAGAGCATTGTGTTAATCTTTGAAGAGTTAGAATAATATGTCATGTAACAGATTTCTGTGAAATGTAAATGTTGGTCTTTTATATGTTATGTGTTAAAATATATCTTATTGGTACAACACAGATTCTGTTTTTGATAAAACTCTTATATAGGTATATATAACAGGTATTAGACTATTTATAGCTGTTGAAGTTAGTTTAAAATGAGGCTAGGTACTGAGCTAATGTCTAATGTATATGATTTTTAATGTGTATAATTTAAACCTTTATAACAACCAAATAAATCAAGTATTGCTTAGATATTTGCTGTGCAAATGAGGAAACAAAGATCATACAGTTGCTGTTTTCTGTTTTACTCTGGTCTTTTAGACTCAAAGGCAGTGCTTGTTCCCATAAAACATGAACTGGATCTTATCTGATATAAGTAAGGGAATAAATACATTAAAAATTAAAAAGTGTGTGCTTTGATTTTATAAAGTTTTGGGAAGGTGAAAGTACCACTTAACCATTTGGGGAAGTTAGGGAGGGTTTTACAGATCAGTTGATGCTTGAGCTGAATATTGAATAAGAATTTTTTTAGAACATGGTTTCAATTTAGTGCTGTTACTTTAAACTGTTTCTATCTTGTTATTTTCAGTAATGATGAAGTTTGCACCTGAGTAAGGGAAACAAAAATTGTGGAAATATTACCTAATTAATACACATTCAGATAGTCTTTAACAATCTATGCTAGACTTTTAAGAATTATTTTGTTAATATTTTATTTAGTAATCCAAGGTATGACTTCTTTTATTACAGATGTCCTCCTCGTACTTTCTTACCAGCCCTCTGCAAAATTTTTCTTGATGAAAGTGCTCCAGACAATGTGTTAGAGGTGACGGCCCGTGCCATAACATACTACCTGGATGTATCTGCAGAATGCACCCGAAGGATTGTTGGCGTGGATGGAGCAATAAAAGCACTTTGTAATCGCTTGGTTGTGGTTGAACTTAATAACAGGACTAGCAGAGATTTAGCTGAACAATGTGTAAAGGTAAGTATCATTTATTATCCTATTTGAACATCATTTAGAGACTAGAAGTACATTTTATTAAAAAATAAAATTATTCCTGTCAGTCTTTTAATATTAAAAGTGATTGAGAACAGTGAAGATCACAGCTCTTTGGGGGCATCAAAGGAGGTGTCTTGTAAGGCTTGGAGTAAGAATCATCTATGAGTAAAAATTGTCAGCCACCAATACACTTTGCTGTGCTGCTTAAATGCTCTTTAGTTCTGGTAGTGACTGACATTTTGAGATGGGTTATTCATGATTTTACCCAATGTTATTTTGTATGAAAATATTTTTAAAAAAATTTTAGGAGATTAATAATGGTCAATATATTGATGCATTATCTTCAAAGTAGTTGCTCAGATTATAAGATATAGGCATGAAAAAATGGTCAGTGAAAGCACAATTTGTTCTTTTTTGATGAGCTAACAGATTAGTAGTATATTTATCTTGTCTATATATGTGTGTGTGTGTGTATATATGTATATGTATGTATGTATAAAATGTTTTCCCTTTTTTTTTTCTCCTTTGCTCTATCCCAGTTGTTTTTCCCTTTTGAGCAATTTCTTTCCCTTTTACTTTCACAATGTTTATTGCACATTTTGTGTCTTTAATCTTTCAGTTTTTTTTAACATTAGACAACATGATGTTTATATATGGGAGTCTGATTTATTTCACTTATGAGTATGGTCTCAGGTTGCATCTGTTTACCTATGAAAGCCTCTAGTTTATCCTTCTTTATAGCTGAGTACTACTCCATTGTAGAAAAATACCACATCTTTTTTACCCATTTTGTGGTTGATGGGCATTTGGGTTGTTTCCAAGATTTAGCTATTACAAATTGTGCTGCTATATACGTGGATGCACATATAACGCTGTGATGTGATGTTTTCATTTCTTGTGAGAAAATACCCAAAAGGGGAATAGCTTGATTGAATGGGACCTCCACACCTAGTTTTTTGAGGAATCTCTGCACTGATTTCTGGTGGAGAAGGGTTTCTTCTCCCCTACAGCCCAGTAGCATTTGTTATTGATTGATTTCTTGATGATATCTCTTCTTTTCTGGAGTGAGATGAAATCTCAGTGTTATTTTAATTTGCATTTCTTGAATGGTGATGATTTTTTCCTATATTAATTTGCCATTTGTATTTCTTCATTTGACTAAACCTCATGCAGCTTTAAAAGTATCTGCACAATAATTTATTGAAACTACTTGGCAAATGCATTTCTGTGTGTGTGTATAATTTTTTTTTTTTTTTTGTACTATCTGTCGAACTCACAACCTTGTGCTTGTCAGGCAGGAGCTTTTGCCGCTGAGCCATATCTCCAGCCCTTTTGTTTTGTTTTTGGACATGGAATCATACCATGTCACCCAGGCTGGTCTTGAATTTCAGGCTCTAGTGATTGATTGTCCTACTCCAACTTCTTAAATACTGGGACAACAGTTTGTGCTTGGCTGTGCTTTTTTTTTTTAATGATTTTTCTTTATTCTTTTTATGATTACTGTTACTTTACTTCAGTGGTTCTCAAAAATGTTTATTTCAGGATTCCTTTACAAAAGTCTTAAATTATTGAGGTTCTTTAGAAGTCTTTGATTTTGTTAATTCATATTTACCATATTAGTATAACTAAGACTTCTTTCATTAATTTCTCTTAAAATACATGTTAACATGCACAACAATTTTAATGAAAAATAATTTTCCAAAACAAAAGAAAATTAGTAAAGAGACTGCCATTGTTAGGCATTTTTGGAAACTTCTTTAAAGATCCCTGGCTTTAAAAAAAACAAAAACAGAAGCAACCTCTGGCTACAATGGCTAGGTTTTCATATCTTGTTTACATTCAGTCTGCTGCAATATCACATCTCATGGAACTTCTGGAAAATTCTGCCCCATATTCTGAGAATGAGAGTGAAACAGACTTTCTTCTCTCTCCCCTCTCCTCCCTTCCCCTCCTCTCCTCTCCTCTTCTCTCTCTCTCTCTCTCTCTCTTTCATTTTTTTGGTACCAGCAGTCGAACTCAGGACCTTGCTCAGGGGGGTCTGTGCTTCTGAGCTATATTCCTGGCCCTTTTTAGTTTTTAAATCTATAGTTGAAAGATCCAGTACAATTTACGTTTTATACACGTTTGCCAATTATTAATATTTTTTCTTTTTCTTGCTCTTTACTCTTTCTTACTTCTTCCTCTCCCTCCTTTTGTTTTCACTGAACCTTTGAAAATACATTGCAGACACCATGACACTTCATCCCTAAATACGTTAGCATGTTTTCTTATCTATCTATCTATCTATCTATCTATCTATCTATCTTTCTTTCTTACTTATTTATTTATTTGTAGCAGAATTGAACTCAGGACTCAGTGCCAGGCAGGCACTTGTGCTAGTGAGCTATATCTCTGGCCCAGGATCTAAACCTGTACAGTGTTTTTTTCTTTTTTCCTCCTCCATTACTGGGAATTGAGCCCAGGGCTCATACTGAGCGACATTTCTTTTTTTATTTTTATTTTGAGGCAGTCCTGCTGAATTGCTTTTTAAGTTGCCTAGGCTCAAATTTGAGATTGCTCTGCCTCAGCCTCTTGGAGTGCTGACATTATAAGAATGCACTGCTATGCCTGACTTACACATTTCATATTGTTATTATTTTTATTCTCATTTAATGAAGTATAGTTTTGGTTTTTTTTCTTCCATGACACTGATCTTTTTTGAAAGTCTAGGCCATTTGTCTTATACAATGTCCCACATTCTAGATTTGTTTTTTTGTTTACTATTGGTAATCCACCACTTAAAAACCAGAGCTCTTTGGTTTGACTAGATTATCCTTCAGCTGTCTTCCTATTTATAGCCAATCTTGAAAGAGTACACAAGACTTGCACTTACTCTTCAGCCCACTAATATCAGTGCTGTTTTTCATTCTCTGTAACTGAAGATCATTAGCTGAGCATGGCACAAGCTTGTAATTCTAGTTATTCTGCATGCTGATGCAGGAGAATTGTAAGTTTAAGGCCCTGTCCCAAAATAAAATTTAAAAAAGATGGGCCGGAAATTTAGCTCAGCGGTGTAAGTGCCTACCTGGCAAGCGTGAGGTTATGAGTTGATTCCCCAGTACCAAAGGGGGGAAAAATTAGAAAAGAAGTGAAATTCCTTAGTGGTGGAAAAAAAGATTTGAAAAGAGTCTGGGATGTTGCTCAGTGGTGGAGCATTCCCTAGTATGCATGATGCATGAGATCCTGGACCCACTGCTCAGTCTGTGGGGGAAACCAAAGGTCATCAGTGACATTACTGTTACCAACCTTTGTGGACTTTTGGCAGCCATTAACTTACTGGATCCTGGTGATGTTTGACATTATTAACTATATCAGTCTTTCTGAAGCTTTCCGCTTTAGATCTGGTCACACCTGCTCTTTTTTCTTTCTTCTTTGTTTTCTTTGTATATTCTTTTTACGTAGCTCATTCTGAAATGACATTTGTGAGGTCGTATTTTACTTCTTGAAATCATATTATAAATATTTTACTGAGACAGTCTCATCTATTACTTTTTTTCTTTTTGGTAGGTCCTGGGAATTGAACTCAGGACCTTCTGCTTGCTAGGCAGGCACTCTGCCACTGAACTATATCCCTGACCCTTCATCTATTAATTTATTGCAAGTTGTACACATATTTTCCTCTCATTTTTAGCTTTTACCTCAGTGTTGAGTTCTAGACTCCACATTCAAGATCCCCCTGATATTTCTAACTGAATGTCAGTTAGAAAACTCATCTTAAACTCATTATTTTTCACTACAGATAAAATTCTGTTTTGTGAATCTGCTTCCATTCAGGCATGCAAGACAACAGTGTTTTGTCCTTTTTTTTTCTTCTCTTATTCCCCACTTGCAGCTGATGATTCTTTTCTAGTTTAATTCCTCCTGTTTGTCCCTGCGTTGCTGCCTTAGTCAGGCCCTAATCTTTATCATAAATGGTAGTGCTAGAATTTCTGCATTTACCTGTAAACTTTTCCTTTCCCATTCTGTACACCATTATTGACCTGGAAATTTGATTATATTATTTTCCTGGTTAAGACATTTTTCTTGACTTCAGGGTAAAGTCTACATTTTGAGTGTAAGATTAATAAACCTTGTTAACTTCTTTATTGTACCTGAACATCTTAAATATGAAAATAATATAGAAAATAAAAGTCATATTTTAGTGTTTCAGTATAATAAATTGAGGATGATAAATAACAATAAGAATAGCTAGAATTTAACTTTTTGGCAGTACTGGATATTAGATCCAAAGCCTTGTACATACTAGGCAAGTGCTCTACCATTTAGCTATATCTCCAACCCTTTATACTGAGACATATATTGTTAAGTTGCCCTAACTGGTCTTGAATTTGTGATCCTCTTGCCTTAGTTCCTGAGCTCCTGGGATTGCAGACTTGTGCCACCATGCCCAGTTGCTTTCATAAAATGTTGACACACACTTTGCTAAATTATGGGCAGTTTCTTAGCTTGCTGTGCAGGTTTTACAATTTAAACCTGTTCTGTCCAATACGGTAGCTATATATGACTATTGAGCCATTCAAATGTACCACTCAAAATTGAGATGTGTTATAAATATAAAATATATGAGTTCACAGACAGTACATAAAAGAATGTGAAATATGTTACTTTTTATATTGATTTTACGTTGCAGTGATGTTCCTTGAATATATTGTGGGTTTTTTTTTAATGTATTGTAAAATTAGAAAATGTTGGTAAAATTAATTTCATGTTTCACTTTTTAAAATATGGCTACTGATAAATTTTCAGTGATTCTAGCAAATTAAAATTAGATTGTGTTCTTGTACAAATTTTGTTTTACTAATGTAGGTGTTGGAACTGATATGTACTCGTGAGTCAGGAGCAGTCTTTGAGGCTGGTGGTTTGAATTGTGTGCTTACCTTCATTCGTGACAGTGGACACCTGGTTCATAAAGATACCTTGCACTCTGCCATGGCTGTGGTATCAAGACTCTGTGGCAAAATGGAACCTCAAGATTCTTCTTTAGAAATTTGTGTAGAATCTCTTTCTAGTTTATTAAAGCATGAAGACCATCAGGTAAATAAATAGCTATTGTATATTCTTCTCAAAAACTGATTTCTTTCTTTTTCATTCTTTCTTTTTGTTTGTTTGTTTTTTGAGATAAGGTCTCACTACATAGCCCAGGCTGGTGCCAAACTTGTGGCAGTACTCCTGCCTCAGACTCCTGAGTGCTAGGATTACAGGCATGTACCACCACTTCCAGCAAAAAGTGATTTCATAATATTCTGTATTTAGAACTATGATGCACTATATTTTGAACTTAATAGAATCTTATTCTTTCATTTCTATTTTTCCTTTTTTTGGTATTGGGAATTCAACTCACAACCTCATACTTGTTAGGCAGGTGCTGTGACACTGAGCTATATGCCCAGCTCTTTTTGTTTTTTGAAACAGGATCTCACTGTGTAGTCCAGTATGACCTTGAACTTTTTTGTGATCCTCTTGCCTCTGTCTCCTGAGTTGGGATTGTAGGCATTTAACTGCCCTGTCTGGCCCTATATATCATGTTATATCTTTCTTGGCAATAACATTTTTTATTTTGTTTTTTTTTTTGATACCAGTGTTGGAACTTGAAACCTCACGCTTGCAAGGCAGGTGCTTGTGCTGCTGAGCTAAATCCCTGGCTCCAGGTTTTTTTAAATTATACAAGTGATAATGTATTCTAACAATTTAAATGTTACATAAATATGTAATTTCTATAACTATACCTCTAGTTAGTATATTTTTTTGACTCAGTGCAATTTGGTTGACCAAAAATAAGACCTTACTAAAGTAACACAGCATTTATGATCATGTAATCTTTTGTTGAATTAGCATACTTTAGAAAATGAAATTAATTTTTCTATACCCTTTTTTTTTTTTTAAACTTTTTTTTTTTTTTTTTCCTTTTTATCGGTACCAGGGATCGAATTCGCGACTGCCTGCTTGCAAGGCAGGCATTTATGCCGCTGAGCTAAATCCCCAGCCCCCACCTTTTACATTTAGATACTGTTTCAGCTGATGTGTCATAAATTACCTTGTCAAAGCTGTGTATGGTAGTAGGTTTTTTTTTTTTTTGAGTCAGTGTCTCACTGTGTAGTTCAGGCTGGCCTTGAGTTTACTATGTAGCCCACAGTACCCTCAAACTCAAAGAGATCCTCCTTTCTCAGCCTCTGGTGTGCTGGGATTATAGGCATGCCCACCATGCCCAATTATAGTTAATATATTTGAGATTTTATTTTCCGTCTACATTTTCTTTTCTTTTCTTTTCTTTTTTTTTTTTTTTTTTTTTTTTTGTCTTTTTCAATTTTGTCAGTACTGGGGATCGAACTCACGACTGCCTGCTTGCAAGGCAGGCGCTTGTGCCCTGAGCTAAATCCTCAGCCCCTACATTTTATTTTCTATTTCACATTTTTGAAGTTTTATTTCCATCTACCTATAGGTGATTTTCCATGTAAGATGACACTCAGTGAGATAAAGACACCATGATTATTATATTGATTTTATACATGAAGGAGCTGAGTCCTGTAGCATTAAAGTAACTTACTCAGATCATACAGTTAGCAGATTTTTGAGCCATGATTCATGCAGTTAAATTATGTAGTTTACCACTTTGCTCCAGCTGCCTTTCTTATAGTGTCAGTGTTGAAATGATCAGTATCAGTGATTTTTTTAGGTGAGTTTTATATACCCTTTATGTCATTAGGTTTCAGATGGAGCTCTACGATGTTTTGCATCACTAGCTGACCGATTTACCCGTCGTGGTGTTGATCCAGCTCCATTAGCCAAGCATGGATTAACTGAGGAGCTATTATCTCGAATGGCTGCTGCTGGTGGTACTGTATCAGGACCATCATCAGCATGTAAACCAAGTCGAAGCACCACAGGAGCACCTTCCACAACTGCAGATTCCAAATTAAGCAATCAGGTGTCAACGATCGTAAGTCTACTCTCAACGCTTTGCAGAGGCTCTCCAGTAGTAACACATGTAAGAATGCTTTTAAAAATCCATTTTCTAATCTTTTAGAAAAAATGCTTTTGCACTTTACAGTGTGTTAAACTTTGTCTCTCATTTTATTTCTAGGATCTCCTGAGGTCAGAGCTTCCAGATTCAATTGAAAGTGCATTACAGGGTGATGAAAGATGTGTGCTTGATACCATGCGTTTGGTTGACCTTCTCTTGGTGCTATTATTTGAAGGACGAAAAGCTTTGCCTAAGTCTAGTGCTGGATCTACAGGCAGAATTCCAGGACTCCGGAGATTGGATAGTTCTGGGGAGCGTTCACATCGACAGCTTATAGACTGTATTCGAAGTAAAGATACTGATGCACTTATAGATGCAATTGACACAGGAGGTCAGAAAAATATTTTTTAAATATAAAAACTATGATAAAGGTACCGGTAAAAATGAAAAAGACAAAAAAAAAAAAAAAAAAAAAAACTATGATAAGAAAGAAGTTATGGATAGTTTCTGGTTTTTCATTTTTGGATAGTATTCTTGGAAATTGTATGCTGTGGCTAGTCTGTTCAAATATTCTCTTCTTTCCCTGTGTATAGTCACATAATTGTCAGTGGAGTATAATACCTGAATAAATGCTTCGTTGAATGAGTAAAAACCTCTTAAGAGTTTGTAATTTGCCTATTTTATTAACTGAAGGAGATTTTGTAAGCTGAATTAAATGTTGAAATTGGGCTATTTTATCAATTAATGGAAAATGACATGAGTAAATTATAATAATACATAGTAAATCTTTGTAAATTACTGTATGAGGTGAGAAGCAAATGTAAACTTGTGAAAGGTACTGCTGGGTCATCAGACTTCACATTTTAAAGCAGCTAGTACCCCATTGAGCTGTGTATTACTTTAATTTTTTCCCTTCCTTTCATATAGCTTGTAGTTGTAAGATTTAAAGCCTTATGAATCCTCAGTGTTTTAAAAATTTTAGATCTTAGCTTTGCTGATTTTTTTGACTGCTTTATAGTTGATCTCATTATTTAAAAGAGTCTCTTGACTCTGTAGTTAATGGATTATTAATAACTATCTTTGAGTCATTCAAACTGTAGACAACTTTAGTATCATTTTATTGGCTTTAAAAATAAGATACTTTTTTTCCTTTCACACTTTCAGCTTTTGAAGTAAATTTTATGGATGATGTGGGTCAGACTCTGTTAAACTGGGCCTCCGCTTTTGGAACTCAGGAAATGGTAAGCTAATAGATAAAAGTTAGCATTTTAAATCGAAGATGTTACTTGTAATCCCAGTACTTTGCAAGGCTGAGGTAGGAGAATTGCAAGTTTAAAGCACAGCCGGGGCAATTTAGTGAATTAGTGAGACCTTGTCTCCAAATAATAAAAAAGGACTGGCAGTGTAGCTCAATGCACAGGCTGTATTTGATTCCCCATACCACAAAGATAAAATTTAAAAATATATCAAGGATAGAAGTATTAAGCAACTGTATGATTCTTTTTTTTTTTTTTTTGTCTTTTTCCTTTTTGTTGGTACCAGGGATCAAACTCACGACTGCCTGCTTGCAAGGCAGGCGCTTATGCCGCTGAGCTAAATCCCCAGCCAACTTTATGATTCTTAATCGTTTCACAGGTGGAATTTCTTTGTGAGAGAGGTGCTGATGTTAACAGAGGTCAAAGGTCGTCGTCATTACATTATGCTGCATGTTTTGGAAGACCACAAGTAGCAAAGGTAAAGTCCGGTTTTTAAAATAACTAATTTTTAACAATTATATGGTTCAAACTTTTATTCTGATAACTTGTGCTAACCAGGTGTGATGACACATGGCTGTAATCCCAGCACTAGGAAGGCTGAGACAGGAGGATTACCATAAGTTCCGGGCTAGCCTCATCTACATAGTGAGTTCAAGGATACCCTTAACTACATAGTGAGACCCTGTCTAAAACAAACCAAAAAGTGTGGCTTCCATACTGTCTTCTTGCACTCCACCCTGTTTTCTACTACATATGGTTTTTTGTCCTCCACTGTACATGTTTGTAGGATTTTTCCCCCTTATCCTTTATATGCTTTTTTTTTGTTTGTTTGTTTGTTTTGAGACAGGGTCCAACTTAATTCACCAAGTCAGTTTTACTTCCATTTTTTTTCTTTTTCTTTCTTTCTTTCTTTTTTTTTTGATACCTGAGATCAAACCCATGACCTCAAGCTTGCCAGGAAGGCACTTATGCCCCTGAGCTAAATCTCTGACCCCTCAGCCAGCCAGTTTTTAGTGAACATGTGGTTGTTTTTAATTTCTTACCCTTCATCATAAATAAATTTGTGTATGTTTCTGTAATTTCTGTTTATCAGTTAAAGAAATACTCTTGTTTGCACAAGAACTGTTTCTTTGACTCCTACTTTTGAGATTTATTTTTATAGGTAGAAAATTAAGATCCAGTGAGATAAAATGAAAAAGGTTAAATATATGATCTAGGGCTCTAGACTCTGTGTTGTGAATTATTTTGGAATAATGCAAGGTAGTCTACTTTGAAAGCAGGCATATATGGATTCACATTTCAGCTTATGCACAGGCTGTGTGATGTTGGAGAGGTTTTTAAAGTTTGACTTGAAGTTTTGTCTATAAAATGGGTCCGTATATATTCCCAGTGAGATAATTGTGAGAATTAGAAAAATATTACTTGTAAAGCACTTATTGTAGTAGTCAGAACATTTTAGATATTGTTGTTTAACAGCTACCTGTGTAAAGACTATATAGACTTACGACCTGTCCTTTATTTTTTTTTTGTACAGTTTTGTACATCTTGTTTATAGAGCCTCAATTGGTTCTTTTTGAACAGTATACATTATTTATACACTATTGTAATTTCTGCTGATTGTTCTGTACTATAGTTTTATGTTATAGATTACAATACTGCAAGTAAGAGTTAATGCAAATAAAAGTAAAGTCATCACATCAGAGTTTTCTTTGGACCATTTCTTTGTTCTGAATATTGTACAATTCATTTATCCACTGAATTAGTTGCAAGAATAGAACTCAGCCATAAAAAGAGTGTGTCTGTACCTTAAAATTTTTGGTAATAACTTAGTAGCTTTCTTGGTTGGAAAAGTGGTCACTTCAAGTTTGAATTCTTTTTGAATTAGTGTGAACTGGTTCTTAGAGTGATGATTAAGTAATAATGAATAAGCAAAGTGGATTTTAGAGTTTCTATTTTAGGGTAAGACTTACTGCTAGAGATTGAACCCATAGTCTTGTACATGTTAGGTAAGTACTTTACACTGAATCATATCTCCAGTCTATTTCAGATATTTTAATCAATCATTTCATTAAAAAGTTTTTATTGAGCCATTTTGATTAATTATGTAGTCTCAGCAAGGAGTTATGAAAAGTTTAGGGTGATACTAGTGGTAATAAAAGAAGGGCAATTCTTGTTAACATTTTGGGTCAGAGAAATAATTTATTAATTGACCTTATATAAGAAATGATGAGAGTGACTACCAGTTCAAAACTGAATAATACCTCTGTAAAGAAATTGGGAATCCGAGTATGTTGGCACATGCCTGTATTCCCAGCACTGGTGAGGCTCAGGTAGGAGAATCTTCATGAATTCAAGGCCAGCCTGTACACATAGTGAAACCTTTCTCAAAAAAACCAAAAACACCCCAGGAAATTGAGAGAACAGATTTGATGGAAGTGACAAATTTAGATTGAAACGTAATTTAACTTGAGGTATAATAACCAACTGAAATTAACCTATAACTTTGAAATAAGAATAGCTGGTTTTAAGGTGATTAGTATAAAAGCAAAGATTTGGATTAGTACTGATATGTTTAATTCTGGAAAATCTTTATATTGCAGAGTAGAATATCAAAGAAATAAGGTGTTATATTCACATTCAATTCTTTTCTTCTCAAGACTCTGTTACGGCATGGTGCAAATCCAGATCTGAGAGATGAAGATGGGAAAACTCCGTTAGATAAAGCTCGAGAAAGGGGCCATAGTGAAGTAGTAGCTATTCTTCAGTCTCCAGGTGAGTAGTGAATTCTTTCCTTCTAGGCCACTTGGTATTACTTTTATTTTCAGTTCCATAGAAGTAGCTATTTATAGATAAATTCACAGAATGAAGTACCCTTAAAAGTCAAATAATCATATACATACATGTACTATTACTTTTCAGAAATCTTTAACAGTTTATATTGTTAAGTTTTGTGTTCTTTAGACTGTGGCTGTAGGGTTCCAGAATGACCAAAACCTAAAGTTCAAGGGACTTAGAGATAGCCAGATAAAGAATAATTGAATATTATGTAAATAAGGTAATCTGGCCAGTATTTGTTCTCTTGCTTTATGAATTAAGGTCTCATTATGGTTCAGGCTGGCCTTGAGCTCATAAGGCAGCCCAGAACTGGCCTTTCGACTTGCAGTGATCCTCCTGCCTCAGACTCCCAAGTGTAGGGATTATAGATGTGTACCACCATACCTAACCAAATTTTTAAGTTTTCCCAAAATTGATGAATGCAGACCTTCTGTGAAATGCATTTTAAAAATTGTATGGAGTAGTCAAAATTATCTCCTTTAATGTTTAAAAACACTGACAATATTTTGATTTATTGTTAGATGATCATTTTTTTGTTTTTTCTTTTGTTTTTTTTTTTCAATACTGGGGATCGAACTTAGGGCTGCTTGCATGTTAGGTACGTGCCTTACCATTAAGCTATATTCTTAGCTCCTAAATAATTTGTAGTATCCAATAAAGCAGGTGTTAAATTAAGGTTTATTTTCCTTGGAAATTAAATTTTTTGTGTGTGGTATTGGGGATCAAGCGTAGGGCCTTGTGCATGAAGATGACTCTACCACTGTACCACATCCTCAGCCCATTATTTTCCTTAGAGAAGTTTCCAAAAAAGTATTTTTTAAACAATACTTTTATCTGCAGGTGATTGGATGTGTCCAGTTAATAAAGGTGATGATAAGAAAAAGAAAGATACAAACAAAGATGAAGAAGAATGTAATGAGCCCAAAGGAGACCCAGAAATGGCACCAATATACTTGAAAAGGTTATTGCCAGTGTTTGCACAAACATTTCAGCAGACTATGCTGCCTTCAATAAGGTAGGTATTCATACTATTTTGTATTTGTTATTAAAATTACACCAATTATATGATTTTATTTCCATTTTCTAGAAGGATTTGAATTTTAGTGTTAAACAGGTATAGTAAGAATAAAAGTTAGGTTGGAAGTTAGAAAGTCATAATATCTTTTCTTCTAGTGATCTATTTTAAGAGCAAGTTTTTGAAAAATCAAGATCAGATTCTTAGCCTGTTTTCTTTGTTAAGCTCTTTGAATATTAACTTATTAGGGAAATTTTTAAGTATACAAAATTCACATTGAGCTCTGTGGAGGCCTGTTGCCAGGGTCAATGTGAGATGGCCACTAGAGAAGTTGCACCCTTGGCTTGGCTCTTATTTACTATACCTTTGCAAGTTTGTGGGGGAAAAAATATCAAAATACAGTGGTAGGTGATAGTAAGACATCTGTATGTCCAACAACTTTGATGAAATGTCTTATCTGTCACCTACCACTCTGTGTTGTTACTTACTGCCTCACCAACTTGCAAAGAGTTAGAATTAAAGGCTACTTAATTAATTTTCTAGGCAGACATTTGGAAGTATGAGTGGGAAACAATTCCACAGATAATATGGAAGTTTGAATGAATCTATTGGCAAGTCAGTAGTGCAATCCAAACTACTCTAATTGTTATACTAGCCTCTTAACTAGTTTTTCTTTCTCTTTTGCCCTTCTATAATCTATTCATATACAATAGGCTGAATTATATTTTAAATTTTTATTTAAAATTTAAATTACTATCACTGTCCTGTTTCAACACTAGATTTTGATTGACCATTCAGACTTGCGTGGTCTTATGTTATCCTCAGCCAGCTCTTTCACTTTGTCACTAACTCCTAACGTACATTTAAATTATGCTAGCATTCTTTCTGTTCTTGGGACACTGCAACTATCTCTGTTTCTTAGAGGTTTTGCACTTATTTTCTATATTCTTGAGATTTTCTGTATCCAGAACATTTTTTAAAATTTGTTTTTGTGTTTTTAGACAAAGTTTCTCTATGCAGTTCAGGCTGGCCTTGAACTCACTTTGTAGCCCAGGCTGGACTCAAAATTCCTGGTGATCTTCCTGCCTCAGCCTCTTGAGTGTGGGATTACAGAAACAGACTTCTTAAATGTTCATTACAATAGAAACTTCAGGTAGTAGTAGTTGGAACAAATTCAAGGGTTAGAAGATCAGTTGCGTAGAGATTGGTGAGATGTGAAGATTGAAAAAGATTAAAGGGTGACTACCAACTTTTTAGTTGAGAGATTGGGAATTTGAGTTTAGTCATTTTATGTTTAGGAGATTTACAATTTTGTAAAAGCCAAGTGCTCAGATGCCAGTGTTTTGAGTTGACATTGATGTTCAGGTATTCTACTTCAAGTAGAAGAGAAATGGCTACAAAATAATTGACTCTGAGCATTTAAGAACATAGTTTTTAGTTCTCCAAACAGCTGTGGGTCCAAACAGGAGTGAATAGAACCTTTCTTTTTCATTTTCGTTATTTTTTTTAACAAAAGACTTCTTTGTTTTAAAAAATGAACAAGTTTCATTTTTAACAAGAAAATTTTGGAGAACTTTTCATCCTGTCGTTAAGAAATTTTCAGATATATTTGGAATAGAACTGTTTTGTGATAAAATATATACTCAGTATAGTTCCTAATATGTTAAAGGTATATGAAAAATGATAGTTCAGATTTTAGAATCACTTAGCAATATTAAACAAAGGAGAAGAGGTTTAGTCTGACGTTTCAGATTAAAATTTTATCAGGTGGTTACAACAGTTCTGAACATATAATCAAAGAGAGTCGATATGCTGACATTAGCTATTTATCCTTAATTTTCTGTGCACTGTTTGGGAACTAAAAGGTAAACAACAAATCATTGAAGGCTTCACTACAGAAGATAGAAGTATCAGTAATTAATAAAAGCCTGATTTTTCTTTTTCTTTTTTCTGTTTGGCTTTTTGAGATAGGATCCTGCTAAGTATCCCAGGCTGTCCTTGAGTGTGAGGTGATTCTTTTGCTCTAGCTTCCCAAGTACTGGGATTTACAAGAATGTGCCACCACATCTGACTGGATTTTCTTTCTCTAAAATGGTAGACTTTTTCACACAGTTTTAAAAGAAAGACTACATTGAACTTTAAAGAGGTAAATAAACATTTTAGGAGCTAGTGTTAGTAATTGGACAAAGATTCAGTCTGTTTTTCAGCAAATAGGAGATCCTTGAAGATCTGTTTGTTTATTTTTTGGATTAGTTTGAGACAGAAAAGTAGACTTGTTTTTTGGTGGTTTTTTGTTTTTTGTTTTGGTACTGGGGGTCAAACTCATGACTGCGCTGCCAGGCAGGTGCTTATGCCACTGAACTAAATCCCCATCCCTGAGAAAAGCAGGCTTGATAAAATAAAACTTAATACTGAGTACTTTGGTTCTGAGTAAGGTACAGTTGCATTTTGATTTAATTTAGCTTTATAATTTGGCTTTACAAAATTCCTTTCTTTTCAAGGAAAGCAAGTCTTGCGCTAATCAGAAAAATGATTCATTTTTGTTCTGAAGCACTGTTAAAAGAAGTTTGTGATTCTGATGTTGGTCACAATTTGCCTACAATACTGGTGGAAATCACTGCAACTGTCCTTGATCAAGAGGTCAGTTTTTCATCTTCCTTGAAACCCTTGTACCTGTAATTCCCTTTAGATAGTATTTAGTGAAATAGAAATTTTGTTTTAATTCCAGTAAACCACTTTGTCTGTGCACAGTAGTGGATTTGTCTGTTTTAGGAAACTAAACTTGTTTTTATCATATTCCTTTAATTTCCTTGCTATCATGTACTCCTTTTCTTTTCCTCCTTCCAGGATGATGATGATGGCCACTTGTTGGCTTTGCAGATCATAAGGGACTTAGTAGATAAAGGTGGTGATATTTTCTTGGATCAACTAGCCAGACTTGGTGTAATTAGCAAAGTGTCAACTTTGGCCGGTCCTTCCTCTGATGATGAGAATGAAGAGGAATCAAAACCAGAAAAAGTAAGTGATGCTAATTGTAATAGAGTCAGAAACAGGGCTTGTTTTGGGGAAATGTAGTTTCAATTTATGATTGCTCTTGTGAAAATAATGGTGATATAGAATACTACCCACACTTTTTTAGTTGATCAGTTTTGTTTTAAGGTTTTTATTGATAGAATTCCAAGATTATGAAGTTTCAAATGTAGTTAAGAGTGTTAGAATACCCTTCGTATTCACTTATTAGTAACATTTTGCTTCATTTATCATTTTCATAAAACCTTCTCTCTGTGTTTTAAGAATATTTAAAGAAAGGCTGAATATAGTGTGCTCCCTTTTTCATTTGTTTGTTTTGGTTTTGGTTTGTTGTGGAGGTTTTTGTTGTTGTTTTTGAGACAGGGTCTCACTGTGTAGCCAGGATAGCTTTGAGTTCACTGTGTAGGCCCAGGTTGGTCTTGAACTTGGGGTGACCTTCCTGCCTCAGCATCCTAAATAGTGGGATTACAGGCATGCACCACTATGTCAGCATTCTACCTCTTTTATATCTAAATACTTCACCAAAAAAGCAGCATGTTTTCAGTAGGGATAATCATGCATACTTGTAATCCCAGCACTTTGGGAGGTAGAAGCAGAAGAATTTCATGTTTGAGCCCAGCCTTGACAGTTTAGCAGTTTAGGGAGTCTCTGTTTCAGAATTAAAAAACAATAATAAAATGGCCTAGAAATACAGCTTACTGTGAGGGCCCTGGGTTTAATTCACACTACCACTATTACAACCACAATAAAACAGCACATTTTCTTGTGTAGTCCTGATACAGTTAACCAAATCAGAAGTCTTCATATTTAGCTAAGTTTATAGCTTAGTGATTGTACGCTTCCCTAGATTCTATCACTAACACCACGGAAAAGTTTTAATATTTATAGAAAACTAGCATCTAAAAGACTATATTCAGATTTTGCCATCATCCTTAATGTCCTTGATAGCAAGTTTTTTTTTGGTCTAAAATTCAGTCCAGAAGCACACAGTACATTTATTTATTATGTTTCTGCCAATGTACAATAGTTTCAACAGCCTTACTTTTTCCTTCTTATCCTTTGAAGCAGGCAAACCAATAATTTGGATAAAGAGCTTCACTTTGTATTTGTGTCAGTGTTTCTTTGTAGTTAGATTCAGGTTATGTGTTTTAGTAGGATTACTGTAAAAGTTATGCTGAATTTGCCTTCCATATGATATGTTTTCCCTTTTGTTGATGATGTTAATTTGGATCACTTGGTTGCTGCACTAGACTTCTTTCCTGTAAAGTTACTCTTTTTACTTGGTAATTTATTTGAAAGGAGATAAATTGAGATTATGTAAATAATGCTGTTTCTGATTAAACTTCATATAATAGTTTCAAGGTTTGTAGATAATTCTTGCCTTAGACTGTAATTACAGTCTACCTCATTGATTTCTACAGATAATCAGCAAAATTTATTCCCATTCCTATTGTTTGTTTGTTTGTTTTTGGTACTGAGGATTGGACTCTTGGCCTCATATTTGCCAAGCAGGCACTTAGGTGCTGAACTAAACCTCCAGCCCTGATCACAGTATATATTAAACTATAAACTACTGAATATAGTATTATGCTAGGATGCTTAAATTGTTTGATTTATAGTCATGTTTTAAAAATACTTAACAATATTGGAAATAAGATTATTTTGCATATTTTATTGCATAACTCTATATATTTAGGAAGATGAACCACAGGAAGATGCTAAAGAATTACAGCAAGGTAAACCATATCATTGGAGAGACTGGTCAATCATTAGAGGACGGGACTGCTTATATATTTGGAGTGATGCAGCAGCCTTAGAATTATCTAATGGCAGTAATGGATGGTTCAGATTTATATTGGATGGAAAACTTGCCACCATGTATTCAAGTGGTAGTCCTGAAGGTGGATCAGATAGTTCAGGTAATACTTTATTTCAATTAAATATTTTCTTAGTTTGTATAATTTGTTTTTATACTTGTGTTTTTGCTGTCATTGTGGTGGGAGCAATATATCCTTAATGATCATGCACCCAATTTATTTAGTAATAGTGAAAAATTATTGTACTGTGAACATGTTTCATAAATATGTTTTTATTATATGAAATAAGGAATAGCTCAGTAACTATTTTTAATGTCTCCAGTCTTTTAGATAGGACTGTTTCTTGTCATTTAGTGATAAATTGCCTGGGTATATTGCTATCTCAAGTTATGTGTTTTCTGAGAAACCTCAGTTTAAAAAATTAGGCTTGTTGAATTGTTTTTATGTCTTAACTTAAATAAATCAAACCAGTGAGAAGATGCCAAAGAACAAAACTCTCCTCATTCTCAGTTTACAAAATGGACATTCCAAGGGCTGAGAGTTTAGCTCAGTGGTGCAATGCCTGCCTGGCAAGAATGAGGTCATGAATCTGATTTCCTGGTACAAAAAAAAAAAAAGGACATTCCAATGAATAGTTTCTCTCGCTTTTTTTAAATATGGACTATTTGAAAGAAAGGAGGTTTTAAGACAAGTATTTGTCTTTGTAGAAAGCAGAAGTGAATTCTTAGAAAAGTTACAGAGAGCCCGAGGCCAAGTGAAACCATCTACTTCAAGTCAACCTATACTCTCAACACCAGGACCCACTAAACTTACTGTAGGGAACTGGTCATTAACATGTTTGAAAGAAGGAGAGATTGCCATTCATAACTCAGATGGTCAGCAAGCTACAATATTGAAAGAAGATTTACCTGGTTTTGTATTTGAATCTAATAGAGGAACCAAACACTCATTTACTGCAGAAACTTCTTTGGGTAAGTATGTAGCTTATGTAAGTTTAGGCAATAAGAATAAATATGCTGTTATAAAATATGTTCCATGAAATATTCTTCTTGTTCCCCTCTCTAAGGTTCCGAATTTGTGACTGGATGGACTGGAAAAAGAGGAAGAAAACTGAAATCCAAGTTAGAAAAAACAAAGCAAAAGGTGAATTTGTGGAATGTGCTTTTTTTTTTTTTTTTGTCTTTTATACTGACTAGGTAAATTTTCAAAGGTAGCTAATCATTGACAAAAACTGAACTTCGCAAATACAATATTTTTAGTTTAACTTTCTTTGTCATTTTCACAGTGTTGTAGTTTTATAACTATAGGCATATTAAATATCAGCGTTAAAACTAAAGCCTAATAGAAATAGAAAAATAATGAAATTTAAATTGCTTTAAATTGTTTTACTTATTATCGTCAGAAATCTTTAAAGATATGTTGAGATTATCAATCATGATACTTTTTTGGTGATAGGAAAGGATAAAAGTACTCTCTCTTAGAATCCAGAATTAATAGTTAATAATATGACTACCAAATTCTAAATTTAGATTATGTTAATGTTTAGTATGATAGCCATCTTAGATGAAGTCATTACTGTTGTATAACCTGCTATATAACATAGTTCTCAGCTGCTTTGAGGGTTATCAAATTTTAACTCCAGGCACTCATTTTTAACACCAGAACTTTGTCCCTGTAATCATGGTGGTCAATGGGAATGCTAGAATTTGTCAGTGTGAGGCTTACTGACTCAGGCAGAATAATTTGTTTGGTTCTTCTTGTGCTTTTCAGTGCCACTGTACTTCAAAAATAAATAAATAAATAGCTTAGTATGTAGTACAGTGATAGAGTTCTTGCTTAGACACGTACCAGACTGTGGGTTTGTTCCTCAGCCTTTAAAACAAAATGAATAAAAAGATTCAAAGATCAACTGTATTATTGGCTCTTGAGATGCATTATTGAGTTAAAAATTATAATGATTTTTTATATTCTCGTAATCAAGTGTGAATTATTCTTTTAAAATAGTAGTTCCATGTAGTCCCATCTGTTCTTTGTTGTTTTTTTTTTTTTGTCTTTTCTTTTTTATCAGTACCAGGGATCGAACTCACAACTGCCTGCTTGCAAGGCAGGTGCTTATGCCGCTGAGCTAAATCCCCAGTCCCTGTTCTTAATTTTTTTTAGAAGTAAATTAAAATACAGATTCAGCTAGAGAATGGAATATTTTATAGTGACACATATGTTTGTTTTACCTATAATAGTATATAAGAGGCATATGAAGAATGCATTAGGTAGTTCAGATTGGGGGGAGTATAGTAGTTGTATTTAATTGGCTTTATTTACAGCTCTTTTCTCTCTCTCTCTCTCTCTCTCTCTCTGTCTCTCTCTCTCTCTCTCTCTCTCTCTCGGAGATGACTATGTCTTCATTTCCTATTGTGAATGTGAATGTGCTGGGTTGTCCTAGTGCTATTTCTTTCTGCTAGACTTTAGAAAGAATCTAGCTTCCATTTTGTTTTAACGCTTATGTTGCCCTTTATGTAAGTTTTTGATTGATTGCCCCTGTGGTATTTTATCTTTGAGTTCTGTAAAATAGATCACAATCTCATGTGTAGAAATTAGACAGAACTTTAGAACAATGCGGGACATTTTAAACAGTGTACCTTCAGAGCCTGAAGATAAATTATATCCAAAATGTAAAATTTCATGCATAAAACAGAGTTTCAGTTTTCCACCGTGATATAATGTTGGCACTCAATTTTGAATTTCAGATTTTAGGATCAAGGATCCTTAATCTGTATGTTGTACTGATCAAGTAAATCTAGACTAACAACTGAAAGTTTACAGTACCAGGGACAAATCAATGAGAATATTATTTCAATACTATATTATATCAGTTTTCTTTTATAGTTGGGACAAAATACCCAACACCAAAATGAAGGGAGGAAAGGTTTATTTATTTCACAGTTCTTAGAGATTTCAATCCATAAGCCATCGGGTCCTGAGTTTGATTGCTGTTACCAAGGGGTTGGGGATATAGCTCATTGCAGATGTCCTGAGTTCAAGCTCCAGTACCTAAAAACAACAACAAAATAAAAGTAGGATTAATAGGCACAGTGATCCAGGCCCATAATCTCATATACTTAGGAAGCTGGAGCAGGAGAATAGAAAATTCAAGGCCAGTGTGTACAATTTAGCAAGACTCTTTCCCCCCAAAAAAGAGGACTAGGGGTGCAGCGCAGTGGTAGAGGCATATCTAGATTACTGATTTACTGTCACCTCGTTGGTTTCTTTTTCTTTTTTTGGTGGCACTGAGATTAAACCAGTACTGCTTAAGCACTCTACTTCTGAGCCACATCCCCAGCCTTGATTTACTTTCTTAACTTGAAATCAGCTGGCTCCTCTTCTGCATGTAAAAATACATTATGTTGGAAAGTACACTTACTTAAGTAAAAGTAATTTTAACTTTCAGTTTTAACCTCAGGTTTGTTTGTTTGTTTGAGGCAGGGTTTGTTATGCAGTTCAGGCTGGCCTCAAACTTCAACAGTCCTCTTGCTTCAGCTTCTCTAGTGCTGGGATTACCACATGCATCACCATGCCTGGCTTCAGGTTTACTTATTAATACTATTTTATGAAGGAGTAGTTTCTTTGAAGTTGTGCAGTTTCCAGGACTTGCCATCTTTTAATTCTGAAGGTCATACCACAATGAAATGTACTTTTGGAAAAAGAGTTTTTCTGTTGTATTAAAGTTATCTTGGGGACTGGAGTTTAGTTTTGCAGCATAAGTACTTGCCTTGCAAGTGTGCTGTTGCTGTCATGAGTTCAATCCCTGGTACCAGAAAAAAAAAAAAAGAAAGAAAGAAAGAGAAAGGAAGGAAGGAAGGAAGAGTTATTTTGGATTAGTTGATGATTAAAATAGAATCAGTAGAATCGGAAAATCTTGAATTTAAGGGTGTATTTATAGTTAGTATGATTAATAAATTTAATCAGACCTAAACCTTGATCATTATTCTCGCAGGTAACTATTTTAACTTGAGTATCAGGTCAGTAATGCCAAGACTGACAGTAAAATCATTCTTTCTGATGGTAAAATACAGATATTTATAAGTATGTATATTACTTGTAAATAATATTTAAAAACTAAGATATATCCCAGGATATTATTGAAAGGGTAAACCTTGGTTGATGGAATTATAATTGGTTTAATTTTCCCTTTTTGGGTGAACCTGTGAAATATATACTTATTACAAAGTCATGGCCAGTGCAAAAAAAAAAGAAATAATATACTTATTCAGCATGTTAATTGAACCAAAAAGTACAAGTTTATCACTAATTATTTTGGCTAACACTTAAAATCTTTTAGAGTACCTTTTCAATCGTTAGAACCTTAGACATATGTGAACAAAAGTGATAACAATTTTTGAAAGTTGATATGGCAGAAAAATCATATTTCTTTTTCTTGTTTGTGGTGTTGAAGATCAAACTCAGAGCCTCTTATATGCTAGGCAAGCATTCTTCCACAGAGTTTTACACTCCCCAACCCTAAAAATTTCAGTTTTATTTATTTATTTTTCTTTCTTTCTTTCTTTTCTTTTTTTTGTAGTACCAGAGATTGAACCCAGGCCTTCACATTTGCTTGGCAAGTGTTCTAGTGCTTAACTATAGTACATTCCTAGCCCTTTCTTATTTGGAGACAAGATCTTACTTAATTGACTTTGAATATGGGGTTCCTCTGCCTCAGCTTCCTAAGTCGCTGGAATTGTAGACGTACCACCATATCCAACCCAAACTTTATTTCTAAAAGTTGTACACATAAATCAGGTGTGGTGATATATACCCATAATCCTAGCACTTGAGAGGTGAGGTATGAGGGTTGCTGGGAGTTCGAGGCTAGCCTGACACTGTCTTGAAAAAACAAAAAATTATACAAATACGTATAAAGTAGAATGATAAAATTGTTAATTACAGTGAAAATTGACTTTGTTTTGCTTATTTGCTTTGATTGCTTTGGTAGGTGCGAACCATGGCTCGAGACTTGTATGATGACCACTTTAAAGCTGTTGAAAGTATGCCACGTGGAGTAGTGGTGACACTCAGAAACATTGCAACTCAGTTGGAGTCATCTTGGGAACTTCATACAAATAGACAGGTAAAATCAACTTCTTGACTGTATGACATACAGTGAAATTTAGTTTAGTTCTTCTCTGTCCTTTGTGTTCTGGAAAGTAACTGTCACTGAATTATGCCCCACAAGTCAAATCTGGCCATCTATCCGGTTTTATGACAAGAATTTTTATATTTTTAAATGATTAGAAAAATTAAAGAAGAAAAATATTTCATGGCAGTTGAAGGTTATATAAAAATCAAGTTTTACTGTCCATAAATAACTTTGATTGCACATAACTATGTTCATTCATTTACATAGTAGCTCTGTGTATAAAGTAGCTTTGGTGTATAAAGAGCAGGGTTGAATAGTTGTGACAAAACTATATGGCCTGCATAAAGTATTTTACAAGGGTCCTTTATAAAAAGTTTCCTAACCTCTGGAAGAGAGAGCTTGAATTTATAATCTTAGTATCTCATTTATATCATGAAATTTGATGGTGATAATGATAGTTCGTGGTGGTTATTTGTGGCGGGTATGTGTGTGTGTCGCTGGGATAAAACCCAGGGCTCTCGTGTCAAGCAAACACTGCTACTGAGTTACATTTTCAGCCCTGATAAATTGTAAGGGCAGTAGTTTTTTTTTTTTTTCATTGTTTTCACTGATTTTTTTTCTTTTAGTGTATTGAAGGCGAGAATACTTGGAGAGATTTAATGAAGACAGCCTTAGAAAACCTAATCGTTCTTTTGAAGGATGAAAACACAATTTCCCCATATGAAATGTGCAGTAGTGGTTTAGTACAAGCACTTCTTACTGTTTTAAATAATGTAAGTTTATTAAATACTAGGGAATAATAGTGCAACATAATACGGTTTTTCTAAGTTTAAAAAAACTGAGTAAATTTAACATTCATTGCTCTAGTTTTCTCATATAAGTTATATAAAATATGGTAAATTTTAAATTCCTAAACTATATGCATAAAATACGTAATGATTAAGGATTTTATGTAAATATTTGGCAAGATTTAGTAATAATATAATTCTTTACCTTGACTCTTACCGTGGTACATTTTTTCCCTTAATTTTAATAGAAGTTTGTATTTTAATTCTTTTAAATATTTTATATTAAAATATAATTAATTTTAATATTTCTTTGTGATGATACACTTCAAAAATTTTTTAGTTTAACTTCAGTGAGCCCCATATTTGCTTCATAAAATTGCCATTTTTATTTGTTCCCACTAAAATTATAGTAATACATGACATTACTTAGTAATATGTATGAAATTATGTTTTTTTTTTCCCTTTGGTGCTGGGGATTGAACTCACAACCTCACGTTTGCCAGCCAGGCACTTACGCTGCTGAGCTAAACCCCCAGCCCTGAAATCGTGATATTGATATACCAGATTTTTTCTAATGCTCCTTAAAGTATATAATATTGTAAAAATAGAATGTGTTCATTTATATATATATATATACTGAAATTGCTTTGTGTACATATTTTGGGAAACATTGATTTAGCCAGCACTATTACTGACTACTTAATTATATCAAGAAGGAGAAATATCTGTATGTAAGGCAAAGACCTACTAGCTATACAGTAAAAAAGAATTTTTATCTAAAGATTAGATGATTAATGTTTTACTCAAATGGATAACTTTTGATAAGATATTAATATTATATTGATAATTTAAAATAATGTCTCATTAGTTTTTGATAAATTTTTGTTCTTTGTACTATTTTCCTTTAGAGCATGGATTTGGATTTGAAGCAAGATTGTAGTCAACTGGTAGAAAGAATAAATGTTTTCAAAACAGCCTTTAGTGAAAATGAAGATGATGAAAGGTAAAATCCAGAGGCTGGCAGTATATATACCTCAATGGTATAGATCAGTTTGGGCAAACCTATGGCATGTGTACTGCATCAAACTGTTTGTGTGATTGAAATCTCTAAAAGATTTGTCATTACTGGTATAGATAATGTACTTAGTATGTACAAGACCCTGGGATTGACCTCCAGCACCAAAACTAAAAAAAACCCTAAGTTGAAAAATGATGTTTATAATATTTAAATAGTTGGTGTACATTTTTAATACAGTGTCTTATCAGTACAAAAGACATTCTTAAAAAGGCAGCTTGTATATAAATATATAAGGAAAAATATTTTCTTAATAGAATAAAAGAAAATTTATTTAAATTACAAATCTTATAGGAATATAACTGATTACTTAAAGTACAGCACAAACCCGGTAGGGTGGCAGACTCCTGTAATCCCAGCACTGGAGAGGCTAAAGCAGGAGGATCATTGTGAGTTCAAGACCAGCCTGGGGCTGGGGATTTAGCTCAGCAATATAAGCGCCGGCCTGGCAAATGAGAGGTCATGAGTTTGATCCTTGGTACCAAAAAAAAAAAAAGAAAAAGAAAAAGGTCAGCCTGGGCTACAAAGTGAGCTCAAGACCAGCCTTAACTGCTGTATAGTGAGACCCTCTCAAAAAGAAAAAAAAAAAAAAAAAAGATTAAGATACAGGTGAAAATTCGAACACTGAGTAAATATTTGATGTTACTATTACATAGCATTCTTTTTTTATTTTGTAGAGATACTTAGAATATTTCTGGATGATATGATAGGCTGTCTTTTTCTTCAAGATATATGGAAAGGAGATAACTGGAGTATGGATAGAAATAGATTGGCTGCCAAATTTAAAGACCCAATCCAAAAATGGGCATCTGAAATGAATAGACACTTCTTAGATGAAGAAGTAGAGACAGCAAATAAATAATGTGGAAAAATGTTCATCATCACTAGTCATTCCAGCTAATTAATGCTAAGATTCCATCTTAGAAAGAATGGCTAACATCAAGAAATCAACAACAAATGTTGGCAGGATTGTGGGGGGGAAAGGAACCCCTCTCTATTCTTGGTGGGAGCATACACTGGTACAGCCACTACAGAAATCAGTGTGGAGTTTCTGGAAAAAACTAGCACTAGGGCCAAGGATATATCTCAGGGGCACTGTGCCTACCTGACAAGCACAGTGTCATGAGTTCAATTCCTGGTCCGTGTCTCCCCCACCCCGCCCCAGTAATTAGAACTACAGGTTCCATTTGATCCAGCTATTTCTGTTCTTGGTATCTTTCTGAAAGAATTAACTATTATACCACAGTGATACATGCACACCCATGTATATAGCAGCACAGTTTGTAATAGCTAATTCTTGGAAATAGCCAAAAAGCATATCAACTGATGAATGGATAAAGCTATGTAGTTTTCTTTTTTAACATGATGTGGTACTACTCTGCCATAAAGAATAAAAAACTTGAGACATTTCTGGCTAAGTGCATGTACCTTGAGACCCTAAGTGAACTAAATCATGCACACATGTTTAAATACCACATCGTTTCTGTGGTATGAGAAACCAAAAGTGTAAATAAGAACCAAAATGTAAAATAGATTGAGAAATGGAAAGAAATATGCAGATGAGGAGAACAAGGAATGAAATGAAAATGAATGAAAAAGAATAGAAGAAAAAATGGAAACAAAACTTGTAAATGAGGGGAACAAGATTTGAGGGGAGGTGAAGGGAAGAAGCAGCAGCAAGATCTATCAGATAACAGGTACAGATTCCTTATGCATGTTACCATATATTTCTACAGTGCACTAACAAAAGAAAAATAAATAGATTGGCTGTTAGTAGTAAATTGGGTCATGGATCAGTGAGGATGTATTTTATATACTATTTTGCTACATTTAAATTTTTTTTTTTTTTTGTCTTTTTCCTTTTTATCGGTACCAGGGATTGAAGTCACGACCACACACTTGAAAGGCCGGTGCTTATGCCGCTGAGCTAAACCCCCAGCCCAAATTTTTCTAAATTTTTACTAGTACAAGAAATATGTTATAGCGTCTTAGTTCTTTATATTTGCCCTCTCTCTCCATTTAGCTACTTTTGAATGTGATTGAAGCTAATAACTATTTTTATAGATTTCAATTAACGTTCTAATAAGTATGTAAATCTTTATGGATATTGAATTGTTACTGGGAAGAGGATTAAAAAGATATAATGAAGATTCATAAAAAAGGAGATTAAAATATTTATGTTCTTGGTCCAAATTTTCAAATTATTTTCCATAAATAGTATATCAATTTATGCTGTCTTACTGTGTGAGAAAGAATCTTATGTCTTTCCAAGAAGTATTTTCATTTTTATAACTTTAGTATTTTATATTCTTTTAGTGTAATAGAGTTAAGAAAATTACTTCTACATCTGCTTTCAATGCAATTGATAATTTTATTAGAAAAATGCAATATTCTTAAATGAAGAAAATTGAGTTTTGCGCCTGTTTCTATTTAGAAGTACTCTAATACTGAATCAAACTTCACTTCATACTTGTGAAAGCAGGGGACTAGATTAGATTGGTTGCAGTAGTTTCTGCATGAGCATTTGTGTAGAGAGTAAGCTCTTAGCATTTATTTTCTCTTCACAGTCGACCAGCAGTTGCATTAATTCGAAAATTAATAGCTGTACTAGAGTCGATCGAACGCCTACCTCTCCATTTGTATGATACACCTGGATCCACGTATAACCTCCAGGTAACCATGCAAAAGGTAGTAGTCAGCGTAGCTGAATGCGTCTAGGAACAGTGCTGGTTTTCTTAAGAACAAATTTGCTTAATCTTTAAGATTTTAGATTAAATACCATTTTATCAGTCCTTTTAATGAATCTTGTCTTGAATGTTGTATTAGCATTTGAATCTTTTTTTTAAATGAAATAACTGTAGAATAAATTATATTTATTCATTTAGGAATATTGTAAATAAGTTACATTTTATAGATCATAAATGAAAAAATACTTTATCAGTAGGAAGCACAAATAAAAGAGTTGGTCTAGAATTTTGAGTTGAGTTTTGTCTTAATTTGTGTGGGCCACTATAACAAAATACCTTAGAGTAAGTAATTTATAAACAGTAGTAATTGAATGGTCACTGTTCTGAAGGCTGGAGAGTCCCTGAGCACCAGCAGATTTGGTGTCTGGTGAAAGCCTCTTCTTAACTGTGTGTTCTCACTGCACAAATTCTTGAAGTCTCTACTTTCGTGACCTGATTACTTCCCAAAAGCCCTGCCTACTTTCCCAAAAATCCCACTGCACTGAATATTGCATTTTAATATATCAATTTGGGCCTGGTGAGGGTAAGAGACCATACAGACCATAGCAAGTTCCTTTTTTATGTGTGCTAAATATGCAAAAATATTTGAAGCATAGTTGCTTTCATGTCTGTCATTGATTAGAGCCATATCGTGCAAACTTTTGCTATTTATATTGATCACATGGTTTCATGGCCTGTTCCTTCTGTTGTCTCTCTTCTTTCTTTCTGTCTCTCTCATCCTGAATAGATGATCATTTTTTTACCGATTTTTTTTTGTTAGTATGCAGGCTCTAGATGTGAACAAATAAAATAATACTAATGCTAATACCCTTCCCAGATTTTTACCATATCTTCTGTGGGTTGGTTTAGTTTTTCGTTGCAGGTACTTTTTTTTTTTTTTTTTTGGTCTTTTTCCTTTTTATCAGTACCAGGGATCAAACTCACGACTGCCTGCTTGCAAGGCAGGCGCTTATGCCACTGAGCTAAACCTCCAGCCCCAACAGGTCCTTTTTTTAAAATGGTACGTTTAATTTCTCTAAAATACAACCTTTAAGAAGTGACTGGGGATTTATATTTTCCCAAGCATTAGACAGCGCAAAACAAACAATACTTGGCATGTCCCTGAAAACCTGGTAGGGTTGCCAGATGCTCTGGATTTCAGCACTAGTGAATTTTTCTGCAGAGTTCAAGTGTACTTGGTATACTCGAGATGTATAAATATTCAAAGTTGTAAAGTAATACTTTGTGTTTTGTTTAGACAGATTAATAGAAGCATATGACTGTGTATGGTCTATCCTTTTGTAGGCTTTAGTAATTGAAACTAGGAAAATAGGCTTAAAGACTGAAAATTCACCTGCTTATGTAGTCGTAAGAGCACCTACATCTTTTGTACACACTTTCTATTTTAGGAAATTGTGCAAGATCCTAAGACAGGGAGGCCAGCAATGTACTTGTTGATAATTTTGCAGTTTACAGTGCTACCAAAATGCACATATGAATATTTAATATTGTTTCTGTAGGAATCAGTTAAGATTTATACAGAAACAAAGCCAACAGAAATTGTTATTTCCATACTTACTGCTTACTAAAGTGTATTAGATTAAAAATTATCTTACATTTCAAAAAGTTTGTTAACCTTATATCACGTGTAAAGGAATAGCTGCTTAGCTATTTTTAGAAACTTACCTATAGGGCTGGGGATTTAGCTCAGCAGCATAAGCACCTGCCTGGCAAGTGTGAGGTCATGAGTTCGATCCCTGGTACTACCAAAAAAAAAAAAAAAGAAAGAAAGAAAAGAAAAGAAAAAAAAACTTACCTAGAAAATGAATTTTAATTTAGTGATTTAATATTTTTGTTAAAATGTTTTATAATTTTTAAAACTACAGTGGTACCTTGGTTTACAAATTTAATTTGTTTTATGATTTGAGGGAAGATGGCTGCAGTTGTGTTCATGTGGGGAAGATGGCTGTGGGCATATTTGTCACCTAATGCAGAGTTTGCTAACCGAATTGTTTGTAAACAGAAGCATCATAAACTGAGGTACTACTATATGTATTTGAAGTCACTTAGAAATCTTAGTTAACTTTTTTTCTTAATAGGTACTATCAATTATTCAGTGGTCCTTTTTATAAAAAACATAATAGAAAACAGATACTCATTTTCCCATTATGGTTATACCTTACAAATCTCAGTTGTTGTGATCGTTACTGTCGTTTTTATAATTCTAAGAAAAAAACAAGATATTTTCTAAAGAATTTTAATCATTTTTATATAGATACTTACAAGAAGATTACGATTTCGATTGGAACGTGCACCTGGGGAAACTGCCTTGATAGATCGGACTGGCAGAATGTTGAAGATGGAACCCTTAGCAACAGTGGAATCTCTGGAACAGTATCTCTTGAAAATGGTGAGCTTCTTTCTAACAAAGCATGGTGAAATAGCTATTCTCTGCTGCGGTTTAACTGTTTAGAAGTTTAGGGCGTGTGTATCCAGAATATGATAATATAGTTGTTGTAGTTATTTTATTTTATGTTTGAGACTGGGTCTCACTGTGAGGTGCAGGCTGGCCTTCAACTTGCTTATAAGTCTCAGGCAGGCCTTAAAATCACAGAGCTCCTCCTGCCTCAAGTGCTGGGATTGTAGCTGTGTGCCACCACACCTGGTTAAGAAAATAATCTTATATACTAATGTACTATATAAGCGCCTTCAGGCTGGGGATTTAGCTCAGTGTTTCAAGCACTTGCCTGGTAAGGTCAAGGCCGTGAGTTCAAGCCCCGATTTAAAAATTAAAAAAAAATTGAGTATACTGTATAAGTGCCTTCTATGTAATGATCTTTATTATAGTTTTTTATAATGTTGATATAGTACCCAAAACATTCATACCAGGCAAGTATGATGGTACAAACCAGGAGGCTGAGGCAGCAAAATCACTGCCAGTTACAGGTTAGCCTGGAGTACATAGCAAGATCCTGTCTCAAAAAGCTGGGAAAGAAGAAAATACCTTCATGTCATAAAATAATATCAAGCAGATATTTACACATGTGTACACTGCTTGCTGTTTGTCATACCAAGTGGGTTGCTTCCTGTATCCCTCAGGGAAAGATACTGAGATGCACAGCCAGTTACTATAATGCCAAAGTACAAATCTTCAGTAGAAAAGTATGGGATAGGTCCTCTGAACCCAGGCTTATGCCTTTAAATGAGCATTTGTTGTCACAGAACTATTGACTTTAAAGAGAGAGGAAAGAAGTGGTTACATTTGAAAATAGTAATATAAAAGTGAATATCTTTACTGTTTTGTTCTTGGTTTAGGTAGCAAAACAGTGGTATGATTTTGACCGATCTTCGTTTGTTTTTGTTCGAAAATTAAGAGAAGGCCAGAATTTTATATTTCGGCATCAGCATGATTTTGATGAAAATGGAATCATTTATTGGATTGGGACAAATGCAAAGTAAGTCATTCTGCTTAACCTGGTGTTAATAATAGTGTTAATTCTTTTCAACTGGAAAAGAATTCTAGGTGTATAATTATCTTGGTTACTTTTCTCTTGTTGCTGAGACAAAAAAACCTGACACCCAAAATGAAGGAAAGATTTATTTAGCTTATAGTTTTTGAACATTTCAGTTCATACTTCGCTGGCTCCAAGGCAGGGTGGAATGGTTGAGGGTCAGCTGTTCATGCTGACTGGCAGATACCAAAGACGAGCAAAAGGAAAAAGCACACCTCTTCCTTCCCTCATGCTGTATGCTGACTGTCTGCTTCTGGGCAGGTGCAGCACTCACACCACCAATCCCAGCTGTAGACAACTAACCAATCACAATCATTAGACTCAGCTGGATTTGAAAGCTCCTACCACCATCACATGAAGCTTTGGGGGACATCCAAACACAAACCATAATTATAATAAAATTATTAGCAATTCCTTGAATATCCTGCAGTTATTTTGTCTTATCTGTGGAAAGATTATTCAAATTCCTTTCTGTAAATGGGGGAAGTGTTTGACATGCTAATTGTGGAAATTTAAGTCAGTATAATTTTATATTTGTGACCAAATGCAATTATTTTAAAATTATTTCTATTTTTCTTTATTTTTTCATAGAACTGCATATGAATGGGTAAATCCTGCTGCTTATGGACTTGTAGTAGTGACATCCTCAGAAGGCAGAAATCTACCTTATGGTCGTTTGGAAGACATACTAAGTCGAGATAATTCAGCTTTAAATTGTCATAGCAATGATGATAAGAATGCCTGGTTTGCCATAGATCTGGGTCTCTGGGTAATACCGTCTGCATATACCCTTCGTCATGCTCGAGGTTATGGAAGGTCTGCACTAAGAAATTGGGTTTTCCAGGTATCCAAAGATGGACAGAACTGGACTTCTTTATATACCCATGTTGATGACTGCAGTCTCAATGAACCAGGGTTAGTTGAGGAGTCTTTGCAAATTGGAAAGCTCAGTAAAGAGCTTAGTTTATTTTTATAATTATATAACGTATAAAAGTCTCTTCTTTGTGAAACACCAAAATAAGATTTTCTTTATAAAAACAAGTCATTTGATCTCACGTTTAGGTTAAATATGAATAGAAAGCTAGAGTGTGTGGACATCTGTATGTGTGTGTATACAAGTGTGTGTGTGTGTGTGTGTGTGTGTGTGTGTATAGCATACAAAGAGAAACGGAATTAGCTTTTTATAAACTTTCCATATTATCACATAATACATACGAATGTTCAACAGATTAATGATGGCTGGTGCTAGCTACAGAACTGTGGCTACTTGGAATTTTATTTTTATGTGTCTCCCCCATTTTGTGTATTGGTCATATACAAACATCTATATATCTATAGTTTTTTTTGTTTTGTGTGTGCTCTTTTTTCTGTGCTGAGATTCAAACCTAGAGTCTCATACATGTTATGCAAGCCTTTTATCCACAAGTGATATCTCTACCCTAGATTGTGTATTATTTTATCATATTTATGAAAGAATCATTATTCTAAGTTTTAATACTATGACAAATTTCAAGGGGTAGAGTGTAGAGTTCAGTTGCTTTTTGTATTTTATACGTATTTTGAAGGAAGAGTCTTACTGTTAGGATTAATAGGTGATATTTTCAATTTTCTTAAACTGTAATGTGAAAAATTTTAATACATAAAACTGGCCGTGTATGGTCTTGCATGTCTGTAACCTCAGCACTGTGGAGACTGTGCCACTATTACTGGGCTATATTTCACTTTTACATTTCTTACTTTTGTTGTCCATTGATTTCTCTTTTTTTTATCAGTACCGGGGATCGAACTCACCACCACCTGCTTACAAGGCAGGTGCTTATGCCACTGAGCTAAATCCCCAGCCCCTTTGATTTCTTGATTCTTACAACAAAAAAGTTCTCAATTTTGTAAGAAATATTATCATCTTGAACATACTGTTCATCTGTTTTAAAACATGGTTTCCTCTAACATATCTACAGGTCAACTGCAACTTGGCCTCTTGATCCACCGAAGGATGAAAAACAAGGGTGGCGACATGTGAGAATTAAGCAGATGGGCAAGAATGCTAGTGGACAGACACACTACCTCTCACTTTCTGGATTTGAACTTTATGGCACTGTAAATGGAGTATGTGAAGATCAGCTAGGTAATGAGAGGAAGTTTTTCTAACTTTATGCCAATTATATTTATAAAAAGTGATTTGGTGTCTTTATCTTGAATTATTATCTTCCAGGGAAAGCAGCTAAGGAAGCAGAAGCTAATCTTAGAAGACAGAGACGTCTAGTTCGCTCTCAGGTTCTGAAGTACATGGTTCCTGGAGCTCGTGTTATCAGAGGCCTAGATTGGAAATGGCGAGACCAGGACGGCAGCCCACAGGGAGAAGGCACTGTCACGGGAGAACTACATAATGGTGCGTAGGTGCTTACCACTTGTGATGTGGAATCCAAGAATTTAAATCATGAAATGTCTTTTCTGTTGTTATCTTGGGATAATTTATAAATTGTGTAACATATCAGAACTATATAGAACAACTGATTAACAACTTTTTTTTTTGAGACAGAGTTTTGCTTGGTATGCAGGCAAGCCTTGAATTCACTATGTATCCCCGGCTGACTTCAAACATGTGGTGATCTTCCTGCCTCAGCCTCCCCGAGTGCTGTATTATAGGTGTACACTATCATACCTAGCTCTGGAAAGAATTAATTTAGAAATAAGGGAAATTTTAAGTTTTGACTAAAATGTTATTGCTGATATTTGTAAGTGATCATTGAGTTAGTATAAGTTGAATATATTGAAGACTTTTTTCTTTGTTTATTATTTTCAAGTTTCTTTTGAGCTTGATTTTAATATATCGAACTTTTTCTTGTTCATCTCAAAGAATCAGAAATAATTTTTTTACTGTATCAAAGTTATGTAGAGGACCTTTTAGTAGATTATAATTATTTCTGTGTTTCAGTCTATAAGCTTTTTTGGAGGAGTTTAATTTTTCATCTTTAGTAAGGCTTACTATGTAAATCAAAGTTATATTTATCTTTTGATGCTTACAGATTTTAAGGACGTTATTACCATTTAATAGGTTGCTATTAACTTCCAAAGCAACTGTACTCATTTTTTTATAACTGTGAGTTGATTTATCATGAAATAATTTGCCTAAACAATGGTGAGCTCATTCTACGTTAAAAAACAAACTATTCTCAACTTACACTGGGATGAGTTTTTCCATCTCAAAATTCAACCAAAATAAAATACAAAATTTAATGATGCTTTCATTTTTATATGTATGTGTAACTTTATAAGGTTTTATAAGACTAGAGGGTGGAGAAAGAGGAAAAGGTGGCATTGAACTATTACATGTATATGTACCAGTTCTATATCGTGAATGCAGTCATTATGTGCTGCGAACTTGCACAAATAAAAGTTTAAGAACTTGAAAAAAATCATAATAGAAGTGGTAGTGCTTAGAATAGCTAACATTTAATTTCATAATATATTCATGTTTTATATGATAAAGGCATTTATTTAAAGAAATCCTTTTTTGCCTTTAAGATTCTGTTCCTTGAATTTCCACAGTACCTGATGCATTACTGTAGCATCAAATTCTAATTACAAATTGTTGCAAATCACTATAATCAAAGCAGGTTTATATGCTGGGTGTGAGGGAGGGTGCACCCCTAAAATCCCAGGACTTGGGAGGCTGAGTCAAGAGGTTTGTCATGAGTTTGAGGCCAACCTTGGCTGTAGTTAGTTCAAGGTCAGCCTCAGTTGTCTCAAACAAAGCAGGTTAAAGATCTGGCAAAATTTATGACTACGAGTTCAGATGACAGTAGTATCAATTCAACTCAGAAATTTAAAATAATATTTTAATACTTAAATTCATAGTCTGTCTCGCCCTCATTGTTTTAGCCTTGAGGCAAGTAACTTCATGAGAGGAGGGTAGTTTGGGTCATGTTAATGCTTTTCATCTTTCTCGGGAAGGAGTCATTTGGGAGGGCAACTGCAAGAAAATATAATTCAAGAAAGCTTGTTTTTACTGATCATACAAAAGTAGAGATTGAGTTTTGGCTTACAACCTTTGTGTCAGAGAGCTTTCTTAGGTTTTTTTTTTTGTCTTTTTCCTTTTTATCGGTACCAGGGATTGAACTCACGACTGCCTGCTTGCAAGGCAAGCGCTTATGCCTCAGAGCTAAATCTCCAGCCCCCAAGCTTTCTTAGTTTTAAAAGTTGAACCAACCATTTTTTTAATGGTTAGTCTTTACTATTCTTTATATGTATGCTTTTGGCATAGGTTTTTTTTTTTTAAACACTTAATTGTATGTATGTACCCATTTTTAGTTACATCAGAGGTTTTAGATACCAGTATAAGCAATGTTCTCAACCTTAGTGATTGAAATTCTTAAATATTTTTCTACATTATATCATTTTCTTCCACATTATATAATCCAGTCTGTGTATTGATAGAATATGTTTATTCCATAAATATTTAATGTCTATTATGTAAAGCTACTTTGTTAAACTTCACATATTCAGTGATCAAGAAAAAGTATGAGCCCTTGTATTTTTAGTAAAACAAAGATAAAATGATACATTTTGTTAAGTGCTGTGAAGTTATCAGTATATTTTTAGACCACCTATTATAATGCAAAACTCATTTTTTATTTAGGATGGGGCTATGCTTTTGAACTTTTCCTTTGTTCATACTTCACTGTGTAGCAGGAGAGATAGTTACATGTTGGTTCTTCAGAGTTTATTTCAGCAAACAGAATAATTTGAAGCAAGTGATCTCATCTCAGCTACTTTTGGAGATTTGGGGCAGTCACTTTTCCTTTCAAAGAACTCATTTGCAAATAATCCCCACAGGTGATTCATATTACTTACACCCCTGTGAGCTTCATCATAAACATATGAACCTGGTGTATGGGTGGTTGGACGGCTGGGTATGTTGGTGGGTGTATATGCTGCAGCTCACACTGTGTGGGTGTGTGGGTAAAGTATGTTTAAACTTTATAAAAACTTGTTAAAAAACTTGTTATACTTTAAGAAAATGTTTTAATGAGGTATGTTTTTCTCTCCAATAGTTTATAACACTAAAGATTATAAAATTTCTAGTAATTTTCTTTGTAGTAGTTTATTTCTTTGCTATTAGAATTTTGGAATTTTGTTTTTTACTTTCTTTAAAAAGACTATCATTTTCCAAGTATGAGTACATATAGATTAAATATCACTATGGTCATTAGTTCTTTACATATTAATAGTTTTCGCATATTGATTCTAATAAAAGAGCTCAGCATGCTTTATAAATTTCATTTTGAAAATTTTCTGTTTATTCAGATTTATTGAACTTACTTATAAGAGAATCAAGTAACCACTGAACTTTGAGAACACAACCGAAATGCTAACTTAGTGTTTAATTTGAGCTAGTAACCTGATACATGAATATTTTATCTGTTATTTTAGAGGGGTTAGCTTAACCTTAGAAATTGATGGTATGGGGCTGGGAATTTAGCTCAGCAGCATAAGCACCTGCCTTACAAGCAGGTGGTCGTGAGTTCGATGCCTGGTACTGATAAAAAGGAAAAAGACAAAAAAAAAGAAAGGAAAGAGAGAAAAAGAAATTGATGGTATGCCAGCACTTTTTTTTCCTAGAAAATAATTTGACCACAGTCATGTTTAGTAATTTAAATTTTTTTTCATTTACTGGATGAAGTTACAGTATCATAACATTTGTATCAGTCTTTAAACATTTTTTAAAATTCTTCCATTTAAAATATAATACAATAGATATAAACGTGACCCTTACATTATTTTTAAATATCACTAATATTTGGCAATTCAGAAATAAGGGAAATAAAAAAAGGAAAAATTTCAAAGGTTTCCCGGAAATGTATGCAGCACATCTTTCTTTTTCTAAGTATCTTTGTCACGAGAGTTAATAGCTTCAGATAGCTAGTAATTGTATATCATCAAATAACATTTCAATTGATTAGCATCCAAAAATTTACATTCTAGTTAACAAACTTTAAATAACTGTAGAAATTCAGAGAAGTTCAACACTGATGGAAATGCTGATCCCATCTTGTGGAGCTACTGTCTGACACGCTCCTATCTGCTTTCTGCTGGGTCTCACAAACTCCTGTCCCTTTCCAGGCTGGATTGATGTCACCTGGGATGCTGGTGGCTCAAACTCTTACCGTATGGGCGCAGAAGGAAAATTTGACCTCAAGCTTGCACCAGGGTACGACCCTGATACAGTGGCATCACCCAAACCTGTTTCATCCACTGTTTCAGGCACAACGCAGTCATGGAGCAGCTTGGTGAAAAACAACTGTCCAGACAAGACATCTGCTGCTGCAGGCTCCTCAAGTAGAAAAGGAAGCAGCAGTTCTGTGTGTAGCGTGGCCAGTAGCAGCGACATCAGCTTGGGTTCGACCAAAACGGAACGGAGATCAGAAATTGTAATGGAACACAGTATAGTTTCAGGAGCTGATGTCCATGAACCAATTGTTGTTCTTTCATCTGCTGAAAACGTCCCTCAAACAGAAATAGGGTCATCTTCCAGTGCAAGCACCAGCACCTTAACAGCGGAGACGGGAAGTGAAAACGCTGAAAGGAAGCTAGGTCCTGATAGTTCTGTTCGTACTCCTGGCGAGTCTAGCGCAATATCTATGGGAATTGTTAGTGTTAGCTCTCCTGATGTTAGTTCAGTGTCTGAATTAACTAATAAAGAAGCAGCTTCACAACGACCCCTTAGCTCTTCAGCAAGTAACAGACTCTCAGTGAGTTCTTTGTTGGCTGCTGGGGCCCCTATGAGCTCTAGTGCAAGTGTACCTAACCTGTCCTCAAGAGAAACATCTAGCTTGGAGAGTTTTGTAAGGAGAGTGGCAAACATAGCACGGACTAATGCCACGAACAACATGAATCTAAGTCGAAGCAGCAGTGATAACAACACTAATACTTTGGGGAGAAATGTGATGAGCACAGCAAGTAAGTGAGCTTTTCCTTCTGGAACCGAATGCTTTTTCTACTCTGAGGGATGCACTGTTGCTCAGTGTGTTCTGCCTTGATCTTTAACTCGATTGTTAACCATGTTTAAGGACAATTACATCAAATTTAATGATTCAAAAATATAAAGTTAAGCTCTATAGAATCATAATATTTTAAAAATTGCGATCAGCTATGAAAGTTCTTGTTGTAAGAGGATAAAACAGTGACATACCTGCTTTTCTTTCTTTTATGATAAATGGTTAAGGAAAGTTGCATGAAGAAATACATAAATCTTAAATATTGAAACCAATGCTTCACCCTGGTTACAGCTTTTATTTAGCTTCTAAATTAAATTTAATTCTAATTTAAGCTACTAATGTGTCAACGTAGTTCCCTTAGAAAATGTATTGGGAATTATTTTCATTCAGTTAGGCTTAATATTTTGAAAATAATAGTGCTTTGAAAACAAGTATTTTTAGTTGGATTTCACTTGGGTTCCCAAAGTTGTTGCTTTTCAATCTTTCCATTATAGTACTTGGTGATCTCTCTTAAATATATAAATCTTAATTTTCCTAAGGTTCGTATTATCTTACTATTTACATTGATTTGCTTGACTTTTATCTTTAGCTTCCCCTCTTATGGGTGCTCAGAGTTTCCCTAATTTGACCACACCTGGTACCACATCAACAGTGACCATGTCAACATCCAGTGTTACTAGCAGCAGCAATGCAGCTACAGCCACAACTGTTTTATCCGTTGGTCAGTCTTTAAGTAACACTTTAACTACCAGCCTCACATCAACCTCCAGTGAGAGCGACACAGGACAGGAAGCAGAGTATTCCTTATATGGTAAGTTATAGTTTAAAATAAGTATATTTAAATATTGACAAGATGGTGTTTTATGATGTTTTTCTTCTGAGGTATTTTTAATTTATGGTTAAAAAATTTTTCTCTTCTCTCATAAATATGAAATCTTCCTTTGAGATGAAAAAAATTGATATGAGAGACTTAAAAATTATGAGCAAGGGTATGACAGAGCATTCTTATTTTGGTACTTAGGAGGCTGAGGCAGGAGGTTCACCTTGAGTTCAAGGCCAGCCTGAACTACACAGACCCTGTCCCCCCAAATAAATAATTATGATTATAAAAAAATCAAATACGTAGGAAATTTCAATGTCATCTTTTTTTTCCTTGTGTCACTAATGAAAGGAGTTTTTGGTGAGAAGAGGGGGTGAGACAGGATTTCAATATATAGTGCAGGCCAGCCTTGAACTTGCTTATGTAACCAGGCTTGCCTCAAACTCATGGTGAGTCTTGGTGCTAGGATTATAGGCATGTGCTAGCACTAATGAAGTTTTAATGAAGAACATAGTAACAAAGATATTTGAGGGCCAGGAATATAGCTCTCAGTGGCACAGCGCTTTCCTAGCACACCGTGAGATAATGAATTTGACCCCTGATACAAATAAAGAAAGAAAGAAAAGAAAGAAAGGATATTTGATACCTTTATGAAGTGAAGAGTCATAGATTAGTAAACTTTGTAAGCATACACTATTGTGGTCTTTTGGAAGTAATTCCCTTGTTAGGTAACACTTGAAATTTTCAAATTAATTAAATTTTGGGGCTGGGGATTTAGCTCAGTGGCTCAAGCACTTGCCTGGTAAGCGCAAGGTTGTGAGTTCAATCCCTAGTACCTAAAATAAATAAATTTTGCTTAGAAAGTTTTATAGTTCATAACCATAGCTTCCATATGTAAACAGAGTTATTATTTGATTCAGTTAAAATGTTTGTCTGGGGCTAGGGTTTTAGCTCAGCGGCATAGTGCCTGCCTTGCAAGTGTGTGGTCACTGCGAGTTCGATCCCCAGTACCAATAAAAAAGAAAAAGACCAAAAAAAGTTTGTCTTATTTGAAAAATAATTCTTTGCCTCTTTTGGTGTAGGCAAGTTCTGTCACCAAGCCGCATTCTAAGCCCAAAGTAATACTTTTTACAGGAAATACAAAAAATAATTAAATCTACAACAACTGCCTTAAAAATCTGATGCTGCGTACCATTTGATGTGTTTTTTTTTAAACAAAAAAGGTTATATCCTTTTAACCAGCCATTTTTACTTAGTAGATTTAAAAAATACTTTCATATTATTGGAATAGGTTTTGGCAACATTTGAAACAGCTGCCAAATATTTCACTGTCTGTATAGTTACTGTTGAATAAATTTTCTGTTTTGTATATGTAAGTTATATTTTTTAATTTCCTGTAAATATTATTATGAATGTGCATTGTAGAATTGTATCTTTATAATTTTCCTAAGGATAAATTCCTAAATTTCCTTTCAAAAGATTGTACCCTTCGTTCTAATTTCAGTACCCTTTTCCACACATCCCTGATCACATTGGCTATTCCTACTTGTTCATTTGTGGTTTTGTTGTTGTTGTTTTTGGTGGTTCCATGGACCAACCCAGTACCACCTTACACATCCTAGATGAGCAGACTTCTACTGAGTTGTATCCCCAGGCCTCTTTTCTTTTGATATGTTTTTCTTTTTTTGTCCTTTGTGACAGGGTTTCATTAGGCAGTTCATGCTGGCTTTGATTTCACTTTGTAGCCCACGCTGGTCTGGAACTCAAAGCTATCTTCCTGTCTCAGCCTTCCATGGGCTGGGGTTATAGGAATATTCCACCACACCTGGCCCCCTCTATTCTTTTTTTGAAAATTATTTTTGGTACTTTTATTTGGTTTTGAGACAGGGTCTCACTGTGCAATTCAGGCTGACCTAGAGCTCTCTATGTAGCCCAGACTGGTCTCGAACTCCCAGCGATTTTTGTGGCTCAGCCTCCCCACATCCAGCTTATTTTTGGTAATTTTTATTTATTTATTTATTTATTTAAATTTTTTTTTTTTTGTCTTTTTCGTTTTTATTGGTACCAGGGATCGAACTCACGACAGCCTGCTTGCAAGGCAGGCGCTTACGCCACTGAGCTAAATCCCCAGCCCCTATTTTTGGTAATTTTAAAGATAAGAAAGTTTATATGGAGATATATTTTAAGCACATTGTATGAATATCTCACTTAATCTTTTTTTTTTTCTTTTTCTGGGACTATGGCTTCTTCTGTTTCAGACCAAAGGTTTGATTTGATTTGATTTAGTTTTTTTGTTTGTTTGTTTTGGTCCCAGAGATCAAACTCATGATCTTGTGCTTGCCATGCAGGTACTTATACCACTGAGCTAAATCCCTGGCCCTGATTTGATATTTTCTGATGTTAGCATGTTTGTATTTCTGTTTCTACTGAGAAATAATACGTTTTGTCTATTAAGTGTATGTGCAAAATGATTATATCAAAATTTTTTAAATTCATTTTCTAATTAATATTGCTCATGAGAAACTTTTGCCCTTATACATGTTACTATTTAATTTGAAACTTTAGTTCCTAATCATGTAAAGTTCAAAAAGGCTATGGATAGTACTAGTGAGTAAAAGTACTAAAAAGTTAGGACTATTGTTTGACTTTTAAAAATTGTTAAGTGATGAAAATTTCTTATTTTACTAAAGGATTCTATAAGATTGTTAGTTTGAAGGATCTTTGTTACATCGGTGTATACAATGCAAACTTTTGCTTTGCTATATGTTGAGAGACATTTGACTTTATGATGTTAAATCCATGGCATATGGAACTTTTCTGCCCTTCATAAACTGATAAAATACAAGGAAACTGAGAAAAATTTACTTGGATAAATTGCAGCATATAACAGCATTTCAATACATGAAGTTAGAGTGTATGTTCCATAAAGAGATAAGTCATGCTGGCTGGGTATAGTCGCACACATGGATAATCTCAGCACTCTGGGAGGATGAGGCAGGAGGATTACAAGTTCAAACTTAGCCTGTGTAATTCAGTGATTTTGGCAAATTTTTTCTCAAAATAAAATTTTAAAAGCTGAAATGTAGCTCAGTACAAAGGCCTTGAGTTTACTACCTAGTAGTAGTAAAAAAAAAAAAAAAAGAGAGAAAGGTGAAACATGGTGGTGAAGTAGTATACCTGTAATGTAATCACTCAGAAGATTACAGTAGTAGGGATTACAAGTTCAAGACCAGCCTGGGTTACTTAATAGTACCCTATCTTTTATTGATTTGGTTTTTTGGTACTGGGACTGGGACTCGAACTCCTGTAGACACTTGTGCCGCTGAGCTATATCCCTAGCCCAGCAGTACCCTATCTTAAAAAAAAAAAAATAAACCTACAGTTCAAATTGGTTTATTTTGCATGCCACCTTCGTATGGTCACGAGAACCACTACATAAATTGAAAAATGGCCCTTCATATCTGTAAAGAGTATTTAAGTTTAAGATCCCATTGGTTGTAAACACTATTTTTTGTCACTAAAACTAAAAATGTTGCCAAGCTAGCTCCTACTTGCTACTAGTTGCAAAATACATTTCCAGTTTCAGAACATTTAAGTATTTAAAAAATGTGTGCTTTAAAAATTTATTAAATATAGCCCAGTAAATGGTACTAAATATTTAGTCTTGTAGTTATCAGATAAAAAGATACTTGATTTAAAGATCTGTAGATGCAAGTTTCTAAATAATCATAATCTTTGAGATGTTCTTTAGGTATATATTGTGTCACTTCCATTTGTTTAATACTGGTATTATGTTCGGAGGGTTGTTTTGTTTTGCAGTACTAAGAATTCAACCCAGGACCTTCACATTTAGCTATATCCCCAGTCCTTTCTCTTTTTTTAATTGGAGATAGGTCTTGCAGTCATTATGTTGTATAGGCTGGACTCCTACTTGTGATCTTCCTACCTTAGCATCTTAAAGTGACTGGATTACAGATGTATGTGCCACCATGCCTGGCTGTGTTAGCAGGGGTTTTTTGTTGTTATTGTTGTTGTTTTGTTTTTCTGATTTTTTGAGACAGGCTGACCTTAAACTCACTTTGTAGCCCAGGCTGCTCTTGAGCTCACAGCAATCCTCCTACCTTAGCCTCCCAAGTGCTGGGATTATAGGCATGTGCCACCACACCTGGCTTACCTTAGCAGTTTTTATTCCCCTTCAGGTCCAGTAGAATATTGTTTTAATCTCATTAGTCATCTTGCCGCCCCCCCACCCACCCACCCCCCAGTCCATATGAAGAATAGCTTGTTAGCCTTGTTAGTCTTAAGACCAGGTCTCACTGATTGACTTAAATTCTGTTTTCCTTTATAAGCTCTTTCATAGTTTAAACATATATATTGGTTTGTTTATTTGCTAGATGCTACTGTCCTCTGTAGGCTTCATAGAGACTCAGACCATTATCTATTTTGTTTATAGCTATATGTATCAGGTGTCTGACATAGTTCTTAACCCACAGTAAGTGCTCAGTATATGTCTGTGGGTAGAATGAGTCCAAAGTATTTTCTTTCCTGTGATATCCAGAGGGAAGCAAGAGAGTTGTTGGGGACTTTTTGTTGTTGTTGTTTTTGTTTCTTAACCCACCTACTTGACCCTTTATATTATGCTTTTGTAGATTCCAAGTATCATTTATGGACGATTCTCCTTTGCTGTTTCCTGCCATACTTGTGACTTATGCCCATGGTCAAATCATCCTAAATGTGTGATAGTGGAACACGGGTGGCATCATTATATATGGTCTTATACTTAAGTCTTCTGAATTTTACTTTTGTCTTGTACAGCCCAAAATGCAAAGTTACCTTGCTATGCTTTGTTAATCATGTTGACAATAAGGTTGTTGGTTTTGTTTTCTAGATTTTCTTGATAGCTGTCGTGCCAGTACTCTGTTAGCTGAGCTAGATGATGATGAGGATTTGCCTGAGCCTGATGAGGAAGATGATGAGAATGAAGATGACAATCAGGAGGACCAAGAATACGAGGAGGTTATGGTAGAGAGATAGTCCCCCATTTTCTTCCTTCAGATAGGACATTAATAATTGAAGAGAGGAAAAGCTAAGTCATAATTGAACTTCGAAGGAAGGATATGTGGCACCAGTACAAAAAATGTACCTAAGAAAGGCATTCTTAGTCTTTGCATTTATGAGATGCATGAAAAACACTACAGTTTACATGTTGATATTTTAAGTCTTAGAGGTGTGTAAAATTATAGACAACTACAGTAATTTTAAAGAATACTTTCTGTAATTCTTAACCAGGCATGGTGGTACATGCTTGTAATCCTAGCGCTCGGAAGTCTGTCTAGGATGTTTGCTACGAATTTGGGGCCAGTCTGGGCTACATTCAAGGCCAACCCACGCTACATAATAAGACCCTGTCTCAAAAAACAAAAATGACAGCTGGGCATAGTGGTGCGTGCCTGTAATCCTAGCACTCAGAAGGCTGAGGTAGAAGGATCACTGCAAGTTTCAAGCTACATAGGACTATGTAGTGAGTTCACGGCCAGCTTGAACTACAGAATGTAAGATCCTGTCTCCAAAAATTAAAAAATAAAAAAGACAACAGAATTTCATAGTTCTGCAGTAATAAGTATAAAAAGAATTTTTCAGTACTAATTTGTTTTATAAGCTGTATTTGTGTATTTTCTCATGAATTCCAACACAGGTAAATAAAGTAGAGGCTTTAAAAAAAATTTACCCGTATTATCAGAGTTAGTAGAAGAGTAGGGACCCAAACTTGAATGGTGTGATACAGAACTCTCAATATTTAACCACTATGATTGTGTTCTAATTGAAACTTGTGCCTTAAATATCCTTTATTATAACTTCTGTATATTTTACATTTCTCCATATAGCCAAAGTTGTTGGTACTAACCTGTAATCCCAAATATTAGGGAGTCTGAGGCTGAAAGATCCTAGCTTCTAGGTGACACTTAGTGAGACCCTGTCGCAAAATGTAAAAAGGGGACCTGGAGGTATAACTCAGTGCTTCCTGGGTGGAATCTTCCACTACTGCCGAACAAACCAAACAAAACCGAAAAGCTGTTTAATACTAAAATTTTGAAAAGCTAGGATTAATGAGGTAAAGAAATTTAAAACATGCATTAAGTGTATGTAGCTTAGAAACCACATTAGTATTTCTTACATAGTAGATTAGTATAAAATGTATGTATTAAAACATTCAATTTTAAACTTCTCTGAAGATGGTAGTGAAGAAAAGGCTTTTTATTGACATTTTTATTAATACAGATTGATAGTTTCAGAGCAAGGTGAAATGTTGGTAATATATATGAATAAAGTAATTAGACATGTATCTCTTGGCATTGTTTTTTTTACTTCAGATTTTGAGACGTCCATCCCTGCAACGTCGAGCTGGCTCCCGCTCTGATGTAACACACCATGCCGTCACCTCACAGCTACCACAAGTTCCTGCTGGAGCAGGGAGCCGACCTATTGGGGAGCAGGTAATACTGTAATGTTTATCGGCCCTACTGCATACTTTTACTTTTACAGGCAAGCACCAATCAAAATGCCTAAATACTTACAATACATGGTGCACACAGGTAGGGAAGAGGGAAAGGGAAGGGAGGTAATAGCATCATAAAAATAAACTTCCTCTATTCCTTGGGTTCCATATTCCAACTAGGATACTTGATTGCTCTGGCATAATGCAAGTGCCATTTACTTACTTGAAACCCCTTCATTTTGGCCCTTGGGTAACAGTGAACATATAGTAAGTATTCATCATTGTCGCAGTAGTAGTAGTAGTAGTGCTGGTAGTAGAATATGTAGCAGTAGCAGTCTTACAGCACTGCTAATAAGTGATAGGCATGGTTCTCAATATTTTATACGTATTGTGTTATTTAATTTTTTCAAGAACTCTGAATGTTACTATTAGCACTAGTTTTCAGATAAGTGATTGCTAAAAGTCACACTAATGTGGGTCCTTGATGCAAACCCAGATGTTCTCATTCCAGAGCTATCAGTGGTGATTTAGTGTGTTATAAAACTTCATTTTGGGGCTGGGGATTTAGCTCAGCGGCATAAGCACCTGCCTTGCAAGTAGGCGGTTGTGAGTTCAATCCCCGGTACCAATAAAAAGAAAAAACAAAAAAAAGTATAAAAATTTTTAAAAAAGTTCATTTTAGGTAGATGTACAAATTAAGATTATGTGTGTTTCTTAAGTATTATGTCACTTAACAATTATCAGTACTTTTATCTGTCTACCGTATCATAATTTAAAGTAATTTTCAGGCATTCTATTTTGTATGTAAATAATTCAGTATGAAGTGAAATTTATAAGTAAAAAAACATAAAAAGCTGTGGTGATGCATGCACGTAATCACTCAGGAGGCTACGGCAGGAGAATCTCTGTGAGTTCGAGGTCAACTTGAGCTACCTAACAAGACCTTGTCTTCAAAAACAAAACAAAACTTAATTTAAAATAATAAGTTCATAGGAAGTTTGTTTTTTTTTTTTTTAATCTTTTTCATTTTTTATCGGTACCAGGGATCGAACTCATGACTGCCTGCTTGCAAGGCAGGCGCTTATGCCGCTGAGCTAAATCCCCAGCCCCATAGAAAGTTTTAAACATATCACTGAAAGGTCTTACATGTCCTTTATCCAATTTTTCCAGGTGGCCAATTTCTTTTTTTAAACGAGGCTTTTTTTGTTTTTTTTAAACTGCTTTCTTTTTTGGTACTGGGAATCAAACTCAGGGCCTCACGCTTGCCAGGCCTGCGCTGCACTGCTGAGCTACATCCCTAGCCCTTAAGTGGCTAATTTCATATTTCATTTTAGTATCAAAGATATGAATTGACATTGGTATAATATGTGTGTATGGCTCTTTCTCACATTATTACATTTGTAGATTTGTATAGTTACCACTGAATACAACTTGCTTTTGATAAACTGAAACCATTAAATAATATATGTATACCTATAATGTTTATGTTAGCTTATTCTGTACTGAGGTAATGTGGCAAAATAAGGAAATTGAGAAATATAAAGAACTTTGCACATCATCTTTGGGGTGATAATAGTTTTCTTCTCCTAATGTATAAGTATATATGGAATTTTAACAGGAAGAAGAAGAATATGAAACTAAAGGAGGACGCCGGAGAACATGGGATGATGATTATGTGCTAAAGCGGCAGTTTTCTGCATTGGTTCCTGCTTTTGATCCTAGACCTGGTCGCACTAATGTCCAACAGACAACTGACCTAGAAATTCCGCCCCCAGGTATAGAATATTTGAGTTCTGTGATTTAATTTTGAAAGATATCACAAAAGATAAATACATGTAGTTTGAAAAGTAAGATGCTCCTTTTGCAAGCAGAGTATAAGTAAAAATTTCTTGAAAATCTCCCTTACTAGTTCTTATATATGTACTAGAGGAACAAATTACAAATTTTTTCTTTTTAGTTTTGTGATCCAGGAGGTTAAACCTAGTGCCTAATGCATGCTAACCTGCATTCAACTGCAGACTACATGTTAACTCACGCATCGTTTGAAACTTTTAAATTAGGTCTAGTGACTGATGCCTAAAATCTCAGCACTTTGGGAGTATGAGTAAAGAGTCAAGGTAATTTTGGGTCATCCTTAGTGAGATAGTGTGTCAAAATAAAATGTAAAAAGTGCAGGCTCGGTACAGAAGCATTCAGGCTCCAGTGTGCAAAAAGAAAAAGAAGAACCCTGTGTTCTACGTTTGCACTATCTTTAATGCATCATGTAAAAGAGTGGAATTTTTCCATCTATTTTCTTCTGGAGAAAAACTGCTAAGAAATTACTATCCACTTTGTATGATGGTTTAGTTAACAGCCTCTAGAGTCAATTGGCCTGAGTGACACCTTCATCACTTAAAACTTATAAGGTATCAGAGGTACCTTAATCACCTCCCTAAAGTTATCCAGCCTATACTCTGAGCATTTTGGGAGCTGAGGCAGGAGAAGTGCAAGTTTAAGACCAGCTTGAATAATTTTAGTGAGACTCTTATCTTAAAATTTAAAAAATAACAAAACAGGGTTGAGGCTATAACTTAATGCTTCCTGGGTTCAATCTCTAGTAGTGAAAAATTTTTTAAGGGCAGAGTAGATTTCCAACATCTGGAGCCTATAAATATGTATAGGTTTTCTCAGTATGACAAAGACATTGCAGATACAACAAAGTAAAACTTCTATGATGGGGACTTTATTGTGGAATATCAAGCGTCATCCAGTATAATCCTGAGACCTTATAAATGGAAGGCAGAGTAGTCAGGTGGCGATGTGACTAAGAATCATTTGGAGGCCATGAGCTAAGAAATATGGATAGCATCCAGAAGTAAGAAAAGGCAAGGGAAGAGTTTTGCCTAGAGCTGCAGAAGGAATGAGTTTTATAAATCCATTTCAGATGTTTGATCTCTAGAGCTATGAGATAAGACCACTAATTGGTGTTTTTTAAACCACCAAATTTATGGTAATATTTTACTGCATCAATAGGAAACTAACATATCAGATGAGTCCCCTAAACTGTCTTAATCCTAAATTTTCACATCTCTTAACAGTGAACGACAGTCTGTTTGACAGTATCGTCTGATTAAACAGATTAAAAAAATTTAAAGGGGTTGGCATTATTATGCCTGATGTGTGCCTCAGTAGATGTCAGATACTGTAACTAGTTCATAATTCTTACAAAGGAAGCTTCAAGATGTTAAGACTGGATTGTGCTTTTTAGTTGATAGATCCTGTGTTAAATATGAATATAGGTGTACTTTGTAATGTACTATTTCATGTGTGAAGATGGACTTAGGTTGAATCAGGATATTCTCTTCAAAAAGGAAAAGCTAGCTGGTGGTGTAATCTTAGCATTTGGGGCCAGGCTTCTTGGAGCATACCTGTAATTGTAGCACTTGGAAGACTAAGGCAGTAGGATTGCTGTGAGTCTAAGGCCAGCCTGGGGTGGTGAGTTGAGACCAGGTTGAACTACATAGGGAACATTGTATCGAAAAACAAAGTTAATCTCTGCACTTGAGAGACTGAGAAGAATTTCCACAAGTTAAGTGAGCTCAAAGACCAGCCTGAACTACATAAGGAGACCTTGTCTCAAAATAAACAGAAAAGCCCTTGCAGTGACACATTCCTGTAATCTTCGGTACTCAGGAAGCTGAGGCAGGAGGATCACAAGTTCTAGGTTAGCCTGCATAGTTTAGTGAGATCCTGTCTATGAAAAGGGCTGGCAATATTGCTCAATGATGAAGTGCTTGCCCAACACAGATGAAGCCCTATATTCAGTCTTTAATGCCTCCACAGTATGCTAAAATTGAGCCTGGTAACATGCTTATAGTCTGAGCATTCAGGAGACTGAAGCAGGATAGCAGTTTTGAGGCCAGCTTAGGCTATGTAGTGAGACCCTAACAAAAAAGAGGGAAGAAAGAAACGAAAGGAAGTAAAAGGAAAAAGGATTGTAGAGAATATAAATAGGTCTAGGCCTGTTGTAGAGGTTTTTGACAGTTTTTCACATTCTGATGAAGTACTTTTGCCACTAGTACTTACACTAAAGAATATTAGCTGTGAGCCGGGTGTGGTGGCTCATGCCTGTAATCCTAGCACTCGGGAGGCTGAGGCAGGAGGATCATTGAGAGTTCGAGACCAGCCTGGGCTACAAAGTGAGCTCAAGGCCAGCCTGAACTGCATAGCAAGACCCTGTCTCAAAAAGACAAAAAAAGAATATTAGCTGTATATTGATGACTACAAATATACAAATATGTTGTCAAAATATTGAAAATGTCTTTAATTGTGTCCAGTAACAGAGGTACAGTAGGATATTATTTGTGAAAAAATATTTCAGATGACTGTCATGATAAGAAACAAAGATTCAGGAGCTAATAAAAACAGAGTTAACCCTTAACACATTATCAGTCTATTTAGTTTTCTGATTAATAAAAGTGTTTTCTAAGTATTTTTTCGTAGTTATGTGTTTCCAAAACAGAGGAGCTGTATCATACATATATGTTCTGTTCTAGCACTTTCTCTTTTAAAAAGTTACATGTAATTCCATTTTTGAGGAAAAAGCAAACCAAAAATATTCAAACAAGGAGAGGCTTAAGAAGCTGACATCATTTAGCTAATGTGTGGCAAAACCTTTTGGATTTCATGTAGCCTTACTTCCTTAGCACAGTTTGCTTTTCTGGACTGGTTGTGTTAGCATGATTATTTTTTATATGCCTTCCTACTTTTCAGGAACACCTCATTCAGAGCTCTTAGAAGAAGTTGAATGCACTCCCTCACCTCGATTAGCCCTCACTTTGAAAGTAACAGGTCTTGGAACAACTCGTGAAGTTGAATTGCCACTCACCAATTTCAGATCAACCATCTTTTACTATGTACAAAAATTGCTTCAATTATCGTGTAATGGCAATGTGAAATCAGATAAACTTAGACGTATTTGGGAGCCAACATACACGTAAGAGATTCTAACTTTAATTTGTTTTTTTAAAAAACTTTTAAGCAGACATTGTCATAACATATAAGCCAAGAAGCATTGTGTTTGTTCGTATTTCAGTTTATACCTTTTTTTTTTCATGACCTTGCAGTTGCAGACAGGTGCTTGTGCTGCTGAGCTAAACCTCCTGCTCAGTGTTGTTCAGATTATTGGAGCAGATGAAAGCACTCCTTACTGATGTAGAATGGCTAAGTTTTAGAATTGGAATGACATTTAGAGATAGTAGTAATTGAGTGGGGAGATAGCTCAGTGGCATAGCACCTGCCTGGCAAGCTTGAGGTAATGAGTTTGATTCCCAGCACTAAAAAAAAAGAAAAAGAAAGAAATAGTATTTTTATTTATTTATTTATTTATTTATTTATTTATTTATTTATTTATTTTTTTTGAGGTGCCAGGGATCAAACTCAGGACCTTGCCTTTGCCAGGCAGGCGCTTACGCCATTGAGCTAAATCCCCGGCCCTGATAGTATTAATTGTTGAAAAGAATGCCATTTGAACTCTGATCAGGATTGTGTAAAAGTCCTGTTTTCTGTTTGCTTCTTTATTTGGAATATATGTGCTAAATTTATTCTCTTTGTTCATTAACAAATAATTATCAAATATTTATATTATCAAATATAAATGTTGGGCATATTTAACATTTTTGTGTCTCATCTGTAATCTGTAAAATGAGAGTAGTTGTGGGGAGTTGATAAATTAATATAAGTAAAGAGTTTTCAGTACTTTCAGGGATGTAGTAAGTGCTCAGTATTACTTAAAGCAGACTTAATGGTGCAAACCTGTAATCCTGGCACTATGGGAGACTGACTTAGAGGATTTGTTTTGTTTGGTTTTGTTTTGTTTTTGTACCAGGGACTGAACTCACGACCTTGTGCTTGCCAGGCAGGCGCTTTACACCACTGAGCTAAATCCCCGGCCCCTGACATAGGAATCTTAAATTTGAGCTCACCTGTGTAATTTAAAAACTTAGTAAGTTCCTGTCCCAGTACAAAATAAAAAGGAGCTGGACATGTAGCTCAGTGTGAAAGCTCTGTTTTCAATCTCCATACTACAAAAAAAAAAGTATAATAAAGTAATCACTCATGATAATAATGTAAAGAATAATTTATTTTTAATAATAATTTTTGAGGGGCTGGAGGTTTAGCTCAGCGGCATAAGTGCCTGCCTTGCAAGCAAGCAGTTGTGAGTTCGATCCCCAGTACCAATAAAAAGGAAAAAGACAAAAAATAATAATAATAATAATTCTTGTAACTTACATGTGTTTTCTTATGGTCTGTTAACATCATTGATAAACCTATATAATATCCAGTGGTAATGTAAGTCCTTTTGAAATAGAAGATAATAATCATTCTCCTTCCCTTCAGTTTTTTTATTTTTAATATCAGGAATCAAACTCATGCGTGCCAGGCAGGCACTGTGCTGCTAATTATATCCCTAGTCCCTTTATTAGATTTTATTAGATTTTAAAAATTTATTTCAATCCCTTATGTGAATGTAAGCACTCCTGATCTTTGTTATTCTTGTTCTTCTTTTCAGGTAGACACACAAAAAAACTATCTCGTTTTATTTTTATAACAATGAATGAATGTCATTTTGCTTTTACAACAATATACGAATGTCATAAAACTTGGTATATAATATAAAACATTTTTGGTATCTTTAAAAGTTCTAGATTTGATGAGTACTTTTTTTGTAAAAGTGCTAAATTTATAAATCATAATGGGAATATGGTTTCTGCTTTTTATTTAACAGATTACTTTTTCTTAAAAATTTTTCTTGAAGCTGGTGGCACACACTTGAAATCTTAGCTTTCCAGGAGGATCACAAGTTAGAACCTATCCTGGATATCTAATCCTGACTCAGAATAAAATAGAGAGTGCTGGGGGTATAACTGAGTGATAGAGTACTTGCCTAAGCATATACAAGGCCCCTGAGTTCCATCACAATACTTGAAAAAAAAGCTTTAGAGGTCAGTGTTTAATGCAGCATGTTTCTAGTGAATGATACCATTCATATATTTTTTAAAGAGTTAGAGCCTTAATAGAAGTGACTACAAATCATTTGATTTATGAATTAACTCTAATAATGTCTTTATGTTTAGAATCATATACAGAGAAATGAAAGATTCTGACAAAGAAAAAGAAAATGGGAAAACGGTAAGTTATTTTTAGACATGGTTCTTATTCTTTTTTTTTTTTTTTTTTTGTCTTTTCCCTTTTTACTGGTACCAGGGATCGAACTCACGACTGCCTGCTTGCAAGGCAGGTGCTTATGCCGCTGAGCTAAATCCCCAGCCCCATGGTTCTTATTCTTAACTCCTAGTAAAAAAGAAAGGAAAAGCTAACACTGCTGCATTTGAACTCTGAGGGGAAAAATGACTAACTGGAATTCTTTAGGTTATATGCATGATCTTAAAGCTCTGTCATGTAATAATGCATGTGAAATATTACAGACTTTATATGTGGGAAAGGCCAACATTTGGTTTTTCCTGTTATAGGGCTGCTGGTCTATAGAGCATGTGGAACAGTACCTTGGCACTGATGAATTACCAAAGAATGACTTGATAACCTATCTGCAGAAGAATGCAGACGCCGCTTTCCTGCGCCACTGGAAATTAACTGGCACTAATAAAAGTATTAGAAAAAACAGAAATTGTTCTCAGCTCATAGCTGCGTATAAGGTATATATTGATATCAAAAAACTTTCGAATGGGAATGGCTTTGTGCTTTGTTTTGTAGCTTTAAAAGCTTCTTTAGAGGCTATAGTTGTAGCTCAACAATAGAGCGCTTGCTTAAGATGCGCGAGGTTTTGTGTTTGTTTTCCAGCACCACACATACATGCATCAGCTTAAAAAGCAGAGAGGTATATTAAAACATTTATAAAAAATGAACTTGTGTAAATTGCAAAAATTTCAAATATGGTTTGTAGTATTGGATCTCAGTATAGACTTCTTTAACTGGAGATTTTAATGGTTTTATTTGGCATTTTTAATGGTTTATGTAACACATTGATGTTTGTGTGCATCTTTTGTGATACTGTGTTTATATTTCAAAAGGAGGCAATTGTATGAAAAATTGCAACCTTTTCAAAGTAATACCAACAGAATGACATAAGGCATTCTTAAAAATTTAGTTAACATCGAACTTCACTTATTATGTCTTCAGGATTTTTGTGAGCATGGAACAAAGTCTGGATTAAATCAGGGGGCCATTTCTACTCTTCAGAATAGTGATATTCTTAATCTGACAAAAGAACAACCTCAGGCCAAAGCAGGCAATGGACAGAGCTCTTGTGGAGTAGAAGATGTTCTTCAGCTTCTGCGTATTCTGTATATAGTTGCAAGTGATCCTTACTCAAGAATAAGCCAAGAAGGTCTGTAACAAGCCTTATTTCATTTCTATAGTATTTTAAAAGCAGTTTATTTTATTAATTTTGTTCATTAATTTTATAGATGGTGATGAGCAGCCTCAGTTTACTTTCCCCCCAGATGAATTTACTAGCAAAAAAATCACAACAAAAATTTTGCAGCAGATTGAGGTAATAAAATCACTTCAGTGAACTTTTTATTAGAAAACTGTTAGACTTCTCACAGTAGTCTCTTTCCTTTTCATTCCTAATACATCCTTTCCCTTATATTCAGTAATTTGGGCCATGTGATCTTTGTGATTATTAAATTACAAGAGCTGAAATTGACTTTTAGCACTAAAGCATTATTATTTGTTAATTTACAGGAACCATTGGCATTGGCTAGTGGGGCTCTGCCAGACTGGTGTGAACAGCTAACCAGCAAGTGTCCTTTTCTGATACCATTTGAAACTAGACAGCTTTATTTCACATGTACAGCATTTGGTGCCTCACGGTAGGGAGTGCATCTTTTTATTTTAGAATAAGTATTATCTTTTGTATTACATAAATTTGAAACATATGAATACACTGTTTTCTTTTTGTTTGTGGTATTATAGATCGAATCTGGGGCCTTGTGCATGCCAGGCATGTGCCCTACCGTTGATCTACATCCCCAGACATTCTTTATTTTGCGACAGGGTCTTGCTGACTTGTCCAGGATGGCCCCTGGCAAACATAGTGTTAAGCCTGATGGCAACATCAGGCATGGTGGTACAACCTATACTTCCAGCACTGGGGATGCTGGAACAGGAGGACCATTACAAGTTGAAGATGAGCCTGAGCTATATAGCAAGAGCCTCCAAAAAAACCACACACTGAAAAAAGAAAAGGATTGATGACAGGAATAAGTTTTATTTCTTTATTTTTTGTCTTTTTGAGACAGGGTTTCATTGAACAGTTTAGGCTGACCTCAAACTCTCAGCAATTGTCTTGTCTCAGCCTTCCAGGTACTGGGATTATAGGTGTGTACCTCTATACCTGGCAAATTTTATATTCTTGTAAAAAGTTGTCATCATTTGAAATTTTCCATATATAGTTATATATATGCTTTATGAGAGTTGTCTGGGTTAAGTCAGAGTCTTCCATCAGGGCTGGGGATTTAGCTCAGCGGCGTAAGCGCCTGCCTTGCAAGCAGGCAGTCGTGAGTTCAATCCCTGGTACCGATAAAAAGGAAAAAGACAAAAAAAGAAAAAAAAAGATTCTTCCATCACCTAACATTTAGTAATATACACGAAAAATGGTTACAATTCTTAGAAATATCAAATAAAGTGCTTCTAGGTAGCTCTAATATTTTTAAATATATCTTCTATCATATTTTACCATACAAAATACACTAATAGTATACTACTTAATATACTGCATATTTTACTTAATTTTTTTCTTTGTCTTCCTTTACTAGATTAGAGTTTCATGAGGGGATGAATTTATGGTGGTTTTGCTCACTGATCTAGCTGAGGAGCCTAGAACACCTGTAATTGCTATTTTGGTGAATTGAATATTCTGTCAAAATAGATCTAAAATCCTTATTTATTGATTGATTTATTTGTGCCAAGGATCAAACTCCCGACCTCACATTTGCCAAGCAGGCACTTACAACCACAGAGCTAAACCCCCAGCCCAGCTAAACCCCTGACCCCTAAAATCCTAATTTACAATATAGCTGTTTTCTTTCCTAATAAGTTATATTTTCCTAACATTTAATACCATTTATAAAGTATTTGTATCAATAGGCCTGTTGTGACAAATGGCATTGCTTGGGTTTTATAAATGAGGAAATTGATTCTCAAAGTATATAATTGATTTGCTTTAGATTACAAAAAAGAAACAGTAGCACAGTTGAAAGAATGGGACTTTCATCTTCTTATTCTGAGTTAGAAATTCCATCTTTCACCCTGGATGAATTAGTTTTGTGTTGTTTAACCATTCTGATGTTGGTTTTCAGTTTGTATCATAGTAATAGTGGTACCCATATGTTAGGTTCTCTGATAGGAACTGTTTGTATTTTGCATCTTCTGAGGCTGGACCACAGACTTTATTTTATTTTATCACTAACATAAAAAGGGAAAAGGTAGACCTAGTACTTTCTCAGTTTAACAGAGATTATAATTGAAAGAATTTGATACATTTACTTAGAAAGGAAGCAGTGTTTATTCAGTTAAAAAATAGTATTTCCCTGGCGGTGGTGATGATATATGTAATCCCAGTATTCAGGAGTCTGAAGCAGGAACATTGCAAGTTGGAAACCAGCCTGAGCTACATACCAAATTTAAGCCAGCATGGGATATTACGTAGTAAAACAGTCTCAAAAAAAGGTAGGGCTAAGAATATAGCTCTAGGTGAAGGCCCTGGGTTCAATCCCCAATACTACAAAAGAAAAGAGAAAGTTTAAAGTCTTCCAGATAAACACTATCTTTTATAGTTTCTAGTCTTTGTATTCTGTTGCTGGTTTACTAGAATATGCAGCTGTGGTAACTACATAGGTATTGTTCTATTTCAGAGCAATAGTGTGGTTGCAAAACCGACGTGAAGCCACTGTAGAGCGAACAAGGACCACAAGCAGTGTAAGGCGAGATGATCCAGGAGAGTTTAGAGTTGGTCGTCTCAAGCATGAAAGAGTAAAAGTTCCACGAGGTGAATCACTAATGGAATGGGCTGAGAATGTCATGCAAATACATGCAGATCGGAAATCAGTTCTTGAGGTAACTCATAAAAAAAAATACTGTTTTTGGAAGAAGGAATGATACTTGGTGAACCAGCCAATATTTTGTTTAAAAACTCAGGTAAACTTGAAAAGGGGTTTTTGTGAGGAGACTGTCTTTTTCTTACAGAGCATCTCATAAAGAGAATGGTGGTTCATCTCTTCAGGAGTCAGGATCGTGTGAACTCATCTTTTACAGGGGGAAATGGGGGTCTGCATTACAGGAGGTTAAATCTAGGCCTCGTACTGCATATATATATATTTCTTTATTGGTACTGGGAATCAAACTCAGGACCTCAGGCTTGCCAGTCAGATGCTATGCCGCTAAACTATCCTTGGCTCTCCCTTCTTATTTTTTATTTCAAGACAGTCTCTGGAGGGGCTGGGGATTTAGCTCAGTGGCATAAGCACCTGTCTTGCAAGCAGGCAGTCATGAGTTCGATCCCTGGTACCAATAAAAAAGAAAAAAGACAAAAATAAATAAATAAATAAGTTAAGATGCAATAAATAAATAAAGTTGAATGCAATAAAGGATGGTAAAGCATTAAAAAAAAGAAAAGAAAAGATAGTCTCTGGATATATTGCATAGACTGGCCTTGAATTCACAATCCTGTTGCTTCCCCCTCCCAGATAGCTGGGATTATAGACGTGCACCATGGCAGACTTAGAATTTGTATGTTTAATGAACAGTGAAGAATATCTGCACTTGTGATCTCTCAAAGTCTGAAGGCCACTATCCACTTCTTGATGAAGTTAAACTGAATAATAATACAAAGGATTCTTTTTGGCTTTTGAGACAGGGTCTCACTATGTAGCCGAAACTGACCTCAAACTTGTGGTGATCTTCCTGGCTCAACCTCATCTCCTGTGCTAGAATTATAGGTGTGTGCCACCACACTCATCCAGGATTCTTTTTTAATAGTGTAAATTTTGTTCTGTTAAGCTGTTCTATGAGATAATCTGCATTTTTGGAGTGCATTGTTTTATAAGTGTTGTTTCAGCTACAGTGTATTTGGTATTATATTATTAGTCAGTTTTGAGAGATGTTACAGCAAATGATAGTATGGAATTCCATATATTTACTGTAGAGATACTGTTGTAGATATTAATGATTCTGTCTCACAAACACAATACTCCTTATTGGAGGAACTGCAGAAACAGCTCTCCTATCACAGATGTGAACCAGTTGGTTTGATCTTTTGTATCCTAAAACTGATTGTGAAGATGTCTAGAAGTCTAGACAATGTACAAACTTTTATTGCTTTCACTTTATATACAGACTTGCTTTGCCTTTATCTTATTTCTCTTATCTTTATATTCTTCCAGCCTAGGTAAACCTCAGTTTTTTCTTTTACTACGTGCTGTATGTTTTTATAAGAAATTTCAGGTAATTTGGAAGAGGCAGATGCAGTCAAAAACATTGAAAATGATTGTCTAAAGTTACAAATAAGTGGAAAAATTTAGGTGTTAGTATCACTGAGACACACCTAACAATCTGTATACTGTTATTTCCTAAAGCTAATGATTTAACCTCTTATCTGAAATTTTTCTTTGGTGTTAAAAAAAAGCAGATACAAAGCCAGTCATAGTGGTGCATGTCTATAATCTCAGCTCTTGGGAGGCTGAGGTAGGATCGCCATGAATTCGAGGGCAGCCTGAACTGCAAAGCAATACTTTGTCTCAAAAAAATAAAACAAGCAGATACAGTGGTACCTTGATCTTGGTTCATGAACACTTTTGTTTGCAAACAGAAGCAGTTGGCACTTGGGAAGCTGAGGCAAGAGAATCATTTGTAAGTTCAAGTCCAGCCTAGGGCTACAAAGTGAGCCCAAGGCCAGACTGAACTGCATAGCAAGACCCTGTCTCAGAAAGACCCCGCCCCCCCAAAAAAAACACCACACACAGAAAAATATTTGGCAAAATTTCATTTTTGTTTGCAGACTGTGCATCAAGTGACAAACACAACTGGCCATCATTCCCAAAATCACAGACCACATTAAGTCAGTAACCTGAGGTACCGCTGTAATTATTCTGTAGAATGATGCAAGAAGTACCTATGTGTGAAATGTGTTCAATACAGTGCTTAAGTGTGTAATTACAACAGATGGCACTCTTCTCTTTCTAGAAAAGCTAGAATAAAATTCCTGTGTTGCTTTTAATATACTTCACCTGTGTTGTTTTAAAAAAAAGCTGGATCAGATATGGTATGTCTTAGCATATTTTAAATGTATTAAAAAATAATTTAGTTTACTTTTCTCCATCATTTATTTGTTCATATTTTAGGTTGAATTTTTAGGAGAAGAAGGTACTGGTTTGGGACCCACATTAGAGTTTTATGCTCTGGTGGCAGCAGAATTCCAGAGGACTGACTTGGGAGCATGGCTTTGTGATGATAACTTCCCAGATGATGAATCTCGTCATGTAAGATCTCTTGTTTTGTGATTTGAGTTACGATTCTGCTTTTGGAAAGTGTGAGGTTCTGCTTTCAGAACCTAGCCAGGTGTTCTGTCTCTAAATTTATTAAGATAAAATTTATTCAACAAAAAGCTATTTAATAAAATATGTGTAAAATTTTAATGTTTATGTTTTTTCTCCCTTTGGTAAGATGATGATGATGAATGTAGTTACCATGAGTTTTTATTGAATTTTCTTTGCATTTCTGTCACTAAAAAATTAGGTTGATCTTGGTGGTGGAGTGAAACCTCCTGGATACTATGTACAGAGATCATGTGGCCTGTTCACAGCACCATTTCCACAAGATAGTGATGAGCTTGAAAGGATCACAAAACTCTTTCATTTCCTTGGAATTTTCTTGGCCAAGTGCATTCAAGATAATAGGCTTGTAGACTTACCTATTTCTAAGCCTTTCTTTAAACTTATGTGTATGGGTGACATTAAAAGCAATATGAGTAAACTGATCTATGAGTCACGAGGTGATAGAGACTTACACTGTACTGAAAGTCAGTCTGAAGCTTCGACAGAAGAAGGTCATGATTCACTCTCAGTAGGAAGTTTCGAAGAAGATTCAAAATCAGAATTTATTCTTGATCCCCCTAAGCCCAAACCGCCAGCTTGGTTTAATGGGATTTTGACTTGGGAAGACTTTGAACTAGTGAACCCACACAGAGCCAGGTTTTTAAAAGAAATTAAAGACCTTGCCATCAAGAGACGCCAGATTTTAAGCAACAAAGGTCTTTCTGAAGATGAGAAGAACACAAAATTACAGGAACTAGTTCTGAAGAATCCATCAGGTTCTGGACCTCCACTTAGCATAGAGGACTTAGGGTAAGTTTTGTGAATGTATTCCTTAACTAGTAAGTTCTAAAGCTTCTGTTTCTCTATTTCCATTGGTTTGTAGTGTATTAGAAAACTTTCAACAACAGTAATGCTATAAGAATTTGACCCTTGGCTTAGTAATGCCATAATGATAATACTTAGAGTGCCACTATATAGCTTATTAACTATCAGACCTCTGAAAGATTATCTTAACTTCCCAAATATAGTAAGTTTATGTATCATGCGCAAAAAATCCAAAGCTTACAATATTTATATATTGCTTAGTTGGCAAAGCCTGAAAATTGGTTGATATGTAAGCTTTTATCCCTAATTGTTATAGTAATGGCTTCAAGCCATTTTTTCTTATTTATTCATTTATGAATGTGGTCTCATTTTGTAGCCCAGGTTGGCCTTGAACTCATTGTATTGCCTAGGCTGGCCATAAACTTGCAGCAATCCTCCTGCCTCAGCCTCCTGAGTATTGGGATTATAGGTGTGCACTACCATGTCCAGCCTGCACATATTTTGTTAAATTACTATATCCTTCAGCATATTTTCTCACTTTTGGGTTGACTATAAAAGACTTTCATATTTTTTTCTGTTTCTTCCTGATACTGTTGGAAAATTGTGTTTGGTAAATGTTTATGCAATGTGCTATATAACTGTTTCAGTCAACAGTGTACCATATATATATATATTGAGGGTGGTTCAGTAATACTTGAGTTGAAAATTTCTGTCATCTGGCATTTTTACTATACCTTTTCTATATTCAGGCATTTTTATTTACTTATTTACTTATTTATTGTTTTGAGACAAGGTCTTGCTATGTAGTTCAGATTGGCCTTGAACTCACGATGTAGCCCGGGCTGATTTTGAACTTGCAGTGTTTCTCCTGCCCTAGTCCCCCAGGTGCTGGTATTACAAACATTCACTACCACACCTCGATGTTTAGGGAGTTTTAGATAGACAAATACTTAGCATTGTGTAATTGTCTACAGTATCCAGTACAGTAAGGTATGCTATGTTTTTCCAAGAGTAGTAGCAACAGATTATATACTATATATAGTTTAGGTGTGTATAAGAAGCTCTATCATTGAGGTTTGTATAAATGTATCCTATGTTCTAGTTTTGTTTGGTTGGTTAGGTGTTTTTTTGTTTGTTGTTGTTAGGTGTTTTTGTCTTTTTGAGACAAAGTCTCATTGTTCAGGCTGGCCTTGAACTCCTAGCAATCTCTTGCTTAAGCCTCCTTAGTGCTGAGATTACAAGTGTGTACTGTCACGCCCAGCCTATCCTATATTTGTACTACAGCAACAAAATCTTCCCTCTAGAATGATAGGGACCTACTTTTAATCCTTATTTCATTTCTAAGTGGACATAGGTTCCATACATTCTTTGTTATATGACGAGGGTGAATTAACCATAAAAATAGGAAAAAAGTATATTAGACTGTAAATCACATATAAAATGAGAACACAACTTTGTATGACACAGAGCTGGTGAGCTCTAAGCTGGGTAGTTACAAGACACTTTCCAGAAACTATCCTCATCGTTAAATGATGCATGACTGTTTAAGGACTTTTTTTGCCCCTAAATACATATGTTTTCTATATAAAGTATGAATAACTTTAGTGAAGCAGTAGTTTCTTCCTGAGAGGAAAAACTCTCACTGTTATGTTTCTACCATAATGCATTACAGAAATCTTTAGTTCTTTTACTTTCTACCACTGAGGGAATGAAATATGGAAAGGTGGTTTCTTCATGCAATCTTTGCAAAGTAAAATAGGTTTGAGAACAGTTGACTTAGAAGTTTATTTGTTAGCTGGGGATATAGCTCAGCAGCATAAGCACCTGCCTGGCAAGTGCAAGGTCCTGAGTTCAATTCCTAGTAACAAAAAAACCCCAGAAGTTTGTTTTCTTTCTGAAATCTTTTTTTAAAAAACCTTGCGTTGGCCCAGGGATTCACCTCAGTGGCTTAAATGCCTGCCTGGCAAGTGTGAGGTTGTGAGTTCAATCCCCAGCACTGCAAAATAAATAAATAAATAAAACCTTGCATTGTTGAGGATCCAACAGGGCCTTGCACATACTAGGCAGGTGCTTTACCACAGTTTATATCCCTGGTCCTGACCTATTAGATTCTGCATAAAATTTTGCATTTAAAAATTGGGCCTCTGGTACTGGACTGTGTATTTAATCCCCAGCACTACTAAAACAGACAACAAATAAAGGCTTCATGTTAACACCTAAGCTGATATAATCTTATTGTTGGAAGAGAGGGCTTTTTATAGTTTTAGTAGCAATGTTATAAAAAAATTAAGTACCAGTAGTTGTTAAGTATCACTTAATCTAATTTTTTCATTTATTCAGTTTAAATTTTCAGTTTTGCCCTTCTTCAAGAATATATGGTTTTACAGCTGTGGATCTCAAGCCAAGTGGTGAAGATGAGGTAAAGATTTTGCATTTATTATGCAGAGTTGCTAAGGTGTAAAACATTCTTTTAACAAGACCAGTTGTGCCAGGTGCTACTGAATTTATCATGAGTATTAATAATAATACTGGTGATTTTTCTTTTGCAGATGATAACTATGGATAATGCAGAAGAATATGTAGATTTGATGTTTGATTTCTGTATGCATACAGGTATTCAGAAACAGATGGAAGCCTTCCGAGGTAAGTAAAAGGATAATTCCCCCTCCTTTTGCTTTGAGACAGTGCAAATTAAGGTACAGTACTAGTAGTCACTGTACCTGCCCTCTAGTGCTTTAGATAGTTAGGTCCTAGGGATGGGGATTTAGCTCAGCAACATTAAGTGCCTGCCTGGCAAGTGCAAGGTCCTGAGTTTGATTCCCAGTACCAAAAAAAGATAGATCGTACAGAGTACTCACATTGGGTTGGAACATTTGCAAGTCACACAGTATTGTCATTTTGTACATGTGGAGGTAGGGGACCTGCTTTTGGCCCTTCCTCATTTGTTGCATATTCTACATTATGTGATTATTATGTGATGAGGATGAATTAAACCATGAAAAGTTCTTGAGGTGAAGATGGGACAAAGTATATTAGACTTTAAATCACTTTTGAAAATAAGAACACCACTTTGTCTCTGGTGTGATACAAAGCTACTAAGCTCTAGGTTGGGTACTTATAAATGTGGTTGGTGGGGCCTGGGGATTTAGCTCAGTGGAATAAGCACCTGCCTTGAAAGCAGGCAGTCGTGAGTTCAATCCCCAATACCGAAAAAAGCCAAAAAAAAAAAAAAATGTGGTTGGTGACTGTTCACCAAAATACATGGTGATTGATTATTCTCTCTCATCACATTTGTCAGGTTAAGTAGAGATGTCTGTACTTAAAGCCATAGCACAGTTTTAATTTCTAACTATTCTAGTTTAAATATATTTATGAACTTTTTTCCATCTTTTATTTAGTTGACTTGAAATTTGATCTGTTGTAATCATATCTTATTTAAAAGCTGAGTTTTATTTTTTCTGTATGTATAATGTAGATGGATTTAATAAAGTTTTTCCAATGGAGAAATTAAGTTCCTTCAGCCATGAAGAAGTCCAGATGATTCTTTGTGGAAACCAGTCACCATCCTGGGCAGCAGAAGACATTATCAATTACACTGAACCTAAGCTGGGCTATACACGTGATAGGTATGTTTTGATAATTTCGAAGATCTACAAAATTGTTTATGTCCAAAATCCAATGGCAAATTCTCTGAAGAATTTTAACTCAATGAATTGTATTCATAAAATAAATGAACTAGTGAAGATGTATATATCCTTTGATAAGGTTGAGGGTACAAAAAAAACAGTTGAATTATATCTTGTGTTAACATTCATTTTCTCATTGTTCATTATTTTTTAATTGTGGTAAATCCAAAGACATTTTGTATGTGTCAAAATACTAAAAAAAAACTAAACACAATTTTTATATACATCTTAGAGAATTTTTATAAAATGAGCATAACAATGTATTGGTACCCAGATTAAGAACTTCAAAAAGTCTCTTTTTTTACCATATTTTCTAGTAATTAAATCAATATTCATTGATTAATTTTGCTTGGTTTTTATGTTTAATAATGAAATCATGTAATCTACATTCTTTATGGTTTCATTTAAGTACATTTCATTGATAGGAAATATTTACACAAATTTATCATAAGGTAATTAATTGCTTTATCAGAACAAAAATTGGTTTTTTGTCCCTTTTAATAAGTTTAACCTCATTAGAATTAATTATACATGTGCATCTTGGGCTTTTCTCTGATTGATGGCTTTTATAGCATGCTTGATCTTACATTCCACTGCTGTTACTGTTTGTAAGTATAAGACAGTCTTCAGGGGACTCTGAGGTTTTAATAGTAGCATATGTAAGCCTATTTCCTACCCCATAGTCTTTAGATAATTCTATTCTTTGGATATGTGAGTATTGTTTTTGGGGCCAGTTAATTGCTGGCTTTACAAAGTAATGGTGATGCTTTCTGCTTATACCTGCTGTCAAAATCAATATAACGAGACTTTTGTTCTTTTAGTCCTGGTTTCCTGAGATTTGTGAGGGTTTTATGTGGCATGTCTTCAGATGAAAGGAAAGCATTCCTGCAGTTTACCACTGGTTGTTCAACTCTACCCCCAGGTGGACTGGCTAACCTGCATCCCAGGCTCACAGTTGTACGCAAGGTACAAATTCTCTAGTAATGCAAAATCTAAATGGAATTTAGTTACTTAGGGTTGAAAGGAATAAAATATTTAAACTGAGGGTCTTGTTATTTTCACTCTTTCTATAGGTTGATGCTACTGATGCAAGCTATCCATCAGTCAACACATGTGTGCATTACCTGAAGTTGCCTGAATATTCTTCTGAGGAAATCATGAGAGAGCGCTTACTAGCTGCTACAATGGAGAAAGGCTTTCATCTCAACTGAGTTTTGAAGTGCAATGGGAGACATCAGACTTTAAAAATATTAGTGAAGCCTCTTGTGTTTGTGTGCAGAGAAGTGTATGATCCTCCACGCTAATGACACATGCCTTTTTTTCCACCATTAAGGCTTTCAGAACATGTGGAATAAGTTTCTTAGCTGCTAATGACAAACAAATCCTTTACCCAGCCAGCAGGTGTATAGCACAGAACACTGTGCTGTTTTACAAGGGCTTGAGTGACTGGAATTAGGTGGTCCTACTTGACTGTTCCAAAGAGCAGCTTCTCAGACGTCAGTGTTCACTGCTAAATTTCTAACAGTGTGTTTGTGTAAAGTTTGTCATTTCATTCTCAATACACTACAGTTTGCCATCACTGATGTCCATTTTGCTGGCTTTTAAGCTACTTGGTCAGAAATCCTTCTTTCTTAAAACCGAGTTAATGAGCATCTCAAGCTTTTTCTTTTCCTTTTTAATGATGCCTGCACTATCAGATTATTCTAGTGTTTTCTCTTTTGTTTGGCATATAATCATGCACAACCTTTTTATTTCTTTGAGGTGGGAGTATATTTTTATTTCCTAAATGCCATACTATAAAGATCAAATTCTTAAGTGTGTTTGTGCAGCTCAAAAATAAAGATATATTAAGAGGGGGGGAACACTGGTCTAGGTGCAAGGCACACTTAAAGCAAGTTTTATGTTTGGTTGTATTTTCTTTGTATATTATAAACATTTATTTAACTTGTTGCAGTTTGAAAGTAAAAAATTTCCAAAATGTATGCTCAACAATAATCATTAAAATGTTTGCAGCGTACAAAATTGTGTCATGTGACTAATTTAATGCAGTAATCAGATCAACTTTTTGGTTTTTTTTTTTTTTTTTTTGTCTTTTTCATTTTTATCGGTACCGGGGATCGAACTCACGACTGCCTGCTTGCAAGGCAGGTGCTTATGCCGCTGAGCTAAATCCCCAGCCCCAGTAATCAGATCTAAAAGCTTAACTAGAAAATTTTCATTCTGAATTGTTCAAATTTAGTTTGCTGAGTTCATGGTGAAGAATTATACTTTTCTTTAGTAAACACACTTACTGAAATTGGAACACTAGAAAAAATACATACTTGTGATTCACTTTTAATGTTAAGTTGTAAAATACTCATCAGCTGAAAATGGTCAGTTTTGTGTGTTAACTTTTTAAATAGCATGTCCACCATTACCACTGTATCTACAGCAAGTCTAAAACTATTTGTTCTTGTTTTTTTGATACAAGGTCTCACTGTGTAGCTCAGGATAGACTAAACCTCAAACTCGGGATCCTCCTGCCTCAACTTCCTAAGTGCTGGGATTACTGGGGATGCCACCACACCCAGCGCAGAATGATTTTTAAATGTTATTGTTTATGTGAAAAGAAACCACCAGCATATTTCTATTTTCTGGTTTTTAAAGAAGGGATTATACTGCCATTTTCCAAGCTTCTATAATTAACACATCTGTGTATATAGGTGGAATAAATGTCACTAGGCCTGATTTTTTTTTTTTTTTTGTATTTTTACCAGTACCAGAGATCAAACTCACGACCACAGACTTGCAAGGCAGGCGCTTATGCCACTGAGCTAAATCCCCAGCCCCAGGCCTGATTTTTTCAAGTAGTTTTTTTTAAGGCACTAAGCACATACTTGAAATTGCCCAGTAATTACCTTAAAAGGTACATTATGATCTTTCTACATTAGAAGAAATAACTCCTACTATATAGTCAATGCTTTGAGTACAGTTGTCCTCTTATACCCTCACAGGATTGGTTGCAGGATCCCCTAAAAATCAAGGATACTGAAATCTCATAAAATGGTATAGAGTTTCCATGTGCCTGTGATGGTGAACCTGTGGCATGTGTTGCAGCTGCTGTTCATTATCCTTCAAAGCTTTAAAAGTTCACCATTACTGACCTATTTATGCACACTCTCCTGTATATTTTTTATTTCTTTTAAAGACAGAGTCTCAGTATATATTCAGGCTGGCAGTGAAGTATATAGCCCATGTTAACTTTGAACTTGGCAGTGATCCTTCTGCCTCAGTCTCCCAAGTGCTATGACTACAGGTGAATGCCAATATGCCTGGAAACCTGGTTTTTTTGTTTTTTGGTACCGGGGATTGAATTTATGACCTGACACTTGGCCAGGCAAACGCTTGTGCCACTGAGCTAAATCCCCAGCCCCCAGGAAACCTCTTATATACTTTAAATCCTCTAAATCACGTAATTAATAAAAGTGCTAAGTAAATGTTTTATCATATTTGTAGTACATAATGATGACATTCATTTAGGGATGTTGGTACATGTCATCTTAATTCAGTTTATATCTCCTTTTCCTCATCTTCCATCTTGCCCCATCTCTTGCACTATTCTTATTTTGTGTATATTTGTAGTACATATAAATCACATTTCTCCTAGGGTACACATTTTTCCTTGGTATAGGTACATGACATAATTCATTTTTTATTCCACCTCGTCTCATCTCTTCCCTTCCCATGTGCTAATGATTTATTTTGCTCTTTATTTATATTGTGGGTTTCTCATATAAGAAGAACCATGCAATATTTAAGCTTATTGCATGACTTATTTATTATGATCTAAAAGTGCATCCATTTTCCTATAAAGAATATCCTTTGTGGCAGGTTAGTTACCCCATTGTCTAAGTGATACAGTTTCTTTGTCCATTCATCTATTAGTGAATATACAAGAATATATCTTTCTCTAATATTTAGCTGTTGTGAATTGTGCTGCTGTAAACATGTGTATGCACATATTGCTATAATGATAAACTTTTGGGAAGGTATCTGGAAGAGGAATAGCAGAGTCAAATAGAATTTCTAGTTTTAGTTTTTAAAGAAGCTCCCTACTGATTTCCGTAATGATTGTAGTAGGAAATATTCCCACCAACAATGAAGAACTTTGTTTTTCCCCCACAACCTATTCAGCGCTTTCAAATTTTTTAAAATTTGATGATAGCTATTCTTTCTGGCATGAGATGGGATTTCAGTGTTGCTTTAATTTGCATTTCTCTTAATGCAAGTAATGTTAAATATTTGTTCATGTATTTATTGGCTGTACTACAAGTGTCTTCATTTCAGTTTCCCACTTTTTGACTGGCTGTTTTCTTTTTTTAGTTCTTTATATAGTCTGTTAGTTCTGTGTCTGAGGAATAACTGGCATAATCTTTTCTTTTTTTGAAACGGTGTAATTATGTAGTTCAAGCTGGCCTCAAACTCATAGCAATCCTCTTGTCTCAGCCTCCCAAGTGCTGAGATTACAGGCATGCACTAGCATGCCTTTTTTTTTTTTTTCCATTCTATAGGTCATTATTAATCCGGTGGTTGTTTCCTTTGCTATGAAGAGTGCTAATGAAGAGGATCCTTAATTTGATAGGATCCAATTTTGTTGATTCTTGGTCTTTTTTTTATAAACCCAGGATTCCATTCAGAAAGTCCATGCCTGTGCCTTCAAGAGTTTTACCTACTTTGCCTTCTAACAGATTGTTTCTGTTTAACATCTAGGTCTTCAATCCATTTTTATTTTTAGTTTAGTACATGGTGAGAGACATGGGTCTAGTTTCAATCTTCTTAATGTGGATAGCCAGTTTTCCTAGAATCATTTGTTAAAAGAGGCTATCTCCAGCAAAAGTTTTTGGCCCCCTTGTGAAACATCAGGGAGCTGAGTGTGGAGGTTGTTTCTGTGTCCTCTTGTTTTGTTTCACTGATCCATGTCTGTTTTTTTCCCCAACACAACACTGGTTTGATCACTGTCATTCTGTAGTAACTTGAAGTCTAGGATGCCTCTTGCTTTACTCTTGTTGACGTCTTGCTATTCTAGGTCTTGTTTCATTCCAAAAGAATTTTAGCATTGTTTTCTTTAGTTCTGTGAGGAATGCTATTGGCATTTTGATTGGAATTGCTTAAATCTGTGTATCAATTCTGGAAGTACAGCCATTTTGACACTGTTGGTTCTGCCTATTGAACAGGAGATACCTTCCCATTTTTTGATATTCTGTTAAATTTCTTTTATTATGGTACTGTAGATTTTGTTGCAGAGATCTTTTACTTCTTTGGTTAGGTTAATGTGTGAATATTTAATTTTTGTTGGTGCTACTATGAAAGATACTATTTTCCTAATTTCTCAATGAGTATATTACAGGTAAACAGAAACTCCATTGATTTTTTTTTTTTTTTTGTCTTTTTCTTTTTTATCGGTACCAGGGATCGAACTCACGACTGCCTGCTTGCAAGGCAGGTGCTTATGCCGCTGAGCTAAACCCCCCAGCCCCAACTCCATTGATTTTTGTGTTGACCTTGTATCCTGCTATGCTACTGAATTTGGTTATTAATTCTAGTCCTCTGGTAGACTTTATTGTTTTGGGGGGGGTTTTTTTTTTTTTTTTTTGTCTTTTTTGAGACAGGGTCTCACTATGCAGTTCAGGCTGGCCTTGAGCTCACTTTGTAGCCCAGGCTGGTCTCGAACTCCGCAACGATCCTCCCACCTCAGCATCCTGAGTGCTGGGATTACAGGCGTGAGCCACCACGCCCAGCAACTTTATTGGGTTTTTATGCAGAGTATCACATCATCTACAAATAAAGATAATATATTTGGTGTTTATCTGCTTTTTTATGTCCAGTAGTGTTTGTTTTATTAAGTTGGTGTTCGAGTATTTGGTTCATATATATTTATAATGATCTCTTTTGGTGTATTGTTCCCATAACCAGTATATCATCTTGTTTGGGTCTCTTGATCAGTTTTTATTTGAAATCCACTTTGTCTGAGATTATTGTAGCTACTTTGCCCTCCCCCCGGCTGCATAGAATTTGATTTTTAATCTGTGATTCTTTATGGACTAAATATCCATTCTGCCAGTCTGTCTTTGATGAGGGAATTGAGGCTATTCACAGAATTATTATTGAAAGGTAACGCTGTATTCCTGTCTTTGAAGTATTTTTCCTATTACTGGCTTCCTTATTTTTTCCTCTTCTGTGTAAGTGCTCATCCTCCAGGTATATTCATTCTATTTGACTTCCTGTTATTGTTCACCTCATTGTCTCTTTCTAGAGGAAAAAAAAATTTTTTTTTATTTTGTACTGGGGATCAAACTCATGACCTCCTAGGCAAGCACTTGAGCCACTGAGCTAAATCCCTAGCCTCCTTGAGAAAGTTTTGTAATGCTGGTTTTGTGGTAATAAATTTCTTGAGGTATCTTTGTCATGAAAATACTTTATTTCTTAAAAAGTTTCAGATTTATAAGTTCAGGTTGGAAGCTGATATTTTTAGGGCTTAAAACAGGCTTCCTGGCCATTAAGGTTTGTGTTAAGAATTCTGTTGTAATTTTAATGCATTTTCCTTTACCAGTAAGTGGTTTGTTGCTTTTTCTTTCTTTTTTTTTTATCGGTACCAGGGATCGAACTCACGACTGCCTGCTTGCAAGGCAGGCACTTAAAGATTTTTGTCTATTATGTATTTTGACTATAACATGCAGAGGTTCTTTTTTTGGGCTATGTGGGATTCTATATGTCTCACCTCTGTTTATTTCCCTATATTTGGAATGTTTTCTGCTAGTATTTTTAAAACAGGTTTTTTATGCCATTTCTACTGTCTTCTGATTTTTCACTTATTCCACATAATCATGGTCTTTTTGAATCCTCTAGCAGCTGTTGGGTCCATTTTTCATGTTCTTTTATTGCTTTTAAGGTAACTTTGAATAGTTAAGTCTTTGAAAGCATCCCTATCTTGTAATTCTGAAATTCTGTCCTCACATTGTCAAACTCCCAACCCTGACTGTTTTGTGGCTGTTCACCAGATCACTGTGGGAAGGTAACACTCAGAACCCTAAAGTGAAGCCAGTCTGTAGCTGTTCTGAGGCCCAGATTTAAACACTCAACTCCACCATCCAGCAGTGTGGCAGGTGCCTGCACGAGGATCCCCTTCCAGCTATTAGCTGTTACAGCAGGACCCCACGCCAACTGTTGGCTGTTGTAGGACTCCATAAAGCCCTGTGCTGTTCCTGCAGATCAGAACCACTGTCCAGTTCACCACTGTTTCTCCCTGCAGCCTTCTGGAGCCCAGGTGCTCATCTGCATAGTGTCCCTGAAACTGGTACATAGTGGTACCAGAATCTGATACCAGTTCAGTGTCTTATTCTCTTCTCTGAGCTGTGGTCCTAGTACTTGTTATTGACAAGAAAGAATGTTCTGTGCATGTGTTCAGAACACTTGCAATTCTGCACGCCCCCCCCATCAAATATTGTCAATCTGAAAAAAAAAAAGGCCAGGTATTTAGCTCAGCGGCATAAGTACCTGCCTTGCAAGTGTGCAGTCATGAGTTTGATCCCCAGTACAAAAAAAAAAAAAAAAAAAAAATCTGTTGGTTGAATTTACAGATACAGAACCCATGGATACAAAGGGACAACTATATTTTTATTTGCTGCATGAGAATGTTGTTATGTAATCAGAGGCAACATTTAAATATTTCATTTTATTGCCAGGTTTGTACGTCTCTAAGACTAAAAGCATAATAATAATAGTATTTAAATGTATGACCTATATTTCAGTCCAAAAAATATTTGTGGTTTTTTCAGTACTGTCCTGAGTACATGACACTAAAATTCTGTATTAGGTTTAGAACTGAAAAGTTACATTGATATAAAATTTCAGTGTCCATAAAGTTTTATTAGAACAGCCCCAGTCACTCATTCACATACATTTCATTTGCTTTTGTACCATGGCAGGATGCAGTAGTTAGCAGAGACCATGCAAAGCTTAAAATGTTTACTGTCTGGCCCTTTACAGAAGTTTGACGAGCCCTACTCTAGCATGTTGTCAGAGGGTATATTGATGAGTTTTACAAAATCAGTAACTTTTACATGACGGTTTTACTAAGTAGTTTATGAATCTGAAAAGTCACTTGAAATATCTTACTGAAATGAAATATCACAGCCTTTAAGTACAAATAGTCAAATTAGTTTATTTTGAATTACTGTGTGACATGGTCCCCAAATATGCAAGTTCTTGAGTTGTTTTGTTTTTTGTTTTTTTTTCCTATCATACCCGTTTTTTAAACTCTTACCATTTTCTCAAGGTACAAGAATCTGTGCCACAATATATTTCAACTACTATTTTGGTGTGACCCAAAAATTAATTTTGTTTCCTCCCTCGCTATTTCTGGTGTACCAGTTTCAGCAATTACCTGAATGTGTTACTGATTAAGTGCCTACCAACTAGGACAGTATTTCCCACCAATGTGTCTCAGAAAGACCTCCAAAGTACTTTCTAGACTGGGTTTTCCCTAGATGTGGACTACTTAATAAAGGGGGATCTACATATACAAACCATTCATTTGTTCCCACAGGTTAGAAGCCTTTCCTCCACCTCCCTCAAAGTATTCAAAAAACAGGCTTGCTTTTGAAAGCCATTCTAACAAGTCTTTTGGGTCTTTATAGATTAAAAACTTTGAAGTATATAAGTAGATTTTTAGAAGAGAATAAAGACTTTCTTCCTGTCACCACACAAATGAGAATAGCACAGTGTATAGGGTCTGGCTGCATAGTTCAGGCTGGCCTTGAACTTGGGATCCTCCTAACGTAGCCTCTCGAGTTGCTGGGAGGACAGATGTGCGCCACCATGCCTGGCTTTTTTTTTTTTTTTGTTTTGTTTTCCAAAGATAGGTCTCACTGTGTAGCCTAGGCTGGCTTTGAACTCATGATGATCCTCCTACCTCAGCCTCCCAAATGCTGGGGTTATGGGTGTGCACCACCACGGCTGGCTCCATGTCTGGTTTTGCCAGGACCTACTCAAAATACTATATATGTTTTAAATCTTTTTGGCTGGTAGACAACTACCATGAACTCTTCTCATCAGCATCCTATTTCTGAATTTGATTTGCAAAAGAAAGGGTACACCAAAAAGTGTGACTTTAGGGACTCAACAAAATTTAAAATGGGACAAATATGCTTCCATTTAGAAAACAAAACATTTTTCAGTTGAGAGTAAAATTTTTTTTTTAATCGGTACCAGGGATCGAACTCATGACCACACACTTGCAAAGCTGGTGCTTATGCCGCTAAGCTAAATGCCTAGCCCCATGAGAGTAAATTTTGATGAGGTTAGTGGAGCAAGATGGTGGAGACCTTTTATGTACACCGTCTCCTTCCATCAAAACTATTGAGCTAAAATCCAGTTCCCTCATGTGCTCTGGTCAGAACCTTTCTCTTCAGGAATGGTGGACTCAGGGAGAAGCTGCGGCCACCTACACCCTCTCCTGGAACCCTCTCCTGGTCCACTTTGTGTCAGGTGCAATGGGTCCTGGCTGGGTGAGCTGCTGTTTGAAGAGAACATCAACAGCCAAATTAACATGTTCCTGACATCATGTCCTGACATCACAGGTCCTGCGGCCCTGTGTCGCCTGGATGTGAATGAGGGCTACATCCCTGAGCCCAGGTGGGCCTGTTCCCTGTGCACACGGGGCTGATCTGAGGAGTTGCACTTTGGCTCTTAAGTACCACTAGCACACACTGCAGCCACCACTGCAGCTCTCCATGACCCACCTGTATGAGGACAGCAATGTTTGCCATGACATCTCAGACTTTCTCATCTGCAACAAGAGCTACCCTTCCAACACAGGCCTGAGATGCCTCCCTAGAAAGTGTCCAGCTGTGGTTTGAGGTCTGGCTCCACATGCAAACCCTCCGTGGTGGATTAACTAATGGGCAATTTGTAACACCCAGCTGAATTGAATCAGCATAGCACTGGGTGTTGAAGGCCGCGGCCTAAGGATTGCTGACAACAGTATAAAAGACGTAGAGGGGATAATGGTGTGCTGTTGATCCTTTGGAAAAGTCTGTTACACTGGTTTTCATGATACAAACTCAGCTGTTCTCATCCTCGGAGGCCCTCTGGTCCTCGCTGTTGTTAAGGACACTGTGGTTCTTTTGAGGGGAGCACTGGTCCTTACCTTGAACATTGATTCTTGACTGTGCAGCTTCCTCAGCCTGCTGGCACAGATCCTTCATCCCATTGGCTCAGACTTTCTAGTTTCCACTACTGGCCTTTGGGTCTTCCTAGTGTAGATCTTTGATACAGACTTGCATGAGACATTGCCATGGGCTCTATGCCTCCATCTGGACTCATGGAGGGCACTGCCTTGGGCTGTAGGTCTTCAGTTGGACTCGTACAAGACATGCTTTGGGATTCTGCTCTCAGTTGGATTCTTTGGGTCTCTCTCTCCCACATTTTTCTGCATTTGACTCCTTGGGTGAGTACTATAAAATAATCCTAAAAATTATGTGTCCCACATTAAACCTTTTTCCTCATAAACCCTAACTACAACACCCTCCCAGCCCTAACTACAACACCCTCCCAGAGGATCCTGCCTTTGGGCCCACTCCACTCACATCAGCCCAGGGCTCTCGCTGCTGAAGTAAAAGCACCAATTTTCCCGGTAGGTTCTTTTGAATGGTGCAAAAAAGTGACTGAAACCATCTGAGGAATCTTGGGCTTGGTTCCAGGTGTGTTGCTAGCTTTTTACATCCTGCCCTGGGCCTCAGGGGTCATGGAGCACAGAGGAACACCGTCAAGGAGGGTCTCTTTCTGGTGGGCTGGGTGTGGGTTGCATACTTAATAAATAAAATTCAGTTCTTTGTCTTATATATTGCATTGAAATTCTACAGAACCTCACTGTCTAAAAGAAACACATGAGCCATATATGTAATTAAAATTTTTTTAGTGCTGTGGATGTGTAGCTCAATGATAGGGTACTTGCCTACCATGTGCTAGACCCCCAGGGGGGTCTTTCCTAGCACTGGAAGAAAAAAGTAGAAACAAATGAAATTACATTTCAACTTGCCATTTCAAAAATATTATTTAACATATGATTAACATAGAAAATTAATGAGTTAAAATAGTAAATTTCAAGCTGGGTAAGGTGGCACATGCCTATAATCTCAGCACTCAGGAGGATGAGCTAGGAGGATCTTTGTAAATTTTTTTTTCTTTCTTTTTTTTTTTTAATCAGTACTAGGGATCAAACTCACAACTGCATGCTTGCAAGGTAGGCGCTTATGCCGCTGAGCTAAATCCCCAGCCCCAGATCTCTATAAATTTGAGGCCTACCTGGCCCACATAGTAAGTCTAAGGCCAACATTAACTACACAAAGAGACTGTCTTAAAAAATTTTTTTTTAATTTGCACAAATGTTTAAAATACAGTTTTGTTCTCTATTTAGGAACTGTGAAAAACAGCCATTTATTTGTTTAGAGGGAATGCCCCATTTTGCATTGTGTAGTCTTCCAGATTCTTCGAGGCTGCAGACGTTGAATGGTATTCCATAGTGTTCATGTTTCCTGTAAATCCATGTTGTCTGGTAAAGCCTTTCATTCAGCTTTCTGAGATTTTATCAAGAATTAGTAGAGGGGCAAGAATTCTTGCCCTGTTAGTTTCTACAATGCAGCCATTTAATAGCATCTCGTCCAAAATGATGTGTACTTTATCTAGATTAAACATTATCTAGCATCATATTAAGGAAATTAGTTTTCAAATTATAAATAAAAAACAGCATTCAGAAAATAATAACATACAGCTTGGCATGGAATTTCAGTATATAAATAAGCCTAAGTAGGCCTTAAGGCCTAAGTAGGGGATTTAGCTCAGCAGCATAAGCACCTGCCTTGCAAGCAGGCGGTCATGAGTTCGATCCCCAGTACTGATAAAAAGAAAAAAAAAAGCCTAAGCATGAAGAGGTTTTTAGTAGAGAATTCTCCAAATTAAAGTTGGTATCCATATAAAAATTACTACCTTTACATATACCTACTCTTATCTTGGTTACGATAAAAGAATAAGTACAATACTCATAAAAATGAAAGAGCTACATTTTTTTTAAGCCAAAAGGGGAGAGTGTATTTTGAGCTAGAGGACAAAGCAAGTAACATTTGGCAAGAGAATGACCTGACCTTGAGAAAGATGTCCTCTGGGATAACGGCAATAGCAATGAAGTGTCGAATACTCATGTTCCTGGCACGTGTTGCATGTTTTACATATTTTGCTCTTCTCTACCACTCTGATGTACACTTTATGTTCTATTCTTTTTTTTTTTTTCCTTTGGTACTGGGGATGAAACTCATAACCTCAGGCTTTACGCCACTGAGCTAAATCCCTCTGTACTCTTCTCATTTATCCAGGACCAAACAGCTCAAAGCCAATGTCTAGTGCTGGAAATTTTTTTTTTTTTTTTTTTTTTTTTTTTTTTTTGAGACAGGGTCCTGCTATGCACTTCAGGCTAGCTTTGAGCTAACTTTGTAGCCCAAGATGGTCTTGAACTTGCAACAATCCTCAGCCTCCTGAGTGCTGCGATTACAGGTGTGTGCCACCAGGCCTGGCTCTAGTGGTAGAATTTAAACCCAAAGTTTGGGCTGGACTGCTGTTTTCCAAGCCTCTCAGGAGGGCCCGGGGGCTACCAAATAGACACCTTCCCTCAGCCCCCAAATCTCTACTCCAAAAAAGCCTGCTTTAATAACCCTATCTATAACTTCAGCTAACTTACTGCCAGACTAAAATAAAAATGAGAAATGAATAGAGGAGGAAAGGTATGCTGACTACATTCCTAAGGAAAATAAAAGTTCTGAATTTCTTCTACAAATGGAGAATTCTAAGAAATCATTTGTGAATTTTTTTTTTTTTGTCTTTTTCATTTTTACCGGTACCGGGAATCGAACTCACGACTGTCTGCTTGCAAGGCAGGTGCTTATGCCGCTGAGCTAAATCCCCAGCCCCTTCATTTGTGAATTATGCAGCCATTTTAGCTTGTTGGTGTTCTTATTGAACAAGTTTACTACAGTACATAGGGAAAGGAGAAATAGACAATAATATCTGACGAACTAGAAAGAGCCAAATTTTTCCCTCAACAACCTTTTCCTTTGAGTACCTAATTATTCTTTTGTGAAAGAAAGGGAACCGGAATCAGGTTATGGCAAAGCTTCAGTGCTTCTGATCTTTACACACTAAAATCTGTGTTCTGTCTTCAAAGAGATCTGTTTTTTAAAAAAAAATGAAAACAGGGGCTGGGGATTTAGCTCAGCAGCATAAGCACCTGCCTTGCAAGCAGGCAGTCATGAGTTCGATCCCCAGTACTGATTAAAAAAAAAAAAAGAAGAAGAAAAGAAAAAGAAAACAGCATGTTTCAGTTGGACAAACTTCATTCAACAAATAGGTGATTAAACACAGTAGGGGAGGTTTTTACTGGTGAGCCGTGGTAGCAAATCATTATTATGCGATTTCTTTTCAGTAATTCCAGATGCTCATCATTTATGCTGTATTTGCTTAGTAAAGTACATCTGTAGAGAACAGGCAACCTGTGAGTGGCTTCTAAGTTTCCATTAGATTATGTTAACATCTCATTAAGCTCTAGTGCTTCAGCAGAATAAACTTTTTCAGGAGCCGATGGGAACTGTCCTTAAGTGACCCAGAAAAAAAAAAAAGCTTTACTCTGGTATAACTATTAATAATGTCTTCCAATTACATAGATGATTGCTTTGTCCATGGCCTAACTGGGACTGGAACAAATGTTAGGCCTTTGACTCAAACCTGTTCCCCAGCCCAGAAGCCAGAATTTATAAGCTTGAGACTTGGTGGAAAAGACAATCAGGGAAATAAAAAGGCAGGACAGAGAAGCATTAGATAGCTGCAAGAAAACAAAAACAACAAAACAAAACAAAAGTCTGCAGAACTCCAGTTATATTAAGGGAAATGGAAGCCTCTGTGCCTTTGAAAATGCTGATGATCTTTTTTTTTCTTTTTTCTTTTTTATCGGTACCGGGGATCGAACTCACGACTGCCTGCTTGCAAGGAAGGCGCTTATGCCGCTGAGCTAAATCCCCAGCCCCAAAAATGCTGATGATTTGAGGAAAAGAAATCTAATGTTAACGTATTTGAATTGGATCAGGCATCCAGCTGCTCTGACAACTGCTTCATCTCTGGCAAACAGATGACATGAAGTTCAGATGTCCCTTTGAGCAGCTGCTCAAATATTTCAAAACTGAGCTCAGAATTTACTGCTGAATCATATCAACCGCTGTCAGCTGAGGGTTCTACCTTGCAAGGATAAAGTACTACAGCAAGTGTGAAGGTCTCAACATCCCGGAAACTTGCGTTACTCACTCGGCCATCCTGTACCATGGGCATGTGACTCTGCCTGTGTGGTGGCTCAGATCCTAATAATCAGGCCACTTCTGGCACTGAATGGGAAAACCACAAACCAAAGCTAATGGGAGGCGAGGCCTGCTAACTACCCTGTGATCATGTGACTCCTTTAAAATAAGAATCCAGCTGCTGTTCACATCTTGATGTGGTTTATGAGCAACTTGTACACACTGGTGAAGCCAAGAGTGGGGCATTTGGGCCTTGTGCCAGGAGGGCAGGGACTAAAAAACATACCCCAATGCCAACCCTCACGGCAATAAACACCAGCGTACTTCAACCCTGACATTTGAAATAGGAAGAAACAAGAAAGGACTGGACCATGGGTCTGCTAATTTAGTCAGCTGAGGGTGACCACTGCACCAGGAACTTATCTCTGGCTACACTGAACTGAACTGACTAAAGATCTTTAAGGCAATTTCTTTCTTTTGTGGGCCTCATGGACCTGACAGGAACTACAAACAGCTTCCCAAACAGCAGAGGTACTCAAGTTCTACTTTCTCTCAACCATGAAGACTGACAGCCTTTCTGAATTTCTATGTAATGTGGATAAGAACATCATAAGACCAATAATATTAGTGCCACTTTGACAGTACTGGTGTTGTACCCGGGCCTTTGCATCTCATCCCCAGCTCTTTTAAAATTCTGAAAGTCTCACGAAGTCACTTAAATTGTTCAGGTTGAGCTCAAATTTGTGATCTAGCTGCCTCAGCCTCTGGGAGTGCTGGGAATTCAGGTGTGTGCCATAACACCCAGTTTGAAACAAATTTTTAGTTAAAGTGATTATAATGTTCAGAGATCAAAAAAACCAGGTGTGGTGAGGCACGCGTGTAATCTCACTCAGGAAGCTGAGGCAGAGGGATCACCATAAGTTTGAGGCCATCCTGGGGTACACAGTGAATTCAAAGCTGGCCTGAATTATATAAGGAGACCCTCTCTAAAAAAACCAAAACAACAGTTTTTAGATCCTACACTGGAATTTTTTTTTTCTGCGTTGCAATTTTGAACTCTGAATCACAAAACACTTTTTTAATGTATTTTAACAGCATCATGGTGGCTCTGTTGTCCTTTAATAAGTGAAAACACCAAGCGGCATTGACTCTGATGGAACCTTCAAAGCAATACTAGGGAGAGCCCACCCTAAAAACTGTATAGCCTTGGGGGCTGGGGATTTAGCTCAGTGGCATAAGCGCCTGCCTTGCAAGCAGGCAGTTGAGAGTTCGATCCCCGGTACCGATAAAAAGGAAAAAAAACAAAAAACTTAGCCTTCAGTCTTAGGTCCCTTGGCTTCTCACTCCATCCTAGCTAAACAGAGTTCTTTAACACAAAAGTAGGGTGGGAAAATACTTGTCTCATTATTATACTGAAATTCAATTTTCTAAGATAGTGGAAAAGCCGCCGAGGGCCACTGTGTTCATTTTTCCACATAAATTCGAGCCACCACAGAGACGACTATGTGAGAGACTCCTGCTGCAGAGGCTGAGTGTGGTGCGCCTTTAGGCTCTGTATGTCTCTGGTCAATGAGGCCACTAGACAGGGGTGCATCTTCTTCCTTAAACACCCATTCATTTTCTGGGGAACAGGACAGTCAGATATAATTTTGCTTCCATACAATTTACATATATTTTGCTTATGCAAAATTAAATGTGAAAGTCAGTGTTAAATGGGAAAGCCTGACTTCTGACTAAAACAGAACCAGAATCATGGAATAAAGAGTGGGTGCAGGGAGCAGAGGAACTTGGTGGAGAAAGAGAGTAGGGGAGGGATATGGTACCTTGAGGACTCAGAGCACAGTGACAACGAGAAGAGTGGCTGGGAGCCAGGAAACACTCTCAAGGATAAAGAAGGATCACTTGAGCAAGGAGTTTGAGGCCAGCCTGGGTAACATGGTGAGATCCTATTTCAAAACAAACAAAATAGTATCAACTTTAATCTAACTTTATATCCCTGTCATCAAGAGCCCTGAAAATGCATAGGCCAGTACCAGCTCTGCCCCGAAGTAGCTCTGCAGATTAGGGTGCATCACACAATGTCTCTGGGTCTCAGCCTGTTTATCTGAAAAGTGACGTTTAACTTAGGTTTCTTCCAGCTCCAAAGTACTCAGCTCCTATGACTAAATATAAACTCTGGGGAGGAGGATCCTGGTTTACCCCTCTCTGTTAACGTCAAGTCATTCTTGAGACAGTCACATGCTCCAGCACATCTCAAAAGAAATCGTTTTGTAATCATGCCATTTGTTAATCATGATTATAACTTTCTGAGAGAACATGCAGGGAATTTCAGTCCATGAGAAGCTGCCACTTTGATGTGAGATGGCTTCCCTGGAGAATGTTTCTCCAGCCAGTATTTCTGTAGCTCCTAGTTTGAACGAGTACTTCTGCAATTTCTCATTTAATTAGGATGAGGTTATCTCCTCCATAGAAAAAGCTCTGTTCTGGTTTCAGGACCTCCTCAGGTAGTGGGATAGGAAATGAAGAAACGGGAGCGAGCCCTGGGACCTCATTCTGGTATGCCCATTCCTGGGTCTGTATCCTGTCACCCCAGCAGGCAGCACCGTGCTAGGTGGGGGCTGAGACACAGGAGGGTGCAGCCCTGTGGCCCTTCCTTATGCCCCTGCCTTTGCATGCAAGGAAGATGCAACGGAGTAGGCTGCTGTCTCATCACCTGCAGGTGCTTCAGGGTTCTAGAATTCCTTGCTCAGCCTTTGGGACTTTAAAGAATAAAACAGGAATGTTCTAAATAGGTTTTTAAACCTAGAAAACATTCTGCACAGCCTATATTTGTACAGGGAGGGGCACAAGGACACAAACAGGGATACTAACCTGCTCCCTGCTTCTATTCTCATGCATGAACTCAGGATTGCTACCTTGCCCATTTGCCCATTCATTATTCCTGCCGGAGGTCCAGGATGGGCAAGGAGGAGAGGCTTCCCCAGGTCCTAGCATCAGGCATTAACTTGAAAGACTCCAAATACCAAAAGGCTGTTCTTTGTGCTATGGCACCTGAATTGAGGAATTGGTAAACGGTTGCCCATTGGTGCTGTCCAGTGGACCGCAGAGGTAGGCAGACCCAGCTCCTTTGAATTAGGAATTGTCTGGAACACACAAGCTTCCTGGGGTTCCTGAGCCGACACAAGTTAGGGAGCTCATCAAGAGGTTTTTTTTTGTTTGTTTGTTTTTTTGTCTTTTTCCTTTTTATTGGTACCAGGGATCGAACTCACGACTGCCTGCTTGCTAGGGAGGCGCTTATGCCGCTGAGCTAAACCCCCAGCCCTGCATCAAGAGGTTCTTAAAAACAATCTTAGGTGGTGGAATTTGAAGCAACTTCCCCTCTAAAATGGGCCTCCTGAGCGGTGAGGGTGAGCATGGGGAATGTCAAGGGCCTCCAGCTCCTTCCCAGCATGTGAGTGATTTAGGCCACTGCCGTGCTTGGTCCCGAGGGACAGAGCACCCCAGCTGACCTCACTGTGCCAGAGGCTTTCCACTAACTGGGATGGAAAGGTTTTCAACATGCTACAAGTTCTGTCCTGGTTTCCTGCACTTGGGTCATTTCTTTTTAAAATCCCATCTGTCTTATTCTGTCATGTGAGTCTCGCTGGAAGTAGCACAGTCCCATACCAGGGAGAAATGTAAATGGTCCACTTGATTTCTCAGTGGAACCCTGCAGGCTCTGAAAAACTTCCCCATCCTTAAAAGGAATCCGGATGAAAAAACGTCTGGAGAAAAAGACTGTAAGGGGCTCCTTAGGAATTTTGTGAGGTTTTATCTTCCTTCATTTGCCTTATATCTGCTACCCAGGTGGTGACACAGGCTTTCCTATGCCTCAACAAATGTGAAAAGATTATGCACTTAGCACTGGGAAGGCCCCCTCTGGGTTGCAGTTACAGATTGTTTTCAATCTCTCCTGCCTACCAAGCTTCCCTGACAGCACAGACCTCAACGATTCCAGCAGCTGAAGAACAGCTATGCAGAACCTGTGGCCCAACACCGGGGGGTGGGGTGGGGTGTCGGAAACTGCAGCTGAGTCTCCACAGGGTCCTCTGTATTTCTGCTACGTACCTGATCTTACATGTCCTCTCAGACAGGTGAGAGGTAAAAGGACTCTCTGTAAGGAGTACAGGAGAGGCATGGATTTGAATGTTTTGTTTTAGTGTTTTGTTTTGTGGCTGAGGGCGGTGACCTTTGAAGAATGTCAGAAGAGACCTGCCTCCATGAAGTCAAATACAAATGAAATCAGGTTAAAACAAAAACAAACAACAGGAAAAGATACAAATTGTGTGTTTTGGTGTGGAAACTAGAATGCTGGGGATCATTCCACAGACGTGCTACAGAGCAAAGGAATACAAACACAAGTGTGCCTGGGGGGGGGGTGCAGGCTTGTAATCCTTGCACTCTGGAGGCTGAAGCAGGAGAATTGCAAATCTGAGCCCAGTCTAGGCAACTTAGACACAGATTTTATTTATTTTTAAAGAAAAGGCTGTGAATAAAGCTCAGTGTGAGACCCTGGGTTTAATTCCCATACCTAAAACAAAACAACAACAACAAAAAATAAGCACACCCTTCCCGCCCCTTCCAGTAAACATCTAATTCACGGCCTATTAACACAACTCATCCAGCCATAACACATATCCTATTACCCTATTTACATCTGACTGACTTTAATTCTCTGGGTATTTGAACTTGAGTTTCCCTGCTTAGGTGTAAGGTTACTCCATTCAGTTGCCTGGAACTAAGACAAGAGTCCAGACTCAGGGGCTGAAGCTCCTGTGGTCCTCTTGTCTCTGGGTGAGCCAGGTGGTGAGCTCAAAGTGGGTCTTGAGTTTCTAAGTCCTTCCAACAAAGTGTCTATTACCCCTTGCCATCTTCCTGATGACTTTTTGAAAAGCTCCCCCTCCTTTTCTGGTGTTTGAGAGTGAACTCAGGGTCTTCCAACTGCTGTACAGCCCTGTTTGAATTTTTCCTATTTTGGAATAAGGTCTCAAAGTCACAAAGTTGGCCTGGCTGGCCTTAAACTTTTTTTCACTTTTATTTCGAGAAATGGTCTTGCTAGGTTGTCCAAACTGGACTTGAACTTGACTTTTCTGCCTTAGTGTCCCAGAGTGCTTAGATTACAAGTGTGTACTATCATACTGGCTTGAAAATCGACTTCTTTTTTTTTGAGACAGGGTCTTACTTTGTAGTTGGCCTCAAACTAGAGGCAATCTCCTGCCTCAGCCTTCAGAATGCTGGGATTACGGGCGTGCACCACCACTCTTGGCTGCAAAAGTCTTTTTTAAGAACAGCTGTCCAAGCAGAAGGACATTTATTTTTTATTGCTTTGAAGAGCTTAAAGGAGAACATTGGGTGCTGAAAAAAAACTAGACCAGTGTCTGGTCTTGTGTCTTGTAGGTCAGAAGGATCATAGATTTAGGTCGGTCGCCACTAGAGGGCACACAGCTTTTCTCAGTTAATTTAAAGAGTTTTCCAACTACTGCCTGCAAAAGAATTTCATCAACGTGATGACATTTCCTATCAACAATAACAGGTAACGGCCATTTCTCCAAGGATAGTAAGTTGATGCAAACATACTGGTTATGAACACAGGTATACAAACACACACACATGTGAACATATATATAAATGTATGGTGTAATTCATTTTACACACTTAAGTATATGTTACGTGTCAGTAAACATTTGTAGATTCAAGCCTGTTGTGTTCTCAAAGGACTTCTTTTTTATTTTCAGACAGCTGGCAGATTTTTGAAGTAAAAAGTTAATTTTAAAGTCAAAACACCCTACTCACACAAGACCTCGTGAGCGCCTGCTAAGATCTGCAGGACACCCCCCACCCCTCGTCCCATGTTCCAAGCACAGCGTACTTGGTGCTGGGGTCCTTGGGCACCTTTGAGTTAAGAGAGAGCAAAGGAAATGTGAATGTATTCTGCTATGAAAGGAAATGAACACAAACTAGGCAATTTCCTTAACCCTTCTGCTTATCAATCCTTACAGCCTTCTGATCATGACATTTTGGACATTTATACCTGTGGCCTGAAGACCAAGCATTTCCTGATTGTATTACATAAACTTTGAAAAAACTTATCCATATGTTTAATAGAAGTTAAACTGATATGTACTATTTTTATTTGCTACTATCATAGCATAAAAAAAAAATCTTAAAAAGAATTGTCTTTTTTGGGGCTGGGGATTTAGCTCAGTGGCATAAACGCCTGCCCTGCAAGCTCGCAGCAGTTGTGAGTTCGATCAACAGTACCATTTAAAAAAAAAAGAATTGTCTTTTGTAAATAAGGGTGGGGTTGAGTCTGTGAAAGCCTGTGCTCTGGCTGCTGGGTCATGGCTGCGGGTGACACTCTGGGTTCTGCTAAATGACCTTCCTGCTCTGTGACACCTACCTCATTAGAATGACAGTTGCTTTCCCATGCTCTGGAAGTCACTACTGAAAAAGGATACATCTAGTTCACTCTGGAAAAAAGAAAAAAAATATACAGTTAAGAAGGAGGCATTTGGGGAGGGTGCTCTGAGGCAGACGCCAGCTTCTCTGCCTCTGGCCCTGTAAGCGGAAAGCCCTGAGTATAGATTGTGATTTTTTTTTAAAAACTCTAGCCTGCAGAAAAATCTGAGTGGTCAGAATAATTTCTCCTTAGAAAGTTGAGGAAATAAAATAAAAAAAAAATAAAAAAAAATTAAAAAAAAGAAAGTTGAGGAAATAAATGAATTCAATTATTACAGATGGTAGGGGATTGATATACACATCAGAAATCCTAACAATGTGCCATACGCTTTGAATCCATTGATTTTACTTCTGGAAGTTTATCCTAAGGAAATAACTGAATAGTGGCACAATGACAGGTGACAGAACATTCTGGGGGAGGTTGTCTATAACAGCAAATTATCAATAGCAACTTATCTATTAAGGAGGACTCAGTTGAGCAAATGATAGCATATCCACAAATGAGGATGCAGATATGTAAGTACTGACATACTTTTTTTTTTGTCTTTTTCTTTTTCTTTTTTTCTTTTTTTTTTTTAATCGGTACCAGGGATCAAACTCACAACCACACACTTGCAAGGCAGGCGCTTATGCCGCTGAGCAAAATCCTAAGGCCCCCCCCGCTTTTTTGCCTTTTTCTTTTTTGTCGTGTACTGACATATTGTTAGATAAAAAGCAAGTTAGGAAATGACATACAGACAGCCCTTGGTCCCCATGGAGTCTACATCTATCAATTTAACCAATCATAAATATAAAATAATCGGGGGGAAACTATGTGTATGAAACATGTAGAGAATCTCCTCACTCAGTGCTGTCATTCCCCAAAAAACAGACTATACCTATTTGTGAAGCATTTCCCTGGCATTGGCTATTATAAGATGCCTGAAAGTACATGAAACCTATGTATAGGTTTTATGCAAATACTACGCTGATTTACATAAAGGACGCGAGCATCCGGGCATTTTGATATCCATGAGGGTGGGGCTTCATATGGATGGATGACTGCATACTGTGCCATTATTCCATACATGTGTATGTCCGTATAGAAAGCGGTATAGTAGTAGAAAATAGTGTATCAAGTCTAAAAGGAAATTTATTCGGCAGCACTTATCAGTGAGTGATGGTGTTACTGATGATTCTTTTCCCATGTAAAAAAAAAAGTTTAACTTTTTAGAGCCATTTCGGGTTCACAACAGAGTTGAGAGGAAGGTACAAAGATGTCCACATGTATTGTACCCCATCCCCACACATGCATACCCTGCCCTTGTCGACATCCTGCCACCAGAGAAAAACACTCACTCCAGTGTTGTACAATCTATGGGTCTAGACAAATGTATGATGACATGTATTTACCCTTCCCTTCCTTCCTGTTAATATGCATTTTCATTTGTTTTCCCAAGGAAAACATGTTTATAACGTGTTTCAAAGTGTATGGCACAAAGGGAGAAAATGGTAGGCAGAAATAAGTTCATTTGTGTGTGAACGGACATCAGTTTGTGAAACACAGCGTGGAAACCCTCCTGCCTCAGCTTCAACTGCAGCAGCTATGATCTCTTGAGAAGCTGCTCCTCTGAAGCTGATTTGGCTTTTGGTTTTGAAAATGTGATATTGAAATGCTTCTCTCAGCCCAGACAGTATGAAACTGATCTCCAAATTGAAAATTTAAAAACTCAAAGATTTTTTAAAAAAAGCCCCCAAACATTTATTTTGTAACTTAAATTTTTTAAACCAGATTTTATGGTATATTTTAGATACATAGTGATCACATTCATCATAGAGAATTTATACCTATAAATGACATAACTTGATTCTTTTTCCCCTCATTTCCCCACCCTTTCGGTCCCGCCACTCCCTATTTACAAAACCTTGGTTTTTTTGTTTTTGTTTTTGTAGCAGGGGTCAAACTCACGACCTCATGCTGATCTGGCAAGGGCTTGAGCTGCTGAGCTAAATCCCTGGCTTCACAAAACCTTTGTATCCGGTTTTTTTTTTCCTTTTTTTTGTTTTTTGTTTTTTACTTTTCCCTGCTTGCCTTCTTCCTTCCCCTCTCCCTTGCTCCCCTCTCCATTGGAACATTTTTCCTGTTTCAAAATACCTAATATACATTTTGGTTCTTATGTACACTTTCAGTTTCTCACACCAGAGAAACAATGTGCATTTACGCATGTGTGTTTGACTTATTTCGCTTAAGAATATAGTCTCAAGGTACATCCATTTACCTAGGAATGTTTTAAGCTTATCCTTCTTTATTGGTCTCCAAACATTTAAAACTTTCAAACCTAGCTTGGCATGGGCATGTAGGCCTATAATCCCACCACTCAGTAGGCTGAGGCAGGAGGATACACAGAGGTCACAGCCATCCAGGCTGTGAGTTTAAGGGCCAGTCTGAACTACATAGTCAGACCCAGTCTCAAAAATAAATAAGTAAATAAATAACTAAAACGAAACTCACAAATCTAAATATAAATCTCAGCTGCCCAGGCACTCTCTGATTGGGCCGATCAATTTACTTCTCAAGTACTCTTCCCTCTTGTTTTCTTTTTGCTAAGGTCTGATTCTGCACTGGGTCATCCTTCGGACAGTCAAGGCCTGCATAATCACCTTGCTTAAATTAGATTCTAAGCTTTACTTCTGTGGTTCATGTGGTCACTCACTCCCTAAAATTATAGCAATAATTCAGCAATGTGCTATTTATTTTTAGATACTGAATGTAACAATTAAAAAACCTTAGCAGTGTTCATACCCACTTTTTATTCTGCCTCATTTAAAACACTGTTATTCTGGGAAAGCATGTTCTTCTCAGTGGATGTCTCATTAAAGTGGCTAATCGTGGCCAGCTCTGAACTGCAGCGCCTGACTTGGACCCAGTTAACCTTCACTTGAGAGGAGTCACCAGGAGATAAGCAGGAATGACAGCTATGAATTCAACATGGTAACCACACACCTGATGCAGTGATTTCATTTTAATTAGTTACAATGACATACAATTTTTTTTTTCGTTTTTATCGGTACCAGGGATTGAACTCACGACTGCCTGCAAGGCAGGCGCTTATGCCGCTGAGCTAAATCCCCAGCCCCAACATACAATTTCAAAGTGAATCCCACAGTTACCCTCCACATGTCAAGGGCTCCATGGTGCATGGCTGGGACCACTGGAGCGCAGGGTACGGGAAAGCCTTCTGGACAGTGCTGGTGCCCTCTCCATGCAGTAGCGCAGAGTGGATTTCAAAGCCAGTCCCAGCGCTCTGCCCCTTCACAGCCAGCCCTGGCCTGGCCTGACCTCTTGCCCTTGCCGAATCCCTTCTTGTTCTGATGCCCTATCTCATCACTGGCCGCTAGCCATTCCTCCAGTTCCAATTCCTAAATTAGGAAAGTTCTGAGAGCAAGCCTTATGAATTAAGGTAATGGTTCTCAAATGTAAGCATCTATCAGAGTCATCTGGGAGGTTTCGAAAAACTAGTTTTAGACTTAGCAGTCTAGGTTAAGACTGAGAATTTATTTATTTTTTAAAAACACAAGGTCTTGCCGGGCATGGTGGCTCACGCCTGTAATCCCAGCGCTCGGGAGGCTAAGGTGGAGGATCAGTTTTTTTTTTTTGTCTTTTTCCTTTTAATCGGTACTGGGGATCGAACTCACAACTGCTTGCTTGCAAGGCAGGCGCTTATGCCACTGAGCTAAATCCCTAGCCCCTGGGAGGATTGTTGAGAGTTCGAGACCAGCCTGGGCTACAAAGTGAGTTCAAGACCAGCCTGAACTGCATAGCGAGACCCTGTCTCAAAAAAGACAAAAAAAAACAAAAAACAAAAAACACAAGGTCTTACTATGTAGCACAGACTGGCCTTCAACTTGCAATTCTCCTGCATCAGCCTTTCAAGTGCTGGGATAACAGGTGTGTGCCACAATGCCTCAGTTCAGAACTTGCATTTTTAATATATTTCACTTTTCCCTTAAAAGACATCACCTTTTTTGAAGTACAGCTTAAAATAAGTGTGCAGATTAATGACTTTTCCCTTCACCCTATACTACCAAGGCCTCCAGAGCATTTCCAGGAGGAGCAGGGCCCCATCTCAGCATCTCCCCATCCACCCTGCTTGCATTGCTGGTCCAGGAGGTGGACTGTAAGAACCAACCACTGTACTAGGCTGGTGAGGATGGGCTGGTGAATGGGTTCATGGAGGAGTTCGCCAAATTTCTGGCATTAGGAGCATGGCTGAGAGTACAGCTTGTGAACACGTGGCTTGCCCTGTGCAGGTTTAGTGTACTTGAGCTTACTAATTATGGCAGATTCCATTCTGCCACAGGAAGCAAAAGCTTGGAAACAGTTCCTTCCTAATCTTTTTTATATAAAAGCAAAATAAACAAAAACAACTTTGAAAAAATAATGAGCTCCTACCACTGCTATTCCTTGAGAATATCTAATCAGCCCTCAGGAAGACTCGTGGCTGCAAAGAAAATCAAACTCAAACACCAAAAAGGAAAAAAAGAAGACCGTTGAGTCTGAATTTCACTACAAAGCCATGGAATGAAGACAGTGTGGTGCCGACGAAGGCATTTCCTCTCAAGTTAGGAAAAGGCTGAGGATGTCCAGGGTCACTGCTCCTATTCCATACAGTTCTCCACATTCTAACCAGAGCAATTAGGCAAGAGAACAAAACTACAAGGCACACAAATAGGGAAGGAAAACTCAAATTATCCTTGTTTGACATGATCTTATGCCGTGAAGGCACTAAAGTCTCTTCCAATAGACTTTTAGAGCTGATAAATAAATTCAGCAATGTAGTACGGGATAAAATCAACACTAAAAAGACAAACAGCTTTATTACACACCAATAATGGACTAGCTGTGAAAAAAAATCTGGAAAACAATTCTATTCACAGTAGCTTCACATAAAATAAAAAACCGAGGGATCAATCTAACTAAGAAGGTGAAAGACCTCTACAATGGAAATTTTACAATACTGAAGAAAGAAATGAAGATGAACCAGAAGATGAAAAGACCTCCAGTTTTCAGATTGGCAAATTAGTTTCTTTTTTTTTTTTTTTTTTTTGTACTGGGGATCAAAGTTAGGACCTTGCACTTGCCAGACAGGCACTTTGCCACTGAGCTAAAATCCCAGCCCTAAATTAATAGTTTCAAAATGGCCATTTTTTTTGTCTTTCTTTTTTATTGGTACTGGGGATCGAACTCACGACTGCCTGCTTGCAAGGCAGGTACTTATGCCGCTGAGCTAAATCCCCAGCCCCCAAAATGGCCATCTTATCAAACATGACCTACAAGTTTAATGTAATTCCTATCAAAATACAACGGCACTCTCCACAGAACTAGAAAATCCTAAAATTCACATGGAAACACAAAAAGACACAGTAGCCAAAATAATCCTAAACAAGAGCAAGGCTGAAGCAATCACAATACCTGATTTCAAATTATACTACACACTGGGTGTGGGGGCGCATATCTATAATCCCAGCACTTGGGAGACCAGGCAGGAAGACTGCTGTGAGTTCAAGGCCAGTTAGAGCTACATAGGTTCAAAACCAGCCTGGACTGCACAGCGAGACCCCCATCTCAAAGGAAAAAAGAAAAAAGAGGCACTTCTCAAAAGGAGAAATACAGAATGGCCAATAAGTATATGAGAAAATATTCAACATCTTTATCCATTGGCAAAATGCAAATCGAGACTACAATGAGATTTCATCTCACATCCACTATCATCAAGAATACAAAAAACTACAAATGCTGATGAGGATGCACCAGCATGATGGGTAAGAATGTTAACCAGTATAGCCACTGTGGAAATCAGTATAGAGGTGTGTGAGACACTAAATAGAGCTACTGTTTGACCCACTTACACCACACCTTGGTATATACTTGAAGCAATTAAAGACAGCATACAATAGGGACACCTGTGTACCCATGTTTATTACAGTACAATTCCTAATAGGCAAGATATGGAACCGGCCCTGTTACCATCAACGTATGAATCGATAAAAGAAATGTGGTGTGTATATACAATGGAGAGTCATTCAGCCACAAGGAAGAATTCAGTTCTGCCATTTGCAGGAACATGGAGGATCTGGAGACCATCAAGTTCAGAGAAATAAGCCAGACCTACGTGTTGTATGTTTTCCCTAACATGTGGAATCGAAAAAAGATGACAGAAAAGTTGAAAGGAGACTTATTAGAGAAGGGAAAGGGACTAAGAGAGAGGGGTTGGGCAAGTAATAGGGGGGCAGAGACGAGCAAAATGTATACATCAACACTCCCAAACTGCGAAACTAGGAGGAGGGATGGCAGAAAGGGGTGGGGCAGGAAGGTGATCCAAGTGTGTTACGTGCAAGTACAGATCCGCCAAAATGAAACCCTCTAGTCTGTATCACCAGTAAAAAAAAAGTGAGAAAGAGGAGGAAGTGCTATCACAAGGAACACTTACAAACAAGACACTATACTGACTAAGGGTAAACATACAGATGAGTAGAACAGAACTGAGTGTCCAGAAACAACTATTTATGGTCAACTGATTCACAGCGAGAGTGCCAAGAAAAAGAACAGTTTTTCCAATACAAGCTATTTGCATAACTCGACAGCCCCATGCAAAAAGAATGAAGTTTCATCCGCAACTTACTCAGAATGGAACACAGACCTGTATATGAGCCGAAAGTATTAAATTCGAATAAGAAAACACAGGAGTAAGTTTTCATGATTTAATTAGGTTAGGCAAAGCCAAAAACATAAGCAGTCAGATGGGAATTCAATCTAGACACTGGAAAGTAATTTGGCAGTTCATAAAATGTTAAATATGGAATTACTACACCACCCAGCAATTCTTCCCCCAGGTATATGCTGGTCTTCATCAATAGGTTAAAAACTATTATCAATAGTTTTTATCAATAGGTTAAAAACTATTATGTTTCAAAAGGTACAATCGAGAACATGAAAACTGCTGAATAAGAGAAAATATTTTCAAATCATAAGGGACTGGTATTCTGAATATATAAAAAAACTCGTGCAACTCAATAATAAAAAGACAAACAATGCAATAAAAATAGTCAAAGGAGCCAGGCATGGTAGCAGATATGCCTGTAATCCAAGCAATTTGGGAGGCTAAGGCAGGAGGATGGAAAGTTTGAGGCCAGCCTGGTCAATTTAGCCAGACCATGTCTCAAAACTAAAAAACTGGAGGGAGTAGTCTGGGGATGTAGTTCAGTGGCGAAGCACTTGTCTAGCATGTGTGAGACTTTGTACTTCAACAATCCAGTGTGGGGGTCAGGGGTAGAGCTCAGCCACACAGAGCCTGCCTGGCAAGCGTAAGGTCATGAATTTGATTCCTGGGACAAAAAAAATAAAGAAAAAATAAAAAAAAGCAACCCAGTTTAGGGAAGCCTAAAGAGGATGGGCAGGATTGGTGCAAAGGATTAAGCATTTTTTTTATTTAACAAAGAAGATGTATCAGGGGCTGGGGATTTAGCTCAGCGGCATAAGCGCCTGCCTTGCAAGCAGGCAGTCGTGAGTTCAATCCTCGGTACCGATAAAAACGAAAAAAAAAAAAAAAAGAAGATGTATGAGAAGCCAATAAACATGAAAAAAATGCTAAACATCATTATGCAAACCGAAACCATAATTGATCAGCTTCTATATCACTGTATGTTCACAATGATAGCTATTACTTAGCAAATAAATTTTGGTGAGGATGTGAAAAAATGAGAACACTCATACTCTGCTGATGAGAATTTAATCTAGGCACTGGAAAATAATTTGGCAGTTCATCAAATGTTAAATATGGAATTACCATACCACCTAGCATTTCTGCTCCTCGGTATATGCCCAAGAGAACTGAGCACAAGGTTCTATATAAATATGTGGAGATAAGTGTTCATGGCAGCATTATTTATAGCCAAACACTGAAAATAACTCAAATATCCATCAACTAAATGAATAAAGAAAATCTGGTATATTTACACAGTAGAATATTATTAAGCAATAAAAAGGAAAGCAGAAGCCAGGGTGGTGATGCCTGTCTATGATCCTGTCATTTGGTAGGCTGAGGCAGGAGGATTGCCTTGAGTTTGAGGCCAGCCTGTGCTACAACTAAGTTCAAGTAAGTTCAAGGCCAGATTGAGCTGCATAGTGAAATCCTGTCTGAAGTAGACAAAAAACAAAACAAAACAAAACAACAACAAAAAAAGAAAGCAGGACTATACTATGAGCAGATCTTAAGAACATTATGCTAAATAAAAGACATCAGTCACAAAAGACCTCATAAGTGCATCATCCTATTTATCTGAAATGTCTAGAACAGTCCAATGCATAGTGACTGGAAGAGGATTAATAGTTACCTAGGGCCTGGAGTAGGTGGACAGGGATAACTGGGGGAAAGTCTACTGGGTATTATGTTTATTGAAATTTCTTTATTATAGTGATAGTTGCAGCACTTGTGTAAACACTAAAAGCTACATACTTTGGTGAACAAACTATATGGTATGTAAATTATATTTCAATACAGCTATTATAAAAAATGATTCAAAACACACTCCTGGATTCCTATAGATGAGTCGACTTTTCACCCTCAAAGCAAGAGTTTACATGGAAATGATAAAGTGAAAAAGGTTCAAGTGTCTTAGTAGGGAAAGCAGAGTGAAGAAAACAGAGACCAAGCAGGAGCAAAATTTTGTGACCGAAAAGTAGTTAGTCTTTTGAGAGATAGTCCTTTGTAAAGATCTCACACATACACAGGCTCATAATTCTTTGGATGAGCCAGAAGGAAAGGCAAGGAAAATTGAGCATCATTTAGGCTGAGGCAGAAAACCATTTTTTAGCCATTAGACTTACCACTTGGCTGAAGTACACATCTAAAACTTCCACAAAATTGTGGATGAATTCATAAATGGCCATCTCATTCTGAAATATAAGAGGAATAGCGCAATTATGGTTAGCGTGGTGGCCAAGTGCAGTGGCACAAACCTACAGCCCGAAATCTGGAGGGGTGATGCAGGAGAATTGCCCAGCTTGGGCAATTTAACTATTTTGTGACTCTGTCACAAAAGAAAAAGGGGACCGAGGATGTGTATAGCTTAGTACAAAGACCCTGGGGTTCGATCCCCAATATTGAGAAAGAAAAAAATATTAGCATAGCCCTTTTATAAAGCAGACCATAGAAATTTGCCCAGTTCCTGGGTATGGAGGCGCATGCTGTAATCTCCCCCCTTAGGAGGCTGAGGCAGGAGAACTGCCACAAGTTTGAGGAAAGCCTAGACTATATGGAGAGTTTAAGGCCAGCCAAACCATATATAGTAGAGAAAAAAAATCAGCTGGATGTAGTTTCACAGGCACCATCTCAGCTATGCAGGAGTCTGGGCAACGCAGCAAGACCACACACACACACACACACACACACACACACACACACATACATACACACAGGCTTCAGATGGCATGTGCCAGCCCCTAGGTTTAGTGCTTACCACTGACAAAAATCACAGTAATTCTCAGGGAGATAGGTAGGAGAAAGAATACAAATCAGAGCTATCCCCAATTCCCTTGTATTTTCTGCACGCTCTTCTAATATCTTACCTCAGTGTCATTAACTCCGACCACAATGAAGAGAGCTGCGTACTGCCGATATATCAGCTTAAAATCCTTATATTCAATGAAAGAACACTAGACAAAACACAGAGAGTTATTAATGTCTTTCTGCAACAAGAGACTTCGTCAAAACGACATGCATAATTTTGGTTTGAGCATTTGCCACACAGTCCTGGAAATCTGGAACACTGAAATGTTACACAATCTTCGGTGGCCTTCTCACAGCACTCGGGGGCTCCTTGCTAGCAGCTTGAGGGGCAGTGGAGAAGCGGTCTGAGTGATCATCAGCCTTTCCCCTTGTAGTCTCTCCCGCCCGTCTCTTGGCTCTGGGTAGAACTAACCCAGCACACAAAGCTAATGGACAATCAGTGTTTTAGACCGCCTCCATGAAGATACACAAACGCGACCAAGATTCTCTTTTTTTTTTGTCTTTTTCCTTTTTATCGGTACCAGGGATCGAACTCACGACTGCATGCTTGCAAGGCAGGCGCTTATGCCGCTGAGCTAAACCCCCAGCCCCCAAGATTCTCTTCTTTACACCTCCCCATGGCGTCTTGGGACAACCAGATATACTGAATGTACATTTAATAGTCACTGAGAAGACAAACAGTGAAAGCAGCACTATGTGTGTGTGATATATGTGTAAATATATATAATACACACATACTTTTTCCTAGACTCATAATAAGAATCAAGTAGATTCTTCCATAAATTATTTCCAGATGGCCTTTGTGTGGTGGATGCTAGACAAAATCTCCCATCGTAAGTACTGCTTCATATGAATTAATAACCAGCTTCCGTGCAGCGAGTTGTATAATGATACTCCTTTCTCACTCATCTCTCCCTGACAGCCACAGCAGAGGGTTGCGGGTCGGCACTGGGAACTGGACAGGAGGCCGAAGACACAGGGTTATTCTTCCTCTGCCCCTGTCACAGAGTGCTGACTGAATGTGACTGAGTGTAAACTTCATGGCCTTTTTACTGGGAGATATTACTGTTGGGTGCTTGGATCTACCTGCCACTTATGCTGCAAGATTTTGTTTTATTTTGTTGGTACTGAGGGTTGAATCTAGAACCTGAGCTATAGCCTGAGCACTTTTATTTTTTATTTTGAAACAAAGTTCCACTAAATTGCCTGGGCTTGGATCAAACTCATGATCCTCCTGGCTCAGTCTCCCAGAATGCAGAGAGTACAGGTGTATGCTATCATGCCCAGGTGAAGCTGTAAATTTTCATTACGGAAACTCCTCCATAGGAAAGCCATTTGATAATATACCATGGAGGGATCTGAGTCTTGTATTTAAATTTAGAATAAAGGTAATAAGACTGTTTTGCAGCTTGTGACTCATGGTAGGATCGGTGAAATTTCTGCTCAGTTGGATTTTTCAAGGAAAAACAACTCATTTAAACTGCAGGACATTTTTCCCTTTCCCCCGCTAGTACTGGAGAGTGAACCCAGTCCTTTTTAAATTTCCTAAAATTCTGCAACAGGGTCTTGTTAAATTGCCCAGGTAGGACAAACAACTTCTGATCCTCCTGCCTTAGCCTCCCTCAGGGCTGGTATTAAAGGTGTGTGCCATTGCACCCAACTGAGGGACATTTTTCAAAGTCTTTTAGGAGTTTTTGATGTTAAGAAAAGAACATCAAAGCACCCTTGTGGATAAAATAAACACTAAGCTAAAATGATAATTTAGTGCCTGATTATGCCAAAGGAGCAGTGGGTTTCTTTTAAAATACAAAATAATTTAGGATGCTTCAAAAATTTCTAACAGTGTATGTTTAGTCCAAAGCTTGTATTTTAAGCTGGTCACAGTGGTGCAGGCCTGTAATCCTAGCTATTTGGGAGGCTGGGCAGAAGGATCTCAAGTTTGAGGCCAGCCCGGTAGCTTGTGAGAGATCCTGTCTTTAAATAAAATTTTAAAAAGGGTAGGGATGTAGCTCAGTGGCAGAGAACTTGCCTCACAGATAGGAGGCCTTGGATTCAGTACTGAAAAAAAAAAAATATAGGCTCGTATTTCGGTGAAAATTATGTTTAACATTACAGTGACTGTGTTCTGCAGAAAGATTCAAACAGCAAACAGTGGCCTGTTTCCCTTTACGTACAGCACATGGCTCTTCACACAGCCCTGTGCACTGTTTCCATCCAGAGAAGTATGCTGCAAAAGCTAAAATTGTAATTTGAATAGGAACTCTGAGATGTTCGAATTAGAAAATAATTTGTTGTTGTTTTGAGATGGGGGTCTCACTGTGTTATCTAGGATGGCCTTGAACTCACTATGTAGTCCTGGCTGGCCTCGAATTTGCAGCAAGCCTCCTGCCTCATCCTGCTGAGTGCAATTACAGGTATGCACCACCACCCCTGGCTGCAAAATAATTTTAAAAGCCCAGGGAAACACATTTGCACCATGTAACTGTAACTTCTGAGGTCTAATGTAACTTAATAGCTTCTGACTTGGCAGTTGTCCCCACACGTAGCTTTCTACATGTGCAAGGGAATGGAGAACAGAGGAAACTAATGGGTGATTAAAACAAGACTTTGGATTGGGTTTCAGTTGTTGAGTTCTGACAGATTTGCCATTTAAGACATGGGTTAGATAATTCTCTAAAGTTCTTTGTAAAAAATTGGTTCAACTTAAAAAAATACTCCTTATGGGATGGGGTGGAGCCTTGGTGGTAGAGTGTGTGTTTAGCACGTGCAAGGCTCTGAGTTTGATGCCCAAATCAACACCCATTAAAATTCTATTTATTACTTTAATGATTTTACTTAACCTTCAGAGTTTGGGAGGAGAGGGCTGGGGATTTAGCTTAGTGGTGGAGGGCTTACTTGGTACACTCAGGGCCCTGGGTTCACAAGACCCTAGTCATTTTTGCAGCACTAGAGCCACACAAAGAAAGAAAGAAATTTTGGCAGGATAGACAGGTTTGTTGTTTTATATGACTTTTTAACTTCCATTTTTCCTCATTTACATGATAAAATAAAAAAGTTCACATCAAGTTTGCTTTGTTTTCAAATCTCTAGTTCTAGCACTGTATCAGTGTATAGTTACAAAAATGATAATTGAGAAAAAGTATTGTCCCCAAATGGGAATCATATTATTATCCTCCAGCACAAATGATATTATTATCCTTGAACATTCACCTTCAAACTAGTCATTTGACCTTCAGTTTTTGGCTTACAGAAAGCCACCTGCTACAGGCACTCCTAAGAGTTCCAAGGGCTGAATTCATATGAACAAAAAAGGATTATGTTTACTAGCAGGAGTAAATTTAGCTGCCACTTCTATGGTGTACTCAGACACATATACTGACCTAAGTAAGAACCCAAGACTTTTTCGGCCTTTCTTGTTTTTATTCTCTTCCAGGGATGTAAAGAGAGCTACGCTTCCTTTGGTTTTCATTCCTTATTTTTCCTAGTAGTTGTTGAAGGAAGGTAGCTCAGAGGAAATGACGGCCTTGAGACTCGGTAATAGCACACCTGCCAAGGCTGAGCCGATTGCAGGGATGAAGGAGAACATCAGAAACTTACCTGTTCGGTGGATCGAGAGAGACAGGTCTTTATGACCTCTGTTTCCAGAAGTGTGCGCTTATTAATGTCCACGTGTTCATAGTACTTAGACAGTCGAGTCTGTCCTTGTTTATTCACCATAAGGAAGAATTTTATCATTTTTTCCCTGGCCAGTGCTTTTCCAAATACAGCTCAAAAGTTCTAAGCTATAACTGGAACAGGAAGAAAAAAGAACAGTAAGCTGAGATTAAGTTTCTCAACATATGAAGTCTGTTCTGTAGATGAATCAGAAGTAAATAAAATATTTAGTAACATCGGTTTTCACAGCAATGAATTAAATGAGGTTTTCATAAGTAAAAACCAAACATAAATTCTCATTAATTATCTTCAAAAACAATTTTGAGCAACAGTAATTCTACTCATATTCATTCATTCATTCAATTTATGCATCAGTGTTATTAGGTACCAACTTTGGAGCAAGCATCAAAAAAATATGGAGGAGGGGCTGAGGATTTAGCTCAGCGGCATAAGCACCTGCCTTGCAATCAGGGGGTCGTGAGTTCAATCCCCGGTACCGATAAAAATGAAAAAAACAAAAAAAAAAAAAAAAAATGGAGGTGAAGAAATGATATTTTTTTTTTTTTTTTGATACTGGGGATTGAACTCACAACCTCACGCTTGCCAGGCAGGCACTTATACCACTGAGCTAATCCCCAGTGCAGGGTTTTGTGGAAGTCTTTACTTGTTTATTGTGTGTTGTCTCATCAGACTGTCTCGGTTACTTTTCTTTCTTTTTTTTGGTGGGGGGTTTTAGGAATCAAACTCAGGACCTCGTGGTTGCCAGGCAGGCATTGTGCTGCTGAGTTATATCCCGGGCCCTTAGGTACTTTTCTTTTCTTTTTTTAAGGTACTGTTCTTGTTGCTGAGACAAAACACCCAACATCTAAAGTTCAAGGAGGGAAGGTATTTGGCTCACGGTTTGTGAGGGGTTGGTTCCGAGGCGTGGGGGCATCACAGAGCAGAGCGGTTCATAATGGGCAGCAAAGCATGAGAGTAGGGAAGCAGCAGCAAGCAGAGGCAGGGCAGCCCTCTCCGTCCCTTATATTCCACCAGGGTGGGTCCTCCTACCACCACCCAGAACCCTACCAGTCAGTGAACTGACTCAATCTCACCCCACACCCTGGAAAATCCCCACCTACGGCTGTGGGAGGCTTTGGCGGGGGGGGGGGTAACAGACAGTAAGCATCAGGAGAAAGAGGACCCATGCATTCCAGCAGGGTCCCCACGGCTCCTGTAGAAGGGCCCGACACCAGGAAATGTGTAAATACTGACAGCACGGGGTGCAAGAGCTGGCAGACTCTCCTTACCGCCCCGCTGCCTAGCTGTCAACAACCCACAGAGGGACCAGTGGAGGACCAGGGCTGTGCAGGGTCACCTATTTCTTCAGGCATTTGATAAACCAACCCATTCTCCTTCCCAGTGGTGTTCCAACATGCTCTCAACATTCTACTCACAACTTGGCGGTGTGGAGACTTTTAATGCTTCCTCCCTGCAAAATTAAAAAAGCAAGAGGAGGAAAGGAACTGGGAAACCAAGACTTGACCGGCGCAGCCCCCCAATGAGACAGGAGAGGCTTCAGGTGGGTAACAGGAACTGCCCACTTTATTGTTGCGGGTTCTGGCTTATATATCTGACTGTGGCCAATCAGGCTGCCACGAGGGCTGCCACGAGGAGGAAGGGCTGGAATGAGACGCGGGCTCTGGCTAATATACTCAGCTGTGGTGAATACGAAGTGAGCACGGGGTGGCTAATTTGGAGAGGGACGTAGCGCATTGCGGAAGCTGGCGTGGTCCTTAGTCCCGGGTGGGGTATGGTATGTTGAGCACCTGCGCCCAACAAAGACTGAATATCACAACATCGCAGGAGGCAGTTTCTAAAAAGGGGCCTACTTGAAGTGAGGTATGCTTTTGGGTTGCAGAATTTATGGTTTAAAGAAAAAGAAAGAAATATATGGGTATTGGAAGGAGGGATAAAAATCTGATTTCAGCTCAACAAAGTTGTGGCTCCCTCTCTATATGGTTCAGGACATATCCACCTCCTGGACTTTTCCCTTGAGTACTGCATCGGGAAATACCTTTGCCAGGTCTGAAAAGTAGATTCACCCCTTCCCCAGCTCTGTGTGCTGGGAGTTCCAGGTAGAAAACCCTTTGTGTTTCTGACCTAGTGCGCACCTCCTGCAGCCAGAGGAGAGGAAGAGTAGGGAAGGAGAAAGAATAGAACAAGGGGGAGTAAGAGGAAGAAGAGGCAGACAAGGGATGATTTTTTCCCCCTAGTTGTAGGGATTGAGCTCAGGACCTTCATGCTATGCTATGTATATGCTCACTGTTTTTTGTTTTGTTTTGAAATAGGGTATCACTAAATCGCCTGGGCTGAATTTAAATGTGTGATCATCCTGCCTCAGCCTCCCAGAGTTCTGGGTTTACAGGTATGTGCCACTACCCCCAGCTAAATGAAGATTTTTGTCTTTTTTTTTTTTTTCTTTTTTCCTTTTTATCGGTACCGGGGATCGAACTCACGACTGCTTGCTTGCAAGGCAGGTGCTTATGCCGCTGAGCTAAATCCCTAGCCCCTAAATGAAGATTTTTGATCTTCTGATTTTTATACCTAGCACAGGTGCTAGACACCTAAATAATAGCAGGGCAAGGTGTAGAGTTATAACTGGCCAGATGTCCTCCAGTGTACACAGCAGGGAAGACCAAGGAATGTTACAGGAGTTCGGGACTCTCTAGAGAGGGGGCAGTTTAGCAGCATCTTCAAGGATGACCCAGGAAGAGAGATTCAGGCAGAGAAAACACGGACATCAAAAGCTCTGGAGAATTCACTATGGGTGCAATTCGTGGGGCAGCAAGAATGGTCAAGGCAAATCAAGCTGTTCACATACAGCAAAATTGGCTTTAGGAGTCATGAAAGAACTCCTGTAATCCCAGCACTCAGTAAGCTGAGGCAGGAGGATCACCTCAAGTTTGAGGCCACTCTAGGCTACATAGTGAGTTCAGTGCCAGCCGGGACTATATAATAGTACCCTGTCTAAAAAAAAAAAAAAAAAAAAAAAAAAGAAAGGAATTTGAGCTTTATTTATGGGCAATATAGACAAGTTCTTTTTTCCTTAGTGGTAGGAATCTTAAATTTGTCAAATTCTTCTAAGACCATATAATGAATTCTATAGTCTTATGCTAGGCAGTTTATGAATATTTAATTCTTGTAACTGTTTTGAGGCAGACACTGGTTTTTTGTTTGTTTTTTTGAAACAGGATCTAGCTATGTAGACCAGGGTGGTCTTGAACTCACAGCACCCTGCTCCCTCAGCCTGCTGAATGCTAGGTTTACAAGCATGTGCCACCACACCCAACTTGAGGCAGGCACTTTCACTGTCTTTATTTTAAGGTCAAGCAAAGTAAAAGTTAGGGACATTAAGACACCACAAAACCACTGTACTTCCCTGTGTCAGAGGTGTAAGGCTCTTCAGAGACCAAGTACATACATGGGTTTCTGATACCTGTAACTCAAATTCATCAAGTTATACAATCTAAAATAATCTTAGGTTCACAGAAAGTTGCAAAAGATAACCATTGTAACTACCATAATATATTTGGTAAAACTAAGAACAATCGCGTTTTTTTTTTTTTTTTTTTTGAGATGAGTCTTGCTGTGTAGTGCAGGCTGGCCTTGAACTTGCTCATGTAGCCCAGGCTGGCTTCGAACTCAAGGCAATCCTCTTGTCTCAGCCTGCCATGTGCTGCTATTACAGGTGTGCACCACCATGCCTGGCTCAGAAACAATACATTATTACCAACTCAACTCCAGAATATATTTGGAGTTCAACTTTTTCATAAATGTCTTTTCTTTTGTCCAGCATTCCATTTGGCATATCACATTGCATTTAACTGTAGTGTTTCCTTTGGTCTCTTCTCGTTTATCACAGTTTCTCAGTTTTTCCTTTCATGAACTTGAAAGTCTTAAGGATACTACTGGCCAGGTGTCCTGTAGAATGTCCCCTAATGTAGGTTTTGCCTGATGTTTTTCTCATAATTAGACTTTTTGGAAGAAAAAAAAAGAAGCCATGGAGGTGAAATGCCATTCTCAATACATCATATCAGGGGGGACAGGATAGGTACGTGATCATACTGGGGATGTTACAGGCAAGAATATTTGAGATCTTTTCCATACTTAGGGAACTGAAGTTACCTAATTACTTTTGATGGCCTTGCCACCCATAAAATAGGTGAAGCTTTGTTTTTCTTAGGTCAAGCATTAATATTTACGTATTACTTTATAAATTCCTAGTGAATTCTTATGTTGTGCTGTAAGGCAATCCATAAACTATGATGTCGGTGTCGTCTTCTATAATGTAAATACATTAAAGGGGCTGGGGATTTAGCTCAGCGGCATAAGCGCCTTCCTTGCAAGCAGGTAGTCATGAGTTCAATCCCCGGTACTGATAAAAAGGAAAAAGACAAAAAAAAAAAAATACATTTAAGCCAGAATACAGATCCCCATAAATACAAGGAAAGGTTAAAAAAAAAAAACAAAAACAAACAAACAAACAAACAAAAACCTTTCCAAGAAACTGCAATACAAAGAGATATGTACTGAAATGTAAAACCATCTCCTAGTGTCTATAGACTTCCCTGATCCCTATCCAGGGATCCAGGCTGAGAACACTAGTACAATACAATCATTCATAAAGTCCCTTAAAAATAAATGGACTTCTAGGATTTTTGTGTTAATCTTCCCAATGACTTTATTACTATGTAACACATGTAAGACACACTATATTTATATCTAAAGTAAATGAGTGAAATGTTACAAAATGAATATGGCACACAGATCAATCTGAATTCTTTGGAAAAAGTCTACTTTTGACATATAATTACTACTTGCTCAAAAATATTAGCTGTCACTTTTAGCAGCTGCAATTACAGAGCTCAGTTTCCTAATGTGCTGCCTAGGAGACCGAAAAAGAACAATACAGTATCATTATGAGGCTGCGTCAGCCCAGGTGAGCATTTACAGCTATTTTAACAATGGTTGGAAAGTATCTGCTAAGAATTAGTTTGCAAAGGACTCAGCTAGCTGTCAGAACATGAGAAAAGATAGAGAAGATGACTAACAGGGTTTGATCTACTTTGCTGCTTCTTTTTTTTTTTTTGTCTTTTTGTCTTTTTTCCTTTTTATTGGTACCAGAGATCGAACTCAACGACTGCCTGCTTTCAAGGGAGGTGCTTATGCCGCTGAGCTAAATCCCCAGCCCCTATGAGGGGAGTATTTTGAGGAGGGTTAAAGATAATATGTCTTTTCTTATAATGAACTTTTAATTTTTTTTTTTAGTTGTTTGAGACAGGGTCTCACTGTGTAATCCAGGCTGGTCTTGAACTATGTAGCCCATGCTAGCCTCAAACTCATGGTAGTCTTCCTGCCTCCGTCAAGTGCTAGCTGAATTTTAAACATTTGGACATTCTCCATATGTTTCGATGATCCTTTGTAGCTTTGGTGAATGAGTGGTACTAGGACTAATCAGAATCCCAGCAAAGGACAGAGGCTGCGGAGGATTTGATACCTTCATAGAAAATGCGTCTAGTTAGGCACATTCTAGATGGAGCAGCTAAGTTTTGTGAGATGTTGCCGGCTTCAGCAGATGGAGAATGTGCTGCCTGAAGCCTGGATGTGAGTAAGACAGACCTGGCTGAAGCCTTGGCTTTGCCGCGAACCTGACATGTGACTTCCCAGTGCTTGGCCTTCGGTCCCAGTTGGACAGCTACCTTAAAGTGTGAGAGTGAGAGAAGACCACATGCACACAGCACTCAGCAAAAAGGGTTCCTTTTATGACCGAACTGTTGTTGCTATTTCCTTGCTGTGACACTGTGGGATAATACTGAGACTGAGTTTGTGTTATTATTATTTTTGCTCTCCAGATCACATATTTCCTAAGTCCTATTAGACAGGACTTTGCAACAGTTCCAAACACTGTGTTATGAAGAGCCAGGCCCAGTAGGCAAAGGCCTGTGGTTGCAGGGTCCATTCACTGTACAGAACAGGATGTTACTGAGGCCAGCTCAGCCGGGCTACTACAGCAGCTGGGCCACGGGGGAGGCCGGCCGTCACTGGCCACCTTTTCCAGGAAGAAAAGCTCATTGCTCTGGGTGAGACTGCAACACACACTGTGGTGTATGTAATCATTTAGAATTAAGTGTTACTTTTAGCTTCCTTACAAATTATTGCCAGTAAATTATAGCAGGCAACTAGAAGCTTAAGATTATCAGCCTTTCTTTCATTCCCTTTCAGTAAAGTTACTTATTTCAAAAGAGAATTTCTGGGGGGCTGGGGATTTAGCTCAGCGGCATAAGCGCCTGCCTTGCAAGCACTGAGTTCGATTCCCAGTACCGATAAAAAGGAAAAAGACAAAAAAAAAAAAAAAAAAAAAAAAGGAATTAGAATCATGTATCTTTGATTTCAGCTCTCAGGTTAAAAGAAAAAACAGTCTTAAAGGTACCCATGGCCACACCTTTGTCTTTAAAGGTAGCACTGCAGTAAGTGTAAAATGAGAAGTGAAAAGATCACACTGAGATGTTACCAGGGAAAAGTGGGTTTCCACCTCCTTCTCATTGACTTCCACAGCAAGGACGGCAGATGAGGACTTGTTGAATACTCAGTAGGACGCAAGTTTTCAAAAGAATAGCTCAACGTCTAGAGACCTGAATACATCTTTCTTTTCTTTCTGCATACTTACAAATAATTACACAATTTACAATTGTAGGACTACACTGGAGGAATAAAGCAGAAAAGCATAGCTATAAGCTATTTCTAGTTCAAACATACAGTGCCAAAATAACATGGAGACTAAACAGACAAGTACTTCAGAACTGAAGATGAATGTGTAAGCACTCATCCTGGCTGGTAATCATCAGGGAGGAGGCAGATCACATAATTCTAAGACTGAGGTAAGACTCTAAGACTAGGCTTAGACAAAGGCTGGGAGTGGCTGGGGAGCAGGTAGGAACTTCCTGTTTATGAACTCTTTGCATTTTTGAACACACAAGACAAGGAAGGTGTTCTGAGAGCCAGCAAATCAGGAGATTCCACATTCAAAGGCTTGTGTGAATGTGTATGAAAAACAAGGAAGAATAAAGAAAGGAAACTTTACTGGGGAAAACACCATCACACAAAGGGTATTAAGATGCCCAAATCAGGAAATCTAGAAAACCCCACCAGGATAGGTAAAGAAATCAAACAACTTTCCTTAGGTTAGCGTGGACATGCTTTGAAGGTCGAGACTGGGAGGTTGGTGAAGCCACAGAAGGGTGTGAGCACATCCGGGATTCCACATAATGTAAGCTTAATATCCAGAGAAAAGAGATAATGAGGAGACCTAAGAACATCTTAAATTGGATGTTTTTCGTATTTCTGATAGTGTATTTTGGGAGTTAGAACTGGAAGAGTCTTTATAGACTATCCCATCCAAAGGCAGCAATAGATTTTGACTTGGGTGTCAGCTGTGACTAACTGGTCCAGGTGCTTTGGGAAGGATTTTAGAGCTACATCCAGGTTCAAAACAGAAGGTCACTATGAATGGCCACTGACAGCTGTGGTGAGGAATCAGGGAGTGGCAACTATGCACCTTACATGTGTCATCCCTGATGTGTATGCTCTTTATCTTGCAGATAGGAAAACCAGTAATCAGAGATGTGAAATCCCAAATTCAATTCTGCTTTCTTGACTCATAGTGCTTTATCTATCATATCACCTTTTTGCCTTCCTGAGTGTCATTCCTTAGTGTCATTAAGTGTTCATTTAAGTTTAGTATTAGCTTCAGGTAGCTTTACTGGTGATCAAGTCAATATTCTATACTCTAATGCTGCTCCACAATTAAACTGAAAAATACCAAATAAATCACCAGAAGAAAAGTTGAGTAGCCAGGTGTGGTGGCCTATGCCTGTAGAATTCCACCACTCTGGGAGGCTGAGGCAGGAGGACTGGCAATTCCAGCCCCAGCCCAGGCCACGCAATTTAGTGACTTAAAACAGGAAAAGGTAACCCAGTAGAAAGGTCCTGGGTTCAACCTACAGCACTAAGGGGGAAAAAAAAAGGAAAAAGAATAGTGGAGTATACAGTTTCTAAAAGTGATTATAAGCCGGGTGTGGTGGCTCACACCTGTAATCCCAGCACTTGGTAGGCTGAGGCAAGAGGATCCTTGCGAGTTCGAGACCAGCCTGCGCTACAAAGTGAGCTCAAGGCCAGCCTGAACTGCACAGCGAAACCTTGTCTCAAAAAGGCAAAAAAAAAAAAAAAAAAAAAAAAGGTGATTATATATGTAGTTATTCTTCAGTTGTCAAACTCAATTCACTCCAAATTTGTGTTTGAGTATCAAAAGTTGGAGAACTGAATGTATATTTTATGTTCAGGAATAATGGAAATAATAATAAACAAATAATGGAAACCCTAATAACAGGATCTGAGGCCCCAAAGTTAAACTTAAAATTCATTTTTCCAGGACCTTAACAAATTTCACAGTACTTTTTTTAAGGTTACAATGGTTCTCAGTTTTCACCTTAGCTTTGCTCTTGCTTATTATTCACTTTCTTTGGAGTTGTGGTTACATTTCATACAAATAAAGAGCAAAAAAATATATATATATATCCACAATGATGAAAGTTTTAACGCGCCAACACAGTGTGTGGTCTGGGTGGCAGGATTCAGACTGCACCCTTCGTGTATGCCCCAGGAGTGATGCACGACTCACTCTCCACCCTTTTGGGGGTTCATCCATTCGTTCTTTCTTTCTTTCTTTTTTTTTTTTTTTTTTTTTTCACAACTGGAGAGCACTCTGAATATTCGTTCTTTGTTTTTCTTTCTTTCCTGTGGTACTGGGGATTGAACTCACAACCTGGTGCTTTCCAGGCAGGTGCTTACACCGCTGAGGTAAACCCCTGGCCCTTATAGGTGTTTTCAAGTCAGACTGTCAGTCCCTTTTTTTGGTGGTGGGCTATCAGGAATTGAACTTAAGACTTGTGCTTGCCACTGTGATGCTGAGCTATATCTCCAGCCCCTTTCAGTCCATTATTGAGTGAAGTTATAAACACTGAGCAGGTTTTTTTTTCAAACTTTGCTATTCAAGTAGTAGAAAGTTCAAGATTGGAGTCATTTGATAATTGAGATATATATATATATGTATATATATATATATATACATATATATATATATATATATATATATATATATATATATATATTATTTGCCAGTACTGGAGACTGAACCCAGTACTCTACCACTAAGCCACATCCTTCGTCCTCTTATTTTTTATTTTAACACAAGGTCTGGCTAAAATGCCCAGGTGGAACTCTAACTTGTGATCCGCCTGTCTCAGTGCTAGGATTACAGGCATACAACAACTGCACTTAGCTTGAAAGTGATATTTGATGATGTCTAATGTCTTTTCCAGCTCTTAACACTTTCTATGTGCCTCACATTTCAAAACAAAAAATAGAACACAGCGGGATACAGGACGTAGCTTAATAGTAGAGGTGCCCCTGGGTTTCGTCACAATGGAAAAAGTATGAACTCTAAACTGTTTGGCTCTACTATTTCCTAGCTTTGTGACCCTGAGCAAGAAACTTAATCTTTTTGAGTTCAGTCTCCTGTATGATGGGAATAATAATAGTACCTGTCTCCTAAATGGTGAGGATTAAAGGAGTTAGTATATGTAACATTTTTGGAACAGGGTGTGCACCCAGTGCTAACGCATTAGCCAATGCCGTGACAGCACACTGCCTTTTCCTTCGCGAAGCCTCTCCTGCCTGTCCCAATCCTATTCCAACAAGAACTGATTATACTGTCTATAAACTAGGTAACCATTGTTTGATTACATGTTAAGATCCTCTACCAGAATTGTGATTTAGATTTTTTAATATGACTGTAAGGGAGACATTTTACATTGTGACCCAGTGTCTAAGTAGGCATACATTTGAAACAGAAGTTCTCTGATCACTCTACTGCATGTGGTACATGCTGGTTTTCTCTTCCCCTCCCCTCCCCTCTCCTCTTCTCTTCTTTGACAGGTCTTGTCATGCATTCAGGTAGGCCTGGAATCTACTAGGAGCCCGGGCTGGCCTAGAACTCACAGAAATCCTGTCTGACTCCCCAGTGCTGGGATTACAGACATATGTCAACATACCCAGCTGGGTTTTTTTTTTTTTTTTTTAAGTGACATTTCTATTTGTAAAAAATGCCATTGTGCAGGGCATAGTGGCACATGACTGTCATCATGACACTCTAAGGGAACTATAAGTTTGAGTCCAGCCTGGGCAACTTAGTAACTTAGCAAGACCATGTCTCAAAATACGAAATAGAAAGGGCTGAGGATATAGATCAATGCACCTAGGTTTTAATTTCCCATACTACCAGAAAAAAAAATTCAGTTGTGAAGGTTTGTGATATACAGATGTATGGATTTGTCAAAACTTAGCAAACAGCAAGTATATTAACAAAGATTAACAAATAACCCATTTTATTTTTATTACATGCAAATTTTTATATCAAAAGAAGAAAACTAAAACAAAATAATTGCTGATATTCATGTTGAAGTATTTGGAGGAAGTATACTGATATCTTTAATTTTTTTTGGAAAAACACTAAAAATCTAAGATAAATTAATAGATGGCTAGAGACCTCGACAATTAACTAGACAATAAAGCAAGTGCAACAAAATGTTCATGGTGGAATCTAAGTGGTGAAGATATGGGAATTCACTGTGGAATTCTTTCAACTTTTATATTTGAGAAATCACTTGTAATAAAATGTTGGGCGGAAATGTTATTTGTGGCATACTTTTTTTTTTTTTTTTGTGGTACTGGGGATTGAACTCACAACCTTGCACTTGCCAGGCAGGCACTTGTGTCACTGAGCTAAATCCCCGGCCCATTTGTGGCCTACTTTGAAAAAAATATTAATAAATCTATTAGTTACAAGTGTTTTATGATAACAGAAAAACCGCAACCATAATACAGAAAGAGGTCCCCCCAGAGTTCCCAATATACTCCATATCCAGTGTCCTCCACTATTATTTCCACTGTCATTCTATTATTACCCATATTGTACTAGCACAGTAAATTTGTTATAACCTATAAACCAATACTGATACCCTTTTATTAAGCCCACATTTCATTCAGATTTCCTTAGTTTTAATCCAACTTCCTTTTTCTGCAGCTTCCCATGTCCTTCAGATCCTCCTGGTATGGTGACAATTTCTCATAGTTTTTGTCCTGAGGTGTAATAAAAAATTTATATACACCAGCTAGGGATGTAGCATAGTGGAAGACCACTTGCCTATGATGTATGAGGCCCTGGGTTCAATCCCTAGTATCACCACAAGCAAGGTGTGGCGGCTTTTACCTGTACTTCCAGAGAGCCTGAAAACGGCAGAATGCAAATTTTAGTCATGTCTGGGAAATTTAGTAAGACTCTGTCTCAACATAAAAAATAAAAAGGACTCAGGATGTAGCTCAATAGTGGAGCCTCCCTGGGTTCAACTGAAAAAAAAAAGGTGAAACATGAAACAAACCTAGATGGCACTGTACAAATTGTGAACTGTTCAGTATCAAGTGAACACTGGCTTGATGTCTTTTACCGTTACAGTGGATGTGCTGCTAGGTGGGGAAAGTGCACACTTGTAATTTCAGCCACTCAGGAAACTGAGGCAGCAAGATTACAAATTCAACACTGGCCTGGGCAACTGAGCAAAACCTTGCCTCAAAAAGGGATGGGGGTGTAGTGCATTCCTCCTGGGGTTCAAACCCCAGGAGGGGTTGCATGCAGACTATGTACAATGGAAAAATGCACATAAAATACATATTGTCACAAAATCAGAACAGCAAATTCTACATTCACATAGATTATAACTATGTAAAAGGAACATCTAAATAAAGATTAAAAATAGACCAGACAAAAAATGAATCTTGAAGCTAGTTATGACATATAACTCCAGTTACAACAACTATAGAGAATAGCCCAATCTAAAGAGATAGAAAGTAGATTCAGGCTTAGGGAGTAAAGGTTTAAAGGGTGATATCTAGGTAGTGAGGGGCTGTAGGGATATGTGCAGAATTATGTGAGCACAGACTAGCCAGTGAATCATAGAATTTGAGTCAGTGAACTGTCTGTGAATTATATCTCATTTTTTTTTCTTTTTCTTTTTTATTGGTACCCGAGATCGAACTCACAATCACATACTTGCAAGGCAAGTGCTTATGCTGCTGAGCTAAATCCTCAGCCTTGTGAATTATATCTTAATAAAGTTGTTAAAAAGAGATACAGACAGTTAGGTCAGACAATCTGGAAGAGCTCCCAATAGCCAAATCTGGAACAATTTGAACAATATAATATTGGATTATAATTCAAAATATGAAATATATGACTACATACTGATATAAATACACGATTAAATAAATAAGTAGATGAAACAGAAATCTTCCAAATTCTCAAGATTGTGTTCAAATAGCAACTGAATTTACCAATTCAGGGTAAGAGGATAATGTTTCCATAGAGCTTAGTAGGTGATGTACTGAATGCTTTACCTACTCCTTTTAGTCCTCCTACCAGTCCTACAAGTTAGATTGTTTCTTCCTCACTTTACTGATGTGAAAACATACTCGTCAAAGGTCACTCAGTAAAATGGAGGAGGAAGGACCCAATTTCAACCTGTCTGGCTTTCATATGTGTGTTTTCATTTAATGCCATTACCTCTGAGTCCTCCTCAAGACTAGTAACTCAGTGATGGCTATGACAAGACCATGAATGTACAATTTTACTCCCCGTTTACTAGTGTAAATTGAGCTCTGACCAGTTTTATTCTATATAAAAACTTTTACTAGCTAAATGTATGTTTTGGCAATTTCTGTCTTGGTCAGGAATACATCAAAAGATACAATTCTGACAGATTAAATCACTTTCTCTTGATATCAACATGGAGCCTAATATGCCTAAGAAGTGGCTCACTCTGATAACATGAAAATTTAAGGCAGTAAACGTCAATTGTTGCATGTGATAGTATGCTTTATATTTGTGGTTAAATTTAACTCATTCAAAATGCTTGTCTAATTTGTTCTTTCAAAGAATTGAGCTAATCTTCCTTTCTACTTCCAAAAAATAAAGTATACCACCAGGCAAATGGCAACGAAGGCAAGTTTCAGACAAGTATCTGAAATCTGGTTCAGCTAAGATGTCAGGGTAGAATACAGGTTTGTAAGTAGCCCATTTGGCTGTCCTTTGCCCAGAAGTATTTCTTTTTTCCTTTTTTTTTTTTAATTTCACAATAAAGTATAACCACAAGCGCTACATAGGAGATTAAAGCTGTCACACAAGAGCTGTCCCTGTTAGGACATTCATATTTAAATTAACACTCACCTATATCTCACAATCTCTGAATAGAAAAAAATGTCAAAACTGGCCAGGTATGGTAGCAATGCCTGTCACTGCAGTATTTAGGAGCCTGAGGCAGGAGGATCACACATTCCAACCCAGCCTGGACCATTTAGCAACTTAGGGAGACCCAGTCTCAAAATAAAAAATTAAAAAAAAAAAAAAAAAAAAAAAGGGCTGGGGATGTAGCTCCATGGGAAGCTCTGGTTAAATTTCCAGTAATGAAAACAAACTTCTTCCAAAAGTCTATGCACAATATAATTTAAAATATTCAATTGCTATACTAAGCCCTAAAGAAAATTAAACAAAGTGCAATTGGAGTTATTTTTAAATGATCTAAAGAATTCAATTTCTTTTGTGGGTTAATTGTACATTAGGCTGGCCTATGCATAGAAAGATAAAACTAAAGGTTACCATGATTTAAAAACATGTTGTTATTGTAAATGTTTTTGTGAACTTTTGCCAATTTAAAACATTTTGCCAGGGGCTGAGGATGTAGCTCATCATAAAGCACTTGCCTGGTGTGAGACTCTGGGTTAGATCTCCAGTACCAGAGAATAAACAAGAAAATGTTCTTCAAAGTGAATTCTCACACAATTCCCAGCCCAGGTGCCCATGTCCAGTATCATTCTTTTGAAGAGTCTCCCCTGCTGCTCCAAAAGGATACAGACCATATTTCCAACCTTGTTAAATTGTTATCTTGGAAAGTTTTGGCAGTTTCCCACTGGGTCACATTTTCCAGTCATTTTGCCCTCCTGTTTACAGACCTGCTGGTTCAAGCTTAGCCAATGTCCAGGAGGAAGTTGGCTCCAGGCAATCCATTTTTAAAAAATCTTTTTCAATTTTGACATTTCTGTGTTGGCTATTATACAATATTATCACAGCTTTCTTTTTTTTGACTCATACTATCCAGGAGACAATTCTGGAATGAACTTGGACTAGAATTTTACATAGTATCCTGAGTTTCTTAAAGGTTTTGGTTTCTATTTTATATAATCCTTAAAGGTCTTTCCCCTTTTCTTTTGTATCCGTACATGATCTGAACAATTCCACTGCCCTGCTTTGTATTCTTGTAGTTTTCTTAGCCACAAGCAATTACTATAATGAGAAGTGGACATCTTAATCTCATTTGGCAGGTTAAACCTAGGCATAGGTCTAAGCTTTTCTGTTCCACTCGCATTTTGTACTTGGTGTGCTCCTTTGGTTTTGAATATGTCAGTGTTTCTCAAAGTTCTTACCCTGAACTCCTCTCCTTTGCTCTTTCCTGAGAGACGGATTGTTGGGCGCAGGTGCTCAACATACCATACCCCACCCGGGACTAAGGACCACGCCAGCTTCCGCAATGCGCTACGTCCCTCTCCAAATTAGCCACCCCGTGCTCACTTCGTATTCACCACAGCTGAGTATATTAGCCAGAGCCCGCGTCTCATTCCAGCCCTTCCTCCTCGTGGCAGCCTGATTGGCCACAGTCAGATATATAAGCCAGAACCCGCAACAATAAAGTAGGCAGTTCCTGTTACTACCTGAAGCGTCTCCTGTCTCATTGGGGGGGGCTGCGCCGGTCAACTGACTCCCTCTAGAACTACCAACAATGCAAACGATTCAGGAACCAGACACAGTAAAATGGCCGTTGATAGGACAGTAGGAAGCAAAATAGTGGAGAGAGAAGTTGTTTTTGAGTATGCTCATATAAAAGTGGCAAGTACTCTCTGTTACCTTGTAAAATAACCAGGGGCTTATGTACAGCAAATGTGTACTAATGAAAAATAAAACAAAATAACTAAGCATTCTTTATTTCAGCTTTCTCCAAATCCTGGACCTCAAGGAGATTACGCATATATATCACAACTTTTGTAGATGATGCAAAAATTAGTGTTGTGTGTGTGTGATGATAGTGGTTTGGATGGTGCCTAAATTAGTGTTTACAAGTTGGTGTGAGCTCTTTGGCAGAAGGATGCCAGGTGCAATGCATGGTCAGCATGGTATAAAATTGTGTATTTAGTTGAATAACTACAAAAGTGTAATTCTCAAAGACAGTTAAGACTCTTTTCTATATATATTATTGGAATAACTGGTAAGAAGGTGTCTGCCTGTTTGCTATTCCTGATTTATTTAAAAGGCTAGATTGCCAAGTATGGTGCTGCACGCCTGTAACCCCAGTACTTGGGAGGAAGCTGAGGCAAAAAGTTTACTGCAAGTTAGAGGGCAGCTTGGGCTGCATAGTGATTCAAAGACAGCTTCAACTTTTTGGTCAGACCTTGTCTCAAAAAGACAAAAAAAAAAAAAAAAAAAAAAAAGGGGGAAAGAAAAAAAAAAAAGGAAAAAACGCAGGACTTCAGGCATTTTGCTAATGTAACACTGTAACCTACATGGAAAAACAGAACCTCAAGGTTAGATTTTTTTTTTTCCCCCTTTGGAGTTCTTAGCTTTAAAATTCTTTAGGCCTGGTTGGTGCTATAACTCAGCAGTATAGCACCTGCTTGGCAAGCATGAGGTCATTTGATAAATAAATAAATTCATTCTTTAGGCCTACAGCATAAACTTGGCATCCCTATCTCTCCTCAGTCCAGATGAATGGACAGAATAAGCAGGTACTGGTACCAGGAGGTCTAACTCTAGCTTCATTTCCACAAGGAAAGGAAGGTGCGGGCAGGGTCTAGAAAGGAGTGAAGTAAGCCTGGACAGGCCTATTAGCTCATTGTATTCTCTCCCCAGCAACACACTTGTACATGGAGAAATGGTGACATGAATGCTCAGGCTCCTCCATCTCCTTGATTCTAGCTTTGAATAAATTCTTTTACCAAAATAAATGCCCCCCCTTTGCTTTGATAGGAGGCAAGCAAATGAACCTGAGCATATAAATCTAAGTGGCCAGTAATAATGTATAGAAATAAAATATGATAAGTCCCTCTGCTCAAAAATAGCATAAGTATACCAGTGTATACCAGTGTGAAAGATTAGCTAAGGGAAAAGAAAAAAATCAGATCAAAGATATAAAGTTGTGTGCAGTGGTACATACCTGTAATCCCAGCACTCAGGAGGCTGAGGCAGGAGGACTGGCATGAGTTTAAGACCAGCCTGGGATACATTCTGACTCGGCAGCTAGTCTGAGCTACATATTGAGACCCTGTCTCAAAAAATAAAAAATAAAAATCGAGTCAGGCATGGTGGGACATGCCTATAATGCCAGCACATGGGAGGCTGAGGCAAGAGGACTGTTGTGAGTTCAAGGCTAGCCTAATCTGTATAGTGAAACATTTTCTCAAAAAGACAAAAATAGGGGGCTGGGATTTAGCTCGGCAGCATAAGCGCCTGCCTTGCAACTGTGTGGTTGTGAGTTTGATCCCCAGTACCGATAAAAAAGAGAAAGACAAAAAAAAAAAAAAAAAAAAAAAAAAAAGACAAAAATAAAAATAGGCATTCTTGAAACTTGGCATGGGAATAGGAGAGTCTGTGGGCAGGGAGGAGAAATGAACAGGACTGATGAAAGGACAGAACAAATGCGAAGTTTCAAAGGTGAGACAACACAGGAAATGACTCAACCACAGATTAGGGAGAAATTCCAGTTAGATAAAGTGTAGGTGACAATGTAGGGACAGCTCAATTCTTACATAGAAACTCCACTACTATTTCTTCTTTTTTCCTTCTACCCATCATGAGTACCAAGTGCAATGTGTGTAGTCCACAACACATTCCAACAACAGAACATTTTACAGCTAATCCAGGCTGAACTCACTAGATACCTTGGCTAGTCTTGTACTTGTGATCCACCTGCCTTAGCCTTCCAGTGCTGGGATTACAGGTGTTGGCCACCAAGTAAGTATCTTGCCTGTACCTTTAATATTCAGTTTCAATCCATCTTCCTCCCTATTTTGTTTTTGCTTGAAGAAGGGTCTGGCTATGTAGTTCAGGCCAGCCTTTAACTTCTTTCGATCCTCCTTCCTCAGCCTCCGGAGTACTGGGATTACAGATAGGCATGCTCCACCATACTTGGTTTTTTTTTTTGTTTGTTTGTTTGAGACAAGGTCTCACTCTGTACTCTGGGCTGTCCTGAATTTGAGATCCTCTTGTGTTGGCCTCCCAAGTGAAGGGGCTCCAGGAACGTGCATATTATTTCACTCGAAAAACATTTAATAATCCAGTAAAACATCTGTAACTGTTTATTTAGGATTTCACGTTGTGGTCACAAAACTAAAAAAAATTTTTTTTGCGGTACTGTGGGGATTGAACCTAACCTACTTTGAAACAGTCTACCATTAATGGTAAATTGTGAGTTCATTCAGTTTTATAACATCAAGTTGTTGGTTTAACAAGCCTCCTTCAAAGTTGTCTTTTTTCGTTCTACTCATCATCCTCAGGATCTAAAGGATTTCAAGATCCCTTCCTCTTCTCCCCCCCCCCCCAAAAAAAAGAAAAACAATCGCTCTTGCTGCTCTATATCAAACTCACACAACACAACCCATCCCCCAAGAGGAAAGAGGGGAACAAGTTACGACAGGCAGCTGGGTGCACACAATCGGGGCCAGAGCCCAGGAATCAGTCACCACGTCCGGAAGGATCTGGGCTGTCTGCCAAAAGAGAACACCTCCCAAATCCCGGAAACCGGTGCTAACAAATCAGAGCTAGAGCAAGTGACAGGCAAAGAAACAGGTCCGACCCTTTGGGACTGCCTGAAACACGCAAGGAATGCAGGAGAAATGTTAGGAATCCAGGACAGACCGTAGCCAGAAACAAGCAGTGCTTAAAACCCAGATCCAAAGGCAGGCGCATCACCGAGAGACCGTGGTGTAGCAAGCAGCCCCTGAGGGATGCCTACAAGACGACACGGCAACGCGCAGCCCCATGCCGAGTCGCTCCCCAAAGTCTGAGTCTGAGTACCACAGTCTGTAATCTCGCCGCGCACCAGCACCGGCATGGGGGCGGGGAGAGGGCGGGGCCCTAGCTCTCCCCGCCCCCAGTGACGGCAGACTACGTGCCCAGTGCGCTTGCGTAGGGTGAGGCCGGACTCTATTTGGCTATCTAGCGAGTGGCGGCAGCGGCGTACTTTACCCGTCAGGCTGTGCGAAGCGGCAGCCCTACGTCTATCCCCTTCCCAACCCTGCCCCTTCCCCCGCTCCGCTGCTGCCCCCCTTTCCCTAAAGTGAGTGAGTGAGACGGGCAGATGGAGGAGGGACTGTAATGGCGGCGGCCGGCAGCTCCCTGCTCTGACCCACGGCAGGCACACAGCAACGACCCCCTCCCTCCCCGCCCCTCTCCCGGCCGGCCTCCGCCCGCCGTCGGCGCGGGGCCACCCTTCCCGGTCCTTGCCCTAGCAGTCGGCGTCTCGCCCTACGCCCCGGCCGGGGCCCCACACACAATGGACGAGCTTGCCGGAGGCGGTGGTGGCGGCCCGGGGATGGCAGCCCCTCCGCGGCAGCAGCAGGGACCTGGGGGGAACCTGAGTCTTTCGCCTGGGGGCAATGGAGCGGCGGGCGGCGGAGGTCCTCCGGCCTCCGAGGGAGCGGGTCCCCCAGCAGGCCCCGAGCTGTCCCGGCCACAGCAGTACACTATTCCTGGGATACTGCACTACATTCAGCACGAGTGGGCTCGGTTCGAGATGGAGCGAGCGCACTGGGAGGTGGAGCGGGCCGAACTACAGGTACCTGGCCGGGGTCGGTATGCAGGACAGTGGCCGCGGCGGGGTTCCCGGCCGGGGGGTGGGGCCGGGACTCCCTCCAGCCGGAGCCCGCGTCTTGGGAGGCCGGGGAGGACCTACCTCTGCGACTCGGGCGGTGACGGTCCCCGCGACGGCTCTTCCTCGAGTCCCCCTCCCCCTTTCCCGCAGACGCCTGTTCCCCAGCCCTCAGTAGCTACGCGGTGCGGGCTTCCTTGGGGCAGCCATTTTGACTTTTAGTATGGCGTCTGCGGGGGCTTCTCCGGAGGCGGCCTTCCCCGGACTCCGGGACTTGGGGCCGAGCTTTTTTCTGGGAGTCTGGCGTGGGGCAGAAGGGTACCGAGTTCGCTTTTGTGTATTTTTCTTGAGATCGGGAACCCGAGGAGACGGACTGCAGTGGGCATGTTACTACTTTTCCTGGACCCCCCTTCCGATTTGGCCTGTTTTGCCCCCCTCCTACGCGAGTTGGTACGCAGTTGCCCCTAGACAGCCGCGCTCCTTTCGTGGGCTTCTATGAGGCAGTAGAGTTTGCGGCAAACCTGTGAAGTTTTCACTTCCCATCGTCAACTCTTTGAGTACCTGCTCACCTGGGATGCTGCTTTATTTACGTAGAGTCCCTTTAGTTCCTCACTGACTTACCAACGCCATGAACACTGAATTTTTCTTTCTAGAGAGGGTACTCTTTAGACCTCCCTCCTTCAATTCTTTTTTTAATGGATACAAAGCCAAATTAGATTCTCTGCGCGGTATTTGTGAAAAGACTGAGAAGAGAATTAACATTAGTTTGAAGTATAGCGTTTTGTCCCTTACGATACCTACTCATGAAGCAAAGTTAAATGTACTTAGTAATCGAAGACTTGAGAACTCTGTAATTTTCTGTGTAGAGTGCTGTAGACCTCGTTGCTTTTAATGTGAACTTTTGATAGGCTGCGATACCTAACTTTGGAACACAGTTGTATAGGGCTTGTATCTTGGATTTCAAAATTGTTGCATCTTTTTGAAAGGATTATTGAACGTCATTTGTGTATATTTTTAAATTCCTTTCCGGCACAAATTTAAGCTTAGAGGAAAAAATATGCATCTAAATAGTATTGCACCTGTTCTTCATATTGCTTTATATTTAGGATGTAACTAGCATTTGTAAATTGTCTTATAAAACCGTGTGGTGAATAGTTAGGAACGATGGAATGTTGAAAGAAGAAAAATTGAATTCATGTAGGAAGACTATCCTTTAGTCTTTACAAGTTGATTTTTGAACTAGTAAACTTTTGACTCTATAAAGTGGGTCAAGTTAAACTTCTAAAAAGTAAAACACTTAATTACTTACCCCCATCCCATACTGGAGATTGAACCCTCGGACTGTCGCATAGAGTTGTGTCCTCTTCTTAAACTTTTTTTGAGACAAGATCTCACAAAGTCGCTAAGTTGTCCAAGCTGGCCTCAAATTTGAAATTCTCCTGCCTCCGCCTCAGCCTTTCAGAGTGCTGGGATTACAGACGTGCCTCACTAAAATACTTAGATATTTTCGTATGTTTGGTTAATTTAATATTTTGGAATTGTGGTTTGCCGTTCTGTTGGGCTATAAAAAATACACTTTTCAGTAATCTTAAGTCTACTTGTGTATTGTGTACTTGCTTGTGGCTTGTGTATATCCTACCCTAAAGTATGTAGTAAGATTTATATAGTTGCTGATATACAGCTTTCAAATACATTGCTGCAAACGTCAATTTCTGTTTGAGTAGAGAAGTTAGTACAGCATTTATTTTTAAAAATTGTGTTGGGGCTGTGGCTCACTAAATACATCATCAGTTTCTGAGAGTTCAAGCCTATATACCTTTTTTGCTTTTATTGTTTCCTGTTCACGATGATGGCAATAATAAACTTTCAAATCGACTTTACAAATGTAAGTTTGTTTGGTTTTTCTTTTTTCTTTTTGAGGTCTTCGTGTGCACTAGGCAGGTGCTCCATCATTAATCTGTATCTGTAACCCTTTAAAAGTTTTTTTTAAATTTCAAGACAGGGTCTCATTAAGGTGTTCACGTTGTGCTTGAATTTACTATCCTCCTGCCTCAGCAACACCTGTAACTGGGATTCCAGGTGTGCTGTACCATACTCAGTTGTTTTCTTTTTGAAGCTCTGGGAAACAGTAAGAATGCTCCATCTGGAGTTGAGAGTTTAGGAGATCACTGTGTAGCCTTGAATGAGCCCCCTGTATCACGGTGAGGTGATCCTCTTACCTTGGCCCCCTGAGTGCTTGGAAACACAGGTGTGTACCACCACACCACTGTGGATTTTAAAGTTTTCTCTTCCACTTATTCACAAACCTCCCTCGATAATCTGCACTTTTGTTCTATTGTTCCCCTTAACCTTTAAATGCTTAGCATTCCATTTTTTAAATGCCCATGACAACTGAATTTAATAAAATGTTTTCTTTACAAATTCTTGTTCCTTAAAAATTTTTAGGTACCATATGTAAATTTCATGTAAAAATTTAAATTTACACTCCAGGCATAAATGGGCTCATTTTTCTGAACATTTGTAGAAACTTTTTTTCCTCTTGATAAACCTTCAGATTGCTAGATCCTGTGGTCATGTACTTACTTAACCTGTACTTTGTACTGCTATTTCTTCTTTAGAATACTTTGCTTTGGCACCCTCTTTATTCCCCATTTTCCTTATGATCTGCTTATTACTTTAAAAAGTGTTTCTTGGGGGCTGGGGATTTAGCTCAGTGGCATAAGCACCTGCCTTGGCAAGCAGGCAGTCCTGAGTTCGATCCCCGGTACGGATAAAAAAAAAAAAGACAAAAAAAAAAAAGTGTTTCTTTTTCTTTGTTCCCAGTTATTAACTGGGGTTCTATTTTTCTTGTTTTCATTGTATATGTTGTCTGAAATCCAGTTTTTGGCAACTTTTTACTTTCTTAATAATCTGTAACTTTTATTGTTTGCTGTTAGTTTGGTGCTTTAGTGTTTGTCAGTTTAATCCTCAAAACAACCAAGTAAATTTGGCCCAACTGCCTCCTCTTTCTACTGAAACATTAAGGCTCCAGTGGTTAAGTAATCTGCCCAAGATCATGCAGTTGGAAGGCAGCAGAATCACTGGGATTTAAAACTAAACTGCCTCCCTCTAGAGGCTGCGTTCTTAGCCAGTACATTTTTGGCTTCCTGATGCCTGAAACACATTTCTAACTTCCTGTTTAACTTTTTTACCTCAAATTCAGTACATCTATTCAGTTGATTTCAAATGGTTGCCTCTTTCCCCTGACAAAATGCATTTAACTTGTTCATTCTTTATTGCCTGTTACTGTTAATGTTATTACTAGCTTTCCAAACATGAGGTACTAAATATTTCATCAGTGAGCCCTCACCTATTCAATATCTGAGTTTCATTGATTCTAGCATAATTATTTTTTCAGTGACTATATTTGAGTACTACTTTCTGCTGGGTACTGGGTATAACTATAAAATGAAGACCATGTTCTTATGGAGCTCGAAATAATACTATAGATGATAAATTAACCAGATGGTGAGAGAATAGTGATGGGAAACTTGTATATAATGGGGTTTTTAGTATTTGTGTTTATTAACACTTTTTTATCAAACCTTCATACTAGGCTACATCCACTCCTTTTTAAAAATTTTTTAAAATTTTGAAATAGGATCTTATTAAGTTGCCAAGGCTGGACTCAAACTTGATTTTTTTCTTTTTACTGGAAATAAAACTCAACCACATGCTTGCTAGGGAGGCGCTGTGCTGCTGAGCTGTGTTCCCTGCCCTGGACTCAAAATTGCAATCCTTATCTTCCCAGAATACTAGAATTCAGAATGCAGAGTTATCAGTTGGACACTATTGTAAGTTCTTCAATATGTACCTTATTTAATTCTTCTTCAAGCTCCTTAAAAGTATGCTTTTAGATTTCTTGGTGCTACTGGGGATTGAACCCCAGGGTCGCTCCACTGAGCCATCTCCAGCCCTTTTGGTTTTCATTTTCAGACAGAATCTTGCTAACTCACTAGATTGGCCAGGCTGAACTTCAGTTTTTGATCGTCCTGCTTTAGCCTCCCAGTGTGGTAGGATTACAGGCTTCCATCACCATGGCCAAGTAGATCTGAATATAAGAAATACCTGACTATTAAGAAAATTGTTTGGAAGCAACAGCAATAGAAGAAGCTCTAAACAGGGAAGAACTTTGTTGAAAGTATGTGAACTAAGCTGTAGTGATTCAAAGAATAGGCCAGGTATTGTATGTAGCTCCACTGTCCTAAAGTAGATTCTAATTAAGTAATTTTTAATTTGGGGAAGATTATAATCTCCTTTACATATACAGTGAGAGCTGTAAAGCTTTTCCTAGGTTTGTTGTTATTTTGTTTTCTCTTACAAGAGTAAAAATATTTTGCCTAGGTTGGGCTTGGTGGTGCATGCCAGTATTTCCTGCAGTCCGCACAGGCTTAGGAGGATTAGTTCAAGTTTGAGGCCAGGCCAGGTTGGGCTATATATGTGAGTTCAAGGCCTGCCTGCACTTCATAGCAAAACTCTCTCAAAACTTTTTTTTTTTTTTGGTCTAGACTGTTCATGACGCCTGATCCACCACTCACCTAGGGAAGTAACCGTAATTTAATTTCTTTTCACTTTACTATTACTACTCTTCTAGTTCAGGGTATTTCTGTCTTCTGAATTTTCTGGGATAATTTGTTTCTTCCATCCAGTCCTTCTTTTTTAAAGTTTATCCTTTAAATAGTATTATGTATGATGTTGTTTTAATATTTCATTATGGAGAATTTCAAATGTACATAAATCACATAGTATTGTGACTCACCACAATCTGTAACTCGTCTTAAATAGTAACTATTCATGACCAATTTTATTTTACCTGGTCTTTTACCCACTGCTTCTCATCCCAAATTACAGTGGTACGTCGGTTCATGAACTTAATTTTTTCAATGACTTCGAAAGACGACTGCAATATTGTTGTGTACCAGATTAAGGCAAATTAGGAGTTTATTTATTACCCAAATTCAGTGTCCAGATTTGCAGTTTTTCCAGGTTGCTTGAATAAGGAACCAAATAACTCATTATGATTGGGACCCTTTCCATTTTTGTCAGGTGTGTGTTATGGAAATCAGGCCAGCATTCCTTTTTTTTTTCCAATGTACATGAAATCCAATGGCCAGCATTCCTTTAAAAGTTTCTAGAATCTGGGTTTTGCAGACACTTCCCAGTTGTATGGTTTAATATGTGTTTGTTTTTGAAACCTTTGTTGAATCTAGATGGTTGATCAGAATTGGTTTATTTTTTCTTTTGTGAGAGAGAGGTGGAAGGCTAGACTTTCCCAGGTGATGTTGTGGTCTTCTATCAGAAGGTATATAACACTGGCTATCTTGTGATGTTAGCATTTGTTTGATGTTAGTGGTTAGGTATACTCATTCAGTAGGACCACATGCAGTTTTAAAAATCTTTAGATGCGAGATGTGGTGGTCCATTCCTCAGCCCTAGCATTTGAGAAGCTGAGGTGAGAAGATTTGACTGTATAGTGAGATACCATCTCAAAAAACCAAAACCAAAAACAACAACAACAAAAAAAGTTAAGAAATTGAAATACAGCTGGGGATTTAGCTCAGCAGCATAAGCGCTGGCCCTGCAAGCACAGGGTTCTGAGTTTGATCCCTGGTACAAAAAAAAAAGAAATTGAGATATAATTCATACAACATAAAAGGCAGTTTTTTAAGGTTTAGTATATTCACTATGTTGTGCCGGACATCACTGTTTAAATTTGAGAACATTTTTATCACCCCATAAAGGGACCATCTACCAATTAACAGTCCCAATTCCTTCCTTTGCTAACCAGTATAATCTGCTGTCTGTGAGATTTGCCTATTCTGGACATTGCTTATAAATAAGATAATATGTGGCATTTTCATATACTTAGCATAGTGTTTTCAAGGTTTATCCATCTCATATTGATACTGTGTATCGTTATTTTTATTTTTCTGTCTTTTTGAAATAGGATCTCATTATGCAGTTCAGGTTGGCCTTGAGCTTGCTTTGTAGTCCTAGCTGATCTCAACTCAATGATCCTCCTGCCTTAGCCTGTCCCAAATTCTGGGATTACAGGCATTTGCCACCATGCCTGATTTATGTATCTTTTTAGGCATACTGCATTTTGTTTATGTTGTTTGATGGTTTGTATTTATTGGCATTATTGTGTACAGCATAATGAATGATGTTGTGAATTTTTAAATTTTATTTTAGTTTTTTGTTACAAGGAATCAAACTCATGCTTGCCAGGCAGGCACTGTACCACTGAGTTAAAAGAGAAAAGGTTTATTTTAACACAATTTGTAGGGATTTCAATGCGTAATTGGCTGGCTCTAAGGCAGGGTGGCATGGTAGAAGAGAACAGTAGAAGAGAGCAGACTAGCAAATCAACAAGGGAGGGAGAAATAAACCTGTTTGTATCCCTTATACTATATGCATGCTCTCTGCTTTAGGGCAGGTGTAGCACTCACACTCATATTGCTGAATTGGACCATGCATCCATCACAAACTCTAGATTCTGCCATCTATGAAAATCCTGCCCCACCATAACTGTATGAGGCTTGGTGGGACATCTGGACACAGTGATAGTGTCTTTTTCTTTTTGGTGTACTGGGAGATCAAACCCAGGGTGCTTCACTACTTAACTACATTCCCAGCACATTTTTTTCCTTTTTTTTGGTACCAGAAATCGAACTCATGATCTCACGCTTGCCAGGCAGGCACTTACGCCACTAAATCCCTACCCCTCCCCACACATTTTTAAAGTTTTTATTTTTCAGAATTGCCCAAATTGTGATCAAATTGTGATCTTCTTGCTTCAGCCTTGTTAAGTGCTGGGATTACAGGTTAATGCCACCTTGTCCAGTTTCCTCTGTGGTTTAGTGTGTGTGTGTTTGTCCTGATAGTTTCTTTTCAGAGCCTAATAATATTTCATTGTGAATGTACCATAATTGATTAACATTTTGAGGGACATTTTGGTTGCTTCTATGCTTTGGCAATTCATTTATGAAGCAACTATTTAAGATTCATATACCAGGTTTTTGTGTGGTTGTAAGTTTTCAAATAATTTGGACAGATACCAGGGAGATTGATTGCTGAATCATTAGTTTTGTCTAAAATTATGACTGTTTATCAGAGTGACTGTATCATTTTGTATTTCCACCAGCAATTAGTGCCTTTTGAAGGCCGTACGCAGAATTTGGAGTTGCTGCTAGTGTTCAGATTTTCCTGATAGGTCTGTAGTGATGTCTAGTTTTTTTAATTTGCATGTTTCTTAATGAAATACATTAAATATAGGGAAAAGAAACCCCCAACCTGCTAGAGATCTGAAATGCTGTTTGTGTACTCCTAAAATCGAGGAATAAACAGTGGAGGTTAAGAGTAGAATTTATTGACAGAAAGAAAGCTTCTGTCTAAAAGGGGCAGAACGAAGCCTAGAAAATGGGTTGCCTGTTGATCTTTAGGGTGTTGTTTTTGAGCAAAGCCACAAGGTGAGGCAGGGTTCAAGATGGGACAGAGCTATAATCAGTACAAGTACAATTGGTTAGTAATATTGATCCAGTTGGAGATTATAAGGTAGTTATGAGATGGACAAGATTGATGAATCAGTAAGGTTGCAAGTATAGTCACTTGGGTAAATATTGATTAAGTGGGGATCAAATTGGGAAGCAAGTCCATAGCAAGTGCAGTTGAGACAGACTAGGACTTTGGAAGGTGGGGTGGAGGTTTGGTCCTACACCCCAAAGTGATTGATGCCTATTTGGAGTATCAATTGCTGCTGCCCTAGTGGAAATATATGAGTTAGAAGTTCTTTTTCTTTTTTTTTTTTTTGTCTTTTTCATTTTTATTGGTACTGGGGATCGAACTCATGACTGCCTGCTTGCAAGGCAGGCGCTTATGCCGCTGAGCCAAATCTCCAGCCCTCAGAAGTTCTTTTTCTTGAAGCCTGGGCTTTAGTCATTGTGTCTCCAACTACAGTTTTTTTCTGCATTGACTTCTCCAGGGCCCAACCCTGTTTGACTGTCTATAATATTTCTAACTAACTTAGCTGTCTGTGGTATGTTGAGCAGCTTTTTTAAATGTTTAGTTACTTGTTTTAGTGATTGATCTGTTTATAACTTCTGCACATTTAAAAATTGTTTTTTTCTGTAGTTTTTCCTCCTGAAATTGTTTTTTAAAAAATTTTTTTTTGTCTTTTTCTTTTTTATTGGTACCGGGGATGGAACTCACGACTGCCTGCTTGCAAGGCAGGTGCTATGCCGCTGAGCTAAATCCCCAGTGCCCTGAAATTGTTTTTGAATGGGATAATGTTGGATAATATTTCAGTCATTTATAAGTATTTATTAAATAGCACTTAGTGTTTACCTGTTATTACTTCCAACACCTGTTACTTTAAAATGTTCCTTAATGACTTAATCTAAAAGAATGACTAATTGTAATATCACCTTGCTTTAAACTCTCCTTTCAGTGAAACTACAAAAGCAGTGATTACATTTAGGGAATTTTTTTTTTTTTAATTTAGGGATATTTCTAAGATGTCTGATTTTAAGGAGTGAGATCTGTAATGGCTCCCAAACTTAATCAACCATTATAATCACTTAAAATGCTTTAAAAATATTGATTTTTTTAGGTTCCATCTTTGGTCATTGTGATTAAGCTTCTAAAGTGGTATCTGTGTTTCTAAAATGCTTCCTTGACAATTGTGATTACCACCCAGTTCTATAAACCAATAAGCCGCATGGCTAAAGAGTTATTGTGTGTATGTTGCTGGGGACTCAACCTAGGGTCTCACAAATGGTGACCTAGTACTCTACACTGAGCTACATATTACTGTTTAATTTTTTTTCTTCCCTTTTAATGTTGAGAGAGGCCCTTGTTCAGTTGCACATCTTGGCCTCCAACTTCTGGTCTGCTTGCCTCAGTTTCTGGAGTACCTGGTATTAAAAGTGTGTCATTACTCCTAAATATATCACTTTTCTTTTGTACGAATGCATGTGTGCCTGCACATGCACAGGGGTGGGGGGGAGATGATCTGGAGATTGAACCTAGGACCTCACTCATGCTAGGCAAGCATTCTACCACAGGATTATACTCCAGGCTAGGCAAGCATTCTACCACAGGATTATACCCCCAGCCCGCTATTACTGGTATTTTAAGTTTCAGCAAATGTATCATTTCTTTCTTTGTAATTGGTGATTTGCACTGCACATTCTTGTATTGTTGCACTTTTATTTTTATCATTGCTTTTAATTTTGTGTTTCCTGGTACAGTGAAACCACTTGTTGACAGGAATTTCCTGGTTTTGAATATGCTAGAACTTTTTGTTGGATTTTATTGAGTCATACAGTGGATTACTTAGATGAAAGCATTACATGTCCATATAGAGAATTGCTAACACTTGTTAACATTTATATATGTATATGTATGAGTGTATTGACGCACATATTTGTCTTTTTGAGGCAGGGTCTCTGTACAGTTCAGGTTGACCTTGAACTCACTTTGTAGCCCAGCTGACCTTGAATTTAGCAAGTCTTTCCTGTCAGTCTCCCGAGTGCTGGGATTATAGGCATGCAAATTGTTAACACTTAATGAATATTTTCTCTGTTTGAATTATTCTAATTTTCACATCGATCCTGTGTTATAAGTATTATTATTATTATTATTTTTTGTCTTTTTCCTTTTTATCGGTACTGGGGATCGAACTTACGACAGCCTGCTTGCAAGGCAGGCGCTTATGCCGCTGAGCTAAATCTCCAGCCCCCATAAGTACTATTTTTATTTTAGAGAGAAAGAAACACTGACGAGAGGTTAAGTAACTTCACTTAACACTAAACAGTGGGAAATAAAGCTAGAAGCTGATGATATTTTTTGCCCAATGTGTAGTCTCAAGATAATACCCTCTGCTTTGTGTTCATTGGAGCCAACTAGGTTGTGAATCATAAACAAATGATTAATGGATAGGCTCAGTAAAACAAGATTTAAAAGGCAAGTAATTAAGGGCTGTAATTATAAACACAGATTTGTGGTGAAATTTTGGGCCATCTCTAGACACACTTTGTAAAAAGACACTTAAGAATTCTGATCCAGGGACTAGGGATTTAGCTCAGCGGCAGAAGTGCCTGTCTTGCAAGCATGCAGTCGTGAGTTCCATCCCTGGTACCGACTTAAAAAAAAAATAAAATTCTGATCTACATTTTGTAGCAACAAGGCATGTTGCATGTGTGAGCCCTCTAACATATGAGGAGGCCAAGGCAGGCATTGAAGACCAATTTGGGCTACATAAAAGAGACCCTGTCTCAATACCTCCCCCCACCGCAAAAAAAGGTGATTAAGAAATTTTTAAACTGTATTTGGGGGGGGGCAGGAATCAAACTCAGAGTCTCATGCTTGCCGGGAGGCACTGTGCCACTGAGCTAAATCCCAAACCCTAAACTGTATTTTGGGTAGGTAATGAACATCTCCCCCATGCATGTGCATGCACATATGCATGTGTACAAAAATAAGTCATATTCACCATGATCTTGCCTGCTCTCAACTTCACAATGTTAACTAACCACTAACCACTGACCACTTTTACTAGTGCTATGTGTTTCTTTGTAGATGGATATAAACAACTATGAATTAACTTATTTTCCTTTCTGATGCAACATGTGGTAAACTGTTGGTCTTTAACTTATTTAACATATCCGGGAGATTATTTCAGACCTGTAAAATAAGACAGCATCCTCCCGTTTTTATGACAGTTTCATAATATTCTGTGTGGATGGGCTGTAAATGATTTAAAGGACACTGATACTGGGATGATTGTATTAAATTTTCACAAAACACCTATAGCTTCTTAAAATTGTGATTTTGTTCTTAAAAGTGTGAGCAGCTGGCATGGTGGTGCATACCTGTAATCCCAGCACTTGGAAGGCTGAGACAGGAGGATCACTATTATTAGTTCAAGGCCAGCCTGAACTGCAAAGTGAAAACCCTATCTCAAGAAGAGATAAATAAAAAGGGGCTGGAGGTTTAGCTCAGCGGCATAAGCAACTGCCTTGCGAGCAGGCAGTCGTGAGTTCGATCCCCGGTACTGATAAAAAGGAAAAAGACAAAAAAAAAAAAAAAAAAGAAATAAAAGTGTGAGCAACCAGCTTTGCTTGCTTGTAATTGTATTGACTTTTGTTGCAATTACTACCAGTTGTACAAAGTTTAGAGTTTAAAATTTTTATGTATTTCATTTCTTTCATTTAAATCTGAGATTAAGAGTCATAGAATGCTTTAGTTTTGTTTTGTTTTGAGACAGGGTCTTATCTTTCTGCCTTGACCTCTGGAGTGCTGGGATTACAGGAAGTGTATGCCTACCACTCAGAGTTCGAGACAGAGAGATTAAATCCCCCACCCTTTTGCACTCATGTATATATATATCCACTGGCACATATTAGATGTTTGCTAAATATCAGTAAAGTAAGGTGCTGAGAACATTTCATTGAAGTGTATACTTGGTTTGGTTTTGTTTTTTGTACTGGGGATTGAACTCATAACCTTGTGCTTGACAGGAAGGTGCTTGCGCTGATGAGCTAATCCCCCCTCCCCCGCCCTACTAAACTGTATACTTGTAAATTTTGTGGTATTTACTAGGTGAGAAAGCCCACAGGATGGAGATAATGTATGAGGAGCATGCTATTTACTCTTCCTCAGCCACTCATTTGATATTGGAATGAAACCAAACTTCCTGATTTTATTTCATTAAAATAATTTATCTCCCCTCCCAGCCCAGGTAAATGCTGTGTTAGAAAAAATCACAGTTCAATGAAAATGAATTGATGCTTGGGATTAATGCTCACCCCCTTCAAAAAGAATAATTTTGTGAAGAAAACCTAACAACTAGACAGTGCAACTAGACAACTAGACACACCTAACAGCTGTGTAAAAAAGTACATTGAAAAAGTACAGATATTTTTAAATAGTGGTTTTTGACTGGTGATTTAGTGGCAACTCCAAGCTGGCCTTCAATTCACTGTGTGGCCCAGGCTGGCCTAGAACCCCGGCAATCTTCCTACCTCAGCCTTCTGAGTACTGGGGTTACAGGCATGCATGCACTGTCATACCTGGCTTTGGCAACTTTTTCTTTTTATCCTCTCAAAATTACTTAGAAAATATTATAAAGTAGGCATTTACTTTTATCACAATTAAGTTTCACAAGGGAATTATTTTTTTTTCTCTGTGTGGTACTTAATTTTGAGTCAGGGTCAGAGTTACCCAGACTGGCTTCAAATGTGTGTTCTGCCTGCCTTCAGTATCCAGAATAGTGGGGATTACAATTGTGCAACACAACACCTAGCTTCATTTTTAAATCATGTTACTTTTATGAGGTACTATACTTAACTTTTACTCACTTAGTAGAATATTTAGACAAAATAATTCTCTTCCTAGGCTATCTGTCTAACCACTTTAAACTTTCCTGATATATATTTCATTATTTTAAAATAAAAGTCTTTAGTTGGGTGTGATGGTAAGGTGTGGTTTGTTTATCTTGTTTTTCTACAGTATAGAAATGCATAGTATCTCCAGCACAGAGAGAATACTTTTAATCCATGGATCACTGTTTCTCAATGGGAGGGTTACTACAGGCATACATGTGTCTCAAGAGATTTCCAGATTGCCCCCCATAGAAAGTAGCACTACTCTTTCTAGAGGTTCCAAGTTCTTAAGAGTACTTCTGGTCTAGCTAGACGATGTTGAGACACCTGTTTGTTTTCTTAAATTTTTTTTCCATTTTCTTCTCTTTTTGGTCTATTTTAAGATATTTTCTTTTAACTTTCCAGTACTATTTACCTAAAATTTAAGTTTGTAAAACCATTTCCTTCTGAATTAAAAAAAAGTTTCTGAAAGCAGTTGTATGGTGGCACATGTCAGTAATCCTGGCTATTAGTGAGGGAGAAGGAGATTGTCTTCCTAGAAACATGGCTGTAGGTTTTGCAGTATGTCCATGATTCAGCCTGACTTAATTTTTCTTCAATATTTTATAGTGGCTCCCAGTACTTTGGAGGCTGGGCAGGAGGACCCATGCAAATTTGAGACAATCTGGGCTACAAAGTGAGCTCAAGGCCAGCCTGAACTGCAGAGCAAGATGCTATCTCAAAAAGACCAAAAAAAAAAAAAAAAAAAAAAAAAGTGGCAAAATGCAACAACATAAAATTATTGTCTTAACCATTTTAAGGGTACACTTTAGTGGTATTAGTCTCAATACCTGGAGTCATTGCAGTATTTTTCTTTTCTTTGTTTTTCTGACTTAGCATTAATTACACAAAGTTCAGACATGTCACAACTAGTGTGTCAGAATAACCCTTTTCAGACAGAATAATATGCCATTGTATTTATATATCATATTTTAACTGTTCTTTCGTTAGTGGGCATGTAGGTTTTACATTTTAACTGTTGTAAGTAAGGTTGCTGTGAACATAGGTGCATAAATATTTCTTTGAAATCCTGCTTTACATTCCTTTGAAACTGGTTTTTACTGATAATACAATGGATAAATTAGGGTTCTTCCCTTTTTCATCTGCTTAGTGCTTTACTCAATCTGAGGTCATTGAGTTATTGATTCTGTTAAATTTTAATACTTTTAAAAATTATAAGAATGCATGGGTTGTTGGTGGGCAGTTTCATGCGATAAATACACCAGAATGTGGATCTGACTGAGATATTAATTTCAACACTCATCCAGAGTTTCTGGCTCTTTTTTTTTTTTTTTTTTGTCTTTTTCCTTTTTATCGGTACCGGGGATCAAACTCACGACTGCCTGCTTGCAAGCCAGGTGCTTATGCCGCTGAGCTAAATCCCCAGCCCCAAGTTTCTGGCTCTTTTGTAAACTTTTCCACCCTATCCGATCTGTCTGTGACCCACCCTATGTCTTTAGCCCCTATGTAACAGGAAACAAATTGAAACCCTTCAGATAGGGAGCGAGTGCTCTATATTTTTGCTGCCAAGTTTGTAAACTGTATACTTTCTCATAGTGCTGCTCTTAAAATGGGAAAGCTGTTTCTGTTCTTACAAGGCTATTGCTACCAGTAGTGTTTTGGTTTACTCATTTTATTTAGCACCTCATGTGCTATCAAGCACTATAAACAAGATAAAGCCTTTGCCCTATTATTGGAGCTTAAATTCTACTGGGTAGAGGAAAAAAGTATCAGATGGTGATAAGTGCTACTAAAGTTCATAAGTAGGGGATTAAGTAGGGTCCCTGGAGAAGAACTTTCTGCTGAAGATGAGGTTATCTTTTGTTTTCTTACATCCTCTGTTATTGTGTCAATAGAATATTTCCTGGTACACCATTTTAACTCTTTTTTAGTGTTTCATTTGTTTTGCTTTGCTTTTTAAATGGTGGTTGCCCTGAGAATTACATTTAACATATTAATTTACAGTGTGTTTTGGATTAGTACCATTTGAATTGCAATCATTTATCAAAACTTTGTTCCTGTAAACTTCATTCTTCGTTCTTCGTTATGTGTTACAGATTACACCTATTCATTTATATGTAACCAACAGGTTTCTAATTATTGCTTAATGCAGTTGTCTTTTATTTGTTTATTTTTGGTACCAGAAATTGAACTGAGGACCCTGTGCTTGCTAGGCCCATGGTTGTCTTTTAAATCAGTGTTGTAGTTAGGGATTGTGCGGAGAACAACTAGAAGCAACATGGAGTTTATAATATTATTTTTTTTATCTTTTTATTTAAAGAGAAAAACAAAACTAAACGAAGCAAAACAGTAAAAGGCTATAATATTATTTTTATAATGGTCACTGGGAGTTAACACAAGAAAATGCAGGAAATCTATCCGAAACACCAAAGACATAGAATGTTTAGTCAAGGGCCTAAATCCAGCAGTGTCCCACATGAGTCCAGATGAAAACTCAGAGCTCATGACAATGCCTCCCATGAGTCCAACTGGAAATCCAGAGCCCACAAGAAGGACTCATGCCAGTCTCTTTATGGATCCATGCCAGGAAGGCCCAAAGGTCAGCGGTGGAAGCTAGAAAGTCCATGCCAGCAGAATGAAGCAGCTGTGCTGGTGGGATGAAGGTACTACGCTGGAGCTGAGAAGTCACATAACAGAGAACCAAAGCTGTCCTGAAAGGCACCACAGCCATCTTCAGCGACATGGAGGCCCCGAGTTCCTCCCACACCAAGCACAGTCGAGTACATGCCAGGAAGCCAGCCTGACGAGTTCATTCTGGAGACCAAGCAGCAGCATACATCTTTCCCTCCGGAGCCAAAAAGCAATGCTTGATGTGAGGACTAAAGCGTCTCCAGGTGAACCAGTGGCTCAAACAGCAACTCATAGGAGAACCCACAATGCCTCAATGCAACAACGCATTAACGCCTTAACACTCTTTTCTCTGTCTCCACCTATTTATGCTAGCAACTTTCCTCAGGTGGAGCATCTTCGCTTACCATGCTGGTGTTTTCCGTCTGGCATTAAGTTGACCACCAGTTCTTAATCCATAACAATTAGGAAGAAAATCTTATCAAAAATATTTACTGTGTCTTTTATGATTAACTATAAAGTTACCTTCACTGGTGCTCTTTAGTTTTTATGTGCATTTGAATTACTTACTGGCATCCTTACAATTCAAAAGACTTTCTTTAATATTTATTTTAGAGAAAGTTAGCAGCAAGTTTTTTCAAGTTGTGTTTTATTGGGAATATTTTAATTTTTTCTTCATTTTTGAAAGACAATTTTGTTGGATGTTGGTAATCAATTTTCTTTCAGCACTTTCAATATATCATCCTACTGCCATCATGGATTCTGATGTAAATTCAACCATTTTTTTAAGATCTTTTGTCTGCTAGGAGTCATTTCTGTCTCACGTTCTTGGCTTTTCAGTTTGTATGATATGTTTTGGTGTGAATCTTGTTGAGTGCATCCTACATGTAATTTATTGAGCTTCTTAAATATGTAGATTGTTCTTGATTTTTTAATAGTTTGGCTATTTCTTTAGTTTTCTGTCATTTTCTCTTTACTTGCTATACATAAATTAATGTACTTGATGATGTCTCTTAAGATCTGTTCCTTTTTCCTCTTCTTCCTCTTTTTATTTCTCAGACTACATAATCTCAATTGATCTATTTTGAAATTGGCTGATTCCTTTTTCTGTTTGTGTGTATTTGCTATGAAGCCCTCTCTATTGAGACATTTTTTTGAGACAGGTCTTGCTGTGTATTTCCGTCTGGCCTTGAACTCACTGTGTGGCCTAGGATGGCCTTGAACTTGCTGTATTCCTACTATTTCATGCCTGTTGAGTCCTAGGATTAAAAGAATGGGCCATTTTATTGAGTTTTTAATTTCTATTTTACTTCTCAATTCTAGTATTTCTACTTGGTCCTTCTTCATAAATTGTCTTAGTCTGATGAGAGTTCAGTGTTTGAGCTTCCTTAGAAACTTTTTTGTATTGACTCTGTTTTCCCATGGGGAAAATACTTGTTTCTTGCACGCTTAGTAGTTTTCTGTTGAGCAGTGGATTTGGTGGGGAGCAGTGCTGAAGAATAGACCCCAGCATTTTGTACCTGGTAGAGAAGCACTGTACCACTAAGCTTCACGCCATTACCACCTACCCATCTCTCTGTCTCTGTGTGTATAAATAATACGGTAACTGGAAATGAAATTTTCTTCCTTTTCAGGATTATTTATTGCTGTTTGTTTTCTAAATTAATATAGTAAACTATATTTTTTAGCTGGGCGTGGTAGCTCACAGCTGTAATCCCAGCACTCAGGAGGGTAATCTCAGCACTCAGTGAGATAGGAGGATCGTTGTGGGTTTGAGACCAACCTGGGCTACAAAGTGAGCTCAGTGCCAGCCTGAATTGCATAAAGACCCCGTCTCAAAAAAGACAAAAACAAACAAACAACAAAACTATATTTTTTTGTTTTGTATGGTTACTGAAATCTTTTGAATTATTTTAATGATTACACTAGTGAATGAGTAGAGAAGCTGATGAATCAGCAGAGATTTCCTTAGATCCCTGAACATAAGTCTTCCTTGTAGCTGGACATAAATGCACACACCTGTAATTCCAGCACTCTGGAGACTAAGGCAGGAAGATTGCCAGCAGTTCAAAAGCCAGCCTGGGCTACGTACTTAAATTCAGGACCAGCTTGAACCATGTAGTGAGACTTTGTCTCACCCCCTCCCCCAAAAAAGGCTTCCTAGTGTTTGTTAGGGGGTCTTAGGTGTGTATTGAGTCATAACTTCAGTTTTCAGTGAGGCACTTTACAACTCTACTGTAATTTTAATTTCCTGCTTCTGCAAAGCCTCAGGGTTGGCAAGAGGTGAGTAGAAATTTGTCTGGTCCTTCTTGAAGAACATGTGCTGTGTTTATGTATGGCCCTCCAGAATTCCAGAGTATGCTGAAACTTGAGTCTCTTGCTGACATCTCATTTCTCAGCTTCTTGTTTTGAGTAAGGTTTTTAGGCTTTTGTTTATCTCAGAAATTATTGACTACTTTAGGCATTCAAGATGTTTGGCAGTTGCCTCTGATTGTTTTTGCCTAAAGGATACCCATAGAAAAGCCTACTTGCACTAGATGACTTCAGCGGGATGTCAGATAAAGGCAGTTTTGCTAGTAATCTTCTAAGAAACTACCAGACCTATCAAAGAAGAAATCTTTGGGCTGGGGCTTCTGGAGGCACCCCTGCTTTGTTTTGTGTTCCCACTAGTGTCTGCTGGAACTAGGATGTGGAACTAGAAAGGAATAAAATAGATGTATAGCATGATAAAACACCACAAGCTTGTTATAGTTAACAAGATTCAACTGTTACTTGTTGAATAAACACTCCTCAGTTTCCTTTAATCTATTGGTTGATTTGTACAGTTTTGTAATTGTTATTTATTACAATTTTCAGCAGTGTTCTGTGTTGCTTTTATAAGGAAGTGGATTTCAGAGGTCTTCACCTTGCCATCTTTGCTGATCTTTTTTTACTGTAAGCAAGAATGGAAGAAACACCATTAGTAAAGGATATGTGAGTTCCTTCTCTAAGCTTAGAGAACTCAAAAACATCAAGGTGTTTCATGTTCTGTTATGGAATGGTCACACAGAGCCCACAAGAAGAGACGCAGGAGAGGCTAAAGAAAAACAGTGTTTATGATATTCTTGGGTTCTACAGAAAGGTGATACAGCATGCCATATAGGGCATTCTCGGTTGGTCAGGAGGCAGAGATAAAAAGGGAAGGCCAGAGCCTTTATTGAAGTTTCCACAAAAAAGGTAAGGCAAGTAAGTGTAGAATAAATAATTTAGGATTGGCTAGTTTGAATAATCTCAGAGGGCTCTAGGTAGGGATGGTTATTTAGTACTTGACACTAGAGCAAGGCAGAGGAATATTGCCACTTGGGGTGTACAGGCCTGATAGAGAAGGTATGGCTCTGCAGTGGTTGGTTTCAAAGGTTGGCTTCCTGTGAACCCTTGCCATCTCTTCAGAATTGACTAGCTCGATGAGGGGGAAGTCTTCCTAGCCAAAAAGGAGATTTAGATGTCAAAGAATAATATACAGGGGGCAAGGGGTGTAGCTTAGTGGCACAAGCATCTGCCTGGGAAGTGCAAGGTCCTCAGTTCAATTCCCAGTACCAGAATCATCATCACCATCATCATATAACAGGAAGAAAGAATACACATACACAGTACACTGAGAATTGAAGATATTCATTTTAATAAACTTATGTCCCCATTCTATTTTTCAGGTTTTGTTTTGTTTTTTGAGACAAGACTACGTGGTTCAGGCTGGCTTTACCTCACTGGGGTCCTCGTGCCTCAGCCTCCTGAGTGTTGGCATTATAGGCATGTGCCATTACACATGACTTTACAAGATTTTAATTACTTCCTTTTTCATGTACCAGCCTTAACCTTGGCATAATTGATTTGTCCAGATTGAGGGTTTGACTGTCTTTGGCATTTTGCTACCTTCTCTGTTACAAGTTTTATCCTTTTCTGCCCTCTTCTTGAAACGGATGTCTTTATGCTATCAGAGTCTTCTGGGGTTCTCATTTCATTTTTCATTACCTGTTACTCATATATTTTTTAGAAGGGTCAATTGCTTTTAGCAATAGCAACCTAATTTTGCAGTCCTGTGCAAAAATTGGCATTTTTCTCCTGTTTCAAAAATACCTGGTACATTTACCCACTGGTGAAGATGGTGGCTAACTGTGGCTTACAGGCTAAATACATTCCAGAGCCTGCCTTTGCAGAGCTGGCCCATTTTTTAAAGAGATGCAAACCAAAACAATAAACCTATGAATGGTGCAAAACTCAGGTAAGATGTTTACTATGTGGCTATTTATAGAAAGGATTTGCCAACTTCTACATCCCCATCCACTACAAACTACCTACTTGTCTAGCAGTAAAAGTTTTATCACTTGTAGTGTCTCTTTGTGCTAGGGGGCTGTCTGACTACCAGTAATGGAGTTCCCTGTGTCACTTTGGTGGTTAGGTGGATGGTGACCCAACTTAACTTCACTTGAAAGCCTGCTTCCTAAACCATCTCTTGGTAGTGGTTACCAGTTAGGTACCTTAGAGTAGTTAACTGAGACAGTTATTAGCATGTAAGAACTTCATTAGGGAATAATTTTATAATCAGCATCTATGCAAGAGAACAGAATGGTTAGAGTGGGCTGCTATGCAGTACTGACAGAAATTCAGTTGACCCCAGTTAATAATTTTGTAACTGGTGTAGCTGTCAGGGTTGTCCTAAGTTGGGAGAAGGGACTAGGCCCCTTTGCTCCTGTAATCAGTCATTGAATGAAGGCCACTTGGAAAGGCAGCTGAATTTAGCTGAGGCCATTCCTGAAGAGAACCAACAGCTGAGGGCTGTTTTCAAGTAGCACTTGCAGCAGCTGGACGATAAATTCTTCATTCCAGAAGGGGGGATATGGGGAGTACCTCACAATGTCTGCTACACATTTCTTCTCATTATGATTTACTTATTTTTTTGCTTCTTAAAAATTATAGCATTTAAAATGAGAAAAAGATAAAATGGAAACAAATCTTTGTAAATAGGAGAGTTTGAAGAGGGGGATTCCCTATGATGAATGTGATTGATATATACATCTAAATTATACCAATAAAGACAAAATTTTTGTAGCATTTAAAAATGAACTAGTTTTTCTTATGAGAAATCTGAAACATTGTTCTCTTAAGTTCTGTGCATCTTAATAGTTATTCTTAAGGTGTTTTTGAAAAAATGTTTTGATATGTGTAAAAGAGTTGACTATTTATAGTACTAGAAATGTCACCCTGGAATCCTAAAATTCTAATCATAGGAATTGAAATATATGGCAGAGCTGAAGAAAACATCTAATTCAACCTTCTCATTTGACATGAAGAAACTGAGAATGAGAGAAAAAGGGCTATAAAGCTAGTTAGTGACAAGTAAGGATAGGAATATAAATCTCTGGAAGGCAAGTTAGTTAGTGCCCCTTTCACTTAATTTTTTAATTTTTATTGAAATATGTTTGTGGTATATGATGATCATATTTATCATGGGAAGTTGACATGCACACATAACACATCTTGAGTCTTACTCTGTCCCCTTCCCCACTCCTTCCTTATCCTTCCTTCCATCTCTCTCTCTCTCTCTCTCTCTCTCTCTCTCTCCCCCTCTCTCCCTCCCTCCCTCTCTCTCTCTTTTGGTACTGGAGAATCAAACTTATGACCTTGCCCTTGTCAAGCAAGTGCTTGCACCACTGAGCTAAATCCCCAGCTCTTTACCTCCGTCTCTTGGTAATTAATTTCTTAAAATTTTAAGGCAGTATTCATGTTCTAAAACTGAGCAAAAAGGCTGTTTTCTTTTTTTTTTTTTTTTAAATGGCCTTTAGAGTCGGGTTTTTGCTCCCAGGAACAGTGTTTACCAGTTTGCAGGTGTTTTAATAACCACCAGTTAGAGACCCCTACAGTGAGAGAGCCCCAGTCTCTGGTCAGATGTTAACAGCACACAGCAGAAAAGGAAGGAAAAAAGGAGCAAGAGGCAAAATAGGCAGTCCAGTGGGGGTTGGGAGGACCAGTTGTTCAGAAGGAAGAAAAGGCCACAAGGCATCCAGAACCTCACATTTATTCAATGAGGAGGGGATTATCGGTGACTCAGAGGGTGATGGTGATTTTAAACTAATTTGGATCTTAACCTGGGAGCATCTTTAGTCTTAGTAGTTTTAGTCTTAGTGGTCTTAATTTTAATAGCTGGGAGAGGATGGTCTACCCCAACGGGCTAGTGGAAAGTCTCAAGAAGGTGATACCAAAAATCCCAAGCCTCTGTTTATCCCTTAGGGAAAGTATGTAAAACTAGCCATTGTGAATTTGTGGTCCTCAGCAACCACTGTATGTCTACTTCTGGAGTTACATCACTTTAGACAGATGAATTTATTTTTAACCTTCCTGGAAGATGATTCCACAGTTAACTTAGGAAACTTCTTACTAATGACTGAGTTATCAGGTAATGGAAACTCTTCACTATTAGCTTACTGGCAGGATCATACAATGAATAAGATTTTCAGATGCAGTCAAGGTGTTCTGGAATTGTAAAATTTGTTTTCTAGTTTCAGTGGTGGATTATCCTAAACATTCTAGATCATCAGTATCATACTTGATTACACTTTGAATTTGTATTTATGTTTGCAGTGGTGCCAAGCAGTCCTGGGGATATTTTTATTTTGATTTGTTTTTTTGAGATGGGATCTCACTGTGTAGTGTGTGCTGGCCTTCATCTTGACAGTGATCCTTCTACCTCAGCTTCCCAAGGGCTAGAATCTGAGGCATGTGCCACCACACTTGGCTCATTCTTTTAAATATATATACCTTATTACATTTTATTTGGAAGTTTCAATTTTAAGGTTTTTTTTTTTGTTTTATGTTTCTGTAAGATCTGTTTCTATAAGATCTATAAACTCATGCATAAGAGTTTTTTTCAGGTTTATGTTATATTTTGGCATAGACTCAACCTAAAATTAAAGATAATTTATGTAAATGTGTAAAACAGCATTCCTGTTTTATAAGGAGTCTGTTTATTCTTTGAGTTTGAGACTCTGGTGTTCTAAATTAGTTTATAGAAGTTGATGTCAGGTCACTTGATTGTATGCACTTAAAGTACACAAAAATTTCAAAAGAATATGTCGACTTTATGGTTTGTAGGCAAAAGAAGAAAAGGAAGATAAAATCTTTTTAGAATAATGCTTTATAATAGTAGGAATTTTTTCATACTAAAGTATCTAGTGCCATTGACTTCTGAGAAGAGTTTTTAATCTTCAAAGATTCACTGTCATTGTGTATTTCTTTAATTTTTGGTGCTAGGGTTTGAGCCTGGGGCCTTTAGCAAAGCATGAAATATATCTGAGCTGTATCTCCAGCCCCATATTTTCTTTGAATATGCTTGACTGTTCAAAAAAATTCCACAGTGAACCGTAAAATTAAAAAAATTTCAACCAAGTGTACACAACTGTAATCCCAGGCTGAGGCAGAAGGATTGAGGCCAGCATGGGCTACAAAGTAAGTTTTAAGGCCTGCCTGAACTGCATAGTGAAACCCTGTCTCAAAAAAGAAAAAAAAAGTAGTGGTAGAAGTGGGACCTCCTAATCTATTTCATAAATTTGAATTTTTGTAGATTACAGATTTTTACAGATTGCTGTTTAATACAGTGTATTTATGATTGAGTAATCACAATCTACCCGCCAAGATCTACTCAACAAATCTAGTAATTCTTAAATGTCTGCTTTGGATTAGAAACAACCTATAGCTTGATCTTTGCCTTTTGTTGTTGTTTATTGTGTGTTTTTTTAGATAGGCTCCCACTATATTGTTCAAACTGGCCTTGAATTCTTGGGTTCCTGCTTCCCAAGTAACGAGGACTTCAGGCACATGCCACCATGTCCAACAATTTACACTTTTTTTTTCTTTCTTTTTAATGTGATTCTTTGAGATAGGGTCTCACTATGCAGTTCAAGCTTGACTTGAGCTGACTTTGTAGCCCATGCTGGTCTGGAATTCACAGTGATCCTCCTGCATCAGCCTCTCGAGGGCTGGGATTAGAGGCATCAGCCACCAGGCCCAGGGAACGTAGATATATATATATTGTGAATTGAGCTGAATACAGTAGCAGTTTTGTTGTGTTCTTACCTTTGAAAATTCTAATTATCATCCATCTGCCTGTCTCATAGGGGGTTTTCCATAGTTTTTCTCCCCTTTGCCTTCCTTCCCTGCTAGCTAGTTGCCTGACATTGTTCTGAATCCTTAGGATGTAACAGTGAATTAGACAATGCAATATTCTTGCTTTTGTATAACTTAGATTCTTGTGGGGCAGGAGAATGGAAGGAGTCAAACAATGAAAGATAAATATGGCTATATTAGTGAAATAAAAAGTTTTTTTGAGTACCAGAAATCAGAATTCAGAACCTCACACTTATCAGTCAGGCACTGTAGCACTGAGCTGAATTTGTAGGAGTAGGGATAGGAGTATGAATTTTTATGAGTAGGAATTGTTTGGAAGTGACTAAATATGTGGTAAGAGGAAAAAGTAACTTTTAGTCCCAGTACAAAGGGCACAGAATACCTGATAGAACCTAGTTAATAAAGGAATGGCACATATTTAGGTACAGAGAATAATGATGCATGGAAAGTTAAGGACCATGTTGCCAAACAAACCCAGGTTTTGTTTGTTTGTTTTACAGAGAATGACCAATGTAGGGTTATGAACAAGAGAAATAATAAGGTAATGTTTGAATATAGGCTGAAAAATTTCCAGGAGTGAGGACAAATAAGGGCGTTAAGGACCTTTTCATTGATAAAGTTACCCTCAAAAAGGTCCAAATTTGAACAAATTTTAAACTTCCAACAAAAGTGTAAGAGGAATAATCAGCTACAAAGAAAGCTTCCTGAAAATGGGAAGGAGATAATGCTGAAGTAAAAGAATTTGACTGAATTATTAAACCCAGGCAAACTAAAAGGCAAGAATGAGGAAAATAACAGTACAGAGGGATTGAGAGTAAATGAGGATGTAGGACAGTTTGTAGTTTTTGAAAAGATGTTTTAGCAAAGATTTTGTAAGGGAGTTATGTGGACACATCTGGGAAAAGTTCACTATTGTTATCAGGCAGATAATATGCTCCAGGGCAAGTAGGTGCTTGCATGTTCAAAAACTAGCAAGGCAACTGTTGTAAATGATGGTGGAGTGAAGTAGTAGACTTGTTCAAAGGAGAGCTGATTGGTAATTATCTTTGCTTTTGTAAAGACTTTGTCTTTTACTGAGTAAGATGCACTTTTTGCAAGATTTTGGCTAGAAGAATGTCATGATTTAACTTTTTTTAAATCTATCTCTGGTACTGATAAAAATTTAAAAAAAAAAATCTCGAAGAGATCCTCCTGCCTCAGCCTCCCTGAGTGCTAGGATTATTGGTATGTGCCACCACACCTGGCTAGAGAGATACTTACTCACATCCTTCCCTATTTTTCAGTTGGATATTTGTGTTTGTGTAGAGTTTTCTGTGTCCTTATTGTTGTATTTGAAAGTATCCAAAATGGTTCTCCATAAATGTTTTTAGTGGTCATTTGTTACATTATATGGACTAATGCCTTCGCTATAGCTTCTACTAACTTTCCCAGTTTTATCTTTGTAGCTCTTTTCTCTCTTCTTATTTCTTCCCTCCAAATATACAGGCACAGTGTTATGGCTTTTTTCTAGATGTTCCCCTAAAGCCTCATACCTTTCCCTGTATTTTGTCTTTTTACTGTCCTTCATATCATCAAAGTTTTAACATAATGTACATACTATACTCAGTATGTGCTCGAAGGACTGTATATCCTATTGTACCATAGAAGATGTGATATAGATGCTAAGATGGAGAAAAGAAGGGTCGTTGGTAATTAAAGCTTAAGTACTGTCTTTGCCTCATCTTCCATGTGAAATAAATGGACATGTCAAAGCCGGGGGGGGGGGAGAACATTTTGCTTTATAGAATCAAGGATGATTACAGAGTGAATTAAATGTGGGGAGAGAAAGCTTGAGGAAATTTAGCATTGTCTTTTCGCATTGGTTTGAGAGTTTAAACCTTGTTCCATTAAAATGAGCCAGCATTAGTTGTTTTTGCTTTAGATAAGGTCTTGCTATGTAATTCAGGCTTTCCTTGAACTCACAATGTAGCCCAAGCTGGCCTTGAACCTGGGGCAATTCTCCTGTCTCAGCCTCCCAACTGCTGGTGTTGCAGGTGTGTACCAGTGCATCCAGCTAATTACTGTCGTTTGCTACTAAAAAAGTATTGGTACTTTCAGTTTAGGAGTGGAGCTATATTAAAGTACATGTGAGCCAGAAAAAATTATACTTTTCTTCCTGTTTATTTTTTAGATTTAGGGAAACATTATTCAGTAAGTACTTTCCTGATCCCTGGGTTATGCATGATGCAAATTAACTTGAAAGCTGCTAGATAGCACTGTAAGAGATACAGTGATATGGCTTATTTTCAAGGAACCTTTTCATTGTGTAGGAAGTAAAATGTAGCAGTAGTCGTATCAGGTAAGTGGTTTATTATCTTTTAAGTACTTCTCTTATTTGCAAATACATCTTACCTAGCTACTACTATAACATTCAGATTACTGAGAAATGCTTGGGTTCTTGAAGATGTTTCAGTCAAGTGTACATAATCTCTAAGAAAAACTTTGGTATTCCTTTGTGGGTTTCTTCTCATGGTGAATGGACCTTTTTTTCTTTTTGAGAGTTTGGAGGTTGAACTCATGGCCTCATATGTCATAGGCAACTACTATCCTGAGCTATACCCTCAATCTTTTTACAGTTTGATTTTGAGTTTGGGTCTCACTGTGGCAGTCTTGAACTTTCAGTCCTCCTGCCTTTGTCTCCAAGTAGCTGAAATCACAGGAGTGGGTCATCATGCCTGAGTATTTCTCTTAATTTTCTTTTGATCCTAAAGCAATCTAGAGGCAAGTCATTGTTTTTCTTCTTCCTTTAGAAGCTGGCCCTTTATTATTAGCATTTTAGAAGCAAACTTATCCCTTAACGCACCCATCCAAAGAAACTGTACAGTTTCAAGGAAGATAAAAAAGAGGAAAATTTTTTGTACTTTCACCCTCTCATATAAGATTATTTCTTTCCATGGGTTTCACTTTCCTTGGGTTTCACAGTTGGTGTTAGAGCTGAGGATTCCTGAGAGAGAAAATACTTATGTTGAGAGTAAGAGGCATGGAGGCTGAGGAGGCTTAACCCATTCCTACTGGCTTGAATTGCCAGCGGTAGCATTACTGTCCCATCTGGTGGCATGTACCACTGATGGTACAAACAGATCTAATCACTTTCAGCAGTCTTTGTACTAATACAGCTGATAAAAAGCTGCTTCATGGGACGAGTCATGCATTACCATTGGTGCTTCAAGCCACTCGGCAGCAAGACACATGAATCAAGCTCCTGTTGTGAATGTGTTAATGGAATAAACCTTTGAGCTAAGTCTTAAAGAGTAGGTAGGAGAGAGAAAAATAGTGAAGAATGTAAATGTAAGCAAAGGATATTAACAGATAAAAAGGGAAGTTTCTCTAAGAGACATTTGCGTCAACAGTTTGGGGAAATTTATAAAATTTCATACTGTGCTTTGTGTCTTATGGTGAAATTACAGGGGTTGGAGATGTAGCTCAGCTGCACAACACCTGCCTGGCAAGTGCAAGGTCCTGAGTTTGATTTGCAGTAAAAAGAATTTACAGACATTTGAAAGCATGAATCACCATTATATACCTTTATGTGAGGATGTGAAAGAAGGGTTCTATTTTGGTGTGTTTTCTCAGATAAGAAATATGTATGAATCTGTTCACAATCAGTACTAAGTATTTTTTTAAAAAAACCAGTAAGTTTTCTTGAATTATATTTCACTTTAAAGAATTTAAAACATAGTTGAATAAAAGATAGATGTGCTAGGAATTTATACCTAGCTTTCTATTCAAATCATTAAATATATGTTATGTGTGAAGGGGTGCAACTAATTAAGCTATTGAGTTCCTAATATCAAAATTAAGAAAGCAGTGTACACCATATATGTTACACTGCTAAATTATTTTAATGAGCTAGTAATAAGTTAGGTGAATTTTTTTTGAGATATTTGAATAAAACTAAATGACATTAATTCTTATAAAGAATTTTTTGAGAGCTGGGGGTTTATCTCAGTGGCATAAGTGCCTGTCTGGCAAGCCTGAGGTCGTGAGTTCAATCCCTAGTACCACACCAATTTTTTTTTTTTCATGGAAAAGAGTAAATTTAAAAACTTTCTTTCACAGACTATTCTTGTGGAATTTGAGAGTAAAGGACCATAGTATCTTACAGTATCTGTGGCTGTGGATCAAATTAGAGATGTCTTACAGAAATATTTAATCAATAATTGTCTACAGGAACTATAAAAGAGAGTTTCCAAAGAACATTTATTTTGTTTACTGACTCTTATGGTTCAGTATGTTACAGAGATTGTATTTGGATTTTTTTCCCTTGGAAATTTTACATTTTAGTTTAAATATGCATTGACTTAATTTAGTGTCATAGTAACAAATATAAACACCTAAGTGTAAATTTGACATTCTTTTATCCATCTTTAGTTTCTTAAATGTCTAAAATATTTCCTTAATTCTGATTATTAATAAATGAGTCAGGCACAGAATTAGAGTAATAGAACCCCTTAAAATCGCACACCTTTTTAGGGGTCACAGTATAGGGTATCCAAATCAGACATGCTATAAAACCAAACTACATCCCAATCCCTTTTTAAGTTGCCCAGGTTCCAGAAGCTTGTGATCCTCCTGACTCAGCCCTTTGCATAACTGGAATTACCTCACCACAAGAGAATTAGCGGTGGTCCTAGTATTTGAATCTAGGCAATGTTAACCCAGAGCTCATTTTACTGTTAGGCAGACTGTAAAGCTGCTCTAAAGAACAGGGAAGAAAGACTGCTAGAGAAGTTAGGAAAAATAAGATAGACAGTTTCATGATGTTTGTTACCAGTTCCCTTTCACACTAAAAGTTAACATCATTAACTTCTGGATTAGAATTTTGAACCCAGTCACTAGGCAGCCTCACAAATCCGGATTAACAAGCAGTATGAAAAGTATTTACCTGCCCAAATTTACACTAAGAAAATTGGAATATTAAATCAATAGTCCTTGTTCTGCCCATTTGTTGTTAGATAAACGAGATCAGATTATAAGCTTTATAAAGTGTGAATTTTCTGTGTTAACGGTTACTAATAGATTCCTGATGTTCAAAACAGTGCTTGGTATTTGTAAAACAATAAATTTTTTGTCAAATAAGTGCTATCATGTAAAACATGGAAAAGGCCATATATATTCAGTATCTTAAAGAATTTCAAGCCTGCAAGTACTTATTTCACGTGTGATAAAGGACATACTAAAATAAGGCAAAGATTTATAAAACGAAAATATGAACAGGAGAATTCATTATGGTCAAATAAAGTGTGTTCATGTTGGGCAACAAAACTGTTTTAATAGGGCTGTAGCTATAATAGCTCAGAGATAAAGTTCTTGCCTTGAATGTATGAAGACCTGGAAAGAAACACAACAGTTTTAAAAACATAATTCTGCCTTCTAGCAAGTTTTTCCTCATTGATAAAATATTGTAGACATAATCATATTTTATGAAAGTACAGTACTCTTTCATTTAATCAACATTTTCCCTAAAATTGATTTGTCAGTAGTAAAGAACAAAAGACCTTATGTGCTACCATATTCTAAAATGAATTGTATTCTCTCTTCAGATGCACATAACAAATAAGTTAGAAGTAGTAGAGTCTGTCTATTCTTAGCTTAATTTGGATTCTCAGCTATCTTGCTAGAAAATAGAAGGGTTGAGGGTAGAAGTGCATTGTGAGTCCTCAATGCCATAGCATATATAGCAACCCTCATTAAGGGAGTAGGAAAATTTGCAACTTGGTATAATGTTGTGAGTATAGAATTCTGATAGGGGAAAAGGTTGTATGTAGCTCAGGGTGTTAATTCTGTTATTACTCTGTAGATTCTGAATTGGAGCCATAACATGATATTGGTGGCTTTTACGATATTTCAGAATTTTTATGAATTTCTATATAATAGTTTGTAATGTCTAAAAGACATGGCTGAGAATGTGAATCAGTGCCTGTGCTTTCCTTGAATATACAAGTCACTTGAATTCCATCTCCAGCATCATAAAGCAAAAAGATAGTTAAGATCAGAGAAAACATACTTTTAGAAAGTACTGTTAAAATGGTGTATAGTGCTTGCTTCAGCAACACATACACCAAAATAGTTTTTGTTTCATGTGTTGAAGGGACATACTTCCTATATTTATGGAAAATGGACTTAATCATGGTTTTCAAATGTTAGATGAATGAGAATTCATTCATTAAAAGTTGGTAATTGAGGGCAGGCCTATTGGCACATGTGTCTATAATCCCACTACTCTGGAGGCTGAGCCTGAGAGATTCATAAAGTTCAGTTGCCTGCCTGATAAGTTTGGTGAGATACTGTTTTAAAAAGGACTGGGGAGGTAGGTCAGTGGTAGAACATGCCCTGCATTCAATTCCCAGTCTCCCCCTGCCCCTGCCGCCTAATATCAGTAATGCTTTAAATGACTGTTGCCATGTAAAGTGACATTGTAATATTAGATGATGGTTATTCTTTGATAATTTACTACATCTTGTCCATAAAAAGAAAAGATAAAGTTAAGTATGTCCACCAAGAGATAATTGGACAAAAAAAGTATTTATATCCAGTGTTGTAGGAAGCTGCCATAAAGATAACTAGAGTCATTTGAAGGAAAACGACCATAATGTTAAGTGAGACCATAATGTTAAGTGAAATAAACCTTGAAATGAAGTATACCTTGAGACCATAATGTTAAGTGAAATAAAGTGAGATACACTAAACTTAAATGTTACATGATTTCTCTTATATGTTGTAGTTGAAGAGCACAGTAAAAGATAGATAATAGGAAGTAGGGAAAAGGGATCAAGAGATGTGGAGAGAGGATAGGGAAGGAGAATAAAAAAGCAATAAAGATGTGTTATGTACATGTACTAACTACACAAGGAATACAAACGTGTTGCAAACATGTACAAAACAAAGGCATTTAAGGGATGGGTGCAATGAGGAATGTAGAAAATAGGAATGGAAAAAAATTAAGATATATTACATCTGTTTATCATTTCTGCATAAGAAATGTAAACAAACATGTATTAATAAGAAAACAAAAAAACCTAAGTCCCTTGGTGATTGTGGTAATTAGCTAAGTTTTGAAGCATTTGTATGTGATTTTTTGGTATTTTATACAAAAATACCAGTGTCGGGGCTGGGGATTTAGCTCAGTGGCATAAGCGCCTACCTTGCAAGCAGGCAGTCGTGAGTTCGATCCCTGGTACCGATAAAAACAAAAAAGACCAAAAAAAAAAAAAAAAAAATACCAGTGTCATCTTTGTATCTTAAAGTGAACCTTGCTTAATTCCAAATATTTAAATGCCTGTAATCCCAGCACGCGGGAGGCTGAGGCAGGAGGATCGTTGTGAGTTCTGGACCACCCTGGGCTACACAGTGAGTTCAAGGCCAGCCTGAACTGCGTAGTGAGACCCTGTCTCAAAAAGACAAACAACAACAACAACAACAAAACACAAAACAAATATTTAAATGCTTTTAATTTGTATGTTTGAGTTCACTTGCCATAATTTTATTTGACCACTAAGGGAAGAGTACCAACATTTCCTGAGAATCTGCTATTTTAAATAGTATTATTATTAGTTACTAATTTCTTTAACCTGAGTTTGCGTTTAACTTCTTCCTAAAGTTAACATATTTAAAACTTTTGGTTTGCTCTGGTCTGCTGTTGTTGTTTCTGAATATTTCTTAGCTCTTCAATAAATGCTAAACAGTGCTTTAAAATCATTAAACAAACCTCATTTGTATCTAGTGTTAGCTTTGGGCTAAATAATTTAAGAAAATTCTTGAAATAGAACAAATTCAGCAATTTATTTTAGGCAAGATAGTGTTATTTTAAAAACAAGCCGCAGTAATGTGAACCAAGCTTAGGTGGATAGAAGTTCAATCAGTCTTTCAAAGTTTTACACTAATGACCTCTAGTGGTTGTGGAGCTAAAAATGTATCTGCATCAAAGATTAATGAGTAGCAAGTAATCTCATATGGTTTTGTTCTAATTTTTGAATAAATTCATATCATATATAAAATATTATCCCAAATGAGCACTTTACATTCATTTAAGGAAGACGGTAAGCTGGGCATGCTGGCACACACCTGAAATCCCAGTACCTCAAGAGATTTAGAGAAGATACAACTTTGAGACCAGCCTGGACTCAAAAGAATCTTCAAAATCAGCCCAAAAAAAAAAAAAAAAATTGTTGCCAACTAAAATTGCATATAGAAAGCAGTTTATAAAAGCTTTTGCTTTTACAATGTGTTTCTGATTAAGAATTCTGAGTTAATTCTGTGCACTTACCATAGTTTTCAGATCAGAGTAATTAAAAATTAAAGTTAACTTAGATGGGAAGATTAAAAAATGAAATTTTTGGTGTCCCAAAAAGTCTTGCTGAGGATGCAGCTCAGTGGCACAGCACTTACCTTGCATGTGTTGAGTTCATTCCTCAGCTCTGTACATCCAGGGCCTGTGCATCCTGGACAGGTGCTTAGCCACTGGGTAGGTGCTCTGCCAGCCCAGATCTTCTATCCTTTAATGAAATGCCCTCACATTCCATTGTGGAACCTTTCCCTGCTCTAAAAAGACCTAAGTCTTTTATCTTTTCTATTTTCATTTCTTTACCTATAATACACTTCTTTTTAAATCAATAACTAGGAGTGAGGTTTTTATTAATATTTTAAAATTAGAGAATATAATTTATGCACAGAAAAGTGCTTAGACCTTAATTATAGGTTATTTTGGTTTTTTTTTTTTTTGAGACAGGATTTCATTGTGTGTAGTCCAGGCTGGCCTTGAACTCGTGATAGTCCTCTTGCCTCAGCCATCTGAGTGCTGGGATTACAGGCAGTTAGTTATAGGTTATTTTGGATAGTACTGACATTTTAACAATATTGTCTTGAAATTTATGGATATGGGATGTGTTTATTTAAATTTGTTTCAGCAGTATTTTATGTTTCATTATTGTAAGTCAAGTTCTTGCTCACATTAATATCTAAGTATTTTCTTTTTGATACATGGATGGGGGGATGCCGGGGATTGAATTCTTGAATTCGCCACCTTATGCTTGCAAGGCTGAGCTATTACACTGATCATTTTGTGTGGTGTGTGTGTGTGTGTGTGTGTGTGTGTATGTGTGCGCGCGCGCGCATATTAAATTATTCTTGCATTACAAAAACAAACTGCACTAGGTCAAAATGTGTAGTTCTTTTAATATACTGTACAATTTAGTTTGTTCATATTTTTTTGAGATATCAGTGTTTATAAGGCATGGTAGTCTGTTGTTGAGGGGGATGAGATACTGGGGGTTGAACGCAGGGCCTTTGCATTGAGCTACCTTCACTGTGTGTGTGTGTGTGTGTGTGTGTGTGTGTGTGTGTGTGTGTGTTAGAACCTTTTTTTGGTTCAAAGTCTGTTTTGTTTGGTCTTAGCATGAGATGATGACAGACTATTATATAATGAATGTGTTAGGATTTGTGGGCCACTCAGTTTTGCTGTTGCCTATCTTTGTTGTTTTGTGACATCTTTAAAAATGTAAGTATTTCCAGTTCTGGGAGGCTGTCTGAAAAAAGCCTCAGGAATAATGACAGATTGGAAAATTCAATCGATCTGTCTGTGTATTGTACTGGGAATTAGAACCTGGGAATGCTAAATTACATCTCCAGCCTTTTAAAAAAAAACTTTAACCAAGCTCACCACAAACCTTAAATCCTCCTGCCTCAGTCTTGTGAATATCTACGATTATAGGCAAATGGCCACCATTATTTGCTTTCTGCCTTGTTTTTAACAGAATTTTATTACAACAAAATTTTAATACTTTTCTTTATGACTGATGGTTTCACCTTAACAAATCTCACCTTGACTTGAGCTTCTAAAGATACGTTATTTCCTAAAAGTCTTAATTATTCTACTTTTACATTTTGATGTTTAATTCTCTTGGAAACATATTTTACAAAAGTTCATTACCATTTTTTCCTCATGTGGGTACCTTGTTTAAGTGGTTGTTTGGTTGTTTTTTGTTTTTGTTTTTTTAAAATGTTTTTTGGAGACAGGATCTCCCTATGTAGTTCAGGCTGTTGGAACTAACTTAGGATGGCCTTGAACTCATGGCAGTCTCTCTACCTTGGCCTCCAGAGTGCTGATATTACAGGAGTGTGGTACCGGTCCTGGTTTAAGTAGTATTTATTTATTTTTATCGGTACCAGGGATTGAACTCACGACTGCTTGCTTGCAAGGCAGGCGCTTATGCCGCTGAGCTAAATCCCCAGCCCCCTAAGTAATATTTTTGAAGTGACCATTCTTCCGTCAGTATTTTGCACTGTCATCTTTTATGAATCATGTGATATTTGATGCATTAGTTTATTTCTGGGCTGTTTGGTACATTTTTTGTAGGTTTATAAAATATATTAATGTTTGGCAGAGCAGTGTCTTTTTCCTCATTGCTTATAATTATTATGGCTATTTGAATTTGTAAATTTGACAATTTGAATTCTTTTGATAATTGGAATACTTTTGTAAATTTTAGAATCCATCCTTTGTGTGTGAGACATGCATGCACACACACAAAGGTTTCATTAGAATTCAATCTTATCAGTTTGAGTGAAAATTAGTGGTTTTGTAGCAATGTATCTGCTAGTCCATTTAGGTTCTTTAATGCCATTGTTAAATTTTTAAATTTTCCATACAGAGTTTAATTTCTAGGTACTTTCACTTTTTGATGCCACTGTAAATATTTCTTGGTTTTTTTGAGGCAGGGTCTTACTACATAGTGCAGGCTGGCTTTGAACATTGCTTATGTAGCCCAGGCCGACCTTGAATTTATGGGGATCCTCTTGCCTCAGCCTCCTGAGTGCTGGGATTACAGACGTGCACCAACATGCCTGGCTATAAATAGGTTTTTAAGTGTTTATTTGCAGAGATGATGTTATGTTATGACCTATAAGAATAACTAGAAAGTCAGTTTGTTGTCCATAGTCCTTTACTGACTGCTAAGTCTTATTATTTAATTGGTTATTATTGTAACTATCAGAGGCAGCCTTTGCCTCTTTAGTCAGAGTGCCCTCTACTTAGTGATCCTAGCTTACAAAAGTCCCAGTCCCAGCCACAAGTGCCCTTTCTCCACAAATTTGTTCATCTGTTCCCTTTCTCCACAAATTTTTGGTTAACCCTGTTCCCTCTCTCCTCCATTCTCCTCCATTTTTTGGAGACAGGCTTGCTGTGTATCCCAGGCTGGTCTTGAATTTTGCCTCAGCTTCTTAAGTGATGGGCCACCATGCACTCCATCCCATTTTTAATCTCTTACATGACTTTCACTTAGTTTGTACTACCTTCCTCAGTCATAATACCAGTGATAACCTCTAAGCAAATAACGTGGGTTTCAGCTTTTCTACTAGTAATCATAGAATGCTTATGAGATCTGAAAATTGGAATCACATACTAGGTATATAGTATCTGATTAAATTGTAGGGAAAAAACTAGTGTGTAGGAGAAAAACCCAATTGGAAATCTTTCTTGAAACATGTATAGTGAAACTAACAAGATGACCTTTTACTCATAGCTTAGGAGTGATGCTTGTCTCTAGGATCATAGTGTTTACCATTTCTTTTCAACTTTTATTTTTATTTGGAAACTTGTATCTTTAAGTTTATATAGCTGTTTTAGCTCCTCAAATGTTATGAAGTTATGGATGGTACTATAAGAATGTTTTAGGATAGGATAGGTCCTATAAGAATGTTTTAGGATACTGCAGAAAAGTTTTGAATGACAGTGGGCATTTGTTACTTAGGCATTTTATTAAACTGATTGAGTTAGTCTTCTTGCTAGTATGTTTCGATTATAGAAATCACATTCTAAATTAATGTATTAAATACCCAGCTGAATTTGTTTGCTTTGATTCCATGTTCACTATAATTTTAGAAAATTCTTTCTTGTACTGAACAAACACATCTGAATCATACCAATAAGCACATTTTGACTCTGTGAAAGTTAGTTTTATTGTAAATACCTGCATGATCAGTAAAAGAGACTGACATCCTAGGAAAGGCCAATTGCAGGCGGAAAACTGACTTTCACAATAAATAAATCAAATAAGAAACAAAATAATCCTTTTATAGTAGAAAAGTAATAGAAAATAATGAAGTCATGAAAGAAATGATAGCAAAATATTTTCAGTAATGAATGGGGTAGTACAGTGGGAGAGATTATAATTTTTTAAGTATTTCAGGAAGGAGATGGGTTTTGGAGGCTTCTTTGGTTTTTGTTTGTTACATTTTGTAGTTTCTATTTTTTTTTTTCCTGAGATAGTATCCCTCTATGCAGTTCAGGCTGACCTTGAACTTACCATGTAGCTCTGGCTGGCCTCAAACTCATGGCAATCCTCCTGCCTCAGCCTCCTCTTGAGTGCTGGGATTACAGGCATGAGCTACCATACCTGGCAAGAGGTACTTTTGAGATTTTTTATTTTTTAACAACTAATATCTAATATTCTGAATCATTTCTTTTTGTGACTCTAATCCCAGTGTTGTGATTTTTATATCAGGAATTGGGTACCGTGTGTGTGTGTGTGTGTGTGTGTGTGTGTGTGTGCTAGGGATCTAACCTTGGGCTTTGCACATTCTCTCATAAGTGTGGTTTATAAATAAGTTTCTTTAGAGGATTATGTATGTATTACATAATATTAGGGATTTTGAAGGATTATAAGCAAATAGCTAATTTATGATTATCTTTTTAAATTGATTGTTGTCTGAGAAAGTATTGCTGAATTTTAAATTAAATCAGTACAAAGCCTACTTTTTTATATACTTACCTATGTATGTTAAAGGAAAAATTAAATGCATATTTTATGTTTGTAGGCACGGATAGCATTTTTACAAGGAGAAAGAAAAGGTCAGGAGAATTTGAAGAAGGATTTAGTAAGAAGAATAAAGATGTTAGAGTATGCATTAAAACAAGAAAGGTATGTGTGCCTTATTTCTTTGTATGAATAAAATGAAGCAGTTTTGATTTTTTTTTGAAACCAGGAAATGTGGATTTGTTACTTGGTGATTTACCATTTTTTGTGTTTACAGCAGTATATTCTTGAGTGTGCTTTGCAAATAAATTTCATATACATACATGTACACACACATACATATATATACATATACATATACATATACATATGTATACACATACATAATGTAAGTTTTTTGTTTTTTGAGTCAGGGTCTCACTATGTAGTTCAAGTTGTCCTTTAACTCCCTATGTAACTTAGGCTAGACTTAAACTTGTGATGATCCTCCTGCCTCAGCCTCCTGAGTCCTGGAATTATAGGCGTGCTCCACCACGCCCAGCTGCAGTAAACCTTGAAGGAGACAGTCATACTGTGTTTTCTTATTGGAGTAGTACATAGCTGTAGTCACTTAACTTTAGAAAGGAATCGTTTTTTTTTTTTTTTTTTTTAACCAATTTATTATTAAAATTTCAGGGCAAAATACCATAAATTAAAGTATGGCACAGAACTGAACCAAGGTGACTTGAAAATGCCGACCTTTGAATCAGGTAAATTTGATTCTTCTGTTACTTTTTTTAAGCTTGTTTTTATATATCAGACTTGTTCTCTTTGTCCTCGTTTTGCTTTGTTAGCGTTAGATGGTTGACTATTACAAACAACCTAAAATTTGGAGAAAATATTAAATGTGGTTTTTGTAAAATCAATAGTTTCATCTGCATCACAGTGCTGAAGTTCTGTTCTATTTCCCCTGCATTGAAACATGCTTAACCCATAAAAGTATGGGTTTATTTTTGGTAGTAATTACAAATGAACAGCATTAAAGTAACTTTTTTCACTTCTAGGAAATTTTTTGTCATATCTTACAAGTTTTTCTTTAATTATTTAAAAATATTGTTTTAATTGTTGTTTAATCTGAAGAAGGTCTAATTAACTCACTTAAATCCTAAAATACTGGAAATTTGACTGGATCTAGAGAGTATAGTGGCAGCCAAATAAGGTTAAAAGAGAAACAAAAAATTATCTCCAATTTGCTCAGCTCTTGTTAGTGAGTGCCAGCATAGTCTCTGATGAATAATTATATAGTGAAGAGAGACGATTGGATGTAGGAAAGAGCCAACAGTTTAATGTTAATTTTAGGATGCCATGTTGCAGTTTGAATTTAGAAGAATAAACATTTTGATTTACATTATGCAAGACTTGGGAGTGTTGGAAACAGTTTATTTTTTAGTATATGTAGAATTTAGTTACAATGATTTTGATAATGTCAGATTGAAGCCTATACTGGTCTTGAGTGCTGGCTACTAAGGCAAGAAACAAACATGCTCTTTATTTTTGGATATATGTTATCTTCTTTTACAGTTGTTTCTGTACTTAATAGAGTCAGAGCATGTATCGTAGGAAACTTAAGGCATTTTTTTTTTTACTCTGTATTATAAATAGGTATTAAAAATAAAATTAGTTTTTAGCTTTATTAGATATGTAAGATTAGGTTAATATCAGATATGTTGAAATTGATTTGTTAAGTCTTTTCCACTTTTATTAGTAGATCCATTTATTATGTTTGTTATACATAAAGTTAAGATCAAGATGAAAGTGGCATGGGTTTTCTTTGTTTAGGTTTTTCAGTAATTATGGAGGCTCATTCTGATGCTAGGAAATAATACTGTGTTCTCGAAAAGCAAGCATCAAATAGGATAAATTATAGGAAGATTGAAGGCCAGAGGTATACTTGGCTTCACTAAAAACTTGATGAACTCAGATTTCAGGCATGTTCTTTGCACTGTGGTTAGCACATTCACAAAATAAGCAGGTACTTTGTGAAACTCAAGGGCTATCTCCTATGTATAATCACTGTTCCTGGGATAGAAGCTAAGCTGGAGTCAGAATTTGCTATAAGCGGTCTTAGTGTAATAGTTTGTGTAAAGCAGGATTATTAGCAGATAAATCTCTCTTGTCCAAAACTAAAATTGTGGTTAAATGACTGTTTTGTTTGTATAAACTTAAATAAAACAATATCAAAGTGTTATATTTACAGGAGACATATCATTTATATAAAAGTGAAAATCTGAAAACAAGAACATCCTGCATTAAATGGATAAATGTATTATGATATATTAGCATAATGGAATATTGTTTAGTAATAAATGGAACAAATTACAGCTAAATCGGGCAGTGTGAATGGATCACATAAATGTAAAAAGTTACAGAAATCATTGATGTCAAATTTAAAAATTGATATTTAGAAATCAAGATCCCATTGATTGCGTTGATTGATTGTTTGAGACACAGTCTTAATATGTAGGCAGGCTGGCTTTGAACTCCTGGCTATCCTGCTGCCTCAGCTTCCCTGAGTATGTATACCATATCACCTGGCTGATAATTTTAGATACCCGTTTTAGAATTGCTAATGACTAGAAGAAAGGATAAGGAAGGCCTTTAGGATACTGATTTTTTTTTTTTTTTTTATCTCGGTGCTATTTACTTGGGCATGTTAAAAAAATTAAGTTGTAGATTTATGATATGCCTCAGTAATATCGCTTGCAACTTTATAATAGTGAAAGAATGGAAACTAATTTTGTGATTAAAGGACTGGTTAAACTACAAAGGCATACAATTTCAGTAGAGTATTGTGTGATATTGGTGGTGTGTGTGTAGTCTCAGTTATTTGAGAGTCTGAGGCATGAGGATTGATTGAATTCTAGATTTTGAGAGCAGCATGGGCAACATGGTGGGATGGGGGTCCCCAGTCCAAAAGCAAAAACAAAACACAGGGCAAAAAAAGAAGGATGAAGTGAGGGCAGGGAGGGAAAAACATGGAGAGACAGAAAGACAGACAGACAGACAGTGTGAGTGTGTGTGTGTGTTACTGAGGATTGGACCCAAGGCCTCTAACATGGGAGGCAAGTCTTCTGCCACTGAGATACACCTCCCAATCCAGTGTAATCATTTTAAAATGATGTTAATCTGTATTGGCATAGACTGACTGTTCAAGGTGACATTAAGTGACAAAAGCAGTTTATAGTACAGTATACCCACTAGCTCAGCTCTTTTTTTTTCTTCATGAAAGGGAGTTGGATTGCTTTTTTTTTTTTTTTTCTCGGTACCAGGGATCAAACTCACAATCGCCTGCTTGCAAGACAGGTGCTTATGCCGTTGAGCTAAATCCCAGCCCCGGTCATGTATATATTTTAATGTAGAAATATAAACTCAGATACTAATATTGTTAACTTTTCTGGTGATAGTGATTCTTTTTTTTTAAAGGTATTCTACAGTGATTATGTGATTTAAAAATAGTGTAAGTAAAAAACATAAGTAGGGGGACTATTAGAATTTCTTTATAGAAATTAGCATTGTATTAGGGGAAGAATGAGATAATGCTAAGAATGAGATTGTTGGGGTGAGATAAGTAATGTTTGGAGGAAATACTGTATTTGGATTATTACAAAATGATATTAAGGGACTAAGAGTATAAGAGCCTAATAACTTCTGATGGTTTTCAGCTTAAAGTGTGAAGAGTAATCTTCCATGGCCCTTCTTCATTGTTTTTAATAATGAGAGTTTATGGAAGATATTTATATCCTGTTAGGGACAAAACTAGTTTTAGATGTCACTCTAAGGAAACTGATTAAGAGCTGCAATGGCACTTTATTGAACTTTGTGTGTATAATGGAACCCAGAGTTTCATGCCACTGTACGCTTTTTCAGTGAATATACTTTGTGGATATGTGGTTCATAGGAGAGTTCTAGCATTGAATGTGTGAGGCCTTGGATTCGATTCCCAGCAGTTTAAAAGCAATGAATCAAACTAATTAAATGTGTACACTTTGTTGCCTGAAAATAAAACTTTGGCTCCTTATTATAAAAACTGGCTTAACGTTTAGTTTTAAAAATGAAATTGACTAGGAAGTATCTTACGATTCAGATACACACATTCACACCCTCAGAGTTATTTGGTATTTTTAGATATGCCCAGTATTTTAGTCATTGATTTTATGCTTTTTTTTGAGACAGGCTCTCATGTAGTTCAGGCTGACCTTAAATTTCTGTGTAGCCCTGGTAAACCTTGTGGTAGTGATTCTTCTGCCTCAGCATCCTGAGTGCTTGGATTATAGGCATATGCTATTATACTTGATCTGTTGATTTTAAATAACTTATATAATACTATTTTTTTTAAATTTGAAAGGCATTTGATCCAGTAGTATTCACCTAGTAAACTATGAGTTCTAATAATACTCCATTTTAAAGCCTTGGCCTTTGATTTTTTAATCCTTTCATAATGATTAAGTATGCTTGGATTTTCCCAATTTTTAAATGTAGGGAAGTACCTAAGTGATTGTGAATACTCTTATTTTTTTCCTGTCCTTTATAAAATGTTTTAGGTATGTTTTGTGGGAAATTATTCCTACAGAAACTTTGGCATTGTTTGCAAGAATTGAAATAATATATGTAAAATGCTTTTCCCTTAATTTTTAGAAGAAACCAAAGACACAGAGGCTCCCACAGCACCTCAGAATAGCCAGGTAACATGGAAGCAAGGCAGACAGCTATTAAGACAGTGAGTAATGGTTTTATTTTCTGCTTTCTTTAAGGGACTAGATACGAAAGTACTGTTTAAAAAAATCATTTAATTGTAAAGAGCCCCAGTGTGTGTTGTTCATACCATTGTTCTTTTTGCTTTGTAGCTAGTTGGGTGTTGTTTTTTTTTAATAGTCAGATCTTTTGAAAACTATTTCCTCCAAGTTTCAAGATGATCATGATTTCCTGCTGTCAGATAAAATGTGTAAAAGACTGGATAATTTAAGGGCCAGAACAGTAACAGTATAGACTCCTAAAACTCTGTAACTATAAAATTCATAGGTTTGATTTCTCTCAACTTGGGTCATGACTGGTTGAGGGAAGGAATTCATCTGGAATTTTCAGAATGTCTTGCCAGTCCTCTTAGTTGAATGTTTTGGAGAAATTTCATGGTTGAATTTCTTGCTGTATTAGAAGTACTTCTGTGGAAAATTTGTTGCTTGCGCTTGCGTTTTATTTATTTGTCCTTTCACTTACTTTTTTTGTTTGTGATTGTTTTTTTGGCGATAGAGTCACTCTAGTTCAGGTTGGTCTTGAGCTCACTTTGTAGCCCAGGCTGGCCTTCAACTTGCAGTGATCTTCTGGCTCAGCTCTCCAAGTGGTGGACTCTGAAAACATTGATGCATCCTATTGATGTGCTGGATAATTTGCAGTTACCTAGCCTTCTCAATTCTGTGCATATTCATCTTTGTTTCATTAACCCCATGAAGTGCAGTTAGACTTGTTTTTATTATTTACCCAGAATCACTTTACCTCAGGAATTTTCTGTGATCTCAGTAGTCTTCAGCTATTTCACGTCTCTCATGCTTGATACCATGTTATGCCTGCTGGCCCTTTCTTGATCTACTTTATTTTCCATTTTGTTTTCCCTACCTGTGGGTGATGTGGTTTGATTTGATTCGATTTGGTCAGTGGTACTGGAAATTGAACACAAGGCCTTTTATATGCTATAGAATGTACCCTACTACTGAGCTATCTCCTTGTTCATTTTAAAGTTTTATTTGAGGCTAACCTCAAATTTGTGATTCACCTTCCCTAGAAGGTGGAATTTGTTTTCTGAGCTCCTCTTTAGAGCCTTTGAGCCATCACTTTTTTCAGATACAGTAAGGTTTATTTGCTGCCCATTTCATCACCATTTTCCTGTACCTTCCTGTAAAACCCCATTCTAGTTCATCTTTACTGTTTCTATTTCAGATTAACTCTTGGGTAAAAGGTAGAATCATGTGAATGATACTCTATGTTCATGGTTTCCTAGTTCAAATGTTGCGGAGCCTCGCTGTAACTCTGATCACCTCCTGTTCCCATGGTTCTCAGTGGATATTGTAAACTTTTACCACAGCTCAGCTGTTGTCTTTTACTTTCATTAAAATACCTCAAGTTCTGCTTCACTGAAAATGTAAAGATGACTCAATGAGAAGAATCTTAATTTTTTACTTTTCGTTCTGTAAATTTATTCTTATTACCTCAGTTTTCAAACTTACAGTGATTGAAACATGAATAACAGTGATTAAAATCACAGTGATCAAAAGGTGAACAGGTTTTTGATTGGAAGTTTCCAAGGTGACTAGCAGAAATAAAGGAAATGTTCCACAACAAACTGTCAGGAATCAAGTAGCTTGGAGGTCCTCTCAGAGACTGAAAACACCTAGGATATGTTCTTATTCTCTGGTTTTCTACTCTCTGATGTCAGTTTTATTTTGTTCTGTTTGTAGTTTCCTTTTTCTTTGGTTCTGGGTATTGAACTTACAACCTCGTGCTTGCCAGCCAGGTGCTTATGCTGCTGAGTTAAGTCCCAGACCAGTGTCCTTCTTTTCATATGACAACCTCCTGGCCCCTGTTAGAATTGTTCTGAGAAACATTCAGATTGGGTTAACTTGATCAAATAACTGCACACAAGTTAGAAAGTTTTACTTAGGTTGTTTAAGGTCTTGGAAATTCATTCAGACCAGGGACAGAGGCGTGAAATAGTGGTTCCCTCCAAAAGAGGATTGCATGTTTTAGAAGAGTGGGAACAGCTGTAGAAAAATCAGGTGCATAGTATTTCTCTCATAAATGCCTAATTTCATGTCTTGGATTTATACTTTGTCTCGCCTCCTCATCCTTTTTTTTCCCTTTGACTTTATAGTCAAATGTGAAGGTAGTTTTATCTCTTGTCTTTTCCTTGCTGCTCATTTCTTAACTGTTGAATCAGTTTTCTGTTTCAATGCTGAAGCTATCACAAAATATTCAAGAAGAGTTTTTTTTGGCGTTCATATTCTATCTGTTGGAAGCATTTGACATTATTTCTTTTTGAAATAATTAATTTTGAATCCATGATATTAGCCTCTGCTGTCACCTCCCTTTTCATTTCTCAAGTATTTGAATTTTCCTTTGAGTTTATTTTCTGGCTCTTTAGAAGTTGATGTACACAAGCTTTATCTGTTTAGTGTGCTTAATCATGGATGATTTCATTTAAATCCATGGTTTTGAGTACCATCAAAGATTTACCAACTCAAATCTATATAACCAGTCCAGTCTATCCTGTGCTTCTGCTATTGTCATCAGATGAACCCAGGACCTTGTATATTACCTAGTCTACTGATCTCTTACTGTCTTATCCATGTGCCTAATAAACATTAACACTTGACTTTCTTCATAAATACCATACGGTTGTATAATAGGTACCCTGTAAACTTGATTCTGATTCTTTATTTATTCTTTAATTGAATGGCATCATTAGGCAGCCAGCTAAGCTAGAAACATGAAAACTTGCCAAAATTCTTATGTCTCTTTTTGTTTTACTACCATTTATTTGTGTATGAAGTCACAAAGATTAGACCTTACTTTTGTTTTCCTGTTTTTACTTACTTTGTTAGTGGCCTGTTTTCCTGTTTTTACTTACTTTGTTAGTTGCTTAATCTTTCTTGTCACTAGCTTTTACCTAAATTTTTTTCACTCTTCTGCTAGTAGTATTTAAGACTTCTCTTTAGCATTCTTTATTAGCCTTTTACATACCTTGTCACATAAATTCATTCACAATTCATAATATATCATGATCTGGCCCCTTTCTTCTTTCCAAACCATAGGTTAAGTAACTTGCTTTCTGAAAGGGTTGCTGGCCCAGGCCGGATACTGTAGCTGGTAAAGCCAGGGAGCTCCTATCTCCCCCCACCCTTGGAAATTACCTCTGGCGCCAAACTAAGACCAATGGGCTACCTGTGCATCCCTAATGCCCCTTGGGTTCCACCCCAGGCCGAGGCTACTTATGTGCCTCACTCCACGTGTTGGAGGGAGAGATCTTCGGCCCAGGGGTGGAGATGCCTCGCCCCAGGGGGTCGGGGGTGTCTCTCCCCGCATTCCCGAAATAAAGGTTACTTATATTTTATACTTCTTATCTTTTCAGCTGCTGCCAGTCCTCTTCTCTTCCTCTCCCTTTCACAGTTCTATCACTTTCGATAAAAGGAAAGTTTGAAAATCACAGAACTAGAGGAATGTTGTAGAGTGTTAGATTCCAGGAGAATACATTGTTCAAAGATCTCTGATTAAGAACCTCAGGTTTAAATTTAGCATGTCACTGTTTTCAGTTCACTTAATCTCTACCATTCCTTGTACATTAAAAAAAGAAATTACCACACACGTACATGGATATACATTCACACATACATACATATTTCATCAATTTTGAGATACACTTCTCTCATCAACCCTTAAAAGCACTAAGACTTTAGGCTTCAAAGGGATTTGCCCTTCCTACTTCTAGCCATAAAATATCTCATGATTGTGAACTTTTAGAGCTTCTTTTTGGCTTTGATTTGGATTTGATTTGATTTGGAGACATGGTTTTACCAGGCAGTTCAGGTTGGCCTTGAACTCATTATATAGCCCAGGCTGTCCTTTAACTTCCAGGGATCCTCCTGCTTGAGCCTCCAGAGTGCTGGAATTACAGAGGTGTGCCACCACACCTGACTTTAGAGCTTTCAATGATAAACATCCCACTGCAGCACTTGTGCCATAGGTTTGCCACCACTGCATATTTAAGTTTTGGTTTGTAATTGACCTTATTCTCTTAGAACTGGAATTGTTCAGTAAAGAAGAAAAATGGGAAGAATATAACTTATTAGGATTATGAATTTTTGAAAAAATCCTTTCATGTGGTTTTTAAGGCTGGTATTAACATTATGTCAAATTTACTGCTTTTATTTTCCTCTTATAGGTATCTTCAGGAAGTAGGTTATACAGATACAATTTTAGATGTGCGGTCTCAGCGGGTAAGGTCATTACTTGGACTGTCTAATTCAGAACCAAATGGATCCGTAGAAACAAAAAATTTAGAACAAATTCTGAATGGTGGTGAATCTTCTAAGCAGAAAGGACAAGAAATCAAAAGGTATGAGTTATACTTGTATGTTAACGTTGTTTAAGTAATGGATATTATAAATTTACTTTGCTTCTTGTTACTAGTATTAACAGCTTTTTGTTTATGTTTTTGTTTTGTCTCTTTAGACAAGGTCTCACTGTGCAGTTGAGGTTGCCCTTGAACTCACTTTGTAGCTGCTGGTCTTGAACTGTCAGTGATCCTCATTCCTCAGCCTCCTGAGTGCTGGGATTAGAGGGATGAGCCACCATGCCTGATTTTTAACAGTTTTTATAGCAGAATTCAGATTTAAAGATTCATCCTTCACCCTTATATATTACTTTGGGCAAATACATTTTGCATTTAGGTGCTTTTTAAACTTATCTCTGTTTTGTTGGGTGGGTGCCAAGAGAACAGTTATAGTTCTGAAATAGATGCAAAATTAAAATGAAAATTTGAGTGATTGCATGCAATTCTGAAGTATTTTAACATTTTGATTTTTAAGTTTTTGCTAGAGTTTTTTCGTAAATTGTAGTGCTACTCTACCTCTAGAATAAGTAATGGTTATTTGGAAACAAGACTATTGGGTTTGGACTCACGAAGCTACTAGACATACTTTTTTTTAACAAGTCTTATATCTGTTTAACTGCCACTTGGCCATTCTCCCATACCTTCAACTCTAGTAAACCCACTAATCTACTTTTTAAATTTTTTATTTTATTTTATTAATATGTTTTAGTTTACTTTTTATTAAGATTTGGGTATTCTGAATCTTTCTTATAAGAGGTGTTTTGTGAATAGCTTCCTTCATTTTAGCATATTTTGAAGGTTTATTTGCTATAGCATATGTCAGTACTTCATTCCTTTTACTTAAGAAAAATACTTCATTCTATAGATACATATATTTTGTGTGTGTGTATATATATAGCACATTTTCTTATTCCTAGGTGTTTTCAGATAACACTAATAATGGCTCAACTGTATATATATATATATATGTTTTTTAATCTAGTTGTTAGGGCATGTGAATTACATTTGATCATACTGAGTAAATTTGAGGAACTGTCAAATTCTTTTTTTTTTTCCAAAGCGGCCATATTGTTTTACATTTCCATTAATAGTAGTATAAAAGTTCTGCTTTCTCCACTCCACAGTTGTGATTATCTATCTACCAGGTATATTTTTTATTGATACAGACTGGGTAAATGTGGGTAAAGGTGAAACTTCTTTCATTTTTACCATGAGATGTCACCCTGAGTAACAGTAGGTTAGGAGAAAGAAAACGAAACAGTAGAAGGTACCAAATGAGTAATGAGTTAGAGTTTACAAAAGAATAAATACAGTTTATAAACTCAACATTATTTCATACATTGGGTGTATTTTATGACATTATGCAGTTGTCTGAAACATGTTCTATGAATTTGGCAGTTAATATAAATCTTTAAAATTTCTTATTTCTGAGAATTACATTCATTAATAAAATCAGTATGATAACATGTGGAACTTTTAAAATAAAACTCAGGAAATACAGAATATTTTGTAGCAAGAGAGAAAAATTTAATAGTTACCGTGCTTTTGTTTTGTTTTGTTTTTTTCTTTTCATTTTTTTGAGATAGGGTCTTGCTATGCAGTTCAGGCTAGCCTTGAGCTCACTTTGTAGCCCAGTTTGATCTCAAACATGCAACAGTCCTTCTGCCTTAGCTTCCTGAGTTCTGGGATTACAGGCATGTGCCACCATGCTCAGCTCCATCATGCATTTTCAGCCAAGTTGGTCAGCTAACCAGACTAAATTCATAGGATTTATAAATATTTGATGCACTTTGTTTTACCACACCTGAATCTGAAATTTGAATTACATATCCATGATAAGCTCTCTTCTTACAAAGCTTCTTAATTTGCAAGTTTTTTAAATGGGTTTTTGTTTTTGGCAAAAATAATGAGATTTACCTTCTTAAGTGTACAGTACAACTATAAGCACAGTATTGTACAGTATATCTCTAAAACCATTTCGTACAACCAAAACTATCTTCATTAAAACAGTATCTTGGGGCTGGGGATTTAGCTCAGCGGCATAAGCACTTGCCTTGCAAGCTGGCAGTTGTGAGTTCGATCCCTGGTACCGATAAAAATGAAAAAAAAGACAAAGAAAAAAAAAAAGAAAACACTATCTCCACATTTATCTCTACCCTTTGGCAACTAACATTTGTACTTTCTGTTTCTGAGTTTGACTGTTTTAGTTATTTCATCTAAGGTGGAATTGTGCAGTAGTAGTTCTTCTGTGTCTGGTTTAGTTAAGGTAGCATCATGTCCTTGAAGGCTCATCCACGTTATCACATGTAACAGGATTTCCTTCTTTTTCACAACTAAATAATACTTAGTTGTATACATACATCACATTTTCTTTGTCTTTTTTCATTTTTTTGTGGACATTTAGTAGTTACATCATTCAAAGCTAATTTTGTTCATAGCATACTTAGGTTTTTTGATTCTGTACAAATCTGGATATGTTATGGTTGAGCCATTATTAGGGTTATTTGAAAACACCTTGGAATAAAAAATGTGCTATGCAAATGCTTGCCATTATGGAGTATTATATTGAAGTGTGTATATATATTGCCATGATTAACTACAATTTTTAAAACCTAGAAATGTAATTTCACACTGTAGAAGGAAAAATTCTATTCAGGAGGCAGCAGTATTTTGTCGAACTTCAAAACCAAATTCTCGGGGCTGGGGATTTAGCTCAGCGGCCTAAACGCCTGCCTTGCAAGCAGCCAGTCGTGAGTTCGATCCCTGGTACCGATAAAAAGGAAAAAGACAAAAGAAATAAAAAAACAAAACAAAACAAAACAAAACAACCCCAAATTCTTAGATGTAACTATTTTCTTCTATCATTGATATGCCTTTCCTTTAATTCCCAAAGATTAAAATACAAATGTCATAATGAGAAATACATTTTGTTATTGTGATTGGCTTGTGTTTTTTATTGACTTCAGTCCTACAAACTTTCTGAATTTACTCTATACATTGTTGCTTTTAAACAGCACGTTGGATTATGTGGAGTATAGTGATCTCTTAAAAGCTTGTCATGTTAAAATGCTATTAAAAAATAGCTATTAAAAATTATTTTGCCCAGCATAGTGGTGTACTCCTATAATCCCTGGGGAGGCAGAGGCAAGAAGATCATTGTAAGTTTAAGACCATCCTGGGCTATCAAGTGAATTCAAGGCCAGCCTGCACCACATAGTGAGAGCCTATCTCAAAAAGAGTAAAAAGCAAAAGTTTTGTGTCTTTAATTGGATCTTAATGGAGGGAATCAATATGGGGAGGGACTAAATTTAGGTTACTTTTCTTCTTAGTGTTAGTATTTTTGGTATGATTTAGTTTAACATCCACAATTTACAGGTAAAGAAATTGGAGCAAAAAGGTTTAAGTAACAAGGCCAAATTTGAGTACCTAGTTAGTGGCAGAGCAGAGACTTTTTATTGTCTTTTTTTACATCTCAATTCTCTCCTTTTTAATTGTTCTTCCCACTTCACTATGAAGCTTTAACCCTGGGGCCTTTGTACTGAGCTATGTTCCAAGTTCTTTTTATCTTTTATTTGGAGACAGGGTCTCACTGAATTATTCAGGCAAGACTTGAATTTGAAATTCTCTTGCCTCAGCATTCCGGAGTGCTGGGGTTACAGGGATGCTGTCCTGTGGCCAGCTGAAAATTTCTTTGCACATAGATGAACTCAAATTAGTTTTAACAAAATGATTTAGGAAATAAAAATAGATTATCCCTATTTCCTGTTAATCAGTGGTCCTGAAACTTCCAAATATTTTAATAAAGACTTTTTTTCTTAAGAAAATCTGTAAATTAGATTAGGCTGTTCTATATGTTTTATATGCTCTATAACATACAAATCTGGAAGCCTGATAAATTTTGATGTTCATGTTTTAGTCCTCACACATTTGCAGTAAGAGGTTGTAGTTTCAAAAACATGTCAGGTTTAACTTGCTTGATTTATTTTTGAGGAATGATAGCATGTTTGAGTATTTGTGGTATTAGATTTTATTTCATTGAAGTGATTGCCTACAATATTTTGTTCAATAAACTAAGTAGACAAAAGAATTACTTTTAATTTTAGAACATAAACAGTCTTTCAAGTCATTTTCTTACCTCTAAAGCTAGCCTTCAGCTAGCTTTTAAAATAGGAAACAGTGTTGAGAGTATAGCTCAGTGGGACAGCTCTTGCCTAGCATGTGTGAGGTCCTGGTTTTAATCCTTAGTACCATACAGTCACCAGGGAGGAGAGGTTAATATAGAAACCAGAAAGAAATATTAGAAATCCAGTTGTGCATTTGGATTCATCTTTTTCCCTTCTTGCAGGCCCTCTGGTGATGTTCTTGAGACATTCAATTTCTTAGAAAATGCTGATGACAGTGATGAAGAAGAGGAAAATGACATGATTGAAGGCATCCCAGAAGGGAAAGACAAACATCGGATGAATAAACACAAAGTAGGAAATACATATCGTGTTTTTATTAGCTGTATACTCTTATATTTGACTAGTAATTTTTGAGATGTCTGAAGTTCTTTGGGAATGATTAATCTTTTTTTTGTGTGTGTGTGTACTGGCAACAGAACTCATGACCTTGCACTTGCCAGGCAGGCACTTATGCCCCTGAGCTGATGATTGATTGTTTTTATTGTATCACTTGAAAATTTTATATTTTCATTTCTTACTGCATTATGCACATATAGCAGGAGTCATCTGCTGCATTATTCACTAAATGGACAAAAGAGGGTCTTCATTCAGAGGATTATTGCAGTGATTTTGAAACCATAAAAAAGTCATACCCCTCCTGCCACAATTAAGGAGCGCTGGTGAAGTCTATCTCTCTATATGTAGCACATGAGTGGTAAATTAACTAAAGCTACAATGAATATATTCCTACCCTGGGTGGATGGTAGATAGATGTCAACATTCACATTCTTTGGTAAAGATTAACCAAAATGTACTTTCGCTTATAGCCTGATAAGTGGATTTGCTTGTTTCGTAGGTGATTGAGGTTCTACAGAAGGAACAGTAGACTATATTATCTGTTTGTGAATTAGAATAGTGTTCAATATGTTGAGTTTTTTGTTTTTGTTTTTTTGTGGGTACTGGGAATCAAACTCAGGACTTTGTGATTGTCAGGCAGGCACTTCTGCCACTCAGCTGTATGCCCTTTTTTTTTTTTTTTTTTTTTTTAAACAGTAAGTAAATGTACAACTTTTTTTTTTTGTCTTTTTTCGTTTTTTTTATTGGTACTGGGGATCGAACTCACGACTGCCTGCTTGGAAGGCAGGCATTTATGCCGCTGCTAAATCCCCAGCCCAACAGTAAGTAAATTTAATAATGGTCCTTTGAAACTTTACAGTAAGTGGAAGAAACAATATTCCTCAAGCTTTTAATCTATAGAAGCAATTTTTAGCATTTCTCGCACATCCTGTAAGTGTAATGTGGTCTGTCACACATTTTGATTTTTTTTTCCTACGTTTTTTGTTCTTGTTGATAAAACATTGTTATGTCACACTTACGAACTTAACATCATTTACTGTGCTATATCCCTGTGAATGATGGGCCAAGTTTGCAATTCTTATTGAGAAAGGTTGATTAAAGATAACTAGAATATAAGTGAACAAATGATTGTGTAAGGAAGAGCATCTGTGAATCTACTGTTGTTAAAGAAGTTAACTCCTGATGAGTTAACTGTAGTCATTTTTAGTACTACATTACTTTGACCAATCTTGGCACAGCACTGTTGAAGCATTTTGGGTATACGATGATAAAGAGAGGTTCACAAACTTAATTCTTTCCATAGTTTTGGTTGCAGAGTTCTTTCCAGGTGTGCCGCCAGAATAGTGAAATAAATTATGCGGCCATAGTCGTGGGAAGAACGAAGTTCATGAATCAGAGAACCACTGTAGTTTGAAATTTGTGAATTACATGGAAAATCTCATTCAGAATAAAAATAATTCTAATTTTTTTTACAGATAGGTAATGAAGGTTTAGCTGCCGACCTAACTGATGATCCAGATACTGAGGAAGCACTGAAGGAATTTGATTTTTTAGTGACTGCTGAAGATGGTGAAGGAGCTGGTGAAGCACGAAGCTCGGGGGATGGCACAGAATGGGGTAAGATGATAAAGAAATATGGGATGGGAAGAAATCTAAAGACAGGTTATTATTAAATACTGTATGTGTAATGTGCATATCTGAATGTATAGTGAAAGGTAAACAGCAAGGAGAAGTGGTATTAAATAATTTCAGGGTATTTTATGTAATAGATTTGGTGACTGAATTATTTCATATTATTGCTTCTGAGTTTTTAATTTATCTTGGTTTAAAATAGAAATATTCAGTTGATTTGGAAATTATTCCTTCCTCTTTAGCAGAATTATAAAAATAAATGTTACTTACTCTTAAACATTCCATTATTTGGTAATGTAGGTTACAAGAGGATTTAACTCTTGATCTGCCCATACAGTGTTACCTGGCTTATTTGTAGGTAGGAATAAAATTCTTATTCCTGAATTTTAGCTCTGTATTGAGCAGAATTATAGCCTATACTGAACAGGTTTTAGTGAAGACACTAAAATTTTATTGTATATAATATTCAGCATTCAAGTGTTAGGGACTAGTCACAACACTTGGTGATAGTCCAGCCATAACCAAGAGAGAGAATAGTTCTATCAGGGTCAGTAAAGTACACCCCATTAGAGAATAAAATGTGAGAAATATTTTAAGATAATAGATGATGTCTGGTATAATTACTAAAGAGGAGTGATCTCTAGAATTGTTTTTAATTACTTTAGTGCTAGGAAACATTTGAATTAAAAATCCTCATGTATTGAAACTATTATTAATATCAAGAGAGACAAACTTAATATATTTATTGACTATCTTGATAAAAGATGAAGTAATAACTTAACATTTTCTTGTTACCAGATCTCTCATTATGTATGATTTCAGAATGTCAACTTTCAGATCATCATTTGTCTCTTCTCCTAAATGGAAACAGATGCATTTTAATTCAGAATATTAGCCCGTGGTTACTTTCCATGCTTTGTACATTTTTGGAGCTATTATTTGAGATTGGCTTTATTTACATAGTGGGATTTTTGAGGCAAGGACTTGCTGACCTGCCTCTGTTTCATGAGTGTGGGATTACAAGTGAAACCATGCCACCATGCCTTGCTTTGAAAATGACTCTATTGTGGAAGTTTACTCTTGCTTCCCAGAAACAATAAAAGATCTAAGGTGGTTTTTTATGTTTGTTTGTTTGTGTGTAATTCATATAGTGTTGGAAGTATTTTTTTTTAATAATTTCAAAAGTATTATTTTTTCCCTCAATATTTTAAATTTGATAAAACAAATTATGTAAATATTATTTTATAATAGAAGTGTATTTTAGATTTAGAACCCACAGATAAATGTAAGGAAACATTAAAAATCACTTGTAATACTCTTTGAAGAGAGAATCATGGTTAATATTTCTATAAGTATATAAATACATACAATTCATTAATAAAAGATTTAGAGTGAGCATCAGTTTGGCTAAATCTTGGCACACTTTCATTCCTTTTTTTTGTCTTTTTCTTTTTTATCGGTACCAGGGATCGAAGGGGTGACTGCACACTTGCAAGGCAGGCGCTTATGCCGCTGAGCTAAACCCCCAGCCCCTCATTCCTTTTTTTTTTTAAAACTAAAATTGCTAAATTTAAATCTTAGTTTAAAGGATAAAAAAAGTATAAAAAATTTAATTTGTATCAAATTTGCATTATTTCTTTAAAAATTAAAGTACCCAGTTACATACAGCTGATTAGTCCTTCTTTCCAAAGACTTTTAGCTCTGAGACTTTTTAAAGAGAAGTCTTAATTAGTGAATGACAGTTATCAATACTTTTATTTTTTACTATGTGTTTGAGTGACCTGTACCTCCTTGTCTAAATAGAAGAAAACAAAATAACCTCTTAATTCCAGACAAGATTAAAACTTTCAGGCCTTTTAAGTTCTTCAACACAAAGAAAAAGACTTCATTATAAAGTAGTTCAAGTAGTTTCTGTCTGTAAAAATAAAACTGTCAGGATCTAGTATTGTTTTTTTAAAAGTTCATTTTTACTTAAGGAATATTCTTTATACTGTTTTTGTGAAACAAAGAGATGGATGTACAAACACCCTTTATATTGTTAAAAATTCAGTGGAAGTGAGGAATAATTTTTAGGTTAAATTATTGGATAAAAACACTGATTTTAAAGAAAACCTTGTTTTAATGAAATATATCTCAATACATACAGTAATTTGTTGTTGTTTTGTATGATCTACAGAATTTTAATTTTGAACTCTTAGAGCAGGAAATTACTGCTCTTTTAGGAAGCTTTTAACCACTTTTTTCCATTGTCTGCATTAGGTGATCTGTGTTTAATGTTACTAATTTTTTGTTCTCGTGATAAAAAATTGACATCTCTAGTCTTGTTTTGTTTTCTCATGGAGACTAGGCATTATAAGAGTATTTATTTTTTCTTGTCCTTTGAAACAATTATCTCTGAAAATTCTTAGGAGTATAGAATACAATCAACACTTGAATGTTTACAATGGATAAAATGTTGAGTATTTGCATGAAGTGAAGTTAGTTACATATTTATGTCACAGTTAGTAGATATGTATAATTCTGCTTTGGTAATCAAGTTACCCTAAGAGAATTTCATGTTCTTTCAGTTTTGAGTTGATAGGAGTCAACTTTAGTGCATGTTTTTGTTTTCTGTTAAACAAAAAACATTCCCGTGATTGATTTACCCTCATTTCTTGGTATTTTTCCCCCTAGATTTTTTAAAAACAGGATTTATATGTAGAAGATTATGCTGGCTCTTCCTTTTTGCTCTTATGTATTTCTTATAAGCAGTGTCAAATCAACTGTTACTTACCAGGCAAGTTTCAGGATGTTGTTTGTGTACATATGCATTCACCAACCTGTTCTCTGCACTGCCTAAGTTTCTTTGTTTTCTAGAATTGAGATTATCTTGCAAGTAATATTTTTTTCCTGAAGCTTCTCTTTTTTTAAATTCCCTTTGTTTTTTCACTCCACTTTCTAATGCTGCCTTAGTGAGAGCTATTCATATATTTTTTTCTAAAGGTCTTTTTAAAAGACATTTGGCTATCTTGATTTTTTTTTCTGTCCTAATCCATATAAAGTTTATATTAGCTAAATGGTTTTTTGGTCTCTGAGATAGAAAGAATATTTCCTTGAAATATGTTAGTTTGTCTTTTATTAGCTTTATTAAAAATGCAAATTTCTTCAATCATTTTTTTTGCATATTGAATAAGTTGACCAATATTCCTGATGTGTAACATATTTTTTAGGAAACCATGATAAAAGTACCATTAAAAGCTAATTTTCTGGTTAAGTCAGTATTACACTTATATCTTCCAGATTTGACAAATGTTACATGTAAATTTAGTAATGAGTAATCTAGCTGTGAGTAATTCAGGTTAGCAAATTAATTGAAAGTACTGACTTTAGTTTTTCATATACCAGCCATCTGTGATCATAGCTATAGTTATCTGGGAGAAATTCACCACAGTTGCAGTAGGAAACTCAAGGTACACTCAAGTAAATACTTGGATTTCTGTGTACTGTTCAAATATGAGAATTTATTATGTTTGCTGCATACAGCAAAGCTTGTAAGAGTCAATAGGCCAGAATATAGTGAGCAGAATATATTTAGCTACCTTTAGAAGTTTAACAAGTATGTTTCCACGAAAATCTCACTGTTCAGTCTAATTGAATGATTTAGTGTAGGTGTTTTAGTATAAGTTAAGTAAATTTAAGCTAAGGTTAAAAAAAAAAAGTCCTAATTGTTACTTTATAACATTGTTAAACTTTCCTGCAACACAGCAGCTTTAAAACAAGAAAAACCTGCAGTAGTACTTAAAATAATTATGAAAGACATTTTTATATTCCCTTTTTAAAATACTGTTTTTCTGTTTTTCTCTAAATACAAATTTTCAGGCATGAGTATTTAGTTAAATCAGTTGTTATTCAGCTATAATAGCTGCAGTGTCATCTTTAGCAGATGTATAGCAATACATGTTTTCACTTCTCCATGCTGGACACTGCTTATCTTACCCTGAAAAATCAACTGTAAAAATTTCCTCAGTGGATTTTGAGTTTCCTTTTTGTTTTTTGCTAATCTTAGTTGTAGACCAAAGGAAGAAGGTAATGAGATGTCGAACTTTTTGGGTGGGTGGGACAGATGTGGGATTCTCTGAATGCTTTGTATGAATTAAATGAGACATTGTATTTGGAAACTATATTACATTGGACTAGAATGCCTCTTCACTAGTACACTTACCCTGTGCATGCAGAATCAGTGTGACAAATGGTGCATGAATATTTTCATCAATGAAATGGCACTGACTTTTCCAGCTTGCACTTTTATGAGTAGTTCGCATGTAATTCATTCATTTGCTTTTATGATGCTGGCTGAATAATTTTTATTAACATTTTTATAAAGATGCAGTGATCTATTTTATGACATTAGATTTCTAATGTCAGTTCATTGAAAGAGTAATTTTCAAATTGTGATACATAAAATATGAAGCATCGTTTAACTGTCATTGATATTAAATGTACAGAAACGTAACAGTCGTATTTAGTTTGAGTTGCCATCAGCAAAACTGAGACTGCACCTTTACAGTACTTTTGAGTATATGCTATTTAGACATTTTTATTATGATTATGTGAAACTGTGTAACAGTTTACTGCCAACAGCTTGCATTGCCAACTGCTGATTTTTTTTCTTTCAATAATATGCTGCATGTAGATAAAGATGACCTCTCCCCAACTGCTGAGGTTTGGGATGTAGACCAGGGACTAATAAGTAAACTGAAGGAACAGTACAAGAAGGAACGAAAGGGGAAGAAAGGGGTGAAGAGTAAGTGCAGATTCTGACTATTATAATTTTTGTATACCAATATTGAGAAAAAAGTTAATTGTTTTTTCATGTAATTTTATTTTTTGTTTCATACAGGGGGCAACTAACTTTAAACTTTGTCTGTTGTATAATTGAAACTTATTTGAGTATTTTTTAGATGTGTTATTCATCAAGTAGAAGATTATTTATTTTAAATATGTGGATAAGGAGTGAAGGGAAAATTTGGACTTTTCTAAAGCTTTAAAAATTTTTACCAAATTGTAAGAAATATTGGCCTTAGAATTAAAGTAATAGAAATTTGTTCAAACGGAAGCATAGTATAGGCTTCATTTTTGATACATGAGGTGTTTTGTTTTTGTTTTTGTTTTTGTTTTTTTCTTTTTGAGGCAGGCTCTCTCTATGCAGTTCAGGCTTGCCTTGAGCTCACTTTGTTGACTAGGCTGGTCTCAAACTCTCAAGGATCCTCCTGCCTCAGCCTCTCCTGAGTGCTGGGATTACAGGCGTCAGCCACCATGCCCCGCACATGAGGTATTTTGAAGCTATACCCAGCTCATATTCAAGTTACATTTCTTAGATTGGGAATCCTAAAATGTGATGAACAGGAAAGTTTCTACAATAGGTTATACTTTCTGGTCTAATCCAACCATAATTAGCAGCTATAACATTTTCTGTTGAATAGTATTTTCTTAATTATTCTAGTAGGGGAAGTCCACAGGAGAGAGGATAGTGGTAACAGTAGGACTTATCTGGTCAAGAGATGAGTGTCTTTTGATGCCAGAGCATATTTTTCACTGTATTATATTTTGATGAATTTACTGTAAAAGTATATATGCAGTTCTAGCCATTTCCTTCAAATAATTCATTTTCATTTTGTGATTCAAACTTAAACCTACCTGAAAAATATCTTCTATGATGTTGAACTGACTGATTTCTACTAACTTTGTATATTCTTTCAAGGAGAAAAATAGTGCATGACAAGGCAAAAAATAAAAAGCCTAGAAAACATTCATCCATATGTCTTTCTGTGGTGACAAATACTACATTAGTTTATTAAGTGGCAGGTGTATTGAAAAAGAATGTAAGTTTCCTTTAGTAAAGCATTTTTGGGGTGATTTTATTTATTTGAAGGCTAAGAAGCAAATTTAGAGGATTTTACCAAGAGGATGTTAATCAAATTTCTTTGATAACTTTATGCTAGATTGTGTTATTGCATGTGAATAAAAGAATAAACTTGTCTATAATTTCAGACTGTATTGTGAATTGCTGATTGAAAAATAATGCTAGACTGGAACTGTATTCAGTTTTAACATGATTTATAATATATGCATGTTAAGTATGAAAATATTATTGCATGAATGTTTTAGTATAGTAAAATAACATTAGCATTTTAAGATTTAAATTTTTTCCTCTTATAGAAAATAGTTTTTTAAATACTTGATTATTTTTCATGTTGTCATCGTATATGACAATCTTCTGAAGATTTCATTAATCTGCAGAGTTTCTTTTAAAAAAATAGGATAATACTGTTTCTAATTTAGAACTATCCTATTTATTTTTTTCTGATAGTTTATGATAAGATCTATAGGTTTTTGAGACTCAGAAGTAAAAGTCAACCAATGGACCTTTTTAAGTGTGTGCTTTAAATTAATCTTAAAAACTGGTTTTTAAAAAAGTTCCTCTTTGGGGCTGGGGATTTAACTCAGCAGCATAAGCACCTGCCTTGCAAGCAGGCAGTCATGAGTTCGATCCCTGGTACCGATTTAAAAAAAAAAAAAAAAAGTTCCTCTTTGAGAAATGCTAAAAACGGATGAATTACAGTTAAACTTTTTAATCATAACAAACTTAAATTTATTTTTGTGGTTTCTTTTCTTTTTTTTTTTTAATTGGAGGCAGGGTTTTGCTATATAATTCATGCCTGTGTTGAACTCACTGTGTAACCCAGGCTGGTCTTGAACTCAAAGCAATCTTTTCTCAACCTCCAAAGTGTATGATTATAGGCGTGCATTACTATACCTGGCTTATTTTGTTTTTTTTTTAATAGGACTGTAGTAAATTCATAATTTGCCTGTTTGGCTAACAGTGCATAGAAAATGTCATTTTATGTCAGTAGGTATTCCTCTATATATGTTTTCAACTCTAAGCTACTCTTGTTCAGCAGTATTGAAAAACCCAGTGTATGAGTTCAGTATAAGGAGTTATAATTAAATGAGAATCTAGGGACTCTGTCCTCTCATGTCTTAATATTACCTAAGTATGTGTTGTATTATTGAGCCCACTCTCCTTTAATTTTGATTTTTATATCTATTTTTTAATGAAATAGAGGAAGACGGGAGAGGAACAGAAAGTAAAAATGATCAAAATGCATATGGGTATATACCAGTACCTTGTAATGAATATATTCATTGTGTATTAGAAGCATAATTTTTAAAAATCTTAAATGCTTATTACAGAAAATATGTATATAGAAATATAAAGAAAGAGATAATAATTACCTGCAATCCTGAGATTAACTCATAACTACACCTAATATTTGGCATATGCGTGTGCGTGTGTGAAATTTAAAATTTATGAGTTGTTTGTTTATGGATGTTTTCATTTAATATTTTTGGGCTGTGATTTTCCTTAAGTAACTGTTTGCTCACAAAACAAAGCCACATATTAGGAGTCATTACTAGAAAAAATATTTTAATGAATCATATCACTAATGGTCTGAATTCAAGTAAATTATGATGTAAATGCCAAGATACAATTTTACATGTAAAGATAGTTCATGATTTTCTTGTTTTCATTATCTAAGCTGTATTGGTCAAAATTCTGGTATTTTCTCATATGCAGCTTTGTATAAATTAGAATAATTTATAAGCTATAGACTTTCCTTTTTTCCTTTGTTCCAGAATGTGAATAAATCATACCTACTGGATCACAGCACTTGTGCAGTTTTTTTTTTTTTAAACCTCTAGTTTCTTAGAGGGAAGTATGTTGCTTGCCAGCAATACCATACGGGATCAACAAATGTAATCTAATTTTTTTTTCTTTTTTTGAAGAGAAAGGAAAAAGTTAGAATACTGAGTTTTTAACGTTTTACTTTAAGTATGAAGGCCTAGCCAATGCTAAGCTAAAGTTTCTCTATTTTCTGGCTTGTTTACTCCATTCTACCCCTTTCACTTCTGAGAGAAGAGAAAATGGCTTGACAGTGACAGTCTTACCTTGAGTGTACATAGACCCACTTCAGTAAATTTTTCTTTCTAAGCAAAGATATATTTGAGATGTGTTGTATCTAATGCTTTTAAAGGTCAAGGCCATGAAACCAGAGAGACTTTGTGGTGCATTTATTTTGGTCTCAGGATTCAAAGGCATAAGCTTCCTTTTTCTTTTTAGATTTTTATTTAGATATAGCTTATAACCTAGGAAAAAGTGAGAATAGTACACAAAATTCCATAAACTTTTTACCCTTTTTCCCTAAATGTGAACAGGTGACCACATACGTGGGGGGAGGGGGGAGTTGGCGGGGGCTGCACTAAGGATTGAACCCAGGGCTTTGCATGATATACAAATGCTGTAGCCCTTGTCATAATATTTTTTTGTCTTGTTTCTTCTGTTTTGAGACATAATCTCACTGTATAGTTCAGGTGAGCCTTAAACTCAGGGCAGTCCTCCTTCCTCAGCCTTGCGAATGTTAGAATTACAGGCATGTGCCACTATGCCTCAGTATTTTATTTTTTGAACAGTTCAAAAAGCTATTACACATATTGCCCCTCATATACTTAGCACAGTGGTAAAAATCAAGAAAATAACATTGCGATGAATACTGTTTAACCCCAAGCTTACTTCTCTTTCACTTTCAAAATAATCTTTAAACTTTAACTTGAGAATGAAGAATACTCAACCTTTTGTTAAAATTTTGAGCTAAGAATTTTCTGTGGCCTCCATTTTTTTTGCTGCATTTATTTTTTATTTCAGTAAAGACATAAATTGATAATGATTTAAAAAGCACATAGTTTGTAGCACCGAAGTAAATGTGAAGCATCTGAAATCTGTCTTTGCTTTGTACAGAGTATAATTTTTGGACCTTTTCCTTGATTGTCATATTTTCTGACTTGACTATCAATACATTGGAAAAGGGCAGTCTTGTTTAATATTTCCTATTTTCCTTTTTTTCTATATTTTAACATTAAGCTTCCCTGGATCATTTTCTAATTTGTGTTTTTCTGAATATCATAGTGGTAGTTATCATTTGCTGTTCCAGAACCAAGACAATAAATAGATTGTCACAGAAGATGCAATATTTTTAAAAGTATGACTTTAACTTGTGGCAGTCCTGCCTCAGCTTCCTAAGTGCTCAGATTTATATGGGTATACCACTATGTACAGCCACCACAGCAGTTTTTTGTTTTTAGCATTTTTGTTGTTGTTGTTACTGGGTTGTTCTATTTTTTTTTGTTTGTTTGTTATAAGGATTAGAAAAAAGTGTTTCTTAGCCTGGACTACGTAGTGAAAACCTGTCTCCAAAAGAGTGGAGAGAATTTGTTTTCTATAAATTTCAGCAATATTACAGAGTTGTGTTTTATGTATTAATGTTTGTCTCTCTTTTTTTTCATCTTTTTCGTTTTTATCGGTACCAGGGATCGAACTCACGACTGCACACTTGCAAGGCAGGCGCTTATGCCGCTGAGCTAACTCCCCAGCCCCATGTATTAATGTTTAACAACATTCGTCTTTAAATACTGAAATTAATTTGTGGTAATCTTAATAATTTTACTGCTAAGCAGATTTCAAATATTTGAAATTGCCTTGTTGCATTTATTATATTTTCAGTATTCAGTAGGTTTAAAAAGAAAGTGAAGGGGCTGGGGATTTAGCTCAGCGGTATAAGCGCCTGCCTTGCAAGCAGGCGATCATGAGTTCGATCCTTGGTACCGATAAAAATGAAAAAGACAAAAAAAAAAAAAAAAAAAAAAAAAAAAAAAAAAGAAAGTGAAGACATATTAAATTTGCCTTTGAGAGATATTCTACACAGTAGTGCAAAAACTGATGTTTGCTTGTGAAATCTTACATCTGTTGACAGTTTGAGAAAGTGAGATTAGAGTATAGGAGTCATCTTCTTTCCTAAACTTTGCACTGTGCTACACAAATTGGATATAATATGCAAATAATAATTACGTAATTTGAGATCTTAAGTTTGAAAAATGACTTCCATATTGTTCCCACTTTCCTTTTCTTCCTTTCAAGTCCATATGTCCAGAAAGCTTGCTCTACATTATTATGTTTTAAAAATCCAAAACCTTTTTGCTTCTTGCAAGTTTATTCAGCTTTATAATTGCTTACAAGATAATATTTAATAAAGTCAAATTTTACAGTACATACAAGTATAAGGTAAGCAAAGAAAGAACAGCAGACTTTTTACAGAGGAAATGAAATTGATTTGGAGATGCATGTTAAATGATGGCATGTGTGAGAATTTTCACCTTTTTTGAGTAGTAAATAAGGACAGACATGATAAAATATGTTAGGAATAATTTCGGTGAATGCTGATTGTGTGTGGAAAACATTTTGACTGGAAATTTGAGGTGATTTAGTTAGTATCTTTAGAAGCTTGGATAGAGAATTAAGATCAGATCATGAAGCACTTGCAAGATTAAAGACAAGATTTAAGTTAATTAGCTTGGAAAAGACTTTCTGGGCCGGTTTCTTACCAGTTTCTTGATTTTAAACTTGGAAGCACAAATAAAGGTTTTTTTTTTTTTAATTGAAAAAAGAAAGAAGATTTAAATTAACCATCCAAACAGTGTCAAACTACCACTATGGTTTCTGAGCTAAGAAGTGATTATATATGTGGTAATTTTGGAAAAATTAATTTAGTTGAATTTAAATTTGAGAGCAAGTGGAATTTAGAAATAGGAAAAATAATTAAGAATCTTACTGTAGTAATTCATTAGAGTGAAAGCCTTGGTAAGAATAAAGTTAACAGGAAAAGATTAATCTGAAGAATAAAGGAGTCTTTAAAAAAAAAACAAAAACTTTCTTTCCTTTATTAATTGTAGAGGAATTACTGAAGACTTAATTGTGGAATTTTAAGAATAAACTACATCAGTGATGGTGACAAACATGCAAGTGAGAAAGCTGTTAAGGGGAGGTATTTGTGAGAAAGTGTTTTTTTTCTTACTGAATTTAACTGGTGGTAGGACATCTAGTTTTTTTTTTGTTTTTTGTTTTTGTTTTTGTCTCTTTCCTTTTTATCAGTACCCGGGATCGAACTCACAACTGCCTTCTTGCAAGGCAGGCACTTATGCCGCTGAGCTAAATCCCCAGCCCTTAGTTATTTTTTCATTTAAGAGAGCTTGTTCATAATCATGTCCCTGGCAAAGGGAAAATTTTAATTGTGTTAGAACATGTAGAATACATGATATATTACATACCAAAAAGTTGAGTTGGATAAGCATTATTTAGAAGTTGGAAGTTACCGTGTAAGATTCCATCTATTTCCATTAAAGTTTATCATGTTGCCCGTCATTCTGATACATAGATACATAAATGAATGCTATTCCCTGTACAGGTACTTATATTTAAAAGGCCAATGAACAATCAAATAGCAGTCTAATTAGTCAATTAATGGTGACATTAGCAAAAATCATACTTTTTTTTTTAACATGATTTTGACCATTTTTACTTTGTATTGAATAGAATATTGTTTTTGTTTGTGGGGGGCAGGTTGTAGAATGAGACATTGCACAATAACTTCATTGTGTTTTCAGATTTTGAAACAGGGTCTCACTTGCATTACTAAGCTGCCTAGGTTAGGCTTGAATTTTTTATCTCAGCCTCCCAGAGTGGGTGTATATCACCATGCCTATTTTTTTCTGACATTTTTGTAAACTAAATTTTCTTTCAAAATACATTGTTCAAATAAATGATTCTGCCATTTCTAAAGTGCAGAGTCAAAGTACTGAATATCCTGTAATACTTCAGAGCTTTTAAGTTTTATATATTTTTGTTTTAGCTATTCCAACAATAGCTGGAATTCCCTTAAAATTTATAGCCTGTGATAGTGTTGAATTTTCATATCATTATGAGAATCTAAAAGAGCTCATAGGTAAACCTGCATTTTCAGAATTTTTTAGCTTTTTTAAGTTTTGGAAAAATGAAAAAAATTGAGGGAAATTAGGGTTGTTAATGACAAATTTGTGCCTTTATGGCAGGGAAATAGCCAATGGAAGCATCAGGGAAAGTTAATTGTTTGTTGCACCCTCATAAAAGTCATCTGTATTTATTTCTTTAAAATAATAAGTTGAAAGTTTGTGTTTTATTCTTTTTTTTTTTTTTTTCTTTTTTTATCGGTACCGGGGATCGAACTGGCGACTGCCTGCTTGCAAGGCAGGCACTTATGCCGCTGAGCTAAATCCCCAGCCTGTGTTTTATTCTTTACATCAGTAAACATTAACCTTAAAGCACAAAAATTTTTCCTTTGTTTTTATGATATTGTCTGTGTCTGTGACTTTACAGAACTTGGTTCAATAACAGAAGTTCTCTTCACTCCCTCTTCACTCCCTCTCCTCTCCCTTGCTTGCTTATATGTTTTAAAGTATGCATTGGAAATATGTTTCCATGTATTTCCACAGAGTAGTGAAACCTTAAAATATTTAAATTCATGTGTTTTGAGGACTTGTATAGAAAATTGAGACATCATTTAGTGATACTTTTAATAACTAGGCCTTCTTAAAAGTCTGTTTTGTTAGTAAATGGGTTTGCTAAAGGCTGCTAGCAAGTCAAGCGGTAGCCATTAAATGAACCTCTACTGCTGACATTAACTTACAGGGGTCAACAGGACAAAACTCTGCGACATGATAGCTGATCTGGGAGATGATGAGCTGCCCCACATCCCTTCAGGAATCATTAATCAGTCTAGGTCAGCCTCTACTAGAATGACTGATCATGAAGGTGCAAGAGCAGAGGAATGTACAAAATTTAGCTACCATGTTTATTTACATTGCAAAAGACCTTAACTCCAAATCATATTTTAATTGCAAAATTTCTGCTGTTTAAAATGCTGACTGTCACTTTTATATGATCTTCAGAGGAGATGTTGGGCAAGCTCATGGTGTATCTTAAGAGATTTTGAAATTTTTGCCTTCTAGTTCTTCATATTTGTTTTGTTTTTAATGTAAAATGGAATTGTATTCATCGTAGCTCAGTTTAGAGCATCTTAAATCTAACTTCAACATCTAGAAGGAGGAAAATTTACAAAATTACAAAATATACAGAAATAAGCTTTAAGTATACATAAAGAAAAAACCATTTGGTCGTATGGTTTAAATTTAGCAACTATTATTAACTACCACTTACTAGAAGAAGACAACTAAGTATCGGGCATGTGCTTTGAACTTTACATGTATATTAATTTGAAAAATGCGTATAACATTTTGCTAGTTTAATCATTTTATAATAAGACAATATCATTATTCTTTAACTTGACAGCAAGCATATGCTATCAAGTGATGAATTTTTAAAAATTTGCCTAAACCAGAAATGTAGGAAATGAAAGTCCTACCTAAGCATTTTTTCTAAAATTGATTTTAGCTTAAGGTACTTGAGTAATTTATAATCCTAGGGCTAGACAATTCTAAGTTTTGATTCTGAATTTTTAATCAGACTTTTCATATGAGATACATAATTCATGTCTAATAATTTGACATAGATTGGATTTTATTGATGCTTCTGCATCTGTTGTGTAAGTGGATTTGTTTGCTTTAGTAAAAAAATTTTGGATCATCTTTAGGACTTCGTTAATGTATAGGAAAATATGAAGAAATCTAAAAATCACTAAAATCTCAAGAAAAAGGAATGAAAAATGTTTATTTTTCTGGATCTTTTTGAGCTATTTTATGTTAGGAAATATTTTCTAGAATACACATACCAACTGTATTTCATTATTTTTCATTTTGTGTGTTTAGCACTTCAGCTAACTTTTGGTCTTTTTTACTAAGTAATGCATAGTACTACTTGCTAAAATTTTCTTTTTTCTTTTTTTTTTTTATCGTTACCAGGGATCGAACTCATGACTGCCTGCTTGTAAGGCAAGGGGTTATGCCGCTGAGCTAAATTCCCAGCCCCCATACTTGCTAAAATTTGTGTAATTAAGTTATATTTTTTAAGATGAAGCTTTTGCAGTTTAAGAATCATAGCAGAAGTATGGACCCTTTATTTAAAAATATTTCAAGTCCAAAATTTATGGAAAAAGTGAGACAAGGCTCACCATCCCAATTTAGAGTTCTGTGTGTGTGTGTGTGTGTGTGTGTGTGTGTTAAGGAATGAATATCTGTAACATCTTTCATAATAGTGGGAAGAAGGAAATAGAGGAGCTTGATTAAATATGAATTTATTTGCACTTTAGAAACTAAATCTTACTAAAATTGTTAAGGAGATTTAAATTAACTTTGAACTCCAGTTGAATTCATATTTCCTTTGATTTCTGTGTTACAAAGAAAAAAACTTTTTTGGTTTTTTTTTGGTGGGGAGAGCCACTTCTGCATTATAACCTTTCAGATGATTGTTACTAAAGACTTAGTGTAAACCATGGTGGCAGTGGCACAACCAAAATCCTTCATTGTGTTCTTTAGATTTGATAAACTGTGTGACTGTATGATATAGGGAATTACATTAACATTGATGTGCAAAAAAAGAATTTGTAGGATAAAAATCCCTTTAGCAGGGAAATGGGCAGATTGAATATTTACTCTAATAATCATATGCCAGCACAATAGTTGGTATGGAAAACAGAAATAATACCTTAAAAAATTTTTTTACATATAAATATGTATGTAAGTATGTTTTGAGCAAGCACAATAGTTTGCTATGTGTGTGTGTGTGTGTGTGTATAGAGAGATAGTCCCGTGATTAATTAGAAATGAATATAATAGTCATTTTTTTGTTAAATGTAGATAGTCTGAAATTCCAGTTAGAGTAGTTAATATTGCCAAGGACCTTTCCTTTACACACCCATAAATTGGATTGTGGATTAAACAGAAATAATCCTACAACAAGAGTAATTAACAAAGCAAAATAATTTATGCTAGAAGTTAAGTTATTAGCCTCTTAAGATTTGTGTTAGTGGGAGGAGTTGTGACACTATAACTTATTTTAGAAACAATGGCGAGCTTCAAAAATTCTAAACTTGTAGAAAATGCTTTTGAGTACATTTAATGACTACGCATTTGTAATCATTGAAAGATAAATTCTACTTAATATCCCTAAATATATTTTTTTCTGCCAAATATTGCCAAATTTACTTTAGATTAGTTGCCAAATCACAACTTCTTTTTAGGGTATTATTTAAGTCAAATTATATAGCAATTTTTGATAGGATAAAATAAAATATTCTAAATAAAGAATTATTTTACTTTTTCCATAGCATATGTGAACTATATCTATTATTTTAGTAGTATTAATAATGGACTGATTTCATTATACCTGTGTTTCTTGCAGTGTGTTGAATTTATATCATTTTTCATAGAAAATTTTTTCAAATATCAGCTTGAGTTTTTCAACATCTCCCGTTTAAATCTGTTTATAAATTTTAAATGTCTCAAAATGTTATTTTGTGTTACAACAAATATTTCTCTTTTGGAATCTTAATATTAACATGTTGCTTTCAAAGCAAAATTTTGAAGTGCTATGAGGAATAATTGCTTATATTATAAAATATTTAGATAATGATGTCAGTAATTCAAATTGTGGCAGTGTTAGTATGTATAAGAAAAACATTCTAAATTAATTGGGCCTGCTAATATAAACATAGAAAGTTATAATAAAAGATACAGATGAAAAAACAAAGATAAACCTTTCATTTCTATTTTGTTTGAAGTTGAAATGTCAATTCTGATTAGAAACAAAGTTCTATAGGCAGCATATATTACTTTCTTCATCTTAGAAGTGTCATGAGAAACAAAATAGGACATTAAAAATCATAAAGCTTTAAAGCTGAAAGGCATTTTGAAGATCATGAGCATTTTAGAAACTGATATCTTTAACAGAACTTTTTTGTAGACCTTGCACTGTTGGAGCTATTTCAAGGTTAACGGTAGAGATTTGTTTCCCTAGGAATAGCTGAAATCTGATATTTAGCTTCTATTTAATCAAAATTGGTCCTGTTTCTTATTTAACATATAAACTGTAATTTACTAAAGTAATGAGAGATTTAAATAGACAAAGCTTTTGAGCCCTATCTCCTACCCCCAGTATTATATTTAATGTATATTTGATTTGTGGGAAAAAATACATTGTAATCTCAACACATTTGTTTGTTATTACTCAAAAATAAAAATTTTTTAGCAGAACTGGGAAAATAGAAATTCTTTATATTATTGAATATTGTAACTGTTAAGTGCTTAAATTTTCCCCACAATATTGTCTTGTACTGTATGATTTTTCAGCATTTAAGAAGCGGTTTTGTTCTTTATAGCTGAACCAATAACGTTTCCATCTGGAGGAGGCAAGTCATTTATTATGGGTTCTGATGATGTTTTGTTAAGTGTACTGGGCCTTGGAGACCTTGCAGACTTGACGGTAACAAATGATGCAGACTATAGTTATGATGTAAGTGCAGTTTTATTTTTAATTTTTTAATGATTTAATAGAAGACTCATTTTTGGGAATCACTTATAAAACAATTAATGTCAAGGTGCATGGAAAAAGATAAGTTTGTGTCAGAGTGTTGATTTGAAGTGACATGTAGTTTGTCTTTTATAACTTCCTTTGTGGTTTTTCTTAGGTATTTTGGTGGATTAGCTAGGGATTTGGGATTATTGCCGTAAAATATTGGTCAATAAATATGTCTTGAGTAGTTAACTCTTAGTTATCTACTCAAATTAAACTATATTTTGGTGTTAAAATAGATAATATAAATCAGTTACTCACTTTTTAAAAAGCATGTTTTATTTTTGAGCTCTTATTTCTTAAGATAATGTTAAAGTTAGCTTGCATCATTTGCTAACATTTAGCTCTGTTGTTGAAGGGTAGGGAGAGGAGGTTGGAGGAGGTGGGAATGACAATGTTAGAGGTAAAACTAGTCTTACATTGTTTTTCCTAGATATTTAACACTCAATTGAGAGTTAACTATACTATTTGTTTGAATTTTTTTATTGCAGGTTTTTTTTTTTTTAGCAAGTCAGTTCATTTCTCATTTTGTTTTTCTACGTTTTATACTTATGTTGGCATGTTCTTTAGTCATCAGTGAGCCTTGGTGGGCTAGATTATTCTCATTAATATTTTTAAAGTATATATGTAAGTAAATTATAATAAAACTTGTGATTGCTTTAGAAGTGGTTTCATAGCTTGGAGAAATAAGGGTAAAAAGATTAGCATCAAGAATTAGGAAAACGTATAGACTCTTGAAGGGCCTTTAGTTCAGACTTTGAGAAAATATCTTAATTTGCTGCCTACTCATATGCCAGTAGATGACAGCTGTACTGTTTACTACTGTACTATTGGATGTTTTGTAATTTTTATATATTTTTAACTTTATTTTCATGTGAAGTGTTGCAGCATTGGTAGTTATATTTTTACCTGACCTTTAATAGAACCTTTGCATTTAGCTTGACAGTTAGGTAAAAACAGATTAAAGAGCTCTTTATTTGACCCTAGGTATTTGAAAGACTAATGAAATTATTCTTCTGAATTCTTACTAAATGATGAAGATTTGTTACAGTTTTTAAGATATGTTAAATGTCCACAGGACACTTAGCCAGTTTATTTAAGACACACCAAGAAAAAAAGTTCCACGTACCTACAAATGTACTACTTTTATCAGTAAATAGTACACTTTTTCTTTTTAGTTGCCTGCCAATAAAGATGCCTTTCGAAAGACATGGAACCCCAAGTATACACTACGTAGCCATTTTGATGGAGTACGGGCATTAGCTTTTCATCCTGTAGAACCTGTGCTGGTTACTGCCTCTGAGGACCATACCTTGAAACTTTGGAACTTGCAAAAAACAGTTCCTGCCAAAAAGCAAGTATTTTCACATATGCCCTTTTTTCCAGTTTTGTTTATATGAATACTTATTCCTCTATATTGGCCCATATCTTTTGTATGCACATTTGACTGTGATTGTTTGATTGTTTAATTGTATTCTTTTTCCCCATTTTTTTTCTCTCCCTTTTAGGAGTGCCTCTTTAGATGTAGAGCCTATCTACACATTTAGGGCCCACATGTAAGTTTTATTGAATTAGTACTTAACCATAGTTATAACTGTTGTTAATCCAGATACATGACATTTTTGTCAGTTTTTGATATTAAAAAAGACATCAGTTAAATTACACCTCATTAGGTCAATAATTGTATGAATTATAATAGGAATGTTCAAATGTACATGTTTACCTAAAATAGTTTTTAGATACCATACAAATTCAGGAATTGGGGGAATAGGGATTTGAGTTTCTTTTTAGAATGTATAAGTAATTTTTTTCCTCTTCTTTTCATGTAATAGTGGCCCTGTTCTATCATTAGCTATTAGTTCTAATGGAGAACAGTGTTTTAGTGGTGGTATTGATGGAACTATTCAGTGGTGGAATATGCCTAGTCCTAATGTGGATCCGTATGATACCTATGGTAAGTAAAAGGATCAAAATACATATTCTTAAGAGAGTAGAGCTGAAAAAGTAAATACCACAACTATTGTGACAGTTTTTTTGAATATATGTTAGTCTCTTCGTTTAGTTCTTCTATGGGCTGGCAAGTTACTTCATAAAAGAGAACAATCAATATCATACCATAAGTACTAAAGTCAATGAATTGGTACTATCTCTGTGGTGTCTTTTAAAAAAACTATCATAATTGAAATTGTTTTTTCAGTACTAGTTAATTTAAATAGTTTTAAAATATTAAGTGAAAGACAGTGGAAACAAAATAAGGATGATGATGGTGTGAATCAGTTTGGAAGGCCAAAACTAATTTCAAAATGAAGGAAAATACTTAAACAAGTGGCACTTTTCGAAGTTTGTTCTATAAGAAAACCTGCTTATCTATTCAGGTACATTTACAAAGGCATCGTTTATAATTATAAACTATTAAGGCAGAATGTGTATGGTCTGTTCGTTCTTTTTATTTGACATACACCTGATGTCTACATTTGTCAGGCATAGTGGTAAGCACTTTGTAAAGAAATAAGATTGTGTAATGGAAAAGGTAGACAGTAAATGAATAAGCAAGGGATTGGGATTATGATTACAAATTTCTGTTAAGTGGTAAGAAAATAGAGTACTAAGACAGTATTATAGGTGATATCTTCTTTCTTATAGGTAGACAGTGTTATAGGTGGTATCTTCTTTAGAGGTCAGGAATTGTCTAAAATAATGACATTCAACCCACAATCTGAAGCACAAAAGAGAACTTTTTTAAAAAAATTTAAGGTAAGAAGTGATCTGAAAAATGAAAAATTTTAAAAGACTGACTTGCAGGCAGAATAAATCAAGGGTTGAAGAGCATGAATACTGTTAAAGTAGTAGGCCCATGGAGATGATGTTGTCAGAAAGAGTAGTAGTTGTAGAAAGATCTGGATTTAATACATATTGAGAAAGTACAGTAGAAAAGACAGGGTTTATTGATGAATTGAGTGGGTGAAGTGAGGGCTGAGTGACATTGATTTGAGTAAGCTTTTTAATTAACAACTTTACTGTGATATAATTCACATATAATAAAAATTCATCCTCTTTAATTTAGTGGCTTGTGTATACAGTAAAAATGATGTAATACATAAAACTATGTAATTTAGTGGTTCTTACTGTGCATATAAAGTTGCACTGCTATCACCATATTGTAGTCTGAGGACATTTTCATTACTAATGCTAGATTTTAGCATGAGCGGTTAAGTATGTAATAGTAGTGTCTATGGAAATGGAGATAGAGCAAGTGCAAGAAGATGTAAGTTCATGAGTTGAATTTTAAGTAAGGAGATGGCACTATTTGTTCAACAAAGGAAACCACTAACAAGGTGAAGAGACAACCTACAGAATGGGAAAAATTTTGCCAGGTACTCCTCAGACAAAGGACTAATACAAAAGAACACAAAAAAATTAACCTCTCCCTCCAGATTTAAAAACTCATTTAAATATAGACATGTGAAATGAATAAATAATTCTCGGATAAAGAAATACAAATGGCCAGTAAATAGATGAAAACATGTTGGACGTTGCTGGCCATTCGAGAAATTTAAATTAAAATAACACTGAAATTCCATTTCACTCATGAAGAAATCAACAATAACAAATGCTGGTGAGGCTGTGGAGATAAAAGGAACCCTTCTCCATTATTGGTGAGAGTGTATACTGATCCAGCCACTATGGAAATCAGTATGGAGATTCATCACAAAAAACTCAAAGTAGAAATTTCATTTGATCTAGCTGTTCCCTTCTAGGTATCATCTTTGAAAAAGTTAAAGACGTCTTACCACAATGATACATTTATTCTTCAAGTTTATAGCAGCACAATTCATAATAGCTAAATCTTTGAAACAGCCTGTGTGCCAGTCCACAGATGAATGGATAAAAAAATATTTTTATACACAGTAGAGTACTACTCTGCTATGAAAAGCATAAATGAGTCGTTTGTAGGAAAATGGATGTACTTTGAGACCATAATGTTAAATGAAGCAATTCAGACACACAAACTATTACATTGTTCTTCTAATAGGGGAGAGATACATACATACATGACAAGTAATAGGAAAAAGGGTAATCCATGAAATAGGAGGATTGGGCAAATTTGAAGCCAGCCTGAACAAATAGCGAGACCTTGTCTCAAAACAGAAACTCAAAAAAGGTAATCCAGTATGTACAGTGTATCTAAAAGTGTACCTTGACTTAATACAGTTATTTTACATGTTGCATATGTTCTTTGGTCTGTTGGTCTGGTTTTCAGTCTGTATATGATGATTAACTTTATAAGGTCTTATAAATCTAATGCTGGAAAAATAAAAGGGGGTCGAGGGAGGAGGGACAAAGTGAAAGAGAATTAAAATGTGTTATGTACATGAACCAGCCCCTACAGGGAATGTATTCATTATGTATTGCAAGCATGTACTAATAGTTTTAAAAAGAGAGAGAGAAATGGCACTATTAGGTAGATAGTATCAAAATATGGAGCTCAAAGAGATCAGAGTTAGAGATAAAAGTACATGATATCTTCTCCATGAGGATGATAAAGCTATGAGAATTGATGATACAATATAAAGAGACCATGTTGTATAACATAAGAAGATAATCTGAAACTAAACTCTATAATAATGCAGATATTGGGAGGATGATTAGAACAAGAGAGCTAACAAAAGAAACTTAGATGTGACCCATGAGGTAAGAGAAAGTACAGAAGTGTGTGCAATTATGGAAGCATAGACAGGAATAACCGTTTTGTAAAGAAAAGTGGTCTGTACCTTCAAATGTTTCTGAGTGATCGAAGCAATAGGAACATAAAAAAAGGTTTGTTTTTATAAGTAACACATCATTTGCATGTTAGCTAGGTAGAGGTTTGATGCCAGGGCCAAGACCAGAGGATAAAAGAACCTCTTAATAATCTTTGAAGTCATAGTATGGATGAAAAACAGTATGATGAGAACAGCAAACTACTGTTCTGGTTTCTTTTTCTTTCTGTCTTTCTTTTTGGTACCAGGGATTGAATTTATGACCTCATGCTTTCCAGGCAGGCACTTATGCCACGGAGCTAAATCCCCGACCCTCTGTTTCATTTTTTAAAGAAGAAAGGTTTATTTTTGGCTCACAAGTTATAGAGGTTTCAGTCCATAGCTGGCTGACTTGAAGGCATAGTGGCATGGCAGAGAGTCATTGCAGAGGAGAAACAGTTCATGGCAGACAGAAGGCCAAAGGCAGAAAGGCAGCAAGCTACAAGAGACCAATGTAATGTTTTGTATCTTTGAAGAAAAGTATGACATTTGTTAACATAGAAGTCATCATTGGTAATTTTGGCCAAGGATTGTTACAGAGTAATTTAAAGAATGAATAAGAGGTGAAAAGCATATGAACTTTTTCTGCTGTTTAACAGAAGGACACTAAAGTTAATTCATATATTCTGAAACTTTTTTTTGGTTACAATAGTGACCTGAGGAGAGTGCATTAGTTAAGATAAAAATGTGAAAGCAGGTTAATGAGTTGCCTGGAATTCATAATACACTTGGTGGCTGAAGTCTTTGATAGGAAAAACAATTTTTTCCTTGTATCCAGAAGCAAGGACAAGATATCCTAAAAACATTAGTGGATAACAGAAGGGAATCCTAGTTGAAGGCTGTATTTTCTAGGTGAAATAATAAGGCCTAATAATCATTCCAGGAGAAAGGAAGTTGGGAGCTACAGGGGTTGGGGAAGTGATGATAAATACTGAAAATGGGATTAACTTACTACAAAAGTGGTAAGATTGTCAGATATGCTCAGTGTTTTCAAATAACCATTACTTAATAGCAGTAGATAAATTGGGGTAACATGTACAACAGTGGAATACTAGCAATGAAAAGGAAGTATGGCTACATGAATGAACCTTGAAAAAACACTCAGTGAACAATGCCAGTCACAAAAGGTTGCTTTTTTTGGCGGGTGTTCTGGGAATCAAATTCAGGGCCCTGGTGCTTGCGAGGCAGGTGCTGTGCCACTTAGCTACATCCACAGCCCAAAGTTACATGTTTTATGATTCCATTTATGTAAAGTGTTTAGAATAGACATCTGTAGAGACTGAATGAACAGAGTAGTAGCTGCTTGCAACTACAGAAAGTTGGGGAGGAGGAATTGGGGGAAAGTAGTTAATGAGTAATGAGTGTCCTAAAATTGTGATGGCAGTTGCACAACTGTCAGCATCGAAAAACTATTGATGTGCACTTTAAAGAAGTTGTGTATGTAAATTATATCTCAGTAGCTCTCCTTAAAAGTATATGCTCTTTATAGAAAGTTGTGAAAATACAGAAGAATATTATTTTTGGGGTAAGGAGAAGTTATAAAAATAGCACATAATTATCACTGCTTATGAAGACACAGTCATGTATACTTTGGTTTATCTTCTGTGATTTTATATGTGTTTTTTATACTTATATCTTTTGGGGTTTTTTGTTTTTGTCCTTTGGTTCCCCCACCCCTTTGGTTTTTTTTAACCAGGAATTGAACTTGGGACCTTGTGCCTGCTTGCCAGGAAGGCACTTGTGCCACTGAACATATATATCCTAGGCAATTCTTTGGCTTTTGAGTTAGTCTCACTTTATAGTTTAAGTTGGCCTTAAACCCACTGTATAGCCCAGACTTGCCTCTAACCTGTGGCGGTCTTACTGCCTCAGCCTCCCAAAGTTGAGATCACAAGCATGCATCACCATGCCCACCTGTTAATTATCTTTAGATTCAAAACTTCTTTTAGCTAATGTGTTGTTGTTGTTTCTTTCCAGAGCCAAATGTTCTAGCTGGCACTTTAGTTGCTCATACAGATGCAGTCTGGGGTCTTGCCTATAGTGGCATAAAAAATCAATTACTGTCTTGTTCAGCAGATGGCACTATTAGGTTATGGAATCCACAAGAAAAATTGCCATGTATTTGCACTTACAATGGAGATAAGGGTAAGTAAATTCTGTCTTATGAGAAAAGCTAATTTTAAAAAAATTAAAAGATAAAAAAGGGCAAAACACTTGATCTTTTTACTATTCCAAAGAAATGTGTTACTTAGTCATTTTATATTTGAAGTGCTTTGTATATACACTCTATAGCTCAATATTTTTTGACCTGAAGATTGTTGTGTTCCATTTAAGCAAGCAGTAGACCCTGGAATTGATTCTCTGCACTGCATAAAGAATTTTAAAACATAAGTATTTGTATTAACTGTGGGATAGACAAATGACACTACTTACAGAGACAACAGAAAGCATAATCGATCTGCTCAGTTTCAAGCATACCTGTAAATCATACGTACCAGTCATTACCTTGAATAGAATACACAGCTTGGGAATTCAGGCATAATCATTGGAAAAAGTCTTTAACCATAATAATTATGAAGAGTTACATTCATGATTTCAAATCTTGCTTACTAAAGATAGCTTTTAACCAGTTTACATTTTGAAGATATTTGTATGAGTATGTATGTATATAGGTATGTAGTTTTCATGGACTTGCCTTTTGGGTTTTACTTAGACTTCTGTATATTTTATTTGTATTTAAAATGGTTTTAAAATACTTCAGTTAAGTGGTATATTTTAGTGTCTTTTTGATATGTTAGTAATTCTTTTAACTTTTACAATACTTTAAACTTTTACAAAGTTACCCAGGCCTTAGAGGTAAACATTAATTTGCATGTTTGTCTCTTGCTTTATCTAGATAATTGCTAGACTCCAGATTTTTACCTAATTGTGCATCGATTTGGCTAGTTGAACTAAGGAGAGAAATTTCTGCTCAGGCAACTTTAGGGTATCCCTGTATCAATTGTGGATTCTAGAGGCCAAGGTTCAAGTTGAAAATTTTGGCCTGTTTGATATGGCTTATAAATTGAACTAGTGAGCAGTCTCCCTAGATGATAATGTCAGAATGCCAGTTTTACATTTTTCTATGTTGGAATAAAAGGAATAGGAGAACAAGTAAGTTTTGCAAATATCTGTTATTTTTAAAAATAGGATGTTATAAGTAAAGACTTTCTAAATGACTGCAAAGTTGCTTATTTTTGCTCTCCAAACACACTTTTTAAATGATCAGTGTTCTCTCAAGAAAATTTGAATTGCTTTTTCTAAATAAAAAGGGAATTTTAAAATTACTGTTTTTACACTTTTATCTTTTTGGTTTTTATTTTCAGAGCATGGAATACCTACTTCAGTTGACTTTGTAGGCTGTGATCCAGCCCATATGGTGACCTCTTTCAACACTGGTAGTGCAGTAATTTATGATTTAGAAACATCACAGTCATTAGTAATACTTTCATCACAGGTAGATTCAGGTAAGTTTTCTTGAGTTTTTTGGAACCTTAAGAAGGATTCTTGCACAAAAGAAAGTAATCTTATAGCCAGTTTTCATATTTTGACTTTGTGACGTCAGGATACACAAAATTTCATTGTGTTACTGTTAGATATCTGTACTATTTCCACAAATTATGCTTATGGGCATGTAGGGACAGAATGAATAGTATGAAAGCAAAAGTAAAGGAATAATTTTGAAATTTTTATGTAAATATAGTGAAAGTAAAAAAAAAAAAAGTACCTGATATGCCCAGTATCCAGATTTAATAAGTCTCTGTAAATGGCTGTGTGATATGTGATACATGTTCTGTAGTTTCCTTAAAGAGAAATACAGGGAAGATCATTTCTTCTACAAGTTACCTCTACATCTGTGTCATTTTCCTTACTTTTTTTTTTTTTTTTTTTTTTTGGTGGTATCAGGGATCAGACTCACGACCTTGTGCTTGCCAAGCAGATGCTTATACCGCTGAGCTAAATCCCCAGCCACCTTAGTTTTTTTTAATCGAAGAATTTGGCTAATTTATCAAGTTTTACACAGACTGAATATCCAGGTTTCTATCCCTGTGGTATTACTTAATGTCTTTCTCTGTCATTTTGCTTCCTATAAATTGGTTATAGACTCAGGCTTATTCAAATTCAAATTTTTCTTTTTAGAATTTTTAAGTGTTTTTGGCAAGACCACTTCATAAATAATTTGTGAACTACTATCTGAGATTTTTTTCTGTGGTTTTCAGTCTTGATCATTTCCTGGGTCCATTTATTCATGAACTCTTTTTAAAAATTTTTTTATGATTCTATCTTCCCTTCTCCATTTACTAACTAGAGTAGTACAGAAATGTTCCTTCATCAATAATTTGGTTACCTTAGGGTTAGTGTTCGTTATGGACAATCAAGATTGCTATTGATCTTCTTTATGTAAGTTTTCAAAATATTGAAGTGGTACTTTTTTGGTATCATAATATCTCAGATATAAATGTATTTGGTGTGTTTTCAGTTCATTGCAAATATTTAATGTTACTCGGATTGCCTCATTTTGGGCAAGTCCTTAATATCCTGGTAATTAATAGCTTGTTTGTTTTCCAATATGATAAAATATTCTAGGTTTATTTTATTTTTTACCTCAGATCTCAGGTCGACCACTTCTCTAAAGAGCTGGGTTGGGATTTGGGCAGAAAATAGCATTTAGAAGAGTACAATCTGGGTTCCTAGACAATTGGCCTTTTACTCAAGGTCTTCGTGGTTCCTAAGTTGTTCATTGTTATGGTATTCGTCAATGGACAGAGCTAGGAGACCTGCATTTCTTTAAAAAGTAAAATATATTACTTGGAATAGTTCAGTTCTTTATAGTTACACCAACTACACCACTAGTTCGATACATAGTTGAGTGTATTTAATTTTACTTCTGATTTTTAGTAAGTACATAAGTAGTTATTTTGTAATTATGTAAAATATTATGTGATTCAATGGTATATTCAAAACAAACATATTCAGTGTCTTTAAGGTGTCTTCGACCCTATTCTCTTTTCTCCTTACATAGTTAAAATATGTGTTCAAGTTTAGTATTTGAGAGATCTTACATACTTGTGGAATAATCAGCATGAAGTCTTACAATGTTCATCTTGGTAAGACTAAAATGGCCTTTATCCAGCTTCTATTTGAAGGTTTGAAGAAGGTACCATCTTCCTTTGTTTTTCAGGTTTACAATCCAGTAATCACATTAACAGAGTAGTAAGTCATCCCACACTTCCTGTTACAATAACTGCTCATGAAGATAGACACATCAAATTTTTTGACAATAAAACGGGTAAGCAGGCTGTCTTCCTATTAATAGCATGGTAAATTTGAGGTTTTTGAAAGTGCTAATCTTTTATATGTTATGTTGAGTTGTGGGCCATGAAATTGCCAGCTTAAACTTTTTTTTTTTAAGTACTGGGAAGGAAACCCTGGGCTTTATGTGTGCTAAGCAAGCACTTGTACCACTGAGCTGTATGCCCAGCCCTAAACTATTTTAACTCAAATTTTTGCTTTAAGCACAGTTTAAATGTATGTTAAGCTTTATCTTTATACATAATTTGTTGCCCTCTACCTATTACTTCTTCATGTGATTTTAATTATAAATTCTTTCACATATGAAAATTTTTCCTTCATACCCTGTTATGAATTAATACATCAGAAAACATCTCATTCTTGAGTTTGGTATTTTAGATATGTTTTTAAAACTATTAATCAAATGATACGGGTATGTCAATATCTTCTGTGTAGTCTTACCTTCTTTTTGGAAGGAAACTTATCAATTATATTATGTCAAATTTTTGTTTGGTCATACTTTCATATGTATGTTTGTGGGTTTTGTTTTGTTTAGCAGTACTGTGGACAGAATCTAAGGCCTCATGGGTGCTAGGCAAACACTCCAGCACTGACCTATATCCCCAACTCTTTTATTTTTTGAGACAGGGTCTTGCTGAGTTACCCAGGTTGGACTTGAACTTCCAATCATCCTGCCTCAGCCTCCTGACTAGTTGCTATGATAGGCATGTGTCACCATGCCTGGCTCTGTATGTGTATTGTTAGGGGGTCTCTCTTTCATTTGTTATTATGTAGAATACTATACGAAATACTGCTTACTCTGTCTCAGAAGAGGTGTGAGAACTAGTGAGTCTATTTTGAGAAGCAGCTTAAAACAAGGGATTGAAGGATTTTCAAATAAGAAACTTAAATATTAATTGGAACATTATTACAGACCAGATTATCGCACCAGGTAACAATCTATACAGGTTTCTCTGTGGAAATTATATAGGTCATAGCAGTTTCAGTCTTCAACCTTATGTAAGATCTTTCTGATTAAATACATTTTCATGGAAAAAATCCTTTTAACCCAGTAGAATAAATTGGGAACACAATAAATATTCATAGTTTTCATATTGCACCAGAAATTATTCACATTCATGTACATGTTCCCAGTTTAATTCCTTATTATACCAGTTCTTTTAATTGTTTTAGTAAATATCCTGTTGTAATTTTCTTTGTGTTTCTGAAGATTCTTTTTGATCAATGAAAGTTTACATTGGCAAGGAGAGGTTTGGGAATTTTAGTAGTTGTAAAAAAAGCAAAATAAGTCATTAGAAACATTTTGCTAACAGAAGCCAAGAATTAGTCAATAAAAATTCTGTTTTGGGCTGGGTATATAGCTTAGCAGCACAGCCCACGTGGCAAGCATTGATTCCCAGTACCAAAAACAAAAAAAAAAAAAAAATTTGGGCAGTGACAAAAACAAAGACAGTGTAATCTTTCATATTTTTTCCAAATCTACAATTCTTTCTGTTAACTGTCTGGGAACTTAAATATGTGGTGTGTAGATAGCAGCAGGGTTCAAGAAGTGAAAAAACTGATCACGTCTCACCTTTCTAAATTACCCTTGGCTCTCAACGTATATATTGGATTACTAAATACTGAAGTTTTATGTGGTCACCAGTAGAAGCCAGCATCAAACATGATTCAGCATTGTACATCTCTTTGTGTGGTTCATCTGATAGGATTACTCACGTTTTCAACTGACTTGATGACCATGTGAAATAGAAGGATAAATTGTGAATTGACTTAAAATACCATGGTGGGGATCAGCTAGTGGACGGGCAGGAGGGCTTGAGTTAAATTTGGAAAATTGTAGCTCTCTATAAGAAATGGATAGATCTAGTGTCAGGGGAAAAAAGTTTTTGGTGTAAGACATGGCACATTTAGGAGATACAGGATCATCCTCAGAAGAGAAGTCTGAAGTAGGTCAGTGATTTAGGAGTTAACATCATAAATGTGACATTTTATTTTTTATTTATTTTGGCACCAGGGATCAAACTCACGACCTTTCATTTAACTAGGCAAGTGCTTAAGCCACTGAGCTAAATTCCTGGCCCAAATGTGACAAAGGCAGTTAGTGATGCTAGTTTAACTCCTAACATTTTGACATTATTGTCCTGGTGGCCAGTCATTTCATATGCTGTGTTCTTTTTTAGTAATATTGAACCAAAATGGACTAGTAAGTTGAAGGTACTATGTAAGATGGTATTTCTGTTCTCTTACTGTTAGTGAGAGCCAACTTTATTAGACTTTATTAATATTGTCCTTAACTAATAAGTATTTAGTACTGCCAGAAATTGAACTCATTCTGTTGCCCAGGCTGGCCTCAAAGTTGCAGCAATCCTTCTAATTCAGCGTCCCAAGTGTTGGGATTACAGTGTGCATCACCACACCTGGCTGATACAATTCTAATTTTTGGAATAAAGTTTTCAATATTGTGAATATCTTGTGATTTTTGAATTTAGATCAACAGTTTGTACCAAAAGCAGAGCTCATATCTCAATATAAAATGTCATAAAGGCCCAGAGGCATGCAAAATGATTGTAACTCAGATGTTGGAGATCTGTTTCACTAGGAGTGTGCGAGGAATTTAGTAATAGACTCTCCTGAATAAACAGGAAGCAAAATTTACAAGGATTAATGTTTGTTTTTTGTTTTAGTATTTGCTTTTTAATTCACTTTTTCAGTGAATCTTTTTGTTTTTGGTTTGGTTTGGTTTGGCTTGGCTTGGCTTGATTGTGCTGTGGTCAAACTCATGGTGATCCTCCTGCCTCAGCCTCTTGAGTGCTGTTATTACAAGCCTTTGCCACCTTACCTAGCCTAGCAAATCAATTTATTTTGTTGCTTTCCATCCATCAAAAGCATATACTGACAGGATAGGGTGCCTTGCCCCAGTCCTTATGCAGCACAGTTCTGCATTCCCAACTTTTAAACTTCTTGTTGAATTCCATTTGCTTGCCAGATCTTCAATTAAAATAGTCACTAAATGACATTTTTCAGAGCAGTAGTTTGTTAATATCTGGGGAAATCGAGTAATTTTTGTAATATATTCTGTCCCTTCTTCCCCTTTCTTATTTTGAATATATAAAATAATTGACGTTTCAAAGAGTAAATAAATTGATCCTAGAAGCTTTAGGTGTATATTTTCTGGTGATTTGTTTATCATTAATTCATGTGTATAAACTATCTTAAGATCTTTTACTAAAAGGTTAATTTTAATTTTAAATGCTCTTAAGCCTTTGCAACACTATTATTATGTTTTCCATTGTCTAGATTCTGTCAAATGCATGTCACATAGATGCCTTTTCTAAGAGTAATTATATGGAAAAGTTTTGTATTAGAATTAAAATTCTCTTCAAAATATTTGTATGATAGATGCATCTTGAAAACATACCAAATGAAAGCAGCCAGACACAAAAAGATCCATATTACTCTGTTCATATGAAGCAGCCAGAATAGGCCAATCTCTAGAAAAAGCAGATTAGTGCTGTCAGGGACAAATGAGGAGTGATTGCTTAATAGTTATAGTCTCCTTTTTCAGTGACAGAAGTTCTGAATCATGGCCATAATAGTTGCACACTGTGAATATTCTAAAAGCTGCTGAATCGTACACACTTGAATTGGCTAAAATGGTAAACTTTGTATTGTTGTGTGTATTTTTACCACAATAAACAGTGTTATTAAAAGGATTACTTTTGCTTGATGCTGCATTGGTCTCTGTCTCTTACATTAGTATTTTGGAAACTTAATCTTCCCTGTTACGTTTACAGGTAAAATGATCCATTCTATGGTAGCTCATTTGGATGCTGTTACAAGTCTAGCAGTAGATCCTAATGGAATCTATTTGATGTCTGGAAGTAAGTCTGAACTTTGTACCACCTGTAAACTTTCTCAAAGAATCATTACTCAGTAATGAGTTTTATTTATCTTTTTACAGGCCATGACTGTTCAATTAGGTTATGGAATTTAGATAGCAAGACATGTGTGCAAGAAATAACAGCTCATAGGAAGAAATTGGACGAATCAATTTATGATGTTGCTTTCCATCCTTCAAAAGCATATATTGCCAGTGCAGGAGCTGATGCCCTTGCAAAAGTATTTGTGTGAACCAACAGAAACTCTCATCATGACAAAAGATTTTCTTGGACAAAAGGAGGGTCTGCATCACTGCCATCAAAAAGGTTACTGGATATGACACTACATGTGATCTGCCTGCTGTAGGTATTTGGGGCAGGCATAAATTAGTGGAAATCACATCTTAATGTTAGGGTCATTGACTTAACTGTAATTACTGTACTTTATGGGACAGAAAGTAAAAGGACTCCAGTAATTGTACTGGATATGAACTGAGCGTATTTTTTTTAAGGTGTATTTAAGCCAATGTGGAGTCTGATCTTACAAAGACTTTTATTTTTTATTTTATTTTATTCTATTTTTTGGGGGGGGGACTCTGTGTGCTGCCTTAGGGTTAGGAATGTGGTGCTCTTGATGAGGGGAAGTGAGCTCCAAGAGTAGCTTTTTTTCATCTCTTAGTAATGTTACGTTTATCAGTTGAATGCCACAGATTCCCATTTAAATTTATTTTGCTTTAAAAAAAAAAGAAAACTTAAAATATTTTAGCATTAGTTGCACAAAATGTTTGGATAAAATTCTAGTTTTTATAAGTCTTTTTATATATTTAGCCTGTCACAACAGTGCTCAAGATGTATTGACGTTTTTCTGCATCATACAACCCTAAACACAGAGATCTCACTGACCATCTGCCCATAAACTACTTTTTCTTCTTTTGCCTACTACAGCTCAGTTAAGTCCTTCATAAAGATGCTAAATCACCTTCCTCATCACGTAAATGTCTTCAAGAACCAAGGACTATTAAATACATTAAAATGAAACATGGGGTTTAGTACTCCAAATGAACTCTTTAAAAAACTAATCTTGGCATCCTATCACTATGTGATATTTTGTACATCTTACTGTATTTACAAGTTTATTTATCAAGGATTATCCATCTTGCTAATGGCCTATTATTTATTTCACTTTTTTTTGGTCTTTATATCCTTTTATTAATGTGCTAAAGAAACCTGTATATCTATTTTGGGATTCTTTGAATAGTCTAAAATAGACTAAAAATGGAATATTTTATAGTTTAAGTTACAAATCCAAGATGTTTCCCTCCAAGATACTTATCTTGGATTACCACAATTCCAAACAAAATTTTCTTATTTAAAGATATTTGGAGTAAAATTTTATTTACATTACAAATAGGGCACAAAAATAATTGAATCAGAATACAGAATCTGCTGTGTTTGGACTAGTTTTCCCTGTTTTATTTTTTTAGATGTGCTTAATTTTATGGTGTAACTAAAGATTTTGTTTGTGTAATGCATGATTAAGACAATAAAGTATTTTTTCTAGTCTTCCAAAAAAACTTTTCTGATCAGTTTGCGAGTTTTGATGAGTTTTGTAAGGTTTTTGTTTTACAAACTATGAATCAGCAAATTTTTAAGATTGTACCACAACACAAAAAGTACAGCTGTTGAAAAATAATGTACATAAAATGCATATAATAAATATTAAATTGTGTACCTGTATGTTACTGCTGGCTACATCATTTTATGTTGAATAATAAAGTGCAATATTCTCCATAATTAAACTAGGACAAGGAGGTGGTTTCTTAGTCCGTCATTTTTTTATGCTGTTTATCCTTCTACTGGTTGTTGGTAAAACGGTAAGATTAGAACAGTAACAGTTTCTTTGTGACGTATTTCACTCCATTTAGTAAGTTTTTGAAATTAAAATGTTAAATTTTAGAGTGATTTTTTTAAAAAGATAGTTTTAATAACTTGCTTTATTAAATCTGAATTTCAGTTAATGATGTCCTGTCTACCCATACCTATTTTCATAAAAAAATTCAGTAAAGAATAAACTACATTACTCATTAGTTAAAAGTTGTCCTTTATAAATAAGTTTATTATGTTAAACTTTTTCTTCCAATAGGTAATATATCCTTTCTTTGAAGGCAGGTGTAAATTGAATTAGAAGAGGGGCATTTAATGTATTAAAATTATAAATAAGCTAGTGTATTTGAAATTTAGGCATGTCCACTAAAGTTGTGGTCCATGTTTTTTAAAATTCTTTTACCTCCTTTTATTAACTCTTTATCCTGTTTTACAGGAATTGAAAGTAACTTGAAGTTCTGGTTTTTGTTTATTCCTATAAAAGTCAGTGAAAGTATTAGCTTTAGATTTTCCAGGTTTCAAGGTTTTATTGTTTCATGTTTGTTTGTCCTTGTATCACTTGGGAAGGCTGAAGCAGGAGGACTGTGTAAGTTTGAGACCACCCTGAGCTACGCAGCGAGACACCCTAATCTTCTAAATAAATAAAGTTTATTTTGGTATGCCTGGCTGAGAATCTGAGGTCTGTGTACTTGTGGAGGGAAACTCTTTTGTTAAAGGGAAAGAGGGAAATTATTGCCTTCATTGCCCTTTCATCAGATGAAAATTTTTTGTACTATCCAAGGTAAAATTCTGTATCCTCCCATACATATTCTTTTATTCTCTTTGCATGGGCTAAATAATTGTTAGATTGAAAAGATTTACTGGAGTATTACTCCAACCAGTTAATACCTTACTGTTTGGTTGTAAAGTTTCAATTAGAAGGAGTGTATTTGAAGCAAGGTAGGGTGCACAGGTGGGTGATGAGACAGAATCTGTTTTTAAAGACCAGCAAGATGGGGTGATAGAGCACCTCTATGTGAAAGAAAGAGGCCCTCTGAATTAATTATCTTAAGGGAGTTCTGATGTTCTACTTAGGCATGAGTCTCACAAACACACTTAAGTAAAAGTGACACAACTTATAAAACATTTCTCTTGAAGCAAATACTCAAAAGCATAGTGCTTCACCTAGTAATGCCTGCATATGCCTAAAAACAGTAGGCATTCAGTAAATAAATGAAAAATATACTTAGTATTGTGTGATTTGAAAAAAAGCAAATCAGACTGGTCTGAGAACCATAGTAAATGCAAAACAGATCAGATTGATCTGTGAGCCATAGTAAATGCAAAATTTAATCATACTCTGTACGGAAATGGGCAAAAAGTAAAAGCAGGTTGGAATAAGTCACTAGCCATTTTATTTATTCAAACTACAATATTTTTCTTGTATTTCTATTTGAATCTCTTCAAAAATCCTGCTGTCGCCTTTGACTACAAGCCAATTTTATACACATACAAAATTAAGGATATAAATAGAAAAATACCTGACAATCCTTATTTTGTATATTTTCATTTGTAAGTTATGAAAGTAGCCAGAAGTTATGATGCCCATTTCCTTATAGTCTTTAGTTTTTAGTGTATGAAGTAACAGCTGTCTGTTATTGACTGGTTTTAAGAAAACACTTGGGTCATGGTATTTATACTTGAACGCTGCTCATTTTCCTTATATAGTCAGTAGAATGATTAGAGAATGTTGCTTTTTGTTGTAAGTATCAGATTCTTTTATTGAGCTGTGGCACTTGCAAATCTGTACATTTTATAGGTATATTAGAACTTTTAAGGTTTTAAAACATGATCATCTTTCTTGGATTTCTAAGGGCTAAGGTTATGAAGCCTCAGTCAAAAGTCTAAGTTGTAACTAGAAGGTAGTAATTTTAAATGAATGTTTATTTGCTTAAAATAGCTGTTGACATGTTTAATGTATCTGATCCTAGTATGCTATGGTATTTCACTATCATAAGAATACAATTTATACATTAAATCTTGCACTTTTTGGTTATCAAAATACCACCATTATTGTTGGGATTCTAAGAAATCTCTACAAATGCCTCTAATGATATCAGAAACGATTGGTTCTAGTCCTGTGAACTCTCTTGTGAAGAACGCATGTGATTCCTTTGGTTTAGAGGCCATATCTTTCAGGTCATCCAGAGGTGCCCAAGCCACACCTACAGAGAAAATGGTGATACCTACAATAGAAATATTTTAAAATGAATCAGAAACAGATCCAGTTTCTACATATAAAATCACACATACATTGATACCTGATTGCAGAGAAACTGCCTATTAATTTCTCAAAAACTGAATTCCCCATATTGCTAGGTAATGTTTTAGTCATGATGAGCAGTCAAAACCAGAAGGCTCTGATACCAGAAAAACAAAACTTTCTTGAAGTTGGGTATCTATAACAATACATTTAGTAAGCCAGGAATAGAAACTTTAACCTGGTACACAGTATCCTTTCTTCAAAAATCCTACAGAAAACAGATGGTTAAACAAAGTGAAAATTTCCTCTGAGGTTTGCATGAGAACTACCTGAGCCTATCATCAGATCTGTAACTGAATACTACTGAAGTCCTAATCAGTTACTGAAAGGAGAAAATGATACAAAGGGTAAATGGTAATTTTTCACGGGTTGTATTGTCTGGTGAATGGTGTCTAGTTTGCTGTGGGTAATTTCCTCCATGTTAACCGTTTATAGTTACTTTGAAAACTCAGAATTTGCTAGTCTTTAATCCTAAAGGAAAGGGTTTTTTTTTATGAAGCTGGGATAATTTCCGTTTCTTTGATCATTCCATCTGCATTTGAGTTACTGTAAGACTTTTAAAAGTACAACTGCATGGTTTGATTTACAGTGACAGTTTTGTTAGTTGGATTCATACCCACTGCAATTCACATCAGTCCTGATTGCAGATGTATTGGTTCAGCAGATTCTTAGGGGGTGACTACCATCTATCTTCTGCTAGATGATAATCTTAATATCTTGAGTTTCTGAAATAGCTTTTTCCCTATTTCAGGTTTTATTCCCCTTTTTAGTGGTATCCATTGCTCAGATGATACAAAGCAAAGTTAGAGGATGTTAAAGCTACTTAAAATGTTTTAATTTGATTGATCATTACCACCCAGTCACCTCTTCCTACCACCTCCAGAAAAGTAACTTTATTTATAGAGTTGTACAATTTTTTAAAGTGTGATCTAGCCCTAAAAGCTAAGTTTTCCACCTTTTGTGACTTTCACTAACATAATGTCATGAAATTTATAGTGTAGCCTACCCTCCTTAAATTTAATCACTAGGTAAATGTATCTGAATTTAGTTTGCTTTAGCAGGAATACAATCCTGCTAGCCATAAAGTAGTTCACTATGTTTGAGAGTGACAACAGACAGGTACATCTTCAACACAATCAGTTGCTAATATGAAAAAATACGATATACTGTTTAAATTGCCTGTAGCAGTTGGCTGTCAAAAGTACAGTAGTACCTTGGTTCACAAACGTGTTTGGCAGAATTTTGTTTGTACCCTCTGCACGGGATGACAAACAACCATGGCCACCTTTTGTAAAATTGAACAAATTTAAGTTCATGAACCATATTTCATCAGTATTTATAAAAATATAAAAGATACACTAGGAGAGGTCCTGATAGAAATGAATGAAACAAAGTCATTAAGGATGATGGAGGAAACCACCAAAATGTCCATTAACCGCAGAGTGGATGAAAAAATTGTGGTTTCTACAATGGAATACTATTCAGCTATAAAAAAGGATCTTGAGGCCTTTATAGGTAAACTGAGGCAACTTGAGAATATCCTCATTAGTGAAATAACTCACATTAGTAAATATCACATTGTCTGGTATAAAAAAATTAACTGACAATAATGGGATACAAAAAGTATAATAACTAAGTGAAAGGTAAGTAAAGTGCCCTAAAGGATATAATGGTATGTATAGTTTGTACAATAGATGGCCATATTACTAAATTTCTGTAAGATAATTGAACAGAAGACATTGCACTGTCAATGTCTTGAGTGCCTAGCCACTTTTTATGCTTTGATTCTGTAACTTAACTATTGTTAAGATGACAGTATGTAATGTATCAACTATCAGTTTTATGTTGATTTTTTTGAATTCTGTATTCTACTTTTTTCCTTGTCTTTTCTATTTTTAAAATTTTCTTTCTTTAAATAAAATTTTAAAAATAAATAAAAAAGTAAAAGAAGTAAGGTGTGAAAGGAGATGGCACAGGAATATACCAGAATGCAAGGCTGTGGATTCTCCCAAGTTAATTATTTCCTTAGAAAGGGAATCTTTCAGCAGCACATTATGCTAACATACTGAACAAGCCCTTTCAAAAAGAAATACCAAAGCTGGGGTGAAGAAATTTTATACTCTTAAAAGTGTAAATGTGTATTATTTTATAGGGAAAAATTTTTTAGGAAAAGTTCTAACAAGGTAATATTAAACTTTTATTGGAGACCTCACCATTTTAGAAAACTCAAGCCAGACTAAACTGTACTAAAATAGGATAATCACATGGTAAGTTGTAGGTATAATTTATTTCCTATTTGAGCCAGACATAAGCATCAGTAATTTCTGTTTTTGTTGTTTGGTTTTTTTGTACCAGGGATTGATTGCACAACCTTGCACTTGCCAGGCAAGAGCTTAGGCCACGGAGCTAAACACCAGTAATTTCAATCCTCAACACATGTTTTTCAGTGCAGTTCTAATAACCCAGTGGTTAGGAATATGGACTCTAGGCTGGGGATTTAACTCAGTGGCATAAATGCCTGCCTGGCAAGCGCAAGGTTGTGAGTTCAATCCCTGGTACCACACACACACACACACACAAAAAAAAAAAAAAAAAAAAAAAAAAAAAAGAGTATAGGAATATGGACTCTGAAGCCAGAATGCTTGGGTTTGAATCCTTGCTACTTAATAGCTGTGTCATTCTGAGGAAGTCTGTTTGCTTGTTTGTACGATGAGACGAGCAGGACTGTTCTGAAAAGTCAGATAATACTGCATAAAGCTCTTAGAACACTGTCACACTGCAGGTATTTATTCAATAAATAAAGTATGTGATTCAGTTTGTATTTACTCTCAAAACTCACAGAACCCCTTTCTCAGTTCCATGCCCATACAAAGGAAAAGGACCTCACCTGCATCATGTGCTGCAGCAGCAGGGCCTCGGACATCATCATAGGACTGCCCGTCAGTGATGATCACCAGGAAGTTTTTATTGGGACTATCCCTCACAGGACCAAACACATTTCTAACAGTAAAGGAAATGGCATCACCAGTAGCTGTTCCTCCACTCATATAGCGGATGCTTCTGATAACGGCTAGGACATTCTCCTTAGTGCTGTAGTCAGTGAAACTGAACTCTGTGCGTTGGTCGTAAGTGAACTGCACAGCAGCTATCTTGGCACCAATGTCTGAGATTTCAAAAGTCTTGGCTATGTTGGAAACAAATTCAAGCATGAGGCGGAAATTACTATCCCCAACACTGCTGGAGCCGTCAATCAGGAAGGCAATGTTCACTGAGTTATAACAGGTCTTGCTGCACATCATTTGCTCATGAGAGCAGAGCTTCTGTACCAGAGGCTTTACATATTTTGTGGTGCCGAACCAGTTGGGCATGTGGTAAGAGAAGAAGCCGTTATTCCGACAGACAGCCTAATGTGGGAAATACATAAGATATTCAAAAGGATCAAATGGTTTTTTTAAAATTGTGAAAACAAATCTTAGGTGTTCAAAGTTAATCTAGATGAGGGCCTGTCAGCACTGGTTAGAGGCCCAAAGTTGAATCTACCACTGTAACTCAAGATACCCCTTCCCCATCTTACCTTGTCAACAAATGCAACATCCTGAACCATGCCCAGTTCTTCAGGGATTGGCTTGGCTACAGAAACTATAAATACATTGACTCCAAACTCTCTGGCCACAATTCCTGCTTCCTCTATGTCATCAGATGGCCAGCCATCAATAAATACCACCACCACTTTGGGGATCCCTTTTCTCATTCCAGTATCTGCTGTGAAGAATTTCTGAGCCGTGTGCTTCAAAGCTTTTCCTAGGTTTGAAAATGAAACCAACCAGCATTTAACACTCTTAAATGACATTTCTGTTTCCCTAGAGTAATTTGGCACCATTAAGAATTTAACTTTCATGGAACTTGAGTCTATTTTAGATACATGAGTTAGGAACAGTTATACTTTAGGCCTATTTTTTTGTCCTCACAACCCACACTTCCTCCTCCACTTCCAGAAGCCTCCCATTTCCTTAACCTCAATCAATTGACCCTACCCCTGTCATCTGCTCTTGTTCCTTGGTGACTGCTAAGTACCTCTAAGGACTCAGAACAGGAAGTCTCCTCAGAGGGTCACTTGTGCTACGCTTAATTCTTTCTGCCATGCTTGCATTCATTAGTCTGTTGGTATTGCTGCTTTTTAGTGTTAAAAGTAAGTATTTCTCTAAAGTGTTCTCTGGTCTGTCCCGGGTAAAGATTATGTATCGCAATTTTTTTTTTTTTTTGTCTTTTTCCTTTTTATTGGTACTGGGGATCGAACTCATGGCTGCCTGCTTGCAAGGCAGGTGGCTTATGCCGCTGAGCTAAACCTCCAGCCCCATGTTTTTGTTTTTTAAAAATTGTTATCCATTCTTTCCTTGGTATATTTTCCATTGTAAATTGAATAATTATCTTGGGTGATCAAATGCAGGCCTAGTCATGATTTCAGCTCCAGGAGAAAGTGTTTCACATCTGTTTATCCAAAATGACATAATACTGTTTTATATGTCTGATCACCATTAAGCCTCTGGCCAATTTTTACTTACCTGTATTGGAATTACCCCCTCTGAAACCTACTTCCTTTATGGCAAACAAAACATCTTTGGCTGATGTGAAGTTTTTCAAGTAAAATTCTATTTTGGGATGTTCACTGTAATTAAAAAACAAAAAGTTATCCAGGGAGTATTGGAAAGGCTAAATAAGCAACATTAGATGCATAAAAAAGCTTTTAAATCAGACAAAACCCCAGTTCTGTTTTTAATCCTATGGGTCTAGTCAACTAAGGTATTGCATCCTTACGTGATTTACTGAGGATGTTTCAGAAATGCAACATATAATTGCTATACTGAGGGTTGGTTATATCCTAAGTAATACAATACATTACATACACAATCTCATCATGTCTGAGAGTACAAATTATTATCTTGATTATATAAATGAAATATGCTCAGAGTACCTACATGAGTGATGGCAAGCCTTTTAGAGTTTTCAGTGGCAACAGCCAGCTAGCTACAGCATGTGTGCCATGTGTTCACCACCACTGACCTAGGTAATATGCCCAATAAAACGTAGCTGACTGTACAGTCAGGGTTGTATGGTTCCAAAGGCTATGCCTAAATGGTATGTATAGCACCTGAAACCCACCTTGGCCCAGGGGCTCAGGGTTAGTGGAAGGCTGCAGAGTTGGTCACAGGGTACCAAACAGGAAGCTGGCTGTGAGACTAGATCTGCTGGACCTAGTGGACCCTGGATGTACTCAGCAGCCTGAGTGTAATTAACCCAGGTCTCTGGTCAGAAGGGACAGTTTCAATTATACTAAGACCAAAATTATAAAAATGAAAAAAGTTACAAGGATGTTACAGTTTGTGTCTGGATATTCCCCCAAAGCCTCATGTGGTCCTGGGGGCCTTTCAAAGGCAGCCGAATCTAGATTTTGTGATTGGTTCATTGTCTAGTGCTGGGATTGGCAGTGTGAATGCTGCATCTGCCTGGGTCGGGAGGATTGTATACAATATAAGGGAGGGAAGGAGGCTTGCTTCATCCTTTTGCCCTTTTGCTCTTGTTGCTTTTGGTGGTTACAGCCACCATAAACAGTTGCCCCTCATCCACACCAGCTCGCCTTGGAGCCAGCTGAGTATGGTCTGAAACTTCCACAAACTGTAAACTAAGTAAACCTTTTCTTTCTTCATTCTGGGCATCAGATATTTTGTTTCAGCTATATGAGAAAAGTAACCAAGACAAAAGATATTAATGATGTTACATTTTTCTTATAATAAATGATAACATTTACCAATCAAGACTGAGATTTACTGTTAGCTGGGTGTGGTGGCATACACCTGTATGTATTCCTCGGTATTTGGGAAACTGATGTAGGAGGCCTGCTTGAGTCACGATAGTGCAAGGCTATCCTGGGCAACACAGTAAGACCCTTTAAAAAATAGATGTGTGTATAAACATACATCCAGGAATATAGCTCAGCAGCACAAGTGCCTGCCTGGTAAGCATAAGGTCCTGAGTTTGATTCCCAGTACCGAAAAAAATACATATATAACAAATATATGAAAATTACTATAGGGGACCTGCCTTATGGGCTATTAAAATATACAACAAAGCTACAGTCATCAAAACAGTACAGGGAGGCTGAGTGTAGTGGTGCCCACCTATAATGAGAGCACTTGGAAGGTTAAGGCAGGAAGATCTCCATCAGCCAGCCTGAACTATATGGAAAGACCATGTCTCAAAACAAAACAAAAAAGCAGCACATGACTCTGGGCACAGTGATGCATATATATAATCCCAGCTGTTTATTTTTAAAATTTTTTTTGTCTTTTTGAGATGGTCTCACTATGCAGTTCATGCTGGCCTTGAACTCACTTTGTAGCCCATGCAAACTCACAACAATCCTTTTGTCTCAACTGCCTGAGTTCTAGAGGCATGCGCCACCATGCTCAGCGAATCCCAGCTATTGAGGAGCTGAAGCAGAATTATTACAAATTCAAGGCCAGTCTGGCAAGTAAATGAAACCTCATTCAAAAAAAAAAAAAAGACTTAGCATATGGATCAACAACTCAGCATGACTGTACTAAAACAAAATGAATGTATCAGATTGGTAATTTGTCATTCAAGACATCAGTCACTGCTCATTTTATCAGAGTTGATACCTGGCTTGAACAAGGCCAACATGTGGTCCTTCTGTTCCAATTCCCAACATCAGCGCCACCTTCCCAACAAAATTCTTCTGTAAATTAAAGCGGCGTTGCCCAATATTAAAGCTTCCATCAATTAGAAATGCAATATCTGCTTTACAGTCTGTGAATATCAAACAAGTCCTCTCATTAGCAGTCTCAAGAAGAGATGGGAAAATGCTATTTTCACAAATGGATGTCTCATTCTTACCTTTATTGCCAGTTTTCTTCTCAGGTGTTTTCTTTAGTCGTTTCCCTGAAACAAAAGCAGCACTTGATATTAGCAGTATAAAGACTATTTTTGGAGGCGGGGAACAGTACTGGGGATTGAATCCAGACCCTGAGGCATGCTAGGCAAGTGCTCTACCAACTAAGATACAGCCCTAGCCCTTTTAAAAAATTTTGAAGCAGTCTTGCCGCCCAGGCTCGCCTTCAACTTGTGATCCTCCTGCCTCAGCCTCTCTAATAGCTAGAATAACAGGAGAAGAGCACTGCACCTGGCTAGGAGTGTCATTCTTTTTTCTTCTCCAGTACTAAGGATGAAATCCAAGGCCTTTGCACTGAGCTACACACTAGCCCTTTTTTATTTTGAGACAAAATCTTGCTAGTTGCTAAAATGCCTAGCCTAGACTCAAACTTGAGACCCTCCTGCCTCTGCCTCTCATAATGCAGGAATACAGGAAGGCAATGGAAGTGTCACTCTTGAAAACATTTTTTTTTAAAATTTCCTTATGATTTTGTGGACTGGGGAAACAATGCCCCAACAAACAACAGATACAGAACTATAGAAGGCCTCCATATCTGAAACACCTCTGACCTATGACTTTAAAGTCCCAAACCCACAACTGTGCAGGATTGGGAACTCAGAGCCTAAAGTTCTTAATTTCTTTGATTTTAAAACAGACATAGTTACTCAGGAGGCTGAGGCAGGAGGATAGCAATTTAGGAGTCAGCCTGAGCAACTAAGACTCTGTCTTAAAATAAATAAAAAGGTCTGAGGATGCAGCTTCATGCTCCTTGGTTTTAATTCCCAGTTTTAAAACAGTCTTTAAAGAGGGAATCCCTGGCTATTTCTTACAGTAGACACACACCAGTCCTTTATTCATATGATGGTGCAGTAAATAAGGGAATTTAGTGAAGTAAATGAAACAGTAGAAAGTTCATGTCCTTTTACTGTGGCAAGTTCTTAGGCATGTTCTGTCAAGTCAGATAGGACTTCAAGAGAATAACTGACAGCGTAGTTCACAGTCAAAAGTATAAGGAATTTAAAATATAAATCAATATTTCTGACTGGAGTATGGTGGTACACACTGGTAATCCCAGCTCTGGGCAGGCTGAGGAAGGAGGATCATCATGAGCCACCCTGGGCTACGAAGTCAGTCCAAGATAGCCTGAACTACAATGAGACCCTATCTCAAAAAAAAAAATTGAGTATTTCTGTGCATAATGTATCAGCAAACCTAAGATATTTACTTTGTTTCTTTAACCTTGTTTCTCAATCTTGTCAACTTGACTGGATTGAGAAATGCATAGGAAATTTGAAAGCACTTTTGGATGTGTCTGTTTGCAGAAATAACTGGCACATGAAACAGTAAACTAAGAGAGATCTGCCCTTACTATGGGCAACACTATTCAACTGAGTGGGGGACAAATGGAGAAGGAAGCCAACAGGCAAGTTCTAGCTTCTCTCTCTGCATCCTGGCTGCCTCGAGGCAGCGGTCTTCCTCCACCACACTCTTCTCTCAAGATGCTTCTTCCTCAACACAGACCTAAAAGCAATGGAACCAGCTAGCCACAGCCTGAAATCTCTGAAACCTTGAACCACAACTTTTCTTTCTTGAAAAGTTATTTCATCAGGTATTTTGCCAAGTTTTTAAAGGAAAGTTTTTATCAGTAACGCATTTCTTTATAATTCCCAAACGCTATGCCAGGCAACTAGGACACACAGATTTCACGGTTCATACCTGTTGGTGGACGCGCCGTGGACACTGCCTGTCCCGTGGCTTCTTGGGTACTACTTTTGCCTTCTGTTAAAATAAAGATAAGTCTATGTTTTCCTCTTCCTTCTTCATCATCAAGGCATTATGAATCTGACTTAGGGTTGGATGATAAATGTAATAGGGAAATGGCGATACTCAGTAGAAACATTGTGTTGCGTGTTAGTTTCAGAGAACCCAAATGGAAACTCATCTATTGTATTTAAAAGGATCATCAAAAGTGAATTCACCAGTTTTGCAGTTTAGTGTTACTTGGTAAGTGTCCAGGCATTCTGACTATAGGCAATTTAAATTTCTACTGCTACTGTGTCACAGCAAATTGTTCTTTCCCTATTCACCTAAGTTTGGCTTGTGCGGTATGTGACCCTTCTGGTTTCTTGGCTGGACCCACAGTTGATTTCATGATCACAGGTTTTCCCATCACATTAAAAACGTTTGACCAAGGAAAGCAGAAAACTTTTTTTTAATTTTAGGGACGGGGTGATATTTGCCAAAAGTGAGAACAGTAAAATTGTACCTACTAGTTACTGTGAAAGAAGCAGACCATCTGGCAAGGGTTTGAGACTGGATGCCATTGGCATCCACTGAGGAATAGTTTTCTCGACCGGGTAGGCTATACACTCGCACAGGTCCCCCTGAGATGCTGATTACTCCCCTGCAACATAAGATAACAGCTAAGGCACTATCTACACTTTTCGGGGCATCCAATTGACTTATACTGCCACACTGCGTCTACTGCTCTCATTAATCAAGAAAACGGTTTAGCAGGAAAGTCATTTAAAAATAATGCTAGCCTTTTCAAAACTTGCCTACATTGGAACAAAACCTGCTTGGGGAAATAGTTTTGTGCTGTCAAATTTCGTAAGCATGCTAAGGATACAAATGTATTAGCCTGTTACCCACCACTCAGAAATTCACTTAATAAAAAGGTGCCAAACAACTCGGGCCTTAAGAGACTCCATGGGCCCTTGGATTGCATTTTTTAAAAAAGCATCTCACACTGCCCATTCTGCTGCAGGATAGTATGGCACTGGCCAACAACTGTGACATAGACAAGTTGCTTTATTCTCTTAATTCAGTACCGTCATCTCTAAAGTGGAGTAAAGCTGTACCAACTTGTGGTGGAAGTTAAGAAAACAGCTGGCACATGTACACAAAAAACCCCCTCCATAATATATGAAATAATTAGGAATCTTCAGAAAAACAGGAATCTAGCCACCAAGAAGTAATGCAATCTGCCCTCTGTCAGAAAGCTTCCCTTGTATATTTGGTGTTTCAAGGATACCCAGGAAAACTCTGAAACTAAATCCATCTTCTGTGGCCACAACTGGCACCAAAAGACGAGGGGAGGAAGGTGGTCCAGATGGCTTATAGCGGAAAAGTAAGTAATCATGCTTGCATCTCCCCTCCCCACAGCTATCTTTGTGATTACCTGTGCACTGCCGCGCCACATATGCTGGACACGGAAGCATAAACTATGTTCCCAAACACAGAGAATTCCTCAAGAGGGCAGCCTGCTGGGCAGAGGACATCTGCTTTCTCCTTCCTGATGTCCAAGCCTCTGGTAAAGCATGTGATAGCAATGGGAACTGAAAAGAAAGTGGGAATGTAATAAGCACCCTTAGGACCTCTCCGGGAGTAGCAGAGGAGGAACTAGGGAATGGGATTTAAGGTTTCCTTTCCAAATTTCCACACTTCTACAAAGAATACTGATTTAAGCACCATTCCACACCAGATTTTAGTGAAGCAGAAGCTTGTTTTCCAATTTAATTTAGTCTCCAGCACCACAGAAAATCTAGTATCACAAGTTTCCCGTTTCTAGCTGTTTGAAAGCATATAATTTGAAATACATCAGATCTCAAAAATAACATTAGTCATTAAACATTTATGCATTCTAGAAATGTAAAAATCGCAACTCTGATAAAACTGTATTGTCTGAATTGAGCTTTTAGGGACATTTTCAGATGGATGTGAAAATCTAAGTTATCCCTCCCTACATAGAGCCATTTGTCTTAGTTATTCTACAAACGCAGAGTCTTAAGACTCACACATTCACTTAAGCAAACCAGTACGATAATCCTTAAATTCACAGAATGTTATTTAGCTCAACTGTTCATTTAACAGATGAGGAAATTAAAGCCATGGGGTTAATTTACGCAAGGAACAGTCCTCCCAGAGGACAGAGCACAAGGAAGTTAGTCTCATCAGAATGGAGCATTTTTATCTTAATTGAACCTGATTATTTCTGCTCCAGATCTGTCCAAAGAGATATATCAGGCACTGTTAGAAAGCACTGTTAACATGCTCAAGTTTTACAGTCATCCTAATAATCAAAAATTTTACTAAGATGATGCTAGGTAGAGAAAGGTCTTGGCAATATGTACTAAGATAACAGAAAACATTAATTTGTCAACTTACTGGAGATATGAAACTGAGACTCGTGTTACTAAAAACCATTCCAAACGGAAGAATATGTGGTTATTCACAACGCCTTGGAACAAACAAACAAAAACCTCGCTTTTTTTCTAAGAGGAATACTGTCTGGTCACAGCCCAACTGAGTAGCTTGCTTCTAACAAGGACACTCCTGCATGGACTTTTAGACAGGACAAGTCCATGGAAAGGGAAGGGAGGGTGGTGGTTACAGGACTGACTCTTTAGCTCGAGAGCTCTCTAGAGAACCGGGAAAGTTAAAATCTTTATCGAAAACAGAAGCCTTCTGCTTATTATCAAACAGTCCAAATCCTTCTCCCGTTTCTGGCGGAGGAAGGGGCAGTATTGGAATGTGGGTCAGAGACTGCGCTTTCAGCTGCTAACCCTGACTTCACTCAGGGAGAGATGGAAAATGCAGCTGGGCACAATGCTTATCCTCATTTCTACTTTTCAGGAAAGGCAAACAATAGATTTGAGAAAAGAGCTTGTCCTTTACATTGCATTGCAGGGAAACACACAGAATCACACCCTCGGACGGGAACCTCTGCTCTACAGCAAACTCTTCAGACTGTGCCAGGGAATGGGAGCGCCAACGCTGCTTTTCACAAGCGTGACATCCAGAAGCCCACCTATGTGGGAAAATGACATCAGCCTCTCTCTCTCTCACGGGGACCACAGTCTAAAGGCTTCCCTGACCCGGAGCAGCAGACCCCCGGGGCTCAGGGAACACCTCTGCCTCGACCTCCCTTCGGCTCCGGCGGAGGACCCGCGACGGGGCGGGCGGCTCTCTTCGCCCCACGGGAGCGCCGGTCCCCGCGGGCGGGGGAAGGCGGTGACCCCCGCCCAGCAGCGGCCCCGACGTGCGCGCCCTCCGCCTCTCGCGCAGGGCCGCGTGCGGACCGAGCGGGACCTCCCGGACCCCGGACCCCGCAGCTCACCGGCTCCGTCGCCGCCCGCGGGCCCCGGCGGCAGCAGCAGCAGCAGCAGCGAGACACCTGCGGAGAGAGGGGAGGCGGGAGAGCGCGTGCGGTGCGGCCGCCGCCCCGCGCCCGAGGGGCCCGCCCGGGGAGGGACGCGTACGCACCGAGGCGGAGGACTGGCATCCAGGCTGCAGGCATGGTGTCGGGGCGCTGTGGACCTGGGAAGAGCGAGACGGAGGGGAGGCGTCGGGCGCGCCGCGCGGCCGGGAGGGACCCGACCCGACCCCGACCCGACCCCGACCCGCGAGCCGCCGCTCCGAGAGGCGGCGCCAACCCCGCCGAACCCAGACCGGAGTTGCAGCCTCGGGGAGGTGGGGAGGCGGGGTGGGCCGCAGGAAGACGGGGAGCGGGAGCGGCGGAGGAGGGCAGGGGCCTGCGCCAGTCGGGGATCCCGCCGCCCGCCCGCCCGCCCGCGGGTCCGGCACCTGCGTGGGAACCGCCCGGCTGCGCCCGCCAGAGTGCGGACAGCGGGGCTCCCGCGGCCGCTATAAAGGCCGGGCGCGCGCATGAGCACTGCGCGGGGGGCGCGGGAGGAGCGGCGAGCGGGGCCCGGGCGGCGGGGGCGCGCAGCTCCGCCCTCCTCTCCCGAGGGCCCCCCGCGAGGCCGGCGTGGTGGCGCCTACCCCCGCGGCGCGCAGCCCGCGCCCCCCGCGCCCCCACGCGGCGTCCGCCTGTCTCCAAGGAGCCCCGAAGGTCCCAGAGTGTGGGGAACGGGTGGGGGCTGGGAAAGCAGCTCCACGGCGCACGTGGACGGCGCTGGGGTGGAAAGGCTGGGCCAGGTGGCGGCCCCCGCGCAGGTCCCGCAGCCGTCCATCCGGCGCTGCCTGGACCTGGGTGACCGTGCGGCGCAGGGTGCCCAGGAGAGAGAGCTACCAGGTCCTCGAAACTTCCCAACCTCGTGCTCTGCTGGGATGAGTTCGAGCTCCTAAAGTAAACCAACCTGGCTTTGGCAGACGCGTGCCCTTTATGTGTTAGAAAACCTGCCCGCGGCCTGGGTGTTTGAAGCCTTCCGTCTTCGTTTCTGCTGGAGGTCGGTTGTCCCAAGCGGACTCAGTGACTGCCATGGGTACAGACAGCCATACCTCTTCTAGATCAAGAACTGTTTACTTATACCTGACTGCCCTTTCAAATTTCCAGACCTGGTGCCTGTTGCAGTTAGGACAGGCTTGGGTTTGGTAATGTGTAATCTCCTCCAGTCTCGCCCCAATTATAACTTTTTATAAATGGAAATCGAGAAAGCAGAATTAACGAAGAATTTTATGAGACAAATGACGTGGGTGGTAGCTAAGAACCAGCCCCAGATATGGATAGCCAGTAATTTCTAGGTACAATATCTATTCAAATAGGTTTGGTTATAGTTTATGCGTTACGAATCTGTCCATGCTAAGGCTATAATTCAGTGCTCTTTAGTTTATATAGTTGTATGTCTCTTTTAAGTGTTTTAGAACACTTCTGTCACTCGGAGAATGATCGCTTCTGCAATCTTTGCACACCCTCAATCTTAACTGCTCCCCCGCTTTTCTTCCCTATAGGCTTGTCCTAAGGATTTCCTGTAAGTGGAGTCATACATTATGGGGCATCTTGCACTGCTTTTGAGGCTCACCCATACTGTAGTATGCATGGGCATTTCCTTAGTTTGTGTTGCTGGATAGTGTTTCCTTATTTTATATTGCGAACCAAACAAATCACCCCCACTTGGAAGCAAAATAGTGTAGAAGTATTATAACCATCCTCCTCATTAGAATGAACCACTATTTGCTCCAGGCACGGGGGAGGGGGCATTTTTATTCTTCTTTCTACCTGAATGTCTCCTGAAGAAAAGAAGCATTCGTGATCGGGAAGATTTTTGATGCTTCTTTTCGTGACTGCTTTAAAAGTGGTAATAGAGAGAATGACTATTTTCTTAGAAATTCAGTAATCTGGCCCCTATCCCTTGTATGTTAAGCTTCAGGAAGAATTTCAAGCTTTAGGACAATTAAAGCTGTCTTTTTCATTATTGTTTACCAAGTATCTTCAGTCAGGTTTAGATAATTCTTCCAGTTAGGCTGGGCACATTGTCATAGTGCTGTATAGTCTTCTCAAACTGGAAAAACACCACTCTGCAGCTCAGCAAGCAGGTGTCCAAGTGGCCTAGGGGTACAGGTATTGAGAACCCTCACACCCTGTGGGGCACAGGCAGCCAGCCTGTGATGTAGTTTCACTGAGTGATTTGGCAGACGTGAAAGAATGCAGCTGTTTCCATGATAGCCCCTGAGTCTGTGACTATTAAAAACTAAAGGAAATAGCTCATTGAGTTTCATAGTTGTTTACTCAAAAAGTCATTTTAATTATTTTGTTTTGAAACATTTAAGAGAAGCTAGTCTTTATTTATTTCTCTTCTGGAAAGGCCAACCAAGCAGGCTGGAGGATGGAGATGAGATTTCTTTTTTTCAGTTAGTTGTACCTCACGCTCACTACAAGTGAGGAAAAATACTTGGATGTAGGAAGTCATTGCTTCTGCTTTGGAAATGTCTGGAGATGAGAAAATGCAAGCTGAGTGCGTTTGACTGAAAAAGAAAAAAAAAGTTAAAATGCTAGAGTTTTGTGTTAAATTGGGTGATATTTCAGAGTGTTTTACTCCTAGGAAGCCTACTTAGTTGATCCTGCTTTAATTAAGAATATTTGATATTCAAAACTGAGACTAACTCCCTGTAGAGTGCTTCATTCTTAACTGTGCTGCATACTGGAACCACCAGGGGAGCTTTAAAAAGTGCTGATGCCCAGATCCTACCCCTGAGATTCAGAGGTACTGTAACTGCTCTGGGATGGGGCCAGAGCATTAAGAATTTTTAAAGCTCTCCAGGTGATTCTGCTCAACAACTCAGCATATATAATACTTAACTCAATGTTAGAGGTTCAGCTAGTAATTCTCATTTCTCACCCATCTTTCATTATCTTCTCATTAAAATTTCACCTTCAGTGCGTGTATGGGTTCCCCTGGTAAAACAAAGGCATCTGTTGCCCTGGTGGAGGTTGAAAACGATGCCTAAAGGAAGGGCTGAAAATTCAATTTCAAAAGTCATTTTGCCCGAGTGTGCTCTCTGTTTACACTTCTGACTTTGTGTTGAGTGATCTGGCATTGTGGGGGAATAAGCTGGTTCTCAAACTAGTATCTGAGGTACATCTGTAAGCTTTAGGGTACTGCTGGTGCCGCTGCAAGAGTTTCTCAGGAATAGCAGTTATCTGCTTGTACTGGGCTTATTATTATACCAAGTCAATCACTAAGTTTACAGGCTCCTTCCCTGCTCTGTTTTTACCTAGGTCTGGTGTTACTCTGAAGGTTTAGTCTTTAAAGGAGTGACGTTCTGCCCCTCTCCCTGTACCACTTACACTTCCTTGTAAATTATTACTTAGCTAATGCAAATTTAAACCATCCCATGATTTTAGTTATGGAGACCTTAAGGCCACCTTGGTTTTCCTGTAGCATCCCATAAGTTTGTCTGTCTTTCTTTCTTTCTTTCTTTCTTTTTTTGTCTTTTTGAGACAGGGTCTTGCTATGCAGTTCATGCTGGCCTTGAACTTGCAATGATCCTCCTGCCTCAGCCTCCCAAGTGCTGCAGTTACAGGCATGTGCCACTATGCCTGGCCCATGTTTCTATATTGATTATGTAGAGCAAAATCAGTTTGCAGACTCTTAACAGTTATTATTGAATCCACATTGATGTTCATTCTATAATGGCCTTTTCTGATTCCTTTCCATTGTTATTTATGTATTTGTATATTTTATACAAAGTAAGTATACACATCTAGATTTTCCTTTTTCCTTTTCTGTACAGGAGATTGAGCCCAGGACCTTGCTCTGAGATACATCCCTGGCCATTTTGATTTTGAAACAGGGCCTTACTACATTGTTCAGTCTAGCCTCAAACTTGTAATTTTTCTGCCTAGCCTGCTAAGTAGCTTGGATTATAAACATAGCCTTTCAGCTTTTGCTGATGTCTAGTATCAGAATAAATGTCCGCAGCCTCTAAGGAATAAAAATTTTAGAGTTGATTCCGGGACTCAAGATGTAGCTCAGTGGTGGAATGCTTGCCTACCATGCACAAGGCTGTGGGTTAAATCCCTTGCACCTGGGGAAAAATTTCAAAAAAATTGGCTCAGAGATAGTAAGGTCTCTTCTGACACAAGGGCTGGGAACTTTTTACAATGTAGCAGTGTCAGTATGTGTGTACATATGTGTAGTTCTGATGTAACACTATATCATAAATCATAAACATCCTTAATCCGACCTTAGAATATTAATGTATACCCAACCAGGCTGCACAATGTTAGTGCTTGCCCATATAAGGGAGACAAAGACACAAACATTGTATAAAAGGGTGCAACTATGCCATGTTTGGCACTCAGCCTTTTGATACAAATCCTCTGATCATGGATACAAATCCATGAATAAAGCTGCTTCCTGGTAAAAAGTCCTCTGTGTCTCCTCTCTCTACACAAACATCCTGCAGCATCTGGAGGCTTGTGACTGGGACTCTGGGACAGTGTATTTCCACCACCTCCTTTGTTGCTGGAGTCTGAACTTTGGAGCGCTGGGAGACTGGATCCTACTTGATCTCTTGGAAGCTTGGCCCCTCCAGATGTGCTGAGGTGAGCCCTCTGGATGCACAACAGTCTCAGAAGGCTAAGAACCAGTTCAAGGAACTTCAACTGCCAGATTTGGTAAGACTCAAGTTCAGTTTGGTAGTCTCACTGTAAAGAGGTGGAAGGGGAGACTGGTCACTTCCAGAATTGCCTAAGTTCCATTGAAACTGAAATCTCCTGGGAACTGGGCAGCATACTGGAGTGCCAGAGTTGCCCTAGTAGTTCCAAAAGAAATGAAATCGCAACTCCAAGGCATTTTGTGCTGGGAAGTGGGTTGGAGTCCTTGTGTGTTTGTGTGTGAATGAGCAGGAAGGTTCTGACCTGAGTCCTGGTCTGGGATTCCATGGTGATCCTCTTGTGGCTGAGGGTGATGATGGGCCCCCAGGAGTTTGCTGTGAGGAGACTGAAATATCTCCTTGAATGAGTGTCTGGAAATGGACAAGGTGAGCGTGTGGAACACCCTTCCAATGAAAACCCATCGCTTTTCTTGCTCCCTCTCTTGTGTGTGAAAATTGTCTGTTAGGGGGAGGAAATGGGTGAAAAGCAGAGTAAACTGACTTCCCTAGAGTGTGTGTTAAGCTCACTCCCAGAAAGCTCTGAACTTTCTATGACAATGACTGGCCATCTTTTGGGGTGGGAGACCCACTGAGGACTCACTTGATAAGGAGATAATTAGCCAAGAGTTTAAGATTGTTGCAGTGAACCCTAACCATCCTGGTCAATTTCCTTACATTGACTGTTGCCAAGACTTGGCCATGTCTCAGCCATCTTGGCTGAAAGCTTGTATTGAGGAGAACTTTAGAATGATGATGGCTAGGGTAATGATCACCTCCAAATGTCAGCCAAAGTCAAACTGATCTTATCTAGGGAATCAGAAGTCCTACCTCCATATGTCCCTACAGTATTCATCACTGCCACAGCCATCTGTGACCCTTACTACAAAGGCTCTACCAGAGCCAGTTAGTCCCTCAGGAATTGCCTCTTTTCCAACATCATCTGAGGCCTCCCTGGTGACGCTTTCAATGGTGGTCTCTCCAGAGCTACTAATTTTGATTCCCCATACCTGTGGCACCTGTTGGGAGAACCCCTCCAGCAGTCCAACCTTCAGGCTCTATCAAGGTGCCATGGAGATGCCACTTTGAGAGACACAGGACCTACGTACTATGACCCACAGGGACAGATGCAAGAAAGAAAATGAGTGTTAGTGTATCAAGGCTTCACATCATTGGCCTCCTTAACTGAAAGAACCATATATCTTCATATACTGAGAAATTAAGCAGTGATGGTCATGGTGCTGCCATTTTCCAGACCCACTACCCACATGAACTAATTGTCAGCAACTCCTCCTACTCCTAACCCTATTGAACACAGAGGAGCACCACTGGGTTACTCAAGCTACCATGCCATGGTTGGAAAAAACTGCCACCTCCCCCCACCCTGCCAGAACACTGGATCCCCAGGATTATGCCCTCAATAAGTTCCTAGGAGAGGATCCCCAGTGGGACCCAAACTCAGAGGAAGGGCTCATCTCAATCACGTGGTACTGGGAGGCTCTCTTAAAGGGGATAAAGGAAGGAGGAAAACATGAACATGAGCCAAATTTCAGAGGACGTTTTCTGCTGCCTCCAGGGTCCAGCAGAAAGCCCAAGTCAATTCTATGAAAGACTACTAGATTATGGGATCCTCAGATCTTGCCAGTTGCCTTGGAACACAGCTCTCCTGTTTATCCAAAAATGGCACAAGGCCTGGGATTTAGCTCAGTGGCATAAGCACCTACCTGGCAAGCTCAAGATCATGAGTTTAATCCCCAGTACCAGACAAACACATACACACACACACACACACACACACACACACATACACACAGAGCACAGATGATTATCGGCCAGTTCAAGATCTGCAAACAGTACCCCAGGTCACTATTACCTTACACCTGGTTGTCCCAAATCCTTATAATCTCCTTGACCGGAGCCGCGGAAGACAGGAGGCCAAACTCGAGCAGGATCAGCTCTCAAACTTTATTACGTACAGCGAACCGGACCTAACAAGGTCCGCCACCCTCAAGGTTGGTTCCTCTTCTTCCCGTTGGGGGCAGGAACAACCTCTTATAAGGGGAAGCAGTATCCAATCACAGAGAAGCGCGTCTAACAAGCTGATAGGCTAGCGTCACGGGTAACTGGGCAGATATGACAATTTGGCGGGCTTGTTCAGGCCGGGAAGAACCCGGAAGCAGGAAATGGGCGCCATTCATAGGCGGCTTCCCACATCTCCTGTGCCTCATCCCTGCCAAAGCAACCTTCTTTACATATCTAGACCCCAAGGATGCCTTTTTATGCATCTGTGCAGCCCCTCTGAGTCAGCTAATTTTTGCCTTTCAGTAGAATAATCCAGAAAATGGTGACAAAGGCCAGCTGATTTGGATGAAGCTACCCCAAGGATTCAAAAATTCCCCAGTTGTTTTCAGCACAGCACTGGCCACTGACCTGAAGGCTTTTTCTGCAGGCAAACATGGTTGTGTTGTATTCCAATATGTAGATGACCTGCTATCAGCCAGTTGAATGTGGAAAGGCTGCATGGAAGGGACACAATTATTCCTCACTGTCTTAGGGGAGGCTGGCTCAAGGTTCAAATTTGCCAGGAGAGGAGGGGCAGAAGTTGCATGAGTGCACAGGTCAGAGATTGTCGGGCCAGACTGGGGGATTCTGCAACTCTACATGACATGATACTCTACATAGAAGACCCCAAAAACTCCACCAAAAGACTCCTAGAGTTAGTAACCAATTCAGCAGCATAGCTGCATACAAAGTCAATACTCAAAAATCAATAGGAGAGCATTCACAAAGATGGTGCATTGGTAAGTAGCAGCATACAGAGGCTCCCTGAGAGAGTCAATTCAGATGCCAGAATAAAACATCCTGGAGAGGCCCAGACAGAGGTAGATGGATCCAAGAAGAAACTAAAGGGAAAAGAGCTGGTCAAACATGCAATCCCAGGGTTACCATTGGAGCAGATAAGATTAGCAGCCACAGCGCTCTTGCTGGAGTTGCCTGAACTCATGCTGCTGCGACTCACTGTAGCCACCCTGAACTTGAGCTGCTGTGACCCACCAGATCCGCAGTCATGCTAAAGACAGATATTGGTGAGCCCAATAAACAGAGCCAGTGTGGAGACCTGTATTAACCCTCTGGTGAGTACAGGGAGGAAGACCCTCTCACAGGAAAGGGGCAACCAACTGGATGACATGTTGAATTGGGCAGGATGGGCAGGAACAAGGAATGACAGTGACTTCAGTCGGTTGCCCCCTTCCCACAGCAGATTGGTGGGATCTGCTTGGCCTGGGTCATGCCCCTGGTGGGTACCCAATAAGTCATCCCAAATCAATTCCATATGTGTGACACACACTAACATAGTGAAGGCCCCTGCAGGTTGACTGGCTTGGAGGGGAGGGGCCGGTATACACCACCCCTGCTTGCACCTCAATGACCAACAGCAAACTGGAGAGGGCAGAAATCCCTAGCCAGCGCAATTCAGAAGAACCATAACCAACAAGGAAAGGGGCTGGGACCTCCACTATACACCTGTATGGAAGAAACCAAAAACATGACAAGAGAAAGAAATAAGAAGCCCTCTCCAGCCCCAAACCCTGAGAATATTGATCCAGGAGAGGTAAATACAAAAAAGATTGAGGGCAGCAACATGCAGTATCAGACACAGCATCAGTGGACATAAACAGGTATCTTTGGGACCTCATAGATGAGCTCAAAAGTGAAATATTAATTCAAGTAAAGCAAGATATAAGTAGATTAATAAAAGGAATGCTAAGCACCTCTCAAGAACACACAGATGGAAGAACGGAGGAACACAAAAAAAAGGAGAGAAACAGTCGATGAAGAATATAAAGAAAACCTAGAATACCTGAAGCAGATTCAAAGAGACTACCACAAAATTAAAAACTCCATTGAAAGCTGGCAGAATTGCTTGAAAGAAACTAAGGATAGACTATCAAAACTTGAAGACAGGTTTGCAGTGTGTGATCATGAAGGGAAAGACATCTTAAAAATAACAAGGAAATAGGCAGTAACAATACAAAGGCTAGAAGACAACAAGAGGATCTTTAACTTAAGAATAAAAAATGTGAGTGAAGCAGCAGAGGTAAAAACAAAGGAACTACAAAGGCTATTCACAGAAATAATTAAGGAAAACTTCCCAAGCATAGGAAAAGGAAATGATATTCAGCTGTATGAGGCATACAGAACTCCAGCCACCTACAACCAAAACAGAGCTATACCCAGACATAATAAAGATCCCAGAAATTCAATATAAGAACAGAATATTAAAAGAGGTCAGAGGAAGGAAACAGATCACCTATAAAGGAAAACCCATCAAAATCATGACAGACTTCTTGACTCAGACCATCAAATCAAGAAGAGCTTAGAGCGAAGTATTCCAAGCCCTGAAAGAAAATAACCTCCAGCCCAGACTGAATAACTTAGCTCAGACTGACCCTGAAAAACTGTCTCTAGAAATTAATGGAGAAACAAGATGCTTCCATGACAAAGAGGAACTGGGGGAATTTGCAACCACCAGTCTAACCCTACAGAGAATACTGAAGGACATTCTAGAGAGAAAGAGAAAAAATACCAGAATATCAGGAACAGTGGCAGAGAGGCCTCAATGAATGGAGCAGACAGTGGAATAAAGGAAAAAGTAGACAAACAATGGCAGAAAAATAGCATAGCAGAAATGAGTCAGAGAAGGTTGGCTATAATCTCTAACATAGATGGCCTTGATACACACACACACACACACACACACACACACACACACACACACACACACAGAGATCAGGAGGTAGGGTCCACTGAGATGCTCTGTATAGGAAATATAATTAACCTGAAAAAGGGTTAATGAACCAAAAATCAAATATGAGAAAAATGCTCTGTGTGACAGGGAACCAGAGATAAATAGGGGCCACTTGACCAACACCTGCAGATAGGTTGGAAAGACAGGATGCTTATGTGCAATAGAGAACTATTTAGCTATAATAAAGGAAAACCTTGAGGCTTTTGTAGGTAAAGGAATATGACTTGAGATCAAGTCCAGGAGTGAGAAGGTTTGGAACCACTTAGGTAAATAGCAAATTACCCCCACTAATCTAAAAACTGGGGGACTTGGTGGGACCCAAAATGTGCAGTGTACCCTGTGGGACTGAAAGGGGAAGAATTGTCTTAAAAAAAGAAGGTAGAGGATATTACTAATAGTGTATCAGGACTTAAAACCCACATTACTCACACTGCTCTGTTTAGATGGATTATATTCTGTTCCAGTTTGTCTACTTGTACTAGATTTGAGGGCACAGACAGCTATCCCCAAAATAGCAGGATATAGTATGGTAATCATCCTTAATTTCCTATTAACTTAATCTGAAGCCCTGTATAACTTGCACTGTTTTATCATGACTGATCTTAGTTGAATATGGTTTGTTAGATTGCTGTTTGGTATTGACAGATTTTATTCAAATCTATTATGATTGATAGTATCAAGTCTGAGAGTATAGGCAACTACACTGAAGATGACAAGATTCACTAGAATACTCGTGCTGGTTTGATTATTACCTCCTTTTGAAGTTTTTACACTGTCTACAATGTTTTGCTTTTATTAATATTGTCATGTACTGCTATATTCAATTATACTATGTCTGACAATCCTATTGAGGATAACAAGAGACAACACATTAACCATTGTAGATCACCTTGTATAGAGGTTTTATATGACTTTTTTATTTCATGTTTTTATAGGATTTTGTTTTTTTTCTTGCTTTGTTTTGTTTTTCCCTCTAATACAGAAAGGATAGATATACATGTAGAGACTCATGAATGTATAGAACCTATAAACAGTTTATGAGAACTGATCATATAACACATGATGAAATGAACAACTACTTTAAAGAAAAAGAGACACTACAGTACGCAGAGCCAATTCCATAGTGTCATGATGTGAAATCCAGCAATACTATTATTCTTTGTTCAGAGTGATTTTAGCCTGTTTTGTTTCGTTTAATTTCAACATACATGAAAGTATGGATAGTTATTTTGAAGAGAATGAGAGACACTATGACAGCCATTGTTGACTTCCCTATTGTCTGGTCTTGAAGACCTAAACTGACTTCCTCATCTTGTTCAGATCAGTTCTATACTATGTTGTTTTGTGTGAATTCTTTGTATGTGAAGCTATGGACAACTATTTGGAAGAAAACAAAAAATACGATAGGTAGTGAAGATCTCTGTCTTGTTTTGAAATTTATGTCTCTTACATTGCTTTCTTAGGTTATGTTTTGTTGTGTTTAATTTTACCCTCTTTAAAACAAAAAAAAATTTTAAAAAAATTTCCAGGAAAGTTAATTACCTTGGTTTCCACTTATCACAGGGACAGCACCATCTCAGGTCTAAAGAAGACAAGTGGTTTATTCAATTCCAGTTCCAATGACCAAACACCAGGTCCTTGGGGCTGCAGGTTTCTGTAGGATCTGTGTACCTAATTTGTCTTATCAAAACCCCTTTATAAGCCCACAAAGTGTGGAGTTGTGGTGAGATTCTATTATGGGAATAGGAATAGCAAAAGGCCTTTGAAGAGCTCAGTCTCTCATCAGTGCACCAGGCCTAAGACCTCCAAATATGACTAAGTCTTTCTGTTTGTACATCCATGAGCATACTAGGGTGACAGTGGGAGTTTCAATTCAGATGCTGGGATCCTGGCTTTGAGTGGTAGCACACCTCTCCAATGACTCAACTCTGTTGCTTGGTACTGGCCATCCTGTTGGTGAGCATTTGTGCTACACCCCTCTTAGTGGCAGAGGTTGACAAACTGACTATGGGACAGAAACTAACAGTCCAAGTGCCACACTCACTGCTGACATTAACAAGGGACATTACTGGATAATGCTCAGATGGTCAGATATTGGGGGACACTGAAAACCCACACATTCACTTAGAAGTGGTACAGATCCTGAACTAAGCAATCCTATGGCTAATCATGACTGCACTGAGGTCATGCATGAGATGTGTCTTGGTTACTTTTCTCTTGTTGCTGAGACAAAACACCTGATACCCAAAATTAAGGAAGAAAAGGTTCATTTAGCTCACAGTATGTGGAGGTTTCATTCTATAATCAACTGGCTCTAAGCAGGGTGGCATGGCACAGGGTAGAGCAAGCCTCTTTTCCTCCCTTATATTGTAAGCAGGCTATGCCCTCTGGGTGCAGGTAGCATTCATATGCCCTGCCTGCCCTCCTCTTGCACAGGCTGAGGATGTTACAAAGTAAGGACCCTGGCCCCCTGCTGAATCACTTGGTTAAATTCCTGACCTTTTCAAATTGGCACAGTGAACAACAATCTTAAAAGGGTGATGGCTTGTCCTGTACACCCCAGGATGCAGAGCCTCTGAATCACCTACGTAAGCATCTAGATTTCTCAAGTTGACATAATGTATCAAACAGAACAAGGTGTCTTCTAGCCAACTGGTTTTAGGAGATCAGTCCCTCAAGGATTCCAATGCTTATTATTTCACAGACAGTAGCAGTTTTGTGAAAGAGGGAAAATGCCTTGCAGGTTACTTAGTGGTAACCCCGAATTCTGTCATTGAGGCAAACTCTATGCCAGAAGGGACATTGGCATGGAAAGTAGAGCTCATTGAACTAACCTGAGCACTTCAGCTGGCAGCTGGAATATGTGTCATCATCTACAAGGACTCTTTGTATTCTTTGATACTGTGATTTGAGCAACTATTTCTAAGATGATAATATGTAATCTATTAACAGGTGATTTCTTACTGTTTTTTTTTGTAGTTCTGTATTACGTGTACCCTTATACCGCTTTGTTTTGTTGTGTGTTTTTCGCTTTTTCCTCTTAAATAAAATTAAAAAAAAAATACAAGGACTCTAAGAATACCATCACCCTTCATCTGCATAGGGCTCTAAATTAAAAAGCCTCAAGAAAGTGCTGGCTGCCATGTGGCAGTGTTTACTTTATGGACAATGTGCTGCTATGCACGCCTGAAGTACTTAAAATGCAAATTTGGGAAAGCTTTGCCATCTAATGCTTGGCTGATTAAGTGCCTGATGAGGATGGTTTATCAGCAGGCTGGAGTAAGTATGCAGTTGCAACTTTGGTCAGGAAAGCTATGGTTCATCTTGAAGTATCGTAAGGAAAATTGGCACTAACTTATTTGTGATCCAGTATCCAAGAGTTCAGTTTCAGCTTACTAGCCATGTGACAGAATGGAATTCTGGTCACCCAAGAGAGGATGCAGTGGTGTCTTTTGCTGATGTTGCTTGGGTAGCCACAGAAGGAGCAGAGTACCCAACAAGACTCAAGACAGAGGTCAGATCCAATCTACCCCTTCAGGATGACCTTTTCTTTGAGAAGTTCCCAAGCAGGCATATTTTCTTACCAAACTTGTCCCAAAAAGAGCCTCCACCAAAAACTATAACACTGGTGAATGAGGAAGCATTACAGAAGAACTGTGCACTTGAAAATGAACTTGTTGCTCTCAGAACTCTGATTGCTAAAATTGTGACCTTGCAAAAGCAACAAAATCTCACTGCAGGTCGCTTATTGCAGAGGTGCCTTCTGGTGTCCTGGCTAGCTCAGCTCACAATACTCACATAATTCCTGCCATTTTCATCATCACTCCTCCTCGAGCCACTCCCTTCTTCTCAGATTAATAAATTCTGGATTAGATCGAGGTTTTCGTTCCGTGAACCTTCATCTGGACTGGACCCAGGACCCTTGGCTGCCCATAATTATAAGTATGCCCTAATGTCTTTATTCTCACTGTGGGTTGCACTGGAGGTGATAGATTGGAATTAACTTGACAGAATTCCAACCATGTTTCCATTGAATTACAAATGTAAACTCCCCACATCATGAAGAGGATGGGAAAAGGGTCTCAGTACTTCCTCATCTGCACAGAAATGGCATCTGATCCTTCTGAACCTGAATCCTTTGAGCGACATCATCCCTCATCTTGGAATTCCTATTACTGTAGGATCAGACAATGTGCTGACATTAGTCTCAGAGCTATGCAGCTAGTGACCAGAGGGCTAAAGACTACTTGGAAGTTGCATGCAGCGTGCCATCCCTCGAGCTCAGGGAAGGTGGAGCAAATGAACTGGACTTTAAAGCTCCAGCTAAGCAAGCTGTGCCAGGAAACTCATCTTTACTGGGACCAAGTCTTGCTGATAGCTCTCCTGAGGATGAGATCTTGTCCCACTAAACAGACAGCGCTTTCCCTTTTTGAAATTCTCCCTGGGGGCCCCCTCCTCTTATTAACAGGGTAGGGGGATTTAAACGAGCTTGGAACCCTCGTTCTTAGACAGCAAATGCAGATGTTAAGCTCAGCCTTAGCCACCCAACACCAGTGGATTAAGGAATAATTGCCCTTGAGTTTGACCATCGATGCTCACTCTTTCACGCCAGGAGATGCTGTGTTGGTAAAAGAGGTGAGTGTTCAATGCCTGAAACCCTCCTGGAGGTGCCCATTCATGGTTACCCTATCAATGCCCACTGCAGTGAAGGTAGATAGTCTCCTGGATTCACTCCAGCCATGTAAAACCAGCATCTCAAGACTGGGAGTGCATTCCCAGCTTGTAAGCACCATGTAAACTTATGATCCAGAAGAAGCAGACCACAACCTCAGGAACATCAGTGAATGATGACAGACCTGCTCTGGTCACTCCCAAGGCTGACTAGTCTACATGGTAGAAGCCTGAGGACACTGCCCACTGGCGACACAGATGGACTACATTCTTTATGTGACTGATTGTAGTGAACCACCACCTCTTGCTCTTAACTGTATTTGGGTCTCTAGCCCTGCTTTTTTCGGTAGCCCTTGCTGAGACCACCCCCTTTTTTCAATAGCCCTTACATTCCACCCCTGAATGGAACTGTGGCCAGAGGTGCATCATGTTCCTCTTGTAGATGGGATGTTTTGCTGGTATTGGCTGCATCCGCTCGGGAGCCCCACTGGTGAACATGAGTTCCGCATCATGTGACAGGTATATTCGCCTAACCAGGTCAGGCCAGGGAATTAGTTGGACCTTACTCTATTACACGCACTTCTCATGCTTAGGGAAGATCCAAGGGACCTGCGCACATAATAAAGCAACCTGTTTAATCTGCCAACATTTGAATTGGCACCTGTTCCCACTCAGAATACTCCTCAACTGAGGAATGATTCAAAGTCTGACACTCCCAGGGTGAAGGGCCATTAATAGCAAAACCTGGGTTACAAATCTACATCTGCCAATATCAGTATTGTTTTGATGTGTGTGTGGCCATTACTAAAAATCTCTGAATAGTCATAAAATGTGCATGTTAATGAGAATACGGTTCAATGATAAATATGGGTGAACAGGTCTTGTCCCACTCTGCCTGTTATAGTGACCACTGGGCTTCTTCTATTGGAGCTGTGTCTTGTGGGCCATTTGGAAGGGTAAAGGTAAGGCAGCACTCCTTCAAAGGGGTGCTCCCATGCTTTCCTATAAATTTGAAACCTACAACCCCCTTAATTTTGCCATATTTAACCCAGGAGACCCAAGTAAGAAAATGGCCTCCAGACTGATATATATGTATACATGGTAATGACTCAGGAACTGTACTACATTCCAAGAGAGTCACTACTGTTCAAGTGGCCATATATTATTGGTTTTTCACCCATTTTATGAGGAAATAGAAGTTAGCACCCCCCCAATCCTGACCACAACCAAAAACTTGTTCTTAGCCCTCACAGAGATCTGAGGGTCTCTTCTGGCTACGTATGTGGGGGAACCAACATACGGGATTAATGGCCATAGAAAGCTGCAGAATTAGATCCCTATGAACCTTTTACTGGCACAGGATATCCCAGTCCTACCTCATCGATTGGGCTTCTCAAGCCCTCAGTAATTGAAAGAAACTGCCTTCCCCAGTAGAGAGGATGGTTCACTATCTCTATAGGGAGCTTAGACCTACTGTGTCTAAGTCAAAGGTCCTAAAGTTCAATTGGCCTAGAAGACCCAATGGTAGGGGTCCCCTGACTACTTTGAACCAAGCCTTCACCCCTTGTTCAGCTTTTCTCATCTAAGGCAGGCCTGGGACAGTGTCAACACAGACATCAAATGGCAGACTCCAGACAGTGTATTGGCTACATGGAAGAGCTGTATATGCTGTTTTCGTAGTCAGGATTGTGAGGAGAACAATTACAGACAGGACAGAGGATTTATAATATTATTTTATGATAGTCACCCAGAGTTAAACACAAGAAAGTGAAGGAAATCTGTCTACAACACTAACGACCTAGAAAATCCAGCCAAGGACCTGGATTCCACTGCAATGCCCTGCACATGTCCAGGTGAAGATCTAGAGCCCATGACAATGCCTCCCACACATCTGACTGGAGACCTAGGACCCACGACAAGGACTCACACCAGTCTGCTTTATGGATCTGTGCTGGGAAGGCCCAAAGGTCAGCAGTGGAAGCCAGAAAGTCTAAGCCTGCAGGACAAAGGAGCTGTGCCAGTAGGGTGAGTGTTCTATAGTGGAGCTGAGAAGTCACACCCAAAATAAGGACCAGGGATGCCCTGAAAAGTACCATAGCCATCCTCAGTGACACGGAGATCCTGAGCTCCTCCAAAGAAGAGAACAGTTGAGTACATGCCAGGAAGCCAGCATGATAAGCTTCTCCTGGAGATTAAACATCTTCCCCTCTGGAACCAGGAAACCATGCTCAATGTAAGGAGCAGAGCTCCCCCAAAGTGAACCACAGTCACTCTCACCAACAAGGTCCCAAACTCCTCCTATGATAATTGCTCAATTCTTATTGAGGAAGCTAGCCATGACAACCTCCTCCAGGAGAACCGACAGCTCACAACAGCACACTTAGGAGAACACACAATGTTTGGCTCTTCTCCATCAGATCTCTAATTATGCTGGCGACTTTGCTCAGGTGGGCCACCTACATGCAGCACCATGCTGATTTAATTTAGCTGGTGTTAAATTGACCACCAGTTTTAAATCTATAACAGGTGTACTTCCCCAAACTGGTCAGGGTCATTTGTGTTAGGGACAATCCACCTGTCTTTCTCCTAGCACTTTCCAGGGGAGAACATCAGGGGGTCCAATGTATGGTTGCAGGGGGATCCATAGAAAATGACATACCCTGCAAATTGTCAATTGGAAAGAGAATGAATGGCCTCCTGAACACATAATTCAGTATTATGGTCCTACCACCTCATCAGAAGTTGGGTCCAGAGGCTACCGTACCCCTACTTTTACCCCCAAAATAGAAGGAGGTCCAAGCATCTAAACCACGTAATTGAACTGCAAGCAATTGTGATAATTATCAATAATGACACTGGTAAAGCTTTTATCTTGCTAGGCAAACAACAGAACAAAATTTACACTACTGTCTATCAAAATTCCTTGGTTTCAGATTATCTGTTTGCTTCTGAGGGAGGGGTTTGTGGGAAATTTAACCTAAGCAACTGCTGCCTACAAAGGTCAAATAGGAAACTGCTCATGTTGCAACCCAGAGCTGGAAAGATTGGGACCCAGGGAACTGTTGGGGGAGTGGGTGGCTTTCAATTCTCAGGAGACTAAAAACCCTCATAGGTATTACACTTCTGACTTGGGGGACCTGTTTAATCCTGCCTTGCATGGTTCCCTTGGTTATATGTTCTATCTCTAACCTCACAGAGACAATGGCCAAAAGAAAAATGGCCACATATGTGATGAAACATAAACTTCTGAACCATGGCTATGCTTTTTGACCCAAAATAGAAGGAAGTGCAAGCATCTAAGGGGAGAATGTGGTAAGACCCCTCCCAACATGTTGGGGTGGGAACTTTTTACAACATAGCAATATCAATATTGTGCCTCAAGTATTCATGGGTAGTTCTGATGTAACACTGTAACATAAATAATACCCAAGAATGTTAACGTATACCCAATGAGACCATAGAATGTTAGTGTATGCCCAGATAAGGGAGACAAAGGGACAAAAATTGTGTAACAGGATGTAACTAGCCCATGTTCCATACTCAGCCTTTGGATATGAATCCTCTGATCAGTGCTGGCACAAATGAAGCTACTTCCCGGCGGGGGAACCTCAGTGTTCCCTCTCTCTACATGAAAACCCCCCAGCACTGTGACCACTGGGCCTTAGTGTCCTCTCCTGTAAAGTGAAACAAATTAGATCAAGCAACTGGAAGGAATTTTCCCCTGGCCACTCTCTGCACCTGGACACATGTATGCTCCCTGGGCAAACAGGGAACAGGGCCCTGCTATATTCCAGGGTTCAGGAGGTGCGCCAGGGACTACTGCTGTGCCACTTGGATCCCAGCTGTTCCAAGACCCACTTCTTACGCAAAGTCTCTCTTTATTCACCTCTTACTGCTAAACTTTGACCTGGGTCTTGTTTGTCCCTTATTAAATAAGAAATAACGAGGTCACATTGTCACTGGAATATCATTTGGACTTTCCTGTTAAGGGAAGGCACTGTGACAGGGAACACAAATTAGCCCTGTAAGGGCAACGTATGCTCCATGTATGGTCCTCAAGGGAAGGATTTTTCTTCCCTTTGTGCATTGCTGTACCCTTAGTTCTCAGAAAAGTGTCAAAGGTACTAGGTGTGTAGCTCAGTGATGCAGCACTCGCTTAGCCTGTGCTAGATCCTGGGCTCAACCTCCAGTACCAAAGGAAAAAGCAAATCAGTGTCAAAAACATGGTTCTTTGGGAGACTGGGTGTAGCTCAGGGGTATGGCACTTGGCTAGCGTGAGTGAGGCCCCGAGTTTGAACCCTACACCACAAAAAGGAGAAAAAAGACTGCCAAGCGCACATAGATATTTAAAAATATTTGTTCAATGAATGAATCAGTTCCATTCTGTCTTGCCATTTTCTAACTTGTACCTTTTCTTAAAAAGTTTTTATTTTAGGTTTACAGACAAATTAATAGGGTAGTACAGAGAGTTCTTGTATGCCCCACACTCAGTGTCTTCTATTATTAGCATGTTATGTTGGTACAATTAAGTTGTCACAATTAATGAACCAATACTGATACATTTATTAACTAAAGTCCATACTTTATTCAAATTTCCATGGCTTCTACCAATGTCCTTTTTTTGTTCTAGGATCTCATCCGCAATACCACATTATATTTAGTCATCAAAACACCACATTTATGTAGTCATCAAATTTCCTTAGGCTTTCTTGGCTGTAGTATTTTCTCTACTTCTCCTTTTTTTTGGTGACCTTGACAATTTTGAAGGATGCTGGCTTGATATTTCCTCAGTTGGGGTTTGCTTGATGTTTTTCTCGTAATTAGACTGAGGTTATTGTGTTTTGGGAAGCGACATCACAGAGGTTAGGTGAGAGTCTCATCATATCACGTCAAGACTGTACTTTTGTAAAAAAGTAACTCAATCCTGTGGTTTGGGTAGTTGGAGAGTCTCTCAAAATTTCATGTGTGGCAGGCTTGGTCCCTAGTGTGGCAGCATGAGAGGCAATGGAACTTTTAAGAGGTGGGGCCTTGTAGGGGTACAGAGGGTATTCCAATTGTGTCCCTGGAAGGGACTGTAGGACCCCAGACCTCCTCTGGCTTCTAGTTTTTGCAGTGTAATCTCTCCTTCTGTATGCCATGCCTCCCATCATAAGGTGACCCAGCTGAGAGGCCCCCTTAACAGAGCTTATATTATGCTGTTTGGACTTTCAGGGTTCAAAACTGTGACCTGAATAAAAGCATTCTCTTTATAAAATCATCCTGCTTCAGATATTTCTTTAGAGTAACAAAAATGGACTAATACATTGATGAAAACTAGAGCTGGCATTAATATTTATTGGATATTATATTTTAAAATATATATTGCATATATATACATATATATTTCACATACTTTGTACCGTAAAACATACACATTGTTGTGGACAAGATGTAGGGCTTTTGGAAGGTGTGTGGAACATCTGGTGTACTGTATTCGTTGGTAAATTAATTCACTAATGAACTTCTAGTTGAATGTGTTCCCAGGAGGCAGGGCCCAACTGCAGGAGGTGGATCACTGAGGACATGGCTGTAGAGGACATAGCTCTCGTTGTGACTCCTGCTTTCTCTCCGCTTCCTGGTTTCCATGGGTTGAGCAGCTTTTTCCTGCCAGGCACATCTGCCATACCATTTCTGTGTTTCTGCCTGGGAGCCACCCAACCATGGACTGAATCCTCTGAAACCGTGAGCCTGCTTTAAGTCGCAAGTGTGATGTATTTTGTTTTATCAATGAAAAGTAACTAATACACAGTCCAGAAAGTAGAAGGATTCAGATCTGTGTATCTGAAACTCATGCCCTAACCACCAGATTATTTCATTCATAAGTGTCAAACAAAGCCATGTGTGAGTAAATGCCAGATGATGATGGAAATGACAAGAACTGTAAAAATAGGAAAAAATAAAAAATAAAACAAAAAACTGCAAATTTCCTGGAGTGGGGAATGGCTGATGAAATTTTTCAGGCATGTGGGGTCATTGAGTTCTATAAAATTGGTGCTTCTTTGGGAGAAACATATGATTCGTGGGTTAATGTAATTAAAATAACATTTATCATGTATTTCAAACACACTTGGAGCAAATTCTGCTCATATTCTTAACATTCAGGTCAAACAATAATTTCTAAGATTAATTTATATAGAGCAAAAGCCTAATGTAAGATTCAGTTGATTGTAAGGTATTTAGGAATTAGTGTTGATTCCAAATTCTTTAAGAATCTGCTCTACAAATAACTCTGATAACATTAATACTCTGAGACTTTATTCTTCCTAAGAGATGCGGTTGATTTATGGTGTGTTGGTTAACTGGTAGTGATAGTAGTGGTTGTTTGAAGTCTTTGATCCAATAAGACTTCTCACATTGAGCTGTTAAGAGCTGAAATATCTTGTACACAGGGTCCTTGGGAATTATATATTGATGATATTGCTAAAAGCTGAGGCTTACATAACATTTTCTAACATTTTCATAACATTTGAAACAAAGGTTATAAGCTGAATACAAAATGTTTCCAAATAATTATATATAAAAATGCCAATCCCTTCATTGAACATTATTTTTAAAATATATGGGCATGAGAAAAAGCTCTTTTGAAATATATATGTATATATATACTATATATTTTTAAAAATATAGTGTTCAATAAGTATTAATGCCAGCTCTAGTTTTCAGATTTACTCTTCTATAATACTAATTTCAAGATAATAATGGAACACATTTTAATATTTTGTCAAATATAGCCTGCCATAAAATATGGCAATGCAATTATTAAACATGACAGACAATTATTAAAACAATATTTTTGTGTGGTACTAGGGTCTTCACACTGAGCAACTTCCCCAGTCCTTTTTATTTTGAGTCAGGTCACACTAAGTTGCTAGGTTTTCTAGGCTGGGCTACAATTTGGGATCTTCTTAGCTTAGCCTTCTAGTGTTCTGAGATTATAGGGTTAAGTCACGGTGCTCGGCTATTACTGTAATTTTAAATAAAAAAATGTTTTGGAAAAACTATGGTGTTATAAACTGCATCCCAATTTCAAAGGTTTAAAATGTGTATTTTAGAATTAATGACATACTATTCCTAATTCTAAACATTCACATGTTTGTCATAAATGCTCATCATTTTTAAAAACATTTTAAAGGTTGTAAAATGGAGAAGAAACATAAGAAGTGTTAATTACATTTAACTTTGAGTTTCTTGGAAGAGTATGTAAAAAATAAAATTCACTAAACTACTTATTGCATGATTAAAAGGATTTAGCCTCCTCAGGGAAGACAAGCTTTTTCTCTGGAACCGATTTATAAAAAGAACTTCAGTATTTGAAACATAAAGTGCTCAAGGCAATGTGAAAAACAGTGCCTTCAACAAGAGTTCTTAAGAAAACAAATATTGCCATTTGGCCATTTCCTTTGAAAGTACAGAACATGAGTGAAAATTTGGCCAGTATCTCTACAAATTTTAAAATCAGATTAAATTTATTTAAACTGCTTAGCCCACATCTCACAGTAAAGAGCACCTCTAACAGTAATGCTTTGCTAAGTATGGTGTACAAAGCAATGAGAATAGCTTGGTTTTCATTGCCTGGAAAAGCCACAGTTATTTGGACATTAATTGGTACTGCAAATCATTTTCATGGATGGTGGAAGCAAAGCACAATTTTCAGCTGTTTTTTTAGATTGAACTATTAAAGCTCAACAGAGTGTGGTTTTTTTTTTTTTTTTTTTTTTTTTTGGTGGGGCATTATGGTGTTGGGCATCTAACCCAGGGTTTCATGAATGCTGAGAACATGCTCTTCCATAGAAGCCACACCTACTGCCCCAGATTAACAGTTTTTTTGGGGAGCGGAATCTTGCTATGTAGTGCAGGCTAGCCTTAAAATCACTATGCTGCCCAGGCTATCTTTAAACTTGAGGTGATCCTCCTGCCTCAGCTTCCTGAATGCTGGGGTTTTAGTCATACACCACTACAGCTGGCTTCAGTCAACAGTTTTTTTGTGTAGTAAAGCTGTTGGTTATAAGCCTGAAACTAACTGATTATGCATTATGTCCCTAGAGTTGTATTTTGGGCTTTAGATTAACAATGAAAATATTTTGTTATATAAATTACCAAACATACCAAAAGTAGACAAAATAGTCTAGTTAACGCCTATTTATCTATCACTGAACTTGAAACAAGGATTTGACCATTTCTGCTAATTACTTTGAAAGAATTCCAGAAATTACAGTCTTTAATCTGTAGCAATCTTTCTTTAAGATAAGAACTCTCTTTTCCAATAAAACCATATTATTATTATACCTAAAACAATTTCTAATCCTTCAATATTGTGGTCATTCAAGATTTACATCACTTTAACTGCCTTATACATTTTTTGTTGTGTATTTTTGAGATAGAGGTCTCACTAAAATGCCCAGGCGACCTTGAATTTACTGTATACTCCTGGCCTCAGCATTCAGAGTAGCTGGGGTCACAGGTGTGGGCCAGCATGCCCAGCTTACTTTATTTTCTTAAACGGATAAAAGAATATGCAAATTTTATTACATGCCTGAGCCATGGGCATATCGGGACTTTATCTTATGTTTGTTTGCTTTTTTGAGATGCAGGCCTCACTACTTTCCCAGGTCAGTCTCGATCTGTTGGGCCCAGTAATCCTTCTGCCTCAGCCTCTAGAATGGCTGGGCCTTCAGGTGCCTGCCACCATGTCCACCTTTAAATTTCGTTTTTAAGTAGGTCATTTGCTGAATCAAAAGAAAGTCTCTTAGGTCTCTTGGAATATATAGGGTTTGCTTTATCTCTTAAAATTTATTTTCTTCCTCCTCTCTCCCCTTTTTTTTGGTTTTAAGTGAAAAATCCAGTCATTTTCTGTAAGTTTCCTTATGATCTGAGTTTTGTTGATTGTATCTCTATGGTATCATTTAATGTTTCTTATAAATTTGCTATGGAGGCTTGATGAGATTTAGGTCACTTTTTAAAAAATATGGTAAAAATAGAGCATTACTTGTTTTTAAGTGTATAGGTTTAAAGTGCTAAGTGTGTTCAAGATTCAGGTAATTTTGTTGTTTATGTGGATGGGCTATTTTGTACTTTTAGAGCACCAGGGGGCATAAAATGATTCCCTTTGTGATGCTATCTGCTATGGCTTATCACTGCCTTGTAAAATGGTAGTTTTTAAAACTACTGTTTAGTGTTCCTTCCTCATTTATAAAGAAAATTTTTTCATTTGGTTACTCTAAGGTACACAGCATGTAGGAACGACAAGATAACTGGTTTATTTTTCGTCTTAACCTTTATTTACCTGTTCGGAAAGAATAGGTTGACAGGATTTGGGAATTATCCCGCAGTGGGTATCCCGAGGAAACGTCTGCAGATGGATGGGGCAGCGGGTGGATGACAACCTGAATGTGCTTAAGCTGCTGAACTAAAACTTACAATGGTTCAAACCGTGGTTCTTCTATCATGTCTATTTTACCACAATAAAAAGAAAAGCAGGTGTTCTTGCGTTCTCCTAGGAAGACTGAGCTTTTTGTTTTGTTTTAAAGTATTCTTATAAATTCATGGATTTTAACACTTTTGATTCATTTCAGTCTGTTGCAGACCTTATGCTTATTGGCCCTTTGTCGGGCTGCAAGGACTTTTCCAGGTTGATCCTCAATCCTTTTGCCATTGACTCTGGTAATTATTTGATAGTTTTCTTTACTCTGCAGTATGACCAGGTGTTTCATGTTCATCTTGGAAATTTCCTGCCCGAGGCATGGAATTAGTTAGTTCTCCAAGAAACTCTGGTTCTTTTTAGTAGGAAATAGAATTAGACATTATAATCCAGGTGCTAGGCAATGCTCATTCACATCCTTAGGCATTTTTAGTAGATAGAACTAGGGATAGATTTTCCATAAAGTATATTACATTTTTCTATGGGGATTTCTAATTCCAGTTCAGGACTACTATAGGGTATTTATTTCAACTCACTGATGTTGTCTTTATGATTTTTCAAATGAAGCTAAAATGGCACTTCTCAGTGATATTAGCTTGAACTGCTAATTTAGTATATCCTACAATTCATGAAAACAGTTTCTGAATAACAATACAGAAAATACACTCTTCACAGTTTTTGATTGTGCAGTCATTATTGCAGGTATTAGTGGAAGTCAACTAGTTTTGAACAAGTTGCAGACAAAAAACCATGTAAAACTTAAATGACAAAGTACAGGTGCATAACTAGAGACAAATAAAGGTATGGATCTGTGGATAATATTGTGTAAAGAAACTTAATGAGGTTAATAAATCTATCCCAGCAGCTACTTCATTTATGCCAGCAGAGCGTATTTCAGTAGCTTTTTGAGAATCACAATCAGCTCTTGAAAGAGAAAGTATAAAGAGTACTGAGTTTTGAGTCTCTAAAGCTTTTCTGAGCTTTTCTTTGGTACCAGGAATCTAACTCCTGACCTTGTGTTTGCCAGGCAGGCGCTGTGCTGCTAAGCTACGTCCTCAACCCAAATAAGCCTTTCTGAGCTCTGTGAGTGATACGGTCTCCATTCTCTAAAGCATGGCACATGATGAAAAGGAGAAAAAATAGTTTATTACATACCCTAGATGCCTTCAGGAGTTAGAATCAAGAGAATGGGCTTCAGAGGGCTGCTTTAGATTATTCTGGTAAATCTGAGTCCTTTAGGAATAAGAAGTTTAAGATTAAAAAGGCATTTACCAGAGTAACTTGTTTTTAACAAAAGTTAAAGAAAATTGTGATCTGTTCCTGTTTGTCCTTGGAGCAATATAATTTCCTTCTGTCTAAAAATTTGTTTTGGATGGTGGCATAATTGAGACAGTCACTTCTATACTCAGTGACGTCTGTTTGCTTGGATCTGCTGCAGACTGAGTTTAAGTAACCCAAATGTGGTGTGCTCTTCACACATTACTGTATTTGACAGTCGGGAATGTTACTGTTTGGTGTTCTTTTTTTCCTTGATTTCTTTCAGTCATTTTGGTAGTAAAGTAGACCTTTAATTTTAACTTTAGTTTTAAAACATTTTTTTTCAAGCTGGTTGTGGTAGCCCATCCCTGTAATACCAGTGACTTGGGAGGCTGAGGCAGGAGAATTACAAGTTTGAAGCCTGCCTGGGCAACTCTGCAAAAACAAAGAAAGGCTGAGAGTATGCAGGGGTAAAGTGTTAGAGTGCTACTACGTTTAATCTCTACAACTGCATGAGAAAAAAGAAGTGTTTTAAGAATAAAATTCCAGGTGCTAGTGTCTTCTTGTTTGTTTGTGTGAGTGTGTGTGTGTTGCTTTTGTTGTATTTCACTATTTTGCCCAAGCCAACCCCAAACTCCAGCTCTTGGCCTCAAATGCTTTTGCTTCAGCCTCCCAAGTAACCACAGCTACAAGTGTGTGCCACCATTCCCTGCTAAATTTTTCTGTTTTATTTATTTATTATATTTATTTATTTGTGGGACAGGGTCTCGCCATGTGTGTCCTTGAAGTCACTCTGCAGCCCAGGCTAATCTCGAATTCACGATAATCTCCTTGCCTCAGCTTCCCGAGTGCTGGGATTACAGATGCGTGAAACCACAATTTACCCCCCCCCCCGCCCCCACCGGTTTGTCACTTTGAAAACCATTGCGATGTTGTCTCTTTTGCTTTTTTGTAATGGGGATGAAGAAGATGGGCCCCAAACTCTTGAAGATAAAAAACAACTTGCCTTAGACACCAAATAAGACTCAGCCTTTAAACTCAAGGGTTGCTGAAAACACAGAAGTAACCAGTGCAGGAAATCCTGCTCTTGTCTCCACCTTCCCTTCGAACAGTAGTTGCTGGTTTTCTAATTACAGTAGTTGTTAGGGACTCTGTGTCCTGGTCGGAGCAACTGAGTGATGGGATGGTGGCATCCAAGAGTCCTTCCTGTTACAGTGGAGGGGCAGAGGAGGGGGAGCTGGGTCAGAACCAGACCGGCGCTTCCCGCCCCTTTTCATTACTCACCGCTGCCTCCGGCCAGTGAGCGCTCACGCAGCACTAAGCACTGCTGTGTGTTCACACGTTTGGACCAGAGTGAGCAGATCAGGAGGGGGAACATAAAGTGCAGGAGGCTTTTGATTGATGGTGGGCCTTTTGTATTAGGCTCCTCCCAAAAGATAACAATAGAGAGGGACATGTGGAGACCACTTTTAGGTCCACAAAGACAAGACCATTCTCACAATGGGTACATTGGATATTAAAACGAGAGAGGGTAAATGGAGTGTTCTCTTCCTGCACTGTGGTGGACTGATGAACAACTTGTAACAACCAGCTGAACCGAAGCAGGGTGGTGCTGGGTGTGGAAGGCCCATCTGAGGACTGTTGCCAACAGCATAAAAGGAGAACCTGGAGGGGAAGATGGTGCACTGTTGATTCTCCTGGAGAAGACTGTCACGCTGGTTTTCCTGACGTTCCGCTGTTCTCATTGCTGGAGGAGCCCAAGACTGCTGTTGCTGAGGACAGCTGTGGTTCTCTTTAGGGGAGCTCTGGTCCTTACCTGGAGTGTTGCTTCCTGACTCCAGTGCAGGTCCCTCAGCCTGCTGGCACAGATCCTTCATCCCCCTGGCGCAGACTTTCCAGCTTCCACCACTGACCTTTGTACTTTCCCTGTGCAGATCCTTGATACAGACTTGCATGAGACACTGATGTGGGCTCTAAGGCCTTCAGCTGGACTTGTGCGAGACTGTCATGGAATCCAGGCCCTCAGCTGAATTCTTTAGGTCTCTAGTGTGTGAACTGATCTCCGGCACTCTTTTGCATTTGACTCTTTCGCTGAGTATTATAAAATAATCCTATAAATTGTGTGTCCAAATTAAATCTTTTCCCTTGTAAACCCTGACTGTAACATGTATGCTGCCAATGAACTAGTTTCTTGCTCAGAGAAGTGACCAGAATGGCTGTTAGCTCTTGCTTTTTCTCTGTGTCCTCTGTGGTCTTAGCTGGGTGCCCACAGAGGCGGGCACCATGCTGGACTCTTGGGAGCAGAGATGAATATAACCAAATCCTTCTGTCAAAGAGTGCATCGTCTGCTGCAAGGAAGGAGTGCTTTTGTTATTAGGAAATGTTTAGCAGGCTTCATTCTCAGGAGGTTTTTTTCCATCTTTAGTGCAAACCCTTCATTCATAGCTTGTTTCCATTCTTTCTGTCCTTCTTGGACAAGACTACACACAAGTGCAGACTGTTAGTGGTTGTTTTTGTTTTCTTAGGAGTGAAGTTTCTTTTGGTTTTTATTCCATTGTTTATTTCACTTTTACTCTTCTGTCTTTTGGTAATCTTTCTCTGTACTGCCTGCCTTGTGTAGGCTTTGTAACCATACAATTTGCGAAACATTCTGCCTCAAAGTTACACGGTAAATGTAAGCTCTATTTTTCTGTCTAGGAGAATTAATATAAAAGAACTGTTTTGAGGGATGGTCCTTGAACTTATAAATATTTCCATAGAAACGGTGGGGATTAAGTTAGAATTCAGAAGAGGTGCTTTACAATGTACAAAGTATAAACAACACCATTGAAATGTTTTAAAGTACTTTCCCGTCTATTATCTCTATCCTTTCTATAATTCTATGAGTTACAAGGACAAATATGATTAACTTTATTTGACAGATAAATGTAGCATTAATAAAAGGTGCTGTATAAAGGACACACAAAAAATTAGGATGGGGCCAGGTTGAGAGATCAGTGGTAGATCTAGTCTGTACTCCTCCACTGGTTTCTATTTCTGTACTGTTTTTATCACATTACTTAACGGAGTCTGTACTTTGACAGAAGAGGAAGGAACTACCTTCTCTGACACAAAGACATAGGTCATTTCATTTTTCTAAATCAGAAGATCAGCTTAATGACTCTGCCCATCTCAGCCATATCTGACTGGCTAAAAGGTGACCACCTGGGCCTTGGGGTAACAGGCTCTTTCTCCTAGAAATTTGAAATTAGCTTGTAGAAACTGCTTGGCATCTGTTCTGTGCTCTTACACATGGAGTATCTGAAGCCATAACTGAGCCATCAACAAATTCAGGAGGAAAACTGGATGTGACAAACAGAAGCCTAAAGTAATCTGGGCATTCACCCCTGGCTGGGAGACTTTGGTTCCTTGTGAGGCCATGTGTATTTCCTAGCTGTGAGATGCTTGGTATCTACCTGTTACCGTTCAGATGGAAAACATCCCTCCAAAGTTTCCTTGTTCAGAACTGTGGCTTTTGGGTGGTGACTGGACCACCAGGGCTCTAACTTCATCAGTGTATTAACCCATTAAAGAGAGCATAATTTGATGGTATTGTTGAGAGTCAGCGGAAACACAAGAGATGGAGCCTCACAGAAGGAAATGGGGTACGGGAGTGTGACCTTTGGGCCTATATTTTGTCCTCTGTGACTCTTTCCCTCTGTCTCTGCCTCCTGGACCCTCTGCCCCTTTTGCAAGTTTCTGCATTGCCACGGACTGAAAAGCCAAGAAGCCATTTCACCACAGACTGAAACTTCTGAAACGGTGAGTCAAATGGAATCTTTTCTCCTTTAAATTGTTTTCCTCAAGGATTTCACCCCAGGGATGGAAAGCTGACTCACACAGTGCCATCCAATAAATTCCCTTATTGCTGAAGTATCTTTCACGGATTTCAGTGTTTTAAAATCCAATGAGCCCTGAGACCTTATAAAACACCTTATTAAGGAAATCATCCTGAAGTGATCTGTCCTGGAGCTTTTACTTTTGAGGTAGAGATGCCATTTATGTCAGTGGTTTTATTAGGTTTTCAAGGGTACTGATGGAGTGCTTTTTTATTTTCTTAGACAAGAAGGAAGAGGAATTTTTATCCTTTATAACTTCTTCAGCATTGGGAAAATTTTCTCAGCCTTCTCTATTCTACTTGAGGCCTAGAAATTTCAGGGAAAACTACGACATGATTCTTACTTCCAAGGGCTTTTAGTTGTGTGCATCTCAGAGCAGCCTTGAAGATGGTTCCAGGGTAGAGCTGCCCCATACCTGGGGGCAGTGATGTCTCTCCTGAGCTGAGTTACACTTTGGAATTTCTGTTGAGTAGTTCAGAGCGGGTCTTTCAGACTCTCTACCATTTCTATACTTTGCTATCTGAGCTTAGGGTCCCAGAAACCTCAAAATTCAACGCTTATTCATAGACGCCATATTTCCTTAAAACAACAGCCAAGGCTTTGGAAAGTATTGCTATCCTCTAGGCACTGTTCCAGCTGGTGGGCAGCACGGCTGTCCTTGCCCCACTCCTCTCACCTCCCCTGTGTGGTAGCACCTCCCCAGTCAGCCTGCCCAGCTCTGCACTCCAGTGCTTGGTACGCATCTGGCCACAATGGCTGTTCGAGGTCCCCAAGGTGGAGGACTCTTCTTGTTCACTGTGAGAAGTCACATTCACTGTTCCCAGTGTGAAGAAGAAAGTGCAGGGACCTGATAACTGCTGGCAGCCATCGTGCAATAATGGGGGAAGCCAGCCAGAGGGTTAGGCAGGAAGCGGAGGAGGACAGCATGGAGAGAACTGCAGAGGAGTGGAGCTGGGCCTTCAGGATTCAGTGCCTGAGACTTACACTCTCTCTGGACTTTTTAGTTGCAAGAGTCAATGAGTTAATCTAGTTAATCTAGTGTGAGTTCAAATTTTTGTTATTTTCATAATAAAATATTCTTATAGATACAAAACCTTTTTTTTTTTTTTTTTCTGTTTTTCGAGACAAGGTCTTGCTATGTCGTATAGGCCAGCCTTAAATTCACTTATGTAGCCCAGGCTGGCCTCGAATTTATGGCAGTCTTCCTGCCTCAGTCTCCCAAGTGCTGGGATTATAGGCTCTTACAGACACAGAGCTTTTAATTTAATTTACTTCTCTCAAACTTTGGGTCTCTGATTTCAGATTCAAATATTTAGCTGGTATCTTTGCTGCATGAGATACTTTTCTCTTTATCTCTTTCTCTCAGCTTTGTTAGCCAGATACTCCGTTACTGAGTTGTCATTTTTCAGGTGAAGAAATTCAAATTCTCAGAGATTAATAATGTCTGTACAGGCAAAAATCCTATAAGGAGCAGTGGAGTTTGAATTTGAGCCTACTGAAAATTCCATATTGCATCTGTTTCTTTTAGAAAAGATATTAGGGTTCAGCATTCAGCTTTGAAGGCAGCTGGTGATGATAGTTCATATTCACAGAATGCTACCTCTGCTGACACACATGCGAACCTACGTTATTGCCATATTGACAGGCGTCACCAGTAGATTTTGACTCAGATAAAGGTCTGAGTCAAGGTCCGTTTAGTTAAATGCATAGATGGAAGAAAGTGCTACCATAGAGCAACAGAATATTCTTCAATAGACACACTATATTAATGTTTTGGTCCCCCCCAAATGCATCTAACTGAGTCTGAGTGAGTGAGGATCACCTTGGAAATTGTGGGAAATTTTACCAATCAAAGGGCAGAATCTCTTCTGCTTCCAAACCCAGATCTTCCTCATCAGTATGCGAAGGAGCACTTCTCATTCATTCAAAGACATTTGTTGACTATCTTCTATGTATTGGGCACGTCTTGGATATAGAATTGAACAAATACATATGGTCTTTGTAAAGTGAAATATGCAGCTTATTGGGGGCAGATAACACTGAATGAGGAAACTCAATTAGATGTACAATCATAAAGCAACAGGATGAAAGGAAAAGAACTCAGCGCAGTAAAGATACTATGCCAAGCCACCATATTTTAGACTGGGTACCACCTTCTGAAAGAATACTATCTAAGCTGGTAGCTGAAAGAGGAAAAACGATGTCCTGATGAAGGAAAGAGCTTGTTTGTCAGAATCTGGAGGCTGGAGTGTGAGTGAGGAGGCAGGAAGTGAACTAGGAGTGGAAGGTAGCAGGTGCAAGCTCATGAACTCTGGCCTTTGGAACTTTGGGTTTTTAAGATACCTGGATTCAAGTTTCGGCTTCTACTCTACATTTTTTGGTACTAGGAATCGAACTCGGGCCTCGTGCTTGCCGGGCAGGCGCTGTGCAGCTGAGCTGCACCCCACCCCTTGGCTTCTACTGTTATTAGCCTAGTCGTGCCACTTACTTTTGCTGAGAATCTGTTCAAATTTCACTAAAATTACCTACCACACAAATCGTGCAGATTAGGTACCTCTAAAGGCCACAGCAGTATGAATCCCTTTTCTCTTTCAGCTTTCGTTCTTTTGGCCCGGACTGAGCCCAGGGCCTCCATGCATGCTAAGCATGTGCTCTAGCACTGAACCACATCCTCCCTGTCTCCCTGCATTTTTATGCAGAGCGGTCGATGTGGTCTGTTTGAATAGTTATTTATCTTGGGTTTTCTTTGCCTGTGCTCATGATCTGGGGTGGAAGTTGCTTACAACTCAAATAACCAAAAGTCAAATAACCTAGAACTGACTGTTTTAAAGAAAATGCTATTAAATATTGACATTACTTTTATTAATTATAATGGATGGCTTTAGACTCAATTATCAAAGCTTGGTGTCAGGTCTGACCTTCAGAGGTGCTCAAGTTCATGTTTGCTTAATGTTTTGTTTACAAAATAGCTGTGATTTCTCTTAAGCTTGGAAAAGACTTTCTGTTTTGATGCATAATATGAAAGCTGAATGTGTGACTTAGCAAACCAAAAATATTTATTCAGAAAATATTTCATTTCAGTTGTCTGTCATGGTGAAAAAGCAGCTTTTGTTTCAGGGCGATCCACACAGCACAGAATGTTTTAGTTTATCAGCTCTGTTGGTTATGAGTGCTTATCTGAAAACACTTGGGCACCTATTCCTAAAATATAACAATTGCCCCAGATTCTCAAACGTTGAGAAGCTGTAACAGGCTGTATCCACTTTTCTGAGTAAGTGAACAGGGCGAAGAGTCCTTTCCTGTGTCTCTCCTTCCCCAGCCTTATGATAATGAAGCACATAGCAAGTGAAATTTCTGGGGTAGAAACCAGCCCGAATACCTTCTACTTTATGAAGAGAGGCTTCATAAAGAGTTTATGCGTCACCCCCACTCAGTGGCTGTGTTTATGGCCCAGGGACTACCCTTGGGCCTCTGTGGGCTTTAGTGTGAGCAGAGCCCTTTGTTTCCTATCAGCCTCACAGGATTGGGTGGAGTATGTCATTTACAAAATAGTTGACAGTGGTAGGCATTCGCTCAACAAATTCTACTGAGCGGAGAAAGCTGGAAGAGTTTTTTCCTCAGCCTGGTCCAAGTCTTACTTAACGTTTGTTGTAACTCCATAAAATAGATAGGACAAGTGATGGTGAAGTGCTAGATAAAAGGTAGCTGTCGCAATATAACTTTTCAGCTTCACTTTTTATACTTCCACAGACTAAACTCCGAAAGTACTCCCCAGACCCTTTTGATGTTTATCAACCTGTACTCTCAATAAGTTCTCTCCCCTTGTGTAACCTCCAGCCTTCTGTTGTTTCCTGCGTGCCTTCCTCCCCGGGGGATTGAACCCAGCGCCTTCACATTCAGCGACATGCCCACCCTTTTTTATTTTTTGTTTTGAAACAGGTGGCACTAAGATTCTAAAGTGCCCAGGTTGAGCTAAAACTCGCCCTCCTCCTGCCTCAGCCTCCCAGAGTGCTGAAATTACAGGAGTATGCCACCACACCACTGCAGTGAATTACCAAACAGCTCTCAGAGACCTCAACACCATCATGTATTTTCTAGCCTTCTCTTTTTAAAAGTGATCATTATGTCACATCTTGGACACAGACTTTTCCATTTTTTAATAATTCTTTTAACTTTTTGTAGTTTTCTTGCAAGTTTCCTGAGGTTTTCCCCTTAAATCTTTCTAGTTAGTTAGTTAATTTTTACTTATTGTCTTTGTACCTCCGTCTCTTTGTCTCTTTCCTTCCCAGAAAGTTGTGTTGTTTTCCTTTTTAACCATTGGCTTGGACTCCAGTTACATTGCTGGTGCTCTGCGCTGAGCCCTGCTGTGTGCCTGTGGGGAGGGCCGGTGTCTTTTGATGGAAAACTACCAGGTCCTTAGAGTGTCAGGGCTGGCTGCTGCCCCCTCCCCACTCTGGGCTGGGAGCCCCTTGGTGTGAGGCGGCCTCCTCATAGGGCCGGAGATGTTTCTCCTGCTAGGATGGGCGGAGGCCTGACAGTGGGTGAGTGGTGTCCAGTGGCTTTGTCTTTCCTCATAAACACCCATCAGATGGTGTCACTCTGAGGGAGAAGGCAGAGCCAAGGCGGGTTGTGTTGCTGTTGACTCCGAAGTGTCTGCTTTTCCTGGCAGGATTGTTGGGGCCACACTGTTCCCACTCATGTGCTGTCCTGGGGTAGCACAGAGCTAGGCCTTCTGTGGTTTGCTCAGCAGCCACCGAGATGATAAAGAGGAGGAAAAGGGAGCCTTTCACACCTAGCAAGAGGGTCACAAAAAAGAGTAAAAGAAAGTCCTGAACCTTTGCTTCAAGTAGGAGTCCAAGATGGAATTCTCTGAATCATACCCTGTAAATACTTTCATCCTTCGGTTATTTTCCTTAGATATTTTGTTGTCAGGGAAATACAGAAAGAAAAAAAGAAGAGACGGAAGGCGTGGAAGTTTAAGATGAGGGAAACTGACTTGTAGAAGTAGCTGATTCAGGGCTACACATTTAAATGCAGCTGAGAACCAGTCTGGTTTCAGCGAAGGCAGAAAGAAGGCAGGGCACCACGTTTTACCAATCTTCGCCACTGATATTTCAATGTAGAACACATATCAGTTGTTTTCTTTGGGACATGTGAAAAGGATGAAATGTCTTACAGAGAAAGAAAAAGCTATTCATTTCAAGAATAAGCAGAATAGACCCTGAAGACCAAAGTACTTAAAGATTAGAAATTGCCTTGATATTTTAGTGGCAATCGTAAAATACTAGCTCTGGTTTTTTAAATGAAGTACTATTTATTAAAATTCAGATTTTGAGAAAAAGTAAGAAATATAAAACTTATCTCTAAAAATAAAGCCCTCAAACCTGTAATTTGAGAACTATGCAATTTTAATATGAATTTTTTTTGACAAGCTCTGTTTCGCTTGTGACAGAATGTCTCTCTTCAGTTTGAGTTGTCGTTGCACATTTATGAAATCTGACAATGCTGTTTTCACACTGCCTTAGACATTTGGGTCAAGGTGATGAGGGGGACATCGTAGAGGTGGAAGAACTTGACAGATGGAGTGTGGGCGGTGAAGAGGGGTTCCCAGGATGTGGGAGAGGGTTCTAGAAAGAAGTGAGGGAGGGCACAGGGCATCAACGCTGAATTTGCCACCTTTTCCATTATGCCTGCCATCTGAGTTCACAGTGCCAGAGCTGTTGAATCCAAGCCTTCACTCAGTTTTGGAATTAGCCTGGAAAGATTTTCTTGTGTCTAAGTCCCTGAAATTGGGGCCACAGATATGTTTGATTGTAAGCTCTGTGTTTCTTAGCCAAGTATGCCATATATTATTTTCAAATTAGTTGTCTTGGAGGGTGTAATTTCCTGTTGTTTGTTTGTTTTCTTATTTTTATTGACAGAATGTCGAGGGACCAGATTTCCTACACTACTGGGATCTGAGTGCCTATGGAAGCTGTTACATAAAGAGGAACAAAGAAGACTTTTCTTGTGACTGTCATGGAGAATGTCATGGAGAATGTATCATAGTGTGGGGACAGCCATAGCTGTGAATGCAATCAATGGCCCTTGCATTTGCAAAAAAGCACAGATCTATAAACTGCAATGAAGTCTTTTTTTTAAAATGTGTGCCATATTTGTGGGCAAAAGAATAATTTAAAGCAGGGTGGGAAAAGCAGATGGACATGTTTTTGTTGTGCCATGGTATGGGATGGAGCACGAGAATGTCCAGTTCTACCATAAAGTATTATGCTCTTCTGATTTTTGAGAACTTTGTTATTGCTTCTCTTGGACTCTGCAATGCCGCTGCCTTCTGTCCAGATCTGGACACAGATTCTGGCAGCTACTTAGACCAGAGAGCTAAGTGGTTCAATGGATTACCAGCACCCAATTCTTAGAAAAGAACAAACAAAAAGGAGTTAAACACTTTATTTTTTCCAACAGCTTGCCACGTTCTTGTAATTTTTTGGTGTATTGTGTACAAGACTGTTTACTGTTATACTACTTCTGTATAATAATAGCATGTTTTAAAAGAATGCTTTAGATCAGAAGTTCCCAAGCTTTAGTGTGCATTAGGGTTACATGAAGTGTTGGGAGCCGCAGCCCCGAGCCCGGTCGCCTCACTTGGCGGACGTGAGGCCTGTAGTAAAGAGTAAAGCCTGAGGTAGATTACCCCTCCCATCGAGCACGTTAGTTTCCTGCTTACCGCGTAAGCAACCCGCTCAACAATATAGTCTGCCTGGCAACTGATGATGTTAGCCAATCAGCTTGCCTTGCTTACTTTAACATGATTGGACACTGTAACCGTATATATACTGGTGCCACCCCTGGGGGGGAAAGAGAAGCCCGGAAGTAGAAGCCCAGAAGGAGCCGCGGGGAGCGGACCAAAGGAGGCTTCGGCTGGGAGCGATCCCAGGGCAGGCTGTACGGAGAAGGAAAATAAAAGAAAAGGTTGTCCACTGCCAGGCTTTGTCGTGTGTCCTTCCTGCCGGCCGGGAGCGACATCGACATTTGGAGGCCCGCACGGGGACTGATCACCCCCGAGACGTGACAGCGGACAACGCTCCAGTACAGAGCTGCGAGACAGGTGAGTTGGGGATAAGCCTGGGCTCTGGGTGGCGCGCACCTACAGGGCTTTTAGACTCCCCTCAGGCTCACGCGTAAGTGGCGGATTCCTTGGGCCTCACGCGGTGAGTAACATATTAAAAGATGGGAAACATGCTAGGTAGCAACACTAAGAGCGAGGGTGGTTGTGGAGAAAGCTCTCAAGAGCTTACAAAAGTACGCAGGGTATTTGAGCAGGCCCAGTCGGGGAGCTCCCGAGAGGGGCCCGTCAAGGGGAACAAAGATGCTAAGGAGAAGGACGGGGCTCTAGCCTCGGAGTCGTCTGACTCCGAGGACGAGGGAAAGTTGAATGGCAAGGAGGCCAAAGAGACCAGCTGTCAGGAGCCTAAGTCGCTCGATAAGGAGTCGCAGGGTTCTTTCCCAGCGTTGCGCCGTGAATTGCGCTCCGCTCAACTTGGTCTGCAGAGGAGTAGAGAGCTCCTGAGCGCTCCCCGGCGTGAGAGGGAGGCGAAGCCTTCCGCCCCACCTTGGGGGCTGTTCCCGGAAGCGATCCCTCGCCACGAGGCGGCCGCCCGGGAGCTCCCTTCCTCTTCGCCAGAACAGAAAGTGATGCACGGGCCCCCATTTTCCGCCCAATCACGGCCGCCGTCTTATGCTCCGCCGCCGGCGGGTCGGTATTTTTACAGGCGGCTTTGGCAGGGGGGACGTTTGTCTCATGAGGTACATCCACCACCTGGGATAGATAGTGGCCCCTACGGGATATTTCCTGTACAAGTAGCTATGGGCCAGGGACGTAATGTATGGGAGCCTTTTGAGATAAAGCAGATTAAAAAACTTAAAAATGCAGTTACAACCTTTGGGCCGACTGCGCCTTACACCATTGCCATGCTGGAAAACCTGTCTTCTGGGCCCCTCACCCCCGCGGACTGGATTCAGCTGGCAAAGGCGTGTCTGCCCTCGGGTAGTTACCTGGATTGGCGAGCCTGGTACGCAGAGTTCTCTGCAGAGCAGGCTGAGAGAAACGCCAGTCGGGGAAACCGGGGGTGGAACAAGGAAATGCTTATGGGAGAAGGTCGGCACGCTGATGATCAGACTCAGTTCCCCGGCGCTGTCTATGAACAAATCAACGCCATAGGGCTCCGCGCCTGGAAGCAGGTAAGTGGTGCCGGAACAGCCTCCTTGTGTCTTTCAAAAATAATTCAGGGTACCACAGAGCCATTTGTTGACTTTGTGGCCCGAATGCAAGATGCTGCCGATAAGATATTTTCTGATCCGGGAGTGGCTCGACCGCTGGTAAGGCAGCTGATTTTTGAGCAATGTACAAAGGAGTGCAAGGCAGCGATAGCTCCTCATAAGAACAAGGACCTCAACGCCTGGATTAGGATATGTAGAGAGATAGGGGGGCCGCTCTCCAACTCGGGAGTGGCTGCTCTCCTGGCCGCGGCTGTACAGCAGAGGGGACCTCACGGGTTAGAAGGGGAATGTAAGGCTAAAGGGTGTTTTGCCTGCGGGGAGCCAGGACACATTAAACGTCATTGCCCAAACAATACAGATGCTAGGCCTCGCCCTAGGAATGAAGAACCATATGTTTGTGGGCGATGCAAGAGGGGATCACACAAAGTGTAGGTCGGTCTTTGATGCTCAGGGCAACCGTATTTGTGGACGAGATGCTAGAGGGCCAAAAAACGGCCAGAGGGGGCCCCCTTCACAGGCGGGCCCCCGCCCCAGAGACAGGACAGCTCAGGATGGCAGCCTTCAACAAGGGCCACCCCTGGGTCAGCAGGTGTGGACCTCAGTGTCGCCTCCAGGCTTATATTAGTGCCTGATATGGGTGTTCAAGTGGTTGAAACCACCTTTAAGGGACCGTTACCCGAAAATTCCGTGGGTCTGGTGATCGGGAGATCCTCCACGGCCCTTCGGGGTCTCATAGTAGTCCCGGGGGTCATAGACTCAGACTACACAGGACACATTAAAATTATGGTTCAATCTCTTGTGGGTACTATGGTAATCAATAAAGGAGACAAGATAGCGCAGCTCTTGCTGCTCCCCAGTCTCCACAAGAGATTCCCCTCAAAGCAGAAAATTAGAGAAAGTCAAGGTTTCGGTTCCTCAGGGGAAGTCTTCGAGGGACTCCATATAATACTTGATAAAAGGCCCATGCTCTCACTTAAGGTCAATGGCAAGAATATAACAGGGCTCCTAGACACAGGAGCTGACCGTTCCATTATCTCTAGAAAGGATTGGCCCTCCAACTGGCCCACCAACACTGCAGATAACACGCTGCAGGGCCTGGGGATGGTGTCAGCTCCTCAGGTTAGTGCTTCAACCCTGTTCTGGTGCGATGAGGAGGGTCATCAGGGCCATTTCCAACCATTTGTGTTGCAGTTGCCAGTGTCTCTATGGGGAAGGGACATCCTCACTCAGATGGATGTCACGCTTACGTCAAACTGCTCCCCCCAGGCTAAGAATATACTCAGGAACCAGGGATATACCCCCGGCAAAGGCTTGGGCAATGCCCTACAGGGTCGGACATCCCCAATACCAGTAGAGAACAAAAAAGGTAGGCAAGGGCTGGGTTTTTCTTAGGGGCCGCTGAAGAAGCTCTCCTACCCACTTCGATCAAAATCACCTGGAGGTCAAATGATCCGGTTTGGGTACCTCAGTGGCCCCTGCCTAAGGAGAAGCTATTAGCCTTGTCAGAAATAGTCAGTACACAACTTAGATTAGGACACATTAAGCCGTCAACCTCCCCATGGAACACCCCCATTTTTATAATTAAGAAAAAGTCTGGCAAGTGGAGGCTGCTCCATGATCTAAGGGCGGTCAACGCGCAGATGCAGTCCCTGGGGGCGGTCCAGAGGGGGCTGCCAGCTCTCTCAGCCATCCCTCAGTCCTGGCCAGTTTATGTTATAGATCTTAGAGACTGTTTCTTCTCAATCCCCCTGCATCCAGAGGACACTCATAGGTTCGCCTTTACTTTACCCACCATTAACCAAGAAAGCCCTGATCTCAGATACGAGTGGATAACGCTGCCCCAAGGTATGGCCAACAGTCCCACTATGTGTCAGATTTACCTTGATTCCCTACTGGCCCCCCTACGGAAATCCTTTCCCAAGATAAGATGTGTGCATTACATGGACGAACTTTTGCTCAGCGGCAGGGACCCAGACATGCTAAATAATATGCTTGGCCAGTTGGTCGAGGCCCTGAGACAAGCTAATCTGCATGTTGCCCCCGACAAGATTCAGGGAGGAGAAATGGTGACCTACTTAGGTGCGAGAATCTCCCCTATGCTAGTCTCTCCGCAGAAGGTCACCATTAGGACGGATGGCGTTAGGACCCTAAATGACATGCAAAAGCTATTGGGAGACATTAATTGGATTAGGCCATATTTACATATACCAAATTCAGATCTCAAACCCCTGTTCGACCTTCTGAAGGGAGACCCAGATATAGCCTCCCACAGGAGGCTCACTCCTGAGGCAAGAGCTGCCTTACAGAGAGTGGAAAAAGCCTTAGGTGGGGCTACCTTACACAGAATTGAACCAGGGCGACCCTTTGATGTCTGTTTGCTACAGACTAGTCTACAGCCCACAGCGGTGATTTGGCAGAAAGGACCATTACTGTGGATACACCCTAAGGTCTCACCTGCAAAAGTCATAGAGCATTACCCGGAGGCAGTCGCTTCATTGGCCCTTGAGGCGCATGATAGAGCTGTCCAACATTTTGGCTCAGGACCACAAGCCATCCGAGTACCCTATACCGCCAGCCAGATCAAGACCCTGGCTGCCTGCATAGATACATGGGCCATTCTGAGATGTGTTTTCCATGGGGATATAAACAATCAATACCCTAAAGACCCTATCTTGTCATTTGTCACTCAGCACCCTATAATTTTTCCAAAGGTTACTGCCTCTGAGCCATTAGTCCCAGCAACTACAATATACACAGATGGCTCCAAGACGGGGATAGGCGCCTATGTGATCCTAGGCAAGCCCCCAGTTACCATACAATTTGAACCTGATCAGCCTCAGGTGGTGGAACTGCAGATCGTTAAAATGATTCTTGAACGGTTCTCAGAAGCCATTAATATTGTCTCCGATTCTAGGTATGTGGTCAATGCTATGCAAGTGCTTGAGACTGCCGGTTTAATTAGATCCACTTCCACAGTGGCTGGGCTGTTCCTGTCTATCCAGACATTGCTTCAGAACAGACACCATAAGGTCTTCACCACCCACATAAGAGCACATACATCCCTGCCGGGGCCCATGGCACAGGGGAATGCGGCTGTTGATACTGCCACTCGCCCGTTATGGATTTTTACCTTACTAACACCAATCGAGTGAGCCTGTGCCTTCCATGATAAGTTTCATGTCAATGCCAGGACACTAGCAAACCATTTCCATGTTTCCAGAGCAGATGCACGAGATATCGTGCGACTATGTGACTCCTGTGCCACATACAAACCTGCCATACCGATGGGAGTAAACCCTCGAGGTTTGATCCCTGGTGATGTTTGGCAGATGGACATCACACATATACAGGAGTTTGGGACTCTTAAATATGTTCATGTTTCCACAGACACCTGTTCTCACGTCATATTCGCAACAGCAGAAACAGGTGAAAAAGTGTCTAATGTGATCAATCATTGCCTGGCGGCTTGGGCCGCATGGGGCAAACCAAAAATATTAAAAACTGATAATGGACCAGCCTATATAGGCAAAGCCTTCAATGAGTTCTGCAAAATGATGGAGGTTCAATTAAAACATGGTATCCCATACAATCCCCAAGGTCAAGGAATCATTGAGAGGGCTCATAGAAGCCTCAAAGAAATTTTACAAAAACAAAAAGGGGGAGTAGGCCAAGGCCTGGCCCCAAAGGCGCGATTATCCATGGCACTATTCACACACAATTTTTTAAATTTAAATAATGATAATTGCTCCCCAGCCGTGGAGCACTGCAACCCTTCCCCCAACCATAAAGGGTGGGTGAAGTGGAAAGATGCCCTGACAGGACAATGGATGGGCCCGGATCCAGTGGTCAGCTGGAACCGAGGCGCGGTTTGCGTTTTCCCACAGGAATCGGGACGAGAACCACTGTGGGTACCGGAGAGACTGACACGGGCGACAAAGCCCTCGACTGAAGATCAGACCTGCCCTACCGGAGATCCATCACAGACCGACCAACAAGATGAATAGAAATAGCGGTAGCCCGAAATGGACAAGAAGATCCTCAGGCATATGCATGGCTCGCTCGCCTAGCCTACGACCGAGTCTAGGGGTGGTGAGCTTCCCACACTCCTCCTCTAAAAAATTATGACATAGCTGGGTAGGAGAGTCAATGACGGGTAAGAGCGTACTCCCCCGGTGCGACTCAACCTAAGCCAGGCCCTACCCCATCCTGCACGTAAGCCGCTGGACTGTTAGATGCTGCCCAGGTCTAAATTTCTCTCCGAGGGGATTTCTTTACGGAGAGGAAATGAGTGCAAGCTTGTGTGCATCCAGGTTCCGTCCAGTTTGTGCCTGGCCCTAGAAAAAGGACGAGGGCCTCAGGGCCTTGGCAGACCATGGGACGGCCGACCAGGGTCTAAGCCAAGGACCTACGGTGGGCCTACGCATAGGGCATAAGCCTCTGCACCCAGTCCAGAAAGGGCTACGATGCGCACATTCATAAAAAATAAAAAAGGGGGAGATGTTGGGAGCCGCAGCCCCGAGCCCGGTCGCCTCACTTGGTGGACGTGAGGCCTGTAGTAAAGAGTAAAGCCTGAGGTAGATTACCCCTCCCATCGAGCACATTAGTTTCCTGCTTACCGCGTAAGCAACCCGCTCAACAATATAGTCTGCCTGGCAACTGATGATGTTAGCCAATCAGCTTGCCTTGCTTACTTTAACATGATTGGACACTGTATCCGTATATATACTGGTGCCACCCCTGGGGGGGGAAAAAAGAAGCCCGGAAGTAGAAGCCCAGAAGGAGCCGCGGGGAGCGGACCAAAGGAGGCTTCGGCTGGGAGCGATCCCAGGGCAGGCTGTACGGAGAAGGAAAATAAAAGAAAAGGTTGTCCACTGCCAGGCTTTGTCGTGTGTCCTTCCTGCCGGCCGGGAGCGACATCAACAATGAAGCCTTGTTATGTATGGACTACTGAGCATCACTCATGTCATTTCTGACTCAGTACATGTGAGGTGAGATCTATAGTTTGAATTTCCAACAAGTTCTCAGGTGATGCTATGCTGCTGGTCTGGGGACCCCACTCTGAGAAACAGTGCTTCAGATCTCTTAGATATTAAGGTCAAATTTTTTTTTTTTTTTTTTTGCTATCAGGGATCAAATTCATGGTCTGACACTTGCCAGGCTGCTACTTATGCTACTGAACTAATTCTCCGGCCCTATTATTAGTTCAAATCTTTTGGTGTTTTTTTTTAATTATAGTCTTTCAAATGTATACTCTTAATAAACATCTTCAAGAACCGTGATATTCTAAGTTAGAGAAACTCTTTATCGGTTTATAAGCTACCAGAATTTAGCAATGTTTATCTGGATAGGTTTTAGGAGGCTGTGTTGACTATGTGCCAAATTCTATACCTTGGGTTTAAAATTGTCAAGTGCCTAGAAAGGGCTCAGGTCCCCAGGTCAGAGATGGTAGACCTAAATGTTCCATCACACTGGGAAAACCTTGTTCACATTCCAAAGGCTGAATGTTGAAAAATCTCAACTGCTAGTAAACTCTGTGTGAGGAACTCTCGTGATTGGGACTGTATTTTGTTTGATCGGCGTAGCAGATTTGTAATAAGAAGCTTTTTAGTGATAAAATGAGAGTCTGAATTTTTCGGTTTAAATAACAAGTAAGTGGAATTGTTACTTTTGTTTTCAGGAAAGCCATGGAAAAGAAATGTTTTCAACCATTCTCAGTGTGGCTTGAGAGGGAACAAATGGGTCAAATTGGAAGAGTTTGGAACTCAATTTCTTAATCGCTGTTTGGAAGTTAGGAGAGGGAGCTTGAAGTTTTTAGCACAGATCCTGGGATGTAAGAGGAAAAGCGGTACATATATCTGAATATTCTTAGAATAACCAGCAAAAATAATTATGCTAGTGGCTCTCTTCCTTTACCCCGGCTTATTTTTTGTATAGCACTTATTACATCAGCACCTAGCGACTTACGTGTTTAACTGTGTCACCATCGAATGTGTGTGCTACAAAGGAAGCAATTTTCTCTTTTTCACTATTGTATCTCTAGTTCCAAATGGTTTCTGACGTGTAATTGTCGCTTTGTGAATATTTGGTAAGTGAATAAATGAATTAACCTATCTTTTTCAGCAACTTATCTCAGTCTCAAATGGACAACCCACTAGTAGGTTTTTGGTATTTTCTTTAAAAGAAGCAATTTACCTAAATGTTTTAAATCTAGAGGAGTAGTTTTTATCAGCAGCATGTGGGACTAATTGGCAACTATAAGGCTAGAAAATGTGGAGCTCTGGCAGAGAATGGGTAATGGTGGCACCTTGAATTCTTTGTTATTAAAGTCTTTGCAATTATTGTCAAGGTTGTGAAAGTATTAAAACATCTCACTCTACTTTAGTAACAACTCTCCTTCCCCTTATACAATTTTTCAAGTTGGTCATACTTTGGGGTTAAATCGGCTTGAGTAGTTGCTTCAGTAGGCAGGATTATTGGCTATTAAAACTTTTACACTTTTAACCATGCAATCTGCAGCCCAGTAGTGCTGTCATTTGCCTGGGCTTTGCTTAGCAGGGGAGAGGAACTGGATCATGAGTTATTTGTGAGAGTTTTAAAATTTTGTGGTCTTCATTTTGATGGTAATTTTTTAAAAAAAGAATGTAAACATATTCTAGGTCATCAGGCTGATTTCATAACTAGATTTTGCCATTTGGTGCCCATAAATGCCTTTATGTGTTTATGATGGTTGTACTGAGGCCAGGTATTCATGAGAAATTGTCATGCATTTCTGAGTAAAAAACAGTGGTGGTTTGCTACATCAGGGCGCACTCATGCTAGGTGAAGATCAGAGCTCAGACTGTGAAGACTCCATGTGCAACAGCTCAGACTGGATCCTGCAGATTTGTGAGGTTCCCATCCCACTGCAAGGACCAACTGTGGTGGAGGTAATGCCGATAGAGAGAGGAAGAAACATGGTGTCAAGTTGACACGACACAGTGTTCGTTTGTGTACTGGGAGAGGTTAGGATAGTAAAGGCTACTGGAGCTGGTCAAGGATGACAGCCAGTATTTTCTGAGACTGAGAAAGGAAGTGATGCCCCAAAGTAAAAAGTGTTGATATTACCTTGAATCAATAATATGATGTTACCTAAATATGCATGTTCACAAAATTAGGTATAATTTTCTTTCATTAGGCTTTATAAAACAAAAACATATTTATGAATTAAATATAAACTATAAAATCAGTTAACTATAAATTAATAAGTTTAATATGACAAATGGTACTGTTTTGATAAAAACTGGATCACTACTTATAAACCAAATATAGCACAGATTGCTTCAGATGAGGATATTTAGAGATAGGATAGAGAAAAGCAGTGGAAGAATTGTCAGTACACAGCTAATAGACAAACCAGCTGATGAACAAACCAAAATATCTTTAAGAAGATTTACACTTATAAAGTTTAAAAAGCTTGTTTTAAGATTCAGTTCAAAGGCTACTTCATTTGATGATCTCCTCTGACAAACCCAGCTTGATTCAATGTCTTTCTTCTAGATCTGTGCAGAATTTTGTTGTTTAATTGATCTTATGTCTTTATTCATTTATATTAAGCTTTGAAAGAAATATTTAAAAACATCTTCAGAGACTGCAACGTAGTATAACATACAGCAGGGAGACAGTAAAGTTTTGTTGGTTCAGAGAACCCAGGGGCATTCTGGGTCTTTTCTTTTTTTTCTCTTTTTGAGACAGGGCTTCTCTATGCTGTTCAGGCTGGTCTTGAGCTCACTTTGTAGCCTAGGCTGGTCTTGAACTCACAACAATCCTCCTGCCTCAACCTCCCGAATGCTGGGATTACAGGCATGAGCCACCATGCCTGGCTCAGCTTTTTCTTTTTTAAATGATGGATTAAACGAACCATAAAAAGCTATGTGGTTCATAGTCAGAGCTTAGTTTGAAAAGAAGACTCATTGTAAGTATTACAAGATATAGGATTCTTTTTTTTTTTTTAATAATTTTTAACTTTTAATCGGTACCAGGGATTGAACTCACGACTGCCTGCTTGCAAGGCAGGTGCTTATGCCGCTGAGCTAAATTCCCAGCCCCTAGGATATAGGATTCTTTAGGAATTGAATCTGACACAGTTGAGAAGGCAGTAGAATCTGAGGGTCCAGGAGGGCAGGCAAGGTCATCAGTCAGAGTCTAAGAAGCCACATCCAGCAGTGGGGAACCTCATGGGAAGGGCTGGGGAATGCTGTGTGGCTACTGTCAAGGTCATAGGTGTAGGGCTTCTCTTGGTCAGAAAGAAAAGGTGGGCAAAGAACATTTTTTGGACCATAGGAGACCTAGGACCAGCTGGATGCTGTGAGCACCTTTACATATTTCTATCACCATGTCTATTGACAAAACTTTTTAGGGAGTGATGGCTATTATTTCACTTCTGATTTTACTCTCACACAAGCTCCTATTGGCTAATCAAACCCACAATCATAGAATGGAGAAGATTTTGGGATACACAATTTCAGCTTAACCAACTCAACAGAACAAATGATGGCTAATTTCCATTTCCAGCCATCTGGATTTCTACGGCACACCCTGCAAGCCACCTCTAGTCTTGTACTAGGCAGTAGAGGTCTCTAAGGATCCTCTCCCAACCAACATAACAGCAGGGTGTGGTTTCCTGCCAGCAGATGTCAGTAGTTAGACCAGGACTGGAGACTGAGCCTGGTAGCCAGGTGAGAAAACTAAGCCCAGAATATCCAGTCTGAGCTGAGACTGCAAAAGTCTGATGTCATCCCAGGGTGGTGCTGCTGGCATAAGCAGAAATAGAAGTAAATTGTCTCCGAAGGAAAGCTTAAACAATTCAGCCTGCAGATTAAGCAATCATTTCACAACCAAAGTTCACTATTGCACACACTGGAAAATAAGCCATTGTGAGTTAGATCATCTGAAACAATAAACAACTGAGTTAGAGTCCGAGATGTTAGTTCTTAGAAACGTCAATTAAAGAATGGTAGGGGAGTTCTATTAAAAATATGTAGGAAAATAATAGACCCAGTCACAAAGATGAGTAAAAGAGACCATAAAAATTAATAGTTAGACTTGAAAATAAAAGAGAATTTCTGGAAATATGCAATATTTTAAATGTTAAAGCTCAATGAATGGGTTTAATACCAGATTTAATGTAGGTATAGTCATCCCAAGTAAGGGAGAAAAGGAATTATAAAATGTGAAGAAGTGGATATGTGAGGAAATCTAATATACATCTAATTGGAGGAAGTGAGAATACAGAAGACAATGTTATGCAGTATTTAAGGAAATATAGGCTTTAAGTTTTCCAGACCTAATCTCCACAGGTTCCAGAAGTAATCTTCCAAAAAGAAATGAAATGGGCTGGGAATTTAGCTCAGTGGCATAAGCACCTGCCTGCCAAGTGTGAGGCTGTGAGTTTGATCCCTGGTACAAAGCAAAACAAAACAACAAAAAGAAATTCTTGAAAATTTCTGAGAGTAAAACAACAAAAAATTCTTGAAAATTGCTGAGAGTAAAATTCATCAATAAAAAATAAGTATAGAGGTAACACACACACACACACACACACACACACACTTGATTTAGCTATTTTACAGTGTTCTAGGTCCAGTATCGATGGACTCCTGTGGCAAGTTGTGAAATCCAAAGGATTTGGGTGGCGCTGCCTTTATGGTACTTCTGATAGATGTAGCTTCCATGGCTTCTCTCTTTGGCCAACTTTGCTCACTCCTTGTAGCTTTCCTCAGATGATCCACATTCCTGGCTTCTCCAGTCTCTTTGGGCCTCCACTGCATCTTTGGCTTCACCCTCTATCCTCTCAGAGGCACACTACCTGCCCTCCCAGCCTTCTTCTGAAAACTGAGGGGAAGCCTTCCTGACCCCACAACTCTTGAATTCTGGATGTGCCTAAAAGCAGCACTATATGGATGACATCAAGATTGCTGTCAGTTGGAACAATAATCAAGCTTCTTTCTCTCTTGGGTATAGGGATTAAGTGTCTGGATCGGTGAGCACTCTAAACACAGTCCTGACGAAAACATTTCCTAGCCTGCCAGCATTCTGTAACATGGTGCTCTGTAGCTTTCTTCTCAAAGGAAAGTTTTTCAGTCTGATTTTGAGGCTTCAAAGAGTGGAGACCTGCTGGTTCTTATGCAGTCCTCAGGCTATCTTTTATGTTTTCCTCTTGGCTTTTTCTTGCTAGTCTTCTCAGCAACCAATTTCTCCTCTGTTCCATTTTTGTGGTCTACAACTTTAAGGAAGCTTCCTTTCTGGCCAAACTCAAAATGTTTAAACTTATTCCACTGTGTTCTTTTCTCTTGATTTTCAACGTAAGTCTGGCTAAAAGCCCCTAAACAGTAGCCAGACCATGAATTCAACATTAGCCTGCCTTGAAATTTCTTCTGTAGGATTAATCTGCCCTAAATCTCAGCCTCAGGCAAAGTGTCTGTACATGATCAAAATGCAGACAAACTTTCTGCCAGGATATAACATACATCAACTGGAGTACAACAACTAATACAGTCCTTCATTCCAGCAGGGTCTTCCCAAGCCTGCATTTCTATCAGCATATGTTCATCTGAGCTCTGACCAGAGTGTCCCATTATGTACGGCTTAAGGCATTCCAGGGTTGCTTCTTTATCTGGTGTCTCCAAACCTTTCCAAGGTCTTTCCACAAGCCAGGTCCAAAGGTTCCTGACCACACAGTCAGGTACAGTCACAGTGATGAGCTCACTTATGGAACCAAATTCTGTCTTAGTTGCTTTTCTCATTGCTGAGACAAAATACCCAACACCCAAAGTTAAAGTGGGAAATCTTTATTTGGGTCATGGTTTGTAGAGCTTTCAGTCAATAATCTGCTGATTCCAAGACAGGGTGGTATGGAGGGGGCACCACGGAGGAGAAACAATTCCTGGGAGGCAGAGGCAACAAAAGCAGCAAGCAGCAAGTGACAAGCAATGAGGACAGCAGCCGTCTTTCTCTTATATTTTCTTGTATTTTCTTCTGGCTACCTGCCCTTGTGGTAGATAGCACTCATACCCTTCATCCTAGCATCACACTGTGAATCAGTCCCATCATCATATCCTGGATACCAGCATCACACACTCTAGATCCAGCCACCTCTGAGAAGCTCCAACTATGGCTGCATGAGGCTTTGACGGTACATCTAGATACAAACCATAGCAGTGTTCCTCATTTCCAGGCATACAGACCATCGGTTGATAAGGAATTCCAAAGAATCTAATCCAAAACTGAATGAAATGGTTAAAGAGAAATAAAAACAAGGAATAAAAGTCCACAAGCACTGAAATCAGGAAACACTCCTAGGTATATTCTATAACTTTCTGCTTATAAGAAAAGAAAATGTTTTAACATAAGGACAAGGACAAGATAAGTAGTTATAGTTTTTTTGCACAGTGTTCTCTCTTTTTTATCTCCTCTGTCCCCCTTGCCTCTTTTAGAGACAAAGTCTTGTTCTGTAGTACATAGTGGTCTTAAACTTACCGTGTAGCCAGCCATGTAGTTGGCCTCAAACGCATGATCTTTCTGCCTCAGCCTCTTACTGCTGGGATTACAAGCATGTGCCATCATGCCTAGCTTGCAATGCCCTATTACTTAGATTGTCAGGAAAATAGTACTGTTTATTTTGCTTAAAAGTTAGATACATATTACATGTATTCCTATGAAGGGATGGAGGTATAGCTCAGTACTAGAGTGCTTGCCTAGCATGCATGAGGTTCTGGGTTTGATCTCCAGCACTGCCAAGAAAATAAATATATGTATGTATGTAAATATATTTCTTGACTATATCAAGGATTATGTGCAGATATATGTATATGTGCATACATGTACACATATTTCTGTATGTTTTTAATCAGTGTAAATGTGGTAACATAAAAATAAGCTTGCACCAGCCAGAGAGAAGTAAAAAGAACAAAACTCCATAGGCTCTGAAACTTGGAAACAGTGCTCAGCATAAGCTAAGCATTCATGGGAATTTGAATCAGACAAAAAACAATCTGAGCTCTAGTGATGGGAGTTTGTAGCAAATGAGCAGATGCTCAGATGCCTGTTTGCAAGATGAGTGCAGTATTACAGAGGATAGGTGGGAGGGTTTCTCTAAAACTTTCTAACATTTCTTATTCATTCTTGACTGTTTCAGAGTCCCAAGGTTTCAGAATTTCCTGGAGAACTTTCTGTAGATGCACACATATCTTCAGTGATGTTTGATAACTACTCTTCTGTGAGAGTCACCGCTACTCCAAACCACTTACAGCTGGAGCACGGATGTTTTAAGGGGTGGAGTCACGGTGGAAGCACTTCTCCTCCTGTCTCCATGTGCCTGGAAGGAGAAGTGGACTGATTTTCCTGTAGGACTATACATCTTCTTTCTGCCTGCCTCAGGGATTTGGTGGGGTGAGGAGTGCAGTGAAGGATGTGGATCCACTCTGTCCTATCCCTGTGGATTTAAGTAAGTCCTAGTTGCTGTCAGCCTTGTTTTATTGACTGTAAGATGGGGAAATTAAATCTTACCTAGCAGTTTTGGTGGATTAAGTGGGTGGATTAAGCTTTTTAAAAACCTCCTATGGAAAATGAAACATCAGAAACCATCAATAAATAAAATTATGGTTTGTAACATTTGAAGGTGTAAGGTCACACCCTCCCAGCCTGCTTGCTTGCTTGCTTTCTTTTTTCTTTCTTTCTTTCTTTCTTTCTTTCTTTCTTTCTTTCTTTCTTTCTCTCTCTCTCTCTCTCTCTCTCTCTCTCTCTCTCTCTCTCTCTCTCTCTCTTTCTTTCTTTCTTTCTTTCTTTCTTTCTTTCTTTCTTTCTTTTTACAGTCCTGAGATTGAATCTAGCTCCCTACCCCTACCTCTTTTAAGATAAAATTGGTCTTGAGGCAGTACAGTATCCTTCTAAATTGCTAAATTTCTCAGGCTGGGCTTGAACTCATGAGCCTTCTACCTTAGTGTCCCAAGTACTGGGATTACAAACACATGTCATTATCCTTGGCTTCACAAACTGTCTTTCATGACATGTTTATGTGCATGTATTCATATCAGTACAGGAAAGAAAGCATTTATTTAATGGATTTGAGTTGCTTTGTATCTTCAGCAATTGCTAGCATCTGTAGTTGGGAACCATTCAGATGTGGTATTTGCTGTAGAACTTGCAAAAAGGCTTGAACTCATTTGTTAGAATCTACATATTGCCAGAAAACCAAACAAATGATTGATAAATGGTCCTTGAATTTCCAACCTGAGATTCTGGAATGGAACCCAAAGATGGACCTTTTTTGGCTCAGACCTGACTGACTTTGGGACTAAGACATGTAGCTCTGTGTCGGTGTCAAATGACTGGATTTGCTACACGGATGTGTCTCCCTCTGGCAAACCTATCTTTTATTGCATTGGACATTCACAGGGGTGCTAGTGTAATAGTTGCTTTCTTTTTCCAGATTTTATGAGAATTGCAGAAAATCAAAGAGAGCATATTGAGTTCAAATGTCTATTATACTTTTTTTGCAAATATTTTAGATGTGGCCATAAAATTAATCAAATACAGATCCTAAAATAAACAAAACAAAAAGAATGGCAAAAGAAGCTAAGCTGTGGAGAAAGACAGATGCTTAACCTCTAAGAGTAATTAGACTCTGAAGTACTGATTGGCTCATTTTGCCCTTCAGGTGAAGTCAATTTATGTTCTGAGTTCACTGATATTTTCGGTTCTTAAAATTATGTTTTAATATTATTAAATTGTTAGTATTAAAGTTATTATAACAAAGCTATGGCACTTCAGTCCCTAGAAATTAAACATTTTAAATTTGCCTACTAAATTTGCCTTACATTCTTTTATGTCTACAGAAGTTATTACAAAGTCATCAGATCCATAAGAAAGACACATTAAAATAATTAACTTTTTAAGAAGACATTTCCTTAGTTCCTGCTTACCATCCTGAGCCCTGGGAGAGTTTAAGATCATCGATCCCAATGGTCAAGGACACGCCCAGCTTCCAGCCACACTAGACTGGGTTCTGCAGGTTTCAGGTCTGCCTGGGTGATGCTCAGTGACCTTCTTTCAATTTGGGGAACTGTGCTGCCAGAGGAGCGAACTGAGCTCCTGGCAGAATGAGTTCTGCTCACCATCCCAAGCCCCGGTTTAAGATCAGCGCTCCCAGTAGTCAAGGATGCAACCAGCTTCCAGCCACACTAGACTAGGCTTGGGAGGTTTTGCAGTCCAACTAGATTACACACAGTGACCTTCTTCAATCAGAGGAGTTGAGAGCATGTGAAGTGAGTTCCAGCGCATTGGTCCTTGCTCAGGGAGAGCTCCGGACCATCATCCACAGTGATTAGGTGCCCACCCAGTTTTCTGGAACACTGGAGGTGACATGGGAGGTCCTGTGCACCTGATTGGCCCATGCTCAGTAACCTCCATTCAGTCCCAGGAGCTCAGGGCATAGGAGACAATTTCCAAAAGGCCCAGGAGAAACCTTGGAATAGCACTTGAGACACAGAAATGTAGGAAAATGACAAAACAAAAGACCAAAATGCAATGTTAACCCTCCAGCCCATCCCAAGAAAGCCTAGGAGCCATGTACATGGAAGAAAATGTATACCATACACCTGAAACACCTGAAAATAATAGCAACTGAAATAAAGAAGCAACTCTGGGAAGCTTTAAAGAAATTCAAATTAGAAATAATCTCCTAGGTAAAAGAAGAAATGATAAAAGTAATGAAAGAGAGGCTGAACACATCTAAAGAAGACACAGTTAAACAATTAGAGGAGCAAAACAAAAAGAATCCTTGGATGAACAATATAAGAAATAAACAGAATACATGAAGTAGATTCAAAGAAATATACAGGAAATCAAAAATTCCATTGCAAGTTGTCAAAACCACCTCAACGAAAGTGAAGATAGGATTTCAGACCTTGAAGACAAATTTCAGCTAGTGAACAGAAAGGAAAGATCTTTTAAAAATAACAAGGAATCAGGAAATAATAATTCAACAGCTGCAAGATGATTCAAAGAAAAACAACATAAGATTTATAGGGATAAATGAAAAAGAAGGAGACAACACAAATGATATCAAGAGGCTATTTACAGAACTATAGCTGAAAATTTCCCAAACACAAGAATGGAAACTGACATACAGATTAGTGAAGCATAAAGAACCCCAAATAGCCATAACCAAAATAAAACTACACCACTACATATAATAATCACCATCCCAGAAATCCAACATAAGAACAAAAGCTGTTAGAGAGAAAAGACAGATCACCTATAAAGGAAAACCTATCAGAAACACAACAGACTTCTCAACACAAACAATGAAACTAAGAAGAGCATGGAGTGAAGTATTTCAGATCCTAAAGGAAAATGACTTCCAATCTAGACTGATGTACCCTGAAAAACTGTCCTTCAAAATGGATGGAGAAATAAAACTTCCATGACAAAGAACAACTGAAGAACTTTGTGATCATCAAGCCCACCCTGCAAAGAATACTGAAAGACAGTTTAGATACACATATGAAAAAATCACTGAGCAGGGCATACAATTAAACAGAATGGAAAGATAAAGATGCAACAGCAAAAGATAACATGTCAACAATAAACAAACATGTAACAGTTATAACTATTAATGTAAATGGTCTCAATTCACCAATTAAAAGAAACAGACTGGCAGAATGGATCAAGAAACAACATTGAACCACATGTTGCCTACAAGAAACCCATCTAACTCAAAAGGAAACTCACAGACTGAAAGTCAAAGGATGGAAAACAATACTTCATGCAACAAGAACCCCCCAAAAAGTGGGAGTAGCTATTCTGTTTGCAGACAATGTGAATTTCAAACCAAGAATGAATCTAAGAGATGAAGAAGGTCACTAGTTGGTTAGGGAAAAATTTCAAGAGGAAGAGATAACAATCTTAAATATGTATATTCCAAATTCCAAAGCACCCAGTTATAAAAAGCAAGTATTAATTGAAATGAAAAATCAATTTAGCAGTAACACAATTATAACAGGAGACCTTAACACACCATTGACACCAAGGCACAGATCAACCAGACAGAAAATCAGCAAAGAAATAACAGAACTGAATCACACCTGTGAACAAATGGACTTGATAGACATATACAGAGTGTTCCATCCAACAACATCAGAATATATATTCTTTTTAGCAGTACATGGGACATTCTCTAAAGTAGACCATATACTAGCCCACAGAACATATTTAAATAAATGCAAAAGAATTGAAATTATCCCATGCATGTTATCAGATCCCAGCGCCACAAAACTAGAAATTAATGAGAAAAGAAATTGCAAAAACCCCACAAACACATGGAAATTACACTTGTAAGCAATTAGTGAGTCTCAGAGGACTTTAAAGAAGAAACTAAACAACACCTACAAGCCAACAAAGATACAAATACAACTTAACAGAATCTCTGGGATGCAATGAAGGCAGTCCTCAGAGGAAAATTTATTACACTGAGTTCCCACATCAGGAAAACAGAATATACAAATAAACAACCTGATGCTCCACCTCAAACAGCTAGAAAAAGAAGAGCAAGTCAAGCCCAAAGCCAAAAGAAGGGAGGAGATTATAAAAATCAGAGCAAAAATTAATACAATAGAGACTAAGAAAACAATCCAAAGAATCAATGAATCAAAGAGTTGATTCTTTGAAAGAATAAATAAAATTGATAAGCCCTGGTCAACCTAATTTAAAAAAAGGAAAGAAAAAGTTAAAATTCTTGCAATATGGAATGAAAAAGGTGAAATCACTACAGACACTGTGGAGATACAGAAGATCATCAACACCTATTTTAAAAACCTTTACTCGCAAAGGTTCGATAACACAGAAGAGATTGACAGATTCCTAGAACATATGAAGTACCAAAGCTGGGTCAAAAGATGTAAAACTGCTGGATAACCCAATTTCTATTAATTAAATTGAAAATGTAATTAAGTCCTTACCTACAAAGAAGAGCCCAAGCCCAGACTGATTCACTGCAGAATTCTACAAGAAATACAAAGAAGACTTAATGCTGACACTCCTCAAATTTTCAATGAAATCGAATTAAGTAAGCCTTTCTAAGTCATTCCTGGAAGCAAATATTACTCTAGTACCAAAACTTGAGAAAGACCCAACTAAAAAATAGAACTACAGGCTAAACTCCTTAGTGAACACAGATGCAAAAATCCTCAGTAAAATATTGGCAAACAGGATGCAGCAAATCATCAAGATTATAAACCACAACCAAGTGGATTTCATCCCAGGCATGCAGGGATGGTTCAACAATCATTAAATCAATAAAAGTAATCCATCATATCAATAAAGCCAAAAGTAAGAATCACAGGATCATTTCTATAGATGCAGAAAAAGCTTTTGATAAGGTCCAACATTCATTCATGATAAGACCCTTACAGAAAATTGGAATAGATGGTCTTTACCTCAATATGATAAAGACCATCTATGATAAACTAACAGCTAGCATCATATTAAATGGCCAGAAAATGAAGGCCTTTACCTTAAAATCAGGCACAAGACAAGGATGTCCCTTATAACCGCTCCTATTCAACATAGTACTGGAAATATTAGCCAGAGCAATTAGACAAGAGAGAGAAATAAAAGGGGTAAAGATAGGAAATGAGGAAGTTAAATTACCATTATTTACAGATGACATGATACTCTACATAGAAGACCCCCAAAACTACATTGAAAGTCTCCTAGATGTAATAAATAAATTCAGCAATGTAGCTAGATACAATACCAATACTCAAACATCAATAGCATTCCTATACATTAACAACAAAATCACTGAGAGAGAAATAACAGAAGTCACACCCTTCACACTAGCATCCAAAAAATTGAAATACTTAGAATTAATCTCACAATAGAAGTAAAAGATTTACACAGGGAAAATTTTAATACACTGAAAAAAGTAATTGAAGAGCATCTCAGAAAATGGAAAGAGAGCCCTTGTTCATGGATAGGAAGAATAAATATTGTGAAAAGGGCCATTCTCCCAAAACTGTTATACAGATTCAATGTAATCCCAATGAAAGTACCATCAACATACCTCATAGATTTAGAGAAATCACTCCTAAAATTCATCTGGAACCAGAAGAGACCTAGAATTGCAAAGGCAATTCTAAGCAGCAAAGGCAAGGCAGGAGGCATCACAATCCCTGACTTGAAGTTATACTACAAAGCTACTGTAATAAAATCAATATGGTACTGGAATAAAAACAGATCTGAAGATCAGTGGAGTAGATTAGAAGATACAACCACATCTACCAACATACTCAACCACCTTATCTTTGATAAAGGGGCCAAACATGTTCACTGTAAGAACGACAGTCTCTTTAATAAATGCTGCTGGAAAAACTGGCTCTCCACATGCTGAAAACTAAAACTAGACCCATGTCTATCACCATGTACTACACTAAAATCTAAATGGGTCAAAGATCTGAATATTAAAACAGAAACACTAAATCTGTTGGAAGACAAATTAGGCAAAAATCTTGAAGACATAGGGGTAGGTAGAGAATTTATGAACAGGAATCAAGCCACATGGGAAATACTTCCCAGAATCAATAACTGGGATCACATCTTATTAAAAAGTTTCTGTGTGTCAAAAAAATCTCTAGCATAGTGAAAAGAAAACCCACAAACTGGGAAAAAAAATCTTAGTGAACTGTCCCTCAGACAAAGGACTTCTGTCTAAAACATATAAAGAATTAAAAAACAAATCAGACCTCCGAAATTCAAAGACCTGATCCAAAAATGGGCACCTGAGATGAATACACAGTTCTCAGATGAAGAAATACAAATGGCAAATAAATATATGAAAAAATGTTCATCATCATTAGTCATGAGAGAAATGCAAATTAAAACCACACTGAGATTCCATCTCACTCCAGAGAGAATGGACAGGTTCAAGAAAATTACCAACAACAAATGCTGGAGAGGCTGTGGGGAAAAAGGAACTCTCCTGCACTGTTGATGGGAGTATAGACTGGCGCAATCACTGTGGAGATCAGTCTGGAGATTTCTCAGAAAGCTGGGACTGGAAGCCCCATTTGACCCAGCTATTTCACTTTTAGGCATATTCCCAGAAGAACTGAAAACATCATACCACAGTGATATATGTGCACCCATGTTTATAGCAGCACAATTTGTAATAGCCAGATCTTGGAAACAACCTAAGTGTCCATCAACTGAGGAATGGATAAAAAAGTTGTGGTATTTCTATACAATGGAGTATTATTCAGCTATAAAGAAGGATCGCATTGAGATATTTATCAATAAATGGATGCAACTGGAGACCATACTCATAAGCGAAATAAATCAAACTCACCTGTATAAATACCGTATAGTCTCTCTAGTGTAAGAAATAGTAAGAGTACATAAGATTTTATGGTAATCATGACTCCCCATTACATTGCTTTGAAGCCTTACAATGTTTGCATTCATTAGTTGGGAGATTTTATCCTGGTTTGTTTGATTTTATTATCTGTGATAATATTAGCAGCTATTTTGAAGAAAACAAGACATTATAATAGGCAGTGCTGATTTAAAATCATCTTACTCTGAAGTGCTACCATGCTTTTGTTCTTCTGTTTCTATTGGTCCTATTATATTGTATCTTATTGGATTTTTTTTATGTGTGATAATATAAAGAAATTTTCTATGGAAAGTGAGATAATATAGTAGCCATTGTCGTTCTCTGTTATTTGGTTCTGAATGCCCTGTAATACTTTTATTGTCTTGAATGGTTTTATACTATTTTGTTATTTTTGATACTATTGTGTATGAAGGTATGCTCAACTATTTCAAAGAAAGAGACATTATGATAGTTATGGTAATTATGGGTTGTCTTGTGGTGAAATACTATGCTGCTTACATTGTTCTGTTCTATCTGCTTTGTTATGTCCTCTTTTGTCTTAATTTCTTTAAACTAAAAAAGAAGACCTTTCCTTTAAATCTTTTGTTAGAAAGTGTACATTAAGCTTGTTTCTTTAATTATAAATTCTAAGTCAGGTTACATACTTTATAGTTCTCTACCATGCAACCCTTCTCTCAGCATAGCAAGGAAACTTAGGGGTATGTTTGCTTATAAGAGACGAACACTGGAAATCTGTTATATCCAATAGTCACTCTGGCTTTTACCGTTTTACTAAATTTTACCCTTTTACTAAATTTCTTCACATGTATTCTCTATTGCTGTGATATTGAAATAGTTTAACATCTTCTTTATTGTAATAGATAATGTAGTTCCAGAAAACTGCAAGAAACAAATGTAGCACAATGAATTTTTATTAGTTGAATGCCCTTACAACCATATTGATACCTTAAAAAGGTGAATTAAACTCTGTTTGAAAAAACCCAACATATAAAATAAAATAAATAAAATAAAATATGATAGAAGACTATTGAAGGGAAATAGGGAAAGGAGCAAGAACAGGATATGATCTGATACATGTACATAAGCTCTTATGTTGAAAAACTTCCAAGTTCCAGTAGCCTAGAGAAGGAACCCATACCTTTATTCAGACTTGTTGTTTTTTAACCTTTTGCCACATATATGTTCTCATCCCTCTCTCTGATACTTATATATTAGATTTTATATGCAGTTCCATGGATCTGTCTGTCTATCTGTCTACCTACCTATCTGTAAGAAAATGGAGTGGCAAGGATTGACAGATGTACATGCTTTTTGTATCTCCTCTGCTGACATGATGCTGCATGACTCTTAAGACTTCACTTTAAAAAGACAGGTATAAAAATGAAACTATAAATAATTTCAAGGCAGGAACAGCAGAACATAAACCGAACCTGGGATCTATCAGGCACCACTCTAGATCTTTTCTTCTCTATTCACTTATCTAGGTGCACATTTATTATCAGTGGGGGTGCAGGAGGTTCTGTTTTTTCACTGGACTGTCATTTATTCAAACTGAGTCTTGTGTTCTTTTCAAATGCCATCTTTATTTTTAAACATATACTTTCGGATAAAGATATTTCAGGCCAGTCTTGTGTCTTTCCGTGCATTTCTGGACCGGCTTTCTGCTTGAGGACTCCTTCCTTCCTTTTTGTGAGGAAATGCGTTTAGAAACCATGAGCCAGGCATTAGGTTTGCTTATTGTTTCTAGGACCTTTTGCGAGAGAGAGTTGGTGGTGGAGGCACTGTATTCTTTCTTAGAAATCAGGAGATCAGGGAGATCACATGTTCGAGACCAGACTGGCAAGAGTTTGTCTCAAAATACAAAATAAAAAAGGTCTGGGGATACAGCTAAGTGCCAAGACCCTGGATTTGAGAGATAGTACAAAACAAAACAAAAACAAACAACAAACAAAGCAAAAACAATGACAGAAATAATCATATTGCTGCTTCTGATGCCAAGCTCTCAGTTCCTTAGGGTTTTTTGCCATTTGTCTCCCATCTATGTTCCTCTGTCCTCTCAGTCAGAACCCTGGTTCTCACAAACGACATACATGTGCTCATTTGTTCTGTCCTTGGTGATAGACCTGAGTCTAGTTTTAGTCTTCAGCATGAGGTAAGCTAGTTTTTCCAGTGTTATTGATTAAAGAGGCTACATTTCTTCCAGTGAATGTGTTTGTCCTCTTTGTCAAGCATAAGGTGGCTGAGTGTGTTTGGAGCTGTGTCTGCATCTCTGAATCTGTCTATACTACATTCCACAGCTATAAGGTAGTGAGTAATGAACATTTAAGATTTTGGAGGGGCTCTTTCCCTCCACTATGAAAGGATTTTGCCCTAGATAGGACACTACAGCAGTGAGAGGCTGGACTAAGGGATGTTTACCTTGAAGTCATTTCCCCTGTCCCTAGGCAATTTACCCTTGGCGAAAAGAATTCCAATCGGAGATGCCACCTTTAGGCATATGCATGCCCCCCACACCACATGTCCAGCAGGGAAATCCAGACCCCGGCAGTCATGGAGTTTCTCTCCATGTCCTTAGAATAAAGGCCATTTTTACTTTATATTCTCTCTTTTAACCGCGCTGAAAATCCTATCACACTAGACTGAAGATATATAATCAAGTACAATATTTGAAGTTTCTTGGATAATCAACGTTTAGTATGGTTATTTGTTTGAAATACAATAGGAGCCATTTGTTTTGTTTTATATTCAGTTTTAGGCTTTTCCTTACTCCCTCAGTCTTTGTTGATGTAACTTTTTGTATTTTTAAAATTTATTCTTTTTCTGGTACTTACTTATATAGAACACTGATATACTTTGAAGAGTCAGACTCTGTAAAGTTATATGAAAAGCTGTATCTTTTTTCTCATTTGTATGCCACCATTGACCCGCCCCCTCCATATTTTGAAGAAAATCGATTTCGTTGTGTGGTGTTTTTTTCAGCTTTTTATGTTTCTCCTTTTGTAAAAGTATATATATATATATATATATATATATATATATATGTTTTTATTTCTTCTACAAAAACACTTTTAAACTTTATAATTTTTCCACTAAAATTATTCTGGGATCTCTGCATATAAATGCATTGAATATCTTTCTTATTATTTTAAAATAGTTTCACATACTATGATTTTTTCAATAAATATTCCTTACTCGGTCATTTAGATAATATTCTAGTAATTTGTAACTGCAATCGGTGCTACAACCAAAGCCTTTTGTGTATGTATTTTCGTATTGCTAGGGTTGCAGCTTTAGGATGAATATCCAATTAGACGGACTGCTGAATCTCAGTGCAAACGCCTGTGTAGTTTTGTGTGACATTGCCAAATTTCCCTTCAGAGATGTAACATTTTGCCTTCCCACAAGCCTGTTTCTTCACAGCAGGCCCACAGACTACAGTGATGCTTTTGAATTTCCGACAATCTTTCGGGAGGACAATTAAAGTGCAATTTTAATTTGTATTTCTTTTATTATGCATGATTTCAAATGTATTTTCATATTTTAGGGAGCATTTTATAATTTCTGAGTTATCTATTCATTTCTTTAGCCCACTTTTCTATAGAAATATTTATATTTTCTTCAGATTTTAAAAGTTCTTTTATATTAACTCTTTAACGCACACACATGTACATACATGTGTTACATAATTTTTCCCATTAGTCATTTGTCTTGCGATATGTGTTTTTCTCATGAAGTATTTTTAAAATTTTATATTATTAAATTTGTATGCTTTGTTGCATTTAGATTTTAAGTTTAGGTTAGAAATACTTTTCCTGTATTCAAATTTAGAGGAATTCACCTATGTTTCTCTTTTTGTTTGTGTGTGGGTGGTGTTGATGATTGAACCCAGGGCCTCACACATGCTGGACAAGTGCTCTACCACTGAGTTACATCCTCCAAATCCATTTACGTTTTCTTTTAATATTTTTAGCAGAGCTTATGGTTTTATAGTTAGATCTTTGATTTGTTGGTTTATTCCTGTTTATGGTGTGAAGAATGGATTTAGTTTCAGTGGCTAATCAGTTGTACCAACAGCATTTACTAAAAAGTCCATCTTTGACACAGTGATTTAATACTGTAATTCTTATTATATATTAGATTACCACATAGAGTTGAATGTATTTCTGGACTTTGTGTCTTGGTCCCCTAATCTTTCTGTCTGTTTAATTAAGGAGGTTAGTTGGCATTCACAGATACGGCTGCTGCCCTTCCTCCTTTCATCAAAGCCTGTTAACTTTGGGAATACTTTAGCTCAGGGGCCATACACAGGTAGATCCCAGAGCCCACCTGCTCAGTGGGCTACAGCGTACCTGTTCCTGCCTGCGCAGATGTACTCCCTGAGCATGCTAAGCTCTTTATACAGATTTGATGTTTTGCAGGACATTGTGCTCTAGAATGCTTGGCTTGTACTTTGTTTTCAGTTTCTTAAAATAGTGCCCCCTTGCTTCACTTGTTTTTGTGAAACTTAATGTCAGTCTAATTTTCCTTATGCCTGCTAGTTTGATTGGCGCTTTTTTTTGGCTTGGAAGTTCTGAGGAATATGCTTAGCCTTTAAATTCCAATCATTTTATTAGCATATCTTAGAGTTACTAATTTTAGTTAAGTGGTCTTAGGGAAATGTTAGGCCCTTTCAGTACATAGTTTAAATTTTCTCTGAATTTCAGCAAGTTTTCTTGGGTTGTAATATTATTATTTTAAAGAAGAAAAAAATAATGAAACAGAGTTTCAAAACAGATTAATAGGACAGTTATAGTAGTTTGATACATTGCACATTGTTTTGTGGTAGACTTTGTAGTAATTACTCAGCATACAGGATATAGACATGATATCTTATTTAAATAGTATTAATATGAAAGTCTTTTCAAGGAACAAATAGAAGCTGGCTGTATAATTACCTTAAATTATATCTGTATATCTATATAGATATGTATATATATCTATATAAATATATATATCTTTTTCCCTTTCTTCTTTCCACTTTTGCCATCACAGTTTTTCTTTCTCTTTGAACATTTTATTCCTAATTCACACATTTCAGATCCTATTTACTTGTTCAGTTTCTCACCCTAGTGAGACAATATTATTTTTACACATATGAGCATGGTCTTCTGTTGCATCCATTTACTTATAAAAGTCTCCAGTTTATCCTTCATGATCAGTATTCTATTCTATTCTATTCTATTCTATTCTATTCTATTCTATTCTATTCTATTCTATTCTATTCTATTCTATTCAAAACCACATCTTTTTTATCCATTCCTTACTTGATGGGTTATTTCCAAGATTTAGCTATTACAAATTGTGCTGCTATAAACATGGTTGTCTATATATCTCTGTGATATGATGTTTTCAGTTCTGCTGGGAAAATACCCAGAAGGGGAATAGCTGGGTCAAATGCCTGGGAATACCTGGGACTCAATCCTAATTTTCTGAGGAGTCACCACGTTGATTTCCATAGTGGTTGTACCACTCTCCACTCCCACCACAGTGGAGGAGGGTTCTTTTTTCCCCACAGCTCCAATATTCGTTATCAGTTGATTTTTTTGTTGATAACCATTCTTTCCTAGGTGAGATGGGATCTCAGTGTTGTTTTAATTTACATTTCTCAAATAACCAATGATATTGAACATTTTTCTTCTATTTACTTGCCATTTTTATTTCTTCATCTGAGAAGTGCATCTTCATCTCAGATGCCCATTTTTGGATTGTGTCTTTGAACTTGGAGGGCCTGATTTTTTTCAGTTCTTAATAGATATAAGTCCTTTGTCTGAGGGACAGTTGGCTAAATTTTTTTCCCACTTTATGGGTTATCTTTTCACTCTGTTGAAGATTTATTTTGATATGTAAAAACTTTTTAATAAGATGAGAGTCCAGTTGTTCTTCGAAATACTTCCCATATAGTTTGGATTTTGTTCATGAACTCTCTGCCTATCTATATGTCTTCAAGATTTCTGCCTATTTCTCTTTTGGTAGATTTAGTGTTTCTGTTTTAATAGTTAGCTCTTTGATCTGTTTTGACTTGTTTAGTGCATGGTGATAGACATGGGTCTAGTTTTAGTCTTTGGCATTTAGAAAGCCAGTTTTTCCAGCACCATTTATTAAAGAGACTGTCTTTCTTCCAGTGAATATACTTGACTCCTTTGTCAAAGATAAGGTGGCTGAGTGTGTTTGTGGTTGTGTCTTCATCTTCTGTTCTGTTCCACTGATCCTCAGATCTTTTTTTTTCCCCCAATACCATGTCAATTTTATCACAGTAGCTTTGTAGTATAATTTCAGGTCAGGGACTATGATGTCCTCTGATTTGACTTTGTTGCTTAGAACTGCTTTTATCATTCTAGGTCTTTTCTGGTTCCAAATGAGTTTTAGGAATATTTTCTCTAGTTCTGTGAGGCATGTTAATGATACTTGGATTGTGACTGCATTAAATCTGTATAGCAGTTTTGATAATATGGTCATTTTCACTATTTTGGTTCTTCCTATCCAAGAGCAAGGAATATCTTTTCATTTTCTGATATCTTCTTCAATCTCCTTTTTTGGTGTTGGGAGCCGCAGCCCCGAGCCCGGTCGCCTCACTTGGCGGACGTGAGGCCTGTAGGAAAGAGCAAAGCCTGAGGTAGATTACCCCTCCCATCGAGCACGTTAGTTTCCTGCTTACCGCGTAAGCAACCCGCTCAACAATATAGTCTGCCTGGCAACTGATGATGTTAGCCAATCAGCTTGCCTTGCTTACTTTAACATGATTGGACACTGTATCCGTATATATACTGGTACCACCCCTGGGGGGGAAGGAGAAGCCCGGAAGTAGAAGCCCAGAAGGAGCCGCGGGGAGCGGACCAAAGGAGGCTTCGGCTGGGAGCGATCCCAGGGCAGGCTGTACGGAGAAGGAAAATAAAAGAAAAGGTTGTCCACTGCCAGACTTTGTCGTGTGTCCTTCCTGCCGGCCGGGAGCGGACATCGACATTTGGAGGTCCGCACGGGGACTGATCACCCCCGAGACGTGACAGCGGACAACGCTCCAGTACAGAGCTGCGAGACAGGTGAGTTGGGGATAAGCCTGGGCTCTGGGTGGCGCGCACCTACAGGGCTTTTAGACTCCCCTCAGGCTCACGCGTAAGTGGCGGATTCCTTGGGCCTCACGCGGTGAGTAACATATTAAAAAATGGGAAACATGCTAGGTAGTAACATTAAGAGCGAGGGTGGTTGTGGAGAAAGCTCTCAAGAGCTTACAAAAGTACGCAGGGTATTTGAGCAGGCCCAGTCAGGGAGCTCCCGAGAGGGGCCCGTCAAGGGGAACAAAGATGCTAAGGAGAAGGACGGGGCTCTAGCCTCGGAGTCGTCTGACTCCGAGGACGAGGGAAAGTTGAATGGCAAGGAGGCCAAAGAGACCAGCTGTCAGGAGCCTAAGTCGCTCGATAAGGAGTCGCAGGGTTCTTTCCCAGTAATTCAGGGTACCACAGAGCCATTTGTTGACTTTGTGGCCCGAATGCAAGATGCTGCCGATAAGATATTTTCTGATCCGGGAGTGGCTCGACCGCTGGTAAGGCAGCTGATTTTTGAGCAATGTACAAAGGAGTGCAAGGCAGCGATAGCTCCTCATAAGAACAAGGACCTCAACACCTGGATTAGGATATGCAGAGAGATAGGGGGGCCGCTCTCCAACTCGGGAGTGGCTGCTCTCCTGGCCGCGGCTGTACAGCAGAGGGGACCTCGCGGGTTAGAAGGGGAATGTAAGGCTAAAGGGTGTTTTGCCTGCGGGGAGCCAGGACACATTAAACGTCATTGCCCAAACAATGCAGATGCTAGGCCTCGCCCTAGGAATGAAGAACCATATGTTTGTGGGCGATGCAAGAGGGGATCACACAAAGCTGAGGAGTGTAGGTCGGTCTTTGATGCTCAGGGCAACCGTATTTGTGGACGAGATGCTAGAGGGCCAAAAAACGGCCAGAGGGGGCCCCCTTCACAGGCAGGCCCCCGCCCCAGAGACAGGACAGCTCAGGATGGCAGCCTTCAACAAGGGCCACCCCTGGGTCAGCAGGTGTGGACCTCAGTGTCGCCTCCAGACTTATACAGAAGGTCACCATTAGGACGGATGGCGTTAGGACCCTAAATGACATGCAAAGGCTATTGGGAGACATTAATTGGATTAGGCCATATTTACATATACCAAATTCAGATCTCAAACCCCTGTTCGACCTTCTGAAGGGAGACCCAGATATAGCCTCCCACAGGAGGCTCACTCCTGAGGCAAGAGCTGCCTTACAGAGAGTGGAAAAAGCCTTAGGTGGGGCTACCTTACACAAAATTGAACCAGGGCGACCCTTTGATGTCTGTTTGCTACAGACTAGTCTACAGCCCACAGCGGTGATTTGGCAGAAAGGACCATTACTGTGGATACACCCTAAGGTCTCACCGGCAAAAGTCATAGAGCATTACCCGGAGGCAGTCGCTTCATTGGCCCTTGAAGCGCATGATAGAGCTGTCCAACATTTTGGCTCAGGACCACAAGCCATCCGAGTACCCTATACCGCCAGCCAGATCAAGACCCTGGCTGCCTGCATAGATACATGGGCCATTCTGAGATGTGTTTTCCATGGGGATATAAACAATCAATACCCTAAAGACCCTATCTTGTCATTTGTCACTCAGCACCCTATAATTTTTCCAAAGGTTACTGCCTCTGAGCCATTAGTCCCAGCAACTACAATATACACAGATGGCTCCAAGACGGGGATAGGCGCCTATGTGATCCTAGGCAAGCCCCCGGTTACCATACAATTTGAACCTGATCAGCCTCAGGTGGTGAAACTGCAGATCGTTAAAATGATTCTTAAACGGTTCTCAGAAGCCATTAATATTGTCTCCGATTCTAGGTATGTGGTCAATGCTATGCAAGTGCTTGAGACTGCCGGTTTAATTAGATCCACTTCCACAGTGGCTGGGCTGTTTCTGTCTATCCAGACATTGCTTCAGAACAGACACCATAAGGTCTTCACCACCCACATAAGAGCACATACATCCCTGCCAGGGCCTATGGCACAGGGGAATGCGGCTGCTGATACTGCCACTCGCCCGTTATGGATTTTTACCTTCCTAACACCAATCGAGCGAGCCCGTGCCTTCCATGATAAGTTTCATGTCAATGCCAGGACACTAGCAAACCATTTCCATGTTTCCAGAGCAGATGCACGAGATATCGTGCGACTATGTGACTCCTGTGCCACATACAAACCTGCCATACCGATGGGAGTAAACCCTCGAGGTTTGATCCCTGGTGATGTTTGGCAGATGGACATCACACATATACAGGAGTTTGGGACTCTTAAATATGTTCATGTTTCCACAGACACCTGTTCTCACGTCATATTCGCAACAGCAGAAACAGGTGAAAAAGTGTCTAATGTGATCAATCATTGCCTGGCGGCTTGGGCCGCATGGGGCAAACCAAAAATATTAAAAACTGATAATGGACCAGCCTATATAGGCAAAGCCTTCAATGAGTTCTGCAAAATGATGGAGGTTCAATTAAAACATGGTATCCCATACAATCCCCAAGGTCAAGGAATCATTGAGAGGGCTCATAGAAGCCTCAAAGAAATTTTACAAAAACAAAAAGGGGGAGTAGGCCAAGGCCTGGCCCCAAAGGCACGATTATCCATGGCACTATTCACACACAATTTTTTAAATTTAAATAATGATAATTGCTCCCCAGCCGTGGAGCACTGCAACCCTTCCCCCAACCATAAAGGGTGGGTGAAGTGGAAAGATGCCCTGACAGGACAATGGATGGGCCCGGATCCAGTGGTCAGCTGGAACCGAGGCGCGGTTTGCGTTTTCCCACAGGAATCGGGACGAGAACCACTGTGGGTACCGGAGAGACTGACACGGGCGACAAAGCCCTCGACTGAAGATCAGACCTGCCCTACCGGAGATCCATCACAGACCGACCAACAAGATGAATAGAAATAGCGGTAGCCCGAAATGGACAAGAAGATCCTCAGGCATATGCATGGCTCGCTCGCCTAGCCTACGACCGAGTCTAGGGGCGGTGAGCTTCCCACACTCCTCCTCTAAAAAATTATGACATAGCTGGGTAGGAGAGTCAATGACGGGTAAGAGCGTACTCCCCCGGTGCGACTCAACCTAAGCCAGGCCCTACCCCATCCTGCACGTAAGCCGCTGGACTGTTAGATGCTGCCCAGGTCTAAATTTCTCTCCGAGGGGATTTCTTTACGGAGAGAAAATGAGTGCAAGCTTGTGTGCATCCAGGTTCCGTCCAGTTTGTGCCTGGCCCTAAAAAAAAGGACGAGGGCCTCAGGGCCTTGGCAGACCATGGGACGGCCGACCAGGGTCTAAGCCAAGGACCTATGGTGGGCCTACGCATAGGGCATAAGCCTCTGCACCCAGTCCAGGAAGGGCTACGATGCGCACATTCATAAAAAATAAAAAAGGGGGAGATGTTGGGAGCCGCAGCCCCGAGCCCGGTCGCCTCACTTGGCGGACGTGAGGCCTGTAGGAAAGAGCAAAGCCTGAGGTAGATTACCCCTCCCATCGAGCACGTTAGTTTCCTGCTTACCGCGTAAGCAACCCGCTCAACAATATAGTCTGCCTGGCAACTGATGATGTTAGCCAATCAGCTTGCCTTGCTTACTTTAACATGATTGGACACTGTATCCGTATATATACTGGTACCACCCCTGGGGGGGAAGGAGAAGCCCGGAAGTAGAAGCCCAGAAGGAGCCGCGGGGAGCGGACCAAAGGAGACTTCGGCTGGGAGCGATCCCAGGGCAGGCTGTACGGAGAAGGAAAATAAAAGAAAAGGTTGTCCACTGCCAGACTTTGTCGTGTGTCCTTCCTGCCGGCCAGGAGCGACATCGACATTTTGGGATACTTTAATTTTCACCATACAGATCTTTTACTTCCTTTGTTAGATTGATTCCTAAGTATTTCTTTTTTTGGATGTGATCATGAAGGGTGTGCTTCCCATAATTTCTCTCTCTGTGAGTTTGTTGCTTGTGTATATGAATGCTATGGACTTGAGTGTTAACTTTGTATCCTACTACATTACTGGATTTGGATATTAAATCTTTCAGTTTTTTGGTGGACTTTTTGGGATTTTCTATGTGGAGTATCATGTCATCTGCAAATAATGATAATTTAACTTCTTCATTTCCTGTCTTTATTCCTTTAACTTTTTCTCTTGTCTACACCCTCTAATGTTTTCAGAGATATATTGAATAGGAGTAGTGAAAATGGGTATTCTTATCTTGCACCTGACTTTAGAGTGAAAGATTTCAGTTTTTGGCCATTTAGTATGATGTTGGTTGTTGGTTTGTCATAGATGGCTTTTATCAGATTGAGATAAAGACCATCTGTTCCAACATTCTGTAGGGTTTTTTTTTTTATCATGAATGGGTGATGGACTTTTTCAAATGATTTTTCTGCATCTATTGAGATAATCATGTAATTTTGTGTTTGGTTCTGTTAATATGATGTATTACACTTATTGCTTTGCATATGCTGAATCATCCCTGCATCCCTGGGATGAATCCTACTTGGTCATGATGTATAATCTTGACGATTTGTTGCATTCTGTTTGCCAGTATCTTATTAAGGATTTTGCATCAATGTTCATTTGGGAGATTAGCTTGCAGTTTTCTTTTTGGTTGGGCTCTTCTCTGATTTTTGAATAAGGGTGATACTTGCTTTCAAGAATGACTTAGGAAGTTTTGCTTCCCTTTCAATTTCTTTAAAGACTTTCAGCATTAGTGGAATTAGTTCTTCTCTAAATTTTTTGTAGAATTCAACAGTGAATACATCAGAATCTGAGCTTTTCTTTTTTGGTAAATTTTTAATTACATTTTCAATTTAATTAATATTGGTTTACTTAGACTTTTTATATCTTTGTGATTTAGCTTTGGCAATTCAATTGTATCTAGGAATCTGTCCATTTCTTTTGTGTTTTCCACCTTAGTAGGATATAGATTCGTGTATAGATATTAATAATCTCCTGGATTTCTGTGGGATCTGTTGTGATTTCCCCTTTCATCCCTAATTGTTTGAATATATGTTTTTTGACTAATGGTTTATCAATTTGATTCATTCTTTCAAGGAACCCACTTTTTGATTAATTGATTCTTTGTATTGTTTTCTTAGTCTCTATTGCATTAAGTTTTGCTCTTATCTTTATAATTTCCTCCCTCATATGACCTTTGGGTTGGATTTGCTCTTTTTTTTTTAAAAGTTCGAGGTTCAACATTAAATTGTTTATTTGAGTTTGTTCTGTTTTCCTGATGTGTGAGTTCATCGCTCTAAACTTCCCTCATGGGACTGCTTTCATTGTTTCATAAGTTTTGGTATGTTGCATCGGCATTATCATTTAATTGTATATACTTTTTAATTTTGTTTTTAATTTCCTCTGTGACCTATTGGTTATTCAGAAGGGTGTTGTTTAACTTTCGTGGTTAATACAGATTTTGTGGTTTCCTTTGTCACTGATTTCCAGTTTCATTGTGCGATGGTCAGATAGTATCTGTGGGATGGTTTCAGTTCCTCTATATCCACTTAAACATGTTTTGTCAGCTAATATATGGCCTATTTTGGAGACTTTCCCTTTACAGCTGAGAAGAATGTGTATTCTGAGGTTTTGGGGTGCAATATTCTGTAGACATTTACGAGGTCCATCTGTTCACAGGCTTGGTTTAATTCTAATATTTCTTTGTTGACTTTCTTGACAAGTTAATCTATTCATGTGTGAGACTGGGGTATTAAGGTCCACTACAACTGTGTTAGTGTTAATTGGTTTTTCATGTCAATTAATATTTGTTTTATGTAGTTTGGGTAAGCCTGAGTTTGGTACATAAATATTTATGATTGTATTTCTTCTTGGAGTTTTCTCTTAACAAGTGTGTAATGACCTTCTTTGTCTCTCTTCATCAGTTTTGGCTTAAAGTTTACATTGTCTGCAGCTGGAATAGCTACCCTTGCTTTTTTCTGGGTTCTTGTGGCATGGAGAATTGTTTTCTATCCCTTGGCTTTTACTTTATGACTTCCCTTTTGAATAAATGTGTTTCTTGAATGCAGCAAATTGTTGGATCTTGCTTCTTGATCCATTCTGCCAGCCTGTATCTTTTGATTAGTGAGTTGGGACTATTTACATTGTTACCTTGTTATAATTGATATATATTGGCTATTCTTTTTCATGTTGTTTCCTCATTGTTTGTTTCATATCTTTTTGGTCTGTTTAATTGCTTACCCTTCCTGGTGGCTTCTTTCTATTGGTGTTCCTGCATCTGTGTTTTTTTTTTTGTCTTTTTTTCATTTTCATCAGTACCGGGGATTGAACTCACGACAGCCTTTTTGCAACATCTGTGGTTTTTGTTCTCTCTCTCTTTCTCTCTGTTTTTTTTTGAGGCAAGGTCTTGTTATGCAGTTCAGGTTGGCCTTGGGCTCACTTTGAAGCCCAGGCTGGTCTTGAACTTGCAACAATCCTCCTGCTTCAGCCTCCTGAGTGGTGGGATTACAGGAGTATGCCACCACACCTGGCTTTTCATTATCTCTTTCTAACATGTTTTTCAGAGCATTCAGTTAACAGGTTTGGTAAGCATAAATTTCTTCGGTTGTTCTTTGTCATAAAAGTATCTTATTTTGCTGTTAATTTTGATACATTCAATCTGGGCTGAAGATTGTTTTTCTTTTTTCTTTTATTCATTTATTTATTTTTATCAGTACCGGGGATCAAACTCACGACAGCATGATTGCAAGGCAGAGGCTTATGCGGCTGAGCTAAATCCCCAGCCTTTTTTTTTTTTTTTTTTGGTACCAGGGATCAAACTCATGACCTTGCACTTGCCAGGCAAGCACTTTACACTACTGAGCTAAATCCCCAGCAAGATGGTTTTTCTTTAGGGCTTCAAATACTCAAGCACTTTTTGATTTTAGGGTTTATGTTGAGAAGTCTGCTGTGATTGTGGTGTGCTTTCCTTTTATGTATTTGTTTTTTCTATCTGCTTTTAATGTTTGTTCTTGTGCTAAATTTCTGGAGTTTTGATTATTATATGCTTTGGTGTAGACTTACTTTGGTCATGGCTGTTTAGGGTTCTGCGTGTGTCATTTACTTGTATGTCAAATTCTTTATCCATATTTGGGAAGTTTTCTGCTGTTATTTCTGTGAAGAGGTTTTTAATGGCTTTTGTGCTGTCTCCAGCTTTCTTACTGATTCCCATCAATCTTATGTTGTTCTTTGCTTCATCCTGTAGCTGCTGAATTGAGTTTTTATGGTTTCTTGTAATTTTAAAGATATTGGCTTCCTGTCTTCTAGATCTGATGGCCTGTTTTCAGCTTCATTCAATCTGCTGCATATACTTTCAGTGGAATTTCTAATCTCTTGTGTGTCTGTTTGGATCTATTTCATTGATTCCATATCTTGTCTATGTTTGGCATTCATAGTTTCTATCATTCCCCTGAACTCTCTATTTGCTTTTCTATAGCTGCTTTAATGTCTTTTATTTTGATAAAATAAAATTCATTTCTTTTTGTACCTTAGAGGTTATTTTTTCTATGGCCTCTTCCATTTTATTTTTCACTTTTGCTGGTATCATTTCAGAGAGCTCCATTTGTTGGCTTCTAGTTTCCTCTATTTCTTTGTCCTGAGTGGGCTGGGATTTGGGGATTGCATTTTGATTTTTTGTTTTGTCATTTTTTGTTTTAGTTTGTTTTCTGTCTTGCTTCTGTCTTAGGTCCAGTGGTCCACTTGAACGCCCACCCCATGGTCAGTAGCCTTCGAGAGCAGGGGCAGATCCCATGTGCCATCTACCAATGGGAGCAAGATACTTTCTGGCTTGAAAGTAACCACACAATGGGTGAGTGAACAAAGAGGCCTCAAAAATTCCTACGTCCTAAAGCTAGGCAGAAAAAGTTGTGACTGGCTGGATCCTGACACTGAAAATAATGGAAAAAGAAATAAGGTGTGTGTGTGGGGGTCACTCTAAAAGCACCAAGAAAAATTAATGCTTAGGAATTAATGGAATTAACCTAACTAAGGGAGCGAAAGACCTCTACAGTGAAAAGGGAATTCACAAAGAACTTCAGAAAATGAAACAATGATCCCTGCCCCTGAATAAGCATAATTAATATAGTCAAAATGGCTGGCTGGTATGGTGGCACATGCTGCAATCCCAGAACTCATGAAGCTGAGGCAGGAGAATCACTGCAAGTGCAAGGCCAACCTGGGCTACAGAAGGAGTTCAAGGCCAGCCTGAACTCCATAGTGAAACCCTGTCTCAAAATGACAAAATAATGATGATGATGATGATGATAATAATAATAATAATAATTCAAGGCTTTTATAGGTAAATGGAAGCAACTAGATACCATACTAATTCAGGAAATAAATCAGACTCACATGTGTAAACTTCATATTGTCTCCCTGTGTAAGAAACTGAAAGAGTAAATAACATCCAAAAAGTACAATAGATATTGTGAGAGAGAAAGAAACTTCTCAAAAGGAGAGAACAATTGAGATGGGAAAAAAAGAGACATGAAGGAAGGGAAAAAAAAAATATATATATATATATGCACACACAAGATAGCCAAGATAATTGTACTACTAATTCTATTAACTCATGAAGGGAAACTGTGAGTGCTTATATTGTTTAATCTGTTTTGCATGCCTGTATCTTATAATCTGAGCAACTAGTTTGAATATAACAATAAGCAATATAGTGACCATTGTTAATTTCCTGTCACCTTGCTTTGAAATCAAAACATTGTTTTTATTGTTTTGTTCTGATTTATTGCTTTGTTTTCTTTTAATCTCTTCATTTTTTTAAAAAAATTGAAGTACAGATTTAATACAATCAAAATCAGAATACCAACAGCATTCTTCACAGAATTGTAGAAAACAATCCTAAAATTCATAAGGAACTAGAAGAGACCCAGAATACCAAAAGCAATCCTAGGTAATAAGAACAATGTGGGAGGCATCATAATCTCAGACTTGAAACTATGTTACAAAACTACAGTGATTAAAACAGCATGGCATAGACAGGTGGAAGGTATTGTTCAGAGCAGGGAGATCAAGGAGGCTATTTCTGACTCCTACTCTCCAGCTGTTGCAGTACATTGAGCTCCACAGAGACGGCACCAGGGCAAGTGAGAGCCTGATGGGCACTGGGAGAATCTGTGCATCCCAGAAAAAAACAAGTAGACTTGGGCAAAGGAGATGCTAAGAGGGCAAGGGGCAAATGTCCTCATAGGCCTCTTCTGTGTGAACTTGCAGAGGGGAGCACAAGAAGAACCCAGATGTTTCCACTGACTTCTCAGAGTTTCTTCTTAAGATGTGCCAGAGAGGTGGAAGGTCACGTCTGCTGAAGGACAATTTGAAGACATAGCAAAGGTGGACAAGGCTTGCTGTGAAAGAGAAATGAAAATGTGTGTTCCCCTAGAGGAGAAGTGCAAAAGAAGCTCAAGGATCCCAACACACCTAAGAGGCCTCTCAGACCTTATTCTCTTCCGAGTGCCACCCAAAACTCAAAGGAGAACATCCTGGCCTCTCCAGGGGTGATGTCGCTGTGAAACTGGAAGACAAGTGGGCACACTGCAGCAGGTGACACACAGCCTGGGGAGAAGGTGCCAAGCTGCAGGGAAAACACAGGAAGCACGTCGCTGCCTCCTACCGAGCTAAAGAAAGCCTGGTGCGGCAAAACAGGGAGATGTCAAGGCAGAGAGCAGAGAGGAACAGGAGAGCGAGGTGGACACGGCTCAGCAGCACAGCGCCTGCCTGGCAAGTAGCCTCTCTGTTCACTTGATTCTTGTACCAAAATAAAAAATAACAAAAGAAGAAAGAGAAGGAAGATGAAGAGACGGAGGAGGAGCAGGAGGAAGATGAAGGTGATGATGATGAATACGTTGGTTCTAGTATAGTTATTTTTTTCTTGTCAAAATGCACTTAATCCCCTGTATACAACTCACTCCTTTTAAAGAAAAAAGTTGAAATGTCAGGCTATGAAAGATTTGTTTTTAAACTGTACTGTCTTTATTTTACTTTATTTATTTATTTTGTACATTTAATACACTCCCAAGTGTGTCTGGAGACAGCCCAGGCTGGTGGTGTTTTCAGTAGCACTCACTGGCTGGCACAGGTGGGGCTGTAAGTCAGCACGGGAACTCGGAGCAGGTTCTTGGTGCACAGCACACATTAGTTATCTACAGGGACTCAGTCTTCTCCACTGCAGCTTATACAAAATAACTGTTGTGCTAACTGAATACCACTCTGTAATTGCAAAAGGAAACTGCACCTGTTTGTTGACATTCTCAGTGCTTCTAAGTAAATACCAATTTTTATTAGGCAAAAAGAGATAGATGGATCAATGGAACAGAACAGAGGATGCAGAAACAACCCAACACATTCAACTATTTGATTTCTGACAAAGGGGCCAAGAAAAGATAGTCTCCAAAATAAATGGTATTGTGAAAACTGGCTATCCACATGCAGAATATTGAACCCAGACCTATATCTCTCACTGTGTATTCAGCTAAAACCAGAATGGATCAAAGAACTAAATGTTAAAACAGAACACAATGTACTTGCTGAAAGATAAAATAGGCAGAACTCTTAAACATTTAGGCATAAGCAAAGACTCCTCCTCCTCCTCCTCCTCCTCCTCCTCCTCCTCCTCTTCCTCCCCTCCCTCCTCTTCCTCCTCCTTCTGAGACAGGGTTGTACTATGTAGTTCAGGTTGGCCTTGAACTTACTGTATAGACAGGCTGAGCTTGAACTTCTGGGCAATTCTCCTGCCTCAGCTTCCTGAGTGGTGTGATTACAAGCATATACACCATGCCCAGCCAGGAAAGGACTTTCTAAATGGAATCCTGGTTGCACAGGAAATAGTACCAAGAATCAACACATGGGATCACATCAAATTAAAAAGCTTCTGCATAGCAAAGGAAACAGCCAACAGAGTAAAAAGACAACCTACAGAATGGGGAAAAGTGTTGCCAGTGATCCCCCAGTCAGAAGACTACTATCGAGGATATACAAAGAACTAAAAAAAAATTAGACCCCAAAATAAAAAACTCAGTCAAAAAATGGCCAAGTGAAATAGTCACTTCACAGAAAGAGTACAAATGGCCAATAAGTACCTGAAGAAATCTTGACCTTTGCTGGCTGTTAGAGAAACCTAAATTAAAACCATACTGAGATTCATTCTTACTCCAGAAAAATGGCCATCATTACGAAACCAAATAACAAATGCTGGGGGGCCTGTGGGGGAGAAGAAAACCTTTTTCAGTAAGGAGATTCTTCAGAAAATGAAAACTAAAACTTCCATTTGAACCAGCTATTCCTCCTGTAGGTATCTTCCTGAACTATTTAAAGACATCATGTTGCAGTGATATTTGCATACGCATGTTTACAGCAGCACCATTTCTAATAGCTAAAATTTCAGAAGTGGCTTATATGTCCACAAACTGATAGGTGGATAAAAAACACATGGTATTTGCAATGAAACACTGCCCTGCCACAAATATAAATTCGAGTCATTTGTAGGAAATTAGATGCTCCTTGGGACCATAATGTTAAGTGAAACAAATCAGACACACAAGCTTAAAGTTCATGATTTGTCTGACATGAGAAATCAAAATTATGAAAGAGAGCAAAATAAAAAATAGATAACAGGATCCTGGGATACAGCTCAGTGGCACAGCATCTGCCTGAAAAGCATGGGTCATGAGCTCGATTCTCAGTGTCAAAATAATAATAATAATAATCACCATAGTAATAATAACAACACATAACACGAATTAGGGAGGTAGATCTTTCTCAAATGAAAGGGGATCTAGAGAGAAAAAGGGAATAAGGAAAGAAATTATGTTGTGTTATTTACATTTACCAGCTCCACATAGAAAATGTGAACACTATGTACTGCAAACATGCACTAGTAAATAAATAATTAAAAATAAAAGTTTTGCAAAAGGAAAAAAAAAGTTAAAAAAAAAGTAGAATCAGAAATCCCAAAATAAATAACACAGTATCCCCAGGAAGATCTACGCAATGGAAAAAAAACGTAAACAGTAGATTGAACTAAACCAAAAGAACTCATAAATACAAAGGAAGAGATAACACTGTCTTAGAAGTGACTATTTTGAAAGGTACCAAAAGGAAATATATTTGAGTGGCAATCAAATTTAATTAGAAATTCAGGCATGGTGGTGTATGTCTATGGTTCCAGCTCTTCAGGAGGCTGAGGCAGGAGGAAAACTTTAGCCCAGGAGTTCAAGATCAGCTATGGCAACATAGTGAGATCACAAGCAAACAACTCTGAGATAGGGGTGTAGCTCAGTGATGGAATATATACTTAGCACACATAGGGTCCTCGCTTCAATCCCCAGTGTGCACACACACACAGAGACACAATCAAATGGCAAGAACACAAAAGAAATGAAGCAAAAGTAAAAAAAAAAAGTGAATGTGAAAAAAATAAAAACTTTCCAAAACATGGGTAGTTGGTATTCCTGACAAAAACAAGACAGTAGAGTGAAACTCTGTTTACAGACTCTGCCTTTCCTCCCTTGCCCCAGGCCAGTGGTGCCCTGTGGTAGAGTGTGAGTCTGCCCTCTGCCTTTCCTGCACGGTCCCCAGGATGTCAGCACGTGGAGTGTAGCTCCATGCCCTGTCCTTGTTCCTGACTTAAGGCAGTTGTGGGGGCTGGTTGCTCCCTGCTCTCCACTGGGCTCCTGGTCCAGAATCAGATCAGTTGGTTGGTCCTCACCTCTGCTGCCCTGTGCCAAGTAGAAGAAAATGCAGAGCTGCCTTGCAGTGGGTGGAAGGCCACACCCTGTGTAAGGGGGTGCTGAGCCTCCACATGGATGCCTGCTCTGCTGGGGAGGAGACACAGCCCCGAAACCTCGGCCTTTGGACTTCTTAAGATCGCCGTATGTTTGTTTGAAGTTATTTAAATCAGCTCAGTGTGTTGAATTTTGTGATTGGCATTTTTAGGAGAATTTTTTCAAGTAAAACATTTTGAGTTAGATATTATCTGTATTTTTTCCTTATAATATCTTTACATGGAATTGTTTGATTTTTTTCTTATCCTAACCCCTTTCCTGGAGAGTTTTGGTTCATGAGTTCCTTCTTTCATTTTAGAAATGCATTTTTTACCCTCTGAATGGAGGATAATATTGGTGATGGGAGTAGGTGAGACAGAAGTTGGAATATCTTATTTTTAGTTTATTTCATGTTTAATTTTGGGGTTTCATTTTCCTTCACTGAGACCCTCCAAAGGACCCTTCTTTATTTATCTTTTTCACTTAGAAGTAATATTCCTCTTTCTCTCCTGGTTCTGTTGATTTTCTTTTTCTTTCTCTTTTTTTTTTTTTAATTTTATTTAAGGAGAAAAGAAAAAAAAAAGCAGGGAAAGGGTACAAGTTATACAGATTTACAGAAAAAAAATGAACAGTAGGAAATCACTAGTTAATGGATTACATATTGTCATCTTAGAAATAATTGTTCAAGTCACAAAATTAAAGCTTGTAGAGTGGACATTCCATCAATGATACTGCAAAGAGTTCTGTTCATTGATCCAATAAAACTCTGTGATATCATTTTCTATCTTATACACTTAAATATACACGCAGTTATATAGTTTGGAGCACTTTCTTTTCCTCTCTTTTGTACCATGACTATTACACATTTTGGGTTTCATTGCTCCCACAGTTCTTATTACTTTTTTGGAAGAGAGTAAAACCAAATGGGACATAACAGAACAGAATCGGTCAAGTCAAAAGGGTGGACATAATAGATAATGTAAAAACATAATACAAGGTGATCAACAATGGTTACCATAATGCCTCCCGCTATCTCTAATAGAATTGCCTATATCGTTAGTTATAATACAATTGAACAAAACAGTAAAGAATAAAACCAACAAAACCAAAACATTGGAGACATTGTAGGTCTTCAAAAGTAGATAAAAGTCAACAAGAATGGGCATTGTAATGAATCTCATTATCTTCACAGCTGATGCCTAAACTTTCGAACCTGATACTATCCAGCAAAACAGAATAGGGGAACATCAGTTAAAAACCAGATGGTGAGAGTAATACAGGGCTTTAAATCAAGGTAATGAAAAGTCAAAGTGGGTTACTATAATATATCCTGCTATTTTTTTCCTTTAATTAAAAGGATAAAGATAAAAAAGTAAATAATGGAGTGGAGATTGAGATAAAAGAGGGCATAACAACGAAACAGCGCAGATCAAAACATAACCATTTAAGCAGAATAGTGTTTCACCACCAGATAATCCTAACCTAAAAGTAGGTACCATATTGTCTTTCTTTGAAATCCTTGAGTACAACTTCGTATACTGTAGCATTAAGTATATCAAAACAATGTAAAACCATTCAAGAGAATGACAGCATTACAGAGTATTTAGAATCGACTAACAGAAAATGAATAATGGTTTCTGTATAATCTCCTTGTCTTTACAAGGTTTTTGCTTATACTATCGTACATAATAAAATCCAGTAAGATACAACCTATTTAGACTATTGGAGACAGAAGGACAAAAGCTAGATGAGACTTCAAAACAAGATGATACTAAATCAGTATTACCTATTAAGATGTCATTTTCTCCAAAATAGCTGTTCCTATCATCCAATCTTCTCTGCCTCATTTCTGTTGAGCTCTTTTTCTGTCAGTAGCTGTCAGTTTGTCTTCTTCATTTTGTTCTCTGCTCCATTCATTGTGGCCTCTCTGCCATTATTTCTGGATTCTTTGTATTTTTCTTTTTTTAGAATATCCTGCAATACTCTCTGTAGAGTTGAATTGGTGGTTGCAAATTCCCCCAGTTCCTCTTTATCCTGGAAGCACCTTGTTTTTCCATCAATTTCCAGGGACAGTTGTGCAGGATATCTCAATCTTGGCTGGAGATTATTATCTTTCAAAGCTTGAATTATTTCCCCCCACGCTCTTCGTGATTTGATGGTTTGTGCCGAGAAATCTGCTGTAATTCTGATGGGTGTTCCCTTGTAAGTGGTCTGTTTCTTGTCTCTTACAGCTTTTAATATTCTGTTCTTGTATTGAATTTCTGGAATTTTTATTATTATATGCCTGGGTGTTGCTCTGTTTGGGTTGTAGGTGGCTAGGGTCCTGTATGCCTCATACATCTGAGTATCTTTACCTTTTGCTAAATTAGGAAAATTCTCCTGGATTATTTCTGTGAGTAGCTTTTGTAGTTCACTTGTTTGTGTCCCTACTTCTTCTTTTATGTTCTTAATCCTTAAGTTATGGATCCTCTTATCATCTTCTTGTCTTTGTATTATTGCTATTTGTTTCTTTGTTATTTTTAAGAAGTTTTTCATTTCATTCTCCCATATTACAAGTCTGCCCTCCAGTTCAGATAGTCTGTCCTTAGTTTCTTTCAAGCTGTTATGCCAGTCTTCGATAGACTTCTTAGTATCTTGGTAGTCCCTTTGAACCTGCTTCACGTATTCTATGGTTTCTCTGTTTTCTCCATCAAACAATTCTCCCCTTTTTTTCTGTTCTTCCATTCCACTGCCTGTTTTTTCTTGGGTGGTATTTAGCATTTCTCTAACTATTCTGCATACTTCTAGCTTCAGGTCGTTGATAACTTCATTCCTGAATTGGTCTATGAGGCTCTCTATATGGTGCCTTATGTATATTGGTGCGGTGTCTGCTATTGCCTGTTTCTCAGAATTGGGGGCCGAGGAGCCTTTCTTGTTGCTGCCTCTTCCCATGCTGCCTCTTCTTCTCTGTTCCTTATATATGCAAGCTTATATAAGAGGCCCAGCTTCTCTCCCAGTCAGCCACAGCCTGATCGAATTGCGCCAGTTAGGTGTTCCTGCTCACCGCTGCGCACCAGGGAGTTACGGACCAGGCAGCCTAGGCGTCTCCCCTCCCAGCCACCGTCAGGCTCTGGGATCTGGGTTGGGACAGCCTACCAGGTCCGCCAGCAGCGTCACGCAGGCCAGGCACTTTTCACCAATCCCGCCTGAGAGGGGGATGTGTGGCTGGAGTCGCCACCGCGCCCTGCTCCCGCAGGACTGCTTGGGCCCAGAAAGTCCTCCGCTGGAGTCAAACTGTGGTAGAGTGTCAGCTTCTCTCACTCACCTCACCACAAGTCAGTGCACGCCTCCCTGCCGTTCACAGATTGCCGTTCTCAGAGCTTCTGCGCGTCTCTCTCCTTGCTGAGCCACTGTAGAGGCAGCCAGCCACCACGCAGCGGGAAACCCAAATCGCGGCTTACAATGGCGCGGGGTCCAGCCTCCACACCGAGGCTTTTCTGTTCCTGTTTTAGCACCAGGAATGCATTCCAAGTTGGTTTCTCTCAGCCCAGTTCGTTCCTGAGTCAGCAGAGCATATCTCCACCTGCTTATGTCTCCTTAGTCCGCACCATTCCTGGCTTCTGAGCCAAGTCTTTCAGAGAGCCTCCGGTAGTTGCTGTTATCTGTCCGCCATGTTCTCCCGGAAGTCCCGGTTCTGTTGATTTTCAAGTTGCTTCCCCCAGTCAGGTACCATGCAATAAGAATTGTTGGCATTTTGACATTTCATACTGATATTTCATTTTGATTTTCATGTTGGGCTTCTCTTTCTCCGGGTAATTTTGTTTTTATTCTAAGTCTTTATCTGTCTTTTCTTCTTTTTGAGTATCTTTGTTACTTTTTCTGTATCCACAAACTTACGTTGGTGATGGGGGTATATCGGAATTTAAGTGCTAATTCTCTACTTTGGGGTTTAGTCATGCACCATGTAAAGATGCTTCCGTCAGTGATACACTTTACCTGTGGTGGTGGTCCTGCAAGATTGCTGTTGCTTATACATGGTGTAGCCATCTCAGTTGGTATAAATACATTGTATCTTGATCACATAATGAAATCAATGTGTTTCTCAAAACTTATCTCTGTTATTAGTTGACATACAACTGCAACTTGAAATTCATGGTATCTTCTTGTTCATAATGATGTGGATGGTGTGTGACACATTTTGTTTTATTTGTACTCTTTGGTGGTACTATGTTTTTATTACTGTTTTGTTTTTGAATATGTATGAAGAGATTTGAATTAAGATTGCCATCATTATCCTCCATTTAATTTCTCTGCAGTTCCTCATGTATATGTGTATATATATTGATATATATACTTAGCTATATATAGTCTGATATATATATGATATGTTCTTTGCAAAGGTGACTTAATGTATTGATGCTGGTGATGAATCTTGATCAATCTTAATTTTTAGGAGTGAATTTTAGGGCTTTCATAGTAGTACAAATAAGAGATGATATTGGTATAAGGCCTGGAAAACTCTAAAGTTATAGATAAAAAGAAAATCAAGAGATACAACATCTAAATGCTGTGCGTGAATTTGAAGTGGATTTTATTCTCAAAATTATCTCAGGATAATAAATTGTAAAATCATTTCATTGATCAATCTGAAGAATGGTAAATTGGTATTTAGCAGCCTTTGCAAGTGACCAATGTACTGTTTATCCTTTCTTTTTATTTTCTTTCATTATGAACTCATGCATTTCATACTGAACAGAGAAACAATCTGTGGCCTCAACAGAGCCAGCTGCTGTTTTAAGTTTTGCATATTCTCTTCTGATTTTATCTATCAGCTTGTGTATTTTTACAGAGCTATAATTAACAGGTATAGTTGATTTTATATCCAGTTTAATATTATGGGATGCAAACAGTAAAAGTAGGAATTTATTCTCTAATATATCACTATCATCTTCAATAGTGACTGGCACAGAGTGGTAAGTTCTCAATAAAAGTTTTTGGATAAATAAATGAATTAATGTGTTTCAGAACTATTCCCTTTAAGTATGCTTTTAAATACATCAAACACAATATTTTGGCATGATGAAAAAATAGTATTGTTTATTCCCACAGCAGTTCTATTAAATATTTCTAAGCTAGTATTTATCAATGAAAATTTGGGAAAGATATACTATTACATTTCCTAGAAGGAATTAAGAAAGTTATTATTTGTGTCATGTCAGTCTGGGGTGAACATAAAAATGGATGTTTTATTTTTAAGCTCTATTTTTGTTGTAGTCAGGGATTGCAAGGAGAAAAATTACAGACAGGACACAGAATTTATAATATGTTATAATGGTCACCCAGAGTTAAAAACAAGAAAGTGCAGGAAATCTGTCCATAACACTAGAAAATCCACCTGAGGGCCTGGATCCCACAGCAATGTCCTGCACGAGTCCAGCTGAAGACCTAGAGCCCATGACAGTGACTAATGAAAGTCTGTTTTATGGATCTGTACTGAGAAGGCCCAAAGGTCAGAGGTGGAAGCTAGAAAGTCTATGCCAGCAGGGTGAAGGATCTGTACTAGCAGGCTAAGGGTTCTGTGCTGGAGCCAAGAAGTAATGCTCAACATAAGGACCAGGGCTTCCCTGAAAAGTACCGTAGCCATCCTCAGCAACGGCGAGGTCCTGAGTTCCTCTGACAATGAGAACAGCCAAGTACTTATTAGGAGGCCAGCACGACAAGCTCGTCCTGGAGATTAAACAACACACACTGTTCCCTCTGGAGCCAGGAAGCAATGCTTAAAGTAAGGACAAGAGCCCCTCCCAGCAGCAAGGTCCCGAGCTCTTCCAAATGGCATTGGCCGAATTCATCCAGCGAAGCTAGCTATGATGAGCTCGTCCAGGAGAAGCAAGAGCTCCAAACAACAGCAACGCTCCACAACGCTGCGTTCTTCCTCTCCACATTCTTTTTATGTGGCAGCTTTCCTCAGGTGGGCCATCTACACGCAGCACCGTGCTGATTCAGTTCATCTGGTGTTAAGCTGACCACCAGTTTTTAAAACTAACAGTTCATTAATATTTTTATGGATGCTTGGAATGATACAATGAAAAAAATAGTGCAAGCTGAAGGCAGTTGGTCCCTGGGAGTGTATCACTAGAACTCAAAATGCCTTAATAGTTGAAGGAGTGTGAACTGTGATCAGAATAAAGCGCAGTGCTTTTAATTACTGGTAGAAGGAAAAAAAAAAAAAACTACCCAAAATTTTAAGGGGGATTTACAGACAAATGTAGCTAACCTGGAGAGATAAGATCCAATTTCCAGGGTATGGTAAACCTCTCTGAAATCAGCGATGGTGGTAAATATGTTTGGAACATATGGTAAATATGTTTAAAAAGCAGAATAACAGAATATTATGTCAGTGTAGGGACTAGAGTAGTGTTAACTTCCGGGATAAATGTTACAAAGCAAGTTACTTTCCAAATTTTAGAAAGTGAACTTCTATATGAAATCCAGATTTCCAGCACAGGACCAGATCCTGTATGTGTGTCTCTCTCTCTCTGTTTTTTTTTTTTTTTTGAGACAGAGTTTCCCTATGTAGTTCAGGCTGGCCTTGAACTCACTTTGTAGCCCAGGCTGGCCTGGAGCTCGCAGTGATCTCACAGTGATCCTCCTGCCTCAGCCTCCTGCTGAGATTGCAAGCATGTGCCTGGCTCCCATGTCTCTTGAAGCTTGGAAATGGGACGACTCTGTGCCATTGTAAATCACATTCAACAGCAGACTGGAGCTGTAGGACAGCTGGCTACTGGGCCCTGTTTGTCCTGGTCTGCGTGGTCCCCAGTGTCTCCAAGGCACTAAGGCCAGGCTCTGTTAGACTTTGTTCTCTGATAGTTGCTTTTCCCATCTCCCCTCTGTTTTAATCATCTATTCCTTGAGCTAGAGCTGGGGGGATGGCCGAACACTTGACATCTAACACTGGATAAATGAGACTGACAGAAGGTCATTACCTGTGAGGGGATGGCGGACCCTGAACTTCATGTGGGGTCACAAGGGAGCTGCACGCAGGAACCCTGGGGACGTGCAGGGGCTTTGCCCGGCAGGCTTTGTAGTATCAAAAGGCCGAGGTGACTCTCAGCTCTCGTGGGATGATGTGGCTGGCTCATGGAATAATGGCACAGGCTGACAGGAAACCGAAACCAGGAGCTGTCCTGCTTTCCTTGATAAGGACAGTTGTTTGATCCATGGGAGCAGAACGGCAAGAAGAGCCGGAGGGTAGAGCATTCAGCGTCCTCATGATGTCACTGGGTATCATGGCAGCACATAATGCTGAGCCTTAGTGTTAGTGCTCACTCCAGGATCTCCTGCTTTGCTCCTTTGTCTTGCTTGCCTCCAGAGGTGTGTGCACGGTGCCTCTGTGTCTAGATGTTTTCTACCTCGAAATATTTGTGAAACTTAAATACATCTGCAAGGATTATTTGCTGAATATTAACAAGAAATGTAATGAACAAAGACAAGACAGTTTTGTTTTTTAATGTCTATCCAGAGTGGATAATTTCTAGGTTCTTTTAGAGAATTTTCTATGCATAAGAACTGTTTAAGTAGGTGTTGTGGTTTATAGCTAAATGTCCCCCACCAGAGCTTCATGCGCTCATAGATGGGGCTTTTGAGAGGGGACCAGATCCTGTGTGTGTGTGATGCTCATCACTGGATTAGTCCTCTGATGGGTTCACAGCAGGGTGTGATGTGAGAGGTGAGGAGGAGTGGCCTGGAAAGGTGTATCTCCCTCCTCCCCTCTTGATCCCTGTCATGTGTCATGCAGTGAGCAAGCAGTGCCCCTCTGCCATTCTGCCCTGCGTTGGAGCCAGCCAACTTGGAACTGAAGCCTCTGCAAACTGTGAGCCAAAATAAATCTTTCCTCCTCTAAGCTGTGAGTTTCAAGTCTTATGTCCTGGTGATGAGAAAATAACTAAGACAGGAGGTATGAAGAAAAACTTCATGGTAAGACTGATAGTAAAGTAAGTCACCAAGGAAACATGTATTCATTCAGCCAATATTTTCCCACTTGTTCAAAAATGTTTATTAGCACATTCCGTGCTGAGCCTTTAAAAACAAGATTCATTTTTCATTTTGCAAGGAGCTCACACTGTGCTTGAAGGGGCGCATTAAAAATTGCTGCTCAGTGTGGGAGGTGTGAGGAAGGATGTAAACAGGGAACAGCCAGAGTGGGAGGGCGTTGTGATCTGTTTGGAGGCTTAAAATTTAAAAAAAAAAATATTGTTGAGTATCTATAATAACTCAGGTATAGTCTTCAAGGTTCCAAATGTTATCTCTCAAGGTCTTCCTGAGTGTCATTGTTTCTGAAATCCTAAATCTGAATGTTAGTGCTTTCTGTGGAAGCTTAAAGAAATGAAACAATCCCAACAACCCAGCAGTTTCCAGCTTTTCTCTCTGATAACTTGTACACAGTTTGTTTTTCCTTGATCCAGGGGCTTTTGTAAGCTACAGGCTCAGGACTGCCTGTCCACAAGGACAAACACCCCAAGCCAGCTGTCAATGGTGACCTCGATGGTGACCTTGGCACAGAGAGGTGGGTCCTGGATGCCAGCAGTGGCCCAGCCAGTATGGAGGGGCCATGTGGAGGACGGCACTGTGCCTGCCCCACCACCATCAAGTGAGTGCCTGGCCACATTTTGAAGCTGAAATATAAACAGTTTGAATTTTCTAAAAATTGTGTAGTGCTACATGTGTCTTTCTTCTCTTCTTTCAATTGGTATAAATCAGAATTTTTGAAGTAGAAAACTATGGTTCTAGATGTTCTTAAAAAAAGAGGGAGGCTCTCTGATCTATGGGATATGTATCATCCAGTATATAAATACAGATACATGTGAATGTGAGTGTGTGTGTGTGTGTGTGTGTGTGTGTGTGTGTGTGTGTGAGTGAACTGAATCCAGGAGGCATTCAGTTACATCTCCAGTACTTTTTACTTTGAGATTATTTTTTATTTTGAGATAGCAGCTTTCTAGGTTGCTCAGGCTGGCCTCACACTCTCTTCTCCTGCCTGATGCTCCTGAGTAGCTAATATTATAGCCAGCTAAGTTAGGAGAAATGCGATAGGCAGTCAGACAGGGCAGAGGATGAGAATGCATCAGGACTGTAGCTGGAGGTGTAACATGGCTAGTGTTACATCCCTAAGGGATGAACAGAAGCAGGGGATTGTTTGTATCACCCTTTTGAGATTTCCTACAACCTCATTAGGGGTGGGCCATCCTCTCCCATTTACTAAAACTAAAGACTAGCACTAAGATTAACACTAAGACAGGCTGCTAAGACTAAAGATGAGGCTGAGGCTAGACTATCATCCAAGCTTAATGATGCCACTCAGGTACCCTTGCTACCACTGGATCAATATTACTTACGTAACTACACTTGCAGTCTTACTGATGGATCATAATTTTCACTCATATTGTACCCACCTCGTGATTTTGCTCTATAGAACTTTCTTTGAGAGCTGGGCTCAACAGCAACCCATTCCCCCTTCTATCTCTCAGGGGCTCTCCTATTTCCCATTCCATTCCCCATTCTTTTCTCCAATAAATTTTCCTACTCTTGACCTCCATTTTTTCTTAGAATTTATTCTTTGACTTTGGGGATAGCCATTTTTTGAACTATGATGAAATTTCAAAAAGATTCAAATTCTTTGTACATAAGAACTTTTTAAAGTATAAAGGCAAAGACTGGGAGATGCTGCTGTGCTCTTCTGACCCTGGGACATTTTAAATAACACTGGATGAAAAGGTGAAAGCATTCTTTCACTCAGGAGTATTTCCAGAGCAGTCTAATTGTGACTTCATACATAGTCCATTTGGTGCTTTTCAAAGTAATATCTTCAAAAAGGAAACTCTTCCTTCCTCTGACCTCTGTCCTCCTGTCCCTCCATTGGTACCTGTTTTGCTACTAATTGCGCTTTCTTTTGGAAGCTCAGAATATATTTAGAAAACAAAATAAAATATACAGCTCAAGTGCTAGGGTATCATTTTGGGTGCTAGGAAGGTGAGCTTGTGACATTTCCTGTGCAATCAGGGTTTTGTTCATAAACTCTTTCCCTACACCTATGTCTTCAAGAGTTCTACCTATTCTATCTTCCAGCAGATTTAGTGTTTCTCTTTTAATAGTTAGCTCTTTGATCCATTTCAATCTTAGTTTAGTGCATGATCAAAGGCATAGGTCTAGGTTTAGTCTTTGGCATGAGGAAAGCCAGTTTTCCCAGCATTACTTATTAGAGAGGCTATCCTTCTTCCAGTAAGCATGTTTGGCCCCCTTGTCAATGATAAGGCAGTTGAGTGTGTTTGTAGTTGTTTCTACATCTTCTTTTCTGTTCAATTGATCGTTGGGTCTGTTTTTTTGCCAATACCATGTTGTTTTTATCTTGGTAGCTTTGTAGTATAATTTCATTTTGCTTTCTGCTCCATTCATTGTATCGTTTAGAGCACTTTCTTTTCCTCTCTTTTGTACAATGACAATTACACATTTTGGGTTTTGTTGCTCCCACAGTTCTTATTACTTTTTTGAAAGAGAGTATAACCAAATGTGACATAACAGAACAGTCAGTCAAATCAAAAGGGTGGACGTAATAGATAATGTAAAAGCATAATACAAGGTGATCAACAATGGTTACCATAATGCCTCCTGATATCTCTAATAGAATTGCCTATATCATTAGTTATAATAAAATTGAACAAAACAGTAAAGAACAAAACCAACAAAACCAAAACATTGGAGACATTATAGGTCTTCAAAAGTAGATAATAGTCAACCAGAATGGACGTCATAATGAGTCCCACTATCTTCACAGCTGTTGCCTGAACTTTTGAACCTGGTACTATCAAGCAAAACAGAATAGAGGAACATCAGTCAAAACAAGATGGTGAGAGCAATACAGGGCTTTAAATCAAGATGATAGAAAGTCAAAGTGGGCTACTATAATATATCCTGCTATTTTAAAATTTATTTTTCCCTTAATTAAAAAGATAAAAAAAGTAAATAATAAAATGGAGATTGAGATAAAAGAGGGCATAACAGCAAATCAGCGCAGATCAAAACATAACCATTTAAGCAAAATAGTGTTTCACCACAAGATTATCCTGACATAAAAGTAGTTACCATATTGTCTCTTTCCTTGAAATCTTTGAGCATAACTTCATATACTGTAGCATCAAATATATCAAAACAATGTAAAACCATTCAAGAGAATGACAGTATTACAGGGTATTTAGAATCAACTAACAGAAAATAAACAATGGCTTCTGTATAATCTCCTTGTCTATAAAAGGTTTTGCTTATACTACCATATATAATAAAATCCAATAAGATACAACCTGTTTAGACCAATGGAGACAGAAGAACAAAAGCTTGATGAGACTTCAAAACAAGATGATACTAAATCAGTATTACCTCTTAAGACGTCATTTTCTCCAAAATAGCTGTTCCTATCATCCAATCTTCTCTGCCTCATTTCTTTTGAGTTCTTTTTCTGTCATTAGTTGTCAGTTTGTCTTCTTCATTTTGTTTTCTGCTCCATTCATTGTGGCCACTACTTCTGGATTCTTTGTATTTTTGTTTTTTAGAATATCTTGCAGTATTCTCTGTAGAGTTGAACTGGTGGTTGCATATTCCCCTAGTTCCTCTTTATCCTGGAAGTACCTTGTTTTTCCATCAATTTCCAGAGATAGTTGTGCAGGATATATCAATCTTGGCTGGAGATTATTATCTTTCAAAGCTTGAATTATTTCCCCCCATGCTCTTCGTGATTTGATGGTTTGTGCAGAGAACTCTGGTGTAATTCTGATGGGTGTTCCCTTGTAAGTGATTTGTTTCTTGTCTCTGATGGCTTTTAGTATTCTGTTCTTGTATTGGATTTCTGGAATTTTAATTATTATATGCCTGGGTGTTGCTCTGTTTGGGTTGTAGGTGGCTGGGGTCCTGTATGCTTCATACAACTGAGTATCTTTACCTTTTGCTAAATTAGGAAAATTCTCCTGGATTATTTCTGTGAGTAGCTTTTGTAGTTCATTTGTTTGTGTCCCTACTTCTTTTATGTTCTTAATTCTTAAGTTATTCTTATTATCTTCTAGTCTTTGTATTATTGCTATTTGTTTCTTTGTTACTTTTAAGAAGTTTTTCATTTCATGCTCCCATATTACAAATCTGCCCTCCAGTTCAGATAATCTGTCCTTAGTTTCTTTCAAGCTGTTATGCCAGTTTTTGATAGACTTTTTAGTTTCTTGGTATTCTCTTTGAACCTGTTTTACGTATTCTATGCTTTCTCTATTTTCTCCATTAAACAATTCTCCCCTCTTTTTCTGTTCTTCGATTCCACCATGTGTTTTTTCTTGGGTGGTGCTTAGCATTTCTTTAACTATTCTGCTTATGTCTAGCTTCAGGTCATTAATAACTTCATTCCTGAACTTATCTATGAGGCTCTGGAGATAGCGCTTTATATCTATTGGTGCTGGGTCTGCTGTTGCCTCTTTCTCAGGATTGGGGGCTGAGGACCCTTTCTTGTTGCTGCCTCTTCCCATATTCTTTGTTCCTTATATATGCAAGCGTATATAGGAGGCCCAGCTTCCTTCCCTGTCAGCCACAGTCTGATTAAATTGTGCCGGCTAGGTGTTCCCGCCCACTGCAGCGCACCAGGAAGTTGCAGACCAGGCAGCCTATGTGGGGCCCGCTCCTCCAGGTCAATCTACTTTCAGGAGCTGGGACCTGGGCTGTGCTAGCCTACTGGGTCTCAGCCAGCAGGGTCACGTGGGCTAGGCACTGCTCACCAATCCCGCTTGAGAGGCGGATCGGTGACTGAAGTCACTGCAGCGCCCTGTTCCCGCAAGTCTGCCCGGTCCCAGATGTCCTCTGTTGGAGTCTCCTGGACCATGGAAGAGTCCCAGTTTTCCCTCACTCACCAGAGGTGGACACACGGCTCCCCGCCCATCCCGCTCTCAACTCCATTCACCGATTCCCATTCTCAGAGCTTCCGCGTGTCTCTCTCCCTGCTGAGCCAATGCAGACGCAGCCGCCACACGGCGGGAAACCCAAATCACGGCTTCCAATGGCACGGGCTCCAGCTTCCATGCTGAGGCTTTATCTGTTCCTGTTATAGCACCAGGATTGCATTCCCAGTTGGTTTCTCTCAGCCCAGTTCATTCTTGGATCACCGGGGCATATCTCCTCTTGCTTATGATTCCTTACACAGTACGATTCCTGAATTCTAAGCTGGGTGTTTCAGAGAGCCTCCATAGCTGCTGCTATCTGTCCGCCATGTTCTCCCGGACTCTGTTGATAATTTTTTATTACTTCATTTTAATTGACTGATACTGGATTACCTGGAAGTTTTATATCTTTTTGATTCACCTTTGTCAACTCATGTTGTCCTGGTTACTTTTTGCTTGTTGCTTAGATAAAACATCTGACATCCAAAATTAGGGAAGGAAAGTTTATTCAGCTTACAGTTTTTTTTTGAGGTTTCAGCTCATAATCACCTGGCTCCAATGCAGGGTGGCCTGGCACTGGGGCAACACTTCAAAGCAGTAGCCAGAGCAAAAAAGGAAGAAAACAAACCCCTTTTCCTGACTTATATTGTATACAGGCCACCCCCACCACCCCCAGAGCAGGTGTAGCATTCATAAAATCTCCTTGCCCTCCTTTGCATGGGATGAGGATATTTACAAAGTAAGAATCCTGCCTCCCTGCTAAGTCTCTAAAACTTTTTTTGTTTTTATTTTGAAGAGAATAAAACCAAATGAGATAAAACAAAATGGAATCAGTCAAAACAGAAGGATGAACATAGTACGTGACTTAAAAACAAAATACAGGGGGTGGGGATTTAGCTCAGCGGCATAAGTGCCTGTCTTACAAGCGAGCAGTCATGAGTTTGATTCTTGGTATTGATAAAACAAAACAAAACAACAACAACAAAAAACCCCAAAATACAAAGTGATCAACAATGGTTACCATAATGCCTCTTGTTATCTTCAAAAGAATTGCCCATATAATCAGGCATAATTAAATTGAACAAAACAGTACAGAGCAAAACCAATACAAACAAAACATTGGAGACATCATAGGACTTCAAAAGAAGATAATAGTTAAACCAGAATGAGTATCATAGTGAATCTTATTGTCTTCAAAGTAGTTGCTTATTCCCTCCAACTTGATACTATCAAACAAAACAGATTTGAATAAAATCAATCTAAACAAGACAGTGAAAGCAATACAGGGCTTCAAATCAAGTTAATTGGAAATAAACAATGATTACCATAGTATATCCTGCTATCTTTGGAATAACTGTCCATACCATCAAATCTAGTACAAGTAGACAAACTGGAACAGAATAAAACCAAACTAATATAAAATTAACAATGTCCTCTACCTTCTCTTTTTAGATAATTTCTCCCTTTTCATTTTCACAGATTGCACTGTACATTTTGTATTCCACTAACTCCTTCGGTTGTTATATTAGGGAGGCAACCTACTATTGACCTAAGTGACTCTGAACCTTTTTACCCTGAGCATAATCTCAAGTTGTATGCATTTACCTACAAGAGCCTCAAGGTTCTCTTTCTTTATAGCTGAGTACTTTTCCATCATATAAAATTTTCATGGTTTTCTAACCAATCTGTAGCTGATAGGCAAGCTACATCCACTTTTTTCTGGTTCCCTGTCACATAGAGCATTGTTTTCTCATCTTTGACTTTCAGTCTGTATACCTTCTTTTAGGTTAATTGTATTCCTTTTAAGCATATTAATGAGCCCTATCTCCTGATCCACTCTGCCTGTGTTTCTTTTTATTGGTATATCGAGGCCACCCATATTAGTGATTATGGCCAACCTTCTCTGCCTCATCTCTGCCATGCTATTTTTCTGACATTGATTGTCTATCTTTCCCCTTCATTCCACTGTCTGCCCCATTCAGTGAGCCCCCTCTGCTACTGTTTCTGAATCTATGGTCTTTTTTCTGTCTCTCTAGAATGTCTGGTATTTTTTGTAGGGTTGGATTGGTGGTCATGAACTTCCCATTTCTCTTTGTCATGGAAGCATTTTGTTTCTCCATTAATTTTGAGAGATAGTTTTTCAGGGTACATCAATCTGGGTTGGAGGTTATTTTCTTTCACGACTTGGAATGCTTTAAGCTCTTCTTGATTTGATGGTTTGTGTTGAGAAGTCTGTTGTGTTTCTGATGAGTTTTATCCTATAAGTGATCTGTTTATTTCCTATGACAGCTTTTAATATTGTGCTCTTATGTTGTATTTCTGGGATCTTACTATATGTCTGGATGTAGATCTATTTTGGTTATAGCTCACTAAAGTTCTGTATGCCTCACGCATCTGAATATCATTTCCTTTTCCTGTGCTCAGGAACTTTTCTTTAATTATTTCTATAAATAGCCTTTGTATTTCCTTTGTGTTTACCCCTGCTTCATCACTCACATTTTTTATTCTTAAGTTATAGATTCTTTTGTCATCTTCTAGCCTTTGTATTATTACTTCCTGGTTCCTTTTTATTTGTAAGAGTTCTTTCCTTTCATGATTGTAAGCTGCAAACCTGTTTTCAAGGTTTAACAGTCTATCTTTAGTTTTTTTCAAGAAGTTTTTCCAGCTTTCAATGGAGTTTTTAATTTCCTGGTAATCTCTTTGAATCTGTTTCATGTGTTCTCAATGTTTTAATATTCTTCACTGAAGGTTTCCCTCATTTTCCTTTGTTCCTCAATTCTTCCATCTGTGTCTTCTTTAGAGGTGCTTAGCAATTCTTTTATTATGTTCCTTATAGCTTCTTTTAGCTGTAATATTTCTGTTCTAAGTTGTTTTACAGTTTCATGAAGTTTCTTTATTTCAGTTGCTGTTACTTCAGAAACTGTGTGCGGCTCCCCATCTCTTCTGTGTTTGCATCTCCTGGACCAGCACTGCTTGGGGTGGAGGCTGGAGACCACCTTTTGCTTCTTCCTCTTGTCATGTTTCTGATTTCTTCCAGACAAGTGGGTATCAGGGTCCCTGGTACTTTCCTGTATACCAATACAGGAATACTGTATACTCCTGTATACTCTGAAGTGACTAGGGATTTGTGCTGTTTGCTGTTTTTTCCAATCTGCTGGTGACTATTGGAGAACAAGCAGGGGCAGGGCAGGCTGGTCCCTCCCTTCTGAGCTGGTTAACCACAGGGAGTCTTCACCATGTTAGTGTGTGCCGCGTGGTTGGAGCCAGTTAGGGATACCTTTAAGGAAACCTCAACGGTGGCTATTGGACCATGCACAGGGGCAGGACTCAGTCCAAGAAATTTCCACCAGTCTGCTCTGCACTAGGAGTGGCTGAATAAAGCTTGCTGCAGTTCTGGTTCTGGGCTTTTCCTGCCTGACTCCAAAATGGCGCCCAGCCAATCGCCTGCTCCTGTGGGAGGACTGAGTCCCCCACACTCACTGCCAGCCAGTGTAGTTCTCTGGTCTGCCACTTGCCTCCGCTCCTGTGTCTTCCCACCAAGGCCTTCAGGTTTGCCAGCCACCAGCTTTACTTTGACAGTGTGCCTCCAGATTCCAATGGCGCTTCTCACACAGTGGGACTGGCTTGGGTGAAAGTGCTGCTGGCTACTGCCTTTTGTTTAAGTTTTTCTTTTCTTTTTCTTTTTTATTCTCTCTGTGGGCTTTGATTCTCACTTTAGTTTTTCTTGGGTCAAAGGAACCCATTTCTTTCCTCTGGGTCTTCTCCACAATGCTATATTCCAGCATCTGGGCTGTTTCTCTCAGAGAGGTTTTTTACTCTGCTGCTTACTGTTCCACCATCTTTCCAGACCCCCTCAGTTAAACTACTTAACTGCTCAGGTTGACACAGTGTATCAACCGTAACATATGCATGTCTAGTAGACTGTTCATTTCTTTTGTTTTTTCCGTTTCAATAGAGTACAGGTTCTCAGAGTCAGTACTGATGATCTGGAATTTTGCAGGATCCATTGTGATTTTACCCTTTTCATTCCTTATTGCATGAATTTGGGTCTTTTCTTTCCTCATTTTGATACTGTTGGCCAGGAGTTAACCTATTTTATTTAATCTTTCTTTTTAAAATTTTTTTATTTTAAAGAGATTAAGACAAAAGAGGACATAACAAAGCAGATCAGAACAGAACAATGTAAGCAACACAGAATTTCACCACAAGACAATCCATAAATAACAGTAGCTACCATATCTCTTTCTTTGAAATAGTTGAGCATAACTTCATATACAATAGTATCAAACATAACAAAGTAGTATAAAGCCATTCAAGAGAATGAAAGTATTGCAGGGCATTCAGAACCAAAAAAACCAGAAAATGAACAATGACTACTATATTCTCTTATTGTCCATAGAAAATTTGTTTATACTATCACACATAATAAAATCCAATAAGATACAGTATAATAGAACCAATGGAAACAGAAGAACAAAAGCATGGTAGCACTTCAGAGTAAGATATTAAATCAGCACTGGCTATTATAATGTCATATTTTCTTCAAAATAACTGTTCATACTATCACAGATAATAAAATCAAACATACCAGGATAAACCCATTCAAATTAATGAATGCAAACATTATAAGGCCTCAAAGCAATGTAATGGGGAATCATGATTACCATAAACTCTTATGTACTCTTACCATTTCTTATACTAGGAAGACTATATGGTATGCATATATGTGAGTTTGATTCATTTTGCTCTCTATTGCATTAATTTCTGCTCTGATTTTTATGATTTCCTCCCTTCTTTTGGCTTTGGGCTTGACTTGCTCTTCTTTTTCTAGATGTTTGAGGTGTAGCATTAGGTTGTTGATTTGTTTTTGTTCTGTTTTTCTGATATGGGAACTCAGTGCAATAAATTTTCCTCTGAGGACTGCTTTCATTGCATCCCAGAGATTCTGGTAAGTTGTATTTGTATTTTTGTTTGCTTGTAGGTATTGTTTAATTTCTTTTTTAACTTCCCCTGTGACCCACTGATTGCTCAAGAGTGTATTATTCAATTTCCATGTGTTTGTGGGAGTTTTTGTAATTTCTTTTATCATTAATTTCTAGTTTCATGTACTATGCTCTGATAACATGCATGGGATAATTTCAACTATTTTGCATTTACTTAAATATGTTCTGTGGGTTAGTATATGGTCTATTTTGGAGAATGTCCCATGTACTGCTGAGAAGAATGTATATTCTGATGTTGTTAGATGGAGCACCTTGTATGTGTCTATGAATCCATTTGTTTACAGGTATGATTCCATTCTGTTGTTTCTTTGCTGATTTTCTGTCTGGTTGATCTGTCCCTTGGTGTCAATGGTGTGTTAAGGTCTCCTGTTATAATTGTGCTATTGCTTATTTGATTTTTCATTTCTGTTAATACTTGCTTTGTATAGCTGGGTGTTCTGAAATTTGGTGCATATATATTTAAGATAGTTATCTCTTCCTCTTGGAGTTTTCTCCTAACCAGTATGTAGTACCCTTCTTTATCTCTTTGGATCATTCTTGGTTTCAAGTTCACATTGTCTACAAAAAGGATAGCTACCCCCGCTTTTTTGGGGGGTTCCTGTTGCATGAAGTATTGTTTTATATCCTTTGATTTTCAGTTTGCAAGTTTACTTTTGTGTTAGATGGGTTTCTTGTAGACAGCATATGGTTGGATGTTGTTTCTTGATCCATTCTGCCAGTCTGTTTCTTTTAATTGGTGAGTTGAGACCATTTACATTAATGGTATAACTGTTATATATTGGTTTATTGTTGACATGTTATCTTTCTGCTGTTGCATCCTTATCTTTCCATTTTGTTTAATTGTCTGCCTTACTTAGTGGTTTTTTCATATGTGTATCTAGACTGTCTTTCAGTATTCTTTGCAGGGTTGGCTTGATGATCACAAAGTTCTTCAGCTGTTCTTTGTCATGGAAGTCTTATTTCTCCATCCATTTTGAAGGACAGTTTTTCAGGGTACATCAGTCTAGATTGGAAGTCATTTTCCTTTAGGATCTGAAATACTTCACTCCATGCTCTTCTTAGCTTCATTGTTTGTGTTGAGAAGTCTGCTGTGATTCTGATAGGTTTTCCTTCATAGGTGATCTGTCTTTTCTCTCTAACATCTTTTAATATTCTGTTCTTATGTTGGATTTCTGGGATGGTGATTACTATATGTCATGGTGTAGTTTTAGTTTGGTTATGGCCATTTGGGGTTCTATATGCTTCACTAATCCTAATGTCAGTTTCCATTCTTGTGTTAGGGAAATTTTCAGCTATAGTTCTGTGAAGAGCCTCTTGATATCATTTGTGTTGTCCCCTTCTTTTTCATTTATCCCTAACAATCTTATGTTGTTCTTCTTTGAATCATCTTGCAGCTGTTGAATTGTTATTTCCTGATTCCTTGCTATTTTAAAAAGATCTTTCCTTTCCTGTTCACTAGCTTCAATCTTGTCTTTGAGGCCTGAAATTCTATCTTCACTTTCATTGGGGGTGGTTTTGGCAACTTTCTGTTGAATTTTTGATTTCCTGTATATCTCTTTGGATCTGCTTCATGTATTCTGTTTGTTTCTTATACTGTTCATCCAGGGATTCTATCTTTTTGTTTTGTTCCTCTAATTTTTTAACTGTCTCCTTTAAGTGTGTTCAGCATCTCTTTCATTTCTTTTATCATTTCTTCTTTTACCTAGGAGATTATTTCTAATTTGAATTCCTTTAAAGCTTCCCAAAGTTGCTTCTTTATTTCAGTTGCTATTATTTCAGGTATTTCAGGTATATGGCATATTTTCTTCTATTTACATGGCTCCTAGGCTATCTTGGGATGGGCTGGCGGTTTGAGATTGCATTTTGGTCTTTTGTCTTGTCATTTTCCTATATTTCTGTGTTTCAAATGATGTTCCAAAGCTTCCCCTGGGCTTGTTGGAAATCATCTCCTATGCCCTGAGCTCCTGGGACCGAATGAAGGTTGCTGAGCATGGTCCAGTCAGGCCCTCAGGACCTCCCATGTCACCTCCAGTGTTCTAGGAAGCTGGGCAGGCTCCTAACTACTGTGAATGATGGTCCAAAGCTTTCCCCAGGCAAGCACCAATTCCCTGGAACTCACTTCACATGCTCTCAGCTCCCCTGATTGAGAAAGGTTGCTGGACGTGGTCTAGTTGGGCCACAAAACCTCACAAGCCTAGTCTAGTGTGGCTAGAAGCTGGGTGAGCACTTAACCCCTGGGAGTGATGATCTTAAACTCTCCTGGGCCTAAGTTCATGTCTTGCAATTCACCTCAGGCAGCCACATTTCCCTGTATTGAAAGAAGGTCACTGGGCTGGCCCAGCTAGGCCAAGAAACCTGCAGAGCTAGGCCAAGAAACCTGCAGAGCCCAGTCTAGTGTGGCTGGAAGCTGGGTAGATCCTTGACCACTGGTAGAGTGATCTTAAACTCTCCTGGCTCGAGCTTGTGTGCTGTAACTTGCCTCTGGCAGCCCAGTTCCCCAAATTCTATATAATCTTTCAAAGAACCAACTCTGTCATTAATTCTTTCCTTTTCCATGGTAACAGGATAATAGTTTCCTGACAAGTCATGCAGTATGTGCTGCTTCTGCACTGGAGCTCTTGGGAGAATCCAGATTCTTACTTTTCTTTCTCTTCTGTGGATTGAGTGGTAAACCATGGAATGGAAGGAAGCTAGGTTCCCGAAACAACGCATGTGGCAAAAGCTGCCAGCTGCCCTGCACACCTGTTCTGAGATATCATACAAACAAGAAATAAACTTCTACTGTATTCAAGCCACACAGTATTTGTGTTTATTTGAATCAGTTGTTTATGTAGTTTATTCAAACTGATACAGATGTTTGAGATCAAATTTCAAACACTGTATTTTTTAAATGTTTAATGGCCCCATGTGATGGGCAGCATGAACACTTACTTTGTAGGTATGTGGTGTGAGGTATAAAGACGGTCCTTAATGCTTTTGAAAAATACTTTTTGGCTGTTAGTTGAATTTGTTAAAAATAACTTATGAAATCATTATTTTGGAAGGACATTCACACAGTAAATATCTATTCAGGCCTTTTATTGTATACTTCAGGAACTCTCAGTGTAATGTAAATAATAGATACTAAATTTTAAAAAATTGAAACATAAATTGCTGGTTTTTATTAGTCTTGAGAATAATGTGGTATAATAGGAGGATGAACGCACAATAGGAGAATTTGACTGCATCACAATTAGGCGAAGGCATGCCAGAAATGAATGCACTAAGACATCAGACAAGTGGGCGTGTCTAGTCTGGTGTCAAAGAGAAAGTAGCTTTCCCAGAAGGCCATGCACAGAGCTTTCCCAGAAGGCCATGCACAGAGCTGTTGGTTGGGCGGGGTCTGGTGAGTATGAGGGGCAGGGAAAGGTCACTGCCTGGGAGCAGAGTGAGGAGGAGCAAAGGCTTGGAACCGAAACTTGAGGAGCTCTACATTAAACTCAGGAATTTAAAGAGGATTTTAAATGTTCTTACCTCAAAGAAGTGATAAAAATTTGAAGTGAAAATATATGAATTATACTGATTTGACATGGACGTGTGCCTGTTGGAACTTGAAGAATACATCACTTGGCTTTTGTGCATCCACTGAGTTATCAAGGTCCTAGAATGGAATGCAGATTTTTAGAAAATATCCAATAATGATAATGTGCTAAAAAAAAAAAAAAACCCAACCAACCATACAAACCAAATTGTAGGTAGAGTAAGTGCCAGGATACACTGAAATACAATCATCTCCTCTGGTACAGCATGTTTGAAAAGATACAGGTGCAAATGTGCTGCTCACAAGTCAGAAGCGATCTCGTGTCATTTCCACTTCTAATTGCAGGTACGGAATTAACATTTTTGGTACCGGGTTTCTCACAGGGTCAGTGGGGGCTTGTTGAGTTAGGTTAGGTCAAAGTTCATTGTAGAAATTCTGTGATTGCCTTGAGAATGAGCGGTTGGAAGAAAACTTTTCATTATAAATATTTTCTGGCTGTGTTTTATAGCTTGAGTTTAGGAAGTTTGTGTTTGAAATTTTCTACTGTAAAACAGTGCAAATGGGTGGGATAGATAATTCTGGGTAATGAAATATTTTGGTAATAGCTTCTCACTAAAAATGTCAAATAATTTTAAAAATCTATGGTCTTCAAAATTAATAACATCTTAAAAATGCTGTATTGGACACAGTTTTTCCTAGGTGACAGATAGTATCTTTTAGACTTGTAGTTTTTAATATGAGCATTATGCTGTGAGTTATCATGATACTTTTTATGTATGTGAGTGCTAGTGGGAATCAAACTCAGGAACTTGTGCTTGCCTGGCAGGCACTGTACCATTGAGCTATATCTTCAGCCCATTCATGGTGCCTTGATTTATAAGGATATCAGTTGATAAGTATTTCTTATGGCTAGTCTTGCATAGGCTACTGTTTACATTCCTTATTTTCAATAATTTAAAGATGTCACTAATTTTGAAGAACAATAGCTGATGAAAACCAACTTCATGTGCTCTTCTGAGTTATTAGTTACCAGTTTCTTTTTAAAATTTAAATTATCAGGTTCTAAGAAACATGGTCTTATTTTTTCACTTCTCACAGTATCATCAAGTACTTAAAGAACACATAAGATTCTTCAGATGTCAAAATCTTAAGATATTTTTATAACATACAAAGCAAAATCATTTTATTTCAGAAATCCTTTTAGGGAGCTGGGTGTAATGGTACCTCTGTTGAGGCAGCTTTTTGGGACGTTAAGGCACAAAAATTGCTTGAGTCCAGGAGTTCAAGGCCACCCTGGGCAACATAGTGAGATCCTATCTAAAAAAACTAAACAAAACGCTTCTGAGAACAGGAGAAACGTTAGTTTTTAATGGGACATTATTCTCACCATAATTTCTTATTTTTTTAAAAAGATTGTTTTATTACTACATGTTGAAGTTTACATTCAGCTTAGGGAATAGATATATGTACTTAATATATCTTGATTCTTTTTCTTCCCCTTTCTCTCCCTGCCCACCTCCCTCCTTTCCATCTCTAGATCCTTCCTCCATTTTCTTCTTCATTATTATCATCACTATTTTAGTTATCTTTGTGACACATAGTGTTTGCATTCACTGTGAGTATTTGGTACCTGTACATGAGACATCTTAATTTTTTTATATCCCTCCTCCATGTCTTGGGCCCATTCTCATTTGCAAGTTATCTATCTTCCTGATTTCTTTTACTAGCCTTTTAAATTTTTCTTTATTTGTACTTTGCATTACTCTAATAAAACAAACCATTTGGTTTTAGTTAAGCTTATGTATCTCATTGACTTCACTTAGCGTTATGTTTTCCAGGTATATGCATTTTTCTACAAATGTCTCAAAACTGTCTTTCTTTATAGCCAACTAGTAGTCTATTATGTATAGATACCATACTTTCTTTATCCAATCATTGGTTGTGCAGGCTCCTTCTAGGATTTAGCTATTATGAATTGTACCATTAGAAACACTGATATACATGTATCACTGTAATGTGATGTCTTTAGATCTTTTGGGGAGATACCTGTAAAGGGAATGGTTAGGTCAAATGGAATTTCTGTTTTCCTTTGAGGAATCTCCAAACTGATTTCCATAATTTCCATAACTGATTTCCATAATTTGTACCGTGGGTAAGTTAAATGAATAGACACTTCTCAGAATAGGTACAAATGGCCGTTAAACACATGAAAAAATACTCAAAGCCTTTCACCATTTGCGAAATACAAAGTAAAATAAAACTAAAGTTTCATCTTTCGCTAGAAAGGATGGCAATCATCAAGAAATCGAATAATAACAAAGATTAGAGTTACTGCAGTGAAAAAAGGAGCCCTTCCGCACTGTGGTGGGAGTGTCCACTACTGGAACCCATCATAGCTTCCTGCAGTGACTTCCTTCTATGGGATTTTAAAATTGGTGGTTTCAGAAATTTGAATAAAGCTCTGTGGGAAGAGTTTATGCACAGTGTTCGTCTATTTTGCTTCATTTTGTAGTTTTCTGCACTGGGGATCATTCTACCAAAATATATCTTATGAATGAGAGAAAACTCACCAAATCAATGAGTTTCGTTTCAGAATCTGGTCTAAGTGCATGGCATGATCACAAACATCTTCATTTGTCATTTTATGTCCATCCTGAAGCCTGTCATCGTTGCCCTTTTAAAAAAGTTATAATAAAATATATAAAAAGCAAGTTTTGTTTCTCATATACATTAACTGTATTGTACATTTTATGTGCAGCCCCAAACTGTTCCTCTTCACTCCAAGGGGAAAAAAAAGAGAGTTGTGGTGGTGCACAGCTATAATCATAACACCGAGGAGGCTGAGGCAGGAGGATTGCCATGAGTTCAAGGCCAGCCTGGGCTCCATAGTGAGACCCTGTCTCAAAAAACAACAAAGAGGGGCGGGTGGGGAGCCCAAGGTTGGACACACTAGTATGCCATCCATGACCTGATTCTATAATTCATCTACTGGTTTTTCCCGTCAGTGTAAACACAGCGATCAGATTGACTCTATTGAAATGTGAGTTTGTGCTGTTCTGCCTAGAATATTTTTTTGCTTTCCTTCTCAAAGCAAACGCCAAGGTCTACACAGTGATGTTTTCCCCCTCTACTCTTCCCATCTGCACTTCTCTGGCTACTTACTTACCATGTTCTTAGACCCTGTGACTTGTCCTGTCCGGATCTTCTGGTCCTTCCCTCTGGAGCATTCTAACCCTATATCACCATGAGTCCCTCTCTCACCAGCTTGGGGTCTCTACCCTCTTACCTGTTCAGGAAAGCTTTACCTAGTAGATCTACTTAAATTTCCACCTTCCCTTTACATGTGTGGAACTTTTCATTGAGGTAATTTTAGATTCACGTGTAATGGTAAGAAACAATATGGAAAGATCCCGTGTATCTTTTACTAGTTTTCTCCGATGGATGCATTCTACAAAACAAAGTACAACATTGTTATTAGGATATTGATGTTGATGTCTATATATAATCTACCCATCTTGTTTGTATTTTTCCATTTTAATTTGAACATTATAATTTATTTTTATGGCACTTTTTGTCATATATTTTGCTTATTATCTTACCCATCTTTATTAGGCTGCAAGCTTCAGGACAGTCATTTTTGGCTCTTTTGTCCCTGTCACTATCTCAGGACCAGAAACAGTCCAGCAGAGTGGATCATTACACAGCTTTGTGGTGTAATAAATGGCTCCTGTAGGATAAGCTCATGCTCTGGGCTCGGTGGAAGGGTTGGACACAGTGTAGCAGCAAACACCTGGGCCCATCTTTGAGCCACTGAGCCTTAAAAGGGAGTAAGTGAGACTTTGTTTTCACTGAAACCTGCTTTGGTTTGTGGTAAGTTCCATTGGCAGCAGTAATCATCTGCAAAGCGCCACCTATTTTCACATCTGTGGTTCAGAATGAGCTTTGCTGTTAAGCTCCATAAGATCCCTTTCCGGGCCTTAAGCGGGGCTAAGCTGGGGAAAGATCTTGGCAAAGCATTTCCATTTCCATTAGCTAGCATAGCAGCCTGGACACGCACACAGCAAATCGGATCCCTAGGGCCAAGCCCGCTGGTCATTAGAAGAATGCGCTAAGGTCCTGCACTGCAGGGCCGCCCTTATTTTAAATTTACAGGTCTTCTAGTTGTCTGCTGGAAGAACCTGAGAGCCAGTTCTTAGAGAAGTTGGTGAAAAAAAAAATACTCATGGGACCACACATTTCCCAAAGATTTGTTTGGCTGAAAGTATTGCAGGAAACAGTTCTCGACTTAACTCTGAGAATGCGCAGGAAGCTAACACTAGAACTGATGCACTTGATCAAATTTTGACCTTACGATAAAATTTGTTGATAATGGACAAATTAGAAAAAGTTGATGAAAGATACCATGAACAATTTTGGAGACTATTTTGACATGTTTAAATTAATGCATGTATTCTTGGAATCAGCAATTAAATTTTTAGGCACTTAGACTTCCTTGAATATTTGCTATAAGAGAGATTGACCTCAGTTGCTTTTCTTGGCAATTCTAATATAGGACTAACCAGGCATAGGGGTGCATGCCTATAATCCCAGCACTCAGGAGGCTGAGGCTATGAATTCAAGTCTAGCGTAGGCTACCTAGTAAGTCCAGGACAGCTTGAACTACATAGAGTCTCTCTCTCTCTCTCTCTCTCTCTCTCTCTCTCTCTCTCTATATATATATATATATATATATATATATATATATATATATATATTTGAGTTGTCACCAATAAATAGTTTGCTAAGTACAACACATGGATCGATCAAGTTTTTATATTTCATTTCCTCTGTAGAATTCTGTAATCTGCCAGCATGTTACCTAAACAGCTCTAATATATTTTGTACCCGGAAAGGCTAGAATCACAATTAATCAAAAAGGCATTTCCTGATGACATCTGAATTATTAAAGGTGATATTTATTTTGACTTACCTAGTAGCAAAGTTGAAAAATGTTATCTGAGCTGAAGCTTTTAGGTGAATATAATCCTGTACATCTATTTTTGATTTTGTTACTTATGCATTTGAAGTCTTATAAAAAAAATCCTTGCTCATTTGAATGTCTGGAAACATTTCTCCTGTTTTCTTCTAGTAGTTCCACAGTTTCAGGTCTTAAAAGTCACAAATCAACTTTGAGTTGATTTTTAAAATTAGTATGAGAGAGATGTCTAGTTTCATTCTGCATGTGGACTATTTATACTCTTTGATATATCATATGTATCTATTTTTTGTGTGTGTTTTTATTTAAAAAGAAAGGATACAGTTTCACTTCAGTTAAAGATGGCCCCAGAATAAAAAGATTGGGGTCTCTCCGCAGGGTCTAGCATATAGGTTTGGAAAAGTTCATATAGCACAGTGGTGGTGAACCTATGGTGCACTGCTACAACCATTTTGTTTGTTATCACTGAAAGTATTAAAAGGTTCACCATCACTGATATGGGAGATGGACACATATATGATATACGATTCTTCAAAGAAATTATGGTTCAAGCAGGACAGAACTCTACACAGTATAATTCTGACCTTTTAGTCACAGATGATACCACTAAAAAAGAGGATAGTGTCTTTTCCACAAAGCTCCTTGAGAAACTCAGATTTTTAAAAGATATGAATACAAGATGGAAAGACAGGTATACGTCAAGAGTAAATGTTGAGGGGTGGCACAGAACTGCATTAAGGGTGTCAGAAGGAGCTGTGCTACCCATGAGTCAGATAGAAGGATGTCTGTGAACCGTAAGTATCTACCACTGAGTGAGCATTCTAGACTATGCTTTGTCTGGTCATACTATTGTATTTTTTTGTTTTAATGAGAATAAAACTGTCATGGTTTGTGTTTGTGTCCCCCAGGACTCATGAGTTTGCATTGTTCATTTGTGATGGTTCATTGTATAGTGCTTGGATTGATGGTGTCAGTGCTCCACCCATATAAGGGTGGAGCCAAGATGTGATGTAATGGTAGAAGGTGTGTCTTGCTCTTTGCTGGTTCGAGCTTGCTGTGGGCGGCTGCCATGAAATGCGGCCCAGCCATGCCCGCCTGCCTTGGAGCCAACTGAGTGTGGACTGAAACCTCCAAAAACTGTAAGAAATAAACCCTTCCTTTCCCAACTTGGGCATCAGGTATTTTGTCTCAGCAACGAGTAAAAAGTAACTAAAACAAAAACCAAACTTAAAAAACTCAGAATAAAACCAATCAAAACAAAACAATGAAAACATATTTTAAAGAAAATAAAACCAGGGGCTGGGGATTTAGCTCAGCGGCATAAGCGCCTGCCTTGCAAGCAGGCAGTCGTGAGTTCGATCCCCGGTACCGATAAAAAGGAAAAAGACCAAAAAAAAAAAAAAAAAAAAAAAAAAAAAGAAAGAAAATAAAACCAAACAAAATAAAACAGAATAAAGCTAATCAAAACAAAATAGTGAAAGTGATACAAGATTCAAAACAGGATAACAGGAAATCAACAATGTTACCATAATGCCTCATGTTCTCTTCAAAATAGCTGTCCATACCATCTGACATAATAAAATCAAATAAAGTAGAGCAGAATAAAACCAAAACAGAACATTGAATAAAACAAAACAATAAAATGAAATAAAACAAAACAATATAATTTGATTGTTATCCTCTTAATAGATGCTTAGACTACTGGCCTTAGGCCTGCAAAGTCAATCAAACAATACAAGCATTAAGTTATTTCCTGTCCTCTGAATCAGCTGATTGCTTGAGGTGGAGATGTTCTTGTCTCCCAGGCCATGTGCTGGCTTGCTCACAAGAAGGATGAACTGGCTTCTTGTTTCTCTGCCCAGCCTTGTATGGCTTCTGCCAACTCATGGGAAGGGTGAATTCTGTTGTATCTTTTTTGATAACTCAGTAAAGAAGGCAACGTTATTTTCCTGTATCCACTGGGGACTGAATCTAGGCTCTTATATATGCTAGGCAAGCATTCAACATCTGAATTGAACTAAAACCCCAGACTTTCTTTCTTTCTTTCTTTCTTTCTTTCTTTCTTTCTTTCTTTCTTTCTTTCCTTTCTTCTTTCTCTTTCTTTCTTTTCTTTCTTCCTTTCTCTTTCTCTCTTTCTCTCTCCTCCTCCTCCTCCTCCTCTTCCTCCTCCTCCTCCTCCACCACCTCCTCCTCCTCCTCCTCCTTCTTCTTCTTCTTGTCAGGGCCTCACTAAGTTGCTTAGGCTGGCCATGAACCTGCCATCCTCTTACCTCAGCCTCTGAATAGCTAGGATTATAGGCACGTACCATCATGCCCAGTGTTATAGTTATTATCCCTTCCTTTTACTGCCAAGAAAGAGAAATACAGACAGGATGACAACCTTGTTTGAGATAATGCAACCAGAAGGAAGATGGCTGGCTGTGTTCTTAAATGTCATGCATTCTTCTTGTGATAGTAAAAAATATGCCAACAGATAGAAGGTTGTTATAAAACAGTAAAATAAATATGGTTAAAGAAAAGCTTTTATATTAACTTATTAAGTGACACAGACCAAATGAGAGGTTTTTGCTGTCTCTAGGTTAGGTTAGAGTGACATGTAACACTCTCGCGGCTTGGGGTGGGATCATCTGAGTAGAATCAAAGTGTAAGGAATACTGTGGACTCTCTGACTTCAGTGCTCTAGACCATACTTGGGACACTCTTTGAAAAACACAAACTTTTAAAAAGATTAAAAGATGATTCATCAAAGAAGAATCTATTGTTTACCCACTTACGCAATTACTCATTTAAATTTTCCCATTTTTTAGGGTTTTTAAGAGCACTTGCATTTTTATGCAGTAATAGCATATAAAAAACTTATATTCTCTTTTCCTACATGCCATATATAATCATTTTAATAATTATTTTTAGGGGCTAAATAATTTTCTTTCATGCTGATGCACCATACTCACCCTGTTTGCGGTTCCTTTCCATGGTATATACAAATGTCATTTAAATTGATTAGGAATCCAACTTTCCTGTGTAGGAAGGTGATGCTTGTTCCAGAATTGCTGCAGGCTAGAATTAGAGTTTTTCGTGGCCAGTGAAATGAACAGGGAACGAGAGAACACTTCTATGTTTCTTCTTCATTACTGTGGTGGGTTTTCTGTCAGCGATTTGTACCATGCTTCAGTAAAGGTACCGGACGCCGGTGACAGACATACCAAAGGTTGACTCAGTGTATGAGGCAGCCCAAGGAACAGCACTGTGTTCAGTGAAGGAAAGTTTTCTTTCCTTTAGAGTAACTGCAGTGGGGAACCAAAGATCCACTGAGGACTGACTGTGATGGCTTACAGCGGTCTGTGTAAATTAGGAAGAAGCAAAACCTAAAAATTATTTCACTCCCCAAACAAATTCAGCTTGGTCACAGTGTTTCCAAAACCTAACTCTCTCTTGTTCGTCTGATGGGCTTTTTTCAGAGAATCAGCCTGGCACTCACCGTCTGTGGGGAGATTTTCATCTCTGCCCTAATGCAGAATGCTGTGAGAACCAGCTTCTTGCTCTGCTTCTAACACAGCTCTGAATTGAGGCTGTTTTGTTTATCATTCTAGCCCCATAGACCATAGTCTCTGGCACTTAGTAATTTTTATTTTTTGTCACTATATGTTTGTGTTGTATAATGCTTATGCTCACTGTGGGGAGGTGGTGTGTACAAAACACATCTTAATTCTCTTCATGCCCTCTTCTCTTGGTTCCCTTTGCAAAAGATGTACTTTCCTGTTTCTTGTTATCTATTTTTTTTAATCATTTTGCTCTTTATTTATAACATTTGGTAATGCTTAAAAGTTTAATGTCAGCTTGTTGGATGTCCATTGTTCTTCTGACACACCCCGTTCCCCAGCACTGAGGACCGAGCCCAGGGCCTTCACTGAGCTGCATCCACAGCCCCTTTTACTTTTTAAATGTTGAGGCCGGGTGTCACTAAGTAACTATATTGCCCCTCTTCGTTTTGAACTCACGATTCTCCCACCTTGGTCTCTAGAGTGCCAGGATTACAGACATGTGTCACCATACCTGGCTTCTGTTATGTTTAAACATCAAGAAAGGGGCTAACTCTTAGTTTTTGACATATGCACACACGCTGCAAGGGATGCTCAGGGAGAGAATATTTATTTATTTATTTATTTATTTATGGTACAGGGATCGAACTCATGACCTCATGCTTGCCAGGCAGGCGCTTATGCCGTTGAGCTAAATCTCTGGCCCAGGGAGAGAATGTTTAGCTCACGTGTCTTTCTCCATGGAAGAGGATGGTGAGGGGAAGGAGCTGGGAAAGGGACTAGGTCAGCCATCCTACTATCGCTGATACAAGTCGTTTCAGAAAGGTTTCCTGCCTGTACCTAAAACAACTCCAGCCACTCTGGAATTACAGAGCGCTTCTTAGAGCACAGCATTTTATACAAGTAAGATTCTCTTCATGACTTACCATAGTGATTCACTTCCCACAGTCTTTATATCTTTGTTAAAGCTGAAAACATGTTTATTCATGGTATGTCTTCACAGAGAGAAACAACGTGAAATAGTTATCTGCAGAAAGCCGAGGTGTGAAGGAGAAGATTATAAAGCATCTGTGTATTAACAGGAAGCAATTCCCAGACCTCCAGAGAAATTCCTAGATTTACCGCCAGCTTTCCTTTCTAGAATTCCTTCATTCACTCTCCATTTAAATTTCTAAAGCTGTCATCATGTCCAGACGTCCATTCTGACACTAAGAAATAGGCTTGCCCTACTTTTTTCTGCCTGCCCTGCCTTACTCAGAATCAGATGCCTTGCTTAAGTCAGCAGCTTGAGTCCACATTCTTTTTCCCAAATGCACATTTAAATTTTTATTCTACTGCTGGGCAAACAGCCTTCCCATCTTTGCCACTTCAGTATCTCAAACACCTCTGATCTTAACCACAGACTGCTGACTGACCATAATAATTGGCTTAAAATTGTGCAAGACTAAGCTACTATTTGATATCTGAGATGTCAAAACCTCCACTTGTTAGAGACTTCAGGTTAGTTGTCTCCTATCCTGAAGGAGACCACCGTGTTCATATAGAATGAAGGTTAGGATGCATAATTGAGGGGAAGGAACAATTCTAAGGTGTGAACTCATGTTGCACACTTTTACAAGGTGACAATATGCAAGGATACACCAGAGTCATCAAAAGAAGCCCTAAAACAGTCTGTGTCTGTGAAATTCTCGCCCCAACATGACTGGATTTTAACAAGCACGCTGGAGCGCAGCAGTAACGAGTATGGTAGTCCCCACTTAGCCACAGGGAATATATTTTAAGATACCCAATGGTTGCCAATAGAAACCGCAAACAACACTGCACTCTATAGGACATATTTTTCTATGTGTACACAACTGTGGTAAAGTTTAATTTAAAAATGAGGCACAGCAAGATATTTACAACAAAAACTAATGTAACAATATGCATACTAAACTGCTGGCATGATGGCTCTTGTGTTTGGGGGCCTTTATTAGATGATATAAGGATAACTTGAATAAGAGCTCTTAGATACTGTGATATTTGATCTGATAACTAACACTACTAGAAGACTCTGTTAGTCATTTTTTATAAACCCTAATTATAAAACATTCATTTATTTTTAAGACAGGGTCTTGTTATGCAGTTCAAGGTGGACCTGAACTCACTATGAAGCTCAGGTTGGCCTTGAACTTGTGGCAATCCTTCTGCCTCAAGCTTGCACCATCACACCTGGCTTAGTCACTTATTTCTGTGACATGATACTGAAAGTCCACAAGATAAATGAGAAGGAGGGTTTGTTTTGGTTCAAGTTTCAGTCCGTGGTTGGCTGGCTCCCCTGAAGGAATAGTGTAGCACAGGGCTGTGGTGGAGCTAGTCGGGAAGATAAACCCCCCAGGTCACGCCCTCACTGAGCAGCCTCCTTACCTCCTAACAGCAAATAAGTCAGCCATAATGCTCCAAATGCAGTCACATTCCAAATGACACTCCTGGGAGTGCATGTGTTTCATGGGGAACATCTAGGTAGCATATACAGCATAGATAGGGAACAAAGGGGTAATTCGTGCCCTGATAGGATAGTGAGAGGTGCAAGACTTATTTGGCAGTCCTAGGGATTGATCCCGGGTCTTCACACTGAGCCACGTCCCAAACCCTTTTTATTTTGAGAGAGGTTCTTGCAGAGTTATTAAGTTGCCCAGGCTGGGCTTGAATTTGCAATCCTTTTGCTTGGGATTACAGGCGAGGGTCCTATAAGATATTATTACACTACTCAGAATGGCCTCAATTTAAAATTTAAATAATGTTCATTTATAAAATTCTCTACTTAATATTTCTGGACTGTGATTGACAGTGGATAAGTGAAACTACGGAAAGTGAAACTGGGAAAAGGGAGACTACTGTACTTTCTCTAGGATGCAGCTGTGCGTTGTATATCAATCCCTGTCAAACTGTAGAATGGTTAAATAAAAGATAAAGGGCTTTTTTTGAATGTGAAAGCTGTAAAATTCTACAAACATGTCGTATCACTCTAATGACTTTTTAAAAACATAATTGCTAAGCTGTAGTTAAGGAGAGTGGTAAGAACCAGGAGTGGTGGTACAGGTCTGTAAACCCTGCACTCTGGGAGGCTGAGGCAAGTGGGATCCCGGGTTTGAGTCCAGTGTAGGCAATTCGGCATCTTTTTAAATTCTATGATATATATGGCAGACTAGGTAACAGTGAAGTTAATGATTCAAAACTATTGAACAACTTTACAGAAAAATGCTTGTTAAGGGATAAATTTTAGTGTGGGGAGTTAATAGCAGATTGCAGGATTATCTGCTGTAATCAGAATTTTTCCACCCTGCATGCCAGATGTTAGCATCTCATTCTTTTCTATCAGTCGTATTGCTGGTTACTGTTTAGTAGAGAATCAACTCACTGCATTCTGAAGGCATCAGATCAGTACTGGAGCAGCCATTAGGCTGGGAGGGAACGTTTGCCAATCATCTATCTGCTGAGGGTTAATACTCCACGTACATAAGGCGCTCCAACAATGCAACTGTAGGAAAAGAACCTGCTTCAAAAATGGACAATAGACCTAAGTAGACATTTCTCCAAAGATGACATAAAAATGGCCAACAAGTATATGAAAAAATGTTCAAGATTATTAAACACCAAGGATTGCAAGTCAAAACCACAATGAGACAGCACTTTACTCTGATAACAATGATTGGAGGGGGAAGAGAGAAAAAGGAGAGAGAGGGAAATAGCAGATGGTGTGAGGTTTAGATAGAAGAGAACCCTAGCACACTGTCGGCGGGCATGTAAGTTAGTATAGCCAGTGTGAAAAACAGTATGGAGGGTCCTTCAAAAATTAAAAATAGAACTATCAGCTACCCTGTAATCCCACCAGTGGGCATATATCTGAAAGAAATGAATTCAGAATGTCAGAGATAGCCACATTCCCTTTCTTATTGCAGCTCTACTCATAATAATCAAGATATAAATTCGACCCAACTGCCCATCACTGAAAAAATGAAGGAAATACGGTGCAGTGGAATACTATTTGCTGTGAAAAAGAATGAACTATAATTTGCAACAGCATGGGTGAGCCTACAGGACATTATCTTATGTGAAATAAGCCAGGCGTCAAAAGATAAGTAACACATAACCTTGGTTATACGTGGAATATAAAAAAGTTGAATTCGTAGAAACAGAGTGCAATAGTGGCTGCCAAACTCGACAGGGCACAGTCCTGGGGTAAAGCTGGCCAAGGGACAGAAAAGTTCAGCAAGATAGGAGGAATTAGGGAGGTGTGGTATACATGGTGATGAATGTAGTTAATAGCGATATGTTGTATAATTGTTAGGCAAATTGATCTTACCACACAAACACACACACACACACACACACACACACACACACACACACACAAATGGTTTGTGAAGTGATATCTATGTTTTTATAGCTTGATTCAACCACTTGACATATATATATAGTCATGTGACCTGACTTGAAAGGATTTGCCAGCCCTGTGAGCAGGGTGCAAATGTGGTTGAAATAGCAAAGAATTGTCACCTGGTTGTGGTTGTGAATGGGTGTGACACGGAGGGGCTCCCATAGGTGTTCCTGAGGACTTGGCTAGTGAGGAGTTGTTGGCACTGCGAGAGACACACGTAAGTAAAGAAGAAGCGAGAGAAGAGGAGCAGGAGAGAAGGAAAAGAGATGAACCTTTAAGAAAACGCACAGAGCAGGGTAGCAAAAGCTTTTGCAGACTTTACTGAGCTCAAGAGGTCTGAGAAGTGCGAACTCGGCTTCTAAAGTTTTCCCTAATAGAAAGGGATGTTCATGGTGTATTATCTGTGTTCAGGCGGCTCCGTGATGAACAGAAAATAAGCAAACCACTGTGGACACATCTCTGAAGAGAGACACCTGCTCAAGGACAGCCCCAGGCAGGTGCTTTGATAGGGATTCCAGGGAGAGCATGTGGGCTCCCTGGAGACGCCCTGAGGGCACGATGTGGAGGTGAGAGACGTCAGGGTTAGGCTGATGTGTGTGGGTTTCTATTTTTGCTTTTTAAATAAAAAATTGGTGTGTCTTTTTTTTTTTTTAATTTTATTTAAGGAGAAAAGAAAAAAAAACAGTGAAAGGGTACAAGTTATACAGATTTACAGAAAAAAAAATGAACAGTAGGAAATCACTAGTTAATGGATTACATATTGCCATCTTAGAAATAATTGTTCAAGTCACAAAATTAAAGCTTGTAGAGTGGACATTCCAACAATAAATTTAAACAGAAAGTTCATAGATTAAAGTTATAAAGAAAATATTCTTTGTACAGCCATACAATCTATTTTAAGTTATGTTATTATGAAATTAATAAATTGAAAAGTTTATTAAGTAAAACATTACAGTGAGCCAAATTAATTTATTACTGAAGAAAGAAAATATTTTAAAATAAATTTAGTGCAGCTAAGCGTACAGTATTTATAAAATGCACAGCGGCATACAGGGATACCCTGGTCTTCCCATTTCCTAAACACTTATATCCACCCCCAGCAACTTCCAGTCCTGCAAGCTCCAGCAATAGCAAGGGGCCTGTGCCAGTGCTCGGTTTGTTAAGCCTTTGCATCCTATTTTAACAGTTGGGCAAGGGACACAAAATAGTCTTTGGATGCCTGAATACTTTCTACTCTGTTATAGTTGCCTACGTTGTCAGCACAGTAACATGCTGTACTGTACAGTTGGTAGCCCAGAAGCAGCAGGCTGTTCCCCAGAGTATTGGATCCTGACCTAGATCCCCAGTCTTCCAAATGAGTGTACAGCGAAGGTTAAATAAAAAGAGACAAATCGTCTGATTTTTAGGGCTCAAGGAGTTCAAAACCCTTTAGTTGAGCTCGTGACTCTGAGGGCTATGACAAAGAGTTCTCTGGGCCAGCTCACTTTTATTAGGACCAAAGAAAAGGCAGAGAAACTGAGGAAAGCACAGAAAATGAGCAGAACCTTGGGAGTCACTTCGAAGACTTCTCCAAGCAGTAGATTAGGCCAATTTAGGAGAACCATCTTATCCCCAAGACACCATTTATGGTAGGATTGAGACTGCAGGAGTGAGATGCCTGTAGCTGAGTCTCCGTATACTTAATTAATGTTGGAGCCAAGGTGTCTTCAGCTGTGGCCTTATCTTGACCTGTGAGGTATCTCTGGCCTCACAGGCCACTACAGGCCTCAGTCAGGACCAGTGATACATAGAGGTTCACTTACTATGTATCAACTCCCTGAGGCCTAGGACAGACTCACAGATAAACATAGAAAGCCAATTAGTAAAATTTAAATCCTGCTCAGATTCGCAGTGGTCTCCAGCACCAGAGCCCATGTGTGGGGAGTCCGTATTACTCAGGTTTGTGGCAGGTCCTCTGTGATGTTCACACAATGGAAAGCTCACCTAACAATACAGTTTTCAGAATGTGTACCACTGTCCAACAATACATCACAACTTACTACAATACTATCACAACTTCAAGTTGTATGCCATGAATAAATATGGTTTTTACTTATGCATTTTAAAAACCATTCATCAGAGAGTGAGCAACATAGTTGACTGAGCATTTCACAAGTCAGGGGAAAGGCTTTACTTTATATAAAGTTAATCCCCCCATCAGCCTTCTGTGTCTCTTTGTTGCACGGTCACTACTGTTTTCAATTTTTATGACACTTTTCCAGTATTCGGAGCTCTTAGTTCTCTTTTATCTTCAATTTTTTGTAGCGTTTCTAATTTCTTTCTCCTTTATAAAGCAGAGCAATTTAATTGTAGCCTCGGTCCTATGCCAACTACATGTAATGGGGGTACTGATTACAGTAAGGAACATGGGCTGGCAGTGTGGCTCAGTAGTACAGCACTTGCCCAGCAAGCACGAAGCCCTAGGTTTGATCCCTAGCACTGCAAAGCCAATCAATCCAATCAATAAGTCAATCAGATAAACAAACAAATACAGGATGCACTCTCTTTTGAAAACAGGAAGAAATATAAAGATGGAGGATTCTGTAACATCTGTGACTTACATGACAAAACACTTCAAAACATGGATAGAATGGAATGAGGGTGACAGGGGCACAAAACCATGTTGTTCTTGTTATACGTTGCCGTAAAATCAACGGTTTGCTGTGTTCTCCCCAGATCTGAGTGGTCTCTGCCCAGCCGGGCTGGTCCCCCTCTCACATGCAGCTGCACTCAGGTCTGGCTTGCTCTGGAGCTTCCCAGACTTGCCTGGACTGGATCATCACCCATGAATCTGGTGTCTTGGTCCTTGCCCTTAACCCTTCTTCCTTCAGAAGAGCAGCTAGACTCTTCCACGAAGGCTGAGCACCCTGAGGGTTCTGTCGAGAGAAAGCTGCGAGACCTTCTATAACTCGTCCTTGGATGCCGTGGGACTTCCTTTTCATTGTATTCCTGTGATCAAGACTCGACCTCAAAGCCAGTCTGGGACTCCACCTTTGGAGGTGGGAAGCAGCGTGAATGCTCAAGTGGGAAAGGCACTGACGGGGCCATCTTTGACTTTGATCAGCTCTGTCCTGTCAGGTAGGAGCTGTGTAATTCTCCCCTAAGGTCCTCAGCGTGTCCTTTTATTTCAGCATGAGTCAAAGTCCATGATCTTGTCATCTAGGCAACACAGGCAAGTTCTGTGAGTACTGCATCTTGAGAATGTTTTAAGGTGAACAAGATGAGCTAAAGAAACAAAGTTGCTGGAGAAACATCAAAAGTGTAGATTGTAAAGGGTTCAGATGCACTGGTAAGGCTGGATGCCATAATTGCATGGGACATTTGTGTACAAAAAGGGGGAAGCGACACAGAATAACCACTCGTCTCAGCATCCCTGATGTGCAGCTGCGGCACTGTCACCTTTTCTTTTTTTACCGGAGGTCCACTGTTGCTTCTTGGGAATCATCATCACCATTCTTGGCACTGACCTCTGAGTCATCCACGCTTCCTTTTTTATGAGAAGCAGCTGATGTTTGCAACTGGGTTGTTTTCTTAGCACGCTTCTTCGTAGAAGTTGGGGAGTCCAGAGACTGGTTTTTTCATTTTTATGCACTGCAAATGGAATTAGAAGGCATTTCTGTGAAATTTTGAGTGCTTCCAATATAAGGGTACAAAATATACTTTATGATGGTTAAAAATCCTATTTCTCCAACTACCATAAAAAATGAATTTGAACATTTTTTTTCAAATCCATTTTATTTCAAGGATAAAAAAAGAAGAAGAAAAGAAAAAACTACTACAACAAAATTTTAAAACACATCCATCAGGGGGCTGAATGCTTTTAATGTTTTTGGGTCATTTGTATTTCTTGTTCTGTAAGGTACCTACATATGTCTTTGGCTTATTTTTGCTTATTGGAATATTCTAATAGATTTGTAGCTCTTTGTGTATTCTGGAATATAATGCTTTATTGACTTTATGTGTTGAAAATACCTCATTCTGGTTTTTGATTTATCTTTTTACTTTATTGTGCTATTTGAACAGAAGTTCTTATTTTAATGTATTCAAATGCATGAATTCCTTTTTTGTGGTTGTTCTTTTTGGTTCTTATTTATTTTGCTCTGTCATTAAAAGTCTTCATTTTCTTTGAAAGGTTTTACAGTTTTGATTTTCATATTGAAGTCATTGGTCCGTATGTTTGGTGTGACTTGCTTAATTTTCTTTAATTTACCATGGAAAGCCTGTTTCACTAGCCTCGCTGTGTGCCACTTCAACACTAATTGCAGTGTCTGCTGTAGCTTAAATCAGGTTTCCATTTACACTGGTACCTCATGTCACAAATTTAATTTCTTCTGTGATTCTGGTCACAAACTGAATTGGACGAGAACTGAATAAAATTTCCCCCTGAGATCAACATTGAATGTAATCATTGAATTTGATCCAGTTCCAGGCCAAATCAGTTTAAGACCAGAGCTGTGGAAAGAATTGAGTTTACAAACTGAGGTAGTGCTACATTCATACGTCTGTTAATAACCTCTATTTTGCTAGGTGTCTGTGGCCACCACTACTGTGATCCATACTCTACTTTTTTTGGGTAATTTTTATTTTAAAGAGAATAAAACCAAGCAAAATAAAACAGAATAAAGCCAATTGAAACAAAACAGTGTAAGTGATATAGCATTTCAAAACAGGATAATAGGAGATCAACAATGGTTACCATAATGCCTCTTGTTGTTTTCAAAACAGCTGCCCAAATCTTCAGACATAGTAAAAATCAAACAGAACAGAACAGAATAGAACCAATAAAAACAAAACAATGAATGCAATAAAGGATTTCAAAGCAAGATAATAGTAAATCCAAAATGGCTACCATAATATATCATTTTATTAATGGAATAGCTGCCCATGACATTGTATATAATAAAATCAAACACGAAAAAACAGAATAAAGCCAAACCAAGGAAACAATGAAAATGATACAGGACTTCAAAACAAGATAATAGGGAATTATCAGTGGCTACCACCTTCAGGAGATCCCCATCCATGGTGCATTGCATGTTGCTGTCCACTGATGATCAGACTACCGGGTTTAGGCCTGCAAAGTCAGAGAGACACTAAGCACTACAAGGATTAAGTTGTGTTTTACTTTGGTAGCTGTCATTGCAGCCATGTTTCTCCAGATCAGGGGGCCGGCTCTTGTTGTGTCCCAGTCCACATGCTGGCATCTGGTTCCTCCCCCAGTGGCCCACGCATGGCATGTACTATTTTAATTACTATATTTTTATAATAAATCTTGATATTTGGGTGCACATCCCCCAGCTTGTATCTTCAGCACCTTTGGACCTTTCTGAGTCTGCTTTCAGGCAAATTTTAGAATCAGCTTGTCAAACTCCATAAAAACAACAAGAAGAAAACAACACCTCCTGTTCGAGTCTTGATTGGAATGGCAGCCTTCACTACATTTTCACTCATGCCCTCATTTCCTTCCTGGCCCAACTTCATGTATAATAGCTTCCTCACAAACACACCAGACTTTCTGGTCTCCTTCTTCATGGCTCTGCCACAGAATTATTTACTCTGCGTCAGTACCCAGTCACCTAAAATTGCTAGAGAAAAACAAATAACTACCATGAGTGGTTTCATGTCAAATCCAGGTCATGGATCTCAAATGAACACTCAAGACTGTCACACTGTTATACTTGGCCTTGTCCAAAGTTGCCAGTAGAACACCTTTCCCTCCTCCCGGGCCTCCTACTTTATCCCTCCTTTCCTGACCCTCACCTGATGATCTTGCATGACACTTCATTCAGGAAGTCAGAACAATGAATATGAGTTCCCACTAACCTATCTCAGATCTACCTACCACATTGGAACCCATAGTTGTTCTTTCCCTGATGTTACTAAGGATGAACTCACCGATTCTGTCAGAGCCCATTTCCTTCCATAAATCCTGGATTTATGGCTCTAATTATCAAACTAACAAATGATCAAAACTTCTTAGGACCTCTTCTTTTAGCTAATACATCAGTAGAGAAGAGGTGGTTAAAAGCAAAAATCTACTCTGATGCCAGACTCTCTAGGTTCAGACTTTTCTGGACTACTATCTTTGCGATTCTTGGTCAGATCAGCTGTGTAGTATAGAACCACTAGTTGTATGTGGCTATTAACACGGAAACTTTTATTTGTTAAAATTAAACAAAATTGTACATTTCATTCTTTATTTGGATTAATCAGTCAAGTGTGGCCAGCTACCACCATGTGGGTCTGTTCTATCACTGCAGGAAGCTCTGTTGGACTCTGCTGGTTTACAATAGTCCTGTTACTTTTTCTAATCATGTTCCACCATTTTACTATTATAGTACTTGTCATTGTGTGATTAAAAAAACTTGTGTATTGCCTATGTTCTCTATGAGAACAGAAACTGTGGGAGTGGGCTCTGCTTCATCATTTGATTTCTGGTGCCTAGAAGAGGCTACTGAGTTCAGTGAGCATTTATGCAGTTATGGATGATAGACATTAAAAGCTTCGGGTTGAGAGGAGAGATGTTCACTGGATGCAGTAGACTCATTTCTCATTTCTCCACTTTGCTAGTTAGTAGCTGTGGTATACGCACAGTGAGGATATGGTGATTGGTAATGCTTCTGAGACCGGGGGCTTCAAGAGGGGTGAGCCCGGGAGGGCAGATCCTTTTATGTAATATGTACATCAGCTGTGGAAAATTATGGACCAGCTCAAGGCCTGATTAGAGTATTCAGAAGATTAAAAACTAGGCAACATATGTGAACAATTGCCTAGGAGTTACAGACTGTACGTGTGGGTTTAGCTGTTTTGAAGTAGGCTGCCTCACATTCTTGAGAATATTCATGACCACACTGCGTATGATAGCAAACAATGGGAAACAACTTAAATGTTTGTCACCATGTGGATAAATAATGCCATTATGGTACGATTTTACAGTGAAGACTAAACCAAACGATTTTATCAGTATGAATGGATCTCAGAATGGAACGATTAGTTGTAAAGAGCAATTAGGTGATGAATAAACATGATCTAATCATTTATTTGAAATTTAAAAGCAAAAAGTAGCATCCATGGTTCATTTATGAGTTCACTGAGAAGGATACATCTAAATGGATATCTTTAATGTCAGAGGATGGGGAATTAAATCACAGAGAAGTAAATAGTCCTTAATGACATTCACAAAGGTTTATTTTCTTTAAAATGTGGAATTCAACTATATTAACATTTAAAAAGTCAGTGTTTGTTGTTATCCTCTAGGATCTGATATATATTTGAAATATATTTGATATATTTTTTATAACTTAAAAGACAAAAAAAGTTGCTTAGCATGGTAGCACATGCCTGTAATCTCAGCCTGAGGTAGGAGGATTGCTGCAAGTTGGAGGCCAGCCTGGGCTACATAGCAAGACCCTATCTCAACAAATCAAAACAAAAACAAAAAAAGTAAGCTGTGTGATTATCAAAGGATGACATTCATCTGTGATATTCATTGAATAATATTCTTCAGGACGAATGCGCATCTTAGTGTTGGGCATTGAAGATTCCGGGGAAGTAATGTAGAACGTGGGTCTTGCTTCCTAGGCACAAGCCTGACTCTGTAGTTGAAATGGTAATATGTCCTTATATAAGCAGGTAAGCACCCCTCTACCAAAATGAGAAACAGAAGTAAGTTCTATCAACACTTAAAACTCAGATTCCCTGATGGAAGTGGAGAGGCCTGACAGGAAGAAGAGAAACTCACAGGTGAAGTTGAATAGTCAGAGAATTTAGGTATATCCATGCTGGAGAAACATCGTAAGTATAGACTGCAAAGGGACTTGTAAGAACCATCTTGGGAAAGTGAGCTTTTTCAAGGAAAGAGGGTTGTTGACAGAAAGTAAAAATTGTTAACTTTGGGACCCTGTGATACTTAATGCTAGATCTACAAATACAAACTTCAGCTAATAAGTAAGTAGAGAATCGACGGCAGCTCTGAGGGAATAGGAGTGGTGTGGTTTGATTTGTTTGAATATTGATGTGATTGTGATGGACAGGGTAGACTGGAAGTAAAGAAGGCTAGAAGCAAGGAACTCACAAAGTGTAGTTTCAGCACTTTAGTATTCAGACGACTTCAAGTGAGCTAGCAGTGATGGGAAATGCAGAAAGAGGGAACTAACATTCTCTTGCCGGATGGGTATTACTGGCCAGATTTCACAAAGGCACACAGAGAGTAATTAACTAGTACAAAGGTCTCATAGCTATTAAGTGCCAGGGCTTAAATTCAAATCCAATTTTCTTTTTCTCCAAAGGTGATATGCTGAGATTTTGAAATACGAATCAACAGGATTTGAGGAGCAATTGAGTTTAGAGGTGAAAGGGAAAAAAAGGTTAAAACAACAGTGAGGTTTTGATTGCCAGTAGAGTGTCTGATGGAAATGAAATTTGCAAGGGTAAGCTGGTTTGGTGGAGAACAGTATGAGTTCATTGTGGAAGACGGAAAGTTTCAGCTGTTGGTGGGCCATGCAGATGGTTAGTAGATGGTTGGAGTTTTCAGATCTAAAGTGTTGAAAGTCATCAGTACGGAGTGGTAATTAAATTACGAAGATTGCAGTTCCCAGAAAGGAGGAGTGGAAATAAAGAGCAGAATGTCATGAGGAATGTCCACTTTTCCCTTGGTGAAGGTGCCAAAAAAGAAAGAAATAGAGAAATAATCAGAGGAAAAAAAAATACAACCAAGGCTATTGGTTTGTTTTGTGCCACTGAAGTCGATTCACTAGGAGGAAACTGCAGAGAGAAGAGGGTATTGAGGATGTCAGTTACAGTGGTATTGGACAAGTGGCCCTGGTTGCTTGCAATGTTCTATGATTCTGTCCCCCCAAAAGTAATGGCATTAGAAAGGATCATGAAAGTGTGGTTCCCAGACTTTAAATTCCGTAGACCAGTAATATACAAAAATATTTGGGAGAATTAAATAAGACCACTAAAAACATCACAATCTGTTATCAATCTTACTTCATAGAATAAACTCTTTTTCACATAAATTTAAAAGGCCATAATCGTAGGATAAAGAATGGGTCAGTCTCAGGTAGCCATTTAGGTATAAACTAGGGTCAACTCTGTCCTGAACAGAGAAGACCTCAGAAGTTGGATTTGGGAATGATACACAAAGTGTTCACTCTGGTTCACACTCTCAGTAAACATGGTGTTGTTTTAAAGCTTTTATTTGTAAATATCTTTTTTTCAGAGCACAAAGAGAAAATTCCAAGAAGTTTAGGAGGCAGATAACAACTAATCGAGTGGTGGAGGGTGCTTGGGGAAAGTCTTCTTGAGTGATAACAATTAGGGAAAGGGCAGGATTGTAGAAGGACTTACTAGTTTGTTCCACGAAATCACAGTTGAATTAAATATGTCCAGGAGGAAATCCATATATTATTTATTCTTTGACATTTCAGGGTATATTCTTAGATACCAACAGGTATCTAAGAATCTGATAATTCTCCAAAGGTGCTTATTCTCCAGAGGTGACAGAAAACTACCGCTGACTCTCTGAGGTAGCTACTGAAATCCTATAGCTTTCTATCTTCATCCTTTTATGTCTGTCTGCTCCAATCAGAATGGAGGACCGGAGGAGACCATGACTTTATCACAACAGCTGCACACGCTGGGCAAGCTCAGAACTGGACAGGCCTCAAGGACCAGGGCTGGCTTGGAGCAGGTGGGAATTGGGAAGAAGGCATTAAAAGAAAAGGCAATAACTATGCTGTGATCAGTTGCACACACAGGCTGTGATGGGAACCGAGAAGTCTACTGTTTAAAACTTTTTTTTTTACTAGTTCAAGAGAGAATAAGATACAAACTATGCAGGCTCAACTAACAAAAACAAAAATGCATTATGCATTAAAATCTGTTTTGACTTTCTAAAACAAATAGCTCTTAGGCAGACACTGAAACTAACAGATTTCAGTGCCAAAAAAGATCAAAATTTCCTACCCACTCACCACAAAATATTATCCTTCATCTATAGCATATGTTTCTATTAGTTTTGCAATTATATTTGGTGGTCATTTTTTTTTTTCACCAGTGTGCTCTTAATTTTGAAAATGCTGGCTTTGGTCAAATTTCTTCATGTGTGTGATTTACAAGAAGTGAATATTTCTAAGTTCTGGGGAAAAGCTTCTGCAGATCAAAATAACACTATGATAATGCTAATGAAGCCACCAGGATGAAAAACATTTCCTCAGAAAGTACTCTTTGTCACCAAACAATCGCGGAGGAAAAAACTTAGCAACACCACTTGTAAAATACATTTTAAAAGGCACCACTTGTTTCTCCCTTTCTTTCCTTTTTATTTTTTTGGGTGCAATGTAAATGTATAAAGAAACATTCACACGATATGCATGTCAGTTTAATGAATGATTAATTATAAGACAACCACACAAATAACTACCATTCAGATTAAGAAACTGCTCAGAGGGCCAAAGAAATTCCTGCCTCCTTTCCTGATCACATCCTTGTGTTGTCATGGCTGGAAGCAGGTGTCTTAAATATTTAAATAGTAACCCCTTGCCTTTTAAAAAGTAATCTTGCCTATATCCCTGAATAATACAACTTACTTTTTGCTTTGAACTTACGTCTCTAGCTGTTATTCAGATTTTCTTTTTGTCTTTGACTCCAGCAGTTTTACTAAGATAATGTTTTGAGGTTGTTTGTGCTTCCTGAATCTTCTGTTAGCTCTCCATTCTCCCTTTAAATATTGGTTTTATTCCATTTTCTCTTTGCGCTTATTCTGAACTGTAATTGTACTTTTATTGGTCCTCTGTGCTGTTTCCCACATGTTTCTTACTCCATTTTGTGTATTCTCAACTCTTATTTTTCTATTTGTCACCCTGGACTTTTTTCCTGTTCCATCTTTCAGTTTTTCTGTTCTGTTTTATTTATTTAATATGTACTTAAACATACCCGTTTATTTCTTATTTTCTGATAATGTACATTTAAGCTGCAGACTTCCCACCCATTGCTTTTTTAGTCATTTCTCAATATTGTGTTGAAATCTCCCATCTTGCCCTCTAATTTCTCGAGTATACTAATTGGTTATTTTAAAATCTGTATTTGGCAACTTCAGCACCTAGATTGTTGATGGGTCTATTTCTTTTTGCTGCTTGATTTTCCTTAGAATTTTAGTTATTATTGTTGCTATTATTATTATTTTAATTTCATTAAGAATGGACTCTACGCAGCACATATAGTTTACAGGGATAATTTCAGGACACCTATGATTTTCATCTTCCAAGCATACACTGTTTGTGTACTGTACATCTCAGCTGGGGACTGATCCTTTTGATTTGATGAAATTTTGAGCAGACTGAAAGCTGGGCAGGGTCTATCTCGAGTTTGTCCTGTTCCTGGAGTGAGACCATGGGGTTCTAACCGGATGCCCGGGATGCTGGCCACAGCCTCTTCTGTTCAGCTCTGAACTTTGTTCTCCCAAGTTCTGTGCATTCTGTGTCTTAGCTGCCACCACTCCGTTCAGCTTCTCATTCTCTGTCATCATTTTTCTTGGCATGTGCCTTGAGGGCAAAAGCAGTTCCAAACTTTAAGCTCCCTTCTCTGTGCTATCATTCTCTCCTGACTCTTGGCCAACTTCTTGTTGCTTTAGGAGAGCTCCAAAATCCTTTACAGCCTACTTCTGGCTTCGAATTATTCTCGGTGAGGAAGTAGTAAGCTCATGAGTAGTATACATATAACTCCAAATTATTCTGCACTATCATTTAAATTGTATAATTACTTACAAATCATATTTTATGTATTCTTCTGTCTCTTGGTTCACCCATATTTTGTACATAACTGCAGACCCCATTTTCTTTACATTTCACAGTAATTTTATACATTATAATATTAGATTACAATGCCATATTCTCTGGTCTGCTGTTGGTTCATTATATAACAAAATGTCTACCAAACATCCAAAAAAGGGTAATATTACACATTATTCCAGAGGATAGAAAATACTTCGTGAAGTTGATATGAAGTTCTAATGAAAAAATATTAAAAAGGAAAATTTTTAGCAATTATGTTACTTGTCATACTAGTTAATCTACTCTACCGTGGATTCTTGTTTGTTTGGTTTGTTTTTGAGACAGGGTCTCAGTCTAGTTCAGGCTGGTCTTGAACTCACTATATAACCCAGGCTAGACTCCAACTTGTGGAGATCCTCCTACCTCAGCCGCCATGCCTGGCTGTTGATTCATTCTTACACAGGTATGTGGTATACATATCCAGATAAATGTTACAGGTAATTGCACTCAGGTACAATTCTTGGGTCACTGAGGACATGAATCTTAAACTTTCATAGTGATAGTTCAATTTGTACTTAATGCAGCAATGAATGAGAACTCCTATTGCTCCATATTTTCACTAATAACTAAGTTTCCTTAATTTGTGGAAAGCACAAATGGTGGTTTTAAATTTCTCACATGTCTGGCAGTAGTGCAGGGATTGAATATCTCCACATGTAATGGATTATTTATTTAGTTATAGGAGTGTATGTCTTTCCCAATGGTGTGATTTTTCTCCTTATCCTCTTTATGCTATGTTTTGGTGAACACAAAGGGATCATTTTATTGTAGTTGAATACATTGATACTTACTTTTATGCTTAATTCTATTATGTCTGATTAAGAAATATGTCATAAAGGTATTCTCCTATCTTACCTTTTAAAAGTTTTAGTCTTTTCATTTTTATGTTTAAATCTAATTCTACCTAGAAACAAAAACCAAGAGGTACAGTTTCATTTTTCTATGAGTTTTTGTAAGATAGTTGTTTTAGCATCATTTATTAAAATGTCTGCTTTTCCCCACTGATTATTAGTGTCATATCTGTCATTTATCACAGTCCCTTACGTTCCATTGTGTATTATCTAGTCTTAGACTAATAATACACTACGCAGATGACTATGGATTTAAAAATAAATCAATGTCTGTTAGGCAAAATTCATGTATTTTCTTTTCTTCAAGATGTTTTGGCTTGTTGACATGCCATGTAAATTTTAGAATTAGCTTGCCAAGTTCCATCAAAAAGATTACAGCAAAGTAAAACCAAAATACAAATTAAAACAGAATTGGTTTTTATTGGTATTAAATTGAGTTGCTGCTTGACAGTATTGAGTTTTTAAATGCATGAATATTTTATATTTCTCTACTACATGTGTCTCCCATGCTGCCTTTCAGTAAGGTTTTTTTTTTTTTTTTGTCTTTTTCGTTTTTATCGGTACCAGGGATCGAACTCACGACTGCCTGCTTGCAAGGCAGGCGCTTATGCCGCTGAGCTAAATCCCCAGCCCCTTTCAGTAAGGTTTTAAAACTCTAGCTAGAGAGGTATTTCCTAAGCATTTCTATTATTATTATCACACTGTTTTTCTTGTTTCTACTGAGATCTTTCTCTTCTAATCTCCATAATGGATTATATTAACTGGTTTTCAAAAGCCAGACCAACCTTTAATTTTTGAATCAATTCTCTAGTTCACCAACTAGAATTCAATGTTTAGATCAGTTTCATATTCATAAATCTAGTTTGTTAATGATTTACTCAAAATTTGGGCATCAACATTTATAAGTAAGATTCACTCATATTTTCCCTTTAAAAAATTATTTTAAAGAGAATAAAACCAAACAAAATAAAACAATAAAAGAAAAACAAGGAAAGTGATACAGGACTTCAATCCAAGATAACAGGAGATTACAGTGGCTACCATAATGCCTCATATTCTCTTCAAAATAGCTGCCCATACCATCAGACATAATGAAACCAAACAAAACAGAATGGAAGAAGACCAATCAAAACAAAACAATGAAAATGATACAGGACTTTAAAACAAGATAATAGGAAATTAACAATGGCTAGAAGGAAATCCCCCATAGTTGCTATATTACATATTGTTACCCTCTAAATAGAGCTCAGACTATCAGCTTTAGGCCTGCAAAGTCAATCAAACAATACAAGCATTATTATTATTATTATTATTTTACTTTAGTAGCTACCATCTCATCCTGTTTCTCTGAATCGGCCAGTTGCTTCCTGGGTTAGGGATGTGGCTCAACTCCTTTTTTCTCCCAGCCCACATGCCTGCTGTCTCACAGGAAGGGTTAGTTCTCCTCCTGGCCTGCGTGGCTGTTTCTGGCTACCAGCAATTTTCCCTTTTTTAAAAAAATCTTCCTCATTAGAATTTGGTATCAAGGTTATGTCAGCAACGTAAAATGAATTGAGGAGTATCCTCTGTGTTTTCATTCTGTGGAATAATATGTGCACAATTATTTCTTTTTTGAATGTTTGCCAGACATATTGTTATAGCCACCTGGGCATTCAGTATTTAAAAATTTTTATTAGTACATGTTTGTAGTATGTGATGTGTACTTTTCTTGTGGGAGTAGGTACATGCATATAACACATCTTAATTCCTTTTTTCATTCCCTTTCCTCCCCTCATATAAAATTTTTTGGAAAGGATATTTTATTCAATTTCACAATGATTGTATAATTATTCTGGTTTTCTATTTCTTCATAAGTGTGTTGTATGTTCTATGTTTATTTCATCTAAATTGCCTAATACATTAGTATACATTTATTCATAATAGATTTTAATATTTTTTTTTTGGGCCAGGGTGTCGCTATCTATTTCAAGCAGAGCTTGAACTCACTATGTGGCACAGGCTGGCTTCACACTCATGACTATCCTCCTACCTCAGCCTCCCAAGTGCTGGGATTACAGGTGTTTACCCCATACCCAGTTTAATTTTTTTATGTTTATCAAATACAATTTTCTTTTTGTTTCTAATATTTGTTGTACACATCTTTCCTTTTTCCATCTATGTTAGTCCCATTAGATGTTTATCAGTTTTGTTCCTCTTTTTGCTTCACTGTGTGTGTGTGTGTGTGTGTGTGTGCGCACAGTTCTGGGGATCTAGTCCAGCATCTTATTGCTGATACACTCCCAGATCTCTTTTGGCTTTCTTAATCATTCTTTCTAGTATATGTCTGCTTTTTGTTTCATTAGTTTCTGCTCTCAATTTTATTATTTACTTTGGGTTTATTTTGCTGTTCCTTTTCTGTTAAAAGAATGCTTATTACTTTTTACATTGCTTTGTAGTAGCAAATACTTGTGTAACACTAAGAAATTTCTTCCAAATGTTATCTGAATTACATCTCCTCCAGTTTTTATACATAGTATTCAAATTTGCCACAAATTTATTCAAACCAATTTGTCGATGTCCGCTCCCGGCCGGCAGGAAGGACACACGACAAAGCCTGGCAGTGGACAACCTTTTCTTTTATTTTTCTTCTCCGTACAGCCTGCCCTGGGATCGCTCCCAGCCGAAGCCTCCTCTGGTCCGCTCCCCGCGGCTCCTTCTGGGCTTCTACTTCCGGGCTTCTCCTTCTCCCCCAGGGGTGGCACCAGTATATATACGGATACAGTGTCCAATCATGTTAAAGTAAGCAAGGCAAGCTGATTGGCTAACATCATCAGTTGCCAGGCAGACTATATTGTTGAGCGGGTTGCTTACGCGGTAAGCAGGAAACTAACGTGCTCGATGGGAGGGGTAATCTACCTCAGGCTTTACTCTTTACTACAGGCCTCACGTCCGCCAAGTGAGGCGACCGGGCTCGGGGCTGCGGCTCCCAACACCAATTGTATCAGTTTATATGGTAGGGGGCAGAACATGAAAAATTCTGCAACTCTAGCTAGTAACGAATATTGTTACTCTTTAGTTTTAACCATTTTTGTGTTCATTTAGTAATATTTCATCATTGTTTTATTTTGAATTTCTATAATAATCAAGTTTCATAAGTCATTTGGGCTTTTGGATGTCTTCTTTCACCAAGTGCTTTATTAAGTATATTGTCTAATTTTCAATAGGGCTATTTTTTATTAACTCATAGGAGCTTTATGTCTCAATACAAGTCAAACTTTTTTGTCAAATTCATATGCTTTTACATCCTTATAATAAACATTTTGATAAATAGAAATTATAATTTTAATGTAATCTAGTTATCATTTTCTGTCTATGGATAATACTTTGTATGGTTTTTATTGTTCCCTTTACAAAGGAAGTGAAGAAAATTTCCTACATTAACTTGTAGATACCTGAACCGGGTATTTCAGTCTACAATCTCTCTTCCGTACATATGAGTTTCACATCCACATATCCAACCAACTAAGGACTGAAATGTGTGAAAAAATGCACCTGTGCTGAATATGTACAGATTTCTCCCTGTCACTATCTTCTAAGCAATACAGTATATCTATTTGGAAAATATCCTTTTATTATAGTTGAGAAATTCTCTTCTATTTTGCTTAGAACTTTTCATTGATGTTTATTATGTGCTTTTTGGGTTATCTTTCAAGATGGTCCTTTTGTTTTCCTCTTCTACTCTATATATGTGGTGAATCCCACGTAGGATGTTTTAAAAAAGCTTATCTTTGCTATAGGCAGAAACCACACATCGTGATTTTTACAGGACCAAATCTTTTTCAGTGAAACATCACGAGCTCTATGTTTATAATATGTGTCCTGTAACTGTTTAGTACAATGTTTTATATAGTATCATACTATGCAAATTATTGCTATCCCATTTTATTGTATATTTATTGAGGCATCATTTAGAAGTATGTGTTAAAGTTTCCTACTTGGATAGTAATTTTTCTGTTCACTTTTGTTCTAGTTTTTACTTTATTTTAATCCATGTAGTATAGTACATATACATTTGGATTATTTATGTGCATTGTGTACTTATTAGTGATTTCATAATAGCTTTATTTAGATTTAATTCACATGCCATAAAATTCATGTTTTTAAAGTATACAATTCATGGTTTTAGTTTGTACATAGAATTGCATAGGCATTGCCAAAATCTAATTTTAAGGCATTTTCCTTGAAATCCCAAGCCATTAATGATCACTTCTATTCTTTTCCCTCTCTCCTCACCCTCAGCCCTAGCAATGACTAGTCTACTTTCTGTCTCTAAAATTTTAACTATCCTTTTTTTCAATATAAGTGGAATAATGCAAAATAGCCTTTTTATGGCTGCCTTCTGGTGAGTACAAACATGGGCATGAGTATAAAACATACCTTAACTCGAGATTACTTAGAAAGAAATAAGATCCCTTACAAAGAAGTAGATGTGATACATGCAGGAAGACTTTTAGATGATTCAAAAGTATAAATAATTACATGGTAGATGCTTATAATTTAAAATTGGAATAGAATTGAAATGTGAAAATGGAAATGTGGATTTTAAGTATGAATGTATAATGAAGATAAAGCACCATAAAAACATATAAGATATTGTGATTCAGCTAGTATTTTAGTTGATCAAAACCTAATTAGGGGGTCTTATTTGAAAAATGGAAGTTCACCTTACATTGCAGCATGTAAACATTAAAATGCATACCAACTAGGCCAATCTTCTGTATAGCTCATCTCATCTCTCTGTATAATTCCTTTTTAATAATATATAATACAATTTTATTGTGGGAGTGTGTACCATGTATGTGAAGGGGAAGAGTGAATAACCTTCCCCTTATTTGGGGAAGAGAGCCAAAGTGGATGAGAGCCACTGAATTGGGCTTCTCAACACGACTGAACAGTTATCATTGCTGAACACAAAGCTAAGTGGTCAATTTGCATTTTCTGATTTAATCATCACAGCATCTCGATGAAATAGGGTCTTTATTACTCTTATTTTACTAAGCAACCCAAGTATAAGCAAGTTAAAGCACTTGCAAAAGATTACATAATCTTCTAATCATTACGGAGGCATAAAGTCAGTAGATAACACCTTAAACCGAATAGGAGGTTACTATCAAAAGATTAGAAAATAACAGGAGTTGGTAAGCCTGTGCAGACACGGGAGCCCTGTGGACTGTTGACAGGATGTAAATGTCTCTGCTGCCCTGTTGTCATTTCCTGCTTGTACTTGTCTGCCTAACTCTTGTTCTTCCTCAAACTGGCTGAATGTCTTCTCCACTTCGGTAACTGTACCCACAACATTACTATGAGATGTAAGCAGGAAATAATTTGTCCACCTTTTCCTCCTGGTGCTTGCTCATATTCTCTCAGTATGGCTAGTTCTTCCCTGCCCCTCAGATGAAATCATTGGTATTTTCTGTCTTTTCTCCTTATTTTAAGTAATGAAAAGTCTTCTGTTCTGCTTAGTCCTTCAAATTGTCCGGTGATTAACAGTAAAAAATTTCCACTATATTTTATAAGTTTCATGTATAACTGTGTTGAGATATGATTCACATATAAAATCCATCCATTGTAACTGTACAACTTTGCTGTCTCACAAATGTATACAGTTGTACAAATCAGTCCCCATTCTATCTTCCAGTCCCCCAACAACTTATTTGCTTTCTAACTGCATTTTATTTTTGCCTTTTATGTAAATGGAATTTGAACTTTATACAAATGGAATAATATAAATCTGTAATCTTTTGTGTCTGACTTATTTCACTTAGCACAATGTTTTTTAGACTCATCCGGTTCTATGGTTTGAATGTGGGGGCCCCTGTAAAATTCATGTGATGGAACTTATCTTCCAAAGTGACAACAATGGGGGAGATGGAAAGTGATGAAATCATAAGAACTCCACCCTCATGAATGTAATTACTGCCTTTATAAAGGAGGCTTCACTAAAAAAGTTGACTTCAGCTGGGTGTAGTGTAATCCCAGCACTCAGGAGGCCAAAAAAGGAGAATCATTGCAAGTTTGAGACCAGCCTGAGCTCAAAGTGAAAAAGTCCAGCCAGAATGAGATAGTGAGACTGCATCTCAAAAAGACCAAAAAAAAAAAAAAAAAGTTGGCTTCATAGAAGCAGAAAGGAGTGGTTACAAGAGGCTGGAGGACAGGACTGGTGACATAGCTCAGTGACATAAGTAACTGAGTTTGATTTCCAGTAAAAAAAAATAAAGAGGCTGGAGGGCAGATTTTATGGGGCCTTGGGAGGGTGTAATTGATGTAATGGGTATAAGGGTGCAGCTGGATAGGATGAGTAACTTTTAATGTTCTGTAGAGGTAGGATAACTAGGATAGCTATGGCTGTTTCAACGTGGCTCATAGAATTTGGAATAGTCTTCACCACAAAGAAATGATGAATGCTTGAGGCAATGGATATACCACTTACTCTAATCTGATCGTAACACATTGTATATGTATTGAAATACAACACTGTACCCTAAAAGTACAATTATTATGTCAATTAAATTTTTTAAAAAGTTAACTTTACAACAACAACTACAACTACAATGAAGTTCCAGAGATCTTAGACTTTTTATCTCTTGTTTAAAATAATCCATATGATGGCTTATACCTAGCTAGCCCTGCAAAGCCTCATGTGCTCATAGGTGGGGCCTTTCAGAGCTGGCTGGGACTGGGGTTAAAGATGTGTGGTATTAAATTAATCCACCAATTGAAATTAGCATGGTTTTGGGTGTGCATAATGGAGGCCCCCTCCTGGTGTGGGTGGCACAAATCAACAGGGGAATAGCTTGGATGGAATATGAGGGGATAGAGGAAAAGCTGGCTCGCTGCTGCTGCTTTGTGCTTCGTTGCTTCTGCCCTGCTTTGCCATGAACTCTTTCTTCTCTGTGATGCCCCTCTGCTGTGCCACCCTATCAGAGCCAGTTGACTATGGACTGAAACCCCTACAAACTGTGAGCTGAAATAAACCTTTCTTACTTTAACTTGTGGGTTTCTCGTACTGTATTTTGTCTAAGACAATCCAGTCTATGGTATTTTGTTAGAGCCGTATGAAAGGAGTAGGAGACCCATGTTGTTGAACTTACCTTTTCAGTGTGCTCCTTGCTGTATTCTGTTGTACATTACACTGTGTTTGTCCACTTGCCAGCTCATGACATTTGTAGTATTTCTACTCATTTGTGAAGCAATCTCTGAGCTGACGTATGCTTTTTCTCTTGGGTGAATAGCTAAGAGATGCATTGTTGAGTGATACAGTTAAGAATCTGCCAAAGCGTTTTTCAGAGCTGCTATGCTACTGTACATTCTCATCAGCAATGTAGGAGCATTTCCCACATCCTTGCTAACAATTGTTATCATCTTCTTTATAGCCGTCATAGTGAATCTCTAATGGTACCTCATTATAGTTTTATTTGCATTTTTCTAGTAATGAATGATGCCGAGCATCTTTTCTGACACTTATCAGCCATTCATGCATCTTTTCACATGGTATTATTTAAAACCATTCCCCATTTGTTAACTGGGTTGTCTTCTTATTGAATTATAAGACCATATACAATGCTTATATGCATTCACTGCTTATATGTCTTTTATCAGATACAGAATTTCAAATATTATTTATCAACCTTTTTATTTTCTTAATGGTATCTTCTGAATTACAAATATTTGTAATTTTGATGAAGTTAAGCTCACCATTTTTTTCCCTTCATGAACTATACATTGGGTGTGATTTTTAAGAAATGTCAGAGGGTTAAGAGAAAATCAGTGTCACAAAGCCTTTGGGAACACATGGTTTTAGGAAGAGGGTAATAGTTACTAGTGTCAAAACCTTGAAAGTTTCACAAAGGATGAATGAAGCCAAAAGGCTTCTAGATTTGGAGATTAATAATAAGAGCAACCAACTGATGTTTGAAATTTGTTGAGTGCTTGGCAGCCAGTATGATCCCATTTCTAGTTTCAGTAACTTGGTGAGGTTACATACCTTTTGTGAATTTCAGTCTTATTAGCATTAATCCTTAAAAATATAGGACATGTGAAATAGAGATAGGAAAATATTTCTACAACTTTTTAGTTATGGGGAACTCATTTACCTTTTCTAACCTCTTATCTCATTTGTAAAATATTGAATAATCATTAATAATTTGCAGGTAGAGCTGTAATGAGAGATAATGTATACAAAGTGCCCAGAATATTATCTGGTCTATGGTGCATACTCAAAATTAGAAGTTGTAATTTCTAGTTGTCACAGTCAGCTAAAGATCTGAAGATATTTTGTGAATTCTTACACTCTTAAAAAGTTGTTGGAACTACTTTGTACTTTATGGAGTCATAATATTCACTGAAATATAGTGTTCCATTTAAAAACCTCCAGATTTAAAAACTGTAAAAACTTTGCTCATAAATAAAGAACATTAATTTTCCTCCTACCCTAGTCACCCAAAAGATATAATCAATGCACCTTTTCTAACAGCTTTAATTAACATATGATTCACCCATTATACAATTCACCCATTTAAAGTGTACAATTTTAATATATTCAGAGTTATGCAGCCATTAATACAGTCAATTTTACATATTCCTCACCTCAAAAAGAAACTCTGTCCAAGACACTAAAATCTCCTCTCCCTAGTTAATAACTAATCCACTTCTTTTAGATTTGCCTATTCTGTATTTGTCATATAAAGGGAACTATATAATATGTGGTCTTCTGTGGCTGACTTCTGTTAAAGAAAACCAGAGCCAGACAGTAGTTAAAACTATAAAAAGAGATTTTGTTCATAAATGACTGCAATATAGGGGAAGAGAGCTCAGCATAGGACTGGGCTCAATTCCAAATACAACAAAGACAATGTAGGATTTGTGGCCTAGGAGTAGGTGGCAGGTGTGGACAGGTAGATGGACAGTTATTAAGATGAGACATGAAGGGTAGAAGAGAATTCTTTCTAGACTGACCTAACAGAAGTCTCTCTCTTTGTCTGGTGCTGGGGACTGAACTCAGGCTCTCATTCTCCCCCTGAGCCACACCTCCACTCCTAACAGAATTATTGCGGCAGTCAGACATCTCCCGGAGGTGACAAAGGATGGAGAATTTCATCAGGTATTGTGGGTGAGGTATTTATCTGATCAGGTTTTGAGGTGGGCTGAGTAGACCTGAGGGCGAGGTGGAAGGTTGAGGCCTCATTGAGAAAAAGACTTATAGGAGCCTGGCTAAAGTGTGATCACTTCTTTCATTTGCCATAACTTTTCAAGTTTCATCCATGGGGAGCATGTATTGCTACTCCATTTCTTTTCACAGCTAAATAACTAATAACTTCCTGTATGGATAGACTAGATTTTATTTATCCATTCCATTATTTTCCCAGTTAAAGGGCATTTGAGTTGCTTCAAATTTTTTTGGCTGTTAGAAATGCTGTTAACATGCATGGGTAAGTGTGTACACATGTATTTATTTTTCTGTGTATACGTTGAAGAGTAAAATTATTGGATCATATGGCAACCATATGTTTTAACTTTCCGAGAAACTTCCAGACTTCAAAATGCTGCACCATGTTACAATTTCACAGTGTTGGAGGATGCCAGTTTCTCCACGTCCTTCCCAACACTTATTATATTTTTGGCAGTGCTGGGAATCAAATCCAGGACATTACACATGCTAGGCAAGTGGCTACCACTGAGCTACATCTCAGCCCCATCCAACTCTTATTTTTATCTTTTTTGATTATAGGTAGCCTAGTACGTATAAAGTGGTATTTTTTTCCTAGTGACTATTGGTGTTGAGCATTAACCAATATATCTTTAATCCCAATGAAGTAGAACCAGGAAGTGGAAAACTGAAAAAAAGATGAAAAACAATGTGCAAAAGCTCTTTGCTATGAAATCCTCTTACCTGTGCCTTCAGAAAATTTCCAAAATGGGGACAGAAAGTGCAGGCCAGTGCATTTACTCATATTTCAACTCCCATGATCTCAGTAATTTAGGTTCTGTCTCATTGTTTCTGACCTAACACACGTTGGTCACATGTCATTACATTATATCACTCAATATCAGTAAGGCTGTCCAAAGTTATGGAAATGAAAAAGACAAGAAAAGAGTTTGGTAACTGGGTTACTTTTCTCTCCTTGCTGAGAGAAAATACCCAACACTCCCAAGTTAAGGAAAGAAGGGTGTATTTAGCTCACAGTTTGCAGAGGTTTCAGTCCATCACTGGCTGGCTCCAAGGCAGGGTAGCAAAGGCAAGAGGATCAACAGCCCACCGTGACAGAAGACAGCAAAAGCAACAGGTGAGAGAACAAGATAAACCTCTTTCTGTCCCTTCTAGTGTATCCAGTTTACCAGGGGTTCGGGCGGTGCCAACCCCTGACTGAGCTGACTGGGAAACCCCTCACCTTGTTCCTAGCACACTTCATTCCAGCAAATCACACACTGTAGTTTCAGCCGCCTCTGAAAAATCTGCCCACCACGAGGCTTTAGGGGAACAAATTCAGACAAAAACTGTAATAGTAACTCAGTAAGAGACACCAGAGATTTGAGAAAATAGACGCAATCCTGTATTATAGAAATACTGAATCATTGTTCAAAAGCCATGTTCACAATAAGTGAAACATAAAGAAAATTGCACTGTGTAGTCAGGATCACCAAGCATTTTTGTAAAATAGGAGATAGCAAATATAACTGAGCTTCATACACATGTAATTTCTATTTCAGCTGCTCTGCAGTATCAGTGATAACTCATAAACAGTTGGGTGAGTCTGTGTCTCAGTAAAACTTTATTTACAGAAGCAGGTGTTGGGCTGGATTTGACCAACAGGGTCCAGTTTGCCAATCCCTGATGTAGAAGAAAGAGGAGATTCTCGTTCCTGTAGTAACTTGAAAATGGACAAGAGAGAATTCATTTTATTTTCCCCAAACAGATGTTTTATAAGAGAATTTGGTTTGTCATTGCCCAGGATGGGACAAATGATGGATTTTGCAGACGTTACTTGTCTCTTTCCTTAAAAATTTTTTAAAAAACTTTTTTATTGCTAGGATAGCATCTTTGAGGCACTTGAATTAGATCATAGAGAATTTCAGTCACTTTTAGAAACAAATTATTCTCATTAGTATGTTTTATTTTGTAGTTCTGAGGATTGAACCCAGAGCCTTCATAATGTGCTACATCCCCAACCCTTTTTAATTTTGAGACAGGATCTGGCTAAAGTCAGTAGATTGGCCAAGCGGGGCTCAAGCTTGTGATTCTTCCCCCTCAGCCTCTTGGAGTACTGAAATTATAGACACTTGCCATTTTGCTTGGCTTCATCACTATTTTTAAAAAATTTGAGGTCACAGAAATACTTAGTTAAATTATGCTATTAATTGTGTCAGTTATTTTTAGTATATGTGCTGCCGAAGCGAGCACAGGTATCAGGTATTTTTAATTAGTTTAAACTGTCATATGAATCTCTTTTTTCTTTTTTAACAATGAAAGAGCCCATAAAATGATACTAGCTATTTATTCATTTATTTATTTTTGTCCTTTTCCTTTTTATCAGTACTGGGGATCAAACTCGAGACTGCCTGCTTTACAAGGCAGGTGCTTATGCCGCTGAGCTAAATCCTCAGCCCCAATGATACTAGCTATTGGTAGGACTAGTAACAGGACAGACAACGAGGGGAAGATTTTTTTTTACATCTCATTTCTATGTCTAGATAATGACAACTTATGTCTTCAAAAACACTCTTTAAGAAGGTTTCAAAATTTACGAAAGTTTTATTTTTAAGACAGTGTCTGGGTATGTTTCCCAGACTTCTTAAACTCCTGAGCTCATGGCATCCTCCTGCCTCAGCCTCAAGAGCAGGTGCCACTGCTCCGGGCTCCAAACAGCTTCATTGAATAGAAATATGGAATATAAGGAGAAACATAAACAACCTGCTGGTTTGACAGCCAAGCTAGGGCAGCAGCTCAGGAAGCATTGAACGCCTCTGCGATCTACCGTAGGCCATCCAGCTCCTCTTGGGCTTAAGCTACTCAAGATGTATTTCAGGCACTGGCAGTTTAAAGTCCTGGCTACTGTACACTTCTTCATATTGGAGTTGAGATGTCAACGATGGTGGCAGGGTATTTGGAGACGGGCAGTGGTGGTGAACCTGTGGCATTTGTGTTGCAGGGGGCTGTTTGTCACTGAAAGCTCTAGAAGGTTTGCCATCACTGGGCTAGGTTTTGGCAAAGAGAGCACAAGGTAGAAGTGAATGCATGTGAGGAAATTGCATGGCAAGGGAAGGGCAAGGACTCATTGTTGTCAAAAATTAAAGCAGAAAGGGATAGAGGTTGTGCACACAAGCCAAGTGTTATGATTTGTGTCTGAAGGGTCCTCCAAAGCCTCACGTGGTCTTGCGGGGTGGGGGGCACTTTTTGGAGGTGGCTGAATCTAGTGTTTGTGATTCATTCATTGTCCAGTGCTAGGATTAGCAGTATGAGTGTTACACCTACCCGAAGGCAGGTACCCTGCATACAGTATGAAGGAGGAAGAGAGGCTTGCTTTTTCCTTTTGTTCTTGTTGCCTTTTCTGCTTTTCCTGCCATGAATTGCTGCCCCCTCTGCCATGCCACCTGGCTTTGGAGGCAGCTGATTATGAACTAAAACCTCTACCAACTGTGAGCTAGATAAAGTTTTTCCCCTTTAACTTTGGGTGTTGAGTATTTTGTCACAGCAACGAAAGACAAGGAACTAAGACGCCAAGGCATAAATGGTCTTGAGTTCCTTGTAGAGTATTTAGGTTTTTATTCTGCAGGCCGTGGGGAATCATAAAGAATGATGAGAGGAAGTAAGGTGGGCTGACCTGGGGGCCAAGGGCTAAAAATAGATGAGCCAGGGTACAGACAGAAGACGTGGAAAGAAGGGAGAGTAATGAAAGAGTTTTGGAGGAAGAGTTAAAGTGATAAGGAGTGACTTCAAGTGGAGAATAACAAGGAGGAATCTGGGGTGACACCCAACTTTCCAGTTCAGATGGCTGGATTGATGAAAGTGCTAATTATCCAGATTAAAAAAATCAGGTATGTGAGGGCCTAGAGACCAATGTGAGGAGGAGGGAAGAGGACGGGCTTATCTGAGAGGCTGAGCTACAGGTGCAGGGAGTTTAGCAGCTGGATTGTGCAGGAGGCAGCTGGGTAATTGGACACGTGTTGATTGTTGGGGAGAATGCTAAGAGAGAATTCGTGTGGTAAGAAAAGAGACGCTGGCCCTTGGGGACTGAGACATTTAAGCTGTGTTTGGGAGGAGCAGACAGGGAAGACGAACGACCAGGGGGAATGTAAGTAATCAAAGTTATGGGAGAAGTAATTCTAAGGAGGGGTTAGGACGCAGTGAACCTGAGAGGACAGCCTTTATAAGGGCTGAAAAGACTGCATTGCGTCTGGTCACTAGTGGATAACTGTTTCAGGTGTATAAAGGAAAACCCAGTCTGCCTGACGCGGAAGAGGGGGTGGGAGATGAGGCCTGTCAGGACTCTTTGTGTTTCACTTTGAAGGACAAATAAAGCAGCCTAGCAGTTGCGGCACACAGGCCTGGAAATGGTAGTTGCTTGGAAGTTATGGAAGAGATGAGGTGTGCTCTTGGATTTGGGGGAGAAGATTCCCTAACAAAAGAAAGGACAAATATAAGGGAAGAAAAGGAATTAACATGGAGCAAAGGCCAATGGCTGAATCATTGAAGTAATTGCCTTGGCATTTTTTTCTTTTCACATAAATGTATGTTTATGTGGCACATGGGTGGGCATGCTTACTACATAGAGAATGACACTGACAATTACTGCGAAACTCTCTTGGCAGCAGTGACAAATGTGAAATTAGTATTGACCAGTGCTTAGCAACAGACAGTGCATAACACAGAAGGAGCGTCTTCCAGGAATGGCAAGAATACAGTGCTTACCCTGGCTCTTCTCTTCCATGACAAATAACTACAACATGGTGTCCTTTGTGTGCTCAATCTTGACTCAGAATTCAGCAGAGAGCTTCAGGCAGCCTCTAACAGTTTATGAAAGCTGGCACTTGAGTTGAGAGCTATTTGCAATCCTTGGTGTATGGCAAAAAAACCCAAAACAAAACAAATAAAAACAACAACAACAAACGAAGAAAGTGAATTGTTTCCCAGAGAACTTGTATGATTTTTAAGGAAAAAGATAGTATATTCTATTTCTTTAGTAAAATCCACACTATTAAAATCTGAGGCTCAATAGGGAGTTGTTGATCTAATTATATAATTCTAAAGGCACTTATAAGGAAAGGTCAATTCAATTTAGGCAAATGCATCTTTGTTAACAATGTTTATAAGTACTAAAGAAAAAGCATAGTCTCTCTAGAAGAGTTTATATTCTAGCATCTGACAACTTTTCCTACCCCTGCAATTTAAACTCATTTTTCTCTTCTTTCCTTTGTTCTTATGGAAGATGGAAAACAGCTGGTCAGCATCCTCAGCTAATACTTGTTAAATGCCTTCTTAAAAGTAATCCTTTAGCTTGAGTTGTGCTAAATGAAATGAGTCAGTTGCCAAGGGATAAATACCGGATGATTCCACTTGTGCATGGTATCCAGCGCTGTCAAATTCATGAAGCTGGAAAGTGGAATGGTGGCTGCCATGGGCAGGGGAATTAAGGAGTTAACATTTAATGGATACAGAGCTCCAAGTTTTTCAAGATGAAAGAGTTCTATGGATGAATGGGAGCAGTGGCAGCACGACAGCATGAATGTACTTAATGCCACTGAACTGCGCACTTGCCAGCGGGTAAGAGATCTTGAGAAAGTCCCTTTGTGTAAGCGAAGGGCCATGTGCTCCATGGGGATGTGAGAGACACCGTTACCTCGCAATGCTGTCTACAGATTGTTTGTTCTGTTCCATTTGTTTTTCATCTTTCTTTGTGGCCCTTCTTTCCATTCTTCTAGAACTTTTGTTGCTCTTCTCTGGACTATCTTCAAGTCTTCCACAAACCAGATGTAGTTTGAGAAAGATGGCCAGGCCCGGGTAGCTGGGTGGCCATCTCAGACCTGCTATGGTTTTGTGTGACATTAGGTTTCTGTGTGTGTTTGACAACAGCTCTGTGTCAACTGTTTTATCTCATTTACAGATTTGTATTCTTTCAGGCTTTTATGAAGTTGGGGTGTGTGAACTGGGTGAACTTGAGGGGAACTTTCAGTTCACCATTATCTTTGATCTTTTCATTGTGTGTTTGCTGTCATTTTTAGGCTTAGATAATAAAATATCACATGTTGGTCTTTCAAAATTAAGAATTCAATATAGGTTCAAAGCATCAAACTTATGAATATATTTTTCCATTACCCCCTCTTTCTTGGTATTTTACTGTTGGATTTTTTAAACCCTTTGTTTTATGGCTAATGACTGTGGTTCCTAAATAGACCACCAGAATACATGTCAAGTGATGTCCTTTCTCCCCCCTCAGAAACTCAGAGCTGAGTCTTGTTTCCTAGTTTATAACATACAGGGATGTATGGGTTGTAGGCTGTGTTGAGTGTCAGTAAAGTGGCTCAGTCTCTTTGCTGTGATCTAGAAGAAAAGTCTTTTCATTAAAACTTGGAAACTTGGGGAGGAATCTGCTTTGTTATGGAGAGGGCTTCTCTATCGTCCGGTAGCCGTAGACAATGAAATCATATGGAGCAGACAGGGCTCCTCAGCCAGTGGTGCTCTGAGCTGGTAAATAGATTACTGGTTTGAGTTGGTGTTCAGTTCCCTCCTCAGCTGTTTCAGAGGGGTCAGAAGAGAAGGCTGGGGGGCAGGTACTGAGGTTAAATAATAGTATCTAAGATTTATCCAGCACCAAAAAATAAACAAACCCAAAACCCAACCCAAACTTTCCAGTTTTCTTTCTAAGAAAACATTAAGATGAAATCAATGCTGTGCTCATTAGAAATTGTGTGTGTGTGTGTGTGTGTGTGTGTGTGTGAATGTGTGAACTTTTGTTTATTTTACTTCTGTAACCACAATAGCCCCCTTAGGCTACCGAGCAATACTCCTGAAGTTACTGCTGGTGTTTTGTGTGTGGTTGCCTAATCTGTGGATTTACACTAAATTATGGTTCCAGTTTTGGTAAACCAACCACATCCCGGGTCATGAGTGACTGTGGATATATCCTACTATTTAATATTGGGCAGTGTTAAAAGGCAACACGAGAGGGCTGAGCTGTCAGATGTGGCATCTAGGGTAGGTTCGAGTTTTACCCTACCCCAGGAGAGGTTAGATGTTACTCGCACTGATTTATAGAAGCTGATGTTGGTCTGGAACTTGATGCTGTGCTGGCGCCATGCTGTCTGCTGGCCTTTCAAGGGGGGAATTCTGGCCTTCTTAATTTGGCTTCGTGTTTCTTGGATGACCCATGTGTTTTGGACAGTACTGTGCCTGTGTAGCAGAGTTTAGTGGCGCCGTTTAGGTCTAGGTTACCAGAGCATTGCTGGCCGAGTCTTCACATGAACTAGGAGATTCGTGACCAAAGTTGACCTTAGGCTTCAGTCCTTTTACCAAGCTGAGGCACCAAATGGGCCTGGTTTTTGTTTGGGTCTGTAGACAATCAACCCCATAGGGCAATAACCTTAGTAGACTAAAGAGAAAATTGCTTCCTGGTGTCTGCAAACATGCAATCAAGCTTGTACCTCTCAGTGAGATGGTATAATGTATGTTAAATAAAATCTACTACACTATAGTATTATGCAGACAAAGTTGGAAGGAGCACTTTCAGGATTTAGTCAGACAATGCTGGGGAAAACTTTTATGCTGGCAAATCCATCACAGGGGCCTTCCTAGGGCCTCTAACATGATGGCAATGACTATTTACTCAGCATGTGTGAATAGTTGTGTGAACAAATAGGACAAGTGTAACTAATGGCTCTCGGACAGTTCTGCAAATTGTGTTGGAAATTCCATAAAGTTTGGCTCTTGTTCCTTGTCGTTTTCCTGATATATAGCAATTATTCTACCCCCAAGCCCAACTATTTTGTAAGTCTGAAGCTACAGCGTTTCTGAACCATTCAGACTGAGAAACTAATCCAAGAAACTTTTTCCTGAGGTTTTAGAGAAAAAAGGAGCATGATTTCCCGTCCCTGCTGAACATTTAATTGAGATAGAAAGAAGGCTACACATCTCAACACTGCAGAAAATAACAAAATAGCTCTGAAAATTCCAGAGAGTGCTATTCAGCAGTAGCTCACACATGGAAACGATCAGCTCAGAACGCGGTACCCTTTGTGAATAATCGCTAAACTCGCTGCTGGCATATCAAGGCAACTGGTGTTGCCCATTTTTAGCTTTTGAGGCCATTGAGGAGCAGGGATGCAGGTGTGGCTTTCTTTCAGCATGAAGGGCACAGGCCCTTAATAGGTGTCAGAAACAGTGTGTTCGGGAGAGCAGTGCAGGGAACACATTGCATCCGTCTCTATTTTGGAAGAAATAATGACCAAAACAAATGTCACGTTACTGACTCTTGCCTGCTCTCTCGTACTTGTTTGGGTCCTTGTTTCACCTATTACTGTGTGGAAGGGACACAGGAAGAAAACAATCTTGAAGACCAGAGAGAAAGGGAGAAACATTTCAGAACACTGTCAAGCAGCCTTTGAAACCGTGTGCCAGTGTCAGGTGTGCAGGGAAGGCCCGTCTGCTTTAAACTGGTGAAGCATCAGTTTCCTTTCTTTTTCAATCAGTTTGATCACCAAGAGTTAACACAGGTTTGATAGAGTGAGAAGAAGTAGTGCAGTTCTTGTCTTCAGTTATTTCTTCCATCAGTGCTCCTTCCTGAGATGTGTACCAAGCCGGGTCCTTTGGAAACCAGAGGAACGGTGAGAATCCAGGTGACAGGGAAACGGTTAGGTATGGTAACTGACAAGCCTCTAGCCTCAGTAGCTGCCCTGCGTTCCATCACTCTAGTCCCTCCTGGTCACTGCTTCCCTGTCTGAAGTGGCTGGAAGCTGATAAGACACACACTCTGCCCCCTCTCATGGGTTTCCAAGCAAAACAGCCAAGAATACATTCGTGGTGAGGTACAGGAGCAGCTGACTGGCAGGGTCCCTAAAGAATCAACATGCCCACATTTCTGCCACCTCTCGTGTCCCTGAACTGATTCTCAGCTCAAAACTAATAAAAATCGATGTGTTTTTGTAAATTAACAAGCACGGATCCTTAGCTCGTTCTTTAAATCTTGATGTGCCAATTTAATAACATTTCCCTCGGCTCAGAAGATTACTCTGTAGGCAGTATTTGTAGGAAGGACCTGGTCCAGAAAGTGTCTGTAACTTCATGCATATTTGTTCGTATTGATGATGATTCAACCAATATTTGTTCAGCATCACTGCAAGCCAGGCCCTGGGCTGCGTGGTAGGATTACAGCAGCGAACAGGGATCTGATGTTGAGAAGCGTCAATAGCCAGTGGAGGGGTGGTTATTTTTTAGAGGGTAATGCATGGAAGAATCAGACACTGAAAGCGTGGGTTTAAAAACATCTGGTGTTAAATGCTACATATAATTTATCAGATTTGCTTTTTATACTTTTGTTAGGGAAGGACATTTAATATTAAAATTACTATGCTGAGTGGTCATAATTAAAGAGAAGAATACCCATTTGGCACAGGATTGTGATTTAGCAGGACTGCTCCCTCCCCCAAATATCTTCCTTACAAAGAACGTTTGTGAGATGAATTCTTTTTTGAAGAAAGTTTAGTTTAGTCATGTCTTTAAAGCTACTTTTTTTTTTTGATTGAGGAGCTTATTTTAGTAGACATTTTTGTACTTATACTTCAAGCAGGTTTACATCAAAGCGTAAGCTCTATATACTGTTCAGGCTCCCTTCCCAATAGGTTGTATCCCGTTATTTTGCATAATATCACCTTCAGAGCAGCACTGATTCTGCAAGCATTTCCTCTGGCTAATTGGAAACTGCTCATTTGCAATGGAGTAGGGAAGGTTAGAGGGAGAACTACCCAGGTTCCTGGTGTGTACGCACATTTACAATTACTTGAATCCTTTTTTATTTCTTTTCATGGTGTGTCCATTTATTGGAAATATGTTAACAGCCTCTAAACAGTGAATTGTCTTCCTGAGTTTGCTTAGCAGTTTACCTTTCTCTCTCTTCCTTTTGTGTTTTTAACTCTCCATACTGGCAGGATTAATGTGCCTTTTTGGAGAAGCGTTAGGTTGACTGATCATCCATCTCTATGTCCTTGTTAAGGGAGAGCTTTGGCTTGAGGATACAGGAGCAAATAAGTGGTTGGCTGGTTCTCCTTGAGAGCCATGAATCAGCGTCAACAAGCCCAGCTCAGGTGCAGTGATCTCCAGTCTTGAGTTCATTTTTATGTCCCCAGCAAGCATGCATAATCTTAGACAAACAAACAGTTCTGCCAAGAAGGGCATCCAACAGCTCTTCAAGACAGAGCCACAATTCTTGGCTCCTGTATCAGTAAAATTATCTATTTTCAAAACAACTCTGGGGAAAAAAAAAAAAAAAAAAAGAAAGACCAACAAAGGGGATAGTGTTATTTATGTAACTTTTTTGTAAGGTTATGAAACATTTTTACTCTTGGGATACCAAATGGGTATGATATGTGTTCCTAAGCCTAGAGGGGCTATTTGGAAAAGCCCCTCTCTCTTGGGATTTACCTTTGCTAATAACTTCAGTCTTTCTCCCTTGTGAATTTTTAAAATTTTAATGTTTTATGTTCTGCTCTGAAAGTTCTCAGGAACGGTTATGGAGAATTTGTAAGTAAGCAGGAAGGTTTCTCTGCCCTGAGCCGTTCTCGAGGCCCACGAGGCAGATAGGCAGGGGGACGCAGCAGCGCAGCAGTGGACCCTCCTTGGCACCGGGAGGAAGAGGGCAGGCAGCTGCACCCTTCACCGTGGCTTCTGCCTGATGCCCTGAGCCCTCTGCATTCCCCCATGACTCATTCAGCCTGCGCTGGACACGTTTCTCTCTCTGAATTTTTTTCTTGCTACCTCTTGGTGATTAGCGTTCAATAAAGGCCTATCACTGATACTAGCACTACTGGGACCCACCTAAAAGGGAACAACGCGTAATGTATACTAGGGAAGCGAAACACTCCATCACAGATTTCCAAGAATGCTTAAAAATGAAGCTCAAAATTGAAAAATCCACAAATAAAACATTCAGAAGCCTCATGTGCCCAGAAGGTTAATGCCAAGAGAAAAGCAGAGATGAAAGACAGCAAGGGCATGTGGCCATTTTAAACAAGGAAGGCAGAATAAATTACCATGAAGGCATCTTTGTGGAGAAAAGAATGTCCAAATAGCAAGAGGAATGAATACAAGGCAGCCTCTGGGTCAAGGTCAAATGGAGTTGATCTGTGAATTCTCCCGAGCATATGTCCTGGTGACAAAGCCTGGGAGCAGCGGGCTCTGTGGGCTACACCAGGTGTCCTGGCCAATCCCATCCCCAGAACGTTCCTCCCTGGAATGTCACCCTCTTCATGTCTCATGTGGTTGTTTGGATCAGTCAGCAGGGACAGAAATAAGACCAAAGTAATTATTTGAGTTTCAGGTCAACTCTATTTATTAGCTGTATTTTGTTTTCTTGTCTTGCAGGGAGTAATTTTGGATATTCAATCTAATTGTTGATTCTGCTTGTTATCAGTGAAAAGCATTTTGCAATGTATTCCAGCTGCATGCCATGTTCCCATGTCAGGACTTAGACTGGTCCTGGACTTGGGCCTTTAGGGATCTGAGAGTGTTTCATTTTCCTGTGTTTCTTGGCTTAGTCAGAGTTTTCAGATAGGTCTTAACTTTTCCTATTTGCTCAGGGAGAATTTTCAGGACACAGGAGTAAGGATGTGGGGTCAAAAGTCTTTTGTTGGTTCAAGCTTTCTGGAAGATATCCCAGATTTTGTTCTCTCCTCTTTTTAGATGGGGTCTCACTGTGCTGCCCAGGCTGGTCTTGAATTCATGCGCTAAAGTGATCCTCATGTCTTAGTTTCTCAACTAAATAGCCAGGACTTTAGATATATGCTACCATGCCAAGCTTTTTGTACTCCTTTTGAGTATATGAGCAGTTTTTTTTTTTTTTTTAGCTTAGGAAGCTGCTTCTTTAGTTTTAGAGAAGGATAATTCTCACCCACCAAGCATTTATTATCTTAAAACATACTGAATGCTATCATAGAGAAGTGTGTGGCAAGTGACTGCTTTGGTCACCCGGCCACTTGGACAAGGCTTCTCCAAAGTGGCGTCTGTCAAATGAGGGGGAACTCCTTCCATGGAGATGGTGGAGGAGGATGTTTCAAGCAAAGTGAAATGCCAGAGCTAAGGGAATGAGAAGTTGAGAGCCAGCTAGGTGAGAGAGAGGTACAGAGGTTAGGAAGACAGATTGGGGTCAGGCTTTGTATACCAAGTGGAGAGTTCAACTATATTTGTCTAGCACTGGACATTATTGGGAGGAGTAGTGACTATTTTTACTGTTCTTGAATACCTTGCAAAAAATTCTGTGGGGGAGAAAGTGGAGAACTTGCTTGTCATGTACAAGGAGTTCCCCACCTTAGGATACAGGCTCTGACCCTCAAGTGGAAGCTGACAGTGTGGCCAAGTCTGGTTCAGAGTTCAGGAGCAGGCAGATGAGCCCGTGCTGCCACTCAGGTGTCCCCTCTCTAGAATCCAGTAGTGAGGTGGAGAGGCAGGCAGCCGAAGCTCCCTGCAGAGGGAGCCGTCAGTTTCTAGAGGCAGCAGGACTCAGTCAGGGTCAGGTGTCCACGGGTTGGGGGAGAGAGTGGAAGCTGTGGTGGATGCCCAGCAGCAGGAATCAGGTCCCCTGACCCAGCACGATTCTAGATACTGCTGCTGGCTGTGAGGCCTTGCTCTCCAGGAGGCCCTGTGAGCTGATAGTCTTTTTAAATGTATTTTTTTCAAATCCATTTTATTCAAACATAAGAAGAAGAAGAGGAGGAAGAAGAAGAGGAAGAGAAACTATAATAAAAATTCAAAGCATGTGAATCGAGAGTACCCATGGTACATACACTGCACATTGTCATCCCAAATCATTCACTCAGAGCACAAGACATCTGACTTCAATTGTCAAAAAAATACCAATACAAATGTTTCCTTTGGAGAACTCAGAGAAATCAGTAATATAAATATCTGAACTAAATTTCTATATACGTATATATATACATATATGTATGTCTTTTTCAGCTTGTCACACAAAGGAAAAAATAAAATGTTTATACATGTGTCTTATTTCACTAATGGGTGTGTTCTCAAAGTGCACCCATTTACCTATAAAAATGTCCAGTTTATCATTATTTATGGCTGAGTAGTACTCCATTGTATAAAAATACCACATCTTTTTTTATCTATTCCCCAGTCAATGGGCATTTAGATTGTTTCCAAGGTCTGGCTATTATAAATTGTGCTTCTATAAACATGGGTGCACATGTATCACCATGGTATTATGTTTTAATTCTTTTGGGAAGACATCCAGAAGGGGAATAGCTGGGTTGATTGGGACCTCCAATCCTAGTTTTTTGAGAAATCTCCACATTGATTTCCACAGTGGATTCACCAGTCTGCATTTCCACCAACAATGGAGAAGGGTTCCTTTTTCCCTACAGCCCCTACAGCATTTGTTATTGGTTGATTTCTTCATACTAGCCATTCTTTCCAGGGCGAAGTGGAATCTCAGTGTTGTTTTAATTTGCATCTCTTGAATGATCAGTGATGTTGAACGTTTTTTCACATATTTGTTTGCTGTTTGTATTTCTTCATCTGAGAAGTGTATATTCATCTCAGATGCCCATTTTTGGATTGGGTCTTTAAATCTGGGGGGACTGACCTTTTTTTTTGAGTTCTTTATATGTTCTCAATAGTAATGCTTTGTCTTAAGAACAGATGGCAAACATTTCTCCCACATTGTGGGTTGTCTCTTCACTCTGTTGGTGGTTTCTCTTGCTGTGCAAAAGCTTTCAGTGGGGTGAGATTACATTTGTTGATTCTTTGCGTAATTCCTGTGCCATCTGAGTTTTGTTCATAAAGTCTTTGCTTACACCAGTGTCTTGAAGACTTTTACCTACTGTATCTCCCAGCAGATTTAATGTTTCTGTTTTAATATTAAGATCTTTGATTCATTCTAATTTATCTTAATACTAATTTAATGTTTCTGTTTTAATATTAAGATCTTTGATTCGTAGTACTCGGTGAAAGATATGGGTCCAATTTTAATCTTTGGCATGTGTAGAGCCTGTTTTTCTAGCACCATTTATTAAAGAGGTACCTTTCTTCTAGTGAATGTGTGTTTGGCACCTTTGTCAAAGATAAGGTGACTTAGTGTGCCTGCAGTTATCTTTGGGTCTTTTTTTTTTTTTTTTTTTGCAGTACCATGCTGTTTTTATCACAGTAGCTTTATAGTATAATTTCAAATCAGGAAATGTGATGCCCCCTATCTTGTCTTTGTTGCCCAGGATTACCTTTGCTATTTCTAGGTGTCTTATGATTCCAGATGAATGTTAGGATTGTTTTCTCTAATTCTGTGAGATGTACTATTGGAATTTTGATTGGGATTGCACTGAATCTGTGTAACAGTTTTGAAAGTATGGCCATTTCCACTGTATCGGTAATTCCTACCCAAGAGCATGGGATCTCTTCATCTTGTAATATCCTCTTCAATCTCCTTTTTCAGAGGACTGTAGTTTTCAATGTAGAGGTCTTTTACATCCTTTATTAGAATGACTCCTGGGTACTTCATTTTTTTTTTTTTGATGCTATAGTAAAAGGTATTGTTTCTCTGATTTCTCTCTCAGTGAGTTTTTTATTTGTGTACAAGAAGGCTATTAATTTTTGAGTGTTGACTTTGTAACCAGCTATGTTACTGAATTTGCTTATTAAATCTAGAAGTCTTTTGGTGAAGTTTTTGGGGTCTTCTAAGTAGAGTATCATGTCATCTGCAAATAATAATAGTTTAACTTCTTTCTTTCCTATCTTTATTCCTTTTATTTCTTTCTCTTTTCCAATTGCTCTTGCTAAAGTTTCCAGGACTATGTTGAATAAGAGCAGAGACAGTGGACATCCTTGTTTTGTTCCTGACTTTAGAGTGAAAGCGTTTAGTTTTTGTCCATTTAGTATGATGTTGGCCATGCTTTCCAGGGTGAGGTAGAATCTCAGTGTTTGTCATAGATGGCTTTCATCAGATTGAGATAAAGACCATCTATTCCAATTTTCTGTAGGGTTTTTATCATGAATGGGTGCTGCACTTTGTCAAAAGCTTTTTCTGCATCTATTGAGATGATCATATGATTTTTGTCATTGGCTTTATTGATATGGTGTATTACATTGATGGATTTACATATGTTGAACCATTCTTGCGTCCTGGGATGAGTCCCACTTGATCATGGTGTACAATCTTCTTGATGATTTGCCGCAATCTGTTTGCCAGGATCTTATTGAGGATTTTTGAATTGATGTTCGTTAGGGAGATTGGCCTGTAATTTGCTTTCTTAATTGGGTCCTTCTCTGGTTTTGGAAACATAGTAATGCTTCCTTCCAGGAATGAATTTGAGAGTATTGCTTCCCTTTCAGTTTCATTGAAGAGTTTGAGAAGTAGTGGTGTTAAGTCTTCACTAAATTTCTTGTAGAATTCAGCAATGAATCCATCAGGACCTGGGCTTTTCTTTGTTGATACGCTTTTATTTATATCTTCGATTTCATTTATTGATAATGGGTTATTTAGGATTTTTATATCTTCTTGATTCAGCTTTGGTAATTCATATGTATCTAGGAATCTGTTCATTTCTTCTGTATTCTCCATCTTATTAGAATACAAGTTTTCATTTTTTTTTTGTCTTTTTTTTTGGTCTTTTTACCGGTACCAGGGATCGAACTCACGACTGCCTGCTTTCAAGGCAGGCGATTATGCCGCTGAGCTAAACCCCCAGCCCCTAGAATACAAGTTTTCAAAGTAGGTATAGATTTTCTGGATTTCTTCAAGGTCTGTTGTGGTTTCACACTTTTCATTCCTAATTACACGGATTTGAGTCTTTTCTTTCCTTTTTTTTTTATAAAGTTGGCTAAGGGTTTTGTCCTTTTATTTAATCTTTCAAAGAACCAACTCTTCAATTCATTGATTCTTTGTATTTTTATTTTAGTCTTTAATGTGTTAATTTTTGCTCTGATTTGTATAATTTCTTCCCTTGTACGACCTTTTGGTTTAGCCTGCTCTTCTTTTTCTAGGAGTTCAAAGTTCAATATTAAGTTGTTTGTATGAGCTTGCTCTATTTGTCTGATATTGATATTTACTGCTCTAAATTTCCCTCAAGACTGCTTTCATTGTGTTTCATAAGTTCTGGTATGTTGTATAGTCATCACTTAACTGTAAAAACCATTAATTTTTTCTTTAATTTCATCTGTGACTCATTGATTGTTCAGTAGCGTGCTACTTAATTTCTACATGTTTATGCAGTTTTTGTGGTTTCCTTTGGCATGGGCTTTCCAATTTTGTTGCACTATGATCTGATAGTATGCAGAGGATAACTTCAATTCCTTTTCATTATTTAAGCATGTTTTATGAGTCAGCATATGGTCTGTTTTAGAGAATTTCCTGTATGCAGCTGAGAAGAATGTGTATCCTGATGTGTGGTGGAACAGTCTATAGACATCTACTAGGTCCATTTGCTCTAAAGTTTGATTTAGTTCTAAGATTTTGTTATAAATTTTTTTGTCTAGTTGATCCCTCTTTTTGTGACAGTGGGGTACTGAGGTCTCTCAATACAACTGTATGATGGCTTATTTGATTTTTCATGTTTGTTAGTAATTGTTTTATATAGCTGGGTACACTGGTATTTGTTTCATATATATTTATAATTGTTATCTCTGCATTTAGGATAGTTCCTTTTATGAGGATGTAATGACCTTCTTTTTCTCTCTTAATCAGTCTTGGTTTGAAATTCACTTTGTCTGCAAGTAGAATAGCTACCCCTGCTTTTTCTGGATTCCTGTTGCCTGGAGTATGGTTTTCCATCCTTTGACTTTCAGTGTATGAATTTCTTTCTTTTTTTTTAACTTGGGGAGCTGAGCAGAAGGAAGGAAGTCTAGCTTTCACTTGCATCTGGATCCAGACAATACATGAGAGCAAATATCACCATTGTCTATAGAATTCTTTTTCTATTTTTTAAAGAAAAGATTAAGATAAAAGAGGACATAACAACACAGGTCAGAACAAAACAATTTAAGCAACATAATGTTTCACCACAAGACAATTTGAAATAACAGCAGCTACCATAGTGTCTCTTTCCTTGAAATATTTGAGTATACCTTTATATACTATATATTGAACATAAAAATACAATGTAAAACCATTCAAGAGAATGAAAGTATTACAGGGTATTCAGAACCAACTAATAGAAAACCAACAATAGTTACTATATTATCTCCTTGTCCATAAAAATTTTGTTTATACTATCATATATAATAAAATCCATTAAGATACAACATGATAAAACTGATGGAGACAGAAGAACATAAGCTTGGTAGGACTTCAAAATAAGATGATATTAAATCAGCATTAGCTATTATGATGTCTTGTTTTCTTCAAAATAGCTGTTCATACCATCACAGACAATAAAATCAAACAACCCAGAATAAAACCATTCCACTTAATAAATGAAAACATTATGAGACTTCAAAGCAATATAATGGGGAATCATGATTACCACGTACTTTTATGTATTCTTACCATTTCTTACACTAGGGAGACTATATGGTATTTATACATGTGAGTTTGATTTATTTCACATGTGAGTATGGTCTCAAGCTCTGCCCATTTATTTATAAATATCTCAATGTGATCCTTCTTTATAGATGAATAGTACTCCTTTGTATAAAAATACTACAACTTTTTTATCCATTCCTCAGTTGATGGACACTTGGGTTGTTTCCAAGATCTGGCTATTACAAATTGTGCTGCTGTAAACATGGGTGCACATATATCACTGTGGTATGATGCTTTCAGTTCTTCTGGGAATATGCCTAGAAGTGGAATAGCTAAGTCAAATGAGACTTCCAATTCCAGATTTCTGAGAAATCTCCAGACTGACCTCCACAGTGGTTGCACCAGTCTCCACTCCCACCAACAGTGCAGGAGAGTTCCTTTTCCCCACAGCCTCTCCAGCATTTGTTGTTGGTAGTTTTCTTGATCCTGGCCATTATTTCTGGAGTGAGATGGAATCTCAGTGTGGTTTTAGTTTGCATTTCTCTAATGAGTAATGATCATGAACATTTTTTCATGTATTTATTTTCCATTTGTATTTCTTCATCTGAGAACTGTGTATTCATCTCAGATACCAAATTTTTGGAGTGGATCATTGAATTTTGGGGGTCTGAGTTTTAAAAAATTCTTTATTTGTTTTAGACAGAAGTCCTTTGTCTGAGAAACAGTTCACTAAGATTTTTTCCCAGTTTGTAGGTTTTCTTTTCATTATGCTAGAGATTTCTTTTGATTTGCAGAGACTTTTTAATAGGACATAATCCCAGTTGTTGCTTCTGGGAAGTATTTCCTGCATGGTTTGATTTTACCCAACTTGTCTTCCAATAGATTTAGTGTTTCTGTTTTAATATTCAGATCTTTGATCCATTTAGATTTTAATTTAGTATGTGGTGATAGGCATGGGTCTAGTCTTAGTTTTCAGCATTTGGAGAGCTAGTTTTTCCAACACCATTTATTAAAGAGACTGTTTTCTTCCAGTGAACATGTTTGGCCCCTTTATCAAAGATAAGGTGGTTTAGTGTGATGGTGGTTGTGGTTGTATCTTCTAATCTATTCTATTGATCTTTGGCTTGTTTTTATTCCAGTATCATGTTGATTTTACTACTGTTGCTTTGTAGTACAACTTCAAGTGAGGGATTGTGATGCCTCCTACCTTGCCTTTGCTGCTTAGAACTGTCTTTGCTATTGTAAGTATCTTCTGGTTCCGGATGAATTTTAGGAGTGATTTCTCTGGTATGTTGATGGTATGTTCATTGGGATTGCATTGAATCTATGTAACAGTTTTGGGAGAATGGCCATTTTTACAATATATATTCTTCACATCCATGAACAAGAGATGTCTTTCCATTTTTTGAGATCCTCTTCAATTTCTTTTTTCAGGGCATTATAATTTTCCTTATATAGATCTTTCACTTTTTTTCATGAGAATAATTCTTAAATATTTCATATTTTTAGTTGCTAGGTGAAGGGTGTGGCTTCTCTTATTTCTCTCTCCATAGTTTTGTTGTTAGTGTATAGAAATGCTATTGATGAGTATTGATTTGTAACCAGCTACATTGCTGAATTTATTATATCTAGGAGTCTTTCAATGGAGTTTTGGAGGTCTTCTATGTAGAATGTCATGTCATCAGCAAATAATGATAATTTAACTTCTTTTCCTATTTTACCCCTTTTATTTTTCTCTCTTGTCTAATTCCTCTGGCTAGTATTTCCAGTACTATATTAAATAGGAGTAGTGATAAGTGACACCCTTGTCTTGTGCCTGATTTTAAGATAAAGGCCTTTGGTTTTGGCCATTTAATACGATGCTGGCTGTTGGTTTGTCATAGATGGCCTTTATCATATTGAGAAAAGACCATCTATTCCAATTTTTCTGTAAGGGTCTTATCATGAATGAGTGTTGGACCTTATCAAAAGCTTTTTTCTGCATCTATAGAAACGCTCATGTGATTCTCACTTTTGGCTTTATTCATATGGTGGATTACATTTATTGACTTACGTATGTTGAACCATCCCTGCATGCCTGGGATGAATCCCACTTGGTCATGGTGTATAATCTTCTTGATGATTTGCTGCATCCTTCTTGCCAATATTTTATTGAGGATTTTTGCATCTGTGTTCATTAGGGAGATTGGTCTATAGTTCTCTTTTTTAGTTGGGTCTTTCTCAGGTTTTGGTACTAGAGTAATATTTGCTTCCAGGAGTGACTTATGAAGGATTGCTTTCCTTTCAGTTTCATTGAAGAGTTTGAAGAGTGGCGGCATTAAGTCTTCTTTGTATTTCTTGTAGAATTCCGCAGTGAATCTATCTGGGCCTGGGCTCTTCTTTGTAGGTAAGAACTTAATTACCTTTTCAATTTCATTAATATAAATTGGGTTATTCAGCAGTTTTACATCTTCTTGACCTAGCTTTGGTACTTCATATGTTCCTAGGAATCTGTCAATCTGCTCTGTCTTATCAAACCTATGAGAGTAGAGGTTTTTGAAATAAGTGTTGATGGTCTTCTGCATTTCTACCGAGTCTGTAGTGATTTTACCTTTCTCATTCTTTATTGCATGAATTTGAGCTTTTTCTTCCCTTTTTTAAGGGTTGGCTAATGGCTTATCAATTTTATTTTTTCTTTCAAAGAAGCAACTCTTTGATTCATTGATTTTTTTTTGGATTGTTTTCTTAGTTTCTATTGCATTAATTTCTGCTCTGATTTTTATAATTTCCTCCCTTCTTTTGGCTTTGGGGGGGGGTTCCTGTTGCATGAAGTATTGTTTTCCATTCTTTGACTTTCAGTCTGTGAGTATCCTTTTGGGTTAGATGGGTTTCTTATAAACAGCATATGGTTTAATGTTGTTTCTTGATCCATTCTGCCAGTCTGTTTCTTTTAATTGGTGCATTGAGACCATGTATTATTAATGGTTATAACTGTTATATATTGGTTTATTGTTGACATGTTATCTTTCTGCTGTTGCATGTTTATCTTTCTGTTCTGTTTAATTGTCTGTTTTGCTTAGTTGTTTTTTCCTAGGTGTATCTAAACTGTCTTTCAGTATTCTTTGCAGTGTTGGTTTGGTGGTCATGAAGTTTTTCAGCTGTTCTTTGTCATGAGAGTATCTTATTTCTCCATCCATTTTGAGGGACAGTTTTGCAGGGTACATCATTCTAGATGGGAAATCATTTTCCTTTAGGATCTGAAATACTTCACTCCATGCTCTTCTTGACTTTATTGTTTGTGCTGAGACGTCTGCTGTGATTCTAATAGGTTTTCCTTTATAGGTGATCTGTCTTCTCTCTCTGATGGCTTTTAATATTCTATACTTATAGAATATTAAAATACTGTTATTTTATAATATAGAATATTGTTATTATAATATTGTTTCTGGGATGGCAGTTATTATATGTCTGGGTGTAGTTTTATTTTGGTTATGGCTATTTGGAGTTCTTTATGCTTCACTGATTCTGATGTCAGTTTCCATTCTTATGTTTGGGAAATTTTCAGTTATTGCTTCTCTAAATATCCTTTTGACATCCTTTATGTTGTCTCCTTCTTTTTCATTTATCCCTATCAGTCTTATGTTGTGTTTATTTACATCATCTTGCAGCTGTTGAATTGTTATTTCCTGATTCCTTGTTATTTTTAAAAGATCTTTCCTTTCCTGTTCACTAGCTGAAATCTTGTCTTTGAGGTCTGAGATTCTATCTTCACTTTCATTTAGGCGATTTTGACAACTTTCAATGGAATTTTTGATATCCTGTATATCTCTTTGCATCTGCTTCATGTATTTTTTGTTTGTTTCTCATATTGTTCATCCAAGGATTCTATCTTTTTGTTTAGTTCCTCCAATTTTTTTAAGTGTGTCTTCCTTGGATATGTTCAGCATCTCTTTAAGTGTGTCTTCCTTGGATATGTTCAGCATCTCTTTCATTTCTTTTATCATTTCTTCTTTTACCTGGAAAATTATTTCTAGTTTGAATTCCTTTAAAGCTTCCTGGAGTTGCTTCTTTATTTCAGTTGCTATTATTTCAGGTATTTCAGGTGTGTGGCATATGTTTTCTTCTATGTACATAGCTCCTAAGGTTTCTTGAGATGGGCTGGAGGCTTGAGATTGTATCTTGGTGTTTCATTTTGTCCTGTGTTTCCATGTTTCAAGTGTTATTCTAAGGCTTCTCCTTGGCCTGTTGGAAATCCTCTTCTATGTTCTCAGCTTCTGGGACTCGGGCTGCCCAGTTTCTGGGATTGAGAGAGGGTCACTGGGGGTTCAGGCAGGCAGGCTCAAGCCCTGCTGAGCTGGTCCAGTGAGGCAGGAAGCCGTAAAGTTCCCTGGCTGCTGGAGCCACCCTCTTAACTCCCTCCTGGGGCTCAGGAGGCTCACGATGGTGTGGGGACACTCACCCCAGGCTGCCCAGTCTCCAGAGTTGAGGGCACAGGCAGGCAAGCCCCAACCCCCAGAGCTGGCCAAGCACAGCTCATGAATTTCTTTTTGAGTTAAATGTGTTTTTTATATACAGCATATTGTTTGGTCTTGCTTCTTGATCCGTTCTGCCAGTCTGTGTCTTTTGACAGGTGAATTGAGACCATTTACATTGATGGTTATAACAGGTATGTACTGACTTATCCTTGTCATGTTATTTTCTAGTTGTTGGCTTCCCCCCCTTTTTATACTTTCCTCTAATTGTTTGCCTTTCCTGGTGGATTCCTTCTGTTGGGGTTCACAGAATTGTAGTCCTTATTATCTCTTTCTAGAATGTCCTTCAGAACATTTTGGAGTGCTCATTTGGGGGTCATAAATTTCCTCAGATGTTATTTGTCATGGAATTACCTTATTTCTCCAGTTTTGCAGTCTACAGCAGTCTGGGTTGAAAATTGTTTTCCTTTAGAACTTGAAGTACTTCACTCCAAGCTCTCCTTGACTTGAGAGTTTGTGCTGAGAAGTCAGCTGTGATTCTGATGGGCTTTCCTTTATAGGTGGTTTGTTTGTTTTCCTTAACAGCTTTTAAGATTCTATTCTTGTGTTAAATCTCTGGAATCTTGACCCAATATGGTTGATGTAGATTTTTTGATCATTGCTAATTGAAGTTCTATATGCCTTACTTATTTGTACATCAAATTCTTTTTCTCTACTAGGAAAGTTTTCTGTCATGGTGTCTGTGGAGATGTTTTTAATGTCATTTGTGATATCTCCTGTTTGATCATTGACTCCAATTAATCTTAAGCTATTCCTCTTTGTCTCATCTAGCAGCTTCTGGGTTGATTTCTCATAGTCTGTTGCTAGTTTTGAGAAATCTTTCTTTTCCTGGTTGCTAATAGCAAGCCTGCCTTCAATGTCTGAGATCCTGTCCTCACATTGGCCTAATCTGCTTTGAATACTTTAAATGGAATTCTTATTCTGCTGGATATCTGCTTGAATCAACTTCATGGACTCCATTTGTTTCCTATGCTGTGCTTCCATAATTTGCTTAAGCTCATCCATTTTTTTTTGTCTGTGTGTGCTCTAACATCATTAAGCATGGTGTGTATTTTGGTAAACTCTATAGTTATTTGAGAGATTATTTCTGGTTTCCTTTTTTTCAGAGCCTCATTCAATTGCTTTGCTGTTTCCACTTCAGAGAGAACTAGTGGGGAGCTTTCAGGTTGTCCCACCTCATTACGCGCTGGATTTGCCTTTGGCAAACTGGATGTCTGGGGTTGCATCTTGCTTAAGTGTCTTCTCATTTCTTTTCTAGTTTAATTCCTGGGGTGATGTTTGTAAGCTGCCTATAGTGGGTTGCTTTGTTGGTGGTATTTAGGACACTTAGTTGATGATTATTTCTCTGAGGTATCTTCTAGGTGTAGCTGTTTCTTGGATTTTGAGCCTGTTGGGAGATCTTGTCTCTTCAGTTTGTTGGAGATGAGAAGCTGTTGCTCGTCTAGCCTACTCCTTTGTTCTTTGGCACTGTGCCACTATATTTTCTGTGATCCTTAGTTAATCTCAGTCATGGGTTATCAGGCCAACAGCTGTTGAGAAGGATTATGTCAATTTTGGCTGTAGTGGTATCAATAGCATCAAATAGAGCCTATAAAACAACAAATTGAGCTAACCCTTAATTTCCAACTTTTAACCATATGAACCAGATTTGTGATTATATAAGAAAATGTAAAACAAACCAGATAATTATATGCAATATATGTCTGTAATGTGTCAGTTTTGCCCTCGGGGTTTAAAATTTAAAATGGATTAAGGAGAAAATAGAGAAGTGGAAAAAGAGAAAGAGATTGTAGGGAAGGTTGGAGGATAAAGATGGATCCTACCAACTTGGGGAAACTGGTGCGGAAGACTGAAGGAAAAGAGAGGTGGAAGGAATAAAAGGTAGAACAGAACAGAACCACGCCCACAGAGATCAGGAACCACTCTCATACTCATTTAAAAAATGAAAGAGAAAGAGAAATAAAAAACAAACTGAATAAAACAAATCAAATCAAACAAACAAGAAAAGAAAAAAAATAGTCCACTTCCAGGATTCTCTCTGGGTTCACTAGTAGACAGCCTGTGGAGACAGAGACAGAGGCCCCAATTGTGCTACCGTATCCCAACAAGTCAGCCATTGCATTACGGTGGAATAGTACATAACCTTAGCAGGCTGGCCTGAGCCCAGACTCGCTGGGCTCACTGCACTCCAACCAAGCAATTTCTACCGGTCTGCACCCAGCTAGGACCTGCTGGAGGAAGCTGGTAGCAGTTCTGGTTCCGGGCTTATGTGGTCCAACTCCTACATGGCTCCCTGACAACTGCTCTCTCCTGGGGAGGACTGAGTTCTCCACACTCACCGCCAGCCAGCGCAGTCCTCCACATCTGCCACTGCCCTCCACTGCTGGAGGGGAGAGCTCTCTTTGCAGAGGCTCTGAAGTCACCAGCTGCCACCCCCTCACCGTGATCATGTGTCCCTGGGTTCCAACAGCTCCTCTGCCAGTGAGTTCAGCTCCAGTTGAAGGCGTTGCCAGCTACTGCCTTCTTCAATGAAGTTTTCTTTTTTCTTTTTACTCTCTCGGTGGGCTTCAGTTCACACTTGAGAGTTTTCCTGGGTCCAGGGAACCTACTTCCTTCCTTCCAGTCTTCCTTATAATGCTATATTCTCTATATTCTCACATCTGGATGGCGACTCTCAAGAGAGGCTGTTTTCTCTGCTGCTCACTGCTCTGGCATCTTCCTTCTTAAATTTATTTTGAAAAGTCATGGCTACTGATGCCTAACTTGCTCATGGTTAAGATACTTTTAAAATTTGTTGTCCAATGAATTTTGACAGATGTTTTCAGTTATGTAACCATCACTATTAAATACATCACTTGACCCCGGAGTTCCCTTGTTTTCTCTCAAAAGTTGGCCCCGCTGTAGCCTCTGGTAGTATAGGCAGCTACATTAGAAATGAGTATGCAGTCAGAAAGGAACTGTGCTCAAGGAGTTGGTGAAAAATAAAGACATCAGAATGGTAGCTGGAGGTGCATGTGAAGAAGGCAAGACCTCAGAATAAAGTCTGGAAGGCCAGACTTGCAAACTTTCCCTAAGGCATAAATGGAAACTTGAGATAATACTGGAATTTGTACCACCCAGTACATTAAGCCCAGATATGCATCAGACACCCATGTGGTTGACCAGAACGTCTGGACCCATCCTTTCCCCAATTTTTTCCTGCTTTAGGGGCCATAAGCCAAGGTTAATGATGCCAGGATCTTGTCCTGCTTCCTTGGATCAATATTAGCTAAGCAGCTATACTTGCAGTCTTACTGATTAATGATAGTTTGACCCACATTGCACCCACATTGTGACTTTGCTGTATAAATTACCTGACAAAGGGCCTCAGTGGATTCCTCCTGTGTTTCAAGGACTGTCTCTCAAAAAACCTCTCCTACTGTTAACCTCCATGTTCTTTGGAATTCATTCTTCAATTTCAGAGGACAAGAACTCTGGCACACCCAGCATCTAGCAGGTTAGGAGTTATATTTCTCCTGTATCATTTTGGAGGCTCTAGTGAGATAATTGGAAGGAAGTAAGAGTTTGATTTTGTTGCATGGAAGCAACAAAAATATTTTGACTGGATTTTGGATTGTGACTCATTTAGGTCATCAAAACTTGTCATTTGTTGTTTGCTGGTTGCTTATGCATTTTGTGTGTTGCTTGCACTGTGTTAAAAGTTGAGAGCATGGGAAGATTTTGATATAGTTAGATTCTTTGATGGGACACTTTAATTTTTGCAGGCAGGGACTTGTATTCCTGTCTTGCATATGCTGCATCTAGACCACTTCTACAGGTTGCTGCATTCTACCTCTATAAGTTGCTGAATTTACTTCTATTCTTTTCTTGACCTGTTTGGCAGGTACAAGATGGTCTCTTATTTTATTTTTGACAGCAGTTTGGAATGGCTTTTTGAATTTCTAGTTGCTTTGCAGTTTGTGCTCTTAGGTATGTCTGAAGCTAGGGACAGCTTTTGGCAGTTCACGTTTGTTATGGATGGCTGTTATCACTGTCAGTAAATGGTAATATGCTTCTCATTCCTTTATACACTGCGTAATCCCCATCCCTGGTTAGAAGGGAATTAGACTTCATGGTCACTCAAGAAGACACAGATAAAGGTTTTGGCTGACCCAGTGCCAGGGCAGGGTTTTTCTCCTTTGACAAGCAGTATTAACAGGAGAAATACTCATCCTGAGACTCAGTGAGGAATCAGTCCTTGAGTAACCCCAAGGGGATACACCTCAAAAAATGTACATTCGCATCCAAACTTTAAACAATATAGTTGGAGTGCTTCCAATCTGCCCTTGATTTTTATCTCTTTTAAAAAGTTCAAAAGCAGTCATTTAAGTCTCTTGATAATTGCTTTAATTTTTCACTGGAAATACCTCCCTTCGTAAACATGGCTGTTAACAGCGGGAATCAACTGTAACTTGGGCTTTTGAAAACACACTCAGGAGTTGGAAATGTGAGTTTTCAGAGGAAGTATGTGGGCAATCCAACCTGACTTATTTTCTGGTCGATTTTCAGGTAGCATCCACTTGCTCTGGAGCAAGGAAACCTCTGGGGATGCCCTGAGGGTATATAAAAGCCAAGAATGATTCAAAGGAGCACCTTCTTTTACTCTTGTAGTTTTGCAGATGGCAAACTCAGTGTCAAATTGCTCCTTTGGAGTGTGTTTTTGGATTGGTTTCCTAAATTTATTAGAGCAGTAAAGATAACTTTAATTCTTATGTAATGCTTGATATATGGTGTCAATTTGAGAAGTTTCCAAGTTTAATGAAGTTGCTTAGCAGGTAGCCAGGGTCCTAAGTTTGTAAACATCCTCATCCTTTGCAAGAGGAGGCCAGGGACGTGGTGTGAGTGTTACACCTGCCCTGGCGTAGGGTTAACCTGCTTACAATATAAGGGAGGAAAAAAGGCTTGCTCTCCTTGCTTTTGATCTTGCTGTGTTTGCTATCTTCTGCTGCCTTGAAATGTTGCCCTTGTATCGTGTGCCACCCTTCCTTGGAGTCAACTGACTATGGACTGAAACCTCCACAAACTATGAGTGAAATAAACCTTTCCTTCCATAATTTTGGATGTCAGATATTTTGTCCCAACAATGAGAGAAAAGAACTAACATGAAGACATCTAATCTAATCTGTAAAGATATCTAATTCTTGTTAATATCATTATACCTTATAAAAGTTATTAGAGGAATCTAAAATTTGTGATAAGGGTGGAAACTAAGTATATGTAAAGATTTCTATATAGCCATGATATCAATTATTGTTAACCTCATGGTATATTAAACAATATATTTGTGCTTCCCAAGTGTACAGACCTTCATGTATGAAAAACTGAAAAACATCATATTGATGACCTCCAGGTAAAAGTAATTTGTGACTGCAAAACTTTTAGGTTGAAGCACCTGGCATTACCTTACTTGTGTTCCAGTTACTTGTGATGAAATTTTCATGTCAATCCAATATGAGACTGCCAGATAGATGATACAGCTCTATTCTCCGGTTTATGTTTATGTGATTATTTTGTAACTATGTTGTAAGAGTTAAAGATACTCAAATGCTGTGCAGTGTCACTCTGGAAATTAAAAGAATAGTCATTGAGAATCTGTAAAGTACATCTATAAGCAGGTAAATTCTACTTAAATGTCTCTGTGCTAACAGAAAATGGGTGAAAGATAACAAATGAGGTAAAGTTTCTTTATGTCACTTAGTATTTTGAAACTGTGTAAAGATAACTGACTAAAGTTATTCTATACTAAGGTGAAAAGCTAAATGTTTTTCAAAAATAATGACAAAGTTTAATGGTTTAGTACTATCATCATGATCGCCATGCTAAAATGCTATGTTGCCCTTGATCTCAAGCTTTAGCCATAAAACTCTATCCGTTAGCATTCTACAAGATGCTAAGTCTTCTAAGATGACTGTGATTGGTGAAATATTTCAACTGTTCTCGTGGATGTTCAACTATTGAGGTTTGGAGACCAGAGATAAAATATAATGGATAAGAGGATAACCAGTATTTTTTTTTAAATTTTATTTTAAAGAGGATAAAACAGAATAAAACCAATCAAAACAAACCAGTGTAAGTAATACAGGACTTCAAAACATTGCAAAATCAACAATAGTTACCATAATGCCTTGTGATATCAACAAAATAGCTGCAGATAACTTCAGACATAGTAAAAATCAAACAGAACAATAGAATAGAAACAATAAAAAAATGAATGCACTAAAGGACTTCAAAACAAGCCAATAGTAAATCCAAAATGGCTATCATAATATATCTTGCTTTTAAATAGCTGCTCCTGCCATCAGATTTGACATAATCAAACAAAACAAAAGAGAATAAAACCCAACCCAACAAAACAATGGAAACAATATAGGGCCTCAAAACAAAACCATAGAGAATCAACAATGGCTGCAGCCCTCAGAAGGAGATCCCCCTAGATGTCACAGTGTGTACCACTGTCCTCTGAACCTGTGATCCAACAGCTGGCCCTAGACCTGCAATGTTAGTGAAACACCAAAGCACCACAGGCGTCCAAGTGCATTTCACCTTGATACTATCTTCACAGCCTGTGTTTCTCCAGATAAGCCAGTTGCTTATAGTAGGGATAGGTTGAGGGGTACTGGTACTTCTTGTTTGCCAGCCCATGCTCTGGAAAGGGCTGAGGTCTTGCTGTTACCAGTCAGCCAGCAGCTCATGTACATCAGTGGTCCCCAGATAACCAGCATTATAACCCTGGCCCTCCAAGGTTAACAGGGACCCAGGACATGATGGACCTTTTCTATAGGATCCTGCAACTTTGGAGACCTACTGAATCTCCCAAACAGAGATTGTTTGATCCCAGAGAATTGGAGTTAGCAATATACAGTGTGCTAAAAAGGAGTGTCACCAAAGACAAAGTGCCCCATGCTTTCACAGGAAGCTACAAGGTTAAGCAAGAGTGTGACCCATCCTGGAAGTTGGCCCCGAGAGAGGAGCTGAGGCTTTGTACATGGTTCCAAAAGTGATGCCTGAAGAGGCCTAACTGACCTTGACATATAGCAAGAGATTAATTTTGATTAGCACAGGTCTCACTTTAACTTTGTCTTAAACATCCAGAAGAAAAGTAATAATCAAAAGATGTATAGATAAATAATACATATTAATAAAGAGCCATAATAACACTCTTTAGCTTCCCCTTTAGCTGACTACTGGAATGGTTCAGTGAGGCTAGAAGGCTGAAGTGGAAGTTTATAAAAGCTGAGCAAGAGTCTTCAAATTTTTTTGTTAAAATTATCCTTCAAAACCACTAAATTCCCCATCATTTTGCAGCTAAAAGTAGGGGCTTATGCCAAAGAATTATCAGACTTATAGGTAAATTCAATCAGTAGAGAGGTCTAACAGTCATCTTCTCTCTATTCTAGTCCTTTAAGAACAGTGTCTGAATGTGAATGTGTCTGTATGAGCAGCCACTTTTCCTCAATCTGTCTTTCCGTTCTAATGCTCATGCTTTGATTGTACGTGTTTGCTTTAATCTCTTGGAAAACTTTGTTTATTCTCAACTAGAAGCTGACAAATATTATATGTGATCATGCAGATGGAACCAATGAAAAGTCTGCCAGACCCCTTTTTATAAGGACATGCTAGATCAAACCTCTAAAGGTAGTTCATAACTGCTAAACCCCAACATCACTGCAAGGCCCCTTAGATTAGCTCTCTGAAGAAGGCCTGTCTGCAGTCTCCCCTACACTATCCCTTCTCAGCTCAAAGTGGCTAGATTAAAGCCAAGTACATTATCCTCTAATTACAATTAGGGATACCTCTTCAGGACCTTCTCTCAAACTGGGACACTCAGCTGGTGGTTGGGGTGAGTCCCTGTGTCATCCCAAGCCCCAGGAGACTTTAAGATCATCACTCCCAGAGCTCAAGGACCTGTCCAGATCCCAGCTACACTAGGCTTTGCTCAGCAGGTTTCAGACCTGCCCAGGCCATGCCCAGTGACCTTCTTCCAAACCTGGAAACTCAGCTGGCAGCTAGGGTGGGTCCACGGGCCATCCTGAGCCCTGAGAGGCTTAAAGATAACCACTCCTAGTGTTTAAGGACCCACCCAGCTCCCAGCCACACTAGACTAGCATTGGGAGGTTTTGTGGACTGACTATATTACGCTCAGCGACCTTCTTCAAGTACAGGAGTTGAGACCAGAAGTTCCAGGGCATTGGTCTTTGGCTGGGGAGAGCTTTAGTCCATCTTCCACAGTGGTTAGGTGCCCAGCTACCTGAAACACTGAAGGTGGCACGGGAGGGCCTGAGGGCCTGACTGGACCATGCTCAGCAACCTCCATTCAGTCCCAGGAGCCTAGGGCATAGGATATAATTTCCAACACATCCAGGGGAAGCCTTGGAACAACACTTGAAAAACAGAAATATAGGAAAATGTCAAAACAAAAGACCAAAATACAATCTCAAACCTCCAGCCCATCCCCAGAAAGCCTAAGAGCAATATACATAGAAGACAATATATGCCATAAACCTGAAATAACTGAAATAATAGCAACTGAAATAAAGAAGCAACTCCAGGAAGCTTTAAAGGAATTCAAACTAGAAATAATCTCCCAGGTAAAATAAGAAATGGTAAAAGTAATGAAAGAGATGCTGAACACATCTAAAGAAGACACACTTAAAAAATTAGAGGAACAGAATAAAAGACAGAATCCCTGGATGAACAAGATAAGAAACAAACAGAATACATGAACCAGATGCAAAGAGATATACAGGAAATCAAAAATTCCATCAAATGTCAAAACTACCTAAATGAAAGTGAAGATAGAATTTCAGACCTTGAAGACAAATTTCAGCTAGTGAACAGGAAATGAAAGATCTTTTAAACATAACAAGGAATCAGGAAATAACAATTCAATAGCTGCAAGATGATGCCAAGAAAAACAACATAAGATTGATAGGGATAAATGAAAAAGAAGCGGACAACACAAATGATATCAAGAAGCTATTCACAGAAGTAATAGCTGAAAATTTCCCAAACATGAGAATGGAAACTGACATTAGAATTAGTGAAGCATATAGAACTCCAAATAGCCATAACCTAAGTAAAACTACACCCAGACATATAATAATCACCATCCCAGAAGTCCAACATAAGAACAGAATACTAAAAGCTATTAGAAAAGACAGATCACCTATAAAGGAAAGCCTATCAGAATCACAGCAGACGTCTCAGCACAAACAATGAAGCTAAGAAGAGCATGGAGTGAAGTATCTCAGATCCTAAAGGAAAATGACTTCCAATCTAGACTGATGTACCCTGAAAAACTGTCCTTCAAAATGGATGGAGAAATAAAAAGATACTTCCATGACAAAGAACAACTGTAGAACTTCATGATCACCAAGCCAACCCTGCAAAGAATACTGAAAGACAGCCTAGACACACATAGGAAAACACCACTAAGCAAGGTAGACAACAAAACAGAATGGAAAGATAATGATGCAACAGCAGAAAGATAACATGTCAACAATAAGCCAATATATAACAGTTATAGCCATTAATGTAAATGGTCTCAATTCACCAATTAAATGAAACAGACTAGCAGAATGAATCAAGAAACAACATCCAACCATATGCTGTCAGCAAGAAACCCATCTAACCCAAAAGGATACTCACAGACTGAAAGTCAAAGGATGGAAAACAATACTTCATGCAATAGGAATGGAAAAAAAAGCAGGAGTAGTTATTCTGTTTGCAGATAATGTGAACTTCAAACCAAGAATGATCCCAAGAGGTAAAGAAGGTCACTATGTACTGGTTAGGGGAAAACTTAAGAAGAGATAACTATCTTAAATGTATATGCACCAAATTCCAGAGCACCCAATTATACAAAGCATGTATTAATAGAAATGAAAAATCAAACTAGCAATAACACAATTATAACAGGAGACCTTAATGAAACCATTGACACCAAGGGGCAGATCAACCAGACAGAAAATCAACAAAGAAATAACAGAACTGAATCACATCTGTAAGCAAATGGACTTGATAAACATATACAGAGTGTTCCATCCAACAACATCAGAATATACAATTTTCTCAGTGGTACATGGGACATTCTCTAAAATAGACCATATACTAGGCCACAGAACATATTTAAATAAATGCAAAAGAGTTGAAATTATCCCATGCATGTTATCAGATCATAGCACCATGAAACTAGAAATTAATGATAAAAGAAACTTCAAAACCCCCACAAACACATGAATATTGAATAATACACTCCTGAGCAATCAGTGGGTCACAGAGGAATTTAAAGAGGAAATTAAACAATACCTACAATCAAACAAAAATTCAAATACAACTTACTGGAATCTGTGGGATGCAATGAAAGCAAAATTTATTGCACTGAGTTCCCACATCAGGAAAACAGAATGAATACAAATAAATAACCTGATGCTACACCTCAAACAGTTAGAAAAAGAAGAGCAAGTCAAGCCCAAAGCCAAAAGAAGGGAGGAAATTATAAAGATCAGAACAGAAATTAATGCAATAGAAACTAAGAAAACAATCCAAAAAATCAATGAATCAAAGACTTGGTTCTTTGAAAGAATAAATAAAATTGATAAGCCCCTAGCCAACCTTATTTAAAAAAGGAAAGAAACATCTTAAATTCATGCAATAAGGAATGAAAAAGGTGAAATCACCACAGACACTGTGGAAATGCAGAAGATCATCAACACCTATTTCAAAAACCTTTAATCTCTTAGGTTCATTAACACAGAAGAAATGGACAGATTCCTAGAAACATATGAAATACCAAAGCTGGGTCAAGAAGATGTAAGACTGTTGAATAACCCAACTTGTATTAATGAAATTGAAAATGTAGTTAAGTCCTTACATACAAAGAAGAGCCCAGGCCCAGACAGATTCACTGCGGAATTCTACAAGAAATACAAAGAAGACAATGCTGCCACTCTCCAAACTCTTCAATGAAATCGAAAGGAAAGCAATTCTTCCTAAGTCATTCCTGGAAGCAAATATTACTCTAGTACCAAAACCTGAGAAAGATCAACTAAAAAAGAGAACTATAGACCAATCTCCCTAATGAACACAGATGTAAAAATCCTCAATAAAATATTGGCAAACAGGATGCAGCAAATCATCAAGAAAATTATATACCATGACCAAATGGGATTCATCCCAGGCATGCAGGGATGGTTCAACATACGTAAGTCAACAAATGTAATCCACCATATGAATAAAGCCAAAAGTAAGAATCACATGATCATATCTAGAGATGCAGAAAAAACTTTTAATAAGGTCCAATATTCATTCATGATAAGAGCCTTACAGAAAATTGGAATAGATGGCCTTTACCTCAATATGATAAAGGCAATCTGTGACAAACCACCTGCCAGCATCATGTTAAATGGCCAAACCTGTAGGCCTTTACTTTAAAATCAGGTGCAAGACAAGGATGTCACTTATAACCGCTCCTATTTAACATAGTACTGGAAATACTAGCCAGAGCAATAAGACAAGAGAGAGAAATAAAAAGGGTAAAGATAGGAAAAGAAGAAGTTAAATTATCCTTATTTGTGGATGACACGATACTCTACATAGAATACCATCAGAAGTCCATTGAAGGACTCCTAGATATAATAAATAATAATAAATTCAGCAATGTAGCTGGATACAAAATCAATACTCAAAAATCAATAGCATTTCTATACACTAACAACCAAACCACAGAGAAATAAAATAAGCCACACCCTTCACACTAACATCCAAAAAATGAAATACTTAGGAATTAGTCTCACAAAAGAAGTAAAAGATCTATACAGGCAAAATTATAATAACCTGAAAAAAGAAATTGAAGAGGATCTCAGAAAATGGAAAGACATCTCTTGTTCATGGATGTGAAGAATATATATTATAAAAATGGCTCTCCCAAAACTGTTATATAGATTGAATGCAATCCCCAAAAAATACCATCAACATACCTCATAGATCTAGAGAAATCACTCCTAAAATTAATCTGGAACCAGAAGAAAATAGAATAGCAAAGGCAATTCTAAGCAGCAAAGGCAAGGCAGGAGGCTTCACAATCCCTCACTTGAAGTTGTACTACAAAGCAACTTTAGTAAAATCAACATGGTACTGGAATAAAAACAGAGCTGAGGATCAATGGAATAGATTAGAAGATACAACCACAACTACAAACACACTCAACTACCTTATCTTTGAAAGGGGCCAAACATGTTCACTGTAAGAACGACTGTTTCTTTAATAAATGGTGTTGGAAAAACTAGCTCTCCACCTGCCGAAAACTAAAACTAGACCCATGCCTATCACCATATACTAAACTAAAATCTAAATCAAAGATCTGAATATTAAAACAGAAACAGTAAATCTCTTGGAAGACAAATTAGGTAAATTCTTGAAGTCATAGGGGTAGGTAGAGAATTCGTGAACAGGAATCAAACCGCATGGGAAATACTTCCTGGAATCAACAACTGGGATCACGTCTTATTAAAAAATTTCTGCATTTCAAAAGAAATCTCCAGCATTGTGAAAAGAAAACCCACAAACTGGGAAAAAAAATCTTAGTGAACTGTCCCTCAGACAAAGGACTTCTGTCTAAAACATATAAAGAATTAAAAAAAAATGAGACCCCTGAAATTCAAAGACCCAATCCAAAAATGGGCATCTGAGATGAATACACAGTTCTCAGATGAAGAATGCAAATGGTAAATAAATACATGAAAAAATGTTCATCATCATTACTCATTAGAGAAATGCAAATTAAAATCACACTGAGATTCTATCTCACTCCAGAAAGAATGGCCAGGATCAAGAAAACCACCAACAACAAATGCTGGAGAGGCTGTGGGGAAAAGGGAACTCTCCTGCACTGTTGGTGGGAGTGTAGACTGGTGCAACCATTGTGGAGGTCAGTCTGGAGATTTCTTAAAAAGCTGGGATTGGAAGTCCCATTTGTTCCAGCTATTCCACTTCTAGGCATATTCCCAGAAGAACTGAAAACATCATACCACAGTGATATATGTGCACCCATATTTACAGCAACACAATTTGTAATAGTCAGATCTTGGAAACAACCTAAGTGTCCATCAACTGAGGAATGGATTTAAAAAGCTGTGGTATTTTTATACAATGGAGTACTATTCAGCTATAAAGAATGATCACATTGATATATTTATAAATAAATGGATGCAACTTGAGACTATACTCATAAGTGAAATAAATCAAACTCACATGTATAAATACCATACAGTCTCCCTAGTGTAAGGAATGGTAAGAGTATATAAGAGTTTATGGTAACCATGATTCCCCATTACATTGCTCTGAAGCCTTATAATGTCTGCATTCATTAGTTGGAATGGTTCTATCCTAGTTTGTTTGATTTTATTATCTGTGATAACATGAACAACTATTTTAAGGAAAACAAGACATTAACATAGCCAGAGCTGATTTAGTACCATCTTACTCTGAAGTCCTACTATGCTTTTGTTTTTCTGTTTCCTTTGGTTCTATCATGTTGTATCTTATTGGATATTATTATGTGTGATAGTATGAACAAATTTTCTATGGAAAATGAGATAATATAGTAGCCATTGTTCATTCTCTGCTAGTTGGTTCTGAAAGCCCTGTAATGCGCTCACTCCATTGAATAGTTTTATACTATTTTGTTGTGTTTGATACTATTGTATATGAAGCTATGCTCAAGTATTTCAAAGAAAGAGACACTATGGTAGTTACTCTTAATTAAGGGTTGTCTTGTGGTAAAATGCTGTGTTACTTGCATTGTTCTGATCTGATCTGCTTTGTTATGTCCTCTTTTGTCTTAATCTCTTTAAAATAAAATAAAATAAAATAAAAAAGGGATACCTCTTCAGAGCAGGGAGTATCATAGGCAACTAAGTTAGACAGAGATTAATATACAATCAGAAAGGGATTGGGCTTAAGGAAGTCACTGAAAATTAAAGACATCAGAATGGTGCCCGGAGGTGCAACTGAGGAAGGCAGGCTTCCAATCACAATGGCCAGATCTGTGTACTTTCCTAAAGGATACACGGAAACTTGAGATTATACTGTAACTTGTACCACCCAGTCTCTTAATTCCAGATATGAGTCAAACCCAGATGGTTGACTAGGACTTCTGCACTTATCCTTTCCCAAAATTATTCCTGTCTTAGGGGTCATAGATAAGCAACGTCAATGATGCTAGCCATATGACCTTTCCACACGTCCTTCCATATTGGATCAGTGTTAACTAAGCAGCCATACTTGTAATCTTACTGGCTGATGATCGTTTGACTCACATTGTGCCCACCTTGTGTCTTTGCTGTATAAATTATCCCTGACAAAGGGCCTCGGTGCTTAGGACCCGTCCTGTCTCCCAGGAGCTCTCTCTCAATAAACCTTTCCCACTCAGTCTCTGCTGTCCTTTGGAATGTGTTCCTCAAGTCCACAGAAAATGAACTTGGCACATCTGACATCTAGGAGGTTTGGATTTATATTTCTCTTATATCAAAAACAACCCCTGACCTTAGTTTTGTCTTTTTTGCAATGCTCCCGTATGTGAGAACATACAGAAATGAGGTTGTCTCTTTTTTACACTTTGCATAATGCTTTTGAGATTCATTAAAGTTGTGTGTATTAGTTCATTCCTCTTCATTATTGTTGAGAAGCTTTCAAACTGTTTTTGAAAGGATGTAAATCGAACAAAAGGGTGTAAACCCTTTTGTTCTCATGAGCAGTAACTGAATGTCCCATTTGCACTACAATTTTCAACAGCACTTTCAATACGTATGCAGTGTCATCTCATGGTGGTTTTAATTTGCCTTTCTCAAAAAGCTATAAATGAATATCTTTTCGTGTGCTTATTGGCACCCATTTATCATTTTTGTTAAATATTTTGCCCATTTTTATTGAGCATATTATTTTATTCAATGTTTTTAATATCCTAGATACAAGGCTTTCATTCAATAGCTCATGATTTTTTTGTATCCTGTCTTGGAAATTTTTGTATAAAATTATAAAGGTCTTGTATTTTCTTATAGAAATGTTACAATTTTAGGTTTCATGTTGAAGCCTATGATCCATTTTGAGTTCATTTTTGTAAATGTTAAAAGTAAAATTTTCCTATTGACTAGTATATGGATTTTTGATGGATTGTTCCAGCATTATTATTAAAAACGTAATTCTTTGCCATTGAATTGCCCTTGACATCATTGTTGAAAATTAAGAATATACTTGAAGTCTATATTTGGACTATTTGTTCCGTTACATGTTATGCCAATGTCATGTTGTCTTAAAACCAGGCAATATGAATTTTTTAGGCTTTAAAAAAACCTTTGTTTTAGCTATTCTGGGTTCTTTACATTTCTATGTAACTTTAAAAATAATTTTTAAAATTTCTACATTAAAAAGCCTAGAGGAATTTTCATTAGGATTTCATGAAATTTGTAATTCAGTTAGAAGTGAAATGTTACAATACTGAATCTTCTGACCCAGGGCATGATTTTGTCTTATCATTTCTTAAGGTCTTTATTTTCTCTCAGTATGTTATACTATTTAGAGGATATAAGGTGACATCATATTTTGTTAAATTTATTTCTAAATATTTCGTGTTTATAATGTGCTTGTAAATGGCATTACTTTTAAATTTCAAGTTGCTCATATAGGTAATTTATTTCAAATGTAATCAAATTAAAATTACTACATTTTGCCTAATTTTTCTTATATTTTGAATTTCTGTAGAATCTATGATATTTCCTGTTTTATTTCTGATATTGGTAATTTGTATTTTCCTCATTTTTCTCGATTGGTGTGATTAAATGTTTTTAAACTTTGTTGAACTTTTCAAGAACTGCATTTTTATTTCATGAATTTTCTGGTCCTATTTCATTGGTTTCTATTCTTCATTATTTCTTTTCTTCTACTTATGTGATATCATCTGGTCTTCTCTTCTTAGTTCCTAAGGTAGAAGCTCAGATCATTGATAAAAGATCCCTCTGCTCTGAAAATACACATTTAATGCTGTAGCTATCCGTCCAAACACTGTTTTACCTGCGTTCCATATGGTGATATGTTGTGTTTTCATTTTCATTACGTTAAAAATATTTAATAATTTCTCTTTTGTTTCTTCTTTGCCTCAAGTGTTAAGAATGAGCTGTTTAGCTTTCAGATCTTTGGGAATTTTCCCGATGTCCTGTCTTTATTTACTTCACATTTAATTCCTATCTGTTTAACATAGTTCGTATGATTTCAGTTCTTTTAAAGTTGTTGATTTGTTATATGGCCTACAATGGTCTATTTTTATGAATGTCCCACTTGTATTTTTAAAAATGTTTATCCTGCTATCCTTGCTGGAGAATTACAATGAAGTCCAGGTAACTGATAGTGGTGTTGGAGGCTATATCATTCCAAATTTGTTTTGTACTTCTCATATCAAATACTAAGAGAAGAGCATGTTAAAGTCTCCACGTGTAGTTGTGGATTTGTGTACTTTTCCTTTAATTTGTATCAGTTGTCCTATTTATCTTGAAGGACTTCAACTAGGTGCAAAGACATTTAGGACCCTTGGGCCTTCCTGAGCAATTCACCCCTTTATAGGTAATGCTTCTCTTTATCTCTAGAAATATTCTTCTGAAGTCTATTTTGACATTAATGTTTCCAACTTATTTTACAGTAGTGTTTGCATAGTACAAAACTTTTAATATATCTATATCTTTATCAACTTCAGGTAGCCTCCTCGTAGGTGGATTTTTCTTTCAGTTTGACAATATCCCCTTTTAATTGTAGATCACTTGTGTTGCATATCATCATTCTTGTGGCTGGATGTATCCTACCGTTTTCCTAGTTTCTGGTTGTTTCATCTCCTCTTTGTTTTTATTTTCTTAATTTCTTATATGCTTTTGAAATTATTAGATGTTTATTTTTCAGTTTTTTCTCTACTCCTAATTTATTAGTTACATGTATCTTAAGTTGTTGCTCTTGGCAACAAGTTGGCATAAGATACATCTTAACTTTTTATACTTAACTTTCAAACAAAATATCTTACAATAGTATATTTTGATTTCTTTTACTCTATGTTTTGTGCTGTTTTACTTTTCTATAGATATTAACTTCATAATATATAGTTAATGTTTTTGCTTTAAATGGTCTATAGTTTTTTAAGAATAGTGAATGTAAGAAAAACTTTAAAAATATTTATCTCTGTCTTATCCTCTTCAGGACTCCTTGATTCTTTGTATAAAATAAAAATTTCCATCTGGTCTTTCTGGCTGACTGATATGCTTTCAGCATTCTTGTAGTGTCCTCATTATTGGAAATGGATTTTCTGTTTTCGTTTGTTTAAAAAAGTCATTCATTATTTTTGGATGACTTTTGCTAGGTAAATTCAGCATTAAGTCTTTTTTTTCTCCTTTATATGAAGAAACAATGCCATTGTGTAACTTTTATATTTTCAACAAAACTTGCAGTGTGTCTTCTTTTTTATGCAATAATTTTTATTTCTCTGGCCACCGTGTGGCTTTTCTCTTTGATGATTTTTCCCAGCTTTCACACATAGCTTCTGTGATTAGGACAGTATGTATGTGTTTTAAATTTATAATTCTGCTTGAGATTCTCTGGGCTTCTTGGTTCTATGGCCCATTAATTTTGAAAAGTGTGTGGCCATTATCTCTGCACATATTTCTTTTGCCCCCGCGCTCTGGGCTTTCCCTTGAGTTCTTTATTCTTCCTTGATGTTCTTGCACAGTATCTTTTCTTAATGGGTGAATTAATTTAATTTTTTATTATTTATTTTGGGTACCAAGGATTGAACTCACTACCTCGTGCTTGCCAGGCAGGTTGAGCTAAATCCCCAGCCTTTTTTTTTAATTTTAAAAACAAAACAATACAGAATTTCGAAAAAAGTAGGAAATTAATACTATTATTGCATATTGTTATATTAGAAGTAGTTGTTCAGGTTATAAGATTTAGGCATGAAAAAGTGATCAAACAATTGAACAATGAAAATACAAACTTCTTTTTGATGAATTTACAGAGATTAGTAGTAATCTATCTTGTATGTATATACATATACCCATATATATGCATATATATATGCGCATGTATATATATCTAAATATAATCTTTCCCCCTTCTTCCTTTTCTCCTTTCCCCCATCCCAGTTGTTCTTTCCTCTTGAGAACTTTCTTTACCTTTCATTCAGAATATCTGTTCTACATTTTGGATCTTATTACTCTTTTCAGTTTTTTTAACACTAAGGAGATAGTCTGATATTTATACATATGAATTAGATTTATTTCACTTATGAGTATGATCTCAAGTTGCATCCATTCACTTATAAAAACCTCAAGTTTATTTTTCTTTATAGCTAAGTAATGCTCCATAGTAAAATACAACATCTTTTTTATCCAATCGGCAGTTGATGGGTGCCAGGGTTTTTCTCAAGATTTAGCTACTACAAATTGTGCTGCTAGAAATGTGGGTACAGATATATTGCTGTGGTGTGATGTTTTCAGTTCTTCTGAGAAAATACCCAGAAGAGGAATAGGTGGATTGAATGGGACCTCCAATCCTAGTTTTTTGAGGAATCTCCACAGTCAACACTCCCACCAACAGTAGAGAGAGAAGTGTTTGTTTTTCTCCACAGTGCTACCAACATTTTTTGTTGATTGATTCCTTGATGGCAGCCATTGTCTCTGGAGTGAGATGGAATCTCAGTGTTATTTTAATTTGTATTTCTCAAATGATCAGTAATGATGAATCGAACATTTCTTTATGTATTTATTTGCCATTTGTATTTCTTCATCTGAGAAGCGCATGTTCATCTTAGATGCCCATTTTTGGATTGGGTCTTTGAATTTGGGGGCATGATGTTTTTCAGTTCTTTATATGTTATAAATATAAGTCCTTTATCTAATGGTCAGTTAGCCAAAATCGTTTCTACACAAGAAAGAACTTTGCCTAATAGAGGAGGCAATGTAAGGTTCTAGTCAAGGGCACATATAAACTGTTCAGAAACAACTGGCTTTGAAGCTCAGCTCTGTCACTTATCTTAGTACTAACTTTACTAGTTAGGTGAGCAGGAGAAAATTATTTGCCACCTACTTTCTTAATTTGTAAGATTGAAGTAGAATGAAAGAAGGTATTAAAATACTCAACACACTGCCTGACTCAGAAATACTCAATGAGGAGCTGTTATTATCAGATTTGGACTTTAGGTGAGTAAATCTGGTGACAGATCAAAGGGCACAACTTATAGGGAGGAGAGAGTAAAGGCTGGGAGGCCGGTTAGCAAGTAAATTCAGGAGTTGAAATTAGTCAGAGACTTAAAAAGGCTTACGCATAATCAGCAGTTGCCTCCTATGCTTTCATGGGCTTGTTAGTCCAGCTTCCCCATATTTTCTACTTTTACCATTAGCTTTTGTGAAGCTTAGAGCTACACGACCTTGTCCCTGGTTGTTCATTCTGTTCTCATGATTGTATCATTCTTGTATCACTAGTATCTAGCATATAGGTGCTGCATCCAGTGCAGCTCTTGAAGTTCCCAGATTGGGGGCATGGTGGGACGATGGAGAAATAAAAAAGAGTCAGAACACAGAGAGCTGAGGTCAGGTGGAGCCTTCTCTCCAGATGAGAGGAAAGAAACTGCTTAACCACTGCAGTGCCTTTATTTATACGTTCGGCAGGTTGATGTCATATGACACTCCTTTGCTTAGCAACCTGTTAGTTTGGATTGCTGTGGTGCTCGGTGTTCTCTGGAGCAGCTTGCCATGTTCCTCTCCTCCAGAGCTCTTTGCTCTTGGAACAGCCTTGCTCCAACCCTGCAAGTGTGATCAATCTCCAGCTTCAGCCACCCCCCACATATAGGCATCAATAAATTCACTGAAATAAACTTAGGAAATTTTGTTTGGTATTATTTCTCATTACTATAAGACACTGCTCAAAAGGCCAAGAGCTGAATGCACATTTGTTGGAATATTCCCATCCCAGTGGTTGTGTCATTAAATCCTCTCTCTCTCTCTCTCTCTCTCTTAAAATGTCTAACCAGGTCCTTATTTGATGGTCTTGTCCTAACTCATTGTTCCATATGAGAAACAAGTCCACTTACAGGGATAGTCCTGAGATGGGTTGGAGACCTACGTCTCAGTCATATGTTAGAATTAGCACATTGCTTTTATTTGTTGGAGAGCTTTACACACTTTTAAATCTATGTCAGATTCCCCAAAGATTCTTTAAAAAATCTTTGGTTTCACTTTCACTGACTGTTAGTACACAGTTGACAAATGGCTTGCCCCAGGGCTGGACTTACTTGCTTCTGCTGCCACTGAGTATCTCTTGCATCTTCAAAGGAAATTCATGCTGGCGTGCACTTTCTGGCTTCCTGGGTTCGTCGGTGTGAGCCTCAAGCCAGTTTGGCAAAGGTCCTTAGGTAACAAGATGAAGAAAATTGTATTCATCAGAATTCCTTTCAGCAAGAGGGCTGTTTTTGTTTAGAAATATTTCCTTCATACACCTACTTGTAGTTAAGAAGGGTTGAGGATGGAGAAAGACCAAAAAGACCTTAGGGGACCTCACTGGGAAGAGAACAAATCTGAGTGAAAAGGTGGAACATTTGTCTATGGCTTCTGCAGAAACCAAGACCTGGTGCTGAAGAGGTGATGGAAGGCAGCTCACTTTGTAACGGCTCTTCCTTGTGATGTCCTATACCATCAGTAACATTGCCACCTTCAAATCATGCTGTGAATGAAAGGCTTAAAAAGTACAAGAATCAAAAGCAGATATTCAAACAAAAACTTGTACACAAATGTTTTTATAACAGCACTGTTTTCTAAGCTAAAAGGTATAAATAAAATGTCCACTGATGGATGAACAGATAAACAAAGATGGTACATACACACAAGTAAATATATTCAGCCAGTGAACAAAGTGTACTGTTACACAGCATGAGTAAATCTTTACACACTGCTAAATGAAAAGAAACCATTCCCAAAGTTCACGTATTATATCATTCTATGTATGTGGAATACTCAGAATAGGCAAATCTATAGCTAGAAAGCTGATTAGTTAGTGGGTAACATACAAAACTACTTAATAAATTATGAGGTTTCTATCTGGAATGACTAAAAAGTTCTGGAACTATATAGAGATGATTGTATGACATTGTGAATATATTTCATATCACTAATGTGTGTACATAAATGGTCAAAATGATAGTTTTTGTTTTTGAGACAGGTTCTCACTGTGCAGTTTAGGCTGGCCTTAGACTCACTTATGTAACCCGAGGTGGCCTTGAACTCATGATGATCCTCCTACCTCAGTCTCCTAAGTGCTGGGATTATAGGCATTTGTCACCACACCTGGTTTATTTCTTTTTTTTTTTAATTGGTACTGGGAATTGAACTCATAATTGTGTGCTTGCAAGGCAGGCGCTTATGCTGCTGAGCTAAATCCCCAGCCCCACACATCTGGTTTAAAAGCAATAAATTTTATGTTGTATATTTTATCACAATTAAAAAATAATCATGTAGGGGCTGGAATCTGAATACACTGCTTGGAGAGGGTCTCCCAGGGCAGATGAAGGGTCATGGGATCAATGACAAGAAGGAAGTCCATCTAGAGACAATTGGAAGGTTTTGCCTGCTTCAGCTATGGGGCTTGAGTTTGGACCAAGGTTAACTAGGTAGCTGGCTGCCTCGTAGGAAACACAAAGAGAAAGAAAAATATTACAAAAGTGCTTTTTAAAAAAAATTTGAAAGTGCAAGCAATGCTTGAATAAAGTGTAATACCATGAAATTTAAACATGTAAATATGTAGACTTTTAGTTTGCACGATGATTTTTAATAATGCTGGTGATCACTTCAGTTGCTAACTGCTATCAAGTCTGTTCAATGGCAAAATTCACAAATCAAAGTTCAGTTTGTGAAAATGGAAATATGTGCTGGTGTCATCTTATCACCATTACTTTATCTCCAGTATGGATGTACACATTGTTTAATAGGAATAAACTAGCATAAGCTCCCTTTACGACTGAGCATGGAGGATGTTTCTGAGGACCTAAAATCCTAGAGAAACAGCCAATGGCAGTAGAATGAGAAGGTTTTTGCCCTAGGACTCTTGCTTGCAGTCCCCATGCACTGGCAACATTAAGGAGGGTGACAGGAAAATTGCTGATCAGCGGATGCAGAGCGAGACCAGTATCTCACCTAAGAAAGAGCAGAGAAATGCTGGGATCTCCCCTTTCTTCTTGTCATTAGCCCGCTGTCTCCAGTAGAATCCTGAGGGTTGTTTTATCCTGTAAGCTCAGGTCCGAGTAGCAAGACTCAAAGTATCTGAAAAAAATTAAACATTTCCTCAAAGTTTCACTTAAACTGTGACCTTTTCTTTGAAGCGAGCTTTGAACTATTTACTACTCCCCTTCCCAACATATTTCCCATCCTTGATCTTGCAGAACTGTTTCTGTTTTGCAACAGAATTTATAATCTTTTACAATAATAAGTAACCTATCAACTTGTCTGTCTCATCTCTCTAGAAGGCAAACTCCTTGAGGGTGACCTACTTGCCTGCTAGTTGGGAGGAATTAGTGCCAAGACTCTGACTTCATCAGTGGTGAATCCATTGAGGAAATCACAATTTTACAGCATTATTGGGAGGTGATGGAAGCTAACGAGGTGGAGCATGGCTGACGGAAGAGGACCAGGGAGTGTGACCTTGGAGATTCTATCTTGTTCTCAGCTCCTTCCCCTTGGGTGTACTTGCTCTTTGTATTTCTTGGCTACACGAAGTGAGAAGCTTTCTCCTCCACACTCTTTCCACCCTGATGTATTTTCTCCCTATAGGGTTAGAAACAGTGGAGCCAAGTGCCCATGCACTGAAACTGTGAGCCAAAATAAGCTTTCCTCTTTTAAATGGATTTTTCTCAGGTATTATGTCACAGCAGTTGAAAACTGACTAACACATCCTTATAGTGTTGTTGGGTTATTAGCTATCTAACTATACTTTCATGGATAGTGAAGGTCTTAATGTTTACTTTACCAGTGTCATTCTTGCCAAATATCTAGTTCAAAGCTTTTTGCTTCTGTAAAATCTTCTCAATAAAAACCAGCTTTTATTTTTTCATCTCAATGTTGATTTTGAACTTCAGTGAAACAGTTGAAAGTGCAGTATGTACAATTTTTCATCCACATTGGAAATACTAGATAATGATGTTGCCAAATCTTAAAATAGAACTCGTTTGGTTAGTAAGAACCATTTTTTAAAAAAGTTTCAACTACATAATTTAACATTTAAATTTCAGCTTAAAAATAATCCATGTGTTTTTTTTATAGCCACAGGAGCTCTCTTTTAGATGGCGCTCAGTGGGGGGCAGGGGAAGGGGTTAAGAGAGTGCTCACTAAGACCACACAGCCCAGTGACATCTGTAAACATAGCCTTAGAAAATGAAAAGATTAGCTGTACTGTCACAGACACACAAACAGGTCAGCTCTGGTTCTCCTGGCAGCTGGGCGCTTTGTCAGTTTAGGCTGTTTCCCCTTCATCACAGAATTTACACTTGCAGAGATAGTTTGACTGAAGGAAAGGTCAGAAGCCAGATAGGCAGTTTGCAGTTCATCTCCTTTTCACATGGTGATGGATATTTTGGGGGACTTTATAATATAAAATTCTTGCTTTGGTGTATCTTCCTATGCTGTATACATTCATTCAGAGCTTTCTGCTCTTCTCTTTTTCATTCCGTTATTTCGTTTTTTTCCCTGTGATTGATTCTACTGTTATGCATTCCAGGTAAGAGCTCTACCATTGTTCTATAGTCCCAGCTCTATCCCATCAATTCTGAAAACTTTTTTCATATAGCAGGCATGATGCGAGGTGTAAGAAAATAGATGACTAAACGTTGACACTATTTTGAAGGAGGTTACAGTTTAGTTAACATCTTGTGACTTAGTGAATAGGTAAGTATGTTATTGATATTTAGCACTTAGACTGTCAGGCATTATCAAGATCCAGTATGATGGAGAGAGGAGATTTAGGAGTGGTATATGCACAGCCTCAGAAATGTTAAACATTATTTTCTTCAAAAATGAAGTTTTGAATACTTTCATGCCTTTCTGTTATTAGCAGCAACACAGAATCTAGGCATAGGGGATACGGAAACTCCCTAATCTCATAGTCATCCAAAGTTCTTGGCATGAGAAACATACAACAACACTGTTAGTGGCCAAGGCCAGCAGTGTCCAGGTGGGAGATCAGAGTCATGTGTCTTGAAATTAAGAAGAGAGTACAGACTATGACAGCAAACCTCAAACAGCCTGGGATACACTGCAGCACCTGGAAAAGAGGCCAGACTGCTCATGCCTTTGTTTTAGTTGTAGATGGGCCCAGGGACATAGAGAAATGGCAACAGATACAGCTACAATCTGAAGAAGGAGATTCGGCAGAAAGCTCTAGTTAATACAGAAGTTTTCCTCCATGCTTTTTGTGCCCAGCTCCCAGAAGTGTTACACTTTCATTGTTAGATGATAAACAAAGTCAGGAGTGTGATTAAGTTGACGGAGATGTGGAGGCAGAAGAGAAATACTCTTGACATTTGGGATGATGACCAGGAACATTAATAAAGCAATACCAGCAGAGTAAAGCCAAACCAGAAGTGTTCCCCATAAACTATGCTGTCTGTAGATATTGCTTCCTTTCTGCTTTGGTATGACTGAATTTTGAAGTTTTATTGGAAGTAGTGACTATTCCCAAATATTTCATCACAACAGAAACTGACCCTGGTTGATTGCACAATCAGAGACTCACTCAGACTAATCCAAAGCCTGGATGGCTTCACTGTGAGGGTTTATGTGGATCCAGTATACACACTATTGAAGACCTGGGGATAGCTTGGACTGCTGTCTGAACACAGTCCAGTGCTAAGAGGTCAGTGAAGATGCTGTGATCTGAGCAGCACGGACTTCCCCCCTCAGGACTTCTTAAACCCCAGTTCTTTATCATCTGTGAGACTCTGCCACTCTTTTTTTTCTGATTGCCTCCAAATAGCACTGTTTTGCCTGCTATTAATTGTTCCTTTCTTTTCTGCACACACTGTCCTCAGAAGAATTTGTTGGCTCAGTCACTACACAATAGGGGATTCCTTTCTTGAGCTAAGATTGTCCCATGTCAGCTTATAGGTTGAGGTGCCACTCTGGTCCAGTCACCAATGCCGAAGTGACAGGTCATGGACTCCATCCAGAACACACTTAGGATATCAGGCCAGGTAAGCGTAGCTGTGGCCTTCAGGAATGTGGAGGACAGTCACATCGCCCTCCCCAGACCTAATTGTGATCATGTTTACTTGTGAGAGGTGCAGGCTGTATAGAGGTGGTTTCCCTAAATTGAATTTCGGTTTGAATAGTGAGTCTGGCCTAGGCTGTGTGTGAGCCTTCAGGGAAGCAAGGGGATGGCGGGTTGGGCTAGCACTGCTCCGCCCAGCAGCCACAGCTGAGCCCAGAGAAATGGGCTGTGAGACTGTGAGGCAAAGATATGAGAGCGGGTCTTGCTGAGGGCTGTGTGATTCCTGAGAAAATTCCTTCCCAGAATTAAGTATGAACAGATTATTCGTTAACCCCAACCTGCACCTAGCTGTTCTGTTCCTTTTGCAAGAATGCTCTGTGAGGGCTTGTAAAAGCCCTCGGCCCAGCCGCTTGTCTACCACATCCAGTTGTAATTCCTCAGCGTAAATGTGATCAGCACATACTGCGTTTCTGGCTGCCTCGCGGCCTTTTGTTCCGCATGCACAATGGCCATCCCAGATCCCTGTTCCATTGCTATTTGTCTCTTGCGCTTTCTTTTCACCGTGCACTGTAACACCTAGAGGGAGACTGGGGGCTCTCTACAAGGGTCCCTGTTGAGGAAGTTCTAAAAGTTCTTGCTGGAACAGTTTTGTTATGACTGGAATGCACTCAGCCATGGGAACTTCCCGGGGAGAGTGAAGTATTCACAGTCAGGGAACCAAGGATCGCCATGGTGTCGGGCTCCATGATCCTATTCATAAACAATCATATGGTTCACATTCACGCATCATTTGACTTCCTGCGTATCTCTGGGCCTTTAGCTGGATGACTCAAGTGCTGGGAAGATGGCATGGCAGAGAGCAGGCTCTGGAATCACAGTCCTGCCTGTGTTCCCAGAACTACCACTTGTTTTTCTAGACCACTGGTGCCACAGGAAAAGCTCTCTATGCCTCAGTTCTCATTTGTAAAATGAGTATATGGTCACCTGCCTCCGGGAGCTGGTGTGAGGCTGGAGGAAGGGAGGATATTGGATTTGTATATTGGAGATTGTAACTGGGACCAGGCTTCCACTACTCAGAGCAAAATACTCGGTGTGCTGAATGCCTCTTATATCACCTGGACGATCTCTCAATCCTCCTTGTTTTTGTGGTCATTTTGGAGTCCCCTCGTGGGCCTGAGGTTTTCATCTGTTTCCTGTGACTGTAGTCTGTTTTTACGTAGGTATTTTGCTGTCGTTCTTCAGCTGTCTGGCCATGTTCCATTGAACTTCTTCTCTCCAATCAGAAGGAAAATACACCACTCAATCACTGGGTCCACTTCTGGTTAGAAGGTTGGCAGAACCCATAGCAGCAACATGGCTTTTATTTTAGCTGCCTTGCCTTTTCTTTCATTTTTAAATAACTGACATTTGTTTTTCAAAGCACTGAAGGCTGCGATTCCCAAGATCAAGTGCCGGTGATTAGCTATCTTGGCTTCCAAAACAGCATCTTGTGGCTGCATCTGCTGAGGAGGATGAGCACAGTGTCCTCACATGATGGAGGGTGGAGGGGATGGAAGGGATTGGTACTTTCTTCCACCTCTTTGATAAAAGCACTGATCATGGTTCTTGAGATTGGAATGCTCATGACTTACTTCCTCAAAGACGCATTTCTTTTTATTTTTCTTTATGAGTACATGTTGTGCTTCACGCAGCTTACAATCATCTTGGAGTGGGTACATGTACATAGTACAGCTAGTGTACTCCTCGTCACCTTTTTGATAATTGTTAGCTCATTCTTAGCTCATGTTATGGCATATAGTGTTTACGGTACAGGGAACATCTTTATTTCTTTCATTTCCCCTTCTCTTCCTCCTCACCCCTCACCCTTGTTCCCTTGGACCACTTCCCTATGCAACAGATCTATCTCCTTGTTTCTTCTATCCATCCTTTATCATTTTCTTTGTTTGTGCTGTGCCTCACTCAAATGAGAGATATCATATGGTATTTAAGCTTGTGTGTTTCGTTTATTTCACTCAACATTATATTTTCTAGGTGTACCCATTTTCCTACAAATTTCTCAAATGTGTCATTCTTTATAGTTGAGTAGTGTTTCATTATATTTAAATAACACATTTTCTTTATCCAGTTGTCTGTTGATGGGAATGCAAGCAGCTTCCAGGATTTAGCTATCAGTAATTGTGCTCCTATAAACATTGGTGTGCATGTATCACTGTAGTATGATGACTTAAGCTCTTTGAGGAAGATACCTAGCAGGAGAATCACTGGGAAAGATCCCACTTCTTAGTATTATCACACAGAGTAGGTATTAGTATCCAACCTAGCAATTTTGGGAAGACACATGTTTTCAGACCATAGCCTTGCATCTTGCTTCTCAAACAGGATGTCCTAGAACAGAATGAGATGAGTTAAGAGTCTTTAGACTTTCTTGGGCCTTGCCAACCCATGCTTGCCATGAAGGCCTCCTTGGAGGAACAAATCAAGGCAATATTCTTTATACAGAATTTAGTCGTTAGCATCAGTGCAATTAGCTTTTGAAAAGTTGAATTTGGTGGGCAGACAGCTTGTTGGTAACAATAGCCATGCAAAAGAGTTAGAAAAGTGACAACTACCACGGCAGGGGGCCATATATGTGAAAGCTCTTTGGACAGGGAGATCTCTATTGGGATGCAAGCGATGGGAGTATAGCACTCATAGTTTCTTGGTACAAATATTTACCCTTGAGGTGCCCAGTTTGTTTAACTGAAAGGCCTGTTTAACTTAATAATAGCTGGGCACAAAGATTTAAGACAGAAAAATCTGAATAGAAAAGAGGCAGAGTGGAGCGTAATCCAAGGTCAAGGAATTACCCAGAGGCAGACATGGAATAAAGAAACCTGAGGCCTGGGCAGAAAGGAAAGATCAAACAGTCTTAGGGAAAGGAGTCAAGGAGAACTCGGCAATTTCCAAATGCCAGAGTACTGCTCACTTGACCCAAAATTTAAATCTATATGAGGAAGCCAGGTTAATTTTTCTTTTTCTGTGGCAGCGGAGGTGGCTGCTGCTGGGAAGGCCTGTCCTACTAGCTGTGAGAGAAATAGCTCACATCCTACATCTGACATGAAGTCATTGATAAAAACATACTTTATACTCTGTCTGGTTTCCTTTCTAACTTATGATCTTTATCTTGGGCTCTGAAACTTAAAAAGAGATGTTTCAAGGAGGAGGCCATAACCCGAAGTCGGATTCAGATTCATGCATTGCACCAGAGAGAGCAGAGCATCGGTGGGAGGGATCAACTTTGGGGTCCTCGCAGGAGAATGCAGGTTTAGGCAACTAAGAGAGCTTAATTTTCCCCCAAATAACTGGATATCTTTTGTAATCACAGTTGCTATAGCTTTCCTCAAAACAACTCGACATTCTATATATTTAAGAGGACTTAAAGTGTTTTTTCCCCCTGTGATACTAAAATTTGAACTTAGGGCCTTCTCACAGAGTTATATCCTCTCCTTTTTTATTTTTGATTTTGAGACAGTATCTTGGTAAGTCACTAAGTTGAGCAGGTTGGGCTCAAACCTGCAATTCTCCTGCTCAGCCTTTTGGAGTACTGGGATTGCAGGTAGGTACTACCGTACCTGGCATCTATAGGAGCTTTATTGGAAATTTTTTTCCAACAAATACCCTTCCAGCTGAACCTTGGTTCCAAAAAAGTTGGAGCAGACTTGAATCTCGAGGCTGTGTCAAAAGAGACTGCAAATGGTGGAAATGCTGGTCATATCAGCTCTGAAGATGCCAGGGCTGGAGTATGGGTCTGCATTCTGTTGCTAATAGCCTACAATATGCCAGCCTGGGCTGTCTTACCTTCTTGGAACATGTGCTTTTTGTCAGAACGGCTCAGGATTAGTGAGATAATTTTTATCCCAGAACTTTCCTTTCTAGAAAATTCAGAGAGTCTACAGAGGACTGATTTTTCTATATTTATGCCTTAATGATGATTTCCTTCCTCACATAGCTTGGTTTCCACCCTTATTCATTACCCGTTTCCAAACACAATTCTGAGTAGAATTCAGTTTTATTTCATGCTGCTCAGAGAAAGCCAGCAGGATGCTCAGGTTTGGCAAGGAGGCTTTGGCTGTGCTATGCACACGGAGACTTGAAGTGTGGCGCTTTAATGCACAGTGAGCACAATTAAATGCCCTCTCTCGTTCAGCTGCAACCCCGAGGTACATGTGACAAATGCTCGGCCCATTCTAGGCACATGTGCAGTGCTCAATGACTGGTTGTCACAGCCACTATTGTTGCTCAGTGGACTGCTTTGAAATTAGTTCTCTCTGGTTACAGCATGCAGTCTCCCCCTCTCCTTCCTTTCCTTGACCTCTGATGTGCATATGTATAAAAATCAATATTTATGCATATATTTGTGTTATATATATATTCACACATTATGTACAACACACAATCAGTTCTTTGAAATAACTACCATTCCTGCAGGCTGCTGATAATGCTAAATTTTTTTTCTCTTTTTCTTTTTCTTTTTTATCCATACCAGGGATCGAACTCACGACCACACACTTGCAAGGCAGGTGCTTATGCCGCTGAGCTAAATCCCCAGCCCCAATACTAAATACTTTTAAGGTTTCATAGACCATGTTCAGTTTTCATTACTTTAGCAACTCTTATATAAGATGAAAAATTCTTACAGATAAATTAAATGAAAGATCCTTATTGTGTGTATATGTGTTCCTGCATGCGTGTGCATGTAGCTGGTATAATTTACAGAAATATTAATGGTAGGGAGAACCTTCTCGGGGAATTTGGATTTTCTTCTTTGTTCTCTTTTGTATCCAGTTGATATCTCTATCAAAACTTAAAGCACATGGAATTCTGAGCCCTGCTGCAATCTCAGCATACCTGCCCACCACTGGCCTCTTAGGTAGGCACTGGTGCACCAGACAGATTAAAGGCAGGTTGGACACAGCCCAGTGCCCAAGTCCTCTTGTGCTGGCAAAGCACTGCTAGCATTTTCCCCTTGATGAGATCAACATGAGCCTTTTCTCTGGGAGGAGGCCAGCAGGACCACATGCACGGACATTGTCACTGCATGAGTGCTGGTGGATTCTTTTCTCACACGGACCCAGACTACCTGACACAGGAGGTGCTTTACAGAAAGCAAGAGTCGTGGACACTGTGTTTGGATCTGCAGTGGCTCTGTGAAAGTGAAAACTTGGAGAGTGAATGAGGCTTTCTCTGCAGAAGGGATTCTGCTTTTAGGCTCACACCAGCGGTTGCTGAATCACATGCTCTTTCACGGCTGGTTGTTAAACATTCCCTTAGAGCCAGGTTGTCACCTTTAGAGTAAGGTAATGGAAGGAAGCATGGTGGCTTTCCTGAGCTTTCAAATAGCCTGGCAAGCTTGTCCACGGCTGGCTCCAGCCAGCCATTTTAGGAAGAAATTTCAACCCCGAACTTGGGGACTGCTGCCCAGGGAGAGCCCCTTTGCTGGAGAGGTAAAAGAGGGGATTTGGAAAATCTGTCTGAATCACTTCGGGTCCCTTCTTCCCTGAGCTTCTCTCTTCCTCTAGTGCAGTGAACCTGTGGCATGTGTGGCTGGCTGTTTGTTATTACTGAAAGCTCTAGAATGTTCACCATCACTGCTCTAGTGAATTAGCTTTTCATCACTGGGACCAAATACCTGACAGACACAATTTAAAGGAGGAAGGGTTTATGTTTGCTCATGGTTTCAGAGAGTTTAGTGCACAGTTAGCTGGTTCCAAGGGGAGGACATCACGGTGGAAGGGCACAGTGTAGCAAAGCTGTCTAGGTTGGAAGGCAAAGCAGGGGACAGCACGGTAGGGGAAGGGGTGAAGGGCCGAACGTGAATCCCAAGGTTACGCCTCTGTGATTCACCAGCAGTGATCCACCCAGAGATCCAGCCACACACAATGCTAAAGCAGTGACTCCCTAATCAATCTCAGGATATCCCTGAGTGCTTTCCATTCACTTAAGTGCCATCTGTATTTTTATTTACTTTTAAAATATAATAATTTCATTATAATTTTTGAAAATAAGACATTAAGTCCCAACAGGCAGAAATGGGGACGTAACTTCCAGGTCGAATGATGAGATTCTGTGCACAGGGACAGCTGGGTTAGAAGATAAATTAAGCTGAACATTTTGGAAGAGTTGCGAGAAGTCCCTTTGATTTTGTGTCTCCACAGACATTTATTTTCCGGATATGTCTGGGTAAATCCACCTTTCCCTGTTGATGTGAAAGGCGTGTGTGCGTGAGGAGTTGGAGGAGGAAAGGAAACATTAGGAGAGGACAAAGGGCAAAGGTCTCTTTGATGTGGGGATTTATTTTTACTTTTTAAAAAAATGTTATTTTTATTTTTACCATCTTTAGATTTAAAGTAGCCTCCTTCCCCCTCACCTTTGAATTGCTTTTCCTCTGAACATAAGCAGTCGATTAGAAACCCGAGTAGCAGCCACTCCAGAGCCAAAGGTTGTCTCCGGGCTGGATCCACTCTGATGTCAGCGTCAGGGTCACTGGCCTTGGAACAGCTCCCTGAAGTCAGGGGGCCTGAATGCCAGGGCTTGTAAGGCTGAACCCTTTTCTTTGTTGAGACTCTGAAGCAACCGCCTGATGTGTCAGGATCCTGAGTCTGTGCCAAGGCAGATGCGTGGGGTGTAGACGCTGGCAGATGTGGCTCCAGGAACAGCCAGGAGGAAGATGGCAGCTGGCATGCACTCTCCACACAGTGACCATGCGGGGGTGTTCACATCATTTGCTGCATTGGGAGGGAGGCTGAGCAAATCACAGATGACACCGGAGGAACCAGAAAATCAGTTGCTTGTTTCCTCTCTTCCTGTTACTACAGCTTGGGGACAACTTGGAACATATTGTGGTTCCCAGGAGCAAGACGCTTGATGGGCTGCCTCCCTGGAGGATAGTGAGAGAGACTTGCCTTCTGCCTGGGGGAGTTGATGGTGTGCAGGATACTGCCCCCATTGTAGCTCCCACTGTACAGAGGGACAGGAGTAAAATGGCCATGGCACCTTGCACCTGCACGGCAGAGTGTGTCATGCCATCACAGCAGGCATCTTGAACACCAGGGAGGACAGTCTTTATGGCTTTACCGAAGCTCGTAGGCAGAATCTGACATAGCCATACTGAATCCAAAGGTGCAAGGCGGCTGGCTTCTGGGTTCTTGGTCAGAACCACTCCGAGGTGGTTTACCTTGGGGCAGAAAGCACCAAGCTGCCTCAGGAGATGACAGAGCCCTGCCCGTGCTTTCAGTGTAGGTTATATTAATAGCACAAAACACTGAGCTGCAGATAGAGGACCTAGCATAACCCAGGGAAGTGCTGTTTAATCTGCACAGCCGCCTAGTAAAGTTGGACGGTTATTCCCTCTTTTTAGAGGTGAAGATATTGAAGCTTGCAGCAAATGCTTCAAGGCAAGATAAAAATGAAGAGAAAAAGTCAAAATGGAGCTTAGTCAAGGCAAAACAGCACATGGGAGACGAGGCTGATGTTGAATTCAGCCAGCCAGGCTCCAGATTCTCTGCTCAGCTGTGGATTCCTGTATATAATTTTATATTGACATTAGTAAGAACCTTTGTACTAATGAATAGCTATTCTTAATTTTTCACCAATAGCAAGATATAGGCAAATTGGATGTTTCTATACAAACTATTTTATGACAAATCCACTGGTCTTTTTCTTTTAAACCTTAATTCTTAGCCAAAATATCTTAACTTCATAAATTGTTGGGGACAGATTCTAAATGACTCTAATTTGGTATGTACTTTTAAGCCAGTGAGAGCACAGAAAGGGAGTGTTAAAACTACAGTACAAAGAGGTAAAATCGGATGAGAACTGTAAGTTGACTTACACAAAGTTTTCGACATCTTCAGTTTAAAGGGGGAGAGGTTTGACTGGGCGTCTGGTTTCAGAGATTCCAGAGCTGTTAGTTCCAACACAGGAGCGTCACTGCAGAAGGACTCGGTTCATAGCAGCCGGGAAGTGCGGCAGGGAAACTCCACAGAGGAAGGGCAGGGACTAGTTATGTTCCCCTCGATCACGACACCAAGGGCACCCAAACTCGCCCAGAAGCAGGCTTTGCTAATCTCTCAAACCACTAAGTTGACAATCAAGATTAACCGGCACAAGAACTTCAACAATTCCCATCAAATTTGCACTTAGATTCAGTGAGCTAAACTGTTTTCCTTATATATCAAGAAGGTTTTTTCAGTACATAGTATTAAATTAAAAACACGTGAAACTTTACACTGAAGTCTCCCGGTCTTCTTCCCAAGCACTCTAGGTACTTTGTTCATTTCCGAGGAAGGAGAGAGCATTGCCATTTATTATGCATCCTTCCTGAAATGCTGTACATACTTAGAATGAGGGCAGGTGCTCTCTTTCCTTCCCGCTCCCCTCCCTCATCCCCTTCCCTCCCTTCCTCATACGTAGTGCTCTGCATCTTTAGTTTTTTTTTTTTTTTTTTTTTTGTCTTTTTCCTTTTTATCGGTACCGGGGATCGAACTCACGACTGCCTGCCTTCAAGGCAGGCGCTTATGCCACTGAGCTAAATCCCCAGCCCCTGCATCTTTAGTTTTGAAACTGACAATGTATCTGCAGTCTTGTAGACCATCCCATAACACTGTAGCCAAGTTTCCTCATCACTTTCGGAAGTTGCAGAGGGCTCTATCATACAGATGTGAAATAATTTATTTAATGATGTTATTTTGAGCTGACACCAAAAAGGCACCAGCATCTGGAGGTGATCGTCTCTTTCAAGGTCGGTCCCACTGCTTCCTTGGGGTTTGGCAGAATAGCTACCTGGAGCCACAGACAGGACGAAGGGCCAAGTGGTCCGTATCAGCTCTCATTGAACCTGATAAGGATTCAGTTGTTAGTGGTGGTTTTCTTACAGCCTTCATCCCTGTGTGAAGGTATAGAAAAGTTCATGTGTGAAAGTGGCGTATCTCTTCACACATCATCTAAGCAATTGTGATTCTGACTCCAACATTTTTGGAAATGAGGGAGTTGTAAACCTGTCTTCATCTTTAATTCTAGCTTCTTTTTTTTGAGACAAGGTGTCATTCTGCAGTTCAGAATGGCCTTGAACTCACTTTGTAGCCAGGGTGGCCTTGAACTTGGGGCAATCCTCCTGCCTCAGCCTCCTGAGTGCTGGGCATTACAAGCATGTGCCACCATGCCTGGCCTAATTCTAGCTTCTTTAGTATTTGCACATAAGAGGCATTAGTAAATATTTGCTTACTTGAATGAAGGTACGTGTCCACATTGAGCGCTTTAAGTAGAGTCAACAAAGATTTGTGATTAGAATCTGCCTTCATTGTCATTTCTCCTGTCAAATGTTTTAAATGCATATTCCTTTAATGAGTCCTGGCTACCAAGCAGAAATAAAGCCACGCAAGTCATAGGCTGAGCTAACTTGGTAGAGGTACGTCTTGGTCATAGTTTTCTACTCTCTGACTCCTTGTTTCTGTTGGGAAAAAACTCTAGACTCAGCTGTGATCAGTCCAAAGCCTACCATTCTTTAATTGGGCAGGGCCTGAGTTCCACACTTAAACAGCATCATCTGTGAACCAGGGATAGTATTACCTGTGTTCTCAGGGTTTTCGTTAGGATTAAATGGTCTGACATTAATGGGGCTGATCTCCTAAGTCGCCGGCAGGTAATAGGCAAAAATGATTATTCCCTTTTCTGCTTCTTGTAAAGTGTGACACACACAATTGATTATTGCTCATTCTTGTTACATGTTAACTTATAAATAAATTGGAATACAAATTTATTTGTTTTTTCCAAATCCATTTTATTTCAAGGAGAAAACAAAAATTTCAAAACATGTTAATCAGGGGGCAACAACAGTACCTATATTGAGCATTGTCATCCCCAAATCATTCACAGAGAGCACAGGACATCTGCATTCAATTGTCCAAGTAATAACAAATCTTTCTCTTCAGTAACGCAGAGAAATCAGTAGTATAACTGTCTTAAATATTTTTATATACATATACATATGTTGTTTCTTTCAGCTTCTCATACTAATGAGACAAAATGATGTTTACACATGTGAGTTTTATTTATTTCACTAATGAGTATGGTCTCAAGTTGCATCCATTTACCAAAACGTCTCCAGTTTATTCTTCTTTTTGGCTGAGTAGTACTCCATTGTATAAAAATACCACACTTTTTTTTTTTTAAAAAATCTGTTCCTCAGTTGATGGGCATTTAGATTGTTTCCAAGATCTGGCTATTACAAATTGTGCTGCTATAAACATGCACATATATCTCTGTGGTATGATGTTTTTAATTCTTTTGGGAAGATAACCAGAAGGGGAATAGTTAGGTTGAATGGGACCTCCAATCATAGTTTTTTGAGGAGCCTCCACACTGATTTGCATAGTGAATGCACCAGTCTGCACTCCCACTGCCACTGGAGAAGGGTTCCTTTTTCCCCACAGCCCCTCCACCATTTGTTACTCAATTTCTTGATAACAGCCATGGAATACAGATTTATATGTCAGTTTTCTGTGAGTTTGGTTGGAATCCTGGAATATTAATGACAATAGGGTACTAAAGGATCACCTGATCCAAGTTGTTTTTAATAGCATGGTATACATGATCATTCATGAAGTTTTAAAAAATTACTAATAGAACAATTCAATGTGTTAGCATCACAAGAAATAATCTAAAATCATTTAGTCAACTTTATTCTCAGAAAGGCTCCTACTTATAAGTCTGGTATAAATAATTGGTTAAGTAACAAAATCATGGAAATGTTCAAATGATCAAAATAGAGTTGTTGAATGGTGGCTCTTATTCTGTGGGCACATCTCAATTCTATATGCATGGCTAGTGAGTGTCTACATTAGTTTGGGGTTCTGTGGTGGAGAACGTGTGTTCTCAGAACATTAAATTGATAGAGTATCTAGATCTGGCAATTATTGCAAGGCTTTTTTCCCAAATGGCAATATTCTTAAACTGTCAAGTTATAAAGGCAAATTTGGAAGTATCTGACAAAGAGAACTTCAAGGACATCTTTATCTTGTCAGTATAAAGTTTTGAGCAAACAAATAAAGAGCAAGTTTTGTTTAAAAAGTTGCCACTTGGTTCATTAAATCCAAACTGAAACAAAACTCAAATTCTGCTTAAGCATTAAATTCAGTTAACAGACATTATTATCCTAGTACACCTAACATACTTTTCACCTTAGGTATTGAAATTTTAATTTCCATGAGTTCAATTCTGGCCTTTCTTATACCTTTCACATCTACTTAAAAATGCTCAAATTTTCTTGGCATGATGACGCATACCTATAATCCCAGGTACTTTGGAAGCTGGAGCAGGAGGAATGCGAGTTCCAGGCCTGCCTGGGCAGCTTAGTGAGAATGTGCCATCTCAAAAAAATGTTTTTAAGGGCTGAGGTTGTAGCTTAGTGGTAGTGTACTCACCTAGCATGCATGATATCTTGAATCCAACCCTAGGACAGGACTCACGTATGAAAAGCTGAAATTTTCTTGAACACGCAGAATATATAGTTATTATAATGTCATTTTTTTATTTTAAAGAGGATAAAACAGAATAAAACCAATCAAAACAAACCAGTGTAAGAGATTCAAGACTTTAAAACTTTGCAAAATCAACAATAGTTACCCTCATGCCTTTTGATATCAACAAAATAGCTACAGATAACTTCAGACTTAGTAAAAATCAAATAGAACAAGATAGAATAGAAACAATAAAAACGAAACAATGAATGCACTAAAGGACTTCAAAACAAGCCAATAGTAAATCCAAAATGGCTACCATAATATATCTTGTTATCTTTTAAATAGCTGCTCCTGCCATCAGATTTGACATAATCAAACAAAACAAAAGAGAATAAAACCCAACCCGACAAAACAATGGAAACAATATAGGGCCTCAAAACAAAACCACAGAGAATCAGCAATGGCTGCAGCCCTCAGAAGGAGATCCCCCTAGATGTCACACTGTGTACACTATCCTCTGAACCTATGATCAGACCACTGGCCCTAGACCTGCAATGTCGGTGAAACACCGAAGCACCACAGGCATCCGATTGCACTTCACCTTGATAGCTATCATCACAGCCTGTGTTTCTCCAGATAAGCCAGTCCCTTATGGCTGGGGTGGGCTGGGGATACTGGCGCTTCTTGTTTGCCAGCCCGCATGCTGGAAGGGGCTGGGGTCTGGCTGTTCCGGTCCAGCGGTGGCCTGTGCATGGTGCTGGTTCCCAGACTGGGCTTTTTTGCTGGTGTGGCCTTGTTTTTTTTTTTACCCCCAGTCTGCAAATTGTTGTAATGTTTTTATCTACTAATTCTGTCATTTGCTGCATTTCCAAGTCAATTTTTATTGAAAATTGTTTTGTTTTTAAAGTTTTAAAAATGTATTAAACTGATATAAGGAAACAAAAATCACATATTTATGGGGTGTATTGAGATGCTTTGATACATGTATATATTGTGTAGTTTTCATATCAAAGTAAACACATGTCTCTTCAAATATTATACCTGTTTGTGGTAGAAATATTCAAAATCTTTTATTCTAGCTTTTTGAAGCATAAAACAGCATATTATCTAATGTCACTCTACTGTGCAGCACACTAGAACTTGTTAATAATATGATGATTTAGTATCCATTTACCAACTTTTTATATGTTACAGAAGAGAGAATTTCATCCTTTTTATGGCTGACTAGTATTTCACAAGGAGTATCTACCATGTTTTCTTAGTCTATTCGTCAGTTGATGGACACCTACATTCATTTCAGTTCTTGGCCATTGTAAATATTGCATTAATAAACATGGGAGTTACATTAGTCAGCTCATCACTATTGCTGGGTGAAAGTATCCACCACCCACAACTCTTAAACGGAGACAGCTTTATTCTGGGCTAATTCACTGCAGGAACATAATGGTGGAAAGCCGTGATGGCGCAAACTGCTTAGTTGATGGTGGCCAGGAAGCAGAGTGGGGAGCAGTGCTACAGAGGAAGAGGAGACAAACCAAGGTCATCCCTGCATGATCGCCAACACACACTTAAAAGTGTGCCTGCAAACTCCACGGGGGCGGGGCGGTCTCCCAAGCCAGCAAAGTTGACAAAATCAAGACTAACTCTCACATTCCACCATTTATTGACTCAACACCAAGCCTAACCCCAACCCAAACACATCTCCTTAAATTACACTTAATCCAAAATGAACACAAATCATAATTGCATCGAACATGATCTTGCATTTAAACAAAAATGCATAATCATATCCCTAAAGTTTTAACAGTTCCAGCATTTTCCAAAACTGAATCCAAGTCTCTTCTGAGACTTAAGGCATAATCTTAGCTGTGAATCGCTGTAAAAATAAAAGACAAGTTATACAACCCCAAAATCAGAGGGTAAATAGTTTCTATTTTAAAAAATGGAGGAATAGGGGGATAGAGAAGAACAGGACCAAGCTGTGCTGTTTGCTCTTGATTTTCAGTATAAACCTGACTAAAAGCAAGCAATATTCAAGCTACAGATTTAACATTGGGCTACCTTAGAATTTCTACCACCAGGTTAATTAGTCTACCACTTTTGATCTCAGTCTCTCTTAAAGCCTAAGGAGACAAGCAAAATGTAGATAGATTTTTCTGCCAGAGCATAACACACATGGCCTGGAGTTCCCCTGCCAATGAAGTCCTTGCTCCCCACTGAAGCCTCCTGAGCCTGGTCTTCACCATCAGATTTTCTGTTAGCATTCTAGTATTCTGAGCTCTGACCAGAGTCTTCGTCAAGCTTGGCTTACAGCATTCTAAGGCTGCTTCTCCACATAGCATTCCAAGGCTTTCCAGCCGCTTCCTGTTTACCAGTGCTGAAGGCTTCTGCTCAGGTAGCTTCACAGCAATGACCTTATTCTCTGATACCAAACTTTGTCTTAATCACTTTCCTCATCACTGAAAGTATCTGACACTCACAGCATAAAGAAGGAGAGGTTCATGGCTCAGGTTTTGCAAGTTTCAGTCTTCCAGATCCTACCTCCCAGCAGCAAGCCAGCTAGGCCACTTTCCTTCTCCCAGTCTGGTCACTTTCTAAACACAGTTTAGAGCCAAAACCCACAACACTGGGAAAACACAGACAGTGGGTTTTGCCGTTGTGTAACACATGGCCTCTGGCTCAACTGCCAGTGGAGTTCTTTCTCGCTACTCACACCTCCCAAGTGTGACTTCACATTCCTAGTAGCGCTCTGGTCTTCTGAGCCCTGACAGGTCACTCATCAGACTCTACTCACAGCACCCTACGGGTTCTTTAACCTGTGCTTTGAGTCTTTCCAAACTCCTCTAACAAACCAGTTCCAAAGTCTTCTAAACCACACATGGTCAGGTATAGTTACAGCAACAACCCCTTTTGCTATCAATTTCCTGTAGTAGCTTTTCATTGCTGGGACACAACAATATCTGATATCCACGGCTTAGAGGCGGAAAGGTTTAGTTTGGCTTGCAGTTTCACAGGTTTTCCACGCAGCACTGGCTGGCTGCAAGGCTGGAATGCAGTGTGGCTGGGCGGGTGGAGCAAAGCTGTGCCACTCATGTTGGCGAGCAGCAGAGCAGGGGCCAGTGCCCGAGTGGAGGGCAGGGCACAGATAGAATACTCAAGGCCACGCCTCCGTGGCCAGCCACACACACCTCGGACCACACAGGGTACAGATGGCTCTGACATACTGGATTCATTTCCCTCGGATATACACCTAGTAGCGAGATCGCTGCGTGATGTGATAGTTCTGTTTTTAATTTTTGAGGAAGGTTTTCCATAGCGCCTTTACTAATTGACATTCCCAAGGCTGTGCAAAGTTCCCTTTGAGTACATCCTTGTCAACGCTTATTATCTCTCATCATTTTGATAAAAGCCTCTCATTAAATGATGAAATATTTAAATTATAATGATAATATATTTAAATTAATTTGCATTTGATTGATAATTAGTAATGCTGAACTTATAGTCATATACTTATTGGTTATTTTTATGTCTTTGGAGAAATGTATATTTAGGAATATTGCCCATTTTTAAAAAATTGGGTTATTCTTTTTGTTACTGAGTTTCTTTGGTTCCGTATGATCCTAGACATTAGCCCCTTTACAGATATACAGTTTGCAAACTCTTTTTTTTGAGATAGGCTCTTGTTATGTTGCCCAGGCTAGCCTGGAATTCTTGAATTTACTGTCTCAGCTCTCAAATAGTGGGATTACAGGTGTGTAGCGCCACAGCCGGCACAGATACCTCGCTGTTCTTTAAATTGCCTCTTCAGCCTGTTATTTCCCTTACTGTGCAGCAGCGCTCTCAGTTTGACATTGTCTTAGTTACTTTCCTTGTTGCTGAGACAAAATAACCGACATTCAAAGTGAAAAGAGGAAAGTGTTATTTGCTTTACAGTTCATAGAGGTTTCAGTTCGCAGTCAGCTGGCTCCGGGGCAGGCTAAGACGGCTGAGAGGATTGTATAGGAGAAACAGTTCATGGCAAAGCAGGGCGGGCAGAAGGCCACACGCAAATGACAGGACACCCAACAGTACCCCTTTCTGTCCCTTGTACTCTTATCCAGGCTACCTGCCCACAGGACAGACAGCATTGCACCCTGAGTTAATTCCAGTATCACATCCGTGATCCCAGCATTGCACATCCTAGATCCAGCCACCTGCAAACCCCACCTATGATCACACGAGGCTTTGGGGGACATCCGGGCACAAGACATAACAGACATAATCCTGCTGTCTATTTTTGCTTTTGTTTTCTGTACTTCTGGGATCTTGTCAAAAAATCCCTACAATTTCAATATCTGAAGCATTTTCCCCATATTTTCTTGTAATAAATAGTTTTATATTTTTAGGTCTTGTAAGTCTTTAATGAACTTGAAGTCTGTTTTATGAATGGTGAAGTTATTAGAGACCTTGTTTCATGATACTCTACATAGATATCAGTTTTCCTAGCACCATTAGAAAGACTGTCCATACTGGGTGTGGTGGCACATGCCTGTAATTCAGCCCTCTGGAGGACTGAGGCAGAAGAACTGAGTTCAAGACCAGCCAGGGTAATGAACTGACTTAATGAGACCTTGTGTCCAAGCTATTAAGGAGAAGCAGAGAATGTAGCTGCTCAGTGCAAAGGCCTTGGGTTCAATCTCCAGTATGGCAAAATCTGAAAACACCTTTTAACAATTCATGTTTTTAACATCTTTGTGGAAAATCAGTTGGCCATAAGCTTTCTATTCCATTCCACTCATGAACATTTGCCCAAACCATATTGTTTAGATTATTACAGCTTTGTGTTATATTTTAAGATAGTAGTATACTGTCTTCCTGCTTTGTTCTCTTTTGCTCAAGATGGCTTTAGTATGTGGGAATTTTTGTGGTTCCATACAAATTCTGTGATTGTTTTTATGAAGAACATCATTGATATTTTGGTAGGGATAATATTGACTCTGGATTGCTTTAGTAGAGTATGGACCTTTTAATAATATTGGTTCATTCCATTGACAAACAAGGGATGTCTTTCCATTTTCTTAGGTCTTCTTCAATTTCTTTCATTGCTGTTTTGGTAGTCAAAATTATTCTTTTACTTTTTGGGTTAAACTTCCTCTTTGGTATTGTATTTCTCTGTATCTATTGTAAACTGGATTGCTTTCTTGGTTTCTACTTGTGATAGCTCATATTTGTGTGTGGCAGTGGCACTGATTTTATGCATGAATATATGGCTGGTTTTGTCAGATTGCCAGTTTAAATACTTTTTCCCAGTGTTTTGGGAGTTTACTATACCTAAGATTGTTACCTGAAAGAGTTACAATTTGATTTCTCCTTTGACAGTTTGGATGTCCTGTGTTTATTTCTCTTGCCTGATTGCTCTGGATAGATCTTCCAGAACTATTTTGAATAAAAGTGGTGGAAGGAGGCACTCTCGACTTATTACAGATCTTAAATAAAACTTCTACGTCTTCCTCATGTAGTATATACTCCTGTTGATGTTTTATAAGTGGCCTTTATTATGTCATGTTTCTTCTAATTTGGTCAACATTTTTATCATGCAGGAATGAATTTTATTAAACGACTTATGCTTCTATTGAGATGATCATATCATTCTTGTCTTCATTATGTTGATGTGGTATATGTTTATCGATTTGTTGAACCATCCTTGTATCCCACTTCATAACGGTGGAAAATATTTTTAATGTGCTATTTGCACCTATTTTGTTAAATTTACCGGTGTTTTGTAGAGAATTTTTGCATGTATGTCAAGAATATTGGCTTATGTTTTTGTTGTTGTTCTTAACTGATTTTTGCTTTAGAGTAATGCTAGCCACTAGAATGTTTGGAAGAATTCCCTTGTTTTCATTTTTAAAAGAGTAATTGAAGAAGAATTTATAATAATTCATAATCATTTTTATTTAAATGTTTGGTAGAACTAGGATTGTAATCATCAGGCTTTAGGGTTTCCTTTGGTGAGAACTATTTATCACTGATTACTGCGAGGTAAGGTCTTACCTCAGACATCTTGCATCTCGATCTCTAGTTTTATTCTATTCCCTTTCTTTCACTTTCTCTCCGGCGATATTTCCGTGGTTAAGTGATTTACTCTAGTAGTGTTTTTGATTTCTTATTATTTTTAGTTTTTGTATTGCGAATTTTTGCTTTGTGGTTGCCACGTGGCTAACAATAAACGCCTTTTGATTGTAACAAAGTATTTTGAAATGCTAACATCTAATTATAACTATAAAGGTATATAGAAAAAGAGAGACAACTAATAAATAACTGTACACTTGTACTTCACTCCTCAAACTTTTGAATTTTAGATGTTCTATTTTATATTTTCTTAACATTATTAAAATTGTTTTTTCAGTCTTCATACTGAAGATGCGAATAATTTACTCACAGCATATGTCTGTCTAGTTGCTTTTACCAGTGTGCTTTGGACCTTCTGATGCTTCCTTTCTGCTCATTATAATCATCTCAGGATACATTTGGTTGAGTCCGGTGACATTTAACAGTCCTGCACATTTGTATCCTCCAGGTTTGGGATGTTTTCTGTAATTGTCTCTCTGAATAACCTTTCTACCTCTTTGTCATTTTCAAGTCCCTCCTGAATTCCAGTAACCTGAGTATTTGTTTTTGATTCTGCCCCAAACTCTCCTAAAACTCCCTTCAGCGCTCCTCGCTCTCTTTCTCCTGATTGCATTTCCCACACTCTGTGCTTTGAGCTTGTTCTTTCTTTCTTTGTTCTTTTCTGCTACTGATATAATTTTTTAATTTTATTTTTCAGGGCTGGAAATCAAATTCAGGACCTTGTGCATTCTAGCTAAACTCTCTACCGCTGAACTACAGCCCAACGATGATGTTAGTTTTGCTTAGTGCAATTTTTAGTTGAAGGGTTTGATTTTAAAAATTGCTTTCCTTTCTCTGTTTTGTATTTCTGGTAAACGACTGTGTTTTCTTGAAACTCATAAAGATTTCTTAGAGCAGCTTTTAAAATTCTCCACATGAGAATGCACCCATTCTGGTTTCCGTGTGGTTGGTTTCTGGTGCCTGGTTTTGACCACTAGGTGCGGCCAGGTTTCCTGAAAGGTCTTGCCCCGTGGTGTGTGATGTCATCTGTGCATTAAAGGATTACACATTTAGTAAAGCCTTCATAATCTGAACTTGTGTCTCTCTTCCCTGAAAGTTTAACCGTGCTGCTTTTTTTCCCTGCACCTGTATCCACTCCAATTCAAATCTAGATGATACCTTTAACTAAGGTCTTTTTTGTGATTTGGATTTTGGTATGTTGTTGGTTTTTCACCACTAGACGGCCCAGTACTGCTCAATACACTTAAAAGGGTAGACTGTCCCCAGAAACCTTTGCCTTGCTTGCGAGCCTCAGTGCGTTATCTGTAGTCACTGGCAGAATCCCACAGCCCCTGACCACAGTCCAGTGACTGTGAATGAGGTATTTTGTTGAGAGTTATTTTTTTATTTCTATTTTTTATTTTAAAGAGAATAAAACCAAATAAAATAAAACAATAAAGCCAACCAAAAATAAAGCAGTGAAAGTGATACAGGACTTCGAAATAAGATAACAGGAAATCAACAATGCAACCATAATGCCTTTTGTTCTTTGTAAAATAGCTGCTCATAACATCAGACATAATAAAATCAAACAAAACAGAATAGAATAAGACCAATCAGAACAAACAATGAAAGTGATACAGGATTTCAGAATAAGGTAATAGGAAATCAACAATCTTGTTATCTTTGATATAGCTACCCATGCCATTAGATGTAATGAAATCAAACAAAACAAAACAGAATGAAATCAAACCAAACCCGACATTGAAAATCATACAGGACTTTATGATAATAGGGAATTAGCAATGGTTGCCACCTCCAGAAGGAGATCCCCCATCGAATCAGCGGGTGGCTTATGGCGAGATGGTGGGGAACTCAGAGCTTCTTGGGTCCAGCCTGCATGCCTGCTGGCTCACAGGAAGGGGCTGGCCTGGCCCACGGCTGCCGCTGGCTCACAGGAAGGGGTTAGCTGCTTCCTGGTTCTCTTACCAGGATGAGTGTCTGCTGCTGGCTCACAGGAAGAGGTTGATCTGGCTGGTGACTAAGGTTAGCTTTTATTCCTGCATTTGTACTTTCTGAGACATGGTTAAGTTACTTGATAACCCTTTAATCCTTTTCGGGATAGCTATTAAGATTTGTTAGGTGAGACTAGAATAGCGTTTATTGTAGGTCTTATTTTCCCCATTATCAAGGACCACCCTGTCCATTACCCCAGGAAGTGAGAGGTTTTATAACTTGTTTGGCAGGCACAGAAGACTCCTGGCTCAACCTGAACACAGAGCACTGTTCGCTTCTTCCTACTTTTTAGATGGTCCCTTTAACCTTGCTTGGTTTACACACACACACACACACACACACACACACACACACACACGGCCTGATTAGCAGTCAGGTGAACACTCAAGGTTTTTTATTTGTTTGTTTTTGCAAATCTTTAGAATTCTGTCCTGTGCAGCTCTCTTCTTTCTGGTACTCCCTCTGCCTTGTGATTTCCAGCTGCCTTGACTACCATGGATACCAGATTGTCTTCTAAACGCAGGGAGACTGTGGATTTTCCCTCCCTGCATTGCAGTAGAGAAAACCTCTCCAGGAAGGACCCTGGGGAGGCTGTGGGACTTGTTTTCCCTACTTCGAGATCACTGTTATACTTACCAACGTTCAGTGTCTAAAAACATGTTGTTATTTATGGTTTTTTTGGTAATTCTTTGGCTATATTCGGATGTTTACATCATTCATTGGACACTGGATATCTCTTAGGCATTGTCTCCTCATAGTTGCAAAACTCAGATTATAATGGTGATAGATGCAGGGTGTTCAGCTGGAAGGAACGCACCTCCGGGCTGTATTTTGGCTTCATTCTGAGGCTTCTCGGGGGTGACGTCCAAACGTTGTGTTTAAGGTCCTCCAGATTAAGTCCAGCAGATGACAGAGTGGCCACGTTGTGCCCCTCAAGCAGTGACTTCAGCAGAAATCTAATTGCCTGTCGTTGGCTGTGTTTAACTCCCAGCCTGGCCCGTGATCAGTCACTGCTGTCACAGATGGCATTAGCTCCACCTGAGACATGACTGAAAGCAGGCCCAGAAAATACGGGGTGACAAAAATCAACAAAAATAATGCTGGTGGGCAAATCAACATATTGTGACAGCCGTAGTCCCAGTAGTCTTGGGGTTCGTGTCCCTGTGTCTGGATTCTCAGGAAGCCCTGCTGTCTCGGTGCATAGACTTGCTTTAGCACAGTCATCTGTTCCTCCTGAAATGGAGCCCCAGTGAGGGGCTGATCATTTAGGGTCATCCTGTGGTTTCCAGGAAAAGCAGCTACAAATATTTGAATCTGGATTCACATTCAAGATCCAGTGATCTCTTTGGATATCAGCGTTCAAAATTCTATGATTCTATTGAACCTAGCGTAATTCAACTAGTCCCTAGTTCTCTCTGCTTAATCTATGTTTATTTCATGTAGTCAGAAATACAGAAATCAGAAATACAGCCTTCAGCTTGCTTATTTATTTTACAGAAAAAAGATTTAACTAGGAAGGATGGGAAAAAATAGGAGACTTATCTTGAAGACCTGACAAAGGGCTGGCCTTTAATAGAGGAGTATGATACAGATAGGAGTGATCCAGCTTGTGCCCCAGGAGGGTCTGCTGAAGGGGTGACTGGCCCCAGCTTCCATCTTTCTGTGTTCACGTGGCCAGTCAGTACAGTGTTATCAGCCCCCGAGAGGCTGTATTATGTCATGTGATATCAAGCATCTTGAAAATATTTTGCTAACTGTCTACAGTCTGATGATCTAGGTACATTCGGGTGAATTATCTTTATACCCCATTTCGCCTTTTGAGTACTATTAAAATGTGGTAAATTGTATTATTTTTATTAGTACCTGTTTGAGTACATAATGAGTCTGTTCGCTGTGGGGAGGTGGTCCTTGTACACAGCACATCTGAATTCTTTCTCCTTTTCTGCTTCCCACTCTTCCCCTCCCTTCATTTCTTGGCCCCTTTCCCTTTTAAAAGCTCTGTCTCCCTGTTTCTTATGACTATCTTTTACTTTGCTCTTTATTTATATTTTGGACTCTTCATGTAAGAGAAACCATGCAATTTTGTAAATTTTAAAGGCATGAATTGAAATTTTACCGTTTTGAACACATCAGGAAGTGAATCTGACTTGCAATTTGTCACAGTACAAAATTAACTGGGAGCTGATGAAATGGAAGCTTCTGTTTTAGGAGAAACTTCTGTTTTATCCTGAATTTTCTTTCTTTCTTTTTAAATGTTTACCCTTTCCATTCGTAGTTCAGCCTCATCTATGCCAAGTGAATTAATGTTTCCTGTGTTTATGCCAAACGGCTCCAATCTCATCAGACAGGTGTGTAGGCCTGCCAGTTCATGCCATGAGCTCACTAGATAGACATGTTTTATTTATCCAGTCATTGGTTGATTGGTATACAGGATATTTCCAATACTTAGCTATTATAAGTTGTGCTGCTACAAACATCAGTATGCATGTATGACTGTATTATGATGTCTTAAGCCCTTTAAGGAAGATACTTAGCAGTGGGGATCACTGGGTCATATGGAATTTCTAATTTCATTTTTTGGGGGAAATCTCCATACTGATTTACAAAACGGTTGTACTAGTTTACATTCCCACCAACGATTCAGGAGGGTTCCTTTTTCACCACAGCCTTAGCAGCCTTTGTTATTGTTTGATTTTCTAATGATTGCCATTCTTTTTTTTATGATTGCCATTCTTTCCAGTGTAAGTAGAATCTTAAAATTGTTTTAATTTGCATTTCTCTAATGAGTACAGATGTTAAGATTTTTTTCATATATTTGTTGATTGTTTATATTTCTTCCTTCATGAATTATCTGTTCATTTCTTTTGCCATTTCTTGACTGGGTCTTTCATGTTAAATGGTTTAATTATTTTTTAGTTCTTTGTGTATTCTAGATATTAGTCTTCTGAAGAGTAGCTGGAAAAAATTTTCTATATTCTGTAGGTTGTCCCTTTATAATTGATGCCTTTGCTGTAGAGAACATTTTTAGTTGGATATAACCCCATTTGTTGATTCTTGCTGTTATTTCTTGTGTAACTGAGGTTTTTTTAGAGTATTTTTTTTACCCCATGTTTTGAAGTGTTTTAATCTATTTTATGTTCCAGTAGGTTTAATGTTTCTGTCTTAATGTTTAGATCTTTGAACCATTTTTATTTTAATTTAGTATATGTGAGAGATAAACGTCTGGTTTCAATCTTCTACACACAAATAACAGTTTTCCCAGTATGCTTTTGGCCCCTTTGTTGATGATCAAATAGCTGAATGAGTCTGGGTAAGACTCTGCTCATCAGTTCTATTCCATTCATTCAGCTATTGGTTTTTGTCCCAATACCATGCTGTTTTAAATCACTGTTGTTTTGTTGTACATTTCTAAGTCAACTGTTGCTATGCCCCCTACTTTGCTCCTGTTGTTTAAAATTGTTTTTGCTATTCTGGGTCTCTTTGGGTTCCAAATGAATTTTAGGATTGTTTCTCTAGATCTGTAAAGTATGCTGCTGATATTTTGATTGGGATTGTGTTGAACCTGAATAACAGCCATTTTGACAGTATTTATTCTGCTTATCCAGGAACAGGGACATCTTTCCATTTTCTGATGTTCTCGTCAATCTCATTTTTCAGAGCACTGTAGTTTTCCTTCCCTGCTTTAATTAGGGCAGTTCCTAGGCATTCCATTATTTTTTAAAGCTACTGTGAATGGTATTTGTTTATGATTCCTTTCTCAGGCCATTCATTGTTGCTGTACACAAATGTTAATGATTTTTGCACGTTTATCTTGTATCCTGCTACACTGCTTAAGTTTGTTATTAATTCTAAAAGTTTTTTGGTGGCGTATTTTGGGTCTTCTATAGAGAATATCATATAATTTGCATATAATGAAGATTTGCCTTTTTCCTTTCCTGTACATATCCCTTTTAATTCTTTCTCTTGCTTAATTGCTAATGTTTCAAGTACTGTGCCGCACAGAAGAGATGATAGTGGACATTCTTGTCTTGTTCCTAATGTTAGGGGGAGTGCTTTTAGTTTTCCCCATTTACTATGATGCTGGCTGTCACTTTGTCATATATAGCTTTTATCATATTCAGGTATGGTCCTGTTTTCTTCAGGATTTTTATATCATAATGAGTTTCCTCTTCTGCTTCTATTAATATAATCACATGGTTTTGACCTTTTTTCATTTATATGATGTATCATATTTATTGACTTATGTGTGTTGATCCATTTCTGGGATAAAATTTACTTGATCAAGATCTATGATCCTTTTGAATATGTGTTGCATTCTATTTATTAATATCTTGTTGAGAATTTTTACATCTAGGTTCATTAAACAGATTGATCTACATTTTTCTTTTTTGGTTGGGTCTTTATCTGATTTTGGGATCTGGGTGATGATACTAGCTTCCATAAATGTGTTTGAGAACACTCTATCTCTTTCAGTTTCTTTGAAAGGCATCTGAAAATTTTATAGTATTCACTAGCGAATTCATTAGGTCCTGGGCTTCTTTTAGTTGGTAGTTTCTTTATTACTTTGTCAATTTAGTTGCTTGTTATTGGGCTATTAAGCATATTTATATCTACTTGGTTTACTTTTGATATTTTGTGTGTGTCTAGGAATCTATTTCTTTAAATTTTGCTAATTTGTTGGAATGTAATTTTTTAGTTGCTATCATCTGGATTTCCACAGGGTGTATGGTGATTTCACTCTTCTCTTTCTAATTGCATAGCTGTAAATTCTTTCTCTCCTCTTGGTAAATTTGGCTAGGGGCTTATCTGTTTTATTTATTCATTCAAAGAACCAGCTCTTTGATTTGTTGATTGTTTTAACCATTTTCTAGTCTCAATTTCATATCATTATAATTTCCTTCAGTTTTGGTTTTGGGCTTGTTTGTTGTTTCTCAAGTGCCTTGAGATTTCTCATAAGGTTGTCTATTTGCATTTGCTCTGTTTTCCTATTGTGAGCACTGATTGTGATTTTTCCTCTTAAAACTGTCTTCACAGTGCCCCAGAAGCTTTGGTAAGTTGTACCATCACTGTCATTAACTTCCAGGACGTTTTAAACTTCTTTGATTTCTTCTTTGTCACACTGGTTGTTTAGGAGTATACTGTTATTTTTACAGGAACTTTTGCCTCTTCCAAATTTCTTCTGCCATTGATTTCTGTTTGCATTGCACAGTGGTCTGACAGTATGTATGGGGTAATTTCTATTCTTTTATATTTACTTAGGCAAGCTGTATAGACTAGTATGTGATTTATTTTGAAAAAAGTAAAATGGGCTGATGAAAAGAATGTATCCTCTGTTGTAGAGGGATGGGCTTCTCTATATATTCATTAAGTCTGTATGTTCAAGGTGTGATTCAGCTCTGAAATTTTTAATTCTTTAGTTGATCTCTTTCTTTGTGAAAATACGATGTTAAAATACCCTACTATGATTGTGTTAGTGTTTATTTGATTTTTACATCCAGTTTTTGTTTTATGAAACCAGGTGCTCCAATAGTTGGGTGCATCAATGTGTATCAATGTTATCTCTTCCTATTGGATTGCTCCCTTAACTATGATGTGGTGACTTTCTTTGTCTCTTATAATCAGTTTTGACTTGAACTTTACAATGTCTGATATTAGGATCCTTGCTTGTTTTGAGGGTCCTTGTATGTGAAATGTTTTCCACCTTTTAATTTTTAGTCTATGAATATCTTTTTGGATTTGATGAGTTTTATTGAATTCTGTTTTTGATCCAGTCAGTCTGTGTCTTTTAATTGGGAGAATTAAGGCCAATAACATTGAGAAATACAATGGTATCTCATTCACAAATGCTTTTGTTTGCGAACAATTTTATTCACTAACAGAAGTGATTGATAAAATTTTGGTTTTGTTGTGAACTCTACATCAGGTGATGAAAATGACTGTAGCTATCTTTTCCACATGAACATTAACGTGGCCATCTTTTCCAGAATCATGGAATGAAATTTGTGAACTGAGGTACTACTATACTTCACCCCAAGCTCTTCTGGCCTTTGGCGTTTGGGGTGAGAAGTCTTCTGGTCTTTAATGATTCTAATTTACTTTTATATGTGGCTTTTTATTTTTCTCTGGTTGCTTTAATTTTTTTTTTGCTGGAAATCTGGCAATTTAATAAGGATATGCCTTGGTGAGTTTCTTTTTTTCCTTCATGTTTGGTGTTATAGAAGCATCACTAACTTGTATTTTAAACTCTTATGATTGGGAAATTTTCCTTCTATGATTTCTGTTACCATGTTAATGAATCCATCAGTCTTCTAGTTTTTCTCTAACTCTGATTAACCTTAGATTGGTCTTCTTGTTGTCATCTAATAGCTGCTGGGTAGTCTCTTGTTCTCTTATTTTCTTTTTAATTTCTTTGAGCTCTTTATTGTAACTCATATTTTACCCTCAGTATCATTCTGTCTTCATGTTGCTCATTTCTGCAATGTATGAATTCTATACATTTTAAAAATCTCAAGTATTTTTGTGTGATATCTTTTTGAGGATTCCATATCCTTGTTGAATCTATCACTCAGACATCAAACTGTTTTGGTTAGCTTGTTTAATATTTTACATGTCCCTCAAAATCAGCATGGCATATTGAATAAAATTGCTGTGAACTTTTGGTTCATTTCCTCTTTGAATTCATCTATTTTCTTCATTTTTTCTATGCAGTTTTCATGCATTTCTGTTATCTAGTGTTTTCTTCTCCCTTGGGAAAATTGGGGAAATGTAGCGCTCTTCTGTTTCCTTGCTTGCACATTTTCCTATGCGTGTCTGTATTTTTTGTGTGTATGCACAGACACACACACACATGCACAGATATATTAGGTTGGGGACTAGAGAAATGATGGATTTGTGACTTATATGGAAATTTTTAGTAGGATGTTGCCTTCTCATGAGTAATTTTCAGCTTTGTATGTCCAGTGCTAGTATTTGCTCCTTTTGTTATTTACTTTAAGTGACTTTGACTCTGTCTCTATGTTTTGCCAAAAGAACTATTTCTGGTTAACATGGCATCCATAGATTCAGTCTTATTCTGTGTGATAGTCCTTGCAGCTGCCCTTCTTTCCTTTGTCTATCTATGAACACTGTAATTATTTCTTATTTTGGTTATTCTGCAATGAGGTATGGGAGGTGGTTGGATGAGTAGTGTTAGACACTAAGAGGAGGTTTGAAGAGTGAGAGACAAGAAGAAACAGTTGATATGGGACCTGATTCTATTGGAATAGTTTGTTAGTACTGAGAGTTTTCAGAGGGTATTTTACAGGGGGCAGAACAAGATATGGGAGAAAGGGCTACTTTAGTGGTTGAGGAAAGCTGTGTGATTATCAGAACTTGCTGACAGAGGATGTAATGTTAGGTAAGATATGGAAGGTTATCATATGAAGGTAAGCGCAAATGCTGTTGAAGTGAGTGCATCTGATAGGAAGGTAAGAGATGGAGGATAATACATTAGGAAGGCTTAGGATGTGAACATTTGAGGATGAGTATTAGGGAAAATAAGAGTGAAGGTGAGGTTCTTAACTACTTTTCTCATTGCTAAGACAAATGCATAACGCCCACAGTTAAGAGGAGGAAAGGTTTGTTTCAGCTCATAGTTCACAGAGGCATCAGTTCATGGTCACCTGGCTCCAAGGCAGGGTGCCATGGCAGAGAGGCATCACAGAGGACAAATAATCCACAGCAAGCAGGCTCGAGACAGTAAATAAGCGCACAGCAGCAGAAACAGGGGCAGCTTCTTTTTGTCCCTTTGTACGCATCCAGGCCAGCCACCATTTAGGTGGTGTCCCCCGCACCCAGGGTGAGCCTTGCCATTAGCCATGCTCAGAACTATGCTAATCAGTGGGCAGGTTTAGCAATCACACACCCTTAATCCCAGCATCATGCACTAGGTCCATGTGTGTCTGAGAAACCCCACTCATGACCACTTGAGGATTTGAGGGGGCATCTAGATATAATCTGTAAAGGGAGCCAAGTATGGGGAATTTAAAAACTTGGGAGTAGTTTATTTGTTTGGAAAAAGAATAAAGAAATACGTCAATTTTGTCTTGGGGTTTGACATGAAGAACTACATAAGGAGCTGACATGAGGGAGAGAACCTAGACATCTATTGACTCTGAGCCAATGGAAGAAATACAGAATAACAACAACCCAATAAACACAGGAAACCATCAAAGAACATACAGCCTCACATTACTAAATAAATCAAGAAACATACAAAAATTTAAACCTATAAGATGTCCAATGGGAAAATAGATTAAATACTCCAATGAGACATTGTATATGTGATTCTCAAGTAGTTTCTCTGTTAGAGTATGAGTGCTCACACCCCAGCAATTCCTCTGATCCTTTTACTGTGGTGCTTTTACTGTGAAGCTGACTTGGACTCGGGATGTCTTTCTGTCAGGTTGCAGGCAGAGCCTTGCAGAGTCTGATCTAGACCAAATTCTTGGGTTAGAAATTCTTGGTTTCCCTTTCCCTGGTGTGATGGTGGTTTCAGCCCTTCCTCCTTTCAGCCTGTAGAAGAAATCATGGCTATAGTGTAAGGATCATAACCACCCAGTCTTGCCTGCAGTTAGTGTGCACTACTGCAATGGCTATGTCTCCCTAACGGTGAAAAATAGCATTCAACGGTAATTTTATAAAATCAGTTATCTAAGCCCAAGGGGTTGGAGACTGGCTAATTCCAGTGGGGAGAATAGAAGAGAAAAAGGAAAAACAAAAGTCTTTTTCTTTTAAGTTTTCTCACTGTGTCCCTGCTACTTGTGATAAGAGGTGCATGTTGAATGAACATAAGACCACCTGCCAAATGATAATTTTTTAATTCTTCTGCTATGTCGTATGGAAGGAGGAAATATTAAGGGCAAAGAGTCCTAATGACAGTAAGAATAAGGATGATGGGGAAACTGGATATAAAATTGGTAGTGAGATATGGGCATGGGAAAAGATTCTATGACTGATATAAATATTAGAAAAAAAGTTAAAGGAGACAAATGAAAAGGAGGAGAGGAAAGAAAAAGAAAAACTAGAATGAGTAAGACACAGAAGAAAAAAGGCAAGACATATGGATAAAAATAGGTGGGATATAAAATGACAAAGCAGAATTTCCTTACTCTCTATAGACTGTATTGGGAGTAAAAAGCCAAGGAAGAGAGGAAGAGAAACACACATACACAAACAGATGCTTATAAAAGGAAAAGGGTAAAATAATGGAACAAATGTGTGTGGGAAATGCACAGAAGGAGGAAACAGCAAAGAGTAGTAAGAAAATTAAATTAATAATTCAAATAAAAAATAGTAAAAAAAAGTTTTCAGTTGTCTTTTCCTTACCGTAAGGCCGAGGACGTGCCTGTTCTGGCAGGAACTCTGAGGTGGTGGTCCACCCGGAGCGGCGGTGATGGATGTAGGGATTCGCTTGTAATGAGATCAATAGTTAGGTTCAGTGTTGGCCTTCTGGGGAAATTTGATTCAGTTCTCATCCAATTCATTTTGTGATCAGAATCACGGAAAGAATTAAGTTTGTGACCCAAGAATGCACTGTAGTTGAGGTATTAGCATTTCCATTATTGAGGAAATGGACATAGCTCTATCTCCTCAGCAGCTCAACACCTCAGCCTTCTTGTCTCCATGCGACATTCTCTCCTGAAACTCTGGGCATGAACAGGCTTGGTCACGTTGAGATACATGGCCTTTGCTTTGTAGGGAAGGTGGGGTGAATAAGACCCCACCCCTTCTTTCCTCTGTGACTCTTTCCCTCCCTTCCTTCCCCTGCTGCACTCGATCCAGGTACACATGGGGTCAGACACTGCTGGTTTCATGGCTTGATCAAGTTCTCCTCAGGAAAATACTCCTCAGCCGGAAATATCCCGAAGTCATACCTGCTTCTTGACGGGACAGGGCTGTACTGGTTGCTTCTTGGCAGGCAGTGTGAAGGACCCATATCTTTTCCATGGTTCCAAAGAGCACGTTTGTTTTAGAGTTTGAGGGTGGTGGTGAAGATTCATCCTTCTCCCCCAGCTGCTGACCCTGAAAGAACTCCCCAGTCGACATGGTAATCTCTGTCTGGACCTGCTTTCTGGGGAGACATCTTGTGACAACTGTGTTCCAGATTGCTGCCATTGATTTCTTATTTTAAAATGTGAGCAAATTTAAAATTCACTGAGACCTTTTTTTAAAGTTTTACAATATGGTATATTTTAGTCAATGTTTGGAATTCACTTGAGAAGAGTGAGGCTGATTTAGGGTGCAGTGTTACAAAGAGATTACTCTAGTCTGGTAGCCCCGGTTTAATCACAAAGGTTCTTAGCACATGGGAGGAGGGAAAAATAAGTGTCAGAGTCGTCTGACAAGGCTTGACCAGCTCGACCAGCCATGGCTGTGGCTGACTTACGAGATGGAAGGGGCCATGAGTCAAGGATGACTGGACCCCGAGAAGGCGGGAGGGCAGGGAGCCTGGCCCATTCCCCAATTTAACTCATTTCACATTTTTTCTAATACAGTAAGATAATAAATTTATGGTGTTTTAAGCCGCCAGGTTGTGGTAACTTGTTACAGCACTCACATAGTGAAGTAATACAGACACTGTAGGTTTTGACTTTAGAAGTTCGAAATGAGTCTTCAATCTTTCATGCCGCTGCTAAACAAGTTCAGTCTTTCTTAGCCTAACTCCTTGAACATATGGAACTGTTATAAGTACTATCCTCATCTACTAATTATAGCATCTGGTATATTTTTGGTCCTGTTTAAATAGACATTTTATCCTCTTCATGGGTTCAATTTTCCTATTGCTTTGCATTTCTGATTTTAATTCCAAATTTTATCTTGTTTGGTGAATATTTTTATAAGACTATTCTTATATTCTTGAGTTTTGGTTTGGGACATAGTTAAGTTAGAAAGTTTAATCTTTGGGGGCACTGCTGTTAATTTTGTTAGGTAAGACCACACCACTGCTCATCTAAGACTGTTTTCCCCTCATTTTTAAGGCTAAGTGTGTATATGTGTGCGTGTTTCCCTGTGAATTTTTTTTTTTTTATTCTCTTTGGTTCCTGCCTATGTGGTCCTCTAATTCTTCTTGGTGGTTCTTTCCCCAGCCTCGGGTAATTTCTTCCCTTGCACACACTAAAAAGTACTCCACTGAGTAACAGAGGACCCTGGGCAGAGCTCCAGAGTTCTGTGAGGCCCTTTCCTCCATGGTACTGTCCCTGAAAGCTACTCCTCTGACACCTAGAGTGGTCTTCCAATTAGGGGAGGCAATAGTCTGCATCTGGGATTTCTATTTTTGTACTGTGGTCCAGGCAATCTTAGGAATATGCTCATTTTAGGACCATGATCTTAAGAACTATTGTTTCACATACTTTATCTAATTTTAAAGTTATTTTTAGTGGGAAGGTAATACCTGGTTCCAACTTGGCTGAGAGCAGTGGTTCCACTGCAGTTATCTGATGCCTGTAACACTATTTGTAATCTCAACATTAATGTTGAGATTTTGAGTCTTTCCACTTTCTTTTTCATTAGTTTATTCCTTTCTGTATTCATCAACTCAGGTTCACATAGCAGGATCCCATAGGCTGGTTGCTTAAAGAACTATTACTTTCTCTTCTTCTGGAGGACGGAAGTCCAGCATCAAGGTGCCAACACTGTGGTTTCTGGTGAAGCTTCTTCCTGGCTTGATGGCTACATTCTGGCTGTGTCCTTACATGGCCTTTCCTCTGTGCACTTAAGGACAAAGGCAGAGCTCTCTCGTTTCCTCCTCTTGTCTCAGTCCCACAGGATTAATATGCCACTCCTTTGACCTCATTTAACCTTATTTACCTTCCGGAAGGCCCTTTCTGTAAATATAGTCACACTGGGGAGTTGCAGCTTTCACATGGGAATTTTGAGGAGCCAGTTCAATCAATAAGATTCTCTATCACTGATTGTTTTGTCATTTTCTGCTTTTTCACTTTTCTTTTTTCACGTTTTGTTGTAGCTCATGGTGGACCCTGAAGTAGTCTGTTTCTGTTCACTATGATGTAATACTTGAGGCTAGGTTCTCAAAGAGGCTCATCTGGCTCACAGTTTTAGAGGCTCAGTGGCATGTGGCACTGGCACTGGTTTTGCTCTGGGGCAGGCCTCGTTAGAGATAGCATCGTAAGGCAGGAGTGTGTGAGAAGGAGCTGCTGCACGGGGAGAGAAGCCAGAGAGCAGTTCAGGGTCAGGCTGTCTCTTCTATAACAATCTCCTGTGATAACCAAGTAGGGATCCCACAAGTAGTGTAGCCCCTACCAGGGGTGGTGCCTCCCCTCCAGTGCCTTCGGCCACTTCCACTCTTCAGTGTCCTGCCACCTCTCAGTATGGCCAGAGGACCCGGCTTCCAGCACACCAAGTCCCTGGGACAAAGCAATCCCAACCACAGCAGACATCTAATTTTCAACCTTTTCAAATTTTCTTTTGAACTTTAATGTGTCTTAACCTCTTCATTGTTGTATCAGCCCATTTTAATATGTAGTATTTTTGTGGCTGATTATTCATTTCAAAATATTTTCTAATGTGTAACTTAAAGGGTTACTTAGAACTCTATCTCTCTTTTCCAACACAGGTTTTTGGATTGGAAATCTATTATTGATTTTTAACTTCAATGATGTTGTGAACATGCTCAAAATTATTTCTAACATCTGACTTTCCTGAAGCCAAATTGCATTTCTAAAATGTTCCATCTATGTTTCAAAGGATTATGCTCAGTAATTGTTGACTGCAGGCTTATTATAGTTAGCTGGGTAAAGTTTAGTGATTATGCTTTGAAATTCTGTGCTTGTTATTAACACATCTCTACAGAACCTCCTTTTTAACCCAAAATATACATTTCATTACATTTTATATGTTAACTCAGGTTATAATTATTGGTGCTAAAAATCTTAAATAATTTGACTACTTATTTATGCCTGTATTAATGAATTAATGATCAAAATCCTTTGTGAGTGCTGCATATGAAGAAATTCAGAATCAAATTTAACACTTTGACTATTTAGAACTTTATGTGACTGTTTTCTATTTGTCTATCCCAAATCATGTTAATTTTGTTCTGTCAACATTATATAAATGAGAAATTTTACTGAACAACATACATGGATGTGCTAGACGGTGAAAAGACATTGGTTTTAAAAATCTAGAAGCAATCTGGCAAACTAATGGACTACAAGAAAGTAGTTTTTAGTAACAGCTGTATAATCCTAAACTTTCACCAGTTTCAACCACAACCACCTTTTATATTAATATTGATAACCTATTAGTTATTATATTAATATTTTAAGATTATGATCAGATAGAGTGATGATGGTGAGCCTTTTAGAGCTTTCAATGATAAACAGTCCTCTGGGGAATGTATGCCAAGGGTCACCACCACTGAGATAGAGCTGTAAAGTGCTTTTATATTTGTCAAACATAACAGGATCAAGGACAATGTTACAGTTCTATTTCTGAAATGCTTTATTCCTTTGATCAGTATACATTATATTAAGTATAGAATTTCCTTAAAAATTAATAAATCTGGGTTTAATATTAGAACATTGTTCTGCAGAGGGAAATAGCTGGCTCTTTTGACTTTTACATTTATCCAAGTTCCAAGTAGATTCTCATATTTTAGGTTCTTCTGTGTTATTTCTGTCCAAGCTGTGAGAGCTAAAACAAAACAAAATTACATATATAAATTTTTGAACATTATAAAAGCTTATGTATTCAAGCATATTTATGGACAACCTAAGAAATTCACTTTCATCACAGTAAAATTTTTATTTATTATGTTCCTAGGAGAATATATTTTAATTTAATCAAAAAACCAAAGCAAAAGACAACCCAAAAACCTGAAGAAATTAATATTGACCCAGTTGGAAAATGTAGAGGCTTGTCATAAGCAACTTCACTGTGGATAGTTTTCTTCATACATTTATATTTGTAAAAGATGACTAAAAGAAAAAAAAGGCTTTTATTTCTGTTTATTTTGTGGTCCAGAGATTGAACCCCAGACCTCATATATTTTGGGCTCCACCAATGCGCTACGTTTGCAGCTAAGGTTTTTATTTCTGGAAGGCTGGTGAACTCCTATGGGACTAACTTTTCCAAAGAAAGCAATTATAAACTTTAAATAAAATGCAAAAATCAATTATCCGCGGCAGTGGAGAGCAAGTGAGAGCAAGCTTCAGGAGAGCCAGCCCTGGGAAGGAGGGTAGAGCCCCGGCTCTGTGCCTGAAACTGAAGGAGGCCCCAGGCACTGTTACAGTGGGCAGCTGGAGCTGTGGCAGAAAATTCACAGTCTTCTTTATCTGAAGAGTCAGGGGACAATGATTGACAATTTCTGCAGGGTGCAAGAGTCTTGAGGAAAAAGAACAGAGTGGAAGAGCCTCAAATTTTGTACAGACTTTTCTTAGATTTCAAGAATATGTGAGACTGGAAAGTGATATATGAGCTGCTGCTCAAAAAACAACAGTTTGGAGTTTGAGTCTAAGCAAAGCAACTGCGTAATAAACCTTAACTCAAGTCTCTAAGGGAAAAGAATTCAGTCTCCAAAAAGTAACCGTCTAAAATGCTAAGCATGCAATGTAAAATTACTCAACATATGGAGAAAAAGAAAGATATGACTTGTTAGACATAACCAACAGTGACTGTCAAGGAGATCACCCGTGTTTATAATTAACAAAGTTTAAAATAACTGTATTTTCAATGAAGTAAAGGAAAATATACTCCCAAGGAATGAAAAGAGAAGTATCTGCAGAGAAAAGAACACTATCCTCAGAGATTTGTGGGACAATATATAAATCAAATATATGGTTATGTGCTACAATGGAGATACATTCTGAGACATTTGAGGTTTGATGATTTCATCATGCAACCCCAGTGTGAACTTACGTAAACCATAGTGGTATAGCCCACAGCGTACTTAGATCCTATGGTACAGCCATTGCTCCTAGGCCACAAACTTATGCAGCATGTTATATACCAAATATTTCAGGCAACTGTAACAATAATTAAGTATTTGTGTATCTAAAAACAGAAAAAGCACACTAATGGTAGTATAAAAGACAAAAATAGTGTTCGTGTATAGGATTAACTTGCAAGGCTGGGATGGAGTTTGCAAGACAAGATTGCTCTGGGTGAGTTAGATGAGTGTAGCAAGGTTGAGGACATTACTGTAGATTTAATAAACACTGTACATTTATGCAGATTAAGTATAGTGTATCATATGTAACCATATGTGCAGTACATGTACATGAATGACAGTGAGTACATCAGGTCTGTTTACAGCAGCATCACCCGAGACATGTGAGTAATGCACTGCATTATGATGGTTTCAACGTTACCAGGTGATGGGAGTAGATTTTAGCTCCATTATAATCTTGAGGAATCATCACCGTACATGTTATAATGGTCTGCGGTTGACCAAAACTTCATGATGTGATGCATGACATGTAAAGGGAGTACAAAATGGAGAAAGAAAATAGAGCATAAAAATATTTAAAGAAATAATTGCTGAAAATTTCCCAAATTTGGTGAATATATAGAAAGCTCAAGTGTTCCCCAAGCAACATAAATTCACAAGATACATTATAATATTGAAATAAAACTTGGATAGAAGACAAAGAAATGGTATGTTACAATTACACTGAATTTGAATGACTATGGAGCATCACAAAAAAGCCCAAAAGACAGTAAAATATCTTCAAAGTATTAAAAACTGTCAATTTGGAAGTCTTTAGAGAAAGAGAGAAATAACTTTTAAGAATAAGAGTGAAATAAACACTTTTTATACAAAAGGAAATCAGGAAAGCTCACTAGCAAACCTAAGATATAATACATGCTAAAAGATGCTTTTCTGTCACAGAAACTAAAATCTACTGGAGTGGCAATGAAGGGCATGGAGACCACATATGTCTGGATGAAAGCAAAGAATTTGCTTCTTTATGATATACATGGTTGAGGCAAAAATGAGGGTATATGTAAAAAATGTGATAGTCACAAGTACAGATACTGGGAGAGTAAGCACATATAATTGCAAGGTTTCCACATTTACTGCAACTGCTGAGTTCATAATGCAGAGATACTGCTAAGGAATTGGTGAGTGAATTAATTCTAAAGGAAATCCAAAGGAAAAAGGGCATGGAAGGAATTACAGGAAAACCCCAAACAAGAGACTAAATAAAGCAAAATGATAGACATACATATTAGAGGGCAAGAGACAAAGACTCCAAGTAAAGGCCTTTATTGTAAAATAAAACATCCAAATATATACACCTATAAAATAAACTGTAAAAGTTGAAAGCAAATAGATAGAAAAATTTATAACATGCAAACTAAGTGTAAGAGGCTAGAGAGGACACAGTAATATCAGATAAAGTACAGACTTCAAGACAAAGATGATGAATAGATTTCAGGGGAATACTACACTGAATAACGATACAAGTGTCCCTTTGGGAGATGAAAAATCACATGTATATACTGTACCTAGTAAGAGTTCCAAAATACAAAAGGCAGAAATTGATAGAACTAAAGGAAAAAAGAATCCCACAATGCTAGCTGGCAATTTTAATGTCAGTCTTTCAGCAGATTAGAGACTAGATCTGTCACTGTAAAACTTCCCCTCAAAACCAGTAAGAGGGCAGGGGATTTAGCTCAGTGGCTTAAGTGCCTGCCTGGTGAGCATGAGGTTGCGATTTTGATTCCCAGTACCAAAACAAAAAACAAACAAACAAAAAATTCCCAAACAAACCAATAAAGACATAAAATTTGAGCAACTCTATCACTGATCAAAATGATTATTTGCAGAATTCTACACTCAACTTTTGCAGAAGATCAGTTTTTAAAGTGCATATGGAATATTAGAGAGACCATATGCTGGGCCATAAAAGGAATTTCAAAAAATTTTAAAACAATGAAATTATGTAAAGCATATTGTATGATTATAAGCAACCAAAGAGGCATTTAGAAAACTATGGAATATTTAACAACAACAGACCTAAAAATAATACTTGGGCCAAAGAATTACAAAGCAAACTTCAAAATATTTCAAACTGAATGATTTAAAATACACAAATTTGTGGAATGCTAGTGAAACATATGAAAGGAAATTTATTGCTTTAAATGCTTGTTTTAGGAAAGAATTACAATTAATAAGTGAGCTTCCTTTATCAAATAGAATAGTTTGCACTGGCACTGTTTGTCTACTTTTTATGCTTTGATTTTGTAACTTGAACAACTACTTCTAAGATAACAATTTGTAATTTATTAACTAGTGTTGATTTCTTACTGTTATTTTTTTGAAATTCTGTATTATTTCTACCCTTTTGTCTGTTTTGCTTTTTCTCTAAATTAAAAAAAAAGTGAGCTTCCAAATTAGGAAAAATTAATCAGAATGAAAGATAATAATGGGTATAAATTAATGAAATAGAAAAAGACAACATAAGATTCATTAAGATTCATCTGATGAAGAGAACTGAGGTTCACTGGTAAAGCTGACCAAGAAAAAGTGCCATTTCTATGATGGTTTAAAACAGATAAAACTTATCAATGGTGGAAAAATATCACAAGAGTTTGGGCAGGGACTGACTGGGAAAGGGCAGTAGAACTTTCTTCATAGGGATTTAGGATATTCAGGAAACTTTACCTGGCAAAACTTAAGAATTTATGTATTTCATTGTAAGTTTTATCCCACCAAGGGAGAGGGAGTAAATAAAAAATGAACTTTAGCTAATGATATTGGCTTGTTAGCTACAATATGCTTTAAAATTAGGTAAGTTAGAGAAATTAATGGACGGAGCTGGGTACAAAGCAAGTGTAGCAGAACACAGAAGAGAATTTGCAGTGAACACCTGCACATTTTTCATTCTCTGTATGTTTGAAACTCTCACCAAATTATGTTAAAAATATACAAATCACATTAGGGTAAGGAAGTTGTGCTGGAAAATCAATGCCAACCCATTGTTAAAAGGAAGTATATGGTGGAGTTATGATTTTTATGGCAATGTGTAGACAAGTACTGACTGTCCTAATTAAAACTTCAAGCTGGGATCAATGAAATCACAGAGGACATCAGTGAAAACAGTCCTACATGGACCGTATAGACCAAGAGCACCCCTTAGCTACTGGATGCTGCCATCAGCTTTCAAGGTAAATTTTTGCGTATCACCTGATAAAATACTATTGCCCAATAAAGTTACACGTCTGTGTGGTACAGTGAAGACATGTGAAGACACAGTGTACACTGGAAAATGGTGATTTCAAACTTAAATAACTGGGATAAGGAGAATAACGTCAGATGTCAAGGCTTTAACAGCTGTGTGGCTTTTGGTTTTAGCTCTTCTGGCTGAATAAAAGTTCATCTTCCTCTCTTTAGAAACCTATCCACAGCAACTTGGATTAGATTAAAAGAACAAACTGGAAAGCCACATTACCTGTCTCATGAATTGCGTAGCATTGAAAAGCTCACTGCAGCCATACAAAACGTGTTTGCCTTGCTTCCCCTGAAAAAGTCAAGAGACAGATGCAAGTCACAAGAAATGTTTCCAATATTCCTATGAAAATATACTACCTTGCTAGGATAGATAAGGTCTTGGGGTGGTGGATTTTAGTGTACACGTGTATCCTAAAATTGCATGAAATAAAAAAATAACAAAGCGGTGAAATAGCATAGGAATACCTTTTTCTTAAAAAAAAAAACTAATATATTCAGACACACTGTTGGGCTATTTCTTGTAAAAAAGAATCTAATAACTATCACATTTCACATGGGCAACAATTATCTACAAAATCTTAGGCCAGCATTCCTCCAGCGTGGGCTCTGCACTACTTCAAGACAGTTGTTAGGTTGAAAATAGAATACAGCACAGCAGTGTGGATTGTCATTTCAATCTTACTTGTACAACATAGTATTTGTATGTGACTACGTCCCATTCCATGCTGTAACTCTGCGATTGTTATTTTTGATTGACAGAATGTTGAAACCCAGTCACAAGTTAAAACTTCATTAGAATTTGTAAGTTCTTTATGTTGCAATTCTTTATTATACATTGAAAGGAAATTCATGAGACAGGGTTTCACTCTGTAGGCCAGGCTGGCCTCAAATTTGTGGTAATCCTTCTGCCTCAGTCTCTTGAGTGCTGGGATTACAGGTGTGTGCCACTATGCCCAGCTGAGAATTTTTCAAATAATGTATCTTATTCCATAAAGTAATTTGATAATTCATCAAAAACACAAGAATAATGGCTTTGCAACACAAGAGGACATTTCTCTGTGATGTATAAATATCACTGATTGAAAAAAATGTCCTGAACAAATATAACATGAGCCACATTTTAAAAGTGAGACAGTTCTGCAGCAACTACACAAGATGGTGTAATGGGATTCTCGAGGCTGCACAGCGTATCCTCACAGGAACCGTTAATCAAAGTACACAGTGTGGTATACAGGGAGAAAGAAGTCAGAAGCATTAGAGGGACTCAAAACTTCTACCGTTCCCAGGACCTTAGCTCAGTAGCACAGGACGCATCTATTTTCAGTTGGATACAGTGGTTGAAGGGGACCCTAGTCTTGTTCAAGAAGTCTTTTATACCTCTCTGGGCTTGGAGGCAAAAAGCAAGTAACATTCCAGGTTCAACAGCAAGAGAATGTGACAAAAAAGGTAGAGCATCAACCTTTATACGTTCTGTTAAAGCTAGTGTAAGCTGTCCCAATCTACTTGGACCCTAAGACAGAACCAGATTTATTGTTAGCATATTTCACTCAGGTCTGGCCAAATGTCAGCACCATTTTTAGAGATGGGTAACGGACCACGGGTTGCACAGATCAGCTGGGATTAGTCCTCCACTTGTGCCCTCTCCCTCACTAGGTGGGACAAGCTTTCTTCATCAGATTATCCATCATCATTCTTCTTTCATATCTTTTATATTTGTAGAACAGAAAAACAAGAAGGAACATCAGAGTAGTAACCACTTACATCATTGAATAAGGTATAGTTTTAAACACTGTAGTTTACCAAATATTCCAGTGAAAATCTGTTCGTGATCCTGCACAGAAGTGACAGCCCCTTACTTTCTCCCCACGAAGACTGAACTTTAGGAAATGTACCATGCACTGATCTGATTCCGTGGGCACTCACCTAACACCGACAGAATATGCTGCAGTGGTTTTACATCAGTTTTTCAATGGCTGGTCATCAACATCAAAATGTTTTCATAAAAATCAGATTAACTTCTTATTATAACTGATGATATAGACAATTCTTTTTAAGATGGCAAGAGGCATTATGGTAATCATTGTTGATCACCTTGTATTGTTTTTACATCATGTACTATGTCCATCCTTTTGATTTGACTGACTCTGTTCTGTTATGTCACATTTGGTTTTATTCTCTTCCAAAAAAGTAGTAAGAACTGTGGGAGTAATAAAACCCAAAATGTGTAATTGTTATTGTAAAAAGAGAGGAAAAGAAAGTGCTCTAAAGGATATAACCGCATGTATATTTAAGTGTATAAGATAGATAACCATATTACTGAATTTTTGTTGGATCACTGAACAGAACTATTTGCAGTCTCACTGTTTCAATGTCCACTTTATATGCTTTAATTTTGTAACTTGAACAACTATTTCTAAGATGACAATATGTAATCTATTAACTAGTGATTTCTTACTGTTTATTTTTTGAAATTCTGTATTACTTATACCCTTTTTCTGTTTTTTTTTTCCTTTTTCTCTTTAAATAAAATTAACAAAAAAATTGGATTAACTGAGTGGTTGTGGTGATGCACACCACTAATCCTGGCACTCAGGAGGCTGAGGCAAGACTGCCTCAAGTTTGAGGCCATCTTGAACTACACAATAAGACTGTCTTAAAAAACTAAAAATAAATCAACCAAATAAATTTTATGAACTATACTCACATTTTAACAAATAATCACTTAAATTAGGAGTTATATTAATATCATTACTAAATGTCAGGAATATGGTGGTATTTTGCCATCCCAACAAAAAGTGACATTTGTCCATTGTGTCATGGACAATGCCACATTATTTATTTCTGTACTGTGTATCTTCTATAGTCTCTCCATAGCATGGTTTGCTTCACATTACAACTGGCGTGGGTTCCTAATGATGCAGTGAACCTGTCATAGCCTTCCTGGCTCAGTTCCTCCTGAATCAGACTGAAGGACAGGAAAAGGACTAGGATTATTTTTAGAAGGAAGCAACATTAAAGGGATTAAAAAGCCTCTTTGAAAAAACAAGGTGTGCGGGAGGCTGAGTAGCCACTCAAAATTTAATGGATCTACAAGGCATCTATGAAAACCCCACAACAGCACATTTAGTGGTGAAATACTGGATGCTTTGTCCCTCAGATCAGGAAGGTGATATGCATGTCTCATTTTGCTTCTTTATCCAAACATATACTGAAGTTCCTGAGCAGTGCAGTTAGACAACAAAGAAAAAGACATTTCAAATAAGAAAGGAAAAAGTACGATTTTTAAAATTTGTAAACATATGGAAAATTATACAAATCTAAAATTAGTAATCAAGCTCAGCAAGGCTGCAGGAGAGAAATTCAACATTAAAAAATCAACTGGGTGTTTATCCACTCGTGCTGTTTTGAGTGCGTCCAGAGAGGCTTCTGCGTTGGGAGCCTGCAGTCTGGTGTGGTGGTGGCGTTGAGGTGAGGCCCAGTGGTCAACTCATGCGTGGTGCTGCCCAGGGGAGCAACTACTGTGGTTTTCCTGGGAGCCCGGTCAGCTCCGTGAGAGCAGCCTGGACCTGAAGCTCTTGTTTCCTGTCTCCCCACACGATGGTCACTCACATGTAACCCTCATGCTGTTGCCCCCATCTCACTTTGACAGTCGTGGGTGCCCTCACCAAAGGTTGAACAGAGAGAGCCTGGACTCTGAACTTCCAAAACTGTGAGTGCATCAAATTCTTCCATTTATAAAGTATCTATCCTCGGGCATTTGTTATAGCAACGGAAAAGTGACTGACATAACTCTAAAAATAAAATTAATAATTACCCTTGTAGTAGTATAAAAAATATTGAGGTGATTTAGTGAAAGAACTACAAAATTTATACTTTGAGTAGTACAAAATATTGCTGAAGGGATTAAAAAGGACAAAGATTAAACATTCCACGTTCATGGATCGATAATAAGAAAACCCTCTCTAAAATGACTTATAGAAAACTCTTCTAAGGATACTGATGTCTTTGTAAAAATTAAGATTCTGAAATTCACATGGAATTATAAAGGACCCAAAGGTAAAACAATCTTCAAAAGGAACGCTCTGATTTTAAACTTTGCTGTAAAGCAATAATAACTAACCCAAGAGAGTACTGGCACAAGGATAGACCTGGGTAGATCAATCGAATAGCATTCAGAGTTCAGAAATAAACTCCAATATGTATGGTAAACTGATTTTCAACAAGGCTGCTTTTTGGTGAGATTGCCAAGATTATCCAATTGGGGAAAAACAATCTTTTCAACAGATGGTGCTGGATGAGAGTGGTCATTTAAACAATGAAATTGGACTTGACTTTGTATTATATACAAAAATTAGCTCAGATGAAGACCTAAAATGAGCCAAAATGATAAAATTTTCAGGGGTAAATAAATCTTTATGTGCTTGGACTTTGCATAAATGCCTACGTTAGGTAAGATACCAAAATTATGAACAATGAAAGAAAAAAAAATTCACCAAAAAAGCCAAGGAAATCAGAGAAAATACTTGCAAATCAATCATATATTTGATAATGAACTTATATAAGGAATTCTTACAAGTCAGTAAAAAAGAAAAATAAGCTAAATAAAAAATGGGCAAAGGGGCCAGGTGTGATGGTACACACCTATTCCCACACTCAGTGGGCTGAGGCAGGAGGATCACAGTGAGTTTGCAGCCAGCCAGAACTACGTAGGAAGGCCCTGACTGAAAAATCAAAACAAAACAAAAAGGACAAAGGATGTGAATAGACATTTCTCTAAAGAAATTTACAAATGCCAATATGAACATGAAAAGACATTAATCAAAATCACAGTGAGACACTATTTCATACCTATTAAGACTGCCACAATCAAAGTGTCAGGTAACATGTGCTGGCAACAAGGAGAGAAGTTAAAACTACTGTAAAATGTTTTCTGGTGGAAAGTGACTGACCAGGCAGAACTGTATTTAAGTGATAACTAATTGTAACACTGAATCAATATAGTCACAAAGTCCAACTTTCTGCGGTAGAGAAATAGCCTGTGCGTGATTAAGAACAGGTTTTCACTGTGCTATTTGATAAACAGCAGTAATTGTACTTACACTCACACCTCAGTTGCTACATAATTAGTATTGTAGTGTTACTCTTTCTACCCCATAAATATTGTAAAAGATGCTGAAAGAAGACTGACAAATGATTAAAACACTTAACCAAGGTGGGAGTGTACTAAATGTGTGTTTGTGTTGTAACCCTGGATTTATCCCTGGGAACTGTTAGCCAAAGCTAAGCACAATGTACTAAAGAGCCATTAATACAGTTCTGTGTTTAAAATAAAAATACTGGGTGGGGTACTTGCACTAGCTTGTCATCACTGTTTATAGAGATGTTTTCACATTGGTTTCCATCATATTTTCTTGGTTTCTGTTTTAGAGACCGATCATGTAGCCTAATTTTGTCTATGGCACCAGAGGCTAGAAGAAAACCTTTCTTAAACACAAAACCAAAACCAAAAGCCCTTCTAGTGTTAGGTATTTTGGTATCTTACATATGTATGGATGGTAAAATATGCCCTGTGCCAATGAGGAAACCCTGAGAATTATACTAATTAGTTTTGGAGATGTGATGCTTGCTTATATATTTTTTTCTCAGATTGTAACATAATCTCTACTAAAGCTTTATGACTACATGAAGTGAGAATGTGAAGGTCATTATTTAATGTTAAGTGAATAAATGAAGATTATGAAATGTCATTCTAACAAGCTAATTCTGCTGCTCCTACATTTTAAATGTCTTTGTCAAACTATGCTTTGTTCTTCATTTATTTTTTAGTACTGGGGATCTGAACCTAGGGCCTCACACATGTTAAGTATGTCCTCTACCCACCCACCTCTTTAAAAAAGTTTTATTTTGAGACAGACTCTTGCTAAGTTCTCAGGCTGGCCTGGAACTTGGAATCCTCTTGGTTTTGCCCTCTGAGTAGCAAAGATTTCAGACATGTGCCACCACATCCAACTTCCTTCATAAATATTGATACATTTTTGTTATCCCTCACCGACTACAAACTCCTGGGCTCAAGTGATTCTCTTATTTCTGCCTTCCAAGTATCTGGCACTACAGGCACATGTTTTATATGTGTCCTATGTACAAGAGTTTTAAATGCCTCATAGAGAAGTAGTAACATAAGGGTCAGGATGGCTACCAGAGAATGTACTCTAAAGAATGAAAAGCACCATGTGATAGAATAATAAGGTTAAATGTACCTTTCTGTAGTCCACAAGATTTTGATATTCAATATAGTTGCCTCCTCCCACTACAAAAACAATTGCCTAAAAACGTAAACATAGAAAGAAATAATTAAATTAATTGAACAGAATTCTGAAAACAGAATTTTAACTTTCAAGCAACATGTATTTTAGACTGGAACTTAGTCTCTGATTGAGGTTAAAAAAAAAATGAGGTAACCAAAGGCTGCATCTAGCCACCTGCTGTTTAAGAACTTTATTTCTAAAAAGTATATACATTTAAAATTTTAATGTCTGCTGAATAGTAAAAAGATTTTTCAGAAACTGTAGAAGAAAATTAACTATACTATTGAATGAATAGTAACATAATCCAAATGGCTTTGCCTAAAGGACATTTTTGAATTTGCATCTATTATAGATAGGAAATTAGAAAATCAAGCAGTTATATAATTTCAAATATGTTATTTACTATATAGTATTTACTTTTACTGAGAAGCCTCTTTGTTTTTCAAATGAAAATATAGTCATATCAACTTTACAAATTTTTGGAGTACAATTCTGGAAGGTTCAAACATAAAACTTTCATTTTCTGTAAGTTAATTTTGTTATTTTAAAACAAAATATTTTAAGTTTAAACAGATTTTAATTCAGGAAAATATATTTGCTGAGAATTTAAAAAATTGTGGCTGTACAGAATTTATCAAGATTAGTGTACACTATTCATAATAAAGTCTTATTTATGACACATACTCAAGATGGCTTGGTTACCTGATCTTTCTTTCCTAGGAACAGAGAATTTTTATGCAAACCTTACCTCTTGGAATGGATTTTTGTTTCTAGGCACTGAGCTGTAATAAAGAAAAACCATACTGAAAATTTCACTCATAGTGTTTACTACAAATAAAACAGAAACGGGAAACACACTTGCATATACTTGTGAGTGCTGCTAGACAGGTATCTGTAATTTCTTCTTCCTCTGATGAGAGTAGTGGGTCTTTTAGCACCCCAGGGGAAGAAGCCAGAAGTAGCTACTTCAGTGTCTAAAAGGGAATGGGCCAATCTATTAATTTTGAAATGTAATTTTAGAAGCTGGAACAGCAGGTACCATGAAGAAAAGTGAAGTGTGGACATATGTGAAGTGATGACACAGGTATTTCATGTAGTAAGTTTTCACCATGTTCAAAACAATATTCATATAATCTGGGGATAGTACATTTGCATAAAAACTGAATAAACATAATATAGGGAAGGAAAGTGAAAATGGGAAAAGGGATTTGTGTTTTACTGTAGTTTGTTATTTTTATTATATATATATTTTTTAATTTTAATTTTTATTTTTTATGTTTTGTCTTTTTTTGGTACCGGGGATTGAACTCACGACTGCCTGCTTGCAAGGCAGGCGCTTATGCCGCTGAGCTAAATCCCCAGCCCCTATTTTTGTTACATATTTAAAATACTTTTTTCTATAAAGGATCTTTATTAAAGACATTTTTCCAAGTTTTGCATGGCAGCTTTGTATTTGTTTTTAGTGCTAAAATATGTGGTATAGTTACTCTACAAGGACAGCTTACATTTTCTTCAAAAATAATTTTTGAAAATCACCAAGGAAAGAGCGATGGTATTCTCTTAATTGTTCAGTGGCTAAACACAGTTCTTTCATTTTTCTTCATTTCTACGGCCTGTCTAAATACTCCACAGGAGTGGATAGAAGTTTACCTGATCAAAATGCTTCCAAAGTGTTTGACTTCCCTCTAGCAAATGTAAGTTCCTCTGACAGTAGACATGGGTTGAGCAGAGATGAGACTAAAATAGCACTGTATTGCTAGTTATTAATAACAAAAATTTAACTGTGCGATGGCTCAGGAGAAGGCTCTATTAAAAATGAAGTTCAGCCTGTCTTGTCTTATTAATGCTAATATGTCTCCTATGTTACATTCAAGATTTAAACATTCTGTGACTCCTATCTGTTTGTTATCTATATTCAAGGAAGAAAATAATTAAGACAAAATTATGAATGTAGGAGAAAAGTGCATATAAGAAAAAAGATACAAAAACCCACGCTGTGACATGTATAATGAATGGTTTTTACTGTACTTACAGCTGTACAACCACCACTGTTTAATTTTAGAACCTTTTTATCACTCCTAGCAAGCCCTTGTGCCCCTAGTGGTAGTTACTATTCATCCTTCCTTTGCATAATTTGCTGTCAAATTTCCTTGACCACTGTAAGCTGGTATTAGCAGCTTCTTATATCAAAGTATTTCTGGCAACCTCAGAAAAGATACTAACATTTAAAATTACAAAACAGTTTAGCCACAATGATGTGAAAGCTCGGGATTTCAGAGCAAGTATGAAGTTCTAAAAATCCCAAACATAAGTGACAGGCAAGTAGACACCGGCCCCACCATTCCACCTAGTTTATCTTAATGTGACTTGTAGGCTGTCTTTTCACATCACTGTGCCTTGTCTGTCACAAAATTCAGAAATTTAGACAGAGGAAGTGTCCTCGTAGTCATGGCTCCCAGGGACTTGGATTTCAGATTAATTACATAAAAAACACGTAAGTCACTGGTATATAATATAAAGCTTCTTTCATTTGATCTAAAAAGAATATTCACGTTAAAACACATTTTACCCAAATTTGCCTCCTCACACTTAAAATTTTGCTTTCCCTTTCAAGTATACACGCACCCATAAAGAAATACATTTACTGGATTTCTGTTTCCTTACAAAGTAACAGTGCTATTAAAACTATGTATAATTACCAGTGATTATCTGAGTGATGAGATTAGAATACATAGTTTCCTTAATCAGTTATGTAGTTTGAAGTTCTTTTGTAGTTTGAATTTTTAGTAATAACCAGCACTGTTTAATAATAATAATAAAAACCCAATCATTTCATTCCTGGAAAGAAATCACACAATAAATCATGTAAGACAAAAGCTGCTTACCTTTCATTGCCCCGAAGCATTTTGGGATCAAAATATCGATAGTCATCAGTTTCCTATTTAAAAAAACAGACTTCACAATGATTCTGGGATTTCTCTTTAGAGGCCCACAGTCCAACAATACTACACTAAGTCAATGAATCTCTCAATTCTGCAGAGTGTATAACCAGCACCTCTGAAATTTAATGAGAAGTCACTGTGTGCTAACCCTTAACTGCTTTAAATTGCTCAATCTAGTCTATCAGGTGGTTACTATTATTGTTTTCATTTTTCAGATGGGCAAGTTTGAGGTGCTAAGACATTAATTTTTCTAAGGTCACATATCTAAGTATGGAAACCCAGTGTTGAACTCTGGCAGTCTAACATTACTGTCAAAGCTCATAATCACCATGTTTCTCAGAAACACCTCTTTTATACTTCTGAAAACAATGAACGCACTTAAGCACTTCTGTTTTAACTTCATCAGTCCATGATTTTATTGAACATACAGAATACCTAATACATGTTCATAATCTTGCTTATCTGAAACTTCGAGTGGGTCTCTATTAAACTGGAAATGTCTCAATATTAAAGGAGTTGGAAGATACTGCTCTACTACTTGATATAATTACTTCCCAAATTCTGCCCCCTACTCCTTGTATAGCAGATCAGTCAAAGAAGCTCATTTTTCCCTCCTGGCATACAGTCTCCCGAAAGCTGATAGGGAACAAACACACTGTGTGTAGTTCTGCCGTCTCCACCTGCACACAAGGGTGGCTACTTCCATCAACCACGGCAGTCTCAGTAAACCCAGATGTGTTAGAATCCTTCAACACCACCAGGCAGACTTACAAGGAAAGATGAAACCTATTTGATATCTACGTCATCTTAATTTCAATTTATTCCATTAGGACAAATCAAAGGAGAACATAATGTAAGTTATACAAATGCATCTAAAGTTAAACTGCAACATTCTGAAGCATTTGAGATGAGACACATCAGGACTAGCTGCCAGGTTTAACCCAGCATACCTTGCTACTTCTCAGCGCCTCAATCAGCCTGTCTGGGCGGAAGGAAAGGACAGAAGAGTGCAGGCAGCTAACTCAGCTAGCAGATGGACGAGCCGTTTTCTAAACAGGAAAATTTGCTTTTTCTAATAAAAAAGTCTGCAGTATTGTGCCTTCAGTTATAAGTTCAACAGAACTGATAAATTTTTCCAATGTGGAGAAATATTTGAGTAAAACAATTGAGCCATCTCCATGTTTACGACAGGAAAATGTGCAGGAGCGTACGTGCTGGAAAGCGCACGAGGCGGAGTACAGAAGAGCAGGCCTCTGGGTCCAGTCCTGCTACCAGCAGTGTGGTCGGGAAGTCCCTGTTTCTTTGTTGCCTCGCCTCCATTATTAAAATGACTTAAGTTTTTTTAAACACTATATTTTTGTGATTCCTGAAGGTCATGGCCTCTAATCAATCTAGCATAATGGTAATACATCTGGCCCGTAGTTAAAACCTCATCTCTGTCATTTATTAATTGTGTATTCTCAAGCAAGTTAACTGATCACAGGTATTCTTCAATTTCTGCATCCATATAATGAGCAATGATCACAGTAGTTTACTGGAAGGTTCTACTGAGAATTAAATGACATTAAAAAAAACCTTTAGGTTGTTCTATGCACATAAGTACACAATAAATGTTAGCTATTACTCTTATTCCTAGTCTTCATCTGAAGTCAAAGGACGGTAACCAAATATTCTGAATGTTCTTAACCCTTTATGTGTTTGGCATCTGTGTAAGGTTTTGCATTTATTTATACTTTTAACCTTTGTTATTATTTGGGATAATATAAAGAAATTAACTGCTTTTTATGAAGCTATATTCTGTAAAATAATTAGTAATACATTTATACTTTTCTGAGGCTTTCCAAAAGAATCCTCTCTTCATATGTTCTGGAGTGCAGTGACAAAGTCTATGACTTTATTAAATATCACTATATTTATACTGATCTTCAAATGGAAGCATCTGGGCCTTGTTAGCTTATCATTACACATAATTCTCCCATTCCTTTCATAACAGCAATTGGCCTTTTAGGGATGTTTTACTATATCTTCACTTCCTCAAGAATGAATTTTAAAATTTGTTTTTGTTATTTTCCTATTATTGCTACCTTTTATCAATTACTCAAACAAGTCACATTAATCTAAAGATTCTATTCTCTCAAGTCTGGAATGGTAAGCTCTCACTGCCAAGTGTATGGTGATTCAGTGAGATCATCTCAAACTAGGGTTTTGATGGTGGTAGGGTCTTGACGTTTTTCTTGATTCCAGGCTCTTATGACAAGCACCTGCTGGTTGCCATAGTAATCTGGTAGTACTTTTGGTGAAACAGATTGTGCGGATTTTTATATTTCTTTCTTCAGTTGCCAGCAGATAGCTTGGAAACCTGCTCTTTAAGTAAACGTTAACAATATTTATTCATTTGTTTATTCACCTGATAATTTCCCTTTTAATTTACTATCTCCAGCCCAAAAGAAATACTATCATCTGAATATATTTCTTTAAGTTATTTTATGCATTCCTCTAATTTTCTTAAAATAAGACTAGTCATCTATGCACTGCACCAAATAAGGAGATCAGTTCTTTTTGATTTACAGAAACGTATGCATTAGGACATTTTACATTTAATTACAAATCCAGGATGTAATCTACATTTACTGTGGGTGAGAGCTGGATAGAATGATTCTGGCAGCTGGGAAAGCCATTCCCAGTTACCTGTGATAATGGTTAAAAAAGGATCTGAAAACATGGATTCTTTCCTTTCTCTCGCGTATTCCACTATGCTTAACATCACAATAAACTAAACCTTCTTTTATCATCTTCCATATTAGTCAGTTTGACACCACAATTTACAAGCTCAATGTAAAATGTTACTCACAGGGTTTGACTTCATCTCCATGAGATTGTCTAAAATACGAGTGACAGGAAGATTCTGTGGAACAGATCAGTATTTTGTTAAATAGCAGAAAGGAATTTTGGTTTGCTCCTCTCATAACAAAAGTCTACTTTAAAGTTAACTATGCTTATCTTTCAATTATAAACACAGTCTAAAATTATATATTCTGTGAATGGTCAAGACAGTGTCATAGATGTAAGTACTCAACATTCAAATTTCCACAGAAAAAATATAATTCTCAATAAAATGCTCCTTTCAATACTTAAGTTTTAGTAGGTAGAAATGTCTGGGCTTTTTGCTTTGTAGGATGCTTGCTTTTTAATCAGATTTTTGGTTTTAAGTAAGAATCCCACTGCTTTTAAATTTTTTTTTCCTGTGGATCCTACATTTTCTTTAAAAATCTAATAAACTTTGTGAAAAGTATGAGATCAGATACAAGTTTTATCATTTTTCTTCTTTTTTTTTTTTTTTTTACATTTTTTTTTTCTTTTTCCTTTTTATCGGTACCGGGGATCGAACTCGCGACCATCTGCTTGCAAGGCAGGTGCTTATGCCGCTGAGCTAAATCCCCAGCCCCAAGTTTTATCATTTTTCTAAAGCATAAGACACGGAATACAGAAAGTTTATTAAATGACTCTTGTTCAATTCAAGTGTATTTCTACTGGGACAATATTCTGCCTATTTTGAACTGATATTTTCTTTGTGAACTGTACGAGATGTTCTGGAAATAATAGTTTTGTATCTATTGAAGGCTTCACATAACAAAAGCAATATTGCTAAATCTGATTATTATGAATACTGTAGCTAGTACACTATTTTACAAGGGTTTTCACTTTCTTATGTCACAAAACATTTTAACCAAAATAGAACTAAGGAAAATGCTGCTCTCTCCCAACAGAAAATAAGCAGTTTTTCTCTTTTACTAGATTAGTTAAATAAAATCCCTAAGATAATCTTAGGCAAAGAAAATTAAAATTAAGGCTGTTTCATTATTCTCTGATATCATGTTGGCTGGAAACTTTTAAATATAAATAAACACCAACTGCTCGAACAGATTGTATGTACTTCCTTAATACTCTTTAGAATTAAAATAAAAAGGTGGCTCCAAATTTTACCTTGTTATGTTTTGTTTCAAAAAAATTTTGTTCATTTGAGAATAAATCCAATCCACAAATTTCTCTAAAGAATAACAGGGTGCAAATTAAGATGTATAATAATGTCTTACCCAAAGGAGAAAACTATTATTACATATTTCTCCCAAGTAATACCAATAAAAGATGATGATACAACATTAATAGGTAAAAATAAAAAATTTTATATTATAGAATTGTACTAAAATTGACAATTTTATATCCATTTCTCTATACTGAATTCTGTTTACTTTCTGAATTGTACTATTAGAGTTACACATGTAGAAAAATTAAAAGATTTTATGTTGTGATAAATTATGCATCACATTACTTTCATACTTGTCAAAATAATTCAAAATTTGGACATTTAACCAATATTTCATGGTAAATTTTCAGTTAGTTTAAAACTGAGATTTTTGGGGCTGGGGATTTAGCTCAGCAGCATAAGCACCTGCCTTGCAAGCAGGCGGTTGTGAGTTCGATCCCCGGTACCGATAAAAAGACCAAAAAAAAAAAAAAAAGAAAGAGATTTTCCTAAAAGGTACCATCCAATCTTACTTTGTGTTTTGCAGCTTTTGTTATGTCTAATGACAAGTCTGATAATGAGTGGCATCTTTCAAACAAAATTGTTCAAAAACTCAGGAGCCCAGAGATAATTCTTTATGTTTTTGCCTGGGCTTTACAATCGTCTAAAAGCATCAGCTACTACCACTACACAATGGAATTTTCACACACAATCACAGACTAAGGGAGACTTCAGGTATAGAGAAAGATAAAGGAAATAGTGAATTTAAAGGTGTAAGAAAGAACACTAAGAAACAACTTCTGAGCTTTGCCACAAATTAAAACACTACCTAGTTGTTCCTTGCCTGAGTGAAGGCATGAGTTAATAATTTTAAAGATCAATTATATACTGAGAATAATTTATGTATGAGATTAAGCAATTTTTACTGATTAAAAAACTGAATTGAAACGCCTTACACAATAGGAAATTGAAAACAACCAAACAAAAACATGCAATTCTCTTTTATTAGTAAATTATTAATTTGTCTTTAGAAACACAAAAACTTTGTATACCTCAGTAAGAGGTATAAATGAAATTTAATCAAATTAAAAACCCATCATTTCAAAAATCCTCAATAATTTTGTTTTTACAAATTGCAATTTAAGAAGTCAAATGAGGAACATTATTGTACTAGTTAGTACTGCCATTTTTATCAGTAGAGAACCACTGAGATACAGATTTGAGAGTCCTATACTAAAACATTAATATGTTCAAATACATGAACTAGAAACTTATCTGGAAAGCAACATAATGAGAATTCTATTTTCCAAAAGCTTAATTGCCTTTATGTCCTCAGTTATGTTTTATGATTTTAGTCACTGGAAAAAATTCAGAACAAAATAATGTTAACTGCTCAATGGGATGACGCATGCCTATAATCCCAGTACTTGGGAAGCTGAGGCAGAAGGATCATTGTGAGTTTGAGACCTGCCTGGCCTATAAAATGGGTTCAAGGCCAGCCTGAATTGCATAGTCAAACTCTGTCTCAAAGACACAAAAATGTTAACTTTATCTGTGATGGTGTACTTGCTTAAAAATGAATTGAAATAAAATATGCATAAAAATGAAAAACAAAAAGACAATCTAACAAATATAATACAGTTCTATAACCAAAACAGACTTTTTTCTCGCTGGAATTTCTTGTTGACTTAACTGCCAACTTCTTGCTGTGATTATTTCTAACTTTCCCATTGTACTCGTGGGCTTGGGATGTTACTCTGATTTTGATGCTAGAAACGGGTGGGGCAAGGATTCCTGTTGTCCTGCTGTCCTGATCCTGTTGTACTGGAGCCCTGGAGAGTGAAAAAGGACTACACGGACTCCCATGAGGATGATGCTTATCCAGAAGGTTGTTCACAGCCTGGTAAAGAACAAGACTGAATGTGCAGACACTGGGCACCCACCAGGCATAAGGACCACCCATCAGGGCTAGGAAGGGTGGATGCTGGAAGCGAAATAAAGATATAAGGGCAATAAGATGGATCAATGCTTACCAAATTTTTAAAATTGTAAGCCAGATGAGTATCTACAATGAGTATAACTTACAACATGAGACCAAAAAATATAAAAAGTGATTTTTTTCCCAGATCATAGCATGATAATGGCAATAAAATCAAGGTAACATGGATCCATAAAACACATGCATCTCTCTATTACCCAGCTTCAACAACTAGTGAATCATGCAAAATCCTGTTTTGCTTATACTTTTAACTATCACCTGTTCCCCTAGATGTTTTGTTTGTTTTTGAAACAGGATCTAACTATGTACACTTGGTTGGCCTTGAACTTATTATGTAGCCCAGGATGGCCTCAAACTCATCGTGATTCTTCTGCCACAGTCTCTCAAAAGCTGGGTACAGGCATGCGCCAGCACACCTGGTTCCCTAGATGTTCTAAAATACTCAAAGTCATCTTTAAACAATAAACGTTTCAGTATATATTCTCAATATACCAAAATTCTTTCAAAAAAAATCCATAACACTGTTAACCATACTAAAATAATTAACAATGTTTTCCCTCAGGTTTACTGATTACTAAAGATTTACAAATAAAAATTGTATATATTTAGGGTGCACAAAGTGTTATTTTGATATATGTATACATTACAAAATTATTACCATAAAGTTCAGTAGCTAATGTTAAATTTTCCTATTGTACAAATTTTTTATTCTTGCTAAGTTAAATCAATCTTAAATAAATACCACATAGCCATGTCTTTTAAAATTTTTTTAAATCTGTAGATTTCCACTTATAATTTATATGTTGCTAATTTAATTATTTTGGCAAACAAGTCAAAGTGAAACAGAAGACTTCTAAATTATGCAATTTTGTATTACAATATTCACCATCACATTGTTGTATAATTATCCTCTCACAAATATTTCAGATCTGTGAATATCATTCAACTGGCTGTATGTGATAGCTGATACATGTGATGCATAAAATTTACACCTCCGTAAAACACAGTATAAAAAGCAGTATAAGTGATCCAGAAAACTGGCCAAGGCTAATCCTACTTTTTTTGTGTAATTTATTTATAGGTTACAATGTTTATTCAGATAATAACAATCCAAAAGTTTTTATAGACTTATGAGGTGTATGTTACTTGTAATATTTCAAGTACGAGAAAGGACTGATTTCTACTATGTCTATCCTTGGTTTTGACTGACAGCTTTGTTTTTCCATATTTGACTTTATTCTCTTCCAAAAAAAAAAAAAAAAGTAGTAAGAACTAAGGAGTAATAAAACCCAAAATGTGTAAATTTTATTGTAAAAAAGAGAGGAAAAAAAAAGTGCTCTAAAGGATACAACTGCAAGTGTGTTTAGGGGTGTTAAATAGATGCCCATATTAATGTTTTTGGTTGGATCATTGAACACAACTGTTTGCAGTCTCACTGTTTGAATGTCTACTTTGTATGCTTTGATACTGTGATTTGAGCAACTATCTCTAAGATGATAATATGTAATCTATTAACTGGTGATTTTTTTTTTTTTGTAGTTCTGTATTACTTGTACCCTTACACCTCTTTGTTTTGTTTTTTCTCTTTCTCTTTTGAAATAAAATTTTAAAAAAATTAAAAAAAAAAGAACTGATTTCTAGCAGTCTCTTCTTTGATTTGTCTTACCTCTTATTGCTTAGAGCTCAAAATGCTCTGGACTCTCAAGATAGTACTGTGAATTTTTGAGCATTAGGATAATATAACTTCAAAAAATGGATTTCTATGAATTTAAATATTTGTTGAAAAAAACCTGTTTACTGAAGGGTACCTTGGTAATACTTATTGAGAACAATTAACTTGTCAAATCTTTGATTTCAAGGATAATTTGTTTTTATACTTTCTGAACTATAAATAAAACTCATGTATTAGCATAATAAAATATTTAACAGTACACCAATTTAGACAATTCTTGCAGGTATCATTAGAGGATTGTATATTGATCAAAAAATGGATTAAATATTTAGTAGTATGTCTTTACTAAGAAAGACTGAATCAGAGGTACTGACAATAATTTCTAAAAAAGACAATGAGGCTAAAAACTGTTCCCCAGGTACTCAGGAGACAATATAATCTGAATTTAAGGAAAAGTTTGAAAAGTAATCGGCCTATTACCTTTAAAAAATTAGGCATTTTCATTATTCTTTTATTTTGGTATTTTATAATAAAAGTATACTCACTAATATTTAAATAAAACCTTTGAATAGAACATCTGGTTTAAAACTAGAAACCAACTTTTATCTTTTTTTTTTTTTTTCTTCATCTTTTAGAAACAAGGTTTCACTATGCAGTTCAGGCTGGCCTTGAACTCACTTTATAGCCCAAGCTGGCCTTGAACTCACTTTATAGCTCAGGCTGACCTTGAACTTGTAGCAATTTTTTTGCCTCAACTTCTCGCATGTTGGGATCACAGGCATGTGCCACCAAGCCTGGCTATTATAAACTTACTGGAAACCTAGTTAAGTGCTATGGAAAATACAAAAATGGGGAAAAATTCTTTATACCCAAAGAATTTATCAAGTAGTAAAATGGAAAGAAAGAATATATGTATAAAACACTAAGAAATCATAAGCTAAAGTGTGGGGGAGGTTCAGAGAAAGAAATAAAAAAAAAAAAACACCTCACTTTTTCTGAAAACCTTTATATTCAGACCTGGATAACTGATTAACACTCGTTAGATTTTATAATTCATCTCACTACAGACAATTTATATGAAACAATGTATCTCAGAATTGCCACATAGTAAAAAACACAAATTGACAGATGGATGAAATAAAAACAGGAGAATATGGAGAACTGAAGGGTTCAGAGTGCTTGATAGACTAACGCATACTTAAAAAAACCCACAATAAAAAGTAAAAAGCAAGTTCTGAAGCAGAGCATATATACACTGGTAATATAAAAACCAAAGAACCACAAAATTCATTTAAAAATGTCCTATATGTAAAACTAAGGACTAAGAAAAAATATGAAATCAAGCATATTTTTATTCAAAATATTTTTCTACCTAAAATAGTTTACTTCCTACAAAATGCAAAGGACTCTTGATCTAAAGTTCATTAGTTTATTAATAGTCTTGCTACAATAAACAACATTCATTATACAGTAGCTCATTATCTAAATAGATTAAATTCATTTTTTTTTTTTTGGTCTTTTTCGTTTTTTTATCGGTACCAGGGATCGAACTCACGACCGCCAGCTTGCAAGGCAAGTGCTTATGCCGCTGAGCTAAATCCCCATCCCCCTAAATTCATTTTTTTAATTAATGTATTTTCACAAACATGAGAGTAAAGCCCAACTGAATGAATCTTTTTTTAAAAAAGCATAAAACTATGGAACTCTGAATAGTCACGTAAAAATACTCATATTCTTACATATAACAATGAATACTTCATTTTACTTTATTCCTAGTACTTATTTGAGTAAGCCTAGGAATTCCTTGAACTCAGCAATCAGCCTGTCAGTGTTAGGTGTAAAAGTTACTAGTGTGTTTTCTAAAAAGTGCACTTACTTGCTGTTTCAAAACCAGGTTCTTCACTCCTTCCATCACAAACTGTGATCCTGTATTCATGACTCGTGATAAGAGACTAGAAAAGGCAGAAGAGAAGGAGGACCACACTAAGTACAAATTGCTTCCCCCATTTGTTTCTGTTCCAATTATTCACCTCGTGTTGATGATTATTGTACCTATTACCTTTGCTGTCACTCAACAGCAAGAAGGGTCTTGAGAATTTCTGCTTCTTGGGGTATCCCTGCTGTAATTTTATTTAACAGTAAAATAGTAATACTCTGATTGATACTTATTTAAAAATATAAAAATAATTACCCTCAAAATAGTTTTAATTGTGTAGCTTTAAGTATACTTTTTAGGCAAACTGTAATTTGAAAACTCCTTACCTTTGATTGCCTTAGTACTAAAATACTAAAATTAAAAGTCATAATTCAATAACTTGCTATAGGAGTTCAAACACATGGAAAATATATATACGCCTGTAAATATTTTGCGTAGGTCAAATGCTGCTGGATTCTCTGTATAGCAACTAGATTCAATTCTGCATTGTATACCATCTCCCCTCTTTAGAAATACAATATTAAAAATGAAACATGATATAATTAGTGAATTCTACCTCAATTCTGAAGAGTTTTTTTTAATCTGAAGTTTTAACTACAAAAAGAACTCTAAAAGAAGACTTGCTATACTGGGTTTATCTTTATAGTTCAAAAAGGCTCTCACATGAATCAAAGGATGCTTTGTGGCACAGAAGAGTAATTCTTCATTGATATTAGAAAGCTAGACATAGCTTTCAAATTACCCAAGATTTTCTCACAAGTTTCTGTTATAATTCCCACCTAAAATATTACATGAAAAACAAACAGATTTCACTATTTCATAAAACTTTAAGACATGAAACCGGAAAATCTACACTGTTAAATATATAGGAATTATTTTCCAAAAATATTCTCCTTTTACCTATTTTGTCCTTACTTCCCTCAGAAATGGAGAGGGACAGGATGGAAATCCTTCACTAGGAGAAGTTAGAGAAAGTAACCTTCTTTGGGAAGCATAGTTCTGGGGCCATTCTCTGCATCAGCAGCTCTGAAAGGTGTGTACTCTTGTAGCACCTATGTAACACTATCTCACGGTGAGGTCAACTGAACTCATTTTGTGCAGCACTTTATAAAGGTTCTTAGGACTTCTGCTTTTGGAAATGTTTCATGAAAACCAATAGTTCAATGTGGGACTAAGATAAATCTGTCTTCCTCTGGGCTTTATAATTTATTCTAGCTCTAAATAATGTTAGAAATTTGAAACTTGCAGAGTATCGAAAAAGAGAAGTAAGAATTACCTTGTTCAGAGCCTTTGAGAAAAAAATATCACACAAATTTTATAAGATTCTGTGGAATAAAAAGTCATCCCCAGCCCTGGGGACATCCTAGCTACCATTTGGCATTAATGCCTTGATCTGTCTTGCAGATAGGTCTGAATGCTTAGCCTCAAGTCCACATTAGTTATCAATGCTGATATAAAGTTTTAACCTTCACATAGTTTCAGAAAATGAAAAATGTAACTTTATAAGAGCAAAGCATATGAAACCAATATCTCATACCCATGTAACCTTCCATTTTAAAAATTTTAAATTATCTAAGGAAAGGCATATTGACATTTTTCTGTATATCATGAAAATGCTCTGTATTCAAAGTGTCAGAAACTGATTTTTTTTTTAATGCATGAAAATCTGAAGTTTGGAGTCCAATTCCACGGGCATTATTAAAAACACTTACCCCATTGGTTTGGTGGTAGTACTGCCATAGCTGGTAGGAGCTGAAGCCATCTTGGCAAAAGCCCTATCAAATAATGAAATTATTAAAAGGAGCCTATCGGTGTCATTACTCCACATCATTATATTAAAATATTGATTATAATTTCTACTATGTAAATATTTTCTAAAAACATAATTTTTCAAATAATATACAGTAGAGCTAGGGATACAGCTCAGCAGCACAGCACCTGCCTGGCAAGCATGAGGTCCTAAATTCCATTGCTGGTACCAAAAACAAACAAAAAAACAAAACCTAAATAATACACAGGAAAGTTAGTACTGAAACACTGAAAAATTTTACAATTTTTTTCTGTCTGCTCATTAAGGGCAAGAAAAGAGGTTGAGATCTGTTGGCTTAAGAGAACAATTTCATAATGATTTAGTTTCCATACTGTTCTTCACATTTCATACTAAAGTGATCCCAGATATATGCCTTAATCCATGGCATCCTTGGGGGGTATAAACTCACTAATGTCAATAGAAATTACACATTTCAAGACTCAGTTCAAAACTCTTTATCATTACTCTTAGTTCTACTACTTAATGATCTCCCTTTTAATTATACCCTTCAACGTACAATTTTAGACTTAACTGAATAGTTATTTACTTTCAACTCTTTCACTGATCTATAAGATTACTAATGTATAAGATTATTAAATGATTTCTTTAATCTATATATAAGATTATTAAAGTTTGGACGAAAGCACATAGACTATGTCTTAGAAAATATTTTCCTCTGAGAATATTTTCACATTTCTCTGCAGAATCCAGAAAATATAGAATGCTCCTTGAAGAATTCAACACACTGAGGTCACTAACTGTTAGGAAGTTAGTTTATATTCTTATCTTTGGACACATCCATATACGACACATATAATTTAGAAATTAAAATCATAGCTAGGCATGATGGCACATGTCTACACTCCCGGTAGTATGGGGAGACTGAGGTAGGAGGATGTGACTAGGCAACTTGGTGACTAACACTTATCTGTAGTCTCCTTGAGATTATGAGTAAAGTTTTATTTTCTTTATATCTGACTTTTCAAAAATTTTCTTTAGTAAGAACCTCGTATGGCTCTTACAAACGGAAATTAAAATAAATGTCACAAATTACATATTTATTATTTATGTAAAATAATGCCCAAGGTTGCTTTCCCCAATAACTTCAAATACTGATTAAGGAATTTCACATGAATAATAGTATTTTTTTAAAAAACAGTGATACTAACACAGTCAAAGGTATAAATCAATGTATTATAAATGTTGGAAAAGACAGTTTTCAATTTTTCTTTTTAAACAAAGGTTTGTTGTAAAATTTTTCTTATTATGAATAAAAGGAAATTTGAAAACACAAAAAAGATAAGTAGCACTCACACTCACCATTCAGACATAATCATTATTAACAATTTGGTGCATTTCTCCTGTTATACATATTTTTGACACAATTGACAGATACAAATTCAATAACAGTAGGGAGTGTTGCTTATCATGCTCAGTATCAGAAAATGCAATGAAACCTCAGCATTCACAGGGTATTGGTACATGATCCTCAAGGATACAAAAATCTGTGGATGCTCAAATCCCTCACATAAAATAGCCTGGTATTTGCACACAACTCATGCATATCTTCCTTTATACTATGTTACTAATCTCTAGATTACTTATAATACATAATACAAAGTAAATGCTATAATAAATAACTGTTATACTGAATTGTCTAGGAATAAAAATGAAAAAAGCCTAATTTTTAGCAATTTTTTTCTTGAATATTTTCATGCTGAGAACTTGAAACCCAAGGATATGGAGAGCCAACAGTATTTATCAAACAATGTCATAAACTCTCCTTACCAAATAACATGAAATTTCCCAATTTCATTATGTAAGACTTCTACAACATAATTTTTTAACAATATAATTTTTAAAGACGCAATTATATTCTATTCCGATTTATTGGTTAATCTTTTTTTTTTTTTTTTTTTTTTTGGTACCAGGGATTGAACTCACGACCTCATGCTTCCCAGGCAGACGTTTTTGCCACTGAGCTAAATCCCTGGTTAATCTTACTGGTTAATCTTAATTGCCTGGCATTTATTAATCTTATTGCTAGACATTAAGGTGAGTTTTCAGAACTTCATCATTATAATTGCTTCTAAGATTTTGCAGCTTTAACAATTTCTTTGGGATAAATCTTTAACAACAGAAGTACTAGGGCAAAGCTATTTTTATTTTTATGTTTTTAGTACTGGGAATCAAACTCAAGATCTTGTACCTGCCAGGCAGGTGACAAAGCCAATTTAAGAAATAGTAGATGTTAGCTATACAGAATAATGGGCTTCATTTTGGCATATATGTACATGTATGTAATGTACTTCAACTATTTTTGGCCTCTTCCCCTGATCCCTTTCCTCATCTCTAATAGTTTCCCTTCCTGTTTCTTTTTCTCTCTCTAAGATTCCATATATGAGAGAAAGCATACCATACTTGACTTTTAAATCTGGCTTATTTTGATTAACACAATGCTGTTTTGTTCCATCCATTTTCTGCAAATGACATGATCTCTTTCTTTGTAATGGCTCAATAATATTCAATTTTGTACATAAACCACATTTTCTTTATCCATGTACCTGTTATTGTGAAATATGCTGGAACAAACATGGGCATGTACATATCACTATAGTATGCTATCTTTAATTCTTCCTGAAATATTTTGAGTAGTAGTAGAGCTGAATGAAATGGGTTCTGTAGTTTTTAAGCAGGCTCCTTCCTTTAAATTGTTTTTGTTTTTTCAGACTGGGTCTTGCTGTGTAGCCTTGGCTGGGCTTGAACTCATGGTAATCCTCCTGTCTCCACCTCTTGAGTGCTGGAATCACAGGCATGTGACCCCATGTCCAGCTTGAGGCTTCACATTGATTTCAATAGTAGCTAGTTTATATTCCCACCAGCAGTATAGAAGGGTTCCTGTTTTCCCACATCTTCATCTGCATTTATTGTTTGTTGTAGTCTTCATTATAGCCACTGACTGTGCTAAGATGGAATCTAGATACAGTTTTAATTTCCACTTCCCTAATGGGCACAGATACTGAATATTTTCTCATATACTTATTGACCTTTGTTATTTATTTATTTCTTTTCTGAGAACTGTCTGTTCTTCATTTTATTTTCCCATTTATTAACTGAGTTTGTGTGTGTGTGTGTGTTAAGCATCTTGAGTTCTTTTCTTAATGTATTCTAGGTATTATTCCTCTTTTGGAAGAGTAACTGGCAAAGATTTTCTCCCATTCTGTAGTGTGTTCCTGCAGTCTGCTGATTATTTCCTTTGCTGTGCAGAACATTTTAATTTGATGAAATTCCATTTTTTGTCTTGCTGTTAGTTTCTAAGTTATTAGAGTCCGCTTCAGGGGGTCTTTGCTTATGCTGATGACTTCAAGCATTTCTCTTATGTTTTTCTCCTAGCAGTTTCAAAGTTTCAGTCTTATATTTTGGTCTTGATTCATTCTGAATTGATTTTAATATTGAGTGAAAGACAGAGATCTAGTTACAATCCTTTTTGTATGCATATGGTAGTTTTCCCAGTATCATTTGTTAAAAGAGACTGTCATTTTCCCATTTGTGTGGGCTTCTGTGTTCTCTATTCTATTCCATTTATCTCTGTCTATTTTTGTGCTAATACCATGCTGTTTTTGTTACTATGGCTTTGTATATATTTTGAAATCAGATACCATGATTCATTCAGCATTATTCTTTTTGTTCAGGACTGTTTTGACTCTTCTGCATCCTTTTGTGTCAAAGCTATTTTGAAGAAACTTCTTATACCATCTACCAGATTTATATTTCTAATAGCAGAGTATGAATGTATCAATTAACCTTCCTTGGGAGAGTATTCTGTAAATTTTGGTATATTAATCTACATTTAACCCAGGGAACAAGGAAATAAAAAAAATTTTTAAAGTGTTTTAGACATCTGATCAAAAATGTTTCATGACTTGACTTTTTCCATTATCAGTGGAGAAAATATAAAATTTGTCTAAGAAGAAAGGCATCATAGTTTACACTGTCCATAGGGTGGATCAGATAAGGAAAAATTTATGCCACTGTGTATAAAAAATTCACCCTTCCATTGTTCAGTTTCCTGATTAGCATTCCATTTTGTGGGAAATAAAACCTCAGTTGTGCCCTTATCTTAAATAACAGGAATTAAAGAAGAAAATGAACTTACTTCCATTGTTTGATATATTGTAAAGGATTAAGGTTGCATCCTGCATCTGTTAATGCTTTTTTATATTGCTCCAAATCCGCCTGAAATAAGAAAAGAATTAAGTGATAAATGATTAAACTTTCATAAAAGACAGCTGTCATTTGACTAATCAAAAAATTGGAGCACAAAAATAAAGTTATACTAAGGCATGAATTTAAATTTTATGTACCCAAGTAGAGTGGAGTTGAATCTTAAATGACACTCAATGGAGGATCTGCGACAAAAATTACATACATTAAAAATTATTTTTCAATAGGCTCTAAAATTAAAAGTGCAGTACTCTGTCATCCCCTAAGTTCGATAGTCAGTGTTTGCTCTACTGCTGAAATAAGACTGATATACTTTGGGACAAACACCAAATGATTTGGTTTAAGCAAGCATCTTTCAAAACTAATATTATCAGGAGAATTACATGAACTGAAAGAATTACAGATTTATGTTTCCTTCTACCATTCAGTCCACATTCATTAACTGAACAACAGCTGTCTCACATTTGTGGGTTTTGATTTTTTTTTTTTTTTTTTTTTGGTGCTGTTGGGGATCAAATGTTCTATGCTTTTTAAATTATTTTTTTCTCTTTTCCTTATGTTTAAAATTTTCTGATAAGTAAATCTACATGAACTTATGTAAATTAAAGGAGCCTATTCTCCCAGTGACTCCATTATGCAAATGGTATCAGAGAAATTTTAAAGCTCACTTTCAACCAGAAATTTTCATTACTTTGCATTTTTAGGGCTGTTAATCTGTTATTAGTAGTCATAATTTGCTTCATGCTTCTTAGTCATTACTGAAGTTTATGAACAGGTATAATCATTACCAAAAATAAATGAAAATAATGTAATCACAGTAAGGGAATATTAAATTAAGTTTTTAAACAATATATTCTTAAAACATTATACATAGGCTATTAGAATTTCCTTACATGTAAGTAAAACCTCATTGATGTTCTTTCTAAAATGTATTTCTAAAAATGAAAATCGCAATTCTACATCAAGAAATGTGTGTATTTCTACAGTAAAGCAGAATGCCCTAGAGCAGACACTTTACATTTAGTTTGCTATTTTAACATGCTCAAGATTTTTGACAAACAGAACCTTACAATTTATCAGACTTTAATAAATGCTACCAACAAAGAAAAGGAACTTAAGCATCCAAGTCATTCTATATGATCATCTATAAATTACACTAAGCTAAATAAAATAAGAGTTAATAATCCAATCTGACACCAAAATCATCACTGTCCTTTAGAAAACAGCTGATACTTCTATAGTGAACATTAGTTTTCAAACAACATTAAATTGGTAAGTCCAAGCTTTCAAAAAGCCTTAGCAAATATGGTTAACTTAGTTTAGAATAGTTATTTTCCAGAAATAAATACTGCTATAAAACTCAGCAATAAATAGAATTAGCCGTAACAAACTGTTTTTCCTTTAAAGGCAGGAATGAAGTAGACATTAAGCCATAGTGATATTTTACTTCAACTTCTGAAATTCTACCTGTAGTAATTTTGCAAATATACATTTACTCTTTCTTCTAACAACTTCAAAAAGCTCATACCTCAGAAGGTACTTGCTGTGTGCTTATGTAATAGATAAGAAACAGCCTCATTTTGTCTTCTGGAGTTCCTGCTACATAGGAGAAAGCATTAAAAACAAACAAACAAAAAATCTTTTCGTAATCGTAATCTTACATATTGTAGTTAACATTTACACGTTCATTAATATTCAAGGTATATATAAATGTGACAGAACAAAATAATAGTTCTTCATTTAACAGGTAATAAGTACTATAATTATAATAGTATATAAATATGGGAAAAGATTAACTAAGGGACTAGAGGCTGTGATTATGCAAACACCTCTATTGTATAACCCAAACTGTCTGGAATAGATTTAACTTTTAGATATAAGCTCCAAAGAACAGAAAGGATATAGTAAGGCAATGACAGTGCTAAAACAGGACATTTCTGAGATGGCAAGTAGCTGTTGGTTACAATTATATAAGGACAACTGGTAATAAATATGGGAATATATGGAGAATCAGCTGTATGGTCACCCTAGGTATACGATTATAAAACTTATGGTTAAATAAGATTATCTAAATAAGCCTAAAGTGGTAGCCCCTCACAAGAGTTCCTAAATACAGGTCCTCTGAAGGGTCTTACATTGCTTCAAGATTTGGGAAAAATCACACTTTTACATAAAATAAAATAACCCATATTATACAGTAAAATATATTTGCCTCATGCTTTAAGATAAAATGTAAAATTTCAAATAAATTTCTTGTAGCAAGTACTTTGAGCTACTGTTTCTATAACTCAAAGCCCAAACTGTCAGAGAAACTCATTTATTCTTTCTTCCTTCTACAGGATACACTTTGGTAGAAAAGTAAAGTACTGATGTGAACAAGTGAAACTATTTATCATCACTGCAAAGTCTTAAGATGTAAGGACTCAACTATTTTATATATATATATACACACATATATATATCTGTATATATAATTTCCTAGCTTTATTCTGATATATATATCAGAATACATAGGCTACTAGGTATGTGTGTGTATTCTGATATATATATATATATATATATATATATTCCTAGCTTTATTCTGATACACATCAGAATAAAGCTAGGAAATATTTTTCAAAGCATGACTAGTAAAGTATTAATGTTTCATAAGATTTGGAGTCCACACACTCTTCAACTTAAGTTTTCTCTGTTAAGTATGGTAAAATAAAGATCAACAGCAGGTTCCCCCAAGTTCTTATGTTACAAATGAATACTATATTCAGAACATTCTGAATATGAAGTTACGAGACTCAAGGTTTTTTATAAATCCTAGGAGAATGCTGATAACTTTGTTTTATTCTGTCTGGTTCCTACCATCTTTTTCTGGGTTTTGCTTTCATCAATTCTATTTTCAAACCCCTTTTTAGTGCTTTTGGGATCCAAACCATTGTACAGTCGATGATCTGCAACTGGGAAGTAGTTTAGACTTTCACTTCAGTCTGTGGAATGTTCTTTAGGATCAGATTATGCATATGCAGTTCACAGATGAGCCAAGAAATTCATAAACAACAGTACAGGGGTGCTTTCCTGAGTTCCTGCCTCTCCACAAGCTTCCTAGTATTTTTCCATTTCCTTGGCCCTAATTTTTTGTGTTCCAGCCAGAATACTTTTGCATTAGTTATCCTGTTCAGTGTGAATAGCGTGTATGCAAAATGGGTCCTAGGCCTTTTATTCATCTTGGAAAACTGAGATTTGTATTTAAAAGTATTCTGAAATGATTGAAAAGTCTCTACAATTAAGAATTTTAGGTACTAAATCACTATATAGATCCCAGTATCATTATAATTAAAAGCTATAATTACAATTTCTAATTGAAATATGTTTTGCTTTAAGAAATTCTGTATAAATACAAAGGGATTAATTATAGGGTCTCTTAAAAGTGAACTTCTTAGATATGTAAAATACAACTTGATTTTAGATGCTTATTTTTTGGAAATACTCTGGGTAAACCAGAGTACTCAGAAAACATCATGAGACACTGAAAAGTTTAGTGAAATATAATGCAAATCATCTTCTACTTGAGGGACTCCTATATCGAAAAATTGTCAGCAGAAAAGAGCTGATTTTATTACCTTGGTATTGGTACTGAAAAACTATTTCTTCTTAAATTATGCTAACATTTAAAATGCTGGACTCATCAGATGGATACTTATGTTAACCTCACGTTTATAGTACATACCATCAGGGTCTGATATTATATCTAGGAGAGATTTATCCAGAGTAGTTTTGCTCATTATCTTTTCTTCATATTCAAAATATACATCCAGCTTCCTTGCCTATTTCAAAATAAACATTAGATGGGACGATATTAATAAAAATATACTAAGTGCTTAAAATTTTTATTTTCTATGATCAATTTTAAAAATAAATGCTTATTTCCTAGTAGAATTTAGTTTCTCACTTTTGATCATGTACTTAATGTATAAAACAAAACAACCGAAGTAGTATGTTACCTTTTTTCCCCCACAACAGAACAAACTTTGCATGTCTCATATATATTAGTAAAAATAAAAAACACACAGTTCACAATTAGAACACAAATCAAATTGTACTCCATGCAAATTAGTCAAGGGATCATGTTATGTGTATTTCTTTGAGTGTTCAAACTCACATTTTTGTTTTTACCTTAACTGCCAGAAGTCAGCTTAATTTATTTTCAACGCTTTTACCTTAAATAAAACTCTTCTAATTCTCCATTGTAGTACACTAAAGTTTTACATAATGGAAAAGTAGTAAAATTTTTCTATACAGGATCTTTACTGGCTACTGTGGTTTTCCTGCCCCCTTCCTCCAAGGTGTACTTTTATCTTATTTTTTTTTTTCCTTTCTTCAACCAAGCTTGATCTGTAGCTCGTTTCTCTCTCACTGCTCACTTTTACTTCTTCAAATAAACTTTGCTACTGCTTAAAAAAAGGTATTTCCACTAATTTAAAACCTTGGTGATTAAGATTATCCAAATTAAATACTGCATTAGAATCCTCCAGAGCAATATTGGCGAATTCATGGCACACATGCTGCACTAGGCTATTTGTTATTCTTCAAAGTTCTAAAAGGTTTGCAATCACTGCGCCAGAGTAAATAAAAGTTTTCAAATATTTATTAAATTCTATTTAGTACTACAGAAGAGAAAATGCATTTCTTTCTAACTTGAAGGCATTAACAATTAAAGGCAGAATAGAAACAATTCATAACATGAATATGGATACTTAGCAATAACATAAAATATAAATATGGAAAATAAATACATTCTGCTAAGATGACAAATAATTATGGAGGAAGTGACGAATTCTGAAAATGATCTGGAGACAAAGACATGTCCATTTCAGTCAAACAAATTGTACCAAGGCACACAGGAGGATAGACATTTAAATAGTGGACTAATGAATGTATTTCACACATGGACAACAGAAATAATCATAGTACTCTTAATTGCAGAGGCCATTAGGCTACAGATTGATAGATGAAATATTCAGATAGTTCAAAAATAGGAACAACATGAAAAGGTATATATTGAGAAATCTCAGCTCTCACCAATCTTTTCTACCCCAATTCTACCTGCTCCAATAGACATTTATTTTATTCTATACTTCCAGTTCATAAATATGAGCAAACAGAACATATATTTTAACAACCTTCCACTTCCTTTGCCCTTTCATTTCAAGCAGAAATACAGACAACAGAATTTTCTTGCCACTAAAATCTTGATAAAAATCTAATGAAGCAAATCCATTATCAAATTCCCAGCCCTTTACATTCTTCAGACTTCTTGATCTAGGAATTGTGATGGTTAAGTTTCACTGTGTCACCTTGACTGACCTGGGATCTCCTAAGGTTGGTGAAGCACGCTTTTGGCTGTGTCTGCGTGGGTTATGGAGATATGACCTCGAGGTTTATAGTATCTGGTCCCTCACTTCTCCTCCAGCACTGTTGCCCCACTCTGCTTCCTCCCCATCTTGAACTAAGCATCTCTACTCTGTCAGGCCCACCTACCCTGAAGTTTCTTTCTTAGCACCAGTTGATCATTTAAATAGTCGTAGGAAACCACAGGCAAATTAAACCTCAAGCTTTGAGCACTCAGTATTGTGTTTAACAACAGTAAAGTTTACTACCAGAAAATTCCTACAGGAGAAGCTGGGCTATTGACATGCCTATATGGTTTAGAAGCCTTGGGAACTGGTTTATAGGAGAAATTTGGAAAGGTCTGGAGATAGGAGCTAGAGAAATCCTAGAAAGCTGTAAACAGAGTCTGGTGCATGATTCTGGTCAGAGCTCAGAAGATGAGAATGCAGATAGAACACCAACAGTGAAGGCCAAGGAAAAGCACTCTACTGGTAGTTGGACTGGAAACTACATGTGGTGCACTTGGGCAGAAAATCCAAGTTTTGTCTACATGCTGGGACTTTTCAGGAGACTGAGATTAAAGAAAGTGGATGAAATTTCATGTAGCTCTATGTTCAGGGTGTAACATGGATACCCTGGCTTACTTTTAGCTGGTTTTATAGTAAAAACTGGCAGCAAAAATAGAAAAATCTGATTAACTTAAATTTGGGGCCAGAAAGAATCATGTATAAAGATGGGTCAAGAATATCGTTGCTGAAGAGATTAGCAACATTAAAAAGAAACCAAGTACTTTCTTCTTTTACAGGGCATAAGATGACTTTGTTGAGGACATTTTAAAAATCAGTATGATCTCATCTCTTGAAGGCTCAAGGATACAAATGTATATACTGCTCATTTGACAGTCCCTAGGACCCCTGATCTCATCTCTCGAAGGCTCAAGGATACAAATGTATAAACTGTTCATTTGACAGTCCCTAGGACCCCTGATCAACAGAAGCAAGGAATTTGTTCCTGAGGTTCATTTCACTGTGCTCAATTATCCAGACACTCACAGGTTGCTGTGGCCAGGATCCAAGGAGGCCCGGCCACTGCCCATACTGGTTGACATCACATGAGGCTGATTTTATTGGCATGCAGAATGTAATAATTGTGGAGTCAAACGTTTCCACCTAGATTTTGAAGGTGGCTTGGACAGCCAGGCAAGGAGCCCCTGAGAATGTAGTGAATATAGCTATGGGACTGAATCCAAAAGTATAGTGAAAATACCAGGAACCTGGAACATGTATACAGGAAAGCTCCTGCCTTAGGAGAGCCAAGGTCAAAGGGGTACGTGGGCCCAAGTCCTGAGGAGCTCTCATCTCCATGTGCCCTGGATGCCAGATACAGATCTATAGGACCTAATGTTTGTTTTCCTTAATTTTAGTCTTCCTTTGATTCTATTTCTACCTATCCCTTTTTCTTTCTTCTGAAATGGGAATGATAACCCTGGTGCCCTGTATCTTGGGATTATACAACTTGTTTTTGACTTTTAAAGGGATTCACAGCTAAGAGATTGCCTTGAGTTTCAAAAGACTTTGATTGGGCTTTTTGTAGCAATTCTAGGACTGTGAAGACATTTGGAAAGGATTATTATATTTTTGGTTATACACAAGACAGTACAAACATGTTAGGTAGACTTAAGAATTTGCTATTGTCTTTATTTGATAAGTATTTAACTCTGTGAAAGTAAAGGGTCAGGTGTTACCCTTTAACAACATGTAACAAGAATTTGCTTGGGCTGGGGATTTAGCTCAGCGGCATAAGCACCTCCCTTGCAAGCAGGCAGTCATGAGTTCGATCCCTGGTACTGATAAAAAAAAAAAAAGAATTTGCTCGCATCTATCATACCAACTGTGATATCAACTCCAAAAGGTTAAGGAGCCATGTTCACAAGGAACTGCTAATTAACCTTAATTTTGTCAACTTGATTGGTCTGGGGTTACTCAGGGGTTAGTAAAGCATACTTCTAGAGCATCCGAGGAGGGCATTAAGGCATGGCCTTGGGGTCTCTTATCTGGTTCTCTCCTCCTTCTTCTCTGGCACTGTTGCCCTTATTTACTTCCTGGCCACTATGGACTAATTATCTTTGCCTTGCTATGTCCATTTGCCATGATGTTTCTGCCTTACAGCCAGGTGACCAGACAGAATCTCCTGAAACCATTAGTCAAATTAAAATTCTCCACCTTTAAATTGTGGGTATTGAGAATTATGTCCAGCAAAGGGAAAGCTGATTAATGTAGGTACAGTGGAACTATTTTAGCTACTTAATAAAGCAATTCTGAATATTAAAATAGGTAAGGAGTAAAGTCCTACATGTGATAAAATCTTAAAAATATTAAAATGGACAAAAGAGATATAAAAGATAAGAAAGGACATAGAAAGTACAGAAGTATAAGAAGTCTAATAAAACTCATAGGGAACTAAAATGATAGTAGGAATCATATTAATGAGAATATTAAATTGGAAAAGTTGTTCTTTACATTGAAGTCAGGAATGACGGAGACAATAAAACATGGTATTAAGCTCACTTTTAGGATCTTCACAATCTAGCCCAGTTAACCTTTCCTATTCCAGAATTATTTACTAGGTTCAGTTACCTCTAGCCCTATCAAAAAACTCCAATATTTTGTAAGCACTAGGTGTTCCTTTAATTTAGGTTATTTTGTTTGCTTCTGAAGATAATATTCCTCCTCTAATCATGTAATCAATGAATGTTACTCATTTCCAATGTCTACGTTCTTTGAAATGTGTCTGCTTTCTTCCTTTCCTGTCTCTTCCCCCAGTCTCCTTAACCAGAACTCATTATTCCCTTATCTGTGTACTAAAAGCATTTTATATAGCTCTCCATAATAAAAATGGCCACATTATATAAGTCCTATGTTTATATATCACTCCCTTAAAATTATAAACTCTTTAGAATCTTTAGAATCTAATTAACTGCTTAACCCCAGGGGTTTAATGTAGTACCTGGATCATAGCAGGTACTTGAGTTTATTGAATTTGAAGCTAAGAGCAACCTAGAAGTGATTTTAAAAGCAAGAAACTAGATTGAATTTCTAGAGGTGAAAATATTTTTAAAAACTCCAGATATTAAATAAATTACACTAAATGCCATGGTAGACTTTACTGACTATGATAATTATATATATATCAGTGAAAAAATATGGTCCACCTGTAGGTATACACATTTGACTTAGTTTTCCTTTCTTAATGTATTAACTTCTATTTCTAAGCAACAATGCAAATTGAGTCCAAAAGCAATTTTATGGGCAGGGTTTTATTTTTTGAGATGCAAAAAGTTCCTAAAATTATTTTGACTGTGATTGTAACAACTGTGAATGCAATAAAAACCACTGAATTATATACTTTTAAAAAGTGCACTATCTATATGACACATGAATTGTATTCTCAATAAAGCTGTTACATAAAAGTGATGACGTCACGACACTGATTACAAAGAAGCAAAATCTAAGAGGAAAGGTATCTGAGTACAAATTGTCTAGCTTGAATAAGTCAGCCAGCACCTACCATGTACAAAGCACTTTACTTAAAGGGACAGTTCTCAAAAATTTTAAATAGAGAACCTCAGGATGGCTTATACCAAACCTTCTCAAGAACCTTAAAAAAAAAAAAAAAAAGATACAAATGATCCATCAATTGTTTCTGTAGAAAGAACAAAATTTATAAACTACTATCTTACATTATCTCATTTAATTTTTCAAATACCTAGGAATTATTAGTCTCATTTCAAGGATAACAAAACAGACACAAAGAACCATCAATTTATTCAAGGTTACCATAGTAGAAGTTGAGATTGAAATGCTGGTCATACTCCAATTACAGTACAGATAAACAGTAGGTGAAAATCATGCTTTCCTCACGAACAATTTATTGTTTTCTTTGCATATGCTTTATGGAAGACAGTACATTTGTTGATTAGTACACATTTGATCATTTTGAAGTTGCTTTTTTGTGTGTGTGTCTGAGACTGGGTTTCACTATGCAGATCAGGCTGGCCTTGAACTCACTTTATTGCCCAGGCTGGCCTTGAACTCACAGCTACCACACTGGCTATCGACAGATTTAATATCTACAAGTCTTTTCTCAAATTCTTGAAATGAGAGAAAATTCTAAGGAACAACATCCGTAACTCCAAAGATGGATTGTTGTTTTTGTAACACAAGCTCACTAGAGTATAATTTGTGTAAGGATAACACAGAAAACAACTTAAAAACTATACCACAAAATTACAAAATTAAGATAATAAAACTTTTGGTGCCTTCAATAAATATCAATAATAAATAAGTAAGAGAGACTATTATTCCAAAAAAAATACCGACAATGTATAGTGAATATAAATTCAAACAAATTTTTCAAGAATTCCGTGAGAAGAGTTTCCTAATGGAGAATCTGATTTTTAAGATTCTAGTGTTTTATTGGTGGGCATTAGACTGTTCCCTTCACTTCTTTTATTATGTTGCCTCAAAATTCCTATCAAATCAATATACCCTATACATGGAATGTTAGAAATCTAGCTACCACCCACTAGATTTGAAAAGTACAACCACAAAAAGGAGTATTTCGGAAACTACTCTGTTCTTTCTTTTATCATAATGGAGAATTCCCAAGATTCATCAAAGAATTACAGATATTATTACAGAAGGCTGAGGCATCACAAGTTTTAGGCTACCCTGGGCAACAAAGGAAGAACCTGTCTTTTTTTGTTGTTGTTACTGGGAATTCAATTCAGGACCTTGTGCTTGCCAGGAAGACACTTGTGTCCTGGCCACAGCTATTATTACAAAGTTTGATCAAAAAATATGCTGTATATTTAAATAAAAGTTATTACAGTAAAAGACATATTGTCATTAAGCCCCCTCAAAATACTATCACTTACTTCAAACAGACTTACCATTCCTGTCACTTTGTGAAACAGTTCTGTCCTTCTGAGTACTTTTATGAGGTACAAACACTGGTACGATGAATGCTGTTGCCAATCGATATCCAAGAGAAAGGTTTGCTTGAAAAAACACAGTAAGTCCTCATCCATGTTATTAACTTGGATGATACACTGCGACTTTTGGCTCTTTTTTCCCCAAAGTCAAAATGATCATGAAAGGTAAATGCTTTGAATTAATCAGGACATCAAGGTTGCCCTGACAGCATAACTGAAGACACTCAAGAAAGAAAGACAACTTCTAAAACTGCTTCAGAAAATAGCAAGAATGATGGGTTATGCTTAAAGTAACAGGGGGGAGGGGGGGAAATAGCAATGTATCTTTTACTGCAATAGTTTAAAAAATTTACACACCACCATAATTTTTTATATCTCATACATCTTTTACTTTTGAAAATCCATACTCCATTATCTGGGGATATTTGCTACATGACCATACAGGACACAAAATGAATTCCTTTCCTTTCCTGTAAGTACTGGGGATTTTTCTGTTCTCTTTACCATTTCTATATCCCTTCCCCTGTTCTAACTACAGACCCTACTATTCTAGAACACTCTCTTCACTGCCAGCAGAAGCCTTTTTTCTCACTTCACTCTTGACATTGCCTTCAGTCAAGAGCGATGGCTGATGGCAAAGTTAAGAGTGGTATTTCTTGGTTTTACTAATTTCCAGGCTCAATGCTATTCAGGAATGATGAGATGGGATTATAATTCTATCTTTCTCCCATAAATGATAATAAATCATTTTATGTGGCAATGCAACATTAGTAATACCCCACTTAAAATTTAATAGGGTTTATGGGACAGAAATCTATCACGTAACATCTAAGGAAAGTATATTATAAATTATAAGAAACTTAAGATTTTTATTTTAGTTTACTGATACATTGTAGATACACATAACGATCACATGCATCATAGGGAATCTGTACCTGTCTTTTTGAGACAGGGTCTTGCTATGTTGCTCACCCAGGCTCTATATGATATATGTTGATTTTTCTTTCTCATTCCTTTCTTTCAACCCCTCTTCCCCTCCTCATTTATAAAAGCTTTGTTTCCATTTTTTCCTTTTGTTGTTTTTATTATTTTTCCTTTCTTTTCTCCATCTCCTCTCTCTAGTTTCTCTTTCCAACTGAACATTTTCTTATTTCACAGTATCTACTACATGTTTTGGTCTTACATATATATATATTTTTCAGTTTCTTGCACCAGGAAACAATACAATATCTACGTGTGTCTGATTTCTTTCACTTAAGAGTATGGTCTTAAGGTGCAGTCATTTACCTAGAAATGTCACAAATTTTATCTTTCTTTATGGCTGACCATAAAGTGTAAAAAATCCATGTCTTCTTTATCCATTCTTTGCTTGATGGGCATTTGGGTTGTTCCAAGATTTAGCTATTAGAAATGGTGCTGCTATGAATAAATATGGGTGTGTAGACGCTGCTATGATGTTTTTGTTTTGGGAAGATACCAAGATGGTCAATAGCTAGCTGAATGGGACCACTAGTCCTAACTTTTGGGTATTTCCACATTGTTTGCATCAGTCTACACTCCCACCAATGGAAAAGAGTTCCTTTTTCACCATAGCCCCGCTAGCATTTGCTATTGATTTCTTTGTAAAAGCCATTATTTTTCTGGAGTGAGATGGAGTCTTAGCATTGTTTTAATTTACATCTCTTGAATGACCACTGATGCTGAACACTTTTTCATATATTTATTTGCTGTTTGTGCTTCTTCATCTGAGAAATCTATATTCATTTCAGATGCCTGTTTTTGGACTGGCTCTTTAAATTGGCGGCAGCAGAGTGTCTCATTTTCTTGAGATCTTTATATATTCTAGATATTAATCCTTTGAGGAACAGCCAGTAAATTTTTTTTCCACTCTGTGGGTTGTCACTTCACTATTGGTGTGCAAAACTTTTATATGACGACAAGATCCCAATTATAGATTTTTTGTAGTATTTCCTGTGCAATTGGAGTTTTGTTCATAAACTCTTTGCCTATATCTACCATCTTCCAGAGTTCCACCTATTCTATCTCCCAGCAGATTCAGTTTTTCTGTTTAACATTTAGCTCTTTGATCCATTTTCATCTTAGTCTAGTGCAAGGTAAAAGATAATGGATCTTGTTTCAATCTTCGGCATGACAAAAGCCAGTTTTTCTAGCACGATTTATTAAAGAGCCTATCTTTCTTCATTAAAGTTGTTTGGCCCCCCTGTAAAGATAAAGTCGTTCAGTGTGTTTGGAGTTGTTTCTGTATCTTCTAATCTGTTCCAGTGATTCTATGGTAGTTTCTTTTGTTACTGTTTTTTTTTGGCTTTTGTTTTTCTTTTGCCAGTAGCTTTGTAGTATAATTTCAAGTCTGAGACTGTGATGCTTCCTGCCTTCCCTTGGTAGCCCAGAATTGCTTTTGTTATTGTAGGTCTCTTCTGGTTCCAAATGAATTTTCAGATTTTCTGTAAGATACGCTATTGGTATTTTGATCAGGACAGTATTAAATTAGTACAACAATTTTGGGAGTATTGCCATTTTTACTATGTTGGCTCTTCCTACCCAAGAATAACGGATCTCTCTCCATTTTCTGATATCTTCTCCAATCTCATTTTTCAGAATACTGTACAGTTTTCAATGTAAAGATCTTTTATTTCCTTCACTAGATTGATTCCTAGGTATTGTTTTTGATTTTTTAAAACAAATTTATGAGTTTGTTATTTGTGTGCAAAAATAATACTGATTTTTGGGTGTTGACTTTGTATCTTATTATTAGATCTGGAAGTCTTGGTGGAGTTTTGGGGAATTCTACATACAGTATAATATCATCTGCAAATAATGATAATTTAACTTCTTCCTTTCCTGTCCTTACTCATTTTTCTTTCTCTTTTCTAATTGCTCTGGATAAAGTTTGCAGAATTATGTTGAATAAGAGTGGTGGTAGTAGACATCCTTGCCTTATGCCTGTTGTTACTTTTAGACTGAAAAGCTTTCCATTTTTGTTCATTTAGTATGATGTTGGCTCATCATAAGATGGCTTTATCAGACTGATATAAAGACTACCTATTCCAATATTCTATAGGGTTTTTTAAATCATAAGTGAATGTCAGAGTTTGTCAAATGCTCTTTCTGCATCTATTGAGGTGATTATGTTATTGTCCCTGGCACTTGATATGGCACATTACATTTATTTATGTTGCACCATTCTTGAATCCCTGGGATGAATCCCATTTGGTCTGGTGTATAATCTTTTTGATGATTTTCTGGATTGTTTTTACATGATTTTCTCTCAGTAACTCCAACATGGCTCTTCTACTCAGCTATGTTTAAAATTAGACTTTTAGAATATGGAATATAACCTATACATATATTGAAGACTTTTATATTTTATATTTTCTCATTCTTGATTTTTCATCTTTAGATTATACCATCTTTCAGGGCTGTTCTTGAATATCACTTTGTCTAGGTGGGTGGCACTGGTGATACTGTACTACAAAAGTCTCTGGTTAGTGTACAATAGTCTATGATTAGTGTACTACACTAGCCTATGGTTACTAGAGAATAAATACCTTGAAATTGTTCATTATGATATACAAGCATGATTTGCTAATATGAGAAATGTTTCACAATGAGTGTTTAAAACATTCAGCTGAGTAATGTAGAAACCTCAAATAAAGTTAATAATCCTTTTATCACTTTACTTCTGTGCAGAGATGGACAATGCATTGTTAAGGAATCTGGCTCAGGCCTCTAATTTCTACAGTGGACTATCAACATGATTAGCCAGTTATCTTATTGCTAAATCCATGCTTTTTCTCTCAAGACACTGAATTTTTATCATGCTAGGCACAAATAAGAATATATAAGCCTAACTTTTCTGTTATTTAAGACCTATCAAAAGTCCACTTGAAAAATGGATAGATTATTTAATGAACACAGAAGTTTTCTACTCTAGGTACTAAAAGAACTATTAGAAAACTATAAATTTAGATCGTTTGGTAACTCACAGAACTACTCTCATTGAATTTTATTTTACTATCATACCCTGGGCTTTCATTAAAGTTGTCAAACAAAACAGCCTATTATGGTTTGTGTCCAGATATCCCCTCAAAGCCTTATGTAATTTTAAATGGGATTTTTTCAGAGGTGGCTGAATCTAGAATGTGTGATTGATTCATAATGCAATGCTAGTATTAAGGGTACTAAGTAACTAAGACAAAAATTGTAACTGAGAGTAGGATCATTGCTGTGATTGTACCTGGCTATGTGGTTCAGCCTTTGGGAATGGCTTGTGGGAAGAACGTAGAAAGGTTTGGATATGCAGAGCTGGGACACCTTAGGCTGTTCTGTATGTGAGATTCTAGTCAGGGTTCAGAACACTAGAAGGCTGACAGAAATCCTGCTGGTAAAGACCAGGCTCAGGAGGTTTCTGCTGGGAAGAAGGACTGAATTGGTTGTTGGATTCCAGAGAATGTATGCTATACCTTGGCAGAAAGTTTGTTTGCATTTTGCTTGTATTCAGAAACTTTTCCTGAGTTTGAGATTAAGGACGGCAGACTAATTTATCTGGCAGAAGAAATTCGGGCTCATGGCAGAGGAGTGGCAGCCACACCATGTTCCAGAATGGTGGTGGCCTAGAGAATATGTTCCTTGGAACTGGATTCAGAATACTCATCAATCCAGACACTCAAACTCTTCAGCCAACAGAGAGGAAAGCCTGGTTACTGCTCCAGGTGGCCGCAGATTTTGGCATCATCTGCATTATGCTAGGTTAGGTGTGTGCAGAACACGAGAGTTACAGATTTAGGAAGGTTTCCAGCCAGATTTTAGAAGAGGCCTGGGAAGTCAGGCAGTGTGCCTGAGAGAGTAGCGTGTGAAACTGAATGTGAAGCCAAAGGTGCAATGGAGACCCCAGAAATTTGGAGAAGCCAGGAATGTGGATCATCTGAGGAAAACTGTAAGGAGGGAGCAGAACAGGCCCAAGAGAGAAGCTATGGAACCTACAACCACAAGAGGTACACCAAAGCCCTTGAGAGATCGTATCTTGGTACAGACTGCCTTGGATGCTGGACATGAAACTATAGGACTTAACGTTTGCCCTGATGAATTTTGGACTTGCTTTGGTCCCACTCCTTTGTATCACTGTTTGTAACTTTTGGAATGGAAATATCTGTGTTGTGCCACTGACTGTTGGAAGTGTTTAACTTTCTTTTCATTTATACAAGGGCTTACAGCTCAGAGTTTGACTCAAATCTCAGAGATTTTGGACTTGGATTTTTCAGCAATGCTGACATTGTTAGGACTTTGGCAACAGTTAGAGATGGATTAAATGCCTTTTGCATAAAGGAATGTATTCCAGGAGGTTAGGGGCAGAATGTTATGGTTTTTATCTAGATGCCCCCGAAAGCCTCATGCAGTTTAGATGAGATTTTTTGGGGGGAAGGCTGGCTGAATCTAGAGCACATGACTGATTCATGATACAATGCTAGGATTACGAGTGCTGGGATTAAAGGTGGGTGATTGCTGGATCATGACATTGACAGAATTGGTACCACCCTAATCCCAATAGACTGGATACAATATAAGAGACAGAAAAAGTCTCAACAGTCTGTCATGTCCCTCCTCTGGGACGCCTGTCTGCCAAGCCATCCTGCCTTGGAGTCAGCCAATTAAGGACTGAATGCTCCATAAACTATGAGCTAAATAAACCTTTTCCCTTTAACTTTGGGTGTCGGGTATTTTATCTCAGCAGCAAGAGAAAAGTAACTAAGAAATCCGTGATAGTTTATTCTAGATAATGTCCACTGTAAACAATACATTTTTCAATGTGATGCTGAGGAATACTTTCTTTAAAAAACAGAAAATATAAAGCCATGTTTGGAAATTCATATTATAAATGTACAGAGACTGAGTCATTGTTTTCAGGGGCTATTTGTAGAAGCTGCCTTAAATCTGTTTTACAATAAGGAAGTAAACTTATGAAAAGTATACATTTATCTAATATACTGACACTGCTCACTCAAGAGCTGTTTTCTCTCTTTCAATACTAGGGATTGAACACAGGGTCTTCAAATTGAGCTACAGCCCTAGTCCTTTTCATTTGACAGTTTAAACAGAGTCTCACTAAATTGCCAAGATTGGGGTTAAATTTGTAATCCTCTTGTCTCAGCCAAGAGCTATCTTTTATCACACTTGGAGTAAAGAACATTTCTTCAGGTTCTGATAGTAACTAGTCTTATTTGGGATTAAAAGAGGTAAAATAGTGTGACTGCTTCTCAACTTGGAACTCTTTTGGTACAGAGTACTCTTTCCCTGGGTCTTTAAGAAAAGACACTAAGGTCATATGATTGTTTACTTAGTATTATATAAAAGATCATTTTAAAAACATATTAGCACAAAGTCCAAGAAATGTGATTTCTAGTATGGTATAAGACCTCAAATGTGATTGGGAGTAGTAGTGATTAAAGTCGGTTATTATAAAGATTGTTAATAAAGGATTTATTGTTTATGTATATATTTTAAACATTTTAAAATTTAAAACTAAAATGTATAATTGTCTATCACTGATTTTTTTTCTGAGCACAAAAGTTTACTGATTGATTTTAATTTTAAAAATTTCAAAGTAATAGATATTAATTGAAGTTTTTTTCTTACATAAAACATGCCTACTGGAAATTACCTACAATTTCTCAGTTCAATGTTTTTGAGGTCAAACAGGGAAATTTATAGACAATGCAAAGAAATTGAAGTACTATATAATATTTTCCAATCTTTTCAATCTTTTAGTTTTTTATACACAAATTAATTCAAACTACTTAAATTACCATCTTTACTGAGTCTATAATGTATAATTTAGTTTTATAGAAACAAATTTTCATAATTTTACAGTTCACATAAGTAAAATACAGACAACCTATTCGTAAGAAAAAAAGTTCAAACTAAGGGAGCAGAGAAGGAAAACAAGGAAGTATCAGCTATGAGATGTCAGTAAATCAATAATGTGGCTATAAGCAAATCAGTAAAATGTCCATCAGCTACTATGCTTCATAGATGAAAAAGGGCATCAGTTACTTTAATGTTGACTAAGCAGAGAGAGAGATAAGAGAGTTTCTTTTGAAAGCTTATTTTCCCTTAAACAGGATAAAGCAATTAAACCACAGAAAATTAATCCTTGTTAGAAGGAGCTCCATTTAGAAGCTAGTTTTGCCAACAAGGGCTATGCTTTATTCTGAGTATAGAACTCTTCACCTCATCACATGATGTCTTAGATCCCATTCAGTCTCTCTCAGTTTTCTCCACAGCAAATCAAAAACAAGAAACTATTAAAGCCAAGTCCTGCTCCACATAGCTTATTAACAGTATATTCTTTGCCACCCATATCTGGAAGGACCATGCAGATGTTTAATAGTTCTTCCTCTTAGGTAAGAGTATTAAGAAAAAGAACATCTGATGTTATTTTTTTCTTTATATCCTATTCCTTACAAGTATGATTCTTTCACTTTTCTTCGGTATCTGGTGCTAATCAGTACTCAGACTATGCAGATTGGTAAAATATAATGAAAACATGCTGTCTCCAAATTAAGTCGTCCCAGAAGCCATTTCTCAACAACCAGCAAATGGGAAAGTTGTATGTGCATTAGAAAGGAAAGTACCATTAAGGTTTAAAAATACAGATTATTCAAAATAAATTAATATCAACAACTTGCTTTTAAATTTATTAGACCAAAGTTAACTATCAAAGCCATTAAAATCCTCAGAATATCAATAACTGGAACAGAGAATATGTGCCAAAGTGGTAGCAAACTGGTGCTTTTGTTCTTTAACTTTCTATCAAAATATCAGTTGCAAAGTAGCTGCCAGAATTTCTAAAGAGATTAATTTCTTCTTTTACCTTGCTTCAAAAAATCATCTAAGAAATTATCAAAAGTAGCTATAATTTTAGCATCCCTAAAGAAGAAATGTGTTACACTGCAATAAAAACAAATATCAAGAGGAATGCAGAGAACTCTGCATGAGAAGACACAGTGTTCCTACTATTAAAAAAAAATACTCATTTTTTTTTTTTTTTGCTTAGTGGAGTGTTTATAAAAAAGTGAAGCTGAAATGGTCAAGAATTTCTGATGAAGAGTAAGGCATTATAGAAAAGTAAATCTTTAATTATGGTAACAACATAGCCAGAAGTGGATGGTGTAACATAATGTGTAAAATAAGGCCACTTGAAAGTAAATGCTATAAAGTTAGAAATTGCAAAATCATGGAAAAAACAGTAATAAGAAATGGAAACAATAAAGTTCATATGCTCATTTTGACAAGGGAGAAGGCGAGCCTTCAAACCACTGTTAACATTAAAAGACTTCATAGAAAAATGTTACAATTTTTTTACAATAGAATTTGTTATTTGCAGAAGTTAAGGTAACTCCTACATATGTGATTTACTAAATAGAATCACAATTTACATGTTAATATGTAAAATAAACATGCTCCTTTACTTACTATGTTAAGAAAAACTCTTGATATTAACTTGGTTTTCCAGAACAACCCAACTACCAGATATCCTAAATATGACATTTCTTTTCTTCTGCAAAGTGAATACATTTTATGGCAGTTACTTTAAAGTCAGATACTGTTAGGAGGAGGGAATCTGCCTTAACTTTTTTCATAAGACCAGGAAGTCTTTAAGCAGAATTATTTGGGTTAAGCATGGTGGCATATTAAAGAATCTCAGGCAGGTGATCTCAATTGGCACAAACTAATTCTGAAAAACTCACTTAAAATCATTAGTGTAAAGTGATAGGAGATCATCACAAAGAATTTCTTAACTAAATTGCACTTTATAAAGCATGTACTCAGCTAGACAGCTAGAATGTCTATCTTTCACTTCCACTTTCATTTCCAGAATTTACTACCCCTGAAACTCCTTGGTCCACTCTCTGATTAAGACACAAGTCAGATCATGTAATTAATTTCCAATGAATTCCCATCACACTTAAATTTCTATCTTTTTTGATACCTTATTCTATTACTTTTTTCTCAGTAAAGCACATTGGTCTTCCAGGTGCTCAAACATAGTATGTTTGTCTTAGTGGCTCTGTTCTCATTACTCCTCTTCCTGGAATGGCTAGCTCTAACCTCTGCACTAACTGGCTCTTTCTCCTGATTCTGGACTCAACTCAAGCATTAGCTCAACAGTGATCTCTTAACTACTCAACTCCAGAACTGGCCTCTCAACTATTACCACCTTGCATCACTCTTTTCTTATTATTCTCACATCATTAAATACATAGTTGTTTTGTTTTCTACTGTTTATTGTTACAGCACCATAAGATCTAAGAGAAAAGAAAATTTATGTCTTATTTACTACAGTATCTTAAGGACTTACTATAATATACACAATGTAGGAAAAATAAATAGTTATTCTAGGACATGTAACTTGGTATGTATGGTAGCAGAGGCTGAGCTTGGCATTTTCCTGATATTACAGTTATGAGAACAGAGGTTATAGGAAGTAGAATGTAACAATTAAACTTTTCATAATGAAAAAAAGCAAAACAAACTATAAGTTAAAAAAAATTTACTCCGATGACTATTAACAATTGTCACAACTTCCTAGTTGCTTTTCTTTTTTTCCCTTGAATTGGGGATTGAACCCAAGGCCCTCACTGAGCTACATCCTAAGCCCTTTTATTATTTTTTATTTTGAGGCAGTCTCTAAGTTGCCCAGAGAGGACTTGAATTTATGATCCTCCTGCCTCAGATTCCCAAAGGCTGGGATTGCAAGCTTGTGCAATTTGCCTGACACTGAATTTGTTTTCAGCTGTCTATCTACAAACAGTATTTTTCATAAGCACAGGAAAGGGCACACAGGAAGTATTCAAGAGATGTTTGTTAACTGGATCAGAGTCCTAATTATATAATTACAGCTTAACAGTAGTAAGCTAAAACCTAAATTTTATTTGTTTTAAGGCAGTAAAATTTTTTACTTTCTGTTATTAGAGTCACAGTCTTCATATTTAGTCATGTAAGCAAAACATTGTTTTTTTCTTCAGAAGGCAATTCGCAATAAAGCTCTCTATTTTATTTCATCTGACTTTCTGTTATCTCTCTAGTAGGTAATAATCTCACATATTTTATAAGGGTAGCAAATAACTGAAAACATTAGCAGAATCAGTTATAGTTTGTACAAGTATGTTTCTATTCCTATAAGTACATGAAAAATATCAAAATATCAAAGATGTGGGACAAAGAAAGAATTAGGTTATTGGCGTAATAAAAATTACACAGGTTTAAGTTTCACTCTGCATAATGTCACCTATCTTACGTGATATATGGCTTTTTAAATGATATATGGCTTTTTAAATCATTAAATAATAAGATAATATGTCTCATCTCATAAATCCAAGATGTCATTTGCATCTTTGACAGGCAGCAACTATATTCATCTTTCTAAGCAGTTTCAATCTATTATATCAAATGAAAAATAAAAGTTAAGTCTTAGCATATGATCAATTTATCACTGGAATTCAGCTACAAGTCTGTCGAATAAATGAAGACTGCAGAATACTGAAGGACTGATTAAATAAGTTGATGTGGAATGATCATGAATAAAGTAATAAGAAAAAAAAACTATGATAATATTTAAAAGCTCTAATGCAGTTGTTTTAAAGTCACGGTCTAATGAGACAGTAAGGAATTTTAGAGCCTAGTTTCATAAATGATTTTATTAAAGGACACTTGAGAAATACTACATTTTTGAGTCTCTATTACTGATGGTGCGATATAATCTATTATTATTAGAATAAAATGTATAGAGATGGTACTGAGGTAGTGAAACAACAGAAATATCAGATTCTAACTTGTATTTATTCTTAAATTTTCTTATTTGCAAAACAAATGAATATAACATTGCAATCTAGATAATGAACATTATAATTATGTTTCATAACATTACAGTGAAGCTCAGTGAGATACTATGAAAGCATCTTACAAAACATAAGGCTATTTATTGCTTTATAAATATAAGTCATATTACAGAGGGAAAAGTTGAATTTACCTTTATGTGCTCTAAAACAGCAGTAGCAACATTTGTGTGGAGATCAATAAGTCTTTTTTTTTCAAGAAGTTCTGGCAAAGAACTAAAAGGACCCAAAAATTAAAAATCAAGCATAATATTTTTTAGGAAAGTTATAAACTTTAATGAATCCTATTCCTGATATTCAGGAAATTTGAAACACTGAAACAGCAACAATGTGACAAACCATGGCTGAATGTAATCTGTAGACTTGACCACATACAGTATGTATTACTTTAATAAAGGTGAAATATTTTTTATTTTAAAACAATCTGGTTCCCAAATGTCATTATTTGTTTGATTTTCTGCTTCCAAACTAAAATCATATTATTAGATATGTTTCCCTACATTTCTGAACCATGAAATCTCCCTCCTTCTTAATAGCAAACTATTGAAAATACTGCTTAACCCTTGACTAGTAAAACCAGAGCGATGACAGGAAAATTAGTAATAACTGTTCTGCTTTATCATTATTTTCCTAATGAGATTTCCATCACCACTTCTTTATCAGTATGTGTTTGTGACAAATGAATATATTCATCCTGTGGAGTGCAGTTTGTACATATGCATCTTGAATCATTCTTTTCACAGTACTTCCCCTCCTTTTCCCCTCTCCCAATTTCCTTTCCATTTCCAAAAGGTCTACCTCCCTGTTTCCTATAGTTTTTTTATTTTGCTCTTTAAATTATTTATACCTTGGATTTCTCATGTAAGAGAAACCACATCATATTTACTCTTCTGTCATCACTTTTTTCTAATTGGTAAAAGAAACAAATGTCCTGCTGTATCTAAGAGAGATTTGAAATCATTATAAACATGTTAAAGACATAATTTTGTTCTTTATGTTTGCAAGTGAATTTGCTATTATACGCTATTTCCTATTAAAAACATTAACCATTTTCAACCACCAAAATTAACCTCATCAACACAGAGATTTCAAAGAAGACATACTGAGTATTTACCTCACAGCTGATGTTAACTTAGCAGTATTGTCAGAAATCATACTTATGGCTCCTTCATCTTCCCCTTCTAGCCCCTGGTGGGGAGGAAAAACAGTGCTAGTAACTACTTATAGTTCCAAGGCCCAACCATAAAATCAACTCAAATCCTAAGATTATTGCTAAACAGTAGGATTAATGTCACCTAAAATAACAATTGTCCTCTTGAGGAGCAAGCACATGTTTGTTTATTTGGGTCTGGGTAGGTAGTCCAGGCTGACTTCAAATTCACGCTCGTTCTTCCTGCGTTAGCCTCCCGGGAGCAGATATTACAGATGTGCGCCACCACACCCAGAAAGTGTATGCACTTTTGCAGTTACAGAAAAGTTCTAGTCACTTGTTTAATAAATCATTGACTCAGTAAATAAGAAAGAATCAGCTGAGATTTTCAGATAAAGAAGCCCAGAGGCCTGTCACAGGTCACACAGTAGTGAGTAATATAGTTGAAATCTAAATTTTGATTAAAGTATGATAGAAGTATTAGAACATTTCTAAAATAGTTGTATAATTTTTTTGAATCATGACATTATTTTTTTACAATTTTTTGAACTAGGTAGTTTTTTAAAGATTACATGAATAAACTGAGTATAATTTTGTTGTTATTAAAGCAATAAATAGCCTTAAACTTTTATATGAGGAGAAAAAAATGAACCTCTTTTTTCCTGCAGGTATCGTTTCTTTTCCCTGTAATTCTGAGACAAGCAAATAGGATCTTACCATAATGCTTTTAAGTCGTTTGACTTCATCTTCTTGGGCTCTATAATATTCCAATTCTTGCTGAACTGATTCTGCAACTTCTGGAAATGGACTAAGACAAAATGACACAAGAAGAACTATGAGTATGACATTAAAAGACTGATTTTTGTGTGAATTCTGAAATATACACAATGAAGATATCAAATAATTTATTTGGATATTAATATTTTTAATAGAAAACTCAACATAAATAAAACCACATAGGCTTTAAAATACATAGTATTTATAAATCCAAATTTTACTTAAGTAACATCACATTCTCCTTTCACATATGTGTTGCTACAACAAAACATACTTTTACGTGGCTGAAAAGTACTTTTTTTGTACCAGGAATTGAACTTAGGATCTTGCGCTTACCAGGCAGTCACTTGTGCTCCTGAGCTATATCCTCAACTCCGTGACTGAAAATATTTTAGAAATCATAGTATATCAATTAACATATAACATATAATGTCAAAGAGTCTATTCAATTACAATGATAGTATTTAAGAAGTATTACTTACAAGTAAGTAAGGAAAAAATATTGCAATTCAGTACTGTTAATAGTCATGTTGGTAAAAATAGCACCTGGCCCAGTTTTGGTGGGCTTCCTGCTTGACGTCTTCCTTCAGGCCAATGCAGTTCCTCAGTACTTTCTGCAGACTTCAGATATAACTCATCTGCAATTCTGGAGCAGCTTAAGTAGGAAGTGTAACACAAGACTAAACTTGAAAAATTCTAGATGCATGTACAGTAGGTAGTTTTAAGATGAGTATTTTTCATCTACACCAGTGATGAAAAACTTTTTAGAGCTTTCAATGATACAAACAGCCCATGGCAGTGCATGTGCTGCCACCACTGTTCCACACAGCCTTATAGGCCGGAATTCTCCTCTGCTTTCAACGAAACAAAAACTTCCCTTTTCTAGTACCAGCACTTGAAATATCTCACTAATGATCAGCACATTTCATCCAATGGAGATTGGCAGAAAAGATGAGAGTTCAGATAGGATTTGGAGAATGCTACCCAATGTTACCAAACAACTCCCGGCACTTACTACAACTCTAGCAGTCTACGTTGCCGAAAAACAGCCCTGAGGCCTCAGCACTATACTGAGAGGTCAGAAGTCCTTGTTCCATCTAGTTACAATGAGAACTAGCCTTCATAAGAAAGCTCTTACCTTTCAAGGCCCTAGCTTCATCTATAATATGTGCTGGTTGAATTTCAAGACCTTCAAAATCTCTAGTATGTTTTGGGTCTCACTGAATAAAGAATGGCATTTTAAGTTTACGGTACATTAAATATTCAGTTAAGCATTTATCTCTATTATTTTACTCCTAATCAGTTGTTAAGATAAGAATAGTAGGGGCTGGCGATTTAGCTCAGAGGCATAAGCGCCTGCCTTGCAAGTGCATGGTCGTGAGTTCGATCCCTGGTACTGGTAAAAAAAAAAAGATAGGAATAGTAATACATATTAGTAATGACAAAGCATCTTTTTGGGATTTGACAGAATAGTTCCATTTCTGTCTTCACCAATAGAAGTTATATAACTGCAGACAAGTATTTGGTCATTGTTTCATCTAATATTCTGATATCAAGACAAATAGTAGAATTATAACCTCACCATTTTGCTGACAAAAAAATGAAATTTAGAAAGTAAAACTCTATTTAAGGGTCCTTTGCTCATTTAAAAAAACTTTAAATAAAACTAATACTCATATTTAGATAATTTTACATATCTGTATCTGTTAATCTAAGCAACCCTCTTGAAGGTAAAAATATGTAATATTACAACCATTGTGTCAAATTCCTATCATCTTGTTTTGTGAACCTATGCTGTTATTGTATTTGGTTTCTTGTTTGTCTGTCTGTATTGCTTTTTGTTTTTATTTTCTGTCTTTTTAATCTTAAAAAAATAGAGGCCTGGGGATTTAGCTCAGCGGCACAAGCCCCTGCCTAGCAGGCACAAGGTCATGAGTTCAATCCCTAGTTCCAAAATAAATAAATAAATAAATAGAATAAAATCAAACAAAATGAAACAGAATAAAGCCAATAAAAACAAAACAATAAAGGTGACACAGGACTTCAAAACAAGATAACAGGAAATCAACAATGACTACCATAATATATCTTTTCATCTACAAAATAACTGCCCATACCATCAGGCATAACAGAATCAAAGAATACAAAACAGGATAAAACCAAACCAAACCAAACAATGAAAACAATACAGGACTTCAGAACACTAGGAAATTAACAATGGTTACTACTTTCCCTTTTTGGATGTTTCCTCTATTTGCACTTTCACAGTATCTATGGTGGATCCCACTAACTCCTTCAGTTTTTTATACTAGGGGGACAACACAATGTTCACCCATGTGAGTCTGAAACATGAGCATGACCTCAAGTTGCATCCATTTACCTCTAAGAGCCTCGAGACTGTCCTTTATAGCTGAGTAGCTTTCCACTGTATAAAAGTACCATATCTTTTTTTTATCTATTCTGTAGCTGATGGGCAAATTACCCCTGCCCTGTTTTTCTGGGTCCCTGTTGCATGGAGCATTGTCTTCTTTCCTGACATTCAATTAATGAGTTTCTTTTCAAGTTAGATGTTTCTTGTAGACAGTATATTTTTGGATCCTTTCTCCCAATCCACTCTGCTCATGTTTCTTTCTTTGGTGAATTGAGGGCATCCACATTAATGGTTACAACCAACAGGCACTGGCTCATCTCTGCCATGCTATCCTCCTGCCACTGGTCACCCAGCTGTTTTCCCTCCATTCAAATGCCTGCTATGCTTGGAGATTCCCCTCTGCTGCTGTTCCTGGAACTGTGGTCATCTTTCTCTCTCTAGAACATCCTTCAGCATTCTTTGTAGGGTTGATCTGTTGGTCATGAATCCTTCAGTTGTTCCCTTATGCCCATTCTTATTGTAGAACAATTGGCAGTAAGAACTCAATTCCTTCATAAAAACATGCAGTTTTCAATATTCAAAGATAATAAAAAATTTTCATTCTTTTCATATATGAATGAAGAGGTTTTTTTTCCTTAAGCTTCTCTATTAGGACATCTCGATTTTATTTTGTTCTTAATGAGGTTTTCAGACAAGATCAGGTGCATTCAGGGTGGTATGGCCGCAGACTTCATGAGCGTTTAAAGATATACTAGTTTGCTTGTGATGATGAATACTGTGCATGTATCTGTCACATTTTTATACTTTACTTCTACTTCCCTTCTCTCTCCTCTCCCTCTACTCCTAGATCCCTTTTTCATTTCCATGAAGTCTACGTGTTTCCCATCCATCTTTCTTTGATATTGTTCTTTATTTATACTTTTTCATGACAGGTTATCTGTGTCTGATTTTTATTTCAGTTAAAATTATGGACTCAAGGGTATCATTCTCCTACAAATGACTCAAATTTACCTTTTCTATGGGCAAGGAGTACTTTATTTTATATATATATGCCACATTTTCGTTATCTATTCATCTGTTGTTATACAGCCTACTCCCAAGATTTAATTACTATGAGTTGGGCTGCTAAAAACATAGGTATATGTGCAATTCTGGTTTTCTATAGGTAGTTTTATTGAGGAATCTACACACTGATTCTCATCAGCACTACTGGTTTCCTTTTTCCCCTTATTGTCAGGACTCATTTTCTGACTTCTCAGTAACACTCACTGTTTCTGGAATAAGATGGAATCTCAGTGTTGTTTTGATTTGCATTTCTCTAATGGTCAAAGGTGATTAATATTTTTTCATGTACTTACTAGCCCACTTTAGAACCTACTAGACACTTTAAGAAGTGTCTATTCATTTCAACTGCTCCCTTTTTTGGTTGGCTATTGTTTATTTTGGAGAGGTCTAATTTTTTTTAAAGTTCTTTATATATTATTGGTCCTCTGAGTAGTAATTGGCAGAATTTTTTTATAGTCTGTTGGCAGTTGTCTTTGCTTTGCTTTTTAAATTTTGATACAATACAACTTGATAGCTGGTGTTATTTCTGGTGCAGTTTCTGGGGTTCTTTTCAGCAAGTCATTGACTTTTCTTGTGTTGTCAAGAGTTTTACCTATTTTATCTTCCAGCAGATTTAACACAGAAGTCTGGGTTGACAACTGTTTTCTTTTGGGGTTTGAAACACTTTACTCAAAGCTTCCCTGGATTTAAGATTTGTGCTAAGAAATCTCCTGTTACTATGGTAGGCTTGCCTTCATAGGTTTTGCCTAATAGCTTTTAGTATTCTAGTTTCTAGTATTTGTTGAATTTCTGGAAGTTGATTATGATGTGTGGTAGGTACATTTTTTCTGGTCATAAGTACCTGGTATCCCATATGCCTCCTGTATACTTAGGTACTGAATTCTTTCCCTAACTTTGGAAATTCTTCTGCTACGATTTCAGTTAATAATTTTTTATACTGTTCAAGCCACAGTCTAAGACTTCCTTTTATTCCTATGATTCCGAAGATTTTTTGGTTTTGTTATCTAGCAGCTGTTGGATCCAGACATCATGGGATCTTACCATTTTTAGGAGTCACTGAGTTGTGATAACCCAACTTGTCTTCAATGTCTGACACTGTCTTCACATTCATTAAATCTGCTATCCGTACTTTTCATTGAATTTTTTGTATTTCTTAGTTTTGCTTGTGTTCTCTTCACAATTTCTAATTCTATACCAAATGGTCATTCATACTTTCTAACGTAAAAAAATTTTAAATTTTATTAGTACATGTAGTATATAATTTAGTATATACTTGTAGGAAGCTGGTATATGTACGTAACACAACTTAATGATGTTTAATTCAATTAATTTATTTCTTCTTTAAGGTTGAACATTTTATTAGTAAAATTTTTTACTTGTTTAATGGAATCTCCTTTAAGCTCAGTAGTCACCTTATAACTTTGCTTGTGTATTTCTTCTTTGGTCTCTTCAAACATTTTGGTCATTTGGTTTTTGAATTTTTGCCTGTAACTTTATCTACTTCAGTGTCAATGAGATCAGTTATTCTGAAATAAGACTTCTGCAGGTATCTTGCTGGCCTGCTTTCTTGTATTTCTATTGCTTTTGTACTACAGGTTGAAGACCAATTAAGGTCACTACTGTGGAGATGGCTTTAGTTAGATTCTGTCTCAATTATAATGGGAATGTCAGTTTTAAAATATCTCATAGCCTGTATCAGTAATGCTTTCTCAATGAATTTCAATTTCTCTTACTTCATCATTCTGGAGAAAAATGTAGATTATAGAGTTCTAAAGAGAAGAACATTATTGAAAGTAAAATGAATTATAATATATCCAAAATTGCCATAATGAGAGACAGTAACTTTCTCTACAAAAAATAAATTTTTTTTAAAACAGTGTGTTTTAAAAATAAAACTTCCATTTTATATTTCTCTGTATGTTTATTTCAAATATTAGTATTCCTGTAATTGATAAACAGCATCCTTCTGTTTCTGAGAAATATTTCCTCTCTCTAGTCATCATGACTATTAGATAACTTTAAGAGCAATTACTACTTCTATCAAGTACTTCAACATTTAACAACATATGGGATATGTGTATCTGCCTACAACAAATCATAGGGCAAATCACTACAATTTTGCACTCAGAATTTATAACATATTTTGAATATAATTTCTGGGCTTCAGGCACAGGTACTCCATATACTGCTATATAATATAAGGCTTAACATGTTACTGTGAATTTGAACTACCAGATGTGCCTGTATTATCTAGCAGCTGTAGCACTGCTGGTACAAATGGACCTAATCACTTTTAAGTCTTTTTACTAACACTATTCATTCCAATTATTACAATAATCAACAATTTTACTAAGAAGAAATGTCTTCATATTCATGGTTTATCCATAATTAATTCTCTAAATTTTAACATGGGAATTTTACATGCACCCCATTCTTGGTGGGTATAATATACATTTAGAACAGCTGTACCACAGATTAGCAATATTATAATTTATATACCATTTTATAATTTTTATACCGTTTCCTTAAAGAACTCTAGTTCGGTGACATGCGATCTGCTAAATCAATGCCTTTGTCTACGTAACTGTAATCAAGGTCCCCTGAGAAGCAATATACGCTGCTCCAGAGGACAGTCATGCATGCACCACTGGCAGTGCAAGCTCATGAGAACAATTGAATCCAGATCAGAGGGCCACCTGACAGCCACACAAATGATGGCCCTGTGTTGTGGATGTGTTAGTGAAGGCACTCATGGAACATAAAGGAAAAATCCTATTCCAAAGTTCCCTATCATGAAAATTTATTTAAAGAAAGGTAGAAGCCAGGCATATAGTGCACATCTGTGATCCAGCACTCTGAGGCAGAAAGACAGCAGGTTTGAGCCCAGACCGGGGCAGTTTGGTGTAAGGCTTTTTCAAAATAAAAAATTTAAAAGGACTGGAGATGTAGCTCAGTGTGGAAGCACTGGGTTGAATCCTCAGTACAACAAGGACAATTTTTAAAAAAGGGGAAAGGGATGGTCTTTTGAGGGTCAGTGCAGTCAGACTATCTGTGATTCACAAACTCTAATGGGATGAGTTCACTGAAAAGAGAAGTGGCCCTGGCAAAATAAAAACTAACAAAGCCCGTAAGAATCAGGAAGAAAACAAGCAATAAAAATACATATCTATGGCTATTTGATTACAGCTCTCACTCAGTATGTGAATGAACCACCATCACCTTTCAATATTTTTCTCAGATTAACTTAGGTTAGATAATATCTGTATTTCTCTTTAATGACAAAAATCTTAGTGACATTTTCTTATTTACCTTCCTTTATGTTTCTGCCAAAATTTGTCAATTGGAGTTAAATCATAAGACTTCTTGTTTTTTCTCTTTGGTCTAGCACCAGCTGGAGAGTTTTCCACTCCTAAAGATTCTTCCAAATTTACTCTGTTTAAGTGGAAATCCTATGAAAAAAGCAATCCTGTTTAAATAACCATTTTCTGAGTTTAAGAGTCACATTTTCTATATGGAAAATGATCAACATACAATTTTTGCTGCCTTTCCTAATACTTTTGAGGACAAAAATACAAATCTAAAATTCAAAAGGCATTCCTCCAAGCTTTTTTATACACAAATGTACTTACCATTTTTTTTATAAAGTTTATCAGTTTAACTAGGCGATGTATATGATTGATATTTTAAATATGCAAAGAAATCATGTTAAGATCCTTGTGTGTTCTTTCAGAAAAATCTTTCTGCATTTTGTATTTATACTGCCATAAGCATATTCTCTTTGAAAGACGGATACACACACATGGAGTTTTTCCTTTCTCGATCGATATAGGTACAGCTACCTCATTCATCTTTATCATGGCCACACAGTAGGTCCATTTTTGGCCTTATCACCTTATTTGACTAAACTTCTTGGTACTTGGTTGTTACCATTAAAAAAAAAAAAAAAAAAAAACTTTTTTCATTTTTTGAGACAGAGCTCTCACTTTTAGCTCAGGCTGGCTTTGAACTTAAGTCTGTCCCATACCGATCTCAAACTTGCACTCCTCCCACTTCAGTCTCCCAAGTGATGGAATTACAGCTATAATCTCGTATAAATATGTAAGCCTGGCATAAATAATAATTTTTAAACTCTGAGACAGTCTTAACATTCTGTGATACTTACTGATGGACTATATTTTTTATAATATTAAAGTAGAAGTTACAATAATTATAGCATCCCCTTTTCACATAAAAACTAAAAGCCAGCCAGATGAACAGTTGTTAAACTTTTCTGTCTCTCACTAGTTTTACTCATGCTTGATTTTTTTGAATCTTTCTTTAAAAAAAAGGAAAAAACAAAAAGAAAAACCACACAAACACACAACAGGTAAACAGAGAAGTATCTTTTCTCTCCTTTATTCTTCTTGTGTTAGATCTGTTTTTCCCTATGACCAGCATTATTCAATTTCACTCAGTGGTGAGTTATAAGAAAAAACATGGCTATCAAAAAGTAAATGATAAATAAGAAACTACGTGGAAAAATTATTAAGCTTGACTATGACATAACTATCTCAGCTCTAAGGTAGTCAGGTATATTTTAAATTAATGATATTCTAGATCTTGGCTGCCTAAATACACTGAATACAATTTAATCTCCAGATAAAATAAGGCCTACAATATTGACTCCAGAGTATACTCTATAACTTTCTAAATAAATCCTCTATAATACCTTATTTTCTGCCACTTTTCTCCTCTGACATAAAAAAGAAATATATATGAAATATAAAATGTCTAACCACCACAAAGGAGCAACATATCTATTTCTTGGTAAATTACAGAAGCAATGAAGCACTCTTCTCTTCCTATATAAGTGAAGACCATCAGAGAAAATTCACAAAAGAATAGCTATCTTTTATGTGAAGGTACTATTCTTAGCACTTTATACTAATCACTTGATCCTTATGATAATCTTTAGAAATGATAAAATTGCCATTTCAAAGATGAAAAACCTTGAGGCACAGAGAAGAATTTATTGGACAAGATTATATAAAAATATGGCAGAACTTAGATTAAAACCAGCCATCTGATTTTAGGACAACTGCTTTTAAGCATTATGCTAATTGTACCATAGAAAGAACAGAGCTACTTGGAATCAGGTCCTTTCACTTGAAATCACTGCAGTGTAGAAAATAGTGGTACAAAATAGGCAGTTTAAAGAATAGTTATAATAAATGGTTAGAATGATAAATAATACACTATGTTATATTTCAACCTGTTAGTACTGTCTTTCCTACTGGCCCCCTCATATTATAGATCAAGAATATCAGTAAGCTTTTTAAATTCCTCTCAGTTTCTCATCCTTTTAATCTATACTTTATACAAGTCACCCATATGAAAAAAAAGATAAAAATGGCAGAATTCTGAGAAAGCATTTTGTGTGATAAATATAAACAATGAATAGATACTAATAGTCACAACTGAGAAGAATTCTAAGTTTTAAAAATTATTTAACAAGATACTAGAGAGAAACACATTTCAATAGTTAAACTTTATTAACTAGATTTTCTAGTGAAATATTATTTCCATGGTGATGACACAGCTCATTCAAAATAAAATTAATTGGTTAGCAAAATTACTGCTCTAAAAAAATTACTGCTCTAAAAATAGGAGAGTGTATCATTACTGAAGTACTGATGGAATACATAAAACATAAAATGAAAAAGGAATAAAAGATGTTAAGTGCTCTGAGAAACAACACAATAGCAGTAAGAACATTTCCATTGTTTGCATAATAGCAAAGCAAATAAGGAAATGTAATTTCAATCTTGAAAATTGAGAAATTAGAATACTCTGTGCTAAACTCAATAACATTAAAGCAACTGAACGTTTATACACAAACAAAAGACAAGAGAATTGGTTTTAACATGGTAGCGTGTATGTTTTCCCTGAAACAGTCACATTTTCCTGACTTAAAAGACTGGACATCAGCACTTCAAATCACCAGGTAAAAACAACTCCCATTAGGAAATGCTAAAAACATTAAGACTTTAGCTGTCTTGTTTTTTCAAAAGTTAACGCAGATCAACAGAGCCACGGATAGCTAGTGTTAACAAAATTACCTCTGGTAACAGGGATGACATCTATGTACGCAGAATGAAGGGTTATATTTACATATTTAAAAAGCCAATTAAAATGCAGATAATTTTTATTTGGCAAGAGTTTACTACCCTTTTAACTACAAACAGTATTATTGTAATTATTAAACTAGTTGACTCAACTAACTTGTACTCTGGAGTCATAAATAAAATCAGAGTTTTCATTCTGAGCTGATAATGGCTTACCCTCACGAGATCACTTATCTTGTGCTAACAAGTTCATCAACAAGAAGAAAACAGAGTAAAGGAAGAAAAACATGTAAAACTATAAGCACATATAAATATTTCTTAATGCTGACAGAAGTGGGCAGAATGATTTAATGAAGAGGAAAGAAAACCTACCATCAGTGCACAGTCTCCCAAAGCTCTGTTTCCTAGTCTGTCCTGCAGCAAAGTGACGTGCTTTCAGTCACTTGAAGATGAGAGTCTATGTTGTCTCACACAAAGTTAAGGAGAAAGTTAAGATCTCCTAAAAGGAGTACAACCTTCTAGAGAAAAATCTTCATTTTAAGAATTAAATAATTTGGGTTCTAAGGATATCAGTGAAACAAATGATAAAGAAGTGTGAAGATGTGTACTTTCTCTAGAGACAAATATTTCTGTAAGTCACAATTATTTCCTTTAAACTTGAGATTTACTTTAACAGTTAAACTACGCAACCCTGCTCTAGGCAATACTGACAAAGAATTGACGCAAATCAAACCAAATTTCTAGATTTGTCAGTTCACTGAAAATACTGAGAATAGAGAAACATGTTAAATTGTACTGTAAGAATATAGTCAGTGAGAAGTAAAAATATAAGGGATTCTATAGAAAAAAATGACCCAATTTCTTGAACTAAAATATGGTAATAAAAAGGGCTGGCAAGGGAGAAACTGCAAACTGAAAACTGAGAGGTAACAACCAATACAATGGGTGGATAACATTCAGATCCTTATCTGAACAAACCAACTAACATAGGCAGCTTTGAAACAATTTGGAGATAACTGGTACTAGATATTGCTAAGGAATTATTTCTGATTTTGTTGGGCATAATAACAATATTAACTTTGTTTTCTTTTTCCCAGCACTACTGATTGAATCCAGGCCTTCACACACACCTAGAACCCTTTTTTTCTTTGCGATAGGGTTTGGCTCAGTCACTAAATTGCCTAGTGTGGTACTGAATTTGAGCACCCACTGCCTCAGTCTCCTAGGCTGCTGGGACTATAAGAGTGCAGGATCATATCTGATCAACTATCTTTTTAAAACAGATATGTAAAAGTATTCTTTCATAAAATCAGGTAATGAGAGGAAGCTGAATAATATACACGAGAGTTAAATATAGCATTATTTTTGTATTTTGATTTGAAACATTTCCTAGAAATTTAAAAAAAAAATATTTGAAGTGCAAACCATAAATGTTTTTGCCATGGTGACTATTAAAAGGTTTCATTATCCTAAATATTTGAATCTCTATGATGCAAGCACTTCCCTTCAGAGATCCACATTGAATGAGGAACAAGAGATATTATAAATTAACACTTCATACAATTGAAGTCTGAGGGCTGACTTAGACTAAGCTACACAACCTCATCTACTTCAGAGCTGCAGATATTCTGCAAGCATCAGCAATGTCTGGGAAGCTTGCCCACTCATTAAAACAAGTGCTTTTTTTAATTTTAGGAATCATTAGCTGGAAACCCTGCCACAGATACACTGCTGGCAATATGCAACATGCAAACATTTTCTGCCTGTTTTTATGTGATAATTTCAACTCACAAGCCATTTATTCAGTCTTTAGACCAGTGTTTGAGAAAAATGCATGTTTAAGTCAGGTGTGGTGGTATGTACCTCTAATTCTGGGATTCTGGGAGGCTGACGTAGAGGTCTGCAAGAGTGAGATCAAACTGGGCAAATTAGCAACTATTTAAGGCCCTGTCTCAAAATAAACAATAAAAAGGGGGGCTCTGTGCAAAGCCCTCAGTACTGGAAAAAAATATACCTATTATATATCATTTGCTATTGTACTCCTGCATGTGTCTGTGAGTATTACTGCGGCTTCAGTTTAGACCTTTGCACTGAGTATAACTCCAGCCCTTTTTATTTGAGACAGAATCTCTCTGAGTTGCCTAGACTGGGCTCAAACCTGTGATATTTCTGCCTCAGTTTCCCAAGTGACTAGGATTTTTTTGTTATATTCCTGAGAGGGAAAAAAAGCATGCTTATGAAAGTGATATAGATATATATTCTATTTATCTGTTTCAAATGAGTCAGTAATAGCGGGAAAAAGATGTAAAGAGCCTGGGGCTATAGCCCAGTGGCATAAGAACCTGCCTGGCAAGTGCAAGGTCCTGAGTTCAATTCCAAGATTTTAAAAAAGAAAAAAGTACAAAACAAGATACCCTCTGATTGAGGATAAGCATCTTTGCCACTGAACAATCAAATCCATCCCTCTCATAATCTAGATAAAATAAAAAAAGAATGACTAATTATTAATTTTGGTTCTGTGTCCCAATAAAAGGAAATGGGCATTGCCAAGTTTTTCATCAGAATAGTGTATTTTTTGGTTTAAATAAAAGTAATCTTTCTAATATACAGGGATGCTGTTTGAGTTTTTGTGGTTCCAAGACTAAATATATAAACATAATTATTAGTGCTCCAGATCTTCAAAGATATTTAATATAAAAAGTAAACTACAACTCTACTTAACAATTCCTTTCTAAACTTTTACTCCCTCTTGTGGAGACAAAAGGTAAATCAAAAATTTTAAAAGCTCTGAAGAAACTTCAATAGTATGTTTTAAAATCAACAAACAATGGCAGTTATATAATCTATAAAAGCTCAGTTTTCATATCTTATTCATATCTAGAAAATGCATTAAAATTAATGAATAGAATTGGATCACTATATATTGTGCAGTGTATTATAATGAACCTCTTCAAGGACTGCCAAGTTTTTATTATGTGAAGATTAAAACAAAAAGCAACTCTACTATCTTCTACCATCTTTTATTTGTAAAATGATACTCTGACTTCAAAGAGTAGGAAATAAAATTAGTGTAATGGCCAGTACAAAACTCATCTCCTGCTTATTATTTTCATTTCATGCTGGAACAGTGAAAACCTCATTAAGGACCACTGTTAGCCTTGGTCTTGGGAAATGCCTGTTCCAAGTCATGCACCGAAATTTTCCCATCTTCAGCCTGAGGCAGTGGTCCTCTATCTGGGGTCCTTCCTATTCCCCTCCCTTGGGGTACATCTGACAATGTGTGAAACAGACATTTTGGTTTTCACAACTGAGGGAATGCTACTGGCACTATTATGCAGGATTGAGGCCAGGGATACTAAATATCTTACAATGTGCAGGACAGTATTCCCCTCCTCCCATAGTCTGGTCCAAAAATGTTAATGTTGAGATTGAGGAATACTGCTCTTTGTTACTCACTAACGCCACCTGCAGGACACTCATATTTCTTGCATTAATTTGTCTTGATCATTCCAACTGGTACATAAATAGGCAGTAATTCTCTTACTTAAAGTATTTTCTGACCTCATTTTCCCCTTTAGGCAATTGTTGCTCTCTCTTAGCTTTTACAGTTTTTGTTTTTATTTTTTGAGACAGGCTATGGAGCCCAGGCTGGCCTCAACCTCATGGTGATCCTCCTGCTTCAGTATTCTGAATGCCAGGAAGACAGGCATGTGCAACCATGCACTTTTATGGTTTTAAAATGCCTATTCTCTTAACACCATTTCAATGTTTTGTCCTTACAGTATGGAAACTGCTTTTGTCCAAGTCACTAATCACCTTGCTATGACCACATGGATGGGTGACTTCTTAGTCATCAGTTATCCCCACTTCCTCTTCAAAATATATAATTCATTAGCTTCCAAAAGCGACACAGATATATTTCTCATATTTCACTGACTGTTCCTTTCCATACATTGCTGGTTCCTACTCACAAACTTGATTTTTAAATGGAGAAGGGCCTCTATGTTTGGTTCTAGGTCCTCACTTTTTTCTATCTGTATTCATTCTCAGGTGCTCTCATGTTGTTTCTTAGCTTTAAAATACCATCCATGAATAACACCTCTAAATTTATTTCTCTAAATCAGATTTTTCTCCTGAACTCCAAACGCATGTCTACCTACTCAACAGGTATACTTGGGTATCTTAATAGACATACACACTCAACATGTCCAAAACTAAATGACTGACCATACTGCTCCCACTTACCATACTGCTCCTTTCCACAGCTTTTCTATCCAACAAACAATGTCTTTCTATCTGCACGGGACCAAATTTTGGGAGTTTTCTTTGATGTATCTTTAGATCCAATCCAACTCACCAACAAATCTTACAATCTTAAATTCAATAATCACTGCCTTCATCATTTCATTCCTGTTGAAAGTCAGTATCATCTCTTTTTAAGTTAATGCCAACAGTTCTTAATTGATCTCCTTGCTTTTCCTATGGCTTCAAGGGGTCTATTTTTAACAGAGCAGCTAGAGTGATAGCTTTCAAATGTATATTAGACTGTTACTCTTTTATTCAAATTAACATTGTGGTTCCCTATTTCTCTCAAATTAAAAATCAATGTCCTCACATTGTTCTATATTGCTTCTTGTGTCCTATTTAATCTTATCTCTGGCTACTCTACTCCCCTCTTCACTGTGGTTACTTAATACACTGCCATTTTTCAAACTTAGTACCCTTCTAGAATGTTCTTTTTCCAGATAGCTGTACTATTTACTACTTTTTCTCCTTTAGCTTTTTCCTCAAATATAATTTTACCTGTGAGGCCTTTCTTATTTAAAGTGTCACCTTTTATATATATATATATATATATATAGTACTTTCACCTTCTTAAACATTTTACATTCATTTTATTTAGTGCATATCTCTCCTACTAGAATGTAAGCTCCAAACAGGTATAAGTATTTTTCTCTAATTAAGTGACGGTGAACCTTTTAGAGATGAGTGTCCATACGGCATCCCAAAATCTACTTACTTATCACAAAGTGCCAACACTGCAATTAAACCTTAATACTGAGATTGTAGTTTAGAAAAAATAACTGTTATCTGATGTTCAACTGCTGGGTGACTTGGATTACATGCCAACAGAAGGGGTTTTGCATACCTGCTGCATCATACCTGCCACAGATTTCCCACCCCAGGTCTAGAATGTTTGCTAAAGAGTAGGCTCCTAGATGAATTGAATCTTACCAATGTTTTATTTAATGTCCTACAACCAGCTTCCATGTCTAAACTCAGGGTTTAACCCAGTAGTTCCTCGGATTCTTCTTGTACTCTCTACTGAATTGTTGCTGATTACAATTTTCTTGACACCCTTCCCAGGCTCATGGCATAAGGCTCGAGGATGGACAAGTGGCAGTGCCAATTTCCACTGGTAATCTTAAATCTGATTTAAGTAAACATCTTCCAGTTAACATCTAGGTTTCAAAGAAATAAACCATTAACTATTAAAAACAAATACGTATGTCATTTCCTTATTTTTAATTTTTTCTGTGTGTGTTACAGGGATTAAAACTAGAGTCTCTGGCATGGTTTTAAGCATAAGCGGTTGTTATACCACTAAGCTACTAGCAGCTGTGTGTGTGTGTGTGTGTGTGTGTGTGTGTGTGTGTGTGAATGTGTGTGTGTGTTACTGGGGCTTGAACCCAGAGCTTTTGTCCCCCTCCCTCCATTTGAGATAGAGTCTTGCTAAGTCACTAAGTTGATCGGGCTGAGCCTGAACTTATGATCCTCCTGCCTCATCCTCCTGGAACGCTGGGTCCATAGGAGTGTGCCACCACATCCAGCTTCCATTTCCTTTTTACATGACATTCCAGGCAATCTCTGTAATAATGACACTATTATACAGCACAATCCCTACATGCCTGGGCTACGAATTAGCAAACTAGAATGAACTGAATTCAAATTCTTTAGTCTCTATATTATAATTTTCCTATCTATCTTGCATGGAGACTATTCTGCTATTATGTACTGATTTGTAGAGCCAGGGATACAGCTCAGTGGCACAGTGACTGACTGGCAAGTGTGAGGTCATGAGTTCAATCCCTGGTACCAATAAATAAATAAATAAATAAAAACAAGCCAAAAGAAATTACCTGTGTATGTATTGTCTTTAACGTTGGGGCTATTTATCTTTACTAATCACATGCTAAACACAGTATTTAGCTGATGTATATACGTAAATACAATTTTTTTTGGTTTATGCATGAAATTAGACATTGAGAATTATTTCAGAAAACTCACAGTGCAATATAAAAAATACTACTTATTTTCATCATGAGCTTTAATTGATTCCCATAGAAAAAGATATAAGGGCAGCTTTCTTACCAGGGAGAAAACACACACACAGCCAAAATACACACATACACTTTGGAAAAAGAAAAATAGTATGACATTTTTTCAACAGATGGTGTTATTCTCATCTGGGTAACCTTAAAGACATCATATATTGCAGCAAACCCACTAAACTGTAGCCTTTTGAGAAGAGATTAAAAATCTTTGTGCAACAATCTCAATGATCAAGGCTGTCTAATTAGCAGCTTACCATATGAATAAATGTCTGGAAGCTAAGGACCACCAGTTTGAGTATTTCTTGCAAATGCAGAGGTCAAAAGTAACTAGTATTAAAATATTTACATAGGTTTTTCTCTTCCTGAAGTGTGTACACATTTTTGTATATGTACACACATCTGTATTTTATTTTTACTTATTCAGAATAAAAATTTCAAAAGATATGTTTGTTCATTTTCCTTCATCCTTTTCCCTCATCATTGTCAAAAATGCCACTAATAAATATGCTATAACTTAAAAGACCATATATTTGGAACTTTAAATTTCAATGCTTCAGTACTTTTTAGCACCTGTAAGACTAACTTTTATTCATATTTTTTAACTTTGTCCTTGGCTACTACTTTCTTTCTGCAGCATGATATTAGTTTAAGATTAAAGCCACCATTAAATGTTACCAGATGTTGATAATAAGTACTGTATTTATCCTCTTACCAGCACATCATGCACCAGTGCTTGATATGTCCAAGTATGGTGTAAAGGAGTTGCCAAATCTACGTTTCTGTCAACAAGGACTAATAATGGCCTTTGGAAGCTGTAAATACATTAAAAAAAGAAATTCTGATAGCAATGTATACACTTAAAATTTCCTAATACTCTATACAGTAATTATCATCTTGATATGATAGAATATTAATACTGAACACCTATAATATTTTACACTTCTTTTTAATATGGTCAGTCAATCATGGAAATAGATTCGACTCCTTAAACTGCAGACACCTAAGGCCATAATATCCTGAATAAACCTGAACTCAGATTGTATTCCTTAGAGCCTATAAATAATGCTACACTGCACCTCTTACTCAGAGAAATTTCTTTCTCTGAGTACTGGGGATCGACCTCGGGCTTGCCTGGCAGGCGCTTATGCCACTGAGATATATCTCCAGTCCTCAGGGAACACTCTTAAAGGAAAAAATCTACATAAACATATTTAAAGAATAAGTTTTACAGTTAAAGTCAGTTGTTTCTCAGATATATATTTCATAGTTTTGAAAAAGGTCAAAAAATACTGTTAGATTCAGGAAAAAATTTTTAAAAGAATATACTTTCATAAATTTACACAAACGAGTGACAGTTTCATAAATTACAAGTTATAATATTTTATAAACACAAATTTTAAAAAGCAGACTCTATAGAGCAGCGGCAGCAAACCTACGGCACATGTGCAGCAGACTTTGTATCACTGAAAGCTCTAAAAGGTTCACCAGAACTGCTCTAGAGCCTCAAAAAACCTTATTCTTTTGTAACACACCAATAAAAGTATGTCACAATAGTACTGAATTACATAACTATTCACGTAACAGAAAGCTATGTGACACGTCACAGACTGTAACTCCATTTTTACACTTTACATGTAAGATAGACTACTAAGAGCACACTGAGCCCCAAAATTATGTGGTTACCATGTGTCCACAGAAATTTTAGGGATTTTCTTTAAAGGAACTAGTGTTAGCAGCAGCATACTCCATTATAGTAAAACATACCACGTTTTAATAGTCACTATAATCTGATTATATTAGCTACATATTTCTTCTTGCAATAGATCTCTGACCATTTAATAACTCAGTAGAGTTTTTGGGTATCTCTACTCGCTCTGTGCTAAAAACTCAGTGGCACCTTTATCACTTACTATCATTTATTCAAGAGTGAAGTAGAAGGGGAAGGATGATGGTTTATAGCAGGATTTCTTAGCTTTGGTACTAATGACATTTAGCAGGTAGGAAATACCTTGTTATGGGGTTTGTTCTGTATCTTGTAGGAAGTTTAACATTGTAAGATGCTGCTGAGCATCTACAATGCACCTCACTAAATTTTATTAGCATCTACCCAGCTGTAAAAACCAAAAATGACATTATCAAATGTCTATGGGGGACAAAATTGCCTTAGTTGAGATTCACTAGCCTATGGCTATATTTAACACAAGTTGCTGAGAAAGTAATTCACAAATGCATCCAACAAATAAGACAACTGTACTGACAATGAGAGCAACAATTTAATAATTATCCAAATAAAATAGTGCCTTTACATTGGTTTCTAAGGTTGATATTGTAGTATAAAATGGAAATTATTAAGTAAGGTATGACATAGTGTTTGCATCTGTTAAAATAAAATCATCAGCATAAGTGCCTGCCTTGCAAGCATGCAGTCGTGAGTTTGATCCTTGGTACTGATAAAAAAAAAAAAAGAAAAGAAAAAAAATAAAATCAATTGACGATTTGATGTTCTGCTCCGCTTAAGTCAGACAAACACTCTGAAGAATACTTTAGACCATAATGAAATAATGGAGGAGCTTAGGAAACTAAAAGTTTGAAACACAATGTTAGTGTGAATTACACAGTACAGTAGTACATAAGGCTATAGGAGGCATCAAAATTGATTTAAAGGAAAAAATCTACATAAACATATTTATGAAGTACAAGATGTGATAAAAATGTGGGAAATGTTTAATTTTTTTTTAAAATTAAAAGACATTTTGCCACTAAGCTCCCTCAAAATAGTCTGTTCCTTGGACCACACTTATTTCATATTCCTGTCAGTTACTGGAGCAGTTCCGGAGGGCCTCTTTCATGAATGTCTTTGCACTGTTGTGAGTGCCTTGATGTCCTGAATAAACTGAAAACTTTTACCTTTCATGGTCATTATGAAAAGCCAGAAACTGACAGTGTCTGACTTGGGAGTTGATGAGGACACACCTGCCTTTCTAATAGATGTCACTCAATAGCAGCATTCACCATATTTGTAATTGTATATTATAAACACATAAAAGGCGACTTTGAGAACTGCTTCAGAAAATGTCAATAACAATGAGCTAAGTGGAACGTTCACGGTACACATTTTTAAATCCAAACATTCCCTATATACTTTGATCAGCCCTTGTATATAGACAATTATGAAATTTTTATTGCTAGAGGGCTAATATTTCTCCAGGCATCATGTTTTTTCCTCCTATAGGCTTTATTTATTAATTCATGTGAGTTGTGGGTAAGAATTTCCTAAAACCCTAACTCCACTCAATAATTCTTAGCCATTTGAGTGGGTTTCATTTCAATATTGTCCATTATCAATACTAACAAAACATACTATAATGTATAAGTTTCTTTGGTATCACTAGTCAAAAAAATTGACTAATTAATGACTTTGGGTTTACCTAGTCATGTAAGAAATGGTAGCAATGAAAGAAATGCTTTGCAAAATTATTAGTATTTAAATGTAAAATTGGAAATTTAATAATATAGAAATAAGTATCAAGTTTATCCACTGTTTTTAATACCAAGAGGATTAATAATAGCTAAAAAGAAATGGCTTCTCATCTTTAAATCCATGTAAACAGAAAGCTTTCACTTATAGTGATAAAAGATAATATGCTATCAAAATAATATAAATTGAATAAACATTTCATTTGTATTTCAAGAATCATTTGAGTCAAAACTTTGAACCTGATGACCTGACTTAAAATAAGAAATAAATTGCTACTACAAGTATAATAAGATTATTCCATCTTATAAGAAAAACAACAGTAAAAACTCGACAAGTTTTATTTTCAAGTTTTCTAAGTACATTAACATAATACCTGAACTGGCCAGCTCCCAGTGTGTCACCTGTAAAAAGACTATTTCTTGCATCTCTTAGATTTTCCCGAAGTTTCTTATCTAGTTTCTGAAAAATCAAATTTTAGATTAACTCATAATACTTTATGTAAGATAATAAGTTGTATTTTTGTTCTATAACCGAGAAGGCTGGAATGTTGTTATAAAATAGCAATTCTAAAATCTGAACATTTTAGTGTAACTATTTCAAAACTATCATAACTTGCACTTGTCTTCTCTATTGTGATTTAGGCCTGATTTTACAAGCAAACACGGTTCTTGAGATAGGGTCTCACTGTGTTGCCTCTTGATCTTGTATTCCTCTTTTCTTAGCTGAGTAGCTGGGATTACAGGTATGTGCCACTGCTCCAACTACTAAGCACTTTTCCATTGACTAATTTTACTTTAGGCACAGTAAACAATTTGCAGTAATGACCCACCCTCTCTCTCCAAGAATGACTCTGTTATAAACAGATGCCTGTCTAAGTGGAAAAAAATGTTGATTTGACTGACTAGGAGTAAAAAGAGAACAGGGGACAATAATCCCCAGAATGAAAATAGGACTATATGAAAGAAATCAGATTTCCAGTAGTAACTCAGTTAATAGTTCCAAAATGTCAATGAGTTTTCTAGTCTTTCCACACTACTCACCCTCTTTCCTTCCCAGTATTTAATTTCTCACCTACTTCTTAATTATTATAGAAAATTTGTGACTGTTCAATTTTATACTGAACATTTTATTCCAATAAAGTAGGGAATTTTTAAAATGTATTTCATCCCATTTTAAAAATTTTATTTTAAAAAAATATGTATTTGGTAAATGAAACAATACATAATTTGGGAAGGAAATAAGTGTAATAAGTTAAATGAGTAGTACAGATTTTAGCAAAAAAAAAAAAAAAGAAATTGGCTGGAATCATTAATATCTTTAGTGGAATCCCAATGTTATAAAATATTTGCCAATGGTATTTAATAATAACCCATAGTAGTCAGATGCTTAATATTAAAAAAAAAAAAAAAACAAAACCAGAAGATACTGCTGAGAAAACACAATGTTATTTATACTTAAGTGACAGCTGCATGAACTCACCACTGCCACCATTTCTGCTGCGGTTCCCCTTGAACATCTGATAATAGGAACAGCACCTATTTTAAAAATAAATATTAACCATGATATTGGATTTTTATTAAAATGAATATTTATAAAATACACCAGCATCAAAAAAATAAATAGACTAGGTATATACAGTTTCAGGCTATCAACAAAAGTACTTATAATTTCAAGATTAAAGCAAGGTTTCAAAAATGAACTCTTATTCATAATGAAAACAAGAGTTAGAAAAACTTTATATGTAGGCTGATAGGTATGGACTGACAATCAGTATTTTGACTTCTTTTAAGTAGTTTCAAAAAGTAAAAGTATTCCCAGAGAATTTACTTTAATTTGACTCCATAAGAATGAAAGAGCTCAGCTAGTTTAGTAGTTTAAATACTACCTTTAATTTTACAAATTAACAGTAAAGCATCTTAATCTTAAAAAAAATTTATTTAATGTAAATGTAAAATTTATTTATTTCATGTAATGTAAAGTGCTCCTAAAAATTGGCCACAATTTATTACTGAATCAACTCACTGGCCCTCTTACTTTCTCTTTTTTATTATTGCAATAAATATTACCAAAGGCCAAAATCATAAAGTAATAGATAAAATTCAATTATACTGAAGATCTTACGAAACAAACTTGAGAACACTGTAGTCATGTGCTAAAAGTGTTGCATTTCAGATTTTATAGCAAAATACACTATTGACTGGAAAGCAAAAAATGTAGAATATTAGCTAATTTTTAAAACTATGTTTTCTTTAGAGCTTTTAATGATACAAACCATTTCTGTGGCATGCAGGCCATAGGTCTGCCACCATTGGCTTAGGTTATATATATAAATGATATAAAAATTTAAGTAACATTAGAAATGCAAAAAGTTAACTCTCTGGATTCTAGGTCCTCCCGAACAATTCATATTAAGAGTTAGAAATAATGTTTTCATGTTCTTTTCTACATGTAAGTGGGAGTATGTATATATATGTATATGCCTATGTATTAAAAAACAAAAATAGGATACTATGTATATTCTGAAAATTGCTTTTTAAAAATTTAACAATTTGCTATCAAAGGGATTCGGCTCAGTGGTACAAGTGCCTGCTGGCAAACGTGAGATTGTGAGTCTGATCCCTGGTTAACAACAACAAAAATTAGCTGGTAATATTCTTCTATATCAGAGTGGCAGTATTTTTTATTTTTCCTTTGGAAAAAAATCATTTTTCCTACTCTACACATAATAAAGGTGGTTCTGAAGCTCCAGGGGTCATTAGGTCTTTCTCAGTCTACTCTTACTTTTAAACTATTATCATGTCTCACTAAACAAAAATAATGTGCATGTCCCTAGTAACCCTACCAATAAGCAATTATACAGGATGGCAAAATAGAATGATGATTATGCCTGATTAATGAATGAAAGTTTTATATATATATATAAAAGATATAAAGTTATATAAGCCTCAAATACATATATAAACATATGTATATGTATATATATACTACACATATATACATACATGTACATGTATATATATACACATGTATATATATCCAAGCTTCAAATGGCTTGGATTTTATAGCTTTTTTACATATATATGTACATTTATATGTATATATAGTATATATGTATACATGTATATGTGTACATATGTGCATTTATACATACATGTATATGAATATGTATATATATATATGTATGTATTTATGCATACACACACACACATACACACACATATATAGCCAAGCCTCAAATGGCTTGGATTTTATTGCTTTTTTTTGTTGTTGTTGTTAAAGAAACACATATCCAAGCTATTTGAGGGCAGTGAGCTCAGGGAGACATTAGAAAGAGATAAAACTCTTAAAAGCAATGAATCAAACAATGTGACATACATGTTTAATAAACTTTTCTCCTAAAGATATTTTCTACTTGCCATGACACACAAGAAAGAATAAGCAGAAAACAAGAGACTTACTGAAGTGAAAAATAAAAGATCTGTTTTCAGAGACAGAAGTTAAAGGGAACAATCTCTGAAAAAAGGGAGCCCTGAATTTTGTACATACATTTGTGAACTTTGTATACAGGGTATGTCTTTTCCTTAATTTTCTCATTTATGAAATGTAGAGAGTTTATCAGTCTACCATAAAGATCATTTTAATTAAAAGGTTTTAAGTATATAAAATTAAAACTGCAATCAGGTTTATAAATAGATCTATTAGTAATAGTAAGCATGAAGTCATATATATATATATATATATATATATATATATATATGTCATATATATACACACATATATATATATTTTTTGGTCTTTTTTTGAGATGGGGTCTTGTTATACAGTTTAGGCTGGCCTTGAGCTCACTTTGTAGCCCAGGCTGGTCTTAAACTTGCAACAATCCTCCCGCCTCAGCCTCCTGAGTGCTGGGATTATAGGTTTGAGCCACCACACCTGGCTCTATGAAGTCATATATTAAACACAATGTAGATGTAAAAGTGACTTTAAATGATCCAAGGAAATGTTTAAAATTTATAGAACATAAGTAGATTGGTATTATAGATAAATTTAGTGTTTTCTGGAGGCGTTAGAAATTGTCAATAAATACCAGGCATGTATCTTTCTACTTAAAAGGAAATATTTGAAATATTTAAAATATTTGAAATATATTTAAATATTTGAAATATTTTACAACAAAAGTATTTTTTAAAAGTTAGCAGGCACATAGGTAAAACCATCATCAAATCATTTAGCAATATATTAGAAAGTTACAACTACCAAAGACATCTAAATAACTCAAAAAACTGCTGGACACTAGCTCAAGAAGATTAACCACATCAAGGTATCAGAACTATGTTTTAAAAAACAGACTGTATGCTTTGCTCCAACTCTGGAGAGATGCTTGAGGTTCAAATAGGTGCAAGGATCACATCACAGTGTTACAGATTAAAAGTAGTTATTTATTTTGAAGAAATAGCCAGAGTGACTTGAAAACTTACCCAGTGTAACAAAAAAGCAGAACAAGCTGTCAACAATAGTGTCCATAACTGTTTCCATTTCTGTGTCTGTGATATCTGGTCTATTAATGGCTAAAATGACAAATAAAGGAAAAAAGTAATTGCCAAAGTTTACCTTTATTAAATACCAAATTATGAATATGCAGTTAGATTACATAATACTCAAGTGAAATTTTTAGTATAAGCTTATATACATCAAACATTAAAAAACCTTACAAATAAAAACTACATATACCAAACCATCTCAAGATCAGATTAAAAAAACCCCAAAAAACAAAACAACCCACTCACATACAAAATGTCTAAAATTTTTTTGCCAGAGCCTAGGAAAATGAATATTTCCATGATTTTATTCATAAACACTAGAAAGCCTAAAGAAACTACTGATCATATTAGCCAATGATTACAAAAAAGAGAATGTAAATCAATTATGGCACAACCAACACCACATTATCATTTTCTTTGTATTATAATAACCTACATGAAATTCTTTTCTAATCTATAAGACTGTACCTAAGTAGGTCCCACACATTAGTAGATGTAAAAATTATTCTGGAATATAGGTAAAGAAAAATAACTATTTCTGGAGACTTTCAAAAATTAAAGATTCTTAACCCTTTTCTATAGAGATTCAATTCCACAGATGAGATAATTCTAAGAAAGACGATTGTTACAAGTACGTCCAGAGGTTTCTAACCCAAACAAACCCTAAAGCTACAGTTTAAGAAGCATTACCCCATGGTGAAGAATATGCTTAAGTCATACCAATTTATTATTTTCTCTTTCACAATATGTAGGGTACTTGTCTGACAAAGCAATGCTTGTTAATCATTTGTGGAAAGGCTGATCTTGAATTTTATCTATATAGAAGCTTTAATTTGCCAACAACCCAAATACCAAAAACAGTAATAAAATTTAATGTAACTTGTGATTAGTATGAGAGGAAAGCAGAATCTAATTTGATACACTGAAGTATCTGAAAAAAGTATGATCTACCAGGAAAACATAAACTAATGAAGAGGAGGCCTGGCGTGGTAGCATATGTCTGTAATCCCAGCACTGGGCCGGCTGAGACAGAAGGATTTCTGTGAGTGCAAGTGAGTTCAAGGTCAGCCTGAAATACATAGCAAAACCCCGTCTCAACAAGACCAAAAACAAAACAAAACAAAATGAATGAAGGGTTTGATCAGGCAAAAAAATCCACAGGAAGGAAATGTGCTATTATTAAGGTGTTTCATGTTGTCATTCATCCAAATCAGATGAGACAAACAACCTAAGGATCCAGTGTGAATTACTGGATTTCAGGGAACATGAATTCTGTCAATAATACGGTACAGGTACAGCCTACAGAGAAGCACTCCACCCTTTAATCCTAAATTTAGCTCCAACCCTATGAACAACAAGTAACCCTAACAGTCACAAATCATCCATTACTAACTTCAACACAGCTTGAGATAACAAGCAGCTCTCTCTCTGGGATAACAGTCTGGTGTGACTGAGATGAATATATGCTTTCTTTATTAAGTCACAAATCCATAAAAAGTTCAGCATTAAAAAGGGAATGAAAATCAAGTCATGGAACTACCACATTTAAATTTAAGAGTATTTGTTTAAAATTTTGATTAAAGCACTTGTATTGCTTGACATAATTTGGCACACGATTGCACGATGGTTAGGGACAATACTGCTGGAGTGTGCATCCACTATTTTCTGGAGTGAGTGACCTGGCGGTGCCACTTCCTGATTCAAAGATGCAAGTGCTTGTTTTTCTTAAAATAGCTATGCCTCAGGTTTCCACTCTGGAAAATGAAAGTAACAATACCTACTTCACGAACATATTCTGATGTGCAAAACAGCTTATGCGGTAAACTGCTCAGGACAACTTATTGCCAGAGAGCAAGCAGTTACAACTACCTGGGTGACTGGCCATTAGATTAAAATTAGTAATTAATTTCAGACTTGTGTTTTTTTTTTTTTTTTTAAAGTTGATAGATACAGGAAATTTAATTAAATTTCTAAATATTTGAACTTACTATATGACTTAGATTCATTAAAATATACTCCTTTTTAAAGAATTAAGTATTTGGGCAGCTTTTGCTTGATTTGTAAATTTGCCTGATCTAGCATGTGACATTTTTAAAAAATAATGTATCAAATTTATAATTGTAAAATATTTTTAAGGGAATTTAACAAACTAAATTTCATTAACTTGTTAAGTGGGAATGATTAGAAGACTTTATTCAATTTGAGTTAACTAATCAAGAAAAAAGTAAAGGTTCCTGTTTTTACTAGATTTTTAAATAATATAACAAAATTTGTAAGTTTAAGAAAAATGAAGCTTAAGTTGCTAATTTATGTAACTTGCTAATTTAAAACTCAACTGTGAATGAACTTCTATGAATAACAATTACCACTAAAATTCTCTCAAATGGGAAACTCAGCAAATTTTTTTAGAAATTTTGTTTAATCTCAACAAAGAAGCATTCTACAGAATATAGATCTCAATGAAACCAAAGGATCTTCTCTCAGAAGCTGAACATCTGGGTTAGTTTTTCTAAGGACAGAGAAGTAAAGCATCTCTTTCTTAAGGTCAAAATATGAGACAATGAACTATTCTGCACTAAAATCCTGTCTTCGTGGGCAGGGTGGTACATTCCTGTAATCCCAGTACTCTGGGAGGTTGAACCAACAGGATTATAAATTTGACCTCTGCTTGGACATGTTAGCGACTTAGTAATTATTCTGTTTCAAAATAAAAAATTCAAAATGTGATGTAGCTCTAATGCTGAACTGCCAACTAAATATACATTTTTTTTAACTGCCAAAAGTAAATCATTCATGTAAATTTCCATACAAACACCTAAAAGGTTAGAGAATAGGTACTTTACTGAGATTATAAAACATGTTTATTAAATGTGGTTTATATGTGATGGAATTTAGTTAAGACTTACTTTCTAAGTGCTTTTAAAAATCTTTGATAGCTCTACTGCTATAAATAAAATATTGTTTTAGAGTACACTATGCATGTTCACTATTGTTTTATTTTTCTTGTAGTTCACCATTAATTTTGTTATCAATGAATTACAATCTTATTTTTACATACCACGATATGAAACAAGTTCCTTATTTTGATTACATAATACAAACATATCATCCTCCAAAGTAATAAAATTGAGATACTGATCAAAAACCTAGAAACAAATGAAAAAAATTTATAATCAATTTTATAAGTCATACTAAAAGTAAATTTAATTTAACCTAGTAGTACCAAAAATGAGAAAAATTCTAATTCCATCCCATAACTGAAATTGTACTTTGTGGTCTAATTGGGTAAATATGAATTCAAAAGATTAAAAAGCTACAAAAACAGCAAGTATCAAGGAAGAGAATATTTTCAAAAAACAAAATTTAATCAGTCTAAAACTCTTGCTTATGATGGGAATGGATACTAATTGTGAAGAAAACCTACAATTTAAATTTTTATGTTTACTGCAATTACATTTTCCTAAAAAGTCACAGTATGTTCTTATACAATGTTTCAATATATAATAAAGTTATGCCAGTTTTATTAAGTACAAATGAAAGCAAAAATTAAGAAAAATTACATTTAAACAAACTGTAAATCATTTCTATTTTATATAAAATTAATGAGAAATTTTGAGCAAGAACATTATAGAAGAAACCTCAAAAGTAATTAGAAGTAGCAACCAGACTATCTAAATTTAAGAATAAAAAAAAATCTACCAGTGGGGAAAAATATGAGAAGTCCTATACAGTCCTGTGTTTATGTCTGTTCCATATTCAAGAAGCACAGGGTACAAAAGGGCTAAAACTAGGAATATATTACAAACTTATTGGTAACTGGAGCTGAAACTGTCTAAAAATTACTATGATACAGGACTGCTGGCTTGTTGCAACTTTTTTTGTCTTACAATACACAACACAGCCTCTTTGAGTCCTCTCAATACATCACCACTGGTTTGCACCACTGAGAGTATATCCATGATTGTCCCATTGGGTGACTTGTACCGTTGGTGGTTCAAACAGGTCCAATCACTTTTATCAGTCTTTTTACTAATAAAATTGATAAAAAGTCACCTAATGGGAAGTCATGCATGTACCACCACTCAGCAGCAAGATATAGAATTATGGCCCAGTTGTGAATGTATTAGTAAAGAAAAGATGTAGACAATATAGTGATGTCAGTATTACAAATGAAAAAATGTCAATATATTCTAAATACAATCAATGACAACACAAGTGCACAACTGTTTCTCAACTGAGTTACAAAGGCTATGCGGGAAGTAAAAATTGATTCTGCTTTTTATCTTTTAAATTCACTGAATATTAGGTTCCTTTAGTTTTGTTCACTTTTTTTAGTTTAAGGTGAAGACAACTTACATTATCAGAACTCCTTCTAAAAATACTGAATTAAAACATTTCTTATTGCTGTGGTCATTTGTAAAGTAAGAAATCTATGTCCATGAATAGCTTTCAGAAGTGTTAATAAACTACAATCACAAAATGTCCTTCATCAGCCCAGATCACTTACCTTGGCTACTTGTGTTACTGCACTAGCTGCTAATGCTGCATTTGCAATATCTTCCAATTTACTTCTTGAAATAGCAGAAATAAAATTTAAATAATATGATTCATATAGCTGATTACGAAGATCCTATAAATACAGTAAATACTTAATTCTTATAGAATAGTATAAAGGAATACCAAAAATAAAATCTTCAGTATAACAACAAAGTTTTGGAAGATAAGACACATATTTAAGAACAGGTTATATAACCGACAAAAAGTATCCCAAGAGAACAAAGTTATGAAGTTTACTGAAACTTACAAAGTTATGAAATTATATGAACAGATCTCCAGTCATTGCAGTATACTGTAGCATAAAACTAATGTGAAGTAGCCTTGATGCATTTTTTTCTTAAAAATATCCAGGAGTAGACATTGTATGATCTAACACAATAAAATGGCTGTTATATTTGGCAGGCACTACCTTCTGCTGGTCATGTAGTCACACAAAAAATACGTCCATTACTGCACACACAAGTATTAGAATTCCAATTATCAGTGTCAGAAATGTTTCTTTTCATTCATTCAAAAGTAGTGGAATCTAAGTTATGCAAGTTCTTAAACATAATAATTAAACTCTAGAGAAAGATATTTCCTCAAATCTAAGATGCTATTGATTATAGCAGGCATAATCATGTACGTATGACTAAGCAAGAATAAATGCTCCCAATAAAATTTTATGACACGATGAATTTTAGGCTGCATGGAATTTCAGAGATATTAAAATATGAGATACTGAGGGGCTGGAGCCCGTATGAGGCAAGTAGTTGAATGGCAGTGTTTCAAAATGGGTAGGAGGACTAAGAAAATAAACATATTCAGGGTATTGGCAAGCAGATTTCTTAGTGTCAGAGAACAGAGTTGAAAATTTATAAAAGAAAAAAGGAGAAGCTAGAGTAAATCCTGTGTTGAAAAAATACCTTAGTTGTGGAGTTTATCTTTCCATTTAGATAGGTGGGAAGGAGAGGAAGATTTATAGAAATAAGTGGAGATACAAAACTATGTATGCCTGTGTATTTATTTCCTAGCTTTGTCCATTGAGAGGATCCAAGAAGACTGGCACCACTATGTATGCCCAATGTTTAGATACTAATCCTTAGATACCATTCCCTATAGAACACAAGGCTCCTATAACAAACAGATATATCCAGGGGTGGGTGGAAAAATTACAAAATGAAACTGGAACAACTTATTATGCAAGGAAGACAGTGGTCAAAAGAATGATGGACACACTTCTAAAAGACACAGAAGTCCAGTAAGGTTGTAGGATACAAGAAAAGCATATAAAAATTCTCCACAATTGCAACGAACAATCCTAAAAACTGAATTAAGAAAATAATCCCATTAATTAAAAAGTACAAAGAAACGTATCTCACAAGAGAGCACAAATGTTATAAACACAGTATTAAAAGAAATTAATGAAGGTCTAAGTAGGTAAAGACATCCCATGTTCATAAATCAGACAATTTATACTTATTAGGACCATAATACTCTGAAATTAATGTACAGATTCAACACAACACCTATTAGAATCTCAGTTGGCTTTCAGATAGAATCTGACAAGCTAATCCTAAAATTTATTTGAAAATTTAAAGGATTCAGAAAAGCCAAAATAAAATTTGGCATACGATTATAATGAAACATTGACCATAGAAAGGAACAGTAGTAGCCAGGTATAGTGGTACATGCCTGTGATCTCAAATACTTGGGAGACTTAGGCAAAGTGCAAGTTCAAGGCCAACTTTGGCAAACTAGTGAGGTCCGGCCTCAAAATTAGAAAAAATTAAAACAAAAGGGCTGGAGAGGTACTTCAGTGGTAGAGCACACTTGCCTTGCATGTGTGAAGCCCTGGGTTCAATGTGCATTATCAAGGGGAAAACAAAACACATTCAAACAAAAACACAACAAGGGCAGACCTTGAAAACCTTAAGCTATAAGAAAGACGTTAGATATAAAAGATCACACACTATGAGATTCTGACCATATGTAGTGGAAGGAATACACAAATCTTTAGGAACAAAAAGCAACTTAAGGACATGAAGGGATAGGAGTGGGATCGGAGATATAAAAGTTAAAGGGTAAGTTTCTTTTTGAGATGATTAAAACTCACTGCAGTGATGTCTGCACAATTCTGTGAACATACCAAAAATCATCATCTACATAATTCAAACAGAAAAACTGACTATCATGATGTTTGCTCAACTGTGTGGATACATTAAAATTCATCACCTCTACAATTTAAATGGATAAATTGCATCGTTTGTGAATTATATTTTGATAAAGCTATTATTAAATTTTAAAACAAAGGAAGAAGGAAGAGATTGGTATACAGTACTTTTTAAGTAAAAAAGAGCAGTTAGATTTGTGCAGGGTAAGAGGGGATCATAAAGCTGCCCAGGATAGAAAATACGTGACCTTCACTAACAAGTTAAATAGCAATTTGATTCAAGAGTCAATAACAAGTAAAGTAGCTGTGATTTGTGGTAGATGCTGTTAGCCACCTGTCCTATAATCATTTACTTACCCTTTTCTTTGCTAAAAGAATTCAAATTTTTTGAAGTAGCAATAAATTTATCTCAATACTAAATTCACAGCATCTCCTGAAACTAATTCTACCCGTAGGGACATAAAGGAGAGCCTTCTGGAGTTTCTGGAAAGACTTAATTTACTTGATCAAAGTGTACAGTCAGGGCTAACATTGCTCAGCCATGAACACAGATGTGATGTCAATATCTGCAGTTGCCTTACATGGATGAAGCAGCAAGACAATGAAAGTAACCAGAAATGAAGAATCAGAAAGAGAGTGAGCCTAAGTTTGATTATTTCATCATGCTCTTGCACCAGCACGAAATTCCTACCCACAGCCTTCCTATTATCTGGGAAAATGAAACCTCTATTTTTAAAACTAATAAAGTTTTATTAGGCTTTCTGTTCTGTAAAGCTGACTGTTTTTACTATGTTGCTTCTTGTGATCAAAAAATGTAAAATCATTTAAGGTATTTTAAGTTCAAAGATAGTCTCAAAAATCAAACTGAAAAACTGGGTGAAGGCGGTTTGATGCTTATTCTGCCTACCTAAAATACTTTGTGGAAAAAGTTTCATTTGATATTACTTAAGTATCAAGTAGGATAAGAACCCATATTACCTGGCACATTCTATCAATATTTTCTTCAGATGGCATTACAAAATACACTGCAGGTACATCTGGAATAGGATCTCGATCAGAGTGCAAAAGCCTAGAAGTAAAGAACACAAAACTCATTTCTTTCATCACTTGTTTTTTTGTAGTAGCACATGTTTAGAGTATATAATGTTTACATTACCTAGGTGGAGCTGGCACATGTATGTAACAAATCTTAATTCCTTTTTTGCCCCTGGACTCCCACCTCTTAGTCCTCTTCCCACTTAAGATCTAGCTCCTTAATTCTAATACCTATTTTTATTTTGCTCTTTATTTACGATTTGGGTTTCTCATTATATGAGAAATTATGCAATACTAAAGCTTATGTGACTGATTCATTTCACTTTCCTACGAACATCTTAGTCACTTTTTTTAAAAGACAATTTAACATAATATTTTTCCAGTACTTGCTGCTCTTAATCAGCTAACTTAGTTAATAAAGCTTTTTCCTTAAAAAAAAAAAATGTCTACCTAGTCAATATAAATATTAGGAAGGTCTTAATTTCTCATTATTTTTCATTTATTCTATTCAATCTGACTTACTTTTAGTATTTCTTGTGGTCAGACATTTTCTCCTACCACTCTTCTTGAATGAAAACTAAAACACATTCAAAATCAGTTTTATACCCAGTTTTCATAGATGTATGGGGTTTGGAGATGGTGCTGGTGAATGGGAGGAAAGTACAGGTTTCCCCAATGCGGAAAACAGAAAGTTACTGGAGGCTTTAGAAACAACGCAAAAATTGAATGACAGATGAAATCAAAATATATTTTTAAATCAAAGGTAACTGAAAAAAGGTCCTTAAAACTGAAAAGGTCCTTAAAAAGTTTAATTTTTGTTTGTTCATTAGTTTTTTAAGTGGTGGCAGAGATCAACACCAGGGCCTTCAACATGCGAAGCTTTACCAGTGAGCTACAGTCCCAGCTCCAATTGACATTTATGTATTCACTACTTCATAGAAGAACTCATAAGAGACCGTCTTACAATCCCATCCATTATATACTGAAGTTTTTATGCCTCAGGGAAGATGTTCACTCAGACATCCCAATAGCAAATCACAAAATCTATTTATTCTTCAAGACTTACCATGCTTCTATCAGAAAACATGACTGACATTCTGTTTCTAGAATATCACCACTCAGCCATGTATCTACAATTGAGAAGAGTGAAAGGGGCACATGCTGCTAGGGGCTGCATTCAATGGTTTCTTCTATTTGTCTTTTCTTCCAAACCTGCAGTACAGGAGACTGAGCCCAGACCTTTTGCTCTGAGCTGCATCCCAGCTCCTTTTTTATTGAGACAGGATCTTGATAAATTTCTAAATTGCTCAGATTGGGCTCCTACTTGCAATCTCACTGCCTCATCTAGAACACTGGGATTATAAGCAATACCACACCTGCCTAGGTTCCTTTCTGTTGGTTGTCCAACTGCCTCCTACAGGGCTACAACCGCCACCTCATAATCTGGAAATTTGTGATTACTGTTTTCCTATAATCAGTCTAAAATAGCTTTCAGAGAATAAATGCAGTATTCTCCAGCAAATAGGGAAAAATGGTGAGAGGTAAGGTTTGCAAGAGTTTACCATCATAGTTAGGCAACCATTCTTTGCTCTGGTGGCAACAGCTCTCTACCTCCTAGACTCTTGAACTGACAGATGCTCCTGTTACCCTTAAGGAAGCACTGAAGGGCCTCCTTCTCTTAGCCACTGTAACTGAGCCATTATGATTCAGGAGGCATCAGCACAGACTTGATGGCTGTCAAGCATCTGGCCACAGCCCTGCTACTAACTAGCTGTCTAAATGTAAGATACTTAAGCTTTCTAAACTTCAGTCTTTTCATTAGTAAAATAAAAAAGCAAAACAGTATCAATGACAAAAATGCTTATTAGTCATCCACTATTTCCAAGGATTGCATTCAGCTAAGTTCAGTTTAGTTCTTGAGAGCCCAGTACCAAACCAAACTTATATTTCAAGTCTAGTATTAAAATGAAGGGAAAAAATTTATCACCTACTATAATTCATCATGTCTATGGTAGTATCAATTCTAAAATGTTTTGTATATCATTTAGAAAACATGTCATCCACTGAAATATGGGTCCTAATTACAGACACATAAAAAGTGTGTCCTGTATTTAGAATTGATGCAACCGGGTCAAGTGTAGCTCAACAGTAGAGAGCTTGCTCAGCACATAAGACTCTGTTGTTCAATCTTGAGCACCGCCAAAAAAAAAAAAAAAAAGGAAAAAGATAAAAAGTAGAATCGATGGAACACAATATTCTACTAAATACAGACAAATTACAGTTAGAGAAAATATTCATTATACAATCTAAGAAGTTAAACTGATCAATACAGATTCTGATGTGGTAGTCAGTAAATTTCTAAAACCATATTCCCAGTAAAGGACTACATTTCAAATTCACTATGTTGTAATACCATATTCTGGACTTCATTAGTACATAAAAGTTTTAGTTTGTATTTATTCAGGAACATAGCCTGTCTCCAAACATTCTACTAGACAAAACTATTAATTAGTACAATTTATTTTTATCAAATACATCAGAAGCAATATAATTGAACAGTTGTTAAGAAGACAATATACCCTTTTTATGATGATTAACAGACAACACTTTATGTAGTCCCTTAAATTTTTCATATTGATAAATTAACTCACTTTTTAAAGATCATTTAAATTAAAGGACTAAAACACTTTTGGTTGGGCATGGAGGCACATGCCTGTCTGTAATACCAGCACTTGGGAGACTGAGGCAGGAGGACTGCTGAGAGTTCAAGACCAGCATGGGCTACATAGTGACATTCTGCCTCCTCAAAAAGCCAAAAGAAAAGGGTGGGAGGCAGACCTTAAGACAGTTTTAGAGTTGAAATGGAGCTAAGGTTCCTAACATTTCTCCTTTACAGAGAGGGCTGAGTCTACAGGAAAAGATATGAGAGATATTTTCAATTTTGAAATTGTATAGCATCAGAGTAAAGATTATTTAAAATCTCAGAAATGAGGGTTGAATAAAAGATGCCTGCAAGCAGGCGGTCGTCAGTTCAATTCCCGGTACCAATAAAAAGAGAAAAAGAAAAAAAAAAAAAGTGAGAATAAAAGATGCCAGAGAAAAATATTCTACACTATTTAGATAATATAATCTAACATCACTTTTTTCTGTAAATGCTCTTTAATAATTTGACTTCAGGGTGGCTGAAGAAATCGTTCATTATGTATTTGAAAATAAATACAATTACTAGAAATACATAAAAACTCACAGATGCAGAGTGATTCCCATATCTCTCAGTTCCTTCACAGACAGCAGAGGAGAGATTATATCTTGGCCAAATCGGTCATAAATGAGAACCTTAAAAAAATGTGTTTTAAAAGCGTTATCAATGAACCATCAATAATGTTAAAGTGTATTTTATCAAATCAACTATGCAGAATTCTTATCTTTGCCTCAACTTAATATTTTCCACCACTGTTCATCACAGAGTCCACATGCAGTAGCATCAGTACTTAGGTTAAAATAATTACATAAATTTTTTGTAAAATTTTTTTCTAAATTAAAAAACCTGAAGGCTATTATAATTTAAGTTTTAATAAAAGGTTTTGAATATTAGCAAATTTACACATTCTCTGCTTGTTTTTCTTCCAGTTCACATATATAGCCTTTCTAAAAATAGGCATAAAAAGTTAGCAAATCCACAGCAATATATTAACAAGTTCATTGCCATAAAGAAAATTTAGCAACTTAAATATTACACATAAATAAAATATTCATGTGAAAAATTAAGTCCCTAATCTGTCAAATGCACTTCCTCACATTCTAAAAATATTAAAACTGATGCCTTTGAGAAACGGTAACTCTAACTGGGCCTTCTAATTCAGTTAGTTTTTGAGTTAGGGCAAATAAAAGAGATCTTTAACTGATAAGCAGTTTTCAAAACCAGGTCAGTAATTTCTTAAGGAGAAAAAACTGCAAATGAGCATAAAATATGCTGTCATGAAAACAGGTTTTTCTGAAGTGCCAGGAGTCGCCTGCAGAAGCTAAAAATCTTTCTGCTGTAGCTATAATAGGTTAGATGTTTCTCTCAAAAGATCTGTTTAAATCTCTATTTGGAGTACTCCTCTCTTATTGGCAGGTTCACTTTCTGTAGTTTGTTACCGGCAGTCAGTCACAATTAGAAAATATTAAATGGAAAATTCTAGAAATAATTTTTAAATTGTACACGCTTCAGAGCAGCATGATAAAAATCTCACATGCCCTACTGTTCTGTCCTGACAAAATCTTTTGTGGTCCGTTCTACACTGTCCAGGATGTGAACCCTCATATCCCATGTATTCATGCAGTACTTACTGTTCACTTATTAGTCACTTAACAGCTGTCTTGATCGTCAGATCTACTGCCACAGTATCACAGTGCTTATCTTCAAGTATCCTTTATTTTATTTAGTTAGTAACAGCCACAAAGTACAAGAGTAATGACACTGGCAATGTCATTATAGTACACTGATCTAATTTTTCTGTTTATTATAGTTGTTCACCTCTTCCCATGCCTGGTTTATAAATTAAAGTTTACCACAAACATGTATGTATAGGAAAAAACCATAGTATATAGTCCTCCTAGGGAACTGGTTCTGAGATTTCCACTAATACAAAAATCCTTTTATGTGCAAGTCTCTTGTATTAATTGGCATAGTATTTGCACACAACCTACATAATTCTCCTGTGTACTTTAAATGCTAAACAGTAATTGTTTAGGAAATAATGAAAAGTTCTGTGCATGGTCAGTACATATAAAAATTTTAAAAAGTCTTTTGATTTGTGGTTGGTCGAATCCAGCATGTGAACTCCATACAAAGAGTGATGATGGTACAGAGTTTGGTACTATCAGCAGTTTCAGACACACACTGGGGAGCTTGGAATGTATCCCCTGAAGATAAGGGAAGGAGGTGTTATTGCATATGTATTATTCATCTCGTGATATAAAAGGAATGGGTAGGAAAAGTATGTGACATAAATGGGTATCAAAGAAATCTGTTGGCTATTTAACACTCAACATAAGAAACTCATTTATATAAAGAGCATAAGAAAATGCCCACAAAAAAACAGAAGGGGAAATAACTAAGGGACACTGAAACTATCTATGAATTCAATATAGACCACTTTAATCACCTTGAGAGATCTAACCCAAAAACTTGTAAGGATTCATGAGAGCTTTCAGAACACTCAAAATTTCAACAAAGCTGTAATGTTTTTAGTTTTTCTCAAGAGATTAATATAAATTACTTGTAAATTACTAAGTTTAAATGTAATCAACTATTGTTATCTCATCAGCATAAACTATCAAATGAAGCAGTCAAAGAGTACGAATTATAAAGACTCTAGTGCATTTGTGAAAGAAAAGCTAGATTGTTTTTTGGTTCAATGAACAGTTTTAGTAATAGTTTCATATCAATACATTAATAAACTGGTACTGTGGTTTACAGGTCACTTTCCACTGAACTGGTTAGAATGGACCAACTCAGTGAATCTATCCAACCCCAGGAAAATTTGTAAGATCACAAGTCTGGACTTGCAAAGCTAAGGAACAAAACATAAATCAGGTAAAGACCTAGCTGTAAAATTTGACCCAAAAGATCTTTGGATGCACTAGATGAATATTTGCTGGTGTACTGTCTCTTTCATTTCATAAAATGGTTATCAAAATAATTCATATTAAGATGTTACTTTAAGTAAAATAAAATGTTCATGAATTATAACTAAAATGTACTACAGTATTAGTTCAGTATTAAAAAAAAATTACCATCAATACCATCAATAAGGGTAAGAGACAGGAAATTGTTCACATTAAGTAAAGTTCTTACCTTCCATACTGGTTCTCCTGTGCTGTTTTTAACATGAGGAACATTGAAATTCAACATACGCTTCAAAGCAACTGAAAACAGAAAACTTTGTCAAACATAACCATTGTTTTCTTAGGATTTTACTTTGCCTCTATATTATTTTTTTTATTACCCAAAACCAAAATGTATGGGGTCAACACAGCACATCAAAACTGATTAACAAAAAAATTGGTGATGTAAAACCTGGGGTCAGTCGTTATAAAAATATTCCATCAACAGCTAAATGGTGTGTGTTTGGTGAACTGTCAAAAATGTAAGGGCATCTGTCCCAGGTGAAACTGCAGATAATGTTCAGGTAGAAGAGTTTTTCTATTTTTCCTAATAATTTCATGCTACATTTTATATAGTTGCAAAAAGAAAAATTTTTTCAGCTATGGTCTTGCAATAACCTTGGAAGGTAACAAGTCTACTTACTGCCTAATGGAAAGTTACAGATGAAAACGAGTCTTTCTAAAAACAAAGATCGTCTATGGCATATAAAATTATAAAAATCTTCATAGAGCAGGTCTATATCTAAGAGTACATTTTATAACTAATTTATCATATCAGATTTAAAAGTTATACTGCTTAAAATACTGTTGCTGAGGGAAACCCTCAAACACAAAAATAAGACTTTCTTATCAGTAGTTAACTGATAATTCCAACTAAGAAATATGCAATTTTTAAAAAGTGCAGCAGTTATGATCTATGATTACAGTATTTTGTACTTTTTATTGCTCATCTGTTCATGTTTCATAGTAGACTCAATATTTTCTAAGGAAAATGATAACCTCTTAATATAATTCTTTGTGAAACTGAAATGACCACATAGTCAAGAAAATACACTAGTTAGATAAGCAGTGGTGATCCTACAGCACATACACTGCAGCCCACTGTTTATTTATCACTGAAGGCTCTAAAACGTTCCCCATCACAGGCTTATGTGATACAATTTTAAAGACGAGCAACCATGTAATCTACTTGGTTCATTTTTAAAAACATTTAGAATAGGTCTTAAAAAGTCATACAAAATGGGGCTGGGAATTTAGCTCAGCCGCATAAGCGCCTGCCTTGTAAGTAGGCAGGCGTGAGTTCGATCCCTGGTACAGATAAAAAAAGAAAAAGACCAAAAAAAAAAAAAAAGTCATACAAAATAACCCACTCTCCAAACTCCGAACTCCTATCACAGAACCACATAATATTAAGTCATCTGAGTATCAGTTTACAGGAAAACTAGAAAAACATCTATTAAATACTTACAAGTTAAAATGTAACACCTTTATCACCAAAGAAAGTACAGTTCAGTAATATATAGCTGTCCTTTGATATTTTCAGGAGATTGGCCTCCAGATGCTCTGTAGATATCAAAAATCCTTAGATGCCCAAATCCTTCTTATGAAATAGAACGGTATTAGCCCAGGCAAATTCTTCCATTTACTTAGAGTCAAAGTTAGATTACTTGGAGTACCTAAGACAATCTAAAGACTGAGTAAGTAGCTGTTTTACGGTACTGTAATGACAAGAAAGTCTGCATATGTTCAGTACATATTTGTTTCAAATATTTTTGATTCATGGATGTTGATCCCATGGATGGAGAATCTATAGATACAGAGGGCTGATTATATTTGAATATCTGTGTGTGTGTGTGTGTGTGTGTGTGTGTGTGTGTAGATACAAACTTGTTTTGATAAAATGTTAGGACCTAACATCCAGTAAATAATACATATTTGCCAGTAATTCATGCCTACTTCAAAGATGCACAGATGAAAAATATACATGAACAGGAACACTTCAGTCTAAAACTAAAACACAGAAAGCAAAAAGAGTGTCATTCCTGGATTCACACTTCAGCAGACTCTTCTTCAAGCAATAAAGATACCACCACCCTGGAATTATAAGGCTGAGAGAGAGAAAATCTGGTTTTTGGGGTTTTTTTGGTTCTGTGGATTGAACTCACAACCTCATGCTTACTAGGCAAGCACTTGAGCTGCTGAGCTAAATCCCTGGCCCCGAAAATCTGGTTTTTAAGAAAAGCTGTTCACTCTCTTGACACATGACAAAGAAAGCGCCAACTGAGGCTCAGGTGTTGTGTGTTTTATACAGTTAATTCTTAGTTAAGTGAAAGGTACCAATGCTAGCAGATAGTCTCATGTTTGCCTGATTGGGATCATGAAATTTCTCTAACTTCCTAGCTTTGTGTAACTTTTTCAGAGATAGTTTGATCCTGTGAATTTGTTGTTGAAATACATGGCCTATGTTCAAAGAATGTACAAGAATTTTACATTCACAGAGTTTAACTCCCCATAATTTAAATTACTGCCTTTAACTGAAATGATAAATTTTTTTGGCTCTAAGTATACTATCCATATTCTTATCTTAGTTAATAGTTTCACCCTTTATCTAGAAAATTTTCTCATTCATGCACTGAATAAATACTATGATCTATATTTACTATTCATTCATTCAACAAATTTTCAGTGAGTGCTCACCATGTGTCTGGCCTTACCCTACCTTTTGGAGATCCAGCAATGAACAAAGCAGATCAAATAAAAAAATTATTAAGTAGCTTTCATTTTAGCTGGGGAACAAAAACAATGAACAAAATGAGTAAAACAAAGTGAGAACATGACAGGTGCTATGGAGAAAATATGATTAGGAAAGCAGAAGAAATTTTAATGATCACGTCCTCCTCTGGGAATAAACATTTAAGTGAATGCTTAAAAGATGGATGAAGTGAGTTCAGTTAAAGGAAACAAATATGAAAGGCTGTGAGGTGGGAACATTCCTGGTGTATTCAAGGAAGAAAAATAGAAAGTGAGATTTAGCAAAAAGGTACATGGAGATAAGATCACATAGGACCTGGTAGACCAGGGTAAGATCACTTTGCCTTTACTATACTGAAATAACACACTACTGAAAGATTTTGAGCAAATGGATGGCATGATCACTTTGTGTCCTATGTATAAAAGAATGAGGATAGGTTGTAAAAAGCAAAGAGACAAATAGGTTACTATAGAACCTCAAGGTAGATTGGAGCTGGGTAACAGCAATTAGGTACTACCAACTGCTGTAGTAGGTAGGTACTGGATGCATATTTAGAACAGAACGACAACATTTACAGACAGATCTGACACGAGTCATCAAAGAGAAAAGTCAAGAAAATTAAAAGGTTTCCAACCTGAGCAACTAAAAAGATGCAGTTGCCATTAACGATATGAAGAGGACTGAGTTCAGTGGAGAGGTTCAAAAAAACGGACACCTAGGAATCGTCAGCATTATAATACTTATAGAAGTTAGATGAGATCACTACAGGAGAAAGGCAGTTAGTTTGGGGCTCTGTAATGTTCAGAAGCAGGGAAAATGAGCAAGATCCTGCAAGTCACAGAGAGGAAGCAACTTACTCTGCCTCCCGAATTGAATGTAAGGGAAAGAAAGGGGAGGAATCCACAACAGCTTTTTTAAGAAAATGGGATCTGAGGTGAATTTTTAAGGATCAATAAAAATTTTTCAGGCAAACCAAAAACAGACATGCTAGTTAATCTCTTTGTGCCTTAGTTTCCTCATCTGTATGAGACAATAAGCCTTAAAAACCACCTAAAATGCCTGGCAACAAATGCTCAATGCATACCAACTACCCAAACTAAGTGAGCATTCTTGTGTGTCAAAGTGACCTGTTATTTACAATATAGTACAATCTAATTCATTTAGCTTAAGTTATCAGAACCACACTGCTAAGGCTAAGACAAAAACCACCTTTGCTTACAAATGCCATGCACGTCAAGTGTGCCCCAAATCTTATTGGGATTTTCCCATATTTAAGTTATGCTTGACTTCAGTTGACAGCTTATGCTAAAATATCTACTGAAAAAAGCAGAACGTATATGCTTAGTTTGTCATTATTAGATTGAATTTTTTTCTTCAACAAATAATGAGGAAAAGAATCAGGTACCATCCAAATCAGGTACAGCTTAAGTCTATATTAATTGTAACCAATTATTTTCCATGCAAAAAGCAGGTAATTTCAGGAGACAGAATTTCCAAATATAAAACAGTCTTAATGGTTTATTTCCATTGGCTCTGCAAGAAAGATTCATAACTTTAAAGACAACTGCGAAATAAGTATAAACAAGTCACCAGAAGTTTACAAAGAATGTGGCAAAACTAAAAAAACCCCAAAAAACTAAGACTGTAAAAAATACTTTTACCACGTTTCGCTGCAGAAATGGAAACTATATAAACACCCTCTATGGAAGAAGATAAAACTATTAACTGTCTTAGCACACTAATCTTTCAAACATTGAAATGAGTAAGCCATTAATTTGTTTTTGCCATTTTTCATTTCCCTCCAGCAAATCGAGGAAGAAAATCTTCGTCCTCTGGCATTTTTTCTTCAGGTTCTCCCAAAAGATTGGTGCAATTGAGAGATGGCACAAAGTAAGTCACTGTGAACAATACCACCTAAATTTCCTAACTGTGGTGTAAATGCCGGAAAACGGAGTTCTTTAAAGGTCAAGACTGGGAAAAGTGAAACACAAAAACTCGGAGATGTGAAATCTAAACAGGAACAAACCTACAGACCTCTTAAGTGGCAACACAAGAACACACCAGCTGCAAGATCTTGTGACGGACGGCCTTCTACCGCTTAGAAATCTAAGTGGCATACAGCAAAATTCCATCTTTGAAGCCCATTTTCTTCCCCTACAGGAGAGGGGCCGAGACCTTAAGCTTAGAGCATCTCTTTACCAAAGCTGAGAGGGGAGGGGCTCCTGATGCTCTACGTCACTGCACTTCTAGAAGTCGGTCTGTGAGCTGCTCACACCATGACCAAATGACAGGGACAAGCAGAGGAAAAGCATGTCGCTGCGCAGAAGAAGTAAGCCAGTACCTGTCTGCCTCTCCCGAATGCTAGCGGCCGCCGCCATCTTGCCTCCCACCATCACCGCTCCGCGGGCCAGCCTGGCCGATTACGTGGCCGTCCCTTCCGCCCCGGAAGCGAAGCCCGAGGGGGCGGAGCCAAAGGCTTTCTCCCGGCCTCGACCCGGGCGGTGAGGCTCTGCGAGCCGGCTTGGTACCGCGGAATTTGAGGGTCCTGTGGTCACCAATGCCAGAATTGCTAGTGTTTTTAATTTCGAACGTTAGTGTTTCCACACTAAACGTTAGCTACTTCAGACTGACCGCAGAGTAAGCGTGGTGTGGTGCCGAGAACTTACTAGACCATTAGCTTGGTTTTTTACAGATGAAGTGGTGAGAGTAACTCTTGTTAAGGGTCACGACTAAAGTAAATGCAACGAATTATTGCGTTCTCGTTTCCCAGTGCAGCATTGGTCTTTCTCCGCTGGAAAAACAGAAAGTCTTGGAATATTAATGTAAACTGGCCTCGTATCACGCAAAATGGTCTGTGTCTATGGTTTTTCCTACAAGGGTATAAGAACCAGGAAGGTGACAGAAAAAATGGCAATTTTCCTGTTCCTTTTGGTGACAAACTCACAATACTGGGTGCGGGAAGGGGGGTTAGTAGTGCTGACATTGAATGTAGATGTGAAGCCATATGATCTCATAATGTATCCTGTATTGATTTCTGTAATCCATGTGTTGTATTGGATGTCAGAATGGATACACAGTGAGCTGTATGTGTGCATGTACTGTCACAGCTACCTTGATATCTTGAATCAGCTCAAGACATTTGTCATTTTCACTTTGGAGAAGAGCCAGGAGTTGCACAGTGCCAGATCCAGTGCAGAAGGTAGACGAAGATATATTTTGTTTTTATGAGCCTACTTATCCATTGCATAGCCTTATTTTTTTTTATCACACTTTGGAAAGATGCTCATGAAAGAGGACTTCCAGAACTGCTTCACAAAGTGCAAAGAACAGTGGGATAAGTGTTCTAAATGAGAAGGGATTAATGGCAGTCTTTAGTGTAATAAAAATATTAAACATTCACCATACATTTTATATGATATAAACTATCTTGACCTAGAGTGTAGGCCATAAATTTATAAGAAAATGTACCAATAGAAAATAGTAGCAACAGACTACTAATATGTTGCTTTCCATTAGAATCAGAAAAAATAAAAATAACCTAAGGCTTTAGTGTTAGTTAAGTGTTAAGTTACTCCACACATTTATCTGACTGTCCCCAGGTTTTGAGCCTAAATAATTTATTCTGGCAAAATTTATTTTGGCAAAGTAGTATTCTACATTAAGGAATAGTTTTTCTCAAAACCCTCTAATAGCTCACTTCTAGAGGTTCCTGGGTATCTGCCAACAGCTCCTTATAGAATCCCTCAACTATGGAGAGAAAAGGATCTTAACCAGTGTTAAATCCCCATAAATTAATTTATGTAAGTGCTTCATATTTAGTGGCACAAACAATTTAGAAAACTTCATTATAAATGTTATGCTGTTTATTACATCTGGCCCTCTTTAAAAGGGAGAAAAGTAGGCCAAAATATAAACCACTACCTAGCATAACACCAGGCATAACAAAAGGTATTGGAATGTACTTGGAAAAGATAAGGTTTGAAATTAAACTATAAAACCACGTCTCCTCAGGGTAATACAAACTTTCCTAAACAACAGGTAATAAACATTCAAGTAATTCATCATTAAATTTGTTTTTATAATTTGTATTACTTGAAGCACAAAACTTTGTATTGCATTCCTTGAATCATAAAACTAGTTTAATAGTTTATTGTAAAATTAACAGTGAAGTATGTGATGGTCATTATATAAAACAATTATATATTATAAAGTAGAATCTTCTTCTCTAATCCTTTTCTTATAATGACTGAATGGCAAGGTCAAAGTCACTGAGAAAACATCCATTATATTCCTCTTTAATGTTACAATGCAGAAGTTCCAATAGTTTGCATGTACTTGGTGGCGGTGGGAGCATAAATACATATAATATAAATCAAAGTAAATTGATTTAGTATCAAATGAAGGATTTTTACTTAATCCAAACCAAAAAAGAAAACCCTTCACAACACAAAGTAAGTATTACAAAGTACGAAATCATAAGGAATTTTCATACTTTAAAGAATCTTTACCTTAAATACTCAAACAGGAATGAAACAAGCACAAGAATACAAGTTTTGTACAAAAAGCCTTCAGATAATATTCCCATACTAACAGTTTAAATACTGTTTATAAAACTAAACCATTAACAATAGATGTCTTATAATTTCACCAATATTAAGAGTAAACAAGTTCAAAATATATGGCGTTTAGGTAGTTGAAGTATTTAAGAAATGCAAACATATTATATGTTTGCATATAGACTTATAGCATGATTCCTTTTAAAAATTCAGTATCAGTAAGAATTTTGCTATAACATGAATAGAAAAAGAATTATAATGCCAACCATCTGACATAGTAACACTGTGGAAAGTAAGTTTTCTGATATGGCTCGTCTATACAGATTAACCTAAAAATCATACTAACGGAACAGCTTACAAACCAGAAAAAATCTTGTAGTACAGTGTTTAAGAGGCAATAGCCTAAATTATTTATACTAGCTTACTGCTAAAGCCCTATTTATTCTTTTTTCTGTATGAGAAACTGATACAATGTTTTTAATTGTAGCTAACCCAAACACACCACCGTTACCCCATCCCAACAAAGTACACAAATGTTGAGCTTTACTATTCTAGCAGAAACTAAAAATACAAACCAGAAAACTAATTAGCTTTGTGGGGTTGCACTGATTTAACAGCTTGTAATACTTTAGATAAGCTAGATAGAACTGTCCACTTTATTAACACATTTGGAATAAAGGTTGTGTAGTAGAGTTTGAAGTTTAGAAATTCAAAGTAGTTTTTGATTAACTGGCCCTTATTTTTGACAATCTAACAGAAAGAAATGCCTAGTTTAATTTTATTAAATACTTAAAAAAAAGTTTAACTTAATTTAATGTGATGTCTTAGAATAAAGATAACTAGATAAAAATGAAGTAATAAAATTATACTAGAATTGTATTTGGTATTGATAGAAATTACCTATATCAAATCGATCTTCATGTAATTTGATTAACAGAAAACAGTGGCTTTGTTTCATTTTTGTTTGATAACAGACTTGTGACAGTTTTTTACAATTTCTTTTCCTTTGTAAAGGTATAAATATGGGGATATGACTATGGGATAGTATATATTCAAATTATTACATGATTTTTTGTTACTTCTAATAGCATTAATATAGTAAAAATAAAAATAAGAGTTTATAGAAGAATACACAAAAACAAAATATTGTGTGGGAGTTTCCTCTATTTGTAACTCTTTTTATAAGTTTATTTATTCATTGCTAATACAAAAACAGGTATATTTCCTTTTTTTTTTCCTTTCCTTTGAGACAGGATCCTGCTATGTAATTCAGGCTGCCCTAAAGTCAGGACAGATCCTCTTGCCTCAGCTTCCTGAGTGCTGGGATATTACAGGCTTCTGCCATAATGCCCAGCTAGACACCAGGTATATTTCAAAAGTAAAGAAGGTAACTAACTGTATAATGCTATGATAGCAGCTTATCCTGATAACAAGTGTCAAATAGCAAATCAACCATATGATAGTCTACATTCAGATATGTAAAGTGACTGGATCAAACACATTGAATAACATACATAAGATACAGGGGGAAAAACCCTCATGATTAAAATCATGGTTTTAAAGAAGATACATTGTCCTAAGTATTTTTTACTACATTTTATTCATCTCAGAAAGTGTTTTTAAGCCTATAGGATGTCCATTCCAGAATAACTGTGCAATTCTGCTTTCTATTTACTACTTCCTCTTAGGTACAATATAATTGCAGTATGGAGCATTTATATATAAATCAGTAATCTAAAAACATCTTAGAATGAATTTAGTGCCATTCTATATAATCATATATATACTGCATACTCCAGAATATATACCTTTTATTTTTAAGGCTTTAACTGAAAAAGTTTTTTTTTTTTTTGTTTTTTTTTTTTGAGTTAGGATCTTGCTATGAAGTTCAGGCTGGCCCTGAACACATTATGTAGTCCAGATTAGCCTTGAATTCACAGTAATTCTCCTGCCTCAACCTCTCGTTGCTGGGATTACAAGCATACATCACCACATTCAGCTAGTCTTTCTATTTAATGCTTAAAGAATTTGAAAATTGCATAACTAGAAAAATCATGGCATCCTTAGGCAATTCTAATTTATTAAAAGATTAGGGTTTTCGTATTTAAGATGTTTCTACACCTGTTTTAAACCTGTACAACCATTCTAAAAGTATGTTGAAGTTTGTAAAGCATACATATTAGAAAACAAAAAATATCACCAATTTTGACTGGAAGGCTTTAACAAAAAAATTTTTGTTTAAATGGCCAAAACATTCTTTTATGTACATATCCTAAGTTTTAATAGACCAAGAAGATGACAAATTTGTTCAAAAATATGATTAATAGATTTCTGAGACAAAGGAATGTTATCAATAGCAGCTTTTAAAGAAGCATTTCTTTGTTCACAGAAATATTTTAATGTTCATCATGGTGAGAACATTTTTCTTTTCCTAGTCTTAAAGTGTTTTTTATGGCAAAGTCCATATTTTCTTGAAATTTTTCATATGTACTGGTGATTGGAAGAGCTAAACAGTTTTCACATTTGTTTCCAATGGGAAAATCCATATGCAGACATTCAATTGAAGGAGTGGGCTTAAATCCAGCAGGTGGAATGGAACTGCAACCAGTTGCAAAAACAAGAATGTCTTCCATTGTTATTGCAGATTTACCATCTGAAAAGTTAAACAATAAAAGTGAATAAAAACCCTCCAAAATATAAGAACAAAACAATATTACATAATGCTATCATCACTGCCTCATTCCCCAACTAAACTGGAATAGTGCAGGTCACAGACTCCAAATTGCATTTTGGGCAAACTAAATCACTAACTGAGGTATGATAATAGGCAAACGGTACATTCATGAAAGGTCTCTCAATGTAGAAGGACTCAAAATCATTTTGTCTAACTATTCACTATATATTACTACTTACAGGTCATTACTAATTAATTTGCAAGTTTAACAAATAAAAGGAAAAAAATTAAATGTTGAAAAAATGGCTAAAAGTTTTCCATCCTATCAAATGGAATAATTTTGCATTGCTAGTCTCAATGACAAATTATCACTGGCATAGTCCAAAAGGGTACATAAGAAATAACTGAGTTTAACTCAAAACTGAAAAAATGAACTAAATAATGGGTTTTAAAGACTACTATATGCCCTTGCCAAGTGAACTATAATTCTAGCTATTCAGCAGGCTGATGCAGGAAGATTCTAAGTTTGAAGCTAGCCTGGCAATTTAATGAGACTATCACAAAATAAGAAGGGCGGGATGTAGCTCAGCTCTCCTTGAATACAGTCCCGAGTACTACAAAAGCAAAAACACTGTTTTGTGGTATTGGAATCATCTGCATATTTAAGGTTGTTGCAAACATCAACATATTCCAGGTTTTCTCTGAAAATGCCTTTCAGTTCAAATTATCTAGAGTAAAATAAATTTCAAAATATAGATTTAGTCTGTAGACTTTTTTCTTCATTTCCAATTCAGTCATGAAAACTTGTTTTGAAGTAAATTTCTTTTGTAAGTTTGGAGTTAGCAAATACTACTATTAAGAAGCAAAACTGCAAGAAATAAATATGTTGAAACAATTCTGAGATAATTAAATAAAAATAAAATACCCACGTACCCTCAACACTCTGTAGGTACTTGTTCCAAAACCCCAATGCTGGTACACTAGTTAATGTGTGTACAGTAAAAAGATCTCTGAGGATTTTTGCAGAAAGATTCTCAGCTTTATGACAGAGGATGTTATAAAATGCTTCTGGGTACATCTGAATTTTTTCCAACACACCAAGAGTTTTGAGACCCTGCTTAAAACTTGAGAAGAAAAATAATGAGCCCACATTCATACATGTGTTTGGTATAACATGATTAGGGAATTAACATTCGCAGCTAACTTACCTGATATTTCTCAAATACTTAATTTTTAAAACCCACCCCCCAAAAATTGGGCTGGGAAGTTAGCTCAACAGCATAAGCACCTGTCTAACAAGCATGAGGTTGTAATTTCATCCCCAGTACAAAAAAAAAAAAACCCACAAAAACTACCATGTATATTGATATGATGAAAAAAGAAAAACAAAATGGTCATACTGTATATAATCTCAAATACATAAGCAAATATATTAATATAAAATGAATATATGACTACTATTTGGATTTATAGTTTTCCAATTAAGTTAACAATGTCTTACTAAGAGAAACAGCAAACAGTTGAAGTATTTTAAATCTCAAAGCTATTACAGAAATGAAGTTTTTGAGAAAGCCAAGCAAGATGGTGCATACCTATAATTTCAGCACTCTGGGAGGTTGAGGCTCAGGTAGAGTTCTGGCCTACCCTGGGTAATTCAGTGATACCATGTCTCAAAAAACAAACAAACAAACAAAACCCTGTAAGTTTAAAAATAAGGCTGGAGCAGCAGTTTGGGCTGGTGCCCTCCCATGAGCCAGTGGCAGTTATGGGCTGGGAAGAGAACCAAGAAGCTGATCTATGCCCTCCTGTGACCAACCTCCTGTAGGTTGGTAAACAAGAAGAGTGCCACCACTACCCCACCACCACCTCTACCAAGCAACTGGCTGGTTGATTCTGAGGAACACAGGCTGAGATGATAGCAACTGAAGTAAAAAAAAAAAAAACAACTTAATGTTTGTATTGTTTGATTGTGCAGGCCTAACAATATGCAATATAACAACTGTGGGGGATTTCTTTCTGTCTTGTTTTTGAAATCCAATATTGTTCTGTTTTGTTTTATTCCCTTAAAAACAAAATTTTTAAAAATAGGGCCAGGGATGTAGTTGAGCACAAAGGTCCACACCACCAACAAAAGGTTTCTTAGAAATTACCAACAAAAAGAATGATAATCCTGAAATACATAAAACTTTGAAATTTTTGCAATGCTAAAAATAACAAAATGTGAAAATACTTTAATATACATGACCAAAATTGAACTTCTTTCATCTACAAAAGGTATAAACAATTTTTCTAAAAGCTCAATTATCCACTCTAGGAGGCCAAGGCAGGAGGACTGTGGATAGCAAGTTGCAGCCCTGCTTGGGTAACTTACAGACTTAAGTGAGGCTCTGTTTCAAAATAAAACATTTTCAAAAACAATGAGGATGTAGCTCAATGCAAACTGCATTCAAAAGGAAATCATGAGCAAAAAATATGAATAAACAACAGAAGAAATACAAATAACAAATACTTATTTACTTTTATAAGTACATAAATTAGATAATGGGTTTCATTGTGGCACATGTATAGGGATATAACATACTTTTATAAATAAATGAATATTTTTCAATGAACATTCTAATAAGCAGAGAACAAAAATAACATTTTTGTCTGTAAGACTGACTTTCTGGATTTCCTACCATTTTCACATAATCTGCATATATTGATTTGCGTCCCCTTCCTATTGACCTTTTCTCAAGAGGACTTAAACATGCTGGTACAGTTTGCATGTTTTAGACCTCTCAAGGTTCATGTTGAAACTTGATCGCCAATGTAACAGTATTGAGATCTTTTCAAGTAATAGAATCATCTTACTACCAAAATCTGAATCATTAATAACAGTTGATTGATCCATTATTCATATAATTGGCATAGGTTAATTTAAAAGCCATATTAAACTTTCCTTTTCCTATTTTCAAGACCCATGAATTTCCTTTTCTGAAATCTCTTTTATCTGCTCATTTTCTCCATATACCCCTGCTACAATCCTATTATAAAAATTTATAATGAAACTGTGTCCCCGGTGTATAAATCTCCAAGTCTATTTTCAATGCTGAAGCCACAGAAAGTGCCAGAGATACAATTCAACACTGTCGTTCATCCTCAATAAGATGAATGGTGTTCCCCCTATCCTACTCCCTGGACCTTATGAATGTGGCCTTCTATTTGCTAGAGGGTTGTTGTTTTAGAGCATTAGTGGTAAGGATTTTGAGACATGCTCCTAATAGATTATTAAAGCTGACTCTAAATCCAATGACAATTATCTTTGTAAGAGACATACAAAGAAGTCACACACAGAGAAAAAGATACAGCCAGAGATTGGAGTTACAAAACCGTGAGTCAATTAATACTTGGAGCCAGCAGAAGCTAGAAAAGGCCAAGAACAAATTACCTCTCTAAATACACAGAAAAAATGAAGCCCTATGGACATGGTGATGTAGGGTGTGTGGTCTCCAAAATAGTGGGAATAAATTTCTGCTTGCTTACATTCTTCTCTTTCTCTTTTCTTCCTTCCTTCCTTCCTTCCTCCCTCCCTCCCTTTTTCCCTCCCTCCCTCCCTTCCTTCCTGATACAGGGTCTTGCTATGTTGTTCAGGCTGGAGTTGAACTCATTATGTACCCCAGGCTAGCTTCCAACTCCAGTGATCCTCTGCCTCTTGAGTGCTGGGATCACAGGTATGCACCACCATGCCCAGCCAAATTTTTTTTTTAAACCTGTTTAAGTATATGCAAGGGCCTGTGTCACAGAGGTGAGAATGCCCAAATAGGTTTGACTTTTTTGTTGGAGCAAGCTCAAATTGTGCCAACTATTTTGATAATCTGTTACAGTGTATTGCTTGGAAATACTTCTGTTGTTTAAAACTAGTCAGTGTGTGATAATTTTTTTTACAGTAGTTACAGGAAACTATCCATGAAACAGTCTCCTTACATAGGGCTTCCAAGTCCTCCAAGCATAACATTTGTACTTCTTTCTAGCTTTTAACTTTCATTTTCTGCTCTTTTTAAAAGGATATTTCAAAGTTAAATTTACCTTCAAAAAATTTACTTGTTTGCTTATAGCAATACTTGGGGCCTATGTACTGAGCTACATTTTCAGCTCTTCATTTTTTATTTTGAGATGGGATCTCAAAAAGTTGCTAAATTGACTAAGAAGTTTCTAATTTAATGATCCTCCTGTCTCAACTTTCCAGAGTGCTGGGATTACAGACATATGCCACCACACACAGTTTTCAAAATTTACTTTTAATTATAAAATACATAAAACTTAGAAAATAAAACCACTATCAACTTAAAAGTAATTTTTTTCATGATTGCTCAGAATTTGTAAAGAAAAATCTGTTCAACTTGTTTAAATCCTACCTACTCATTATTTTCCTTTGTCCCTCTCTCTAAAAATTATTAGAAATTGTGACTTAAGAACAGCCCTGCAATCTCTCTGCAGTCTGCATTTCACTTTAGTTTCTCTATATATGTACCCCTAAGTAATAGCTAGTTGTTTGGGAACTTTTTATAAATGATTTCACACCATATTTATTTTTACTGTAACTTGCTGTTTTTCAGAGTAATTTTTACTTACTATAACTGCTACTACATTAGGAAGCCTATTACTTTATCGTGAACAACTGCACAGCCTTTTAAAAATGTTTTCATTCCTTGCTGATTTCTGTGGTTATTTTGATTTCTAAATTCCAATTCACCTCTTTTAATATAGTAATTCTGAAAATTACTCCTCCTTCAATATTTCAATAGGCATTTTGAAATTGATACTGAATCAATATATTTACTTTATGAAGAATGCAAACACTTATTGATAACATTTGTAATTCCAATAGCTCTCATTCTTATGCAACTTCAAAATTATTTCTCCTTGTTTTATAATTCCCCATGTTAGCCATTAATCTTTTGCAGTCAGTGTTTATCTTGTTTACCAGTTTCTTTCCTTACTATTCCTTGTCAGGACCAAATTTCTCTGCTAGAATTCTTTTCTTATCTCTTATATCTAGTAATTCTGCTAACTCTTTATAGAAGGATCTCTTGTACTGTTTTATGTAGACAGAACCTACAAATGGTAATGATTTTAGTTATAACCATTAGTAATGCTTACTTTTTCAGTTAGTTTTGCTGCTCTGCTATGACCTCACCAACATATATATGATTAAAAGAATGGACTAATTCTGTGTTCCTTACAGTGGTGACAGCCTTCAGTAGAATGCCTATAACATTTTACCATTATGTATAATATGTGCTCAATGAGATCTCTATTTATTGGAGTATTAAATTTTGCGTTTAATGAGATTAAAATTATGCATTACATTCTTTAAAAGTTAGCTTAAATTAGGTATAAATGTTTAAATGTAGCATATGGTTTTTTGGGTCTCTGGTTCTTTGTTAATCATATGGTTTTTCTCTTTTAAAGGATCAGTGGGGTATATTACAGTAAGATCTGATGTTGCACTGACCTTGCTTTCTGTTTCAGATATGTCTCACCACTGATGCTTTTATTCACTGTTCCTCTGGGTCCTGAACTCATTTTGTATGCTTAAACTACTAACTCCTCAGGTCCTTGTATTAAATATATTGATTCTGCCATACATTTAGCAATTTCTTATTATCCTGTTGAGTTCTGCTTTATTGAAACTGTGCATTTAGGTGCAGATTCAAGACTAATATTCCTACAGCAAAGAGTAGAAATAAGAGTTGTCTATTCCATCTTATCCAGAACCAGAGGTTCATAATAATTTTTTAATCTAGAGATGCTATTTGATTCAGTTCATATTTTCTATCTTTTCCTTTAAAAAATCTTTTCAATAACTAAAAATATTTTGTCTCATTCAGTTTGCTCTGTTATTCAAAACTTTTTGTGCTTTATCTGCTAATTCTGACTTTTTTGCAAGGTTGTAAGTCTTGTCCTTTTTGTAAGTGGGAGCTTCACTTTTATGAGGATTGCTCTTTCTTCAGCATTCCCAGGAGACCTGAACTGTAGAAATTTTCCTATACCACTACTATGTATTTGCTTATGTGTGGCCTTCTATAGGTACCGATGACTTCCAAGACCAATTAATTTGTTAAGTATTTCTGTCTCAAATTTGGGTCCATAACCCCAAAACAAATTTGGGACAAGTGGAAGCTTTTGATTTTTTTCACATGAGAGCTAGGGTATTTTAGCATTTGGTCTTCTTATGTCTGATATCTGCAGACCTATTTTTTTTTAAAGCTCCCTATATATCTTGCTAATTTTAAAAAATCTTCTAAATAAAAGCAGATAGTAATCTTCAATTTTTCTTCTTTCCTCTTCTTCTTCACCTTCCTTAACTCCTATTTAACCTTCAGATTCTAATTTAAACACCCTTCTATGGGGAAGGCTTTCCTGACCTCTAGATTACTCATATCTATAAAAATAAAGTGAAAATTCACAAGTGAATCACAATAAATCCACTTTAACAGTGAGAAAAACCCGTCTATAAAAAAACAATACTTGCAGAAAAAAAAAAAACACTGTGTACATCTGCCTCATATGAAATGCTATATTTTGGTTTTGTGAGACAAGGTCTCTCTGTGTGTTACAGCCTGGCACTGAACTTACTACGCAGCTCTAGCTGGCCTCAAACTCATGATTCAGCCAGATCTCTGGTTCTGCTTTCCAAGTTCTTGGATGATATGCATAAAACACCACTCCCAGCAAGAGATGCATTTTGAATAAAATTATATTAACTATACTCAATTTAATATTTTATTTATGAATCCTAATTATAAATAGTAATTCAACTCAAAATCTGAGTATACTTAAAAGGGATATATAACTGTGTTTTTAAAGTTATAATTTTAAAAAATTAGAAACCATATCCTTGTAAGTATTTAAGAATATGATTATTAATACACTTTATTAATACATGTTAGAAGATTAGGGAACATCTCAAATGTCCTTTAACAGAAAATTGGTTGAAAAGAACAATAATATATACAAAGCAAAGAAATTCTCAAAGTAACAAAGAATATGCCTATTTACTACCAAGGTGACCTATAGAATGTCAAATTTTAAAAAAAGTAGAAAAAAAGATAGTTATCTAACAAAAGGACTAACTTTTCTCATACACATTACTCTGTCATTAAAAAGAATAATTATGGAATGAGAAAATATTTTTTAAAAAAGCCAAAATGATTATCTCATAAGGCGATGGAAGGTAGATGTGATAAACATAAAAGGTATACTTCACTGAATATACTGTATCACAGAGCAAGCCACTTTCAAAATGCTTTTACTATATTTGACTTTGGAGCCATGAAAATATATTGTATATCTGTAAGTGACATTTAAATAAAATCTCTAAAAACACCAAAAAATGAAATGGAAATGTGTATTTAGTTTATAGTATAACAACAAAGAAAATATTCCAAGAGCCTTAAAAGCACACTAACTTGATATATAACAGAAAAATGATTTTAATATTTTTCAATAATAGGTTATTGGTAAAAATGTTAGTGTTGTTATTCTGAACTATTGTTTATGCAATGTGTAATAAATCAAGTGACTAATGACTTTATAGCCTAATTCACCTTTGTCTTTAAGAAGTGGGATTCTCAATATGGTTTAAAGAAAAAAGTAAAAATCATAGAGTAGTAAATTTGAACTAGAAATCAATACAGACTCATTAAGTATTTTACCTTGAAAAACTAATTCAAAGCAAAAAAGAGCCCTATATTTTCTAATTTTGGTCCACTTGAAAGGCTTAGATATTTAAAGCATTATATCCAGATAACTCAAAAGAAATAATATAAAAAGGTTTATCTATTCCGTAAGACAATATAAACCTCAGTAAGGAATATTAATAATGGTTTTAAACATAACAACTTTATATTTAAATCTAGTACTGTGAATTGAAGCCAGAACCTTGTATCTGATAGGCAAGTACTTTATATTAAGCTATATACCCAGCCCAGATATTGAAATTATTTTAAAAAAAAGACTCTATTGCTTCTGAGATGATCCTGTATGTGATATTAAGATTGGACACAAGCTGATAATAGTTCTAGGTGATGACATACAGGCTACTTTCACAGATATTTAATATTTTCCATTACTTTTTAAAAATAGAGGCCTAACTCAGGATGTGACAAGATGGCTGGGCTGCCCTGCAGGGTCATCAAGGAAACCCAGGGTGTGCTAGCAGAGCCGGTTCCTGGAATTAGAGCAGAACCAGAAGACGGCAACGCCCGTTATTTTCACATGGTCATTGCTGGTCCCCAGGATTCCCCCTGTAAAGGAAGGACTTTTACATCTGAACTGTTTCTGCCAGAACACCCAATGGCAGCACCTAAAGTACATTTCATGACCAAAATTTATCATCCTAACCTAGGCAAGTTGGGAAGAATATGTTTAGATATTTTGAAAGGAAAATGGTTGCCAGCACTGCAGATCCGCACAGTTCTGCTATCTACCCAGGCATTGTTAAGTGCTCGTAATTCAGATGGCCTATTAGCAAATGACGTAGTGGAGCTGTGGAAGACCAACAAAGTCCAAGCCATAGAAACAGGTGGGCCACAGACTAGGTTACATGCCATGAATAATAATTTAAGTCAATCTGATCATCAAGTTTGTGTCACTTCTCTTGTTCTGCCAAGACTTCTTCCTTTTTTTGTTTGATTTGATGGACACAGTCTTAGAAACATTACAGAATAAAAGCCCAGACATTTCCAGTCCTTTGGTGATTAAATGCATATTAGCAAATCTATGTCTTGCCCTAACTCACTGTTGTAAAAAATGAGCAGGGGCTAGAAGTTTCATCCAGAATGTTGTGAAATATTGAAAAGCAGTGGTCCTCTGCTTTTATTCATTTCCCCCATCATGGTGTAAGAATAAAGCACTGTGAGGGAAGGTAGTTGTCAGGGTTGGCCTGCAAGGATATGGGTGTTCTTTATTTTTTGAGGGGAAAGATAGTTTCAAAATTTTATGGGCTCCTTGGGGCTGGGGATTTAGCTCAGTGACATAAACACCTGCCTCGCAAGCAGGCAGTTGTGAGTTCGATCTCTGGTACCGATAAAAAAAACAATGTATAGGCTCCCTGCCCCCAACTTTATGGTGATCTAATGCACTGGTTAAAAAGCAGCTAACCAGTTCTAAGCTACATTCTCTAGCTAAGTCTAACTTTATTTAGACACTATAAATGGACAAGCTGATTGTTTGAACCAAAATGGGAACATTAACAAACCTCACAGCCCTCTCCTAATAATTTTGCAATCAAGTATATTTTCCTCTCTTCAAAAAAATGGTTGTGACCATTTTGTATGGCTTGTCTGGAAACTTCTATAAACCCTATATTTTAGTAAAATATTTTTTATTATTCTAAAACATAAAATAAAATAAAAAATAGGTAAGTTTGAAGACATGTAAGCTGTCAAATTTCTTTTAAAGGTTACTGGAATTAAATGTCTGAAGACTAATCAATACTCTAAAATAAAGAAGGGCAAGAATCAGATATATTTTGTTAACCAAAGAATAGTTATGATCTTTATTACTCCACAGGTGCTCAGTAAATACTTATTAAACGAGTAAGTGAGATGGATTAGCCATATGTTTGAGTTTTTAAAATAATTTTTAAATTTAGAAATACAAATTCAAGTAATGATTTTTTTCTGCTGAGCATCATACATTAATATAATTCTTTATAGAATGATTAGAACAGTGATCATCCTTGAGAAGTTTTCAAGCTTATTTTATTTATTTATTTATTTTTGGTCTTTTTGAGACAGGGTCTCATTATGCAGTTCTGTCTGGCCTTGAGCTCACTTTGTAGCTCAGGTTGGTCTCAAATTCACAACAATCCTCCTGCCTCAGCCTCCCAAGTGCTGGGATTACAGGCATGAGCCAGCAGGACCAGCTCTCCAGTGTTATTTATAAAAAGTAAGATTTAAATATTCCTGAAACACATTTATGATACTAAATGTATCTCACAATATAAGGTAATTAACTTTTGGAACATACCATTTGAGCTTCAACATATAACAAATGCTTACCTTTCAAAGGGTGCTTGGACTCTCTTAATTACATGGTAAACAAGTATGTCTTCTGCCAACATGTATTTATCAGTTAATGCTGTTATAAGTCTGAGACAACCAATAGGTTCTAGGTAGTTATAGCATTCATTTATTACTGAGTTTAAGTCATCCATATTTTTTGAAGTTTTTATCTGTAACAAAGGAGAAAATATACCTACTTCACCCAATTCTTGTGAATGATATTTACATCTCAAATGACAAAGTACTTCTTACTCAACTTCTGAATACATCACTGTGGACTCAAGGCACATTAAGAAGTATTTTTCTAGAATAAATGCCTGACAATCCAGTTCAACAAATATTGTATACTTCTGATTTCAACACACTTAGAATGTAACATCACTTTGGTACAGGAAGTTACTGATATAAAAGAAATGAAACAGAAAAGTTACATGCACTGAGGAGGTAAGAGAAATGATCTAAAAAGATTTCCTGAACCAGAAAGTAGATCAGGTAAGACTTAAATATTTTAATAAACAATATAAACAAAGAAATCATGCACCAGACACTTTCATAAAGGTTAACTCTTTTATTCTTTTATTTGGAGACACAGGGTCTCGCTATGTAGTTCAGGCTAGCCTTGACTGTCTCTGCTTCCCAAGTGCTGGGTTACACCATAAAGGTTAACTCTTAGTGACATAGAAAGAGAAATTTAAAAATATGAGTCAGGTAATAATCTCTTAATAGAAAAATGAATCAAAACAGTGTGTCAAACTTCCCTGTTCTTCACTTTCAATAATAGTAAGACAATATTCTAAATGATTAGACAATAAGCAGAAGGTATCCAGTTTTTTAGATGACTTTATATCACAACTCTACCTTTAAACTATAGACCAGTTCTATAAAGGTCCAGATAGCATTTCATGTTTTATGAATCACTTAGCTGTTCCAACTGTTGAATTCTGCCACGTATGTAGGACATTGGTATGTGACAAATGGGCATGATTGTGTTCCAATAACACCACTTATACAAAAGATAGCTGGCCAAAGTTTTGAGACCTAATCTTGGTAACAGATTTTAGAGGGCAATATAGGCATCTGCCTTTTTCCAGCCTTTTTCTTTGCTAAAGATGCATAGTTTAAACTGAACCTTACATGTATCCCATTCCCCAACCCCTTTTTAAAATTATTCTGTTGTGTTTATATTTATAATATGCTTGCTACATCATGGTTTGTTCTTTTGTTTCTCCTCTGTATTTCTTCTAAAATGTAAATTTTGATAAAAAAGGAATGGTTATCAGTATTTGTTGATTAAATATATGAACAAACACTAGATAGGAGGTACTGGAGTACATAAACCATGAAAAAGGGTTGAGACAGGGATATAGCTCAGTGGCAAAGCACCTGCCTGGCAAGGTCCTGAATTTGATTCCCAGTACCAAAAAAAAAAAAAAGAAAGAAAGAAAATGTAAAGATCATGAATGCCTTTATAGAGAAAAGCAATTAGAATCCATTTATTCCTGAGAAATAAAGCAATATCGTCAAAATGGAACTTTTGGAAGAGTCATTCTTAATATTAGAATATACTATTTTGTCTAAGCCTACATATACCTTTGGTGGGGGGTGTATCAGGGATCAAACTCACAACTTTCTGCTTACCAGGCAAACACTTGAGCCATTGAGCTAAATCCCTGGCCCCTTAGACATACTTTGAAATTTGGTTCAGATAGAAAGGTCCTCAAAACACAGGCTCATGAATCATTCAGAAAGGTAGTAAGACAAAAGATCTCCAAAGAAAATAGGATACAGAGTAAGACAATACTGAAAAAGGTTAGAGCATTAAGGAAGATAGCAGTAAAAAACAGAAGTACAATATTAAAACATTAGAGAGGAATTCTAAGAAAGTGTTGATTACATTTGTCAGAGAAAAATGAATTAGAAAAGAAAGGACTATAGCTCTGAAGATTTAGATCCCTTGCTAGAAAGTATGAACAAGCCAAGTTAGGAGTCAGATGGTAGGAACAGAAGATTGATTATAGGAAGTTAAGAAATGAATAGAAAATGGAAAATAGAGACAATGAAGTTAACATTTTTTAGCAAAGAGAATAAAGCATTAAAGGGTCAATTTAAAGTATGATTATAGGTTGAGCAGTATTAGGCCAAATAAACAATCACAATATACAACAATTTACACTGTCTTAGTGCCTACTTTGTGGTTTACAAAGTGAAGCTTAACAAGTTTAATATGTTTAAGAACACACAGCTTATAGCATTTACATGAACTGAGTCTCAAATTAATCTCACTTGTAAGCCTACGCTTTTAATCATTAAACTATACTGTTATTAGTTAATGGAGAGCGTATGCGTACCCAAAGTAAAAGGGAAGTTAAGAAAGAATCAGTAACACACAGGCAGTGATACTTATTCCACAGGGGAATATGATAAAGGAGTTTATATACATGACATATGCAGTACAGGTTCACTGTAAGTGCTCAACAAATGTTAACTATTATTCCATGGAAGCATTAAGACTCCACACTTGTTTCCCTAACAAAGAAATTAAATGTGGCCTTTCCATCTGTCTTTCACACTTCCCTACAGGAAAAGGGTAATTACTCTGACCGGTGAGGTATATCCTTTCTTTCCTCAGATCTGCCTGCCTGTAGGAAAATGCATTTTCAACTGTTCTCTAACATCCCAACAAGGAATCTGAGTCATATTGTCTCTGGTAGGGTAGATTAAACCAGTTGTTCATTTTGAACCCAAGTCCCACTTACACTTATCAACATTAAATCTGGCACTCTGATCTCCAGTTATCTGACTTTTACATCTATTTCTTAACTATGTCTGAACTCTGTTAGTAAACATAAATACTGCATGTTGACAACTGCTAAGTACACAACAGGGATTATTCTGTTGCAAATCATTTATATTAACATATCTCTGCAATGCAGTCTACGTTTTAATAAACAGATACATTTCTTACCCTGATTATAATTTGTGCCATGTGAAAGTCTGATACATCATCTAAAATTGGTTGAGTATTTTCTGGTCCATAAACAAGGCAGTTAAACAACGTTTTAGAAAAGAAACCAGGTGAAGGACCACCATGAACCAAAGAAATGGCAAGCATTTTGCCAGCTTCATAGTAAAGATTCTCTTTTATAGCTGTAAATACAGATGAAAACACATCAAATACACTTCTCTTATTATTGCAAGATAACCATCATTTTAAATGAATATATATATATATTAAATAGTAAGCCAAAAGTCTAAGCATACAAATGTAAAATAGCAATCATTAGATGCTATTACTCTACGTACATACCTATATTATATAAAAGCATTTTTTCTGAATATAATCAATTGTAGAAAAAATGAAAATATAGAAAAACTTTAAAAAATCAAAACACCTACAATAACCATTATAAACCCTTTAGTGTATTTGTCTGTGTATAAACATACATAAAATAGTTTAATTTCTGCCTTTTTCCAGTTATCTAATTTTTCCTATACTATTCAAAATTACTCATTTATAACTAAAGAATCCATTAAAATAAACATTAAGATGTATGACAAAGTAAAACCTCCCTATTATTGGTTATCCAGGTTGAGTGACATTTTGATTGTATAATTTACAATCAACATCTACTTTTTTTATATATTTGATTTGATTAGGATAGATTCTTTAAATTGTATTAGTGGGTATGTGCATATTTTTAAGGTTCTTGATGTATACCAAACTTATCCTTCTAAAAGGTACAAACTTATTCCCAACAGTATATGCTATCTTATTGTACTCTCCTGGCTTTACATAGTCTTAAAATTTTTTAAACTGTCATTCAAAATGTTTTAGTAACTTTGGTCAAAAAGATAAAATGTAAATTTTCTTTGTTTTTCTATTAATTGCTTAAATCAACTTATCAGTAAAATTTTTAGTATTCGAAACTGTTATAAAATCTCTTCAATGATGACTTCATTAGTTATATTTTATGGATAAAAAATAACAGATGCTGACAGGATAATTAATAAGTATGTAAAGCAAGTAAAGTAAATGTGTACAAACTTGAATTCAGATTTTGTGACTTAATCAATTCTTTACTGTATCAAAGTTGTCTTCAGTTAACATTATTGCTTATTTTAAAAGGAATTTAAAATTACTGATGATTTTTAAACATATTTAATAAGCTCTTTGCAATACACATATTAATACTTCAGGCAAGCTGAGTAACGTCTAGCAAACAAAGAGAAGAAAACTCCTATGTAATGAAATAAGTTCTCTCCTATATAAGTGTGTATTAAAAAATTCTTAACACATTATATTAAAAATAACTATTGTATTTGAACTAGGAAACTATTTTAATGCAAATATTACGCCAACGCCAAATTTCAAGTATATGACTACAAAAAGGATCCAAATAATTATCTGTCCCATTTGGCCACTGTATTCAAGTGAAATCTAAATAAACATAAAGTTTAAATGAAGTTACCTTTAATTATGAAATCAGGATACTTTATATAAAATATTGAAATTGTTTATATATTTATATATAAATATTTCACTACAAAACCTTTCTGCTCCCCTCTCCTTTCCTCTTTTCTTTTCTTTAATGAGTGCTGCAGGGTGAACTCAGGACCTCATGCATGATAGACAGAGGTAATATCATGAAGCTGTAACTCTGGTCCCAACAAAACTTAGCCTTAAAGATGTCTCTTTTCATTCCCTTTTTCCTGCAATTTTATCAGTAGTTTATTAAGGTAAGTTATATATTTACACTACAGTGAATGAACATTAATTCTAATTTTATTTCTATATATACAATATTCAGCACGCATACAAAAAAAGTGATTACCTTGAGAATTCAGAGATAAGTTCTTTGACAAGGAACCTTCAAACACTGGAGAGTTCTCAAGATGTTCCATTAAGAGACTCAGAAATTCTTGCTTTGATCCTGGATGTTCTCTTCCAAAATTATCACTCTCAATAAATACTACTTCAATTATGTATGAAGGATTGAAGTTTTGATTTCTAAATTCATCTAAGGCACTGTTCCAGATATCGGCTTTCTTGATACATAATCTTTTAGATTTTTTCTTAATTTGAAATCCTAACTCTATCAATATTGTTGAAATATCTCTTTTAAACTTGCTGCCTTGCCTACAAAACATGAATTTTAACACAGATTTACTTTAAAGTATGTTATGTGGAACAACAATTACATAGACAACAAAAAAGAAGAGAAAGTTGAAAAGGAAATTCTTTCCCAGCTCATACCTGAAAGCTCATACCTGGAACTGAAAACAGTTATTGGTTAACGTTAGGTTTTAAATTCTTGATTTCTCACCCCAAACTTCTATTAAAATCAACTACAGTAGGCCATTTACATGAAGGTTGATGGATGATGCTCTCAAATTTGATCAATTTAAGGACTAAAGATTTAATAGTGAGAAGTTCAAACTCTTACTTCCCGACCACTGGCTAAAGAACTGGTTTAAAAGAATCTTATTTCATTAATAAAAGCAAATGTAACCTTTGCATATATGAGAAAACTGTGAGACTGCACAATGTATTTGAAATCAAAAAATTATAATTAACAAAGGATTATAATGAAGAATTCACAATCTCTTGAAGGTTACTTTTGGTCTAGACCAGTGATTCTCAAAACATGGCCCAGATCACCAGCAGCAGCAGTAGCAGCTACACAGCTACAACAACCAGAAACTCTACGTCAACAATTAGGTGTATTATTTTCTTGCTGGCCCTGGGAACTGAACCAAAAACTTGCACTTACGAGGCAGGAACTGTGCTTCAGAGCTATGTGCCCAGCCCTTATCAGGCGGATTTTATGGCCTAGTTCAAATCACTCTGTGTGTCATCTTCTGGTCATAATTTGAGTTAATTTACTCAATAATCATGGATTATATTTCTATAGCAAATACAATTTTTTTCACTTCCTAAGACATTGCAATGGTCAATTGTAATCCAGGATTTGCTTTTCCTTTTTTCACAGAATGCCCATTTTTGCTAGCCTACTTCAAAGAAAAATCAAAGTTAACCTTTTTATATTGATTCATTGCTCCTCCCTATATCAATAGGAACAACAATGTTATTCTCCCTGAATATCATTACTTATTAAAGCAGGGTCAAGGAGTCAAACTTCTTTGGAACAATGTTTGGAAATTTAAATACTAAAATTATTTAAATATAATAGGAATTTTATAGAAAAAGTACTGCAACAAATAATTACAGATAGATTTTCCAGTTGGATTAACCAAAGTGGCATCTCTCCCACTGGTCCTAGAAAACAAGGCCCTCTTTAATGGCGCTTACTATTGAAAGATGAATTCTCAGGAGTATTTTTAAGTTCGTAAGGTGTTTCACCTCCACAGCTAAAAAGATGCCATTAATGTTATAAAAAGTGTATTCTTCAGATGCTACTCGAGCATTGAGTTTTTTCAACTAATTTCAAAGTGAAAAATGTTTTTAACTTATAGCAAGTTTCTCTATGGAGCTTTCTTCATATCTTCTGTATACTCACACTGGAAATACTGATATTGTAGTTTCTTGTAGTGTCTTCAAAACTGAATTAATTAGCAGTGAAATCTTAAACGTAAGATGATTATTTTTCATGAGGGGTTACAGTAATATAATTAGGCCCTCAATAAATATATCTTCCTAAATTACCTAGATCATATTCAGCACTGTAAGCATGTTGCCACTAAGAGAACACTATGGCCACTAGGTTTCTGTGTTATTCTTTTGTTCTTGCATTTTATAAATATAATGCACCTATTTAAAATGCCAATTATCAGAATGTGAGTAGAAAAGATTCATTACTGAACCACGTGTATTTTAAACTTAAAAACTCAACCCCTATCATATATTACCTCAGCACTAATTCATATTGTTGAGCAATAAATTGTTAAAGGCCAGCAAGTTCATGTTACTTGCCTTTTTTATACTTTACTATGCATTTAGTTCCAAAGAAAGATCTTTTGATTTATCAAGCTTACCAGTAAAGCCTCTACCAGAATTTTGTGACTGTGAATATTAGAGATGATTTTTGAGTTGAATTTGTACTTTTCAGGGGACTTAAACATAGGAGAGGCTGGCTTGGTAGCTATGCCATATAACATCCTGATTGCTAAATAAATCTGCTTCTACCTTCCCAGGGTCCTGTTTACTTTTCCCTGAACTTTTACTACATTTGCAGTATACAAATGTTTATGTTCCTTGTGTGAAGTTAATACACATTTAATTCCTATTTTTATCCTTTTCCTCTGCTCCACCCATTCTCTCCATCTCTCTCTCTTTTTTTTTTGTCTTTTTCCTTTTTTTATCGGTACCAGGGATCAAACTCACAACTGCCTGCTTGCAAGGCAGGTACTTATGCCGCTGAGCTAAATCCCCCATCTCTTAATCCAGTACAGCAAGAGCTATCTCCCTGCTTTCTTTTATAAAATCTGCTCTTTGTAATTTGTTTTGTAAGAAAAAAACCACAGGATATTTAAATTTGTGTCTGATTTATTTCACTGAATACTATGGTCTCAAGGCACACCCATTTTCCATAGATGACTAAAGTTTATCTTTTATATAGCACAGTAGTATTCCACTATATGTACATACCACATTTTCTTTATCCATTCATCTGTTGATGGATATACAGGTCATTTCCAAGTCTTAGCTATTTTGAATTGTGCTGCTATAAACATGGTATACACACATCTTCCTCTTTTAGGAAGTTATCTAGAAAGGGAACAGCTGTGTCAAGTGAATGTTTTAGTTTTCTGAGTAGATATATTGATTCCTATAGCGGTTATACTAGTTTGTATTCCCACCAACATATAGAAGGGGTTCCTTTGTTCCCACAGCTTCACTAACATGTTACTTGATTTCTTGATAATGGCCATATTTTCTGGGGTTAAAGAATCTTAGTGTTGCTTTAATTTGCATTTCTCTAGTGACCAGCAATGTTGAGCATTTCTACATGTGTTTATTAGCCATTTGTACTTCTTTGAAGTGTCATATTCAATATTCACTTGCTCATTTAGTTTTTTGATTGGGTCTTTTGCAGGGTCTAAATTTTTGGAGATTGTATATATTGTAGATACAAGTTCTCTGAGAAATAGCTGGTTAAAAAAAAAAATTTCCCATCTTGTAAGTTCTCTTCTGATTCCATTGGTTGGTTGCTTTTTTTGTTTTGTTTCTGCTGTCCAGAAGCTTTTTAATTTGATATGATCTTATTGTCAGCACTTATTTCCTGTGCAACTGGGGTTCTGTTCAGAAAGTCCTTGTCTATACCTAAACTTATGAACATTTTTCCCAGCTTCTTGCAGGGGTATTTTAATACAATTATACTCACTTTGTTTCTAAAAACATTTCTAAATGACGAATCAGTTTTATGTGAAAGAGAGATAACCTAGAAAAACAATGTGCCAGAGATAGCATGCATTGCTTTGTTTATCCAGTCGTTTCTGCAACAGGTATTTATTGATCACTTGGTCTTATTTTTAACCCATATTGAGTTCATTTAATTAGAACTACTTTGAGATGTGGTCATTTTTATAACCCTCATCCTAAAGATGTGATAAAAAGTTTTTAAGTAACTTGCCAAAGATCATACTTATAATTAGAAAGTGATAAGTACAGTCTATAAACCAAGTATCTTGCAAGTTCTATGTCTTCAGTCTTGAGCAGAAAGGCTAGGAAAATAAAGGTCTTATGTTATAAAATAAACCCAGTATTTAAGTCAGTATTTGTGTCACAAAAGCCAATCTTTTATCTGTCTAGTCATATTTTATTTGGACCACTGTCATCTACTCCCCCTCCCTGATGCCAAGCTGACATGTTTCTGGTTACCAATAGTTTTTCATACCTTACACCCTACCTGAAATTTTTCTGTAGATTATTTTCACCATCTTAGCTTTAAAATTTTTTAAAAAATATTGTTTTAAATACAAACCCACACAATCTTGCCCCCACATTAGCCTGAAGCACCTAATCTACCTTTATGTTTTTTAATTAATTAGTATCTCTAGAGAAAAGATATTTCAAGTACTAACATGGAATTAACTAGCATGAATTTTAAACAAACTTGTTTCCTTTGTACCTCTGAACAATGTGATTTTTCATTTTATATCTTTTACACTTCAGGAAAATGACGTATTCATCCACGTAGCTTCTTACAGGTAACACAGGTAGCACTAAGCTGTGTTCCCAACCCACACTGGTACCTTTTCTTCTCTTTTTTCTGGTGTTAGGGACGCAACCCAGGGCTTCCTGAATACTACCACGGAGTGACACTCTCAGCCCTCACTCATACCAATGCTTATGTACTAAAACTGTATTTTACCCTAGAGTATCCCACCTCAGAGTCATGTTCTGTCACTATTGTGACAAATTACTTAAATTCTGCTGTGGTTCTTTTTCTGCAAAAGTAAATGCTGCATACGGTGGCTGCAGGTGGCGAGGTAGGGTATGTTAGCTTTGTGTTAACAATGATGACTATTTCCCTCATGGGCATGTTGTATATAGGGATGGCCCTAGGAATAAATCTGCATCTTTGTTCAGAAATCACTGAAGCAAGTCACATGTTTTGAAAAACAAGTGTCTTAATTACCCAGTTAGTTACCTAAATAAGACCTGCAAGACACAATCAATTCATCAGTTCTAAGAAAGGCAAGCCATGCTGGCTCCGGGACTTCTTTTGCTGCCTTCAGAGTTAACCACAGCCAGGGGTCTCGGCTCAGCTCATGTCAATGCCCTTCTCTCTGTAGATTCTGCTCTCTGTATCAGTGAAGACTAAGTAGGTAGTTAAGGGGATAAACCCCGCGAACAGCAGTAACACTTTGGCCTCATTAGCTCTTCCTTGAACCACCCTCATGAATGACTGTCATGAGAGAAAGGGTGGAAGAAACTACAAGACAACTCCATGTAGCAGTCAGTAACGTGTTTTAAACTTCAGTCTCAGATCATCCCTATACCATCAAGAAGACACCCTTCTTATGTTTCCAGTACTACATGAATGAATTAAGGAATGGGGAGAAACATCTCAAAGTATGAATAATCAAAAGAGCTATGTTACAGATACTTCTTGAACCTTGTTTTTAAATGTTTTGTATGTCCTCCAAATATATAAACCTGTTTATTTTTTATAGAAAGTCATAACAGAACATGATTAGTACATAACCATGTAAGAACATTCACATTTGTACAATCAACAAATTCTTATGTTAGAAATAGTTTGAGTGTTAATTATAGGAGGACTTTCACAGGATCATTTTTAGAACAGTCCGCTTTGATAACACACTCAAGACAAGGTTGCCAGTAGAATTCTTTTAGACAAGCATTTTTATCAAACTGTTTTGAAAGATGATTTACAGTCTCCTTTTCATGGTATTTTATCTGGGAAAACATGATAAATGTGGCCCTCTTGTAGTGTATCACATTCCAGATATTTTGTTATTGCGATTTGAAAAGTAAAACAAGATACCATCAATCACGCAGTCAGGCACCTGCCCATTGAATAAACAGAGAAGTTCCTAATTCACATTTTTGTTCCATCAAGAGAGGATCAAAGAATTCTGTGGTGATTTTGTTTGCTTACAAGGAACAGCTGGTTGGTGAGCACAGCCCTAACATTATGAATACAATTCTAGCTAAACAAGCAATTTTAACTTATGCTTTATCTAAACCTCCAACTTTGGTACACTTTGTTTCAAAGAGTGCAAATAGGGAACCAAGGAAAACCCAAGCTGATAGCCGCAATTGTCAGTCCTCTACATGCCAGGATACAACTGTCCAGCACCAGCATGGGAAGGAAGTCCTTGCAGTTGTAGATACCCAGGAAGTTGGTAACACAAGTCTTCCACAAGTTGGCCCAATAGGTGGTGGTGGTGATGACCGTGCCGTCGATGGTAGACACCTTCCAATAGTAGGTGTGCAGTACAGAGGACACCAGTACACAGCCAGATTGAGACCATGAAGGTGATGATCTCCGAGGCCACGAAAGCCATGCTGCCAGCTGCAGCCACCTTGTGCTGGTGCTTGCACTCCCACTTGCAGCCGGACCCCCAAAAGTGGCATTTTAAAACTGTAATTCCTTACAGTTTGACAAGTAATATTCTACCTACCTGAAAAATGAAGTATCCAAATACTTTCAGAAAAATTCTCTTTTATATCCTCCAAGTTCTTAAATTTGAAACATGACAGTACTTCTTCAAGCTTAGATATTAATATTATTTTTCTATTTTTTTTCCTATTGGGCAAAGCAAGGCTCTAAAAGCTTTTGTGCAAAGTTGTATACACTTAAAAATCGTAACTACAATTTAACAAATACCTGATATACTATAAAAGTGTAAATTCAGTCATATTTGAATATTTAAGAAAGATTTAAAAAGTTACTTATTTTGCTATTTTGTGGAATAGTTAAGAATATGTTAATATTTAACAAGTATGCCTTAAATTTTCTAAAGGGAAAAGCTGACATTTAGATTTCTGACACTGACAGTGAATATATAAGCAAACAATGATTGTAATACCAAAAAATAACCCATCTCTATATTAAACAGGACTTCTTTCACTTTTCAAAGTGACACAGTATGCTTGATATTTCATCTTCCTATCTTAATCTACAATCAGACATTTTAAACAAATGTTTTTCAAACTATCTTGAAAATGATCTATAACTCACATACTTTGTGATGTTATGCAATGAAGTGATTAAGAGTTCACATCTATTCTTCCTATGTGCAATACAATCTGATAATTTACATTCTAGTCTATTCCACTTTGATTTTTTAAAAAATGGTTGCATTGATTTCATGATCAAATACTGAACTCTATTAATACTTCTAGATTACTTATGATCAGCTAATGGCCTACATGGACAAGGAATTTTCTGTCATAACGTTCTCCAAATAGATTTTTGCATGTTAAATTTAAAATACACACCTTAGTAGATCTTTACTCTGAGCTCCAGGTGATTGTCTGGGTAACTTAGGTGATGATTCTTCCAACAAACAATCAGTAATTGCCACATTTTTAGAGTTAGATAATGAGTGTTTTTTTGCTTTTCGGAAATCTACAGATTTAAATCTAAATGTTAGCATTACAGAGATACAGGTAAAAAACTTTATTAAATTAAAAAAAAACCCACTCAAAATTATAAACTATTACCTGAATTGTAGATAATACTTCTACATTCTGAACACTCCCAATTTTGCTCCCAAGATCGTAGTGAAGAACAGGCTAAATGTGTTCCACTAGAACCACAACACTGACAGCGCTTTATTTCCCATTTGCTGAGGATAAAAGAAAAGTAGATGCTTATGTTTGATATTAAATTAATTCCAATTACCTATGCGACCATAGGCCAGATCCTCAAAATCAACCCTTTTACCACAGGGCAAACAGATTATCTGCTAAAATCCTGCATTACTTTTTTCTGAAGTATTTTTTCTATTTATTATGTGTGTAAACTTGTATTTGGAGATGGCTATGCTCACAAAGAGATTACTGTGTCAATGTGTCTGATATGGAATAAGTACTCAGTAAATTTCAAGGTAAAGTAATACTTTCTAGAATAAGCTTGCTCAGTCACTTCAGGTGTTGTGTGTGACCACCAGGTCCAGATTTCCCACCTGTGTTATACTCATTCTCTCTCATTTACCTGTCTCTGGTGTGTGACATGTGGCAGTTTATGTTCCTATCTTCTGTGTGGATATGGATATAGGTTGTGTTAGGAGGCTCCTCATTCTTTACAGGGTATATCATTTTCTTTGTATAAAAATGGAAACAGCTCCTAAGTAAATGAAAATGTGAGTGACAAGAGAGGTAGGTAGATAATCCCCTGTTCTTTAGGGCCTAGTTCTTACTCTTTAAAGGGAAAGTTTAATCCTTACAATTTTGTTACTCTTATTATTCTGAAGAGAAAACCAAAGCTGAGTGGGATATATTTCTTGTTTACTAAGCTCACACTGAGTAAACCCTACAGTGAGGTTTTCAATCCAGGTTTACCTGGCTTGAGGCCCATGTCCCTAATTGCTACACTCTGCTCCCTTTTACCAATACTGACTTTACTGGGATGAGAGGGAATAAAATTACAAACAAGTGTTCGGACAGCAGTTATCTGTGTCTCAGAAGAAAGAGCAAAAGTGATAGCAATCCCAAAAATAACTGGCAAAGAGAAGTTTTGTAGATACTGATCTGGTGATCAACAATACACAAGCCATATAAAGAACAACCTACATTTAATTTAGGAAATATCAACTGTAGTGAATGTGTTGTTTCTTAAAACTGTATATATACACTATTTCAGATGTGCTTTACAGTAAAACTCTACAGGAAGTACTCGTAAATGTTGAAAAAAAAACAATCAGGGTCACCAGGTAACAATACATTGACCCTTTCAACATTATCTCTGTCCTTAAAAGCTATTTGGTTTAATAACATTAAATTTAAGTAATGATTATATAGTAAGAAGCACACATGAAGGATATCTGTAGAAAGAGCTACTCGAGGGAAATTTCCCAAAACTGCCAAGACCTTAGCTAATTCTTTAAAATTAGTAGTAGCTGATCCAGTCAAATCACTTTCAAAGAAAAACATGACTCCCAATAGTCTGCTCTGCACTCTTAAGTTTACTATGTTAATGAACATTACATATTAGGAATAACAACTTGCTCAAATTTTCTACATCAGTTCCAGCAAAATTGATCTGCTCCTTTTTCTTACTTCTTAAATGAAGACTCGATTCCTAATGTAATATACTATACCTAAAAGGTACAAGATAACAACTATATATTCACATTACAACATAATAAACAATAAATTTCCAATACCAAACCTTTTTTACTGCTCCAAAAGAAACAATGGTGAGTTAATCTAGTTAAATTATCTCCCACTGCAGTGTTGTCCAGCAGAAAGTACAAGGCCAATATATACATAACAAAAAATCTTCTAATACTTTCATTTTAAAATGTAGAAAGAACAGGTGAAATTATTCTAAATATATTTTATTTCCAATATGTGCTACTTTGTTCACTATGTAAACAATATAAAAAATTAACAAGCTATTTTAAGTTTTTTCCCCATAGATTATGGGTTGATTGGTGCCTACCTCCCAAATTCATGTTGAGGTAAATCTTAACACCTAGAATGTGACTCAGAATATAACTGTACCTGGAGAAAATGCCTAAAGTGGTAATCAGAATAAAATGGCATCATATGTGATCAGTAATCTTTATTAAACACACACACACACACACACACACACACACACACACACACACACACACCACAAATACAGAGGGACAACCACAAGAAGATACAGCTAGAGGGCAGCATTGTCATCTTGTTCTGACATTTCTAACCCCCAAATTATAAGAAAACAAATTTGTTTAAACGACTTATTCTATGGTATTTTGTTAAAATTTTTGTTGATCTTAGTCACTGGTGTGTTTTTCAGCACCCTCCCAATTTGGAATAACCATATTTTAAAGGGTTAGTAACCAAATGTGGCTATGCCTACCATTTTAAGAAACTAGCTCTAGAAAACAGACCTTCATGAAAATATATGACACTCACAGATTACAACTCTAGTAACTAGAAAAATTTCTTTCTACACATATGTAAATGAAAGATTAACAAATATACTTTATCTTTTCAAATTAAAACTTCAAATATCCTAAAAGCAAAACTATGTTTGTTATGTTCCGAGTTCAAAGCTTAAATAAGCACAACTCAACATTCACAAATACCTGTCAGGTCCATTATAGTCTCGCCCTTCTTTGCAACGACATCTTCGTACATCACAATGTTCATAAGGCTCTAAAAGCTCTTGATAAGCATTTTCCTCTAATTCCCAAGATGCATCTCTATAAGTAAAACAAGAAATGAAATATGCTTTGAATTATATTACATAAAAGGATTAGTAAAGAATCTAAAAACAAAAACCTTTCACATATTTAAGAACAAGTAAATTTCATCCTTTTTAGTATATTCTCTTTGTCCAATACATACTTTAGAACAAGGATAAAAACTTTGCTTTAAGATAGTCTCCTTAATATAAACTCTAGTATGTCATTTTATACTACAGTCAATTGGTCTCATAGTAAAATTTCAAATGCTAAATGAAAAATGAAGCAAATTTTCTAAAATTTATATTTTTCTAACTTTTCATTCCTAATTTTTAATTTCAAATTTAGTATCATTACTTCTGGATTCCTCACCTTGAAGTATTAAGAAAATTTTTCTCATTCATTTTAAATCCATCTTGATTCCCCTAATTTATAAATATCACTTTAAAGATGATTACAGTTACATATAAATGAATCAAAATTGAACACCACAGAGGTACTTAAGAGACTCTATCAATGATGGCAAATCTTTTAGTGCTTTCAATGATACCAAACAGCCCTCTGTAGCATGCATGCCATAGGTTCACCAACACTGTTCCATCTAAATCAATGAACGAGATATTTATTCCTTGTGCTTGCCAGGCAGGCACTTATGCCACTGAGCTGTATCCCCAGTCTGAATGAGACATTTATATTACACTCCCTGCTTTCTGTGAACTAGTTATTTAGGAAGAAGGCTTTACATTTCAATATTTGCAATGCTTAAATGTCCACTGATAACTTAAGAAGGCATAAATGATTATTTCTACTGTTATTAAATCTTGTATTTGAAGTGTCTTTTTTCTGAAATGCTAAATATTACTCACTTTTCAGGAATATGAATTCCCATTCTCAACATCTCTTTCTGAAAGATGTCACTATTATTGCATATTGTACACCTAAAGAAAAATACTCCTGCATTTATTGCTTGAACCTACAGTGAAAAATGGAAAATCTATTGTTAACAACTTAAATCTGTCATCAGCTTATGAATTATATAACTAACAGAACATGTGCTATTTTTTACTTTATATGTTATGAAACTATTTTCTACACCCATGGTTCTCAAATATTATAAACCAAGTTACTCCACTGCTAACATCCAGAAAGCTTTTTATTCCACAGTAAAAAAACAAAAACTAAAAAAACCTAACAATTAGACAACTATCTGCTTTACAACTATCATACCTAATTCCTCAGCCTCTGATATCGCATGTTATTTTACTTCTTAAATATGTTATTTTCCATACTATATGAAAAAACAGTGAAAATCGGTAGTTAATTCATCAAGAAAAAATACTTTGTTGTTAAAATCATTTCTGGCTGTTATTAATTTGACTTTTCTTCCCCCCCAAAAAGAAATACAAAACCTGCTATCAATGGTACAATAAATACAAAGAAAGAAGCTGCAGGCAGAGGTTACTCAGAAAGAAACAAGACACTAAAATCTTACTAGAAAAAGTACCCAGTCTCAAAACAAAACAATACAAAAGAACTAGTAGGACAGATTCATTTAAAAATATTTTAGTCCTGTTATGGCTACATGTTCCCCCAAAACCTTAAATGGTTATAGGTGGTCTTTTCAGAGGTAGCTAAGATCTAAGGTTTGTGCTGCTGGGATTGAGTCATGGTGCGATGCTAGGATTAAGGGTCTGAGTATTATCCAAGAGTAGCCTGGGTAAAATAGAAGGTACAGAAAGAACCGTGGTCATGGCTTGTTGCTTGCTACCTGAATGTTTTTGCTGCCATCTGCCTGACACAAACTGTTTCTCCTCTGAGATGCCCCTCTGCCTTGGAGCTAACTGGTTATGGATTGAAACCTCTACCAACTGTGAGCTGAAATAAACCTTTCCTCTAACTTTGGGTGTCAAATATTTTGCCTCAGCAACAAGAGAACTAAGACAAATCCCTAATATAGACATGCTATCTAACAGAAACATCAAGTGATTTAGACTCAATTCCATGGAATTCTACTGAGTAGGCAATATAATTACTGCAATATTATGAAACAATGTTTTTTTTAAAGTAAATACAGTGAAGAAAGAAGGAAAAGTTCCTATTCTATAATGACAAAAATTTCAGAAGGATACTGAGGCCAAAGCTAAGCTTGGAAGGAAAAAATAGAGGCTTGCTAGAAAAATGAAGACAAAAGACCTACTAAAGAATGCATATTGTAGACTCCACAGCTAGAAAGCAAAACATGGAATTAGGCAACTGCAATTAGTGACATGTGTAAGGTGGCCAAAATGAAGTAAACAATGAAGTCAGACAAGTAAACCAAAATCAGAAAAAAGGCAGCATGAAAAAAATTTTAAAAAGAGGATTTCTAGCTCAGACAGTTGGTAATTGGTACACATACATCTCAACACATGTGCTCATCCATACATACACATACAACATATGGGATGGAAGAAATAAAAGTTACTGAAATCTCTGACACTAAAGGAGCTTTTAGCAACTGCAGACAGATGTTGAGATGTTACTAAATATAAGAAACGGTGTAAGGGAGTATTCTGGTATAGCACAAAAAAAAAACAAAACAAAACAAAACAAAAAAAAAAAACCAGCCTAGGATACAAGAAGACAGCAACAAGATCAGAGCAACAATGGAGAAATCTAAATGGACAAGATTAGTAACAAATCTTTAGATACAGAGTGAAAAAATCTTAACATAATTCCTTTGTTTCTAATTTCTAGTCTTTTTTCACCAGGAAATAAAAGACATTTGTTTAACCACCTATAGTAGCTACCTGGACTGGGCAGACTATGAATAATATTTCAGTTAGATTGCACTAGAGTAGAAAAGCTTCTTGAAGACTCTATTAAAAAAGTAACTCAGAAAGTAGCCCTCTCACAGTTTGCACTAATGAAATAATTTGCTTACTGACACTTTATCACAAACAAGAGTTTATGTTGCTATGATTCTACATTAGTTTGCATAAAGTAACAATTCTTTTTTTAAACTAGGGAGTCCATCAAGAGCCTATCAACTGGGACAGATCCCCAGCCCTTTTTTATAACATTATTTGAGACAGGTTCTCCCTAAATTGCCTAGGTTGGCCTTAAACTTGCAATATTCTAGGCTGCGCCTCCCAAGCATCTGGGATTACAGGAATGTGCCTTCATACCTGCCAGCCTTACCATTTCATCAGAAATACATTTCTAATTTGTAACAATTAAAACAGTATTATCAGTGTTCACCAAAAAATTCCTAACATATAAAATTAGCAAATCTTACTTGTCCCGAGAAGTAATATTTTGCCACAAAATTAACAAGATGATACACTTGGGAGCAATTACATTCATTCAAATATAAATTCTTAAATTAAGAAATTACTTTTTAAAGAGTCTCATCTAATGGGAACTTCTTCCTCAATAGGTAAGGATAACACTTCATGATGTTTATTAAATGTACTCTTAGGTCCATTATTTATATATTTCTCTGTAAGAATTAACAGAATTTCTAATATTCTCCCTATAAAATAGGCTCCTATTTTCACTTTTATCTGAATAATCATAAATATAAAAGTTCAAGGTTCATACAAGAGTAATCAAAATCTAAACTTTAAACAGTATTAACAGAAGTATATTCTTAGTCTAATAGGTACTGCTTTCATACATGCATATTACATATTTGATATTAATATTTGATATTATTAAGAGTTGGCATTTTTAAAAGATAGTCAAGAATTTTCAATCAAAGAAATAGTAAATTCTGTTTAATGTGTGTGGGTTTTTTAAATTCTCTTTTTCAGTGCGGGGACTGAATCTATGTCATCAAGCAAATACTCACCACTGAGATCCCCAGCCCCAGTTGTGTGTTTTACAATATTCTACAAGAAAACTGGTCACCAGGTTTGATACACAAAAGGTCTTAAAGAACCAATACTTTTCATACTTTTTGACAGTCAGCTCCCTGTCAAGCAGTTATGATAAATTTTTTGTGAAATTATGAAAAAAAGATTTCTTAATATCAAGCTTACTATCACTTCCTTCTATCTAGCTTAAATATATAAATAGAATTTAGAATTACAATCAGTATGTTATTCATTGTGAAATACAAAATTCTCAGGTTAAAACAAAATTTTATAAGCATAAATATACACTTAAGGTAGCACACATAATATTAAAATCCTAATTGTAAACTTGAATCAGGTAACTTTTACTGTAAAATATGCTACTAATTGAATGCTCTATATACAGTTTTAACATAAGAGCTAATGTATATGCCAACACCAATTTAAAGTTCAAATCAACAAGCAATATATTTTTTAATCAAAGCTTACAAAATATACCTTACCTGTACACAGTCTCTATGAAACCAAGCATTCTTACAACAAGGACTTCGTAATACGCTATAAGTAGGAACAGGTACTATAAATTCCAAACAAATGGTACATGGTATAGAGTCTCTGTAATTATTAGTTGTAATAATCTGAACAGGACGATGTTTCCAACAAAATGACCTAAAAATGTAAAAAAATTTAAGAACAGTATCTAATAAATTATAAAATATAATTAGGCTAGCATTGTAATTGACATATTTAAGAGAAAATTCATTTGTGTCTTTTCTTATAATGTACAACAGATTACAGCCTTGGCAGTAGAAATTACCTTGTGATCAAGGATAACCCGCCCTTCAAAATGAAAACATTTAGGTAGTTAAGACCTCCAACAGAATTTCAGCAACTAATACCGAATATCCTCTGTAATAATATTAGCAATGGAGTATATATATTTAGTTTTCAACAACTGAATATACACTATTGTATTCTACTTTGTATAAAGTTAAAAGAGCCAACAATTTATACTTAAAGAATCTTTTAACCATATAAACATGTCATACAAATAGTACTATATTCCTAATCCATTTTATTTTCTTCTGCATTTTTTTATATTTATTTTATTCATTTAGCACATATTTACTTTAGTATTGTGGTAAAAGCAATTAACATCTATCCTCTTAATTTTCACATCTTTTTTACTAATCCACATTATACAGATTAATGAGTTTCATCTTGGCTGGTTCATATATGCACATAACATACTGCGATCATTTTCACCCTCATCACACTCCTTGCCCCTCCACCAAGTTTTACATTTCTGGAGAGGGTTTCAATGTGTGTAACATAGCATGGCTGTATTCATACATGCCTCTTATTCCCTTTGTCTCCTCTAATAATAATCTCTTTTCTATTTCATCATTTCTTTTTTAAGATCTCAAATATTAGGGACAACAAGTGATATTTGACTAAGTCTGGCTTAATTAGCTTAATATAATTATCTTGAGATCTATCCATTTTTATGCAAATGACAAAACTCTGTTCTTTATGGCTAAATAATACTGCACACTTTCTTTATTCATTCATCCATGATGGGTACCTATGATGGTTCCACATCTTGGTTATTGTGGACTGTGCCTTAATATAACAAGGACTGGTAAGTAGATCAAATGGTAGCCCTAATTTTAGTTTTTGCACTGTACTTGTATTAATTTACGTTCTTCTGATTTTTGTATTCTTACATAGGTAATGACTTATTAAGTCAAAATACAAGAACTTAAATAAACAGAACACTCATGACATCAAATGCCAAAATTCATGTCTGAAGCTGCATTCAGGAAACAAATGTTCTCAGAGTATATGCTAAGGCTTGTGTCTAGATGTCCCCCCAAAGCCTCATGCAGTCATAGGTGGGGCTTTTCAGAGGTTGCTGGATCTATAGTATGTGATGGTTTAAGGGTATGCAATTACTATGCTAGTCCACTGACTGTTTTGGCATAGTTCTGAGTATGGATAATGGGAAGCCCCACCTTGGGCCAATTATGGACTAAAACTTCTATAAACTGTGAGCTGAAATAAACTGTTCCTCCCTTAACTTTTCACGTCAGGTATTTTTTTCTCAGCAATGAGAAAAGTAACTAAGAGTTAAATAAAATATTTATTTTTGCACTCAAGTAAAGTTATATACCTTTAGTGAGAAATACATATGGCTGCACAAAATAAGAGTGGAGAATCAATTCTTAACAATAACATAAAAATTTAGTATCAGGGAGCAATTTTCACTGAAATAAGTAACAGTTCAAAGTTATAGCCCAGAACTTAATGCTAATTAGGCCTATTCTAGACTTTTTTTTTTTTTTTTGGTACCAGGGATTGAACTCATGACTTCACACTTGCAAAAGGTGCTTACATCGCTGAGCTAAACCCTTGGCCTCCCCCCACCCTTTTTTTATCGATCCGGGGATCGAACTCACAACTGCCTGCTTGCAAGGCAGGCGCTTATGCTGCTGAGCTAAACCCCCAGCCCCCACCTTGGCCCTTTTTTTAAAATGTAACTTTATTTTATTTGTACGGGGGATTGAACTCATGACATCATGCTTGCCAGGCAGGTGCTTATGTCATTGAGTGAAATTCCCAACCCCTTAGGGCTACTCTACATACTGTAATTCTCAAGATTTAATAGGCAGAAGTAACACTATACGAGTGGGATGTATGTGTATGCATATATATATATATATATATATATATATATATATATATAATTATATTGTGTATACATATAAATAGTAATGTAGGTATACAAATTCAGTTCAACTTTAAAAAGTTATTTTACAGGGAAATTGTATCTTTGGGATATCCATTTGCCATGGTTCTTTAACATTCATACTTCACAGTTAAATAACTCACGCAAAATTGCCAGTGAACTGGAAAATACATTCTCTCTGAAGCCCACATGGGAAATGGTAACTTCGTTTACATCGAGGTGCTACACATCCAATTGAAGCACCATTTTTCTTACAAACAGAGCATTTCTAGAAGAAAGTATCAAAATAGAGCCATATAAAAATTTTTGACTAGTATAACATGATCAAAGTATTAATAAATTTTACTTGTGAGGAAAATGAAAATTATTTCCATCATAATAGTTGTGATGACAGTACATTAATGAAATTTCCTAGATTATTCCCCCCAGAAACAATCTAAAGCCTCAAGGATTCATTGATATAAGAAGCCCATTTTTATTCCTACCAGCTACAACATTTTAAACTGAAGAATTTATATACATAACAGCTATACAAGAAAGCTTCATTTCAAACCAATCTGTTAAAACCTGACTAAGGTGACAATCCTCACCAAAAGGAAAAACAGTTGAAATACTCATAGTAGGTTGAACAGCATTCTTAAAAATCACATGTTCAAGTTCTTAGTACATGGAACTCTAAGTTACTTAGAAATAGGGTCTTTACAGATAAAATTAAGCATTTTAGGATGAGATCATTCTGGGTTTAGGGTTGGCCTTAAATCAAATGACTTTTATCTTTAAAAAGAGAAAAAAAAATAGGCAGGTTGAAGAGACATAAAAAGGCTATTTGAAGATGGCGGCAGAGATTGTAGCTATGCTACCAAGGGTTCCCAACAGGCACAAGAAGCTATCGAAGGAGCACAAGAATAAATGCTACCTCAGACCCTCTAAAAGAAAGCAACCTTTCTGACAACTTCAGTTAGAATTCTGGCTTCCACTTTTAAAGAGTAAATTTCTGTTATTTGTAATGACAGATCTAGGGAACAAATATTGTAACACTGCCACTAACAGAATATTAACAGTATCACATAAATAGAAAGATTATTAAATTTATCAATAACTTAAAAATATAGAGGTACATAAAAAATGCTCGAACACTTATATGGCCATTATAATGATCACTGATTTAGGACTGCAAGTTTATTGCTAATGCCTCAACTACCACCCAAGTAATAGGAAAATTCTACACCAAACAGAGACTCTTCCAGTGAACTTATGCAAAGGAATTCTAGTTTAATATAAAAATGAGGACTCTTCTCCAGAAATAAGATTGATGGTGTCTTCAAATGGTCTTTAAATGGTCCTTTCAACCAAGGCTTTCCCTCTGCCCTAGAGCCTCTGTATTTTATGAGCCTCAACTCTCATCCCTGCTTGACATTTTAAAAACTAACTACCTACATTTCTTTGCCTTATCTAAAAGGTTTTTATTTTTACTTGGTAAAATTTTTTGAGTGAAGCTTCTTTTTTTCACATCGTTAATTTCCTGATTTGGCACAGGATGAGAGTAAAGACATACAAGGGAGCAGGAAGGGAAACAAATAGTATTATTATAGTTCTCTGTTGGAGATTTTAAGCCACTATTGTATCTTTTATATGTACCTATCTTTATACTTTAAAAAATTCTAATCACTTACTGGCATTTATTCATTTTTTATCTAGAAACCTCCCAGTCAGTTTTCTACCCTCAGAACTTTAAGCCCTTGAGGCTTGCTCTGTATTTTAATTCTTGTCATCATTCTAAATAACTCCGGCATTTATAAAACAACTTTTCTGACTTCTTCAAGTATCAATTTATCTCCACTCAGTGCAATGATGAATGCCTTCATCATTCAAATTGTTCTACCACAGACATCAACTTTAGTATTACATTCTCTGAACAGAATATTTTCAATTTTATAAATTTCAATCACTAGTTCTACTCAGACTATATGGAGCTCTACAGTCCATTCCTTGGGGTACCTAGCATGTAAATCAATCATATAAAAAATCATAAAAAAATAAATGAACAAGATACTAAGTTTAGCATATCTAGGACGGACAACAAGAGAGCACTAAACACAAGCAAAAAATGTCACAGAATAGTCATAAGAGTTGTGGAAATCATAAAATCACACTTATGTAATTTCTACTTCCACCTATCATTCCAATCTTAGCAATTAAGGCATAAGAATTTAAAAAGTAAATGGTTGGCTTACTGAAGGATTTGCTGATTGCAGAAGTGGAACTATAAGACTGGATGAAATAATGGATAGGATAAATAAGATACAGTAATCACTATTGTCACATGTATCATACAGGGTCAGTAAAGCTTTCATGTGCAAAACAGTACAGAACGTTATTCTAAAACTTATGCTTGACAAAAATATACATTAGAACATAAAACTAAAGCCATAAATTTCTTCTTCAGAAACTACAAGAGATTTCTCAAGTACTGACAATGAGTACAATAATTTACTTACCAGTTTAGAAGCTCTATTCACTTCCTTTCTGATGTCTTCTATTAGAAAACCATAAACTCCTTCTTCTTCTTCACCTCTCTGCCAAATTCCACTTGACATCAACTATGAATATATTCTCAATTAGAAAACAAATTCTAAGAAACTAATCTGGATATATGTATATCCATCTGTAATATTCACTCCAATAAAACTCAAATTTCCAAGCAGCTATCTGTAATCATTTTTCATGGTCAAAACAAACGACTATTCATGTCCTCAGATTTGAAAGACACTAACAGATCATATATCCAAATTAGATTATAAAAGTATTTCAGGAAGTAACAGAAAAACAGAAAAAAGGTAGGAAGGTAGCACACACAGATAACTGGGAAGTAGGAAAAAAAGAAAGAATATATATAATTAATTTAAGAAAAAAAGGATAGTAATTACAGGTGATTATGAATGTAATAACAACAATACTATTTTAGGCTAACTTTAAATCTATCTGAATTCTTATTCATAAAAAGAATACTTACAAGGACCAACTACTGAGTCACAGTTAAGGGGCTTTTATAAAAAATCTTTAATAGTTGAAAGATGTTAAAGAAACTGTATGAAGAAAAACCATGGACTGGAAATAAAAAATTTAGCTTGTGAACAAGTACCTTTTAGTTTTGGAACTTTAAACTACCTATTATGTCACTGACCTTAAACATGAAAATAAAAATATTGGAGCAGATTGCCTCTAAGTCTCTTTCATCTGTAGCATTACATTACCACTTGTAAAATTACAATATTTTACTGTTGTACATAATAAAACAGAATCTTTAAAGGAGAGAGTGTGGGATTGGTACTTTTTAAAAAAGGCTTACACTCATAAATAAAATAAGAAAGTATTAAGAAATTCTTAGCCCAGTCTACCAGTATACTTAACCCACAAAGTATCTGTGAAGCAGAAAGCCTCAAATGAATACTTTAGACAGTTTCTCAAGGAAACACTGAAAAACTTTTAGCCTGGATGATAGCAAGCTTCAAAATATCTCCACAAATGTATCACTACTCCTTCCTTTAGAAGGTGGCAGGAACCCTCCCCTTGAAGCACAGGCTAGTCTTAATTTGCCTCTAACCAAAGAAAGCAAAAGTTAAGGTGGTGTGTGGCTTTGAAGACTAGGTAACACATTCATCCTCTTATCTCCTGTTTTGGGGAAAGCCAGTTACTCTGAGGCCTAGACAGTAAAGAGTTGTGGTCCCCTGCAATTGCTAGTAGAAACAGTAGCCAAAAACACATGAGTGAGCCTTTGGAGAAGGATCCTCCAAGCCTAGTAAAGTTTTCAGATGGGTTAACATCTTGCCTATAATGCCATGAGAGAGACTGAGCCAGAACCATCTAGTGTAGCTGAAATCAGAATTTTGACCCTAAGAAAATATATGAGATAATAAATGTTAGTTTGACTTACTCAATTCAGAGTAACTTGTCAAGCAAAAACAGATGCCTAATTCAGTATAAATAATGTATATTAATACAACCTTGGTATGATAAGGTATTAATGATGCCACAGATTCAAGTGGAATAAAAAGTTCGTAAATGGAAGAAAAGAGACTGATGCTCAGGATCAAATCACCTCCATCTGAATGACCAGCACTGTAACCTCATTCTTTTCCACTAATAAATGAACTACTTTTAGCCACAATTTTTTCCTCCAGGTTCTCTGTGAAATAAAACACTTTCTTTTACTCCCTAAACCTTCAAACAAGTGTTTCCAGAGATTAATCAATAACAACAAAGGAAAAAGTTAAAAAGAATACTTTCGTTATAAAACCAGTTTAGCCCCCATCTCCACTCTTAAACTAGACAAAAGCAAACAGGTAATGCTGGTAAGATCTTTGTATTTATCAAGTAATTTCAGAACCTCAGAAAATTAGATATATTCTCCCCAAATCTTATTTTTTACACAAATGAAAAACAAAATCCGAAAGTTAAATAATTTTATCCAATTATGAGAAACCAGTGTCAGCATCTAATTCTCTTTAGAGATCAAATTTCTAGAATATAATTACAAATAATACTCACCAAACAATAGTAATGCACAGTGAGATTCCATTTCTCATTAGTTTTCTTTTCTCCATATTTATTAGCACAGTCATCATTTTTTCGACAGAAAACACAAGCTGAGTGTAAAAATAGATATAAAAAATATTTTAAAATTTCAAAATAATTATGTAATTACTGTTTTTCAATTGATTTTAAATTTTTTCTGAAAGAGCAAATCACATTTGATTGCTATCAGTAGTTTAAAATTTTCAAAACCTATTTCTAATACTATATTAATGTGACTTTGTGTATTTCACCAGTCTTCAAGGATAAATTCCTTGCCTGAAATGGCAAACTATCGGGGTAACCTCACTGAAAACAATGAATTAGGAAACCTCAAAACTGTATTCTACTAAAGCAGTGATAGAGATGCCAAAAACTCACAATCAACTTTTCAGAAGCTCTGGAGTAAAATGAAGTTCAAAAAAATTTTTTTTGTAAATTAGGAAAATGCTTAATAGAGAAATGAGTTGCTAAATTCTCATGAGAATATTTTAACTTACCCATCTACTACTGCTCACTCACAAGTTGAGCAGTGGCCTTGAGTAGACTGTGTTCCTTATACAGACTGCTGGTTCAAGAGGAGGTAACACATGCAGATCATTGCCAAAAAATGTGATTTGAAGTGTTTCAATCTGAGTCACAGCACTCTGAAGGGTAGGTTCATGTGTCTTTGTTTTACTTTACTTTTTTATTTTTATTCTTTTTGAGACAAGGTCTCACTGTGTAGTTCAGGCTGGCCATGACTTTATTATATAACCCAGGCTGGCCTCAAACTCGCAGGGATTCTCTTGCCTCTGCCTCGCAAGTGCTGGGATTACAAACATACACTGCCACACCTAGCATATGTCTTCCTTTATTTTGCCTGCCTGGGAACTCTTTCAGGGTTGAAACAACTATACTAGGTGCAACATCCTACGGCAAAGGACAACAAGCTGCTGAAAGAATAAGCACAGGAAAGAGGCTGGAAGAAAGAAATATATGGCGAAGGAAATATGCACTTTGAAAAATTCCACATATACTAAAGAATCCAGAGGGCCACATGCATATGTGTGGATGTATGCGTGCTCAAAAAAGACTGAGAAACTCTAAACTTTTACCTCTAGCTAACCTTTAGATTTATGCACATCTATTTTTTAAAAAAAATCTCAAAGTCTAATTTTACATCTTAAGAAAAAAGGAGGAAACTAAACCCAAAGCTAGCAAAAGCAAAGAAGAAAAAGATTAAAACATACAATACAGAATCAAGCAAAACAAAAAATTGGTTCTTAAAAGATAATGAAATCTACAAATTTTATCTAGATTGAGAAAAAGACTAAAAACTTACAATAAAACTATAGTGATCAAAATAATGTGGCACAGGGATATATAAATCAATATAAAAGAAGGCTCCAGGAATAAAATTTTACATCTATAGTGAATTTATTTTTGACAAGACTGCCAATGGGAAAAGAAGTGTGATCAGTAAGTATTGCCAGGGCAACTGGATAACAAGAGGCCCAAGAACAAAACTGACACTCCACCTCACACCATATCTAAAGACTAACACAAAACAGATAAAGAACCTAAATGTAAAACTATGAAACTTACAAGGAAAAGTAAATCTGCCTGACCTCAGCAATAGTTCATTACAACTGAAGTGAAACGAAAGTGAAAGTACCAAAACAAAAACCAGAAATATTAGACTTCAAATTTACACTCTAAAATGTAAGAAAATACCTGGAAATTACATTTCCGATAAAGGTCTACCATCCAAAATTCATAAGACACTCTTACACTTCAAAAACAAAAACACAAAACAACCTTTTACAGATGGAAAAAGACTCACTATGACTCATTTCTCCAAAGATGACATACAAAAGCCACAAAGTACATTAAATGATGCCCTATCATTGGTCACAGTCAACAAAGAACTACAAATCAAATCTACAAGATAACTTCTTTACATCTTTGAGAACAGCTATAATCAGAATAAGAGTTCATTAAAACATAGCAATTCCCTTCCTGGATATATAAACTGGAAACTGATGTTCAAGCAAACACCTGTACATTACTGTTCATAATAGCATTTTTAATGAAATAAAATACAAATCAAAATCCATGAAATAAACAAAATATAGTATTCTGTACAAGAAAATGTTAGTTAGCAATAAAAGGCATTAATATATGCAATAACACAGATATACCACAAAACATTATGCTGACAGAAAGCAAAGTCACATATTATGTGCTAGCATTTACATAATGGGTTACATTATCCAGAACAGTTAGATCGCAGACAGTAAAATAGCAATTACTGGTTGCCAGGAGTTGGAAACAGGGAAAATAAGTTAAAAAGTAAGACAATGGTGAAGGTTTCACAACAACATGCAGGACCTATACACTCTAAAGTGCTTAAAATGGTAATTTTGTCATGTATGTTTAGACACACACACACACACACACACACACGCAAAGATTTGCGAAGTCAGGGAGATGTGAGTTAAGATTTGCCTTCATAATCTTTTTGTTGTTTTCTGTATTTATGACAACATAATGTTTTGAAATAATGTCTATTGCAGAATGGCTATCAACTACTATAGAATTCACTCCTGCACCATGTATTTGTGGTAACACAACAGACTTTTTGAACTTAAATTTTATTTATATCTTCTAACCAGTATTCTTGCCAATTTCTACCTTGCCCCTATCCCTAACCACCATTCTGTTCTCTGCATTGGTGAGTTTTACTTTTCTAGATTTCATATCAAACTGAAATAATACAGTATTATCTTTGTATGCCTGATTTGTTTACTACACTGTTTTATGACTCCATTTCTTCAACTTAAAATAAGGACAAAAATAATATGCATCTCAAATTATGTATTAATGAAGAATAAAGATTAAATGACAATACACATTAATGTAATTAACAATGTGATGCACAGAAGTGAGCAAGTCTTAGTATTATGGTTACTAATCTTCTCTGTCCTATGTTTTTCTCCTATCATATGTAATTTAAGGAAACTTTATTAACATGCTAAATGAAACAAGTAAACTAATACTAGCTAAAGCAAAAAGATTTTGAGCATTTCAGGGCAGCAGATCTATTCAAAATGGAGGGCATATGAATCTCAAAATGACTTCATGAAATAATTCCATAGGCCTCATCCTCCCTAATCAATCCACATTGGACAGTAACTTGACAGAGCAATAAGCTTTGTGTGTTTTATTGTGTTAAACCATATGATTTCAGAATTTACCTATTATTAAAGTGAGTGCTGCTTACCTTTACACATGTAATCAAGAATGGTTGTTATGTGCTGAAAAGAACTGTATTTATTAACAGAACAGATTCCAGAACTAGAAAGAAACGGTACAAGCTAATTTCAATACTATGAACACATCCTTACTATATTGATTTCCCTTATTCCAGCTGAATGAGGTAAGTTACAACTTAAAGGTTTTCTCCTAAACTTTTAAAAGACTTTTAGCTTCCCTGTTTTCTCCATACAAAGAACCTATTCAAATACATTAACAACACTAGCAAACTGTCATTTGTTCACATTGGACATCTCACACCAGCAGTTTCCATTTCAACTCCTATATCCTCAGTGTCTGTAATTTTAGCTGTCAAGCATTCAAAAAGTTTCAAGAGTCCATGCACAGAACAGAGAGGAAAGAAGGAGAATTCTCGGGAATTCACTGAGACTATAGATCTCCTGACAATGATGGATAGAGGTTTATCTGTTACATGCTACAGGCCTTCTGCTTTCAAATTTGCTTCCCTTTTCTCTTGCCTTCCCATTCACCTAGTAAGGAGGGTTCTAGGGGCAGAACATACTAGGTTTCTTGTATATATATTTAAATGTATGTTACTTCTGTATTTGTATTTTTTTAAAGAAATGTTTAAAATTCAGTGGAATTGTTCTAACTTCATTATATTTACTGTTAAGATCACCTGCAACAAATGCTATTAGTTTTTTTTGTTTTTGTCTTTTTGAGACAGGGTTTCACTATGCAGTTCAGGCTGGCCTTGATCTTGGTTTTTGTAATTAAAATTTCCACTTAAACACATTCATACAAGTGAAAACTGGAGTTCAATTTGGAAAAAATAAGTAAAAGTAAAGGTGTATTTTTAATTGACAAATGCATGTAAGTACTACACAAATCAACAAAAATTCAGAACTATTAGCATGATCATCTGCCCAACCTCACAGAATTAGTGAGAACAGACTAACTCGGAGAAGTAACTGTGGAGTATACTGTGACAATTCACTTTCAAATGATGAGTACCAAAAAACTTACAAAACACAATATAAATATCAAGGCAAGGACTAAATCCATACATAATGATTACCGTATGTTACCCAACCTAAGACACTCGAAAATGTAGATACTGCAAAATTTCAAAACTATTAGCATAAAGTCTCTAGATAAAAGCAAGAAAAGAAAGAAGGAGGTTTACAAGTGAATTTCCTTACTCAAAATGACGTGGAGTTAACAGATACTCTCAAAGTGATGGATAGAATATAAAATTTTAAGTATAATATTTTTATTGGGAATTTTTTAAAATCTAAAAAAACTGGGTTACTGGCAAAAGACTACAAAGTAACAATTTAGATTTCTCATCTTTCATGGTAGCAAGTAAATACATATTGCTAATAATACAGAAAAAGCAACCAAATACAAAGGTTAAAAGGACTAATTGGAAATATTTTGTGAAGACTTCAGAGGTAAAATCCTTTTCATGCTAAACTATTATTTATTTTTATTATTTAAATTGTTCTCACTTGCATTTTTCATTTTGTAAGAAAAAGTGATGCAAAAAAGTGAAAACATTGCCAGGTATGTGGTGGCGCACATTTGTAATCCCAACACTTAGGAGGCCAAGGCAGGAGGACTGTTATGAGTTTGAGGCCAGTCTAGGCTCCACAGTGAGTTTAAGGCTTAATTACATAGCAAGACTCTGTCTCAAAACAAAACACCAAAGAACAAAAAGGAGTGATATACTCCTGTAATTCTAGCACGGAGGAGGCTGAAGCAGAAGGATCACTGTGAATTTGATGCCAGCCTGGGTTACACAGTCAACTCCTGGCCAGCCTGAACTATACAGCAAGACGTTGAAAAACAACCACACACACACACACACACACACACACACACACACACACACACACAAAATAAACAACAAGCTAGGTGTAGTGGCTCAAGTTTGTAATCCCCACACTTGGGAGGCTGAGACAGGAGGATCATTGTGAGTTTGCAATCATTGAAAGTTTCAGACCAACTTGGGCCTGCAAAGTGAGCTCAAGGCCAACCTGAACTACACAGAGACCCTGTCTTAGAACAAAAGAAAACAAGGCGAAACAAAACAAAACAACCCCACAAAGACCAAAGAGATGGAAAAACTGTATTTATTAAATAATAATTTCATTCAAACAAAAACTATAGTATTTATGCAAAATACAAATAAAATTCAGCAAATAATATACTCATCTATGGAAATATATTTAATACACTTTAGAACACGGAACTCAGATGAATCAGGAAATTCATTCCTAGAATATGGAAAGCATTCTAAAAAGACTTACTGTCTTTTAAATATTTTAAATAGTTACTTACCAAGGTTCTGCGAGTCACCAGGTTTATTTTCATTCATTTTGCTAGGAAAAAAAATATACCAATTCAGTCATCTTAATTTTAAAAGCCTCAAATTAACCATTTTAATTAAATTTATTCAATGTATAATAATAAATGGTCCAAGTAACTATTTCCTACTCTAGTACTTAATTTTCTTACCTTTCACACATGTAAGACCAAAAGTTCTCAAGAAGAGTGGTAGTCTGAGGACTTTTTTAAAATTGGAAGGGATGTTTAATTATCAAAACAGGTATGACAACCTTGATATTTAGTACAAAGGGGCCAGAATTTGCAATGCAAGAAAAACTTTTACAACAGAGTAGACTTTCAAATACTTAAGCAGATATGAAAATAGGTTTTTTAAAAAAAAACCTACATTAATTTAGAACATTATGTTACATTAACTTAGAACTAATGCCCTTGTTACATATAAACACTTAGTCTCTTTTCCTGCCATGTTAGGACAAAATAAGTACTTCTAAAACGGTAACTTCCATGTAAATCAAAGAACTTTGTATTTATTTCTTTTCAGATTTTTATCAAGAATCTTTTACCATTTAGGAAAAAATAGCATCAATGTGAAAACAATACTTTTAGTGTGGATTTGTAGCTGTCGCACTTGAGGGATTCTATATAGTGCTGCAAGGATCTCACTGCCTCATCACATTTTATAGTAGAGTGGCTCAACCAATGAAGGTTACTGACCTGTCCCTATCGCCTCACCCCACCCCACACTAGTTAGTACCATTACTTACAATTATTACTGAAATGGTTTTCTTTCCTCTAAAAGATCAAAGGGACAAATACGTAAATACATTTTACAGTTGCAAACCAATGCACAGAAAAAGGTTAAACACAGTACACAAAGGTGTAGTGAGAATAGGCTAACCCACAAAGGTGTGACACTAACCCACCAAGTTGTGACTACAGAGTAAACTGTGCCACTTCATGGGGGAAATTTATAAAGGAGTATAAAAATTCTACAGGACATAGTATTAAATATCTAGGCAAGAAAAAAATCCTCAAATAGATTGTTAGCAAATCCTATAAAATACTATAAAATATAGGACAAACATTAACCAATGTATACTACCCCAAACTGATACTTCTCTTAAATAACCACTTATTTACATTTTATACTTTAACATGCTTTAAGAACTGCTCAAATTTAAATACGAATGCTTCTCATGTAGTGCTTTTGTGTTTCCCCATAAAGTTACAGTCCAACTCTTTTGAATTACTCTAAGACTTATCTTCTAAGTGCTCAAGATAGTTATATCTTAAGAGAATTCATAAAACTTTTAAAATGTTTTGCAATTACATAGGTTACCTTTTCAGTCCCTCTTTGCAAATATTCAGTAGGGTTAAGTGGGTACCCTTTAACGCCCTTGGTTTTCTCAGTTTCTCTCCTCTCCCCCTTTTCCTTTTTTCTATTTTTTCATTCTGGCATTGATTATACTAAGTAGATAAAAGCACTTGTGATGTCTACCCATGTGCATACAATGGCTACAAGCTGCCCTCACTGGCCCTCACTGGTCAAACAGGCTGAGGATCACAACCTATTCAACCTGATTACAAACATGTTAAAAGGAGTGTTTGCATTATGTGGTAGGGGAGGAAGTTCATCTTAAAATTGATGAAATACAGCAAATAGCTAAAGTCATTTCGACTTTTTACTGGGGCATAATGTTTGTGTCTAAATGTCCCCCTAAAGTCATGGGGGGGGGGCATTTTCAGAGGTGACTGATTCAGGGTCCAATGCTGGGATTAAGGGTGTGAGTGCTACATCGCCCTAGCGTGGGTAGCCTATATACAATATAAGGGACAGAAAAAGCCTTTTCCTTTTTTTCCCTTTCTGCTTTTGCTGTCTTGCAGAGTCATGCATGGCTGTCTTTCTGCCATGTGCTACCCTGCCTTGGAGCAAGCAGATTATGGACTGAAACCTCTACAAAGTATGAGCTAAATAAACCTTTTTTAACTTTGGATGTTGGGTAATTTTGTCTCAACAGCAAGAAAAGTAACTAGGACCTGAGATTTCTCTATAATTCAACCTGTGATGATGAATTCAGTGCATCATAAATGCATGCATAAAATTCAATTAGCACTACATGATGTAATACTGAGAATAAATGTGAATGTTTACATTGACATGTACTGTTTTGTTCACTCAGTATCCAAATACAGACCTATATTTGAGATCCCATTCCTCCATCTTACAATTCTTTTACCTTTCCTCTTTTGGGTGAATTGTAGCTATCTATTGTTTACTTTTAGATTTACTCTAATATAGAATAATGACTGAGGTTTGTAAAATAGTCAACTCTGGTAAATTTCCCAAAGGTAAAATTCCTATATCATTTAGCATACTGCAAATAAACACTTGCTGAATGTGAGTACTTCAAGTAGGCTTTGCCATGAGCCTATCAAAACACTTTCTTTAACTTCATTTCAATGATCCCCTTTTCCAAAATCCTGTAAGAGCACTATTTTATCACTTGTTCGGTGAAAAGCCCTGTGGTTCCTCTGACTTACAATTTCACTGTAGAGAATCAAGAGATTTAACTTCACTAAGACTACAGGTTTTACCCCAATGGCTGTAGCAAATTGGTCTAGGGTGAGCCAAAGAATGAAGAAAATAATTAATAAATCCAGACAAATGGTATATAGGAGTTCCTTATACTACTTTGAGACCCTTTTCTAAATATAAAATTTTAACATTTTACCATCAAAGCTGGATGTTCTGAAGATACTGTGTAGTTCATATTTTTGAACAGTTGACGTTAGCCTTTTTCCTTATTCCCAATATCTGAATAAAGCTTTTATCCTGATTGAGGATTACTTTATTTCAAACAACTCTCCAAAATTAGGCAGTAAACACACACACACACACACACACACACACACACACACACACACACCAAACAACACCAATACTATTCAAACATTTAAAAAACATTTTTTTTTTTAATTTTTATCGGTACCAGGCATCGAACTCAGGACTGCTTGCTTGCAAAGCAGGCGCTTATGCCACTGAGCTAAATCCCCAGCCCCTATTCAAACATTTTTAAATTGGATTTTGTAATTTGTTTCAGCTCTTTCCTATGAATTTTATGGTCAGGGCTATAACTCAGTGGCACAGTGACTTTCTGACACGCACAGGGTCATGAGTTCGATCCCTGGAATAACAAAAAAGGCAGAAGAGTTCCTAAGTAGAATGAAGAAAATAACAGGATTTAAGTATGTATATTTCAATAGACCAAATTCTAATAAAGGTTTTAGTTTTCAAATATCAAATTGTTCTCTTCCTGGGAAAATCATTAACAATTTAATGAAGTTTTAGGAAGCCATTATCAAGATATATTCTAAGTCTCTTCCATTGCTTACCTCTAGCTAGTCAGTGATGAGGTTTGATGCTTTTTCCATATTCAGAGCGTGGTACCCTTTCCCCTCGATTGTGAATGTGCTTAATGTTTGGTAACTTACATACATTAAAACATTTATGGCAGAAATGACAATGTGTACCTATGTCATAAAAGGCACTGCGATTTCTTCCTTGCTCTATCATGAATTATACCCACTGGAAGAAACGTTACTATGTCACAAGAACTGTCAGGACACTCTATGGAGAGGTTCACTTGGTAAGAAATGTCAGCAAATTCTTTAGCCTAAGCAAGGTTACATATAAGTGCAGCCTAAAAGTAACTTCATGAGTGATCCTAGGCCAGAACCACATAAAGCTAAGCTGCCTTACTAACCTACAGTTGCTGAGACACAATACATGTTTGCTGTTTTGATTTCAAACCATTAAGTTTCAGGGTAATCTGTTACACAGCAATATGTGGATTATTAACATAAGACATTAATCCATATTCCCTCACCCCACCTGATAATTACTTTTGTATATAATGAACAACAGGTCTTATTTACTAACATTTCCTAAAGCTCATAATCCTACTGCTTACAGAAAAGCTCAAATGCAAGATCACACTGAGTATAGCGGAAAATGCTGGAACCAAACACTTGAAATATACATTTTTAATCTGGCACTTAATATTAATATTCCTGCTGAAAAACTAATTGGTTTAAATCACTTCGAAGGTTCAACTTAATCTATACAAACCAAGTTGTTTCATGTATTCTAAATTCTTTTTCCTTCTAACTTGTAATCTTCTTTACAAATTTAGATGTCGTACTCAAACTGAGCTTTCAGTTTATTTTCTGATCTGGCATGTATAATTTTACTCACTAAAAGTGCATAAAACAAAACTGGTAGAACATAGAGCTCTGGGAGTCTGTGTGTCTTCAGAAACAGGAAAAAAAAAAAAAAAAAAAAAAAACTTAGCAAGACTGTTTTAACAGTGTTCCAAAGAGAATATCAAAAGAGATTGAGATGAAAAAAGAAAGCAAATAAAACTTTGTAGCTGAAAATAACAGAAATGGAAAATGCCCCCAATGAGTTCACAAAGGGGTATCACATTGGAACAGGCCAAAGAGTAAGTGACCCTGAAGACTGGGTAACTGAATTTATCCACTCTAAGAAGCAGAATGAAAAAAAAAAAGAAAGAAAAAGAAAAAAGAAAATGTACACACCCTAACAGACTGTGAGACACTATTCCACATGGGTGTATATACTTAATAGAACGTACCAATATTATTAATGGTACAAGCATAGGAAAGGAACAAAAGACTATTTGATAAAATGGACCAAAACTTCCCAAGTCTGATGGAAGATTTTAATCTGTACATTTTCAAGCTGCCCAAGTATCTCCAATTAGTATAAACTTATAACACACTATAGCCAAACTGACAGGAGCAAAAGAAATCCTCAGTAAGATTAACAGCCAATTTCTCATCAGAAACCAGGACTTCCAGGAGGCAGAAAAAGGCAAGTGGTGGGGCGGGAGTAAGAGAGAGATGGTGAGAAGGCAGGCAGGCAGGTACCTAGGCAGGAAAGAATTCTACATGCAGCAAAACTACACTTTAAAAAATGGAGATCAGTTCATAGATTCACATTGGAAGCAGAAACATAAATAAATCTTTCACATACACAGTATGGTAAACTCTACCCAGAGCAAGTAACTGATAAAACAATCTTCACAGATATCCTGAACAGACCAGGGAGGACGGAAGGGCATTCTAAGTTGAGTATAGACACAAAGGCACAGAGGCACGCTGGAGTATGGAATTGAAGTGCGTCAGGAACTTCTGGAAGTTTCTCTTACTGATTCCATCATATGGTTGAATTATGTAGTTGAATTTCTTTGGATTGGGTAATTAAATAATAATATAATCTCCTCCACGGCCTAGATATTTGCCCCCTTGTCTGGACTCTGCCTCAAGTGGGCAAGGTCTAATTCCTCTTCTGCCTGATCAAATCAGGTGCTAAATAACCAGACCACCCAAGTTCCATACTTTTTGAAAACAGTTGGTATCTTTACCATAGATCAGGGTTTGATCAGTAAAGTAAGTTAAGGCAGAGACCTCACAGGACGAAGTCCCCTTTTCTAAAATCTAGCCCTTAATTATTTTCAAACAACAGTTTTTCTGCTGCCTCATGAGACACAGTACACCAATGATTCTGAATAGGCATCAGGCAAAGGAACACAGCAGAAAGAATTCTAGTCTTGGGTCACATACTGCTGGGTTTCAACTTCTGGTTCTGCTTGCATCCTTGAGTGGCCCACTTCCTCAAATTCCTCAGTGGCAAAATGGAGAAACTCCTTATCTATTAGTTTTTATATACAAAGTAGCAGATTTCTAATAATTATTAATCTTTCAAAGTTTTAAAACTATTTTTAAAAGAAGTATTTTTAGTAAAGAAAAATCTAATAAGTATTAATCTTTCAAAGTTTTAAAACTTTTTAAAACAGGTATTTTAAATAAAGAAAAACCTGAAAAAAAGAGAAATCAAGACATCCTCAAATAAAAGCAGAGGGATTTCTTTGGTAATCTGTCTACTAAATGGTTTTAGCTCAGCAGTACAAGCGCCTGCCTGGCAAGCATGAGATTGTAAGTTCAACCCCCGGTACCAAAAAGAAATAGATTAAAAAAATAAAATTAGTACATATGTTTGCAATATATAATGTTTAAATTTATTAGGGGGAGTTGGAACACATACATAACACAACTTAATTCTTTTTTTGTCCCTTATCCCTCACCTCCCTCCCTGTTCCTTCCAACTCTTAGTCCCCTTTCCATTTGCAAAAACTGTATTTTTAATTTTCCCCTTTGATTCTTCTTCCCATTCCCTTTGAGACTGCGTTCTTGTTAGGTAATGAAGGGTGGTCTTGGACTTCCTGTGTAAGCCTCCTAACTAACTGCTAAGAATATAGGCATATTTTTCCACATGTAACATGAAAAATATAATTTTAAACAGCCAAAATGTCAATGATGAAATCACAAAGGAAATCATACTTAAAAACATGAAAATTAAAGTATAGTATAACAAAAATTAACACTGACAGCAGTCGTGCATGTCTGTAATCTCAACACTCTGAGTGGCTGAGGTAAGAGGATCTCAAACTCACAAGTTTGAATCCAGCTTGGGAAACTTGGTAAGACTCTATCTCAAAATAAAAAATAAAATGTAAAAAAGTATTGGGGATGTAGCTCAGCACAAAAGCTTTGGGTTCATTCCTCAGTACAACAAACACACATACACATATTACAATCATTGCAAAAACAATGCTCCAACAAAAATTTATACCTATACATGTCCATATTAAAGAGAAAGACCCCATCGCCAGTTGGAGTGATCACACCTGTAAATTCCAGCACTTAGGAGGCTGAGGTAGGAGGATCACCATGAATTGAAGGACACCCTGGGGTACAGTGAGTTCAAAGCCAGCCTGAAACCACGTAGCAAGACCAAGTCTTAAAAAAAACCCCAAACAATCTAGAAAAATGACAAACTAAGCTCTAAGCTAGATATTATAAGAAAGAATACAATAAGAGACCCAATGAAATACAAAATAGATCCTTGAGTTGAGCAGTGAAACGGATAAACCCTTAGCTAAGACTCAAGGTTACTAAAACCAGAACTGAAAGGGAGACTGCTATAAACATTAACAGAAATAAAAAGGATTATAAAATACTGTGAACAGTTTTAATGTTGCAGAACGTAGTAGCAAGTTAAACAAGTCAAATAAAACTGACTCAAGAAGCCTACAAGAGATAAGCATCCATCTTTCTCAAGCCCCTTAAAAAAATAGAAGAGCAAGGAGTATTTTTAGCTCATTTTATGAAACTAGCAATTCACTGATACCAGTCAAATAAAATAATTACAGAAAACTAGACCAAAATACTTGTATGACTACAGCTACAAAAATCTTTAACAAAACAATAGGAAACTCAACCTTTCTTATTGAGAGAATCATCTATGATGGATGATCAAGTACGATTTACCCCCGTAATGCAAAGATGGTTCAACATTTGAAAATCAGTGGAACACACATTAACAGATCAAAAAAAGCGTGTTGCAACATACTAATCTCAATTTTCTGGTGATGCAGGAAGTCATTTTACAAAATTTAATACTCCATAATAAAAATACTCAACAATTTAGGAATACAGGAACACTTCCTCAGCATGATGAAGGTTATCAATGGGAAAAAAAACTATCGCTAACAGCGTACTCAATGGTGAAAGACTGGAAATTTCCCACTTAAGAGCTGGAACAAAACAAAGGTAATGACTGTTATCACTACCAGCTTAATGAAGGTAAAGAAAAAAATAAAATACATCTAAATTGAAAATAAGTAATTATTTACAAAAAACATGATCTTGCATATAAAAATGTTCTAAAGAATTCACCAAAATCTGTTTAGAATTAATGAACACACAAAAGTCAGTGTATTTCTGTACCATATCAATAATCCAGAAAAACAATTTCATTTATATTAGCATAAAAACTTTCTAGATAATAAACTAAACCAAGGAGGTACAAAAGGTGTGTACAGAAAACTAAAAATGGTGCTGAAAGAAATTAAAGAACCCTAAATAAAAGACTATGTTCACATGTTGGAATTTTCTATTCTTAAGATAGTAATACTCTGTAAAGCAATATATAGACTTGATTTTTTTTTTTTTTTTTTTTGGTACCAGGGATCAAACTCACCTCAAACTTGCCAAGCAGGGACTTGTGCAGCTAAGCTAAATTCCTGGCCCATTTGATGCACTCTTGATTAGAATAGAAAAACTGATCCTAAAACACATATGGAATTACAAGGGACTCAAAATAGAAAAATCTCTGAAGAGAGAAAGTTAAACTATTCATACTTCCCAATTTCAAATCTTGTAACTACATTTAAAACTATATGCTACTTACATAGAATATTAAAAAATCCATGGAAAAGCAGAAGCGCACCCAAAATAAATTCCTATGTTTACAGTTAATTGCTCCTCACCAAGGATGCCAAGATCATTTAAAGGGAAAGGAACAATCTCTTCAAATGGTATAGGGACAACTGGAAAACCACATAAAAACACATTAGACCCCTACCTACACTGTATATATTAGTTCAAATCGGATCAAAAATTTAAACATAAAAGTCCAAATTAAAAAGTCTTAGAAAAAAATGATGGAGTAAGAGTTTCTTAGATAACATCAAAAGGTCTGAGTAACAAGAAGAAAACAAATTATATTTCATTAAATCTAAAATGTTTGCACATCAAATGATGTTTCATTATCAAGAAAATAAAAAGATAAGTCCATGGAGCTGGAGGGAAAAACTTGGAAATCTGATAAAAAGTTTAGTATCTAGGATATTAGAAAATCTTAAAATTCAACACAAAAAGGCAGGTATCCCATTACAAAAATGGACAAAATATTTAAATAAACATTTCTCCAAAGAAAGTATTCAAATAAATGATCCATAAGCCGAGGAAAACAAGCTCATCGTCACAGGTATACGCAGATTAAAATCACAACACACCATTCCATCCCCCTAGGGCATCTATAATCCTACCTGAGGCAAGAGGAGCACCAAGAGGAGGAAGCCAGCCTGGGTTATATAGTAAGACCCTTTCTCAAAACCAGCTTTTTAAAAAAGCAGAAAACAAACAGAAATAAAGGAAAGCAAAAGCAAGGACTGGTGAGGTTATGAAACTTCATACACCACTGGTAGAAATGTGAAATGGCTCTCAATATGTTAAACGTAGAACTATCCTATCATCTAACAGTTCTACTATGTATATACCCAAAAGAACTAAAAATAGATATTCAAACAAAAACTTGTATACAAATATTCATAGTAACATTATTTATAGACGATACCACTAGATCACAAAGATAGAAACAACCCAATTGTCCACTGATCAATACACAAAATGTGGTGCATCCACACAGTGAAATACATGGCAATAAAAAGAACGATCCATTGGTATCTGTGAGAAGATTGGTTCCAGGCCTCTTTATTCACATGGGCATGTAGCAAATCTATAGATATTGATATCTATGATTTAAAAAGCACAGTATTTGCATATAAAATACCTTAAACCTCCATTTAGTTCATATCTCTAGATTACTTACAAACCACATGAATGTTATATTGTTTATGGAATAACAAGAACAAGCATGTGTGTGTTAAACATACACATCATTTTCCAAATATTTTCAGTAACTGGTTGATTGAATCCCAGGATGGAGACTCCAGAAACACAAAAGACCAAATGCATTCATTTTGTTATAACATGAGTGAACCTCAAAAATATTACTCTAAGTGGAAACAGATATTAAATGCTACTCATTGCATCTCATTTATGTTAACTATTCTGAACAGATAAATCCAGTAGATACATGTTCATGGTTTCCATGAACTAGTTTTTTCTTTCATGATGATGAAATGTTTTTCAACTAGATAGATACGGTCTCACATTATGAATGAATATACTGTCATTCAACTATGGTTAATTTACATGAATTTTACCAAAAAATGTTAAATGTACTTTTTTAGGTCAAATGTATACATGAAGCCAAGAAAAATGAAAAAGCATGTGTCTATTGTCCAAAACTGTCCAGAGTAGCTTTACTTCTTTCAAATAGCCAAAAATAGCCACTCATAGGTTTAAAAATTGGTATTTAAATTTACCTATACATATACATATATATGTATATATACACAAGCATACACACCAATGTATTTACTGAAACTCACTGGACTGTATCCCTAAAACAGGTGCATTATTTACAAACTAAATTACTAATGTTTTTTTTTAAAGTTAAAGATATCTATTTAAATTAAAAGGAAAAGCAATAAAGTTATAAATTTATATTAACAAATGTATGAACTGGTCTTCAGGAAACAAGTTTTTCTCTGCCTCCACATATTGGCTGTCTATACCTATTATTCATGTTTCTTTATGATTCCAATGTTATACCAACCTACAAAGACCTTTTCAGTTTTGCTTCCAAAATCTTACATCTCAACTTAAAAATTCAAGTAATCATGTAAATGCTCTAGATAAGCAGTCTCTAACCTTTCTGGTACCAGGCACCAGTTTTATGACAGGTAATTTTTTCCAATGGTAGGTGAGTGGTATCTTGGAATAATTCAAAGGAGAGCAGACTCCACGTACATGCACAGCTCAGGGTCCCAGGAGAATCTAATGCCACTGCTGATCTGACAGGAGGCTGAGTTCATCTAGTGATGGGTAGCTGCTATAAATACAGATAAAGCTCTTTGCTGGTCTGATGTGCAGCCCAGTTCTTCTGAGTTCCTGGTCTGAAGCTTGGGGACTACTTCACATACTCAGAAATTACTTTGGACTAACTCCACCCACTAGTTTTTAGGATGATGACCCTACAATACTAGCAGGTTTTTATAGACAGGAATGTGAACAAGATTAGTTAAGAGTTCAAACAGAAAACAAACTTCCTTAATTTTTCACACTCTGAATAAAGTTTTTAAAAAATAATACATAACAACATATCATTCCTAATTTAAAAACCGTACAAAGAGGAAACCAAGTATTCAAAAAGTATACTTTAAAAGTTATTGAGCTGGGTAGGCATAGTGGCACATAATTCTAGTAACAGCTTACCAGGCTAAGGCAGGAGGACTCAATCACCATGAATTCAAGGCCACCCTGGGCTGCATAGTGACTTCAAGGTCAGCCTGAGCTACATAGGGAGACTGAGTCAACAAAACAAAACATGACCAAAGTTCTTAATTCTTTTTCTGTCTCCTTCCTCTCTCTTCCCATTCCAGTATGTACGTGTACGAACTTCCAATGAGGAACGTAATCCTTATATACTATAAACATGTACCAATAAAAATAAAATTTTAATTTTAAAATATCACATTAAAAAATAACAAAGCTATTATTTTGGTACCTCAGTCTTCATGTTAGTGTCAAATAATAAATGGTCATGAGAATTGAATGAGGAAATAGAAAGCATTTAGAATAAACGAGTGCTAGCAAATATTACCCTTGATTTTTCTCAATTATCTCCTGAGGTTATGTTTTTGATACTTATCTTTCCATATTTATGGAGTTCATTAACTTTGTAACACTAAATCTGTATTCAACATCACAGAATAAATTCTACCATTTCAGGTGCAAAAAATAGAGCTTTTACAAGTTTTTCAGTCATTAATCCAAAACACAATGTGCTGAATTGTTAAAATAAACACTCATCAAGCATACAGAGTTTCAGAGTATAAAAGTATTCACTGTTTTCTACTAAGCAATGCAAACATAAAGATGCAGAGGACAAGAGCTCTCAATCTAGTGCTATGTTTATAACCAGATTTGCACTGAGGAAGAAGCACTCTGTCCAGGAAGTCTAGAAACCATCTGGGTAAAATCTTAAGTGGGAATTAAAAATAGCAAAGTATGCATTAAAAAAAGAGAATAGATTTGCAGAATTGTACTAGTAATGATGGAACATCTGCAGGTCATTTAAGAGAGCTGCATTATTATTGTCGTGCTTGGATGCAGAATTTAGAAGTCTGTGAAGGGCTTTAAGAAAAAAGCTGAGATTAAATTATACAGAGTAGACAATGTTGAGTGTTTTTTTTTTTAATGGAGCAATATTTGGAAAGTGAGGCCAAAAAATTATTTTAAAAAAGACAAATTTGTAATCTAGTTTCTGATTTTATTTGAAGCAATTTATTAGTGTGAGAATGAAACTACTCAACCTTTTAAACTGTTTACTTATCTGAAAATAGCTACTTCAGTGATGTACTGAAGATTAATAATAATCTATGATAGCTTGTACAACGTTACTCAACACATTAGGATGCATATGTGGCCGTCAACATATACCATGAATATTGTAAAAGTCTTTGTATATTAACTCATTTAATTATCATCATAATCCTAGTAGGTATTTTTCCCATTATAAACTGAAACACAAACAGGTTCAATAGCTTACACAGGGACATGTTAACTAGCAAGTGACAAGAGACAAGACTCAACCTAAAGCAATCTGGATCCAGTTCAATGTCCTTAAGGATGTATTACAACGCTTCTCTAGGAAAGACCATGTCCGTGTTTGTAAAACTCTGGAAGAATCTTCTAATCTTTCAATTTAATAGGCAGATTAATTACTTAGCTAATTAGAATCTGAGATTTGAAGTACAGGGAGCAGCATTTAACAAATCTTCAACCTACTGTATACATACCAAAATATGAAACTCATTTATATAAAGCAAAACTCAAAAGAGTCCATGTAGGGCAAAGTAACAAATTATGTTAAAGAAATTAATCCAAAACAGATTATCACTTGCTGGTGGTAAACATGAAACAAACAGATTGTGTCCAATCCTTAGGTGAGTTAATGTCTTTGCTGCAGTTTTGTGGAAAATGTTTGTATTTCAATGTTTGTAAGCATTATTTCAATCTTTGCTTCCTGACAAATGAAAAAAAAAAAAAATAGATTCCTTAGTAATGATGGAGGAGCCAGCGATGGATTAAATAATGTTTTCATTCCGAATATCAGCCCTTTTATATGGTGTAAACCCCTCGTATTAAAATTGTAAAAGAAGCTTAAAATATCTTTTCCTAGAAAGCAACATAAAATGAAGCTGACATTTCAATAAGGCGATATAAAACACCTAAGCACAACATATTTAGTTTATATTTACCACGCATATCGAAAATATTTGAAAAAAATATGACTTTTACTACAAGTTACGAGAGTTTAGTTCAATGTTAAAAATGAACTCCCTCGCCCCCCAAAAAACCACAAACGACAGCAAACCGGAAGGAAAACATACTCTTGAATAGAGTTCTCTCAAAACGACTTTAAGAACCCATTTGGCCAATGAATGAAGAGGGTGAAAAGGCAAGCCGGTGGGACTAAACCTTATCCCCACTGTTTGCAAACTAAGACCCAGGCGAACCACCGCAGTTATTATAGCCAGTGTATAAGCAAGAGTCTCAGGTTCTTGCGGTACTTGAAAAATGCCAACGGTGAAAAGAAAAATATCCGGATTTAAAATACAAAGGGTGCTCAGATTTCCTTTAAACCTCCACCAGGCATCTGAGAGACTGTCACTCCCCTGCGCTCCGGGTAATAAGCAGCCTCCCCGTACGGCTCTCGGGAACTCCTGGGCTGCGGGGGCACCTCGGCACCGAGCCGCGCCCTCCCCCACCGTCCATCTTTAATAAAGGGGATTCTGTTACCTGTGGTAACACGCTGGCGCCCAGATTCCACCACAGTCGAGGCTTCCACATTCAAGCCCCACTGGTGGAAACGACACTGCGACTACGGAAAACGAAATCACAGGAGGCAGCGTCTGCACCCGGCTTGATTTTCCGGGCCTGCCAGGCCTCGCAACCCACGGTGCGCGAGACGCTCAGCAGCCTGCGACTTCCCACGGTCTTCACAGCAGGCCCCGGGCCGGACACCCCCAAAACGCACCCCGAAGTCTGTCCGGCCTCCAGACCCACTACCCCATCCGCCGGTCCCGGTTTTTTTCTCCCTGGAATACTAGCTTTCTTGCCGTTCCCTACCTCCTTCCCAAGGCGCGCTGAATCCTAGCTCCAAGACGACCCTGTCACTTTTCGCTGCTCACTCGCAGCTGCCGCAGTCAACGGCTAGCAGGATTCAAATTCGCCCACTTCCGCTCGCAAGCCGGAAGGAGCGGCCGGCCCCCTCCGTCGCGGGGCGGCCCGCACTGGCTCGGACTGGAGGCCGGGCCGTCGCAACCTGCTGGGGGTGGCTCCCCGGTGACCCCTTAGCTGTAACTTCTTTTGTCCACGCTTGCAGCTAGATCCCCAGAGGGGAGTGGGGTCGTGGAGGTCATTTCTTCCCCAGGGCTCTCGCGGAGGGGTGGGGGTCCGCTGGGTTCTGAAATGGACAGGAAAGTGCCCGAGGCCCCCGAGCGGGGTGCATGTGAGCGCTTAAACTCTGGGAAGCTTTTACTCCTCCTCTCGGCCTGCTGTAAACAGCCACGGCCTCCAGATGGAAAAAACAAACTGCCTACCAGCGCAGGTTAGTCTGACCCTGCTTGTTCTGGTCGGGGCAGTCAGGACTTGGAAAATTGTTTCCGTTCGTTGTTTAAAGAAAACAAAAAACAGTATAGCAATGACTCCTAATCCAGCCCCAAATGGAAAATTAGGGATCATTTTACAAAACTAGTACATTGACTAACACCCGTGAAATTCGCCGGACAGCAGTTACTTTCTTTTTCCGACAATAATATATTTTTGATCCAAAAAGAAGCCTCTGCAGGGACATATGTAGGAGTTTTAAGAAACTAAAGATTTAGACATCATGTAAGTGGGCTGATGGAGGGTAAAGGTTAACATTTCAGGCTGTGATTATGCTCACATCTCACAGCGTTAATTTACCTAAACTGATTGATTGGTTCAAACTAAGCCATGGCAGCATTTCTCTAGGATCTATCGAAAATATAATTTGAAAATGTGTTACGTGTGCATGTACTGACTCCCCGTGAGGAATGTAATTATTAGGTCCTGCAAACGGATACTAAAAAAAAAATGTTAAAATACAATTTGAAAGATTTGTTAGACTTCTAGGTATTTACCTTACAGACAATCTGATATAGGAAGGGTTTAAAGCTATTTATTCATTGATATACTGTTTTTTAAGAGTGGAAAACAGGAAGCAATCTGTGTCTACCACTAAGGAAATGGTTACTTGAGTATAAGTTAGGATCTGATATCCTGACATGGCAGGCTCTAAAATAATAAAGATCTGTAAGCACTGCGATGAAAGAAGTTAAAGTGTAATGTCTGGATAGTGTGTGTTTTTATTCATTCAGTGAATACAAAATAATGATTTTATTTTGTCATCATAAAATATATTATTTAATGTCCACATTTCTAATATGTCACCATTAATTAGCAGCTCTTTGAAGTTCCTTTAAAAGCAGAAACTAGAGACGGGTGTGGTGGTACACATCTGTAAACCCAGCACTTCCGAGGGATGAGGCATGAGGATTGCTTTGTGTTGCAGGCCAGCCTGGGCTATATGAATTCAAGGGTAGCATGAACTACATAGTGAGACCGTGTCTCAAAATCCAAACAAAACAGTACAAAACAACAAAAAAGGCAAAACCTGATCGTATATTTTCCTGTCATAATTCTTGGTATCTTCCAACCATTAAGTTTCACCCTGCACAGGAATTAGTCTCACGCGACCCGCAAGAAAAGTTTATTAATTTCAAATTGCCTTGGAAAAGTGTCCCTAAATATTATACAACAGTAAATGTAGGTATATACACCTACATATTATGATTGCCTCTATTCAACTCTAGAAGGATTACAGATTGAAATATGTATATATTGGGTTAGAAACAATTAAGACTTTAATATGGAAAAGCTTTCTTAAAATAAAACAGGACTCCTATAAACCATAAAAATAAAAGCAAATACCTAATAACTAAAGTTAAAATTATTCGTAGGGCAAAGTCACAATAAAACATCAAAAGAAATGAGATGCTGTATGAAAATGTTTTTAAACTTATGACACTAGACAACTGATATCAAAGCTTATTATAATTTGATTTTTTTCAAAAATAAAAATAGGCATAAAAATGAAGTTTATTGAAAGAGTAAAAGAAGACAAAAAATATTCTCAATCTCACTAGCAACACAAAGCACACAAGCAAATGAAGACAATTTTCCTTCATTGGATTAGCAACAAAACAATTCATAACACCCCATGCTGGCACACCTGGGGAAGTAAAGTGTGCCCTTTAACCCACAGGAGCATAAATCACTACAATTTCTCTAGAAAGTAAAAGTGATGTAATTTTCCTCAATTTCAAGATTTACCTGTAGACATAATCTTGTTTTTGGAAGCATTACTCATATTGAATCTCACTGTAAGCAATTATCAAGAGGTAGCTAAATAAGTTAAACTGCAGTATACTATTAGGAAGCCTTTTAAAGCTGTCTTGCTTTGCTCTCTAAAACTGCTACCTTCAAAATTAGGGTCACTAACCCCCTAACAATAAAAGTGAAGCAGAGTACTTTTTAATTAGAAAAGTAAGAATACTCTGCAGTAATGCTATAAACTGCTAATTCATTCCTAAATGAATGCTAATTCATTCTTAAACTAGCATCACCTAGAATGAGTACAAGCTGGATTAAATTGTGCTCTATCATAGCTACTCTTCTTCCCATGTGTTAGCCACACTGAACTTCTGGTAACCCTTCCTGCCTTTCAAGAATCATTTGGCTTGACCCTCATCTCCTTTTCACAGCTGAAGCAAGTTAAGTACTTGCCCCTAGGTATGGCAGCTACTGGTAATTTTCTTTTCCCAATTAATAAATCTTAAGTATTTCTACTCTACTCATGATTTTGTTATTCCTTCCACATTTACCTCATTTATTTTGTACCTCCACTTAGTGATCTTTTATTTCCTTTAAATTTTTTAACACTGTGCTCTCTTGCTGTTTGTTCCTTTTCTTTTCTATGATTCTCAGAAATATTAGAATGCTTTAGAACACTATAATATCTCTATGATGTGAATGCTATGAAATTCTCATCCTATGGTTTCAAAATAAATTAGTCCATGTTATTAAAATCACCGTGAGTTGGGGCTGGGGATTTAGCTCAGCGGCATAAGCACCTGCCTTGTAAGCAGGCAGTTGTGAGTTCGATCCCCGGTACCGATAAAAACGAAAAAGACAAAAAAAAAAAAAAAAAAAAAAAAAAAAAAAAAAATCACCGTGAGTAAATTACAATGAAAATACTGTACAAATTAATTATTTGATTGGTGTTATGTGTGTCATCTACTATGCGATTGGTAATGCTAATAAATTTTCATTTTTATAGCAGATTTCTTTGGAGGAGTTGAGGATTGAATGTAAGGCTGTGTATACATCAGGCAAGCACTCTGTCTCTGAGCTATAACCCCAATATAGTAATTCCAGATGGAGTATTATGTATTCTCTAAAATGTTTCTTTCTTTAGTTTGCCTGACCAATCTTCTTACATCATTTTTTAAAAAAACTTGAATCAAAATACATTTTAGGAAAAGTAGTCTGCTACCAAATAAAATTCTTTTCTTGTTGTCTCATTCACTTGAATTTTTTTGATCTAAAATTGAAATCTAACAGTGGTTAGGTGTCTTTTAAGTAAAACATATCACCTCCTGACTGTAGGAAGCATCATCCACAACAGTGAATTTCAGGTCTCTTGTTTCAGGATTGTTTAGATAATAAGTAGATGCAATAAGCAGTGATTTGGAATGATACTCTTCCTACTGAGTAACAGTGGTTTTAACAAGAACAGCTCAAAGTTTACTTGTATCCACGGTGTTCTAATGCAGGTTAGAGTTATGGTTATAATATGTTAGCATGATCCCTCTTCAGGTTGGTGTTTCAAACAAATTTTTGTCTGGATTGCTTTTTTAAATTGCCATCTTTTGCCCTGAAATGTTTAGATATAAATTATAGCTTCTTTACAGTGAAGAGTAACTCCAAACGCAGGAGCACACACTGGTAATGCCATCCAGAAAAAATCAAGTAGTGAACAACATGCTTGAACTGAATCTTAAACATTCTTGGATACAATTGCTGGCAATCAACATTGTTTTCAGTTTATTTTCTGTATTTTGATTTTTCACTTCCTCTCAGAATAGTAGAGGGAGATAACTTCTCAACTGAGTTGATAAAGTGACTTAGTTATAGTAAGCCCAGTTCTCACTTGTGGGTCTTGATGAAGGTGGAAGAGAGCATGAAATTGTTACGAGGTTCTGGACCACAGAATTACCGGGTCAACCCAGAGAGCACCCTGTATGAAAAATTGTACAACTAGACCAAACAGTACAGTGTTCAGATTTTAAAGCTGAACAGTTTGAGGTTTAAATACTGCCTTTATTACTTTGAACCTAAGTATGAAGCACCCAATTCTAATATTTCTGAGAATCATAGAAAAGAAACAACAAGAGCACATAGAGTATTAAAAATTTAAAGGAAGCACCTTAGAGGTAAGCCTCCCTGCTTCTTTGCAAAATATAAATAACTGCCTTTAGGTTTCTTGTGCAAAAGGACAGAAAATAATGGTAATTATGATTAGACAGATAAAACAGAGTTCATACCCCTTCCTTCCCTTTTTAGCGGCATGTGGCATTTCAAGCCCAGTTTCCTAGAGCTAGTGGGCCACTGAGTGTCACATAAGGACTCTTCTCCCAGATGGATCTTAGCCTCATGTTCCTCTTCCCTTAAGAACATACAATAAATTCCTTAGAGACCTGCTTTTGGCTTTACACATTGGAAGCTAATTAAAATTCAACCTGTGTACTATAAAGAGCTAAGGGGTTAGTTTTAAGGGCTCTCTCTGTCTAAAATGTATAGTGAAAGTTTGGGAGTTGTCTTAGTTTCTTTGTTGCTGAGACAAAATACCTGGCACCCAAAGTTAAAGGAGAGTAAAGGTTTATTTGGTTTAAGATTCATAGAGGTCAGTTCATAGTTGGCTGGCTCCAAGGCATAATGGCACATGGCAGAGAACAGCGCATGGTGGCCAGAAGGTAGCAAGAAAGGGCAGCCTCTTTCTGTCCCTTATATTGTGTTCAGGTGACTGGGATCAGGGTTGTCTCAAATCAGTGGACTGATTTAGTAATCATCCACCCTTTATCCTATACACTTAATCCCAACATTGCACCATGAATTAGTCACACACTCTTGATTTAGCTACATATGAAAAAAAAAAAACCTATTACTACATCAGGCTTTTGGGGCAGGGAGGCATCTACACACAACCATAACAGGGGCAATCATTGGTGACATTTCATATCTAAGCCCCTTATATTTTTCTAAATTGGTTGTGTTTGTCTGGTGTCTCAGAGGTGAGCCATTACTTTGTTGTTTGTTAATTCAGCATGCAGAAAGTGATCATAATGAGGCCATAATATTCTTGCAGATTTAGTTTTCTAAATAAAGATGAATAGAAAAGGAAAGAGAACTAAGGCTGTACTCAATACATTTCACAGTGTTAAACACTGTGATAAAACTAAAAGTTGATTTATTTAATCCCAACACGTAAAATAGATGGTGGTGAAACTAGGATTTAACACTAGGAAATGATGTTGTTCAGGGCCACTGTAGGCAGAATTGGTATTTTTTTTTAGCTCCAGTTATTTTGACTATGAAGCCTGTTCGTTTTCAATTTCAATATTTCAATTCACATAACTCTGTAAGAGAAATGAGTAGTTAAAAGAAACCTTAACATTAGCTCAAATCAGCTAATAGTTTTTTTTTTTGTCTTTTTCATTTTTATTGGTACCAGGGATCAAACTCACGACCGCCTGCTTGCAAGGCAGATGATTATGCCGCTGAGCTAAATCCCCAGCCAATAGTTTTTTTTTTTTTTAAATCAGCTAATAGTGTTTTATGAGCAATTTTTTTTTCATCTGTAGAATCATAGGATAGTAACTTGGTAAAGAAGCTAATATATTGCTTTGTCTTATGTAGTCTTTCTTAATATTAGTACAGAGAAGTACTCTAATAAGATGAAAAGCTCAGAAGAAACAGACAAATTCCAAGATACATGTGAATTCACAACTGAATGAAGATGACATAAAAATCTTAAATAATCCAATATCAGTCAGTGAAATTGAAGAATAAACCACAGCTGAATCAAGATGACATAAATATTCTAAATAATCCAATGTCAGGCAATGAAACTGAAAAATTTTTAAAAACTATCAACAAAGAAAAGCTCAGTTCTCTGCTGAATTCTGCAAGACTTTAAACATGATATAATTCCACTACTCCTCAAACTCTTTAATTAATTTGAAAGGGAAGCAAACTCATTTCTTAGAAGGAAGAATTACCATGATACCAAAACCAGAGAAGGATCCAACCAAAAAGAGAACAACGAGCCAATCTCCTGAATCGATATAGATGCAAAAATCCTCAATAAAATATTGGCAAACAGAATGCAGAAAACCATCAAAAACGATTATATATTTTTAAAAAGATTATATGTTATAACTAAGTAGGATTCATCCCAGAGACACCAGGATGGTTCAGTATATGCAAATCAATAAATGTAACACTCCAAATCAACAGAACCAAGGACAAAATCCAAATGATACCCTCATTAGATGCAGAAAAAGTATTTGACAAAGTTCAACACCCTTTCACAATAAAACCCTAAAGAAAATTGGAATAGAAGGTCCTTGTCTCAATATGATAAAAGCAATCTGTGACAAATCAACAGTCAACATCATACTAAATGGTCAAAAACTAAAATCTTTCACTCTAAAATCAGGAACAAGTCAAAGATGCCCACTATTACCACCCCTATCAATATGGTTCTGGAAACATTTACCAGAGCAATTAGACAAGAGAAAAAAGAAAGAAAGAAAGAAAGAAACAAAGACAAGTGAGGAAGATTAAATTATTATTATTTGCTGATGACTTAGCTCTTCACATAGAAGACCTCTAAAACTCCACCAAAAGACTCCAGAATTAATAACCAAATTCAGTAGTATACCAAGATACAAAGTGAACACACAGAAGTTAATAACCTTCCTGTACACAAATAATAAACTCGGTGAGAGAGAATTCAAGGAAACCATACCCTTCACCATGGCATCAAAACAATGAAATACTTAGGAATCAATTTAATGAAGTGAAAGACCTCTACTTGGAAACTACAGTACTCTAAAAAAAAGATCAAGGAAGCTATCAGAAAACGGAGACACCCCACTTCCGTATTTTTTTTTTTAATTTTAAAGAAGAAAAGACCCGGAAAAATAAAGAAGCAAACAATTAAACCACAACAGCATAAGCAAAATGACAACAATAACAATGGCAATACAGGAAACAAAATGACAGGAATTTAACAGTGGTTGTTATGGTGCATAGTGTTATCCTCAGAGTAATTGCTCAGGCTATCAGATCAGATAGGCAAGATTAATCAAACACTTCTCTATTTTGGTGAGTGTGTAAATTGGTACAACTACTATGAAAGTCAGTATGGAGATTCCTCAAAAAACTGCAACTAGAGGTTCTATATGACCCAGGTTTGCCTCTTCTAGGTATCTTCCTGAGAGTTAAACATCATACCACAGTGATACATGCACATGCATGTTTATTGAAGCAAAATTTATAAAGCCTAAATCTTGGAAACAACACATGTACCCATCAACAGATGAATGGATAAACAAAATGTAGTATTTATATGCAATGGATTACTACTCTACCATAAAGAAGGATAAATGGGTCATATTCAGGTATATGAATACATCTGGAGACCATAATCTTAACTGGAATAAGTCAGACACACAAGTTTAAAAATCTCATTGTTTCTCTTGTATGAGAAACTCAGTAAATAATGAGCAAAGTGAAAGATATTGGGAAGGGGAATAATCTAGAAGGAGTGGGGGAAGGGAAGAAAGTGAAAAGATATTTTAAGAGAATGGAAGGGAAAAAATGGAAACCAGGCTTTTGTAAATGGCAAGGGGAATAAGGTTGAAGGGATGGGAAGGAAATGGCAAAAAAAAAAAAAAAAAAGAAAAATTAGGACATATCATATAAGTACAAATTCCTTATGATGAATGTGATCATTATGTATATAATATATAGTAATACAAACAAATTAAAAAATAAAAATGAAAAAACAAAATTTATTAGTATAGAGAAGATTCCAGTACTTGACTGGAGGTTGAATTAGATCAGCAACTCTCAAAACGCTTAAAAAGTGGTGGTTATGAGATGTCTTTGGATCACAGGAGCATGCCTTTGAAGAGGATGGTAGGACACTGGTCTTTTTTCCTCTCTCTTTTCTGTTTCCCGGCCATGAGGTGAGTGGATTTACTCTGCAACACCCTTTGGCCCTGTGGCCAGAAGTCTGAGATCAAGGTGTTGGTAGGGTTGGTTCCTTTAAAGGAATTTGAGGTTGTACAGTATTTGTGCTATAACTGTCTTCTAATTTGTGATGGTTTGCTGCCAGTCTTGGCATGTGAATTATCACCATATCCTCTGCCTTCATTTTCAAATAGGACTTTCTTTTTTTTAAACTTTTTTTTTTTTTTTTTTTTATCCATACCGGGGATGGAACTCACGACCATGAGCTTGCAAAGCAGGTGCTTATGCTGCTGAGCTAAATCCCCAGCCTTAAATGGAACTTTCTTAATGTGCCTATCTCTGTCCACATTGCCACATTTTTACAAGGACACTATTTTGATGATTTCATTTTAACCTAATAACCAAATAAGGTTATTAATATGTTTTTTGAGGGGGAGCATAATTCGATCTATAACATCAGCTAAGAACATTAAAAAGCAAACAAGTTTTTTCCATCGTATTCATGTCATCCCTTTTTATTTTTTTGTATTTTTACCGATACCAGGGATTGAACTCGTGGCCGCGTGCTTGCAAGGCAGGCGCTTATGCCACTGAGCTAAATCGCCATCATGAACACTTTCCAAAAGACAGAATATCTTACTACTAAAATGTGGATGAAGCTAAAGAGATCATACTTTAATATGCGTATGTTTTAGGAAAAATTCAGTATGATGAAATCATGTCTTACAAGGAAATTAAGTGTAGTAGAGAAGGTTAATGTTGAGCATAGTAAACATTCTGAAAAGTTCCCAATAATTCCCATGTACAGAAATCTGAGCATATAAAGGAAGAATGTATACTGCAATATAAGGTTTAATTCCATAATGAGATCTTATTGAAAATTAAGTAATTCAGGTATTTCCTGGCTGCAACACTTCAGATGTATGAAGAATCCCTCTTGCTGGCTCTTTGCTCCATCTTTATCATTTGTTTTCTACAGATAATTTCATCAGCTCCTCTAACACTTTCATTATTATTTCCTCTATTTTTACAAATGTTTACTGAGCTGTCAATATTGTCAGGCCTGTTCCAGGTAATACAGATTCTGTGAAAAACAAGCAGTTTGATCTCTGTTCCCATACAACATACAGTCAGTGGAAGAGAAAAATCACAATCCAATATAATGTTATGAGTCTCCCCAAAATATTGCCAAGTAACCTGTTGGAAAGATAAAATTGTGTCTGTCTTTACTATAATAAGGGAGAGGACATTTTGGCTGAGTCTTCATGCTATTGCTAAAGTGGGAGGGTAAGACCTTACAGAGTTTGGGTTAAGGTGGATCTTTCAATGGGGGTGAATGACTTTTTAAGATGGACCAGAATCTGCTTCACGTTGCAGAAGCAAAGGTGAAGATTTTCAGTCAGAGGTTTCAAAGACATTTGGGGAGCTAACAGTTATTTGATACTGTCTTGAAAATTTGATGAGTTTGATTTCACTTGAGTGAGGTTTTTCTTCAGGAAGTTCTCAAAACAAACATAAAGTCATTTCCCATGTTGTCTTCCAAGGTAAGAGATTGGTGAAATTGTTAAGCAAAATTGACGAATACAGTGGGAAAATTATTTGAGTAAAGACGGCAGAATAATAAAGTCATATCAGTGTGGTCAGCAAACTGAGTGCATGCAGATGGTTCCTGTTCTCCTGCATTTTCCCCTTGTGGTCATTGTTAGACAAAGCTAGATAGACCATTTATGTCTTGGGATGTATCAATTCATATTTTCCACATTATCTGGAATGTCTTAATGAGTCAGATTTGTGAATGGTACCATTTTGGTTTTTCTATGTGACAAATAGCATGGATTCATGGTGGTTTCTGTTGACATTTTTGTTTTACTTTAGTAAGCTCATTTGTTGAATCAGTTGATTGCATAGTGAGCAGCTCAGAACACACTTGAGACAACACGTCTGAACACCAGTTCACACAAAAAATGCTGACAGAAGGGTTATGATCAGTTTAAAGCTTACTTCTTATCAGGAATCAAGAGTGCCAAAATTCAACCAACAGGATAGATCCAATCTCCCATCTGCAGACACCACAGAAATGTCTGTTTGCTTCCCCAATAATTGTAATAATATTAAAGAGTCCAAAGATATCTTTAGGTACATAAGCACAGCCTTCTTTCCCTAAAACAGCATATGTTACCCTTTGCAAAGCCAATATTACATCCATGTGGCTCTATTCTGAAACACTGCCTTGTCCAATTTTATGAACCTCCCAGGCAAAGAGTTCAATAGCCCAGATGGCATTGTCTCACACTTCTGCTATTTTCTGAAACCCCAAATGTAAAATTCCTGGGCCTTTTATACTCCATCTACTCGGGAGAATTCAGAACAGAAAGGAGTCTAGAATTTCCCTTTGGTAGATAGGTTTGGATCTTACATTGAGCTCCAGGTTTCTGTTTATTTAGTTATTTAAAATTTTTTTTTATTCAAGAGGGGAAAGTATTTTCTAAAATGAACTCCAGGTAATGTCTGACATCATTACTAAGATAACAAACTCTCTGCCCAATTTGAAGACAGTACCCATAGACTCATGTACCACAAATCCAGTCTCAATCATTGAGTACCTCCTAATGCTCTGTTTTCTACTAAAATATCCCTTCAGAAGTTGTCAAATCGCCGGGAGTGGTTGCAAATGCCTGTAATCTCAGTGTTTTGGGGGAGGAGGGTTGGGCCCAGGCAAGAGGATTGCCATGAGTTTGAGAACAGCCTGGGCTACATAGTGAGTTCAAGACCTGAACTACTTAGAAAGACTGTCTCAAAAACCAAACCAAGCCAAAACAAAACAAAACTACACACTGTATACTCACTAGAGCTTTTCAATGTTTTGTTTCTGTGTTTGGTTACAAAAGCTAGTTCCTATGGAAGATCCTGAGTACTGTTTCAGTAAATATAAGAAACTCCATTTTATCAAAGGGATAATATAAAGGGCATTTAAATTTATGCTTCTGTGGTCGGTCATGTTGTTTATTACATAATGGTAAATTTAATGATCTACATAATAATTAAGTCCAGTTACCCAAGAAACCAAGCAATTCATTTTGACAACTTGATGCCAAGAAAATCTAGGTGTTGTTCAAAGGAAAATGCATACAAACTCAATAGAGAAATTATATAATTCAGCCAAAATCCTGAGTAGACTAAAGCAGGTATTAGATTCATATCAACAAACAAATGTACAAAATTTGATATTAAGAACAAAGGTTTGCAAGAGGAATAATTAATTGGAAGAGGAATAAATAAATAATAGGAGAGGAAGAAGTAAAACTCTATAAATAACATGATTGTCTATATAGCAACTCTGAAAGAATCTACAAATAAGAAATTAGGACTCATGTTTAACAAGGTTTCTGGATATAAGATCAATATACAAAAATAATTTGTATTTCTATATACTAGCAATACATGATTAAAAAGGAGAGTTTATGAGATTCATACAGAAATATGAATGGTCAAAATAGCCAAAACACTGAGAAAGAAGTACAAAGTTGGGAGACTAGCATTGCATGATTCAAAAGTTATTATAAAGCTGCAGTAAGCAAAAGCACATGCCAGGGATTTAGCTCAGTGGCGTAAATGCCTGCCTAGCAAGCATGAGGTTGTGAGTTTGATCCCTGGTACAAAAAAGAAAGAAAGAAAGAAAGAAAAGCCCATTACCTACAGGAAGAAAGACAAATAGATCAGTGGAACAGAATAAGTTCAGAATTATACACATATGTATGAATAATTGATTTTTAACAACAGTAAAAGGTAATTCAGCAGAAAAAGAATAGCATTTTCCATGAACTGTCCTGAAACAACTGAATGTAAAAAATGAATTTAAATACAAAACAGTATTTTTTTTTAGAAAAATATAAGAGAAAATCTTTGGAACTTGGAATCAGGTAAATTTTTTAAAGATATAGCAAAAGCACAAACAATAATAGAATATTTAATGAAATAGTTTATAAAAAGTTAAATCATATGCTATTTAAAGGGCTCTTAAAAAGTAAAACAGTAAGTTATAAGTTGGTATTTGTAAATCAAAGACTTCTGGCTAAATTACATAAAGAACACTGAAGAAACAATTAGAAATTTCAATCGATAAATGGGTAAACATTTTGAAGATTTCACATGTCAGGGATGACGTATCTATATAGTAACTACCATACATGAAAAATACCAGCCATTAATGAAAACTAAGCAAATTAAATCCATAATGAAATATGACAACTATTAGAATGACTAATATGAAGGATTAGGATTCTTCAAAGAAGATACACTAGGAAGCAGCAGAAATTTGTTTCTCCAACTAGAGTAAACAATTGCAAGAAGAATTTGTCTTGTGTCACTATTTTTTAAACTCTGAAAGTTTAGGGGATGGGGATTTAGCTCAGTGGCATAAGTGCCTGCTTTGCAAGCAGGCAGTCGTGAGTTCGATCCCTGATACCAATAAAAACAAAAAAGACCAAAAAAAAAAAAAAAAAAAAAAAAAAACCTCTGAAGTTTATGTACAGTTTGTGACTTCCAAGAGAAGTGTTGGATGGTACAGTGTAGTTAATTGTAGTCAATTCTAACTCTTAGCATAGTAGCAGCTACCTACTTCTATCTTTAATCCAAGATTGCACAGCTATCTATGGTTTTCCAGAACAGTTTGGAAGGAACTTGGTGGAAGCACGGTGGGAAAAAAGGAACTGAGCCTCCAAATAAGGAGGACCTCCTTGGGTTGATGGCTGCATCTGGTCACAGAGGTACCAACTACAAGGGGATGGCCCGTATGATTGCACCAAGCCCCATCACTGCGGATGGATATGGCAACCTCCAGATGACGTAGCATCTCTCCAAATGATGTCATGCTTAAATCTGGCCCAGTGCCTTTAGCTTCCTTTATTTTTCCTTTTTCCATCTTTGGGATCCAGATCTAAGACTAGGGTATTCAAAAGCAACCACATATGGGGGAACTGAGAAAGTCAACTTGCAATCTCAGAAAATACCTGAGAAGGCATTAAGTTTACACTGCAGGCTGATCCTCAGCACAGAGAAATTCTGCAATAATAAAAAAATAAATAAAAACCAGCACACTTTGAGCAAGTGGAAGAACCTAATTCCCAAAGTCATCACATTGTTAAATTCAATTTTCCAGTTTACACACATATGCACACACATACACATGCACTATGCACAGAAACAGAAAAGTATGGCCCATACAAGGAAAAAAAATTAGACCAACACATTACACCTAAAAAGCTTTGATAGTAGATCTATTAGACAAAGACTTTAAAATAACTGTCTCAAAATACTCAAATAAATAAAGGACAAGGACAAAGTCAAGAAAATGATACATGAACAATATGGAATAAGCAATAAAGAGAAAGTCTGAAAAAAATTATGAAATGAAAAGTATAGTTACTAAAGTGAAAAAAATTTAGAAGAATTAAAAGATATTTGATTAGGCAGAATAAAAATGAATAAACCTTAAAATAAACCATTAAAGTTACTGATTCTGAGGAAAAAATGACTGAAGAAAAGTGAATAGAGCTTAAGAAACCATGGGACACCATCAAGCAGACCAAGAGAATGTTGGAAGGAGTAATGGCTGAAAACTCTCCAAATTTGATGAAAGATATCAATATAAGCATTCAAGAAACTCAACATATGGTGAGTTCAAGGTAAATTATAATAAAAATATTGAAAGCCCCAAACAGAATTTTAAAAACACCAAGAGAGAGGTGACTTTTCACATATATGGGATTCTTGGTAAGATGAAGTACAGATTTCTCATCAGATACGTTGGAGGCTAGAAGACAGTGTACTGATGTTTTGAAATTACTTTAAAAAAAGCAAGGTCAAAACTTTCCTTACATGTTGAGGAAAAAATTAAAATATTCCAAGAAAAACAAAAGCTCATCTCCACCAGAAATCTCCTGTTCTGCAAGAAACATAAAGGGAATTCTTCAGATCATTACCCATGACTGTATGAAGAAATAAAAATGTCAATAAATGCAAATACACAGGCAATTATAAAATCTAGATAGACCTTTATATCAATAGGTTCCACATTTGAGTGTTCAACCAACTGAAAATCAAAATATTCTTTTAAAAATAGAATTTAGACTCAACACGTGAAGACTTTTTTTCTTACTATTTACTCAACAGTGTAGGATATGGACTGTTTATATAGCATATACATTGTATCAGGTATTACAAGTAATCCAGAGGTGATTTAAAGTATATAAGATGGTATATGCAGGTTATATTTAAATACAAACTTTTATAGAAAGGACTGAACATCTGCAAATTTTGGTATCTGCATGTGAGGGTTAATGAAATCAATCCCTCACAGATACTGAGGGATGATGTATTATTGTAACAAAGATCTGTAATTTCATTTCTTACCTCTTGTATGATTTTAGAAACTGAAGCACTACAATGTTTACTGCTTTAAAAACTAGTATTTTGTAACCTTTGTAACAATACACTTTGTTCTCTATACAACTTAATGCACTAATCCTTTAACTAATAAGTTAAAACTAATAAGTTTATATTTTTGGATTCATAATATGTAAAAATGTAATTTTGTGACACTGAAAACAAAAAGATATTGAAAGAGGTGTTAGAAGAGTGGAATGTTTTTATATTATAAACTGGTATAAATTCAAATTTAAATGTTATAACTTTAGAGTATTGAATGTAAAATTCATGGTAACCAAAATAAAATAGCTAAATAATGGAAACAAAACATCTGAGAGAAAAATTTAAATATTTCACTACAAAAATCAGTTAAACACAAAAGAAGACACTAATGCAGGAAATAAGGGACAAAATATCTCTAAGGCACATGGAATACAAATAGCCAAATGAGAGGTAAGTCATACTATATCTGTAATTCATTTAAATATAAATATAATCTCCAAAAGACAGATGAAATTTTTGAAAACCATGATCTAACTATGTCTATAAAAGACTCACTTTAGATGCATAGATAGAAATAGGTTGAAATTGAAATGGCAGAAAGAAGTATTTCATGCAAATAGTGGTCACAAGACAGCAAGGGTGGCTGTACTACTATTAGAGTGACTAAAATTGCAAGGACCAATCATATTAAGTGTTAGCAAGGGTACAAAGGAACTGAAACCATCATATTCTGCCTATGGAGATGTAAAATCATACATGGGAAAATGGTTCAGTTGTTTCTTAAAACGTTAAAAATAGGCTTGAGGCATAACTCAGCAGCACAGTGCATGCTTGGCAAGCAAGAGGTCCTGAGTTTATTTCCCACTTCCAAAACAAAACAAAACACTAACATGCCTACCAGAAAATTCAGTCATTTCAACAAAGATTTGAATACAAATGTTCATAGCAACTCTGTATGGAATAACCCAAACCTGAAATTCTTTTAACTGGTAAATATATATCCAGAATATGGCATACTTGTACAACAGACACCTGCAACAAAATGAACAAACTACTTTCTATACATTATTATTTTAAAAGTATACCTAGAAATTATTACACTAGTGAAAACTAGAAAGAAGAATAAATATTATAAAATACCACTCATGAAAAACTTCAGAAAATCTAAAGTACGGTGACAAACAGCAGTTATGCAGTTGCCTAGGGATGGAGTAGGAAGTGGAGAGAAATTACAAAGGGAAAACAGTAAATTTTGGGGAGCAGTGTATATATAGGTTCACTATTTTCATTGAACATGTCGATGGCTTTATAGGTGTATACATGTGTCAAAACTTACTCTACTGTGTCATTAAATATGTGTGATTTATTTTAAGTCATTTATACCTAAAGTTGCAAGGAAAAATAGAATAGAGAATTTATAGATTTTTTTTCAGTTTTCTATTAGTAGCTCTCAAACTTGGTAGCTTCTAACAACTCGAATTTATTTTATTACCATTCTGGTGTCCGGAAGACTCCACTGACTTTCCTCAATTCACATCAAGGTCTCAGCAGGGCGGCTCCTTCTGGGTGCTCTTAGGGAGAACCCATTTCCCAGTCTTTCCCAGAGCTGCATTTTTTTCCCCCTTGGCTCATGGTTCCTCCTTAAATTTTTAAAGCCAGCAGCACAGTATGTTCAAAACTCTGTTTTCATTATCACATGACTTTTTCCTTTTAAGGAAGTTGAACTACTAATTCCTAGAGAATTAAAACTTCCTGATATCAGAAAAGAAAAAAAAATGATAAGCCATTGGATCTTTGGGATTTTCTTTCAGTTTTGTTTTTAAGTCACTTCTCATCTGAATAATGTCAGATAGCCCAAATGGCCGCTCTCATTCTAAACTATTATCACTGAAACTATATTAATCACTGCAATAAATACGTGTAATAACCAGGAGCTAACCTGAAATTGTCTATATAGGTATAAAATAAGACAAAGCCATAAGCATCTAGGAAAGGTCAAAGTATTCTTATGTACCTTATGAGTCAGATCCCCCATCCAATGACTGCTATCTCTAACTGCAAATCTCACCAATTTGCAGCTTCTGAATGACAAAAAGTTTTGATAAGAAGTCTTCCCCTAAACCAGACACCCACAGAGAAAAAAGTAAAAAGACTGAGGAAAGCTCATACAGTATTTTAAGTGACACAGGGAAGAATTTGCACAAGGAATGGCAGTCTGTAAAAAAACCTAAGTTTTTTAGTTCCTAGGGCCAGCTTATGAATTAAACTTAGTGGGCCCACATCAATCACTTTCTCTAGGTGCTGAGTAACCAGCACAGCTCTCAAAGTTGCTGGGGGAAGGATGGTGAGAGAATGGGGAAATAAAGAAAAGAGATGAAAGCTGAGGTCAGGTGATGAGAAAAGGAACTGCTCAACCACTGTGGCATGTTTAATATACACTCAGAGGATGAGTCAATTTAGAAAACTCTGCCTAGCAACTTGTTTCCCTGACTGGCCTGGGCCCCTTGCCTTTGTAGTGCTGGAACAGCTTGTTTATGTGGCTTGCCACGTTCTTAGGTCTCGCCTTGCTTTAGCCCCACACTTGTGATTGTTCTTCAACTTCAGCTGCTCCCTACATCGTCCCCTTTTCTGTTTTGCAGCTGCAAGTGATGGCTGATCAGTTAAAGTTGAAGGACCTGTATTTGGAGTAGTTTGTAGAAGAACTTTTGATTTTTGGTTTCTTTTTTCCAGAGTGAAATCTTTTACTAGGGATCGAACTCATTACCTTGCGCTTGTCGCACAGGCACTAACGCTGCTGAGCTAAACCCCTGGTCGACCTTTTGATTTTTAAACCCTTTTCATTTTGAGTAAACTTACTCATTTAGGTTAATGACTTTTTGGCCCAAGAATTTTAAGTCCCTGAATTCTGCAATTTAGCCCTGTACAGTCCATTCATCCATAACAGTAGTGAGTTACCAGTGTAGCTGGCAAATGTCAGGAGGTATTAGTGATTTGAGTTTCTTTTATGACTAACATTACTATAGCATTGTTTTACCTGTCTTGTGGTTATCTTTTATTGTTGGATATGAAAGACCAAGTTAAAATGAGACCCGTATTAATAACAACTAGTCTTTTGCTATGTATTAAGGTCAGTTAAGTCTCTTCAGGAATTGTCTTGGAACCATGCACAGCACCTCCTTGTACTTCTCTCAGTGTCAGCCCTCTGGATGAGTCATGGACATTGCTTGACCAAGTTGCTTTATATTAAGCTTTGGGAGATTTTTTTCTCTCTTGGTGACTCTCCTTAAGCATACTACATTGTTAATCATTTTCCTCTGTGGCTCCAGTGTCCTTGGTCAGAAGACCAGGGACTCACTGAGTTATAGGATGTCACAGCAGAGGTGCTCTTTTGTCTTGGTTCCTCACCGACCTTAGAGGACTGGGGCCAAAATATTGGCTGTCCTCCTAGTCCATCTATCTTTCTAATTTTTGTTTTTCAAACATCAGTTGTTGAACATCCAGAAGAGAAGGCACATGATATTACATTGTAATAAAGGCTATAAGCTTAATATTACTGTCTTATCTAAACATTGAGCAACTTAGTACATAAAGTAAGTTGTTATTTTCTAACAACCATGGATGTTCTAATATTTGAATGCCTTTAGAATATTATTAGCACACCTGATGATGTTAGTATCAGTATGTGATGAATATTGACCACTATCAAAGTACTTCTCCCCTTATGCATGCACAACAAGAAGTGTCCCCTTACCCACTATTTATTCTTATTCCAGTCCATGTTTGGGTGTGTTATGCTGCACACCAGCACAGCTCTTGAAGTTTCTGGGTAAGGATGGTGAAAGATGGAAAAATAAAGAAAGAGATAAAGCAGAGTTCAGGTGGAGCTCTCTCTTCTGATCGGAAGAAAGGAACTGCTCGACCACTGTAGCAGGTTTATTTATACACTCAGGAGGTTAGTATCAATTTCAACTTCTCTACCTAACAACTTGTTTCCCTGGCTGGCCTGGGCCTCTTGCCTTCTCAGCTTGCTTACATGGCTTCCTTTGGGATTTCCATGCTCTTAGGGCTAAACCTTGCGTTAGCCCCACATGTATGATTGCTTTCTAGCTTCAGCTGCTCCCTACATTTAGAAATTTCCCCCAAAAGAATATTATGAAGAGTCTGACAAGAATAAACAAACATAGTATTATTAGTATAAAGCCAACTTCCATCAAAGATAAAACTTTTTTAAATCTTATCAGAAAATGAAAAGATTCCTAAATTAGTTTCTAATTAATAGGAGATAAAATAAATTTGAGAATTTAGATCTCAGCAAACAAACAGAGCTTGGCACTATGTAATTTTTACTTCACTGTTATGATCAGAGAAACCCACCAATTGGAACCTCAACAAGACCTCTGAGGAGCATTTTGTTGTGCTTTGAGGCCTTGATGATGGTGAGAGCTTCTCTGGTTCTCAATGGAGCTTCCAAGACAATCAAATGATGTCTTGCTGAAATCTTTATCCAAACAATCCGTTGATAAGACCAGGATGAGTTTAATTTTAACTATGGTAAAACAGATTACAATTGTGACAAATACTTTTCAGTACTATGTGGAGAGTTCAAAGTATAGAGTTGAATTAGAGTATTCAAAAGTATTTATGAAATTTTGGGGGAATGTTAAGGTATTTCTTTCAATAAGACATCATGATGGTAGGATTCGATAAAGATTGGAATACAATAGTTATTTGATACTATTTATTGGAAAAGTGGAGTTTGACATTCATTTGAATGGTTGTTTTAAGGAAATTCCTGAAATGAACAAAACAATTTTTTTGTAATACAAAGACAAACATAGAGAGTAATGGAGTCAAATTGAGTGAGTAAAGATATATTTATACTTAATATGATTAAAATTTTTTATTGAGGTAAAATTCATCTAGCATAAAATTACATTAAAATGTACAACTGAGTGGCATGTAGTACATTCACATTATTGTGCTATCAGTGCCACTAACTAATTCTAAGACATTTTTATAATGTATAAAATTATACATATCATTTTATGTATCCTTTACCCTTTGGAAATCACTAGGCAGCCTTTGATCTCTTTTAATCTCTCTTTTTCTGTTTTGGATGGTTCATATTAATGGAGTTATAGCATGAGATACTTTGTGTTTAATCCCTTTTTCCTAACACAGTAACATATATAAGTGCATTATTCCTTTTTATCACCCAACGATGCTATGTTATATGGATTTATTTCACTTTGTTTATCCATTGTTCAGTTAATGGACACACAGTATGCTCTTGACGTTTTGCTATTGTGAATAATGTTGCTTGAACATTCATGTGCAAGTTTTTGTTTAAACACCTATTCTGCTAGTCAGCTTTCCATTACTATGACAAAACACCTGACACAATTAATGTAAAAGGAGGAAAGGATTATTTTGGCTCAGGGTTTCAGAAGTTTTAGTCCATGAGCACTTGGACTTCTAGTTTTAGGTCTGTGATGGCGTGGTACATTATGGCAGGAATTTATGATACAGGAGGGTTGTTCACTTAATGGTGGCAGGAAGACAATACGTTCACCAAGGGCATGTTCTCAGTGATCCAAGTTCATTTTACCAAATCCCACCTCCTAAAAGTTCTATCATTTGCCAGTAGTACCACCGATTGATGACCAAGCCTTTAACACTTAAATTTTGGGCAAACTGTAGTACTTTTTTCATTTTTATTGGATATGTACTTCAGTGTGAAAGTGTTCAATCATACAGTAGTAATGTTCTTAGCTTATTAAGAAACTGTCAGAACATCACAGTAGTTACCCAATTTTGCTTTCCTTCATGCTTATTAATTCTGGTTTTCTTTTTTCTTTTTAAAATTGCTTTTTATTTTAAAGGGAACAAAACAAAACAATAAAATGGAGCAAAACAAAACAGTGGGAACAATACTGAATTTCAAAAAAGACAAGGAAATCCCCCTATATTGCATATTGTTATCCTCTCACCAGATATTCAAACTCCTGGCCCCAGGCCTGCAAAGTCAATCAATATAAACATTAAATTACTTTTGTAGCTTAGTTGCTATCAACCACCTTGCGTTCTCTGAATCAACTGGCTGCCTACACAGGAGGGGTGGGAGTGGCTCTTCTTGTCTCCCAGCCTGCATGCTGGAGGTGGAGGAGGTCCGGCTGGAGCAGGTGTTGGGGAAGAAGGTAAAATGACTTCCTGGCTCTTTTCCTGGCCCATGGCCACCAATGGCTCAAGGAAAAGGCAGACTGATTTCTTTGTTGTGCTCCCTACTGATGGGTGCCGCTTGGTTTTCATTTTTCTCTCCCATCATTGAATCCTTTCTTTAAAGTTATCCTCGTATATATGACATGATATTTCATTATGGTTTATTTGTGTTTTCCCGATAACTAATGATGTTGAGTATATTTTGATGTGTTCTTATCTATTTATGTATCTGTAGACAAAGGTCTACTGAAGCCCTTTGCTAATTTTGTTTTGTGTTTTGTTTTTGTCTTTTTTCCTGTATAGTTCAAAGATTTCCCTGTATATTCTGGATGGTAGACCTTTATCAGACATATAATTTCACATTCATTATTTTCCCCATTTTTGTCATGTCCTTTGACATACAAAACTTTAAAATTTTAAAATTCAGTTTACTTCTCATTGATGTTTTTCCTTCATTTCTAATAATCCATTTGCAGATAAAAAGTCATGATGAATTAATCCCTGTTTTTTAAATAAAGATTTTGTAATTTTAGTTGCTTTTTTTTTTTTTTTCCTTGAGTCACGGTCTTGGTACACAGTTCAAATTGGCCTTGAATTTGATGTGTATTCCAAACTGGAACTCATCATCTGCCTGTCTCACTTTTCTGAGTTCTGGGACTGTAGGATGTACCATTACACCTCTCTGTAGTTTTAGCTCTTATATTTAAGTCTTAAATTTATCCATTTTCAGAAGATTTTTGTAAACAGTGTGAGGTAGGGGTCAAACTTCATTCTTTTGTTCATATATCATTTATTGAAGAGAGTACTTTTTCTTTTGAAAATTTTGGCACTCTGGTTGAAAATTAGTAAACTATGTATACATAATTTATTGTTTTTGGACACTCATATCCATTCTATGCACCTACATGTTTTTCTTAGTGCTAATACTTAATTATTATAAACTTGTAGTAAATGTAGATATGGGGTGTATGAGCCTTCCAACAACTTTGTTGTTCTTTATGAAGATTGCTTTCCTGTTATGATCAATTAACTTTTGATAAAAACACTGAGATAATTCAACAAGAGAAATAATAGTCTTTTTAATAATTTTTAATAATAGTCTTTTTAATAATAGTCTTTTTAATAATCTTTTGCAAAAATGATGAATTTGGATTCCTACCACACTCCGCATATAAAGATAACAAAATGGGTCATAGACTTAATTATGGAACTAAAATTTCAATGCTCTCAGAAGAAAATATAGATGTATGCCATAGTGACTCTAGGTTAGTTAATGATTTCTTAGATTCAATACCAAAAGGCAATGATGTGGGGCCAGGGATTTAGCTCAGTGCACAGGCACAATGCCTGACAAGTGCAAGGTTGTGAGTTCAATCCCTGGTACCAAAAAAAGGTAATGATGAAAGAACAATTTGATAAATTTTACTTCATTGATATTAAGAGTGCTTACATATCAAAAGTTACCATCAAGGAAAAAAACAAAAGCAAAACAAAAAGCCTAAAAAAGCCTAAAACCTGGAAGACAATATTTGCAGATCATACAATCTGATAAGGGACTTATATCTGGAATACACTATAGTAAGAATTTGTAACTGTAGGAAAAGAAAAAGTCTTTCCACTCTACCTTTCTAAATTTTTGGCTAGAATCCTATAAATCAGACTAATAAAAGGCAGCTTAAGGAAAGAAAGGAAGTATATTAACATATACATTGCATGTGCATATGAGAATACTCAGAGGTGATTTTTTCTAAAGAATGAGTAAAACTGGGCTTATGTAACATTTTAATGTCAATTTTCTAAGAAGTGAAAAAAACAAAGAGACTGCCAAGAGGCAGATCAGTAAATATATTAGGCTTCTGTGGTAGACACAGGCAAGGTCTCTGAGGTTTGTTACAGATTCTGTCAATGCCATCTCGGGGTTGGTTTTTTCAGGGTCTGGAGTTGATCCTGGTGATTATCTGTCCTTGGGGAGAAGGAGGCCATCTTAAATTAGTGTATGTCCAACTTTTAGGTAAATAGGCAGTAGAGAGCTTTTGCTGTACTTACTTCTCAGTTTGCTTTCAGCTCACGATAATCCTCATGCCAAAGTGCCATAGTTTAGTGACATATTTTGTTAACCTTCACAACTGAACAGTGAAATGACAACTAATCCAGTTGCCATGGTGAATGCTACTTTAGAGGCTGAAGCAAGAGGATCATTTGAGCTCAGGTGTTAGAGGCTGCCCCAGCAAAATGGTAGATCCCTTTCTCCAAAAGAACAACAAAAAAGGCAAGTTAATTAAAAAGTAGACAAAGCATTTGAATGAATATTTTTCTAAAGAAGATATGAAATGACTAACAAATACATAAAGGAATGTTCAAAATCATTAGGCAGAAGGGAAATGCAAATCAAAACCACAGAGTGTAATTATAAGATCCATAGCCACTAGAAGATATTTTTTAAAAAATGAAAAACAAGTGTTGGTAAAGAAGTGAAAGAATTCAAACTCTCAGATACTGCTTATGGGAATGTAAAAATGGTGAAGACTGGGAAACCGGTAGTTTCTTAAAGTGTTAGAGTTTGCCTTACGACTTATAAATCGACTCCTAGGAATTTTACTCAAAGAAAAATAAGATTGTGCAGAGACTTGCACACAAATAGTATAGCATTAGTCATTGTATTAGGGTTTTACTAGAGAAAACAGATACAACACAAGATATACAAATGTATATGAAATGACAAGATTGGCTTACGATGATCAGCCACTGAGTTGGATGAGGAAGCGTGTCTACACGCTGGAGGCAGACACGTTCAGTCCAAGGTCTGGAGTTCACCCTCGTGTCTCACGCAAGTCTGCACAAGCAGGCTGATGGGTCTGCGAGAGAAGGCCCATGGGCTATAATGGAAGGCTGAAGAGTCTATACTGGAAGCCAGGAGGCAAGGTCCAAACCAAAGACTGGAGCTTCTTCAAAGAATGGAATGCATCTGTCTTTGCTCCTACCCTTTTATACCTCCAGGTAATGAGCCACCTTAGGTTGGGCCTTCTACACCCTAGGGTGTAGAGTTGCTAAACCCACTTAATTAAGCTTCTAAATGTCTCAAGTTGACACAATCAATTAACCACTACAGTCATGGTAACCCCAAAGTGAAAATAAATCAAAGCCCATCAACTGATAAATAAGAAAGCAAAATTTAATATTATGTATCATGGAATGCTATTTAAAAATTAAAAGGTCTAAAGTACAGAAACATGCTATTATATGGGTAAATCTCAAAAACATAAATATTCCATGTTGTATTTTTTCATTTATATGACATGCTTATGATTGGGCAATCTATAGAAATAAAGTAATTAGTGGGATCCTAGGAATGTTCAGGAGAGATGAACACTGACTAGTAATGGGAATAAAGTTTTATTGGGGGGTGGTGGTGATCAAAATGTCCTAAAATTATACTGTGATTTTTGTGCAAGTATACAATTATGATAAAATTACCATTGCATTATATGCCTAACATTGATCAATTTTGTGTTATGGAATTTATATCTTAAGAAACTTACTTTAAAAATTATTTACAACTTCTATCATTTTGAGTGAAGTTTTTTTTGGAAAAATGAATCATATCAGATAAGGCTTTATTAGTAGAGAGAGAATAGTGAAGTAATAGGTATGTAGATAGTAAACTAATGGTATATATAGTTTCAGTTTTTAAAACAAATATATTCACTTTTCATCATAAACACATCAAATGTGATAACTGCAATGCAAGAATTAAAATGCAATATGTGATAAAGAGTGAATGAGTGACTATCAAAATTAAGCATTTAGAAAAGGCTTTTATAAGAAGTTGATATTGAACCTGAGGTATAAATGATAAAATAAGCTAAGTTTGTTAATATGTAGATAGGAGTGAGTGGGGAATGGGAAAGAATTTCAGCAAGGAAATTACCGGGTACAAATGAGAGTCTTTCGCCAATAACAGATTTCATTCATTGTTTCAGTGTTCACCTACCTCTCTATACATGAGAACAATGTATTTCTCTATTTTTTAGTAATAGTAACATTTAAATTTATCAGTCTTTTTAAATTTTAACTTTTAAGAAATCATTTTTGAAACCTTATTCACATAACATAAAATTCACTTATGAGTTGTACAGTAATTCTATATTTATAGACTTGTAAAATCACCATGATCAGATTTTAAAACATTTTGATAACTTCAAAATAAACTTTGCAAATAATGGTCCCGCTGTTTTTGCTATCCATTTCTGTCTCCCCAACAGTTGACGAAAACTTTCACTCTTTCATAGCAGCCCACCCTCCAGTAGTTGCAAATAACAATTTAACAGAATCTTCCAACGCAAAATTTTTTGATTCTCTGACTCACTCCTTTTTTCTTATTTTTTCCCTCAATTTATTAACTTGCTCTCTAGTTGACAGTGTGATTTTGATTATATTAAGGAAATCCAAAATTGTTATTGCAGGAATCAATCCAAGTTTTACTATATTCAGACTTAAGTTACATCTCTTAGAAATAAAATATTAGGGGACTGAAAATTTAGAAACCCATTGTCAACACCAAAACAAAGGCAAGAGAATAAAATAGATGCAGATGTACCTAATCTCTTCCGAGGCATACACCTTGCTCTTCAAGATACCTACTTCTTCCTGAGATTTTTTTGAGTATCCAATTTAATCCATTACAAGACCACCTTCCTCCTAGGAATACAGCATCCGGAAAGGCTCTTCCTGATTGGAAGATGGGGTCCTAGTAGGTAAGGGCCTCCTCTAGAGACCTCCCAGAGTTCCTCTGGGTGGGGCTACGTAGAGAAGAAAGGCCTGAGGGAATCAGACAGAGTCAGAATAGTGGGGCAACTTCCCCTCATTATAATTCATTCAGTAAATATTTATACCAGGCCTTCCAGACGCTGACTGTGTTATGACTTTATGACAGTGAAATTTTAGATGAACAATGCACTGCAAAGAATTATAATTTGGTAGGTTTTGGAATAAATATTCATGAAATTTATTGTTTATAATATTCTTAAATAAAAGTTTTACTATGTTTCCATCTATTCAAGTAAATTAATGTCGATAGCCCTTGTCGATGTTTTTATGCTAAAACTAAGCTCTTTAAAAACTGTTGCATATTCCACTAAATACACTCCATATTTCTTCATTTGCCTTTTGCAAATAGTAAAGTCAGCAGGAAAAGAGTCCTTGCCAGCATTTATTCAGTTTCCCTCCTGCTACCCCTTCTTTTCTTGCTTCAAATAAACCCTTGTTAACATTTTGTTCTGAGAGAGGATGTAAATAAAAGTTTCATTGTAGAAGAAATAACAGGCTTATTTCAATAAAAATTCTGATTAGAAGCCAAATACTATACATGGTGTTTCTCTAGCCTCCAAATTTTAAAAATTTTAAGTAGTTTCTGCTAGACAGCCAGTACATTGGCTTTACTTTAATGCCTTACAATAAAATATATGATAAAAAACTTTATTTTTAATCCTACTATAGTTCTTGTGATTTTTTTCATTTGTTTGTTCTTTTTGGTGGTAGTACAGGGCCTCATGCTTGGTAGGCAAGTGCTTTACCACTGAACTACATTTCAGTATTCAGTATTCTTTTTAAAACACATATTTATTAAATGGTTATATTAGCTAAATTTTAGAGGGATACAAAGATATATAAATTTATAGCTTCAGTTATAGCGAATGCCAGACTCCTCTCTTCACATTTCTTTCTGTCTCTATCAAGGTGTTTCTTTCTTGAGGTTAGGTAGATATCTTACAGGAGCACTCCTCTCACACGCATGAGAATGTGCCTTGACTAGTACCTACTGAAGAGGCAGAAGAGAGTATTCTATTCTCAAATTTCTGTTTATCAGGGGTTATCTTAGGTGGATCAGAATGGCTGAGAAGTTTCCAAAGGGCATCTCTAATGGTGACAGAGAAGAAGTCTGGCAGAAAAGACAGCCATATACAGCTGAAATAAGGGGTTTCCAGGTGACACTCACCTACAGTTGTTTGGGGAAACAGTTCTGGAGTGAAAGCAGGTCCTCTAGATGTAGAGTGAGTAATCACAGAGGTTCAACACAGCCCGCTTCTAGCCTAGATGGGTAGACTTGAGAAAGCTTCTAGTGAAATATTTAAAGCTCTAGGTGTGTCCATGGATGACTGACATGTAGACTATGGACTGAGGAGGAAAGATGCATCCTGGATGTGTGTGGCACCAACCAGCAGGCTTGTAGCATGGATGGAATTAAAAAGGAAAGAAGAAAGCATTCCCTTCTTTCTTTAGAACTCTGATTTTCATTATTCCCTTTGGACATTTATCTTCAATTTCTTTAGGCTTCCAACACAGACTTTTCAGCCTTCCAATGCAGATCCTTTGGCTTTCTGAGATGGAATCTCACTGGACTTTGCAGTAAGCACCAGGCCTATTACTTTCTGTTGGACTCTCTGGGTCTGTAGCTGGCAGATGACCATTTTGCATTCCTTCGCATCAGATTCAGTAGGCGGCCACTGTAAACCTGCCTAGCAAACCATATATATTTATATATATGTCCTGTTCTTCTAGAGAACTTTAGCTGATACATCATCAATCCTGTTTCTCTGTTGTAGAGCTCCACTCTGTCTCAAAGCAACAACTGATCTGCTTCTTATGTTATCGACATATTTACATTTTCCAGAATTTTATAATATTGAAATAATAAGGTATGTACTCATCTATATAATGTATTTGATCCAGAATAAGTATTTGGAGAGGCATCCACACTGTATTCTGTCATATGGACATACAATCTGTTAATCTTATTGATAGGCACTTTTATTACTTTTAGATTTTGGTTACATAAAGAAAGCTCCTATAACATTTATGTATATGCCACAAGTATGGTTATAAGATTTCCTTTCCCTCAGATAAACATCTAGTAATGCAATGACTGGATTATATTTTAGAGTAGGCTTAACTTTAAAAGAAACTATTCCGTGTTTTTCCAAGATGGTTTCATCAGCAATCTGTGAAGGTTCCATTCTTCTATGTCCTTGCTAACACTTAGCAGCAGCTTTTCTAATAGCGACCATTATAAGAGGTGTACAATACATGAGAGTTCGTTATTCCAGTCATTTTAATTTTTGGTCATCCTAATATATGCTTAGTTACCACTTAGTTACCACTTACTGTGGCTTTAACTTCCACTTTCCTAGTGGCTAATGATGTTGAACATCTTTCCATGTGCACAATTTATGTTGATGTGGGATCTATTTAAGTTTTTCATCCACTTTTATTCAGTTTTTTTCTTATTAATGATTTTTGAGAATTCTTTATATGTAAAGAGTTAAGATCTTTATCAAATATATAATATTTGTTCTTTCTAAACATCCTAATTTTTCAATGCTTTTGTTAAATTTGTACTAGGGTATTTTGGCCTTTTAGGAAATGATTCTAGAATGGCCCAAATTTGTGTAACAGTTTTTGTGGTGTTGGCATTCACTGGTAGATGTTTGATGGAATTCACCAATGATGCTGATTGTCTTTTTTTTTTTTTTTTTCTTTTCTTATACCAGGTATCGAACTTACAACCTCATGCTTGCCAGACAGGCACTATGCCACTGAGGTATATCCTTGGCTCCTGCTGATTGATTTTCAGTTCTATTTCTGAAAATGTTTTAAATGATGAATTAATTTTCTTTAATAAATGCAAGGCTATCTAGGCTATTTCTTCTTGAGTTTTAGTAGTTTGTGTATCTAAAGGCTTTGACAATTTTTTCTAAGTTGCCAAATTTATTTCATAATATTGTTCATAGTTTTTACATATGTGTAATGTCTTAGTGATGTCATCTAAAGATTTTTTTGGGGGGATACTGGGGATTGAATTTAGGACCTTCCTCTCGCCAAGCAAGTGCTTGTGCCGCTGAGCTAAGCCCCTGACCTTTCTAAAGATATTTTTGATATTGCTAATGTGTGAATTTTTTCTCTTTCATTTTTCACTCTTGTTAAAGGTTTGTCAATTTTTTTAACTTCTAAAAAATTGTTCTGACAATGATTATTGAGTACTAGGTAATGCTCTAAACTCAGAAACAGAGCAATAAGTATTTCTACTTTCGTGTCACTAATATTCTAGTGAGAGAAGACACAAAATAAACAATATAAACAAATATGTATGTAATATTTCAGGTGATAGTCAGCTATGAGGAAAAAGCAACAGGACAAAAGTAGGCAGATTTTATTTTACAATAAGCATTGACGCCTTCTATACCAAAGTGATCTTGAACATAGATGTGAATAAGTTGAGGGAAACTGGGAGACAGAAATGTGCTTTGCAAGTTCCAGGAACAAGAAGGAGGTCAACTGGCGAGATGAATGTGGACACAGATAAAGGAAATGAGGTAGACAGAAGTCTGGATTGTGGAGGCCTTTGACCATGAGAATGACTGGAATTATGTGTAGGACGGAAAGTTACTGAAAGACAGTAATGGACAGCAAAGAAGCATTATCTGACAAATGTTTTAAATATACCACTTTGACAGGTGGAAAGTAGAATGCATAGGAGAAAGAGAGAGGAAACAGGGAAATTTGTAACAAAAATAAGTCCCGTAATAGCAAAGCATTAGACCAACTCTGTGCATCTTGCGTTCAGATGATAATATAATCTAAGTGTTGTGTGTGTGTGTGTGTGTGTGTGTGTGTGTGTGTGTGTTTTGAGACAAGGTCTTGCTATGTCTGGCCTTGAATTCACTAGGTAGGCCAAGCTACCCTTACATTTGTAGCAGTTTTTCTGCCTCAGCCTTGCAAGTGCTGGGATTATAGGCATGCCTGGCTCAAACTGTAATTTTAAGGAGTTATCAGTCAGTGCTGCTGTGGAGTTTTATTGAATTGAGGCCCTCCATGATGGGCTTGTATCCATATGGCAGTATATTTGAAGAGCCTCTATTAGTGTGTGGTTTACCATTCATTTTAGAATTCCAGTTATTGATTGCTATGTAATAAGTACTCTCAAAATTTAGTAGCCTAAAATAATGACAGGTATTTTGTTCCCAAATCTGTCAGTTTGGCAGAATCTTTCATTTGAGCTCCTCTCTCCTGTACTTGGAATCAACTAAGCCACCTGGACTCATCTGAAGACCAGGTAACCTACACCTGGCAGTTCACATTGGCTGTCAGCTGGGTCCTCAGCTCGGGCCATTAGAACACTTAATCCCACATGACCTTTTCAAGTAGCTCCATAGCTTTCTGACAGCACAGGGATACTGTTCTAAAGGGACTGTACTCTAATGATTGGCCAAGTTCCTATAGAGAGCTGAGTATAAGCAATATCCGCTTTTTAAACCCAGGTTTGGAAGACATGTCACATAACTTCTGCTGCCTTCTGCTCATTAAAAGTAATTTTGTAAGTCTGGGTCCCTATTTGAGAGGAGAATTAATTCCCGCCTTTAACAAGAATAACATCAAACCAACAACAAAGCAAACTGAATTTGCAGGCTAGATGGTTTTAGTAACACCGTCATGCCTAGAAGAGGAAAACTTTCTTTGCCTGGCTTCAAGAGCTCACAAAAGTTTTGAAGAAAAGTATGTATATAGAGAAGTTTTATAAAAGGCGGCAGCAATGGATCTTGATAATTGATTTCTCCAGCAAATACTTGAATGCTTAAAAGAACCATGAACCCATGTTCTTGGAGAGTCTAAAGTCTAATAAAGACAAATCCTGAGGTCTTTAATATAAGGGCTCATGTTTCATCCCATGTATTCATTTTTCATAAATCCATTTTATTCAAGGATAAAAAGAAATAATAATAAGAAGAAGAACAAGAAAAAAATTAACAAAATTTCAAAACACATTAGTCAGGGGTCAACCCCCCATCTCTCCCCCCATCTCTCGATCCCCTTTCTTTTTTGTACATACACTGTGCATTGTGAACCCCAAATCATTCACCCAGAGCATAAGATATATACATTAAATTGTCCAAACAATACAAGCACAAATCTTTCTCTTCAGTGAACTCCGAGAAATCAGTAACTATCTTAACTATTTTTATATACATGTACATACACATATACATATGTTTTTTCTTTCAGCTTGTCACACTAATCCCATGTATCCTTGATGCCTAGTACTAGTCCTACAACATTAAATATTGTGTATACTGAATATTCTGCTGTGGTGTTTTATGTTAAATTACATAAAAATATTTAAGGAAGTACAGAGGAAAAATCATAGCATCAGATGATCAAGAAAGGCTTCACAGAAGTAGTAAACTTTTTCTTGAATAATTGAGAGTTTCAAGGCAGGAGCATCAGAAATGTCACATGCAAAGGACAGAAAAATAAATTATCATGGTTGATTAGGGCAACTCTGGCAAACTGTATCTTTGACACTCAATAATATTTCTAAGTAAATTAATGAAAGAAAGAAGAAAAGCGAAGTTCCTGTTGGGTCTTGAAATTTTATGTCATGTAAAGAATGTTGAAATATATCCTGCATTCAATATTGAGCCATGTGATGTTTCTGTACTGAAAGGTGTTGTAATTAGAGGTTCTTATAAAAGAAACAATGTTTGCAACAACAGTAAAAATGCATTGAATTTAAGAAAGATTGAATGCTGCAAGGCCACATCTAGTTGGAAGTTAGTATAAGAACTTTCAAAGGTAAAACCGTAGAAATAGGAAACAGAAGGCATGCACAATCGTGTGATGATAGAATTAGCAGATTCAGTGACTGGATAAAATTACTGAGAATAAAAGTAAAGGAGAGATGGATAGTTCTTATTTTTCTAGTTAGGTAAATTGTTATGTCATCAATTGAGAAAGGACATATAGAAGAAGTTTAACTCTTGTATATTTGGTGTGTGTGTGTGTGTGTGTTTGTTGTGTGCATGTAATTTAGTATTGTCCTATACCTATCGTATAATAGGTATTCAGGTGCAGAATCGAAAGGGAAATGATTGGTCGACATTTGGAACTGTGTGTGTAGTATGAGCTTTCCTACAGTCTAGGTCACATAATAATACTTAAGTAAAGTACTTAAAAGTGGTCTTCCTTCAATTAGCCTCATATTGTTTCTTCCTGATTCAAGAATAGTTCTGGCTGTTCCATCTATTCTAGCCACGAGGAGTGCTTCTGACCTGTAGCATCTCTTTTACCTTGCAGGTACTGATAGTTAAATTGGTTCTCTCCTTGAGTATGTTTGTATACATAATGTTTACATTACTTGTGGGGAGTTGATATATGTACATAAACTGAATATCCTAATTCCCTTTCTCATTCCTTTTCCCTTCCCTACTCTCCCCCCATCTCTCGATCCCCTTTCTTTTTTGTACTTGTTTTCAGTTCGTAATATTTACATTCTTTGTGTGGAGTTGGTACAAGCATATAATACATCTAAATAAAAGATTCAATCAAAAAATGGGCACATAAAATAAATAGATAGTTCACATATATACCATTGGCCAATAAATACATGAAGAAATGATCAACATCACTGGCCCATTAAAGAAATACAAATTACAGTGCTGATATTTATTCCATTTTAGCCTAAAAAGAATGGTTATCATCAATAAATCAAATAACAACAAATGCTTGTGATTCTGTAGGTAAAAAAAGAACTCTCTTAAACTGTTGGTAGGACTAAGTAATGTAACTACTATGGAAACCTGTGTGGAGACTCGTCAAAAAGCTGAAATTAGAAATTAAACTTGATCCAGGTGTTTCCCTTCTAGGTATCTTCTTGAAAAAGTTAAAGACCTCATATATGCATACCCATGTTTATAAAAACACAATTCGTAATAGCAAATCTTGGAAGTGACCCAGTGTTGAAGAGTCCATCAACAGATTAATGGATAAAGAGCTGTCTTGAAGGTGACTCTTTGTCCCATCTCTTAATATTTTATACCACTCACATTTTCCTCAGATTTTCATGAAACACTGAGATTACAACCAAAATTCCTGAAGGCAACACTGTTGCTTGTTTCTAACCCAGGAGACACATACCACAAAATAAGAAAAATGCTCTCTCTACCACTTACGTGGTAAATATAGAGGTATGTCTTTCAGAGCTTTTTTCAAAATAATTTGTTGCTGGGAAGCTATTTGACTGATAGCTCCAGATGCTGCATCTTTAGATCTACTATGACTTCTGTGCTGAGGTCACGTTTCCCAATGGCTTCCCTTAGTCAAATGCCACTAGCTCTGGGCTGTTTCTGCCTATCATGAGACTTCTTTAATGATAATTTTTGTTTCACAACACTCCTTTGCCCTGGCCAAGGTTTTCTCAGAATAATTCCCTGGTTTGAAAACTTCCTTGCATTGTGTTCTGAAAGCTCTACCCACCTTCTCTTGCTTCCCCCTTTGATCATTCGTCAGTATTTTTGCCAATGTTTCTTAGATATCTAATGTTATTTGGGCATTTGATTTTTGGAAGAGCTGAAATGAAATAAATGATATTGAGAGTGAAATGATTCACCACTTAGATGTAAAGCCCATTTTGAGTAGACTATTGGGGACTGATAGTCCTTGGCACAAGGTGGTGACCCAGTTACTAAAGATTTTGCTCCAAGTTCCACAGGTCTAGTATCTTACAGAGTTACTTTTCAAGGAGACAGCTATCAAGATTTAGGAGAGATTTAGAAGTAGAAGGGAAAATCAGGAATAAAAGTTATCATAGAAATAAAAAAGTGTAAATTCCAATAAAAGGACAAATGATTTATGAAAAGTAGCATCCAGAACTGAAAATTACTGATGTTTAAGAAATAATATTTTCTGACACTCACCAGACATTTATTATATATCAGGCAAGTTCCAAATTCTATGTAAGTATTGAGTGAGTCCTCACAACAATTCCAGCAAACATGCACACTTGTGCTCCCTGTTTCACAAATAAGGAGTTGGAATATGCTGAATTTACTAGTATTAAAGGTGTAAGTTGACTGCTCAGTGATTCCAACCTCGGCGGTCTTAACCAGTATGACGTCAGGACAGTGTTGAGGAAAGAAGCAATAGCAATACCAATGTTAAAATGCAACATCTGAGACATAGAAACAATCAGCCTACTGTACTGGGTCAATAAATTGCAGTAAAGAGTTGAAAGAACTGAAGGAAATCTCAAAATCTGGGATGTTTCTCAGGATTGTTTGCTTTTTGCACCCATACCCAAGAAGCCCACACTGCCATTTCAGAATGAAAAATGTTTGTTGTGAGGAAAATATATCTTTACCTTTATTAAGCTTTAGTTAATATTCACATCTAAGGGGACTTATCCGGGAAGTAGATGGATATGAGTCAGGTGTTCGGAGAGACACCTGCCTTAGCAATAGAGAAGCTGAAGCTGTTGATGCAATGAGGACATGTTATTAAAAAACTTAGAACACAAAGTCAAAGATGGAACCCAGTGTGACATGTACACATAAAGATTTAGTGGATGGATGATTCTGTGAAAAATACATGCTTGCTTGTCTTCCTGAAGTTAAGTGTGTATGTGAGCTGCGAGAGAAATTGATATATATCACTGTTTGATGAGCAAGAGATTGACATAATTTATGGTAAAGTTAAAATCAAAAGAACAACAACAAAAGCAACAGAGGTAATGCAAGCAACGTCGATAACAACACTGGAGGGGAATGGGTAAAAAAGAATTAAGATGTATTACATACAGGTACAAATTACCTATGATGAATGTGATCGTTACGCATTTTATTTTTGAATAAAATCCAAGTGTACCAGTAAAATTAATTTAAAAAAATATGATGAGACCATTTCTTCAGACAGAGAGAGAGAGAGAGAGAGAGAGAGAGAGAGAGAGACACTGGAAAGGCAAAAATGTAGATAATTATTTGGTTGATAGGATTTTTAACAATGTAAGTTATTGATTTGTTTTTGGTAATATAGCATATGACATTGTTCACACTACAGAAGACAAAATAATATGAAAGAAAAAGTAAATTATATTTCTTTAAGTGCATGGATAAGCTTGTATTAAAATGAGAGCATCCTTCAAGGCCAAACAGTGACAGAATTTACATATACAAACATTAACTTCAGCTATTAACACAACAGCTTTTCTAGAGTCATTTGCTAATCATTAGAGGTTTAAAGGATTCGTGTTATTAGGTAATATGTGAAGAATAGAATACGAAACTTAGGGCATGAGCAAGATAAAACTCTGAATATAGACTCCTTCAGAAGATGGATCCTTCAGAGATGATTCCTTCAAAGATAGAATAAATTAATAGCACAGAATGAACAGTCATGTCACTAACATGTTTCAGTATTGCCTTCAGGTGAAGGGACAAAGAGTCTCGTCTGAGTGCTACTACTCTTAAACTGGCCCTCATTCATGTTTGGGGTGAGAATTCCTACTGTATGTATTGTTTAGCCCCCTCAAAATGTAGGTTACTAGTTGTCATGGTTTATGTTTGTGTCCCCCAGGCCTCATGAGTTTGCATTGTTCATTTGTGATGGTTCATTGTCTAGTGCTTGGATTGATGGTGTCAGTGCTACACCCACATAGGGGTGGAGCCAGGATGTGATGTAATGGCAGGAAGTGTGTCTTTCTCTTTGCTGGGCGGAGCTCGCTGTGGGCGGCTGCCATGAACTGCTGGTCCAGCCATGCCTGCCTGTCTTGGAGCCAACTGAGTGTGGACTGAAACCTCCAAAAACTGTAAGAAATAAACCTTTCCTTTCCCAACTTGGGCATCAGGTATTTTGTCTCAGCGATGAACATAAAGTAACTAAGACACTAGTTTTCATAGACACTTTTTAGAAGCAATCTCAAATTTTTCTGATCACCTTAAATTCTTTCCTGAAATAAATCTCATCTTAAAACTTCCAACAAGCATGAGTTTGCAATCAAAACTTATCAAACACAAAAAATATGTCTTTCAAATATTAAAGCTAAACTTTTAAATGAGAACAAGTGGATATATATTTCTATACAAAGTTTCAACACAATTAATAGTTTAGCAAGATATATAAGTAAAATAAAAATAAAAATAAGTATAGACAATTTTATAAAATAAGCTAAACACTGTAGACTGATAGTTTAGTTAATAATACTTAATACAATGATAAAATCCTTATACTCCGGTTTTTGGGAACAGAAAGAACATGCAATGTTAATGAGAAGCAATAAATACTAAAATTAATAAATGCTTCAATGCTCATAAATGTTTGGAAAACATGCCCCCTAGGAGTACTTATGCTCTCCAAGTGGTAATTTAAAAATCATTTAATAAAACTTCTCTTCTTTTAAAAATGAGTTATAATTTTACATTTGCAGAAGTTTTGACACTGATGGCTCTAAAATGTCTAATACCCTTGAGACTGGTGTAACTAATTAATAAAATGCTCTTTGCAAACAAAATAAATTCAGAAGAATTCGTGTCACAATTACAATATTGAGATAAACATTTGCATCAAAGCAATCTGATTTGAGATGTTGCATCAAATAACAAGCTGAACACTTCACACTATTTATCGACCTTCTAATAGACTAAATCATGCATAATTTATTGTAACTTTGAGTTTGCCACTCATTATGTAGGGTTACCAGCAAATATTATGAGACACATAAAAGCATCAAAATAAAATTATGAAGTTGGGAGATGATGTCATCAAAGACCAAGAACCTCATACACCCTCTCATGTTTTCTACCAAATAAGAATTAAAACACTGTTCGTGAAGTTATCAAACAATGGCGAATAAAATGTCCTTATGATAATTCCTTCTAAAGTTTCTCACTGCAAAGATGTTTTTTTCTCCAGGCTAACTGGACAAACATTCTTGAAAGCATGAGGTTTTTCTTGCTTTTGCTTTCATTTTTTTGGGATCGCTTCCTCCAGAGGCTTTCTGACAGCAGCAGCATCTGAAAACAGCAACACAGGTTCAGATTTTATTCTGAGCCAATGAATGTCACATAACATTAGATCCCTTAAGGAGCCCTGCCTGTACAGGCCAGTTCAGAAAACTTTCAGCTAGGGCAAATGTGGAATGAAAGGCTTTTCTCCAAGTAGGACCAGGGAAAGAATGAGGAATTTCAGTGGAGAAGGCAAACACAGGAGCGTCTCTAGAGATCCTAGATGATCAATATCAGGCAATCTAATTGCAGATGAAGAGAGAGAGACTGAGAGAAAGAGGAGAGGAAGAGAGAAGGGAGAGCAAGAGAAAGGGGGAGAGAGGAAGAGAGAGGAGAGAGTCAAGAAAAGGGGAGAGGGGGAGGGGGAAGGGGAGGGGGAGGGGAAGGAAGAGGGGAGGGAGACCCTAGGGTTGTATCCGTTGTCTGATGCTGTTGTGGGGTTTTTTCTTTGTACAAGGCAAAGAAGTTGTTTCCCAGAGGGAATCTGCTGTCTGTGCAGACTGGTGGTGGGAAGGAAGATACCAAAAGCGGGGTTAAAAAAAACGATCTGAGAAGTTACACCTGCGGCCTGGACGTGAAGTTGGGAGTGGGGACTCAGGGAAGACTGTAAAAGGTGGTGCCAAAAAGCCAAGTCATAAACTTAAAAAAGATGAAAGTGCTTCAAACATTCTCTGGGAGAGACCGTGTGTGTAAATGACGGATTCCAACATCCCTTCCTGCTTTCTTCTCCAATATGGGATTATAGTTAATTTCCTCATGGGTGCTTTTTCCCAAGAGAAATCAAAGTTTATACTTGGGGAATTTAGGACAGTTGGCCTGGATTGACTTAGCACCCAATGGAAATTGAAGTCCAAAAGACTTTTTTGCTTTATTCTCCTGTGTTCTTTGACATAGCTAATGACTTCTTAGAAGCATATGAATCTAGATTTTAGTATTTGCTGCTTTGGTTGCATTGATTTTATTTGGGAAATCATTCAATGAGTAATTTGATGCTCACATTGTAAAATGGTACATCAATGGCCACATTTACTCTGGAATTTAATTGTGGTTTTAATTTTTTTTAAATGTGAGGCTTACATTTATTTTTCTTTAGATTTTTGTTTTTTTATTTTTTGGTGCTAAGATCCAAACCCAAGGCTTCCAGCTTGCTAGACAAGCATTCTACCCCTAACCTAAATCCCTAACATCCTTACATTCTTTTTTATGCTTCATGCTGAACCTTTGGTATTTAGGAAAAGCAGAAATGTTTGGAATCAGATTAATTTCAGTGGAAGACTGAAGGGGGCCAGTTTTTTTTTAAGCATTGTAGATTACTTGTGCCTGTCTCTGTAAAACCACTGTTTCCCAAACATGGGTCAGTGTTCTACAGCATAATTAGTAGGAGTCTAGAAAGCTGTGTAGCATAGACTTATTTATCATTCTCTTTTTGGAGGGCTTCTCAGTTTTAATACATGCATGTTCATTTATCAATTCCAAGAGAGAAATATGCATAATGTATGCCAAGAGAGATAATGTAATATGGCATGTTGACAGGGTTCAGAACTTGTTACCCCCAAAGATGCACATTGATACTTGATAAACCAACCAGAACTTTGTATCTTTCTCACCTTTTCCTATTTCTTCTCCCCTGAAGCAAATCACAAAACTTTTAATGTAAAGGTACCATTTAAATAGCTGGAAAAAAAGAGCACTGTTATTCTTATAGACAGACTTAAAGATACTGAGACGAATCTAAACAAACGAGCTTTACCAAATTCCTTCAGTTTACTACCTAATGGTTACAAATCATATTTAATTATATCTTATATAACTGCCCACTCCTCCTCAAATCAAAGCATAAAAATGCACAAGTTTTCCTGTTACTTTGAGTCTTTATTTCTGAAGCCTGCTGTGCTGTGTAAAGATTACACTTGTATGCGTTTTCTATATTTTTTGTTATAGGAGCATAAACCTGAGAAAAATGTAGTATTTTCTCTTCTAGAATACCAATTAATAGTTTTTGGATTCTCAGAAAAAACAGTTTGGGAAACCCCGAACTATGAACAGGGACTTGGCCATTCTGTTTCTATTAGCTCATACATTGGAAGTTGGGACAAAATCTTCATTGTATCTGATGATGATGACCCAAGAAACAAGGGAAACTATTTTAATGCTTCGGTTTAATCAAAAGCAGACAGTTGTGTGGAAGAATGATCTCATGGCTGCAAACCAGGGAGAGTTTATCAAAGCCTGTTTGTTCAGATCCTTTTTTGGCAGCATATTCGCACGTTTAAGTTTATTTCCTCAGGGTTCAGGGCAGAGCACCTGTCCTTTGAGGTTCAGGAGAGAAAGTTAGAAAGACTTTTGCTTTTGTGGTTTGCTCTATTTCCTTCAGTTTAAACTGCTTGAGTATGTCAGTATGCCACGTTTGGAGGACTGTGTTTTGAGCCCTCACATAGCCCTCGTCACTTATTTGATTGTTAATATGTGTCCACTTTTGTTCGTCTTTCATCCATATCTCTCAAGTCTCCCTAGCCAGGCTGTGAACCCTACAGGTCAGGGACTGTATTTTATGCAACTTGGTTGGAGTGAAATATTGCAGATTCAAGGTCTCATGTCTTATGACTATGGTAAAATCTCCCAGAAAGCCAAAAGCTTTAGTTTAATTTGCCACATAAGTACAGTTATCTGACATAATCATGGATATGAGAACAAAATGACCTTTCAAAAAAAATTGAAAAGCATTCTGGAATTTGGAAGATTCACGACTTGTTTCCACTAGATGGAGGTAGTGATTTTCTTAGGCTGAGAGAATTTGAAACTTTCCTTTGAAAAATCACAAATGCTTGCTTCGGCCTCAGATGGTCATTGTTAATAATTTATCAGATTATCAAAATTGTCAAGAAGATTGATCTTCATAATTTTATAACAAGCAGTCTTTACCTGTGTTTTTCAAACTCTGAACCTAAAAGAACAAAAATAAAGCAGACAGAGATAACTAAGTATACAATGAAACAGATTAAATAAATGACTTAAAAACACGGGTAGTCTCAGGGATAACTTTCATTTTTTCTTTGTGTGTTAGCATAATTGATGTTTTTTATGATAAATAAAATCCGATTACTAATATTTAGATACCTTGATATATTTTATTTTCTGAGTATCATGTTAGTTTATTTATTGCTATTGTTATATGTTTATAACATGACGAATTTTAGACACCAAGTATGAAAATTTTACTACCTTTTGTTTTGAAAACCCAGTTTTGCATTTTTTCCAACGGTAAATGTGAAACAAAAAATAAAACCTATATTAACTCTGAAAGTCACTTTTTACTAAGGGCAAAATTGATATCCTTGCCATTGGTTAGAAAGTAAAACCTTCTACCTTTCTTAATTTCTTTTCATTCTTTTTTTTTTGGGGGGGGGGTAAATGTTGTTACTTTTCTGTAACTGTAGCCGAAATGTTAGAATTATCATAACTGAGCTTTTGCTCATGCTGTTATTTCATCTTCTGAAAAAATTTCAATCATATTCTTAATGTTTCTGTTTCCAAGCCAACTGTTTAATGCTCAAGGCTTTATTTCAGACTGCAGATCAGACTATTCATTTATGCTAACAGTAGAGCTTGAACAATACTGTAAATTAAAGAAAATGTAATTTTGGGATTTGTCTTATAATTTACCATTTTCAAAAAGCACTCTCTGGAGAAATTAATAGCTTAAATATTACTGGAATAATGAGGATCAAGTTTGAGGAAAATATAGCTTGAAAGTCTATTACTGAAAATGATGGAAATAGGCATTTTTGTATTGCTATCTGAGCAAATATAATACCATACCATTTATCTCTAATTATCCCTAAGAAAAAGAACAAGAAGCACTGAAAAAAAAGAGTAAAGATTTAAATGGATCTGTTATTCTCCTGCTTTCTCTCACTTACTATTTCTGTTATTATAAATATTAACAAAAATCAGCAAATAGAACTAGAGAGTAAAAACAGAAGGCTGATACATTCTATGGGTCAACAAAGAACTTCTATGAAGCACATTGAAAAATCTTGGGTCTATTATTCTGGGAAAATATCCTCACAGATAATCCAAATGTTCATTTTCTAATCTATTCGTGTTCAATGAAGTGTATGATTTTTCTATGCAAGCTAAAGAAAGCCAGATTGAGAATTTATGTAAAATCAGCTAATTATATTTGGTCAAGCATTATCCTTGGCACGAATATTCTCCAGACCTAAAATTTTTTGTACTTTTAATAAGCTATGGCTTCAGGGGCATTGGCTGCAAAAGTAGAAATTTTAATTACCCCAAGACACAGTGCTATGAGTAGACCTTTATATTTTGTGTTGTTTATTCCTGTCCAAATAAATGGTTGGGTTTATGCAACAAATGTATCCCACAGAGGTAAAACAGGACAAACAATAAGGAATAGTTCAGCGAGATTAATTTGTATCTCCTTTCGGCTTTGTAAATATCAGAGCTTCATTTGTGAATGGTCGGTAGTTTCTGACAGCCATTTTTATGTTGTGTCTTATGGCATAGTCATCATTTGGGCTGGGTAGCATCACCAGCACCCAGTTAATTTTTAAATTATACCACAAGGAATTGATACGTTGTCTTGATGCATTTGTATCTGTGATCTTGTAGCTTTGATGCTTCATTTACCACCCCCTCCCCCAACTTGTGAAAAAGACTTCTCTCTTTTATAAATGCAGGCAAATGAGATCGAAAAGAAGCAAGCAGAATTTTCACACCTCCTCTTGTCAGTCCTGATGATTCACTAAGCTTGGTAGGCTATGTGCCCTGTATCAATACAATTACATAATCATTACCTGTAAGTTAAATCACTTCACACACCCACTGGTGATAATGTAACAATAAAGCTATTTTTATGATTTTATCCATCAAAGTAATTATATATAGTTGAGAAACTAAACTACATTCAAAGTAAAGTAACTTCAAACATTACCTGTCCCCCTATGAAACTTGTTCTTCTTACCGTGTACTATACTCAATAAAAGAAAGAAGTTAGTTGTAGTGAAGAGATAAAATGAATTTCTCAGCTATTCAGCATATATGTTGGGATGGAGAGAGGAAGCTGGGAGTACGTATTTGCATAAAACCTAATAGGTAATAGGGGCTCAAGAAACAAACCTCTGAAAGAATGTTAAATATATACACTCCTTTCAAAATTTTTTGAAGAAATGCCCCGATTTCCAATAAAAATGTGTTTAAAGGATCAATGTCTTATGATTAACACAAGCATCAGTAAACTTTCCATGAGTCAAGGGAAATGAGGATACATTTTTGGTTTTATAATTAGTTAGCTTTGAAAATTAGTGTGAATAACTTTTGGGCATTTAAAAGACTTAGTGATACAAATGGAAGGCATGTAACCTCAAGGGACATGGGTTTGAATCCAACACAGGCTGTCACAGAAAGTTGGTATCAGTTGACAACTGCTTTGTGAAATGAGCTGGTCTCAGTCCAGTGGACAGATGTCCATATTACAAAACGCTCTAATTGGCAGTCTTAGAAGAGGAGCCAAAAACTGACTGGGCCTGGAATCTGAACCCTCTTCTCACTCTCTCTCAAAGGACAGACAGAGGTACACTCACAAAGGAAGCCTAGAATTGCTGGTGGTAATCACATATACATTGTATGGATAAACAGAGAACTTCCTGTCTCAAAGCTGTCAGTCTAATTTTTCTATATATTTAAACATTCTTAACAAAAACTTTCCAAGTTGATGCAAATATTTATTAATTTTTTCTGTAAATTTATGATTGCAAATTTGCATACTGTTCAAGGAAAATTAGAGTTGGCCAGTAGTCAAAGTGATAAAAACAGATTATATTCAAGAATTATTGTAGAAAGGGAAAAGAGACTTCAGAATAGAAGTGGTGAAATTTCAAATATACTACAGACAAGAGGGGATTTATAGCTGAGGAGCTTAGGGGTTGCTGGATGAAAGAGGAAACATTGCAGGTATGGGGGATCCTGGCTAAATCAATTTGACAGATTCCTTCGGGAAAGCAGGAAAGGGTGCACTGAAATCCCCTAGGGGCTGGTCCAAGGTGGAGGAAATGTAATTGCCTCATATATTCAGGATAATGAGCTATCCCATGTGGGATAATTTTTCAGAATTGACTTAGCAGGGTTTTTTTCTAGAAGCAAGTGATACAAAAACTGACATGCAAGTGCAGATGTTGAGGTCTAGTTAAGAGGAGACTTCAGAGTAGCCTGACTAAAGTTCAGTCAAGGAGAAAGTCCTTGTCAATATGTAAGTGCATTTCTCATATAAAATGTGAACCGTTATTGAATTTAAGGACTATTGTCAGCTAAAAATATCACACATGCCATGAAAACTGGCAAGTAAGATTCAGTAAATACTTTAACTTAGAATATTTGCCTGTGGCTTAAAATGAGCCCAATCTGCTATAGCATTTCTGTGTGCCTCAAGCAGCCAATTCCTAAACCTGGGAAATCAGCTGGACTGAATCACTGGACCTACTCTTCTAGAACTAATAACACAACAGTAAGATCATAAGGTCTTCATGCTGGACAATAATAACTGTCTACTTCATATGCTGTTAGCAGATATGAGTTAACCTGTTGTCCTTATATTCCTAAAATTCTAGGCCTGTTAGCTTTTAACTTTTTTCCTCCTTGGGAGAAGTCATTTTTCAAATCATGGTCCACAATGCACTGTTAATTCTACAGGTGTTCTGTAAAGAACAGCACAAACCCTCCCCCAATCTAAGCCCTTATCCAATCATCAAAAAATACACACACCGGGAATGGAATATATTTTTAAATGGTCATAAACCTGCAAAATATTTGGTTAAATAATGTTAATAGATTTATTTGTGCAAAATTTACAGAGCTTTTAACATACAAATGTGTCTTTTGACTCTCAAAGAAGACAGAGTATGCGGCGTTTTATATAACACATTGTAGGAAACCAGTGTTCTGAGGAACACAGATTGAGGAATTCTCTTCTCAGTTACTTAAAGTTTAGTGGACAACAAAAATCAGTAATTGCTACCTGGTAGCAGATTCTTCAAAGGAAAATGGGCATGTAGACAAAATTTGTTTCCTAGAATTACTGGAGACTATTTTCCCATGATTTTTCAGACGTGACAACATTGTTAAAAAGTTAAATCTTCCTCAAAAAGGAAAATGTTTTACTCTTCAAGAAGTCTAGTAATTCTCAGTAGTGTGTTGCTCTTGGTAAGCTCTTTTCAGTGAAACCTGGGGGCAGTACAACTTGCTGCTGTTATATTTGAAATGTTAGTTAGACAGATAAGCAGGGTTTTTGAAGTCCTCCTGAAACTTGTGGCATCTTTCTATTTGGGGTTGTCTTGGTAGGCGAGGCAGTATGAAAGATATGAAAGCAAGTAGATACAGAAAGGCACCAGAGAACTGTTGCCTCTGAGAGTCTGCTAAAGTGAACGCTGGGGCTTGGTCCAATGCTGAGCATGACTGGCTTACTAGACCTATAGAGCTGAGTGATCAGGGCCTTTCCACCTCTGCTGTACATTAGAATCTTTTTTTTTTGGTAAGAAACAGAAAACAATTTGCTGGGTCCTACCCTCAGCAGTTTGAATTGGATTGATTTGGGTAATAGTGAAGGAATTGAGACGTCCTGACTCTTGCAGGAAGTTCGCATGCAGCTTAGATTAAGACCATTACCTTAGAGAACAGAGATATCACCGGTCTCGTCTAAGCTGCCACACTTCTGTTGACTGTTCTAACATGCCTGCAACTACCAAAGATCTGTTATTTCAAATTTGGTCTGGAGGTTCCAGAATGATCTAATCTGTATTTGAACCTCCCGATGAGCCTGAGGACTGCATACTTTGGTATGCATGCCAGGCTGTACTCACCCCACACACAGAACTACACCAAGTATTGGAGACATGAATATAAAGAAATCTTTCTTACTAAGAGTCCTGGTAATTATTGTCATCTTCAAAAGGTAAAATACCATAAATATATTATCATTTGATGTGCAAAATATACTCTAGGATATAATTATTCCAGGAAATTAACCAAGACATCAGGACCGAAACCATGCTGATTTAGAAGCCAGTGTATTTTTATTTGCAAGAGTGGTTGATAATTATTTAACTGAGTTTAGGTTTTTAGTGAGATATATTTATGTTACTCAGAGCCACATATTTCTAGATATTTTAAAATGTTTTCTAGTCATTTGCTGTAGGAAAGGGCTTCAGGAATAGTTTATAATCTTTTATGCCATCTCACCCCATGTTATAACACAAAGATTTGGGGCTGGGAGACTATCATGGTATCAATGACGCTCCCAACAGTGGTTTGTGAGTAGTAGAGGAAAAATATGCTGGAAATATATCAAGCCAGAACTAGTCAGTGGAAAATTCTTCTAATCATCATCTGCAGAAAATTATAGGATATGTTTCTCCCAGACCCCACTCAGAAGGGGCTTTCTGCTGTGTCGGGTGGAGACTGGGCAATCCAGCAGCGGCAGTTGCAAATGTACCAGTCCTTGTTTCTCTCTTGATAGGGGTTGATGAGAAAGGGTTCACGTCATGCTCCTATGCTTGTAGTAGAGACTTTCAGCAGTGCTGCTAGTCTTTCCATGGAGAATATTGTAGCCATTGGCGTATGAAGGATTCAAAGGACACAAAACCAAAACAAACAAACAAGCAAAGAAATCAAAAAATGTGATGGGGAAGTATTATAGAGGCATGTCAGGCAGTAAATTCGCAAACATGTTATTTTTCTGGTATTCCAGATATTTATAGCATTTCTCAGCTTTCAAAAATTTTTAATTTGATTGTTGTCATGAAAAATAATTAGGTGGTATCTGCCTGTAATTTTAGCACTGTGGGAGGCTGAGGCAGGATGATCCCAAGTTTGAGCCCAGCTTGGTCAATGTAGTGATTGAGACTTTGTCTCAAAATAAAAAATAGAAAAGGAATGTTGCTCAGTGGAAGGGCCAGAGGTTCAGTCCCCAGTACTACCAAAAATTACTTGCTTTCACACTTAAATTTATACTCTTTTAATTAAAGACAACACTTCCAGTTTATATATGCTTTAGACCCTGTACCTACCTTTAATATACAGTTCTTAAAATGAATTAATAGGGTATTTTTTGTGTATTTCCATTATATGAATATAGCAAGCTTTAAGTGAAAAGAGAAAATAATTTTTTCTCTCCCTCTTCTTTCTTCTTCTCCTCTTCCTCCTTTGTCCTTTTTCTCTCCCCTTTTCTCTAACTGAAAGGAAACCATTATTGGTTGATGACAATTAAACTTTTTAAAAAATTATGCAGTTTCATTTATGTATTTATTTATTTATGTATGTTGGTACCAGGGATCAAACTCACGACCTCACACTTACCAGGCAACACTTGAGCCGCCGAACTAGATCCCCAGTTCTGACAATTAACTTTTGAAATGTGAGAGGTCTTTGAAAAGACATCATGCGTTTGTTAAATGGACAAGGGAGGTAAAAACAAAGCAAGACTAGAAATAAGAAAGACAAGGGAAAGATGAAAAGAGGACAGTGAAATTTAAAAGTGAGAAGAAATATTAGGAGAAAAGAACCCTCTCTCCCAAAAAAGGGGAATTAGCAGGAAAAAAACAAAACAGACAATAAAATAAGAGACAAAATACCCACGGGCTCTGTCAACAGTGTTGGACAGCTGCATTTCCTTTTGGCTCCTGACTGGAGCTGATTGACAAGTAGAAATATTTGCTGTTTGCTTATGAAAAAAGTAGTAAAACTCTGAAGAATATTCACTGCTCAACCACCATGGATCAAAAGCAACTGTTAAACTTAGTAACTAGGTAAGCAGACAAGGTTAAAGAAGGTGGTGCAGCAAAATGGCTTGTCACCAAATCAAACTCAACACATGAGGTTTATTTACACAGATGTATGTTTGTGTCCTAATTACTTGGAAACATTTAGAGACTATTAATCTTCATTCTAATAGCTACTTTTAAAAGACAATATTCTGAAAAATAATGTGTTCATCTTTTGCATGAACAGACTCAGAGACTACAAGCTTATTCCTCTATAAAGCAGCCCATCTCATGTTGCGACAGTTCTGCTTGTTGGAAAAGCATCTTCTTCATTGAACTTCCTTATTCACATTCCTATGATTTCAAGTCCCTGCACTCAATATTGCTGTTTGGCATAACACTTGGTTTTCACCAAACAGTTCTTCCAGTGCTTGAAAGATTTCACCTTCACTTGGCAAGATATGTTCTCTCGCATCATTTCCCACCAGCAAACAGGATGCTGGACAGCTCTCTTTCAAAGCAACACATTCAGAGATGAATCATGATACTTTATATAAAAAAAACTTACATGGGGATGATTTTACACTGTGCTGCTATGTGAGGTGTGGCAGGTGAAAGGCTGGTGCTGTGGGTGATAAAGGGAGACTATCAATAGTCAGGGGCTACAGAAAAGTTAAGGTGTGTTGATGCACTGCAAGGTAGTAGCCAATGAGTCCAAGAAAGAGGCTCAGCATTGGAATGAAAGGCTATGTTTTTATAGGAGGAAGGTATCTGGAAACATTGTCCCAGGAATGTTTTCATTGATTATAGTGGTTTTCTTGTCTGTCTCAGTTGTAAAGCTAGCCAAGAACTGTGTGAAGACTGATGTGGTGCTTTTGTTCTTCAAGGCTCGGTGCCCTTGGCCTGGATAGGAACAGTGTTTCTTGGAAAAATTAGCTAACAAATATTTAATGATTAGCTAATGTTAGTGGTCAAGGGAAGCAGAATAAAATATTTGTACTTGAAAGAGATCTTTGATGGTATATTGGGAGGGGGAGAAATACTATACTTTAGGACTTATTAAGTGCTTAGATGCTCTAATGATGCGCGTAATTTTTGACTGGTCACTCAGCTGCAGTGTGGCCTTTAAAGAAACAATGATAACATAACTGTAATTCTCCACATGTGCTTTTATTCACTAAATTAAGTTATTGGCAATTTCATCATAATGTTGGTTCATAGTAAGCTTATAGTCATCTAAGTTTGCATTTATTATTTTATTATTTGATCCTTCATATCTAGAACAGGTTTGTTTAATATTTTCCATTAACTGAAACAAAATGTTGACAGTAAAATTTTTGATTAGCTATTGTGGTTTGAATGTTTGTTACCTACTCCAATTCATCTGTTGAAATCCTATTTCCAAGATGACATTAGGTGATTAGCAGGTGATTAGCTCATGAGGAATCTATATTCATGAATGGAATTAGTGTTCTTATAAGTGAGAATGAAGAGAGGTTTCTTGTCTCTTGTATCATGTGAGAACACAGCAGAAACACATTGGCTATGAACTGGGAAATGGGCCCTGACTGCCAGTGAGTTTGTCTTAGTTTGGTTTCTAGTACATTTCTGTTAGGGATAGCCATCTAACTTCTGATATTTTGTTGTTTAGCAGCCTGAATAGACTAGTTCATTAGCTGCTGATATTGAGTTCTTCCATTTAATAAAAAGATTGAAGAATTAATAATGTGGAATAGCATATATTCTTAGACATTAGTAAATATTATCGGTCAGATAAAAATTATTAAAACAACCTGTTGAATGCTAGATTATAAATTGTCTTTCTAGGAATAAATAATGATAGAGTTTTCCTAAGAACTTAACATGCCTAAGAGTCTACAGACAAACGTGCAGAGCATATCATGCATAGAATAGGAAACAGAGAAAAAAAATCCTACCTTTTAATACAGGTAGAATGAATCCATATCAGAAAGTTGTGAGCATACCTGGTTATTACACCTCAAGAAAAACGGTGGAACAATTATAACCTAGAGAATAGTAACTAAAGGGAGAGTAACTAATGTAGGATGTGGAAAACAAAAGAGCAAAACTGTTTATTGTATTTGGAAAAATGAAAGCCTAGAGAAGATAGCAATAAACTTTTGTGAAATAATAAGAGACATGAGTAAAATGAATCTGAATTCAATCAATTATAATTGATTATTATCATAACCATCTTAAGTATTTATTTAATGATTAATACAGGGGAGCCTTATTTTTTTTTGCTTCTTTCATACTATCCATATTCCTCTCAAACATGATCTAAAATATAATTTTCTATAAAAAAGTGTTTATAAATAATCTGTGATTTAAAATACTTATAACATTGAATAAAAAATATAATCTATGTTCTGGTCTGGTCTTTGAACACTGACCTCCAGACCCTCCATTCTTTTTCATTTTTATTAGGGGTCACATGGTCTCTTCAGTCACTCAAATTTTAAAATTTTGAAGTCATCGAGGTTTTTTCTCTGTAGCTATAAAATCCAGCTGGTCATCAAATCTTATCATAAAATTGTTTCTGGAATTGTTTCTTCTGTGTCTCATGTTCACTGCTCTAATTCAAACTCTCATCACTCACTTTGATGTACTCCACTAGCTTTCTAGCTGATTTTATTGCTTTGGAATCATCTAATCCTGAAGTTGGTAAACAGTATTGCTCCTGGACCGGCTCCAGTTACTTTTTGTAAATGAAGTTTTATTAGGATATACCCATATTTATTAATCTACATATTACCTGTGGATGTTTTCCTACTTTAACAACTGATTTGAGTAGTTATGACAGAGAACCCATGGCCTATAAAGCCCAAAATATTTACTATCTAGCTCTTTATTGACAAAGTTTGCTAGGCTTTTATAATCTAGTCTTCACTTTGCAGTCAAAGTGGTATTTCAAAAGCATAAATCTCATTGTGTTACTCCTAATTAAAATTTTGCACCAATACTTTATCATCCAGAAAAAAATTCAGATACTTGCATACTGTTATCAGGCTGGTGAGAGAGATTTTCTATCCTTGTGTTCTTCATGAGTGAATTCAGTCAAGAGACAGAAAACATTGTGAAGGTAAAGGCAGAATTTACTGCAAAGTGAAACAGTGTAAGACAAATATCCACCAGTAAGGGAAAGGGTGGGTAACTAATATGGTAGTTGCACCAAATACAACTTTAACTTTTATTTATATGATTTTTTGTTGAGTTTTTCATCTTTTTGTTCTGATGCATTCAATTTCTCTTGAGCCCTTCAAATGTCAGTAAAATAAGAAAAAGAGTGTGATGAATTTAGGTTACTTGGATAAGGTTGGGTGAAACCTTCCTAGTGTCTGTTTGGTTCCTCAGTTAGATACATTAGAGGTTATATTGTAGCTGAGAATGTTCCTTCGTTAAGGTTTTAGTTGGATGTGGGTAGATATTAAAAATATTATTCACTATTATTTTCTGATATTAGTGGGCTGTTGGATACAGCACCAATGAATGCTGAATGTCTTATGAATAAATGATCCTAAAATTTTGGTTGATCATGCAATGCAGCTGTGTATAGTGCCTAATCATAAGAATTCATTGTGCTGCACAGGGAAAGTTTTGATCTGAGATCTAATGGATTACCATAAATATAGCACACACTGAGGTGTTTACTTTTTTGTTTACTATAAATGCCAAAAGCATGTTCTCTTTATCCTGTTTGTTTTGCAGGACAAGTTAGCTAATGTCTAACTATCTGTCTAACATATACAAAATACAATTCCAAATGCCATTGTTGATTTGACCTTTTCCTCTTTTTCTAGTCTCACCTTCTGCCATTTCTCCACTTGATTACTGTATTCTAGAGTGATAAAGTATTCGCTGTATCTCAGATACATTTATATTCTTCCTCAAGATCTTGCTCCTGGCAAACACAGTTATCCTTCAATATTATGCACACATGGTGATGCCTAAGTAAACTGTAGCTCTTCAAAGGAGAATTAAATACTCCTTCTTCCAAATTTATCATTTCTTCTTCTTATCTTTATCACTAATAGTATTTTTTTACTTTGTTGCCATTTTAAACTCTGTCTTTTCTTATAAATTATAAGCCTTTGGAGGATCCAGATGTTGTTTTACTTGTTATTGTACTCCTGTGCCTTGCATTTGGCTTGCATATAATGAACATGAATTTTTTGCTAAATGCATGAGTCAATGAAGAAACTTTAATTAAATTTTCCTTGAATAAATTTTCATGTGATCTGTGGAAAAATGGTTTTTTCATAAAGTCTAAAAAAACACTATTAATTACTCTTATGCTAAAATTTGATGGAGTATAACAGTAAAACAGAAAATATATAACCTCTTCCAATAAATTTATTTGGTGGAAGAACAAAAATCAAGTCTATTTTTTATACAGAGCAACAAAAAACTTTTTAAATGAGAAAAATTAGAAGATGATTTTACTACCTACTCTGACTGTAGAAAAAGTCAGAGATTTCAGGGGAGAAGCAGTCGTGCATGGTGGCTGTCATGGAACTCTCCCATGGGTAGCCAGTGCAAGCCAGGAGAACCAGCCAGCCATGCCTTGGAGAAGCCATGAGTGTCTGGAGAAGCTCACTTCACACCCCACTGTCTCCTGGGGAACCTGGTTTAGGGAAAACCTGGGTGCCTGACCCATCCCCCTGTACTGTGGCTAAGCAGCCAATGCAGGAAGTGTCTAGGTCCCCACAACTCACTCATCCAGGGGAACCCAGGAAAATGTCAAGACAAAGGAGACAAAGACAATCTCTGCCTCTAAGCCAAATAGAACAAGTCAAAGAGACATGGACAGGGAACAAAGTGGAAACCACACACCTGAAACTTCTGGGATGATGGCAGCTAAAGTAAAGGAACTACTTCATGAGGCTGTAAAAGAAATCAGATCAGAAATATCATCTCAGGTAAAAGAAGAAATGACAAACACAATAAAAGGGTTACTGAGCATATTTAAAGAAGACACAGATAAAAAAAAGAGGGACATAGGAGGATGAGGGGAACCTCAAATCAACAATATAGAGAAGAATTGGAATGCCTGAAACATACTCAAAGAGATATCCAGGAAATTAAAAACTCCATTGAAAGATGGCAAAACTGCTTGAAAGAAACTCAAGACAGACTTTCAGACCTTGAAGACAGGATGGCAACTAGCAATCATGAAAAGAAAGATCTCTTAAAAATAACAACCAGGAAATAACCACTTAACAGCTGCAAGACAAAACAAAGAAAAATAATGTAAGATGATAGGGGTCAGTGAAAAAGCAGGAGTCAACAAATATGACATAAAGAGACTATTTTCAGAAGTAATAGCAGAGAACTTCCCAAACATGTGGAAAGGATTTGGCATACAGATAGCAAGGCATATAGAACTTCAACTAGTCATCACCGATATAAATTTACACCAAGACTTGTAATTATCAAAATCCCTGAAATTCAACACAACAATAGAATATTAAAGGTTGTTATAGAAAAGAAACATATCGCCTATAAAGAGAAAGCCATCAGAATCACAACAGACTTCTAACATAAATCATCAAGTAAGAAGAGCTTGGAGTGAAGTATTTCAAGTTCTCAAAGAAAACAACTTCCAATCCAGATCTACAAACCCTGCAAAACTATCTTTCAAGATTAATGGAGAACTAAGATACTATCATGACAAAGAACAATTGAAGGAGTTTATGCCCACCAAACCAACCCTATAAAGAATACTGGGGACTTCCAGGAGAACATGGCGGACAGATAACAGCAACTACCGGAGGCTCTCTGAAAGACTCGGCTCAGAAGCCAGGAATGATGCAGACTAAGGAGACATAAGCAGGTGGAGATATGCTCTGCTGACTCAGGAATGAACTGGGCTGAGAGAAACCAACTTGGAATGCAGTCCTGGTGCTAAAACAGGAACAGAAAAGCCTCGGTGTGGAGGCTGGACCCTGCGCCATTGGAAGCCGCGATTTGGGTTTCCCACCGCGCGGCGGCTGGCTGCCTCTACAGCGGCTCGGCAAGGAGAGAGACATGCGGAAGCTCTGAGAATGGCAATCTGCGAACGGAGTTGAAAACCGGACGGGCAGGGAGGCGTGCACTGACTTGTGGTGAGGTGAGTGAGAGAAACTGACACTCTACCACAGTTTGACTCCAGCGGAGGACTTTCTGGGCCCGGGCAGTCCTGCGGGAGCAGGGCACAGTGTCAACTCCAGCCACACATCCCCCTCTCGGGCAGGATTGGTGAAAAGTGCCTGGCCTGCGTGATGCTGCCAGTGGACCCGGTAGGCTGTCCCAACCCAGATCCCAGAGCCTGACGGTGGCCGGGAGGGGAGACGCGTAGGCTGCCTGGTCCGTAACTCCCTGGTGCGCAGCGGTGAGCGGGAACACCTAACTGGCGCAATTCGATCAGGCTGTGGCTGACTGGGAGAGAAGCTGGGGCTCTTATATAAGCTTGAATATATAAGAAACAGAGAATATTCGGAAGAGGCAGCAACAAGAAAGGCTCCTCGGCCCCCAATTCTGAGAAACAGGCAATAGCGGACACCGCACCAATAGACACAAAGCACCATATAGAGAGCCTCATAGACCAATTCAGGAATGAAGTTATCAATGACCTGAAGCTATAAGTATGCAGAATAGTTAGAGAAATGCTAAGCACCACCCAGGAAAAAACAGATGGTGGAATGGAAGAACAGAAAAAGAGGGGAGAATTGTTTGATGGAGAAAACAGAGAAAGCATAGAATACGTGAAGCAGGTTCAAAGGGACTACCAAGATACTAAGAAGTCTATTGAAGACTGGCATAACAGCTTGAAAGAAACTAAGGACAGACTATCTGAACTGGAAGGCAGACTTGTAATATGGGAGAATGAAATGAAAAACTTCTTAAAAATAACAAAGAAACAAACAGCAATAATACAAAGACAAGAAGATGATGAGAGGATCCATAACTTAAGGATTAAGAACATAAAAGAAGAAGTAGGGACACAAACAAGTGAACTACAAAAGCTACTCACAGAAATAATCCAGGAGAATTTTCCTAATTTAGCAAAAGGTAAAGATACTCAGATGTATGAGGCATATAGGACCCCAGCTACCTACAACCCAAACAGAGAAACACCCAGGCATATAATAATAAAAATTCCAGAAATTCAATACAAGAACAGAATATTAAAAGCTGTCAGAGACAAGAAACAGACCACTTACAAGGGAACACCCATCAGAATTACAGCAGATTTCTCGGCACAAACCATCAAATCACGAAGAGCGTGGGGGGAAATAATTCAAGCCTTGAAAGATAATAATCTCCAGCCAAGATTGAGATATCCTGCACAACTGTCCCTGGAAATTGATGGAAAAACAAGGTGCTTCCAGGATAAAGAGGAACTGGGGGAATTTGCAACCACCAATTCAACTTTACAGAGAGTATTGCAGGATATTCTAAAAAAAGAAAAATACAAAGAATCCAGAAATAGTGGCGGGGAGGCCACAACGAATGGAGCAGAGAACAAAATGAAGAAGACAAACTGATAGCTACTGACAGAAAAAGAGCTCAACAGAAAAGAGGCAGAGAAGATTGGATGATAGGAACAGCTATTTTGGAGAAAATGACATCTTAATAGGTAATACTGATTTAGTATCATCTTGTTTTGAAGTCTCATCTAGCTTTTGTCCTTCTGTCTCCAATGGTCTAAATAGGTTGTATCTTATTGGATTTTATTATGTACGATAGTATAAGCAAAAACCTTTTAAAGACAAGGAGATTATACAGAAACCATTGTTCATTTTCTGTTAGTTGATTCTAAATACTTTGTAATGCTGTCATTCTCTTAAATGGTTTTACATTGTTTTGATATATTTGATGCTACAGTATACGAAGTTATACTCAAAGATTTCAAGGAAAGAGACAACATGGTAACTACTTTTAGGTTAGGATTATCTGGTGGTGAAACACTATTCTGCTTAAATGGTTATGTTTTGATCAGCACTGTTTCGTTGTTATGCCCTCTTTTATCTCAATCTCCACTCCATTATTTACTTTTTTTATCTTTATCCTTTTAATTAAAGGAAAAAAATAGTAGGATATATTATAGTAACCCACTTTGACTTTCCATTACCTCGATTTAAAGCCCTGTATTACTCTCACCATCTGGTTTTTAACTGATGTTCCCCTATTCTGTTTTGCTGGATAGTATCAGGTTCGAAAGTTTAGGCATCAGCTGTGAAGATAATGAGATTCATTATAATGCCCATTCTCGTTGACTTTTATCTACTTTTGAAGACCTACAATGTTTCCAATGTTTTGGTTTTGTCGGTTTTATTCTTTACTGTTTTGTTCAATTGTATTATAACTAACGATATAGGCAATTCTATTAGAGATAGCAGGAGGCATTATGGTAACCATTGTTGATCACCTTGTATTATGTTTTTACATTATCTATTATGTCCACCCTTTTGACTTGACCGATTCTGTTCTGTTATGTCACATTTGGTTTTACTCTCTTCCAAAAAAGTAATAAGAACCGTGGGAGCAATGAAACCCAAAATATGTAATAGTCATGGTACAAAAGAGAGGAAAAGAAAGTGCTCTAAACTATATAATTGCATGTATATTTAAGTGTATAAGATAGAAAATGATTTCACTGAGTTTTATTGGATCATTGAACAGAACTGTTTGCAGTATCATTGATGGAATGTCCACTTTACAAGCTTTAATTTTGTGACTTGAACAATTATTTCTAAGATGACAATATGTAATCCATTAACTAGTGATTTCCTACTGTTCTTTTTTTTTTCTGTAAATCGGTATAACTTGTACCCTTTCTCTGCTTTTTTTTTCTTTTCTCCTTAAATAAAATTAAAAAAAAAGAATACTGAAGGATATTTGAGAGAGAGATAAAAATGACATTGTTCTCAGGAATAACAGCAGAGTGGGATCGCTGAGTGGGGTAGGAAATTGAACAGAGGGGAAAAGTAAGGAGCAAATGATAGGAAAAAAGCATGCCAGAGATGAACCAGTTCATGTTGGCCATAGCCATTAATGTAGATGCCTCAGTTCATCAATGAAAAGAAATGCTGGCAGAGTGGGTTAAGAAACAAAATTTATCAATATGTGGTCTACAAGAAACACATTAACTCACAAGGAAATTCATAGATTGAAAGTCAAAGGAGAGGAAACAATGTTTCATGAGACAAGGAACCAGAAAAAAGTGGAGGCAGCTTGCCCATCAACCACAGAATGGATAAAAAGATACGGCGTTTTTACACAATGGAAACCTACTCAGCTATAAAGAAGGATAATCACAAGGCTCTTGTAGGTAAATGGGTACAGCTTGAGATCATGTTCATGGGTGAAATGGTTAGGACTCACCCAGCTACACATCATGTTGTCTCCCTAGTATAAAAAACAGAAGGAGTTAGTAGAATCCAAAATGTGCTATAGACATTGTGAAAGTGACAGGAGAGGAAATGTTTAAGAAGAGAAGGTGGTAGCCATTGTTAATTTCCTAATATCTTGTTTTAAAGTCTTATATAATTTCCATTGTTTTGTTTTAATTGGTTTTATTCTGTTTTGTTTGGTTTAACTTTATTATATCTGTTGGCATGGGCAGTTATTTTAAAGCTAACAAGACATACAGTGGTAGCCATTATTGATTACCTATTATCTTGTTTTGGAGTCTGTAGCATTTTCATTGTTTTGTTTTTATGGGATTTATTTTGTTTGGTTTTATTCTCTTAATCATAAAAAGTTTTTTAAAAACTCAGAGATTGACAGACTGGCCAAAAAGAATAAGACCAAATTATATAGTGTCTATAAATTACACACTTGTAAAGAAATGATACAAATAAGTTTTTTAAAAAGTTTTTTTGTAATTTTTATTTTAAAGAGAATAAAACCAAGCAAAATAAAATAGAACAATGCCAATAAAAATAAAACAGTGTAAGTGACACAGGACTTAAAAAGAAGATAATGGTAAATCAACACAATGCCTCTTGTCTTCAAAACAGTTGTCGATACCTTCAGACATAGTAAAAGTCAAACAAAACAGAACAGAATAGAACCAATAAAATAAAACAATGAATGCAACACAGAACTTCAAAACAAGATAATAGTAAATCCAGAATAGCTACCATAATATATATTGTTATCTTTGAAATAGCTGCCCATGTCATCAGGTACAATAAAATCAAACAAGGCAAAACACAATAAAACCCAATCAAACAAAACAGTGAAAATGATACAGTACTTTAAAATCAGATAATAGGGAATTAACAATGGTTACCATCTTCAAAAAGAGATCCCATAGATGCTACATTGAATATTGCTATCCTCTGAACAAATGATCAGATTACTGGCTTTAGGCCTGCAAAGTCAGTGAAACACTAAACACTATGAGCATTAAATTGTATTTTACCTCATCAGCTATCACACAGCCTGTGTTTCTCCAGATCAGTTAGTCACTTATGGGGGATAGGGACCTTGGCTCTTCTTGTCTCCCAGCCTGCATACCGGAAGAGGCTGGCATCTGGTTCTCCCCTCAGCAGTGTGTGCATGGTGCTGACTTGCCTGGAGGGCTTGGCTTCTTGTTGGCTTCTTGTTCTCTTGACACAAAAACTTGTTTTTGACACAAAAACCATATTTTGTGTATGTGCCATATTTTTGTGTATGTGCTGCTGAAGTGACCACTGCACACAGAATTGAGGCAAGAGATTACGGCATGGCAAAGAGGCTGGAAAACAGGGCAGGACCTGTCATTCACAAAGAACTGTCAAATTATGGTCAAGATGCATCACGGGATAGCATCTGACTGGCAGATCTGATGTCAGAAGGATATAAAAGATGGGTCTTCTGGCCTTGTTACCACTGTCTTCTTACTCTTCCAGCGACTGTCTCTGTGCAGGGCATATTTTCTGTCTTTTTCTTTTCATTTCTACTTCTTATCTCCTTTTTCACTTCTACTTTTTCTTTTTTTTAAACCTTCAATAAATGAAACTTATATTCACTAATTATCTCCCCCAATTCTTTTGAGCGGGAGAAGAGTCTAGAACCACTGGTGGAGTCTGTACCAGAATGATTTCATTTGTGTTGAAGTTGAAAAAGCAAAACTGAGCTATAGTGCTTATTTTCAGGATGGTGGTTTCTTCGTGGAGACTGCATAAAGGCACAAGGAGATCTTTGAAATACTGAGAAAATTTCTTATTATTTCTTCATCTGGGTGTTTTTTATATGAGTTTGTCTGCTTTATTATTCACTAATGCAGAGTGTTATGATTTGTATACTTTTCTCTACAATGTTACTTCAATAAGAATATTTGGTTAAGTTGGGCTGGGACTGGACTATGTAAATCTAAAAGATCACTATGCAATTAATGAATCATTTTACTAATACAAGCACATCAGTGCAAAGAAAGAGTATATTTTAAGGCAAGTAAGTAAAAGAAATGCTTAAGTATAAGTTTTTGAAATTCCGGAAAGCAAACTATAATTATGGGTGATTCTATAGAATCCTCTGTAAATGTTTTTGAAGTTCATTAAAAAACAAAGACACTATCATTAATAAGGAGACTATCAATGCCACTTTACATGCCTTGAATTCGTGGTGATTTTTTTTTAACCACTCATACTCTTCAAAATCTCTCTTCTATATTTTAAGACTTACAAATTTATTTTGCTCTGTGGCAGGTAATGCATCATAAGAAACCTTACATTTTTCTGGAGTAATGCCTTTGTGATATGACTCAGAACTATTGACTTCTAGGGTTATGGTTTTGGTGACAGGGATTCATAGTTATTCAGATGCTTGAGATGGAAAAATTTTGTGAGTTTATTATTTAATTGACTCAGGTTAGTTGTTTGGTATTTTTCAAAGCTTCTCCTCAACATACAGTATCTGATGTCTGGCCTACTGATTTTTTGCTGAAGTACTTTTCTCCATCATACTCGGTTTTCTGAGCTAACAGCTATAGGAACATAGTTCTAATGTTGGAGTTTATTTTCCTTTAAATTTTACTTATAAGAATTCATAGCTAAATCCTCTACTAATGTGTAGCTGATTTTTTTTACCTTCTATCTTGTGTTCGAAATCTTTCTTTTTCTGATAATTCCATTAAGAGTAACTCCAATTTGAGAATATGCTGACATTTCTATGGTTTCTTTCTTAAAACTTTCTGAACTAAATCCAGATATTCTAGAATTGTACATAAGGATTACTTGTAGTACTGAATACTATATTAAGGATCATAGTCTCTGGCTTTTAGAAACAAGGCTGTTTTTCTCATTTCTTTTTTATTTGTTTACAACTTTCTATGCCAGTTACTTTATAACCAGAAAAATTATTCCCAGAATATAGTCAGCAATCAGTCACAATGTGTTGGAATTGGCTGGTTCAGGGGAACAGGCCCTATGCATCTTTCCAACTCCTTTTCACTGACCTTGTGTTGGTTTCATGTTAACCATGGAGAAAGATTAATACCCTGGGCACTGGCAACACTAAAAATCAGGGCTTTGGGTTTAGAGTCTGCTTACAAGCAACCCCGTAGGTAACGGGTACCTTTGTAGGAGCTTAAAGGGTAATCTGTTTCCTGTACTTAAAAAAAAAAAAAAACATAACACAAAACAAACAACACCCCCCAAGAAAACAAACAAACAAACAAGGAAACACACAGAAACACAGGATTAAGGTAGGGCTGCTTTATACATCATCTGTATCTGTTTTTGTGAAACTCAGTCCCACATGAGCTTTGTAAATGGCTTGCCAGAAATGAAAACATTAGATTACTGGATGGTGGATAGCAAATTCTGTGGTGGGATGACCAATTGAAGATCTCAAATCTTTGGCTTGTAACAAACAGGTCAGAAGGGTGTGAGAATTATTACATTATATAAAAATTTACTTTATTAGGTTTATAGAGGGCTAAACTAAAAACGGTGAATTTATGTTTTAAAGACATTTCCAATTTGGGTTATATATAATCCATGTTGTGACTCTTTATAGTGTGTGACTAAGTCACCTAAAGACCCCTTGTTTGGTGACTTTTCGAAGACTAGAACACTGAATTTTGAGGGGTGGAGGGAGTTGTGGTTTTATTTTTCCTGAAGGCAGAAGAGAAATTACATGATATTTTCATGATGTCTTTTAAACTTCTGTATGCATAAAAATTTATATTTATAAGAATTATATTCACTTTAAAATAAGTAAGTGAGAGAAATGCTATTTTCTTTTCAATCAGAGTTACCAGGTCTTGCTACAATGCTTTTCTCACCACGGCATTGTCAAGAAAAAAGACCACTGCTGAGGATGCATTATTAGTATTCTATTTAAAGACACAATATTTAAAGACACAAAAGTAGAAATGTTGACATTCAGTTTTAAGGCACAGATCAAAGCAAATGGAAATTTTTTTAAGTGGACTGGTGTTAAATTTTCTGAATGCAGATTTCTGACCAAATACTAAGCAAAGAATGTGCTAAATGCTAATGATCAGAAAGCTGTGATTGAAAATGATTTTACTAGGATTTCAATTTGGTTCAATTAAACAGCCATTTGTGAGGCTTCCCCCCACCCATGGAGTGATTACTGTTGTATAAATTAGAGAATAGAAGGGAGACAAAGTGTTGGTTCTCAGGGAAGTCAGTCACAGCATAGTTGGAGTGGCTGCTATGTAAATAACAACATCAACAGCATCATTGTTAGGACCCATGGAAATCCCAACATTAGATTCATGCTATTTTATGAAGTATGCCTAGTTTCATAAGTGCTTAGACCCTGAACAAGTTGGTTGCCTAGTTAGCTGCCTTAGTTATATGATAATTAATATAATCAAAAGTACTCATATGAAAAAATAACCAGTTGCTTCAGGAACAATGATCCAATAAAAATGTTACTTAAATTAGTTGTTTTGTACACTTTGGAGAAAACAATGAATTATTTTAATAAAATGTTAGAGTGCATAATTGCTTTTATGATTTTATACTGGCTGTTTGGTATGAATAAAGTAAATCTCAGGATTCTGAAAATATTCCACTATGGTAAAACAAACAACAAATTATACATGCCTTCCTGTGCTGCTAGCCACAAAATGAATGGCTTGTGGATGTGATGAACACAACATATTTGAAATTATCTAGGTAGGAAGAATCCTGGCTAGGCTTTTTTTTTCTACATCATTTAAGTTTTGGGAAGCTGATACTATTTTAGGGAGATCATTAGTACAGTGAGAAAAATCCAGTTTCTCTACAACTAAATTGTTATCCTGAAAGAAAATGCTAGCTGGGAAAGATGTATTTATCTTTTTTGCTTCTTTGTTTGTTTTTAGTACCAGGGATTGAACACAACCTTGCACTTGTCAGGTAGGTGCTTATACCACTGAGCCAAATCCCCAGCCCAAGACATATCTATCTTTTGATTTGTATTTATGAACGAAGGTCTTTTAGTTGTGTATTAGTTTTGTTTCTGGGATAACCTACACCTACACCTTAGAAGAAAGGTTTATTTTTCTTACAATTTTGCCTTTATGATTGGCTGACTTCAAGATGAAAGCACTGTGGTGGAGTCCATGGTGGAACAAGGCTACGTACTTTATGGTTTCTGGGCAGCGGAATGCAAAGTCAGAGAGAAGGTGCAGGGGACCAAATATAGTCCAGAAGGTCCAGCCTCATGACCGGCTCCTCCATGTAGCCTTCACCTTCACCCGTTTAGCTTACTGATGTGTAGTGTCTCCACAATCCAATCGCCTCTTTGTCTCTTAATAAAATGACAGACAAGAGTAACTGACACAATTTATTTTATGTGGTTATTCAAAATATTTCTAAATCTATTAAGTTTTTTCTTTTTCTTTTTTTTATTTAAGAGATAAAAGTCAGAAAAGAGAAACAAAATGCAAAAGAGACAAACAAGCAACAAGAACAAACCCTAAACAATAACAATACAGGCTTTCAAAAGAAGATGATGGGAAGTTGACAATGGTTGTTACATTGCATATTACTATCACCAAAATGGTTGCATAGATGACCAGATATATGAAATTGATCTAATCATATAAGTATTAACTGTTCTTTTCCATAAACTAACAATTAGTAGTACAGTCATTTTAACTATCTTACATACATATCTATAGATATCTCTATGTATAGAATAATAAGAGATCTAGAATAATATTTTGAAAGAAGGAAGGGAAAAAGACATAAATTTTTATATGACATAAATTTTTTTTATAAGACATAAATTTTTATATACAATTTTGCCTTTATGATTGGCTGTATATATATGCAAATGTCTTTTTCTTTTTCCCTTCTTTGTTTCCTCCTTTCCCCATCCTAGTTACTTTTCCCCTTTTAGTAGTTTCTTACCCTTCCACAATATTTATTGCAAATTTTGGATTTATTTGCTTTTTCAGTTTCTTACACTAGAGAGACAATACTGTATTTACACATGCGAATTTGATTTATTTTACTTATGAGTATGGTTTCAAGTTGCATGCATTTACTTAAAAAAGCCATGATGTAAACTTTCTTTCTTTCTTTCTTTTTTTTTTTTAAAAGCTTCACCAGTTCACTGGACCACTTTATTTTCTTCAGAAAAAAGATTCTAAGACCCTTAAGTCTGGACATCCTGCCTTAAACTTCACGGAGCACTGCAGAGGGAAGGGGCAGACTGATCTCTTTATTCCTCCGGTTCAGAAACTGAGGGGCACATGCCACACAACCTGCCACCTCCCCCACCCCAGCAGACACCTGAGATGAACTCAGGACCTGCGACCCGAGTCCCACAACCTTTCTGCTGTACTCTGGGTCTGTGCAGATTTCAACTTTGTACCTACTCCATTCAAGGCTTCCTCTGCAGTGTGATTTATCTAACTGGTGTGTTTTCCTGAAGTAATGAGCACCTTGGCTATTGTTGCAGCACCACAGCCCTCGCTGTTCTCTTGCCCCTGGTGAGCTGTGGTTCTGTATTACACTGTGTGCTCTCCGGTGGCTTGCTTCTGCCATTTTTTTTATATACTTTTTAAATTTTATTTAGAAAGTAGTAAAAATGCAACAGCACAAAACAGAACAAAACCAATCGAGACAATGCAGTGAAATTGGTCCAGGATTTCACAGTAGGATACTGGGATGGTAGTAATAGGCACTAAGGTATATCTCGTTAACTTCACAATAGGTGTCCAGTCAATTAAGTATAGCAAAATCAAACCAAAAACAGAACATTATCAAACCAATTGAGAGTATTGAATAGAGCAAAAGAAACATAACAAAACAATGAAAATAACCTTTGCCTTCAAACACAAGATAGAAGGAAATCCCCCATATTTGCTACACTATATATGGTCATCCTCCCAAGAGATGCTGAGACATCTATCCCCAGTAGCTATGGGATTGGGGCACAGGAGATGGAAGAGTAATTTTCAGCCCGCATGATGGTAGGCTCACAGGAGCCAATGGTTTTCCTCCTAGCCAACGCTGGGGGTGCTTACCAAGAGGGTGAGTGAATAAGCTCCCTGAGTCCCACCATGGCCCTTCTTGGGATCCTGGTTCTCCTCCTGGCCCACGCTGGGGGCACTTACCACAAGGGCAGATGAATAAGCTGCCTGAGACCCACCATGGCTGTTCTTGGCAGTGCTCAATACAAATTTTCTTTATAACTGAATAGTACTCCATTATATAGTAATACCACATCTTTGTAATCTGTTCTTCAATTGAAGGGCATTTGGGTTGTTTCCAACATTTGGCTATTACAAATTGTGCTGCTATAAACATGGGTGCACATATATCACTGTGGAATGATGTTTTCAGTTCTTTGGGGAAAATGCCCAGAAGTGGGATAGTTGGGTCAAATGAAACCTCTAATCCTAGCTTTTTAAGGAATCTCCACACTGATTTCCACAATGGTTGCACTAGCCTACACTCCCACTCACAGTGGAGGAGTTCCTTTGCCCCACAGCCCTCTAGCATTTGTTAGTGGTTGATTTCTTGATTTTGGCCATTCTTTCTGGAGTGAGATGGAATCTTAGTGTTGTTTTAATTTGCATTTCACTAATGACCAATGATGCTGAAAATTTTTTCATATATTTGTTTTTAATTTGTATTTCTTCATCTGAGAAATGTATATTCACCACAGACAGTGATTTTTGGATTGGGTCTTTGAATTTTAGGGACCTGATCTTTTTAAATTCTTTGTATGTTCCAGATAGAAGTCTTGTCTGAGGGGCAGGTGGCTAAGATATTTTTCCAATTTGTGAGTTTTCTTCCCACTCTGTTGGAGAAGTCTTTTGACATACAAAAACTTTTTAATAAATGAGATCCCAGCTGTTGATTCTGGGAAGTATTTTCTGTGCAGTTTTATTTTTGTTCGTGAACTCTCTGTCTACCCCGTGCCTTCAAGATTTCTACCTACTTTGTCTTCTAGCAGTAAGTCTGTTAAGTTTTATATGATCAGCATAGTAATTAATGGAACTCATGTCCTAAGTATGCAAAAGAGTAAAGAAACCATTTCATAAAGAAACCAGTGACAAAGAGAAATACTTTTTGTAAGAAAGCAAAATATCATCTAAAAAGTAAATCATGGTTTATCTTGATCAGAACCGTCAATGGTTTGCACCATGTGAGGCTCTTATTTTTAACATCTTTCTCTACTGATGATTCTCTAGTAATGAACTATGCAGTTCTGTTCCTCTTGAAAAATGAGATATGAATACACTAGATCAACAAAAATGCTCAAACCTCATAGCAGATACCACTTTTATCTTCCCTCTTTTTCTTCCATTTTTATACCTTTAAGTAAAATGGGCAGGAATAATCACTATCTAAAAGTTCCAGGTTTTTCTTCCCAATCCTTGCTTGACTATTCTTGATGGTAAGAATTAATATGCAGCAAAATAAACAAAAACTATGTCTCAAGGGACATGGTAAGAACTGGAACAAGCAATAAACCCGAGAGTTTTGTAGGCTAAAAACTAGTGTTGTCTTTAACTCTTGAGAGAATATATATTAAATCCTAAGTCTATAGCAGTATATTTTCTTCCGTGGCATCAATATCAGCAACAACTAGGTCTAAAGTGAAGTTACCTACTGACTGCAAGAAAGTATTTCCAAACGATACCCAAGAGAGTTTTGGGGATAGTGTTGCTAGAGTATTTCGAATTGAAGGATATATCAGTATCAATATCTATTTCAGAAAGTCTTTTGGTGGCTTTCTGTGTAGGTGCACTATAGATGTAAAGACATAAATTAAGTTCCTTCTGAGTTCATTTAATTAGTTTTGTAGGGAGCACTCAGAGTTATTTAAAAGGAAAGTCTGGTTTTTTATGTTCTGTGCAGGTGATATTTATTAATAAGTAGTCTGCACATAGAGAATATGTTTGTATGCATGCAAAGTGGTATTTTATTGAAGAATGCAAGGTAGGTTGTCATGGAGATTAAAAGCCTTGAAGTGCTATTCACTGGTGCTAGCTATGGTTGCTGGGCACTGGAATATTAGGTTCTGGCACCCTGAATCTTTCATTGTAAAAATAATTACACTTTTATCTTCACTGTAAGAGCTATTCAAGCAGTATAAATAAATACAGACACATGAACAAATCTAACTTAAAGGTAAATATAGCAACCCCATGACCCATCCTGGCACAAAATTATGTTGCTGTAGTTACTATACCATCAAAATGCCTGATTTTCATTGCAGGACTATTGAAGCTGTTTATATGATGAAATTACAAAATGCACAAAATCTGCACTTACATTGAAAGGCAAAAGAAGAATGAAAGCTATTGACCATTAGTGTGGTCACTGGTAAATATAAAGGGTTTCCTTTAGACACAGAGGAAACAAATAAAAAGCTTGTAATATGTTTTGCTAGTATTTTCTTGAAATACTGTATTTATACGAGATTTCCTACCTCACTTTGAGCTCCATGTAAAGCATGAAGTGATTTTTCTGGTGTTCTTTTCTCTAAAATGATTAGATGAAATGATCCTGACAAGTTTACCCCAGTGAAAAACTATGTATTTTCTCTATAAAGAGAACAGTTATGCTTGGTGGAATCGGTATGAATACTTTCTTAACCAATAAATCAATAGTGAGAGTTGCAATATAGCAGACTGCACAACATATGCAAGGTACTGATGAAACTTGCAGCAGTCAGTAATATGATTTTCAAAAATGCCTTAAGTGATGACTAAATGGAATTATATATATTTATATTTAAACTGATACTGCAGAATTCTTCTAAGTCTTGACAGATAGTGTGGAATATTTAAGTGTAGTAATTACAGTTGTTGAACCTCCTGGGATTAACCTGCCGGAGAGTGACACCTTGTACAGAGAAAAGCGATTTATATATGGGGGCAAAACTAAAAATCAAGTAATTTCATGTATGTTTTACATAGCTCTTTGTAAGGGAAATTTATTCTAGCTAATGAATTGGTGATATTCTGTAATAATCCACCATGTGACCAATTAAGTAATTTATATAAATGTAGGCATATAATTTAGCTTTTCCAACATTGATTTTTAAGTTTCACAATATAGTATAGTTTACAAAAAGTAAAACAGGATGAGGAGGAGTTCAGCACTGGGTTCAGGTTAATGGTAGGAATATTGGGTTTTGTTTAAAGGTGAACCCTATATTAACTTATTTCCCCATAATGGGTAATACTGTAACATTATCCATTCATTTTAGGGAATACTTGAAAAAAAGGGGTCTTCATAGTTCTAACACATTTTTGTTGAATTTAGTCAAGGAGCAGAAACATTAATAACCAAAGATAACATCAGTATGTTTTCAACAAATTAAATTATTTAAAAAGAAACTTATAATGTTGTATATTACTTACAGATAGAAGATCTGTCAGTTGGAGAGATTATTCCCCTTGATGCTTAGTTCTGGGGAAGTTCTTAAGGTTACATGTATATAGCTCTAAAATATGATTTTCAGAGTTAATTTATCTATTTACTTTTTGATGCTGGGAGTTGAGCTCAAGACCTTGCACATGCCAGGCAAGCACTTGTAGTGCTGAGTTATACTCTGACCCCAGAATTAATTTCAATGACTTGATGAACATTACATCTCTATGCATAAAAATAGAGGGAAAAGATAGCAGGTTCTGATTTGGGTGAATACTTTGAAAGTCCAAGCCTCTCTGGCCTACTGTATATCAACTTGTATCTCAAAACTTTCAAGTACTTTCAAAATTGGCAAACACAATCACAATCACTCTGACATAATTGAATGATCCATTTTTATATTAGGGTGGACTGATGTAGATAATTAGTGCGAGTATATATTGCAATAACCTAGATGCTATTGGATTGAGAGCCACATACTTTATTTATAAGTCTCTTACTAACCAATAGAGTGATTTAATTTGTTCATTGCATTGGTGGAACAGTGCTGAGTTACTTTGCAAAGCCAATTTTTAAAAAGTGGCTGCTGTTACTGCTTTTGGAGAAAAGGGATATTTCTCCATTCAGCACCTGAGGTTTGCTTTCCTATCCTCAATGTTTCTAGAGTCCTTATACATTGTGGAATTCTGGTGGTTCATTTCCAAACAAAAGAACAATATTATCTTTGTGAAGTTTATGGCCGAGTAGGAAAAGACCAGCATTGAATATGTCACTGTAAATGTGAGGAGCTTTTGTAAAAAGTAAGGCCAGCATACACTCAAAGTAGCTATTTAAGGGGCCAGGGATTTAGCTCAGTGGTGTAAGTGCCTGCCTGGCAAGCGCGAGGTCATGACTTCGATCCCCAGTACCAAAAAAAAGTAGTTAATTGATAGCACTGTTACCACTAACATGCCTCAAAAATAGCTTTACTTCCCTGTGCTTGGTTCACATAGCTGTAATTCCAGCTACTGTGGAGGCTAAAGAAGGAGGATAGCAAATTTAAGAATGTTTGGGGCAACTTAGCAAGACCTTGTCTTAAAAATAAGAATTAAAGCTGGACATGGTGCCGCATGAATGTAAGCCCAAAACTCTAGCAGGTTGAGACAAGAGGATCACAAATTCAAGCCTCCTTTGGGCAGCTGAATGACTCTGCAAAGCCCATTCTCAAAGCAAAAAATAAAAAATGGCTGGGAATGTAGCTTAACACAAAGACTCTGAGTTCAATGCCTAGTGTTAATGAAGATTTCTTTTTTTTTAAATTCTCAATTTCTTAACTTACTCACTTCAAAATTATAGATCTATATTTGTATTCACATGCATACAGTTTCAGCCTGAATGAAACTGGCATTTCTAATCAGCACATCTAAATGCAAATTAATTATTTCTCTATCAAAATATCTCTTCCTACCTTTCCTGCAAATTTTAGCGCCCCTCTCCTTTTTCCAAGCACAGTAAACTTAAGGTTCATATTTCATGTCTTCTTTTGTCTTCCACAATAATCCTGTTGCCATGTCTTAAAGATTTTAATTGGATAGTGTCTCTTCTCATAACTTTTTTCCATTCTTGCATTCACCTGCTAATGGGCTTCCAAGTAAATTAAGCATCATTATTCATTCAGTAAGTGTTTTTTTCAGTTACTCAACCAATATTTGAGTGTCTATAATGGATTGTACACTGAGCTTGGGATATGGCAGCAAGCAAAATGGTCACCCTGCTTTTACAGAGTTAAGGGGGTGACACATGAGATAGCTATTAAATGAATGACCTTAAGGTATACATTTTTCTGTGAAGAGAAATAGAGTTCCACAGGGTGTCATGTAAGGACAATCAATAGTGATACATGACATACTTTGTGGTGAGTGTGGGATTCTTGTTTCAGAGCAAAAAGAGAAATAGAAGTTACAAGAAAAGGGTAAGGAAAAGCATTCGAATTAGAAAGAAATCTTTTTTGTTTTTGTTTTTGTTTTTGATACCAGGGATCCAACCTCACAACCTCATGCTTGCCAGACAGGTGCTTATACCGCGGAGCTAAATTCCCAGCCCTCAAAAGAAATCTTATAAAGACTGTTTCTAAAGAGTATGGGGCCTTTAAAGCTGGAGAGGCCAACAGAGGACTGATTGCACAAAATGTCAGCTTTGGTAAGGAGTGCAGATTGTATGTCAAGTGGAATAGGAAACCATCGAAGTGCTTTTAGTAAAGGAATAGAGACAGAGATATACTAGGGCTACGCATAAAAAGTAGAATGAATAGAATTTGTGAAATATTATTAAGAAGTAAAAAAGAGGCTAGATTTCTGATATGGGTATTGAAGTAGATGGAAATGCTATTTGGTGAGACATGGAATACAGGTTTGGAAGGCAAGAGAATGAGCTCAGTTTTGGACAAGTTAAGTTAGAGGAAAGTATGGTATAGAATATCCAAGCGATTGTTTGGAGGAAGTTGTATATATAGACAAGACTCTGCTGTCAAGAAGAGTACATGCTTAACAGGTATTAACATATACAATAACTATACAACAAGGTAGGTTTTTAATTATTCTAGATAATATCTTATTAAGTAGATAACTAAGAGAAAATATCAAGGAAAAAATAACATTTGAGAAAGCTTTAAAATAAAGATAGAATTTTGACAAATGTTTTTTGATTGTCAATATTTAAGAATAATGCACTTCAAAACTGAAAAAATGTTTCACATTTTGAAGTTGATGTTTACTGACTAGTATAGAATGACGGGACCCATCTTTGAGGAGTTCTCAAATGCCAATACCCTTAGATTTTTGAAGGAGCTTGTCACTTCCTTCTAATTTATTGCCTTGAGGGTCATGGCCAATGTTCTGTGAGTCAAATGGGGGAAAAGATCTCTGATTGTTACTATTTTGTGAATAGACTGTGAGCCAATTTCTCTGTTTTAATAAAAGTTTCTCTGCCTTTATCAGTATCTGATGTTCCAAGAAAAAGGTTCTTGGGCTAATGTCCTCGAAATGTAATTTCTGCCAGAGCAGGAAGGATGAACTAACTTGCTGCGTGGAAAGGGGATCTGGAAATATCTCACTGATATTTAGAGTTTCATTCAAGTTCTCCAGAGTATGACCCCATCTTGAGTCATTCCAATGTTCCACGTGCTTCTAATTTCTAAACGCTTCAGAGGTGCTGGGGGAGTGTTATGGTCCAAAATTCTTACGTGTATGGATGTTGGTTGGATCAAGGTGGCCCTATACTGTGCATCAATGGATTCATTCATTGATGAGCTTAATAGATAAATGTGCTGCTAGTGAGAGGGGCATGTTGGAGGTGAGTCACTGGGGTCATAACCTAGAAAGGTCCTGGCTCTCTTCTCTCTGCACTTCTGGCTGTCATGGGTTGAGTACTTTCCCTCTGCCATGCTCCTTTGCCATCCTATTTTTGCCTTGGAGCCAGATTCCTTAAACTAAAACTGTGAGCCAAAATAAACTTTTTCTTTATGTTTTAAGTGTTGAGTATTGTGTCTTAGCAATGGGAAAGTAAGACAGATTTTAATACTGGCAATGGAGCTGTTACTGTGAGTATACCTGATCATTGATCAGAAGTCTTTTGAAGAGCTTCAAAGGAGGAGTTTGGAAAGTTTAGTGAAGCCACCTGAAAATCCCTGGCTGGATGGGAGATTCTTGTCACAGCTTAGGACGCAGACATTAAAGCCCAGGACCAGGTTCAAGGTTTCAGTTGAGAACAAGGCATTTGCACTAGAGGCCATGTGTGCTGTTTTAGTAGAAAAATTGTCTGCATTTTGTCTGTGTTCTGAACCTTTACAAGAGACTGAGATTAAGGGTAGTAGGCTAGTAAATCCGACAGAGGAAGGCAGCCCAGGATTCAGATTGTGGCATGGATACTGCTGGCTGTTGTTAACCAGAGGCCCAGTGAGAATCAGGAGCAAATAGCAGAGCCACAAAAAATTTTCAGTTTTCCATTGTTTTTATTTTTATTTTCCTTTAAAAGGTTTTCAGTTTCCTAGAAAAGAAGTGCTTTTAAGTTGAGACAAAGGAAAGGTTGGTTCCCAAAAAAATTAGTATTAGAAGGGAGTCAAGTATGTTGCATCAGTATAATTAAAAAGATGTTTTAGTGACATCTCAGAAATCAACAAGACCCTACCCTTCACAGGCTCAAAGGTAAAAAATTATAATGCTTTTATTTGAGAAGAGCAGCCAAGGGAATTAGTTCCCTGGAATTTGTTTCATAATGGTCAGTTATCTGGACACTCAAAGACCACTGCAGCCACGGTCCAAGAGAGCCTGGCTACTGCTCAAGCTGGTTGCAGACCTTGACATCATCCTTATGGTGTTGGGTTTTCAGGCATGTAAAATATGAGGTTAGGAGGGCTTCCACACATTTTTCAAAGGAAGTCCTGTGAGGCCAGGCAAGGAGCCCCTCTGCATAAAGTTGTGGACTGAAACCAAAACTGCAGGTGTTGGGTATTATGTCTCACTGATGGGAAAGTGACTAATACAGGAGAGTGTGAATCAGTACTTTTTACTATTTTTCTCCTGCAGGTGTAAATTTATGTTTACTCTGACCTGCTAAATCAGTTTCATCACTCATGCACTTGTTTTCCAGCTCCAAACTGTTTGTAATTGGTGTCTTCTATTTACTTTGTTTTTGCAGAATATTTTCCTTCTCTTTCATCTAAAAATTCAAAATGAATTAAGTTTAATGTTATGTATAACAGATTAACTATATAATAGATTAACTATATAACTATATAACAGTGAAACTATAATGATCAGAAGTGCTGGAAAATGATAGTTTAATAAAGTACACAATCTAATTTCATCTTATAATTTTATAATTCTCATTGAGGTCCATACACTGAGATGGTATTTTGAGCTTCAGTTATTCTTCAATTGTTTTAGTGCTATTAATGCCTTATTTACCTGTAGGCATCTTTTTTTTATAAAGTCCATTTGCATTAGATAATCACTAAATTAGTAAAATTATGTTTAGATAAAACAGTTTATAGAGAATTGGGCATAGTATGATTTTAAAAACAAGCTAAAGTTATTAGAAACAAAAGCTACAGGGACAGAAGCACCAATGTTTAATTAAGATTAAACTTATGAAATCAACTGATAAAAAATAGTGAAAGTGAGAATTTAGGTTAGTACTATAGATTTGTGTATAATCACTCTGAAACCAAGGATGGAACTGAGAATCACTGTATCAGGTAATGTAGGGGGCATAGTCCCAGAACGACTTCTTCAGATACCAAGTTAATGGCAGTTTTAAGGAGCTATTTGGAGATTTGTTGTGTTTTTCCTTATTTTCTTAATTTAGGGGGTAACATAAAATGAACATTTTCCTCAAACAGTGGTGCTTGGATGGGAGAGTTGTTTCATCACAGGTGGTTTTCATTAGGTGAAGCTGATAAAAGACCATGAACTCAGTGACTTCCCTCAGGATCTCAGATTCATTAGATATAAGAGTTTTTCCTAAGAGGGGAAAAGAAAGTGCTCTAAAGGATACAACTGCAAGTGTATTTAGGTGTGTAAGATAGATGAGCATATTACTAAGTTTTTGTTGGATCACGGAACACAACTGTTTGCAGTCTCACTGTTTGAATGTCCACTTTGTTTTAATTTTGTAACTTGAACAACTATTTCTAAGATGACAATATGTAATCTATTAACTAGTGATTTCTTACTGTTTATTTTTTGAAATTTTGTATTACTTATACCCTTTTACTTTTCTGTTTCTTTTCTTTAAATAAAATTTTTAAAAAAGAATTTTTCCTGAGCAATGAACAATGGGAATAATTTCTTTTAACCAACTATGTAAAGATCTGTTTTTATTCAACTCACAGTTATAGCTTTCAATGCTTAATTAATATAAACTTTACTGAAGCACCTCTGAGTCCTCCCTGTCCCCAGAGGACTACCTGTATGTTTCTTCACTTGTAAGTATTTTCTTTCTTTTTTCTTTTGGCATCAGGGATTGAACTTATAACCTTGTGCTTGCCAGGCAGGTGCATAAGCTGCTGAGCTAAATCCCTAGTTGTATTTTCTTTTTTAGCGAGGAAATATTTAGCTGTTAATTTTTTTAGATTAAATGCTGCTTTTTAAAAAAATCATAAGTACTGGGATATGGGTTGTATCATATTTTAATCTGTTTTATTGCAGTTTGGAAAGTGTATTGGAGAACAAATCAGTGACTCTCAGAAGATAAGTAAGATTCCTGCAGTAGTCCAGGCCAGAGACTGTGATTGCTGGTTTCATTGTATTTTATTTAAATTTTTTTTTATTTTAAAGAGAATAAAACAAAAGAGAACAGAAAAAAGCAAATCAGAACAAAACAATGCAAACAACATAGCACTCCACAACAGGACAACCGGACATCAACAATAGCTACCATAATGTCTCTTTTCTTCGACATAGTTGAGCATACCTTCAACACAATAATATCAAACATAACAATGTAGTATAAAACATTTCAAAGAATGAAAGCATTCCAGGACTTCAAAAACAAATAATAGGAAATGAACAATGGCTACTATAAGATTTTATTTTCCTCAAAAAATTTGTCTATACCATTACACATAATAAAATCAAATAAAACACAAGATAGACCCAATCAAAACAGAAGAACAAAAGCATGGCAGGACTTCAAAAAAAGATAATAGTAAATCAGCAATGGCTACTATAATGTCTTGCTTTCTTCAAAATAGCTGTTCATATAATCACACATAATAAAGTCAAACAAAACAGAATAAAACCAATCAAACAAATGAATGAAAGCATGATAAGACTTCAAAGCAATATAATAGGAAACTGTGATTATCATAATACATCCCATTATATTCAAAATAGCTGCCCCTACCATCTGACAGCATCTAACAAAACAAGACAGAACAAAGCCAAACCTAACAAAATTGTATTGTTTATGCAAGGGTTCAAGATAAGACAATAAGAAATTGACAGTAGTTTTCACCTTTCCCTCCCAGGTATTTCCTCCCCTTTATTCTTACATTAATTATTTTGCTTTTGGATCCCATTAACTCCATCTGTTTCTTATGCTAGGGCTCATGCATATGAGTTCAAACTGTTTTGGTCATGAACATGATCTCCAGTTGCGTCCATTTACCTACAGGAGCCTTGAGATTATTCTACTTTATATAGCTGGGTAGCTTTCCACTGCATGAAAATACCATACCTTTCTTATCCATTCTGCAGTTGATGGGGAAGTTATTCTTGCTTTTTTTTTGGGTCTCCTGTCACATGGAACAATTGTTTTCTCTCCTTTGATTTTCAGTCTGTGAATTTCCTTTCCAGTTAAATGTGTTTCTTGTATACAGTATATTGATGGATCTTGTTTCTTGATCCACTCTCCATGTTTCTTTTTATTGCTGATCTGAGATCATCTACATTAATGGTTACAACTGGCATACATTGGTTTGTCTCTGCTGGCTATCTTCCTGTTGTTGCCCCCCCCCCCCCCACTTTTCCCTTTCACTCAGTTGCATGGCTTGTTTGGTGATCCTCCTCTGCTGCTGTTCCTGGAACCATGGTCAGCTTTATCTCTGTCTAGAATATCCTTTAGCACTTTCTGCAGAGCTGGTTTAGTAGTTGTGAATTCCTTCAGTTATTCTTTATCATGGAAGTATCTTATTTTTCCATCAATTTTGAAAGATAGTTTTTCTGGGTAGATCAATCTGGGTTGGAAGTTGTTTTCTTTCAGGGTTTGAAACACTTCACTACAAACTCTTCTTGACTTGATAGTTTGTGTTGATAAGTCTGCTGTGATTCTGATTGGTTTTCCTTTCTAGGTGATCTGTCGCTTTTCTCTAACAGCTTTTAATATTCTGTTCTTTTGCTGTATTTCTGGGATCTTGATTATTATATGTCTGAGTGTAGATTTACTTTGATTATGGCTAGTTGGAGTCCTATATGCCTCACTTATCTGCATGCCAGATCCATTTCTCATGTTTGAGAAGTGTTTTCTATTACTTCTGTGAATATCCTTTTGATTTCATTTGTGTTGACCCGTTTCTTCATTGACACCTGTCACTCTTAAGTTATGCTTCTTTGCATCATCTTGCAACCACTGATTGTTATTTCCTGATTCTGTGTTATTTTTAAGAGATCTTTCCTTTCATGATCACTAGCTGCAATGCTATCTTCAAGGTTTGAAAGTCTATCTTCAGTCTCTTTCAAACAGTTTTGCCAGCTTTTGATTGAATTTTTAATTTCCTGGATCTCTCTTTGAATCTGTTTTATACATTGTAATTCCTTTCTACATTTATTCAAGGTTTCCATCATTTTCCTATGCTCTTTTTTTTGGGTCTATGTCTTCTTTAGAACAATTCTTTCAGTATGTTTGTGATTTCTTGTACTTGAGACATTATTTCTGGTTTGGCTGCTTTTACAATCTCATGAAGTTGTTTTCTTACTTCATTTGATGTCCTCTCAGAGATTTCAGGTGTGTGACTTCCGTTTTCTTCCATGACTGTATCTCCCACTTATTCTGTGTGAGCTAGTGGTCTCAGTTTGCCTTTTGCTCCTTTGTCTTGACATTATCCTGGGTTCCTCCCAACAAACTGGCACTTCCTGCGTTGGCTGCCCCTAGGCAGTGTAGGGGAATGGAACAGACACCTGGGTTCCTCTAATTCCAGACTTGCAGGGAGATAGCAGGGCATGAGTGGGCTTCTCCAGATCTGTGCAGCTACACTGTGGCTTCAGTGATGATCAGAGGTGCATGAAGGTGGGGCTGCTTCTCTCAGCCTGTGTGTCTACACCGGGACTCCCATGATGGTGGCATACACACTGGTGTGTTTGATTCTGCGAGTTGGTGATGGCTACCTTAGGGAACCAAGGGCCTCCGATGGTGGCCTACAGATGCACAGGGCTTACCTATATGTGTGTCTCTTCTCCTGCTGGCTGCCTGCAGGAAAGAGCCTTCTGGTGGCAGCTCCCTGAGGGTGAAAGTGGAGCTGCTGGTTCTCTCTGCCCATGCTGGTTGCTTGCAGGACATGGCCTTTTGGTGGTGGCACACAGCAGGCAGAGGTGGGTCTGTCTGTCTCCCTCGACCTGCACTGGACACACAGAGGAAAGGACCTTCTGCAGGTGGTGCTTGACAGGCAGAGGCAGATCTTCTGGTTCTCTCCACCCGGGCTGGGTGTGGAGAGGAAAGGGCCTTCCGGTGGCAGCACCTGGCAAGCTGGGGCAGGTCTGGTTCTCTCTGCCTGGGCTGGGTGTGCAGAGGAAAGGGCTTTCTGGTGGTGGTGCCCTGCAGGCAGAGGCAGATCATCTGGTTCTCTCTGCCAGCTCTGGGCATGCTGAGGAGAGGGCTTTCTGGTGGTGGCGCTTGGCAGGCAGAGGCAGATCTTCTGGTTCTCTCTGCCCACGCTGAGTGCCTAGAGGAAAGGGCCTTCTGGTGGCGGCACCTGGCAGGCTGAGGCAGATCTTCTGGTTCTCTCTGCCCACGCTGGGTGTGCAGTCATTGCTGGTTTTCAAATGGTTGCAGAGGGCAGTCATGGACAGATTTGAGAGATGTCCAGGAGGTGAATCCACATGGCTTGAGAATGGATCTGGCACATGGGTAGAGAGGTATCAGGGATGACTTCTATTCTTGAGGAGATGTTGGTGTTGCACTCTGAGGTAGGAAACCCTGAAAAAGACTGACGTTGGAGAGTGGAAAGGGAAGACTAGATGTCCAATTTTGCTTTATCATCTTTCAAATTATTTATATAAGCTAGTGTGGTGGCCTATTCCTGTAATCCCAGCACTTGGGAAGTTAAGGTAGGAGAATTGCTGTGAGTTTGAGGGTAGCCTGGGCTACAGAGAGTTCAAAGCAAGCCTGAACTGCATAGCAAGACTCTGTCTCAAAAAGCAAAAACAAAACCAAAAGCAAAAAAAAAAAAAAAAAAAAAAAAAAAGAAATTATTTATGTGGAATCAGAACCCCCCCGTTATCTGTCTTTTATTTTGTGACTTATTTATATATTGAATTTTTCACATAAGAGAAACTATGTGGTATTTAAATTTGTGTTTCTGATTTATTTCACTTAATGTCAAAGTATGCCTGTATTTTTAAAAGAGAGAATTCTCAACTAAATTGGGTTTTATGTGTATGATATTTTAAAGTCATTAGATCTATAGTTTTTCTCATAAAACAGTCTTGATTTGTTAGATACCTTAGATTTTCTTTGGGCTATTTCTTTGTCATTTTCTATTGATAGCAATTATAGTAATTTCAAATTGTATCTTCACGGAAGTGATATATAAAGGTGTTGTCTGGTTTTGCTATGGATCATTTATTTAGAATGGAATATAAACTGAGAGTTTAATTCAAAAATAAAACAAAAAAGGAAAAGCTAGCTTCATTGGTGTACTGTAATGTGTGAATTTGGTTTGGATGCATGTAATTGTAGAAATCAAATACAGGCATGAGGAACTACCTACTGCTCACTTAGCATTGATTCTTAGTGGCCATAGGTTAGACAAAATCTTTGATCAATGGGCTATTACAAATAAATAGTCTGCTTCATTTCCCAACCTAAGAGAGGAAATCCTGATGCTTTAAAAATTATTAAAATGGCAATATTCTTTCAATATACAAAACAAAAAATTTTAATTCTGGATCTCTCTGTCTCTGTCTCTGTCTCTCTGTCTCTCTCTGTCTCTCTCTCTCTCTGATGCCCTCAAGACTTTTGTGTTTTCTTTCTCTTTTTCTTTAGGCTACGTAGGGAAAGGGGAAGCAGAATATGAAGAGAATGACCCAGTCCTACCCATGACTAACAATTCCAATTGTTTTAAAAAATTTTAGATCACAACTAGTTATCCATAACACTATAAAATAGCTGGTACACACACACACACACACACACACACACACACACACACACACACAAATCTACTTCAATACATTGTTCCTCCAGTATGTCACTGATCCTTAAGGAGCTAACACCAGTCACAGTTTTGGTAAACCTCTAATATATACTTGTAAGGGACCGGTCCAGGTTTTTCAACAAATGATTTCTTGAACTGGGAGTGTAACTTGTAGTAGAACTCTTGTGTAGCATGTTGGAAACACTGGATTAAATCTCCATTATGGGGAAAAACAAAACAAACTCCAAATTTCTTATCCCTATTTTATATCACCATATTTCTTTAAATATACTTATTTTATATTCTCATTATATCTATTTATCTATTTCAATATTTTCACTTTGGTCAATATGTATTGTTCAAGTTGCTGATTTTTATTATAATGGTGACTTCTTTAGATGTTTAGATGTTTTGACCTCTGAGTTCATGTACCTTTGGGAGGGATGGGTTCTTTTGTCTGTTGAAGAGTCAAGGATCACTCTGATCCTCCAGTAGAATTTACAGTGTTGAGCCCTACAGTGAACAGCTATGGGAATGCCAGGATCTTTGTTGGTTATTTGTGATGTTGCTTCACCATTTGGCAATTCTTCTGACCATGGATACACCTTAGGTTCATAGAAAAAAGCCCATCTCCCTTAGTTTCCTTGGGATTTAAAGGAGGTACTTTCATTCATGGCTATTTTCATTAATTTATTCCCAGGCATATTTTAAAAAAGTTTTTGTTTTTATGTTTACATCTTGGCAATTCATGATGATTACACTCCATATACTGAGTTGGTACATGTACATAACACCTTTTAATTGTTTCATCCCTTTACCTTTTCATCTCTCCTCTCTCCATCTCTTGGCCCCTTTCTCTTTTACAAAAGATCTCCCCATTTCTTATTATCTATTTTAGAGGACTATGGGGACTGGCTGTCCTTGAAAAAAGAGCAGTTGCCTCCAGTTTAGCTAAACCTGGCCCTATCTCCATATACTGATGTGTACAAAGTCCTTTTCCCTTCAGTTGAACTAAGAAATGTATATAGGGCTAGCTGAGGTACTGATGTGTGATCTTTGAAGCCAGATGACAGTTGACTGTTTCCTAGCATCATCAGTGTCTTCCTCTAAATGGTTGAACACACTCACATGGCAGAGCCAGTGCTCCAGGCCTATTAACTGGGGTCGAGATTCAAGATAGGAAAGTATTGACTTCCCAGGACAGAAAATGTTTGCATGTCAGAACTGAAGCACCAGCATCCTAAACATTAACTGCTACCTCAGTTGTGTTCACTAGATTGGTCTTTCTGCATACCTTCTCTCTGCATGTTGCAGAAGTGCTTTCTGGTCTCCTAGCTAGCCCAGCTCACGGCACTCATGTAATTCCCATCATTCTCATCATCTCTCATCCTAAGCCACTCCCTTCTTCATGAGCCAATAAAATCTGGGTTAGGTCCTGGGTCATGGCCTTTGCCCCATGAACCTTCATCTGGACTGGATTCAGGACCTTCCTGGGGTAGGATGGTTGCCCTTAAATGTAAATATGTCTTCAGTGACTTTAGTCTCTCCATGGGCTGCAATATAGGTGACAGATTAAAATTAATTTGCCATGATTCCAATAATGTGCTCATGAGATTATAAACATAAACTTCTTGGACCACAACAAAGGTAGGAAAATGACTTCTATAATATATCTTTTATTTTGCCCTTTATTTATATTTTGGGTTTATTACATAAGAAAAATCTTGCCATATTTAGTTTGTGTGTCTGATTTACTTCAGCATTATAGTCTCAAGATCTCATTATGTATCCATTATCCTACAAATGATTCCAGTTTATCTTTATGACAGAGTAGTATTTCACTGTGTATAGATATAATATTTTCCTTATGCATTCATCTGTTGGTGGATATAGAAGCCACTTCGAAGATTTAGCTATTATGAATTATGCTGCTGTAGACATAGATATACATGTATCATTGTAGTAGATGTCTTTAACTCTTTTAGGAAGATATATAGAAGAGGAATAGCTGGGTCAGATGGAATTTCTACTTTTAGTTTTTTGGGGAATTTCTTTACTGATTGGACTAATTTAAATTCCCACCACTGTATAAGAGTGCTCCCTCCCACAACCTTGCCAAAAGTTGTTATTATTCGATTTCTTGGTGATAGCCATTCTTCCTGGGGTAGGATGGAATCTCAGTGATATTTTAATTTGTGCTTCTTTAATGGTCAGAGATTCTGGACATGCTTTTGTACTGCCCTGATATTTCCTGATGGCAGTCTGAGATGTCCCCCCAACTTCTGCTTTCATGAGGTAGAAAAGAACTCCATAAGATAGAGAAGGGAAAGATAGAAGAAGAACATGAGAGGTTTTGTAAAAGGAAGTTTCCTTTTCATGCATCAGTTGTCCAGGAGCTATCACTGTCTTGCAGCTTCATTACAACCATGGCTGATGAAAGACCATGAACAAATAGTGACACCCAGCTTACGACCCAGTCATCAGGCCTTTAACTTCTTAACCAGACAACCTTTCCTGACCAGACAACAACACTTGTTTTAACTAACTGGGGGAAGATCCAAGGACTCCTTGCAATTCCTAATTAGTTAACATGTCCTCTCTCTGTACTTCTAGCACTGAAAGTTCCTTACTTTTCCCTCCTATAAAGAGTACTTGGGACTTCCGGGAGAACATGGCAGACAGATAGCAGCAGCTACGGAGGCTCTCTGAAACACCCACCTTAGAATTCAGGAATGGTGCAGAGTAAGGAATCATAAGCAAGTGGAGATATGCCCTGCTGACTCAAGAATGAACTGGGCTGAGAGAAACCAACTGGGAATGCAATCCTGGTGTGATAACAGGAACGGATAAAGCCTCAGCGTGGAAGCTGGAGCCCCCGCCATTGGAAGCCGTGATTTGGGTTTCCCGCCGCCACGGCTGTGTCTACATCAGTTCGGCAGGGAGAGAGACGCGCAGAAGCTCTGAGAATGGGAATAGGCAAACGGAGTTGAAAACAGGACGGGCGGGGAGCCGTGCATCCACCTCCCGTGAGTGAGGGAAAACTGGGACTCTGCCATGGTCCAGGAGACTCCAACAGAGGACATTCTGGGACTGGGCAGACGTGCAGGAGCGGGGCGCTGCAGCGACTTCAGCCATGTATCCCCTTCTCAAGCAGGATTGGTGAGAAGTGCCTAGCCTACATGACGCTGCTGGCAGAGACCCAGTAGGCTAGCCCAACCCAGATCCCAGAGCCTGAGGGTGGCCTGGAGAGGCGGGCCCCACGTAGGCTGCCTGGTCTGGAATTTCCTGGTGTGCTGCAGTGGGCGGGAACACCTAGCCAGTGCAATTCGATCAGGCTGTGGCTGACAGGGAGGGAAGCTGGGCCTTCTATATAAGCTTGCATATATAAGGAACAAAGAATATGGGAAGAGGCAGCAACAAGAAAGGCTCCTCGGCCCCCAATCCTGAGAAACAGGCAATAGCGGACACCACACCAATAGACATAAAGCGCCATCTAGAGAGCCTCGTAGATCAGTTCAGGAATGAAGTTATTAATGACCTGAAGCTAGAAATAAGCAGAATAGTTAGAGAAATGCTAAGCACCACCCAAGAAAAAACAGATGGTGGAATGGAAGAACAGAAAAAGAGGGGAGAATTGTTTGATGGAGAAAATAGAGAAAGCATAGAATACGTGAAGCAGGTTCAAAGAGACTACCAGGAAACTAAAAACTCTATCAAAAACTGGCATAACAGCTTGAAAGAAACTAAGGACAGACTATCTGAACTGGAGGGCAGATTTGTAAAATGGGAAAATGAAATGAAAAACTTCTTAAAAGCAACAAAGAAACAAACAGCAATAATGCAAAGACTAGAAGATGATAAGAGGATCCATAACTTAAGAATTAAGAACATAAAAGAAGAATTAGGGACACAAACAAATGAGCTACAAAAGCTACTCACAGAAATAATCCAGGAGAATTTTCCTAATTTAGTAAAAGGTAAAGATACTCAGATGTATGAGGCATACAGGACCCCAGCCACCTACAACCCAAACAGAGCAACACCCAGGCATATAATAATAAAAATTCCAGAAATTCAATACAAGAACAGAATATTAAAAGCTGTCAGAGACAAGAAACAGACCACTTACAAGGGAACGCCCATCAGAATTACAGCAGATTTCTCTGCACAAACCATCAAATCACGAAGATTGTGGGGGGAAATAATTCAAGCTTTGAAAGATAATAATCTCCAGCCAAGATTGATATATCCTACACAACTATCCCTGGAAATTGATGGAAAAACAAGGTGCTTCCAGGATAAAGAGGAACTAGGGGAATTTGCAACCACCAATTCAACTCTACAGAGAATACTGCAGGATATTCTAAAAAAGAAAAATACAAAGAATCCAGAAATAGTGGCAGAGAGGCCACAATGAATGGAGCAGAAAACAAAATGAAGAAGACAAACTGACAACTAATGACAGAAAAAGAGCTCAACAGAAAAGAGGCAGAGAAGATTGGATGATAGGAACAGCTATTTTGGAGAAAATGACATCTTAATAGGTAATACTGATTTAGTATCATCTTGTTTTGAAGTCTCATCAAGCTTTTGTTCTTCTGTCTCCATTTGTCTAAACAGGTTGTATCTTATTGGATTTTATTATGTACGATAGTATAAGCAAAAACTTTTAAAGACAAGGAGATTATACAGAAACCATTGTTCATTTTCTGTTAGTTGATTCTAAATACCCTGTAATGCTGTCATTCTCTTAAATGGTTTTACATTGTTTTGATATATTTGATGCTACAGTATACAAAGTTATACTCAAAGATTTCAAGGAAAGAGACAATATAGTAACTACTTTTATGTCAGGATTATCTTGTGGTTAAACACTATTCTGCTTAAATGGCTATGTTTTGATCTGCGCTGTTTTGCTGTTATGTCCTCTTTTATCTCAATCTCCACTTCATTATTTACTTTTTTATTTTTATCCTTTTAATTAAAGGAAAAATAAATAAAAAATAGCAGGATATATTATAGTAACCCACTTTGACTTTCCATTATCTTGATTTAAAGTCCTGTATTACTCTCACCATCTTGTTTTTGACTGATGTCCCCCTATTCTGTTTTGCTTGATAGTACCAGGTTCGAAAGTTTAGGCCACAGCTGTGAACATAGTGAGATTCATTATGACGCCCATTCTCGATGACTTTTATCTACTTTTGAAGACCTATAATGTCTCCAATGTTTTGGTTTTGTCAGTTTTGTTCTTTACTGTTTTGTTCAATTTTATTGTGACTGATGATATAAGCAATTCTATTAGAGATAGCAGGAGGCATTATGGTACCCATTATTGATTACCTTGTATTATGCTTTTACATTATCTATTATGTCCACCCTTTTGATTTGATTGACTCTGTTCTGTTAGGTCACATTTGATTCTACTCCCTTCCAAAAAAGTAATAAGAACTGGGGGAGCAACAAAACCCAAAATATGTAATTGTCATTGTACAAAAGAAAGGAAAAGAAAGTTCTCTACACGATATAACTGCATGTATATGTAAGTGTATAAGATAAGATAGAACATGATATCACTGAGTTTTATTGGATCATTGAACAGAACTGTTTGCAGTCTCACTGTTGGAATGTCCACTTTACAAGCTTTAATTTTGTGACTTGAACAATTATTTCTAGGATGACAATATGTAATCCATTAACTAGTGATTTTCTACTGTTTATTTTTTTTTCTGTAAATCTTATAACTTGTATCCTTTCTCTGCTTTTATTTCTCCTTAAATAAAATTAAAAAAAAAAGAGTATTCAGTGAGTTAGTTCTAGGATATGTCCTTTCCCCTGGCTTATCTAATACTAACCTTTCAGGTATTTTCAGGGTTTCCTCACCACTCTTACCCTAGGCTACAATTAGCTCTCCATACCCAGTTCTCAAATGCCTTCAGTCTAAGGCATTTCTCATATTCCTCTTATTTTTTGCTAGCTTTCTTATCTGTCCTTGTTTATGTAGTTTTTTAAATACTTGAATTCTGTGTAGTTTATTCTCTAGAGAGGAAAAGGAAGCTTTTGGTCCAACTATAAAACAAACAAGTAAAGATTTCTTTCTATATTCCAAGAAAACATTTGCAAATGACATCTTATAAAAAGTGGAAATTCTATTTTAATATACTTTCTCTTTAGGACCATGAAGCATTATTGTTGTTACTAGTAAGGCTTATATCATTGTGGCTGTTTATATATTCATCCACTTACTTTCCTGTACTAAGTACAAGAACTGGCTTATGGGTAAGGAAACCTGACATCCTATCTAGAATGATTTTTGCTAAAATCACTACTACTGTGCTATTTATATCATTAGTAGGCCACTTGTTATATTGATTCAGTTCTAGTGGGTTCTTTTTTAAAAAAGAAAATTTTAATTTTAGCTGATGATTGAATTATATACACATCTATTTTTAATGCACAAACTTTGGAACTTCAATGCCCAGACTTGGATCAGGGTCTGCTCCTGTAGCAGTGTTGTCCATGTCTATTTTGCTAAAGCAAGCTGCTGAAGTTCAAGATACCTCTATAGTTCCTCTTTCAAAATGCCACCAAATAGTCTACTACATTTAAGACTCATTGAGTAAGAGATGAGTAACAGAGACTTAGTATCATTTTGAAGGATGGAAAGAGAAAGTAGATATTTCTGAGGTCTTATGACCTGACTCAAAATAGGTCTTTCCAACATGGAGGCTTAGTCAGAAGACTGGGCAATTATATCATAGTTTTTGATTAGTAGATATAGTGAAGTGAGTTTTTGAAGTGACTCATCATGGTCATTATATTATTTACTGCCCTGAAAGAGGGTATTTACTTCAATGAAGATAAGTTGGGAAATCTACTTTTTGAATTACGGTATTTGCAATTTTATCTTCCTCTGAAAGAATCTCTCAAGTAACAGTCAAATTAAGCAGACAGTAAGCTGTTAGGGTGTAAGGTTTTAGCACTAGCTCCCCTCTCCTTCTCTTACGGTTATTCTTTAGCTTGAGCAGAAGAGTCTGTTAACATCTGTGATCCTTATTATTGTGAGAATTGTTATATATAGTTTTTAAAAGTGGCTTTTTTCACTTGTAGCAGTGTCATATTTTCCTGGTCTTCTTTGTGGGATGATCATTCAATAGGTCATTTGATAGAACGGCTAGTACACAGAAGAAGTAAAAACTAGGCAATTAATCATTATGTGAGGATTGAGAAATAGATACTAAGGAAAGGATAATACTAAAGATTAGCCATTTTTTCAACCAAGAAAAAGTGGCTGGATTAGCCAGCATATGTAGGATTATCATACATATTATCTGATTTTGTAGTTTGAAAATTCTAACTTATGTATCTTTCAGTAATAGGTAGTAAAGACCCCAAAGATGATATTAACATTCTTCCTCATAAAACACCTGGAGCAGCCAATGTTGTATCTAAAGTGATTCTACTGTCTGATCAATTTCATGATCCTTTCAGGGGAGGAATTTGAAAGCTTTGGTGCGTACTGTGTTTAACTCCCTTCTTCTCTGAGCTATGGGAGTATTTTATGAACTTCTTCTAGAGCATGAAGTAAAGAAGTTTGAAAAAAGAAATCTTTTTCAATGATTAGAGTTTTAGTTCTTAAGCTTTTTATATTTCTTGGATTACTTATTATTTCTTTAGGCCTTGGATGATAACAGGAACTCTCCTGAGAACAGTCATTGTTTTATTAAAATACTTAGACCCTGTCTACTTTGCCAGTCAATGGGCATTTATGTAGTATATCCAACACTAGTTGTGGTGATTAACTAATGGTCAGCTTGTAACACCCAGCTGAACTAAATAAGCATGGTTCTGGGGTAGAAGGCCCACCTGAGGATTGTTGCCAAAAGCATAAAAGGAGAACTGGAGGGGAAATGGTGTGCTGTTGATTCTCCTGGAGAAGCTTGTCATGCTGGCTTTCCTGATGGAACTCAGCTGTTCTCATTGTTGGATGAGCTCAGGTCCTTGCTGTTGATGAGGATGGCTGTAGTTCTTTTTGTGGGAGAACTCTGGTCCTTGTGTTGATTGTAGCTTCCTAGCTCCAGTGCAGGTCCCTCAGCCTGCTGGCACAGATCCTTCATGCTCTTGGTGCAGACTTTCTAGCTTCCACCATTGACCTTTGGACTTTCCCAGTGTAGATCCTTGATCCAGACATTGTTGTGGGCTCTAGGTCCCCAAGCTGTGCTTGTGGAGGATATTGCCACGGACTCTAGGTTTTCAGGTGGACTTGTGAAGGACATTAACATGAGATCCAGGATCTCAGCTGGATTTTAGTGTGTGGACAGATCACTGCACTGTTTTACATTTGTTTTTGGGGGTGAATAATCCTATAAATTATTCTTCCTGTATTAAGTACATTCTCTTTTGAACTCTGTAAATCCTTGGGGGCCATAATATTTTTAGCCAAATTACACATATGTTATCTTAAATAGTATTTTATAATATTGGTACAACTCATTGAGAATGGCAATAAATATGTATATTAAATGCATTAGATCTATCTAAAGGAAAAGAATTTAAAGTTGTCTAGTGTGTCTTGGAAGGTCTATGAGAGAGTACCTTCAAATAACTTATTCTATTTCTCTTTTGTGTTCTATATTTTTCAATTTAGTTATAAAATTTAGCTATCAGAAAAGGTCCTCAAGTATATGGTGAAGATAAGAGCCTTCCTTTCATGTAATACTTTTGATTTCTGGGTTTCTTGGCCTATGGTATTAGTGATTCAGAAAATCAACAGTTTATTATAAGGAACTGTTGTCAAAGGCAGCTGGTTAGCTTCCAAAGAAAATTTTAACACAAATCTAAGTCAGCGTGACTGTGTGCTGAGCTAGTTTATAAGTATGTTGGAACCAGGTGAGTAAGCATGCAGAAGACAACTTTAAATAGAGGCTTTGTAGGCAATTTAAAGATAGTCTAAAAACCTCAACATATGGATTTAGTGCTTTCAATGTCTTGTGGCCTGATTACCAAAGAACCTGGGAGACCGTCTAGCCACAGAATGGTAGTGGCAAAGTCCTGAGAATTCAGAGATGTGTAATGATGTGCCTCAGTGGAGAAAGGCTTCCCAAACACCTGATGAACTCCTGTGTATTATACAGAACAGTGCAAAATAATTTCTGAACATACTTATTTAGTTGGCACCCCTGCTACAGACTAGGTTTGTGAGAACAGCCATAGAATTTTGAAGTCTGAGAAAAATGAAGCAAATATGAAAGTGTTATTGACTTCTGGGAGAACATGGCAGATAGATAGCAGCAGCTACAGAGGCTCTCTGAGATAGCCTGCTTAGAATCCAGGAATGGTGTGGTGTGAGGAGTCCTAAGCAAGGGGAGATATACCATTCTGACCCTGGAATGAACTAAGCTGAGAGAAACTAACTGGAAATGCAATCCCGGTGCTAAAACAGGAACAGATAAAATCTCAGCGTGGAAGCTGGAAAACGCACCACTGGAAGCTGCGATTTGAATTTCCTGCTGCCGCTGCTGTGTCCAAATCAGCACAGCAGAGAAAGAGATGCGCGAAAGCTCTGAGAGTGGGAATCGATGAACGGAGTTGAGAGTGGGACTGGCAGGGAGCTCTGCATTGACCTGTGGTGAGTGAGCAAAACGGGGACCCTTCCATAGAGCAGGGGGCTCCAGCAAAGGACATACTGGGACCAGGCAGACTAGCTGGAACAGGACGCTGCAGTGACTTTAGTCGCATATTCTCCTCTCAAGCAGGATTGGTGCAGAGCACTTGGCCTGGGTGATGCCACTGACTAATACCCAGTAGGCTAGCCCAAACCAGGTCCCAGCGCCTGGAGGTGCACTCTAGCAGTGAAGCCTTCGGTAGGTTGACCTGGAGGGGCGGGCCCAGCAGAGGCTGCCCAGGTCTGTGTCTCCCTAGTACACTGCAGTGGGTGGGGACACCCAGCCTGCACAATTCTAACAAACTGTAACAGACAAAGAGAAAAAAAAAAAAAACTGGGCCTCCTATATTCACTTGTATGGAAGGAACAAACAGTATGGGAAGAGGGAGCAACAAGAAAGGGTCCTCAGTTCCCAATCCTGAGAACATTGATCCAGAAAAGGTAAATGCAAAGGACAGAAAACATGCAATATCAGACACGGCACCAATAGATGTAAAGCAATATCTCTGGAACCTCATAGATGAGTTCAAAGGTGAAGTATTTAACGAAATAAAGCAAGATATAAGTAGAATAATTAGAGAAATGCTAAGTACCACCCCCCAAAAAACCAGACAGTGGAATGGAAGAACAGAAAAAAAAGGGAGAATTGTTTGATGGAGAAAATAGAGAAAATATAGAATAGGTGAAGCAGGTTCAAAGAGATTACCAGGAAACTAAAAACTCTATCAAAAGCTGGCATAATAGCTTGAAAGAAACTAAGGACAGATTATCTGAACTGGAGGGCAGATTTGTAATGTGGGAGCATGAAATGAAAAACTTCTTAAAAATAACAAGAAAACAAACAGCAACAATACAAAGGCTAGAAGGTGATAAGAGGATCTATAACTTAAGAATTAAGAACATAAGAGAAGTGGGGACACAAACAAATGGACTACAAAAGCTATTCACAGAAATGATCCAAGAGAATTTCCCTAATTTAGCAAATGGTAAAGATACTCAGATATATGAGGCATACAGGACTCCAGCCACCTACAACCCAAACAGAGCTACACCCAGGCATATAATAATCAAAATTCCAGAAATCCAATATAAGAACAGAATATTAAAAGCCATCAGAAACAAGAAACAGATCACTTACAAGGGAGCACCCATCAGAATTACAGCAGACTTCTTGACACAAACCATCAAATCATGAAGAGCGTGGGGGGAATAATTCAAGCTTTGAAAGATAATAACCTCCAGCTAAGATTGATATATCCTGCACAACTGTCCCTAGAAATTGATGGAAAAACAAGGTGCTTCCAGGATAAAGAGGAACTAGGGGAATTTGCAACCACCAATTCAACTTTACAGAGAATACTGCAGGATATTCTAAAAAAGAAAAATACCAAGATTCCAGAAATAATGGCAGAGAGGCCACAATGAATGTAGCAGAAAGCGAAATGAAGAAGACAAACTGACAACAAACAACAGAAAAAAATCTCAACAGAAATGAGGCAGAGAAGGTTGGATGGTAGGAACAGCTATTTTAGAGAAAACAAGACATCATAATAGCTAGTGCTAATTTAGTATCATCTTATTTTGAAGTTCCATCAAGCTTTTATTCTTCTGTCTCCATCGGTCTTAAAAGGTTGTATCTTATTGGATTTTATTATATGTGATAATATAAGCAAAAACTTTTATAGACAAGGAGATTATACAGAAACCATTGTTCATTTTCTGATAGTTGGTTCTAAATACCCTATAATACTGTCATTCTCTTGAATGGTTTTACATTGTCTTGATATGTTTGGTGCTACAGCATATGAAGTTATACTCAAAGATTTCAAGGAAAGAGACACTATGGTAACTCCTTTTATGTCAGGGTATCTTTTGGTGAAACATTATTTTGCTTAAATGGTTATGTTTTGACCTGTGCTGTTTTGTTGTTATGTCCTATTTTATCTCAATCCCCCTTTTTAAATTATTTACTTTTTAAATTTTTATCTTTTTAATTAAGGGAAAAAAATAAAAAATAGCAAGATATATTATAGTAACCCACTTTGATTTCCTATGAAACCCTGTATAGCCCTCACCATCTTGTTTTTTTTTTTTTTTTTGGTCTTTTTCATTTTTTATCGGTACCAGAGATCAAACTCACGACTGCCTGCTTGTAAGGCAGGTGTTTATGCCACTGAGCTAAATCTCCAGCCCCTCACCATCTTGTTTTGACTGATCTTTCTCTACTCTGCTTTGCTTGATAGTACCAAGTTCGAAAGTATAGGCAACAACTGTGAAGACAATAAGATTCATTATGATGTCCATTCTGGTTGACTATTATCTTCTTTTAAAGTCCTGTAATGTGTCCAATGTTTTGGTTTTATAATTTACTGTTTTGTTCAATTTTATTATAACTGATGATATAGGCAATTCTTTTTTAAGATAGCAAGAGGCAGGATGGTAACCATTGTTGATCACCTTGTATTTTGTTTTTACATTATCTATCATGTCCATCCTTTTGATTTGACTGACTCTGTTCTGTTATGTCACATTTGGTTTTACTCTCTTCAAAAAAAAGTAATAAGAACTGTGGGAGTAATAAAACCCCAAAAGTATAATTGTCATTGTACAAAAGAAAGGAAAAGAAAGTGCTCTAAAGGATATAACTGCATATATATTTAAGTGTATAAGATAGATAACCATATTTCTGAGTTTTGTTGGATCATTCAACAAAACTGTTTGCAGTCTCACTGTTTGAAAGTCCACTTTATATGCTTTAATTTTGTAACTTGAACAACTATTTCTAAGATAACAATATGTAATCTATTAACTAGTGATTTCCTACTGTTTATTTTTTCTGAACTTCTGTATAACTTGTACCCTTTTTCTGTTTTTTTTTTCTTTTTCTCCTTAAATAAAATTTTAAAAACCCCCCACATATGCACCTAAGGAAAATAAAGAACCAAGGAATATAGATTACACGTGGCAATTTGTGGTTGTATTATATGGCTATGGAGGAGGTGCCAAGTTTTCCTAGTTATAAATGGAATTGTTACATTGGAATTAAAAGACTTCTCTGGTGTCTGTCTTAGGACACTAGAACTGTAAGTTGTATATTATGCAGATATTTTTAGAATAATGTTGAAGAAGGGTAGTTCATATACATGGGTGATAAAACAGCATATGGCAATATTCAGTTATGTCTGTTTGCAATGTGTAGAACTAGAGCTGAGTCTTACATTCACGGGACAATGTATTGTATTAAAAATTTGTGAAAGCAGAATGTGAACTCAGGAAGAAGTTGATCTCAAGGCTATAAAGCCAATGAAAATACCATGGATCATGTAAGTTCAGTATCATGAGAACTATGCCAATGTGATACTTTGTTCTTTTGGCTGTTTAAGATTGTGGTTAATATGGGCCATGAATTTTCTAAGTAAAGAGCTTTGCAGAACTCTTGAATAATAGTCCCGGTAAAATGGTTTGTCCCATGTTGGGGTCTTTCAGTGTATCTTTGTTATTGCTGTACCTGGATGTCACTCCAAAGCCTTGTGGTCACAGATGAGGCTTTTTCAGAGGCAGCTAATCTAGAGTGTGTGATGGATTCATGGTGCCATTTTAAGATTAAAGGTAGATGATTACTAAATCAGTACACGGATTGATTTGGCACTGTCCTAACCCCAGTAGCCTGAATATAATATAAGAAACAGAAAGAGGCTTGTCTTCTCCCTCCCTGGTTTGTTTTGCTACTTTCTGGCTGTCAAAAAACGTTCTTCTTTGTAAAGCTACCCTGCTTTGGAGCCAGCTGCTTATGGAATGAAGCCTGTACTTACCGTGAGCTAAATAAATGTTTCCCCTTTAGCTTTGGGTGTTGGGTATTTTGTCTCAGTAATAAGTGGAAAGTGACTAAGATAATTTTTAGCATGCAAACAATGGCAAGAATATATTAAAAATCCTTGTTAGTAGGCTGTGTGGAAGATACGTTTGGAGATGTTCAAGGAGTATAAAGGTTTGGGCTCTTGAATATCTCACTGTTAGAATTGCAACAGGAGTAGGATGATGATGCAGATAGGAACCCAGGGCACACTCAGAAATTTTAGTAGTTTTTTCACAATGTTATAGGTGTTGTAAGCTATTTTGTCTTAATCATAGAGAGTAATTTTTTGTAAAAAATTCATAATTTTCAGTGTTCTCCTGACAAGTGTGAGGTTCTGAGTTCTATTTCTAATACCAAAAAAGAAAAAAGAAAAAAATATGTGATGATCAACTTGAAAACCTCTGGTGCCACCAAGGGACTGTCCTGAGAGCTATTTTTAGACTTGTCAGGGATTTTATTCTCTCTTTGCATACAGGCCTGAATTAGAGTACAATAACATTTTAAAAGACTTTAATTTTTAGGAGTAGTTTTGTTACCAGGCTTTTTCAGAGGCAGCTAATCTAGAGTGTGTGATGGATTCATGGTAACACTGGAGTTGTGTCCCATGGTTACAAAGAGTGAGACTGAAGGTAGGGTGCATATAAGTTAATTTAAAATATATAAAGGCATGAAAACAAAAGACATAAAGGCAAGGAAATAAAGCTCCTGCTCACTGGGTAGGATACCCATGGGGGCTTTTTGTTTAGGGCTTTTTGTATGCCAAAATGATCACATCACATCAAACCACTCAGGGCCAAGGTGAGGCCAACCTCTGGGTTACAAGCAGGAAATTTTAATGGAAAGTAGGTCTAATGGAAACTCAGTTTAGGACTGGGCACGGTGGTCTTGGCTATAGTCCATGGGAAGATTGAGACAGGATGATTGCTATGAGTTTGAGTTTGAGGCCAGCCTGGGGTTCAAAGTGAGTTCTTGGTCAGCCTGAACTCCATAGTGAAATCCTGTATCAAAAAACAAAACATAAAAACAACTCAGGTAGCATGAAGAGAGCCTTGATGGTACTGGCTGTCTATTACCATGTTTTTATCACATTCCTGGGCAGGAAGGTCCCACCAATTTATCCTTGAGACCCTTGTTCATTAGACTGCTGGAGCACTAGCTTTGGGCACTGTGTTTCCATCCTGAGGTCTAGTTTTTGTCAGCTCTCAGTCTCAAGCTTCATTTTGTCTTTCACTGGGTCATCCTGACTCCCTGTCAAGCTGCCTGTTCCCTAGTTGCCTGATCTGCCTGCTGCAACAGTTATGGGTTCAGAACAAATCTGAAAGGAATTTTCTATATACATCCTGCTGTTAATGGTATCCCATTATCAACATCCGTCCCCAAAGGTACACTTGTTACACAATATATCTATATTGTCACATTATCATCACCCATAATACAAAGCTTTTTTAGGGTTCACTCTTGAAGTTGTATCTTCTATTGGTTTGAACAAATATATAGTGACATATATCCTTCACTGTATATCACGTAGACTATTTTCACTGCCTTTTAAGGCCTATGTGCTCTGTCTGTGCATTCTTACACAAACTCCTGTCAGGTACTATTTATCTATTTACTGTCTCCTTGTTTTGCCTTTTTAAGAATTTAATGTAATTGGAATTACAAAATATGTCACATTTTAAGATTTGTTTCTTTCACTTAATGTCCACTTAAAGTTCCTTCATGTCTTTTGTGGCTTGATAGATCATTTTTTTTATTGTTAAATAATATTGTATTGTTTAGCTGTGCCACAGGATACTTATTCTACTCACCTTCTGGAGGACATCTTGACTGCGTTGAAGTTTTGACAAATATGAAGAAAGCTTCCCTAGACATTCATGTCCAAGTTTTTGTATGAAGATAATTTTTCAACTCTTATGGTAGATAGTAGGATGATAGTAGGTGGATTATATGGTGAGAATGTTTAGGTTTTTTTTTAAAATTTTCTTTTAAAGAGAATAAAACCAGACAAAATAAAACAGAATAAAGCCAATCAAAACAAAACAGTGTAAGTGATGATACAGGGTTTCAAAATAGGAAATCAACAATGGCTACCATAATGCATCTTGTCTTCAAAATAGCTTTCCATGCCATGAGACATAGGAAAATCAAACAAAACAGAACAGAATAGAACCAATAAAAATAAAACAATGAATGTAACACAGAACTTCAAAACAAGATAATAGTAAGTCCAAAATAGCTACCATAATATAGCTTGTTATTTTTGAAATAGTTGCCCAAGCCATCAGGTATAATAAAATCAAACAAGACAAAACAGAAAAAATAAAACCAAACAAAACTATGAAAATGGTACAGAACTTTAAAACAAGATAATAGGGAATTAGCAATGCCTACAACCTTCAGAAATAGATCCCCATAGATGCTAAATGCAATGTCTTTTCATTCTTTTTATAGTAGCTTTCATGGAACAAAATTTTTTAATTTAAATGAATTCGCTTATTGATTTTTCTTTCATGGATCAGACCTTCATTATTGCATCTAAAAAGTTATTCTATTCCCAAGGTCATCTAGATTTTCTTCTATGTTATCTTGTAGGAGTAATATAGTTTTGCATTTTACATTTGGATCTTTGATCAATTTTTAGTTATTTTTGTAAAAGATGTAAGATTTGTTTTTGGATACATTTTCCCTCATACAGTTGTCTATTGTTTGTTGAAAAGACTTTTTAAGAATTTTATTTTCTTGATTATATTCTTATGGAGCTATTTCTGAGTTCTTTAATCTGTTCCATTGATACATTTGTCTGCTCCTTCATCTATACAGCACTGTCTTAATTTTCATAGCTTGATAGTAAGTCTTGAAGTCATATAGTGTCTTTTTGTTCTTATCCTTTAATATTGTGTTGACTAATCTGGGTCTTTTGCTTTGCCATCTATTATGGATTAAAAACTGGTAGTCAACATAATGCCAGCTGAATTAAATCAGCATGGTGCTGCACACAGGGGTTACATCTGAAGAAATTTGCCAACATAAATAGAGACAGGGAGAAGGAGAAGAGAGGTATCATGGGTTCTCCTATGTGTTGCTGTTTGAGTCACTGGTTCTCCTGGAGGAGCTCCTCATGACTAGCTTCCCCAGCGTGAGTTCAACCATTGTTATCAGAGGAGCTTGGGACCTTTTTAGTGAGAGTGTCTGTGGTTCACTTTGGGGGAGCTCTGGTCCTTACATGGAGCATCCCTTCCTGGTTCTGTAGGGAAAGACTTGCACTGTTTAGTCTCCAGGACAAACTCATCACGCTGGCTTCCTGGCTTGTACTAGACTGTGCTTATTGTTGGAGGAGCTCAGGGCCTCCGTGTCACTGAGGATGTGTGGTGCTTTTCAGGACAGCCCTGGTCTTTGTTGTGAGCATGACTTCTTGGCTCCAGTATAGAATCCTCAACCTATCAGCACAGCTCCTTCACCATGCTGGCATAGACTTTCTAGCTTCCACCGCTGTCCCTTGCATCCTCCCAGCATGGATCCATAAAAGAGAGTGGCGTGAGTCCCTCTCCTGGGCTCTAGACCTCCAGTTGGACTTGTGGGAGGCATTGTCATGAGCTCTGGGTCTTCATCTGGACTCACGTAGGACACTGCTGTGGGATTCAGGCCCTTGGCTAAATATTCTATGTCTTTAGAGTTGTGGGTAGATTTCCTGCACTTTGGCAACCATTATAAATAATAGTATAAATTCTGTGTCATGACCAATCAAACAATGACAGCATAAACTGAAAGAGTAATAAGATTCAAAATGTACAATAAAAATTGTAATAATGAAAGGTTAAGAAAGTGCTCAAAAGGACAGAACTACTAGAATAGGGGAAAGGAAAAAAGGAAAAGATTTTATGTATGTTGGTAAACATATATAAATGTGTGTATGTATATGTACATTAGATACATAACTACACTGCTAATCTCTTAGTTCATCAAAAAGAATAAGAGTTTAAAAATCTGAATTTCTTTGACATACTTCTTCATACCAATAAAAACATGTAGACCACTAGAACTTTTGTTTTTCTTTTTATGATGATTTCAAATGAACAAGTCTGTTTATACTAAAGCTCTGTGAAGTGAGCACTGTCATTTCTACATTGTGAAATTATATTGCTTTGGAAAGGTAAGTAGAATTGAGATGTAACTCAGATATATACACAGAAACAGGAATACAACCAATAATGGATGAAAACATACATTTAGACTGACACTAACCCATGAGAGACAGAATGCCTATTCAAACTCTTTGTAAATTGCATTTCTAGCCTAATGGCTATTCCATGCCCAACTGTAAACCCTACTTTGCTGGTGGATGAAAAGGTTTAGAGAGGAGATCTCTCCCAGATCTAGAATCTTGGACAACTCAAGACTAGGGAACATTTTCATGATGTTTGATAATTGACTCAGGGCAGAGTTTGTCTCAAAGATAATAGCCTAAGAGGAGACCTTTGAAATTCTCTATTTCCAGAATAGTTCAATGATTATCTTATCACGGACCCAATAACCTCCTTTTCCAATGAACTTACTCTTATAGATACACAATGAAAACATTAAAGCAGACAAACAAACAGCAGTGTAATTATTTATGTTTCTATTAATGTTAGAAGTTTTGCAAACTTTATTAGATAAAGAATTCCTAAAATAGTACTTCATTTTCTAAGAGTAAAACTCACCATTTGAGGATAGGAAAAAATAAGAAAAAGAAATGGAAGTTCAAGCCCAGTATGGATTTACGTTACCTAAGTCATCATGGAGACACCTGAAAAACAGGTTCAAAACTTTTGAGGAACAATGTTTTCTTGTGGAGCCTCTTGAGCCACTGTAGTGGACAGATCTCTATTGTATACTAATGGAACTGCCCAAGGTTGTTCAATACACCTTGTTCATATCAGTGAGATATGAAAATATCTTGAAAATATCATCTTGAAAATATCAGTGAGATACCCTTCAGATAAGTGGAAGTTTATTGTTTCCTGCAATATAATAGGTCATTATTTTAGCAGAGGTCATCTCTGAGAACGAAGATTACCAGGAGCATATTTATGAAGTTTTGAGAGTTTAAAACATTTTGTAAAATGGTTGATTAGGTTTGGGCAAAATTCATGATATGGTAATTTTAAAGCAAATATTGAAGAGTAAGCTGTCCTTTGAGGAGTTTGATTAAGCTCCCTTATTTTCAGAAAAGTTCTTTCCTTAAATGTAGATGAGTTGAGTAGTTTAGGAGTCAGATAAGTGGAATTTTGAGAAGTCCCTAAAACAGGCAATAGTTTTTGCAATTTTAATCTTGGTGGACAAGAACTCCTACAATAGTACATTTATGTTAATGTAGACCCTTGAAAGGAACATTGTGTTGTAGATAGGAAGTTGTGGAGATAGTTTCAGTAGTCCATACCTCCCCTCCACACACACATTTTTTCCGTGTTGAAACTTTGGAAATGTAGGTTCAGGAGCCATATGAAATATTGCCTCAGTTTGCAAAGTTTTTTCTGTTTGCAGTGACACTTTTTCATTTAGTTGACTTAGAATTTGCTTTATTCTGTTGTCAGTTGGGTTTTATTTTGTAAAATGAAATTAAAATGCCAACAGAGAATTTAAAGTGTATAATGGTCTCTAAAAATGAGAACAGTTAGGCATAATCAACATAACTTTTTCCATTTTAAGTCATGGTCGAAATTGGAAAGAAAAATTTAAAAGTATGATTTCTTTTTTTTTTCTCGCCCAGCAGGCTTTATTAAATATAGAAAGCTTAAAACTTCAGAAACAGTCTATGTTAACATGATTTAAATAAAATATTCTGTTAAGATCACTTAAAAAAATAGAAATCTGGGTAATCTTAGTGCTATATTTTCATTGTACACTTTTTAAAGTATTCTTTTGCCACATTGAAAATCAGTTAAAAAATTGAAGAGCAGACATATTTTTTGCTTCCAGATGATTTGTTGAAAATAACATCTTTTGAGTTTAAAAGCAAAGAAATCCTTATTATAACATTTTAGAAAATTTATACAACTGCAAATAAAAAGAAAATTTATAAAAAATACTACGTTCAGACAAAAATTTAACAGCTTAAAACATAGCATCTACTTATTATCTCCTAGTTTCTGCAGGTTAGAATTCCTCGTAGAGCACAGCCAGAGTCTCTCTGCTTCAGGGTCTTCCCAGGCTGTGATTGAAGTGCTTGGCTGGCTTGTGTGCTCACCTGGAGGCTTCTCTAGGGGAAGTCTGCTTTTAAGGCTGTTGGAAGAATTTACTTCTCTCCAGCTGTGTGAATGAGGTATCTCACTTCCTACCATTGGCTGACACCATAGAGACGTCCTTCATTTCCTTTGAGCTGCCTCCAGTTCTTCACTACATGGCAACTTACATTTTCAAAGCCTACAGGGTAAGCTTTCTCCCTCCAGTCTACTAATGCAGAATCTCAGAGATGTAACATAATCATGGGAAACAGAGACCTTATAGTTGTTACTTTTGCCATATTCTATTGGAGCAAGTCATGATTCTACCTTCTTTCAAAGGTAGGGAACTCATAGTCAATCTGAAGTGTTCATTATAGCTGTTTCGTTTTTCAGGAGAGTATATTCCTTTTTTTGGGTCTTTTTGAGACAGGGTCTCACTATGTGGTTCAGACTGGTCTTGGGCTCACTTTGTAGCCCAGGCTGTCTTGAACTTGGAACAATCTACCTGCCTCAGCCTCCTGGTTGCTGGGATTACAGGAGTGTGCCACCATACCTGGCTGAGTATATTCTTTTTAATTCCTATGATTCAATGTAAATAGTATACAGAAACAGTACAACTGATTTTTAAATTTTGTCAATATTCTTTAAGAATCATTTAAAATATTTGTAAATATATATATATATATAGTACCTATAGAGCATATATAATACATATATATGCATATGTACTATAATTTTTAGTGTTGGCTTAATTTGTAATAGAATATATCATGACCAAAGCAGTAAAATTTGTAATGGAAAACATTGCATCAAATCTAATGCTCACCAGGAGGAGATTGTTTACATAACTTTTAATTTTAAATTCTTTCTTGCTATGGATTAAGATTATTTCTAATGTTTGACTATTCTTAATAATGATTTCTTCAGAAAAGTAATTGTTTTTGTATATTTGAAAGACAAAGCTCTTCAGGATAGACCTGTAGCAATGAAAATAAGAGGCTAAATGGCAAGACGCTACAGGCTTTGAATTCGGAATCCCAGACTGAGCATGGGATTGCAGGACTAACTTTAAATCCTACCATTCTTCAACATTTTACCAATTTGATAAGAAGAAAAATAGTCTCTGGTTTTAATTTTTCTTCTTTTCCCTTTAATGAGGAAGGATATTTACCATATGATTTATTCTCTCTTTACATTTATTCTCTAATGATTTTGTGTTTGTTTGCTATTTTTTAAACCAGCTTGTCATGAGTTTTTAAATAAAGAAAACAGAGGGTATGCAAGCAATATATGCTGTTTGGAAAACAATAAATGCTTCAAAGTCAGCTTTAAAATATATAGATCGTATAGTAAGTGTTATCACTTTATAACACTGCCCACTGAAATACTAAAAAGTACAAAAGTTCACAACATATTGTAAGGAAAATTCATCACGAATCTGCTCTGTTATCTTGGAGGTACCAGACACACCATATGCTGTGTCTAGGAGTTGCTATGACAACTACTTTTAAAATTTAAGAATAGGGTAAAATTTTTCCTAAAATCTCCATAGCTTACTGAGTCAATTAGTATCTTGTACAGCACTGGATTTTTTTTTTGATAGCTGGCAATCTCTATTTCTTGTAGTTCTATAACATGTAAGGTATCTGGGCCAGCTAAGCATGTATTTCTGGTTATTTAAGATCTTGTGAAAGAGTCATTCATTTGGTGTTTTTCATGATTAGCTAGTGAATCACTGAAAGACACAAAAAATAGCCTCAGTGAAGATGGGCAGATTTGAGCATGTAAGTGTAAAGTTGAGAGACATTTTTAGCTCAGGCTCAAATAAGGAAACGGAAACTGAGATACATATTCTGGAGTTCACAGGACTAAGATTAGAACCTAGGTTCTTTGCCTCCCATGTATCACTGCACAGTAGTATTTTCATTACAGCGAAAAAATACATTAGTCACTTTTAAATTTAAAATTTTAACTTTTGAGACAGAATTTTGTTGCATTGCATAGCCTGACCTCAAACTCTTAGGTTCAAGAAAGTCTCTGGCCTCAGTTTTTTGAATCGCTGGAACAGTAGGTGACAATAGGCACCATGGCATACTAATCATTTTTTATAAAATCATATTCCACTTTTATAGAGATAATATATTATCTTAACCTATTTTTTAGTGCTTCCAACGTGAATTCAAAATTTTATAAGAAAATTTTCAGGTTCTGACCCTTCCATTCCTCCTATTTAACTTAACAAAGTTTGACATTCCCTACTGATTTCTCATAATGGTAATTGAGGTTTTAATTAAGTTTATATTCTCTTTTACCCCCGCTTTGCCCCTTATGGTCTCTAAATGGATATATAATACTGTTTAGTTAGTTCTTTATCACATTTATGAAATCACAATTATAAAATATTCTTGACTATAAAAACAAGGAGATTCCTTTCTCATGATGCCTCTTACTTTCCCTGGAATTAATAATTATATCTTTTACACATTCTTAACTCATTGCTATGGTCTTTTGATCACACACTTATCAATTTTTAAAAACTAGTCAAAACACGATTCTAAGCATGATGGTGGTGGCTGTATAAGCTGCTGTCCTGAGGATCCTCCCCCGCCAAATTATCTTTCTCCTAGCTCCAAGATGGACCAGTTCCTGTCTAGGCTGCTACACTACTACCAACCTGGATTTCTATTCCTTGTTCTCAGATGAGGAAATCCTTCTGATATCTTTGTTTTTCTCTTTCTCCTTCATGTCACTAGCTTCCTAGAAAATAGTATAAGAGAGAGAAAAATCTTTCAGTTCTTGCATGTTTGAAATGGCTTCGGTTTAGACTTTTTTTTAGTAGATTGACTAGATATACAGTTATAGGGCAGAAGCAATTTTCTCTCAGAATTTGAAGGCATTACTCTGGCTTTTGTAGCATTCATATGCCACTGAACATTGTTCTCTTTATCAGGGTATTTTGAACTTTTTAAAAGATGTCTTTGTAGTTTTTTCTTCATTTATTTTGTCAGACACTGTCCTCTAAAAATTTATGCTTTTCATTTCTGGAGATGTTTCTTGTGTTATATCTTTAAGAATTTTCTCTTCCTGGGTTTTTCTGGAATATTTTCCAGGAGATTTACCCAGATTGATTTTCCTCCCTTGCTATTAAAAAGATAACATGTAGCTTAATTCCTGAGAAATCCTTCTCTGAATATATTCTTAGTTCTTCCTTTTATATTCTACTATTCTTATTTCATGGATGTACAATCTTATTTCTTTACACATATTGTTTATAATTTTAGAGGGTTGCCCCTACCCTTTGGCTATGTGTTATCTGTCTCTGTTGCTGTATCTGTCTGTCTGTCTCATATACTTTCTGAATACACAAATTTACATTGCTTAAAGGATTCTGCATACTTTGATGGTAGAAAACTATTGCATGAGAAATTGCTATTAGCTTTTTATTAACTGATGTATAGTAGTCTCTGTTCACTGTTTAGTGTCTTTTATCATCTGTCTCTTTTTAATTCTTCCTTTTCAAAGTCTGTGCTGAGAAGTTTATTAAGTTGCCACCTACTATTTCATTTGCAAAGGTAATTCCCTGGCCAACCTTTCTTTCTATCATATCATATAATATATAGTGATAGGGGTCAGGGTGAACCAGTTACAAATCTTCCTATAATTGAAGATGGAAAGAAATATTTCTTATATGAGTCGTTATAATAAAACATTGATAGGCTACTCTTAAATATGGAAATTCTGATCTCTAGTGAGTCTGGGAATGAACAGTTTATTTGTGGTTTGTGTTACACTAAAAGGGGTAAATACTTCGTACTGTAACTTTATTCTTTTTGTCTCTGAAATTCTGAAAACAAAAAAGCAAAGTATTTAAAAATAATGTGTTTCTATACTAGTAATCAAAGAAAGATTAGAATTACAGTGATGGAAGATGCTTCCAATATTTTTCTAATACTTTGGCTTAAGTGTTTGAATCACATGTTACCTGGATTAAATGTAACAAATGTTTTGAAATTGACTATTTAGTCCTTTGGTTTTAATTTTTAAACTTTCTAGAATGTAGGGACCAATTTCCCTTTTGTTTCGGTAGAGCTGCAACTGGCTTCTTTGTACACATATGGGAAGAGTTTGTCTGTATTTTGAACTCTGTTTGAAAACTGGACCCAGCTGGTCCTCACCACTCTTTCCATTTCCTGTTTGTTCACTACAAAAGATGCATCTTCTCTAGAACGATCTCCCTGGCTAATTTCTCTGGTAAACTACTCCTCTTTACTTTTTCTAGGAAGTACCTTTCTAGCTTCTTTGTTAAACCTCTTCCATATAGTTTTTGCATCATTTGCTCTAATAAAGGAGGGAAAAATAGGAAGTTAAAAGGCTGAAGCAGAAACTGGCTGCAGCGGAGACTATTGGGGTTCTTTTGGAAAATTCTGAGCAGAGAATATTTACAGTAGGATTAGATTATTTTTTGCTTTCCTGAGCAAGCAGTCTCAGGCAATCGACTATTCATAGTGTCATTAGTTGGGTTATTTTAAGCAACTGTTTTCACCTCCATGCACTCTGCACTTGTCAGTTGTCAAATGGGGTAATGTCTACCTTACCACACTGTTTTGAAGATTGCAATTAGCTAATGGATTTGAAAGTACTGTAGCAAGTTAAAATTTTTCTACAAGAGCAAGGCATTTAATGTAATTTTCAAGGGCTCTGTGCTGTTCTAATGTGTGGGAGGGGAGCCTTCTTGGGCACCTCGCTAGGCCATGATCAGTGGCAGTTTCCCATGGAGATCACAGGGTGTAGTCGTTGAGGTAACATGAAATTGCAGAGGTTTCAACCTAGAACCTGAAACCGCTAACAAGATAAGTAAGTTTATTTCTTTGTTTTGTTGTTTCTTGATTTCAGAGCGTTTGTGCATATGGTTCATATTCTTGCAAATGGTGGAGAAAAAGATGCCTTATAATTAAAAATAAAGTGTTAGTCTTCATCTTAAATCACCACTTCCTATTCCTCCTCCCTTTTATCACCTTCTTTTGAAATGATATTTCTTCCATATAATTAAACTTATGAAAATGTTCTTAATATAGCATGGAAGGCCTAGGTTCAACAATCACAGAAAAGCACTGTGTTAAGGTGTTTTTGGCAGCCACTTACAAAAACAGAGAAATCTTGACGAAAACAGGTTATTATATGATCAGAACTCACAAGTTTACTGAGGACCCAGGTCTCCTTTATATTCCTGCTCTGCTGTTCTCACCTCTGCGTTGGCTGCTGTGAAAGAAAACCAGAGGTGGACGCAAAGAGATAAAAGCAGGCTTTAATCAGATGCTATGGATAAGGACTGGTGAAAGATCTCAGATGTAACTGGGCTAAAGTCTGAATTCAACCAGGAAAAGTGGAGATTTATAGCCAGGGAGCAGCACAAGGAGACTGGTAGGTGGAAAATTACTAAGAAGGGAGGACAATTCTTCGCTAAATTGATCTAATAGGATTCTTGATGGAGGCAGGATATGGCGAACAGACAGATGTTACCTGGCAGGAGGGATACTGATCATCTATCAAGGGTGGTAGATTCTGACTAAACTGATTTCACAAAATTCTCACTGAGACTGAACTTTACAAGGATTAAGACAGAAACCCAAGCTGGGCCTCTTGTATGTGGAGCAGTTCTAGGCAAAGCCAGTAACCTCCAGGGCACAGTGAGCTACTGTGTCCTTCTTGTGTCTTCACTTTATAAATGAATAACTTGATTTAGAAGCTCCAACTTGACTTCTCTCATATCTCAATGGCTGCACTGGCCTTGTGCCCATTCCAGACCAATAACTGAAATGAGAATGGAGTTACCATGACTGACGTGGACATATCATTTTGCTAAGTCAACCACAATGGCCACCCCTGGAAACACGAGTTTTCCTTAACTTCGAATTAGAAATATTGTAACTTTTCTACACTAGGTTAAAAATTTTTTATTGATTATTATATTTAACAAAACTATGCAATTACATGCACAATGATAATATAAATTCAGATATAACACAGTTGATAATTGGCTTCTGCCCTTATAGCTCCCATTCATGAGTTGAGTGGGCTCAATTCTTATTTCTGAGGAAGGAGGAGGGATGTATATGTAGGGAAGGATAAGATGCAGGAAGTTGTTCAGGCGATATTCAGGAACTTCTGAATAAGTGGAGGCAAAAAATAAATTCCTATATTCTCAGTTTTCATTCTATTTACCTTCTTTAATCAGGTTGATGAAATGTGGGCCAACCAATCAAGGTATTTCTGAAGTCACTGCCACTCTTCTGTTAATTCTATTTCAATTAAATCTCAAAATTTTCTTACACTTAAGTTTCACATAGGTCAGAGAACCGTAACTAAATTATGGCAAAAGATAACTAACCAAGATGAGTTTAGAGTATACAGACAGATTCCCAGGAGCTTCTGTTTGGCTGAGTAGGCAGAATAGTAACCATATCTGGTTATTTCATTAATCTCATAATAATGCAAAATGGCTTTTACTTGATTGAATGTTTAGATTTCACTTATTGTGTTATGTCAGAGTTTTACTGCATTTAGTTTTCATATCGGTAGTGTGGCCCAGTGCAGAGAAGATATGCTAAATCATAGTTGTTTTCCCTATCCTGGATATTATTGATTTTTCTTGTTTGTCTTAGATATTCTAAACTGGAAAAAAAAGAAATTCTAATCTGGGCGAGTAAATAAAAGAAAGAGAACAGGCAGCAAGGGACATTGTCCTTGGAAAATTATCAAAGGGGAAAGAGACTTTTAGATATTCCTTCCAAATAACCACAGTAAGAAAGAAACTGTAACTAACCATGCCTAATTTACTGAAAGTAAAAACAATTTTCTATCAAGTGATAAAAATGCATTAGGGTGTTGTATTAGGATTCTGCAGAGTAACAGAATCAATAGGGCAATGTATGGAAAAAGATGTCCTGTAAGGGGTTGGTTCACATGATTATGGAGGTTGAGAAGTCTCACAATCTGCTGGAAACTAGGATAGCTGGTGGAGTAGTTCACCCTAATCTCAATGGCTGAGAACCAAGAGAGACTCAGTGCGAGTCTAAAGGCCCAAGGATTAGGAACACTGATGTCTGAGGGCAGGAGAAGATGGATTTTTCAGTTGAAAAAAAGAGAATTTGAATTCACTCATCTCCTTTTCCATTCTGTCTGGGCTCTTGATGAGAAGAATATTTGACACTCACATTTATCCACTCCCATATGTTAACTTCTTCTGAAAACACCTCATAGACCTATCTAGAAATAACACTCTACTTACTAGCTATGTAGGCTGCTAACCAAGTTGACATATAAAAGTAAGAGGTATGGATCTAAATAAACCAATCTATCCAGACAGTGAAGCAAAAAGTAACTAGGTAACAATGGTATTAATTAAAGTACCACAATGAGATTAAACAAAATGTTCTTCTTCACATATTTATTTTCAATATCAGTGAAGTATATGATTTTTATACTATTGGAGAACAAATAGAACTTTCGGTACATGATTTATGTGTCTGATCTCATGTTTGTTTGATTTTTTAGGGCTTTTAAACAATTCTTTTAAAATTACTTTGAGCCAGACATGCTGTGGCACTACTTAATTATACAGCAATTCTACATTTGACCTATTAAGAAACTGGCAAATGATTTTTTTAAAACCAGTTATGGACACAGTAACAAAAAAACTTATCTTTGATGAATGTATTGATGAAAGTGCTCATCGAAATACTAGTAAGCCTAATCCAAGAGCACACTGAAGAGATTTTTCACCATGATCAAATGGGACTCATCCAAGGGATACAAAAATGGTTCAATACACACAAATCAAAGAATGTAATACACTATATCAACAGCATAAAGGACAGAAACCAGATGATTTCTCAGTAGATTCAGAAAAGCCATTTGATAACATGTAATATCTCTTCACAATAAAAATGCTGAACAAAATAAATTCAGAAGGAACATATCTCAGCATAATGTAAGGTCATTTATAGTAAACTAATGGCTAAAAAGACTGAATGGGGAAAGTAAAAGTTTTCTCTCCAAGATCTGGAACAAGATAAGGATACTCATCTTTCTCACTTTTATTAAATGTAGTTCTAGAAGTCTCACTAGAGCAGTTAGGCAAGAGAAAGAAATAAAAAGGCATCCAAATAGGAAAAGAAAAAGTCAGATTGTTATTGTTTGCAGATGATATGATTTTACATAGATAAAACCTCAAAGACTCCTCCAGAAAAAAAGAAAAAAACCTGTAAGAACTAATAATAGCTATTTGAGGTCCGGAGTAGAGAGAACACCAGCAAGCAAGCCCAGTCTGGGATCTAGCACCATGCGTGAGCTGCCGCTGGACTGGAACAGACAAACCCAGCCTCTTCTGGAGCGCGGGCTGGCAAACAAGAAGTACCCCTCCTCATCATAAGCAACTGGCTTATCTAGAGGAACACAGGCTGTGATGATAGCTATGGAGCTGAAATGCAATTGGATGCCTGTGGTGCTTTGGTGTTTCACTAACACTGCAGGTCCAGGGTCACTGGTCTGACCATAGAGTCAGAGGAGAGTATATGCACTGTGACTAGATAGTGGGGGATCTTCTTCTGAGGGTTGTAGCCATTGTTGGTTACCTGTGGTCTTGTTTTAGAAGTCCTATATTGTTTATTGTTTTATTGGGTTTTATGCTCTTTTGTTTTGTTTGATTATGTCAAATCTGATAGCAGAAGCAGCTATTTCAAAGCAGAAAGATATATTATGATATGAATTTTGGATTTATTATTGGCTTGTTTTGAAGTTCTTTATTGCATTCATTGTTTCTGTTCTATTCTGTTTGATTTTTACTGTCTGAAGTTATCTGCTGCTATTTTGAAGATATCGAAAGGCATTAAGTTAACTATTGTTGATTTTGCAATCTTTTGAAGTCCGGTATCTCTTACATTAGTTTGCTTTATTCTGTTTGTTTTATTCTGTTTCATCCTCTTTAAAAAAAGTACTAATACATAAATTCAGCAAAGATGAAGGTAATGTGATGTCTAAAATAGAAATAAAAATTCCTTTTATAATGACTAAAAAACCTTCGCAATAAATTTAACCATACAGGTGAAAAAGCATCACAATGAAAATTATAAAACATTATTAAAAGTGCATTGAAGAGAACACAAAAACGTGGAAAGACATTCAGTGCTCATGGATTGAAAGAATCACTATTGTTAAATGTTCATGCTGTCTACAGCTATCTATAATAGAGTTTTGTCTTAGTTACTTCTTACTCATCACTGAGACAAGATACCTGGTGCCCAAAGTTAAAGAAGGAAAGGTTTATTTCTTATAGTTCTCAGAGGTTTCAGTCTATACTCAGTTGGTTCCAACCAGCAGGGTGGCATGGCAGGCCGCTATTCATGGTCTGGTACAAACAGCAAGCATGAACTAGCAAGAGAGAGACACCTTCTTCCCACAATTACATCGTATCCTAGTTTCACTCCTGGGCAGGTGTAGCACTCACACCACCAATCTAAGCACTAGACAATGAACCAATCACAAAAGCCTCATAATTGCGTGAGGCTTAGGGGACACTGATATAAACCAAGACAAAGTTCAATGCAATTCCTATCAAAATACCAATGACATTCTTTACAGAAATAGAACAAGCAAAACAAACAAACAAAAGATACTAACCAATGAATCAACCAACCAAAAAAACCCAAGCAATCAATAAAAAATAAACAAAACAATCTAACCTGAGCAAACCTGCTAAGCTAAAGCCAGCCTGAGAAAAAGAATAAAGCAGGAAGCATTTCAGTGCCTGACTTTAAAACACATTACCTCTTTTGGCACAGTTGCTCATATAAATAAGGAAATTTTGTACAAAGCCTCTTCCTGTGTGGGAACAAGGGAAGTGAGAGAGACTGTGGCATTTTTTTCCCCTCAAAACCATGTTTTAGGGCCGGGATGTAGTTCAGTGGCATAAGAACCTGCCTGGCAGGTGCAAGGTCATGAATATGATTCTCAGCACCAAAAAAACCCAAAGCTAAACCAACCAACCACCAAAACCCCTTGTTTTATGTCACTTTGTTCTACAGTTTTTTAAAACCTTTTTGTTTATTGTGTATATTTTTCATACATATTGATCACATTCACCATAGGAATTTGGACCTGTATATAATATATCTAAATTCTTTTTCTCCCCATTCCTTTCCCTCCATTTCCTTCCTTCAATCCTCCTTCTCCTCCCCATTACACAAGCTTTGTCTCCATTTTCTCTTCTGTTCTCTCTCTCTTTTAAAATCCTTCTTCCCTTCTTTCCCTTCCCCCTCTCCCTCTCTTATCCTTTTCCCCGTGATCACGTTCCTCCTCTTCCCCAGTATCTATCCTCCATTATGTTCATTGTTTACCCTCTGGATTGCTCACACAAGAGATACAATATGATATTTAAATATGTGTCTGATTTATTTCACTTAGGATTATGTTCTCAAGGTGCATCCATTGTTCCACAAATGATTCAAGTTTATCTTTACATATGGCAAAGTAGTCCTCCATTGTTTTAAAGACCACTTTTCCTTCCATAATTTATCTATTATTATAAATTATTCTGCTATAAACATGACTATGCATATGTCACTGTGGTATGATGTTTTTAACTCTTTGGGGAAGATGCCTAGAAGAGGGATAGGTGGACCAAATGTAAGTTTTAGTTTTTTTTTTAATATGAGGCATTTTTTTATGAGATCTGTTAGTATGTCATTCATTCGCTAGAGTAGCATTTTCTAAGCCACTAAAATTAGCAGAGTATCCAAATACAAAGTTAAACCAAAATGGAAATTCAGAAAATAGTATATTTATAGACTAGAAAATACATAGAAAAAATATAGAAAGTCATATATATGTAAATATATCCTATATTTTCTATGCAGACTAAATATTATACTAGAAATTAGTATATATCATGTGTTCATAACATTCAAAAGCTGATATAGTGAATAAAATATAATATATAAACCCTCCAAACTTGGAAAAGTCAGTGGGAAATTAAAACATGCCACTTCTGGACAGATAGAATTACCTCTGAATTTTTAGGGATTTGTGGAGTTGGTGATTCAGGTAAGAGTTGTGATTAAATAGCCATATGAAGACCAATAAATAGCAAGTAAGACATGGAGGCCTGGTTTAGTAAATACATGTCCCCTCTGTGTATGCAGAAAAAAGAAAGATGTGACGAGAAAAAAGGAAAGTAAAGGGACCACAATGTGCAAGAGAGAAAATACTTTTTTTACCCCCTGGACTCATAAAAAAGACACATTAACAAGAGCAAAATAAAAATATTGTTTAACATAAATTTTATATGACACAAAGCTTTCGTAGTAAAAACTTAAGTAACATGGAAAACTGTGGTATTTTTTTCTCACTAACTTGATGAGGAAATAGGATTTGACAAGCGGGGGTATAAGCTAATGTTAACAAACAGGGACCGCTCAGTGAGATCTGTGTGTTCAGATTCTTCTTTGTGTGTCCCAGTGTAACATCCTTTTCCTCTAGGAGGCCAATGAGGAACTTATGACCTACTTAAGAGAAGGTCAGGTAATTCTTTTGTGGCCCACTTCGGGATGGGAGAAAGTCACAGAGCCCTTTCTGCTTCTGTTGTTTCCTCAAATGCCAAGGTGCAATGATTTCGGATACTGTGCCTTGAACCCCATGAAGGTGGATAGTCAAGGTGTTCTAACAGGGACTGCATTGGCCTACCTGGTTATTCATTTACTCTGAAAAAAATGGAATATTTCACATTGCCAGATTTCACTCTTCCCTGTATGCCTGGTTTTTAATTCCAAAACCCAGTAACATTTCTCTTACCTTCAAGCAGTTTGTATGAATCTAAAGTGCACAATGAATTAATTACCATTGAGACACTGCGTATTTTTTTAGTACCATAAGTACTGCACAGTGCTTCTGCTATATGCTGAAAGGAGTTGGGACCAATGAGAACTGCGGGAAACTTGTAACCCAATGAAAGAAGAGTCCAGATGCAGTTCACATGCAAATAATACAGACTAGTACTTCTGCCTGCGCTTGCAGCCCTTCTCTTTCCCATCTTTGAGGTCATCTGAAGTAGTAGTTAGAAGCATGTCATTTCACACAAGACCTTGTGATTGTTTTTTTCAGGCACAGAGGAGAAAATCCTTTAGGGAATCTTGCTCAGTGTACACAAGAACTGATGTTCACAGGATAGCTGATAGCTAGTGGAAATGAAATAATCTGTACTGACACATTTGGAAGTTTCACATCTTTTTCCACTTAACATGCTAACGTGATAATTGCTAGACTGATGATTTTTCCAGTGACACATCTCCCTTTGTCAATATTTAGACCTGTGTATAGAAAGCTTATCTAACACACCTGGCTAATTTTCACTTCATTTAAAAATAAATGAAACATGTTTAGCTTGCTAGGTTAGGACAAAGAGAGAAAGAGCGGGGACGGGGAGGGGGGTGGAATTTTGGAACTATTTTTTCCCCAAATACCTATATGATAATAAAAAGTTGATATAAAAATTAATTTTCTTTATCAAATATATTTGAGGAGGCTTAAAATCTTAGCTGAAGTAGGTGTGAAGATCATGCTAAGGATTGCAAGCCTTATTATTTACCTTATTTATTGCATTTTTTCTTTGGAAAGCAGAAGGTTTTGTTTTGCATATGAGTTCCATTGGCAGCAACTGATGCCACCCCTGAGGCACTTGCCAGTCTGAGAGGATGATCTGTACTAAGCACCAGAAATGCTCCTTTGCTAAAACCTGCAAGAATGGAGATCTTAAACAGCTTTCTGACTGGTTTGCAATCATCCTGCTTTTTTTTTTTTTGGCTGGGGGGGGGTAATTGATGTTCCTAGCACTTTCTCCTTTTCATAAATATAATTGCTGTTTAAAACATTACCTTGACTTTCTGTTGAAAGAATCACACTGTTAGTAATTATGTTAACTGTATTGCTAAGTTTTTCTAGTTTTGAAAGAATGCTTCCCAACGGTGGAAATAAAGCTCTCTTCCTTTTTTTCCCTATAGCTAACAGCATTCCAGTCTTCCAATTTGTTGTCCTGTTGTCCTGGTATTCATTATCTTTGTATTACGGCTTAGTCATTCTGTAGGAGCAGCTATCTTTCTTTTAGTCTTGCATTCTTGCTGAAAATGACAACACATGTGGTACAACTGAAGCTAGCATGCAAGCCAAAGACAAAACTGGAACAATGCTATCCCAAGAATCTCATGCCATATCATGAATTTTATTTGCAAATATTTAGAATGAAAAGCATTCTTAAGGTATATTGAGATCTTTCCTCCTGTCTCCTTGTTTCATTTATAAAATAAAACACATTATCTTTCTTTTCACTTGACTGTAAATTGAATAAGGTAATTTAAAACTCTGAGTATTTGGAGTAGAACCCCAAAAAATAATTAAATATTAGCATTTTTTGTTAAGCCAAAGCATAAGATATTACAAAACCAACGCTGTAAGTTATAAAATTGGAGTTGTACATTAAAAATGGGTGGCTAGCTTTCACTAGTTATTTTAGGGAGTCACCTACAAGAACTGATCTATCAATGTAAGTTTGAAAGCAGAGAATTTAACTGAGGTTAACTCAGAGAATAGAGAAAAGTAAAATCACTCTAGTTGTGTGATTCAAAATATCTCCTAAGAAGAGATTCTTTAAAACCCTGCCTGCATAATTTTCATGACAAGGAAGCCAAATGATTAAAATTAGTGTGAATTTTAAAGCAACAGTTTTAATACTCTAGTTAACTTCCTGGCTTACATCTTTAATAGACATAAAAGCCCAAGCATGTCTAATGACTGAGCCATGGTTCTCTATTCACTTTTGTGGACATATAAAACAAGATTGGCAAAAATACTGCAAATGTGGATGTTTTAGAATAGATTTTTGATTGAAATATGATAGGTGAAGTAATTAAAGAGGAAATAATATGAGAATTTTTAGAAATGAATAGTGAGAAAAAAGAATGAAACCATTTGAATGAATTAAATTATGAGCCATATTGTGTTTTTCATGCTCTTATAGGATATGATAGCATTCTTCTTTCTTTAGAAGTGATCTCTCTTCCATAGGCAGAACTATGTGGGAACTCCCCCCAAAATTATTTGTTTTTGTGTGTGACTAAGATATAAAATAAACAGAATGAAATTTAATGATTAATGGCAGTGGAAAGACAGCCTGAATCATCCTTTTTTGACGATTGGTTTTATCAGTAAGACCATCATACTTGAAGACCTTTGATTATGGTTTCCTCTGTCTTAGAAAATACATTCTTAGAAAAGCTGTGTTGACTTCTTGGCTCTGCTTTCTAATTTGTTTGTTTGTTTGTTTTGGCTTTTCCCTTTCCCACATGTTCTTTGGTTTAGATGAGTTGCATTGTTTAATCAATGTGTAAGTATGGTATCATAGCATTAGGGTTCATGTTACATATTTACAGTATATTTTGGTTCAGTTCATGCTCATCTTATTTCTCTCTTTTCAAAGCTCTTGAGAACTATGATTCTCAAGCATTAAACATTAATGGATCATTGAACATGCTAAAATATAATTTTCATAAAGTCCTTCATATCATGACCTTCATGACATATAGAATGAACACATCTAATATTTTGTTCATGTTATAATAATTAATGAGGGAACCAGTAAGAGTTATATTAGTTTAAAGAGCTTTGTGACACCATTTGGGTTCAATGGATTTCTGGGTTATACACACAAAAATAGTTCATGTTCAACAGGACTCCAGTCTTTGTGGTCATTTCTGTTCTACTGACAGAATTATTTGCATATTTACTGAACAAAACACCTACACGTCACCCTTTGCCACTGGAAAATTGGGAAATTTTTAGGCATTCGTAGGGTTAGCACAACTTTGTACTTAAAAAATGTTCATCTCTTTCGGCTATTTTCAAGTTTTAGATATTTTTTCTGTTTAATGATAAACATTCATTAAATAAAACTGTGGTCAAGTGAATTCCCTTTGATGATTTATTTTTCTTATGTGAATCCCTAGTAATACTTCTTTAACGACAAAAACATTTTAAGAAAGGCATTGTACTTGTTCAACAAAATTTACTGTGGTGAGCTCTGCTCTAGTTTCTTAGGATGCGAACAAGATAGAGAAAGCTCTCTGTCTTCGTGGGTTTTATAGTCTGTCTGAGTAAGATAGACAATACACCCAAAAGTGTAATAATGTGTATAATGTTTAGGCAGTGATTAAAGAGAAAACAGACCACAACAATATGCCTCAGAGGGTATGAGGCTGTTAGGGTGGGTTTCATTGTGACAGTGATGTTTGAGCAAAGACTTCAGGGAGATGGGGTGGTCAGTCACATGGGAATCTGGGCAAGCAAATTTTTGGCAGAAGTCACAGGATACTAGTGTGCTAATGATAGAATTGGCCAGCTCTGTGTGTGGAACAGCAGAGGTTGGTGTGTCTAGAGTGGAGCGGAGGTTGGAGGAGATACATACCTGGTCACGTAAAGTTTTGCAGCCCAGCCCTAAGTTTTCATTTTATTCAGAGTGAGATGAGCAGATGAGTGATGTGATCGGACAAATCTGAAAGGATTTCTTTGGCTGTTGTGGTGAAAACAGACCTGCAGTGGGGCGGGCAAAAGTGAAACGGGAAAACTGGAGAGGCTGAAATAAACCAGGACAAAGATGTTAGTGGTTGGAACCATAATGGTTAAAGTGGAGGAGAGAAGAAAAGATTGGCTTCTGGATGTAGGTAGGACCAGCATGACTTGCTGGTGAGGTGGGGGTGGGGAGGAAAATGAATAAGGAATGACTCTAGAGTTTTGGTTTGAGTCATAGGAAAGATGGATTTCTATTAGTGGGGGATGGAGAGTGCTATAGGTGGGACATATTTGGTGGGATAAAGTCAAGCGCTCAGTTTTAGAGCTACACACCATGAGATGGGTAATAGATTTCCAAGTGGAAATTTCAAAGGAACTGAGGTATATGAATCCTGAGTTCAAGAGCGAGGGCTGTGAGGAAGATGTACCTTTTAGAGTTAGGAAACTGCAGCTGGGATGTAAAGCCAAGGGACCTGATGAAAACTTAGAGAATCATGGATTGAACCATGGGCGTCTCCCTATTAAAGAGGCTATTGCTTTTTCCTCTCCTCTCTTCTCTGCTCCTTCCTCTCCTCACCTCGTCTCGCCTTGTCTCTCTCCTCTCTTCTCCTATGTCTCTCTTTTTTCTCCCCCTCTCCTTCTTCCTCTTTTTCTTCTTCCTTTTCCTTATCTTTCTCCTTCTTTTCAGTACTGCAGATTAAACCTAGGGCTTTTGCACTGAGATATATCTCCAGCCCTTTTAAGACCTTTTAAAAATTTTGAGACAATTTCATTAAGTTGCTGTTTTAGTTAATTTTCTTATTGCTGAGACAAAATACTCAACACCCAAGTCAAAGGAGGAAAAGTTTATTTGGTTCACAGTTTTAGAAGGCTTCGGTTCATAATTGGTCCAAGATCGGGTAGCATGGCAGAGCGGCAGATCAGAGGAGATAGCTTGTGATGGGAAGAAGCAGAACTCAGCAAGGCAGCAGGCTATAAGCTACAAGTAACAACCATCTTTCTGTTGCTTGTATTTTATCCAGCTTACCCACCATTGGGGTGGATAGCACTCACATCCTTAATCCTATTCAAAACTATGCCAAGCCAGTCAGTGAACTAATACAGTAATCACATACCATTGACTCCAGATCATGTTCTCTAGATTCAAATACCTCCAAAAAGCCCTGCCTATGACTGCATGGGGCTTTGAGGGACATCTAGACACAAACCATAACAGTTGCTTAGTTGCCCAGACTGGCTTGTGCTTGGAATCCTCCTATCTCAGGCTCCCAGAGTGCTTAGATTAGAGACTAAAGAAGTAATTTCTTGATACGACCAAGAGATCTGTGTCAACTCAGATTGATTTTATAAATAGCAGAACCAAACAGAGATTTTTGCATCATTTATTGCATATGTTGGATCAAATTCGTTTATTGCATATGTTGGATCCAACATATGTTGGATCAAATTCTTTCTTAATATCAATAAGCATATTTGTAAGTAAGCAATTGACAAAAGTTCTTTCAAAATAAATACTATTTTGGCTGTTCGTAGCCACTAAAGGATTTACAAACTTATAGAGAAACATGTTTTGTACTTAGTTTGAGTTCACATCATAGTAAATATTGTAGACTCATCAGAGAAATATAGTGGATGTGTATTATGTACCTTGACCTTTAGAACTCATTGTCTTAATGTTACACAGGTTCATTGATGCAATTACAGCATTATACAGTCTCTGATATTTGATAGGCTTTGCAAAAAAGAGATGGTAGTTAACAAAACCTCTATTATTTGTACCATATAATTCTATTGAAGGCATGGACTGTCTCTTTGGGAGAGGGAGGGTATGTGTGGTCCTTATACAGGTCCCTGATTTGGTCACATTGAGCAGTGTTTGCAGGAAAGCCAAATATGTTGTGGAGAAAGCAGGCAGCTCTTGAAAACGCTTTCATATGGGAATTTCTTTTATTCTCCTAAAAGTTCGGCATTCTCAGATGCCCATCAGAATGGGGCATGAAGCTTTGAAAGCCTTCCTGTGCTCCTAAGGATTGGTTTAGGGTTCCCATATCACAGTTTTACTTTTCATTCTGCAAAGGAGCACACCCTTAAATAATTAAAGTTCTCTTTTGCTATCCATTAAAAACTCTACATAATGAAATTTTATTTTTCATCATTCATATTATATTAACATGATAAAAGTCATATAGATAACAATGGGGAAAGATATTTCTACTCATATAATTATTTTGGAGACCATAAATTTTATATTAAAATTCATGATGAAGATAAAAGTCTACTACCACATAGTCTTATCTACTTTAAGCAGATACTAAATAAATTTTAGGACAAAATTACCAACTGCAATTAATTTCTACAGTTATTATCCATTCAATTACTTGAATTATGAACAGAATTGTGTCTTTTCCAAATTCATATATTGAAATCTTAACTCCCAGTGTAACTATATTTGGAGACAGGGATTGTAAGGAGAATGAAAGTTTAATGAGGTCATAAGGACACAGTTTAATCCAAGTGGACTAATGTCATCAGAAAAGATGGATGGAAACCAGAAAGCATTCTTGCTTTTTTTTCCCTCTCTTTCTCGTTCATCCTCCCCTTCCCTTCTCTTTCTTCACAGAAAAAAGGCTGAATGATAACACAGAGAGAAGATAGCTCTTTACAAGATTGGAAGAGAAGGTTCACTGGAAACCAGCCCAGATGGTACCTTGATCTTGATCCTCCAACCGCCATAACTGTGAGAAAATAAATCTCTGTTGGTTACACCATTTAGCCTGTATATCATATTATGGTGTCCCAAGCAGAATAATGTATCTGCTTCATTTTTCTTTTCTTTGCAATGGATATTGTCACGTGACTGGTGTGTGTGTGTGTGTGTGTGTGTGTGTGTGTGTGTGTGTTTTGTTATGGTAAGTTGGTATCTCTGAATCACATAATTACATTTACCATAATTACATTTACAACATTCTTTCTTTTCTGTTCTTCTCCCCTTTCTTCCTCTTCCCTTCCTCCTCTTTTCTCCTCTCTCATTTCTCTTATGAGATTGTGTGGTCTTTGAGGGCAGGTACTTGTCACTATCATGTTCCTCCAGGAATAGATCCTACTATAGTATTCAGATGCAGGGAATACCTGTAGAAGAAGCGGGAAGGCAAGGTGACCAGGAAGAATGTAGTATAAAGCCAGGTACTAACGTAGGCATCTGGAGTCTAATCCTGTGGTGAGACTCTGGGAAAAGGCATAAAGTCCATGTGCACATTGCCCCCTCTGAAGGGGCAGTGGTGGTGGGGAAGTTCTTCACAGCTCCTGAGAGTCATTAGCCTCGCACTGTGGGCAACTTGACCTTGCATAATTCAGAAAAAGACTTTAAGTATGGGAGGGGGGTGCTGATGCTGGCATCTGAAAGTCTGCTGTGGAAATATGAGTATCTCTAGGAACATGGTGGAAGCCTAAAGATGTCTTCTACAGACCTCATTCATCTCTCCGTACATCAGACTAGAACTGCATGACAAGTTTACTGACAAAGTATAAAGTACCAAGTCTTACATAGCTTTCCAATTATCAGGAAATATAACTTCCTTATTCATTTATATTTATGAAAAATAGAACTTTATTATTAAAGAGCAATGGCAACAGAGCTTAACATTCACCCTAATTGATTTAAAGTCATTTCTTGTCATGTTTTTATGCATTCTTGCAAGATGTCTCTGTTATCTATAGATGCCCATGCGATAGATGAAGTATCCTGATCTTCAGATTAATGAGATGGGATCAAACTTCTGGGCTGTGTGGCCTTGGTTTGACCTCCTATTTAAGCATAGATGTTTTCTCGTGAGCTCAGTACTGGCATTGTTTCAACTCTGGATGTTATTCAATACCAGGTTTTATAAAAAACTCCGCCTCCTTTTATTTATTTTTTCTTGGATGAAGCTTTTAAAGAATGTTAATCTATAGATCCTCCTCCTCCATAATTACACTTGCCAGAGGAGTAGGAGCCAAACAATTAAATTCCCCATAGGTGCTGAGTGTAATAATTCCTCATGAATCAGAAGATTAAGCATGGCAACAATAAATGGAACAAGATGGTCTAAGCTCTGTTTTTCCTGCAGAACAGCAAATAGTTGCAAATCAAAAAGCAGTTCTCCTTAATTACCACTGTATGAGGCAGTGGGCTAAAAGCAGGCTCATTTGGTAATGTTTTCTGTGTGGCTACAGTATGTACACACAGTGCAGGCCTTTATGCACTGTCTAATAGACAATATTATATAGTAGGGTATTGCCAGCGTTCATTTATGTGGAGATATAACTGGTACACCCAGGACACTTGCCCCCAAGCTGTGTGCACACTGAACTGCAGGAACAGTTTTGCTTGCTCAAGCCAGGCAAGACTATTTATACTTAAACACATTCTTCGCAACTTACAACATGCAGCACTAGGTGACAGTCCGTGAGCAGGACAGACTGCAATCCTAGGCTGTGATATCAGGGAGTCCTGCAAGCTGTAGCTTGTAGTGAGTGTCACCAAATTGACACATTTTCTCTCCTTCTCTCTCTTTACCCTAGAATCAGCAACCCTGCTGATCTGGAGGCCTTTAGAGACAGGAACTCTTGTAGCAGGAATCGAAGGAGTGGTGTAAGAAAATGCATCGCAGAGCTGTAGTCTTTCATCCCTTTCTTCACTCCCCAAATTAGACCTACTTGTTTATTGAAATTGGTCAAACAGTTTAATTAGCATTCCATGTTTGTTATTTCTTTAATCAAGATTTCAAACAGAACAAGGCAACAAGCCAGGCCTGTAATGAGTCTCCTCCACCTACTCTTAAGTTAAATACTCACTGAGATTCCCATTGGTTTCCCAGGGACATTTGATCACTGATGTACTTTCACTTATTATCAGGGTCATTGGGTTCTGCTCATAAACGCATATTAATTGGCAGGAGGCAATGTACATATTTATGTAAATTTATAGTTATATATAGGTACATATCAAACGTGTTTTTAAAAAGTGAGAACATTTGAGTGTTTATCTGAAGAATTTATGAAATTATGAGGTCCATCTACGGAGAAAAATGATTCACAAATGATTCACTGACTTATGTTTGAAAACCCATAAATTCCTGCTTTTATAAATATCACTTGAGACACAATTTCCTTTTTTTTTTTTTTTGGTACCAGGGGTCAAACTCCTGACCTCGCACTTCCCAGGCAGGTGCAATGACACTGAGCTATATCCCTGGCTAACCAAGGCTTTTTAAATTAAAAATTATTTTTAAAAAATGCTCAAATGTCTGTTTACTTGGGTTCCCATAACAAGCTGAGATGTTCAGAAGAAGTGTCAAAGGTCACGTGGATGGATTTCATTTGTTTCATCCAAAATACTGTCTTACATTTTACTGCAAATGTAGATAACTTAGGCAGCGTTAAGGAAATTATGCAGATCCTAATTGCAAACAGTTTTCTTTTTAGCTTTTTTTAACATTTAGACTAACTATACTAATTATTTGAAATCTCTTTTAAATCCCCTACTTAATAAAAGGAAATTTTATGCAAACAATGAAAGAGAATTTCAAAGCAGTAAGAGAGGGCGATGCTCATTTGCATTCAGGCTCTAGTTAAACCAACAAGAAGTATATTTCCAGTCTCCCTACTTTCTGCAGCACGATCTACTGAGGTCTTGGCATCTCTACAAAGAGTAGCAAAGGGATCAAAAGGGATCAGCTTTTTTAGATTCCACATATATGAGATCATGTGATGTTTTTGCCTTTCTGGTATAGCTGTATTGAAATACTACATTGTATGCCATAAATTTGTATATATGTTAAACAGATGTAAAATCAAACTTAAAAGAAAGAATAGTAAAGAGAGTGAAAATCTGTTCCTTTTAATGTGCTTGAGGTACAAGCAGTCACATTCCCCTGGACGCATTATGTGACTTCCCCAGTCTTGCCTAGGTATTCCATTTTGCCTAGGTATACTAGTAGTTATATGCAGTAGTTAATGAGGTTAAAGAAATCAGTGTTAGAGTTCTTGCAACAAAATCTCACCTTTGCGCTTTGCTGGCTGTGTGATCTCTCTAAATCTCAGTTTCCTTATTATATGATGAAGACAATAGAAGTACTTACCTCATACTATTGCTTGGAGGATTAATTGTGTTGATATACAAGCAAAGAAGCCTTTATAACAGAGTCTGGCATAAAGCAAGAGCTTCATGCCCAATATTATAAAGGCTATTACTTTTTAAAATCTAAGTTTCTTTTTTTTATCAGTACCGGGGATCAAACTCACGACCACGTGCTTGCAAGGCAGGCGCTTATGCCACTGAGCTAAATCCTCAGCCCCCTTAAAATATAGGTTAATGATGGTATCTCAACATGACCCTGAGCTGCTTTCTTGGAGTGAATAAGATGTGTGCTTAGTGGAATGATCTGATAAGTGACAGTCTGCAGATTTGAATTCACCTTGGTGAGACATGTATAGTAGTCTACAAATTAGATAAATTTGGATGTGGAGATAAATTTTACCTATCAAGGGCCATGTGACTACGGGACAAGTTACTTAAATTCTGTAAGCTTGTATTATCTTCATCTGTGAAAGGAGGATAATAGATTGACTTTAGAGATTCTTGTACAGTTTCAATAAATTTGTGAGGACTTAATGAGTTTAGGCATAAGAGGCACTCAGAGTTAGCATCTGGTTCAGAGTAAGTGTCAGGTAATAGGAACAAGATTTCTCAACATCAGCACTATGGAAATCTGGGACAAACAATTCTTTGTTGTGAGGACTGTCCGGTGCATTATAGGTCTTCAGTCCTGGTCTCTATCTACTACATGCATATACATTCCCAACCAAAATGTATCTCAAACATTGCCAACTGTCCCCTGTAAGAGAGTGTAGAACTCTTCCCCTGGTGGGGAATCAACACAATAGTAAGTATGAGGTGGAGGATAGAAAATATATTCAGAAATGTTACTTCTCTCTTTGACAAAGACAGCCTATAGTCAGTGAGAAGAGGAAAGGGTGGGACGAAATCAAAGGAAGCAATTATTGTGTCCTCTAAATTCTGGGGGTTCATGAGAGGTCTATAACTGCAGAATTTAGAGATAGATATGAGGATGATTTCAAGTTCTTTTCTTCCTAGCTTTTTTTTTTTTTTTAAGCCAATTCATAGAGGTATCCCAAATCCTTTTGCAATCCAGGAGCAACCCACCATTAAAGTAACCCTACTAATGAAATCTATACCTTTTTTTCTCAACTAACATGAATTTCATGAGTGAAATTGCTAGCATCACTCTTAAATCTTAAAAGCAGGTAAAGAAATCAAAGTCATATGTTAGGTTTTCAATCTGATTTTTGGTTTTGTTTGTTGTTATTCATGTTGCTATGGCCTGTGTAGTAATGTATGGCCCACTGGGACTTTTTGGTTATTCCTGTTTAAACACAGAAGACTTAGGATTAAAATGGTAGAAAAAAGTAAAATGGCTTTATTCATGAATCCTACAAATATTCATTGAGATTTATCATGTTCCAGATGCTGTTCTGGAGGTTTAGAATATATCAGGGAAAAAAACAGGCACAACTCCCCTCTTTCAGGGAAATTTACTAGTAAACTTGTTAGGTTAATAACAGCCCAATTACCTGTTGGTCTTTATAACTGCTGTGCCTGTGGGTTAAGACCCATTCAAGTCCTGTTAGCTCCCTTTCATCTTGCACATCCATTCTATTATTTAATTCCTGACCTTGATTTGCTGCACCACAGAGCAGAAATGTAATAGATGAGTCAAAGTTAGTTTTTTGCACGTAACTCCTATTCTTCTATCAGGTGCAGGCTTTCGAAGAGTCATCCTATCTTGATTTGAAGAGATATTTTGTCCTAGGTTAAGAGCCTGGTCCTTCTGTGTAGGCGTCAGTGGACTTGAATATCTGCAGTTGTCACAGTCCCAATGGCGAGAACTGCAAATACTGGCCATCATCTGTTACCTGCTTCCTGCCTTTGTTTTCATCCCCTCGCGTGGCACAGTCTTGAAGTTTCTTCCCTCCCAAGCTTTCCCTGATCTAGCTACTCAGCTGCATGAAAAAGTTTTAACAGGGTGAAACAATCTGGTTAACAGGCCAAGTTTGGGATAGGTTTCTAGTCATGCTGACACATTAATCTTCAAGGGGTAGCACAAGTTCTTGTGGAAAATGGTTAGTTATTTTGGGTCAAAATCTTATCCTCTCTTTGTAGACTGGATGTCAAATGTGAGAATGGAATTTATTTATTTTTATTTTTACTTTTTTAGTCTTTTTTGAGACAAGGTCTCACAATGCAGTTTAGGTTGAGCTTGAGCACACTCTGTAGCCCAGGCTGGTCTCGAATCATACCAATCTTCCTGCCTCAACTTCCCAAGTACTGGGACTCCCAAGGATTTGGGAGACCTCTATGAATTGGTTTGGAGTACCACCATGGCCACTGAAAATGGAATTAAAAAAAAAAAGCTAATTATGTAACCGGATTTAGTGCCATCACTAGACCTCCTGTTTGTGGAAACAATTCCTGGGGATTCGTTGTTGGCGTGCCAAGCTGTCATGGGCTGCATTTCAAAATCAATTTAAGGAAGCAGACATATTGGAACCCCATGTTTAGCAGTGGGAAGAAAGGGGAGATTAAATAGGTGTTTAATTTTATGTTGTTTTCTAGTTTCTGGGATTTTTAATTTGGCATCTATTTTATGACAATATTTACCTACTTCAATCTGTAACCTATGTGTAGAGAGAAATTTTCTTTTAAAAAATGCATATAGAATGCTGAGTTAAAAACTAGTGAATGAAATTTTTCACTCCAAATTGTCTGTGGCACACCAAACACTGAAAGGGCTACTACCTGACTTGGGAAGACTTGTAATATTTAGTACATAGAGAGAGTCTTCTAAGTCACTTTAAAGTTATTTGATCTCGCAGTCTTAGCGTCCAGTAATTAAGCACATGTTGTCATTCAGACAGTCGTGAACTTGGTCCACAAATAGCCAGTATTTGGGATTACAGCATTTCCTGCACATTTTAATGGAAGGAAAGCACGTTTAGACAGTCTGTAGAGAAGGAAATGTGAATCTTTCTTTTTGAGCTTTACTTCCATTCTGTGAGTCATCTAATCTTTCTTGTGAATGTTTAAGAAGTCAGGCTTTCCTTAGCTCTTTGCAGGAAACTCAAGTGGTCCAGGCAAATGATAGGCCATTGTGAGAAGGGAGGGTCTAAAGGGTTGTGTCTCTTGCAGGGAGGGGGCAAGTCAAATTTTCAAGCTAAACAGAAATTTGCTGCAGTAATTACCCTTTATCATTAATGACAGGCAATTGCCATAGCAACTGGCTGCCACCTGTCTCTCACATACTAGCTTGGTATGCTCTGAAACAAAACGAGCACATTGCAAAGCCAATTGTGGAGCCACAAGCCTGAAGGAGGAATGACACTCTGACGTTGATGTTAATAATTTAGCTAGGAGCATGCATGGTTCACTGTGCTTGCAAAGCATCAACTAGCAATAAAACTTGGAAAATTTGCTATTTAAAAAAACCTTAAAAAAATGAAGAGTGATCACTGAGGGTGATGTAATGGTTAAACTCACAGGTTTTGAGTCAGAGGAAGGCAGGGTTTAAACACAAACTTCTCTACTTACTGACTGGGTGACCCTGGACAAATGGTTAAACCTCCCTAAGCATCCTAGGGTCAAACTGGTAGGCTGTTAAAAGGATTAAACTGGATAATGTTTGCAAAGCTCACTTAGCCCAAGGTGAGCACACTATCAGTGGTAGCTACAAACCTTCCCTGACTGGCAGCAAGGTACATGGAGCACATAGCAGACACAAGGCCTGGTTACACTGACTTAGCAAATTAGATCCTGACTCAGGAAACTCAGGTCTCTAAATCACAGGCTCCACAAGCTCCCTGCTTTCCTCTGTGTATGTGTGGGTATACGCACAGCTTTGAGTGATAGAACCTTGGTTATCTCTACATTTTAGAAATATGTTCTCAGTACCAAATATGTCCCTTTCTAGTAACAGTCTAGAGAGACAAATCTCTGTGACAGCTGAAATTAGTTTTTCTTTTGAATTTCCTTGATGATGTCTCTGCTGTCTTTAGCCTCCTCTTACCCCTTGAGTCTTGGCACTGTACTGAGGCCAGTTAGAGGTGTTAAGCACCCTGTGCCTAGAGGCGTATTTTTTTTTTTGTCCTTAGGGTGATAAGGACATGCCAATGTTTCTTTTTCGTTGACCTATTTACTAAAGACAACCTTTAATAACCAGGACCAGTCTTTAAGGAGTACATGCCTCTTTCCTTCTTATCTATCATTTAAGGTTAAAATTAGGGTTGGTTCAACCCTCAACTATGTTGCCTATGCACGATCTAGAATTCCCACACATTTCCCCTTAACTGACAATTGCCTGGACACCATTCTAGACGTCACTGAAGACCTAGCAGATCCCTGGCTGTCCCTCCACATTGTCCACGCAGCACACTAAATCCTGCGGTTGCTCTCTCCTGAAATGGCTTCAGACTCTGGGTTTTTCTGCTTACAGTCACACGGTCTTCTGGGCTCAGGCCTCATCATCTCCCTCCTGGATGACACGGTAGCCGACTAGCTGGGCTCCTGGTCTGTGATCACATTCTACATGTCAGTCGGCAAGGTTTTAGAGAACGCTAATGAAATCATGTTGCTGTCCTTAACGAAGGACTATTAGTGGGTTTCTAACTTCCATGATGAAGACCCTTGGGTATCTGCTTCTTCTCACCTCTTTGTTGCTGTGGCTTTTCTCTGGGGGAACCATGCCACATCAAGACATGCTCGCTTCTTGCTTTGGCCCAGGCTTTCCTAGAGTGAAGCACCTTTCATACTTGTCCATTGTTCTGAGTTGTACACAGGTATTATCTCTTCAATGATTCTCCATTTCCCTTTCCTCTAAAGACTATGAATTTCTCCCTCATTGATATTCTATACATTCTGTGATTTAAAAAAGATATTTCATTTTCCTTTGTATCCTATAGTAAGGACTGCCTGGCTGTCTCATTTACGATGTCTTAGAGGATGATAACATAGTCAACACTTAATAAAATTTTGTAGATGTAAAGTAAAAATTTACTTTCTTAGAGTAGCATGAAATTTAAAAATCTATTTTTAATGAGAAAAGTTTATCATTCCTGGCTTGTAATTATAGAATTCACAAAACTAGGCTTACGGCGTCCTACTTTGAAAAACAAGTAATATTATTCTCTTGGTTTCTCAGAACTGAGATTATTTTTATACCTAGAAACTGTAAAAAGCCAAGAACAATGCTTAAGTAATGTTAAACAACCAGGATAGAAATTGTATATTCAGAAAAGTAAAAATACACATAAACAAAATATATAAAACCTGAAAGATAAGACATGTAATATTAATGGTGTTCATTTGTGAGTGGAATTTTTATGGGTATTTTTTCCTCATATTTTCTGTTATTCCAAATTCTTTACAAATACCATGTATTTTAGAATCAGAGAAAAATGTTTTTACAGTTACTGAATTTAGGATGGTAGGCTGCGAATCACTGTTTCCACTAGATGTCGCCAAACTACTAACAATAGTAGCTCTAATGCTTGCACACAATTTTAAAAAAAGCACTTCAAACACCATTATTCAGTAATTTTTGGTATTACACAAAGCATTCAAAATTTGAAGAATTAGTAAGAAAATGCATATTACATAAGGTTCTGCGCCTTATATAATAACTGAGAGATTTTATGATCCTTTCACTTTATGTAATCTGTATTTTATTAGCTTCTTAATATAAATGTGAGGGGAAAATTGATATTACGGGCCTTGTTTAAAATTTTTGTATTATTATTTCCAGGTGATTTTCAGCTCTATTTTATATAATACATGGAGCTAAAGAAGGTCAGAATCCTGAAACTCCTTCCTGAAATATATTTTCCTTTAACTTAATACAGTTTTCATCATTGAATGCCTAGCTTTTCGCTTAATGAATAAAAATATCTTTTAGTACTGATATAATTTTCAGAACATTTGATTACAAAGATGTTTATAGTTCATTTGATGTTTAAGAAAGCAAAACAAGAACTTTGTCTTGAATGAAATAAGGCATCTCTAATCTAACAAAGGGAGCTAAGATGCATGTTTCTTTAGATGTACGAATGTATTTATTGTGTAGGTTCAAAGCTGGCCCTTTTTCTGATTGGTGTAGTTAACAGACAAAGTGAAGGGTTTGAGGAAGCCCGTTTCCAATCATTATAGTTTTGAATGAAAATGATTGGTCTTTCAAAAAACATTTAAATTAGGCAGTAGGCTCTTGGAAGGAAATCGAGATATTGTCTCCTTTATTGTTCATTACATGGTGTTTGTTTTTTAAAGACTTGATAAGTTATTTTTCTTAACTTCACCTGGGACAAGAAGGCATAAGGTTTATAAATAGTAAAATTCTTCTTAAAATTGTTATCTTTTTAAAATAAAAGCTAATTCTAGTGCAGTGTTGTTAAAAATTGCTAACTATTGGCTAATTTTAAATTTCCTTGGTACCTTTTAATTCTATTGCACCACATTTTTACTGTAAAAACCCAAAAGTAACAAAAATAACTCATTATAACAAGCATAAGTTTACTTATTGGAAAATAGCTACTCTCAATTTTAAAAAGATGGAAACCAAATCAAATCATCAACCTCCTGTCATTAATCCACATATCTCAGGTAATTTATGAAATAATTTTTACAAGACATGATAATAAGTGATATTGATAATCATATCCTGAATTTCATCAATTCAAAATAAATAAATATGCATTTCACCAAAGATCTAAACTTCAAATAATAACAAAATATCAGAGTTAGCATTAAAAATGTCATCTGACTTTGTTTTGTATAAAAACTACGAGTCATAAGCACTATGGATATCATGGAAGGGAGAATAATTCAGTATTATGGAATTTTGGCCCCTTCAAGTATTCATCAGTTATAACCTGACACTTCTGTGGTTTGTGTTTCTCTGATTATGCATGTACAGTTTCATCATACAAAGAAGTCGGATCTATATTAGATCTTCTTGCAATATTGTAATCTGTAATTGCAATTTACTTCTGCTGCCCTAGGCAGCTCCTTCAAATTTCTATCCTTGAACCTGTCATATGACACATTCATCTGTGTCTCTCTGATCTGTGATAAGCCTCAAATGTAAAGTGGAGAAGCCATTTTTTGGACGTCTCTCCATATACCCAGATTTGGTGTACTTCTTTATAGTACTTCAAAAATGAAAGCTTCCATTTGCTACATACTTGGCCTGATAGGCTCACCCCCTTGACACATTTTAAAATGCTCTTATTCAGTGTCTTCCTTTTCTGTGTCCACCAAAAGTCCTCTAACTTAGCTGCAAGGCATGGAGCTTTTACTCTATGTTACTTTCACATTCATTATCTCTTGCTATAAGTGATTACTGCAACTGTAGGTAGAGACAAAATTTTTACTGGTAGGCTGCCATTCACCAAATTATTCAGGATTTGTAAAGTCTAAGGCTGCAACTTCACCTCTTTTAAAATTAAAGTTCATTTTTAGGGTGGGCTAATTTCTTTAAAGATGTTTTTGGCAATTTCTCCAATTCTTTAACGTTATGTATTTTAATGAATGCACCAAGGTAAACTGATTTTGGGAAGCTAGTTTTTAGAAACCAATGGTATTTGTACTCATAAGATTTGGTGGGAAAAAAAGTATAGCCCTAAATTTCATAGTACTGTTTCCTTTGGGAACGAACCATGACAATTTGCTCAGCTCATTGCTGAAGAGTATGGAAACACATTTTTTGCCGACATGGCGTCATCTGTAGTGTGGATGGAGCTTTCATGCTGACAAATACTGCATGAATGGCTGTTGGAGCCAGTAAGCACTCCTGATGATTAACTATAAAAATGCTTTTGACTCTGGTTGCTGACAGGAATGACAATGCTTTGGCCAGACTGGCCTCCTTCTGGACACCAAAGGATGTTCCAGTCTTGGTTTTGCCATCTGGTTTTGTCACAAGCCAGGAATGATGAAGAGCAGAGTCTTTTAAAGTGGCAGCAAGAGACTAATTCTTTTGGCTGTGTAATCTTTCTCTGATAAATAAAAAAAATGCACTTAGGCCAGGAGAACAAAGCCATAGCTTCTGAAATTTTAATTTCTAAAATAGCGAAAGGTATTTTGGACACCTTCTTAACACACAGGCATTCGATTATGTGAGTCACAAAAAACTTGATGTGAAAAAACCCCAGCTAAATGGGTGAGCTGGTAGCACAGAGCTGAAGGTTCAGTGCCTGAAGGAATATCAATCGTGTGTTCTATAGGAATTACCTTCTTGCAACAAAGCCAAATGAAAAATATAAAAATCCTTAGCTCAGGGAATAGCAATGAAAACAGCTGCAATGGTACATTATCCTTTAAAATTTCAATAGTATTTTGGATTTTTTTGATTGGACCCAATCCAAAAATGGACATCTGAGATGAGCCCACACTTCTCAGGGGAAGAAATACAAAAGGCAACTAAATACATGAAGACATGTTCAACATCACTAGTCTTCAGAGAAATGCAAATTAAAACAACACTGAGACTCCATCTCACTCCAGAAAGAATGGCTGCCATCAAGAAATCAACTGATATCAAATGTTGGCAGGGCAGTGGGGAAAAAGAACACTTCTCCACTGTTGGTGGGAGTGTAGACTGGTGCAGCCACTGTGGAAATCAGTGTGGAGATTCCTCAAAAAACTAGGAATGGAAGTCTCGTTCAATCCAGCTATTCCCCTTCTGGGTATTTTCCCAGAAAAATTGAAAATGTCATGCCACAGTGATATATGTACACCCGTGTTTATAGCAGCACAATTTGTAACAACTAAATATTGGAAACAACCCAAATGCTCATCAACCACAGAATGGATAAAAAAGATGTGGTATTTTAATACAATGAAATATTACTCATCTATAAAAAGGGTGATATTGAGGCTTTTATAGCAAAATGTAGGCAACTTGAGAGCATACTCATAAGTGAAATAAATCCAACTGAATTTATAAATATCATATTATCTCCCTAGTATAAAAATAAAAAACTGAAAGAGTAATAAGATCCAAAATGTACAATAGATACTATAATGATGAAAGAGAAAGTGCTCAAAAGGAAAGAACAACTGGGATAGGGAACAGAGAAAAGCAGGAAAGGAAAAGATTGTACGTTTGTACATATATACATATGTGTATATATATACATATACATGTGTATATGTATGCAAGATAGATAACTGCACTACCAATTTCTGTTAGTTCATTGAAAACAATAGCTTGTGCTGTCACTGTTTGATTGATTATTTTTTGTGCCTAGACCTTGTAATCTGAACAATTAGTTTTAAGATAATAATATACAATATATTAACTAATGTTAATTTCCTACTCTTTTTAAAAAATTCTGTATCATTTCTTTTTTTCTGTTTTTCTTTTTTCTAAAGTAATACCTTTTCCTTCATTCAGTGCAAGGTTGCGGCTGGAACTTTTGTAACAAAAAAGCATACAAACTTATTTAATTTACCTTTTATGTGATAAGGAAGCCTTCAGGAACGAAGGCCCAAAGAAACAGGAAAATCTACACATTTGTATGGACAGTTGTGCAGAAGTACAGTTGGAAGACAACAGCTTATGAGCTCATGGTTTTACACCAGGGTGAGGTGGCACCAAGGTTTGTGGTTTGGATTCTTTTCTGTGCCTCTGTCTTCAGAGACAGGGACGTTTCTTTTCTCTGGGAACATGGAAAATCCCTCTGATCTGACATTCTTATGCTCTATGATAGGGGAAGATCAGCTAGATTTTATGATTTGGGAATTCTAGTTCCTTTGCTCTACTTCAGGAACGTCGAAGGTGAGAGAAAGTCAGAGAAGTCTTCCTGCTTCTGCTGTTTTCTCCGATGCCAAGATGTTACATTTGTGGTAGTCGTTCCTGATTCCTCTCCTAGCAGAAAAGCTCAAATTTCCAAAGCCTGTTGTAAGTTGTAATTTATATGCACACATCACAGAATATTCTATATACACATAGCCATATATATATGTGTATATATATATATATATATTCTCAGATTATAGAGCAGAACAAATGTAGAATAAGTATGAAGGAGCTCTTTGAACACAATTTGAATCAAAAGAGAATTTGTTTTAACTTAAATCTTTGGCATTTCAAAAACAGATTTTTAGTTTGTCAATATTTAAATTGTTGCCCTTGAAGAAAGTCTGATTCCCTCTGGAGGTCACATGTAAAACCTCTGAAGTTTTGGGGGAGTTTATCCTATTTGCATATCATTTCTCCTAATGCCTACTTGTGAGTCAAAAAGATTTGAGTATCTTGATCAAAACTGCCATTTTAAAGAAAATTGGAAAATTCTACAATGGAAAGATGATTATTCTTCTCTCAGAGGGACACCTGTCTCCAAGTCTGATTTCTTAGACAGAATCAGGAGACCTGTCAAGTGACAGAAGTCAGAGCCTGGTTTCCATCACAGCTGCGTTCCCCTCACCAGCAAAGCTCTTCTCATGGCTAACGTTCTGTAAAATCTTATTGAATTCCCAACAATTGCTGAAGTGTTTGAGTCCATGAGTTCCCCTCTCACTGACACTTTAGCTGCACCACATTCACCATTCCAGAATACGCCCCACTCACTTCTGGTTACCATCATTTGGTGATGCTGCTCTGCTCTCCCATAACACTTTCTGCCCTCTCTTCTCCTATATCCAAATCCTTTTCATTTCTGTTATGGCTCTTACTGAACATGTTCCACCAGAAGGCTCATTGTGTTGACAGTATGGTTGCTATCTGATAAAGTTTGGGGAAGTGATTGGATCTTGAGGGCTCAAATTCCATCAAGTGACTTAATGCATTGATGAGTTTGTAGCTCCATAGTGGGTGGGTGAGCAAAGAGAAAGAAGCAGGTAAGTTTTGGAAGGGTATATCTTGCCCTCAGCCCTTTCCTCCTGGGTTATTTATTGCCCTCTGATTCTATGCTGCCATGAAGCAAACAGCTTTCTTCAGCCACACCCTTCGGCACTGATGTTTCTACCTCACAGCAGACCTAAAAGAGTTGAGCCAGCTGACGGCTAACTGAAACCTCTCAAGTTATGAGACAAAATAAAGCTTTCCTCCTTTTAAGTCATGCATGTAAGATATTTTGTTCCCACAGTGGAAAGGTGACTAATAAAACATCTTTGAGAGAAGAGGCTTTGCTGTCAACCGGAATTTGGTTGGAACTCCAGTCATACAGATTGCATAAGCTTAGGAAAAATACTCATTATTAATCAGTGGAAGTAATACTACTTAAATCATGAGTTGTTTGAAGATTACATAAAAATGAGTTTTTGTAAAGTGTTCAGTACAATTGGCACATTGTAAATAATGTGTAAATGTTTGTATTTCAGAGCCAAGATTAAACCATTCTTGATGCCTTCCCTAAATATTCAGGTACATGTATTTCTTTTTTCTCTGGATTGTTATAGTACACATGGCTGATCCAGCAGACATTTCTTAATAAATTAAATTGTAATAAATTGTCTACTTAATAAATAAAATTTAATAACGTATCAGTGTTTTTCAGAGTTACTATATATGAAGTTAGATTTAAAAAGTGAAGTTTTAAATTTCAAAATACTATTATAGTAAAATACACATTGTTATGAATTTCCCTAATAAGCAGCCTTTTACTTGAATGCACCTATCTCATCATCCTTGCCACTTCCTGAAGCAGTTCTGGAGTCCTCTTTTGTGTCTTTAGTTCTTTCATGGCTGCCTTGATGTCCTTCACTGATTAAAAATGTTTAACTTTTGTAGACATTTTAACTTTGGGGAGGATACAGAAGTCACATGGTGCCAGATCTAGTGAGAAAGATGGATGGGACACAGTGTAATGTTTTTATAAACCTGTCTTCCCACTGGCGGGACTTGGAAGCAACACTCACTGTAATTTTCATCACAGCTCATAAAGATGCTTATGAAAGAGGGTTTCCAGAACCTCTTCAGAAAGCAGCAAGAATGATGGGATAAATGTGTTCAGAATGAAGGGGAGTATTTTGTATGTGCTGCATTTTTAATTCTCCTTTGTTGGGAGCCATTGAAATTGGGAACTGAACACACATGCAGGGCTGCTGCATGGCCGGGGCAAGATGGTAACGGTGGAGGACACCTGGCTCCAACTCCAATTAACTAAATGAAGACTATAGCCACAGGCATTAACCCTGTAGTGAAATGCATCATGGAGATCTTCTCCTAAGATAGTTCTCCTTGTTAATGTGATTTGTTACTTGCAAAGTCCTTGACCCACTCCCAAGTTCTGTTCAATTTCCTGCGCTGCCTACTCTAACCCCCTAAATAAAAACCAGCAATCCAGAGACATTCCCTGTCTTAGCCACCAGAGTACTGAACTCTGTAGAGGGTTTTGATCCTCCTGGAGCCCTAAAATCATACCACTTACCTCATTTACTTAAGCTTTCCTCATACACTCATTTTGGAGATATGGAATCTAGGCCAGGTCCCTGATACTCCTTTGTATGTTATTTTTGTCTTCCTGATCAGGCTGAATCACAGCATATATTTTCACTGTATAATCCCTAAAATATGCTGGCATATAATAATGCTTTCAACAAATGCTTGTTGGTTATTTAAAAACTACATGTATAGTTCTAGAAAATTAGCCAGAGCATAGACAAAAAAAAAAAAAAAGGTATAAGGATAGGAAAAGGAAGAAATTAAACTCATTTGCAGATGAAATGATACTCTACATAGAAGACCCCTAAAACTCCACCAAAAGACTTGTAGATTTAATAACAAAATTCAGTGGCATAGCTGGATACAAAATCAACAATTAAAATCAGTAACATTCTTATATACAAACAACAAACTCAATGAGAAAGAAATTAGGGAAACCACATGTTTCACAATAGCATCCAAAAAAATGAAATGCTTAGGAATCAATCTAATAAAGGAAATAAAAGTTCTACACACTGAAAATTACAGTACTCTGAAAAAGAGATCAAAGAGCGTATCAGAAAATGGAAAATATGCTTGCTCATGGATGAGAAGACCCAACATTGTGAAAATGGCCATATTCTCAAAATTATTACACATATTTAATGCAATCTTAATCAAAATATAAGTAATATAACTCACAGAAGTAGAGAAAACATTCCTAAAATGCATTTGGAACCAGAAGCCACCTGGAATAGCAAAAAAGAAATTCTAGGCAAAAAAAGATAAGGCAGGGAGGATCAATAATCTCTGGATTGAAATTATACTACAAAGCTTCTGTGATAAAAGCAGCATGGTACTGGTATAAAATCGGACCTGAGAACCAGTAGAACAGATTAGAAGATGTGGACACAACTACAGACACACTCAGCCATCTTATCTTTGACAAAGGGACCAAAGACCTTCATTGGAAAAAAGGTAGCCTCTTGAATAACTGGTGCTGGAAAAACTGGCATTCACATGCTGAAGACTAAAATGAGATCCATGCCTATCACCATGCACTAAACTAAGATCAACTAAGATCAAAGATCTAAATATTAAAACAAAAACACTAAGTCTTTTGGAAGAGAAAATAGGCAGAACTCTTGAAGACAGAGGTGTAGGCAATCAATAAAACCCAGATTGCCCAGGAAAGAATATAAAGAATCAATAATTGGTATCTCATTCTATTAAAAAGATTTTGCGCAACAGAAGAAATTACCAACAATGTGCAAAGACTACACACAGAACGGGACAAACTTTTAGCCAGTTGTCCCTCAAATAATTTATATCTAGAATATATAAAGAAGTGAAAAAATTAGACTCCCAAATTTGAAGACCCAATCCAAAATGGGCACCTGAGATGAATACACACTTCTCAGAGGAAGAAATAAAAATGGCAAATAAATATATGAAAAAAATGTTCAACATCACTGGTCATTTGAGAGATGCAAATTGAAACAATGCTGAGATTCCATCTCACTCCAGAAAGAATGACTATCATCAAGAAATCAACCAATAACAGACGTTGGAGCCTGTGGGGAAAAAGGAAACTTTCTCCACTGTGAGTGGGAGTGAAGACTAGTGCAACCATAGAGGAAAGTAGTGTGCAGGTGTCTCAGAAAGTTAGGATTAGAGACACCGTGTGACAGTGTTATTCCTCTTTTGGGTATCTTCCAAAGAGATTTAAAAACATCATACCACAGTGATATATGTACACCTATGTTTATTGTAGCACAGTTTGCAACAGCTAAGTCTTGGAAACAACCCAAATTCTCTTTAACTGAGGAATGGATTAAAAAATGATTTTTTTTAATATAGTAGAGTACTACTCAGACATAAAGAAGTTTGAGACATTTCTAGGTAAATGGATGCACCGACTGACAATATTTTTTAAGTGAAATAAATTGGACACACATGCATGACCATGACATTGTGTCCCTGGTATAAGAAACTCGAAAGAGTAAATAAGAACCAAAATGTACAATAGATTTTGTGAAATACGAAGAAATTTTCCAAAAGGAAAGAGGAACTAGGGAGAGGGAAGAGGAAAAGGAAGGAAGGGAAAAGGAAAAAAGATGATAAAAAAGAATAAAATGGGAATAGAACTTTGTAAATAGGGAGAGAAAGAGGGGTTGAAAGGAGGGGAGGGGCTGAGAAAAGAGGAAGAATCAAAATACATCACACGCAGGTACAAATTCCCTGTGATACGTATGATCTTTATGCATATCTAAATTGTACCAATAAACTTAATTTTAAAATAGTAGAGTGTTGGGATATGTGAGCTAGAAATCCTATTCAGACACTGAGATATAGGGATTTGGAGTAAAGATGGATAAGGAGAAGGAAAATGACCACTGTGTTACATAAGGCACTCTGCTAACTCATCTAATGTCATCATTCCAACTCTGTTCTTAGTTTGCATAAGAAGAGGAAGTGATGTATAGCATGTCTATTTTCTTATCTGAGGCTCAGGGTAGCTGGGTAACTGGAAGCTATCTTGAGATGAACTAGATATAGGTATACCAAGAGCTAAAGTTTAGCCAAAGTTATATGAATTGGTGATCAGGTTAAAAATGCCTGTTACTGTTATCAGTTTTTAGTGTTAACTGTTCCTTCCTTGATTATGCCTTTGAGTCTTAGATGCAAAATTGGAAGATGATCCTGAAGTTTTTTTCTACAGACCTTGAAGAGCATTCTGAGAGCCATTTCTTCAGTCCTTTAACTGGGTTGCTGGTTTTGGGTTGCCCAGTAAAGAAGAATAAGAACCTGCTGAGCTCTGCACTCATGGGCCTCAGTGCTGACATCTTCTCTGAAGGCCCTGTCTGGTTTCTGCGTGCAAACCTTCTGGATCAAACAAAGTCAGACCTACTGATAACAGTGTTGAGGAGAGCAGTTAGAATCAGGACACAGAATTTATAATATTATTAATGATGGTTACCCAGAATTTAATACAAGAAAGTACAGGAAATCTATCCACAACCTGGAATATTCGGGCAGGGGCCTAGATCCCACAGTAATGTCCCGCATGAATCCAGATAAAAACCCAGAGCCCATGACAATGCCTCCTACAAATTCAACTGGAGATGTAGAGCAAAAAGGACTCACATCAGTCTGCTTTATGGATCTGTGCTGGAAAGACTCAAGGGTCAGCGGTGGAAGCTAGAAAGTCTATGCCAGCATGGTGAAGGAGCTGTGCTGATAGGTTGAGGATTCTACACTGGAGCTGAGAAGTCATGCTTCAAACAAAGACCAGGGCTGCCCCAAAAAGCACCACACATCCTCAGTTACACAGAGGCCCTGAGCTCCTCCAACAATAAGCACAGTCTAGTACAAGCCAGGAAGCCAGCGTGATGAGTTTGTCCTGAAAATTAAACAGTGCAAGTCCTTCCCTACAGAGCCAGGAAGGGATGTTCCATGTAAGGACCAGAGCTCCCTCAAAATGAACTACAGCTATTCTCACCAACAAGGTCCCGAGCTCCTCTGATAATGGTTGAACTTATACTGGGGAAGCTAGTCATGATGAGCTCTTCTAGAAGAACCAATGACTCAAATAGCAACACATATGACAACTCACAACTCCTCTCTTCTCCTTCTCCCTGTCTCTATTTATGCTGGCAACTTTCTTCAGGAGGAACATCTATGCTCAGGACCATGCTGATTTAATTCACCTGGTGTTAAGTTGACCACCAGTTTTTAATCCACAACACATAGATTCAACTTTTTCAAAATCCTCCAGAGCAACTTCTAACACACCGTTAAAAGGTAACAGAATGAAATTTGGCTGTGTATGTACAGGTATTAGGATAAACTTTTCATTCTTATTCCATTTGTTCTTTTCCTACATCAATAGATAATCTAGCTAGCTTAGCAGTAATGAATGCATAAAGGTTCTGAGTTTGTTTTGATTGGTTATGTTTTTTAGATTATGTATTCTAGAGTTACAGGGCTTGAAAGAACTTATACTTATGGCAAAGACTCCAGAGATTGTTGCTTACACAAATGTATCATGAATGGTGGTGGTTGGAAGATAGTAAGTAAAACTTAAAATTCATGAGATTTTATTGAGACTTTGAGAATAAAAATTTCTGCAAGAAGGACACAAAGATCTGCATTTTCAAGTAAGTTCTTCAGGGGAAAACTACTACCTTTAGCTATGTAGCCCACTCAATTCTCTTTACAAACAGTGATCTCCATAATGAATGCTAAATCTCAAAAGGTGCTGCTGTTTTAAAGAACAGATGTGCAGAATAAAAACATAGATTTCACTAAAGAAACTTTGGTCATGTGTTGTGTGTCTGTCCCTATGATGGGTACTCAGAGAACAGAATTGAAATAGCACTTTAGAACTTCTCTTGATGAATTTTAGGTTAGTTCTAGGCACAATCCAATGTATATACAATTACAAGATAATGTGCAATGGTATTGGAAATTATGTATGTACTTTGGGTCCTGTCTTGGTCACTTTCTTCATTGCAGAGACTATATCCAGTACCCACAATTTAAAGGAGGAGAGGTTTATTTGGCTCATAGTTTCAGAAGCTTCAGTTCATAGTCAATTGGCTCTAAGACAGAAATGGCACATGGAAGGGTCTGGAAGAGGACACTCATGCATGTCATGGTGTCCAGGAAACACAGAGAGAAGGGAGGTGCTAGAGAGGAAGTGATACCCTTCCAGGCTGCACATCTAGTGACCTGCATCTTCCAACCTGGCCCCACCTCATATCAGCACATTCAGCTGCTGAACTCACCAGTGGATGAATACCCCAGTGAATACAGCATCCCTGTGAACCAATAACCTTCCAAAAATCCCACCTCTGAACCCGTAAGACTTTCCAGGGTTGGTCCAGATTAAACCATAACAAGACCATTTAGACAATATGCATCATGAGCCATAAAAATGTACATGGTCAAAGTGATTCCATCTCTATGAATTTATCGTAAGGAAATAAATTATCACGAACTAGTTCAAGAGTAAATTAACACTAATTTATTATGACTTTACATGTACTTTCTCTGTGCATCCTCACAAAACACTAGGAATTATCTTGCTTTCTAGACATGAAGGAACTAACTTTTGATAATAAGTGCTTTGTCCTATATCACATCATCAGAAACTGATACAGCTAGTGGAAGGTTTTGGCCATAGTATAAATTATTGTATAATTATGGCGGTGGTCTAGTGGCAGAAGGCCAAAGCAGTAACACTTACCACTTCCTGCTTCTTTTCCAGCCCTAATTGCAATTCCCTTTCCTGTTTGTGTGCAAAGAGAATTCCAATCAGTTCCTCGTATGTCATCAATACCTGCCTCATGTACCATTTCCAATCAGAGGTCATATAACCCTCTGCGTCTCTGTTTGGTTGAAGGAGACAGCCCAACTGCCATGGGTTGTGTGCTCCTTTCCATGTCCTCAACTCAATAAACCTGTTCATTTTGTACTTTTTGCTTCTCTATTGTGCCAGGCAACTCTAACAGTTAGTAGACAAACTTCAGTCTCCTGGGACTAAAGATCATGCTTTTAACCACAGAGGCATGCCTTCTAGAGAATATAGCTCTGTGGAGAGTTGTCACAGAGCTACATGATAACATAAAAATGGGAACTATTCAAAGTGTACTGCATCAGAGGAGTGGTTAAACAAATTATGCTATAGCCATATAATGGGAGAGTATATTTGAAATACATCAAGTTTTTTCATAATATATTAAAAATTATACTGGAGATAAATACTATGCCCTAGGCAGATGTTGCCAAGACATGAGATATTTTCAAATTACTCATTACATTCTATGTAAGTTTACTTTCATGTAGTAATATTAAGGTATCAGAGGGTTTATTAAACAATTATGCTATAGCTATATAACAGGATAATATATTCAAAATACAAAGGTATATTCATAATATATTAAAAATTATACTAGAGACAGATAGGATGCCCTAGGCAGATGCTGCCAAGATGTGAGATATTTTCAAATTACCCATTATATTTTATGTAAGTTTATTTTTATGTAGTCATCTTAATATAGACTACAGTATTAAAAACTTACCACTTGACCAAATTTCCACTGAATTCCTTTGGACCATCCCATCTTAGAACTTGGTTCTTTGGCTTCCAGATGTCTCACTGAGTGCCCCGAGGCAGGGTTACTACTAAGGTACAGAGAGGTAATGATTAAAGGAAGGGCTGGGATCCTGTCAATCTAACATAATTGTAAATTTACTAAGGGCCTCACTAAGGGTCTCTCTTAGGATGGCTCTGACTTTGAACATGTGTTTGACCCATGAGGAATGGTACAGGGTATCGTTACAGCTCAGGTCATAATTGCTGGTCGTTTGGACTATCAGGGTCTAAGCTACCTACACACCTGAGCTGACTGGGTGGTGGGCTGTCACCCAGCAGGTGTCTTGCCTTATTGTCTTCTGTGTGTGCTTTTGATATACACAATAGAGAAAATATTGTACTTTATTAAGCTCTCTAGTTGACCAGGAAAATATATTAACATTATAAAACAAAATACTGCATTTGCATAACATAAAGTGAAAAAGTACATTTTCAATTTGCTTAAGTTTAACTACTTAAAGTCTTCTATTAACTGAATTGTATGTGTGTGTACTTATGGGCACACTGGATGAGGAAGAAGTGATTGATAATAAGCAAACTTGCTTCAATACTGCAATATTTTTCAGTACAAAGACTAAGATATATTTTGAATTCAACTCATTTTTTCCAGGAACATAGGTATAATATTCATATAATTGAATTACTCATTTAACTGAATTACTCATATTTTAAATTTCATTAGGTAAAAGAGAAAGTATATGTTGATGAATGCTGAATTAATCAGACTGTTAACATTTTAATTCTGAAACCATTCTAGATAGTTAAAATTTTACTATCTTATTCACATTCACTGTCCCACTAATAATCTGCTTTTAAAAATTAAAGAAGCATATTAGGAATTTATGTCTTAGGTTTTATCAGTATCCACTTTTCTACTAGGAAATGCTTTAGATTTTTTGTTTTTCTTTGCCTGTGTACATATGTATGTATGTATGTATGTATCTATCTATCTATCTAATTGTATGTATGTATTCAAAAACACACACATCTCCTGGTTTCCAACAGATGCACATAAATCAGAGATATACAGTATTTTCTCTAATTGTAAACTATAACGGTACTGAACTTCTGTGACTTTAGATCAAGCGCTTTATTATCCAAGTCACATTATCATTTGGAATGAGTTGCCTGTGTTTAAACTGTGCTTAACTGTATTTAAAATGAAACACAACATATTTACATTTTCTCTCCTGGTTTATTATGAAGTTTACACTTTAAAATTTTAAAATAGAAAATGTTTCCCAGAACTAAGATTTGTATGTGTTCCTTTGACTTAGCTGCAAGAATCAATCAGATCATGTTAAGGTGCACAATAAGGCTCTTTTGGAAGCCTATGATTAAATATACATAAGAATAGACTTTTTGTGTGTTCAGAAATAAAAAGAAAGAAAATGTTCTGTGTTTTTGAAGATTGAAATCCTTCAGAGCTTTTTTCTGATTGCGAGAAAACAAAAGCCTATTGTAAATTGAAGCGCTGAAACAGCGACAGCAGTGAAGAAATTAATTGCTCATTCATGAAAGAAAAAGTATAAATGAGAGGCAAAAGTTAACCCTCAAAATAAAGCATGTGTCTAACAAAACAGCCATCAGCTCCTCTGTTTTTAAACATGATGGGTCTCTTTGTGTTGCTGGTTGTTTTGTTTTGAGGACTGGTGGCAATAGTCGATGTCACTATACCTATTTTGGAGAAAAGATACAACCATACATTGAAAGATTTAAGTGGTTTTTTTTTTTCTTAGAGGAGGAGCTTGCTGCTATGGCATTATCTTGTGAAAGCTAAGGTGGAGAAATGTCCTATACCAAGTGCCTAACACTTTCAATACATTATACTTGTGACAATCTTGGTGATTAGATTGCTTAATTAAAGAGTACATGTGTATACACACACACGCACACACACTCACAGACGCACCCCTATGTGGAAGGATTATTTTGCTATCAGGGTGCTGTGAGCAAGTGCTAGGAATTGAAGATGATGTAAGATTTTCTCTAAAACAGTCAAATTAAGTGATCAATCCCACTTAGAGAGGTTTTTCAATATATTTTATGCCCCAGGGAATCTTGTTCCAACAAGAGCTGTGGCTGGTAGCTACTATGTCTATATTTGCAATAGCTTGAGCTATGCCACCTCACAGGGTTTAGGGAAATTGCTGCCAGCATAAAGCAAATAATTCCCTCCCTCTGGTCCTCACAAATTGAGGAAACTGTAATTTCTCATTATCAAACCTTCTGCTTAGTACCATCCTGCTGTAACTTCAAACCATGAGTCTTATTCACAATCAACTTTCCATTTTAAGCTCAGGTGTATATATATTTTGATGTGACAAAATCACACCTAGTCACCAGCAGTATAACATCTTCCTGAGGTGATGGGAGAAATCTGAAGCAAACTGAAGGTTGGCTAAATGTACTCATCACCGTAACATTAAAATCTTGACTGACTTCACCTACAAAGGTTCACACAGTTAAGGTAGTTGGAAAATCAAGTATCCACTATGGTTACACCCAAAATATTTGTTCACTTTACCTGAGAGTCTGCAATAATTTATCCCAAATGCCATCTCTGAAAGTTTTTTTAACTGGAGAAGTATTTCTTGTATTACTTTGACACAATTTCTTGAGCTACTGAGAGCAACAAAACATGGTTAAGGGTTTGGGATGAGTAATAATAGTTATTGATAATAATTCTACCCAAGGATAAATGTGATTAATAAATTAGCATTTTATGTATAATAACTTAATTTGTAAATTGATGTTTAAAACTCAGAAGATACTTTCTCCTGAAAATATTGTGATAAAATAGCTATTGACTTCTTTGCTAGCATATGAAGTGAAGAAAGTAATTATTATTTTAAATAAAATGTTTGTTGGAAAGTATATTTGGTGTACCATAGAATATTCAGTGTGCCGTAGAATATCAGATCATTCTCCTATATCCTCAACTGAAGCAGGAATATTCTCTCCCACGTATAGGTAATAGCACATGAAATGCTTGGGATTGAAATCACTGGTAGTGGTTTCTATGGATGGAGAAGGGGTTTTGGCAGGGCAGGGTACTGAATGAGGAAGCCTGAAGGATTGCAGAGGGAGGTAGGGAGCTGAGGTGCAAAGAGGTAAAAGGGGGCTGGGTATAGCTCAGAATAGATTGCTTGCCTCGTATATAGGCAAGGCTCTGAGTTTTATCCCTAGCAAAGCTCTGAGTTCTATCTCTTGAACCACCAAAAAAAAAAAAAAAAAAAAAAAAAAAAGCAAAAATGACTATAAACAAACACACATGCAAAAGAGATGGGTAGTTGTGGTGGTTAAGATTAATCATGTCAATTTGATTGGTTTGAGAGCTGTTAATGGGATTAGTAAAGCACACTCTGTGTGTGCTTGTGGGACCATTAAGATGTGATCCTTGGAACTATATATATATGGTTCCTGAGTTCTTTTGTAGCATGGTTCTCCTACTTGCTCCAATGTGCACTTTGACTAATCATAAGGCTGTTGCCTGGATGCTGTTCAATCATACACTGAATACATTGAACCTGTGAGCCAAATTAAACCTCTTCTCTAGGCTCTTGATGTCGGCTGTTGTATCCCAGTAAAGTTAACTGATACAGACAATTGGTGTCAGAAACAGTGGGTTGTTGCTTTGTCTAACATGACCATGTAGTTCAGAAGACTTTGGAACTGATTTGCAGATGGAATTTGGAAAGTTTTGAAGAAATGGGGTAGAGAATCTCTAAAGTATCATAAGCAGAGGCTGATGGGGTTCATTCTTGCTGAATTTTAGAAGGCAAGAATTCTGATAGGAATGTAGACAGTAAATGCCAGAGTCAGTTTCTGTTGAGAAAAAAGATTCTGTTGTCAATTGGATAAGAAAGCACATGTGTTACACTCTGGTAGAACTTTTGTTTACATTTTGTGTATGTCCTAAATCTTTGTAGGAGACTGATATTAAGTGTGGTGGACTAACTGACATAGCAGAGGAAAGTTCAGTGCAGTGTAGCATTCAGGCTGTGGCATGGGTAATGCTGGCTGATTTTATTCATAATAATACTGATGATCGAGAGCAAAAAACAGAGCAGAAAAATTCTAAAAACTTAAATTTTGACCAAAAAAGATATAAAGAAAAAAAAATAAGTAAAGTTGGGGTCAAAGGAAATATGGTTGCTAAAGAGATTAGCTCCATTAAAAAGAAACAAAGTTTTGTGTGTAGGTACAAGAAGAAAGATGTCTGAAGAGGACTCAGTCTACCATAGTATTGAGCAGCCCATCATAAAGATGGGCATGATTCAGCTCATGATAAGCTCAAGAATGCAAAAGTATAAACCTTTTGTAATTAACAAAAGACAACCCCTGGGCTCAGAGAAGAACTGTCTATGGAATCAGTTCCTTAGCATTCATTTTACCATGCTTAACCATCCAGGCACAGACAGGTCACTGCCACCATGATTCAAGGTGGTCTGGCTACTTCTTAACCTAGGAGCAAATTGTGGTGTTCTTCATGTGGTGCTGGTTTTCTGGGCAAGCAGGATGCAAAAGTTGTGGGGTCAGAAGGATTCTACCCAGGTTTAAAAGGAAGGCCTGGCAGGCCAGTTTTGGTTTGGGATAGTTGGAACATGTTACAGAATCCACTGCTGAGAATATAGTTCATGAAGCTATAATAATGTAGACCCTAGGAAGCCAGAAATGCCAGGTGTGTGGTGCATCTGCTGAGGAAAACTGCAGGCTGTGATGAGAACCAGTACAAGTCTTAATGTTTGCCTTGATAATTTTTGGGGTCACTTTGGTCTGACTCTTTTCTATCCAATTATTCCTTTTTGGAATGGTAATGTTTCCCCTGTGTCATTGTACCTTGAAATTATTTAACTTGTTTTTAGTTCCTTTAGGGATTCATAGCTAAAGAGTTTGTCTTGTGTCTCAGAAGAGACTTTGACTTTTGAAAAATACTAGGACTATTGAGACTTGAGGAAAGAGATTATTGCATTTTTGGTTGTATGTGGGATAGTTGAAACACATTAGGCAGAATCATTAACTTGTTAACATGTTTATTAAGAGATCAAGTGTGATTTAAAAAGATGTGTTTGAGTGTCAAGTTGCAATGAGTGGAATGTGGTGGTTAAGCTCTGTCAGTTCGTGCACTGCTAAGGATATCAGTAAAACACTCTTCTGGGTGTGTCTGGATGGTTCTTGGAGGTGTGACATTTGTTACTGTATAGTCGATGGTTCCTTTGTCTCAGGTGCTGTTCCTCTGTTCTACTCATTGGCTAAGCATCACTCCATGAAACAAGCACCTTTCCTCCATCCTTCTCTTAGAACTAGCTAACCATAAACTGAATTCCTTGGATGAGTGAACCAAATTAAACCTTCCTGTCTTATTTTTCTCATTGCTGAGACGAGATAAGGGACACCTAAAAGTTAAAGAATTAAACGTTTATTTTGACTTACAGTTTTAGTCTATAATTATCTGACTCCAAGGCACAGGGCAGAAGGCAACAAGCATTAAGGCAGCAAGCAGCAGCGGTAGCAAGCCTACCTTCTCTCATTCCCTTTATATTTCACCTAGGCTATAAGCCCATTGATTTTGGTGCCACTCACACCCAAGCTGGACCTTCCATTATCCACACCCAGAGCTATAATAATTGCAATCAGTGGTAATTTAGTACCACATGTCCTTAATTCCAAGACCCAGAAATCTCCAAAAAGCCTCACTTGTGAGCCCATGAGACTTGGCATGTAAATAAAAGCCATAACACTCTCCTTTTTAAAATTGTGGGTATTCTGTCTCAGTGATGGAAACGCTGACTGATATGCCACTATCCAGATATTATGATCTTATCTCACCAGAACTCTCTCCATTGCAAAAGAGGTACCTGAAGCAATGATTTTCTACCTCTAAAAGGAGAAGAATGGCATCAACCATTGACTGAATTCTCTAAATCCACAGGCCAATTAAATCTCTCCACCTCCACTTAGTTGCTGGTGTCTAGTATTTTGTCTAGAAAAGGAAAAAGCAATCAGTATAATGTATCTTTGTTACTTACTTTCTCTTCAGTAGATTTAGTGTTTCTGTTTTAATATTTAGATCTTTGATCCATTTTGACTTTAGTGCATGATAAGAGATATGTGTCTGATTTTAGTCTTTGGCATGTAGAGAATCAGTTTTTTCTGCACCACTAGGCTATTTTCCATTGAACATGTTTGGCCACTTTGCTAAAGATAAAGTGGGTAAGTGTGTTTGTAGTTGTGTCTGCTTCTTCTACTCCGTACCACTGGTCCTCAGGTCTGTTTTATTTCAGTACCATGCCAATTTTAGTACAGTAGCTTTGTATTATAATGCAAATCGTTCCCTATTTTCTCCTTCTTTCCCCTGGAACCTATTATTCTGTCTATGAATTTGCCTATCCTTACATTTATACATAAATGCAATCACAGAATACATTTCTGTGACACAATCTCAAGTCAGAGATTGTGGTGTCTGCTGCCTTGCCTTTGCTGCCTAGGATTGCCTTTGCTATTCTAGGTCTTTTCTGTTTCCAAATGAATTTTAGGAACGTTTTCTCTTCTTGTGTGTGTTATGCTGTATTTTGACTAGAATTGCATTAAATCTGTATTACTACTTTGGGAGTATGGCCATTTTCACAATATTAGTTCTTCTTATCCATGAGCAAGGAATATCCTTCCATTTTCTGATATCCTCTTTGATCTCCTTTTTCAGAGCATTGTAATTTTCAGTGTATAGATCTTTACTTCCTTTATTAGATTGATTCCTGAGTATTTTAGTTTTTGGATGCTATTGTGAAGGTTGTGATTTCCCTAGTTTATCTCTCAGTGAGTTTGTTGTTTGTGTTTTTCATCTGCCATGAATATTTCTATATGTTTTTGTATGAACATAAGCTTTTATTTCACTTGGAGATATACATATCTGTGAAGCTGCTGAATCGTATGTTTATAAGGACAATTTTTAAAAAAGTTTTTTAAAGTCTTCTTAAATGTTTTCTACAGTAGACATACAAGTTTACATTAGTATCTCATGGTTTTGATTTGCATTTCTCTAATGACTTGATATTGAACATTTTCATGTGCTTATTGACCATTAGTATATATTATTTTAGTGAATATATATTCAAGTAGCCTTCACCAAATTAACTGGGCTATTTAAGTTTTGAGTTCTTTATATGTTTTTGGCATCACTTCCCTAATCAAGTATATTTCTAAAATGTTTTCCATTTTATTGGTTGTATTTTTATTTCCTGGATAATGTCTTCTCACATTTCTTGGCCAAGTACAGTCTCCTGTATCTGTTCCCAGTGTACCTTCTGGTTTTATCTTTCATATCTTCCATTCCATTCATTCTAACTAGATACAGTTACTTTCAATTTTCTTTAAAAAAACCCCTAAGTATGCTCACCCTTCTAATGCTACTCTTCAAATTGAGATACACTTTTCATATCCTCTACAATGATCTAAATCCCATGTATTTTAAATAGACAACCTCCTTTTCAAAAAATTTTTGACAATCTTAACCCAGAGTGGTATCTTCTTTACGGTTTCTATTCTGTTATTGCTGCTAGGCATCTGGCACTGAGACAGGCTATACAAACTCTCATTCTTAACAATTTTTTTCAGCATACATTTTTACCCCACTGAAGGTGGATTTCTTGCTTTGCAGATGTTTTTAGTTTTTACTTCATCTAAATGTGTTTTGGGAAGTTCATCCTTAAAATGATGACAGATAATTGGCTCTTAATTTTCTTTCTTACACATTCATGTTTTTGCTGATAGTAAATGCATTTAGTAAGCCACCTATCTTTCTTGAATAAAAATAAGTATTTACAATTTGAAAATTCTGAATGTGATTCTCATAGAATAATATTGGTAGGGAAGTTGATTCCACTAATGTTATAGTATTTTTCAAAATAAATACATTGCAATTTATTCTTCTTCTTTTAATTATATTTATTATTATATGAACATAATTAGAGAAACATTGGAAAAATAGTTATTTTCAGCATTATGACGAGGTTGTCTTTTCAAAAGGAATGTTATTGAAATCTACCACTAATGGGACTGCAAAAGGTATCTGACATCTGAATATGTGATAGTTCCCAGCAGGAGTACTGAGAAAGGAGTGAAGATTAAAACTAGGCTATAGTTTGGGAAGAACAGGTCACCTATGGTTACTGTCATGACAGACATTGTAACATAATGATGGGATGTGTCACTAACAAATGACATTCAACACATGGACACATATAGAGAAGAGACTAGCAAACAAAATAGAAAGATCAGAGATGATAGCCTCCTTTTTGTATTTCTTTATTTCACCTAGAATGGTAAACTTTAATGCTATATTTTGACATTGGTGATGGGTGAACTAACATTGAGACTTTTCCTTCCTTAAAAATGGACATGTTTATTTTGGAGAATTAAGGAATGTTATAGTCAGAATTTACAAGGAGAATAACTACATACAGGACACCGAATTTATAATATTATTTTATGATGGTCACCCAGAATTAAATACAAAAAACACAGGAATCTGTCCACAACACTAAAGACTTAGAAAAATCCAGTGGAAGGCATAGATCCTACAGTACTGTTCTGTGTGAGTCCAGCTGATGACCTAGAGCCCATGACAATGCCTCCCATGAGTCTAGCTGGAGGCCTAGAGCCCATGACAAGGATTCATGTGAGTCTGTATTATGGATCTTCTCTGGAAAGCCCAAAGGTCAGTGTTATGGATTAAAAACTGGTGGTCACTTAACACCAACTGGATTACATCAGCTTGGTGCTGGGCATAGATATCCCACCTGAGGAAAGTTGCCAGCATAAACAGAGAAGTGGAGAAGGAGAAGCTATTGCGTTAAGGCATTGAGGCATTGTGGGTTCTCCTAAAAGTTGCTGTTTGAGCCATTGGTTCTCCTGGAGAACCTTTGGTCCTCACATTGAGCATTGCTTCCTGGATCTGGAGGGGAAGACGTGTGCCACTTGGTCTTCAGGATGAACTTGTAATGCTGTCGTCCTGCATGTACTTGACTGTGCTTGTTGTTGGAGGAGCTCGGGCCTCTGTGTTGCTGAGGATGGCTGTTGTGCCTTTCAGGACAGCCCTGATCTTTGTAGTGAGTGTGAGTTTGTGACTCAGTGTAGAACCCTCATCCCACCAGCACAGCTCCTTCACTCTGCTGGCATGGACTATCTGGCTTCCACCACTGACCTTGGGCCTTCCTAGCACGGATTGTAAAAGAGACTGGCATGAGTCCTTCTTGTGGGCTCTGGACCTCCAGTTGGACTCCTGGGAGTCATTGTCAGGAGCTCTGGGTTTTCATCTGGACTCATGTGGGACATTGCTGTGGGATTTAGGCCCTTGACTAAATATTCTATGTTTTTGGTGTTGCAGATAGATTTCCTGCATTTTCTTGTGTTAACTCCTGATGAGCATTATAAAAATAATATTATAAACTCCATGTCCTGATTCTAATTGTTCTCTGTACAACCTCTGACTACAACAGTCAGCAATAGACACTAGAAAGTTTATGCTAGCAGGATGAAGGAACTGTGCCAGTAGATTGAGGGTTCAACACTGGAGCCAAGAAGTGACACTCCAAATTAAGGCCAGGGTCCTCTGAAAAGTACCACAGCCATCCTCAGCAACAATGAGGTCCCGAGCTCCTCTGACAATGAGAACAATAGAGTACATATCAGGAAGCCAGCAAGACAAGCTTCTCCTGGAGATTGAACAGCACACATATTCCCCTCCAGAGACAGGAAGTGATGCTCAAAGTAAGGACCAGAGTTCTTCCAAAGTGAACCACAGCTGCTCTCAGCAACAAGGCCCTGAAGTCCTCCAATAATAATGACGGAGTTCATATTAGGGAAGCTAGAAGCTTTTCCAGGAGAAACAACAGCTCCAAACAACACTTAGGAGAATCCACAACACTGCACTCTTTCTCTCCATGTCTCCTTTTATGCTGCCAACTTTCCTCAGGGGGGCAACCTACACGCAGCACCATGTTGATTTAATTCAGCTGGTGTTAAATTGATCACTAGTTTTTAATTCATAATAAGGTAGAAGAAAGAAATGGGAATGAGTGTCTGATTTCTCTTCATTCTTTCTCTACCAAATCATGCAAGAGGTTACACACACAGCTGAGGAGACACATCCAAACCAGTCGAACCCAAGGCTAAGAGCACTGTGTAAAGGACAGACATAAACAGACATAAAAGCTAGGATTTGTGCTTTCCTACTCACTCATACACTCTCCCCTATCAAAGAAAGAAGATGAAAACTTTCTTTGGGTTGGGGAAGACAGAGCAGGGAATTAGAAAGTCATAGTTAGAAGAGGCCCTGTATCATGCACCTCCTCAGGCCGAGTTCAAGAAGGGGAACCAAACTGCCAGAAACCTCCAGAAACAGTTGGCAATATGAGCAGTGGAGACACAGGCTTCTATCCTGGTGATTTATCTATCTCAATTTTCTTAGGGATTGTGGGGCTGCCCTCAGTTTCTAATTTATGATAGTCTAACCTTTCTATTTATTAAGGCAGTGACAGCAGCTATGTTCCAGGAGTTCCTTCTTCACTGAATAGCATTATGGCTCTTCATAATTTAACTGTGTGTTTCAAAATTTCCTAAGTGCTAAAACAGGCTGCCATACTTCCTAGCCCTTTGTGACACCCAAGGTATTGAGCTAACAGGGTTCCTTAAACAAGGACTCTTCCAGGTTTGGGGGTACAGTTAAGCACTAGAGTAGTTGATAGCGTATCCAAGGCCCTGAGTTGCAACACACACACACACACACACACACACACACACACACACACACACACAATATGAGTCCCATTCTGGTGATATTTTCCATCAACATGCTGGAAATGATAAAGCTAGGGAAAAAGAAGCTAAGTACTATAATGGAAGGGAGTGGTGAATTTTATCCACATCTCCTAAAACTACAGCATATTGCCTTGCCATATTTTACAGATTAACAGGAATAAAAGACTAATATATGATAGCAGAAGACTAATAAGAGACAATTACATATTTATCAAGAAATTAGTTATGATTAATTTATCCTTTTTAGTTATGGTATTAAAATACATTCAGTATTCTTTACAAGAGTACCATAAAAGCTGAATGAGTTAAATTTCTCTAGGCAATTTTCAGCACTAAGAAACGCGATGCCTTTTCAAACTAATGACTATTTCATGGAGGCAGTGGAGAGAGATTCAGCATCTGTAATTCTCTTTGGCCCAAGAGTGAAGAGATAAGTAGTAATCATGCCTTCAAGGTAGAATTCATAATCAAATCCTTAATTAAACTCAATATGGAAAGCCCTTAATAAATATCAAAATCTGACTATCAGATTTTCTGGCAAATATTTAATGCTGTGTGCAGTATCTTCTTCTGACTGTAACTGTGGTAAGAAGCCTTTCCTTTTATTTACTGGTTACACAGGACTATAATTGTCATATTTAAATAGAGAAATATCTTATATTTTAATAATACACTTTTATATTATCTTGCTTTTGCTTTACACATACTTAACAGTTTCTAGGGGATTTCAACTCACTTTGCTGTTTTAACATTTATATTCATTATATATTAAGTAAATATGTATGGCTGATTCTCTTTTCAAGGAGTTTTTAATCAATTTCCTTCTATTTGCTCAGACCAAATATTCTCATTGTCTTTTTTGACTCCTCTCTTTTTTTCAAAGCCTACAGCTCAGCAAATTCTATTAGTTTGACCACCAAAACAGAATTCTGCCAACTCCTCTTTCTCTTGTTGCTCCCACTGATTTAACTTAGCCTCCCTCTCATTTGAATCACTGTGACATCTCTGGCCTGGCCTCTTTTCTCCTGCTCCTCCCCACTGCTCTCTTCTCAGTATGCAGCCAGAGTGTCCTGCCCAAGCCTAACTCAGATGTTAGGACTCTGCTCTAAAATCTCCAGTAGTTTCCAAGCTTGTTTTTGAATGCTAAACTCTTTATAATGGCTTAAGAGTTTGCTCATCGTATAAACAGCTAACTCCCTTTCTCTATCTTTATGACTAAATTTTCTGTTTCTGTCCCTTTCCCCCTCCTTCATCCTCCCTCCTGTCTTATCCACCCCACCCCCAGCTGTCCATTCCTGGTGTTCCTGGAACATGCAAGGCATGCTCCGAACTTAGGATGTCCCTTCTACCTTGAATATTTGTTTTCATATATATAGCCGTCACTTCAGGGCTATAACTGTCACTTCAACAGGTCTTGAGTCAAAAGTCATTTTTTCTGTGATGCTTTTCCTAGATACTACATCAAAAACTTCAGTTTTCTCTGTTACATATCTTCCTCCTTTGTTTTCTATTATTTTTAGCACTTGTTATCATTTAACAGGTAATGCACACACACACACACACACACACACACACACACACACACACACACATTATGTTCCCCTACAAGAATTTAAGTTCCATCAAGACAGAAATTGTTTTTGGTCTTCACTATTGTATCATCAATGTTTAAAACATTCTAATAATTATTTGTTAAATAACAACCAACTGACTGAAATATTCTATTTATGTGAATAATTTAATAAAACAAAATATTTCAATGGGTATAAGGTTACCTGTCATATTTAAATCATACCAAAAATGAGACAAGTAAAAGACAAGGCAGCTGTTTCTAAGTTAGGAAAAATGCTATTTTCCAGGTACCAAGTAAACAGAACCTTTTAGAAAGAGGTGGAGTTTCTACTTAAAACACGTAAGAACCAATTACAAGGATCTTCTTTGAGTTCGATATTAACTCAATTTTGAAACAATCCCTGGAAATTAGAACAGACCGGCCAGACAGTATAGCATAGTATTTTACAGAGAAGCTCCAAAATGAGGAGACTTGACTTTAGATTGGAGGTTGGAAGTGTTATGTTTATAAGAATTTGGGCCAGTTATTATGTTCACTTGCCTCAATTTCCTTATCTGCAAAGTAGGAGATAATAATAGCACCTGGTTATAGGGTTGTTGTGAAGATTAAATGAGTTAATTCATGTAAAACACAGCAACACTTGAATGTAATTAAGTGTTCATTAAGTGGAAATTAGTGGTTTCATCATTATTATCTTGACTGTGAATGTCATGAAGACAGGAGCAGTCAGAAAAATCAAGGGAGATGGTGCCCTGGAAATTGGGGTCAGTGAAGATACTAAACTGAGAGTGGATCACTGGTGTCTGAAGGCAGAAATACCATGTAGAGGGGCACAGTCATGGAGGGTCATTTGAGGAATATTGCAAGTGGAGGTTTCCGAGGCCAGATGGGAGTGTAATGGTTAGATTTCAGTAGGTAGCCTGGGAAGGGAAGCTGGGAGGGGGAGTATATTACAACAACCTCTATCTTAATTCTTCCTGAATTTCTGATATTCTAGTGGAGGAAAAGGGATGATATCAGAGTAGGACGAGCCAGTAGAAAGAGGGGAACAGTACTTTGTCTGTGACTGGATAATTCTACTCACTAGGAGGAGTGTATAAAATAGTCCTCTCAAAAATATACAGTAAGTAACTGAGAATATGAAGAAAACAAGATACAGAGTCAGATATCAAAATGAAATGTGCAAAGCCCATCAGCTGTTTGATGTTTCTGAATATCTTGGTATTGAGCATTGTGTAGGTAAAATATCCAGCTGCTTGTTTAAATTTTCCATTTTTCATCCAGATGTTTCCATTCCTTATTGTATGTGGATATGTTTAATAATATTTATAGTTTAATCAGGCATTTATGAAAGCAATTATGAAGTTTGATTGGATATTCACAGTTTTGAAACAATAAAGAATGCCATAAATGTTTGTACTGCTATAAGAGAATTCTATTTTTATTTTGCAAAGATGTACTTGATTTTTCAATAGAAGGAACTTAAAAAAATCCAGTGTCATAACAAATTTGATACATCTGTTTTTCCTGTACAGAATCCTAAAATCGCAGGGCACGAATGGGCTTTATGGAACACTGTGAGAGGCCAACTTCATGAGAGAAGAGATCCACCAGGGAATATCTATGGGTCACGATGAACTGAAAACTGTTCTCCTGAAGTTTTGGTCAACAAATCTTCAGGTTTTTGTGGTTGCTACTCAGGCTCCATCTCCACTTTGTTTTGTGGATCAGTCCTATAAAGGGCAACTCTCACCTGTCTTTTAACTCTCTTATTCTGTCCCTAAACCTTTCTCTCTTATCATTCTTCATATGAGCTGGTGCTGAAACTCTTCTCTACCCTAACAGCAACATGCTTCTGTATTTCAATTTCCTTTGTAATACTGGTAACTAAAAATGATACTCTCGCTGGAATCTGACTAGGACAGAAGACACTATGATGTTACATGTCTTATTTTGGATAAACCTAATTAAATGGAATTTTTTAAAAGTTGGATTTCAGAAACTTATATGATGTTAACCGGAACAGCTGGATTCATGAGAGTGGTTCTCCATCTTCTCCATTCTGTTTGGAGGCTTGACCATAAGAATGTAACATTACTTTTCTTCCTATTTTGCTTGAAAATGCATCATTCAGTCTGTTCACATTTGAATCTGTACCTAATATATTATATATGACAGATAGGTATGATATCTTTCCTTACCTGGCATAAGAGTTACAGCCGACATTCCTAAAAAAAAGAATAGTTTACAAGAGAAATCCATAACAAAGTTATTGAAGGGGAGTTGTACAATACACAAAAGCCTTCAGAAATGAAGATACAAAGACCCAGGGAAACTATTTTTATGCTTAGGTTCAATGAAGAGTGAATGTCTATGTAGAAAAGCAATTAGATAAAGGAATATTTTCTCATGGCAGTAGACTAAAAGGAGAACCCAGGAAGGCCTGGCTGTTCAGATTTTCTCTGGCCTCATTGTGTAGCATTCTTTCCTCCTGAATGTGATCCAGGACCTGTCTGGAACGAGGGAGATGGAAGAATGACCTTTCCAGGTTTTACGCCTGGTTTTGATGAGAGGGGTCCTTGTTTCTATGACCTCCCTTGAGGAAGAGGAATTCTGGTTTCTGACTTATATTGGGGTTGAAGAAGGTGTGAGGGACAACGAAGCAGGAGAAAGTGAAAGAGACCTTGCTTTTAAGGCTTTTCAATCTCCTTTAGTTCAAAATACTCAGCACACCAAAGTGCTGTCCCTTGGGTATCATTTTTTGATGCCTAATGTTGTCCTTTTCAATTTTGGATCAGCTAAAAATTAAAAAGTCTAACTTCTATGTATTTAAGTTTTTATTAAAATTGGACTAAAATAGAACTAGACCATTAGGATTTCCTTGGAGACATCCTTCCTGGCTGACACCCATGATGAGGTCTGTGGAACCTTTGTTGCATACAATCCCAAGGAGAATTCTGTGTTTATTCATCATCTGAGGTAACTCTTTGAGAATAAACAGGTTTTGTTGTGGACTATTGTTGTAGTTACTGTTTGAGCACCTTAAGGTTTTCATTTATTGTGAAGAATTAATATCCAATTAATTTATTAGAATGTTTCAACAATAGCAAACAAAGTAGGTAAAGGAAAAAATGAAAAAAAGTTGGTTATTGTCACGTGCAGTAAGTGACACTGAATTGGGCCCTGGTTAATTGAATAAGGATGGTTCCTGTGGTGAATAATTATGTTCAATAACTGTCAATATAATTTACAATCAATTATCACTTATAAAACCAGCCTATAGTAAATTTAGATTTACATACATCCTCCTGCAGCTGCTGCATTAGGAACCGCTATCTTTTTTTCCATATATTCAATAAATCATAACTGAAGGCTCTCATTATATATTCAACAAGACCCTTCTTTGACTTTCAGAAATTTTCTTGAAGTTTGTTTTTTCATTTTTCTAAAAAGTCCATTATGATGACTTTCTCTTGTCACAAGTCTCCCAACATGCCATAAGATTAAATTTCTTACTCTTCTTCACTTTCCTGTAAAGATATCGTGCATTCATATCTTTTCCAGGCTTCAGATGATTGATGAATGCTTTTCTACTTTTTGACTTTGGAATTTTGTCATACACTTGTTTTGTCCAGTGAGATATTAGTAGATGTGCCATTGCAGACCCTGAAATAGTTAAATAGACGGACTTGCCCTTCCCTGCAATACGGTGAGGGGGCTTCCCTATGTATGTAGCTGCTGCTCTTCCAACCTCATCCCAGAATAAATACAGATGGAACAGACCTGACCCTGCCTGTAGCAATGAGTTGTGTGCAAACAGAACTACAGCCTGGATAACTGAATTCTAACAGATTATAGACCTCTGAGCGTGAGAATACATGCTTATTGTTTTATGCCACTGAGTTTTTATGCAGCAACAGATATCACAGTCTTTACTTTTCAAGTGCTATTTCTTAATTCAAGTGGGAAATTTGTTGTTTATCTTACGATTTAAGTCTGGTAATTCAGGTAGTCAAAATTTAGCTTCCAAAAACCTCAGCTACTATCATGAAAGCAAGAACACAGATGAGAAAGGAAAAAAGAGATCTCTGAGGGTCATACATTTATTCATAGGTGAAGTCTTTAGATACTTGCTCAGATACATTTATTCTGATCCTTACATTCAATATGAAATCTTTGCTAATCTGGTTTCTCATCATCAGAAAGTATGAGAAGTATTATAAAAGTGAGATAAAAGTTATAACACCAGGCACATGGAAAGAAATTCAGACACAGCTTGTAGCTTGACAGAAAATGGGAAAACTTGACCAATATAGTAGTGACGCCAGAAGCCTGACCTATTTCCACAGACCCTGAGAGAATCACTGTTTTTCAGGAGGGCCATAGCTGTGATTCATAAAGATGCAAACTTCTAGGCCTTATAAAGCAACATGCTAGTGGGTATAGAAAACTTGGAACTCATGTAGAAATTCTTTTTGAAAATTAAAAAGCAACTTAACAATAAATTAAAATAGTAGGTCTAGGTTTTCTTTTCTTTTTTGTCTTTTTTGAGGCGGGGTCTTGCTATGCAGTTCAGGCTGGCCTTGAGCTCATTTTGTAGCCCAGGCTGGTCTCGAACTCGCAAGGATCCTCCCGCCTCAGCCTCTGGAGTGCTGGGATTACAGGCGTGAGCCACCACGCCCAGCTAATAGTAGGTCTAGGTTTTCTAATGGACTAGAAAGCTAAAATAAAAGGAGAGAGGTTTTACTTCTTTTTTCTTTTTCTTTTTCTTTTTTGCAATGTAAGGGCATTGCATAAGGAGTCTATTTAAATATCAACCAGATGGAAAGGATGTAAACCTTTCATAAGAAGGTCATTTGACAAAGCGAGAACTTCAAGTCTGTGAATCTGGCTTAGGGAACCACTAATTTAAACAATTAACTTCATTCTTAAACAAACAGACACAGAGAACAGAATGCAAATTTTAGATAATATTGAATTAAAAACTGTCATTCACCTTCCACTGTGCCTGGCCATGATAGTTCTTAGAACCAAAATACTTCAGCTTGTGTCCTGGGATGATTTCAGTTGGGAAAGAAGAGAAAATGGCTTGCATGGTGGAAGTTGAGGACCAAGTCTTCATTTTTCCCAAGCATTTTATACTAGCTTGCAATTTCCTCCATTGGTATAGCCAATATGATTTTTACAATAAAGTACCAGTGTTAGTAAGCCATTCAGGCCACCAGTATTTCCTACCATGTGCTTGGGGCGAAGAAAGCCACACATGGGAGCCCACCCAGCCTACTCCTGTGTCAAAGAGTTTCTAATGTAGCTGCAGAGACAAGGCAAATATGAGATAGTAGAACAAACGAAAAATACAAGGCCAAGATGGTAGTTAGCTAAGGACTAAGTTGTGTGCAGCTTTCAAGTGTTGGAAGAAGTTTGCAGAGAGACCTAGCAGGACTGGAGTGGCAGGAAGGTCTCGGAGTATGAAGAGAAATCTTGGGGAAGGTATGATTTTAGGGAAGGGACAGAAACAGAGAGGTCATGTCAGGAGATTTCCATGCTGGTAAGTGGTTTAAGCACATTCTTCTGGATACTTAGGTATGATGCCAGGATACCAAGGACACTAGAATTTGAGTCAAAGCAGGAAGAAATGAAAGCTGAACAGAGATAAAGAAACGATGATCAGAAAGTCTGATTCAAAGACATGAATAACAGAGAAAGATGGTACTGTAAATGAACTACTTTTTAATAAATGGAATCTTTGTTAATGTAGGTACCATAAGGGTACTCTGACAGGTAAGCTACTCTGCATGTATTTGTATGGAAAAAAGAAGGAGGATTTGAGGGTGGTTGTGTACATGTCCTATGAATGGTGGAAGGAACAATTGAGTGATTTGATGTCACTTTACAGTTTCTCTTCAGGCAATTAGAGGGTACATTCAGTAAACAGTCATAGGGTGCAGTGCCAGCCCTAAGTTCTCAGGAGATCCAGCTTCCCCAGGAAACCAGGGAAACAAAATGCTACTTCTCTTATCTCTTAAAATACAGAGAATCAGTCCCAGATCAAGAAGAAAAAATAACAGTGATGTTTAGGAGTGCTCTTGCAACTTTTACTCTTGCAGTAACATTTTCCAACTTTGTGATTACCATGAACAATAGAAGTATACTTCCTTTGAGCAATACCTGTATGATGTCACTCAAATGTAGGTAACAGTCCAGTAAAGTAAGTATCGCTAGTTTCATTTAACATATGAAGAGACTGCTGCTCACTGTCATGTGGAGATACAGGTGAAGCCTGGACTTCTGGCAACATAAATCTTTGCCCTACTCATTTCTATTTCTCTTGACCTGGGAAGGGGAATGAGTATCTCAAGAGATCAAACTGCTGGAGAAGTAAGGCTGCATACAAGGGGAAATAGCAAATTTTCTTCAAGAATTTAAAAAATGAAAAACAAAAGTGGCATGTACTAAATATGTCAATTTATGCACCTCTCTTGGTCTCTAGATGAGGAGCAATGTTTAAAATAGAAGTTCTTGTACTCAAACATAAGGAAATAAAAGCAAGATATTTAAAATCTGTATCAAGGACTTAGAGACCAACAATAGACCTGTGTGTTTCCTACTGTATTCAGGAAACACTAAAAAGCAGGAGAGAGACCAGGTGGACATAAATGGGCTCTGAGGTTTCCTCCTACCAAAGATATTCTGCTTTTTTTTTTCCAGATAAAAGCATTTATTTTCACATTTGTGTAAGATTCCCTTTGAATAAAAGATTATACAGCTTAAGAAAGAAGGGCCAGTATCCAAGTTCAGTTCTTTTCTTTTTCCCCAAACACCATCAGTTGAATAAGTCAATTGGATTTGTTCCCACATCGAATCTAGTTTTTACGTGTACTGCTGCAAATGATACAAAGTAGAGCATGTTATTCTAAAAGTATAAGGAAATATGATCAGGATATTCAAATAATGACTAAATATAGTCACATAACCATTCAACTGAGAGAAAAACTGATTGCCGAGGAGAAGCAGCCATGACAGTTGCATAAATTATAGGCACTGCTTCCGTATCATTTGGGTGAAAGACGAATGAATTTTGAAGTCTATTATAATGGCAGTCTCATAGGTCAGCTAAAAATTTCATCATTTGGATCTTTATGAGAAGGTATTAGGAGTGAAATAGAAACACTGACTTTTGAAAAGCCCCTTGATACATATTCTTGTATCAGTTTATCAAAGTTCATAAGGATAATATAGGAAAGCTACCTTCCACAGAGCTTCACTAACTGGGTATTATGATTTAAATGATCATTTTGCCACCATTGGCATTAAAAAGTCAACTGGAGAAAATACATACTTCCTAATCAGCTGGTTCCCTGAGACACTGCCCGATACTGTAGGAGCTTAGAGTCAGACAGAACAGGCTAGAAAAACTGTCCCAATCTGTACCATCTTGTAGATGACGAGAGTGAATCTATTGGAACTAGGGCTCTCCACAGAAGATAGCTTCCTGTGAATGAATGTTATAGTTAACAATCTATGGCAGTGGAACAGTCTGTAATAATTTGAACTTTTGATTAATCAGCTACAGTACAATGTTTGAAAAGTTGTAAAAAAGATTTCCTCACAATTCACAATTGAAGATGGAGACTTTTATAATTCTGCCCCAAAGTGTTCCATTTTAAACATCTTATAGGTAAATAGAAGTAAATGGCATGTATTTAAATTGAATTTGTTCTCAAACCTGTTTCAACTTGAGCAATTGCTGCAATAAAAATTTCCTTTAATATCTTTGTTTAACTGCCACTGTTAAAAAACCCTAAATCTGAAGCTATTTCTAAAATTGAAGATTGAACATAATTGATATTAAGTACCATTAAGCTCATTATTGGCCTTGTAAAGATAGTTCTCTATTCTCTGGGTTGGATATAATCTCAGAGAAAAGAAAGTTCATCTCTTAAGTACTTCCTCTATTCAAGTCTGTTCTCTAAATTATGACATGCATTTGTGCCAGCCTGAGTGCTAGAAAGACGGGGACTAAAGCTTGAGAGATTAGGTCTAGAGGTGTGTGACATATGTACACGTTCAAAAATAATAATGCATTGTTACAGCTGTGATAACAGAAGCATAAGTAACATAAGATCTTGAAAACACTAGCACAAATTATTAATTTGGAAACACAGTAGGGCAGAAAGATGAGAAAGGTCAGAGAAACTAAGAAGAAATGGCATTTCTGAATGAAGGACTTGATTGATGAATAGAAGTTTGTCAGATAAATAAGGAGATTCCAAACAATGAAAAGAGCCTGTCCAATGGAATGATGGTCAGAGAATTCAAGGAATGGTGAGAAAATTGTGCTTAGCGGTGTGGTCACAAGAATGAGAAGAGGGGAAGAATCCTGGAAAGCCCAATCAGGCAGATTGCGAACTGCATATTTATTTGCCATTGTGAGTATTGTGCTACAATGTATTTTTACACAAAATCCTAGAATTACAGGATAAGCTCGCACTTCATTGCCTCTATAAAGGACTGCATTTCCTTTCTTCTCCAGAAGGAAAAGGACGATTTTGCAAAAGAATAGCAATACATCTCTTTCCAACAACATTCATTTGTATTTGATTTTCTAAAAGAAATAGACATTCAGTGTATGGATGTGTAGAAATGTGTGATTTTTGAAATATATATTTCTATAGAACCATATCATTTCCTATTCTACAATAAAAAGTCCTTAAAATGAATGACAAGCCAATGCTATGGTATTATCTCCACTAGAGAGTCTTAGATATTGTTTGTCAGTGTTTGAATAGTGCATTTTTGCATGGGAACGGGCAAATTATGTGGGATTTTATAAAAGCTTCTGAGAATTCTTTTGATGATGATGAATTTTATCTTTGTATATAAGGCTATGCAAGGTGATTCCCAGAGTCTGAAAATATTACAACATTATTTCATATGTGTTGTAATATCAGTAAATCCTTTATTAACCTGTGTCCTCAGATTTGGTATCTAGTCTGTAGTTACAAATGGACTGTTTAATCAAGTGTATTTTGTTAATAAGTAAAACAAGATGCTTAAAAATAATTACATCTATTTAAGCAAGGTTTGCTTTAGTAAATACCTTTGTTATTATGAAGAGTCATTTTGGATATAAGTGGATATTTTTATAGCTCCATCAGAAAGCAAATGTATACAGTACTGTATGTGTATTGATGGGCAGGAGGATTGGATTAAGACAAACAGTTCATAGTAGATGTAGATCTGGCTAAAAACAGATTTAGATATGTGGTTTAGATATAAAATGTTCTAGAAAACTCTTGTGTGTCCAGGAACGGGGCTTTTGGAAGACGACTGAATCACAGGGGAGCTGTACTCACCAGTGGATTAACCTACTGTTGTGCTCATGACTGAATGTGCTGCCCGGAGGTGGAGTGTGGTTGGAGGAGATGGTTCTCTGTGAGCCTTTCAGGGTATTTCTCTTTGTCTGGCTGTTTCTGCTTTTCTTCTCTGCTTTCTGGCTGCTATGGATCGAGCCCTTTTCCTCACCAGGGCCTTCCGTCATTCATGCTGCTTTGAAGCCATGATCCAAAATAAAATTCCCCTCCTTTAAGTTTCATATGTCAGATATTTTTTTCCAGTGATTGGAAAGTGACTAATTCAGTGTGGGATGATAGGAAGTAAGATCAAGATCATGACATGAAAACTGTGAGCTTGACTCTGCCCTGGTCATAACTTATCTGCCCAGAATATTTCAACTATACCTCGAGGTACAGGTGTACCTCTGTTGGGCAGACCTTATTTTTCTGGAAGTGAACCAGAACACTCTGGAGATTCTGTTAGTGTCCTAGGTATGGTTAATTGTGTCCCATGAAGGTGACATGTAAAATGGAATCCTCCTTCCTTCTGAATGCCCTCCAAGCCAGGCTGCCACTGATATTCCCTGGGCCTAATGATGAGTTGGAATTTATCAGGTAAATAAGGCTGCATGGGGATTGTAGATAGTGGGAAGAATCTATCCAATGAGATGGGGGCCAGAAAATTTAATAACTGTGGAAAACAATGATAGTTTTTTGAAAATTAGGAAAAAAGTACACCAGGGCATGTTCTTCCATATGGTCCTGTGAGTGTTGATTGAAGATGGAGCATAAAATGAATTTTTGTGTACTTTGTGCGGAAAACAATCTACAAGGGTTCATGTGATGATTCTACCTCTATTGTCTATGCCAGGCATCTCCTGGGTAGTAAAACGGAGCATCTCAGAATCCACTTTTGACTGAACACCTGTTACATCATAATATAAAGATATGTACAAGAATTAGTATTCTAACTATTTATAATTAATATACACACGATATACATACTAATTCTTAATTTTGATGTAGCATTTCAAGTTAGCTAGAGTTTTATAACTTTTTTTTGCTAACATTATGACAAAACTTTGAAAGATTTCACCCCATCTGTTTCTGATATCGATTATTCCAAACCAGAAAAGAGAGTGTGAATTCATGAAATATCTTGGTCAGCAAAGCAGATGGTCATGAGAGTCTATAGAAATTCAGCTAGCATCCAAAAGTCCAGAGGATGCAGAGTTATTATGCTGCTCAGCTGAGATGAGGGGGAGAAAATATGTTTAGAAAGTCATATAATGACACCAATTCTAAGTTTACTTATCTTCCACATCCAAAAAAAAAAAAAAAAAATCTTTGTGTTGTAGACAGAATAATGGACTCCCCTAAACGTCTGTATTCTAACCTCTAGAGCCTGTGAATATGCCATCTTATCTTTCTAAAAGAACTCTGGATTTGGTGTAAAGGTTAAGGACTTTGTGATAAAGGAGATTATCCTGTATTGTTTTCATGAACCCAATCTAATCAAACAAGCCCATGAAAAACCTTTCCTTTGTGGTCAGGACCAAAGGGAGATATGGATATGGAAGAGTGGGCAGAGGCAACGCAATATTGCTGGCTTGGGAGATGGAAGAAGGCAAGACATGTGGTTGGCATCTAGGAGCTTGAAAAGAAAGGAAACCTATCCCCCATAGGGCCTCTAGAAGGAAGGAGGAAGCTGGTCTGAGTCCTTGGCTTTAGTCAGGCAAGATCCAATTCAGCCAATCTACATAACTATCCATAACTATAGGATAATTTCAACTCCAACCTACATAACTGTAAGTTAATAAATTTATTTGGTGTAAACAACTAGGTTTGTGATAATGTTCTATCAACAGAAAATTAACAAATAGCTTATCCATAAAGTATTAAATTACATGTGAAATGTTTATGTTTGTTTTGGAAGAGCTCCTCCAAAGCTTTACTATGGTACTATTTTTAATGTCAAAAATTAATTTACAATTCTTTGAATTTTCTGTGCACCAAAGAGCTAGAGTGAAAAGACAATCTATGTAGGGGAAGAAAATATTTGCAAATCATATAGCTTATAAGTGATTAATATACAGAATAATGAAAAATTCTTATAGCTCAGCAATAACAATAGCAAACTCAAACAATGATTAGAACATTGGCTAGGAATAGAATAGATATTTCTCCACAAAAGTTATACAAATGGTCGATAGGCACGTGAAAAGATGCCCAACTTACTAAACATTTAGAAAATAAAGATCAGAATCACTGTGCCAATCAAATGAGGGTCAAAAATCACACCAAGTTAAAAAATCACACCAAGTAAGATGGCCGTTCTAAAGTATTGAAGAGGATGTGGAGAAATTGGAATTGTGTGCATTGCTTCTGGGAATGCAAAATACTGCAGCAGCTTTGCCAGATAGGATGATGATTCCTTAAGAAATGAAACATAGAAACACCACATGATCTAGCAAACCTATTTATGGGTATATAGGAGAACTGAAGGCAGGAACAGAAATAGTTGCTTGCACACGTATGTTCACAGTAGCATTATTCACTATAGTCCAAAGTTGATGGAGGAATGGTAAACAACGTGTGAGACGCACACAAACACATACACACTCACTGTGTGGGGGTGAGAATACACTCAGCCTAAAAAAAGAGATTAACTTCTTTGTTTTCCTCCTTTTTAGGTCTTATTTTTATTTTTATATTTTATTGGTACATAGTTTGAGTACGTAATGTTTACATTCATCATACGGCGTGGGTACATGTACTAAACATATCTTGATTTTTTTCTATTCCCCTTCCCCTTCCTACCTGTCTCCCTCTCTCTATTTCTAGATCTCTCTCCCATTATTATTATTTTAATTCATGTTTGTGGGTAGTTGGTGAACGTAGATGACGCCTCCTAAGTGTTTTCACTCATGCCCCACCCCCAGTCTCTTGGTCCCCTTCCCATCTGCAAAAGATCTACCTTCATGTTTTATTTTATCAATCTTTTACTTTGCTTTTTATTTATAGTTTGGATTAATTAAATGAGAGAAACCATATGGTATTCAAGCTTGTGTGTCTGACTTATTTACTTAACAAGGTGTAAAATAGGGAAAAAATTCTGACACACGCTATACCACAGGGCATGAAGATATTCTAGGTAAAGTATGAGGCCCCTTGAGTGGTCAAACTCATAGAGACAGAAAATAGAATGGTGGCTGTCAGGGATTAGGGGAGGATGTATGGGCACTATGTGTGTGTGTGTTTTTTTTAAATAAGTATGGAGTTAAATTTAGAAAGCAGGAAAAAGTTCTGGAAATGGGTGGTGGTGATGGTTTCTCTGCAATAGGAATATAATTAATGCAGCTGAACTGTACACTTAGAATGATGAATTTTATGTTAAACACATTTTACTAGGTTAAATTAGTATAGTCTGAGAAAAAGCAAGAAAGCAAGATTGGTCAAAAGACATATGAAGAGTGGTAAGCAAGAAATAAAAAGGTTTTGGAGAACTGCAGTCCACGTGGGAAGAATTCATTCCATAAGAAACACTGGGCAATATTTGAATGCATTTTTGGTGGTCATAGCTGAACAATTCCTGTGCAGACACTGATAAACATCCCTGATACAGAGGAAAGCACTCACAAATAGTATTATTCAACCCAAAATGGCAATAGTGCGGAGGATAACAAACCTTGTTTTAGTGATATCAGGAGATGTGGTTGTATAATATTGAAATGATTAAAGATAATGGTGTTTTAAATGGTAAGCCAAAAAGTTTAGAGTTCATGCAATGAACAATATATTCTCTAAGGTAAGGGAAAGGAAATCTAATAGTGACAGACAGAGGTTAATTATGGGAAGATATAGAGATGTAAGGAAAGATTAAAGACAGGAGACCAGGTAGGCAGTTGCTGTGGTTATCTAGTACGGCATAAAAAAAAATCTATAATGCTCCATGAAGCTGAATGTGACGCAGAACTATTCTAAAGGTTATGTGTGTCAACTTGTGACATCCTTATAACACATCCTTATAATGTTATAGCTATTGCTATTATTTGCAGCAGAAGAAATGAAGAAACTGTAAGCGCCAAGGCTGGTAAGGGATGGAGCTGAGCTCTGAACAAGGAAGACTACACTAATTCTTTCAGAGGTTAAATTTTGTCTTTTAAATGCCTGGCTACATCTCCTCTTATCTGTTAGTTTGGTTGGAAAATTGGGCTTATGATAGGAAAGGAAGATTATCTACAATTTACTAGCTTCTTTCTGTACTAGACTGAGTCTGAGGAAGACTGAGACATCTGAGAAGACAGAAATTGGCTTCTTGAGTTTGAGAAAATTACTTGGAGGGAAGATTAGAATTAAGAGTGGGTGAATTAAAAATACAGGATGGAGGAGGTGAATAATCAGGGAGAGATCGCAATTTTTCACCCACCAGCTCTCAAGTTCTGACTCTCCAAAAGCTTCAGCAGGCTGTACATGCCATTTCACTGACATGCATCAAACTTGAAAAACACAATCTAGGCCAGGATTGTCACTCCGCCTCCTACTCCTCAGTAACACTCACTCATCCTGAACACTTCCCACTCAGTAATCCTTTCCCACGAAGAGGAAGGAAGATGGCCGTGCCCTGCTGCGATAGTCTTGTGTGTGCTTGTTTTTGGGAATGGAGGAGACTGCGCCCCGAGGAAGGAGAGAGGACAGAGAAGGAGTCACAGAGAGCAACCACGTTTGATTCCTCACCTGCTCTTCATAAGCAAAGCTGCAGTCGCAGGAGCTCTGGAGATCTGGAAAAGGTGGAAAAGCTGATGGTTTCATTAATGTTCATACTCCAAAGAGCTTTAAAAACCAAAAATCCAGCCGGATTAGTCTTGAATCTATCACTAATCAGTTGTGTGATCAGCAAGATTGTATTCATTATTACTGCACTTCCTGCTTTTCCATGCAACGTTTTTTTTTTTTTTTTTTTTTGTATTCATAACAGGGTGCTAGAGTAAAAGCAGATTTTTTTCCCCAATAAGAAAAACTGAAGTTCCAGAGAAAAATTGATCTACTTAAGGTCACACTGCTAGAGAGTGACAAAGATAGAATATGGGTGTGCTATGACTCACTTAGAATCCATTTTTCCTCATTTCACTGCATCTTTAATTGTGGAGCATATAAAAACCACTTAGAGAATTTAACATGTAAATTCCTAGGAACTTCTCTTAAATATAGCATCTGTATTGTTACAGAATGCTAATACCACCTATTCTATAGTATCTTTAGTATTCAGACAATATCTATGCAAAGATATGTAAAAAGCCCAAGTAGTGTCTGAAAATTTGCATTTCTAATAAGCAGTCATGTGGTATCAGTGGTGCTGGATTGGGCCAAGTTTTAAGTCACTGCTTTACACTAAGCTGACATACCTCAGTTTCTTCATTTGCTGGAAAAATAATAATCTGCTCTTTTTTTTTTTTTCTCAGCACTACCAGTGGGTCAATGGGGAATTAAAGATGACTTCAAGAACTTTTTAGCTCCTATCAAGTAGAATTAGCTAATTCCTTTGCCTGTACTCTGGGGTAAACTGCTGATTTGTTCTAATGAATAAGACACAATAGACGTGACATATGACTTCTGTTGTAGTCAGGGCTTGTGAGGAGAACAATTAGAATCAGGACACGGAATTTATATTATTATTTTATGATGGTCACCTACAATAAACACAAGAAACTTCAGGAAATCGATCCATAACCCTAAAGACACAGAATATTTACCCAAGTGCCTGAAGACCTAGCTAGAGTCCATGACAATGCCTTCCACAAGTCCAACTGAAGGTCTAGAGCCCACCAGAAGTGGGAAGGCCCAAAACACCAGTCTGTTTTACAGATCTGTGGTGGGAAGGCCCAAAGGTCAGCGGTGGAAGCTAGAAAGTCTATGTCAGTCGGGTGAAGGAGCTGTGCTGGTAGGTTGAAGGTTCTATACTGAGCTGAGAAGTCATGCTCATAATGAGAACCAGGGCTGCCCTGAAAAGCATACAGCCATCCTCAGTGACATGGAGGCCCTGAGCTCCTCTGACCATAAGCACGGTCGGGTACATGTGAGGAAGCCAGCGTGACGAGTTCATCCTGGAGATTAAACAGCACACGTCTTCCCCTCAGGAGCCAGGAAGCAATGCTCAGTGTAAGGACCAGAGATCCTCCAGGAGAACCAACAGCTCAAGCAGCAACATTTAGTGAACCCACAATGCTTCAACCCCTCACTTCTTCTCCACATCTCTATTTATGCCAGCATCTTTCTTCAGGTAGAACATCTACACTCAGCATCATGGTTATTTAATTCTGTTGTCATTAAGTTGACCACCAGTTTCCAATCCATAACAACTTCCATTCAAGATCTCAAGTAGCCTTGTAACTTCCATGCTTGACCTCATGGAGCCCTAAAAAGACCATATGAAGAAACACAGGCCAGAACTCATGGTGATGACAGAGAGCCAGCCAGTTGGACAAAGTTATTCAGGACTGACTGAACCCATAGAAATGAGCCCAAATCAGAGCAGACAAACTCCCCAAATCACCAATGGGATGGTGAGAGGTTTTAAATTTTGTGTTAAGTTGCTAAGTTTGGGGGTGGTTTTCTATATAGCAATAACTCAGGAATAAAATGGGGAATGATTATAAAACTTTTGAAATTGCAGTAATACCTCTATAAATTCTTTTGGAATAAAGGTTTTTCACAATAATAAATAAGATATGCTAAAAATTACCAAGGAAGATAACATTTAAATTCTTACTATTAGGATGAAAATGAAAAAAAAAGAGAAATCAATGAATTTTTATTGATAATAAATAACTTTTCTGCCCATTAATAAGTGTAGAGGCAAAGATGGAGTTGGAGAATTGGGATGTTGTAACATGGTGAAGGTTGGTTAGGGCAAGAGGTTGCTAGTAGATGCTACATGGGTGGGGAAAGTTTGATGAAAATGATATTTTTTTAGTTTCAATTTATCTTCTTATAGACCATTATTGCTTACAAAAAGAAAGCCCTTCATTGTACAAAAGAAAGATCTTACAATACCATGACTGAGTTTTTAAAATTAAAATAATTTCTGAGGTAGATAAACATTATGGGCCTCTAGACATGATCTCACGATAAAGATGTGGATCTCCTGGGGTGGCACAACATGAATTCACTTAGGAAAAAACAGATACATTCAAACTCAGGGACATTCTGTAGATTAACTGGCTTGTGTTCTTTGAAAGTCAGAATGTTGGGCAAGACATAAAGGTAAGAAAATGTTCTAAATTAAGGGAGATTAAAGAGATATGACAATCAAATGCAACACACAATCCTCAACTGGATCCTGATCGGAACATTAGTATGTTAGAAAAGTTGGAATATAGACTACAGATTAGATAAAAATGTAGTATGAATGTTCCATGTTTTGTATTTGATCATTGTAAGCCAAATATTCTTGGTTTTAGGAATGCACATTAAATTATTAAGGGGTAAACCAGATATGGTGGCACACACCTGTAAACCCGGCACTCTGGGAATGTGAGACAGGAAGCAGGAGACTCAAGAGTTTGAACCCACCCTGGCCAACTTAGTGATTTAGCAAGATACTGTCTTAAAATAGGGAAGAGATGTAGCTCATGCAAAAGCTTTGGGTTTGATACCCAGTACTGGAACAAAAATTTAAGGAGTAAAGAGTCATGATTTTTGAAATCTACTCTCAAATAGTTTAGAAAAAATAAATTACATACATGCATATGTATGAGACAGACCAAGTGAGAATCAATGAAGCAAAATATCAATGGTGAAAATGTTAAAGGTTGTAGCTGTGCATAGTGGCACATACCTGTAATCCTAGTAGTCAGGAGGCTGAGGCAGGAAGATCACTGTGAGGCCAGCCTGAGCTACATAAGTGAGTTCAAGGCTAGCTTGCTCTCCATAGAGACTCTATCTCAAAGACAAACAAACAAATGAACTTAAAAAGTTGAGAAATCTTGGTAACATTATATGAGGATTCTTTAAGCTATTTTAGCAAGTTTTCTAAGTTGGAAATTATTTCAAAACAAAAAGTTATAGGGGATTTATAGATGAAAATTTTTGATCTTCAAGTGATGATGAACATTGTGAGTTTATTAAAAGGATCATAAAGTGTGTTCATAAAGTGAATAGATAGGTTCAATTTTTAAAAGCTACAAAGCAGTTGATAAAATTAAATACAAATACTGGCCAAAAGAAGATGTGCAATAAAAATGATAGAGACAGGGCTATGGGTACAGGTTAGTGGTAGAGCTCTTGCATAATTTGCACAAGACTCTTTTTATTTATTTATTTTGAAGGTAGTAAGATGCAACAGGACAAGACAGAACAAAGCCAATCGAGACAATTCAGTGAAATTGGTACAGAACTTCAGAGCAGGATAGTGGGATAACAGTAATAGGTACCATAGTGTATCTTGTTATCTTCATAATAATTGTCCATTCAATCAGGTATAGCAAAATCAAACTGAAACAGAACACTAAAAAACCTATCAAAATATAATACTGAATAGAGCAAAACAATTAATCAGAACAAAGCAAAACAGTGAAAACAATATTTGCCTTCAAACAGATGACAGAAGGAAATCCCCCCCTATTTGCTATATGGCATACAGTCATTCTCCCAAGAGATGCTCAGACCTCTGCCCTCAGTGGCTAACTGGGGTGGCGGGGCGGGGATGGGAGTTTGATTTTCAGCCCGTGTGCTGGTAGATTCATGGCTGCTTATCAGGAAGGAGGCCATGTTGCTTTTTTGCTCAGCACCCTAAGTTCCAACATGGCTGGATTTCGCTGCACAAGGCTTTTTGATCCAAGCACTTGTATAAAATGAGAGCAAGAGCGAAAGAGCGAGAGAGAAAGAGAGAGAGAGAGAGAGAGAGAGAGAGAGAGAGAGAATGGCAAAAACATATATATTCAAAGATGTAAACGTGAAGAACGCATAAAAATTGTAGTGGGTATGTAAAGAATATAAGCAGGTCTATTACAACTTTTAAAGGAAAAGTATTAATCAGTGTCAAGATCTATCCTTGTAAGTAATATAAAACACAAATGGAAAAATTAGATGGCTTTTCACATGGCAGTGCTCAAAACTGTCAAGAATATATAATGGTGAGCATTTAAACTACTAACCATGTAAAGTTGGTACCATTTGGAAAGCAATTTGGCAGAGCAGATAAAGAATTTTATATATGTTATTATTTTTGAGCTAGTATTAAATTCTAGGAATTCTTCTTATGGAAAGAACTGGAAATCCAACAATAATTTAAACACAAAGATGTTTTTTGAAACCTTGTTTATAAATTTGCAGAGTCCAGTAAGAAGTAAATTTGGTTCACCTGAAATTTATAAAAAAGTTTTCAATAATACCAGGCTTAATGTGTAATACACTAAGCAAAGTGAAGGGAAATAATTAAGTGGAAATAAACAAACAAACAAACAAACAAAAATCACAGCGATCCACCAGCAAATGTCCTTGTAGGAAATTGACCTGCTGCTAGCCTATAAAATTCCTGGGCCTGTTACGCAAACATGGGTTTATAGAAACTGAGTTAATAAAAGACATGAGTTTACAGATGATATTGTTTCTCAAGCTATCATAATGAGAACAATTTAAAATGTAAAATTTATATTAAGTGGCACATTCTTACATTTTTTCTAACCCATTTGTCACTATGTTCATCACTCTGCTTTTGCTTCTGTAAGTCCTCTTTCCTGATTTCCTGGATTGCTCTTCTTTTTCCTCTAATAGTGGCATATCTTGTAAAGGAAGGCAAAAATAAAAACCTCACAGGAACGTCTGCTATGTGAGTAACTTCGAGGGCATGGAGTGTTGGCAGTGTTATATCAACAGCAGAAGGCGCATCTGATTTGGTCAGGAGAATTAGGACAGGAGCAGGCTACTTCCTGCCTCCCTCGCACCTGGGAAATGTAATTCTCAGAATGCCTCCGGCTATGGCAGAGCTGGAGAAAAGTGTAACGTAGGTGGGAACACTGCTTTTCTACTTTTAGAACCGCTGTGACCATAATAGATGTTTTGTTTAGGATGACCTTTCACACTGACCAGTGTTCATGTTCCTACAATTCAGGGGCACAACTATAACCTAAAATACCCAAACTCATCTCAGTTGATCTTAGAAACATAATAATTGAATGCTTTTATTTGAAATGTGTTGAATTTAATAGAAGTGTCTAGAGTGAAGCAATTGATTGTATTTAAAAATACACCTTTTATTAACTTTTTTCTCCACCAAAAGCCTCATATTACTTAAATAAGGTAAATCTGATTTCTGTTATAGACATTTTGTGTTAGAAAAGCAGTCATACTGAAGGTGTGTAATGATACATCATTTCTGTCTTGACAAGCTAATTTTAAAAAAGATTTTGAAAGGACAAAGTATATTTTATTCATTCAGAAGTTTGAAAGACTTGAAGTATAATTTGAAATGATTAAAACAATACATTACCTACTGAAAGTCTTGGGTCATATATATTTTGATTTAAATTCCTTTGCAAACCGACATTGATTTTGATCATCTGCTCATTATTGAGGTATCTTTGTGGATATGATGTAATACAACCATCAGCAACATTGATGTCAATTTAGAATGTTTAAACTACACTGAGATATTGATATTGTATGTGAATTTGCTTTATTAAGAATTTTGCTCACAATCAAACTGTCCTGGTTTATGTCCTTGGAGAGACACAAATTTTCTCTATGCTTTTGCCTGTGTGAATGTCAAGAGCTGGGTGGTGAATTTTCTCTGGACTTACATTCCTAGGTATAGTTTCATTTAACCAGGTACAGTTTTAAAAGAGTTATTTTTAAGTAACCCAGATTTTTAAAACGCTAATTTCCTGTTTTTTTATATTACTAAATGTATTAGTTTTGAATTTGTTATTCATCTACCTCTAATCATTAAAACTTAAGTAAATGTATTTGTATGGCCTGTTTATCAATTAACAAATAATTAATTAAGTGCCTTTTAAAAACATGAAATGAATAACCATAATTTATGTATTAATTGAAAATGAACATGCAGAAAAATAATCAGAAAAAAATTAAATGATTTACCTGGCTCCCTTAAAGCCATGTACATTTGCTTAATTATTAACATTAAGAGGATAAAATTTAGCATTTACATTTTATTAAATAAATGAAAATAAAGAGCTGAAGTGAGGCAGAAGCAAGTGATGTAACAACATTTTGAAAAAAAGATGAACCAGGTGAAAAACAAAGATTAAAAAATTATATATAATTTTTCAAAGTTTTCCATTTTCCCTTTATTAAAATTTAGCAACACTCAAAATCGGTGTTAGCAAAAGGACAGCCATGCGAGGGGCCTACAGCTGAGGATGTCTTTATGTCACAAACGTGTACATAGGAACAAAATATCACAGGAACTTCGACACTGATGTCACGGTTTAGCCCTTAACAGTAGCATAGCAAATTCCAGGAGGTTTCAAATGATCCAACTAATCATCTCGCCCTCTGGCACCAGGAGGCAGGGACCTTGAGCCCTGTCTCCATGCCTTTACTGCCCGAGCAGTGAGTGCTTTCATTGCTTCCTCCCATCTGTGCCCATTCAGTCTAGTACTGGTGATTCCATTCATGTAGAAGTCTGGAAAAAAGCAAATTATACGAACAGAAAATTGACTCCCAATTGCCTGGGGACAAGGTGTGCATGAGAAGGTGTATGGGTTATGGGGGTATGAGGACCCTGGGAGGTGATGGATAGATTCGTGACCCTTTCATCATAAAGGATCTGTCTATCTATCTATGCATCTATCTATCCATCTATTCATCAAATCTGATAGTATACGTCAATGTGCAGTGCACTGCATGATCAATTATGACTTAATAAGCTGAAAAATTACACACACCTGAAGAAAGAGGAGAAATATGTTTTTTAAAAGAATTAGAATGATATTTCAACTTTTGTGTTAAAGATGAGAACTGAGATAATGTTTGCATTCACAGTTTCTACTTGTGAAATATTTAGAAAAGCTTACTTTAGGACACATCCACATAGTTGTTAAAAAAATTTCAGCCTATTTTGAAATAAACAATACTGGAAGTAAACAATAAAACAAAATTGCTTCCTTCTTGATGGCTTGTGTCAGAGGTGCCCTGTTTTGGGGGACAGGAGAGGCTGCCAGGATAATCTGACAGGAAAGCCACCAGCAATGGTGATGGAGCCCTAGCTCCATCTTTTTTTTGGGCCCCTCCCCTGCCTGACTTAACTTTAGCACCAGACTCGGGTTTGTTTCTCCAGTTTTCCCAGCCATTTTGTAAGTTACCTAATATATTTTATTATATCTATTTCTTGCTGAACATAGTGAGAGGAGATTCTGTTAACTGCAACCAAATTTCTTAACCAGTATCACTCAAAGAAAAAAAATGCTAAAATTAAACAAGTGCTTTAGAAAACAGGAATTTACTTTTTGTTTGTGTTTGTCTTTTGTGGAGGGTGGTTGGGAGAAGACAGATTCTCAACCTACGTTAGCTAAACAGTCAATCAACAGCCTAAGTGACATTGACACACTCTACACCTCCCTGCCTTTCCCCCTTTTTAGCTTTTTATTATTACTTTACATAGAAATCTTTATTGGAGTTAAAATAGATATCTATTGGTGGAATACTTACAGGATTTTCCGTGAAAAGATTTTGGACTCTTAATGTTCAGTGGGTTGGTAAGTAGTGGAAATTTAGGCATGGCAGAACATCTAATAACAAAATAAATGGTAAGAACTTTGACACCTCATAGCTGCTTTCTGATCCTGTTGGATGTGATAGTACTGACACAGAAAACATCAGTGATAAATACAATTTGTAATAGCTAAATCTTGGAAACAACCCAAATGCCCATCAGTTGAGGAATGGATAAAAGAGTATTTTTTATGCAAAGGAGCACTCCTCAGCCAAGGATAAACTTGAGACTTTTATAGGTAATGGACACAATTCAAGACCATACTCATAAGTGAAATAAATCACACTCATGTGTATAAACATTGTATTGTTCCTCCTAGCATGAGAGGCTGAAAGAGTAAGTTCCAAAATGTACAATAGATATTGTGAAGTGGGAAGAAATTGTTTCAAAGGGAAGAGAACCTGGGATAGGGGAAGGAGAAAAAACAAAAAAAGAAAAAAATGTATATTATGAAAGTTAAAGTAGTTATACTACTTACTAATTTCTCTTAGATCATTGAAAAGAAAGATTTGTGTTAATATTGTTTGGACAATTAAATGTCTATGTCTTGTGCTCTGAGTAACTACTTTAAAGATGACAATATGCAATGTATTAACCATTGTTACTCTCTTATTATCTTGTTTTAAGATTCTGGTTTTTGCTCTTGAAAATAAAATTCTAAAAGATTAAAAGAGAAGACTCTTAGAAATTAGGTGATACAAGCATTTAGCAATTAATTGAAAATCTTGAAAACAAATTGAAGGACTATCCCAGAAAATAGGATCAGATAAAGAAATATAAAGACAGAGATAAATAAAAGAATATTAGAGGTTCAATTCATGATGTCAACATCAAAGTTCAAAAAGAGAAAACACTATAGTAGCCATGTTGATTTCCTATGGTCTTGTTTTGAAGGTCCGTAATGCTTTTATTCTTTTGTTTTGATTGGTTTTATACTATTTTGTTTGAATTTATTCTGTGTGATGGTATGGACAACTATTTTGAAGAAAACAAGAGACATTATGGTAGCCATTGTGATTTTTCTATTGTCTTGTTTTGAAGTCCTGTGTTGCTTGCGTTGTTCTGTTTCTATTTGCTTTGCTTTGTTTTGTTTTATTCTCTTTACAATAAAAACTAAAAAAGAAAACAGTTGAAGTAATAAAAAATTGAATTTTATAAGTTTAAAGATTAGAAATTGACCCCAGAGTCCAGCAATGTGAACAAATAAAAAAGGATTCATATGATGGGGTATCATCTTGAAATTTCAGAACACTGAGAATACAGAAAGAATTCCAAGTGCTTACAAGACCAAAAACAGATTGTAAAAGGATGTGAAGTGAGAATGGCTTGACTTTTTAAAAAATTTTATTTAAAGAGAAAAAAAAAGCAAAACAGAAAAAAGGGTAGAAATAATACAGAATTTTTAAAAAGTAACAAATCACTAGTTGATAAATTACATATTGTCCTCTTAGAAATAGTTGTGCAAGTTACAAAAGTGAAGCATACAAAGTGGATATTTGAACAGTAACACTGCAAACAGTTCTGCTCAACGATCCAACGAAAACTTAGTAATATGCTTATTAGTCCTATACACTTATACATGCAGTTATATCCTTTAGAGCACTTTCTTTTCTTCTCTTTTTTTAATAGCAATTACACATTTTGGGTTTTATTACTCTTACATTTCTTATTACTTTTTACACTAGAGACACAATGTGATATTTGTAAATATGATTCTTATTTATTCCATTCATTAAGATAGTCTCTAGTTGTCTCCATTTACCTATGAAGGCCTTCAGATCATCCTTTTTATAACTAAGTAATATTCCATTGTATGAAAATACCACATCTTTTTCATCCACTCCATGGTTGATGGGCATCTTGCTTGTTTCCAAGATTTAGCTATTACAAATTGTGCTGCTATAAACCTAGGTGCACCTATATCACTGTGACACGACATTTTCAGCTTTTCTGGGAAAATTCCCCAAGAGGGGAATAGCTGGATTGCATGGAACTTCCAATCCTAATCTTTTGAGAAATGTCCATACTGATTTCCATAGTGGCTGCACCAGTCTACACTCCCACAAACAGTGGAGCAGTGTTCCTTCTTCCCCTCAGCCTTGCCAAGAGAATGGCTTGACTTTTAAATAACACTGGATGATAGGAGGCCATGGATAGACAAACTCAAACTTTTTATGCATGTATGTATGTGTGTGTGTTTTTGGACAGGGTCTTGTTATGTATTTCAGGCTGGCCTTGTGCTTACTTTGTAACCCAGGCTGGCCTTGAACTTGTGACAATCCTCCTGAGTGCTGGGATTCTAGGCATGCACCACCACACCTGGCTTTGACGAACACAAACTTCTGAGGAAATTTTAGTTTGAACTCATGTACCTGGTACTCAATCAATCAAGTGCAAAGATAGAAAAAAGGTATGCAGGTTTTCAGAAAGCTTACTTTCCATGTATCATTTCCCAGGACAATAGTGAGTGCACTTAGAGTGAGCCAAGGGGACACACACGTGGTACAGGAACTAGGGGCTCCAGGGTGTGAGAGAGGCAAGGAAATCCTTCAGATGATAGTTAAGGAAAGTCTCAGTATAAATGCTAGAGCTTCTAGTATAAATCAGATTTGGAGAATGGAAAGTTCCAGCATGTTTGTCTTAATAAACAGAATGAATTTGTTCATTCAATTATGCAAAAAATGTTGATTAAAGGGCTTGTACATTTCATTTAAGGGTCTTGGAATCAGAGAAAGTTGCACAGAAAATCAAGCAAGCAAACAAGTAAACAAGTGAACAAAAAGATGTTGATAATTAACTCCTGGAAAAAAAATTCAACTTTAATAGAAAAGAAATGCATGACTTCTAGTTGGCTGATTGTGGTGGAAGATATAACACAAATCTGCTAGAAAATTTGCTTTGCAGCCACCCAGAAGTAATGCTCCCCAGATGAAACCTCTCTAATAGCTGATAGCTGTGTCCTGGTTAAACAGACGTTGCTGTAAGTCAGATTTCACGTTAAAGTCTGAATTCGGCATATCAGAGGTATCAATGTCTGATGTGTAAAAAGCATGGGTCATATGCAAGATGGTTATTATATGCTAGCTGAGGATGGTCTGTGGTAATAGTAACATTTATTGAACTCTTATTGGATGCCAAGTGCTCTCTTTGATTTGTCTCCACTGATTTTTATCAGTTCTAATTTCAGAGCATGAAATCCAGATCTAAAGAACTGAGACAACTTTCTCAGAGTGACAGTGCTTGGCTTGGAATGCGCACGCTACAGTTTCAGAGCCCTGCTCTTGGCTTCTACTCTTCGGCCTCAATATGTGCTTAGAGAAATTTCGAAGAGAATTTAGAAAATTAATGAGGAAAAGTTCTTCTGGAAAAGGTAGTGATAAAATGAAATGGAATAAAGCCTGACAGGATTCAGGAGGGATAGGAAACTGGCATGTAAATCCACTCACAAGAATTCAGAATTGACCTGACTTTGTTAACAACTGATTTGATTTAGAGACATTGGTAAACTCCTTTACCCTATTGAAGAAGTTGAGAACATTGGCATTACAATGGGTCTTTCTCCTGGGACTCTCACTTGGTCTTTTTAACACCATTTCTTTGTCTTGAGATTTTAGTCACTGAGATTACTGGTACAAACAGAGAACTCAGGGATCTCTTGTTCCAACTTTCTTTTGCTTAATATTTGCCCCCAAGTGCCTTGGCAACCAGGCTTAGATGACAGCAACCTGGATGCAAAGAGGACCTGGTTTCCCCTGCCACCCCCAGTCTCATTAAATACAGTGCAGTTTTTACCAAGAGGGCTGGGGGCGGAGGCTGTGTGGGTAAGAGACACAGCTTCCAAATGTTCTTGTAAATATTCATAAAAACATGTCAGTGTTGCTAAACCCACAGCAAACGATAATCATCCATCCCTCTACACCCTACATCTTTTTGCTGTTAATCCTTTTGTCCGCCTTGAATTCCTTCCCACAATTGCGTCTTCCATCCTGTGTTTTTGAATTGCTGCCAGCCACCTTAGCCTTTCATGCGAGTCTGTGGTACCCTTTTCAAAGTAGTGGCTCTCTGCTGCCAGCTAGGGATGTGAACGATATCCTAGGGATGTTGTGTCTTCTTATCTTGGTTTCTTGCTCTTGGGGAACACAACAGTTATCCTGCCCAGGAACTGATGGGGATTTCTGAGCAACCTGGCACATCTGAAACATTTTTCTGACTCACTGAGCTGGCATATACTGCTAGATCAGCACTGGCCCTGTTCCACACAGCCTGTCACCAACAGTGGGTGTTGTTGTAAGCACTAGTTTTGATTGTGGCAAGATGGGCTCTGTGACTCTCCCCTTGTTCTATTGAGTTCAGAAAAGGCATCTGGTCTCCATTCACATTACATTTGACAGGAGTCCAAAGCCTAAATGAATGTTGCTAATAAAGAACTGTAAGGAAAAAACATGTTGAGAACTACTGAGTGTATTCAACACTTATCAAGTGTTGGAGCAGGGGGAGGGGGAGAGTGAATGTATTGGGCTAGGATCACTGATTGGAGGGTGAAAGCTCTGGGCTCTGTTCCTGGCTCTCTCCATGAACTGTGCCTCAGTTTGTCTTTTTTATTTTTTGAGAAGAGGGTCACACTGTGTAACCCACGGTGCCCTTGAACTCATAATGATTCTCTGGCTCAGTCTCCTGAGTGTTGGGATTACAGGCATACGCCACCACATCCAGCTTCAACTTGTCTTTTTAAAATTAAGAGTGCTTGGAAAGTGCTTTCTGAAACAGAAAACTGCGTGTGACCACGTACATCTTTTCCTCTGCTGCTAGTACAGGAAGTTTCAAATAAGTGGTATTGATTGAACAACCATTCTGAGTCCATGGTGGCCAAAGGATATTCCTTCCAAAGTCTCTGATTTGGGTAATTGGCAAGTCCTCCAACTTTTGCACAGTACATGCAAACACAGCCAAAACTCACGTCCCTTTATCTTTGTCAGGCAGGTCTCTTGCATTCCAAACTCCATCTTGCTGTCTGCTTCCCAGAGTAAGAGAGCTTACTTCTAAATGGAATTGGCTTGAATAGGCTGAAAAATGTTAAGATGTGTCACTAAATGAAACCAGATGTCATTGAGACTCCCAGCTGGGCAATTACTATTTTGTAGGGCATCCTCTATGAATTATCTGAGAAAAATACCTATCCATGGTAACTGAATGAGAAATTTTAAAAGAATATTTTAAATTTTAGCTATACATTAATAATATTATTTTAGCTATAAACATTATAGATTATATTCTTTTTTTAACTAAAGTTTAGCATAAAATAATCCTAGATTCTTCTGATAAAATCATATGGTCAGTAAATTAAAGGCTGCTTTGTTTTTGTTGCCTGATACTAAGGGCATATGCCTTGCTCATAAAAAAGTGGACACATACAGATAAGAAAATATTCCTATTGGATATTTTTAAGTGCTTTGTCCAAATAAAATTTCTGCTCTTAATTTTTAAAGAAGAATCTATAGGTTGATTCTTTTTTTTTAAAATTTTACAGAGGATAGAACCAAGGAAAATAAAACAGAATAAAACCAATCAAAACAAACCAGTGTAAGATACAGGACTTCAAAACAATATATCAACAATAATTATCATCATTCCTGTTATTGTTTTCAAAATAGCTGCACATACCTTCAGTCATATGAAAATCAGACAGAACAGAAGAACCAATAAAACAAAACAATGAGTGCAATAAAGGACTTCAAAACAATAGTAAACCCAAAATGGCTACCATAATATATCCTTCCATCCTTGAAATAGCTGCTCATGACATTAGATATAAAAAAAATTAAACAAAACAGAACAAAACCCAGCCCAACAAAAGAATGAAAATGACACAGAACTTCAAAATAAGATAATAGGGAATCAACAATGGCTACCACTTTCACAAGGAAATCCCCCCTGAATGCTATACTGTGTCCTGTTATTCTCTGAATAGATGATCAGACCCCTGGCCCTAGACCTGCAGGTCAGTGAAACACCAAACACCACAAGCATCAAATTGCATTTCACCTCAATAGCTATCTTTGCAGCCTGTGTTTCTTTAGATCAGCTTATGGGGGATGGTGGTATTGGCTCTTCTTGTTTGCCAGCCCATGCCCTGGAAGGGGTAGGGTATGGCTGTCCCCCTACCCCTGTGGTGGCCCACGCATGACACTGGTTCACAGAGAGCGCTTGCTTCTTGGTGAGGCCTTGTTCTCTCCCTTCAGAGTCAGTGGATTATAGGGTGATTCTTTCCATCTATGACCATTTTCAGTTCAGAGTAAGAAAGACTGAGAAAGTGAAGAAAACACTTACAGATGATCTAATATTTTTTTTTTTTTTGATGACTTATGCTGTGTCAGGTAAACATATCCTAAGGCTTGTTTGCTATTCTGGGGAAAACATGTTAAAAATTCAGCAAACACCTGTTATGTAGTACTAATGGGATGTATAATGAAATGACAGACTGTTATTTGGGGGCAAGTTGAAGGCTATGTTATTTGAAAATGAAGAGACTTATGCTTGAATCTAGCCATCTGAAAAAGCAAGGTTTAAATATAATATTCAGAACAATCCTCAAATATCTCTGGAGGTAAAAAGGGAAAGTATTTTGGCTGATTTAAAGAAGGTAACAATGACAAAAGCAATTGCACGTGTGTTAATTTCCCAGTGTTAGTGTTGGGAGAGGTTACATAGCAGAGCAGGAAGCCTAAGACCTGAAGCTTGTGGGACCCTTGGTGCTAGCGACAGGAAGAGGAGCTGATAGAAATATAGATATAAACCAAAGAGAATGGAAAATGAGGACTCCCAAAATCAGTTTCAGTAGATTACTTGTTTATTCAACCTTTAAACCAATGTTCACTGAATACTTATTTACTCTTGAACACGTGCTAGGAGTTAGAGATACAAAGATGAAACTTTGGAGCTAAAAGAGAAAACCAAGCAATATTATATAGGTTGCTAATTGATGCTGTCATGGAAGAACTCAAATACTGTGCAGAACTTTTGGGTTCTTCTTCAATCTTAAATTCCCTCCCAACTGCCAAGTATCCTCTCTCCATCACAGCCAGATACTGTACTCATATCTTTACTTTCTCTCCTCAACTCTCTCCATTCTGGATTTTGCTTTCACTACTACAAAATTGCTTTTGTGACCCTTCTGCTAAATTCCAAGACGTTTCTTGTTTCTTATTTCTTTGACTTCTTGGCAAGATTTGATGCTCATATATAATCATTCTTTCAAAAGTTTTCTTTTCATTTGACCTTCCACAGTGGCACATTCCCATCCACCTTATTGGCCACCCATTTGGTGACTTTTCTTCCTCTAATTACACCTTAAATTTTGGAGACTTTCAGAGCTTTTATTATTTGTACCCAAGTTATAACCTCATAATATCTTTAATACTTTAAATTTATCTCATTGGCTTTTCTACTTCTATAAATTTTGTGAGGCTAGGAATATGTCACCCCTGCATTTTCAGAGCCTAGCATGACATTTATACTTAATAAATATTTATTGAGGCAATGGATAGCTGAATTTATCTGAGAGGCTTAAAAGATGAGTAACAGGAGAAAGAAAAAATTGAGTTCTTTTTAGGAGACAGGTGATGAGGATTTAAACAGATAAGTGACTGAGATTTGAAGGTTAAATAATTCTAGTGAAAGTATGAGAATAGATTAGAGGAGGCGATTCAGGGCAAGTGAAATCACAATGGTCTTAACGAGAAGGATGATGATTATAGAGAGAAAGTAAAAGGAAAAGGTTCAAGTCAAACTATGACATTGAACCAACAAATCTTAAAGCTGGATTGGTTACAGGGGGCGAGGGAAAGAGAGAAATCTAGCATGACTTAGATTTTTACCAGCACATGAAGCACAAGAATAAAAAGCAATTTGGGAGACAAATTTGGCTTTGGACCCAATGAGTTTTAATTTCTTAAGTGTTGCATTGTGGGAGCAGAAGTTAGGTTGCATTATAAATTTTAGGAGTTTAGGGACTATGCCAGTTTAATCACACAGTTTGTCCTGCATGTTGGTGCTTGATAAATTCTTCTGATGGTCTTGACGAAAGACCACAATGTCAACCTTGGACTGCAGGGAACCATGGGAACCCTGCTATGCAGAGCTTGTGTATTTATTTACTAACTTCTGTGGGGCTTTATGACCAGGTCGCCCTTTAGTGAGCATTATCTATTTTTGCAGGCACAGATTCAAAATTGATCAGTTCTCCAATTCACCCTCTGAAATCATCTACCCTATTGAAGAAGCAGAATAGGATGTGGATTATAGGGTTTCAGATAACACCAAGGCCCTAGTGAAAGGTATGTTATTTCAATGCTTTGTTCTGCTTTCGGAAAAGTGTAGCTGTGTTTTCTTTTCTCCAACTGTATAGGTCACAGCAATTTTTTTTTCCACTGGGAATTACAAGCCATACGGAAGATTTCCAGAGTAGAATCACAGTCTTACATGAATGCTAAATACAACTAATCAGGGCCTGGAAGGTACACAGAGTGTAATTAGTAGGTTATATTTGGGTCACTACTAAGGTCATTTATGAGATACTACAAGAAAAATAGACTTCTTGACTTTCTGGAGGGGGATGGACATGTACTTACTTTGTGCTATAATATACACATTAAAATTGATTACACAAGTCTATTTTTAGTAATTTCATACATATATGCATCAATGCACATAAGATGGTTTAAAAAGCAAAGTGAAATGCTGTACTGAATTCATAATAAAAGTATTAATCTTGGTAATAAGAAATTGCATAAATTTGTGCAATATGCCATCATAATGTCAGAGCTGACAGACAAGGATTCTCACCCTTAGCTTAGTATACTTTCTATAACTAAGGACTCATTCATCTGACAGTCTTAAAGCTTTGCTATCTAACTCTAACAAATAAATTCATGATAAGGGTACATATATATAGTGAATTTTAGCCTGTGTGGGCTTTCAGGGGTTTCCCTGACAAAAGGGGATCAAATGAGAGGAAATAATGTCAACTCAAAGGGTCAATGGAGGACATTTAGGAGTCATGGAAGGTAGTGAAGATTATCAGATTGATGAATTACAAAAATGGAATCTTTTAAAAAACCAATGAAGTCCCTTTCTTCACATAATCCTAGAAGCAGATCTTATCCTCATTGTTTCAACCACCATTTTGGAAACACATTTTTAATTACTTAACCTGTCCTGCTCAAACCATCTCTGGATCCCTAAATTCAGTGGTATTCTATGCTGACATCAATTTCTACCTGAATCTGTAGCCTTAGCAAGATCTCTATCTCAGTGTGTTCAAAGGTAAACTAATTATCTTCTCCTCCAAGTCTCTCCCTGCTCCTATTGAGATTTCTGGTAAGACAAAGATGTCTAGTACTGGGTAACGTTCCCCTTCCTATCTCTCCTCTCCTTCTCTCCTCATTGCTGATAACTAACATTCACTTTTGGGAATGATTTTGGCTTATCCATATCTGTACCATCTTAACTTAGGCCTTTATGCTTGTTCCGTTGCATGACTCCAACAATTTCAGTGAATTTTTCAGTTTCTGCTCTTTCTTTTCTCTTTATTCCTTGAATGTCTTCCAGAGAAAATGTTTTGAAGGTAAATCTGCCCATGTTACTCTCCCCTCTTTACAACCTGTTAATTCTTACTTCTCAAACAAAGCAGGCCCATCAAGCATGAACTCTCCTAACTTCCTGCAAACTCTCTCCACGTGGATATGTATTTATATTGTTCTCATCTTTGCTTCTTTTCCACTTCCTCGCATCTGGCCTCTGCTAATGTGTGAGTCCACGATCTGTGTCCCTTTATTTCCTGCCTATATCCCATTATTTTGGGGCTCCCAGGCCATCATTTATAGGCTCCTTTTAGCCTCCACTTCTGTACTTCTTGTTTCCCTGTGTGTATATATGTGTATATTAATATATACATATAAGTTTGGCCAGCCTTAACAATGTAACAACAGCAATCGAAACTACCATTTCCTCACACTATCTATGGTTATCTGGTCTTTTTTTCAAAAATTAGTTCCGATTGTGGTCCCCATTTCACTCTGTGCTGTTCTATCTTGCACAGATATATAGCAAACATTTCACATATCATAGTTAACTATCTTCGTGTCTCTCCTCTCTGTTACACTGCGAGGCCCTTAAATGTAGAAGCTGGCATTTTATAGTTATTGCCAAAAGTTTAACCATAAATTTTAAACTATAAACTCATGTTTGAACACATTTTTTATCAAAGACTTTGACTTCAATATCTTATTTTGTCCAAAATGAAATGTCATCAATTTAGGATTTTTCTACTGCCCTCCACCCACTGCCAGTTATTGGGGACCCATGTGAGTCCCCAGTCTCCTGCCAAATATTACAGTACGCTGTGGAAGAAAGAGCAAGAGATGAAATAGTGGGGTGCGAGTGGGGATCTGGGTTGATCGATTGTTCTTAGGAACAGAAGGGCCCCCAGAAGCTTAGTGTTTATTCATTACATCTGAGGTGAGGACAGTGGGTGAAGGGCAGTGGGTGTTTCCACAAAGAGTAATGGTGACTATGATAGGCCAATAAGAAGACCAACGCATTGTGCAAGGACAAGAACAAGAACAAGACAAGTGGGTAGTGAGGAGACAGGAGTTTTCCCGGATGCCTGATGGCCTCCATAGGGCTTATCTTGTCCTGAGAGTGCAACAGCAGTCATTAGCCCTAGGCCTTCCAGATGTGACCAGAAAAGAGGGCTTAGGGGCAGGAGAAGAACACGCTTTGGACATCTCCTAGACTCCATTTATAAGTCATGGTCCCCAGCAACTCCACCATGCTCAGGACTGTGTGTAGGTTCCAGACAGTTTACAAAATACCTACGCTGATGAAGTTGTGGGGTGGATATGTCTAGTTCAGGGCAGCACCCCTGAGACTCCCCATCCCTATCTGGCTTCATTTTTTGATCATCTAAATGGCTATATCTTCCTGATCTTAACCACAGCTCCTCTTACCTGGCTCTTTCCCAACCACTTCTGTCTCCTTCTAGAACCATGTATTGGGGTTTATTTAATTTATCCTTTGTCATGAGCTGAGATAGGTGCTGACAAGGGTGCAGGCTCCTTGGGAAATGTCAGTGTCTTAGTTTTTTTATTTTCTATTTCCAAAGGATTTGATTTTTGTATCAGTTTGTCTTTGACCTTGGTTTCCAAATCTGATGGCATTAGCTTTTTGCTCTGAATCTGAGGGATTAGGGTATTGAAACCCCAAATCTTACTTTATCAATTCTGGTGGTTTCTACTGAAACAAATATAATACCTGAGTAAAAAGAGACTCCATAATAAAAAAGTTTTATGATCTCAAATCAGAGTAGGTTCAGGGTTAGGGAACAATTCTTGGGTTGATACATAGTAGAGTAATGTTAATGAAGATTCAGATTCTTTCCTTCTCTCCACGCCTTAAGATTCTCTCTCTGTCATTGCTAAAAAGTAATATTTATCATATTACACTTTTAGAATAATAAATACTATGAGTTTAACCTTGAACAGGGAGGTAATGTAAAATGTTTTCAATTCTAATTATAGAAAAGTTAAATTATCAGGGCAAGTTCAACATGACATGATATTCACACAAATGATGTATATTTGTTCATTTTGAAATTATGGATGAGCCGGGTATGACGGGTGCATGTCTGTAATCCTAGCACTCGGGAGGCGAGGTAGGAGGATTGTTGTGAGTTTGAGACCAGCCTAGGCTACAAAGTGAGCTCAAGGCCAGCCTGAACTAGCGAGACCCTGTCTCAAAAAGACCAAAAAAAAAAAAAAAAAAAAAAAAAAAAAAAAAAAAAAAAAAAAGAAATTGTGGATGAAGGGTGTTACGTTTTTGAAAAACATAAAGTCTCTATAAAATATACCTGTTCATCAGCTGTTATATGTTCTGTGTGTGTGTATATATATATATATATATATATATTGCTATTACATACCAATCAACAATTTCACTGAAGAAAAATTAAGAAAGAGAGAATTTGCCCACAATATAAACTTAAAGCAATTCATTAGAGATTCACATTCTTATGATAAAATTCAAATGTCACACATTAGCTTAAATGTTATTACAGTGATTTTCTGGTAAAAACTTTACTTGCACCTTCATCATCTTACTTGACTTATAAGCTTGTGCCCACTCTTGCTTACTTATAAAACACTTTATTTCCAGCCTTTAAGGAGTCTTCCTAGACCCATCTTTACCTCTCCGCTCATCATCCTGTAGGCTGCCAGGGTCCTGTAGCAGCCAAGACTCGAGCGTCTGGTCTCTTTTCATAATCACTTGGATCCCTAGATTGCTATATATTTTACTCCAGAAGGAAGAAGTTGTTTATATTTGGCTCTCATCCTTCCTTAGTTTGCATTATAACCAGAAAATTATGCATCCTTGAGTTGAACCAACTCACAAAATAACAAATGAGTAATGATACTTGGCTTTCGTTTTCCCTTTTTAACTTTAAAGGACATAATGTGTGTTATGTTAGAGAATGTCAGTTTGCTGATTCAAATTTGGCCATGTGGTTGAATCTAGATGCCCTTTATAACTCTAGTTTCTATATATTTCATGTTTTCTTTCATTTTCCAAATAGCATCAGTGAATGAATTTTTAAGGCTAAAATCGGGATTCCTACTCGGATTCTTGTTGAGAACTACTCTATCCTTAGAATAAGCTTCTGTAGGCCATGACCTCTCTCCACCCCTCCATCGCAGAACCTTAAAATCTAGGGCATGCAGAACTCCTGCATATTACCTGCAGTGAAACTGTCTAGCTGTGAATTAACCCAAATGCATGTATTTTTATAAAGTTTCAAGTATGAGATCCTAATATTATCTTTTGTCAATCATCGACTTATTATTTATTAGATTTCTATAGCACCTTTTCTCCAAAGAGCTCAATGTATCTTAAACACATGTTACAGTGCACTTTAAATTGGTGTTACCAAATTTGGCATTATATGTGAGAAAGACTGCTGAAGCTATGAATTCCAACTGCAAATTACTGAAAGAATGAAAAGAAATTTCAATCATTTAATATATATATGTATATATATATATATATATATATATATATATTTTTTTTTTTTTTTAAACAAGAATGTTAGCCCTGTCAGAACCTCTCTCAAAAAAAAAAATTACAGAGTTAGCTTTGAAACAGTGAACATTACCTACACATTCAGGCAGATACTGGTATTTGAAATGTTATGCAGTTTCCTTGTTTGCAAAGACTCTGATGTTTCCTTTGATTTCTAGAAATACAACAGCCACTTCCACCTAAATGTCAAGTGACAGATCCAATGGGCCTCGGACGTTTATTTGGTCAGACTTACAGGGGCTCTCAATGCTCTTGCAGTTAATATGCTATTTATTTTATTTCTCTTCTCTTTTGCCACCAGTGCTGAAATAAGACTGAGCATCAGGGAGCTGTCATCGGTGAGCTCCTGTCCCTTGACAGCAGAGGGAGGAGAGCTTGAGGGTGATGGAAGCAATTACTATGTGCTGTCTTCTCAAGAGGGGAAAATAAACACATTATAATCTTTAAGTCAGAGGTAATTCAGAAAATCAGAGGCAGGCAGCGCCTTCTAATTTAGAGACATTTCTGTTTCTTTGCCATAAAATACCACCCGCTCCCCAAACGACAACAATAATAAAAGAAACCCCACAATGAAAGAACCAACTCCGACCTCCCCATCCTAGAGATCCCGAATTGTGGGCTTCGGTTGCATTCTGCCCTTTCCTTTTCTCCCTTCTCCTTTTCACTCAGGAGGATTGCTTTCAGTTGGGGCAGTCTTCATCCCGCATGAGCTTTGAAATCATATCCCTGGATCTGCATAGAACGGCAGCAGTTCAAGGTATTAGTAGCAGCCTTCCATGGTAATGCTGTCATTAGATCATTATGAGTATTCTAAGGTTCTGCCTGTGAGCATGGCATGAATTTTATATTTGGAAATAAAACCCTCCCAGGATACCACAAAGCTGTATGCTGGTCTTGCCCCTTCTCGCAGGCCGTTAGGATTGGCTGTCCTGCCTCTGTCTTGTGTTACGCAGGAATAAGTCCTGCCGTGTTTGTTTCACATAAGAACCCCTTCAATTTGTTTATAATGATCTGAATGATATTATTAGGTGAACAAAGCCGCTCAATGGTGACATTTATTAACCAGTCATATCATCTGTGTTTAAATCTCGTATTACATTTCAGGGAAATTGTGTGAACCTAACTCCAGCATAACTTTCCTTTGGGGACCATTTCTTTGTATTGAGTTTAAAATAAAATGGAGCATAGAAAGCAGATTTTATTTCCAAGAGAGCATTTTACTTAAGAGGTTTAAACTGAGCCAGATTATATATAGAGGCCCACAGAAAGGGAACTCTTCAACCTAGCCTTGTTTTTGTATGTGTGTCTGCCTAAGTTAGGAAGCTCCGTCCTTTCTAAAGAATGATACAGGAATGGAATGAACAGTGCCATGAATGCAGCACAGAAGTGTCAGGGAATGAATAGAAGTAAACTGTGTGTAAAAATGAACTCTGCATGTGTGGGCTGGGAGAGAGATGGATATACCATGCTACCTCCATGGGTGATGCTTCCCAGGAAGGTGTGCAGATGTCATGACAGTGGCTAGATACATAGGTCACCTCAAACATGGACAGATTAGAACACAATTAAAGGATGCTAATCTATTTGTGAAAAGTAGGGAAAACTGAAATGCCTGTATATTTGAATGACAACAGAATGCTGTACTTTATAATTTTAAATATTTACCACTCTAAGATCTTAAAAATCACATGAGAATAGAATAAATAATCCAATGAACCCTAATATATACCCATTATTTTGCGTCCACAATGAGCACACATCAGTCTCATTTAATCTGCTCTCCCATACTGCTGCTATATTATTTTGAAACAAATCCAAGATATCATGTGTTTACATTCATAGCTACTTTTTATGTCTATAAAAAGATTAAGAATATTTTAAAAGTCATAACCACAGTACCATTATCATGCCTTTAAAATTAGTAATTCCTTAATATCATCAAATATTCAGACAACATCTAAGTTTGTCTGATCATCTTATTTTTTTAGTGGTTTAAATCAGAACATCAACAAGGTCACTAATCTAATACTCAGTTCTTATGGCTCTTAGAAATCTTTTAAACTATAAATTCTTCCTATATTGTTTTCTTTATCCTTGAATTTATTTGTTGATAAAATTGGGTCATTTTATCCATAGAGTTTCTTACATTTTAGATTTTGTTGATGGCGTCCTTTGGGAAAAAATAGGTAGATTTAGAGGCTTCATCTGACTCAGGTTTGATTATCTAGCATGAACACTTCAAATGTGATATTCTCACATTAAGAGGCACATAATGTGTATGGTTGCCTCTATTGTGGGGAATGCTGGCTGACACTGATGTTTATTGGTTAAAGGCATTATTTCATTTGCAAAATTGAATTTTCTTGATTTCTTTGCTGGAGTGTGTCTATGGAGAAAACACTTGTCCTCGACAAGTATTCTCTCTGGGAGTGATTCATACCAGAACTGCATTTAAATGCTTGATATTTTCTACTTAGAAGGTTTCCTAATATTCTTCAAATCAACAAGCTTTGTTTTCGCTAATACAATTATAAATGTGTGGATTTTCAAATTTGATTAGTTTTAATGTACAAAAATTATTTTTTGCATTCATATTGACCCATATTTCTTAGTGGGAGCCTTGCAAGCCTGAAGTTGTTTGATGTAGTAGATTTTGAGAACTTTTCTTGCTGTTTTGGCATAACTGCATGCCTCCTTCTCAGCTTGTACATTTTCTACATAATACCTAGAATCTGTAACTTTTTTGGCATACTCATTCTTTACAGAGGGACCGGGGAGTAGGAGTGTTCATCGTTTCTCTTTGATGGAACTGGCATAACTTATTTTATACCTTAGGCCATGCCAGTATTTCTGAAGTACATTGGGTTTGTTTAAATTATCTATTCAGTGACAATATTCATAGTTGTGTCAAGATGCAGGTTTGCAAGGACAAAAAAAAAAATTCTATTCAATTTGACATTAAAAAAATAAACAAGAAAATTACTACTTCTTTTTTTTTTTATGTACACGGAAAGTCCAGAGATAAGAGTGGGTTTAAACAAGGCTATGCCTTTTCTGGTGTTTACTATCCCAAGATGAGCTTTCCTCATGATCCTGATAAATGCCATCAGTTCTCAGTGTCATGTCTCCACACTTACAACCAGCAGCAAAGGGCATCTCTGTCTCTTCTTCCCCGAAACAATGGAGATCTGGGTCACTTAGTAGTGTGCTCCAGGCAAAGGCAGTCCCTTGTTAGCTGGATAGAGTATGATGATTGGTTTAACATAGATTACATATTTTTCACCCGGAGCTGAGTCTTCAAATGGAAGTTGGGATGTTGGAAAGGGTGGGATATGGATGGAGGAAATAGAAAGTGGTTGTGAGGGCACAGAACGGGAGGAAATGGATGCTTGAGAATAGGCAACAAAATACAATGTAAGTCTTCCCCCTTTCGTCTGTTTTTCTATTGTTCAGTTCCTCGTGGTAACCCAGGGACCATATTAAGCCTAAGGGAGCCAAAAAGGAGTAAAAACAACTCTCTGACCACCAAGAATTTATAGGTTAATAGAGAGGTAGGCATATTGTCTTTATATAAACTAGGAGAGAACACTACATTAAAGTACAGTGGGGTCTAAGAAAGAAAGTAATACTTTAGGGAAGCTTCTAATTGTGGATCTTTTAGTGCAAAGGCTTTGATTCTGCGATTATTTTATAATAGGTTTTTTACCTTCCTTAGATCCTATGCCGGAAGACTCAAATCTGAAACATTATGAAAATAAAACTTTCTCATTGGTGGATTTATCCAGAAAATTCCTTCATATCTCTGGTATAAACATATCAGTAGTATAGGAATTAATCTCTGGGATTCTTTTCCCATTTGTCCAGAACACATAGAAATGAAAGACACCTCTGTTATTAATACATAGTTGTTTGATGTAAGTTGGTTCATATTTCACCAGAATGTTATATATATAATTTAAAAGAAAATAAGATTCCAATTCCACATTGTTTACTTTGGGCTAAATAGAAATTTAAGTGAAATGTTTGCATTACAATTCTAACTATTGCATGAGTTATAACAAAGCAGAATTTGGCAAATGAGTATTTTTAAATCTTGCATAAAAGACTCATCTTAAAAAGTAAAAGGTATCTCCTCTAGAGAAATCTCACAGCATAATCTCTGGGTATGAAGGCTACAGTGATGAGAATATCAACTGAAAGCTAAAATTCAAAATAGCCTGATCCAAATCAGTGTATATGAGTGCAACAGTGAGGAGATTATTAATTTAGAAATCAAACATATCTGGAATTTCTTCTACTAAATATCATTATGAAAAACTCTAATGATGGTTACTTTTTCTATTTTGTCAGCTGGTGTGAGAGGCTAATAACAAATTATAATCACAACTTACACTATAAAATAACAACATTATCTTTTAATCCCATGGAGCATCACCTAATTATTTTTAATCATTAAAGTGATCTGCGCAATCCTTCCTCAATGTATTTTTCATCATTAAAATGGTTCACACTTGTTAATTGACCATTCCCTGCATTAGTTTCTGTTCCCACTTATGATTTATTAGCAATGTCTTAGAAACCTACCACATTATGTTGCAAAAGGCTGATTGTGGTCAAGTTTGTGCTTGCAAATGCCCTGGTTGTAGCAGGGGGAGAAGGAAGAAACAAAGCCACCAACCTCAAAGTTAAACCCAACCATCTGTGCTGTTTGATGGGGCGTTCCTGACTCTGAGCATTAGTCCTAGCTGAGAGTTACCACGGAGTACAATTGTTTATGCCTTGCCACAGCGTAAAGCAGACAATACCACACAATCAAAGCTTTCATACTCAAACAGACATCACACTCTGTAATTATATTTGTCTGACAGATTATTATAATTGTACATGGCAGGTAGTGTAAAGCAGCCCCTTTTTACAGCCTAAATAATGTGGCATACTCTAAATCAACCTTGCAGAAGGTAAATTATGAAAGCTAAATGCACGTTGAGTGTTTTTATTTACTTTTTCAGTTAGCATCTTATGTGGTGCTAGACAGCAAAAGAGCATTACCTTATTTTGCCTGTACTATTTCATTTAACACTTGATTGTACAAAGTTCCTTTTTGGCTGACAGCTTCTTTTATGTTCAGATGTTAAGGGTAACACTAGCACTAATTATATGTAATGGTTTTTCCCACACCCAGAGTGACCAGATCAGACAGTGCTGTCAGCACAAGAATAAAATGCATTAAAAAAACCAAGAATGATAAATCCAGTTCTGTGGGTTGTTTCTTCAACAATGAGAAACCAACCAACTTGAGAAAATAGCCATTCAGTTGTTTGTAAAATTTAATAACTTTCTGATTGCTTTCTAGATGAAGAAACATCTCTCGTGGTATCTAATTTACCTTTCCTTCCATGCACATGAGAGGATTCCTCTAAAGCTTTGGCATTAGAAGGACTACGGTTAGTTTTTGTAGTTAGTTGTGGTTGGAAGTGACATATCATTTCCAGCGCCAGTATATACTCACCCTTGTGAGGCTCTCTAGCACCCTCTGACTTTGCTGGTGATGACACTGTCTATTCCAGAGGAGCAGCCATTGGCAAGTAGATCCTCTGTCAGTTCCAGTCCCTGAGGAGCTGATGCAGAATCCCAGCTAGCAGGCTTCAGATGTATACCGTGGATGAGAAACAGACCTTTGTTATGTTCAGCCTTCAAAATCAGACTTAATTTGTCATTTCTGCCTTATTTAGCCTGTTCTAATACACAACTCTTCCTATATTCGATTTGTCTATGCTAGTCCCATTTTACTTTAGATTTGTACATAGTAAATATGTTTGTTATAGTCTCTACACCATGATACTTCTGTTCCAAATATATATATATATGTATGTGTGTGTGATAAAATATCATAAGTTGTATGCTGAGTGCTACAAGTATACATTCCTTACATATGTACCTTATCCTCAGGAAAATTTTCAAAATGATGGTGAAAACAGATACAATCAATTTTATTGATCTTTTTAGTAATAAAAAAAGTCACCTGATGGGACACTCATGCGTCTACTATGGGTAGTTTAAGTCACCCAGCAGTGAGGTACACAAATTATAGCCCCTCTGTGAATGTGTTAAAGTGCATAATTGATTCCCTGGGTCCACACAGAAACATGCTTCAGAAAAGTCCTTCTTGCTCCATTCTTGTTCTGTTTCACTACTGGGGTCATGGTATTTATTCTCCATAACAGTGAAAGGAATTAAAGTGTAAGAACATAAAAAGGTTTATATATTTCCCAACATTTTATAGTATTCTTTTTTTTAAGATTTATTTATTTAGTTTTTTTTTTTTTTTTTTTGAGGCAGGGTTTTGCTATGTAGCCAGGCTGGCCTCAAACTCATGTCCATTTTCCTGCCTCAGCCTCCTGAGTGCCAGGATTACACATGTGCCACCATGCCTAGCAGTATTCTGTTTATGTTTTGCCTGGACCGATGTATGGTGCTCTGTCAAGCTAATCTTAAGTCACAAGGGATCAAGTTTTCAGAAGCTGTTAATCTAAGAAATGAAACACACATAAATCCATTCAAACAAAAGTCTTAGGCAGATGTCTCAAAGGATCAATCTAAATGTAAAGTTTTGTCAGGTGTGCCCATCAACTTTTTAGGCATACTGTTAGGATTTTCTGTTGTGATTTCTATTGTTATAATTTCTTTCTGATTTGATCTTTGAGGCCTCTTGGCCTTTTGTGTGTGTGTTTTCAAGATGAGGGATGGGGGTTGAGGTGGCCTCTTCAGATGAGATACAATGAGCAGGTGAAACAAAAACACATCAAAGAAAGGAAATCTATTACACGTCCACAGGAGCCAGGAGTGCTGGCTGCAGGCTGTCAGGAAGTTGGAGGTGGCAGGAGGCTCAGGCAGCTAGGTTGGGGTACTTGTGGGCTTGTGCCTGTACTGGCCCTCAGGCTGTGGGTCAGCTAGTTTAAAGAAAATCTGTGCAAAAGGGGAATTTACATTCATGACTCTCATGGTGGTTATGCAGTTTTGCCCCGTGGCCAGCAGCTGTGGGTGTGTTGATGCTTGAATTAGCGACATGAGGAACAGGTGAGGGACACAGTTAAGGTAAATTTTAACTAAGTCAAAGGTGGCCAGGTAGTACTGGGTTTCAGACAGCATATGGGAGGCCTAAAAATGGATGCTGAAGTAACAATTACATTAAACAGTTTTATGACAAAGTCAGTCTCATAAATTCATATCTACGGAACCTATTTACAGCAGTTGCTTTTACTGAAGCCCTCTTCAACACTTTCTCCATTTAAAAAATTTCTTTAAGTTTTTGTTTACAGGCTAACACTCACTGACTCTTTTTACTTATTCCCAATTCATTTACACAGTTTCTCTATTCTGAATTTGTTTCAGAGGCAAAATAACACAATTTAAAAAATTCCTCATTTTATCTTAATGTACATAACTTACCCATGTTTGTATCATTTGACACAAAGCTGCCTTACACTGCCAAATTCTCTCTAAGGGAATTTTAGGGAAATTGATCTGTAGACAGGTAGGAGCCTTGGACTTTGGCCTGCCTGTAAAAGTCCAGGCCAAAGATGATGTAGGCCAATTGTATTTATCTTGAGGAATCAAAGATTGAGAATTTAAACACTAAGCCAATACATCTGATAATTAAAGAGGCAGAATTTTTCTTCCTAGGGCAAGAAAGGAAATTAAAAAGATTGGAGCAGAAATGAATGCAATTGAGACTAAGAAAACAATATAAAGAATGAATGAAGAGTTGCTTACTTGAAAGATTACTTAAAATTGACAAACCCTTAACTAGCCTTATCAAAAAGGGGGGGACCTCAAATCTATTCAAATAGGTGTGAGAAGAGTGAAATCACAACTGATCCTGCAGAAATTCAGAAGATCATCAATACCTACACTGAGAACCTGTATTCTAGTAAGATGTAAAACACAGAAGAAATGAACCAATTCCTAGATACATATGAGTTACCAAAGCTGAATCAAGAAGATATAAAAATTCTAAATAACTCAATATCTGTCAATGAAATTGAAGATATAATTTAAAATCTACCAACAAAGAAAAGCCCACACCCCAAAGGATTCATTGATGAATTCTACAAGAAATTTAGAGAAGTCCTAACACCCTACTTCCTAAACTCTTTAATGAAATTGAAAGGAGGCAATACTCAAAAATTTATTCCTGAAGCATTACCCTAATACTAAAACCCTGGTACCAAAGAAGGACCCGATCATAAAAAGAGAACTATAGGCCAATCTCCCTAATGAACATGGACATAAAAATCCTCAGTATGATACTGGCAAATAGAATCCAGAAAATCATCAAGATTACACACCATGACAATGTAGTATTCACACTGAGGAAGCAGGAATGGTTCAACATATGCAAATCAATAAATGTAATACACAACATTAACAGAGTCAAGGACAAATCATACAATCATCCCAAGAAATGCAGAAAAAAATTTGACAAAGTCCTAAACTCATTCATAAAAATCCTACAGAAAACTGGTATATATGGTCTTTATCTCAATCTGAAAAAATCACAAACCAACAGGCAACATCACACTAGATGGACAAAGACTGAAAGCTTTTACTCAAAAAAAATGAATACTTATGTATTCAGGAACAGGAATAAGACAAGGATACTCACTACCACCACTCCTATTCAATATAGTTTTTGAAATACTAGCCAGAGCAATTAGACAAGAGAGAGAAATAAAAGGAATAAGGATAGGAAAGGAAGAAGATAAACTATCATTATTTATAATGCCATGATACTCTAGATAGAAAACCCCAGAAACTCCACCAAAATACTTTTAGATTTAATAACCAAAGTTAGTAGCATATAGCTGGATATAGTCAATACTCAAAAATTGATAGCCTTCCTATACATGAATAACAAACTCATTGAGAGAGAAATTAGAGAAAGCACAGCTTTCACAACAGCACTAAAAAATTGAAATACTTAGAAGTCAATCTAAGGAAAGAAATAAAAGATCTCTGCATTGAAAACTAGTACTCTGACAAAGGACACCAGTGAGGATATAAGAAAATGGAAAAACATCTCTAGTTCTTGGATGGGAAGGATCAATATAATGAAAATGGGAATCCAAAATTGTTAAACAGATTTAATGCAACCATAGGTAAAATATCAATAACATATCTCACAGAACTAGGGAAAACTATCCTGAAATTTATTTGGAACCAGAAAAGGCCTAGAATAGAAAAAGCAATTCTGGACAACAAAGGTTAAGACAGGGGCATCACAATTCATTATTTGAAATTACACCACAAAGCTACTATGATAAAAAACAGTATGGTATTAGGAAAAAAGCCCCAGTGATCTCTGGAATAGTTTGTTAGATGCAGAAACAACTCCAAACAGACTCAGCCATCTTATTCTTGACAAGGAACAAAACACCTTTACTGAAACAAAGTTAACTTTTTAATAAATGGTGCTGGAAAAACTACATCTTCATATGCCAGAGATTAAAATTAGAGCCATGTCTATCACATGTACTAAAACAAAATAAAAATCGATTAGAGACCTAAATATTACAATGGAAACACTAAATCTGCTGGAATGCAGAATAGGTAGAACTCTTGAAGATACTGGGTAGGTAAAGATCTTATTAATAGGACCCTAATGCACAGGAAATATTACAAAGAATCAACAACTGGGTTCTCTTGTTCTTAAGAAGCTTTGTCACAGCAAAAGAAACAAACAAGAGAGTGAAGAGTCATCCTACAGTGTGAACAAAGGTTTTTATCAATTGTTCCTCAGGCAAAAGACTAATATCTGGAATATACAAAAAGTAAAAAAAAAAAAAGATTCTAATGCCTTAAATATAAAGATCCAATCCATCTGAGAAGTGTCAAAAATGAACAGATACTTCTCAGATGAATAAATAGAGATGGTAAATAAATACATGAAAAACATTCAGCATTGCTGGTCATTTGAGAGAGATGCAAATTAAAATAACAGAGATTCAATCTCACTCAAGAAAGAATGGTTATTATCAAGAAATAACAAATAAATCCTGGCAGGACTGGAGGCAGGGAGGAAACTTTCTCCATTGTTGGTAGGGTATAGACTGGCGAACCACTGTGAAAATCAGTGTGAAGACTCTTCAGAATACTAAAAATGGGCTCTGTTTGACTCCTTCTTGGTATCATCCTGAAAGAATTAAAAGCAGCATACCACAGCCATATATGCACATCTGTGTTTATAGTGTCATAGTATGTAATAGATAAAACTTGGAAATAGCCCAAATGCCCCTCAACTGAGGAATGGTTAAAGATTATTTTTATGCAATGGAGTACTACTCTGCCATATAAAGGACAAATTTGAGATATCTGTAGCTCAGTGGATGCACTTGAGAGCATACTCTTAAGTGAAATAAACTGGACACATGTTTTTAATACCGCATTGTTTCTCTGGTGTGAAAAACCAAAATTGGAAACAAAAACCAAAATGTGTAATAGATGTGGGGAAAGGAGAAGAAGATATCCAAATCAGGAGAACAAGGAAGAGGGAGAGAAAAGGAAGCACAGGAAGGGAAAAAAAAGAGAGAGAATAGAAGGGAAAAGGTGGCAATAAAGCCTTGGAAATATGGAGAGGAAGAAGGCCTTGAAGGGTGGGGAATGGAAAGAAAAGAAGAGGCACGATATATCATGTGCAAGTACAAATTACCTATGATGGTATCATTGTGTATATCTACAATGTGCCACTAAAATAAATTAGAAAAAAAGAAAGGGGCTAACTAATACAAGGCGCTGATAGTCCTTGAGTTTATAACTTTTATATTTGAAATGAATCAGTTTTGCTGGCTGTAAAAATAAAAGAATTGTTATTCCATGGTTTTGCTGTTATAAGCTTCATCCAAAAAGTTCCTGCAATGTGGAAATTACTGCCCTATGACAAAGGGAGAGAAAAGGTGTTCCTACAAAGGGTAAAAGGTTTTACCACGGAGCACAATTTTTCATGGAATATGTAACAGCAATTTAACATGTGAAGTATTAGATTTCTTCTGAAGACAATTTCTATAGCTTTGGGGATCTACTAAATATTGTGAGGACCAGAAAAGTCACCCAGGAAAATATCTGAGCGGGAGGTTAGGTCTGTGGCTTTCGGTACAAAGTGAACATATTATTCTACTGATAGTTCCTAGGTGTCTTCTTTTTCTGGCGATTTGAAAAATTGACCTTGCTCCCAAATGGAGAGAAATTGTGCTTTACTTTTAACTAGTATATGAAAAACATAAAAACTGAACATATTAACAGGTAACCATATTATCTTTTGATATACGGAAATACTATGCACTATTTAAGTCAGGTTAAACAGATCTATCTCCTCAAACATGTATAATTCATTTACAATAAAGCACTCAAAATTATTTCTTCCAGTTTTTAAAGATATACAACACATGAAAGTTATCTGTAGTCACTCTGTTGCACCATTACACCAAAGATTCCTACTCCTAGCTAACTGTAATTCAGTACGCATTAATCAACTCCTTCCAATTCTCTCTCTCGCCTGCTCTTGCCCCATCTCTGGTCCCCACCATTCTGTTCTCAACTTCTATGATATCAACTCTTTTATATTCCACACATAAAGAGTAGAAATTTGGTAATTCTAGAAAAATCATCTATTAAAATTGGAAATTAGCTTTTACTCGTGTTTGATTGAAATGTCTCTTGTTACCTGCTTTAAAAAATTATTATCTGCATTCCTGGACAAAAATCAATCATCCTCACATTTGGTTTGATAATCCCCCAAAGAAAACTTGATTATTCATAATTATGGGAGGGGAATTACCCTGGATTGAAGACCAGAAAATTCAAGTTATGGGCTCAGTGTTGTGTTAATGCGGTTACATATCCAACGTCAGATCTGGATGGCTGAATTTAAATCCCATCCTCTAAGTATGGCATTTCAGGAATATTACTTAAGCTCTTGTTTCTTCATTTGTAAAAGGGGATGCAATATCATCTGTTTCATAGAATTGTTAAAATTATTATTTATACAAATATATTTAGACCTCTACCTGGTACCACTAAGGTGTGGGCTAGGGCTAGACTGAGGTGAGACAAGGAGGCACCTAGGGAGACAAAAATTTAATGAGGCACCCACACATTCCTCAGAGTGAGTGCCTCCTTAGATCAGGTTTTTCTCCAGTCTTACTCTAGTCCTGATCCTGGTTGAGCAATCATCATCTATTCATGTAATACACTTGGTTATAAAGGCTTGGTGACCATTTTGACATACACAAAAAGTGGCATTAAAGTTCCTTTCTTACGAATTTTCTGAGGATCACATGAGATAATTCACCTAAAGAGTTTCACACAGTGTGTGGCATACAGTAAATGATAAATACGAGCTTTAAAAAATAGCACGACAGACTAGGAAACGTATACTATCACTTCTCAATTTAAAAAGTCTATATTCTCAGTTAGACTCGATGAGTTAAAATGTAATTACAAATAGCTGCCTTGAAGAAAGGTGGGACCAACATTTAGCAGCATTAAATGTGGGGGTGGGATCATTGTGGAACAGAGAGAAAACATGTTCTCAGTCTTTAAGGGCTCACAATCAGGCTGAAAAAAGGCAGGTGAATAAGTAAAACATATTCTCATGCATATGTAATGACACTATCTATATCCAAATACACTTTCCATGGGGAGCAGCATGCTGTTGAGATGGAACTCTTTGGAAAGCGGTTTTCCTTCCAACTGGTTGGGGAAGATTTTTGAGGCCAGCTTTGCATGTTCTTTGAAGTACTCAGTAGGAGAAGGTGATTGTTTAGTCTGATGGGAGTTTGGAGGAATATTTGAAAGCTGGGATATGGGATTAAGTTTAAAGCAAGAGCAGTGAGGAACTGAGATAGTAAAAGTAGACAGAGACAAAATGAAGTGACGGGATAAAGTAATAAAGGGTTCATGATGGCACACAGCAAGGGGTACTGGATGGCTCCTGATGGACAGGTCCTGTAACTTGATGAGAGAGGTGATGGGACCCTAAGGACTATTAATAAATCTAACTATTCATTTTCCCATCTCATTTATCGACATGAGCCTCTTGCGTAGTTGGTGTCTAAAAATCACAGAGCGATAGCACTGCAGAAGTCTCTGGAGATCTGGTACATTTGCTGATTCAGGTGTTAACAGACATTTTTGAGAATTTTTAAATAATAATTAATTGGTCAACAAGCCAGAGCATCTCAACAGGAAAAGCAACATCTTTACATAATATAAATTAAGTATTGCTTCTGCTATTTGAAAAAAATCGAGGAAAAATATAAGCATTTTCTTGTGTCTGCCTTTGGAGAGACATACCCATCGTAGGTGCTGAACTATTTCTGTCTGGCATGTGGCAAACTGCATTTATATGGAAGCTGTTCAGTAACTTTGTCAAATGAATCAACAAATAAATAAGAACTGTCTTTGAATTAGGTTGATGGATTGTGCAGTGCTTCAGGGCTTATTTCTCACATATTTAAGATTGATATTATAGAAACAAATCATATACATATAATGTTATTATAGAATTATGAAAGAAAAGTGTTAATACATATATAATTACTTTAATGGGTTTTATTTTGAGGTAAGAGTGGCAGGTGCATTTGTATAGGTATAATGCATCTTTAAATTAAATAGAAGTCAATGGAAATGTCCATGAGACGGTAAATTCACAAGAAGTAGAGACTTTATCAGACTTACAAAGTGTCTTGTGAGAAGTGGGGGAGTGGGCAGGATGGGTATTCAAAAATAATTTATTGTAGTATGAGCTCATCCCTTCATAATTAGGTTGTGTAAGCACCCAAGTGTCTAACAATAGGCTGTATAATACTCCTTAGTGGACTAGGAATACTTTAATAGTTACTATTATTAAAAGTTTTCCTAGATTTGGTCACAGTTTAACTACATGAAATGTTAACAAGCCAGTAGGTGAAAAAAAGAATCAACTTCAAAATCAATATATATATTAATTTATTAAAAATTCCCACAAGAAACCTGGAGTTAGATCTAAAATTTGGGATGAGGATTATTTCTGAGATAGAACCATAGATTTCTTCATGCTTGTGTGTGTTTCCCAAAATTTCTTTTTACAATAGATTCACATTTTAAAACATGCTATTACTTTGTAAAATAAAGGAGAGAACTAAAAGGACCTGCAGAGATTAGACACATATCCTCCCTGTTTCCATTGTGAACTCAATGTTAGCCCTCATACAACGGAAGTTGGATTTACCTACGCCCAGAATTCTCTTTCAGGCTTGTGCACGGATTCAGTGTCTCCTGATATTTTAATATAGTCATAGCCTACTTAGTCCTGGACTGTGCTTCAAAATCAGATTTGTGAATTAGATACCACATCTGCTGTCTGGTACCCAGCCTATTTTTGGTAACCATGAACAACTGTGAGTATAACTCACAGTTTCGCCTCTCCATCCTATATGCCCTTCTGGAACAGGGGCAGCATCTGGGATCATACGGACACACAATCTGTGAGATCCATATTGACAAATGGGAAAAAAAGACAGAAAGTCAGAAAGAAGTCCACTATAGTGATATACTTCAGAACTGACCAAGACATGTGGAAAGGTCAAATTAGACTACTTAGCATTTTAAAGAAAACGATTTGATTTGTTTGCTTAATACAGTGTAAGTATCACTGTCAACACATATAGTGTTATAACATTATGAGCTTATTAAAACAGTAAATCTGTGGAGAACATTCAAGTCTTCACACAATTATGCTTGAACCTAATGCACAAGTGAAAATAGGCAGTGGTAATAACATCAGACAACACTGGAGATAATTTCTCAGCCTGCAGGTAGAAAAAAAGTGTTACTGATTGCCCAAGCTTTGTGCCAGCTCCTTTTTATCCGTCTACTTACTGCTTTTCATTCAAATTATAACACCTTTTCCTGCAAGATAAATTAACGGTTTTTTTCCCCTAGTTTTAAGTTTAGATCCTTCGAAAAGCTTAACATAAAGTAGAGTCATTAGGCTTTGGTAAGAGGCCAAATTTAGGCAAAGCAGATACAAAAATACTTCATGTAAAATAGAAATCAAATGTGGGATGCATGCATGAAGCTGCCTGATTGCTGTATTTCTGAGGGCCTGCAGGTTTGTTTTAATTTCTTTCTGCATTCATGAATGCTTGTTTTTATTTTTTGAGTCATTTCTTCCTATGGGAGTTCATATTTTGTTTTCATTTCCCTTTTCCAGTTCTTTTTTAATGAGAAAATTAAATGTTTTTCTTATCATGCATTAGGATATGGTTTGGAGAAATTAAAACTGTCCTTTACTCTTGAGTAAAATTTAATTGACCGAAGACCCTTTTGGGCCTAAATTGCGTCTTCTTGCTATTTGAGAGGCAGTGGTGAGCGTATTGGTTTGGAGATAGAAAATGGAGAAGACGACAGAAGGAAGTTGGAAATAATGACCATCTAGAGCCCAGAACTTCTCATTTCTAGCCCCACGAAGCCACAGGGGGTCATGACTGGTGAACAGATGCTTTTTAAAAAATGTTTCCAGGTGGGGGATGGAGGCTTATGTTATCCTCAATGGAGGGCATTGCAGTACTTTTTTTGACATCATGGTTGATTTGAAGTGATCTGTCTATGCACCAACACCTGTTATTAAATATATACTATGGGCCCTCATTGAAGATATGCATATCAAAGCAAAATTCATTCTCCTGCTTTGAAATCGAGATGTGTTAATGCCATACCATTATAGGAGACTTAACAGATTTGTTCATTTAATCCTTATGATAATCCTAAAGTGTGGTTAAAGCAGACATGATGATTTCAATTTGTACACTACAAAACTGGCCTCACAGAGGGTAAGCATGTAGAATCATCTAGACAGTAAGTGGCAGAATTGTGACCTAATGTTGAATCACCTAATTTTGAGTACACAGGCCTAATGGCTCTCACCTAGGGTGGGATGCGAATTAGAATTGCTAAGGAAATATTTTTAAGTCCTCACTGCTGATTCCTTCATATGTTCTGGCACTTATTCTTCAACTTTACTTATCTATCCTGCCCTCTGCATGTGTTATGTTACACAGGAAGGCAAAGTGAGGTGGGCGGGAGGGCAATCTCATCAATATAAATATTTAAATACCGTAATATGCAGGTCTTTTTATGTTCCTGTCCTACCTAGCTGACCCTACCAATTAGGAAGCACTGAGGTAAACATTTGCGTGAGAAATAACCTAAGGCAGAGTACAATTAGTACCACACAGATGACAGTAAGAATGCTGTGAATTCAGGAATCAGAAAAATCATTTCTAACTCAAGTGTGCAAGAACAGATTTTAGAATAGACTGGGCCTCAATGATGAGAAAGAGAAAATCATGATTCAGAGAATTCTGAGGTCTAAATACTGACAGCTTGAACCATATTTTTCTTCTGAGTATCACTCTTGCTAGTTGTTTGGCATTAGGCAAGTTTTGCAATCCCTAACCCTAATTCTGGGTAAAACCGAATAACCTTTTCCACACTAGCAGGTATGCCTTTGTCTCTTCATCTATGGAGTTCTGTCTGTCCATTAAGTTCTCTGTTAGCGTGCAAATCCTCCAGAAAATATTCATAATTTTCTTCCTGGGATGCAAGTCTGTCCTTTCTGAATTCTCCAGCATTTGCATGTTATCCACTGGGCTGCATTTCGCTTCATTTATCCCTGTATTTTCAGGTTTGTTTTTACCACCCTGCAATACCTGGCACAAATTTTTACTTTTATTAGTGTCTGAGCACAATTGAACAGAATTCAAGAGTCTTGATGTTCTCTTTGAGTCTGGCATGATCGAGTCCCTAAGTTAGGTCCTTGATTGGGAACTTGGTCCAATCACTTGGGATTTTTCTTTAATCTGTAACAGTTACACTAATCGGATTTAAAACTGACTGAACACTTTTATTATAGCCTGCCAGAGGTATGCATTAAAATTTAACACTGTTTCCTCTTTGAACAGAAAGAAAGTACTTATGGTGTGATTATATAGGATTAGAATTTTTCATTAAAAAAGGTTTTAAACACTTTAGCAAGTGAAAGACAGAATCCTATTTAATGAGTTTTTAGAGGTAGTGAAAGTAAGCAAAGTTTAACAGAATCATTTTCTCCTCCCCTAACATAAAGCCTCTCTTTCATTTCCATGTCCCACGCACAAATCAAGGCCTTATGACTTGGAAAGAGTTCTAGTCATACAGAGCAACGGAAGACTAAGCCTGCTATAAAATGAAGGAGAGCTGGGACAGAAATCTAAGAGCAGAACCTAATGCTTCAGAACCCTATGTTTGGAGAATTTCTGATTTATAACCAACATGATTTTATAAACTCCACCTTTTGCATGAAGGGGGGTACTTTATGATTTGTGAGCATCGTAAGAGGCTTACAGCCAGCATTCCTGAAGAAAGTTAAAGGTCTGCAGGACTGAGAGTGGTCACTGAAGTTTGGAGTCTTCCCGGTGTGGCTCTCAGTGCAGACGGGTGCCTGAGCCCCTGCGGTGGGGCATGGTTCTTATGCAGCTTGGCAGATGTGGTGTCATTTAATAAGGTCCTGACTGTGATGTGCAAATGCAGAAACTGCAGAATACAAAGCCCAATGCTCTGAAAACAGGAAATCCAGCCAAAATATTTAACTAAGTAATTTTATCACTGCCTTTGAAATGGCTATGGTATGCATTTTAGTTGGGTTCAGGCGCACACGTATATCAAATAAAGGGCTTGGGTTGAAATTCATCTACCTCAGATCTGTTTACCCAGCAAGATCTAAAGAGTCAATTTTCTAAGCATTCAGAAAAAGGAGTTGTTGGAACTGGAGCGAGGCAGCTCAGTAGCAACAGTTTAAGTTTTCTTTGATGTGAACTTTGATAGAAAGAGAGCGGCTATTGGAAATGTTGTGTGTACATTCTCATTTACAGCTAATTAGAAGTATTTTTGTGACTGGCTTTGGGGAAATGTGTCGTGGGTGTCAGCACATTGCATTGCACAGCTAATAAGAATTGGCACTAGAGTCACATGTATCATACTTGGAAGCAAACTTTGATGAAGACACTATTTCAGAATTGTTGTGTATACATTCTCATTTATAACTAATTAAAAGTATTTTTTATCTAGTATCTAGGAAATATGACATGAATGTCAGCAAAATGTACTATACTAACAGTTGCATCTCAATTAAGAAAAAACAGATCACCAACATGAACTTGCATGTTTCTTAAGAACTGAGTTGATCAGACAGTTGGGAAGAGAAGCCTTGAGGCCGGGCAGGACACCTCAGGGCAGGGGGAGTCTGCCAGGCCTGCCCTGTGCCAGCAGCAGCCATGAAAACTTTTGAGACTCTCTTCCTTTCTTTTATCCTCTCTGACCTCCTTCTTTCTTTCCTTCCTTTCTTTTCTCATTTGCTTCCACTCCTTTTTTCTTCCTTCTCTGTTACTGGAAGTAGAAGCTTCCTAACAGAGGGCTAGAATGACGGGTGATCCCCAGACCCTGATACAGTGAAGCACATTTTCCCTCCCTATGTAACTATAGGTTGTAGCCAGCTATTTCCTCCTTTAATTATATAGTAATTACTATGTGCCAGGCACCTTTATGAAAGCTTTATCTATATTTGCTTTTAACAGTCCGATGAAGTAGGTGCTATGTTATTGTTATCTCCACTTTACACGGGGAAACTGAAGCCCACCCAAATGAAACAACTTGCCCAGATTCACACAGTTGTGTGTCACAGAGCCAAGAATTAAAAGATCCTCTGGCTCCAGAGTTTAGTTGTATAATATTTCATTGCATAGTCAGTTTTATATATGCCTCCAACAGAGGTCCTTCCACTTCCTCCTGTCCCGTGGCAGAGTTCGGGCCTTAGTTCTCTCCTCAGCAAAGCTGGAGACAAGGGCTCACACCTGTATAGTTCATTAGGGAAGCCACCCCAGGCACCGGGAGGAAAAACTGGGCAAAGTGAAACCGAGAAAGCAGAGGGCCAGTGCAAACGTGCCAGGTTGATTTGGTCCCTGTTGTGGGCTGCTGAGTTCACGCCGTCCTAGGGACTGTAAGGAGTGAGTCTTAGAACTCTTTAGCCAAGATCCACAAGGGAGAGATTTGTTATACTCTAGTCCACACTCCCCGTTGGTCAAGACATACTCCCTGGGGCAGGAGGCTGAGCATGTGCATTGTGCGGGCCCTCAGGTGCCCTGAAGGCAGGCTTGGGTAGGCTTCCCCTGGTCTAGACTGGCTGGGGTAACACGGCTGGAGTAAAATGAGGACTCAAAGGAAATGAGGTATCCAATACGGAGAACAACATCTGTCCTCCCTGGCTTTCCTTTCCCTGGAGATCCATGGTTTTCATACAAGCACCCTCTGCAACACGGTAACAATTTACCTCTGTCCTGGGGGCTCTAAGGAGAACATCCTGGGTCTTTACAATGATCACATGGAATAGGTATTTACCTGTGAAAGTGAGGCACAAAGAGATGGTGGGGGAAGGCTGTCTGTACCTGTTGTCTTTGTAGTTAAGTGTTTAGCACATTGCATGGAGCTTGAAGACCATTCAGTGTATTCTTGTAAATGAATGTTGCTGAAGTCACTTTGCCAAAGCACACACCCACTGTATGGGAAATCAAGCAGTCACTGGACATCTACACCCTGAGTATCTTCTGTTAAACCAGTGGTCTCAAGCCTCTCTTTCTTCTCTCTCTCTGTTTTTTTTATATTTATCTCATTTCCATGAAAGTATATTACAGACTGGCACACAAACTGAATTTTCCAGACTGGGCATTATGCTTCCAAAATACACTGTCTGCTCATAGTCCTTTAAATTGGCATATACATGAAAACACATAAAATTAAAGAGGAGAGAAATTTTGTTTGGAAGCTAATAAAGGGCCTAATTTTATGTCTTTTACTATAGTTATAGAACTCTCTACAAAAAGTGTGTTTCCTTACCACAAGAGCAGGCCTTTCTATGTCTTTCTTCTTACGTGAAGACATTTACCTTTTAACTGTTGAAAATAATGTGTGACTGAGGAAACTAAAAGCAAAAACAAAATGTGGGTTCAGTGCTTAGCTGAGGCTTGCGTTCTAACGGATTCATGCATTGTAAGGGATTAAGCTACAGAAGACTAATCTTGCATTTTTTTCTCTGACTTTTTTTTTTGTTAGCACGTATTTACAGTACAGGATGATTCCATTTACTGTGGATAATTGGTACATGGACATAACTCATTTTTAAAATTCCATTGCTCTTCCTCTTCCCTCTCACTCCCCTCCCTCCATCTCTTGGTGCCCTTCATTAACAATGCATAATCAGCTGGGAAGACTGGCTCTGTAGGGCAGCACATGGGTGACGTCTTACAGAAATGATCTCAAGTCACAACTTAAAGAGTTATTTGCAGAAAGCAGCATGCTCATCCCTATGCTTAAATGCATTGTGCAGGGTTTGTCATGGTTTATGTCTGTGTCCCCCAGGCCTCATGAGTTTGGATTGTGCATTTGTTATTCGTTCATTGTCTAGTGCTTGGATTAATGGTGTCAGTGCTACACCCAGATAGGGGTGGAGCCAGGATGTGATGTAATGGCAGGAAGAAGCTGTGTCTTGCTCTTTGCTGTTTCGAGCTTGCTGTTTGCAGCCACCATGAAAGGGGGCCAGCCATGCCCGCCTGCCTGGGAGCCAACTGAGTGTGGACTGAAACCTCCAAAAACTGTAAGAAATAAACCTTTCCTTTCCCAACTTGGGCATCAGGTATTTTGTCTCAGTGACGAGTAAAAAGTAACTAAGACAGGGTTAGACAATGGCATTCCCCTTGTGAATGCATACCTGAAATCCAGGAGTCATAGAATAAAAGTGACAAGATATTTATTGTTGTGCAACCTACTACCCTGAGACTACATTTTTAATTAGATTTCACAATTTTGTGGGTCATAAATTTAGACAGTTCTTTCTCATGTGCTTTAATCGTTATTTCTTGGTGGACTTCACCTGGAATCTGGTCTGATCTGCAAGGTACAAGACAGCTGTACTCACATATCTGGTCTGGTGACACATTTAGATGGACTCCTGTCCTCTCTGTGTAGTCTCAAGGGCTTGTTGTCTGTCTTTCCATTAGGGTAGATGAACTCCCATGGGTATTTCCAGTGTTTTAAGATTGGTACCTAGTAATGAACTAAACATTATTTCCATTCTTTACTGCCAGAGCAGGTACAGAACCCACCTGAGTTCAAAGAGAGGGGAAAGGTACCCACGGTTTAGCAGGCTCCTGTCAAAGAACTTGCTACCATTTTCAGTGTGGTTTAATCTATCCCTTGTGGCCATTGTTGAGGTACAGGAAGAGGAAAGAAATAGCATCAGGAGAAGCAGTTCCAGCCAAACTCTGCCTAGTGTGTCTGGATCTGGAGAGAGGAGTGTAGGACCAAGGCATAAGGGGCCAGCAAAGAAGTGTAATTAGGGTTATAAAGTGCCCTAGTACACCCTGTCAGCCTTCTGTGGTATCACCCTCTGCGGTGGTAAAATAGAGAGAGCTGAGGTGAGAAGTCTGTGTTAAACTAAGGAGAGAGCCAAGGTGAGAAGTCTGTGATCCTTCCTTCCACCTGGAAGGTTGTGCCCCTTCGTAGCACTTTGGTTGAGGAGTTAGCAAACAAGCACCTGACCTCATGCCTTCAGCAAGGGTTCCTGCCCCGGAACCCTGAGTTTCTCCGTCTCAGGAGAAATTGTTCCAAGGTGTGAGGAAGGAGGAAGAAAAGAAAGAAAATGGAATTTGGGATGAATTGGTCTATTTTGCTTCAATATCACTTAGTATCAAAAAGTAAAAACTAAGAACAGGAGCTGGTAATTTAAGTAGGAGATATCATCTCAGCATAATTGGCATTTTCCGGTTTTCTAATAAGGCACTCATGATTGTGCTGGGTATTAGAATATGGGCTTTGGATGTCAGACTGCCTGGGGTTGAATTCCAGCTTCCACACCTGCAGCAGTGTGATCACGGGCTTCCTTAGTTCCTTCATCTGGGGCGTGGGGGCCAGAGTAGTAGTAGCAATAACTGTAATAATAATAAATAATGGTAATAACAAAAACTTACTTCAAAGGACTAATGTGAGGATTAAATAAAAACCCCCAGAGCTAGGCCTGATGCTTATTAAGTGGCCAATCCATTGAAAGGGTTCAATAAATGTCAGCTTTTATCACCGTTATTGTACCAGTAACTCCCGCCCTGATGGCAGAACATGAGGGCACTGGGGCTTGCAAAAAGGGAGGGCTTGAAACTCAAGTAAGACTTCTCATTCCTCTTTCTCTGGTTCTATCCACTGGGGTATAATGTGATCTATAAACTCTTCTGTCTGTTGACATGCCAGCAAATGATACGTCTCTCTGATCCACTTAGGTTTTCAAGCTTAATGCAAGGGCCCAGGTGCTGGGGGCTCAGAGCAAGGAGAGAGCTGGGGGCTGGGGCTGTCCTGGCCTTTACAAACCACTGCATCCTCTAATAAATAAAGCATTCACTCAGAGAGTCTGAGAGTCGGGGAACCACATTGCGTGCAAACCCAGATCAGTGGCTGAGCTTCTTCCAGGATGAAGTTAATTGTAAGTGACATGTTAGAGTAAAACTACTTTATAAAATCAATATTAAATTTACAACCTTTGACATCCTGGGACATCAAAGATAAAGGGGAAATAAGCCAGGGAATAAACAGTCCTCCAGCTCTGCCAGCTGCTTAAGGAGTCTGGGAGATGTGGGAAACCGGGAGCTCAAATCACATAGTGTTAGTCTTGTTTTTCTAACAGCGTCTTGACATCAATAGAAACACTAAAAAAAATCACATAGATGTTTGCACACAGAGAAGAAAGGGATGCAACCAGGCAAGCTTTACGCATCTCACAGAGGCCCAGAGCCATTCCAAAATGGGGTGACTGGATTCCTTCTCTGACAGCCCAGGTGGTTTTTCTGGATCTGCGGATGGGGCTGCAGTCATGGGGCAGACATCATGGCGTGAGGCTGGGAGTTCTACTGCTGAAAAGCCTCAGCCATGGGACAAAGGACTGTACTCCAATCAATGTCTGCACCTCTCTACCAGATTCTCCGTGTTGTACCAAGACCCAAACAGAGCACAGGGCACAGCTGGGAGCAGAGTAAAACTGTAAATGTCAGCACCAGGTGAGAGTTTTTCTGAGTGCTCCTCAGAGGGCACTGACTGCTCTCAGCTGCTCCTGTCCAGGGTGAGATTTTTACCTGTGGTAAATAGACTTTAATTTTGATCCATGGAAGCAGAATTGCCATAGTTCTGACAGAGGAAGATAGTTCAGGGCCTCTAGCCATCTTGTAGCATCTAGAATGGACATAAAGGGAAGGACTTTCTACCTCTGTCTTTTACAGCCGGAAGTGCTCTGTCCCAAGGGCTGGTCGGAGAACCATGTCAAATCTGCAAGGCCTGAGCATCTTCAGTTTGTTAGATAAACTGGCAAGTGCTCTAGTTTGGGGCAGCAAGGGAAACCAGACCTGGCTGCTTTGCTGGTGTCAATAGACCCCTCCCTCATACGTGCTATTCTTCTTGAAAACAACTTGAATTTGTGCCTTGGATCACTGACACTTGGTTTCATGGGAATTATTAAAATAATTTTTTCCCAATACTTTTATCTATGAAACCTTTCTGGGGAATGGCAGCCACTTCATTCTTACACACTCACACACCTCCTTCCTCCCCTCCCGAGCCCTGCCTCTGCTCATCCCTATCCCCACCTAACCTTTAAAGGTGTTGCTCTAGTCCTCTCTGCTTTGCAACCATTAGAGGTCCCAGTGATATTTTTGGCTGGGCTGTGGGTTGTGTATGGTTGTGTGAGAGAGATGGGCACAAACACACTAAGACCAGACCTAATTCAGAATAACAGTTCTTCCTGAATGCAAAACTAAACACAAATAGCTTCTTCATTTATAGTTTCACAGAAATCAACTCACCCTAAGCAAACAGGTCCAGAACTAGGAAAAGTGAAGCTGTTGGTAGATGCTGTGAATTGCTGAGCTATGCAAGCCTATGGCCCAATATTTGCAGAAAGCAAATGTCCACTTGAGCCAGGTGTGTGTAGAAAATGAAACATCATCCAAAGTATATGAAATGATTTGGTCCCTTTAATTGGAATGCGAACTCCATGAACTTCTAGAATAGTATCAGGCCCCTATAATGTACTTGTTATTGTCACTGGTGAATAAATAAATTTGTTTTCTTAGATATATTGTGGGAGTAAATTTTTACTTGTTTAGGGTTTTAAAATCTGTCCCTGTCAGACAAATAATAGGTGGTAATAGGCCTTCTATTTGTGGTTTCTTACAACACATACTTTTTTTTAAATGCTGATATAACAAATTAAATGGTTTTAATCACATAGTTCTGTAGGTCAGAAGTAGTTCTGCAGGACTTACTGGGCAAAATCATGGTGGCGTCAGTGCCATGTTTTTTTCCTAGCGACTGTATGGGAGAATTTATTTCCTTGGATTCATGACTCCTCGCTCCCTCTTCACAGCCTGCAGTGATACATTTGAGTTCTTCTTCCCATCTCTCTGTCTTGTTGCTTGGTCACATCCTTTTATAGCCATGGCTTGGAAATCATCCACTTCTAAAAACTCATATGAGGAGGTTGGGCCCAAGATTATCTCCCCATATCAAAGTTCATACCCTGAAAAATCTCCTTGGCCATGTTAAATAATATATTCACAGGTTCTAGGCTGACTTTTTGTGGGCTTTTATTATTAACCTCATTGAAGGGAAGAAAACTGAGTCTCAGAGAAGTTAAATTACGCTCAGCTCATACACATGTCACAAAATCAAGTCTTCAGTCTGTTACTGTCTTCAAGGCCCAGGTCTTTCCCATTAGAGAAGGCTATTTCAAGTCATAAAATAGCATATTGCTAGGTGGGGTGGCAGCTAGAACAGAAACTGGATACAAAATTTTTCTCACAAGAGGCCAAGAAGGGAATCGGGGAATCAAATTCCATGAGAAATGCTCCTGTGGAAGAAAGAACAGATTTGCATTTGGAAAAAGAAATAAATTCACTTTTTGAGGAAGAATTGAGTTTAGGGGCAGAGAATCAAGCCTATGAGTTACATGAAGTACTGTCTTCATGTAATCCCAGGGACTCTAGAGATAGCAATTGTAAATTGTCCTACACCTACATGGAAGGTGATTTGCTAAACGAATTCCTTTTAAGCTGTAGGGAATCAATGTACTATCCCGCCCAAGTTTTACATCTAAAAATAGGATATCATACCACAAAGGCATATATAAACCTCTGAATTTCTTAGTTTCTTCTTTTTTTACTTGATAAACTGATCAGGACAATGTTCATTGGCATTTGTTATCATGAGCAAAATTAATTTTCTTATTTGTTGAGCTGATACTGGGCTTTCTGTCACTATGACACCCAGGTTGGGAGATATTGTTGGTCATGAGAGCATTTTCAAGTACCAAGTTGGCAGCTATCTGAGGAGAATAGCATACGTAGGTCATAAAATGTGAAAAAGATTAGTATAAAATTTAAAAGAAAAATTAGTACCGAGTACTGTTCACAACTGAAACCACCTGGGAACAAACATACTGATTGCTTATAGAAAGGAGGTTTGGGGAACTGGATTTGATGGAGGCCTCTATCTGACATTAGGCAGGGACTTTCCTAATAGCTGATGTTCAACCCTTTGTCCATTTTATAAGAGCAGAAATAAAACCAACCTTCCTGAATTTCATTCTCTGGTGTTAATAAGAGAGAACAGCAAGGACATACCACAAAAAAAAAAAGAATTTGATTTACAAGTGAACCAGATGGTTCTCATCTCATCTCACTGAATTGTTATCTTTTGAAGAGCTCCTTTTTGTGGATTACAAAGAGAACGTAATCACGTTAGAAATCTCCAGAGAGTTTCATAATGAGCCCTACTTACATTGTGTTGACACTGTTAGTAACGAACTATAACCAGGATCTTCAAATCCCCATGTAGGAGGCAGGTTTATTGAAATTATAGCATGGCCCAGTAATTCATTTAGAAACATACTTTTAAAAATGAGCTTTATGCTGACCAAAAGTCCACTTAAACCAATTTCACTTACAAATATGAGATATTGTATTAATCATGAAATCAGTATAGAATAACTCATGAAAAATAACATTTTGCTGACAAGTTTTGCCCAGTTTAGTTTCATATCAAATTAAGAAACTAAGTAAACTAAACATTTATATGGCTGACTCACACTGTGAAAAAAATATGATCACAGCTTCATATCACAAAACTATTAAGTTTTGTTCAAGTAATTTCCTCTTAGTATTTCCTTTCCTCATTTAGGGTTTCCTTCTTCACCAAAAAAGGATCAAATTAGGAAGTTTAAATGACTGAAGAATTAACACTCCCGGGGGAAAAATGATTGCTTTTCAGAATGGGGAAAAACACCTTACTAATCTACTTTACCAACATGAATAGTTACAAAGGAATAGGAATGGAGGAGTTTTTGTAGTTTTATATTCTTTTCTAATAGTGTGATATTTAAATCTCCTATCTCTTAAAATTGATCCCTTAAAATTAGTTGCAGCAGTTTGCAACTGGGCAAGTTCAGAAAAAAAATGGCCATTTTATCTTTGAAAAGTGGATCTAGGCTAGTGTAATTACACTGAAGTAACTTGCACTGTTTTGAATATGATAAATTGCAACTCACATATGGCTCAATTAGCATTCGTGTGAATAAATATAACATTTCCTTTTATGCAATCTTTGTTAATTTTGGTCAGCTTGCTTAATTTTCACTATATCTCTGTTTGAAGAAAACTATAATTGAAGAAAACTATAATCGAAGAAAACTATAATTTGCAAATGTTACCTGTCTCTTAAAACTTTATCTTTATTTAGGCACCCACAGCAATTTGTTAGGTAAGGCTGATGTGAATTAAGGCAGAAGATGTGTAGTGGTTCCTCTGTCCCTTGACAGGCATAGAGAACCTTCTCCATGGAGTTTGGACAAAATCTCAGTTTTCTTCTTAACACCTTGCTCTAGGCAGCCATTGTGAATTAGTGGAGGCAGGCATTTGAAACAAATATCAGGGTTTGGTTTTTAAAATAGAAGCTGCTTCTGAAATTCTCAGTCAGAAGGGATATAATAGAGGGCATTGGGGGCTGGGAGGGCAGCCCTACGACCTGACCTTCATGAATGACTTCCCGAACACCAGAGAACTGAGACCCAGGGCACTCTTAGCTGTTGCAGTCAGGAATGAAACGAATCAGGATGCTACAGTGGAAGATTCTGCGGTTGCAGAACACATTGTTATAGCTGCAATCCAGGGATCAAAGCCAGGATCAGGAAGCTGCCACTTCTGCTGGGCCTGCCTCTCAACATTCAGGAAGCTGCTGCTCAACAGGAGTTTGCAGAATCTGGCTGCTGCCATCCCCACTGCTAGGCCCTCTTCACATGGAGAAGGCTGGAAATGGCTCTGGACACACAGCAGGAGAGCCGCCTGCTGCAACATTGTTATTTAAATTTAACTGGGAAAACCAATTTGCATCCAGAAGTCTAACTTCATGGATGCCTGTTTCCAGCCCAGGGAAGCACAATGAAATAGGAATGTATACAAGAGATGCATATGAGACAAAACCTCCTCTCTCTCTGACCTTATTGGAGTGTCACTGAAGGGGATGCAGGCTAAAAGGAAGACTGAAAAATGGTTTCTTAGAAGACATTTTAAGATGCTAGAGGATTTGATTCCTAATCTCCACTTAGAGAACATGAAGAAGTATTCTAGTTTGTTACTTTATTTGCTCCTTTCTCTTCAGCAATTCATTTTACACGAGACCTTAATTTTAGGTTTTGAACAACTTGATGTTACTGAATTACTTAGCTCTTTGCATCTGCTGACCCTGCCTTTCTCTCTCAAAAGAGAGCAGGGCACATCTTATCTTTAGCTAGTTTCTTAATTAATAGGGATATGTTTCCTGTGGCAACTTACTATCTTAGCATTCAGTTAATGTCACTTCATAGAGAACTAAAATAAAATGTAAATACTATCAGTATGTTACCCATATATTAAAGATCTAAACATAAAATCTGCTCTTAATCTGAAGCTAACAGCTATGTCTGTAGCCTTCTGTGAAGGAAGTAGATTTAGAATTAAGCAAAGGTATATAGGCACAGCATTGAACATATTTTGACTCTATAATTCAGTCATTCCAGCCATGTGGCTGAGATACCTAGTTTTCCTTAAGTATGTAAACTTTTTATACTAATCTCATTTGAATGGTACCACAGTGGGAGGATCAGAATGGATAAATGTCGTATTTCTGTCATGGTACAGAGTACAACTCAAATTTAAGCCTCTGACTGCTCAATACAATTGTTTTCTATTACACTAAAGAAGATCACTACTCATCTTCTTACAGGAATATTAGTACTAATACATTTTAATCAAGTCTTTAATGTAGGTAAATATCAGATGTCTGAAATAATCTATAATCTATATTAGTCAGTGCTTACAAGAGCTTACAGGGCTGGGGTGAGGCTCCTCAAAAGACTGCACATGTTTTGAATCAGACTTAATGCAGGACATGGAAATTTATAAGACTAGCCTATAATGGTCATCCACAGAATCAGATGTAGAAGAGTGTGACAGATCTCTGTGCTAGATCTCCAAAGGATTCAGCTGTAGGCCCGAGCCCATGCCAACGTCCCATGGAAGTTCGTGTCAGGAGGCCAAAGATCAGCCAGAAGACCCAGGAGTCTTGCAGGGAGGTTGGAGGGTCAGTGTTACAAGCTAAACAGCCTGCGCGGGCAGGCCCAAAGGTTGGCACTGGAAGCTAAACAATCTGTGCCAAAGTGAGGAGACGAAGCCCAAGGCCAAGGCAAAGATGGGAGCTTCTGTACAGAGAACAGCTGAATTCCTCCAAGGACAGTTGGCTGAAATCTTTCCCTCCTATTCTCTTTTTATATGTTGTGCTGACAACAATCCTCCTAAAAGTGAGTCTTCCATGCCCGGAGCCATGCTGACTCAGCTGAGCTGGGTGTTCCCACCCAAGCTGACAATCAATTAACCACCACAATATCATAGGAGTGTAACTTAATATAATGTTAACAATTTAATTTCAATTTTGCAATTGTATATGACTGGCAGAGAGATAGTTGTATCTCTCTATTGCAACTTTCATGTGTGAATTTTACTCTAATTTATATTGGAATGTTTGTTTTGGGTAGTAGTAGATTAGTAACCATTTTAGACAAGTTGTCCATTCATATATATATATATATATATATATATATATATACATATAAATATAATGTTAGTATAGAAAGCAGAGCCATGAAAGACAGTGTCAAGTGAACATCTGCTCCATTTGATGCCATCCTGTAAAGCTCTTCTATGGCTTCCTCTTACTTGCTATTTCTTTCAGACCCAACAGTATTTTAGTAGGTTCTGTCATCCAATATAATTTATCATATACTGTACTGGGCCTTGTAAGACAAGTACATTGAAAATGCCTTGTCATTTCTATATTTTTTCAAAGTGGTTTTTTTCTGGAAGCAATTAAGGGTAGAAGGAGGCTTTTTGGTTTTTCTGACCTTAAACCATTTGTTATGAAAAATGAAATTATACATCTTTCTTTAGGTTACAAAGCCCTCATGAAAAGACACAGTGTTTAATACTGAGGGAATTGGAAAACACAATGGAGGTGATCTGAAAAAGTTTCACAAGGCAGAATTAGGCCTTGAATATAAGAGGCAAGCCACAAGTCTGGAAAAAGGCTATGAATAGTATTTATGTATTAAAAATTTAAAAAATACTCATTAAGTACTTAAATTCTTAAATGAATTATCTTGACCCTGTTGGTATCTTCCTTTCTAATGGGAAAACTTCAAAGAAAGCTCTTGCAGTAAGTTAATAGAAAAGGTTTTTTGCTTTCATTTTCTGATCTTCATTATGGGGAGGGTAGCTTGCTAAAGAGTATTGTTATTCTCTCTTTTCAAAAACATATATTGTGCCTACATAGGAAGAAGCAGGATGGTTAAGTTTTAGGTCAGAAGTCATTTGTATCTGCATAGCCTGTAGGTGCCTGACTAATTTAGTTGGTAAAAATGCGATTCTCATGGATACAATAAAGGGATCAAGTAGTGCTCTCAGCTTTTGTGATGGGTTATAAGATCACACAGTGCCCTAGTTTTTGGCCTCTGTTAATAATCTGTTGTGATGTACAGCAGGTTCTGGTGTACAGAGTAATTCAAGGGCTCTTCTGTTGGGTATATGGTGCTTTTAAGAACACTCCAAGGTTGATTTGGCTGCTCCAGTTGATAAAGGATGGCACAGTGGGAAGGAAGGGAACAAATTATGGATGCTATGTGGGCCTGAGGAGACGAAGGATTCCTATAAATGCAGAGCTCTGCAGAAAACAACACACATGGATTTAACTTGAAAACCACTTTTGCCATTGTTTAAATTGACTTCCTGCAAATGTCAGTTTCTTATAATAAAATTATCATACTGCAACCCAGAAACAGTGAATATATATCACAGTAAAATCACACGAGGCAGGGCAAGAATAAAGTTTAACTCCTGCCAGTGCTACTGAGGGGTCAGGGAAGAACTTCATAGGAGCAAAAAAGAAATAATCCTACAGAAATGCAGAGAGACAGAGATAAATCTTTTAGGAAATAGCAAGGCATTTATTTTTTCCTCATTTAGGATAAGGAAAATCATACATTTTTTTCTCGTAGTACCAACAGATCCCATTCAATGGCAAAAGAAGATACTTTTTGTGTAGAAATAATTGGGTAAACATACATTCAAAGAGCATCAGACCTCTAGAATTTCCTGTGTCACAGGGATTTGTAAAGTAGCAAATGGAATGAGTAATTGTCAAACAACAGGAATACAGCTGACTAAATCTCTGTAGTTGTAAGAAGCCCTTATAATTTCAATTTTGAGTAATTTCAGGCAGAGATTCCAAGAACTCTGCAATAAACGAGTCGGCTCTGACATACAAACTGACCAGTTGCTATCCATATGGAACAAGGGAACAGGTTTCAGGATTTCACAGAATTAAGAGGTCAAAGAAAAGTATGTTCAATCCACGAACATAATAGACATAAGCCATCTCCCGCAATTTTTTAAAACCACGGCTGTCCAACACATGACTTTTGAACCAAGTAAGTCTTTTCTGAAAATGGTCTGTAGCCTTTCCTGAGATTCTGAAGAAAAAAATTTGCTGCCCACCCAAACAGCTAGCATGCCCAGCTAGGCGCTGGCTTTTGCTGGGTTTTACACAGTGACAGAGATCAATAGCTGTAGTGGAAGCAGTCGCCAGTTACACTATTGCAAGTTGCATGAGTTGAAATGTATACTGTCACATCATGACATATGGTCACATTGCAAGTGATTGTGGAATGAAGCAAAGTTAGCACAAATAAATCTTTGATGGAAGTCATGCTTGAGTTGAATCCGATGCTCACCAAACTTACTACTACTAGCTAAATGAATAAATGGACAAGTAAATACATACCAACTTTTTTTTTAAAGACAAGATCTCGCTTTGTAGTTCAGTGTGTTTGAACACTGTGTGGCCTAGGGTGGCCTCTACCTCATCCTCCTGAATGCTGGAATTAATAAATGTCAACTGTCCTTGAACTTGGGACCGTTCTCTTAACCTAATAGCAGAGAGAGGGTAAAGGGAAGAATCAGACATTACCAAGTGTCCCTGATGTACCTGGAATTCCTTTAAGAGTTTTTCATACATTATTTCTTTTAAAGTTCCCCAAAGGCTCACAATATGTAGATAATTATTCTCAATTTATAGATTTGGAACTTGAGACAGAGAATTTACTTATCTTAACCAAACTTACAGTTTGCCAAAACATGTAGCCAGTTCCTGGAACCCTTGGCTCCCAAAGTCCATATTCATAAGTACTATATATTTTCTTTATTTTGTTACATGTTTGTATTTATGGATACATTAAGAGTAAATCATTAATTTATTACTTCTCAAAAATAATTATAGTTAAACCATATTAATAAGCTATCGATAATTTAAGAATGCTATCATTTAATTAATAGTAGTGTTCTTAATGATATAATATTTTTGTTCACCAGAAAGCCTTAAGCTAAACAAATTCTACTAAGTTATTGAGAATAGTTATTGTGGGGAGATAAGTTAATGGATATTATTTTAATACCTCCTTTTTGCTTTTTCATAATTCCTATATTTGTGATTGTACATAATTTTAAAAATTTAAACTGAATTGATCATTTTCTCTGCCTAGATTTTGTAACCTGAACATCTACTTCTAAGATGACAATATGCAATACATTTACTAGTGCTAATTCTCTACTTTTTTTTGAAATTCTGTATCATTTCTATCTTTTTTTCTGTTTTACTTTTTAAAATAAAAAATTTAAACATGTATTACTTTTAAAATAAAACTGTGAATTATCAATATAGAAAGCTACCTGAAACAAATAGATACAAATTTCATGTGACATATTCCCTGGATGTAATTAGTATGTCTAGAAAGTGCACCTTGCTGGAGTGGAGGCCATTCCCTTTGTAATGTCTTACCTGTTGTATTTACATGGGCCATATTTTTTATTTCTAAAATTTATTTCAAATACTTTCATGTTCAATTCAAAACACATTTGGAACACCATTTGCAGAAAGTAGCAAATGGTAGGTGTACAATTATTAATTCAATTGTTATTTCAGACCTAATATAATGATCATAAATTTAAAATAGATTAGTAAAGTATACATGTGTCTTATCCAAAGACAAGTTGTAGAGTATTTGATAATAAGAGATCAAGGGATAGATAGTTCAGTCAAATTTCAGTTCCAATATTGTTAGGTGTGTAATTATGATAAATTTAAAAATATCCCTGCAGGTTAATTAAGTCTTCTATAGCATAGGAATAATAATAATACTTACAACTCATAGGTTTATTAGGATAATTAAGGAGTTAATACACATAAAGCACCTATATTGCCCATTACTTAATGAGCCTTCAATAAATGCCTTCATTTAACCTAGAAGACATATCACAAGAAAGGAACTAACTCACAAATTTCTACAAAGAGTTATGTTATATGAAAACTAAGCAAAGATTAAAGGATTTCACTACAAAATACAAGTCAATCCATTTAGCACTGAAGTATCTGAAAGCAAATTGTAAGTCGTATTTGACTCCTTCCCTGGTAGGCTGATGAAGTCTGTCCTGAGCCAAACATGTTAATTTTGCTTTTTACATGTCATATAATCTATAATGACTATGGAATTAATCTTACATCCTCCCTTTATTTGTTGCAAAGAATGTTGAAAATGTATGGAAAGAAAGTTGGCAATTTAGATGGCCTTTAAATGTCAATTTAAAAAGCTGGCAATAACTAAGTAAGATGAACTAGCACTGCTGAAGCACTTTCCACAAATTAACTTGATCTTCTGAATAGACTAAATCAATATTATGCATTTTGTGTGTTCTATAATGTGTGTATATATGTACACATATTAATGACATACATTAGTATCTCTGTTTTATAGATTAGTGTACGTGCTGCCCAAAGGAGCACTCTATTTTACAGATGAGGAAACTGTTTCCAGAATTATTCACACTGTTAGACAAGAGATAGAGCTGGCATTATGATCCAGGCAGTCAAAGATAAATTCCATGAATTTCCTATCAGATACATCTGGTCCAACAATGAACACAAATTATAGTAACAGTGAGCATAGATACCGACACTAGCCAAAGAGGGATGATATTCAAAATATGTAAGTGGCCAGCTCAGGTGAGAACTCTGACTGCTCAAAGTGGATGCCATGAAGAATATACCTGGCCACACTACTGTAAACTTTGAGTAACAGCTCTGATGCTTTGGAGAGAAAAAGGATTAACTTGCAGATTATGTCACCGAATCCCTCAAAAAGAAAAATCGATTAAAATACAAGGACTCAGTAAAGACAACATCAAGTCCATTAAATAAGGTAGGTAAGTTCTTTCTCCCAAAGTTCAAATTTCCAGATTGATCATCAGGAAAATGGCATGTTTTAGAGAGGTTACAGTTATCTGAACGCACTTATCCCCATGGTGGTGCCGTAACCCAGTGGAATGGTGGCTTGAAATGATGAAAGTGGTCTTGAATTGACCCTGCCTTTTCCTAAATCCATCATTTTACCTGCCCAATGTGGATGCAATAGAGTTTTACTCAACTTTATTTCATTGGTTTTATATCTGTTTGGTACTAAGTAGATACTGGGTTTGATAATCCAATCAAGCTAAACTGAGAGCCTGCCCATCATAAAGTGATGAATGAATTGGCAGGTTCCAGTTTGACAAACTCTGATGAAAAAATTGTGTTTAGTTCTCACACACTTACTGTTCTGCTTTAGTGCATCCACATTTTTGCACTAAAGGCTTGCTTTTTCCTGTTTGTTCTGTCTTTGAGAAACCAGTTGCTTTGCAATTGTCACCTGAAGTGTCCCATCAAGGCATAAGAGGAAAAATGGTATCTGGGTCCCAGTCCTGGTCCTGATCTTGCTGCTGACAGCCTTGGGCAGGACAGTTGCTGGGTGAAACAGCCCTCAACCCTAAGAACTGGGCGAATTTTTGGCTTAGAGCACATAAAGCTAGCACTTCTTTCCTGAGATGACATCAGAACATTAAAATATTTGAAATTCCTGTGTTCTCTTGGCTTCAGCAAGTTTTTAAAAGCAATCATACTTATTTGAGTAACGAGTTTTAGTTATCAAAATTCTTAAAAATCAGTTATCTGAAGTAGAAAGCATTTTTATTTCCTTGAGATGTCACTGTATCAAACTGTGTACCTGTCATTAAGAGTACCATTGGGAGTTCGTTCTCTGTGGATCCTGTTTTCCACCCGGACATCTGTGAGGCCTAGTTTGGCATGTCCCCGACCCTAATCCCATCATCATAGGGAAACTGCAGTTAGGGCCTGAGAAGTTTGTTAGTTTTATCTCTAACAAGATCTATATTTTTTGCTTTGTTAAAATATTTGCTCACCTAGACTTAGAACTCCTTGTAGTTTTCTTAATGACACAAACACCCCCAGCTTTTATATCTTTTTTTTTCCTCCTCTGGCTAGTTTCTCTTCAACTTGGCATTTAAAATAGATGCATCTTAGATATTTCAATTTCTGATATTTTCATCTTTCAAATCTGAAAGCACAGTGCCTCCCCCCTCAACATGAAAAACCAAACCAAACCAAACCAAACTGAAACAAAAATGTACTTGAACTGGAATCCAGCAACAGAAGGAAATGATATTGCTTGTTGTAGCACTGTCTGAATTTTCAGTTTTTGAACGTTGCTTGAAACTTTTCTGGTTTCACTGGCCCCCAAGCTGGGATTCTGTGTGGTGTAAGGTCTGATGAAAGCAGTACACACCGAGGGGGCCCTGAAACTCACCTCGGGCTGCAGCACACAGAAGACAAAATGTGAGAAACAAAGTGCACCACAAGCATAATATAATGCCATCCGATTCTTGACACCTGGCTTTTCAATTAATGTTATTTCTTGAGTTTTGAAATAAATCACGCACAGTTTTGCTCTAGGAGCACTTAGAGCAACAACAGCATCGCCCATCTCTAAAAATATATCCCAGTGGGTAAACTGTTAAGAAAACATGTTTGTCTTCACACTTTGAATAGAAATATTTACTGTTCAGACTTTGTACTTGAATGTTTTTCTTTTTAAACCCAGTAACTACATTCTAAATTGGATTATAGTGAAAAGATGACCAAAATTGAGTCCATGGGTCACCATCTTTATAGACAGAGCAAGTGAGAAAAAATTCCAGTTTTGAGATAATCTTTATGGACCAAGATCACACTGTCTGAATTTGTTTATTTTTTTAAAAACCAGAGTACTCCAGAAGAACATATTAGAAATTCACTCTTAAAACCAAAGGCAATGGCTATTTGATGATATACTAAAGATTTAAAGAAAGACATTAAAAAATAAGCTCAGAAGATCCTGGTTCTGAAGATGTATGTCTAGATTGCTGGATATAATGTCAGTATAGTTTTTACCCAGCCAAACTTAGTACATTTTATGTATGTCTTGTACAATTTTTCTTCTGAAAAATATTTATTTTCAGTATAATGGATATTTGACATAAGTTAATAGCTCAGCTGCCACAGTCTTTATCAGGCACCAGCAACCTATTGTTGCCTGGGCTCACCATCAGTCCTGCATAAGACCTTTAGCTGCTTTTGTAAGTAACCTAACATTAAAAAAGAACAACTTACCTTTTCTAGATAGGGTTAGGAGTAAAGAAAACTTCACGAAGAGTTTGTATTCTTTACTTGCAACTTTAGATAATAAAGTTTTAATTTCTTTTTGTTTTTTTAGAACGGATCATTTAACAACTTTTTTTTGTATTTATTTTTGTTCATACTATTCATATCATCATTGAAACGTGCTGTTTAACTCTTCAGTGTTTAACTCACTCAGTGCAACCCAAGTAAAACAGCCTTCAATACTGTTCACTTTGCAGTTTACAAGATGAATTCCACAGATAATAAAACCAATGTTGTTCGAGGGACAAGGCAGGAATATCAACTAGTTTGCTTTATGGCACATAACACTCCTGTGGAGTTTTGATACAAACACCTGAGATGGGGTGAGGTTGGAACTTTTACCCCATGGCTGGTCAGAAAATTGGGAGCAGATGACTGGAGTTAGTCATTCATTTTTTTCTGCTTTTTCGGGAGAAATTTTGTTTCAGTCCCACAGTATCTTAGAAAAGGAAAGATGCATTTCTGTAGCAGCCTGGAGAATTGTTGACATAGTTTATATCATTAAAACTTCATATTGTAGTTAAAAGTTCTTGTATCTTTTTGTTGTTGTTGCTTTTTAGTGGTACAGGAGATTTCCTTCTTGCTTAGCTACATCCCTAGACCCCTCCCCTCTTTCTTAAAATTTTGGGTCACGGTCTCGGTCTCTTTAAGTTACTAAGTTACTCAGGGTGAGCTCAGAGCTACTGTCCTCTTGTCACAGCCTCCTGAGTGCCTCAGTTACAGACATATGCCACCACGCCCAGTATCTATGCTGCTTTTTTGCATTTTTTTGCATGACTGGGTTGTACAAGAACTTGTGTTGAGTTCCTGGAAGATGAGTAGGATGCTTTTCTGCAGGATTACCTTTTTATTTGACAAGTAATTCCTAAAGGAGTGAATAATAATTTCGGAACCTTGGAACCAAAACATTCTTTGAGGATTTTAAATGGTAAAGGTCCATTGAATATATTTTCTCCCCAATCTTCACTTGCCCACCCCTCTTCCCTCTCCTCACTTTTCTTAAGAGAAGAATGGGAAAGAGCATGTGACCAAGTGTTTGGTAATGTTACTCCACTACCCTTTGTATAAATATAGTAATGGGCAGTTAGAGAGTCCGAAACCCAGTGGCTACTTCCAGGGATCCGGCTTATTCTTACCATGAAATTTCAGCAAGACCAAAAACGTGAAGTCAGAGTGATTCTTAGCTACCCATCAGTTCTGTGAGAAACAAACTTTAAAAACTTTTCCTTTGATCTTACTTCTTTTGTCCTTCCTCCTTATTCCCCACTTTGGGGCAGTAGTCTTGAATTGGGATTTTAAAAAGCGAGATGACTAAATGGCCAGATATTAAGAAAGAAATAACTGGGAGAAACACAATGCTTAAACCCCTCTTGGACTTTGAGAGAGAAGTTACCAGGAATGTTTCCATATAGGTTTTTGGGAATAGCATTAATGTTTACATCTTAACATTTGGAAAACATTGGGAATGTTTTTTTTGCAAATGTACTAATATTGTACTTTCATATATTAATATGACAAAAAGTAGCTAAATAATTTATTATTTACAAGAATAAGTGGCACAAATTCTAACATGACAAAGATACTTGAAATTTCCAGAGTAAAAAATTAAAACGTTTTAAATGACAAAGGAAGTCTCACAAATACAGCTTAATAAGAAGCAACAATCTATGCTATTGTCACGTTTTTGATTCAAACTAGAAACAAAAATGTAATGAAAGATTTCTGATAAAATAAAGGAAAAATAAGTACCTACTTGCTGCCACCCAGCAACATGGAAAGTGTTGACTTAGAATGATGCTTTTTCCTTCTTTCTCGCCATCTTTTTGAGATTTTACCTGAAACTCTGTAGGATTTTATAATTAAAGAATAATTTACTGATGGTAAAACACTTTTCATTTCACTAAATAGATTTGAAAATAGAAATTCACTAGAACTGATAATTTCAGGGATCTTGATGCCAAGAATGGGTGGCATCAGCCAGGTTTTATGTGAATATCTTCAATGGCTGTTAAAGCTTTTGGGGGTTAGCCAAACCCAAAACATGTTCTCCATGCTGTTGCATTTTACATTCTGGGTGTTTTGGTTGGAGTGACTACATATTCTATAAAAGAGATGGAGAAAGCAAGGGAAAACCCAGCAAGGGAGAATTAAGCATTTGCCACTGTTCTCTGTATGGTAACAGTCTTTGGAATATCTGGAAGTCATAGAAATATCAAAACAAAATTAGGGTGAGGAATCTCAAAGTTAGGATCTTAAAGGTGAACGTTTGTTAAACTCTGATATTTATTTTCACCTTTATAATCAGATGTATCATGAAAAAAATACCATATTAGTGACATAAGGCCTCCAAATGATGTAAGGGAAGTAAATTTAACTCCCAACCTGCTAGATGCCTGAAACGCTGAATTTCTGTTCCCCCAAATCAAAGAAGGAACAGCAGGAACAATGTAGGAACAATGAAAGTAGAAAATTTTACTGAGGGAGAGCCAATCCCTGAGAGACACGGGAGGAGAGCTGAAAGTGGGTTCCATGAGCGCATGTCTCAAAGTAAATTTTGTAGAGTAAAACCATGAGATGGGTACAAAATCACAAGGTGGGTACAATGTAGGACAAAACTCTGATCAACCAATAAGATTACAAGTATACCTGCTAAGGTAATGTTGATCCAGTGGGAAGCAAGTCACAGAGCAAGTGTGGATGGAAGGAACAAGCACCATTTTGGAAAAGATGAGTCAAGAGGTCCTGGTGACTGATGCTTATTTAGAATATCAATTATCATATATTGCTTATCCTTTGGGGAGATATGTAGGTCTAGTCATTCTATCTTTATCTTGAGGCCTCTCTCTCAGTGAATGTTCTTCCAGCTGTAATGTATTTTTATGTTCTGTAATGACTCCTTTGAGAGCCTACCCCTGTCTGAATTCCTATAATGTTTCTATCTAATTTAGCTGTCTATAATATAATCACAGTCAATAAATTGCTGAATGAATTAATGAATGGCCAAGCCAAGACACAGACTTGTTTGCTGAATCAAAGGTCTAGAATTCAGTGAAGATCTGGCATCTTCCCTCAAGTTTTTATCTAACTCAGAAGTTCCTCTTCTTTATGGAGTCTGCTGTCATGACTTAATTATACCTCTTTCCACTTAGTACAATCCAAAGTACTTGCCTTACACTAGTAGTGGGAAGGCTAGTGAATGGGCATTTCTCTACAAAATGCAAAAATGAACCACCTATTAATGAAGTATTCATAAAACATCACAGCATGAAGTAATAGGCATACATTCACCTGAACCTGCCACTTACCTGGGTGTGGAACTTAACTCTTGATTTTAACTTTGGAAAAGAATTGAGAGCTGTAAAATGCAATTTTTCCCAGTGATGTTTATTTTCCTAACTTAAAAGGGCTTCTATTAATTTTGTTTTCCTTGATGAAAAACTAGAGAGTCAAAGAAAATGCTCATTGATGAGGAGTGAGTCTGTGCCATTAAGTGGTTTATCATTGCCTGTCATAGAGTCATCAGAAGTGTAATAAATGTTTTCAAGTGGTTGTCCTGTTCAGACAACTTATTCCTTCTGGTTTTTTTAATTTTTTTTTTTAATTTTGAAGAGAATAGAAGCAAATGCAATAAAACAGAATAGAGTCAATCAAAACAGAACAATGAATGTGGTACAGAACTTCAAAACAAGGTAAGAGGAAATCAATAATGGCTATCATAATATATTTTGTTATCTTCAAAATAACTGCCCATACTATCATCCATAATAACATCAAACAAAACAGAACAGAATAAAACCACTAAAATCAAAACAATGAAAGCAATATAGAACTTCAAAACAAGACAACAGGAAAATAACAGTGGCTACCATAATGCTTCTAGTTATCTTCAAAGTATTTGCCTATATCATCAAACATAATACAATCAAACAAAACAAAATAGAATAAAATCAATCAAAACAAAAAATGAAAGTAATACAGAGCTTTGAAACAAGATAATGGGAAATAAATAATGGCTACCACAATATATTTTGTTATCTTTTAAATAGCTGTCCATGTCATTAAATATAATAGAATCAAACAAAACAAAACAGAATAAAACCAAACTAAACAGAAGAATGAAACAATACAGGGTTTTAAAACATAATAATAGATTAACAATGGCCACTGCCTTCCCTTTTTAGATATTTCCTCCTCTTTCACTTTGACAGTATCTATAGTGCATTTTAGATCCCACTAACTCCTTCAGACAACATGATGTTCACTGACGTGAATGAACCATTTCACCCATGGACATGATCTCAAGTTGTATCCATTTACGTACAAGAGCCTTGAGGTTATCTTTCTTTATTGCTCAATAGTTTTCCATTGTATAAAAATGCCGTATCTTTCTTATCCATTCTGCAGTTGATGGGATAGCTACCCCTACTTTTTTCTGGCTCCCTGTCACATAGAGCATTGTTCGCTCTCCTTTGTCTTCCAGTTTATGAATTTTCTTTCAAGTTAAATGTGTTTCTTGTATAAAGCATATTGATGGATCCTGTCTCTTGATTTACTTTGCCTGTGTTTCTTTTTTATTGGTGAATTGAGACCATCCACATTAATGGTTATGGCCAACATGTACTGGCTTGTCTCGCTATGCTATTTTCCTGCCATTGGGCGTCTACTTTTCCCCTCCATTCAATTGTCTGCCCCACTTGGTGATCTCCCTCTGCTGCTGCTCCTGGAACCACTATAATTTTTATTTTTCTCTAGAATGTCTTTTAGTATTCTCTTTAGGGTTGGTTTTGTGGTCATGAATTCCTGTAGTTGTTTTTTGTCATGGAAGTATCTTGTTTCTCCATTAATTTTGAAAGATAATTTTGCAAGGTACATCAATCAGGGCTGTAAGTTGTTTTCTTTTAGTACTCAAAATACTTCACTACAGCCTCTTTTTGACTTGATGGCTTATGTTGAGAAATCTGTCATGATTCTGATGGGTTTTCCTTTGTAGGTGATCTGTTTCTTTACGCTAACAACCTTTAATAATCTGTTCTTACTTTGGATTCCTGGGATCTTAATTATTATGTGTCTGGGTGTAGATTTATGTTAGTTATGGCTAGCTGGAGTTCTATATGCCTCACTTATCTGTATTTCATGTCCTTATTCCATGCTTGGGAAGTTTTCTGCTATTATTTCTGTAAATAGACTTCTCATGTCATTTGTGTTGACTCCTGTTTTTTCACTGACACCTATTATTCTTAAGTTATTGTTCTTTGTGTTATCTTACAGCCATTGAATTGTTATTTCATGGCTCCTTGTTATTTTTACAAGATCTTTCCTTTTGTGATTGTGAACTGCAAACCTGTCTTCAAGGTCTGAAAGTTCATCTTTTGTTTTTTTCAAGTGGCTTTGCCAGCTTTTAATGGAGCTTTTAATTTTCTGGATTTCTCTTCGAATCTGTTCCATGTATTTTAAATCTTTTTTATGCTGCTCATTCAAGGTTTCTCTCATTTTTCTATGGTCCTTTATTCTTCCATCTATGTCTTCTTTAGAGGTGCTTAGCAATTCTTTTACTATGTTTTTCATTTCTTCATTTACCTGAGATAATATTTCTAATTTCTTTTATAGCCTCATGAAGTTATTTCTTTACTTCAGTTGCTATATCACTTCCTTGTTTATGTCTCTTGGACTTGCTTTGCTTGGATCGGAGGCCAGAGACTGACCTTTGCTTCTTTGTCTTTACATCTTTCTGAGTTCTTCCAGAGAAGTGGATAGTGGAGTCCCAGGCACTTCCTGCATTGGCTACAATCTCTCCTAAGTGTGACTAGTTCTCCTGGCCAGTGCTGGCTATGGGTATCTGATAGTGGCCACTGGGTGTACTGCTGCATGGCTGGCTGCTGCTTTATTCATCTTGTGCTGGCTCCTGGATGGTGGCTGGAGTGCGTGCAGGGCAGGGCTGGCTGCTGCCTCTGGACCGGAGCTGATTATTGGCCAGAAGCCTCCCCGATGGCCCTTTGCTTGGTTCTTTTAACTACTGCTAGAATCTGAAAATAAATGTAATGTATTAGTATTTTTATTATTTGAAACTAAGTTGTGTGATTAAAGTGAGACAATATTTATGATAGAACTCTAAGGAGCCATTTTGGAATTTATCTGGAAAGAGTGAGGAGGGGGTTATGATAGTCATGGTTATAGTACAAAACTCTGGACGATTAAGATGAAAAGATCTTAAAGCACATAAACTTGAATTAAAGTTTTATATTAAAAATTTAAAGGTATAGAAACTGAAACTCTCCTTTCCCTCTCTCATCTCCTAGTTTTCTGTGGTGTCCTGCTAGAAGGTAATATGCAAGTCAAACTATGACATGGTAATAGATAACCAACTGTTTAATTCACATTTTATTTTCTTGCATGATCAAGTTGAGAAAGATGAATTTTAGATTGACTCTTCATACTGAATTATTCAACATTGTAAATTCTTCTCCTAAGAGGGCATTGAAAGTTTATCCTTTAGGATGCATGATTTCTACAGTAGAAGGTAAATAATGCACTTTGCATAAAACATAAGCTATGTTAAAGCCATGGGAGGTTTAAGTCAAATCCAGTTACTGTTATAAAAAGCTATGGAGGTAGAGTGGGCAAATGGTATGTCCAAACCTCATGAAATTTGGAAGATTCCAGAAGACACAAATAGTTAAAAGAAAGGAAGTATTTTACTAATGTAACATAAATAAAGGGAGATGAAAGGAAGGAATAAAGAAAGAAGGTGAAAGAGGGAGAGAGGAAAGAGGAAAGCAATGTGCATCAGCAAGACTTGGGCTACAGTTTTGTGTACACTGGTTGGTACTCAGGTTTTGATCATAGGAACATGGCCATGACAACATATGAGCTTTTTAACCCTATAGAAAATTTGACATATTATCTTCCAAGAAGCTGATAAAGAAATTTTATCACTGTAGCCTTAGAGCAAAAAGCCAGACCAAAGACTGAAAATATAAGGAAAGAGCTCTGAGATAAGGGATTGGGTCCAGCTGTAGATGCAGAATGGGGTTAATAGAATGCCCTGGAGCTCTGCACCAGAAAAGATCTCGGTTGTTGAATATACTTATTACCCATTTATAAAATGAGGTGAATCAAAGGATGATATTATTCAATCACCCTAAATTTCTAGCCCAATAAGGACCACCAGGAATTCCAGCAAGACTTAACAAAGCTAGGTAATTGAACATTATGATGAAGATGAAATTTGAAACAGGTAAGTGTGAGGTGATGCACATCTGAAAGAACAATTTAAGCTAATCATACACAGTGATGGATATTGAATTAGCCATAACCTTCCAAGAAAAAGATCATGAGCTTTGCTCAATGTGTAACAGGGCTAAAAATGAGTCACTGGAAGAGGAGTGAGAATGATGTGGAAAATATTAAGGTGCCATTATATAAATTGACAGCATACCCTTGTTTCGAGTATTATGTTGAGTTTTTGTCACCTCATCATAAAAATGAAATGGAAGAAACTGGAAAATTCATGGAACATCAGGTTCACTAACTGGAAATACATGATAAGCTTCATTATGAAAGGAATATTTCACATCCCATTTAAAGATCTCCTGTTGCAAAAATCCTACAATGATATAAAAGACAGACACTTATGACCCTCAGCAGCTTCTGAGGTATGCCCATTAAGGGAAAAATAAGCACTCACATTTTGTACTGCAGTCTCTGACTTGGGTAATCAAGACACTTTTATCCTCAAATAATGTCTTGAGTCCTGCTTAAAGTAGAAGTTATCTTAAGAATTTTTCTTTAAAAAAAACTTGGAGTACCCCTTTTATCTGGATCAAATTGATATACATTTCTGCACCACTTGTAAAGTGGTAATTGGTATTCATGATGGTAATTCCAGGTCACTTCATGATTCTTAAAATGCTTTGAGAATCAGAAAATAAAATTTAAAAAGTTTTAGTCAATATAACTGAAAAAATAAAATTTGACCTGATTTTCTAAAAGTTGAGCATTAATTTCTTGTCAACATACTAATTTACTGATATTTGCTTAGTAAATCTCTACTTAGTCCAAGAACTCTATACAAATTTACAAAAGGATAAAAATGGGGTAAAGATGAAACAAGACTAAGAGGTGGAGAAAAAGGGAAGCTTGGACACTGAAGCTCTTCTCTCTCACTGCTTGAACACTGGGGTGGGATGAGGGGTAGGGTCCCTTCTTTATTATTTCTCTTTGTATGCATACACACAATCTTCAACTCTTAAGAGTTTTCTTTGAAAAAAGAACCAAGTAATGACAACCCAGATGAACTGCAGTGGGAGTATGTGCCTATAAATCAGCTTGGGAGGCTGAGGTGGGAGGATTGTTTGATTCCAAGAGTCCAAGTTTAGCCTAAGCAATATAATCAAAGGAGAAGCATCCCTCTCATTTCAAAAAGCAAAACAAACAAACAAAAAATCAAAATGAAAGTAACAAAATATCAAAGCTAAATCTAGTTAGTACAGACTATACTTCACTTATAATAGTTTGGCTTATATTTTTCCAGCATTACAATGGTGTGAAAACAATATTCAGTACAACCCTTATTTCATATTTTGAAATTTGATCATTTCCCAGGTTAACAATATGTGATACAATATTCTCTCCAGATGCTGCACAGCAGCAGTGAGTCACAATAAGTCCTAGTCAGCTACAGGAACACGGGATAAGCAATCCTGGCTCGCTAGGGTACTGCATTCTGAAGATATGGTGCTTAATAAGATAGATGCATTAGAGGCATTTTCATCTTACAATATCTTCAACTTACGATGGGTTTACTGGAACATAAATTCAGAAGCATCTGTACTTGGTAGTAAGAGAATTAAATTGGGCTATATTTCCCCAATAGTTGATGCCAGAAGTATAAATTACTGAGAAATAAGTTTCATAATCACCTACAGTAACTCATCTCATGCTTTCTTTCCTGAAGAGTCTGTTTATATACACAAGTGACACCTTGAAAATAACTTACCCAGAATAACTTAGACCATTTATTGCTTCAGGGGATAAGCTTTACCAGGATATAAACTCTGACAGGTTTTTCCCTAAATTACATGTATTTCAGTATTTGTGTATCATCTGGGTTGTTCTTATATAAATACGTGAAGACCAACCAAATAAGAACAATCAAAGTCCATTTACTCAGAGCTTTCTATAGTCAGGAAGTCAACCACTGTTCCTTGTGTCCTAATAGAGATTCAAAGGCAGGCAGGGGAGTAGGAAAGCTTCATAGTAGAAGACAGAAAGACTTCAGGTGTGCCTTGATTGAGGACTGTTGGCATGGGGAAGTTGTAACTAAGACAACTAGATGCAGGGGATCCCATGTGATTGGTCAAGGGGAGTTTTTTGCTTTCTTTGCTTGGTTCGAAGTTGGGGGAAATGATAAAAACAGAGAAATTATTTATTAAATGCCATTTGGAGACCAGTTGTTCCAGGGTTATTGTTTAGCCTTCTGAGCTGCCAGCAGAGATCATGTTTTGATTTCTTGCAAGACTGATTTCGAGGAAGCTGTCTATTGCTGATGGGTGGTTTCCTGGGCAGGTGGCTGAGGTGTGGGGCAGAGTTCTGTTTTTAAAATTTGTCTGGTCATTGTCCATTTGTATTTCATTTTGTAAATGTGAGACAAATATAAGAAGTTTATATTTTTAGAGGCCTGAACTCGCATAATTATCAGACTTCTACCTTTGAATGTCATTTTTAGTTTATTAATGGCTAAAATCAACCAACACTAAGAAAAAAATTGGAAGACTTAAACTATGGCTTATCTCTGCTATGGACAAGATAAAGCTTTAGTATAGAACAGTCATTTAAAGGAAGTAAATTGTGTGTTATAGAGCACACAAAATATAACAGCATTTGAAAAGACTACCAGATATTTAAAACTGTGTAGTTTTACTTTATTGATTAAAAAGTATAATGTTTGAGTCAAGGCAGCTCTTTTGAAAGGTTTGGTAATGATTTCAGACAACACAACACCACTGTGGAAAATGTTTCAGGGATCTGATTGGAATCCTAATAGGCATGGGAGTTTGCACAGCTTCTCAAGGACCCAGCTTCCTCCTAGGGGGACAATGTGAACTACAGAGGTCTGCTTTAGTAGTGAAGAAGCTTTGATTGGCAGATTGTATAATACTCAGTCTCCTCAGTTGAAGGGAATACGTAATAAAGAAAGCCAAAAGAGCTAATTTTGTCTAGGTACTAGTGCTTACACTCAACCATGTATAATACACTAACACAATTAACTAAAATATACTGTTCCTGAAATGTGCTATAACCAAATGCACTATATTTTTCGTATGATTTGCAATTTCCATGGAGAGCTCATTTGGATTACGTTTATAATATTCATTTAGCAAACTCCATTAGCAATGTTTACAAGTGCTTATGGATCTGGTAAATGAGTTTGCGGATGTGCTGTGAACGAAGCTAAATGCATCCATTTGTGTATGGGATCTAATGCATAAACTCATTTCAATCAGGCGAGGTGCACAGCACATTAGACTGTAACCTAGGAGTCTGGATTTTTATATGGTTCCTATGAGGTTTCCTCATATGACTGAATTGATTAACCTTTTGGTTTCTTGAATATCCCTGATGGAGAAATCTCCTTGAAAAACTGATTCATATGAGCATTGAACATAAGAATCCTTAGAGGCAAACAAACAAACAAACAGACAAACATCACACTGAAGGACATTGACACTGTTTTCTCCTGGTCATCAATGATATCTTTCAGTGGAAAAGTGTTTAGCACAGTTGGTTTCCTAAAACACTAATTAGGTTAATGGAGACGGAACTTTTTGAATAATCCTGGTATTCTGAAAAGGTTTCTGTATCATGTAGAAGGGATCAACCTAAAAGCTGAAAAATGTAAAAAATGGTATATTTTATGGCCTTTTTTTCTTTTTGAGACAGGGTCTTGCTATGTAATTCAGGCCAGCCTGGAGTCACTATGTTTTCCAAGCTGGCTTTGAATTTGCAGTGATCCTCCTGCCTCAGCTGTGTGAGCCACCAGGTGTGTACCACCATGCCCAATTTATGGCTTGTATTTTCAGCTACAATAAAAATCAACAGTTACAAAACAAATATTTGCAATCATTTAGATTTGGGTGAATAATCTTTTGATGGGGAATGCTTAGATGTGTGTTTAAAAAAGAAAATAGGGGCTGGGGATTTAGCTCAGCTGTATAAGTGCCTGCCTTGCAAGCACGCAGTTGTGGGTTTGATCTCTGGTATCAAAAAAAAAAAAAAGGAAATAAAGGTTCTTTATAAAGTGCATTAATGATATATGCAAATTATAGATGGACCAGTTCATAAGATGCAGATTTCTAGGTATTGCTCATGACAAGGATAGGATAGGAATCTGGGAGAGAGTAGATCAGCAATACCCAGTCCTATACAGACCTCCAAAGATAGGGAAGAATGCTAATAGCTAGCATTTTCCTCAGACTACACACATTTTAATTAGTTCCTATAATCACGGACACAGCTGGAAATTGACTCAGGCTCTCTGTAACCGATGTATGGCAGATATCAGCTATGTTCCTTGAAGTTTATGTGGAGGTACGAAATTGGCTGAAATAGAGGCACGCATCCATTCCTCTTTTCCAAAGTTAACTGGTTGTTCTTTTAGAGAATTATTTCTAATTTTGGCTTATTGTAGATACAAATTGGGTATAGTTCCCCATTTTGAATCTAGTTTAGATTCAGGGTTAGAAATTAAAGCCATCCTTGTTTTGAGAAGAAGCTTATCAAACAGTGCCATCCAACGAGGATATCTTGTTGTCTTCTTTAAAAAACTGGGTTGGGAATTTCAGTTATTATTTAAAATTTTTTCACAAATATAGTTTTTTTTTTCATAGAACACAGATGCTCTTAACTCCCTAGCAGTCACCATCTGTACCTCAATTTACATTTCCCAAAACACTGCTGACATCTGTTTAAATGCCAATCTCTCCCAAACTTAGTAGGATTTGAGCTCAAAAGCAATATCCTATGACTGATTTGAAATTTCAAAATTATACTAATCTTCATCTAAATGCTAAATGGCTACAGATACACAGGCTCTATCTGCCCCTTTAAGAAGGTTTCAACAAAATGCTGAAAATACTGAACGTGAGCTGTCACATCTATAGGCTATGTGGTCCAGTTTATTAGGTTAGACTTTTCGTCTATGAGAATAAGAAGAAAAAGTGTTCTGAGTTGTCATGGAGAGAATTCTGGGGACTAGGAATTCTCCCAAAGAATTGTTGCCCAGACTCCTTTCTTAGATTGGTTTTCTTTTCTATATTGATGTCTGACATTCTTCAGTGAATCGTTATATCGGGGGAGGTGTAAAAATATTTTTGGCTGGGAGGGCAGTGTGGGAATGGGGGTGGGGGCTGGCTGAACTATAGAACCGAGAGATAATCATTAGTTATGGGATACTGGTTTTTTAAATAGACATATGGAAATTATGACACTAAATCTCTATTATTTTTTCATGGGGGCCAAAGAAACTATAAACTTAACCCATTGATGCTGTAACTGTTCAAGATATTCTTAGAGTTTTTCTAAATTTCAGGCCTATTCTTTTGAAAGTCATAAGTGATGTCAAATCTTTATCATTTGAAAGGTAAATTTGATTTGTGGAAGATCTAAAAGTCATGTGCTAGGTGGTATTGTACTCTAAAGAAAGATCTAAAAATCATGTGGTAGGTTGTACTCTATTGCTGTAAAGCGGACTTAGGGAAACAATTTTTTTTCTATGTTGCTCACAAGTTTATTCTAAGATTGCAGTTTCAAAATACGAGATCTAAAAATTTTAATGGCTGTACAGGACAGCAGGCATGTCCTCACTCAAGAAAAATTCTTCCTGGGAATGTGTATGTGTTTTCGGGCAGAACTTCTGGGCTTTAGATCGGGTCTCATATGTTTCAAGCTGTATGATTTGGGCTAATTAAGCACATTAAGTCACTGTTACTTTCTTTTGCATGAAATGATAGTAAGTACAGTATCTATCTTTGGAACTGTGAGAATGAAAAGGGTTAGAGTATGTAAAATATTGAGTGTATAGTAGCCACTCAATAAAATAATAACCTATACCCTTATCCTCAAGATAGACATACGATTTCTTCTCTCATGGATGCAGTGTATCTTAGCTGTCCTTGTGCTGTTACAACAAATTACCTGAATCTAGATGTTCATTAAAAAATAGAAATTTATATCTCACAGTTCTGGAGGCTGGAAGTCTTAAGATTGAAGGAGTGGCTGGGTTGGGTAACCTGTGACGGCCAGTTTCTGCAATTAAGATGGCACTTCCTTGATATATCCTCTGGAGGTTTCCTCACATGGCAGGATGTGGAAAGGCAAGTTAACAAGCTAACGGAATGCCATGTAAAGCCTCTTTTATAAGGGCCTGAATCTCATTAATGAGGAAGGGCCCTGCATGGTTTAATCTCTTTAATAGCTCACTTCTTAATATTATATTGGTAACCTTTGAATTTTGCAGCTGATGCATTCAAGCTGATGTGGTGTGGTAGGAGGAAGAACCTGTAGACTGTCCTACCATTTATGTGGCTGTAACGATCCTACGCAAGTATTTAGCCGTCAGAATCCTGAATTCCTTCTATGTAAAAGTGGGTGTTATAACACTTATCTTACCAGATTACCATGGATATTAGAAAAATGTACATAAATAATTCAGAGCAGTAATTAAGACTGTTTTGGACAGAAATCTTAGAATAATGACTTTGTGATCAAGTTCAAGTTTTTCTGCAAAGAAAATAATTTTAAAATGGTACTAATATGGGCGCTGTAAAATGGAGAATTTCAAATTGCCACTTGGGAATTTTTGGAAAAGGAAAATATCGCATCTAGATTTATTGGTTTCTAGGTGTCAGATCTAGAATATCACAGGTAAGCATGTCTTAAACATGTCTCTAAATGGCTTTTATAGGATTCCTGGTGTAATCAGTGTAAGGCATGGGTTAACAATGGAGACTAGAAGAATCCATGTTTATAATCTTCCCTTATCTACAGGCCAAGACCTTGGAGAACAGTTTCTGTTATGAAATATTTAGATGCATCTTTTAATATTTAAATAAAAATATTAATACAGAGAGTACATTGCTTTCCTCCTCTTTTCTACCATTAAATTTTCTCCAACAAATCTTATGCAATTCTTATAACAAGTCAGACCTGGTAGAAACATCTCTTTCTCAAGAAGATAGAATATTCATATTTTCTTTTCATTTTGTTTGGCAAAAATGTCTCAGTTAAAACGAGATGTCTGACTCATTTCTACAGCCAAATATTTCTGAAATTAAAGTTTAGAGTTACAAAAATAAAAATGGTTAGGGATAAAATGGCAGTTAAACAAGTACTCTTCAAACAAACAAAAAAACCAGGAGCACAATCTTTTCCTCTAATTGAATTTTACATAGATGACTAAAAAGAGTAACAGATAAAAGTAAGTTCTCTCTGGTTAAAGATTGAAGGGAGAGGCATATCTGATGTTCTCCTAAGTCCTTCCGTCTCCTCTTTCATCTAGAAACCCCAGGGCTCCCAGAAACAGTTTCAGTTTCGGATCCCCTGGTCTAGTTGTTCCTTTGGTTTTGTCCATTACTTCTCAGAACAAAAGAAAGAAAAGAAGGAAGAGCAGTGTTGTAGACTTACGGTGTTAACCCTATTAACTCAGATGGGCAGGAGACAGATGTGTTCATACCCTGACAGCTCGGCTCTTTGCACCGTGCTTGTGTTTAGGAGCAAGGCTTCTGAATATTGATTTCTGGTGGTAATAAAGTTTCTCCTGAATGATTTGGGAGGTTTCCTCTAATGACTGGCAAATCAGGAGAACAGGTCCCCATAGTCTTAAAAAGTTACTTGAATCATATTTAATAATATTGTCCATGTAGGTATTTTTCTTTTATCAAAGTATAATGTCAAAGCAGGTGTGGGATGGGAATTTGAATGCTCTTAAAAATGCAGATTCTCTGCTATTTTTTCCAGTTAGGGAAAGGTTTCTTTTTTTCTTTTTTGGCCCTCCTTGCTAAATTTTCCTTGGTGAGGCAGTGATCAGGGAAATGTCACCACAGGCTGCCTCTGTCTCATGTTCTGTAAAATGTTGACGTAGACCCTGCAGAACTCCTCTCTGGTGTTCTGTAATTGACATCTGGATTTTGGAATGCAAGTTCCAGAAATTGTTCCATCCAGAGCTAGGTCTGAGATTGCTGCATAGTGTGATTAGCCCATGTCCCAAAGACGATGGTGACTACTTGGGATTGGGGCCCAAACTGGCCTGAATGCACGGGAGCTGACTAGTGGAAGGAGAGGTGAGCAGGGACGTGGGGGGAGCCTGGAGGAATAAAGGATGAGAAAGGCTGCTGGTTCCTAAACTCCAGACCCCATTGAGGGCAGCCAAATTGAAACCTAGAGGCCGTGGGAGGAATGTGAAAGTTGTCAAAATCAAAATGGAGTGACTTGGGTCAACCCTAACAAAAATAAATAATACAAAACAGGGAAGTTCTGAAAATAGGGTTCATATAAATGATTGTGTAATAGTAACTATCACAGAAAACTGCCAGATACAGCTCATAGAGAGGCCACCATAGCTGTATTTTTAAAAAGTACTTTTATACGGACATCTGCTTAGCAACTGTCCAATCCCAAACTAACATCACCCTGCTTGTTAAGGACTGTGGCTTAAGATTACTGTATTATTTCAAAATACCTAATGTGATTCTCCTCAGTTGTTTGGCCCTTACAACCTTTCCTGTGTCTCAACCTCCTTGAATACACCCACAGTTACTGTGGCACATGTATTCCCATTAAGTGCTCTGCAGACAAATACTACTGTTTTGGGGGGTTTCTATTTTTTTAATTGACAAGGTTTATAACACTGATTCCTATGTGTGGAGACCAGAGGAGAGTTGAGGCCTAACTGGTCTCCTTGTTGTATACAAAGGAGAAAGGGGTCAGGGCACATTGTAGATTCTATATAAAATTCAATATGGCTGAGATTAAATTGTTCACCTGAGCATGTACTAATGGATATTCAAAGGCAGATGAATCTTGTGCTACTTTAATTGGTTGTACCTATGTCTGGGCGAATAAAGGGAAGATGCTATGGCTCCGTTACTCACTAGAGGCAAGAGCTCTCTGGTTGCCAGATGTTAAGCTAACTCTTTGTCTGTCTGGCTTTCATCCTCATTCACTCCTGGGACCAGAAGATCAAACTAGCCAGATTAGGTCTCTACAAGTAGCATCTGGGTAGGAAAAGACTGCTTCTCCACAGGTGGTACCTGGGATGTTGGTGGGACCAACACAGACTGGTTTACTACACCTAAGGATACAATATAAGAAAGAAACTCACAATTCCAGCTCTCACAGTTAAGGGGATGGTGGCTATGGATCCATATTCCTTAGGCTTGTGTGTCATCAGGCAAATTACTTAATCTCTCAAATTAAACACATGTATGTGTGTGTGTGTGTGTGTGTGTGTGTGTATGCACGCATGCGTGTGTGTTTTGTACCAGAAATCAAACTCAGGACCTTGTGCTTGCCCTGAAGACGCTATGCCAATGAGCTGTATCCTCGGCCCTAAACAGTGGTTCTTGAATCTGTAAAGGAAATACCTTCTCTGCTGTAGTTTCTCATGGTCTGTGTCAGAGAACTCAGGTTTATGTTTTAAGTTTTCAGTCTGTCATAGATTGATTCTTTTGTAAAATACAATAAAAATGAGTTCCTTAAAAGCTTGAACCTTCTATTCTTAAATCAGCAGACATAAAATTACTCTTTCAAATGCTTTTAAAGTTTCTAAACATTCGCTTTCTGTTTCTGCAGCATTTTATTGCAGACCAGTAACAGCTTCGGACTGGTTTCCAGCATGTGGAATAGACTTTGACTTATCAGTGCTACAGACACAACGATTCTCACCATGTGGGGCTTTAATAAGACTAAATTAAATAGTAAAATTGTGCCTCTATTTGATAATTGTTGCCATAATTTTCATGTTTCATTTTTTTGGTTCAAGAATTTATTATCTGTATAAGTTCATAAAGCACATAGGTACTCATAAGATAGGTAAAGAGGACCAAAAAGGAATACTTAAAAACATGTCTCTCATGAAAGATTGAACAGTGAAGGGTTAGAGGGACGCTAGCTGGCAGTTCAAGTTTTGGGAGCCAATCTGCAGTCCTGGTGCAAGTCCTGGAACTGTTACTTTAGAAATGTGGATTGATAGCATGCAAAACAGTGTGGGGCAGAGAGTCGCACAGTATTTGCAGCACAGTCTATCAGCATGATGCTCCTGTGATTTGGGGGCTCCTGCATTTATCTCCCTTCACTGGAGCTGTTGGGCAGCTAAAGTAGTATGATGCTAAGCACTCAGGCATGTAGGTACACGGGCTACAGTTTGAACGCCTACTTAGGGCCAGTAGGACCACAGGTGTGGCTATTTAAACTCTTCAAGCCCCTATTTTCTCCTGTGTAAAGTAGGGGCTAATAATAGTGCCTGTTTTTCTCAGTGCTGCTGAAAGGATTAAATGAAATAATCCCCATGAGTGTTCAACAATTTTTAAATGAGTAAGGATAGCTATAAGGCCACAGTGAACAGCTCGATTTTAGTGGAGCCAAGCTAGCACATGGCCAGATTTTCCTGGGTTGATGGATAGAACAGTCAGAATCAGCAGAGTAGCCCTTTTCTGATAGAGGAGAGGAAAAGAATCCCAAATCACAACACATCACTTTTAAAAGGTTTCTGACCCTTAAATTATGACTTTCCCTGTAACTATCTAACACTTTCTCTCCTTTCCTTCACCCCAGCTGTGAAAGAGATGGTTACAATATGGAAAAATGAGTCAAAGTCCTGAATACATCATCTAAGGTGAGGAAAACGGCAGGGGTTGAACATGAGTCTGGGGAAGTAGGAGCCCCTTTTTTCCTCTTCTCTGCAGAATGTGCACAGAATATCTGTGATTAAAATTCTTAACACAATTTCAAAGCATCACCTTCTGAGGTAGATGACACATAAAGGCCCGCATAGAGATAGAGGCATGATCTGACTCAAGTGGCTCGTTGGTAAGAGCTTGAGTAACACTCCATAATGAATTTGCTATTTACTGATACAGCAGTGCATTCATTTGGCATTAATGGGCAGGACCAATGTACAGTCATAGTTATTTTATTTAAGTTTAAACTTTGCTACTAGACAACAAAACTGCAGCAGAAGGAAAGTGATACACCAATTTCAAAGGGTTTTTATTGCTGTTCCATTTAGTAGCTGAAAAACATAAAGAAAATATTGAAAAATAAGATGCAACTATACGTTACTGATGATAATGATAATGCCACTGGTAAGGTGCATTATTTAGAAGGAACAATTAGTAAAGGAGGCTTTCCTAAAAGGGTACTGGTCCACAAGGGTATAAATCAAAGTGGGGCAAAGCAACTTGCAAATACTTCTCCTAACTTACACAATTATGAGAGTAATTTCACTGGGTGTTAATTTTACATTAAAATTTAGTAGACCTCAATTCCTAACCTACCATCATCCTCAAACTCCAGTTTTTTTCTGGAGTCTTTAGGGCAGGTGTCATTTCATATGTGCCTTGAAATGAGTCACCTCTAATTGATTGATCTCATCAGAGGACTTTAATGCTATCTGTATCCTGCTGGCCCCTGTATGAATACTGCTTTGCCAGTACAATTTCCCTTCCTTGGTGGCTGTCCTTATTTACCACACAGGCTATGGTCCAAGGTAGAGTTGGGATAATAGTTTTCTATCCCAGTCTTTCACAAACACAGGTCTTCCTATTGCATTAACCTCTCTCTTCTATAGAGGCAAAACCAGTCCACCGGGTTGAATTTTATGTATATGCAGCAAGAAATTAAGTTAGAGTAGGCAGGCAATGAATAATTCCTTGCATTCCTCTCATCAGACTCCTCCCCAAGGATCTTCTGTGAAGGTAAATATTACTCATGCAAATAAACATTGTCCGCGTGCAGAGGATCATCCCAATCCACTTACCAAATACATCTGGATCTTGGCCACAGTCCAGAAGAGTAGAATGCAGACAGAGTATAACAATTTATAACCTCACACAAATAAGTTTTAAGGACACCACCCTTGGACAGGAGAGGAGCTAGAGAAGATGGGTTACCTGAGGTAAAAAATGCCTAGGATGGAAAGAAAAATGTCGACAGTATTAAAACTAACATTGACTGCTTCACTGCTGTACTCTAAAATGGCCTTACTCACTCTACAAGCAAAATTAAAACAAGTTTGGAGTGAGGTGGATAACAATAACTAAAGTACACCAAATATGAAAGTTGAGAAGTTCAAGTATTTTAATGTGAGTTGGTCACTATGTGCTTCAGTATTTGAGATTTCTAACGATGAATCTGGGTTAAGACAGCCTTTGAAAAGCTGACCTGAAAATATATAGTCAGAGAAAAACTACCACTCAGTTGCTAATCAGGAGTAGTGGCCTGTCAAAGAAAAGTCATTCATTTCTGCTTTTCATTCCTGTGCCTAATACCCTCATCTTACCTTTGGAGCCTCTTCTAGAGGGAGTTTTGGACTTCAGCCAGTTTTAGCAGATGTGGTAGGGAAGCCCTATTCCTCAGGTGTGTTCTAGTTAGGAAGTTCTGTCCAGACATCCTCAGGTCATCTTCAAGAAGCCACCAAGACTACTGTATTTTTTTTTTTAAATCCGACTTTCTTTTTAACTGTCCTATTTCATTTAAAAGTCTAGCCTTGATATCACAGAGAAAATATATGACTAAACTGGTTTACCCAAAATTAGTGAGCTGTGCAAATTCAGTCTATGTGATGACTTCAGACAAGTCTTCATTCATTAAGCTCTTGGTAAAAATACTATTGAAATGAAGTTTAGGAGCCCCAAGAAAATATGCAATGGGACATGGGAAACACGTCAGCCACTTCCACAGGCACCTGTTTTTAGACTCTCACTTACACTTGCAGGTAGAATAGCGAAAATAAAATGAATGAGTTCAGCAGTTTGCCTCCAGAGATGTCTATTCAAGTATTTGTACCTTATAAGCGATTTTAAAAGCATTCATCCACTCGCATAAAGCTACAGAATCATCCATCAACTTTCAGTGATGTTGAAGGCAGCACATAAAATAGGAAATTAACTTGGATTATGATATTTTAAGAGGAAAGTAGAGCTGTAGATCTGTCAGGTTACTGATCCCTTGTAGTGAAGAATGCTGACAAGGGGCTTCCAAGGACAATTTAAAATACATATATAAAGTGGGCGATACACATAGAAGACTTTGTGCAAGCACTTGTGACTCAACTGCCTATTTAAACCAAACATACATTTGATTGTTTTTAAATATTGATGCCTTTGCTGTTATTACAAAACAGCGAGTAGTAGTTCACACAATAAGGGCAACATGTGAATGTGTCAAGCTAATGTCAAAACAACAGCCTTAAGCAGCATTGCCGTCTGACAGGTTTCAGAGTGGAGTGATTGCTGACTGGACTACTGTGAGGCTGAATTAGGTCTCTCCTCATAAGGACTCTGCTGCTTTTTAGGGTGTCTGCAGCCTGGAGTTGTGTCAGACTTCACTGATTTCCATTTCTGTGTAGAGAGGGGGGCCATGAACTTTGCCAGCAGGAGGAATGAATATGTATAGTGTTTGTCTTTGGATCAGGCTGACTGTGACCTCTGCTGATAGGGATTGTGTGACAGTATGCTTGACTTTTGTAGCACTAGGCCTGCCAAATAAAACATCTAGGTTGCACCTCTCATACAAGAACAATCAACCAGCCAATGTTGAAGTTCTTTTGGTGGTGTGTTCTTTCACTGCGGGGGTAATGAAAATACTGTCTCACATGCTTGGAATACTGTTGGTTCCCCTCTTTCACTGGTCCTGTCTAAGAGCTACCCTTGTATATTTGCTTATGGGGCCTTTACTGACTTCTCAAACTATGTTAAGAGGCTCCCTTTATATGTGCACCCATGAGACCCTCCGTTTTCCCTGAATATTGGTAAGATTCTGCAGAGAAACAAGACCGACAGGTGTGTGTGTGTGTGTGTGTGTGTGTGTGTGTGTGTGTGTTCAGAGAAAAGGGAGAGAGAAAGATTTATATTAAATATTTTTCTCATGTGATGGTGGGAGCCAGAAAGTCAAAATTTTGCAGAGTACACCAGTGGGCTGGAGGCTCAGGGATATTGGGAATCTGCTATGTTATCACATCGACTGAATTTGCCCACCCAGCTCACAAACTTCCAATCAGCTAAAGTTAAAAGGTCATTGACTGGCAGAATTCTTATTTGCTTGATGGAGGTCAGTCTTTGTTCTTGACTTTCAGCTGATTGATGAGGTCTGTTATGATTGATGCATTGTGTCAACTTGAGAAGTTTAGTTTAACTAAAAGACTCAGCAGGGAGCCAAGACCCTTACTTTATAAATATCCTCATGTAGTGCAAGGGGAGAGTACAGAGATTTTGTGAGTGATATATCTGCTCTGGAGTTTGGGGCATGGCCACATACAATATAAGAGAGGAAAAGAGGCTTGCTCTTCTCCCACTTTGCTCTTCCTGATTTGTTGTATTCTGCTGCCTTCATGTATTGCTCCTCTGCCCTGCCACCCTGGCTTGGAGCCCGCTGATTACAAACTGAAACCTCCACAAACTGTGCACTAAATAAGCCTTTCCTTCTTTCATTTTGGGTGTTAGGTATTTTGTCCTGCAATGAAAGAAAAGTATGTTTGAAGACAGAATTTGATACCAGTAGAGTGGGATTGTTGCTGTGATTATACCTGACCATGTGGTTCAAGAGCCTATGATAATGGTTTGTTAGAGGAGTTTGGAAAGTTTTGGAGTTGTTGCCCAAAGGAATAACCCTGGAACATTTTAGGCTGTCCTGCATGGGAGATTCTGGTCAGAGCTCAGAAGACTAGAAGGCTCATAGACATCCTGCCAGTAAAGACCAGGCCTGAGAGGTTTCTGCTGGGAAGAAGGACTGCATTGGGTGCTGGACTCCAGATGATGTATGTTATAGATTTCTGAATTTTGCTCATGTCCAGAGACTTTGCCTGAGACTGAGAGTAAGAGTAGCATACTAATGAATCTGGCAGAAGAAACTTCAAGGCAGTAGAATGTTGAGGCAGTAGCATGGCTATTGTTGGGGGCTTTTAGCCAGATTTATGTTGTGAATCAGGAGCAAAGAGTCCAACAGAGTGATCTGAAACACTGTGAGTTTGGCCAGGAAAAACTCTCCAGTAAAGCTGTGGATTGTAAAGAAGAGCTGAGGAGAAAGTTGCAGAACACTGTGTTCCAGAATGGCAACAGCAGCCACATGAGGTTCCAAAATGGTGATGACATTGAGAAGTTGTTCCTTACAGCCAGGTTCAGAGCGCTCAGTGATCCAGGCACTCAACCACTACGGCCAAGAGAGAGGAAAGTCTCGCTACTACTCCAACTAGCAGCAGACCTTTGCATCATCATTGTGATGCTGGTTTTAGGTATATAGAGAATGCAAGAGTTCTGAGTTTAGAAAGTCTTCCATTATGCTTTCAGAAGGCCTGGGAGGCCAGGAAGTGTGCCTCTGAGAGGGCAGTGTGTAAAGCTGAGTGTGAAGCCAAAGGTTCACTGGAGAATCCAGAAATCTGGAAAAGCCAGGAGTGTGAATCATCTAAGGAAACCTGCAAGGAAGTAGCAAAGCCAGCCCAAGAGAGAAGCAATGGGAGATACAACCACAGGAAGTGCTGTGGGGGTGAAGTCACTCAAACATTTTAGAGCTCCAACTAGATTGTTTCAGATGCTAGATGTGGAATTCCAGGATTCAATGTTTGCCCTTATGGAGTTTGGACTTCTTTTGGTCCTATTCTTTTGTATCCCCCTATTTTCACTTTTTGGAATGGTAATGTTTATCTTGTGCCATTGAATGTTGGAAGCATTTAAATTTGTTTTCATTTTTACAGGGGGTTACAGCTAAGAGTTTGCCTTAGATCTCTGAGGAGACTTGGGGCTTGAGCTGTTCAACAATGCTGGACCTGTTAGGACTTTGGAAACTCTTGGAGGTGGACTAAATATTTTTGCATAAAGGATGTGCAGAATCTTTGGGGGGCCAGGAGTGGACTATTATGGTTTGTGTTTAAATACTCTCTCCCACTAAAACCTAATGTGGTCATGGCATATGCACCTTTTGAAGGCAGTTAAGTCTATCATTTGTGATTGCTTTGTGAGCTAGGTGGAAGGCCCAGTGTCTCTGAGAGTGGGGAAGGTATGAGATTTATATGACTTGATCTGAATTCTGTTTTAGACTATCTCGGTATTGAATGGATTTCAAAGATGAGGGAGGAGGAAAAATGGAAGTAGACCAGTCAGGAAACCATTAAACAATTTAGGTGAGATACAATAGCTGCTTGGACTTGACTGGTACAAGCTTGGGACATATCCATTGAAGACAGAGGAAATAGAATTTGATGATTGATGTGGCCGTAGACTGTATGTGAGAGAGATATCAGAAAAGAGGCCTTAACTTTAGGTTCAAGCAACTGTGAAACTGGTGTTGCTGCTTATTGAGGTGGGAATCTTGGAAGAAGTAGATTGAGTGGGACATGTTGAGCTTGAACTGGGTGTTAGATATTTAAACAAAGCAGGGTAAAGGGTCATTGAATACACAAGCCCAGAACTCAAGAGCCCTTAGAGGTGTTGACTGACATTGGAACCATGGATAAGACATTATTGTACTAAAAAAGATGCAGGATATGAGCAAAATGACAAGGATCATGGTCTTGGACACAGAATTTCTTATGGTGTGAATACAAGAGGAAGATCTAAAGAAGAGATTGAAAAGGTGTGGCTGGAGGTGAGAGAATTTGATGGTTAAGGTCCCATGGGAAGAAAGTGTTCTAAGATGCACAGAGATATAATCTGTCTACAATTGAGTGAATAAGTTTGGCTCCAGTCTGTGAAGCACTTGAGTAACTCAAAGAGATAGAAGGCATGGTTTCATGTACCTAAGTCTAACTGGAGAGATAAGTTCCTCACATTTGACTGTTCAAAATGTTCCTTGAGAATTATAGTGGAGAAACATATGGGGGATAGAAGGATAGAAGAAAGAGATTTCTTTCTCCTTCCTGGAGTTAGCCACTTTGTATTCAATGAACAAAGACAGCACATTTGTTTGTTTTAGCAGATCTTGAGGATCTATTATATACCAGGCATTATTTAACCCTCAAATTTATAATTCTGAGTCAAGCTTTAAAAAGAAACTTTCAAGGAAGTTTTACTTATTTCCCATTCTGTTCTGCTATTTTGTCATATGAAATCTACACAAATTAAGAACCTAGAAAACTGAAGAGAAAAAAATGAGACAGGGTTAGAAATAAGTAACAAAAGGAAAGAATTCTGAAATTCAGAGTTTTAAATTAAGATTAATAAAAAGTTAAGAACAGAATCATATCAGGTAAAATATGACAGTGGGAATAGAACTTTGTTAGGAGCTAACACTAATTTAGGACTTACTATGTGCTAGAGAGTTTGTAAATTTTTTATAGCTATTTATTTAACATATATACCCCAGGGCCAGGGGTTTAGCTCAGCAGTGTAAGTGCCTGTTTGGCAAATGCGAGGTCATGAGTTTGATCTCTGGTACCAAATATATATATATATATCCCAACAGCATAGATACTACAAATATTTAAAGTAAACCAACAACACAGGCATTATTACTGTTTCCCCAAATGAAGAAATTCTGACATTGAAAGATTTAAGAATCTTGTTCCAAAAGAAATTATTTGTGGCCCTACCAGAATCTAGGTCTCATTGTCTGACTCCAGGACCCATTGTACAAGTTTTATGTCTTATTGCCTTGGTTGATTACTTGTGAGTCACTCTCTAAAGCAAGCTGTATAAAGTGATATTCCCTTTGAAGTTTATGGTCAGGAGAATAGTGACATGCAAAATCCATGAGACAGTTATTTTGGCCAGGTTCTTGCTATGTTGCCTAGGCTGGCCTTGAACCCTTGGGTTCAAATGATCTTCCTCTACTTTCCTCTGAGTAGGTGGAGTTACAATTATGTGCCATTGTGCCTAGCTAAATTTGTGAGCTATGACAATAAAGAATACTGGAAAATATTTTCAATGAATAAAGATTTTAGCAGTAGTAAGTAGTTTGCAATGTGTGTGTTTATGTATGTATGTATGCATATATATATATGTATAAATGGAAATATGTGTATTTGTATGCATTCACACGTGTGTGTGTGTGTGTGTGTGTGTGTGTGTGTGTGTGTGTGTTATTAGGGAAGAAGTGAAATATATCCACAGTCATCAGGGTGTTTCAGCCAGGCTACTGGCTGCTCTGCCTAATATGTGCTCCATTGCTTTGAAAAGGGTAGAAATTCTTTAAGGAGGTAGGTTAATGACAGCTACATGCACAAGGGTTTCTCTAGGAGGGGGATAATACTCACATCATTTTCTACCTCGCTTTTCTCCTGGTAATCTCCAGGCATAGTCCACAGAATAGATCTCAGCAGATACATTTTTGTTGTTGTTATCAAGGTGGCACACTAATAAGCTTGTTAAGAAAGAGGGTAGAGAAGTAGCAGGAAGTCCTGTGTACAGGAGGAACAAGCGACATCCTCTTGTTTAGGGCCTGGTTTTCTTCTTCCACAGGTGTCCACCTGTTGTTCCCTCGCCAGGACTGAGAGGTGAACTTGGTCTTCTAATTTGAGTGCTGGAAGCAAAGCCTGCTCCCTCATTCCTGATGTCGAGGGGTTTGCTGCCCTCTCTTCTCCTCGTCTCAGATTATGGGGAGGGAACCGGCCCCAGAAGGCGAGCTGCCGTTAAATAAGGCCCTATTGTGGTATTAAAGATGAAAATTGAGGCCATGTCATATTAATGCATGAAAGGGAAAAAACCCACTCCATTATTTATTTTTTGAAACAGGGAAAAAAGAAATATTGCTAACTAAATAAGTGTTACCAGAATTCAAATAGGTGATAATTGCAAAAGAAAGTCTAAACGGGCTTTTATTTTGCCTTGAAGAGTGAAAAGTCATTGGTGTTTCAAAATCATAGAGTCTAACCCTTTGTCTTCTGGTGTGCAGAGGAATCTGTTGGCATTGTAAAAAACCTGTCCTGAAGTAATGTTCAACATTCAAAACACAATGATAACTAACTAATAAAAAGAAAGTTCCTCCTTTAGCACTAAAATACAGATCTCCTGAGATATTTTAAACAAACTGGATATCTTTTTGAAAACGTGATTCTGGAAAAAATATTGCAGTATGGGATCTGGACTGGCTGAACATGATCATTTCACAATATCGAGATAGTTGTGTCTACTGATGCGTGAGATTATGGTAAAAGACTTCTCATCAACTCAAGCAGAAATTAGGGAGAGAGGTAGCCACTCAGCCTTTCAGTAAAAAGATCTCTGACTTGTTCACTATACATTGTGTACATTTATTGAAATATCTCTCTTCCCTACAAATATGTAAAATCACATAAAACTAATTAAAATATAGCACAAATAATGAGAAAGTGATATATTTTAAGTATTTATTAAAAGAATGTAGTCTCGGGCCTGGCTGGAAATCAGAGATTGCATTTTCATTTCTTAAATTTGTCATTGAATTGTATTTGTTTGGTTTTTCACAAATAGATGAGATTTGAGAGTTCTGTGATATTTTATGTCATGGTTTATTCAGTTTAAGTCTTTTACTGTTTTGTCTTTCATTGAAGACAAGAACACCCAGAGGCCAAACCCAGTTGTGAAATGGGAATAAGATATGCCGACTCACACTGTTGGAAGTTTAAGTGAAATAGTGGATATGAGAGCTCTTTAACTACCTAAATAAAAGTGTATTCAATATGGGACTAGGCACAGTGCCTACACGAATTTGCATTTATATAGCATAGTATCTTCACAGTTTATGTCATACTCTTAAAACAACTGGGAAAAGAGATAGAATGCAACCTATTTTACAGGTGAGGAAACAGACACACAAATTTACTGGAAGTTACAGAATAAACTAGCAGAAACAGAAGTGGACCCTAGCTCATTTAACTTGATATCAGACACTTTCTCCTCTAAATATGACGTTATTATTTTGCTTTGAAGCACAGAATATTGAAGAATACAGAAACTGAAAGTTCGTAAAAGTAATTTTTCAAATTGTCTGAAAAAGTATCCCATAACCTTTTTTTGGGTTCCGTTTAAAGCAAAAATTTTTTGAGACTCTCAGAGGAAACAGGGTCACTTGGGAGGTAATTCCTCTTGGCATTTTATTTTATTTCTTGGTAGGCAATTGCTTTTTTTTCTCTGCTGTAGGAAAATATTACAATTGAAAGTGAGGGTTGCAAATGTGAAAACAGGCTCTCAAATGAAAATCGTATGGGGCACTTAGTATTCTGAAAAATATTTGAGTCATTATGTTGCAGTTCTAAAATCGAATCAATGCTATATTTAATAAGGCACAACAGGCCATAAATTATTGCACATTAATTCATACCCAGTGTGTTGCTAGGCACATGGCTAAAAGCTCAGTGTAGTCAATGCAACGAAACATGAATACACCATAATTCACACACCCCAGAGAGTCCCACTGTAATTATGAATTGCCATTGTAAAGGGTTATTTAAAATATTTAGTTATGTTAAGTTTTATACCTATATACTTCATCATGTATGGTACTCTCATAAATTTATCAACTCATTTCATTTTTCTCAGTCCCACCACTCCAAGATTTATATACTAGATCATTATTTAAATTTTAGATCATCATTTTTCTCATCAGTAGACTCCCTCAGGCTAGAAATACTGTTCTATGCTTTTTAGTTTTCATTTGTGGAAAAACAACTTTCTCCTAAGCAGGAAGTGTCGTGCCAAGCTGTGTGGAGCAACACTTTCAATCAGAGGAAATGAAGAAGGGCTAGAAATTCTACTGCAGTTGCCCTGGAGACAGAATTATGGTCCGGTTGGAAGCATGGCTAGGCGTCCCCTTTCCCCCCAGGTGGACGCTGGTAGGTGCTGAGGAGAAAAAATGGCAGAAGTGTTGGTGTTGGCTCCCAATAGTTCAAGGAGGGTGGGTGGGAGTAAGTGAAAAGGGATTGTTTTGGGCTGTTTTTAATTTTAACATCAAACACTATGGTTGGTTTTAGGGAGACTGAATTTAATATTGGTACTCATCAATGAGGAACTTCCAGGAAAACTCCAGTCATTCTGAAAATATTTATACTATGTTTCCTTTGAATTCTTTGGGCCTCCTTTATAGAAGCCCAAAGAACGGTGGAGACTGGTGGAATTCTGCAGCGAAGAACCCTGTGTCCTTCTACTAAGGGTCTCTTAGTCCTGAGTCTTAACAAGATGCAGATATCCATTGGTGTAATAGGTGCAATTCAACTTCCTTTTCACAAATATTTAAAATTCACATGTTAATTAAAAAATAACTGATGGATTTATATTTTAGATGTTCATTCTCTTACTGATACTTGCATAGCTGACTTTGGTAAAATGGAAAGAGTGGATTTTACTTTCTACTCTTAGTCAAAGAAGATTTTTAATTTGTAATTTTTTTTTTTGGTATGGGGGAATCAGACTCAGGATCTTATGCTTGAGTGATAGGTGCTATGCTGCTGATCTAAATCCTCAGCCCTTATTTTATAATTTTATAAAGGTTAAGGCCTCTATTTCCTTGAAAATGTATTTTGTTCATGTCCTACTATATTTATGATTTATTATCTACATTAATAAAACATATTAGAAACCCCTTAACATAATATCTAGGATTAAACACTATTAAGAGCCAAACAAGAAAGGATTTTGCCAAAATTAATGAACTGAGTTTAATTTACATTTCTATTATCACATTAATTGTGAGAACTTCCACCTTGATTAGAGTCTTGAGTAAATAAAAATATGCTAAAATTTCACGAGTGTTTGAGTTGCTTAAGTATTACAGAAAATTAGACATGACCAAGACATTTGTCTATTCAGACTAAGGGATAGAAAATGAACTTTATTAAACAACAGCCTACAAATACAAATTAAAGAGCTATGCTGTCTATGCATTCACTGATGGTATTCAATTGCAGATATTGTTTTGAAATTTTCATCATATTAAAATATGTTTAACCCAGTTAATTCTTCAGTAATCTGCAAACAAAAACACTGTGCTTATGTTTTGTTTTCAGTGTCACATAGAGGTTCTTAAACTTTCACGGATCATCAGAGTCACCTGCTGGCACATTACCAGATTTTTGGATTCTGTGGGTCTGGGTGGGCTCAGAAATTAGGAAACCAACAACACAACAAGTGTCCAGGTGATACTGATGCTTTGGTCTGGGACTACACTTTGAAAAACACTGATGAATTCTTTTGATTTACAATTACTGTTTACTTTGATCCTATTAACACCCAAGCTGGTATTTGTTGAGCCTGGCAGAGATAAATTTGAGTCTGTGATTTATTTACTGAGTGACTAATAAGGCAAGTTAATAGGTCTGGATTGAAAGAAGAATGTTCAATATAGAATCCCTTCCAAGTTTCTGCCCTTGTGGGCATTTGTACTTTGAAGGCTTTCAATCACAATGCACATGTGGGCAATTCCTGGTTTATGAATGGCTTGTTTTCCAAACTTTGTTGTTTCTCTTTGAATGTTCCACAGATGGCAGAACTAACTAGTGAGAAAAAAAATCCTCTTAAATCTATGTGTGTCTGAACCACAGTATGAGTTAACTCTCATTTTCCACTACTTGTAAGGAAATATGTGTCCCAAGTTAATAATAATTAAAATTCATTGAGCAATTCAAAATCTCCAAAATACTTTCATTTGTATCATCTCATCTAATCCTCCAAATAATCCTCTAAGGGATGCTCTCAATGTAATAATTTTAAAGATATGTTCTGCCTTAAGACATACAATTAGTATATAATGGAATCAGGATTGGAATCCAAGACTCTTTGACTTTAGAAACCTTGTGCTTCGCCCATTGGCCATGGTACTTTCAAGGGCCACACAAGAATTTGAGACTCTGGGAATGTATATTAGTCATTTTTTAGGGACTAGGCAAAATATCTGACACATGAAACTTAGAGGAGGAGAGGTTTATTTTGGCTTACAGTTTCAGAGGGTTCAGCTTATAGTTGTCTGGATCCAAGGCAAAAATAACATGGCAGAGAGGAATGGAAAAGAGAGGTGCTCTCCTCAGAGCAGCCAGAAGCAGCCAGTGGCAATAAGTACACTCCTCTCCAAGTCACAACCCTCCTGACCTATCTCTAATTAGGCTCTCCCTCTCAACAGTACATTTAACTATGAGTTTATCAATGAGTTAATGTTCTATTGAGTAAGTGTCCCATGATCCAGTCACCTTCCAAAAGTCCCACTTGGGAACTCATGAAATTTTGGGGGCTAGTTCTGATTTAAACCATAACAGGACATAGGCCCATGCCTGAAAGCCTAACCTCTGAATTTAAGTTTTTTAAAACCTATTTTCCTTTAATTTCCTGGGCTTAGTGCTTGCTCATCTTGTATATAGAGTTCCTACTTAGTATTTTTTTACCTTAATCCTTGACACTTTTCTTTTTTACTTCAGCCTCCATTGTACTAAACAAACATTTAATAGAAAGGCTTAGACTTCAGGCCATGAGCTTATTTGTCTTTTGATTTCTGAGTCAGAAAGTCCCTTAAATAAGTTTATTGTTGGGGTTCAACCTCTGTATAGAGTGACAAAAAAGCCTGAATAACATCTTTTCTTGAAAAGAAAATCGTCTCATACTTAATACCAATAGAAGCTTCTCCAGTTTTGATTTGGTAACTTGGCCATTATTCTGGTGGGTGAGATTTCCATTGTGATTGATGAATTTAGGAGAAGCTAAATTATCGGGATTATGGCAATACGTGAGGTTTTTACTCATAATCCAGAGCATCGGTATGTGGCTCATAGGTGCCTTTAGATATTAGTTATTAGTCAGTAAAACATGGAGTGATATTACGTGACCAGGTCTCCACCGAGGGTGCCAATCTGACAAGGCACATTCCTGACCTTAAGGAGACTCCAGACTAACAGTCTTCATGCTACATTTCTTTCCACACATCTCATGCGCCATATAAAGACTTAATCTTCAGTTGTCTAAAGTGTCAACTTTATAAATGCAATGGGAGAAGACAAGTGAAGCATCCAGCAGCCTAATTAGCACGGATGTAGGTACACACCATTAAGATGAAGAAGAATACGTGGCACGTCTGCCTGACTAAAGAAACGCCAGTGATGGAGGCAGAGCAGCGCCACCAGAAACAAGAGGGCTGAGTTGCCTTCAGGCCCATGGAGAGTTAATGTTAGCCCTCTTTAGACATGAAAAATAATAATTAAACACTGCTTGTCAATTAATGCCAACTTAAAGAAAGGCCCTACACTTAGATTAAGTGAGGAGTGCGGGTTGCTTGAAAACAGCAAGAAAAGGGGAGGGAAAAGGGTATAAAATAATGGAAGAGATAAGGTGAAAAAGGAGAATAATTAAACACACATGTACTTTCACAGAGTTGGGGCACTCATATTTCTAATTAGAATTTCAATGCAGGAGCCCAATTTAACCTTAGGGAGTCTTTATATTCATGTCACTGTTGTACACAGCAATCAATCCAACTCTGGCATCTTACTTGCAAGTTGAATTTTCATATTACATTAGTGGAGTGCCAGTCTCTTTGTATCTTTAATGGATATTTTCTTTTTAGAGCTTTAGTATGTGTTTTGTCTTCTAGAAAACTCTATGCTGAGAGGAACAATAGCCATTTAGATACAGGAATTCAAAAGAGTCAGTGGCTTCCTGACATTAACCCATTTCTTCCTTGACAAATGCAATCCTGGTACTTTTGGAATCATCATCTATCATGTCTGCTTGACTGCACTGAGAGGAGTAATCGATGTAGAGTCAACAAAACAGCCTGGTGCACTAGGCAGTGGATGGCAAATTAAAGAATCCAGAATTCTGTCCCTTGTGGTTAGAGAAGCAGAAAATAGAGGGCCACCTTGTGGTTCATTTCTTCCCAAATCTCTGAGATGGCATTTTAAGTTTGTCCTTCCCATTGCTATCTTCAGGAGATTAATATTCGCTAACAACCTTTATGGAACATATTATAGAACCACATCTATTGTTCTAAATAGTGAAAAGGCCAGTAGTTCAAGTCCTATACCTCAACAAATAGGCAATTGAGGCCAGAAAAGCTAAATATTTTGCCACAATAAAATGTGGGAAGTGATTTAAACTCATACTATCTAATATAGAACTCAGTACATATAGTTCCCACTCTCAAGTGTGGATTTATGACCTTCACACTTTTTAAAAGCAGGTCCTAATATAACAATCCTATATTCCTTTTTAGGCCTGAAAAGATCTTACACACTGCAATAGACCATTCAGGTGCCACCACCAAAATATCATGTGTCCTGGAGAAGGCTCAGACTGTGGACATCCTTGATTCATCCTTATCAACCTCCTGAGGAAAAGCAGGGGCTAAGAAAGTGAACTTACTGACTTCAGGAATTGGGGGAAGCAGAAAAGGGAATAGTGGCACTCTACCCTGGAGGCTGGCAGAGCCCAGATCTATCTATCTATCTATCTATCTATCTATCTATCTATCTATCTATCAATCTATCGATCTATCAGTCATCTATCTATCTACCTAATCTTCTGTCTTTCTGTTTGTCTGCAGATTTCTTTTGAGACTTGGCTCACATGATTACAGAGGCTGAAAAGTTCTGCAATGTGCTATCTAAGGCTGGATAGCTAGGAACGCTGGTGGTATAAATTGGATAAGGCGGAGGTTGGAAGTGGTGTGCTGATGTAAATTAGTCTGAAGGATCAAGCAGCAGGAGTTCTGATGTCCAAGAACAAGAGGAGACAGATGTCCTGGGTTAAGGAGAGGGAGTCACACACACACACACACACACACACACACACACACACACACACACACGGGGAAGGGGTGGTGGAATTCTTCCATCTTTTTTTTTCTGCTTAGGTTCTCAATGGATTGAATAGTGTTTGTTCATATTGGAAAGAGATCTTTAGTAGGTTTACTGATTCAAATGCTAATTTCTTTTGGGAACACTCTCACCAACACACCTACAAATAATGCTTTTCCAGCTACTGGCCATCACTCAAAACTGATATATAAAAATTAGTTATCATACCTTGACTGTAAAGTAGACTAAGGAAATGAAGGGCTTCCTTTTGATGCCCAGTCAGTAACTGACAAATTGCTTGCTGGAGGAGTTGTGTGGAATCAGAATACTTCTCTTGAGGGTTCCCCAAGCTTTGGACAAGATGTCTAACAATGAGTCAGAAGTTGGTGAGAAAAACGAGAGATTTGGGCAGGGATAGACAACATTCAGAAGATGTAGCTCATGAAAAAAATCTCAGAATAGAAGTAGGAAGATAAAATAGAGAAAAGATAAATGATTTTGGTGACCACAGGGCCCTCGGGAAATAAATAGTAGGGATTCCATAAGGAAAAATAAAAATAAGTGGAGAAAAAGAAATAAGTACACAAGGAATAGAAGACAATTTTCCTGTATTAAAGAAGAATTTGAGCCATACATTGAAAGGGCTCATGAGATCCAGGAATAATTTTGGCAAGAAACCTCCGAATAACAAAAACAGCCCAATCACAGCTTTATAATCTTCTTGAGCTAAAATATAAAAGGAAAAATGATATGAATTCACAGAAAGAAGAAGAAAACTTTTCAAAAGAGTAAGAAACTGACAAAATTAGATCTCTCATATATAATACTGGAAATGAGAAAACAATAGAATTTATCTGAAGTTTACAGAGAAAAAAAGGAAGGCAATTTAAGAATCCTGTGTCTAGTCAAAATATTCCTCATTTATTTGGGCAAAAGAAAAATATTTGATTAGATATAGTGATTCAAAGAATATATTATCTTCATTATACATTTGGGGAGAATATTCAAAAAGAGCTTGAACAAATAGCAACTGAAGGAAGAAAGAGTTTGTGTGTATGTATATGTGTGTGCACGTGCATGAATAAACAATAACATTATGAAGGTGCTAAAAGCAGTATCAGTGGTAATTAAGATTCTTGAAACAGAAGTAATATGATTCATGATGCAGAACTTAGGATTTGGGTGTGGTAAGTGGGGTGAGACTGGAGGAAGTAAAAATGTTTCTGTGAATAGCCACTTAATCAAAATAGAATGGCTTGTGTTGTATTTATAACTTTGACATTTTTTCCTTATTGTTCTTTTTTCATTTAAACTTGACTTAGAAATACTGCTTTAAAGAAGCTTTTATTTTGATTACCATGTCCTTTGGCACTCCCTTGAATTTTGTACTGAGAGAAATGCCTCTCTTGCTTTTCGTGGGTCTCAATCTCAGAAGCAAAAATAAGGAAACAGAAAACGGTAGGCACGAAACCCAGTAAGGGGAACTTTCGGAGAAAGATGTCAGTAGAGGTAGCATAGGATGAGGTCTGAGTAGAGGTCAGTGCGTCCATCCGTCCGGCGCTAGGCAGCCCTGACAGCTGGAAGTAAGGAAGCCAGCATGATCAGCACAGGTCTGAATGTGAGGTTAGGTACTGGCGGCCACACATATTGATGGTGATTAAGCACAAGATTGCTTTTATAAACGATAAAGTCAGTTGTTAACAATTCCAGTAAGATTTTTCCCTTGAGGGTGACATGAATATTTCTTAAGAAATCACTTAGAGCTAGATGTCATCAAAATCAAACAGCTCCCACTTCTCTTGGGCTATTGAGGCAGCTTTGAGATGAAAATGGCCTTTACAAAGAACTTTCTAAGAAGTCCATGCCTCCTTGGATGTCTCATAGCCAGAAAAACAACAAGGCTTTCAAAAGTCATTGTTACCTCGCATAGGCAGCTGTGCCTGTGGAAAATGATTGTTCTCTTTTCTTGCACATCCTTCATTACACACATGCACTTCTGAGGGAATAAAAATAGGGAACTTAGGCCCTTTTTAAGGCCCTCTTCGTACCAGGCTCCATTTAGGTCCTGTTCTTCCTGTACACACTTTGAGAAGGGTTGCCAAGGAAACCCGAAACAAAGCCGACTTTATGCTCTCAACGCTGGAAAATGCACCCAGCACCTCAAATCTTTATACATTACTGAGGATTGACAATCTCCTTCCTCTTTTCTAACTGGAGTTTTAAGGAGAGCCTTAAAGTATTTCGAATTCTTTTTCTTTAAATCTGGGATACAGTAGCTAGAGAGTTGAATCTCTTCTTATCTTTTGGCTACTTTTCAAGTGTTTTTGTCATTATTTCACAGTTTATACATTCAAGAGTAAATATTACAATAATAGCAACTCTCCATTTGAAAAAAGTGAAGGGCTTGTACAATAAATGAAGAAAATGTAGTTTTCATTCCTTGTTGATTTCTGCAGCGTCACTTTTAAGTAGAACTCCTAAGGCTATAGCTGCTGCCAGAGAAATAGATCTCCAGTGGCTATATTCTCAGAATAGCAAGCTTAGTCACTTGCTAACATCTCAAAATCTTTTGTACATGAACTGGCTGGTTGTGGGAACTAAATGTCATAACTGGGTCATTTTCAACATTACAAAGTGATATATTTGATTTAATCCATTAAATTGTATTATGTTCTTAGAACAGGAAAATATACATTAATCAAGAGTCCATGGTGTGGGGGAAATAAATTCCCTGATATTCAGCTAAGAGGGTGGTTGATAGACTAGAAAAATCAGACAAGTTTCACATTGCAAAAGGAATGGGCTTTGTAAGCAAAGTACCTATGTGACAATGACTTGTTGAAAAGTAAAGGAGGATGAAGGGACACAGATTAAGGTTGTCCAGTTGGGGCTTGGAAAGGGCAGTCATGCAAACAATTAGGATCTGTGAGGATGTGTGTGTTTGTGTTCCAGAAACACCAAGTGAAACTTTTCCTATGATCTTCTTGTCCTGAAGGATACTCTTTTATTGACCATATCTTGCTGCAAGGTATTGTTTCTGGGAAACCATACAACCTCTCGGGAAGAGATGAATGTGAAGCTGTGAGAAGCACAGGGCCTCGACACCAGCCACCTGAATCAGAAGGAGGCCGCCCAGAGAAGTAGCACTTCAGGAGGTGTGGCAGCTATCATGTGATAATCACATCCTTGGAGAATCAGGAATTCAGAGCAGTACCTCTTGCCTTACAATGCCCTAGGGTGTGATTATCTTATGATAACCATCTTAAAGATGTCTTTTTTGCTCAATTAACACATATTTCCATGAAAATTAGCTATCAAGATGAGTTACAAAATACAGATATTTAACATGACAGGTTAAAATAGTGCAGATGTCTTCATCCAATTACTGCAATTTGCACTCTGGACAAGAAAAACTACTTGGGTGAGTGATCCAACTTGCTAACGTTTATAGGTTTTGCAATTGTATATGATTACAAGATTTTTTTCATATTGGGCAAACTTTATATTTTTACCAGCAGAGCTGTCTTTCTGAAAGGCAGACTCAGGCAGGTTTATATGAGTGTCTTCATCTCCCATCAATTTGTTCTGTTTGGACCTGCCTTTTTACAATGCTTCCCCAGGGATTCCAATATATTTTTTTTCATCCATTCTGTAGCATGCAATGAGAAAGAGCCAGGCCATTTGCTTTTTGAGCATTTGCTGGCAGAGAGTAAGACACACTTGTCATGAGTGCACATGGGCTGGGAATATTTTTTGAGAATAAATGGGGCAGCAAAGTGAGGGAAAGTTTGTTCATTGCAGAAGTTGGGATTTATTTGAATTCTTTTTGAATTTCACAACACTGTAATATCTTGGGCTAGATTGCCTATATGGACTGTGAATTCCCTATCCAAAAAAAAAAAAATGTGGATCCATTCATATAATCTCTTTCTTTTCAGCTTCAGCATTCTGTGCTTCTGAAATGAAAGCACATACTGTACAACCTTTGGTAAATGAAATGAATAGGCCTTCCTAAGCTCTATGACAGTGGAGGCTAACAGTTGACAATGTCTAGGGACATTTTTGATTGTTACAACAGAGGAGCACTGTTTGTGGCCAATAATGGGTAGAAATCTGGGAGGCTGCTACATCCTACAATGCACAGGACACCCTCTCTCCTCCACCAAATAATTATCCAGTCCCAACCGTAGAGTTTGAGAAACCTTAGTTTGAGAAACCTTAGTCTAGGGTAAGTTTCTCAACACCTCTAATCCTTAGCATCTTCATCTGTAACATGGAAGGAATCATATCAGCCTGAATGAGCTTCTGTTGAGAATGCAATGAAAGCAATGTATGTGACACAGTTAGCACTTTCTGGCAGGAAATATAGACTAAGTGTCAGCAGTTGTCATTTTTTGTGGTATTTAATAGTGCCAGTAATATTTTTTAAACAATATTTGCTACACATGTGGAGGAAAAATTCTTTCAGGTAAAATTTTCTGATTGTCAGATACACTAGCCACTTGAGAGATTTTTCTGGACTGCTGCAACAACCTGATCCCACATACAGTTGTCCCTAGACCTAGAGCATCACATTAATTGGGAACATGATAGAAATGCAAAATCTTGGAAACTATGGTTTAAAAAGCCCTCCAGATGAGTCTTATACAAGTTAGAGCTCGAGAACCTCTGCTCTACCATATACCTTGAAAATAATTCCTCCAAGTGAGAATTGGGTCTCATCTCTTTAATCTCCTCCAATACCTGGTTGGGTGTTTCATATGTAGTAACATGATTGAATGGGATGAAGAGCTAATTCATAGCAGGACCTGATCCTATATTGTGACAATTGTTTCCACAGCTTGGCATTGACTGATGTTGACAGATACAATGGAGATACACGTCAGGTCCTACTTTGTCTCCCTGCACTAGGTATAAGGCAGTGTGCCTGTGGGCTAACGAGGCCACTTGTGCTCACAAGTTGAGATTTGCCAGCATAGCTCAAGTGATCCTAGGCCTTAGTGAGGGCCAAAGGGAGAGATTTCATTAGAAATACTTAAATGCAAATGAAACAAACCCAGGCCTTCTATAAACTGCAGCTATGGCAGTCATAACAAAATTATCCCTCTATTGTTTTTACTGGCGTAAAATGGGATATTTGCTTTAGGGATATTTGTATATACATTTGGGTTAATGGTGTAAATGTCATTTTCTGAGTTTTCTTTTTAGTATTTGAAGTGGAATCATCTTGAAAATACAAATAACACTATTACATATGGTACCAAGAAGAAAACATATTTGCTTAAACTTAAGGCCATCATCTCGTATACAGGATATACATACATCTGTTAATACCCTAGCAATATCTGAGTCAACCTGTCTAGTGCAGGTTTTTAAGTTACAAATGTGAAAAACAAATGTGAGGGAGTTAGGATATTTGGGGAATACATTTTAAGGATATTTTATTAACTATTTGATGTATAAAAATGTATTTATATCATATATATAAAATACAGTAAAATCTTGGTTTGTGAGTGTAATTCATTCTGGAAATATGGTTATAATTTGAAGCACTTGTACATCAAAGTGAATTTCCCCATAAAAGTAATGAAAATGTAGATGATTCATTCTTCAATACAAAGATATTCACATAAAATGACTATAATATTGCAATATAACACAAAATGGTAAATAAAGTATAAAATATATAGAAAAATAAATTAGCCTGCATTTACCTTTGAAAACCCTCATGGCTGGTGTGAGGGAGATACTGTTCAGAAAGACTCATTCTATCACCAGTGAAATCACTCTTATCTGTCTATGAGCGCAATGCAATCTTTTTCTTTTCGCGCAACATTAACAAGGGACCTATGCAATGGCACTTGACTTTTCCTCCTTTTGAAGGTTTTGTGGAAATGAGACATTGCACTGTTGATAAACAGACTCACTGCTGCAGCTTTACTTGGGTGGTGCTTTTCTACAAAATTTTGCACTGCTTCCCACATTTTACGCATCTCCCTAATCTCATTTAAAGTGAGGGATTCTTTACCTTTTTCTCCTTCTCTTACACAGAGATCTTCTCCATTACCTCTGGCTGCTGGGAGATGCTCATCCACAATCCTGTAGAGAGAGAAGAGAGAGAGAGAGAGAGAGAGAGAGAATAATCATTGGCTTAATTTTGATCATATGGTGTTGGCATTACATACTATTTGTATTGCAAGACATCACTTGTTTATCAAGTTAAAATTTGTTAGAAATGAATGCTTATCTTGCAGAACACCAGCAGAACAAGTTATTTGCAATTCAAGGTTTTATTGTAAATGTATAAATTATAAAACATAACAGTAAACTGGATACCCAAGAGTTCATTTTCAGATTTAACCAATGGAATATTACCAATATCATTTGTTCATTGCAAAGCCACTGGTTGTTCACTTTTCACCCAAGTTTCCACTCTTCTGAAAGATGCTTTAGAATCATTTAAATCCATATTTTTAAATTTGCATTTACTTTAGAGTTTTCTTCTTTGTAAACTTTGTATGAATTGTATCATTATGTATGTATTTGTGTTACTCAGCTTTCTGTCACTGTAATCAATACCTGACATAAACACTTGAGAAGGAGAAAGGTTTACTTTGGCTCATGAGTTCAGAGGTATTAGTCCATGACTATTGGGTTTTGATGCTTTGGGGACTCTGATAGCATAGTACTTCTTGGAAGGAGCCTGTAGCAGCAGAGACTGCTCAACACAGGGCACTCAGGAAAGGAATGGGAGGAGGATGGGGGAGAGAGAGACAGAGACAGAGACAGAGACAGAGACAGAGACAGACAGATAGAGTGACAGATACAAAAAAGGACAAAGTGCGTGTCTTAGATGACACAACTTCCTCCTACTAGGTCCTACCTCTTGAAGGTTCCACCACCTCCCAACATTGAGCACACAAGCCTTTGGGGGACATTTAAGATCCAAGCCTCAACAGTATTCTTTTGTGACATTTTTCCATTCAGCACTATCCACGTGTTTGTGAATCCTCTACTGAATTATAATCCATTTTGTGATTGTAATATAGTTTATCCATCTTTTTTGCCCTCCTGAGATTTATGTCCACTTGCTTTTACACTTTAGAAAAGTTTCTTGCATGTGAATATATTCTCAACTCTTTTATCTGGAAAATATAGGAATTCAACAAGTTCTTTGAACTCTAGTCCTCAAGGTACCTTCTATACTGTGCACGTTGGTGATTTGTGATCTTTACATGTCTATTTTATCGCTTACACTGTGAGTCTTTCATAGGCCAATAGATACTTACTGGACTTCCATTTCTCTAGCACCACTATAGTGAATGTGGTAGTAGGGTATATAGTTGTGACAGGAAAAACTCAACTTTTTTCCTGACTCATTTTTTGGGAAGAGTACCAGGGATCGAACTTGTGCCTGCCATGAAGGCACTTATATCACTGAGCTAAATCCCCGATCCCAGCTTATTCATTTTTATGAAAGAATCTTGTTGACTGGTTTACCTGAGAATTGCAAATATGGTCCCAAGCAACTTTAAACTCCTATTATTCCAGCATCCAGACACTCAGAAAAGAGGCCTTCACTTTGAAGCATTTATTGTGAGTTCTTGGATCCACTCTCAGAGGCCCGAATTTTGTTTATTTTCTCATTTCTTTATCGATTATTGTGGTTCCAGGTCACAGACGCTATAGTTGCTTTATACCCAAATCAAATATCCTACTCAGGGGTTCTATACGGACTGTCTTACTGAAAGTTGGAACAAAGTGAATCTTTTGAAGCAAAAGATAATAAGAAGATGTAAAAATAAGAAATGCCTATTATAACAGATGATCCACAAATTTTAGTTGAATAATAATCAAAAAATAAACATAGAAATATTTAAAACCACACAAATAGAAATTAGTAAGACATAGTATGCTATAGGTAAGACTTTGGTTTACAAGTGATCCGAGGGATTTCTTTCTGATGGAAAAAAGAAGAAAAAAGAAAGGGAAAAGGTAAGAGTTATGGTTATTTCACAAATTGTGAGGTTAGGCACTGAGTGCTTTAGAGATGCTGGAGATGGTGGGACAATAAAAACAGATCCCTTGGTAGGATCTGGAGTGTGGTTTGTATGAAATACAGGCACGAGATCAATTGTAGTGTCAAGAAGAAAGTTGAATATATAGATCCAGGGATACAGCAGCTACCAATGCCAGGTTTGAGGTCACACGTACAAACACACAAAATGTGACATCCTTGAAGAAAAGATTTTTATTAATTTCATCTTCTCTTTCTCCTGTAGGGTCTACTTTAGGGATACAGGAATACCCCTCATATCAAAAAGAAGATGAAAATATGGGAAATATTTCCTTCATGAAAGGTTAATGTACACAGTAACTATAAAAAGAGATGTATGCAAGGCATATTTATCTTTCTTGATATTATTGTCATCATCATCATTTGGTAAAAAAACTTAAATTGGATCAGAGAGAATGGTCTCTTATGCCTTATGCATAAACATAAGAGATATTTCTGAACATAGAGTTTGAACTTGAGACCCAGTTAAGTCTTTCATTCCGGGAGGGTATTTACAACTCCCACACTGTGACAAAGTCATGAAAAGCACAGCAACACAAGGAAGAATATTTTCTTCTAAAGCTGTGAAATTTCAGTTGACTGGGATTATTTCTACAAGAAATAAAATGATGAAGAACTCATATATATCAAGCCTGGGAAACTCCACAGTGATCTTTCACCTGCTCATGCCACTGGCCCTTGTCTACTTCCCAATTTTTTGTGCTCCTTACATGATGGAATTTCCTTTTTTTTTTTTTTTTTCTTTTTGGTACCAGGGATTGAACTCATGGCCTTGTGCTTGCCAGGAAGGTGCTTATGCCGCTGGGTTAAATCCTCGGACTGGAGCTTCCATTTTTCTTGAAGTCATTTCCTTTCCTTTCCTTTTATTATTTTTTTTTTCTTCTTTCACTCCCAGAGGTCTTACCTGTTCCTGTATCTTTCCCTATTATCTCTGTCTTAGTTACATTTTACTTGTCGCTGCGACAAAATACCTGAAGCCCAAGTTGGGAAAGGACAGGTTTATTTCTTACAGTTTTTGGAGGTTTCAGTCCACATTCAGTTGGCTCCAAGGCAGTTGGTCCGCAGTTCACAGTGGCCGCCAATAGCAGGCAGGAACCAGCAAAGAGCAAGATCCACCTTCTTCCTGCCATTACATCACATCCTGGCTCCACCCCTAGGTGAGTGTAGCACTAATACCATCAGTCCAAGCACTAGACAATGCAAATGCACAAATGCACAATGCAAACTCATGAGGCCTGGGGGACACAGACATAAACCATGACAATCTCTATGCATGTGAGTGCAGACTGTCATCTCAAAACACCTACTTTTAAGTATCTATAGACTGTCTTCATTATGTTCTATGGCAAACCACACAATATCACTCCATGGTAATTTTTTTTACCTTGACCTCTCTGTTTTATTTAGTGACATCATAATTTCCTAGGCAAAAACCAGTCATCTGTAACCTTTTAATTTTCTCCGATATCTAAATTATTTAATATTAATGATAGTTGAGAGAATGTCTTCTTATTTGCGCTAAATCGCTCAATTCTTTTGGTCTGCTTTCTCTAATATACGTTTTGCACATCTTATCTACCCTATCTTCAGTCCATCTCTGGTAATCAAGGCCAGATTCCTCTTCTTAAGAGCATTCTTAATTTCACTGATCCCACATTAAAAACAAAGTTTCATTGGCTTCCTAGTTGCTACATAACTTAGAATAAACTCCCCCATGGTGTTTAGTGTTTTCTCTAATTTCATTTAATTATTACACAATCCTAAAAGCGTCAATTTTACAAGAAAGTACTCAAGGTGAAAGAGTTTAAGTGACTTTTCCTGAACCATACAGCAAATTGAGAATGCAATAAGAATTAGAATCCGAGTGAGTCCATACAGAGCCACTGGTCTTCTGCTTCTCTTGTCAAACTTTTAATCATACCTTAATGCTCATCAAAATCTCTGTCACCCATCAGGGCCCATGTAAGTGCTGCCTTCTCAGTGATGCCTATTTTGGTCTTCATAAATAGTGGTGATTTTCTCCTGCCGTGAGCAGCAGAGCAATTTGTTATTCTGCATTTCTCCCACTATATATACAATGCATGGTAATTTGGTTTCTCTCTATTTTTATTTCTTCACTAAATAAATAAGGCACTCTTTTTTTTTTTTTTTCCTGAAGGAGGGCACAGTCTTGTGTCTTATAGTACCTAGAAAAGAGACTTCCACAACTTAATGCTCATTGAAATTAGTTCAGGTTATTGGAATCATAAAAGACTTTTTCCCAAGTCCTGAAATCAAGTCAGAAAAATGAAAGTGTTTCTTTGCATTTAAATAATAATTATTTGTGGTAAGGTATAGTCCAAGAAAGATAGCTTTTTAGCATCACTTTACATTGAACTTCCTCACATTTTGATTTTTAATTCCATACAGAGTTACTTAACAGTTCAAAATTATGAACAAAATAACAAGGGAAACTTATTATTTTTTTTCAAATCTTGCTAAACTTCACCCCTTATATGGAATTCAAATAAAGTATCCTGGAAACCCTTACAACTCTCAAATATATTAAACATTTGAATTTGTTTTTTTCTTCAAGATATTACATTTCTTTGCTTTATAATGCCTACCCACACTCATGCTCCTCCCTTCTGTTTCCTTGAAACAGTGAGGGACCCAGTACAACACTCATTTGAACACAAATGTGTATGACTTCATCCTTCTACTTTAGGTGCTGACCCTAACACATTGAACTCCTAAAGATCTATTACCAATCTGATACCTGGACCTCGTGTCTCCAGCTTCAATTAAAACCCTCAATCTGATGCAAAAATAGAAAACAGAAGAGAATCAGAGATCAGAATTTTTCAGAATACGTCTAATCACTAAAGAGTAAATCATTAAATGAGATTTGACCTAATCATATCTTCATTTTGTCACTCCATGATCTTTTAAAATATTTCTCTTACTAAAAAAATTAATACTGAGCTGTAGATTTTCTTTCTGGAACTGTTTTCCAACATGAAACATAAAAGTAGGTGTATATGTCTATTTGTCACAGCACTTGAAATAGAGATGGTAAATTCTTGATGTGTTGCCAGAATTGGTGATGTTTATTTCTCAATCTCTTGTACCACAAAGTGTCTTAGGTACACAGTGAAAAGAGATGACAGTTATTAAAGGAGGACACAGTCATGTTAATAAGATGCCACTAACATGAGACAAAGTTGAGATTTCTGCATATAAATAAAGTGAGCCGCAATCAGGCAGCACCTACTTGAAATCAATTGCCAGAAGCTCTGGTTACATAGTGGAATTATATTCTTTTGCCAAAGGATTTTAATTACCCATTCTTAAAAAAAAATCCTGACTGTAAAATATGTATGGGATAAACTCTGGCTGTTGTGTACCCAATACTATTTCTTGCAAAGGGTAAGTCTCCTTCCTAAGAGTCAAGTTATGGACAAAGAGCTTCCAAGGTGAATGTTTTCTCATAGTGTCCGAGCCCCAGAATTTTTGGCAGATATTGTGACAGGCTCTGATATTGTGGCAGAAGAAGAGGAAGATACCTTGAAGGATGATACTCTGTAGAGCTGAAGGCATACTTTGTGGCCAGGAATAGCTATTTGTTGAATAATCTACCCCTCTAGGGAGATTGTCCTTTAAATGGCATCCATAGCTTGCAGTGTGATACCCAGGTAGTTCTGAGAGTGTAGGGAACTCTTTCTGGGGAGGTGGGTCAGTAGAATCAATTTAGGTCATCTAAAAGTAATGGACACCATATATATTTCAAAATGTCATCTGGTGGACGGTCAGTATGCCATCAGAATATCTGAACACTTTAATACCCTACAAGGGAGTTTTGTCTTATTCCATATTACACACTCACATGAACTAATTGTTATTTCCTTAACATTATTAGTTAATTTCATATAGGAATGTGTTTATAAATAATAAGAATCTAAATTCTCCTTCCTAGAGACCTATTATTTGAATAAATAATGTGGACCACAAATCTTAAAAAAGGGTTATGTGGATTCAAAACATCATTTACATTCTTAAATAGAAGATGTCAATGTGCCCTAATAACAATGATTCTAATTCATTTAAGTCAAATTTAATATGTAGTTACTGAGTTCTGACCAAGGGCCAGCCATAGTGCATTAAGTAGGTACCAAGATGCCAAGTAAGGAAGACATAGTCTATGACTTCAGGAGTTTACTGTAGCAAAGAAGGCTGGCATTTATAAGGCTTAGAAGTAATGAACAAGGAAGTTTTAAAAGCAATATACATAGCTTACTTATATCTCCATTTATCTCTGAAAACCTTGAAGTGGAATGGGTTTTAATGATTATCACAGTAAATACATATGGCAGGATTTCCTCTCTCTCTCTCTCTCTCTCTCTCTCTCTCTCTCTCTCTCTCTCTCTCTATCTCTCTCTCTCTCTTTGTGTTTTTGAGGCAGACTCTGCTCTTGTGCTTGGTTGTATAGCTCCAGCTGCTTTCAAACTCATAGTGACATTTCTGCCTCAGCTTCTCAAGTGCTGGGATTACAGGTGTGCCCCACGATTCCCACAGAGGTTTTTGTCAGTATTTGTCAAATGCAAATAATGAATAAATGTCAGTTACTTATCAAACATTCATATTTATACTCAGTCATTATGTTTGAGAAAAATGAAGGTCATGTGATCTTAGTACTTTTTACAGAACAAAGTCCAGTTGTTACATAGTGTTCATCCAGTGATAAACACTGCACCAATTGCTTGATATGTACTGTCTTACTGAATACTCACAATCATCTGAAAGTCATGTATTATTTTATAGATGCTAGTTGGTGAAGTCAAATAACCTGTCTAAGATCCCATAGCTAATAAATCAAATATTTAAGGTTTAAATCCAGGCTTGTCTAATTTCAAAGCCCATTTTTCTCAACTGCCACACAGAACAGCATTTGAGATTCTTTTTTTAAAGACCAGTAACTTGAAAGAAACACTTTATTAAGTTTTCAGAATTTTAATTCTATAATAAAAAATTTCTAAAAAATAATGTTGAAAGCATTTTAGTCAGTAGTACAAAACAGTATTGGTGTTGACAGAGACTCTCACCCCATCTGGTCAGATAGGACAGGACAGGACAGGCTGTGGTCCTACTCCCACGGTGCTGGACAGGAGTGTAAATTTAACTGGGAGCAGTGGAGTGTGGTGAGGGGGTGGTCAGCGCGGGCACATGTGCTGAAGTTCAGGGCTCGGGTGGGCATGTGGCTTTGTGACAAGGTGAAATCTCTGTAAGTGCAAACAAAACAACTACTATTTTCTTTTTAACCTCCTCCCAGCCTTGTTCCTTTGCTTGTTGCCAGACCTTTTCAAATATTGGTTTTTCTGTGCTGTTGTGGTGTGGCGGGTGCTGGTTTGACAGAGAATTTCATGTGAATTCAGGCCGGCCCATGCTAGTGGGAGTGATGACTAATCTTTTCCTCACTTGCTAGCATGTGTAACCTCATTAGTTGAAGCCAAAAGAGAAGCGGTAGGACCGTGTGCACAACACCAAATGCTTGTCCCGGGGTAGAACTGTAAGGCAACAATAACCAAATTAGCAGCATTCTCTACTTCCCTTCATAACGGGTTTCCCTCAATGTAAATTAATGTGGTATAGTGGAAAAAATATTCCAAGGGCAGAGGAGTGGTTTCTAGGGGTTGAATACTAACTAGTCAATCATAGTCACTGTTCTTCTATGGAACTCAGTTTCTTTGTCTATGACATATGAGTCTTGGATTAGGTAATTTGTGAAATCTCTGGAAGTCATTAAAAAGATAAATGAAATGTGGAAACAAATTTGATTTAAAACAGCTTTAATTGGCTTTGTCCCCTTTTACTAGCTATGAAAATCTGTGCAACTATTGTATAAGCACAAACACATGTAGTATCGGAATATGAATCTTACCACCCTGTCTTATGGGATATTGTGATAGTTATATAGAAACAATGTTTATGAATGATTTAATAATCTGTGAAGTGTTTTGCAAAATTGGAATGCCATTAAGATTTTGCATTTATTTTTCCAACTAAACATTCAAATTATTTTTGTACTAGAGTATGATCTTAAGCAGTATATGAAGAGCTAAGTTTCAGTCGTCATCACTTATGTAGCTTTTAAGACAAATAAGGTCATGGATGTAATGACGTATCAAGTAATCTCTTTAGAAATAACATTCTTGTACATCACAACTTGCAGTAAATGCTTGCAGGTTGTGAGGAATAAAGAGTTAAAGAACTTCAATCTATTTACACTGGTATTCTATTCAGCTGTTTACATGTATAAAATGAGGTTAAGTAAAACCTTCCTTTTCTGTAAAAATCAGGAGTCTTAATTTTTTAAAAAGGTCTTATATTTTAGGAAAGAGAAATAAAAAACTAAAAGTTTGAACAAATAATAAGTAAGTTTGGCCACTCAATTCATGAAGCAATCATATGCAAAGATGTGATCAGAATCATGATTATATCTTATAAGATCATATGTATTTCATTGGGCTGGAAATAATTGAAGTCTTTTATTGACTAAGAGATAGTTTTGTTTATTTGCTCACTTTTATTATAAATATGGGTGTTACTTTATTTATTAAAGTCAATTATCCAAGTAGCTCATGGATTAATTCAATGCCCATACATATGTTCTCATGAACATGTCTGAGTAGTAGGTCTTAGATTATTGACCACTTGCCATAGAAACTGCTGTCTTCTTGTTCAGGAGACTCTAGCTTGCTGGAACAAACACCCAGAACACAGTTACACAGGATAAGGAGGTCAACAATCACAGCCTCTGTGTATCACCTCCCTGTTAGATTTTGAGGGGGGCAAGGCAACGTGTGATGTGGTCGAGAACCATGGGGAAGGGACCTGAATGTCTTTCAGTATACATATCTGTGGGTGATGGGTGTCATCATTTCAGGAGGTCTTTGAACTGATTAGGACATCTAGTAAGACCAGAGAGGCACAGCAGTGGACCATGTGAGGAATGACAGGGTTGTACCAATCTGGGTTTGAATCCTGGCTCCGCCTACTTACCACAGAGGGAGTTTGTTAGTAGTCTCTTCTTTAACTCTCCATTCCTTCACTTCTAAACAGATGGAGTAATAATTCCTTTGCAAAACTTACATAAATAGCAAATAAACTAATGGTGTAAGACAGTTTTCAACAAATGGAAGCCATTATTATTGTATAAGCTTGGTAAAATCATTTAACCTTTCTGTGTGACACCTACTTCATCTGTAAAATGGGATCAGTATTGATAATGATCTTAGTATTTGTTTTGAGGAATATATATATATATATATGATATATAAATATATTTATATATATATATAAATATATAAATTTATATATATATATAAATATATATATATATATTTGTTTTGAGGAATATATATATATATATATATATATATATGGTTTAAAACAATGTGTGATGTGACATAAATGCAAAAAAAAAAAATGTTAGAAGAAGAAGGGAAAAATTCCAAGTGGCAATACTGGGTAGAGTGGCATTTAGAAGAAATTAACCAAAGATAATTAAAAACTTGAGAGAATTAAAGCAAAAGACATTCAACTTGTAGAATAGATCATCTGCAAAACAATCCCATGAAATTGTGCCACGTGTTGAGTGGTGCTTATATCTTCAACTGGTGGGAATAAGCTTTTTTGAGTACATGTCATGGAGATAGGATTGGAACAGAATTTGGGGTTAGGGTAGTGAAGATTTTGAGTGTCATGTTCTTATGGTAACACATTTTGAATTGCTTCTTGGCCAAGCAGTGTGATTTTTAGCTTCATAAGATGTGCACCATTATCTTTCCAATGAAATATCTTCTATTCTCTCTCCTCATAGATAGTTCTTCTTTTCTAATTGCACGCTTGGCAGGTTGTGTGTACATGGATGTTTTAAGTCTTTGTGTTACGTGCATCTTACTCCTCCATCAAGATGTAGGTTACTTAAGGGCAAAAACTGCCACGGAGTCTTAATCATAAAAACAGCTCATTATCAGCACTAGCTCAATACTTACTTTTGGAGAACTGTAAGAGGAGCCAGGCAAAGAGACAGGAACTTGTCAGTATGGACTCTGAGGCCTTATGCCTGTGACTGCTTTTCAGGATTTTTCAGTAGTATAGTTTCTTTAAAAAGATTTTTACTAGTACATGTTTGCAGTACATAATTTTTTAAATTTAAAATTTTTTTGTTTTTTTAAACTTTGAGACAGCATCTCGCTACATAGCCTAGGATGACTTTGAACTCACTGTGTAACCTAGGCTGGCCTTGAACTTATAGTGATCCTCCTACCTCAGCCTGCATGTGCTGGGATTACAAGCATGTGTCATTATGGTCAGCTTGGTGGGAGACTTCATGAGCTACATTTTCAGTATTTAATCATTCAGCAGTAAATAAACACACTATTAATTGATTAGGACATACCTGATCTATAGTGGTATTTTAAAAAATTTTTCCATTGAATTCTATTGTTTTTTTTTTAAAAGTGGTGTCTTATTTATTTATGAAAAGAATATTAGATTCTCTAGTACAAAAAGTAATGAAGACATTAAAAATATGTTCTGCAATCTCTGTCTGTATATCCCCTGCTGATATTTAAGAAAAATAAAATTGTAAGTGCACATGTTTAGAAATTTCAAAGTGAACAGAAAGGCACACACACAAAAAAGATGTCTCCTCGTCAACCTAATTGCTTTTCTCTAAGTACTGTTATATTTTTGAAAGTATTTGATGTACTTTAAATGATAAGGAATGAAATGTGTCCAAAATTATGGTGAATGATTACATTTTAAAAATTTATTATAGTAAAAGGTACATTGTAATTAATTCCCCTCAATATCCTTCTTATTTTGAACACACATTCCATCATTCTTGCCACCTTCTGAAGCAGTTCAAGAAATCCTCTTTTGACTTGTGCTGTCATAGCTGTTTCGGTGTTCTGAATCCTTTAAAACACTTATGTTTCTGGTAATTTTCATCTTGGGGGGAAAAATCAGAAGTTTCATGGTGCCAAATCTGGTAGATAAGGTGGATAAGGACACATTGTAATGCTTTTTGAACCTGCTTTTGTGCAGATGTAGCAGCATCCATTATAATTTTTTTTATCATACTTCATAAAGACACTCACGAAAGAGGACTCCCAGAGCTGCTTCAGAAAGTTACGAAAATGATGGGATGAGTGTTTTCAAAGGAAGACAAGTATCTAGAGTGGTATTAGTGAAATGGGTATTTTACTATAATAAACTATAAAAAGTTAAATATTCATATATTTCAATCACATCTTGTTCAAGATATATACTTTGTGCTTCAACAATATGCAATCTGTCACTTTAATATTTTTTTTGACAAATAAACTTTGTTTATAATTAAAGTAAGAATTTTAATTTTCATGACTCATTAGGATATATTCGTGGGCATAAGTTATCTTAAGTGACTATTGCATCTTTGCCATTGCTTGAATGACTACAACAGGCAGAAAGAAATATCTTTATCTTCAGTTCATACCTTGAGAATCTAGCTTACTCAGTTGACACAGTGTCACAGTGGGCCTCCACCTAAATCTTATTATTTTGCTTAAAAACTTATTTTAAAAATAAAGTATAGAATTAGGGTTGACTATGATTTTTACTCATGTAAATAAATTGGAAGCATTAGATTGTATTCTTCAATCAAATCAACATGGCCAATTTTGTTTCAGCAGGTGGATTTTTCTGGGGCTAATTCTAGTAGTGATTTTTTAAGAGAGTAACAGAGACCCAAAGCCCTGAAAGTCTGGGAAAGACTTTTCCCATTAAATGTGGCTAACTAGTAGTCAGAAATGTTTCAAAGTAGAGAGGGGAGAGGAACCAGGGTGTGGGAATGGGTATCACCAAAAGTCCTGAACCATGTTGGGGTGGATCCTAGAAATGATTGACGCAAGGAAGTTGGACACAAGCAGAAGTTGAATCTGAAGCCCAGATCAATTCTTTTGCAGCACTGACTGGAGTCCCAGGACCCCCTGGCTGGTCCTACTCCACCTTGAGTAGGCTTTTTCCAGTGTACTTGAGCTGATGTAGGTTTTTCAGCTAAAGCCATATTCCCACACCCTTCTTTTCATTCTCTTCAGGGGCTTCATAAGTGCTAGGCACAGTTTTAGCACCCAAGAGAAACAAGATTTAGCTTTTATCATTGAGGAACTGATTGGTTGTCATTTTTAAAATTAAAAAATGAAATAAGTATAATAGAGTTATACTGAAAAAAATAGAGGTATGCTGCAGGAGTGATGCATTATTTCATTGCTTCATTCATCCCAAGTATGGAGGAAGCAATAGACCTCCAGTCTAATGGATTAACAAATTAACAATTAGTAACCAATGAAATATGATATTGGATATTTATGCAGGTGTGTGAACCCATATCAGGATCAAATCTAGGCTGAATCTCAGGGAATTCTCCTCAGAGAAACTGATGTTGGTTCTTCAGGGTAAAGCCAGTTTTACTGACTGATCTTTTCTCTACAAACTATATGGTTATAAAGTCAGCACTGTGCCATGAATAATGGTAAGCACAAATAAAAATACATAAAAATATCTAAAAATGTATTGCTTTCCATTATTGTTATATTGTTATAAATAATTTTATTAAGTGAAAAGTGTTTTTATGTGGACATAAATGTTATAAAGCAAATAATCTGTTTAATGTCAAGAAAAATTCTAATTTCTGGAATTTAAAAGTAACATTTAACAAGGGATACAAAATTATTTGAAATTGACAGGCATTATAATAAATCAGACAGTTACTTGAATTAGTCTTCAGAAAAATTTCACATCAGCTTAAAAATCACACCTAGACTTCCACATAGAATCTGAAAATCATGAATCTTCTAGTTGGAAGAGATTTTATAGTTATGATTTTTAGTCCTCTCCAGTCACAAATGATGAAACTGAAGGACAAAGATTTTAACTGACATGTTTCTAGTAATAACACAGCTCTAAAATATTTAAGGAAAATGATTTGTATATCATCTCAACATATTTTTCTAACAAGTAAAAGCCCTCCATTTTAAAAATATACAGAAAAACATTTAGAGGTCAAGTTTGAAATCTAGTTCTTAATTAAAAGTTAAAATGACTTAGTTTTTTTTAGAAAAACCTTTGCTATATTAGATATTTAAAAATACCTGTGTGTTATTCATAATGTAGAATCAGTAACTATGCATTTAAAGGGTGCAAAGGAGTTGGTTTCTTCCATATTAAAAATATATCAGATAAACTCTAAAGATGATTCATATTTGCTCACATAGTTCTCACAGAAGGTATGAGGCTTAGCATCTTCAATTTGCAGGACAGTGAGAATAGGTACAAGAGTTGGCGATAGCCAGGATTCTATTAGGAGATCCTGTCTACTTCTCTTCATGACTCAGTGGAAACTGCTGCTGTTACATCTGTGTAAGGGTTGGAACATGGGATGCTAATATTTTTTTAAGTCCCTATAACAAGTGAATGGTATTTAATCATGTCACTGTTATTGTGAATGTGTCCTCTCAAAATTCACACATCGCCACATACTCACAAATGTGTTGGTATGAGAAGGTAGGAACTTTGGGATGTGACTAGGTCATGAGCATTCTGTTCTCGTGAACGAAATTCATGTTCTTCCAAAAGAGATGCTGGAAAGCTGCCTTATTCTGCCAAGCGAAGATGCATATGAGGTACCATCTATAAGGAACAGGTTCTCAGCAGACACTGAATCTGTTGGTGCCCTGATTATAGGCTTTACAACCTCATGAATTGTGAGCAACAAGCTCTGTTGTTTAGAAACTATACACTCTAAAATATTTTATTTTATACTTACTAAAGTACTTGTAAACACAATTTGTTAAGATATCAAAGTGTTATACATATTGTGATCAGAATAATTAATTACCAAGAAGACACTGAAAACCAGAAGCTAATGTTATACTTAATGATAAAAGACTGAATAAGATCAGTAATAAGACAAGGAGCTCTGCTTTCATGACTTCTATTCAATATTGTGCTAAGTGTTTAGCCAAGGCAGTTGGGGAAGAAACAAACAAACAAGCAAACTCACCAAAGATATCCAGATTGGGAGGGAATAAATCAAGTGATCTTGATTTATTTGCAGATGATATTATAAGTAAAAATCATAAGACTATCACAATCAACTCGACAAGATTGTAGCATAAAAGACCAATATTGAAAAAAAAACCCCACTATATTTCTATGAATGTTCTGTGAACAACCTAAAAATGCTATTAAGGAATTTAAATATTATGTAAAATAATATCAAAACAATAAATAATTAGGAATAAGTTTAACAAAATAAATGCAAAATGATAATCAACCACCATAAATTACTGAAAGAAAGATGCCTGATGTTCACAGATCAAAACTTAGTTGTTAGGATAGCAGTGTTCTTCAAACTGTGTGTAGATTCAACACAATCTGTGTCAAAATCCCTGTTGATTTCTTGGCAGAAATTGGCAAACTTGCAATTCATGTAGAAATTCAAGGGACCCAGAACACCTGAAAACTCTAGAGAAAAGAGATCAAAGTTGAAGGTGTCATATTTCTCAATTTTAAAGTTTACTGCAAATTTATAGTAAGTAATCCAGACACGAAAAAATTAAGTAGTTTCTTTGTTCACGTGTTTGATAGCCATATGGCTTTCAGTATTGTTCCCGGCTGTCTCTGCAGCAGAGGAGTGTGGACTTCTTGCATGGCAGCTCTAGGAGGCAAAGGGGAGTCTCTCAAGAGTGAACATGCCAGGAGAGAGAAGCCGATGGAGTTGCCAGTTCTCCTAGAGGCTGTGCCTAGAACTGGCACAGCTTCACTTACTTTTTTCGTATCTTGTGGTCCGAACAGTCACAGAAAGGCCTGATGCTAGAGACAACATGTGAACACTGAGCAGAGGAGGAGGAAAGGCAGTCGTGGATGCCATCTTTGGAATCTGGCTACTAGAGCAATTATGAGAAGAGTAGAAGTATATTACTAGGAAACAAAGGGGTATGACAGTAGGGTTCTTTAAGATGAACACAGTCATGTATATGAGGTCTGCATTTTTCCTCAGTATGGCAGAGGGAGTAAATTCCAAGAAAACATTTTTAAAGACCCAGTTTCCCCAAAAGCCCCTTATTAATATTTCACATTACCAAAACTTGACCTCTGAGGTAAAGATACTGGTTTTATCTTCTGAATTCCAGCCTAAATTTGAGCTTTCACATGGGTATACATATCCCAAGGCTACATAAAGCTAGAGGTGTGAAAGAACAGGAATCACTCAATTATTCTGCCTACGTTTAAGCCACAACAAATTGTAAATTGTGGTCCCAACTATTTTTGAAGGCTGGAAGGAGAGTCCACAGACCTCTTAGGAAACCCATCTGAGACATAATCTTTCTTTACATCTAACTGGAGCCCTCGGGGTGGTATGTCAGTCACCTCCCAGAACCTGGCTCTCTGTGCCTGGGAAACAAAGCACTTATCTGCCTCAGAAGAAAGTTATTTGGATAAACTAATGAATGGTTACAAGGGCTTTGAAAGTATAAATTGCTGCATAAATACTTAATGTCTGTATGAATACCTTTGCTTCTGCCTGAGGGGGGCCTCAGGCTTTTTGAAAGATTTCAACCTTATGGAGTACTTGAATAGTGAAGATAAAGCTCCTGCTAAGTGAAGATAAAACCATTCTTGCCTCTATTATGTATATTATTATTGCAAAGGCTTTTCTAAAATAGAAACATAACAAATTTTAGAGAAAAATTTCATAGTTCACTCAGATTGTAAGTTCTTTCAACCAGATCTGTGTTCAATACGTGCTTTTAAAATACACAATTCACGAGTATTATTGGTACCGAGACATTATGTGCAAGTGTTTTCTTACATATGATATTTTCTTGAGGAGCAAAGAGATGGAAAAAAATCTAGTGCTGTATTTTTCCTTGAGTTTTAATTTCCCCCTTCTCTTCTATTTTTAAGGTATTATTTTGCAGTGAAGTAGATGCTTTGGAATGTGCTTTATCAAAATTTTATTTTAATACTTAGAAACTGAGAAAGTGTTTAGGGATTGTATTAGGTGAAAGTTCCTTCTTTAAATAAATTATTTTTTCCATCCTTTTCTACAGATAAAGGTTGAAACAAGCTCCCTTATATCTCTGCTTCATTGGCCTCCTTTTCTTGGAGGCACCAGTGGGTAAATGAGGGTAGAGCATTATTTGAAACACTCAGATTCATAAGAGTTACAGAGAATACAGCTGAAGAGAGGAGGTGGAGAATCCCTATAGGAACAGTGTCCAGGAAAAGAAGCTTCCTGCTGGGCGGCTCATGGCTCCTGGTGGCTCCCTTGCCAAATGATGAACTTCATCAAAGAGGAAAGCAGGAGAGACAGAGAGGTGGAATGTTCTCTCCAAGGCTGCACCTTAACCCAACAGATCTTCATATACTTGACCTATTGTCTAAAGAAAGAAGGTCTGGTAGATCCTTTTTATTCTCCCTGTCCTTCTTCTCTTCCATATTACAGCCTCAAGTTGCTCTGCTCCTAGTCAGAGAGAATAGATAAAATGGACTGATGCAGCTGGCAATCAGGAGAACAGTGTCCTGTCTGTAGGAACTATTTTTGGAGGGCTGTGTTATAATTAACCTGAAAGTGACATATTCAAATTTGATTAATCTCATGTGGTCAGTAAGCTTGAGTTGATTATTGTTTCTCGTAATCAACAATAGGAGCTTCGCTGTGATACATTTGCAAGAGGACATTTAAATAATAGAAGTGACAAAAATGTTGAACCACGTATGGAAGATTTAACTCCGGTTTCTAAATACAATGCTTAAGATGTTTTGCAATACTTAATATACAGAGACAGTGATTTAGGTTTATATTTGTATATTTTACATTCATATATATATTTTATGTGTGCATATTTATATATAGCAATATATATGCATATATATATATATATATATATATATATATATATATTTCATGATTTAAGAAGTGAACTGATTATTTGACCAGAGGAACACAGTTTTCATCTGGTCCCTAACCCTATTCTCTTAATTTGTATACACAATAAATCTAGAGTTATACATTATTTCCTATGACATTGGTGGATTAGTGCTCATACCTAAAGCCTAAAGATTTAATTTTCTGTTGTTCTTAATGAAATAACCGCAGCAGCACTCCCTGTGGTGGGATATGAAAAGGAGTGGATAGATACCTACTAAAACATTTGCAGACCTCCTCAGTTTTCTGTTTTTAATGTGATGAAAATTTGTACAAATAACAAAGAAAGAATGTCATGGTAACTAAAACATTTCCTATACATGTATTTTAGAGGGAAGCTAAATCAAAGGTCTTCAAAGAATTACTAGGGTTCCTTCTAGGAGGTTATTGACAAATATGTAGTTTGTCTCTGGAGTTTGTGCCTCTTTCACAGATTGGTGTATTTGTGATCCCACCGGCAGAATAAGTGTCTGTAATTCATTTCTCCTTGTTAACTAGTGTGCCTTTGTGTGGAGGATGATTGGCAGCGAACTCGGCTGAGTCCCAACGGATGAGCTTGTTAGCAAAACCCTAGCATCCTATCTCTAATAAAGCATATCAGCAGTACATTTTGTCCTATCTATTAGCCTCTCTGTTTCTTTTTTTGTGAAAAGCTGAGTGTCCCTTTGAAGCAATGACAAATAAACCCCTGAACTGAAGTGCTAGGCTGCCTTACGGACAGCTGGATAGTAAATGTCACACCGTGTAGAGAATGCCTATTATCAGAGTGAGCCATTTGTTCCCGGCCTTTCAGTATCTTAATGTAATACAAAATTGCTAAATCAAGCCCCATGTCTGTGACAGAACATAATTAATGAGAAAGCAGGAGCCAATTCAACACTCTTTATTGGGACCTAATTGGCTCAGGCAACAGAGTTGTCACTCAACAAGAGACTTCCTTTAAAGCAATTTTGTTCTTGGTTGTATTACAGAGCCTATTAAATTGTCCCCTCCTTGATCACACAAAGAAGTATCTGCATGCAATAATTAGCTTTTCCAGGGGGAATTTTTTTTAACTCATGCAATCCCGGATCATTTTAAAGCTGTCGGGAAAAACACCCAGGCCGTGGGGATGTGCTGCCGTGCGGAGCAGCCCTGGAGGCACAGGCACAGGAATCTGTGCTACAGAAAGCTGAAGAAGAGCCTCAAGGAAAAGCGAAACGTGTTCAGATGCGGACACTGGGAGGATGAGGAGGCAGTGGATGAGGAAGTGGGGAGAGGAAATTACTTGATGGGTAATCATAGCTCAGTTCATAATCTGCCGTTAAAGGGGGCAAAATGAATACCTGTGTGTACATAGTTAAACATGCATTTCCTTTTTCTGTGGCCTTACCAGTTCAGAATCAAAATTAACAGAGTGATGACAAGGAGTGAAGGTTAATATACACAAGCCTGAACTGCTCAGAGTATAGTAATATACTGGGCCATATATTGGAGCTTTGTGGAACACAGCCTCTTATACCTAGCACAGTACTTAATGGCACGTGATTATTAAAATGTAAAATTTCACCTTTGAGAATTATGTGTTTTCCCTCCCCCTTATTTAACAAGCCACAAGATGAATTTTTCCTGGTATTTATCATTAGAAAATTGTTTTTGTTTTTTCTTCCCTGTCACAATATCACAGAGTTCAAATAAATCAGTGTCCTGCTTTGCTAAGTTTCAAGGCAATGTGACACGGAGTGACTGAAGACCATGGAGAACTGAGCTTCTAGTTCATACTGGCATTTGCCAGGGTTTGGTTCAAAAGGGCCCAACTGGCTAGACTAGAGGTAAAGCAAATGGGTACATTGTAGAAATGTACTTAAATCATAGAAATTAGGCAATAACTAGTCTGAATTTGAACAACGCACCAATTGACATGAGAAACAAATTATTAAAGGTTGATTTAAGTGACAGTGCTTGAACAGTGTAAATAAAGGCATGTATGCAGTTCCTTTCTTGAAAGAGCTGTCAATTTCTCCCTTCTGTGCCTTCAGGAGCGACTCAAAGACTGTCTAGTTTGTGTGGCAGCAGCATTTGGTTGGATTTAGAGACAGCTATTTGCCTCGGCATTGTTACTGGCTTCATGAGGAAGTGCCACATCCCAGGACAGCAAAGCAAGCAAACCTCTGAATTAGGAGAACGGAGCTGCTCTCTGCACAGGGCGGTTCAGAGCAGGTTTGCAGCTGCTGAACCCCGGACCGTGAACCAGCCATGACTGGGTTATGCAGCAGGCGCGCACAGAGGAGCGTTCTTTAGGTTTGCTTACATGTGCCCACATCGTAGCTGCGTCAGTTATTGAATATACAGAGGACGTGATGGATTTGCTAACTGTTCTCAAACCCACCCCTAAAGAGTGAGTGGAATCAGATTCATGCCTGCACTGTAAATGTTTGAAAATATACTAGTCGTTATTCCATAGGGTAATAAAAAATAAAACTAACAGCAATACAAAAATATTAGTCAATAATGTCCTTTCCCAGGTGACTCTTGAACCTTGTGAAAGCACACATTCTCAACAAAGATTTATTAGCCTAGTCAGGGAACACATGATAATGATAGCAAGAGCTGCCAGAATCTAATTTGCTTTAATTAATCATTTGCTTCATAACACGGCGATTCTCTCCCCCCCTTAACTGTCTAGATTATTTTAAAACATTAGATATTACACTGTGGATGGTTGATGAAAGTGAAATTGAATGCTGTAAAAGTTAGATTAAAAATTCATTTAACAGTATAAACATTTCAGAGTGCAGGCTGGTGCCGTTTAGGTCAAGTGAGTATGGAGTGATAAAATAGTCATGGAACTGAGAGAAAATATATTGTCAGAGGGCACTCAAACAGCTGAATTTAGTCTCATTTAAATGTTACAGCAGACAAAAAAAAAAAGTCTCTCTCTGGAAGTCCCATTGTAATTACTCTTTGGTATTTAGCAACATAGACCCATAAGAAGCCGGGACCTAGATTTAAACATGTCTTCATTCAACTGGGCAAACAAGCTTCGATTTCTTCTGATCAAGCCAACAGCCCTCCTTGTAGCCCTGCGGCTGAATCAAGTTCACATTGCCCAGTTCTTCTAATGAGAAGTAAACGGACTAGCTCGACATTTGCAGGACAGCTACCACCCCAGACACTCGGCACGCCCTTCTGGGTTGCACTGAGCAGGAGTGTGTTCTCCTCCAGGATCCCATGGGGCAGCAGCCAGTCACACAGGACAGAACCGAGCACAGCTGAGGGTGACTAGAGACGCGGCCTTCCTGCCACAAGGGGGCGCGCAGGGACACCTCTGCTGACCGCAGACCGAGCAACCCCAAAGCAGTACACCTGGCCTGGATGTGAAAGCTTTCCCAAGGGCTGGAGAACACCACGGTGGTCTTATGCTGCCCCTGGAGACTTCTGATGTGACTGTTTCTGTGTGACGGGGATGGGGGAACTTCGCCTGTGTAGGTTTAGAAGTTGGACAAAAGCTCGTGTTCGGAGATCCGGCTTATTTCATGAATGCTATGAGGATTAAATGAGTAGCAGGAGCCTGGAACACAGACGGTGCTGTCTAACATAGATGGTGCTGCGTTATTATTAACAGTCTCCATCCAATGCCTTTCCTACGCTTTGCACCCCCGCCGCCCTCCATATCAACCACATTTTGATGGTGTATGTCCACCTACCTGCCCTTCTCCTTGCTGTATTATAATCATCTCGAACATTATGAGCTTATGATTTTTTATCTCTTCAATCTTTACATTCCCAGCCTAACATAAATATCTAGCTGTTACATAGTGGGTGCACCACCAGTGTCTTTTGTATGAACCAGTGGCAATTTGTTGTAAAGTATTTTGCAATTTGATCTCTGGCGATTTTTAATAAATATTTAAGAATTTTAAATATTTTGCAAAGCAACAGACATTTATATGGGTACGTGGCATTTTTTCCCATAATACATTTTTTTCAGAATTAGTTTTATAACACTACAAGAAAATTAGTGTTTCAACATTAAAGTACCATCTCTTTTTTTTTGAACTATGAGGAATAGTCTCCAATATGATAAATTCACTACCTAATTTGTTCCAAATGGTGATGAATTCAGGATATTTTTGTTGAATCATGAATTTAATGAAAAATTGGCTCTCACTGGCACTATTCAAAACCTTTCTCAAAATGAGTCCAGTAGAAGCATCAGGTGTGGAATACATGCGTGTTTTCTCATCATGGTTCTTTGAAGAAACTGTCCCTATGCTTTATTAAGCTAAACATAAACAAGTCGTTCTATTTCCATTACTCTACTCACCTGAAGCACAAGTAAGGTGACTGTGCATACACACATAGCTTGCCTATTAGATGGGAAAATGAGACAGGTAGAAGCTGGTCCTCAAGGACATTTCAGACTGGGGGAAACACTTAATCCATAATTTTGTAAGGAAAGAACATTGGTATCTCCTACTTCATAAACAGTGCAATTCTTTATAGAAAAGTCAAAGTCATGCAGTTCTCAATTTCCAGAGAAGACAGGATATGCACGTAGCTCAAAGCACATTTTCACAGCAGAGCAAGTTTTGTGCTGAGAAGCAGGGCAGAATCATACAGATTCAGGGTTGCCTTGCAATTTTTACCTTAAATACAAGGGGAGATTACAATCTGCTATTGATTTGACTGACTCCTTTGAATCTCGGTGAAGGGATGTGAACAGATGAAAAAGCACTGTCATTTGCTTGGTTTCGAATTTTTTAACATTCAGAGTGGGGGATGGGGTGGTAAGTAACTCCTGTGGCCCCACAGGGAGCACTGTAATCAAGGCAGCCTCGAACAGTGTTAGAAGGGGTTTTACATCTCCTCCAGATCCCTGCAATATCCTCTTGCAGAATTGGTTAAATGAGCCACCATACTCTGGTCAATATGAATAGGCTTGTAAGATGCTCAGTTTGATTTAATGGCCACCCATGGACTTCCCTACGCAGAAGGGCGTGTCATGTTCAATCTGAACAAACGCTAAAAATCAACTACTCCATTTGGCATTGTAGCTGTATCTTAATGTCCTCTTCAGAATTCTCCGTTATAGTAACATCTCCTGCAATCAGTCTAGCATAAAAAGGGCTGTTTATAACAAATTGGTCAGCCTCTTATGTGCCTATCATTCCTGATGCGATAGTGAGCGATAAGATTGTTCCTTGTAGACTAGGCTACATGATTTTCAATATGCCAAGTTGTATCTCTCCATTTGTACAAGTGGTTTATTTAGGTTTTTATTTCTGTTTGGAGTCTTTGTTTTCGTGTTACCTCATAATTGTCCAGGGGGAAGGAGGAGGCAAGTGGATTCTGCCCATGAATTGAAGTTCTTTGGAAGATATTAAGTGAGATGTAGTTTGTGGAGAAACTGGTAAGTGAAAAAGAAAAATTATTCAGCCTTTTGTCATCCTTTCAATTAGGAGAACTACGTGTCAGTTGCAAACTACAGTGTGCTGGACAGGAAATGTTGGCAGAGGTAGAAATATGCCACTGATTTGCATGAATATTCTGAGGTGGGATAATCATACCACCTTGTTAGTACATAATAATCACCCAGTGCAAAAGACCTATACCTTTGGAATCACTCGAAGTTTTCATTAGAGAATCAGCAGTCCTCTCTACTCACTCTCGGGGTACTTCAATGTTGAAATTGCATATTACGGGTTATGCTCTTGTAAATAAAGGACATTTTGTTATGCCCACATTCAGCTGCATTTCCGACTGTGATTGCTTTACCAGCCCCTGCTGTGACCTATTGCCAAATACAGTGCACTATTGGTGAGCCCCTCCCTCCTTTCCCCAGAACTTGATGTCTGTCCAGAAGACAAAATCATGATTAGGGAGAAAGAAGAGAGAAGGATTGAGGTACTTTAGGGAAAGAGTGACACTGCACTTCAGCTCAGATGTTGGCTAATTTACAAATGTCCCAAGGAACCACCTGTCTTGACCCTGCCTTCCTAACCATCTCTGGGAAACATGCTTCCTTTGTGGATTGAAATTAAACAGGAATTGAGCATGTGTGATCCCTGGGATAGATTTGTAGTGGTTACTGTGGTTCAGTTATAAAAAGCATCAATTCTAAGACAACTTTTCACCTTCATTTCTCTTGGAGGGCTTCACAAGAGACTTCAGGGCCAACTGTCAGAAAGACTGGGATCTAATAATCCCACGATGGAATTATGAAAGAGGAAGAGATTTTCCTAGGCAATGTTCTTATTCCTCAATGCTTCTCTTATTCATTCGAAGTGCTCAGAGTAGCATTTCCAGAGTCAGTGATATTCTAAGTTGTCATGTAGATAAGGAAACATTTTGTTAAGGAAAAATTCATTTTATTAGTCAAGTAGAGGCATGTGTGGGCTTTTTATTAGTCAAGTAGAGGAAGTCTACTACTGAATGGAGACAATTGGAAAACTTTCATTATGAGTGTTTTGGAATCAATAAATATTCATAAAGATACAACAATTCAGTTTTACTTAAAATTACTATAGCTCCCACCTATGAACATTATCTCAAATATCATGCACATTTTGCAGAGTAGGAAATGAAGATTCCATAACTGTCCAAAAGTCATTTTGTTGACTTTGAGAACAGACTTCTTTTTAGACTATTCCAATTCTTGTTGGCACTTACTAGCAACATGAGCTCATTTTAGTTTGAGTCCAGTATTTTTTCTTGTTAGTATGCTACCAATCTCAAATCCTTGAAAATTAAACACAAAGAGGGGGACTACATTTTCCAACAAAAGTTTCCACAATTTAGCTCCTGTTGTGCAAAGAATTTTGGAAATTATAAGCATTTTTGCCAAAGCAAATAAAATGAATAAATAACAACCAAATACTTCCCCTAAAAGCAATCACTTCCTCTCCTGCTTTCCATTGGTAGAGAGACAAAGCTTATCTGTTTACTTACTGTATTGTAGGAGCAAGGCATTGTTTCCTTTGCCTTTATTTGGGCTATTATGGAGTGGTAATTTGTCTATTAAAGTGTGAAGAACTATCTAGAAGAGAAATCTGAAGATAACCAGTTTTAGATAATCATGCAATGGACTTTGTGACGTGGTGTTCTCTTGGTGCTCTAGGACTGAACTTCGTCTAGGAATGTTTGTTTTACCGTGAATAAGAATGAAGAGATTGAACATAAACTTGGGTATATCCTACTAGTAGAACATGAGTACAGCATGTGCAAGATATTTAATTTGATACTCAAAATGCTTCGCCTGCCAAAGAAAAGCCAAAAAGAAGAAACCAAATATATCCCTCATATCCAGCTGTACCTTAGAGAGTACATCGACACCTACACATATGCACACAGACACACACACACAAATAACAAAAGAAGAAGCAGTTGACTTTCAGTTCTATTCATTAAAAGGATTCATTTATAATTGTAGTGTGCAGAGGGCTGTAAGACAGAAGTGATACCTGAGAGAGGCCTGGGAATATGTTTGTACTACATTACTTGGACTGCATGATAATTGAGAGCCATTGTGGCTGAACACTTTAGGAGTTTGTTTAATTTGTCACAGTAAATAAAGCTTTTTTGATGCAAGTTAATTAGCTCTCTTGTGTTACTGCATTTCAAATGTAATTAACAACCAACTGCCAGTGTAGGGTTGCCCTTGTGTAACACAGTAATGGAGGAGAAACTTAACTGGGCCTGGATTAAGTAAAAGACACACTGGAGAATCAATCACTCCTTGTCTCCTTAAATTCAGATGGACTAGGTTGTGGGGGAGAAAATATCAGGTCTCATAAAATATCAGTTGCTTAATATTATTTCATAAAAAATCTCATGTATTATGACAGTCTTACATTTGCCGCCACATTAAGTAAATTCAGCTAAGTAAATTTTTTTTAAACCACAATTCAGAATTCACATCTTCCTTCTTGGTTGGCATAACCTATATGCCAGGCTCTGCTTGGATCTTTCATTTCCAGTCATTTGCCTTTCTTTTGCTTTGACATTTTATCTACTTGTGATAAGTGCTGTTGTAGGGAAGGCTGAGAAGTCCTATTAAATAATGACTAAGAAGGAACGTGTTCAAAAGGGCAGAAGAAGATTATAGAAGAGCCAGATCATGCTCCCATATTCACAATGGTGTTCTTGCCTGGTTTATATCCTGAGAAAGGATTCTGCTTTCATTTTTCCTAAGCAAAGTTAATGCAAAAGCATCTACCTACCTTGAGTTGTGCTGGCTTTTGGTCAGGTCATCAGAAGAAAGGCTGAAAGGCTGGTACATCCTTAAACGTTCACAGTAATAGTGTGATTGAGATCCTCCAAGTGTGTGCTGTTTGCATTGTGAATCTTCTCTGGGAGAAAACAACCACACAAATTAAGAAGAAATACTATTATAGAGGTGGAGAGCATCACTAGCGCAGGCAATCCTCTCTCCGCCTCTGCTGCCTCCTCCATACTGGCGAAAGCTCTACGCCAAATTTCCTTTTAATAATGCTGTTCACAGGAGTAATCACCTGCTCAGCAAGGGAAACTGTAGTGTGACCGATGACTGAGATTTAGGACCTGGCTGTGGCTCCAACAAGCAAGAGGACCACTTCGATGGACTGACCTTCTGGGGGACTCAGTTTGCTCATAGAAATACACATTAGGTTGGGTAATTTCATTGTTGTCTTGTAGTTGTAAGTCTTCACTTCTCTGATCTCTCTCATGTTTCTTCAGGAAAGCTTTCTGGTTTCATTTCTTTTTACTCCACCTGCCCCATGTCTCTTTGGCTTTTGCAAAGGAGGGTTTGGCATAGTCCAGCTACCACAAAGGTAAAGGGGTACACCTGAGCGACATCTAGCCCTTGTCAATCATTCAACAAATATTTATTGAACATTTTGGGTAAACCACGTTCTGAGAATCTGAGAATGAAAATTATCGGTATGTGCTTTTTACATATAATTGAAAATCATGAAAATGAGAACTGAAAGCTAGTTTAATAAATTAGCTCTCAATTTACATTCGACTGTTTACAAATGTTGCTATGTATTTACATAAGTCTATTATCGCTGAGTTTTTCTTTCCTACATATTCAACATATTCCTACATATTCAACTCAGAGAAGCATGCATACAGAGTGAGATGAGGCAGAAGGAATAAAATAATTCTCCCATTTATACTTGAACATCTCATCTTCAGACAGCTTTTTTCACTAGGAGGTGGTGAAAATATACATCTTGTTTTATTTTGTTTGGTTTGAGAATTCAATGTGAACAACTATATTACATATTTAATTTACTTTTACTCTTTCAAACATTACAAAAGTAGCCATGTGCTCATTATAGAAAGTTAAGATGCTACAGAAATTCATGATAGAGGGAAAAATTGAGTTCCCATATTCCATTTTTAAGAGAAAACTTTAATATTTTGATTTATAATCTCTCTCTCTCTCTCTCTCTCTCTCTCTCTCTCTGTGTGTGTGTGTGTGTGTGTGAAAGAAATATATTTTCTTTTCACATGAACAGAATAATGCAGTGAGGTTAGCCAATTTTCTGTCACTATAACAGTACCTGAGATGATCAACTTATAAAGATGAAAGGTTTACTTTTGTGAACAGTTTTGGAGGTTCCAAACCATGCTCATTTAGCTGTGTTATTTGGATTTAATCATTCACTTAATGGCCAGGAAGTCAGAGAGAGAGATAGACAGACAGACAGACAGACAGATAGAGAGAGAGAGAGAGAGAGAGAGAGAGAGACAGAGACAGAGAGAGACAGAGACAGAGACAGAGACAGAGAGACAGAGAGAGAACATGGGTTCTAAAATCCCCTGTGGTGGCTCACCTCCACTCAAGGCAATGACCTAAAGATATTTCACCCAGCCCCACCTTTTAAAAATTCCATACCTCTCAATATTGTCACCCTGGTGACCAAGACTTCAACATCAAAACCGCAGCCATGGTTAATACTGAAACTTAATTTTTTTCCAATTTGATTTTTGATACTGTAACTTGACTGTAGATTTCACTGAATAGACTTAATTAACTGATTTCCCAATTCATAGACAATGGGATTGTTTTCAGATATTTTGCTATGAGTACTAGAGGATAACATTATAGTCATTATCATTGAAAAGAGTAATACAAAATTAATTATTTATGAAGTACCAGCACTTGTTACACACTTCGTAGGCATCATTTCAATAAGACCCTGAAGTCAAGACATTATATAACTTACTCTTGTCCCATATCTAGAATGTAGTGGAGCTATAATTTCAACTCAAGTCTGAGTAATTCAGAGTTTAGCCTCATTCAGTAACTATTTTTGCATATATTTTTGTATATTTGTGTTAGTATATATATATATATATATATGGTACATTAATAAAAACAACATTGCTAGATCCAAGTGTGTGCAATATTTAAGCATGTATTTTTTGACATGGACAAGCAAACTAACTTATTTTTATAATGGAATAGAATGTAAAAGACTTAGCTATTCCTGTAACAATACAGATAACTTTCCAGAATCTAATGTGAAGTATAGAATAATACTTCGGACATAACGCTGCTCATTTACATTTTAAAATCACAAAACACCACATACTGTTATTGAAAACATAAACATTTGATAAAAGCGAAAAACCCAAGTATATTAATGAAATGCACAAATTATAAAACAGTGATTATTCCTGTAGAGGAGAAAAGAAGGGCTGGGCTTTAGCTCTGTAAAGTTTTATGATCAGGCTGAGGGTGCAGCTCAGCAGAATGCTTGTGTGTGTGAACTCCTGAGTTGGAGCCCCAGAACTACTGAAAAGGAAGAAAAATATGACTTTTTAGAAAGATCATTAAGCAAATAATGGCAAGTGTAGCATTTGTCATATGTGGGAATTAGGTTCATGAGTATCTCACATCATTTGCTGATATTTACTTACTAATTTTAAGTTAAAAATCACTAGCAGCTTAGAAATTGTCATTTAAAGTTGTATGTTGACATAGTCATCATAAACAATATTCATTTATGTATTTATATTTCGTGAGCTGGCATGGAACCCAAGACCTCATGCATGCTAGACAGCACTCCATCACAAAGCTACACACCCAGACCTAGGAACAATATCAAAATATGGAGTAAGCAAGAATCCGTGTCCTCCATTTGTACTTCTTTCCTCAGATCTCATTTCCATCCCTGTGAACTGCTAATGTTTATCGTGTATCATTTCTATTTGTACATAGTCATGTATGTACAAAAATAGTTTTGTACATGTGGATTCATAGTGAGCATATACTGTGACTTGTTTCTTTCCCTTGAAAGCTTGTATAAAATATAGTTTCCAACTCTTGTATAACATTTAAAGTATTGATGAATCACATTTTAAATTTGGAAACTTAGGGGGGTTTTAATTTTTTATTTTGATGAACAGAATCTCCAACGTGTGTTTGTAAATTGCTCTACAAATTTTTGTCAGGACTTTTAATTGTAGTAAACAAGAATTCTAGTTTCTCTAAACTTTTGCCAACATTGTATAGCATCATCTTTTTTCTCCAGTATTATCAGTGAAAATAATTTTTATGTTCATATTATTTCAATTTGCATTTCTTTAACAATTTCATTCTTCTAGTAATAAAATGCATATAATCAGAACTAATTTTTGTTATTAGTTGTTGAAATATGGTCATATTCCTGTGATCTCTCAGTTCCAAAAGGCTGCATGAAATTCTTGGTTGAATTTTTTGCTTATTATGGTAAATTATCTATCTATCTATTTGTCCACTTATCTGTCTTATACATATATGAATTCTGTGTTATTTCTATCCCCTGTGAATGTGGAATTTCTTCTGGTACTAATAGACGTCAATATCATTCTACAACCTATTTTCTATAACTCAGGGCAGGTCATAGCACTTAGCCAGGGCATTTACAAGAGAAAGATGGGAACAATCTATGGAAAACTGATTTTTTTCATTAAAAACTAATCCTAGGAAAAAAAGGTGACTTAATGATATGATATTTTTAAAAAAGAAGAAAGCACAAGAGAATCACTACGAGGATAAAATAGGCTTTTTCATAATAATTTAAGTAAAAAATTTTCAAACACTCCAGAGAATGTAAGCTTATATCTAGAACTTGATTAAAGCCACAGCGTACAACTCAGGCCCTAAGCTATAATGACCATAAAATGTTGAATTTGTGTCCTAGAACTACATCAAGTCATAAAATCACTTATAGACACTCCTGATTTCTAGAAAAGAACACATATTATTGATGATATTTTAGAACTGAGCCTTACTCTGGAGGATGATGAAAATACATTTTACCTCATTAAGAAAAAGCTCTGATACTTAATATTTATACTTTTTTGAAAGCCACCTGTTGTCAAATCCTTGGGGGAAACAAAGATTTCTTATCTGTAAAGTTCTTGCTTTTTGTAAGTTAAAAAAATTAAAATAGTTGCATCACAATGTCTTTTAGATATATTAGAAACACAGACACAGAAAGATGGCTAGTGAGGCAATTTGATTATCCTATTTGAGCTGAAACCTTAAGAATCTAAGCCTCAGAGCAACACTAAAAAGTAAAGAGAAGCGTTGCTTGGTCTAGAATAGAAAAGGATGACTTTTGCAGGCCATTTCTTTGTCAGAAGGGTCTTGCAGTCGAACAAATTTAAAAATGTATTGTCTGCCACAAATCACATCTTTGAAGAAAGTGATTAATGCAGTTTGGCTGTTTTGTAGTAAAGCAATCACTGAAAATTTTGATTTTTTAATAAACATTCAACAAATATTATAAAAAATAAAGCCATAATATATTGCTGAAAGGAACCTGATGGGGCAAAATAGAGTGCCAAAAATGTGCTATTCCTGAATAGAGTTCCTGAATAGAAGCTACCAAAGTGAGCTTGGAAAGAAGTTGGCGTGGCTTACATTAATACCCTCTCCTCCTTACCAAGACTCAGCTTTCCCTAGAGACCTCTGTCTGGTTCTCTAGACTTGTTCATCACATGTTTCCTGGTGTGGGTGTATCATGTTCAGGTAGGGATTTTGGAAACAAGGAGTGAAGGCAGGAAGAAAATCTTGGGGAAGCAGAGGCCACAAGAAGGATTTTTTCTTTCAGGTATATGGTTACATCTCATTTTCAAAAGTGGAATTATTCTATGTATTGAACCCTCTCATCATTTTTTTTTTCAGGACATGGGAGATCTGGCAATAGGAAGACTAGAAAAACAGGACCCTGGAATTAGACTGCCCTCTGTGCAGGGAAGGATTTAGTGTGGACAGCACAGCAGGTTTATGAAAGTTTGGGCAACAGATGGTAGATGGTTCAAATGAGAAGTTGATGTTGGAGAAAGCGTCCAGTGTAAACATGGTGAAAAGCTGCTCGAATCAGACAATGGAAAATGCTGAATGCTAGCTTGAAATCCAGGTTCAAAGGTCCTGGGAGCCTTAGCAAAGAGAGGCAGAACTCCAGCCAACAGCTGAGGAGAGAGCACAGAACTGAAGCTCTCAGTTAGGGACCCTGTCATGAAACGACCCTTGTCTCAAGGGGTTTATCTGGCTGGCACTGGCAAGATTCCGTTTGGATAATGGCGAAGTTATTGCCAAAGAAGAAAAACAAGGAAACGAGCATGTATTGTTGATTCTTCCAAAGTGGGTAGCAAAACAGTAGTAGCAGGTTGACATCTCAAACTTTCATCTCTAATGTAACAGCACACAATTCCCTTGACAAGAGACAAAGCAACTGCTAGGTTTAATGTGTCTTTACATGAGCAAATGATCTCGCATAATAATACTGCGCCATGCTGACAGTCCTTTATGAATACAGCAGTGTAATGCCGACAGTTAGCTAAACAACAGAGCTGCCTGCCCAGATAGAAGGTTTGAAACTACGCAGGAGGGACATATTTGACTCAAGGTAATTCTGGGGAAATGTGGAAAGGCTGACATCTGGACTGTCATGCATAGCAGACACATTTTGAAACGTAAGAGAAATGCTGCCTGAGAGGTCCTAGTGAGTCTTCCAAATTGTCATCAAAAGCTTGTTAAATTTTCATCATTTTAATATGGAAGCAAAAAAATATTGCTTCAGAGAAGTAGAGGGAAGGGCTGAGTAACTGAGGTTGATGCATTGCAGTTATTCATATTGCTTGACAATTTCTAGTAGGCCAGGTACTGTGCTAGGTAGCAGAGATGCAGACCTGAGTGAGATGGCCGCTGCCCTCAGGATGATTATTATCTACATTTGGAGAGGGAGATGAGCTAATAGTTCTAATGTACTGTGGTAGGCAGTAGGAATTAAGTAAATGTTGTTATGGAATTTAGTATCTAAATCACTATCTCTGTCTCTGTTGTGTGTGTGTGTGTGTGTGTGTGTGTGTGTGTGTGTGTGTGTAGGGTATTGGTCAGGAAAGGCTTTCAGAAGAAGGGGGTTTTTAAACAAAATTTTATCATAACAAAAAGGACAAACCATAGGAAGATGCAAGTGTGTGGATGGGTGAATATGCTAGTTGGAGAGAATGGTATGTCAAATACTCAACAATTACTAACGGATACGTGGAAACCAAGACCTGCAACATCCCTTAAGTTTCAGACTCTTCATTGCTCACAGGATATTGAAAAGCAAGAGATAAGTGCCTTCTTTTATGGCAGGAAATAGATTACAAATAAACATTTCCTTATTCAAAACTGATTAGGCCTTATAGGAGCTTAGTGAGAAGCACACAGTTTCCTTCTCTGATGGGTGTATAGGAAGTAAGGCGGGCAGACATTAGAGGACAATCAGGAGTTATTTAGATTCTAGGGTTTTACTTATTTCCAAAAAGAGTGGTATAGACTAATGAAGGTGAAAGGCATTGCCTGAAGTGCAGTTTTAAAATGTTACACAATATTAAGGTCAAAGTAATTTTGTAGACTCTTCTATAGGGGCATTTCAGTGTCGCAGGAGTGATTGTGATGATGTAAAGTAACAACTTTCAGCAACCTTGAAACATTTGAATGTTTTACATCATAAATTATGGTAAGTTTTAACATGCTGTCCTTTAACTTATAGAATGAGCATATTTTCAGGTCAAGAATCCTTTTTTCTCTGTGTACTGGAAAAAAAACCATCATTTCAGATACTTAATCAGAGCCAGACACCAACCTCTAATACTGTCCTTGAATTACAGACAATCTTCAGTCATTTGTCATCTGAAAGGCTTAAATTCAGTATATATATGGTCCCTCATTCATTAGTGGTGGCCAGATTTGTGTCTAGTTCTCAGTTTAAACCCAACGACTTGTGTGCTAACTTTATCAAGCTTTTGCTTTGACATTTACATCCTGCAAATTGCATGCAAAGTGTAAACAGAAATTTTCCTGTTTGAGACGGTAATGTATATCATGTTCAGTTTTCAAAGCACTTTTCTCCATTCCTTCTTGCTTGTCATGCGACCTAGATATTAGGAGAACCAGTGCTACCAAACAGAGTTAATGGCAGGGCGGGCTTAAACAAGTGCCATCCAGTATCATCTCCACTTGGAAACATGGAGAAAACATAGGTAATTTGGTAGAAAGTACTTACTGCTAAGAGTTGGGTAGGTCGTTAGAAATCGTCTAGTTTCTTATTCTCCTTGGCAGAAGGGGAAACTGAGTGACTTGTATAGAACCCTATGATAATAACAGAGTGGACATTTGAGTTTTTCCTAGGAGTTAGGTCAGCACCTTCATGTAGTTTATAGCAGTTCCCTCTTCATCCTCAGTTATAAAGCAAACTGCCTGTTTGCTTTTATGGATCTGAAAAATGTCATGAATTAGAAAAAAATTGAAAATATGTACCATGAGAATGTGTTGTTTAAAAAACATTTTTATAAAAGAAGATCTACACTGAATGGAAACCTAAAATTTCCTTATTAAATTCTACACATTTCATACAAATCTCCCAAAGTCTAACAACCTAGGCAAGCAGGTGTTTTCCCCTCCCTTACATGATTGCATTTGAAAGCTAGGAACCTGGCTGGTAACTTAGCACAAAAACTTGGCTGGCAAATGCAGTTGAGTGGAAATGTGTCATTATTTAAGCATGTTACTGATTACAGAGTGATTGAATCTATCTCTCGCTTTGCCCATGTAACAACTTTAAGAGGCATGCAGGAACATATTAATTTCCCATTATAGAATTGAGAAAGCAATGTCTTCAGTAATTAAGTGATTTGTGGAAAGTCATGGAGCTGGCACTTAGTAGAGCTGAGCTACTTACTAAGACATTCTCACTCTCATAGGGTGCTCTTCTCACCCACAAATCACTATCATCATCATTATAATCATCATCATCACCATCGTCATCATTATCATCAGCAGTTTGCTAACTATTGTAACTTTTCCAAGACCAGTGCATCTCCATGTATAACAGCATCTCTGTTACCTTATGAATACTCTCATGTCCTGCTTTACATTACCAAAACTTATCTCTTGGTTGCCTAGCAAATTTATCTAAGAGGTTCCAGAAAAAAATCCGACCATATGTAATCATAATTTAGGCATTTCTACCTTAGCATTGGCTAGTCAGTAGTAGTCAATGGCAAGATTGACATTTAAGTATATTCCCTAACCATACTTCCGAGATCATCTGAAAAATTGCTGTTATTATTTGTCCTAAACACAGCAGTAAGAATTTTGATGGCAAAATTAGCAACTCAAAAATAATTGACTTGAAGCATTGGCAGTATAAACTTTGGTAGTTTCTTGGGGGGCCCATTCCTCTCTCTTGCATTCTCTATACTCCTTGAGTCTCAGTGTCCTCTATATTTCTTTCAACTTCCCAACTTATGGAAAGACAAGAGACTCCATATCTGGTCAAAGACTGCACTGTAAGTGCCAAACCAAGATTTCCACCCAGGTGTGTTGGTTACATAGCCCATACAACTGTACCTAACGGTAGAAGGCACATGTAGCAACCTTAGATTTTTAAAATATCAAGTGTCGGACCTAATTGCAGCTATTAGTCATTCTAGTAGGTTGAATGGAGGGTATTCAACATAGTTTCAAAACTGTTCTTTCAGTGTTACACTCTAATACCTCCAATTTTGGTATAAAGTGGGTAAGTGATGGACCATATCTGACAATGTTTGGTAAATGCCACACAAAAGGATCTTTTAACAAAATCATTCTATCAGGATGGGATGCATGTTTACATTTTTGCTTGTTTATAGTCTTAAAGAGATATTGTTGCTAACTTTATGGCACACTCTCAGAGGTGACTCTTCCAATCTTCTGTTGGATACCAGACATGTCATTCAGTACTGTAATGGCCTTACAGGCTACCCAGGGTCATCAACTGTTGTGAAACTCCCCATGACTTCACATCCTGATTTGTGTACCTTATGACCTACATTTTGGGGCATCATTTTCTTCTCACATAGGATTTATAGGATTTTTTTGTGTGTAAAATTCCTCTCTTCTAGCATTTCTGGAAGTCTGCAAGGGAAGTCTTATTTGCTTGTGACTTAGACTGGACTCTGGTTTGTTTTTAATGCTTTTTCTTTTTTATTACACCCAGACCTCTGATGATATTATTGACTATCCTCACACTTCTACCTCTTCTACTGATATTCATTTCTAATTACAGCACATATACTAATATTTTCCCCATAAGTCACAGCTTCCTTTTGATTGCATCAACTATTCGAGCTATGTCCTCATGCCTGACTTGTGCAGTGTGTGACAAAGACCTCATTAAGCCTAACCCCCATGTTTGCTGAGCATGCCCAGACTAGTCTGAACTTCCCACTAGGACATTCAAGTAATGAAAGTTTCCCGTATATACAAATGTAAACTGTTGTTACTATAATAAATATTAATTTGTGATAATACAAAGTGGGTTTTACCAAGGGACATACTTTTATTCTCATCCTGCAGGAGAATTGAAGTGGGTTCTGTTACATGGCTTATGTGGAGGTAGATAAGAAGACATTTCAGTTCCTCTTAGCAATGGTTGTAATCTGTAGATATAAAAATTGCATATGAATTCACAGTTAACCCAAGGGTTTGGAAAAGATCATCTCTCCAAAAATAACGTTACAATTCTATTTTTACTCTTCTGAGACTTAGAAAGTTTACAAAGGGTTAGAAGATATCAAAAGGATAAAAATATGGTAAAATATTTTCCACATTTTGCATATGACAATATAGACATAGGCACAAATATAAAGTTTAACTCTAGAGCTTCTGATTTAAAAGAACTGAAGGGTCATTGCTACTTTTAAAAATAAGAGCAAAAAAAGCAAATGTAAAAAAATTTTAAATTAAATTCCAACATTTTCAAACAAGTGCTGCCTGGGAGATCATGCAAAGCATCCAAAGCCTAAATTGAATGTATGTTGGCAAGAGCATCCTCACATCTCTCTAAATAACTAGCTAATACAGTCAGTATTTTACACCTCATCGAGGCCTGGCACTTATTTGCAAAATGTTCCAGTCAATTGTCAACTAAAAAGAATGCAGAATTTCAATCCTATTGAGGGGCAGGGGGTGGATAGGCAAAAGTTTTCCTTCTCCCAGAGAATGTTGCATTGCAAACATGGAATTCTCCAGAGGCTGCCAAGACTGCTGTCAGGTGTAATCTAGCCCATCAAAATTTTTAGGAGAAAAGCAGAATCAACACAAAAACAAAAAATGAAGGAGATATACGATCATCCAGCTTTAAGCTTCTATAATTAAGCATCTTGTCTGTTCTATTAAATAAAGTTTTATAGAAAGTAAAATGCAGATCATGTGAGACACTATAATTTGTTTTTCTTTCCTTATTCTTTGCTAGACTTGTATTTATTAACCTGACCAGAACAAAAGTTTACCATTCAGCATTTAATCATTCATTTATTTAAAAACAAGACATGCCACAGCAACAAACAAACAAACAATAGAATTTAAAAACCATGATTGGCTGCATAACCAAGCAGTCAAGGACAGTGTAGTTCCCCAGAGAGAGAAAGACATAGTTGTACATCAAAACTGAAAAGACAGACTAGAGGATGAGATACATCATGAAAGAAGAAGGAGAAAAGGGTAAGTGGATGAAGACTCATGCCTATCATCTTTTAAATCCACTTACATTACAGGAATGTAGACAATAAACCATTCAATGACTTATGTGGCAGATATTCTCTCCATTTTAGAGATGAGGGAATACAGGCTATTCCACTGGATTAGGGTCCTACAAGAAAATGTAGACCTGACATGTGGACCTCAATTTCTGACAGGCGTTAGGGAGAATTTCATAGGAAGGGAAAAATTTGGCCAGATCCTTGAGGATGAATTAGTACAAAGTGAAGGAAAATTTCTTTTCATGAAAAAGAAAGTGTGAGCCTAGAGGGTAAAATGTAAATTGGTGTTCAAAGCAGGAGCAAAAATCCTCTTTTTATTGAGTTAGGACCAGTAACTACACTGTAAATTCTAAACTTGGTAAAAGTGGAGATTAATTAACAAATGACACATACACATGTATTTTAACATAAAACATGCAAATATATATTTATTTGCTGATCTTTTGTTGCAGAATCAAATCTTGAAGTATGAGTCTTCTGTTTGGCATCTCCAAGTGTATTATACTACTTTATAACTGGTTTTATGTAGACTAGTTTGCTACAGTTAAAGCTGAGCAACATAGGAAGATAAGAACAGTCTGATAGTAGTATCCTTTTGGATTTCTGTGATTTATTTTCTTAGTTTGTCACCACCATCCTGCCCATTTGTATTTGCATATGATTTTTATTGTTTTATAAATCAAGCATATAACAGATTTTATAGAAGCAACTTTCTTTCTGTATTCATGTTTCATCAGTTTTCATATTTAGCTAAATCACATACATAATTGTAAGAAGAAGTAAGACTGGCAAAACTAGGTTTGGGCAAGCACACAAGTAATTGGTAGGGGAAAGCACAGGTAAACTGAGTAAATTGCTCGCCTTGAGTGTTTAATCAACCATATTTCAGAGGCTGTATTATATAGAAGGAATGGAGAGCGCTGATTTTATGTGTCAACTAAATAGAAATATGTTAAGAGAATTGCTACTGTAATGTGAAAAATAAAAGACAAGATATATGTGAGTGCGATTCTGTAAAGACTTAAATGCCCAGTTAAGTAGATTACCTTCACTGATTGGCTTCTATTGCCCACTGTCACAATGTATGGATCACTGTGTTCACAGCTGTGAATGAGACAGCAGCTAGAAAGTGTTAGAGTCACTAAGAGAGTGTGGTAGAGAATATAGAAGAAATAAAAGTTGTAGCAAGTATGAAAATAGAAAAGAGGATGGATGGGGAAAGTAACCTGGAAAACAAAATGAGAACAGGACTGTGGATCAGATCTGGGTATGATACTTACCGTGCCTTTCTCATAAAAGTTAATAAGAAGGAATTTGCCACTTATTTGCAACTCTTGGGATTTAACATGTGCTTTTAGCTTTTTGCTTCATTAGCTTTCATCAGTGTGAAACCCATCCAGGTGGCTGCGATGGTATCCAGCGCAACAGGGCTCTGCCACATTACTGTGTATACAGCTTCGCCTGCCTTCAGCATGATTGTGTGTCATTTTTTAGTCGTTCCAGGTGTTTGTTTATTGCATTGACCCCAAGATGCACTTTGGGTGTGTCTTTGTTTGCATTTTAAGTTCTCTGAAATCAGAATCCATCTTTTACATCTTGATGGGATGCAACAATTTTATTAATTGCATGCTTTTCTTAGTGATTAAAAAAAGAGTTTTATAATTAATAGTATTTTTTCTCCCCAGCCAGATCACCAATTCTAGGAGAGATTCTTGACCTCCTTTCTTCCCTACTACATTCTTTTGAATGCACTGCTGGGTGCTAGCAGAATTTTAGTGAACCCTTGATATATTGTTAGACTTGTAGCCTTCTGAAAAGGGTAGTCTTAGTTGCTGTTTGTGCTGTGGCCATTTCTCCACCTCTTTTTTCTCCTCAGGCATCTCCTGAGCTTCTGGTTCACTGATCATACTGAGGTAAACCCAAGAAGAATGCAAGAGGGACTTGGTGACAACAAGCTTGTCAAGCAGAGAAATAAGGTATTGTAGAAGGACTTAGAAACTAGGATACAGTGGTGCCTCAGTTCATGAATGTTTCTGTTTGCAACTTGATTCTGAAACGAAAGTATTCTGCAAAATTTTGCTTCCATTCCCAAAGTTCACACCATGACTAACAAGTGCAGCCATCTTCCTTACACAAACAAACACAGCCAACTTTCCCCAAGTCATAAAACAAACTAAGTTCGTGAGGCGAGGTACCATTGTATCCTGAACTGTAGAGACTTCCAAAATTCCTTAAGGAGATTTCAAGACGTGTTCTCATAAATCATGATGTAAGAATGATCTCAGTAGATTTAATGTTTTTAAAAAATTAGCACTGTTGTTGAGCAGCTCTTATGATGGCAAAGGAAATTTTGAAAGGGGCTATTTTCTTTTTTTCTTTTCTCTTATTCTGATTTGTGAATATGCTAATTATTAGACAGGAAAAGTGGAGAGAGAAGAAGGAAACATTCAAGTAATAAAGCCATCTAGACTACAGAAGGCAAACACATTTTAATAAGGCTGACAGTTTCAAGAGGCATCGTAGCTCAAAGAGCTTAAGAGACGCAGTCAGAATGATTGCGTACATGTACGTTAGAAAGTGCAGCTGCCTTTAGGAAGAGCAAATTGGCTGGTTAAGCAGTGCTCTAGGGCATATGGTCAAAACAAGTATAGATTCTGTGGTAATTTTTAAATTTCCTCTATCACAATATAAAAATCAGTTTTCCCAGAAAAATTAATGGGTAAGAGAAGTAGACTATAAAATACTGTTGTGATAAATTATTAATAAAATACAGAAAACAAGAGTTTTGAATGAAAGATATTTGCACTATCTGTAAAGCAGAAGGTCCTAGTAAGGATTCAGTATTATGCTTCCTATGGTATAATGGAGTTCTTGAGTCTGAGGATAAAAAGTAAAAGACTACAAAGCATGCATATGGTTTGACCTCTTTTATGTAACAGAACCTACAATATATTAGAAAACTAGACACATTTAAAAAGTGCAGACTTCCAAGAAAATAAATCCATCCCTTTCTGCATGGGCAGAATGCATGTTGGCCTGATTGGAAAAACAGAAGTGAAAACAAACCCATGAAGATAAAATGTTTAATGAGAAAATATTTAGTAGGGTCACAGAATGACATTGAGTTAATGATAAAAAGAAGAGATGTTTGATTTTAAATTGATTTTCGTAGAGTTACTTAAGATTGAATAATGCTAAGAAGTGTTTCTCTGATGCACTTTGGAATTACATATACATCTCCAAAATGTGCTGTTATGTGCCTTTTACTTGTAGATATTTTGAGTTAGTTCGTATGAAGTGTGACATGAGTAGGCTTTTAAAAACTGTGTTATTTAATGTGTACCCAAGTGTGGGAATTATTGATAAACTGCATTGTCAGTGGAAGCATATGGTTCCTACTTTTTGTTTACTGACATAGTTCCCCACCACTCACTGTGTACCCAGGGTACACACTCTGCACATACACTCTGCACCTCTAGGGAAGTTTGTAGCGAACAGCACTGTTTCGTGAGAGGATAACAAGTCATGGGCAGAGGGAAACATAATCTGAGAAAAGACAATTGTGGGAAAGTGTCACAGGGTCTGATTTATTATGAAGAAAGAGGGTGTTTCTCCATTCACCTGAAATGAGATTTTAATGAGATTTCGTTAATTTGCTTACATTAATTTTCTAGAAAATATGTGTTCATATTGAAATATCAGTTTGAAATATATTAGAAGCTAAAATTCAATGATTCACTATTCTGAATTATTTAAACTGTGAGAAATAATCAGAGGGCTATTTTCTGAAAGGGAAAAACACTTCATATTGTTGATTGTTGTAACCGCCATTCTAGGTAGATATATATTTTATCTTTGTTGTCTTTAATTTCGATGATTCTCTGAACTAAAACTTGTTGTAATGCTACCCTTCATAATAGGTCTTTGGCTAGTTCTGTGATAAAAGAGCGAGATAGTAATTTCAAGATGTATTTCCTACATGACTCTGCTTTTGTGACTTTATCGATCTCAACATTATCTGAACCCTTTGCCCTCTAGTTTTGGGATATCATATGAGAAGGAGTTATTTTACTATCTCTTGGAGAATAACATCGATGAACTATTTTTGTCCAATGCAGCATAAATTGTTTTGTCCGCAGTGGATTTCCACCCCAAGGAAGGCAGACTCTGATTACAGGTTATTAAGCCTTTCTTCCTGCCATATGTCTGAATAGAAATGTGGCAAATTTTCCTTTGAGTTTCAACAAAGTGTTTTCTCAAACTACAATGAAACTAGTTGGTTAAAATGCCATAATAACAGTGGTGGTAGTAGATTGTTACTGCTTCATGATAAAACAGAGAAGTGGGGCGATTTGAAATTGGGGTAACTTTTGGATAAAGGGGTTAGGTCATGAAACCAAAGATCAGATTTGCAGTCAGCCCACTCCAAGTCAGGAGTGAAGGGCATTTGCTTATGAACAGCTTCTGCAGACAGTGTATTATCTTATTTTCTTCTGAGACCTAAGAGAAACGCCCCAGAATGCGGCAGAAAATGCCAGAGCGGCCCTCACATAGGGTGACGTGTATGTAGTTATGTGGGAGGGAAACATCTTTTTCCTGTTCAGTAGCATTCCCAATCCATTTGGTGTGATACTTAATGGAACATTCATCAGCCCAGAAATTCATAAAAGAGAATGCATTAGCCATAATTTGTCTTGATGATGTTCTCTTTGCTCGTTCCGGTACAAGACACAAATGTATTCTAAAAAACAAGAAAAACAAGTGCCTTGCTCAAAGCACTGATCACGGTGTTTCCCTGGACTTTCAGATGCGTTGAAGTGGACACTGCTGAGTGTGCTGTGATATAACTGTTTTATTTCTGAGTCTGAAGGTCAAAGTGTTTCTCTAAGTTAATGAGAAATTATTTGATAAGTAGTACATAAAAACAAAAGTCTTAGGGTCTTGGACCCATGCAACTAATCATGAGACTAATATGATTTGCCATTTGAATAAGTATTCAAAATTATGAGCAAGTATAATTTCACCTTAATGTATTGGATTACAGTAAAATATACCTATTACAACATTTATTATTTTAACCATTTTTGAGTGCACAGTTCAATGTCACTAAGTATGTTCATGTGTTCGACAACCATCGTCACTAAATCTTCAGAGTGATTTCATCTTCCCAAACTAAAACTCCACACCTGTTAAACACTGACTCCTCATTACTGCTCCCATAAGGACTTCTGTTTCCTATGAGTGTGACTTTCTGATAGTCACCACAATGTAGACCTGACGGGGATTAATAATGCCAGCTTACAGCTGATAATTAAGAAGCCAGATAACTGGTTGTACTGACTTATAGTTCGGAATGCATGGCTCTCAGTTTAATACAGTCCATTAGAACACTGTGGATATCTATATTTACTTTAGTGACATTGGGAATCAGGAATTTTTTACATTTGATACTTGTAAGCTGTATTACTGATCCTCTAAATGAAATGCTATTAATTAGAATGATGATATAGTTACTATTTATTATTTATTGTCTGCTTATTATTTGACAACTTCAATGCTAAGTATATACATATATATCTAAAATGATATTGTGTAAGATAGTTACTATAGTTATCCTCATTTATAGATTAAAGAAACCTGAAGTGTGAAAGGTGAGGTTACCCCCACCTGGGTATACAGTTTGTAAGTAGTTGCACCAGTACATTGAAAAAATTTACTTGATTAATATTTAATAAATAAATAAGTAAATGTATGTTTAAATGAATGGTGTTGGCCAGTATATTAAAATTAAGAAAAACATGAAATTCCTACATTTTACTTTTGTCCATTCCACTATTTTCATTGATAATTCAATAATTTAATAGATAAAATGATCACCTGCTTAACAGGGAGGAAGAATGATGCTAAATTTTTAAGCATCATTTTTAAGATAGGTTGTGGTAGTAGTAAACATATAAGAAATTTTAAAAGAATTATCTTTGATTCTCAATTGTATTTATGAATTCACATTATTTTCATTAAATATGTTAGACATATTTTTAAAATTAGTGACTATAATACCTACGAGGAGAGAAATATTAGCAAGGTAATTACCAGTATGGGCAGAATAATACCTTGATATTTTCTTAGCTCAGGGATTCAAAGTTTCTCATGCTAAATCTACATTCTTATGTGGATCAGCAGCACATTTTAAGCTATGATTTTCTGGCTAGTTTATATTTCTGATCTCAAATTTTTTTCTTCAACAGAAGCCACCTCTGTGTACTGTGTGTCCATCTCAGTGTTCACTGGGTTCCATTTTAGAGTCCTAATAGGATGGGCCAATGGACTACCTGGTCAGTTAACAGTGTGTAGCTGAACAATTGTAAGCCAAGAGGTGGGAAGAAAGATTACGGATGATCCAGTGATTGAGAATATCTCCCTGATAAAGATTCAGTTCATAACTTCTTAGTCTTCCATATTCCAGCAATCAGTGAAGAGGGTTCTATTAGCCACTTCCTCTTTGATAACTCCGTAGAGAGCATCTCCAAATACTTTGGAGAGAGTCGTTCTTTTTTTTTTTTTTTTTTTTTCTTTTTAGTACTAGGGACCGAACTCACAACCTTGTGCTTGCCAGGCGAGCACTTATGCTGCTGAGCTAAATCCCTGGTCGAAGAGAGTCATTCTTTGTAACAGGTAGTAGCAGTGGATGCTGTTGCAAAACAACGAATTGTCTTTTAAAAACATCACATTAGAATTTTATTATAGTTAGTTTGGCAATGCAGAGATTTCAATCCCAAGATAAAAGATTGTGTATATGTATTTAATATTTATTTTTATGATATTTGTTTACTTTATCATTAGAAAATACTATATGTTGTTGGATCTTCTTCTTACTAATGATGCCTGATTGTTCATGCTAGACAATCCTTTCCATTTGTGATATAATTCTTATTTTCTTTAAGGTTATTCATTTTTCTTGTAATTGTCTGTGTTATTTTCATACATCAAGTAGAAACAGACATATATCTTCCTATATACATATAAGCAGAGGTTTGAGTAATGAAATGTAATATTCACATATAATAATCTCCGTACTGTGTATTGTATAAAGATACAGAATCAATAAGATGTGTCTACACATACATGATTTATTATGAGGAACTGGTGCATACTTTGAGTTTGGAAGAAAGCTCTCAGTTTGTAATACTGAGGGAGAGGTTTTTTTCTTGCTGTCAACATTTGCTTTAGGACTATAGCAGCCCGGGGCCAGTAGGAAGATCCTCCAGAAATTAGTCAAGTGCATGACACAGATCATCATTGGACGAACCTTTAAATTCACCTTATCTGCATTCTGTTACTCATGGATGTGTCATCTGTGTCTACTCTAATGCATCCCTTCATCTCCTATTTCACAATTGTTTTCTTTAAAATATTCTTGCCTGGTGATTATATCCCCCACTTAGTCATCATAATTTTTATATAATGTATATATTGTTTGTAATGTGTCATTTTCCTTTATATTGTTACATAGTAAACATGCTGTGTTAAAATATGTTAAATTGGTTTAAACAAGTTTCCTTTTTAGATGCCTTTAATTTAGCTCACATTGGTCTAAATCCATGAAGAACCATATATTAAACACCCTTGAATAGCTTCTGTGAAAAGAAACTTAATTTATGATGTTTAGTATTATACATTATACAGTTTCTTTATTTTTCACTCAGTTCATCATGCTGTGAAAATTCATGAATATTTAACCATTAAATGAAATGCAAAATTTTCATTATCATTTTATTGAAAACTTGACATCTTAAAATACCATACATACCATTAGTATTCTAATGCATTGTCACCTTATTGAAAAATGCTGCTAAAAAACAATACAGCCATTCAGAAAAAAAATTTTTGTCCGCCCAAGGCTATTAACTATAGTTCTACACATACATTAGTGACAAATAAGTGAAGCAGCCAATGCTCACAAAAGATGTCACTAAAATGCTAGGAAACAACTGTAACCATAGAAACCATCTCACACTGCAATCTGAACATCTTTTGTCAGTGTGTGACTAGAAATGAGATGCTTAAAATCATTAGACTATCAAAAAATCTGAACATCTCTCCATTGAAATTTACATATTTAAATATTTTGAAACCTGCAAAAACTTCAACATGATACTTCTATAAAATATTGTTTCAGCTCCTAGCCCTCAACTATCAGTTTAGATATAACAACAAAAATTATACATGAAGACTTACAATTTTTCTCCCTTTTTCTTTAGGCTACATGCATTGTCTGAGGAGCCTAAACAAACACCCCAGAGAACAGAGGTTAGCTCCGTGGGCTGTCTACCTTCCTGCTCTAATCTTTACAATGGTGCCATTCTTCACCTTTCCTTTCTCTCTTGAACAATCACTGGCTTAAATTGTACCGTTCCAGCAAGACAGGTTTGCAGGTTTCATAAGCCTTCATGACAGTAAGTACAAAATTGTCTTAGATAATGAGATATTTAAATAAAGGATTTGACAAACCAGTGTAGGAGAGCGTGAGTTTGGATGAATGTGGAACAGCCTTTGCAACTGTGGATACGGAACTGAATTTTTTCTCTTGTCTTCGTCTTCTCAGAAACTCCTGAAAGGTCTGGTTTTTTAAGCTGACTACTGTGCATTTCAGGGACAGTGGAAGTCATTTTGCTTGAAACCTCCATTTGAAGCTGAAGGTTAAAGAACTGGTTGAGCAGCTGGGATGATTGGAACTTTAATGTTTTTAAATAGTGACAATTTAGAAACTCTCTATCTTCGTCAATTATCATTTTAAAACCATGTATCATAAACCCACACTGTGTCAGGCACTATTTTAAGTCAGTCAGTCAGGTTAGTGAATAAAACAATGTCCATTGCCTTTGGAGCTTACATTTTAACAGAAGGAGACAGACAAGAAACAATGAACAGAACAAGTACATAGCGTCCGTACAGTACAGTATCTATTTCTACTGCATTGCCAGTGATTCTTGTAGGTTCTGAGCACTGTAAGAGATAGGAATAAACCTTCTTGGGGTTTTCACTGTGGAGGAGTCCTCAAGAAGTATCAATTTGTGTACACATAAAGTGCTTAATCTTGAGTATCACTGACAGGGAAGTGGCTAGAGCTATTCTGTATTGTTAGCCATCCCCAGAACATAAATTATCAAGCTCCAAGGACTGGTTCTTCTTCTTCTTCTTCTTCTTTTTTTTTTTTTTTTTTTTTTTTTTTTTTGTCTTTTTCGTTTTTATCGGTACCAGGGATCGAACTCACGACTGCCTGCTTACAAGGCAGGCGCTTATGCCGCTGAGTTAAATCCCCAGCCCCCAAGGACTGGTTCTTCATGGTTCAACATATATCTAAAGTATAGTGTCCAGTTACCTATCTGTTTCTTCTCATAATATTTTTTCTGCTTTCCAAATCTTTTATACAGAAAATGAAACTCTTATCCTTCATGAAAAATTAGTGTTTATTTTCCCACTGCCAAATAATAATGGTATTATTTCATGAAGTTTTGTAAACCAAACTTAACAGAGAGTTAATAGTAAATATATAATATATGAAACACATATTTATATACATGAATATATATGTAAAATGCACATGTACACACATACTACATGCAGCCTTTTTGAATATTCACTGTGCACTGCACACCATCTAAAAATATCATCCTTATTCTCATTTAAGCCTGAAAAGAGTTTGCTGATATGGGCATTATCACCATCATTTTCTGAGAGAGAAAAAAATAGTATAACCAGACGAAAGTACATAGGCAGTAGCTGGTATTGCTGAGATTTGAACATGAACTTCATCAGACTTCAGGGTGTGTGACTTCTATCACCATTTTTGAGTCAGACACGAGAAAGGGCTTTCTCCCTCATCCCTTACGTGTCCCAAAGAGGACTCTGAAGGCTTGCGTTTTGTCGGAGAGGTCACAGCACTTCTTTTCCTCTCCTGGTGGGTGGCTTTTTTCTATCCACCACTTTCCAGTCTCTTCTCTACATGGTTATAAAACTTCCACGAGCCCCTGTACCCATGGCGTCTCATCTGTCCTCAGCCACAGAGATGGGGCAGGAGGCAGGTTACAGGGAAGAGTTTCTTAGGATGAATGAGTAATGCTCTTCCCCTACACAATGGTTAGGACCTTGAGGTCCTAAGTGACATGAGGATGTCTAACTTTTATTTTATTGATGAGTCAGTGGAGGTTGAACATTATGTGAATTGTCTGATTATATTTATCAGCCAGTTAGCAGCAGAGTGGGTTACGAAGCATGCACTTTTGAATAAACAGACACCTCTGTTTATCTACGGGTATATGTCTGCAGATACATATAAATAACCAGCACAAAAACGTCACAATGTGCACCTCTTTTCTATATTTAGTGAGTGCTCTGTGCTTTAAATTTGATTTCTGGTAAAAATTTCGCCTCTGGATTATTGTGTTTTTCTTCTAATCTTCTTTGTACTTCTTTAAACTGCCATCTGAATTCATGGACGCACCAGAGGAGGCATTAGAGATGACTTTGAGTCCCACCCATCAGTTTCCATTTTTCTCCAGTACCTCCCACAGAGCCAATGTGTTGTTTGCACCAGCCCAGACCCCCATACGGAGACCCGGCTGTGCACATTTTTACAGGTATAAATTCATTAGTATTTTATAATCTGTATTTTATATACATACATATATATATATATATATATATATATATATGCATCCAATAAGAAAACCCCCAGATGCATTTCTCTTCTTTAAAGATATTAATGTCCTATGAAGTAGTCACCATACTTTTTAATAATAAAGAAGACAATGGTGGGGGTTTAAAGGTTCTTTAATAAGTGAATGAAATAAAAAAAAATAACAAAAATGGCACAGCAATTTACTCTTTGCCCTGCTAGTCCAGAGTGGGCTTCAATTCCATTCCTCAATCACCAGAATGATATCACATGTAAAATGTAAGTAGTTTTTGTCCACAATGCAACCTAATAGCCTACTGACTTTTTCTTTCAGAGCCCTGCTGTATACCCTGCTTCTACCTGAAGGCAGAAAACACTGTTAACTCATGTTTTTTTTTTTTTTTTCTCATTACTGAGCTGAATTTTTCAATGACTTGCTCCCCCTATCTCGGGTTAGGGGGAAACCTGCTTAGGCAGACCACCCAGGATTCCACAGAAAAATGGTCAGTCTGAATGCAGGTGGCTGGTCTCCTGCTCAGGTTTCTGTTAAGACCATTAGCTTTGTCCTGATGGGCACTTAAGAGTATTAACTCCTTCATTGCCCACCCTCACAGGCATTAAACAGGTTTCTAGATGTCTCAGGAAAATTATTGTTATTTCCAGAGAATCCTTTGTAGCTCTGGTTTTGATGAGAGAACACCACCCAGAAAAAGCACAGGTGAGGATCCAAGTCAGGGCCAAAAAATTTCAGCAGGTACCAGCTGGATAACTGAGAAGTGCTGTAAATAATGGGACTGGATGTCCAGCTGTAATCTCCGGGAGCTTTGGCAAAACTCCTCCAAGACCGCAAGTGGGTTCCTCCCTCAGTTTTCCAATGATTTAAAATTATCATTACAACTTTATTTCTTTTGCATAAGATTTTTGTCACCTATAACAATGCAAATATCTTTAGAAGAATCAGTCTATCAGACCTTATATGAATCAAGTAAACCTTTGCAAAAGAAAGTTGACCGAACATCCTAAAGCTCTTATAGAACTGCAAACACAAGGTGGAGGGGATGGAGTAAGACCAGCTAAAATGAAAGAGGGAAGGGAGGGCAGATTTACTGAAGAAGTTATCATTAGTAAAGGTTATGATACTTCAAGGATTTTAGCAGAGGGAGAGGGTGAAGAGGAAGGAGAAAAAGAAGAGAAGAGGAGAGGAGAGGCGAGGAGAGGAGGGGAGGGGAGGGGAGGGACTAGGAATCAGAAACTAGTAAGACTGATTTGCTTTGAATGGAAAGTTTGGGACAGAAAAGAGATGCTGATTTTTGTGGAGCAGATACCAAGGGAAGAAAGAACTTGATGCCATCATAGTAAAAATTCTGGTTAGTGCTGCAGGTAGAAATCAATATATTTGCTTGAAAACAATCTTTTTCTTTGTTGTCATCCTTTACCCTTCCCCCAGTAACATCTTTAGTGATGTGCATGAAGCAGGGAGACTGAGCAAATATTTGTGGAGTTCACACTGAAATGCTGCTACGAAATTTCCTTTAAGTCTCTTCAGATAATAACAATAATCTGTCAGATAGGTCCAGGAAGTCCTGTCTGAAACTGAATGAAAGTGAAGCCCTTTTCACTGGGTTCACCATCTGTGAGATGTCAATAATCTCTCCTCTAGGCAAAACCTGGTTACCATGGTCAGCACAGTTCCTACATTTGCCAGTTAGGAGCCTTTCTATATATCTGTGTCTTATATGAGGTCCTGTCTCTGATAGTTTTGAATTCACTTTTTTGATTTGGTGTCTTCTATGTTAGAATTTTCTCAACTGATAAAAAATAACCATTGTTATCAGGTAGATAGATACCTTCCTCTGCTCTTCTGTACAACAGTTCTGATCCCAACACCACAGCATAAACTTAATAGGATTTTCCATGATATGGCCTGATCTAGGAAATAATATGTGGATGGTAAGGAGATTTGGCAGTGGGAAGAATGTGTGCATTAGCTTTGGAAAAGGTTGATTGCTTACACCAAGGTTCATGCTTGAATCAAATCTTTACTATGATGACAGAAATGGGAACATGGGGCAGAATATCAGCCGGTTGTAATAGAGGCATATTCAGGAGTGATTTTTGAGCTAATTCTCTAGTAAGTATTGAAATAGTACTCTAAGGTATGGAACTATATGTTATGGTCTTGTGTGATATGTAGAAATTGGCCCCAAAATCTGGGGAAAAATATGCATCTCCCTTATTTTTCTTCCATAAGACTTGGAAATTTCCTCTGTCTACTCCTGGGGTTTATGTAGCCTGTAGGAAGTGTAGGTCTAGCTGGACATGGTAGTGCTTACCTTTAATCTCAGCACTTGGGAGGCTCAAGTCTGAGGACAGTAAGTTTAAGGCCAACCTGGAATACATAGCAAGTTTGAGGCGAGGTCGGCCATGACTGCATAGTGAGACTCTGTTTTGAAAAAAATTTTAAAAAGTCTGTGTCTGAATTCTCTGCGCAGTCAGGATAAACCTGGGATTTTCTTCCTGCACTGATACCTTTAATTCTGACTGTAAAACACTGAGGCTATCAACAAGCTCTCAGTCAATAGTCATGATGATCTATACTGACCAAATCATTACCAACTCAAGGGTCCTTTGGTGGAGGATAGTCATCTTGGAGGAAGGAAGGAGTGTATGTGGAAGAGAATACTTAACTTTAGTTGAAGATCTCCAGATCTGTTTTAAATCATTCCTTAATTCAGATCATCCTAGAGTCATGACACTTAAAGTCAATATTTTCTTTATTTTTCTTCCTTTTTGGAGTCAGGATCTCCATCTAGTTCAGGGTGATCTTAAACTCACTATCCCAGGCTGGCCTCAACCTTCTGGCAGTGCTCCTGCCTCAGCTTTCCAAGTCCTGAGGTTCTAGATGTGTACCACCATGCCCAGGGAGGTCAGCATATTCAATCCCATACACCAAGGTACCTACCAGTCTACAATCTGTGCATCAGCGCTAACTAATCTAGACATCATTACCTGCTAACGGCTTCAAATGTGTTTTTCTGTTATTAAGATCAGTACCTGCAGAAGTTGGATCATTCTTCCTTATCAAACCTTAAAATACAAAACGTCTCCTTATACATCTTTTTCAACAATAAAATTAAGCATCCTTTCTTGAGAGGGGTTCCCATCCTACCCATCATTATCCTGTTTAAGCTGGGAAAGATAAATTTTGTGGTTTAGAGGTGAATTATTTTGATAAAAATTTTCAGGATTTTTTTCACTGTAGCAAAGAAAAAAGTTCAAATTTCAGTTGACTATCAGCTACATTGTTAAGGGCATTTTTAGTACTGTATAGAAATCTCCTTGGTGTTACTTATGAATGGGATAAAGGTATAGGGCTTCTGTAAGCCTGGTGTAAAATAGGGTTTCTCTATTTTAATATATCTTCATGAGAGTGGCTGATAGTTTTTTTTTTTTTTTTTTTTTTTTTTGTATTTGGAAGAGATTTAAAGATTCTCCAATCTAGGATAGGTCCTAGGTATTAGAATAACTCATATTTCCTTTCCTAAATCAGTTATCCGATCATGCATTGAACTTATTCCTGATGCTCCCTTGTTCAACTTTATAATTCTTCTCAATCTAACTCTTCAGGAATGTACACCCAATTGATCAAGGTTTTGCCCCCTAACTTGACTGACGGGGTTATGGAAATAGGAAGGAAAGAAGGAAGGATAAGGGGGTGAAGGAAAGGATCAGTGCCTCGCCAACATCATAACATAGAGCTAATCATTTTAATAGTCAGACCTACTTACTGGCAAGATTCTTTGGTATCATTGAGAATAGGCCCTGTGTTATGCTCATTCTCATTCTCACTTAGAAAGTGGGAAGTGTGGTGTGCCTGGTTGAAGTTCTTTCATGTACAGGAATGCTTTTGCTTAAATACCAAACTGGGCTAAGCTCTAAACTTTCGGCCTTTGCTCTCCATAAGGAGGCTGAAAGTAGGCCCAGTGCTTGGGTGCACCATTCAGCTATTTTGGAATATATGGTCCACTTAAGCTTGGTCTACATAATGCCACATCAATATATTGAAAATGAAAAATTAGCTCAATCACATAGCTATTTTGATACTAAACAAAAAAGTCATCAGTTGTTCATTCTGAGTTTTAGGCACAAACCATTACAATTTATTATTTATGGCATGGTTACACAGTAAATACTATCAGAATCCTTAATCCTATAAAATACACGACATTAATGAGTACTTTTTATATGGTACATATAATACTAGATCCCAACACTTCATATTGTTTTACTTGACCTCACAATAACTTTGAGGCAAATTCTGTTTTTTTCATTTCACAACTGAGGATTAATAAACATCTTTATTTTTATTAAATGTATTGAATATATTAAATAAACTGAATTAAATGATATACTTAATAAAATACATATTTTTAAATACTGTTGTTTATGTAACCTGTATGTTTATGTTTTAAATGCTGTTGTTTATGTAAGCCTGAGGCCTTTCAATTAGAAAATGGATCAGTTAATGGGTGTCATCACAACCGCTTTGATTTCCAAAAAATTTCATAGTAGAAATTAAATTCAGAAAAATAGCCTAGGGCAAGGAAAAGAAATAAAAGGGATATGTAGAGGAAAGGAAGTAGTCAAATTATCATAATTTGCAGATGATATGATACTGTGCATGAAAGATCCCCAAAATTCCATCAAAATTCTTCGATTAGTAACCACATTCAGCTATGTAGCAGGATACAAAATTAGCACACAAAAATCAATAGTGTTCTTGTACTTGTAGATTCATTCTCAATAATGAATCTACAGAGAAATGTATTAGTAAAAAATGCCATTCACAGTAGCACTGAGAAAAATAAAATATTTAGAAATTAACCGAATGAAATGAAAGATTGCTACAATGGAAAAAAAAACCCCAAAAAACAGTACTCTGAAATCCAAAATTGAAGAGGACTTCAGATAATGGAAAGATATCTCTGAGACACAGGATAGCAAAGGCAGTCCTGGGTAAAGAGAGTCAAACAGGAGGCATCACACATAAGTGTGTCTGATTTATTGCACTTAACATGATGTTCTTAAGGTGCATGCATTTTCCTACAAATGACTTGTTTGTCTTTCTTTATGGCAGAGTAGGACATCATTATGTTAAATAGAACATGTTCTTTATTCATCCGTCTGCTGATGGGCCTACAAGATGCTTCCAAAATTTAAGTATTGTGAACTGTGCTGTTATAAGCATGGGTATGCATGTATCACTGCAATATGATGTCTTTAACTCTTTCAAAAAGAGCCTAGAAAGGGAATAGCTGTATCAAATGGAATTTCTAGTCTTACTTTTTTGAGGATTCTCCATACTGATTTCTATAGTAGTTGTATTTTTACATTCTACCAATATTGTGGAAGAGTTCCTTTTCCCTGAAGTCCTACTAGAATATGTTATCATTTGGTTTTTTGATGATGGCCCTTCTTTCTGCGATAAATAGAATGTAAGGATTATCTTACTTTGCATTTCTGTAACAACCAGCAATGTTAAGCATTTCTTCATGTGTTCATTGGACATATGTACTTCTATGAAGTGTCTATTCATTTCAATTGCCCATTTTTGATTGGGTCTTTTATTTTGTAGGATCTAATTTTTTGAGTTCTTCAGATGATCTGGATATATACTGCAGAGTAGCTGACAATTCTTTTTAACATTCTGCAGGTTGTCTTTTCACTCTGTTGGTTGTTTCTTTTGCTGTGTAGAAGCTTTTAAATTTGATACGATCACATTTGTTGACTAGGTACTACTTCCTGTGCAGAGTTCTATTTAGAAAATCCTTGCCTATGCCTAAGACTTCAAGACTTTCACGTGTTTTATCTTCTAGTAGATTTTTTGAGTTTTAGCATTTAGTTCTTTGATCCACTTTGACTTTAGTCATGGTGGGAGATACAGATTTATATTCAGTCTTCAAGTGAATAGCCAATTTTCCTAGCACCATTTATCAAAGAGGCTATTATTTCTCCAGTGTTTGTTTCTGACCTCTCTGTCAAAGATCAAGTAGTTGAATAAGCTCAGAGTGACTTTTCCATCCTCTGTTTTCTCCTATTGACCCATGTGCCTGTTTTTGTGTCAGTACCATGCTACTGTTACTCACCATAGCTTTGTAATGTAACTTCAAGACTGGGACTAGGATGCTTCCTGCTTTGCTCTTCTTGTCCAGAATTTCCTTCGTTGTTCTGGGTCTCTTCTGGTTCCATATGAATTTTATGATTGTTTTCTCCAGTTCTGTGAAGAATGCTGTTGGTCTTTTGATTGGATTGTGTTAAATGTGGGTATCAACTTTGGAAGTTTGATCATTCTCACTATATTGATTCTGCCTATCTAAGAACAAGGAATATCACTTGGTTTCTTTTATACAACATACCCCAAATATAGAAAAAGTACAAAATAGAAGACTGTTAATAGGAAATAGGGAGATGGATATTCTCAATAGAAAGAGGATTGAGAGATGGATGGAGCAAAATGGGGGGATTGCAAAAGTTATGTGTTGCAAACATGTATTAACAAAAATAAAAAAGAAAAAAACAAGACAATAACCTAGGGATGTAGAATATGAAGTCACTTAAGAAAGTTCAGAGGTTGGCTGATTTAGGACTTAATTTGAATCTTCTGTTTTCACACCCCATGAGGGCCTGAGGCCACAGTCTCCATTGGCATTTTGCTCATCTCCAACCAAGAGGAGCAGTGCTATGGAAAGTTACTGAGCGTGGCGTTCTAGATGTTATGCCCAATAAGATGTTATATCCATAAAGAGGTACATAATCTAGAAAAATTCTGCTACTTATTGCCAGCCTTCCTACTTCTTTTTATATACTTGAAATGATGAAATTAAGCAAGAAGGAAGGAAGTCGGAAAGAAAGATTGAAAGTAACCCATCAGTAAACAATTTAATAGAATGGAGATGTAAAGGAGCTACAAGCATACATTATTTTGTCTTGATGATGATAGAGGAGTGATAAGTCTATTAGGAATATGCATTTAAGTGTCAAGTTGCTTTAATTTTGTTGATAAACTCTTTTAGCTAACAGGAAAAAATCAAACAGGAAGTACAAGTAAACTTTTCAAATAAAAATATTTTAAGTTGTCTCCTGATTCAGTTATAAGTCCTTAAAAAACAAGGCAACCTCCGAATTTGCAGCTCCAGTAACAGCTGAGCAACTGCTCTCCTCTCCTTCCCCACTCTGTGTGCTGAACATAAAGAGATGTATGTGCCACGTTTCTTTACTGGTCCAAACAGGGAGACTATGCCATGAATACAGACTTAAGCAGCACATAAGCACATATAAAATGGGATATAAACCTAGGTCTTTAGATCAACTAAAAAGCCGCACATGGCGGTAGAGACAATGACTGTGTGTACATTCCCCGTGAAGCTTTCAGGACCAGAGGATGAAAGAGAAGAGAAAGAATGTAGCACAGAAAATGGGAACGTCACAGAAAGCAGAAACTAGACAAGACATTTCTGATATTGAAGTTATGCCTAGGAAATGTTTATCCAGGGGAAATTGACAGGAAGCCTTTTACTCCTATTTAGATCAAATCACCTCACCAGGAATCTGAGGGATGGTGAAGGTGTTGCCCACGGTATGTGCTTCTTTAGAGTTTTGGAAAATCTTGGCTTCTAGCTGTCTCACCTGGAAAGGCCAGGAATCCAAATGCATCAGCAAGATACAAATGGTGAATACACAGATGAATGTTTAAAACTCAGATGTCAGTTATCACACTGACACAGATCACTCTGAGAGTTAGAGGGCTGCTGACATTTGTCCATTCCCAGAACAGCACCTCAACAGCCGGGTTGTTTCAAGTGCAGTTGTGATTCATTTGCAAAGAGATTTAGCCTCTGGTTAGAAAAAAATACAGGAATTCTAAGTAAAGTTATCAAATAAAAATGTTTTAAATGCTTTTTTCTATCAAAAAGTAGCTCAATGATCTATATATACTGACTAAACTTGGATGGGTTTAACTTTGCCAAATGTTGTCATCATCTTTGACTCACTGATGCTATATGAAGCTGCAATTTTTCCATCATGGGAACATGTTCCTCTTGGTGAGATAAATGTTCTTTTTTGGTAGTCCTCTCTCAACTCCTCATTCTTTAGCCTTTTATTCTGCTCACTATTTTCCTAAGCATGTAGTTCAACCACTGGAGATTTTACTGACATCCAACTGCAATCATCGTCTATGGAGGATGGAAATAATTAAACTAGATTATATTCATATTTCATATCTTTTTATAACTTCATATACTTTAGTACACCCACAGCGACAGGTAAAAGTGAGTCAAGATTTCCATAAAGAGACATTTCACCTTGAGTCTAATTGGAAATGCAAAATAAGAAGTGAGTTTTAGCAATGAAACCACATTGGAACAGGAGCTGTGGCATACAAATGAGTTTGCTCCTTAGAAAAATGCAAAAGTGAATCCATTGTTTAATGCTGTAAATCTATTCCCTTGTATGGGGGGGGGGGTCGGTGGGAGAATGGAAAGCATATTTGCTACTTATGTGAGCCTAGACAAATATCTCAATATTTTGGGCTTGAGTTTTCTCATCCATGAAATGCAAAGCTTGTATTCAATTATTTTAGCTTCTCCTTTAGCTTTCAAATTCTGAATCAGTCTTAGAAATTATAGAAATATTCTACATAAGAACTGAGTACCTTAAAAGGAAAGGAAGTTTTTAGAAGATGACCCAACTAATTTCTGATATTCATCATTTTTTATTGTGTTGCAGTGATTGGAATATCCATGTTTATTAGGAACAGAATCATTCTCCCTTGGAGGGGGCATGGTAAAGATCCCTAGGCAGCATGGTATCTGAAATATAAGAAGATATTTACATTTCAGAATCATGTTTTGCTAAAGGAAGCTCTCGTCACTCCAGTGTGTGTTCTTGAGCAGAAGGAACCAGTTGCAGTGAGTTTAGAGAGGTTGGCATAACGCAACTGCAAGGTGTTCTATAAAAGAACACCTGGGACCTCTCAGCACCTTATCATAGAGGTGATGAAAAGCCATCAGTGAACTTCAATGAGGGAAAGGGTGATAAGAAAGAAATGATCTGATTTGTGACTCAGCAAACTCTGGCATAAAATAGAAAATATATGGAGTGTGGGGATTCACAGAGTGCAGACAGCAAATGAAAGCTGGACCAGAGACTGAGAGGAGGATGAATGTCATGGTAAGTTGAGGGGAGAAGCACCAGGTTTTCATTTTTCATGTACGTGAAAGTTACAGAGAGAAGAAAGTTGAAGAACTGTGGGGTTTTGTCTTAGGAAACTAAGGAGATGGTGCCTATTTTGGTAGAGAAAAAATAATCGGTTTGATTTGCAGCATGATGAATGGACATTTATCAGCAATGACTGAAGGAGAGTGGATGGGAGGATTGTAGACTCTCATTAGAGGAAGAAAAAAGAGTTCACCAAAGTAAGGTAGAGTCTTTGTATGCAAGGCTGTGGACTTCACAACACTCTTGTTTCCTGCTACCCTTAGCTTACCCCTGATTGACTGTCATGGAGCTCACAGTATCAGGTAAACAAAACCAATTACATCACCATTGGCTCTAACAGCGCTGATGGCTGGCAAGTGGCAATCCATGTTTGTATTATGTTTGCAGATGGAATGAAGTCATTTATTCATCAACTTCATTAATGAAGTTCTAGAATAAAAGTATGGAAAGCCTGGTATGGGACCACAGGGGAAATAATGGACTATTTTTGAGTGGAAAGAAAAAGTTAGATAATGTTTCACACAGAAGTGGCATTTAATATTTGCTAAGAAGGCAGAGAATGGTTGAGAAAAGCAGTGAAGCAAAGGAAGTGACATATGTAAAGGCATTTTAGTATTAAAGTCAGTCCTGTATTTTGAGCTCTTCAGGAAAAAGGATGTCCTTTTCAGATAGTGATGCTGAATCTATTTTAGTAGGGATTATCACATGGGAATTTTAATTCCTAAAAAATGCATTCACTCTTGAAACTGTGCCTGGATCTCCTGGTTTGTAGGATTAAAGTAGTGCTATGCTTTCTGCATAAAATAAACAGAAATGACTGCACAGTTTCCCCCACTTAAATCAAACAGGGAAATAATTTAACTAACTTATTCCCTCAATCAGTGAGTGAATGATGTAATGATCCTCTTATGTGAACAACAGCATCAACACTGATGAGTTAACCCTGATAATGTTTAAATACCTAAGTTTTGGAATGAATAAGTGTGGAATAAATTAAGTTTTAAAAACTACTATTAATTTTTAAAATATACTGTAAAGCTGAACAGCCGTAAATTTGCATATTTTCAATCTTCCTTTTTTCATCCTTCAGACTGCAGTCCAAATCCTTATTGTATCGGCATTCTGATAGTTTGAAATTTATTTACTAAAAAACAAGACTAACAAGAACCCCTCGACAGTTTGTGTCCTATGTTCCCTTCTTTATCAAATATTCTGTAACATTTTCAGATGTGTTATGTATAATTTTATGTATCAGGAAGAATTCTTTGACTTCCAAGGAGGTTGCAGACCAAGGAGAGACAAATTTACCCAAGTGAAAAGTAAAAGGTAACCAACAATGAAGTTCTATGATGTTCAAAATTTTATCAGTACCTGTTTACAGTACATAGTAATTACATTTATTGTAAGGAGCTGGTACATATACATAATGCATCTTAATTCTTCTTTTATCTTTATCCCCTGCTCTCTCTCTCACTCTGTTCCTTCCCAGTGTTGTAATTTGATAAATTACAGTACAATAGGACCCACAAATGGGTCCTATTTGTATTTCAACCACTTGCCTTATTTCATGTTGATAATTAGTACTTCCTTTAAGTGTAATGTGAACAGCTAAGAAATTTATGCTGTGTGTACTTTCTTGTAACAGAAATCCACATTGCTTTGAGACTTTTTAACTAACAGAGTTGCTTTGTGAGTATCTTCAGAAGCATTTACTGTGTGTTTCCTATGTTGCAGTCACCTTGCCTGTTTGTTTAGAGGATTGTGAGATAAATACGACACAGTCACTGTCCTCACAGTGGCTTAAGTGGGAATGAGAAGAGTGAAAGTAGGTTAGGAGTTACACAATTATTCAAAGCACTGTGTCCTAGATAGAATGAATTAAGAAGTATGGAGAAAGAAAATCAGAAGCTATGATTGAAAACAATAATGTCTCAAAGCATCAAAAAATAGTAGTGAGAACTTTCTGTGTTTGCTACTATGGGGGAAAAAGTAGAGGGCACAACTGTTCTTCACTCTGTGAGATTTTATTAATGCAGGAAGCCTGAGATTTTAAAAAGCCTCCGAGGATTCTTATACATAGGCAAGAATGAGAAACACAGAGGTCTCCCTTTGGAGGCCTCAGTTCTGGGCCCTTCTTTGGTTTGAAAGAGTAGACCAGTTGTCTAAAGTAGAAATGGCTTTTTCCAGCCCTGCACTTCTTGGGAGAATCAGTTAAAGTATTTTGGAGTCAATTTGTCAACTTCTATAAATATTTTACTCACAAATCAATAGTATTTTATGAGAATTACTTAATTTTTCAATTGACAAATATATCTTCGGTAGCTTCGATAACAGCCAATGTTCAGGGTTGCAGCCAAAACAAACAAACAAACAAACATGAATGTGAAACTATTTTGGTATCCAGTCTCAGTCAGCTGTGTGGACTGCAGTCACCTAGCTGATTCCTGAGAAGACCAACATAAGAACCACTTACCCAATTCTCAAAGTCATGAGAAGTAACAGAGCACTGAATTTGGAGGTAGTTTGCTACATATCAATAACTGCAAAGGAAGCCAACGATTTGCTTTTAATCACTTTTCTAGAAAATATATATAATATATGTAGTAATATTGTTTGCTACATAGTAGGTATTCAATGGATGGTTATGTTCACTGTTATTGAATCAGGAGTGCATATACTCAAAGGTTTCACTCATATAATGATGATGATACAGAGCAATGGTTAGATAAATACATATGGAGTTTAGGGAACTTTCACTGGACGATAGGGTAGCACTGGAGGTACCCTGGCACATGCAGGCGTTTCATAAACCAGCAAATATCCCATTGTCCTGGTAAATCTTGCCCGAATGAGCTGATAACCATTAAATTCATAATCACAGCCTTCTTCATTTTACTGCTTCCCATGTTATTTAAGTGAAAGAATATGAGTTTCTACTAGTACCCCCAAAGTCACACAATTCTATTAAAAATAAGGGAATTCTATTTTTTTTTAACAAAAGCTGCCAGGGAATGAGAAAGAGTATAGACAATCTCTGATTCCCCTTGGGGGATTTTCTGGAAGGTGCTGGCATAGGAGTCAGTGAACAATTTCATGACAGGGATAGAGGTGATCAGAAGGAGGATATTCATTTTTCTTGCAGAAAAAATAAGGCATATCAACATAAAAGTCTTAAACTCTGTAACTAGAATGATTTCAAATTTTAAAGATTTCTTGAAATACTTTAGAAAGAATTTCAAGTCATTGCTGTTTTGATACAGCCAAGAGGTTAGTCCAAGTGTCATTGCCTTTGAAAGCATTTTTTTAAACCAAAAGATAATTTAATCATTAAATGGCAATTTGGTCCAATAAGCAGGAGTAAGGCAGTATCAGCATGAATTTCAAAAACCTGCTAAGCGCTATAAATATAGCCTGCAATATTTTGCAATATCTAAAGTGTTTGGCCTAATGTTGAACATGCTCCATTGTTAAAACCAGCTGTGTTCTTTCACTCTTTCATTTCTATAAAACTAGGATAAAGGCTGTCAAAGCAAATGTGGCAGCGGCAGCGGCAGCAGACTTCCTTGCTGAAAAGTTCTGTGTACATAGTACATAGCAATCTCAAGATGGAACTTTGAATGTTTCAAACCAGAACAAAATCTTCATCTAATTATAAGTGAACTATATTAAGCACAAAAGGCAATTTCAAATTATACTGAAGAAAGTTACATTTTACTCTTTGCTTTCAAAATGCATTTATCGGAATTTCACAAACTAATTGCAAATTCATTTTGCTTAATTTTCTTAGGTTATTTCTTTTATTGCTTTCAAGTGCTCTGCATATTTCTGAACTATCAAAATCCATAAGGAAGATTTAGAGGGCTTTTTGTTTTGTCGTTAATTTGTATTTAAAATTGGGGAAGAGGAAATGAATCTTTTTTCCCATTCTTATTCTTGAATTAATATGGTGACCACTAAGCCATCTCCACTTATTATAGACACATTCAAGTAAAAGGAGAAAAAGTTACTTGTGATGAACAGATTTGGAAAGTTGGGTTGGGAGAAAGACACGACAATTTCAGAATCAAACTCAAATAGGGCTGTATGTAACCATCTTCCACTTAAACGTATATGATTGCAGGTCTTTGTGTAACTTTGCATGAGTTTTGAAACAGTGCAGGCTCTCTAGTTCCCAGCAAGGCTGATTATACACTATGCAGATTAACTATGGCAAGTGGTTCATCAAAGGCTGAGCTTTTTGCTCTGTCTACTGTAATTCCAGTTTGTCTCTCCTTGTTACATGCCTTTTCTAGAATAAAATAGTTCTAAACTGAAGTCTATAACACGTGCATTCCACCATCAAATATACACTACGGTACACTTAAAAAGAAAACTTTTTAGTTATTATATTTTAGTGACTGGCCTACTCTTGTACCATTAGTGGGGATGGTGGAAAGTGGCGAGGGTACACATGCATGACTGTTTTCATAGAGTCACAGAACACTTTTCAGGTAAGATTAGATTCATAGTTCTACATAGACATCATTCATAGCTGTCCTAAAGCAGAGAGAGAGGCAACCCTCAATTTGTCAGCCCTATAGCCCTAAGTTTGCAAGTGGTGTGTGTGTGTGTGTGTGTGTGTGTGTGTGTGTGTGTGTGTGTGTGTAGTAGGTATGGAGGGAGTAAGGGAGGATAGAGAGTGAATAAATTTTGTTTTGGGACAGATACACCTACTGCAATTGGTTCCTTAAGTGCATGTGTTTATTATTAGCTATCTTCCTGTGACTGAACAAATTGTTTGTGTGACAGAAATAATTGTTTAATTAATTGCCCCAAATAATAGGAAGTGTGTGCTCTTTATTCTGCACCTTGTGGTTTTTAGCAGTTTTTGTTTGGAGGGAATGTCATTAAGTTGTAATAACAATCTACATTTACATAACACCTTCTTTACTTTTATACCAAAGGAACTTAAAATACTTTAAAAACCTGTTGAATAGGTTTAAGAGTTATAGATATTTTTCTCAGGTGTCCTGAAATATCATTTTGCCTATATTAAAACACAGCAATTCTTAAAATATAGCTATGGAAAATTAAAAGCCTGACCTCTTTGGTGGGACCTGGGATTAACTCAGCATTTTGGCTCCACAGAACTGATTTAAGGAGATGGAGAGCTAATTCAGTTATGTTAGTGCCAGTTCTTGGTCTTGCTTGGCCCTCTTATCTACCATATATCCTAGGAAACAGTTTCCTTTAAGAAATTTTACGTCAGGCAATCCACACCTCCCCATTTCCTGCTTAGTTAATAGCTAAAGTTTATGGCTCTGCTCTTAATTAGCAACTAGTGACTTCTGAAGTTCTTGCAGAAAACATGATCTCAAACTTCCTGCTACTCAACTCTTACAGAAGCTCAGTTGAAATGAATAGTAATCACACACAATGGCTTGAAGAGTTTCCAGATGACTCATTTCTCCAGTGATTTATATTTTCCAGTAGAATCAATTCAAACCACAGGGAGCTGAGTATTTTAACTGTCTTACCCTCTAAGGAAAAGTTTTTCTGAATTTTATTTAGAAAATTTATTTTTATTATTTGTATTATTCAAGAATGATTCTGGACAGCTGCTTTCATTGAGCTGTGTGGGCTGTGGTGCCATCCAGTTTTATGAGGGATAGTGGGGGCAAGGTTACATGGAACTTGCATTCTTTGTCTCAGGAGCATGACACAATCTTTCTCCTTATGGGAACTGAGAAAGGTATTTCTCTCTAATCTCAGGATTAAGACAGATGTGGCTTTTTAAAAATAGCAATTGTGTTATTTTGTGTAGTGTTCAGAATGAATCATATTGTTTCCCTTGTTTGGCTGTTCATAAACTCTCAACAAATTTGTAACTCTCCTCTAGAAGACATGAAAACATCATAGCTTGTGTCCTCTTTGCTAATTTTCTGCCTTGGCTTTCCCTGGTTTTTCTACTCTTTGGTTTTCAATTCTCCACCCTCCCATATGGTCATTATCTAAACCTGATTTACTGCTTGTATTTTTGAGGCTATCTCATAACTGTTTCAGAATAAGGAGCAACAGGTTTTAGATAGAAAGGGGCAATATTCTTTAGATCCCAGTGGATGCTAGGATTATTTCATCTTGGTCAAGACAGAGTAACTTCATCTAGTGCTGCCAGGTTGTGTGGCAGTCAGAAACTCCATCCTTGGGTATGGGCAGCTGCAGACATTCTGGAAAGATGTTCTACATAGGTGCTTAAGAGGAAAAAGCTCTCTCAGCTAAAGGGAGCAAATTCCAATCTTTTTTCTTCCTTGTGTTGTGTTGGATGTCACAATTATTAGGGAACAAAATGGGATGTATGACAGGAATATTTCAACTCTATCAATCCTCCAATGAAGAGATCACAAGATGCTCAATCTGGGTTCTATGGCTTACAGTTCAGTTTTTCACCTGGAGGAAAATGCTCAGAGAGGAGGGAGGTAAAGCCAGGCACTCAAAGCCCCTATCAGGATAAAACTATCCCAGGAAGGAAATGTGACTCATAGCAGTCCATGGAAAAGAAAAGCTGGATGTCATGAGACAGTCTCCAAGGTCTCTAAAGACCTGGTTTCAGCAAAACAGTTACTGCCAGAGTTTCCAAAAGTGTCAAAGACCACAAGAACTGTGTAATACTTGGTGACCAGCAATACAGGCCAGAAAATTTTAGAGGACAAGTGTCTTGAGTAGTTGACTGCTGGAGATGCCATCAAGTTTAGGACCTATGACCTAGGCTTGAGTAAAATTGTTCCATTTCTGGCAAACATTTAGGTCTTGTATAAAAACACAAGTCTAAGCAATTGGAAAGAAGAAATAATGCTCAAAAATCGTAACTGTGGGCCTAGAAAGTTGCCCTACACAAAACATGGCCTAATTCTTGCCCTTTTACCGGTTTCTGGTAAAAAGTTGGTTGGGATTTTTTTTCCTGGCATGTGGAATATGAGAGGAAAAAGTCACTTAGACAAACACTTTATTTCTTTACACTGACTCTATTCCAAAGTGTGAGGTTTTTTGTGTGTTTTAAATGCATATTACCTTAAAAATATGAACAGAGACAGGAGGAAATACACATCCTTGATAATACCGCCAGCTTCTGTAGAGGAAGAAGACAGCATATTTTGATAGATGTGAATGACTTACTAGGGTTTCTAGGAAGTTGAGTCCCTGGGATTGGGAGGAGAAACTTGTTAACTTTTCTGAAAAAAAGATGATAAATTAGTAAAAGCTGAGATCAATCTAAAAGTTCTGGTTACAGCAGGCCATACTATCCAGGCTAAAAATATGCACTTTTCAGCCTTCCTGTGAATTCCAAGTGACCATAGGGAAAGGAGGTATAGGAATCTGCTGTCCAAATACAGCAGAGTTGTGGTATCAAGAATGGTAGAGCCAGAAGATAAGGCTTTACCGACCTAGGGTCAGGGAGAGGAGGATTCACATCTGCTGTGTGCACAACTGGGGATACGCTCAGGCCTCTGGCACTGTCCCTGGTATACATGAGTCAGAGGTTAGATATCATTCCTTACTGGGATTCCTTACTGGGATTAAAGCCATTGGCCCCAACTCATCATGGCCAGTTTGGAGAGACCAGTTGGATTAAGCTCTCCAGGCCGCAGCAGAGTGAGGAACCATTGGCTTTGACTGTAGTCTCAGATCTCTTTGGGCCCAATCTTGTAGCATCATTCAATGTAACTGTTTATAACAAGATTTCATTTAAACTAGCTTCCTTAGTTACTTGAGCTAAACAGAATGGGGCGGGGGGACAGAGAGATAGAGACAGACAGACAGAGAGAGAGACAGAGAGAGAGACAGAGAGTGAGAGTAACAGAAAAGTATGTGCTTTTTTGCTAAGATTTTCAGTTACTCATTTTTATTTTCAAAATAGCCTCATTTCTGAATTCTACATTTCAGAGGTAAAGATGGCAAATCTAAGGACTGCAATTTAGAGTTTTCCAGCGTCCCTTTGGTGCTGGAAATGTGAATTGGAAGGGCAGGCACAGGATTGAAACTAGTCAATTTGATTTTTCTTTACCCCATGATGATCACCACAATGGGGCTTTGTTGTACAGGTATATACTATCTTCTGCTTCTCACACCCTTGCTTTAAATCCCAGTAAGGAATGAATGAAAAAACCTCTCCATTTGTTTCTAATGAAATTATTCCAGTACTGAATAATTTTCCAATTCAGTCTTACATTCAAATCATAATTGAATGTCAAAGACTGTGCTAGGGACATGAATCTTACGAAGATTAATGGAGTGGTCCTTGTAAGAAACTATCAACTCAGAAAGCTATGACATATATTCATTCATGTATAAGACCTGACATATATTGGAAAATTTGGAAGTAAAGTTCTTCCAACACTCTGGGATGTTCAGAGAAGCTAGAGGACATGTTGATTGAAATACTGGAAAATGCTTTCTTAAGATGTGGCTTTAGTGGGTATGCCTGGAGAGACATCTAAAATAAGATTTGTACATCAGAAATGAAGACTGAGGACTCAACTGCAGGAAGAGAAGTGACATGAGCTGAGGTCAAGAGTGGGTTCAAAGATGAGACACTGGCCCAAGTGCAAGATATATAATATTAATGGCAGTTTATCTCTAGAATGATATACAAGTTTCACATCTTTTGTCCATATATGATTATATTCAATCCTGATAACATCTCTATAAAGTAGGTCAGTGATTTTGAGAATGAAGAAAATGAATATATTCCTACTCAACTGGAAGCAGAGTTACAGAAAATATTTATTTAGGAAGTGATAAATTTGAGTCAGGCAAAAAGTGCAAAGAAAGGGAATATCTAGAACTGATAAGATCACTGAAACTACATGATAGTGTAGAGTGGGGAAGAGAAGAAAAGAAGAAAGGATGGGGAGAAAGCACATTACCATTGTGGAATTGGGGCCCTTTGGAGGAGGGGCTTGAAGGCTTCAAGAAGTACTCAAAAATTAATATCTTATAAAATCCTCTGCTCTGGCTCTTCCTTAGTTGGAGTTAATTGCTCTCTTTGTCTGAATTCTCAGAAGATTCTGGTAACTTTATTTAGAACTTCTTTCTGTCTTATGCTATTGCTATTCACGTGTCTGAGAAACTCATTAGATTATTAGGTTGTAAGCTTCTGGAAGGTAGAGATGCTATTCGTATCTGTCTTTCCTCAGGAGAGAAGCATGTTGCTCAGTTCCTTGAATGTAACTAGTATTTAATAAGCTCTAGATGTATTTAACTGAAGTGTGGCAGCCAAAGTCAAAATGAGGATTTAAAGAGGTTGGATTGCACTAAAGAGTTTGTTAATTTATTTTAAGAAGCAAGCAACCATTATATAAATCGGTATGGAGATTTCTCAAGTAACTAAAATTAAAAATTCCATATGACCCACCTCTTTCCCTTCTAGTTATCTTACCAAAAGAGTTAAATACATCAATTTATAGTGATGCATGCCTCTAGTGTTTAAACAGCAAAATTTATATTAGTTAAATCATATAGGCATAAGATTCCTGTATACCCTTCAACAGAGAAATGGATAAAGGAAATGTGGTATCTACACACGGTGGAATACTACTATTCTACGAAGAAGGATAAGTTTGAGACATTTGTAGGAAAATGGACATATCTGGAAAATATTATGTTAAGTGAAATAAATCAGACACACAACCTTAGACATGTATAGTGTCTCTTATTTGAGTAAGTGCAAACTAAATGAAAAATAAAGGAAGGATAGAAAGAAACAAGGGGAAATATCCCTTTTCAATGGGAAAGGGTGAAGCAAACCTAGAGCAAGGGGAAAGAAGGAAGGAAAGGGGAAGTAAGAAGATTATGATGGGCCACGCACAGGGACTAAACATCTACAATAAATGTAAACATGATGTGTTATAGAATGACCTAAGAATAACAACAACAGAAGAAAGTAACTTAGAGAGCTAGGGAGGCAGGTGGGTGGGTGGGAGGGGGAAGGAGTTTAGGAAAAATTAGTTGTGTTTCGTACATCTACCTACTCCCCAGGATGGCTGTAAACACGTATTAATACAACACAAATAAAATTTTAAATTTTAGAAAAACAGATCCCTAAGTGAGTGCAGAAGGAAGAACCAGCAATTTGTAATCAAATTTGCTTTAAACCCACTATTGTCCATATATTTTCTATGCTCCCTTGGACAAGTTACTTAATGTATTTAAGCATAGCTTTCCATTGTGTAAAACGCAAATAAACTCTATTCTTTGAGGTTTTCTGAAGACTACACAAACTACGGCATGTGCAGATTGTTTACTACAGTAAACTGTGGTGCGTAGAAGACCATCAACAGTTTTAGCTCACATTCAGGCCTTCTCTAGCTCCATAACTTGAATATGTTCCTGGACAAAAAGGGATTAAATTAAGGGGTGGAAAGCATAAGAGAAAGAAAGACAAAAGGGAAGAAATTTCTGCTGAAGGAGCAGACAGAGAAAGCGTCTTTGAAAAGAAAAATGAGTACTATTTCCCTATAAATAGACAGAGAAGATGAAAGTGAAAGTCTAAAGGACTTTTGTCAAGCGAAAAAGAAGGTTGTAGGAATAATAGTCTCAGAAAAGTTGAAAGATAAATTTTTGATATTTAAAAGAATAATACACTGGTGAGTGTGAGGTAGTGAGTTTGATCCCCTGTACCAAAAATAAATAAATAAAAATTAAGGAATAAAAGAATATTACATAAAGAAGAGGAAGCATTGACAAGCAAATGATTATTATCAATCAAACATCAGGAAAACGGCTGGAATTAGTATATACATTTCAGTAATAATCACGAGTGTAAATGTTCTTGAATTAAATATAACAAACCCAATTATATTCCAAGAAGCACAGACTGCAAATACACACACAAAGGGGAAGTGAAAGGAGGAAAAAGGACATTCCATGCAAATGGAATCTAAAAACAAGCAGGATGTTGTAGTCAGGGGTTGTACACAGAGAACAACTAGGATTAGATCAGGGAGTTTATAATATTTTTATAATGATCACCGGAAGTTAACATAGGAAAATGCAGGAACTATCTACAACACCAAAGACATAGATTATTTAGTCAAGAGCCTAAACCTATAGCAATGTCCCACATGAGTCCAGATAAAAAGCCAGAGCTCAGGACAATGCCTCCCATGAGTCCAACTGGAGGACCAGAGCCCACAAGAAGGACTCACGCCAGTCTCTTATGGATCCCTGCTGGGAAGACCCAAAGGTCAGCGGTGGAGGCCAGAAAGTCCATGCCAGCAGGATAGCTGTGGCTAGGGGGATGAGGGTTCTATGCTGGAGCCGAGAAGTCACACTCACAACAAAGACCAGGGCTGTCCTGAAAGGTACCACAGCTGTCCTCAGCGACAAGGAGGCCCTGAGCTCCTCCTCCAACAAGGACAGTCGGGTACATGCCAGGAAGCAGCGTGACGAGCTCATCCTGGAAACCAAGCAGCACACGTCTTCTCCTCTGGAGCCAGGAAGCAATGCTCGATGTGAGGACCAAAGTCTCTCTAGGAGAACCAACAGCTCAGACAGCAACTCGTAGGAGAACCCACAATGCCTCCTTAACACCTCAACCCCTCAACACCTCCCTTCTTCTCCACCCATTTATCCTGGCAACTTTCCTCAGGTGGAGCATCTTCACTCAATGCCTTGCTGATGTAATCCAGCTGGTGTTAAGTTGACCACCGGTTCTTAATCCATAACACAGGAGTAACCATACAAATAGCTGACAAAGCAGACTGTAAGTCAAAATGAGTTTTACAAGATAAAGAAGACCACTTCATATTGGTAAAGGGAGCAGTTCACCAAGATAACAGTTGTGAATATGTATGCATCAACTGTGGATGTGCCAACTTTTGTAAAACAAGTACTACTCAATATAATGGGATGAATGTGCCTCAGAATAAACACAGTGAATTACTTGATATGCCACCCTTGCAAATATGTAAGTCACTGAGACAAAAATCATCTTTGGAAGAGCTTGTATGGAGTACTAAGTCAGGAAATCAACAAAACAAGAGAAGAATGCGTCCTGGAACCAGAAAGTTCAGCCGAGCGTGGATGGCAGAGGTTTGGTACTTCCACAATGAGCAAAATGAACAACAGTCCTGGCCAATTTCATTTATGGAGCACTTAATGTGATGCTGTGCAAAGCCTTATTTTGGCACAGATGAGCCATCAACCAAGTGTGGACCATGGTACGCTGAATGATATATACATAGGTATCTCCAGTCAAAGAAGATTGCATTGATGTATTCTTCAGGGAAGCAAATTCGTTTACCCAACCTAATGCAATGTTAAATGAACTTCTGTGTTGTACAGAAAATACTTTAGAAATTATCATATTAGCTCAGATTTAGGTGTGAGAACTGAGGGTGTCTTGCCATCAATTATCTTCCAAGGACATAGTATGGTATAAAGCATAAGAGCATGACCCTGGAATCTGACTTCTGAGGTTTGAATACCACCAGCTGTATGACTTTTGCATGTTTTATAACCTGCATAAAACTTATTTCAGTCACTAATGAGGTGTAGGCAAAATGCTATCATTATTTAACTTGCAATGTTATTTCAAGGATTAAACCAGATTGTCTTCATAACTTGTTCGTCTAATTCCTGAAAGGCAGCAGCCACTCCAGAAACATTACTCAGATTTAGGTCTGCTGGTCTTGGTCACAGTTGTGACTTCTGCATAGAGGTGCCTTATTGATTGAAAGATCTCCTTGAGGAGTGGTTGTGGGTAACTGAAAGTCTTTTTGGTGCAGCTGTATTTCTTAAAAGTCATATGAAACATATTGGGCCCATGTTTCTTATGAGTTTGTATCTTTAAACCTTGTCAGACTGCCTTGATTTCCAATGTTTCTATTGAATTTATGTAGCAACTTTACAATAAGGATGATCTTCTTTGAAATACTTGCAAAGAAAAATCTTTGTATATAGTTTATGAAGCTGGCCTCACATTGCAGGGAGATAGCTTTTACAACCTTATAATTTTGAAAATTAGTCTTAGTTGTTTTAATCTGAGGTCTGTTAAAAATTGAAACTATTAGGCATATTTTGGGGCAAAAAGAACTAAGCAATGGTGAGGGTCAGTGAGTTTCCTGGGGCAAAACAGTGACAAAACACATTAATCACAAAACATGGAGTATCCACATAGTGACACATTCACGTGGCCTCTCCTCTAATCATGATCTCAAACCGTATTTTCTGTGGCCTGGTTGCATTACATGCTTGAGGTATTCCATCAAGCACCACAGTCTATGGTTTAGAACCCAGAGATAATATTTTCTTTTCCTCATTGTTTCTTTTTAAATTTTTTAGTGATGAAGAGACAAATTAGAAATCAAATTAATGAAGGACACTTGGCCTCAGAAAATAAATCGTTTGTGTTTTCTCCATCCTTGAGATTTTTTGAAAGTTGCTGCATGCAGCCTAGAAGAAAGAAGCATCCACAGACCATCCCATTTCTTACTCAGCCAGCCAGCTGGGTGTTGAGACTATTTCTACGGCTTCCAATCCATCAATGCTTGAAAACATTTACTACAGAAAGGATCGCTGGCTCAGGGAAGACATTTGTCTAATTCGGCAACAGCTCTTTACACTGAATTTCCAGATTATACCTCTCCTTGAAAATGATCTATTACAGGAACAGTTTATAAAATTAAACACTTGTCATTATGCAATGCAAAATTCATGAAGCAGCCAAATGTCAGGGATCTACATATTTAAAAAATGCTTTAGCATTTCTTCCCTGGCAGGGATTCAGAGCAGTAAAAGGCCCAGAGAAAAGCATAGCTAATCACAAATCTGTTTTGGAATGGGCTTATCATTCTTTTTTTGGAATGGTAGTCCTAAGGGGTCCTATTACCCTTCTTGAAAAAAAAATATATTTAATACTTACTTATTCAATATCTCTCATGTGCTAATCACTGTGCAAACTGCTGGGCATCATGCTGTTGAAACTCTGAGCCAAGTTCTTTCCCGTAACAACTTTGTTTCTAAGTCTAAAAGTACAGGAACCCTCATCCCAAGGTCTGGCTTGTGAATGACACAGGAGCATTTTAGGCAACTTAAGTCATTGCATAAAAGAATAAATGAGAATTCATTTTAAACACATTAAGAACAATTCTTATTAGAAGGACTAGTAACTTATGAGTCTACTTCTAAAGAATTCTTCATTGGGAGCTATGTATTCTGGGCTGTCTGGGCTGGCCTTTTGTGTGTCTTCTCTAACAAACTGAGACTCAAGAACACGCTGGTGTCATCATCTCTCATACTATGCTCCCTGGCTCACCGTAAAGTCGCAATTCTGTCATATTTTGACCTGGCTGTTTTGGCAGTCATTTTGATATCAGAAAATTGTCAACGTGGAAATACAGCTTTGACATATTTTTAGCCTCTTTTAGTGTTTAAAATATGCATCATAGTGAGAGCTATGGGTATAGTCAGGGTGGGGATATTGTTTTATCACATAATTAGTAATGAAATAAAAGTGCCATTTTCACATCAAAATGACTGGCAGAAAGGATGCATCAAATCATGAGGTCCAAGCATTCTTTTGTTGACCTTTTACTTTGTTTTAATTGGAAGAACCCTGTCCAGGAGACTTCCTGAGCTGAAAATTACATGACATCCATCCTCAGTGCTGAACTTCATAAATCAGATAAAGGCATAACATAAAGTCCCTATGCTAGAAAGAAAGGAAGAGTTACTGGGGTAATGGAGGCCATGGAACCATGGCCTGTTAGCAATGTTTTTAATGTGCATGTATATTTCCCTGAAAATGGGAACACTGAGGGAAGATACCAGAGTAGAAGAGAACTCAGGCTCAGATATGATCAATCTTTGATTGCTACTGGTTACATGTGTGTTTGAGGAAATAACATGCTATAACTTTTGGGAAGACTGAATGATGCATACTTAGAGAAACCAGTGCTGCATGCAAAACATTCCTGTAGAGGAAATTCTAGAAAGAATTTGACTAGAACTTTAGATATATGTTCAGGCAGCAGTTAGAAGAAAAAAGGATGTAGTTGGGGGCTGGGGATTTAGCTCAGCGGCAAAAGCGCCTGCCTTGCAAGCAGGCAGTCGTGAGTTCGATCCCTGGTACCAATAAAAACGAAAAAGACAAAAAAAAAAAAACAAGTAAAAAAGGATGTAGTTGGAGAAGACTGTTAGGCAAATAAGTTTGCAGAAATTAAGTGTGATAAAGTAACATTGAAAGGTGAAAGGCTATTGAGGCATAGAACAGTGAGTTACACGGCAGCAAAGTGGTTGAAAGATTGCCCAAGATTTTTGTTTTGTTTTGTTTTGTTTTTCAGATGTTACAGGAATAGAATTAAGAATGAAAAGAACTGCTCTGGAAAGTATTTTACAACCCAGGTTACAGCAGTGATAATTTAGATTGGTTGTATTAACTACAGATATGGAAATGAAGGTACATATTTGAGAGAAAGTAAGAAGAAAGAATTTTCAAGACTTGGAAAAGATTAAATGTGGGGGATGATACAAAGTGGTAAGTAGATTCGATGTAATCACTATCAAGATACCAATGAATATCTACACTTAGAAGATTGAAATAGATCTTTATCTCTTACTTCATGCGAAAATCAACTCAAAATGGATCAAAAACCTTAGTGTGATATGTAAAACTTTGAAAATACTAGAGGAGAACATAGAAAAAGCACTTCAAGATACTGGCATAGGCAAAAATTTCCTGAAAAGAACTCTAAGATCTCAGGAAATGAAAGAAAAAATGGACTGAGTCCAAATTTAAATTAGAGTTCCCATAAAAATACAATCAATCAGGAAAAATGGAAAACACTGAGGTATTCTGAAGCATAAGTATATAGAATATAGAATGCTATTATGATAAAGCAATGAATTCAAGAAAGGGAAACAGAATTTGTCCTTCTGGGGAGCTTGTTTCTTCTCATATAATCATGAATTAACAAGCAAGGAACTAATTCTTGGTTGTCCTATCAACACCACGATAGCAAGATTTGGGCTCCTGAGTCTCTTCTCCAAAGAGGTGCTTTCCAAGTCTGTTACAAGGTTAAGTAGGGAATGATTGGAGAAGTGGAGATTGTATTAAAGCTATGTTTTAAAAGGATGAAATCAGACTTGGAAGGAATTTAGAAGTCATTCTAGCTTTGTGCCATTTGAGAAATCACAGTCAAGAATTGTAGGCCTAACACATATTCACTGTGTTTTGGTGGAAAGAGCTAATTTGTTGTATTTAGTATTTGAACAGTATCACACCAGGTCAGTGAATTATTCACTTCCTTGAGATAAAATATGAAAAGATACCACTTCAGAAGGTACAGATTTCCAGACAGCCAGAATGCCCAAATGGATCAAGTAAAATCATATTTACAGTATTTTAACCAGAAGTGAAGCTTCTGCACAGTTGCAGAAAAGGAAAAGGCAGCTTACGAGCGAAGAGTCAAAGAATCCAGAAGGACAGAGGGACATGAGGCAGAAAGCAATCTAGACACGGAGGGAAGCTTGTTTTCTTTTTATTCCTCCACCCACCAGCTAGCGCCTGATACAGAGCTTTCAAGCATAGTACATTGTAATAAAAAGACAAGCTGATTGATTGAGAAGGATATTTTTGAGAACCAGGAAAAGATAAAGGGGAGGATTCAGAGGCAGACCAGGATTTAACTAAGAATACAAATCATGTGAGCTCAGGAACAAGAGAAACTCAGGAGCTCCACTTTTGGCCACTACAAAGAAAATGGCTGCTGGTTTAGCCAATTTTAAAGATAATGATTTCTTTTCTGTTCTTCCTTTCTTTCTTTTTAAACTGGATGACTCTTTTGTACCTTCTACCAAAACTGAATAGTGGGCTAGGCGTTCAGATAAAACTTTCCCTCCAGGAGGATGAGACTTGCCAAGAGAACCTCGGCCAGATGGGAGCTGCAGAAAGCGGCTCCGAGGGGCATTTTGTTTGCCCAGTCAGTTTGGATTGAAACCAGGTGCCTCCAGGGTAGAAGGCCAGAGCTTTGCCAGTCAAGAGCAGTGGTGTAAGCTGCCGTTGTGTGAAAACAAGTTAAGTCGCACGGTTCCAGGGAATATGGTCCAAGTGTCATAAATGCATCTGTTTAATAATGCATATCAGTGACTGTTCCAGAGTTTCAGTGCCTTGAGCTGCCTTTGTTTTCTCATTTCCAGAAATATGAACCAGCCCATGCTGAAACAAGAGCACTAGATGGCAGCATAGGACATCTATTGAGCCGTCGCTCTCCACAGGCTGCTGGAATTTTGACAGATACAAAACGGTACCTGTGGTTTTGTGTATAAAACTGGTATAACTGTTTGTACATTTAAAAAATGTAACAATAAATTAAACATAAGGGAAGGGGTTGCTAATAAATACAGTGTTAGACTGCATTTTTGTATACCAGGTGACAAGCTTGGGCATTCAAACTTGGTTTGCGCAGGGATGGGCAGGATTGGAAGTAGGTTGAAGGAGTTGCAAAATGTGCATGCTGGGTGGTTACAGCTTCCTTGAGGGTTGTTGTTGATATGCCCATATGTCTGTGTGCATTACACAGAGGTGAAAATTTAGTGAAGTGAGGAGAACGATATGTCTTGAAGTCTATATACAAGAGATTCTAGAAGGAAAGCGCTGCTCTGTGATTTCTAACTCTGTTTTGATGGGTGGAGGTGAAAGTGTGAGCTCATTATCTTTGTTTTCCTTACAGAGACACAAATCATGCCTCTTCATTCTTACTCCTCATTTGTAAAATGGGCCTCTTAAGCCTACACACATCCCAGCCTGTATAGCTCTAGGCTCAGTACATACTGTCATCTTTTTCTCTTTAGTTGAGTTTGATTCATTTTCTTGGTTGGACCAGGTTGCTGTCTGAGATACCAAGGACATGAACTTGGTTCCAGCACTGGCTAATTGGCATGCTACAGAGAAGAACATGAAAACACTGTCGAGGCTATGCACGGCACATCTCACTTAACCAGATGCACAGAAATTCTTCATTCCTCATGGATAAGTAATTCAGAGCATAAATCCTATCAAGATGGTTCGAAGCACTGTTGTTTATTTATTTGTTTGTTTGTTTTTGTCTTTTGGAGACATGGTTTCATTATGCAGTTCAGGCAGGACTTGAACTCAATCTGTAGCTTAGGCTGGCCTCAAACTTGCAGCAATCCTTCTGCCTCCGTATCCTGAGTGTTGGGATTGCAGACGTGTGCCACCATGCCCCACATTTTACTCGTTATTTTAAATGACACAGTTTTTTAAAACTACAATGTGCCAAGCCATGGGCTGAACAGTGACAAATCTAAAAACTAAAATTAGCCAGGTGATGTAATGCCAGCACTCTAGCAAGCTGAGACAGGAGGACCACGAGTCTGAGTCAACCTTGGGCAATTTAAGGACTTAGGAAGACTGTGTCAAAATAAAAAATAAAATAAAAACAAAAAGACCTGGATGTAGCTCAGTGTGAAGGCCCCGGGTTTAATCCCCAGTACTATAAACAAACAAACAAGTAAATATAAACAAAGAATTAACATTTAAAAAAACACCAGAACAATATATAACATAATACACATCTCTCTTATTACAAAGACAAATAATATTTCTAGTGGTCTGTTGTTTTACAGAGCATGTGACACACTTTTGCTATAGCATTTTATTTTGTTCTTATAACAACCCTGTGGTTTGGTTTCTTTTTTCTAGGTAAGGAACTGAAGCTCAGAAATAATTAGTAGTCTGCTTAAGGTCATAGTCAGTATGGCACCACAGGGACTTGAAGCCATCGTTTGACTCCAGCTCTTGAATTCCTTCTATTATCCCACACAAGTATAAAGAAAATGCTTATTTTATACTGTTCTAAGCTCTTCTCTGAAGATATCTTAGTCTTAGAAATCTAGCTGAAATATTTAAATTTGAAATGCTGTGTGATTACTCACCTAGCGCAGCATGTAAATAAAGTTTAGGACTATAGTGGCGTCAGAACTATGGGATAAGAATATGCAAGATGCTAAGAAAATTCTGTCTTGGCTTGCTCTGTTTACTGCTTGTTTACAAATAGGACCAATGATATTTTCAGTAGTGTTTTTGTAAAGTAGAGCAGGGTCACACATTTCTTTAGCGAAGGAAAGACAAAGTTTGTGACCCCATTTCTTGCCTTCATCTACCTAATTGTCTCACAGTGTTTTTCCTGGGTTTCTGTGCTTTGCTCCCATCTGGAACACTCCTTACCCTGCAGGCTGCTTTGCGTGTAAAAGGTTCTCATTTGTTTGCTGAATGAACAAACAGAATGAAAGTAGCATCTCCATTTACTGACTTCAGGTGGTCCAGCACAAGCCAACCTTCTGTCTCCAGAAAATATTTCGATTTTGAAGTTTGAAACTTACCTTAAGTCCCATATGCTAACCAAGTTTAAGTGCCTTATCTGCTGTCCTGCAATCTGATGAGTGTTTTAAGGTTTCCTTGCAGGGTTCCCTGATTCTTTCACGTGGGCAAGTCATGTTTCCTGACCAGAGCACCCTGTCTGGGAGGGCAGTGCTTGTCATCATGTCATATCAGCTTACTTGCTCCTCACAACACTTCTATGTAAACCTGTCAGTTCTGTGTGGTCATGCCTCTCCACAGTGGCACATTTCAGGCAGGTCCCATCCATAGGCCCTGAGCATAAGCAAGGAGGTAGATGCTATCTACGGGGCGCTGTGCCATGCTTTCAATGTGAGCATTCAAAGCCAACAAAGAGGCCGTGTTGCTTCATTCCCAGAGGCTGCCGATTGCCCATTATAGTGATGGAGGTCCATCATCTATTTTTTAGTTCTTCACAAAGGGCCAGTTGTAAACAATCACTGTCCAAATTGGATCATATTACTCAGGAGAAGAGCAAATGCCAGGTGTAGTCTCTGTTAGAGTCTAGAAGCCTGAAATATAGCCTGTGATGTAAATTAGAAGCCAAGGCCATAAAAAAAGTAAGTTGATTTCCTCTTACTTAACATTCAGTGGAAGGAATCATTTAAATGCTCAGTGAGTTATTTTTTTTTTTAACAAGCCTTCAACATCGAAATCAATGCGATGTTTTTCTCGTCTACTTTCTGTGTACATAAACTCACATTTGGCCTATCTGTAGGTAATATGCTCCTGTTGGTATGGTGAAATCTGAAGTGTACTGCAATGTCTCCAGACTTATTTCCTGCTAGTCCAGAGTCTTTAGAAGCATTTATTTTGGGTAAGTCTATAGTCAGTAGAAAGTCCTCAGAAAATGGCAGTCACCTGGGGAAGATGCTAGAAATTATTCCCAAAGAATAGTTCTTTAGGTTGGTCAAATATTGCCTAGTATCAGCACCACCATGCTTGGTTTCTCATACAGACTAAGTAAGAGAGTAGAAAGCGACAACTCATTACTCAAGAGTAGGAAGGAAATCTTTAAAAAATCTCTAGTTTATAAGTACATTTAGAATGAATAAAAATTCAGAAGCATCTGAAAGGAAAATTTTGATCTAGTAGTGAGAATATTTTAAATATTAATTTTCCTCCATGTAAATATTATAATACTTCCCCTTTCCACAAGGATCAGACTTAGAAATCCAAGTCAATCTTAAGAGACAAGAGACACAGGAAAAAGACTGGAACATCCAGCCTGGATGGAGAAGCCCCAGAGCCCATCCCTAGCAGATTGTGCCAGTTCTCTTTCATGCCACTTCAATCCTTTTAAATCTCAGGGATCCTAATGAACCTCAAATTTCATCATGCAACGAACTTAATTCTTACAAAAATCCTACAAGTGGAAGACAGAGTGGGTGAGCGCCTGTCCTCAGGAGAGGGGCAAAAGAAATCTCACACAGGATGAGTGCGAGCAAATCTAACAGTGCAAATGAATTAGGCTGCTGGAAGTTTGTACCTGCAGCACACATGGAACTTCAGTGCCTGCTTTTATCAATAAAGAGAAGAAATGAAACCAGAGGTAAAAGAGTAAAAAATCTGAAGAAACCAAGAGTACATTATTATTATTTTATTATAGATTTCTGTGAGATTATGGGAAAATATAAGGAGGGAGGAGGATCCCAACTCTACCAGGCTGTCCCAACAGGCTGACCTGTAGTTTGAGGTAAAAGTTCACTTTGTCTCAGGGCTGATCAGGACACATGAATCTATTGGTCTGCGGTTCCTCTATCAGCCCCACCAAAGCCATAGCTGCTCTTGCATCCAAGGAAGGTGTTTTTTTTTGTTTGTTTGTTTGTTTGTTTGTGCATTTGTTTTTTTAACACGGTGAGCCACTCTTTGCCTGGTCAGAGGCCTGAGAAAATGCTTGTTTTCATGGGATTTTTCCTAGGAGAGGACCCAGCAGCCCAGAAGGGGAACAAGGGTGGACCTTCAGTCTGGTTCCAATGTCCCAGGTTTTGGTGATCTTGGTGGCCTGTATTTTATCATTTTTTTTTGGTCAGAATAATCATAGAAAAATCTGACAATTTCTTCATGGGTAACACATCTACAAAATTAATAATGTGAAAGTAATTAAAAAGAGAAGTCTCTAAAACATTAGAACATTTTAGAGACAGTCAAGCTTAACTATCTCAATTGCCAAGTAATCAGCTGTATATTTACCCATTTGCTTGAAGCTGAGAACAGCAAAATAAATTAAAGAATTGCTCTATCTGTGTGTGTATCGTATGATGTGTGGATAGGGGCAGTTGTGAGTGTGTGAGGTGTGTGTGTGTCTGTGTATGTGTGTGTGGATATTGAATCTTGCGTTTCCATAGTGTAGGAGAGTTAATAATAGTATGATATGGATTTGGATTCAGATTATTTGCATTTCCAAGTATCTGTAGCTGGGCCAAATGAAAGTTGGATTACACTGTACCTTCAGTTAATTTGCTCAGCTCTTTAGTTCTACCAGACAGCTCAAATGTTGATAGAACAGAAGACAGTACAGAAAAGCTAGCATGAGGTTCTATAAGAGCTCCAGCATTAGACAGGAATATTCTGGCCTTGACATAATGTCCTAGCTGTGCAACACCACAAATAGCTGTCATAAGGAGAAAAAGACAGCTTCTCAAGGAAAAGGCTCAGCATGTGGCCCACTATTTTGCAGATGTGGCCCACTATTTTGCAAGTGTCCAGGAAAGGACTCTTTCTACCTGGTATACCAGACAGTGGAAAAGCCACAACATGACTTATTGTTGCCATCCTCCCTCCCACATACTGTCGTTTCCAAATAAAGCTAAGACATAGTAACAAGAAGCCCATAACCCCACATATTTCTGATATGAGAAAATTTTTCCTCTGCTCACCGTGGGAACTTTAAATTTTGGGTTTTAGCTTTATGGGTCTATTGAGTAATCACATGACTTCTAACAGACTTGCAGGAATTCCAAGTCAATATTTCCCTCATAGTAACATAAAAACTAAGCTTCAAATGCCTAACTCAAATGTCTACACTGGCCCATAGCCATCTCTTTTGCCTTTTTGAATTCTAACTGCCTGTAGAATTGCATTCTCTGCAATTCTTTATTCCATGTTACTAACATCCCTCCCAATAGATAGTCAGCTCTAATGGTGGGTTCCATACTGTCTTTTTTCCCCAGAGATTTTTGTGTAATGAAAATGTTTATTGATTGGCAGAGTATATCAGTGATTGTATTATATAATGAGTAATTATCTCGAATTTGGACGACAGTAGTTGAATTACCACTTCAAGACTTCCTTCCAGACAATGGACAGGACAGAGAAAAGATTACAACGCAATCTTTTGCTCCACTTTTGGATGAAAGAATTTGTGAAACCATTGCCTTGAATGAGACAGCTGAGTAATTTGTGTTTTTCATTTATTCATGGATTTTTTATTACTATAGACAAAAAGGGGTCCGGAGAGAACCTCACAAGAGCTTTATATAAGAACATATTATTACAGCAAGGTAAGAGTTAAGCATAACATTCAGAATTAAATATAAGTGCTGCAGCTGCTTGGCTGGGTATAATAGACACCTGATGCCACTTAGATTCTGATGTCCTAGTAGCAGCTGCTAAGAAATTTTAAACCAAAAGAGCACTAAATATTTGCATAAGTTCCAAATGTAAGGACTTGCTTCATTATTTTTAATAAGGAAAAAAAGAAAAAAATTCAAAATTATATAAATAGTGGAACCACGTAAAGGCTCATTTGCCTTATCCTTTCCTTTCTCCCCTGTTCTTCCTTGCTTCTTCCCTTTTCTTCCTCTTTTCTTCTCCTCTACCCCCTTTCACCCCTTCCTTCATTTACTGCTAAAGTTGGAGAGAACAGAGAGGAATAAGTCCTGGGAAAAGATGTGCATGTCACAAGTGGGCAGTTGCTTTCTGCTGACCTCGGCCATGATGACAGCTGAGAGAATATTCCTAGCAGCTCCCACATTTCCATTTCATTTGCCACCAACATCACACTACCCTAACACGGATTACCACGAGCTAGTCCATGCGCTACAGAAAGTGCTGTAATATAGCTTGTATTTACCAACAGCAGACGGCCTGAGCATTGTGGGCACATTTCCCATATGGCACAGTGTGGCAGAAATGTGGGCTTTGCCAACACATTGGTGACCTTCTATACATTCACAAAAAAGATCACATAAAGATAATTTCCAGGGCTGGAAACAGTTTAACACTAATCACAGGACTTTTTCTTCTAGTTTTTACATCTCATTTACACTAATCTTTTAATGTCCATTAAGATGGGGCTGTAATCCAAAGGCAGAGTCCCAGAGTCTTGCTGCTGTATGCACATTAAGCAGACAATTGACCCACTGTGGGATGAATGGCGATGTGGCTCCCATTTCTGAATGCAGGCAGTGGGTCTTCTCAGATTCATGTCATTTTTGGTTTCTAGTGGCACAAGCAGCTACCAAATGACTGTGCCAATTTTGCAAGAGTTAAGTGAGAGATGAGGAGGAAGGATGGGTAGAGAGGAGGACAGCTGTAGCTCTCTGGATCTTTGAGGAACTCCGAATCAACAGTGCAACCTCCCAGTATGACAGGACTTGAGGCAAAGAATTGAAAGAGGCTGGCTCAGGTTTTTACTTGATAGAGTTCCAACTGCTGTGGAAAGAATGCAACAGTGTTGAGGCAGCTATCACTGTGCATCATGGAAAGTTGCAATAAATCTGTTATCCGAGTTGAGTTTAGACTGTTTTTGGAGATAAAACTGGAAAAATCCAAAGCTTTAATATCCAGTCTTCATCCTTTACCTTTTTTCCAGTGTTTCATACCCACTCCTACATTCCCAGGAAGCTGGTGTTCACAAGTTGTTTTTACACACACACACACACACACACACACACACATACACGCACACACACACACTGCAGTAGCAGTGTCTGTTAGAGGGTCTCAGAGGGTCACTCATTAGCACTATACGGATCTCCACCCGGGAGAACAGTATTATACTTTGCTGCAAACAACAGGCAGATTTCCCTGTTCATAGGCTTTTCATGTTGTAATCAACAACATGAAAAAGGACCCATTTCTCCACTGCTTATCAAATATTTTACTGGTTACAGGTGCATTGTCTTACCGAGTAGAGTAGGCTACTTTATAACACAGGGTGACTGCTCACTGTCTGTAGGCAATGTAAAGGCAAAAGGTCACACTGGTCATCTTGTAACCCTCCAAATAAAAGAAGACTTGTTCTGTGTACTCCACGACCCTAGACAGAGAAGTATGTGTAGTCCACAATTGTATCGAACTTCATGGTGCTTATTAGGCATTTGTCCTAGGACTTAGAGATAGATTGCTAATAACAGTTCTTGGTCACTTAGATTGTTCAACTAGGTTACATTGGGCAAGGAAAAACAGCTTTTTAAATTTCCATAGTATAGACAAAAATGCTATGCATAGTCTGTGCCACAGAACCCTCCCTGGATCCCAGCATTAGCCAAGTGCCTTATACATACATGTTTACTAAGCACAATAGGAAGGAGAGGAATAGTACAGATGACAGCATGTGAATCAATCAGTATGGTTTAAATGCTATGACAAAAACTACTAAATCACAGTGACTTCACACATGATGATTTATTACTTGCTCCAGGAATAGTCTAATACAAGTTGGTGCAGAAAATGAGGGTTTACTGTACAGATATTTTCTGTCTTCTAAAAACTTTAAACTGAATCTCAATCCACTGAATTTAGCAAGCTGACCATGAAGAAAGAATATAGAGAAGACATATCCATTCTAAACTGCTTTGAGTTGGAGATGACACAAATTGCTTCTTCTCAGATCTTACTGTGAGAACAAGTCACGTGACAGTCTACCGTGGGAGTCTGGGAAGTGAAGCTAACCATGCACAGTGAAGAAGCAGGAACAAGGGTAATGCTGGGCGCTAGTGATTTGTTTCAGCACCACTCGCTGCTTTAGCAGTAGCAATATCTTGTAAATATAGGCCAAACATTTATGTTTATGCTTAATTATGACACCTAGCCAAAGCATACTGCCACCACTACTCCATGTAATAATCTGAAAATGAATTTCAGACAGAAGGCAGTGACTATAAAATGTTCCTTTTGCATCACTTTCCCTCAGCTTCCACTCAACACTGAACACTGTGGCTGGGGATCATAGTTTCAGAGGGACATCAGGGGACTCATCAGAATCAGATCTGTCAAATGAGTGTACATTGTGGACCCGTGATCGGATGAGCCTGGGCAGCTGGGTAAAGAGGGTTGTAAATTTCGAGACAGTGATATTCCCACTCTCAAGGGCACCTCGTGTTTCATTTCTGTCTCCTTAGTGAGAGTGTCTCCTCCCACTGGCATGGTATTTAGATTGTTTTAGTGGCTCCTTAGATTGGTGTGAGGAGAACAGAAAACTCCTTTGAATTGTAATCAGTCTGTCTGCAGACATAATGCTAGCAAAGATGCTTAAACAGCACTCTGTAAAGATGTTAAGAAAATATTTGTAGTGCTTCACACACACCTATAGACAAAAAACAGTTCTTGTTGCTGTAGAGGCAGCAACACTGTACAGCCTTAATTAAAGCATCATCTGACCTGTTTTTTTTTTAATGCTACAGTTGCAGAATCCTGCTGAAGAAAAGGATTAATTACAGATGAGCTGTGTGTCATGATAATTAACTATTGCAGCTTCTCTTATTTGCCACATTCTGGTACTTTTTCCGCTTTAGTAGATTCAAGGAATGAGATTTTTATCACATCCCTTGCCTGAAGTCCCTGATGGATTTGTCACACATAAATTTGCACAGCATATACAAAATATTGAGCCATCAGCATTTTTCTTTATACTTATGCACTTTGGAGCATGGAGTTAAGTCAAGCATGTAGTAAGGCGGAAAGCTCCAGGTATGTAGATGTCATAGGGGTTGAGAATTGTAGCAAGAACAGATATAGAAAAGGTCTTGAAGTGCAGTTGACATAAACTAGCTTTGGAAATACTGAGCATGTGCTGATAGAAGACAGATAAATTGAATCTGATTAATCCTGATGAGGCAAGATCATCTGACTCTGATCTAATTAAGATGTGGGATTTTCCACTTAATACAAGACAAGCTTATTTATTGCCAAAGTCATGTCTGGTTGTATGGTTTTGCACAGGATGCAGAACTTCCAAAACCATGTGTAGAAATTGGGACGATAATTCTAGAAAACGCGTACTTTCTGCTATTTGAAAGAATTTTATTAGCATTTCTGTTTGATTTCCTTAGCAAAAGCCTAAGAATGCACTCGTCACCAACTTGCAGTTCTCTGTATTGGTTTGTGCTCGAGTTAATAGAGCTGAGAGTAGTTAACGAAGATACTGGGTGAAGGTTTTCTTTGATTTTGAGAATTCTCTAAGAAGTATCCATTTTGATGCAGCAGGCAACGAGGGTCATGGAATGTAGCTTCCTTATGATTATCCCACTCTGGGATCTTTGAAAACAGTCATCTCATCTTTATTGTTCCAGCCCTTTGAGAGGTTGTATAAGTATATAATTCTCTGTATTGAACTTCTATCAAATCAAACCATGTGGGCGGGTTCAGTTTTCCTTGTCAAGTTCAGACTGATAAACATAAAACCTTAGAATAGTTTTAATTCTGCCTCTGGTATATTTCTGAGTAACTATGTATAAGGGATTTTTTGTAAGTCGTCAAAAGTTCAATTTGATTGAGGTGAATTATTTTATAATAGAAAATCTTGTAAAACATAAATTATTTAATCTGTCCCTTCAAAATTTATACCTAGATATAATATCCAAATGTAATAATAATTAAAAATACCCAAACATGTCAACTTAATAGTATCTTGTAACTCTGTGTCTTCAATTCATTGTGTATTGCTTTTTGGAAAAAAAAGAACTACACACAAATAATTGACAAATTATGTCTGATACCTCAAAAATATACTCCTTATATTTTCTAGTGAATATCTAATCCTGTCACAATTTAAGATGAACCACACTGGCTAGAAAGGTAAGTAATGTAAATTACACCAATATCCAACCATCTCACCATTTGCCAGTCATTCGGTGCTATCTCACAGCTAAAAAAATGTATAGTTCTTGATTACATAAGTGTAACTTTTGAAATAAACTACTAAAGAAACAGTCATAACTTATATTGAAAATTAAAATTCACAAAAGTCACCCCTAAAAGTCAGAGCAGTGGCTGATTTTGTGTTTTACAAATAGTAAGTATTCTGTTCTCCTAGAGAATGTGAGTTTTGCATGTATTGTGCATTGCTTCACACAGATCTACTGTGCTTAAAAAAGACTGTTGGAGTTTGGAGGCGATAATAGAGAAATAACAATAGTAAATACTTAGCTATTTTTTACAAATTTTAATTGTAGGCAGATTTCTTCAGTTAAGATTTAGTTTAGGTAAACATGTGGCACATATATCCAGTAATAAATGATTAACAAAGCAATATGGAAATCTCCAAAGTGGAACACAGGAACATGAATATGTGACTTTAATATTCCTTCCTGGATGTCATTAAATAAAGATATAAGGTCCTAAATTTTGCAGGAAAGCATTGAAGAATTAAGATGTGAACTCTAAAACTTTTTTTAAGCTCAGAAAGGCAATAGTCTTTCTCTTCTATTAATGTTGCAGTTTTGGAAAGGAGTTTCCAAATATTTGTGTTCAATGTTTTGGTTTGTGAGAGTGTATATTTCCATCTTCATAGCAATTCATTTGTGGTAGGTAAAAGTCACTTTATTACTCTGATTTTATAGAAAAAAACCCATACTTTTATTTTTATTTTAAAGGGCAGGAAACTGAGGTTTATTTAGGCTAAATTTTTTGGTCTGGACCAGGCTTTTTGGGTAAAGATGGAGAGTGTGCTGGGAATTGAGGTCCCTTTCTGTTTACCGCATGCTTTACGGGCTGTACGTGACATCATTCATCTTTCCAAGTAAGTTTCTCTTGGAAGAAAAATAAAACAGTGAAAGCAGTAGTCCTGTAGTGATTAGTTTAGGTAACCAAAAGTGGCTTTTCAATAAAACAGAACTTAAAATTTTAAAAAATTTGGAGTCCTTTTTACTTAAGTACTCTTTTAAGGTTTATATGTATTAACTTGCTTAAACCTCAAAACAATCCTCACAGCTAGACCCTATTGTATATTTTATGAATGAAAACAAAACCCCCAAAGCATTAAAAGGCCAAGTAAGCTAATTACATCGTTGCAGCTAGTAAATGGGAGAGTTGCTTCATAACTGCCTTAACGAGTCAATAGTGTAAGGCAGGAGATCGGGGCACAGCAAACTGACTGAGAATGTGGGCATGACCTGCCAATAATAGAGGCTGAGAAAGGCACAGACAAAGTTTCCAAAGCCCTGTACTGGGACCAGTCAGAGAATGTTACCTTCAGTTTTTTCATGAGAATACAATGAGGTTTTTGATACGATGGTCTAGAAGTCAGCCTGAGGAATGGGAGATACTAAAGATGGCCGCTGTTCACTTTGAGGCCACTCTGATCGCTCTTTTACAGTGGTCAGCTCTCACGCTGTACAATGTATTTTTTCCTACCTTCAATTAGCCCACAGTCACTTTGCAGAGCATGTTTCGTAAACAAATGTAAAACATTATTACCTTTTATATTCAATGTGTTCAGTCCTTTGTTTAGGACAGAAAGAACCTAGAAAGTACTCTAGAAGGAATGCACAGCACCTTAAAAGCTGATTACAGTCGGGCAGTAGGGATCCTAAATTTAGGGATGCCTTTGGTGATATTAAATATCTAGGTCATGTGCTAATGAAATGACACAGTGTCTTGATTAACTTTGGACAACAAGAGCTATCATGAAATCATTTGGATAATTAGCACATGTCTTAGTCCTTTTAGGCTACTGTAACAAAATAATAGACTAGATAATTTATAAATTATCAAATTTATTTTTTACAGTTCCAGAGACTGGCAAGCAGATTTGGATCTGTTAGGGGCCTGTATCTCAAAGATGGTACCTTCTTCCTAATTGTGACATGATGGGAGGAAAAAAAGAGAGGTAACAAACTTTTTCAGCCTTCTTTTATAAGGTACTGAGCTTATGTATGACAACCATGGCCCAGTAATCTAATCACTTCCTTAAGGCCTCACTACTTAGGTTTCAAAGTAGAAATTTTGACACAAATATTCAGACCATAAGTAGCACCTTAGATAGTGGCTCTACTAAAACACAGGTGACAGGAGACAAATGGCATCCCTGGCAGTGCTATTCCTGTTTTGAAACATTGATTTGACATTCAGTGTTGCCAGATCTGGCATCTTGAAACACCTAATGATAGTGGACCACGCTTTAGAGTCATTCCATGGCTATTACTGCTTGAGGGATGGATTTCAGGAGACTTAAATATTGGGAATGGATTCATACCAAAAGAAATGGAGAACTGAATTGCTGATGAAGACAATGTCTTCCCACTAAGGGGAGGTTTGTGAAGGGGAAGGCCACGGGAAGCAGAGCTTTGCTAATGCAAATTGATTCCTGGAGGACTTCCAGGTCACAGAGGGTGAGGCCATTATCGCTGCTGTTGGAATAGTTCTAGATAATGAATGGTAACTATTAGACACTGAGTGAAAGTCACTTGGCTTTTGGACACTTCTGCAGCATGTGCTTATGGCATATTTAAATAACAGGCAAAAGTAAAATCAAGCTCATTTAATTCGGGTTAGCTTGCTGAAAAATACCGTGTCTGACAGATGTGCCTTTCTTCATTCAGTGATTTGATACGCTAATACTTTATTGTACCCATTGAGGTGAGTGGTACTTTGGATTTCGAATCTGGGACATTCATTCATTCATTCATTTCTTTTCATTCATTTAACATATCTATTGAGTAAGCAGAAAAGTTCCACTGAGCAAGAATAGGTTGGGTAGTTTAACTTGTTTAGAAATGTCTAGCAGGTCATGGTCAACATACTATCTTACTTGTTTTTTGCTTTTAAGGTCCTTTTTTTGGAGACAGGGTCTTCCTGTGTTACTCAGGTTGGCCTCAGTCTTGCTGCAATCCTTTAGCTTCAGCCTCCTGCGTGCTGGGATTATAGGTGTGCACTACCCCCCTAAGCTATTATCTGTATCAACATTTTACATTGTTCTGAGCATTAGGTAAAAGGTTTTTTTTTAAAATATAGACAGAGAAATAGTGATTATTTACCCCCCAAAACTATATTAGCTTTGCTTTTATTAACCATATGGCATATTTCTTTGGCATTTCCCTTTTTTCCATGTTTTTCCAATCATAAACAATTTATGGACTTTTCTGTATATGTCTCTCATTCTTGGCACTACTGATAAGATAGTCTTATAAATTCTTAACTATGTAGTGAGGCGATCAAGTCATTATGTGTCACTGCGTAATAGCTACTACTTCTTAGTTATACTAAAGGCATACAAAATGCTTCATAAACTTATTATCACAGCAAAGAGTTGGGCATTCTTCTTTCCAGATGAAAAACGAAGGATTCAGGCTTAGAGAAGTCACTTGCTTAGAGTCACCCTATTGGTAAATGGAAGAGCAGAAGTTCGTAACACAGGTCTTTGTAGCCTTGAATAGTTTTGCCATTCATACTGTAATGGCGTATTACTATAATGAATAAAATATGTGATCACAAAGTATATTAATATTTAAATGAAAAGTTATGGTAAACAACAGTGCCATCAGTTTCCCTGAGAATCACTTCAAGCACATACATTATTCATGGCACTTTCTGAAGCAGTTCTGGAAGTCTTCTTTTGTGTCTTTAGTTGTTCTGTCATGATTATCTCAATGTCTGATTTGGTTAAAAATGTTTATGGTAATTTATGTCAAATAAAAACATGTTGTTAACCAGGTCTGGCACTATATGACTTCTGGCTCTTTCCCCAAATCAAAAATGACCATGAAAAGTGTATGCTTTGAATTGATTCTGAACACAGAGGCAACCATGACAGTGCAATTACAAACACAAAAGAAGACTTCCAGAACTGCTTTGGAAAATGGCAAGGATTATGGTATAAGTAAGTTCAAAGAAAGGGGAGTATTTTCAAGGCAATTATTGGCAAAGTGTCTGTTAGTGCAACACATTTTTAAAGAATTAAACATTCACCATATCTTATGATTAGTAAAAACTTAGAAAGTAATTTCATTTGACCTGAGTGATAACCTAGACATTTTATTTTATCTGGTCAATTTTCTGGAATTAGTTTCCAGTGTAATGGCTCATTGATGTCTCTCCTTTGGAATTTTTCAACAGGGCACTGGCCTCCTGGTTCCCTTTCTGTAATCAAGGGGAACCATATATGCTCCTTGTTTCTCTATCTCCTTCATGTTTTTACTCCTAGACTTTTTTATCTTTTATTCTACATACTTATTTTCATCCTTACTTTTATTTATATGACAATAAGGAAGTGTGCCACAAAGGAATAAGAAAAATTTTAAAAGTATTTCTGGAATAGGAATAGGTTGATGGAAAAATGTATCCATGCTTACTGTTAGATGACCAGTAGGAAATTCAGGTGTGTGTGTGTTGGATTCCTACTGGGTTCCATGTTTCTGAAACTCATGAATATGTCTTAGCATTAAGAATGATTTTACTATCTAGAGTTAAATACTGTGTAGCATTTCAAATATCAAATGGCTACTTATATCAATCACCAAGTACAGAAAATAGTTCATATCCATTTGGTCTTTACACTTGATGTTGCAGATACATACTTTGGAATCTCGTGTGACTTACAGGCCCAAATACCATTCTAAAGATAGGAAACTTCATGGTATGTGCCACATAAATGCACAGGCTCAAATGGATGTTTGAGCCTGTAAAACCAGTAAACAGCTGGTACAAGTGTGCTACTATAAAAAAGCACAGCTAACTGATGTCATTAGGATCCAAGGCTCATTCCAAGTAATGTATATCATCGTTTCTCTTGTCAGATTTTTTTCTCTGCTTTCCTCACTCTGGATGAGGGTAATAATTTAATTCTAATTCTTTTGTTAATAAAGTTAGAAACAAAGTTTGTTCTGAGACTAAAAAGAATTAGCTAGGCTTACAATCTCTTTTTTTGTTGTGAAATAATGATAATTGAAGATGATATTTCAATATTGTTTTAGAACATTTATTGCTTAATCAGAACACACCAAACAGAAGAGGAATTATTGAGATGGATATTTATCTCCTCACTGTATTTATTTATTTTTATTGGATACCCACTGTATCAGCATACTTCATCATCCATGCATAAAAGTAGACACCAGCTTCTCTCTCTGTTTTCTAAATTTCCCATCAGTCCCTTCTTCTTTGACTTCATTCTTCTCACCTTCATTGGACCTTAATTGCCACAAGTGTTATAGTCACTTAACTTTACCATCACCTCAAATTGTGTGTTTTTGTCTTTTTGAGGCAGAGTTTCATGTCAAGTTGTATTAATCTGCAACCCTTTTTCCATTAAGACTTCTAGAGTGATGTGGTTATACACATTGTAAGACATTACTCTCCTACTTAAAATATTGCAATACCAACAGAAGTTTATTATACAAAATCAGAAATTTTTTGACATAGTATACAAAGTATGTTATAATCAAGCCCAAGTTTAATTTCCAAACATTATAGTATCTCCTAAGCCACCTTCTCACTACACCGTAGTGTTAGCCAAAATAGATCCCTGAGCACGACATATTTTCTAGTTGTTCTTGGTTTTTGTTCATTGTTTTTGGGTGATGAAATTTCTTCACTGTCATCTTGGTGAGATGCTTATTTATCATTTTTGTCTTATCTCTACTATCAACTCATTTCTGAAGTTATCCATGTCAGCATCAGGCTGTCTAGCATTTACTTTTGTATTTAGCATTTCTGATGCTGGTCGGGAGAATTTGTTTATTCGTGAGAGTGTATACTCCTTGATGATAGCATTTGGACCCTTTAGCCTTTGAATTCACATAGCCTAGCACAGTGTCTATACCATGAAAAGACATGTTTTTTTGTGTTTTTTTTTTTGCTGAAAACAATAATTTTGAAAAGTTTTAAACTCAGAATTTTGTGATTTTATAATAGTATAGAGTTTGATGTAATTTTTGTCTTCTCAAACACAAACATGAAAACATCTGTCATGTATACTTTGTACTATATATTTCAGTTCAGAAATTACATAATAACTGTCTTCCAAAGATATGGAAATCGATCAGGATGCTCTGAGAGCAAGAACCTGAACTTTCCATTTTAAGTTCTCCATCAAATTTTCTTCTAATGGCTTCATGTTTTGGTGATTAATGCCTGAATTAAATTATTTTCATTAACAATTACAGAATTGTTGATTTAAACCTTCTGTTGTGATATTTAATCTTGTCCACTTGACTGGATTAAGGGACTCCTGGAGAGGTGACTGCAGTGTAAAGGCGCTGATCTCATCAGTGGTTAAGTAACTGATAAGTTCATTGCTGAAAGGTCTATTGGGAGGTGGGACCTTGCTGGAAGAAATGGGTCATAGAGACCCTCTCTGGTTCCTGATTACTTCTCTCTGCACTATCTTCTTCACTGCCTTAACTGAGCAGCTTTGCTCTGCTATAACTTTCCACCATGATATTCCTGCCTTCAAGCCAGCCAACCATGAAATACATGCCTAAAACTGCAAGCCAGTAGGAACTCTCCTCCTACTAGGTGTTGGGTGCTGTGTTCAAGGAACAAGAAAGCTGATGAATTCATCCGCCATCCCTTTTATATTTATTAGCTGGAAAGCTCTTAAATGTCACCAAACAAAAACATTTTGATCATCAAATATGACTACTGTCCTTAACTATAGCTTTATGGAAAATACAGCATAGTGCCTGATTACCTATTGCCAAATTTCAAAGTAAATAATTGGCACCCCAGCTACCTTTAACTATATCTAGCACACACACACACACACACACACACACACACACAGCCATATATCTAGCATATATATATATATATATATATATATATATATATAGCTATAGTACATTTAGCATTCATATAATGGTTATATCTAGCATATATATATATATATCTAGCATATGTATATATATATTTGTTTTTGAATTTATTCTTGTTGTTTAGTATCATGCAATGCTCTTACTACAAAATACAATATGCCATCATTCATTCTTGTCATAAATATGCTCTGCCACTGACGCATGTAACGCTTTAAATATCAAAAGGTGTTGTAGTTTTATTCAACACGTCTGTAATTTCTTATACCAACCAGTCAAGCACATTGAAAACGAGGTGTTTCAATATACGGCACCAAAATTCGAGGGAAGGATCCACCTTTGCTTAGGCAACTATCTTGATAGATTGAGGTAGAGGGGGAGAGAGAAGAGAAAAAAGAGAGGAGAGAAAAGAGGCACAGGATAATGGCAAGAACATGGAGCCCAAGTGAGTAACAGTAGCTAAGGGACTTTAAAAAATATTTACTAATCAATTTGCAGTGCTTGTGACATAAAACATTGCCACGTCTTGTAAAACTTTAGTAAAGCTCACTATAAACACACTCTAAAGCCTAATTAAGGTAATGAAATATTTAGTATTTTCTGAGATGAGGTAATAACAAGGATAGAAGTTGAGTTCTGGCCTAAACAGGCAACGTGCAAGTAGAGGAATGAGATGATAAACTATTAGCCAAGTAGAGGACGGAGTTGAAAATCATAGGTAGCTCTGAAAACTAGAGGATTCTGAAAATTTACAGAGATTCAGGGGCATATTTTGGAAATTATGCTGGAAACAGAAAGGTGATTTGAGCAAACCATATCTAGACCTTAACCCACAAAACAGCATAATAGAAGCAAAGAAATAGAATTAAATGGATCTCAAATGATTATAATAGAATGTATTGATTACCCTTTTTGTCCTCTTTTACCACATTAAAACTCTCTTTTTTTGCCTATAATGGAGTCCTTAATTGTTCTTTTGTTTTCGTTAGCTCTACAATCAGGAATCTGTCTTCACTTTGATTTTGGTTACTTTTCTTGTTAGGTTTTTTTTTTTTTTTTTTTTTTTATCATATCAGTATTGATTTAGAAAGAGCTAAGAAGACTTCTTTCTCACTGTGGCTAAAGTCTGAGATTTTAAGTTCAGGCTTTTACGTTCTTCAAAAGATGGCTTCACAATATAGACTAGTTCACTGTCCTGACTTCACCGGCAAACTGACTGATCTGACTGTATCAAGAACAATGATTTTTATGCCCTCTTTTGATGACCATACTATTCTCTCTTTTACAGATTTGAAAGCAAATCATTTATATCTGAAATATCCTTTCACGATATCTAAATTTCCAGGTCACCACTGGCATTGTCAAAATAATGAAATTTAGCATGTACTGCAATGCATTTGTAAAATTCATTTCACGGACAATTTATTAACACTGTATTGTTTATACCTTGCAACCCCACAAATTTATGAAGAAAGATACGTTTCCTTGGTTGGTCTGAAAGATGGGAGACATAAATGTGTGCCTCTTCTAATAAGACAAATGTAGAGAATGAAACTTTAGTGACATGGGAGACAGAAGGGAGGTTTTGGACTTCTATTCTTTTTTTTTTTTTTTGTCTTTTTCCTTTTTATCGATACCAGGGATTGAACTCACAACTGCCTGCTTGCAAGGCAGGCGCTTATGCTACTGAGCTAAATCCCCAGCCCCCTGGACTTCTATTCTTGAAAGATTAGTTCTCCTGCATAAAAGAAGGCATGATTTAAATCGGAATATACATAGTTCAGCTATAGCAGAAGACAGGAATGCGGAACACAGAGTGAGGTATGGGTCATTAGGAAAACTGGTGGTGGAAACACGATATTAGATGGATGGAGAATGTTTGGAAGTTTTCTTAAGAATGCTTCAAATTTCTAAGTGTAACCAACTCAGTAGCTGAGAATGAGGATGTGGGTGGATGTGTATTGAAATATTTGAAAGAAATGAGATAGTTATCTATGAGCAGAGCAATAAATGGACCAGGAAATTTTTGCTGGGTACCATTAAAAACCCATTTAAGTTTAAAGTGAGATTATTCAGCCATGTTTATTTGCTGAGATATAGGATTGGAGTGGCAGAAAATTGGATTTGAACAGGCTTCTTATTGGTCAAACATGTATAATTAGATAACAGAGAGGCAACATAATTGAAGACTTATGTAAGGGAGCTAATGTAATGAGTAAAAATAAAATTTAGGGTGATCTTAGAGGGAAGATAAACCTCCCAAGGAGTAAGGGAAAGAGAAAATATGGTAAGATTACTGGATTGGAGATTAAAATTGAGTGAAGGATTATCTGAATAAGAACTAGGAAGAATACTCTAACATGACAATCTGACAGCAGGATACATAAAATCAAGATTACAGAGGGATCAAAATTGTTAGGAAGGTCTAAGGCATGGGCATTAGCATTAATAGCTGAGGTAAGGTGAATGCTGAAGTATCAGAAAAGTTCATTCATGTAGATGTGGAAATTAAGATTTAAGGGTGCGAGACCTTTGAACAGAGTGACAATACACCAAATGTTTAAATTCCTGAAAAAATGTGGGCAAGATCATATTCAAGATAATAATGAAACGGTAGTGGGTATAGTGCTAAAGTCTCATAATATGAAATTGAAAAGACAAAAAAAAAGTTAGGGAACTTAAAATGAAATTTTAAAAATTCTTAAAATTGAAGAGGCAATCATGAATCATGAATAATTTGGAATAGAAAAAAATTGAAGAGTGAAGAAAATGGTACCTGGAAATTAAAAGTATCATTGCCAGACAAAATCTGATAGATGTGTTTAATTATAGAATGGTCATAGATAACAAATTAATGGTCTAGAAAAAGAGGAGAAAAACACCCATGATATAGGACAAAACTGCAAGGATATATGGCATCTGAAGAAATGAAAAAATGTAATAGACATAAACAAGAACCCTAAGAAATTCTGGAAGAAGGTTCAATGCTTAAGTCATCAAATGAAGAAAACTTCACTTAATTGAGGAAAATCTGAATCCTTGTATTGAAAGAGCCAGCAAGTGGTAAACATTGTAAGTGAAAAAAGAAAACTATTTAGACACAGCATAGTAAGATTAGAATACTAAGGTTATTGCAAAAATTCCATTACCTTCCAGCAAGGGGTAGATCGTTCATTACCTACTAAGGAATGAGAAACAGATTAATATTAAAAGCTGTTTTTCTAATCAACCTTGAATGCAAGGAAAAAATTAAGAAATGTCTTAAAACTTTAGCATAAAAATGATACTTCTATTGTGATAAAGACACAAAACATTGAGTTTATTATTTTTATCATCGTTTGGTATGTAGTTCAGTAGTGTTAAGAATATTCAGATTGTTATACATGTCTTTAGAATGTTTTCCTTGCCCAAACTGAAGCTCTATGATCATTAAACACCAATTCTCCTTTTTTCACTCTAGTCCTTGACAATCATTTTTCTACTGTTTATTTCTATGATTTTGACTACTTTAAGTACTTCATATGAGTAGAACCATATAGTATTTGTCTTTTCATGAATGGCTTATGTCACTTAGCATAATGTACTTAAGGCCCATTCCCATGTGTATGTGATAGAATTTGCTTGTTTTTTAACTACATAATACTTCCCAAGTGAACAGAATGTTTGATGTAGATGTCCACATACAGCCTAACTGCAATTAACATATGAAGGCAAAATTAAAATATTTTTAAGCATAAGGTTTTATTCAAGCAGCTTGTGGAGCTTAAATAAATTTCAGATATTATAAATAAAATATTGTTAGAAATATGAGGAGAAAGTAACATCTGAAATCACAGTTGGCATCTATGTTAGCTACACAGTAATGAGACACAACCTAGGACACGCACAGTTTAAGAAAGAGGGATTTGTTTGGCTACTGGTTCTCACAGCATTGAGGTTGGATCCAAGGCAGAAATGGCACACGGAAAGGATACTGCTCACCCCACGGCAGCCAGAAGATACATTGCAGGTCCTGCCCAGTGACCCCCCTTCAACCAGGCTCCACCTTCCGATAGCACATAAAACTACTGAACTCATCAGTAGATGAATTCCCTGATTCATGCGGTACCACTGCCACCCAGTCACCTTCTAAGAACACAAGACTTTGGGGGAGACATTTAAATCTAGTCCTTAACAATAACTCAGAATTTAAAGATAAAGTGAATTGAAAAATTAGGTAAGATTTCAATAGCCATCAGCAAGTTCAGTGTGATATGTATCTCTATCTCCATTTCTACCTCTAACCCATACATAGAAAATACACTTTCCTTTGGTAAATTCATGCAAAATATATCAACATTAATGGAGTTCCTGTCATTATCTCAATATAAAAAAGCAACTATAGTTCAGGCTACGTACTCTGATCAAATGTAATAAAATTAGACATGAATAATAACAAGAGAAAAATTCTCTAATACTTGAAATAATAATTTTGAAGAGATAAATAGAATTTAAGCAGTATGTGAGGGTAAGGTAATATATTTCATCATTTTAAAAAAATTGGTAGCTTTCTACTGAAGTTTTCCAAAATTACTTCTGTAATTAAAAAACAAAACTCTATAAAAGAAAAGTCAGTTAGCCTCTTACACCTTCAGTGAGTCAGTAGAACTTGAAAATTCTCTTTGTCTTCTAGTCTCAAAATACTTTTGTTAGTGTTACGGGTACAGGCATCATTCCTATGTGAGGCAATGAGAAGCAGTGATGACTACAGTCTGGTCAAAAGATAAGTGATATATCACTTTCCCCCATTTTGAGGGCTTATAGAAAGAGTCTATGTCCACCTAGACTGTTTTATAGAGATACACATCCAAAACAATTCATTTATTTATTCAGATAAGTCAGAACCATGCTAGAAAGACAGAATGATCTTTCTTTAAAAAATTCTTAAATGTAATATTGTGAGCAGAAATTCACTTTTCAGACTTTTTTGTTTGCCAAGGACAAATTCTATCTGCTGACTGAGACAGCAGAGTTCATTGTGTGCTTTTTTCTCTGGGAAGTTAATACCAGGAAATGATGATCCTTACAAGGTACAATATCTTTCATTCCTTGGAAGGGACAAGACAGTCCTCTGTTTAGAAAAGTTTATAAACACTTATTTTTAAAAGTCTTTTAAAAATAAATGAGTGAAATATTAAAGGACATAGGAATATTTTCTTTAGTAACAGAATACACAAAATAATGAGTCATCTTTTTATTTAAAATGAAATCATCAGCACTATTAGGAAATGAGTTCAGAGTTTAAATTCTTCAAACTATCGTAAAAACCTCATAGTCACATATTAACATTTTTCTCTAGTAGCCTTCTATAGTTGCAGAGATCTGTACAGAATTCATACTCCCCTTCTTTCCTTGATTCCCCTCTTCAAATTGCTAAATTTCTTTCCATTGCACATGCAGAACAGTTCATCTCTTAGAAATCTATCAGTCCAACCCTCCCAGAACTCCACGCAACACTCAAGAATCCTCGTAGCATTCCTGAACTATAATATGGAGCTTGGTGAAACAAAGGGTCTTCCACATCATAAGCAGGACCTGTGCTTCTTGGAAAGATTTGGGATAATAAACAATAATTTAATTAGTTTCGTTTCTCTCCTAGTGGCCGCCAAAGGTAATGCACTTTTCTCAAGAACAATTAGTATTGTTCTATTACAATATCCTCTCTTATCTCAATCTTCCCCCTATTTTTAAATTAATCTATTTCCTCTCATTTTTTTAATTAAGGGAAAGCTGAATTAAAGAATAACGGGACATATTATAGTAACTTTTTTGTTGTCCTATTAACCTGACTTGAACCCCAGTATTGCTCTCCCCATCTTGTTCTGTCTGATTATTATATATACTATTTTGTTTGATAGTATCAAGTTTGAGGGTAAGGCAATCACTTTGAAGGCAATAAGATATACCATGATGCCCAATATGGATTGACTATCATCCTTTTTTTTTTTTTGATTCCTGTAAGGTCCTCATTGTAGATTTTATTGGTTTTGTTCCGTATTGTTTGATCAATTCTATTATACCTGATGATATAGACAACTCAATTTGAAAATAGCAAGAAGCACAATGGTAACCACTTTTGATCACCTGCTATTCTATTTTTGCATCACGTGCTGTGCCCACCCTTCTGTTCTAACTGACTCTGTTTTGCTTAGTCACATTTATTTTTATTCTCTTCAAAAAAGTAATAAGAACCGTGAGAGTAGTAAAACCCTAAAAGTCTAATTGTTACTGTAAAAAAGAGAGGAAAGGAAGGTGGACTAAGGGATATAACTGCAGGTATGTTCGAGAGTGTAGGATGGAAAATCATATAACTGAGCTTTTGTTGGATCATTGAACAGAAGTGTCTCCAATTCCAAGTGAACAGAATGTTCACTTTATACGCTTTAATTTAGTGATATGGACAACTGTTTCTGGGAAGATAATATGTAACCTATTAACTGGTGATTTCGTACTGCATATATTTTTTTCTAGAAATACTGTATTATTTGTACCCTTTTACTGCATTGTTTTTCATGTCCTTTCTTTTTTTCTTCTCTCTTTAAATAATAAAAAAAGGAAACTTCTGAACTCTTTAGGCAATGTATTTGTTTGAAAATTGAACATATGACAGTATGTAATAATAACTATTAAAAAGCAAAATTTATAATCGGAAAAAAAAGAACAATTAGTATGAAGATTCTAAAAATTCTCCTTGAGTATAATAAAATACTATATTTTAAATTTCCAAACATCCTGGGATATATTCTTTTTTGTTACTTTTTATACCACTTTATTTCAACCCAATTATCCCAATATAAAACGGAACTATTCTTGAAGTATTCTTTCTTTCTCTAAGGCAATCAAATTGCAGAGAATAGCAAAATAAATTGTAAATGGATAATATTTGCTTCTTATTTAAATTGTCAGGACTTGAAAATTAAACTAATTTAATTTTTAAAGCCAAACCATTTTTATATGTTTGACACAATTTAAAATAAAGGGCACAGTTCTCACTATATATGACACTTAAGGGAGATTTAATTATACTTGAGAAGTGTATAAATTAGTTACATGACAACCAAGTTGAAAATGTGCCTTTCCACCTATACTTTATTAAACAACTTTGTTTTTTCAGCAATAAATGGGTTTTGGATGGTTGAAATACATTCTAGTGCATTCTTGGATTTCTTTGTTTATTATCTGGGGAGTCCTTGAGAATTCAGTTCAGGCCATTTTGGGGAAGTTCTATCTTCAGGTTTTATGGTAAAGGGCTGTTATAAAGAAATAAAAAAAAAAAAGAAATCAAATCTGCAAGAAGGAAGCTTTGAAATTATCAAACTTGTTGACTGCCCAATAAAATCCAACAATAGACTAGGCAGAGATATGTAGGAGTACTAGCAATGTGTTAAGAATCAAGAAAGGTTCATTAATTATGAGTGGTATTTCTTTAATATCTCTTGATCACAAATCTAAATGTTCTATACATGTGTTATTTTTTAATTTCTAGAAATTTTCTTTTAAAGCTTAAGGTAATTTCTTATTTCTTAGAGATGCATTCTTTCATCCTTTATTTCAGTTCATCAATCTATGGCATTATGATTTCCCCATTTTCTTTGTAATTGCTTCATTTTTATGCTTTTCTAGCTATCAATCTTACTCTTCTCTCATTTGGGATCATCTGATCTCTTTAATTTGATTCAAAGATTTGTTGAAAGACAAGATTTAGGCACCCAAAAAATGATCAATCAAACAATGCAAGCACAAACTGTTCTTTCTTTTGAATGAACTAACAGAGATTAGTAATATAGCTATGTATTGTATATATATGTACACACATATATATTCCTATATATGCATACATAAATGCACTTCTAAGATAATAATATGCAATATAATAATTAGTGTTAATTTCCTACTAGTTTTTAAAATTCTGCATCATTTCTATCCTTTTTCCTGTTTTGCTTTTTAAAAATAAAAATCCTAATGGTAATACACATAGAACTCATGATTCAGTCATGAGTCAATTATTAATTGATGAATCACAGTTCAGTTAGTAAATAATCACTAACAAACTAAACATTATTAACTAAAAAAGAAAACAAAAAAACCAAAAAGATTTGAGGTAAGAGTTATTGCATCCTAGTTTCCTGTATCTGCCCTCCTAAGGCTTGTACAAGAATCACTTTCCTATACACTTTATTTAAGTTGTAATTCCCTAATATTGCTCATGCAAACCCACAGCCCTCATGAAATCTGAAGGGTCATTGTACAGCCAAACTGGTCCTGTGATCATGAGTGACCAGCCTAAAGGTAGCTCTTGGAGCAGGCTTTGAATAGGCCTCAAAAGCTTGGGTACCATTTAAGAGAAAACATCTTCATACTTCCCAGCTGTCCCAGCCCTCAACAATTCCAAACTCATGGGGTTTCTTTCAAGAAGCACCTGTTTGCATTGTAGCCTGAATTTGTAGCAAATTATTTCTACACAGTTGGAAATAACATCAAATTGGCTCTTTTACCAGGCACGCTGGACGGGCGCATTTGGGTTTCGTAGATGTTTGTGTGTTCTTGTAGTGTGAAAATGCCTTTATTTAAAACAAATACATTTTCCAGCTCATTATCCCACAGTGTGAAGCCCAATTCTGTTAAAAATAATTACAATGGCTGAATTATTTTGCTAAGAAAAACAGGTATCCACATGCCACTCTGAATCCAAACTTTTGTTTCCTGCAGGCTTTTGATGCATCATCTCAGGGTATTGCGGCTTGAAAGTTTAAGAAATATTCTTCTCAAGTTATTGTCACCAACACTTTTACAGATCTAATTATGAAAAAAGTTTTTACAATAAGCCTATTTTACAACTTTTCTGAGATTTCATAGAAATGAAAGCAGCTCCATTTGTTTTACTTTCCTATTTATTTTAAGGATGTTGAATCCCTACACACCCTGTTTCCGTTGAAAGGAAGGTAAAAAATTGATCTTATACTTGGTATGAGCATTTTAATATTTTAAATTTGCTTTGTAAAAGCAAGAGTGAATACCTGAAAGAGATAGAATGTTTTAGGATGCAAAATTCCAATTCTCATATAAGTCTGAGATCTTTAGGTTTGTGAGCTTGCCTACCTTAAGCTGATCAACTTGTAAACTTCTAATTCAGATTTATTTTAGTTAGGACTACACAAGATATACTTTCCAGGCTAATTCTGTCATCTGTCTTTAATTTGAAGGGAATTAATTCTGTGGGATGAGCGGGATGGTGAGGAGGAGAGAAATGAATTGTCTGTTCACAGAATTTTTTTAAGTGTCTGCACCTTCATGTTATTGAAGCAATTAAGGTTGATTATTAATTCTCACTAAACTGTATAAGGTTAAAATAGTCATGTTATCCAGGGAGACTGGAAAATTCTTTTAGGCTAATACAGGTTTTGCAATGCAAAAATTTAGTGTGTGACAAATTTGGGCCATGACTGCAATAGTTCTCCTAAAAGGCTTATAGAATATAAAAGCGTTTTCATCATTATAAACATTCTCCTGGCCTTCAACAGTGCTTCTTGGATAGTGTGTGAGATGTTGGGAAATTCTATCCTCCTCTTGGTGTCTCACATTGCACTTTTGCATATGTAGAGTTCCAAGAAATTTTGTAATAAAGTCATTTTTAACTTTATTTTACTACTTACCAAACATATATGATTATGATTTTTTTTGAATACAACATTTATTACAGTATGGATTTGCACAGAAAGAAAGCCTATTTTTTCCCAATCTTCCTTTCCTAAGGAAGATTTCCTGAATAATCTGTTGCACAGATTATGATTGGTTTGAAATATCAGGTTAACTAATTTTAAAAGTCTTCTAAACTCTTGGAAGGTGTGTGAATGCTCAGGATATAAGTGGATGTAGCAAAGCACATAAGCAATATATAATTCAGTCTCAATTAGGTTTAGGCTTTCCCTGACAGAGCTATCAGTCTGACTTTTTTTTTGTTTTTTTCATTTTTATCGGTACCAAGGATTGAACTCACGACCACACACTTGCAAGGAAGGCACTTATGCCGCTGAGCTAAATCCCCAGCCCCAGTCTGACTTCTTTTCAGGTTATCATTCTGAAAATTTTAAATTTATGTTTACAAAACTATTTTACATGTGCCACACTCTTGAAGTGTAATGGACAATTTAAATGTAGATGGGAATTCGATTTTGGGAGTGAACTGTCTAAAATTTATATATAAACTTTGCATGTACAAATTTAAATGTGCACTATTTGTATAATATTTGCACATATTATACTAATATTAAACTACATTTAAAGGCCCTTGTAAGAGAAACATTTAAGTTTTCTCTTTTTTCACAGCCTGCCTGCTTTTGCATATTTAGAGAGGAGTTCTAGATCACCTTCAATGTTTAATACATGGTAGTACGTTAGGTGTGGTTTCAGGATAAGAAAAAAATAGAGGGCCTAAATCCTGCTCTTGAATAATGGTTCAAAACATACTTTAGTTGATTTTACATGCATTGGTAAGACTGGAAAGGAGAGGGGAAAAAGAGGTGCATTCTGAGTAGGAAAGTTGAGTTAAACAAATGACACAAGAAAAATTAAGCTTGGTCTTATACCATGATCAACTAGTTTTAGGGAGCAGAAATATCCCAGTGGTTACCAGGGCTCAGCTGCATGGATGTTTGCTTAGGGGAGAATGACCACCATTGCATTTAGATTCCTACATTTCGTTCTTATATGATGTATATATTTTTTCCTGTGATGCAAAATTTAAGCCCAAGTGTTATCGAGGTCCCCTGAGGGAACATTTATGGAAACAGCAATATCTTATGGGAAAGGTTTATTGCAAGATATCTGAATTTTGTCCCTTTGATAGATATGATGGCTACTTAGGCAGCACAATTATAACCAGCACTTTCCAGTGGGGCCTTGGTTATATTAATGCAAAGCTTTTCAAGTGTTCATACTTTTAATTTGGCAAAGGAAGGAAAAGTGTACTGGATCACGGCCAGATACCAGATTTATATGGGCAAATTGTTGACATTTTCCCAGTCCTCCTACGGAGGACATGATGAAGAGGCATATCTTCTACTTTTTGAAATGAAATAAACGTTTTTGGGAAATTTAGCCAGTTTAAGAAAAAACAGAAAGGGAGAAAAAGATAAAGAAGAATCAGGTGACTTCATAAGTGTTTGTTCTTGATACCAGGGAGTTGACTTTGATGGCTGTGATCAATTCTGATCTTCCTCTCCCAGGGTGCAAAAAGGACAAAATCAGGTATTTCACAGTGACCATTAGACTTAGGAGATCAGAAAAAAACACATAGTAAGAAGTCTTATTTCTGGTGAAAGATTAATAAACCAGTGCACTTAAGATTCTTGCTGGGTAGTCTTTGTTTTTCATGTGCTTATTAATGGGGGACTTTACCTGTGGGCTACAGTTAGTTAACCAATTAACTAGGAATTACTCTCCAAGAATTAAGTAGGGCTTTACAGTCCAAAGATAGAAAAGTCTCAAAAAGCAGAAATGAATAATTTCATTTTTAGTGAAATTAGGAAAGTTTTGTGTATTTTTCTGGTATATCTATGATTTTGATGGCTGCTCAAACATGATCCAATCATAGGACTGTCATAATGCCCACATCCATCTCTGTTATAGAGATGTAAGTGTCATTTAAATGAAGCAAGAAGATTTTGTTTAATGTTAGATCCACCATGTCTCTTAAAAGCGTAGAACCAGTGCTTTAAAAATGTAGCTAATACCAGATGCATGACAGTGTAATTATCCTAAAGGAGTTTATAATTGGTATGTAGGCATATTTAAAATGCATACCTGAAAAATTATCCCTTAAAGTATATTATCCACAGGCATTAAAATTTTATATTGCCACTGACCAACATATCTGAAGATTAAACACAAAAAAAACTATTAAGAATATAGACAATTTAGTTGTCTTAACTAGGATAATTTAACTGCCTTCCTCTCTATATGATAGCAACTATGATTAATTTGAAAATGCAATATGCAAGCAAGTATGGGTTCGTGTATTTGTAGTTGGTCTTAGCAGGAATGATTACTAAAAAATAGATTCAGTGCCAATACCAAGAATCCAGTTCACAGCCCAAAGCCACAATGACTGTGGTGGGGCCTGGAGGCTACTGAGCAACCACTATAGTATAGTATGAATGAAAAGGTGCTGGGAATTGGCCAATGATGGATAAGAAGCTTTGATTTAGTCTGGGAGTCTAACACAGAAGTAAACATAGGGTATTCTTAGAAGTTCCTCAGATGCCCATCTTGAGCTTAAAGGGTTAGCAAAGGCTCCTTGGAGGATGGTTATCATTTCATGAAGTAGAAATATATATTACAGGGTTGTTCCTTTCTAAGCACAGGACAAGGACAATTAAACAGTCTTTTACTTGTTCATGGATGGCAAATCACTTTGCAGTGTGATAATATTAAACCTTTCCCTGTATGCAGTACATCAGTTTAAGGATACTCCCAAGCAAGATCTCATATCATATCTACTTACATGTGTCCAACTCTCCTCTTTTCAAAGCACATGGCAGAATTATTCTTCTCTAACCTCTTAAACTAATTGCTATCATGAGACTTACCAAGGCCACAGACATGTGAATAGAAGGGATGCGTCAGTTCTAGGAGGATATATCCAGAAACCTGTGCCCAAGGCATCATTTTCTTTGTTGGATGATCCAGCAGGCTTGTGTGTAGGTGCAATGATCAATTGTACCTTGAATGACTATGGGAAGCATAGTCCTCCTGTCAGCCCATAATATATATATATACTTGTAGAATAAATAAAAACCCCATATTTAATGACTGACTTACCTGCTTATTTTTTACCATATTATATCTTGTTATATTTGAAATAGCTGCCCATATCAACATATACAATAAAATCAAACAAAAAAACCCCAGAATAAAACCAAACAGAACAGAGTAATGACAACGATACAAGGATTCAAAACAAGATAATAAGGAAATTAACAATGGCTATCACTTTCCCATTTTTCCTCCCATTTCACTGTCACAGTATCTACTAACTCCTTCAGTTTTTTATACAAGGAAGACAACAGGATGTCCACCCATGTGAGTCTGAACCTTTTCTGCCATGAGCATGATCTCAAGTTGCATCCATTTATCTTCAGGAGCCTTGAGGTTATCCTTCTTTATAGATGAGTAGCTTTCCATTAGATAAAAATGCCTATCTTTCTCATCTATTCTTCAGTAGATGGGCAAACTACCCCTGCCTTTTTCTGGTTCCCTGTCACAGGGAGTGTTTTTCTCCTTTGATCTTCAGCCTATGAATTTCATTTTCAGTTAAATGTGTTTCTTGTATAAAGAATATTGATGGATCTTGTCATCTGATTCACTCTTCTTGTGTCTTTCTATTGGTAATTTTGAAGTCATCTATATTAATGGTTATGGCAAATATGCACTGGCTGATCTCTGCCTTGCTGTTTTCCTGCCATTGGCTCCCTACTTTTTGGCTTCACTCAGTTGTTTATCCAGCTTGGTGATTCACCTCTGCTGCTGTTCCTGGAACCATGGTCATTTTTCTCTTTTTCTAGAATGTCCTTCAGTATTCTTTGTGGGGTTGGTTTGGAAATCATGAATACTTTGATACTTTGTCGTGGATGTGTCTTGTTTCTCCATTAATTTTAAAAGATAGTTTTGCAAGGAATATCAACCTGGGTTGGAAGTTGTTTTCTTTCAGGACTTGAAATATTTCACTCCAACCTCTTCTCAACTTGATAGCTTCTGTTGAGAAGTCTGTCGTGATTCTGATGGATTTTCCTTTATAGGTGATCTGTTTCTTTTCCCTAACAGCTTTTAATATTCTGTTCTTGTGTTGAAATTCTGGAATCTTGATTATTATATGTCTGGGTTATGGCTAGCTAGAGTCATATATGCCTCAGTTATCCGTATGTCAGGTCCTTATTCCATGCTTGGGAAGTTTTCTGCTATTACTTCTGTAAATAGTCTTTTTATGCCATTTGTGTTGACCCCTTCTTTTTCACTGACACCTATAATTCTTAAATTATTTTTGTTTGCATTGTCTGGTACCCATTGAATTGCTATTTCTTGGTTCTTTGTTATTTTTAACAGTTCTTTCCTTTCATGATCACTAGCTGCAAATCTATCTTCAAGGTCTGAAAGTTTCCCTTCAATTTCTTTCAACTGGTTTTTGCCAGCTTTCAATGGAGTTCTTAATTTCCTGGCTATCTCTTTGAATATGTTTCATGCATTCTAAATCTTTCTTACATTGTTCATTCATGGTTTCCCTCATTCCCCTATCCTCCTCTCTTTTTTAAGTCTGTCTTCTTTAGAGATGCTCAGCAATTTTTTGTTTTTCATTTCTTCTTTTAACTGAGGTAATATTTCTGATCTAGTTTCTTTTATAGCCTCATGAAGTTTCTTTACTTTAGTTTCCATCACTTCAGAAACTTCAGGTGTGCAACTTTCGTTCTCTTCTATGTCTCCTGGACTTACTCTACATGGCTGCAGGCCAAGGGCTACTTTTAGCTTTCATCTTGACATTTTCCTGGGTTCTCCTGGACAAGTGACTTGTAGGTTCCTAGGCATTTCTTGCATTGGCTACTATTGCTACAAGGCATGGCTGGCTGGTTCTCCTGCTGGTTCTTCTGCTGGCTCCAGGTACCTGATGGTGACTGGCATGCATGCAGGGGAAGGGCTGGCTCCTGCTTTTCCGTTAACTTACCTAACTTTTAAAATTGTAGATAGTATCTTGTACAAAATCTCTGTGATGCATATTAATATTGTATGTATCTAAAATGTACCAATAAAAGAAAAAAAAATAGTATCATGGAGGCAAATTAATAAATAGAATTGTAAACAATGTAATTTATCTACCCTGTCAGATGTAAATATTCATCCATAATTCCTCTTATGAATTCTGATAGTACCAGTAAAGCAAATAAATGCTGAGTACAATCCAGAAGTTTTTAATTCTTTATTTGGCCAGCTTCTACTATGGTGGCACAAAGTCTTCCTTGGATTTTTATTTCGCTTATTGACTGACAAACAGCTGAGTTATGGCTTAATGTGCTATTCCAATAAAAGAAATTGCCATTAATTCACACATACATAGTTTAATTGTGCCAAATCCAAAAGAGACATTAAAGTAATAATGATCCTAACCTATATGCCATTTGTCCCAGAATTAGATGATCTCAATTCAAAACCATTTTAACATGTCTCAAGTTACTTTTTAAGTTATAGTTTAAAATAACTCAATAACTAATTTTGCTAATGTGTGCAATAGCTAAGTGTGGAAATAAGAACTTTTGGTGTGCCAGACCCAGTTCCCTTCTCCATTCCTCAGAGCCTGCACAATTGCTAAGCCTGCTGGGTCACCCTTGCTGCCCCTTCCCTACCCCATGCAAAGGTCAGGTCTTGTTCAAGTTTTGAGAGTTACTGTCCTTCTTAAAATGTCTTCCTACCTCCAGTTTCTCAAGCTCTAATCCGTACTTCAGTTTGCTATCAGTTTCTTTTCTAAATTGGATCTAGTTTTTCTGTTAAAAATAAGAAATTTGTGTTCTGATAATATTTTAATGTATATCTTTTTATTTTAATTTTCTGAACTCATTCTCTTTGTCTTTTGACATTAGTGTTCAGCTTCTTATTCTTATCAATTATATGAATTCAGTTAAAATTTTCAATTTTTATAGGAAAACATTTCTTACACTGTACTTACAAGAGATATTCTTTCCTTATGTAATAAGCACACAAAATATTCTCTAAAATCAGGTCAGATTATATTAGTTTGTCTTTTCAGAAAATATATTGGCTTCCTTGTTCCCACAGAATATAGGCATTTACTGATATGTAAATTTGTTTCTAACTTCACTTACTAGCTTTACCTTCAATATAGAAACCCATTATTAACTCATATATAGTACATATATAGCATAGAATATCATCAAAATAAATGTTTTTAGAATTAACCTCTGAATGACTTATTCTAATGACTAATACTGGATATTTAAGTGTGTCATGGTTTATGTCAGTGGCCCCCAAGCCTCATGCAATTATATGATTATGATTGACTCATTCTCTAGTGCTTAGGTTGGTGGTGTGAGTGTCACACCCACCTAGGGATGGAGCCAGGATATGAGGTAATGGCAGGAAGAAGGCGTGTCTCTCTCTCTTGCTGGTTTCTGCTTTGCTGTTTGCAGCTGCCATGAACCGCTGCCCTGCCACACCATGCTTCCTTAGAGTCAACAGAATATGGAACTGTAAGAAATAAATTTTTGCTTCCCTAATTTTGGGCAGCAGGTATTTTGTCTCAGCAATGAGTAAATAGTAACTAAACAAAATTTGGTACCAGAGGAGTGGGGTCATTGCTGTGACTCTATCTGACCATGTGGTTTGAGAGCTTGTGGGCAGAGTTTGGAAAGGTTTGGAGATGTTACCTGCATGCATAGAGCTGGAGCAGCTTATGTTGTTCTGTAGAGGAGATCTGGTCAAAGCTCAGAAGACCAGAAGGCAGGTAAAAAGCCTGACTGTAAAGACCAGGCTCAGGAGGTTTTTGCTGAGAATAAAGACTGCATTGGTTGTTGGACTCCAGTTGACATATGTTATGGCTTGGCAGAAAGTTTTCTGCATTTTTCTTGTGTCCAGAGACTTTACCTGAGACTAAGATTAAGGGCAGTGGACTGTTTAATCTGGGAGAAGAAATTTCAAGGCAACCGAATGTTGTGGCCTTGGCATGGCTATTGTTGGGGACTTTTAGCCAGATTATATTGTAAATCAAGAGCAGAGAGCCCAGCAAGATGATTTAAAATGCTGTGAGTTTGGGCAGAAGGTAAATGCCATTAAAGCTGTGGATTGTAGAGATAGAGCTGAGATTTTGATTGCTGAGAAGAAAGAGAAATAAAACGAGTGTCCAGGGGGCATCCCAGGAAGCAGCAGGTTTCCATCCTTTGCAGAGTCAAAACTGCAAAATTGAGACTTTGCTCAGAGGAGAAAGCTGCAGAGAATCATGCTCCAGAACGGCAATGGAGGCCACAAGATGTTTCAAAATGGTGGCAGCTATATGAGGTTCCAAAATGGCTGCATGCACACCAGGTTTCAGAATGGCAGTGACATAGAGAAATTTTTCCTCACAATCAGGTTCACAGAGCCCAGCAACCCAGGCACTTAACCCCTACAGGTAAGAGAGAGAAAAGCCTGGCTACTACTATAGCTGACAGCAAACCTTGGTGGCATCCATGTGGCACTGATTTTACGTGCAAGGAAAGTGCAAATTCTGAGGTAAGAGCTTCCACCATAATTGCAAAAGGTGTAGGAGGTCAAGCAGTGTGCTCCTGAGAGGACAATATGTAAAGATGTAAGGGTGAAGCCAAAGGTGCATTGGAGACCCCAGAAGTTTGGAAAAGCCAGGAACAGGTATCATCCAAGGAAAGCTGTAAAAACTGAGCAAAGGGGGCTTAAGAGAGAAGCTGGGGGAGCTGAAATACCTGGAAGCATGGTGGAGGTGGAATCACCCAAGCCTTTTGGAGCTTGCAACCAAATTGCCTTCAGGTGTTGAGCATGGAACTCTAGGACTTCATCCTGCTGGATGTTGGACTTGCTTTGAAATTAGAAATTAATGATAAAAGATACTGCAAAAATCCCACAAACACATGGAAACTGAATAACACACTCTTGAGTAATCAGTGGGTCACAGGGGAAATTAAAGAAGAAATTAAACAATACCTACAAATGAAAATACAAATGCAACTTACAGGAATCTGTGGGATGCAATGAAAGTGGTCCTCAGAGGAAAATTTATTGCACTGAGTTCCCACATCAGAAAACAGAACAAATACAAATAAATAACCTGATGCTACACCTCAAACACCTAGAAAAAGAAGAGCAAGCCAAGCCAAAAGCCAAAAGAAGGGAGGAAATTTTAAAACTCAGAGCAGAAATTAATGCAATAGAGACTAAGAAAACAGTCCAAAAAATCAATGAACCAAAAAGCTGGTTCTTTGAAAAAATAAATAAAATTGGTAAGTCCCTTGCCAAACTTATTAAAAAAGGAAATAAAAAACTCAAATTCATGCAATAAGGAATGAAAAGGGTGAAATCACTACAGATCCTGTGGAAATACAGAAGATCATAATACCTGTTTTGAAAACTCTACTCTCATAGGCTTGATAACACAAAAGAATTGGACTGATTCCTAGAAACATGTGAATTTCCAAAGCTGGGTCAAAAAGATGTAAATCTGCAGAAATAAAACAATGGAACAAGCATTTCACATCAAGTTTCTAAGCCAACTTGGATCAGCATTTACAAGACATTTAATATTCATTTTAATGGAGTCTTGGATCCACCAATGTTGATGAGAAAATGAAAGATTAAACAAACACTATACAAACAGAATGTAGTGTTTTGGAGAGGTCAGAAAAAGTTCTTAGAGAAGATGAGATTGAAGAAGTCTTATATGTAAAATAAACAAAAAGAAATATTAGAACAGGAATAACTGTACAGTTGAGAAATGCATTTTGAGAAGAGGATTAAAGTAAGGTAAGGTAAAGTAGATAGATTAAATGAGAATTAAAGGGTTTTGAACAGCAAGTAGATGTTTGAACCCTGTACTCAGGGATGGTGCTTTGCAGCTGGGGCCAGATGAGAGAGGGGATATCAAGACTGTTAGTTTTTTTTTTTTTTTTTTTTTTAATTGGTACCAAGGATCGAACTCACAACTGCCTGCTTGCAAGGTGGATTCTTATGCCGCTGAGCTAAATACCCAGCCCCTTGTTAGAATTTTTTTAAAATCTCTCTCTTTCCACTCTTTCATGGCTTTTCACCAAGGTGCACTATGCAGTTCTGCTGTGGTGAACCACTGCTACTAACAGAATGATGAAATTACTCTTGGCAAGACCAAATAATTGAAATCCACTGCTGTTGAAAATTAGAGACCATTGAAAGTTCATGAGTGAAGAGTTTATTCCAAACAGTTGTCTTACAGACAATCTGCATTACATAATGTCCTAAATCCTTCTTGAACCTCTCTTCACCAATACTAAAGAAAGATTTGACAGACAGAGGTGCTAAAGATCTTGTCTTTTTTATTTATAATTATGACACATTGTAGAGATATAAACACAAATAATGTTTAAAACATTTTTCAAAATTTCAAGAAGGAAATATAAAATTGAAATATTCAAGTATAATATAAATTCTAGACTCAATTTTACCCCTTAAAACACAGTTTTTTGTGTACTCTAAAAAGACATCATTCTGAGTAAAATATCATGAAGTAAATGCTATCTGGAGCAAAGGTAGTACGGTCAATTTATAAGTCCTCCTTAAAAACAAAACAAGAAGTGTTTCTTTCCATTTGTTCTAAGTGCTGCACCTGAAGCTGGGATGCGAGTCTGAAGCCTGCCAACATTTACATGCTGATTAATCCTATAAAATTTGATAGAGTCATTCCACTACAACACCTGGAATAATTGCATAGTTGCTGGCAAAAGAGAGCAGAAGGTACTGTTAAATCTGCCAATCACAGTGTATTTAATAGTTCCTCTGAAATTGCACTAAATACTAGAGTCCTGACCTTTTTGTTTATTCACGACCCATTTTTTTTGTATTCTTTTTCTTTTGAATTGATTGTTTGTTGCTACATTTAACAACAACAAAGAGAAGAGGCAAGCCACCCACACCCTCCTTTCACCCATTAAAATTAAGCATTAATAATAATAGAGGCTGAGGGAAGATTGAAGCTGCTAAACAACAAAGCCCGTTAGCAAAATTGGGGACGAGGCCTTCTGGAGAGCAAGGTAGGTTTGCTGGATTCCTTGCACTGGACTGTGCCAATCCAGGGTGCACCCCAACCTCCGGACAATTCTTTCTTGGAAATTATGCTCAATTGTTATTCTAGTGCTCTTAAATGTTTTATATTTTATTCCCAGAGCCTCATTGTCATCTCTATTCTGAAAGCTAAGAGAAAAAGAAAAGACATAGGAGTTATAGTTTCTTATTTTGTTGATGGGAAACTAAGACTTGAAATACATAACCAAATACTTTTCCATATTTACACTGATTGAGTATCTAAATAATCAACTACAGAAAACAAACCAAAGTGCTGATCTACAGAAATAGATGGCAGAGTGAAATGTACGTGAGATTTGGAATAAGAGACCTGTGGTAAGTTAAGAATTTTCTTTAGAGCACAAATAATGGCTTATATGTTTATATTCAATATACATTAGTCTTATCACTATATGATTTACTCAGTTGTTAACATTTTCTAAATTTTAAAACTGTGTTGTTCAATATGTGTTATATATGAAGTGCTAATAATTTATTAACACCTTTTCAAATAGCACTTGCCTTTTAATAACATACAAGTTCTTCATTGAAAAATTAGGATAGGGAATAATTGGTCCAATTAAATAGATAAAAGATGCTTGGAACTGCTTTGTTTTAAGACAAAGATTATTATAAGTAGATAAAATAAATTAGAGTAAGTGGTGACACAGTTTTCACAATCTTTTTATGTCTTTTAAAATAACATCTATTTTGCTACTTCTGGTTTTAAAAAGATTATAGATTCATTACATAAATTTTGTAAAATATAGAAAGACACATAAAAGAACTGATGGACTGAAAGAGATACTCTTTTTCCTGAAAAAATTGCTCAACATATCAATAAATAAACATTAAGAAGCATAACATTCCCAGGACACATGGAAATGATAGAAGATGGGAGCAGAGACGACAATAAAATTTTGGAAGATGAGAAACACAAGAACTTGTGCTAAATAACTTGAAAGAATGACAAAGTTGAAATGCATTTACAAGAGAGAGGATTAAAAAATCCAACGGTTGTGAGCTTCCAAATTCAGGATCACAGGCATATAAAATATTCAGTAGGCCAGAGTGTGCAGGGAGCTGAAAAATGCAAGGATTGCTTTTTAGTATATGGAACAAACAGTGGAGACTTTGTATTTCCTTGCTCTGGCAGAAGACATTGTTTGTTAAAGTTTGAACCTAGAAGACCATGAGCCAAAGGTGCAGCGGAGGCAGCAGGTGTATTCGGGGAATGCTTAGCTCTGCATTTCAGATTGCGTGTGCAAGAATTTCTCTAGAGTAATATTCTAAGCATTTTGTCCTATCCTTGTTTCCATTTTGCTACAGAGAAAGATAAAATTATAACTCTTGATCTATGTTTCATGTCCAGTAGAACTGAACTTATCATATTCATCAGATTTCTGTCTTCTCTCTCTCCTCTTTTCTTCTCTCTTCTTTTCTCTTCCCTTTCCTTCTTCTCTTTCAGTAGCTCTGTCTTTAATCTCTCTCTCTCTCCTCTCTCTCTCACCTGTAAATTCAAAAATTCTCTCATGTGGATCTACATAAATATGTGGAACTTAAAACCATTTGTCCTTCATGCTTAAGCTCCTTTCTTCTAACTAAATCAGTGAGACAGATGATGGCTGGACTTCCATCTCTCTAGGGAGTCTGAAATTTGGGCAGACAGTGGAGGTGCTCCTAGTTGATCTTCAAACAGATTGCATCTTGAGCTAAGAGACTCGCAATCGTCTTCCTCTACTTAATTGTCAAAATGTTGGTATTATAGCCACACGCAGAAGATGGGCCAGTATCTCTCTGGGGAACTAAGAAAAAATCAGATATTACAGATTTTGGCATTTGGGTGTCTTCAAATGCATACCTAGGTTCTTGCCGATTTACCTATGATAATACATATTGGTTAATAAGACTCCTAGGCAAAATGAATTTCCTATCAATTTTGGTGCCTCATTCTTACATATAAATATAAAACTTGGAATGAAGAACATTGTCATTTTGACAAAAAGTTCTAATATAATAAAGAGAAGAAAAAATAATGAAAGAAATCATTTCAGAGAAATCAAAACTAACATGCCTATCCAAAGAAAACATAATACTTTTCATTTAATATTCTCAAAGAAAAAATTGCTTCATGTTATAAGTACAGATTATCACAAAGAGATAATATTTAAGAATGAGACAGATGTCTTAGAAATTGAAAATGTGATAGTGCACTATAATAGTTTCCTATTGGCACTGCAATACATAACCACATTTATTGGCTTAAAATAACATAAATATATTAATTTAAAGTTGTATAAGTCAAAAGTCCAAAATGAGACTCAGCAGGTTAAGTTATCAATAAGGATAATTTTTTTTGTCTTTTTCACTTTCCATATGTTAACTGCATTCCTTAATTTATGGCTGTCTTTCTTGAAATCCAGTAATGGTGAACTGAGTCTGTATTCACTCCATGACCACCTCTTCTGCTTCCCTTTTGTGTATTTAAAGACCCTGCACTTACACTGAACAAATATAGATAACCCAGGATAATCCTTTATTTTAAAAATCACCTTCTTAGCTATTTTAATTCTATGTATTTAATTTCGTGCCATGTAACATTGGATATTTATAGGTTCTGGGGATTAGAATTTGGATGTATTTACAGTGGTGAACATTATTGTGCATACCATGAATAGCAAAAGGTAAGAAATGTAATTAAAGAATGGATGATAAAATTGTAGAAATAACCCAGCCAGTATAACAAAAAAGACAGGAATGGAATCAGATGAGAAAAACTAGACATTTGAGAACTAATTCCAATGAACAGAAATTCTAAAAAGGAAATACAGATAAAAGGGGCAGGGTAAAACTACAAAAACTATACATGTGAGAAGTGTTCAGAATAAAAGTCTTGAATCTCTCATTTGTGAAATTTCCATAAAGAGAATACATAAGGAATTTATAGGAAGAAATTATCAGAGGAATAGAAAATCATTCAAAATGTAAAATCTTGCATTTCCAAATAGAAAAATATTCACTAGATTTTTATAGAATATTTGGAAAGCTATTGCATCTTAATATAGCATCAGACATTTCAAAATTCTGGGGTTTAAAAAATGTGGAGAAAGAGAGAGAGATAAAGAGACAGAGACAGAGACAGTAAGTAAAAAGAAAGAAACTAATCTTTACAGGACTACTCTGACAGTCTATGCAACAACACTCAAAGCTCAAGTAAAATTAAGCAATACTTTCTCAAACTCTAAAAGGAAAGACATCTTTTCCGAATTCTGATCCTATATGAATTGTTCATTAAGTGGAAGAGGGAACAGTTTTTGAACGTTCATACGTTTTTTTTCAGGAAAAAAAATCGAGAATATGAAAATGTGACAAGGAACCATGAAAATGAAAACCAAAATCAATATCAGAGTGTGATCAAGATGAATGGGCATTCCATGTTGACTGCTATGAAGCAGGTCTAGATTACTACTAACAGGTACAATAGAGATACCTACAAACCAAATTTAAATAAGAAAAGAAAGAAAGGTGGATTGCTTAGGGTATTGTATTTTAATGAGAATAATTTTTACTTTTGTCAAAGTTTTGGCCCCAGGTATGGTTTTTTAAATATGCAGGTAAAACAATATGACAATTAGCAACTTATAAAAAAATGAGCTGTGAAAAGAAGACATGATAGAAAGTATTCCATGTAACTTAGTTTGAAATACTGTATTATCAATAGGAAAAGGACTCAATACCAGTTAAACTAAATAATTGTTACATAATTATTTAAGGAAGATGGGACTGTGATTGCTGGACAAGTTACATTAGGAGAGATGTAATGCTGGTGCTAGCAGGTCGTCTTGTCTTTACAAGGACCATCAGCTTCTGCCTTAGTCTCTAGGAGCCTATCTCGTTAGGTAAGTCTGATGACGCTGATTCCGCCATACTAAGAGTTCTTACTGGTTGGCTTGAACTCCTTCATTGCAGAGTTCATGGAGTGCTTTCTGCAGGCCAGGAGGTCACTCAGTACTAAATATGTTCCTTTCCACAAGGTCCTTCTTGTGAGGCCCTCATCATGGACCTACTCTCACATTCTCCTGATAATACACACTCCATTTCCCTTTCCTGACTAGCCCTGTCCGTTTCTCTAAATGTTCTCTGACTTGTAGGAGAACCCAGATCTGCATATGCATCTTTTCAAAGATTGCTTTTAAAAAAAGCTTTAAGACGTTTTTCTTTATAGACTTAGATAGTGACCAATTCTCAAACAAAATTCAATATTTCTGACCACTAGAAATATAATGGATTGTCTCTGATAGTTTTATAAAAATTAGAAATTGAAAATCTGAGCTGCCACTTTCATTGCAGTTATAATGGGCGATGGAATTCTTAATAAGCTGCTTGACAGGAAGGTCATAGAGTAATGCTATCTAGAAAACACACTACCATATTGTCATGCTGTAGAACTTGGATTCTGCTGTGATGACTTCAAAGTTCACCTATCTACACTATGCTATATGTCCTTCAAAGTTCTATATTTGTTCGAGCAAATCTCATTTTTCTGTCAGATAAAAACAAGGAAAGGAAACCTTTAGTTGTAGGCTTCCACTAATGTGTGTATGTCACGTGGTGCCACGTGGGTCATGCTAGTTGGATTCTTACACAATGCTGATGGATAACTTTAGCTTTCTCTAAGACTGGATTGAAAATTGTTCCTTGGCCTGTGCTGTAGTTTGGACCTGACTATCTCCCAGAGGTCATATGTGGAAGGACTGGTCCTCAGCCATGGCACTATCGGAAGTGGCAGAATCTGTAGTTGATAAAGTGTTATTGGAGGAAATTAGATCATGGTAAACTTGGCCTCAAAAGAGAAACTGGAATCCTGGCCTCTTCTTCATTGCTTTCTGACATGAAAGGAGGCCTCTTCTGCCCCATGATCTTGCCATGATGTGTACTTACCTGCCACAGGCCCAAAGCAAAAAAGCTGACATCCCTGAAACCATGAGCTAAAATAACCCTTTTCTTCTTATAAATTCATGCATCTCAGGTATTTGTTACAGTTATGGAGAGCTGACTATCTCAACCAAGTTCTTCTTTGGATAAAAGATTTCCCCTAAGTATGAATGCTGTGTGATCAATCATATTTAATATATATATATTTCAATATAAAAAATATAAATTGCTACAACACTGTAGGGTGATGTTTCAGTTCATTTGGTATAGAAGTTTAAATTACTTTAAATTTATTAATCTCCATTAAACACTTCATTATTCCTCCTACTTCTTAGGAGTGTCACACTGTGAAAGAATCATGGTGATTTAGTGACTCATGCCCTACAGGTCCAAAAAAGTTAATTAACAGCTTCTGGATGTGTGGTGCTTATTTATTAAATCATGTGTTAACATTCCATAAAGCACTATGCAGGGCAACTCAGACCTACATTTACTCAAACAGAAAATAATTCTGAGATTGTTAATCAAGATTCACCACTTCTACTTCTTATTATGACCACAGGCTTCTCTGAGTTCATCATTTCTTCTATAGACCCCATTCACACTATTTCAGGTGAGTCTTTGAAAGTAAAAATGAAATGAATATGACAATGTTATGGTTAATATATGGAACAACATAAAGAAAGAAAAGAAGGAGTTGAGATGTGGATTTCTCACACAGTGAACTCAATACTGAAATGTATATAACAAACATAGACTTTTTTAAACATTATGTCTTGTGATATAAATTTAGTATACTCTTATTTTGTTATCTTAGGGAAAGCTTACTCCCTCTCCCCAATGCTTCCTAAACAGGGAGAAGCTTGTAAATTAGGACTAGCTGCTTTCTGACCCTTCACTGGTCTGCCATCAGTGAGAAAGAGAGAATTCTAATTAATATGTTTGGCAGCAGAAGTGTGCACGTTAGCTCAGTGCCTCCCTCCAGTCCTTCTCACAGGAAAACCACGCTTATCTTACTTTGCATGTTGCATAAGAGGAGCTTATGATTCTGGGATGTAAGTCTAATTCAGTGAAAATAATAAGACTTGGTACATTGGCTAAAATATTGAGACATGGATAAAGACCAGCATTGGAGAATAAGTTTATATCTAAAACATATAATGGGGCCTTAATTAAGAGGCATTAAGAATGCATGACACTAAAGAGGCATTTTAAAGTTTGGTTCATAGTTCATAAGCTATAAAATTTCTGTTAAGCAAGTACAATTGACATAAAAATATGAGTATAAGAAAAAGGGAGTTTTTACACATGCTTTTAGATATTTGGAAGCAGAATGATCTTTTGCTATTTCATTGCCCTTTTCTGAAAATTTGAGGGACTGGACTTTCAGTTATAACTATGCTTCTTGTTCTAGAGTGTACTTAGTATGAGGACATTTAGTTTTGGCTTTTGCATTCCATACCTCATAGGTAACAGAGAGACTGTACTGAATCTTGTTCTTTTCAGTGATGCCTTTGCAGAACATTATTAACTTTGCATTCCTGTGACCTGTCCACAGTTTCACATACTACGTCTCACTATTAGGTCCAGTCAGCTTTGTATTATCAAAATTTTAAGGCTGACCATTGTTTCTGAATTCAGAAACCAAAATTGTGTACTGACTTAAAGAAGTGTGGTATAATTAAAAAAGGACTCCAGAGAATTTTGATCTGTTTAGAAACAATAAAACTATCTTTTATAGATGAAGCAAAGAAACAACTCATTGAAATAATTATGAACAGAAAGGAAATTTAAGTTTTGGTATGAAACACTGCCTCTAGAGATTATAAAGGACAAATTGGGATTGTTTCTAAGCTATGCTTCAGTTTTGATATAAAATCAGAAGAATAAAAGTGTAATAAGTCATAAAGAAAGAGCCATTTTTGTAAGGGAAAGACACTGAGGTCTTTAGTAGAACAGAGATGAATATGAAAATGAAATACTAAAGATCAATCAATTTTGAGTGTAGTGTAGACATTTATGCCTAAATGTTTATAAAGAAAGCATTATTAAGAGAGGATACATTTTAGTAGTTACTAGTTTTTAGTAAATCAGATTTCTGACAGGGCCCAGAGATCATTACTCAAGAGAGAAAACAAGATTTCAGAGAGAAGATTGACATAGTCTCTGCAAAAAAAGAGAGCAAACTACAGGAAATTATAAAATTTCATTCAGTGCCACTGACTGTAGTCAGAATAACCAGGATGTTATTCCTGAAAGAAAGGGCCAGCAGTGCTACATGGTACAAAAAAATCTCAACATAACATAGAGGAGAAAAGCAGAAAGTTGTACTCTATTGTGCGCATCTAAATTGCAGATGGCTTGGTTAATAGAAAGTTTGACACAACCAGAACTCACTGATTTCGTTTTTATCATTATGTTGTAACCCTCAAAACAAAATTTCAAGGAATATGTTAGAATAAACATCTGAGTCACAAGGCAAAGAAAAAAATAAAAGGATTGAAACTTGTCTCTCAATTCAGGTGAACCATTTAGACTGCTTGCATTCAACCAGGAAAAGAATTAAAGTATTTTTAAAAACTGGAAACAACTTACTTTCCTGTGGGATTGGAAAGAAGTGAAGAAGTGTGAAAAAGCTGTTCAAATTTGGGAATGTTCAAAAGCTGAGGAAACACAACGCTGTAAGTAGCCAAGCAAACTAATTGCACAGGCACCATTCTGTCCTAGAACGCTAAGGTTCCCAGCTTTTAAAACCTGATGGCAATCCAAGAATATCTGATGCTTCCCCAGCTGAAACTAGTTAGAAACAAAGGGGCAGGGCTTCACGAAATGCACTTACTTGCCTAATCCAAGATTTCTCTTTTTTAGCACTAAAAACATTTTGGTGTGTAATTGTGTGTGTGTGTGTGTGTGTGTGTGTGTGTGTGTACATCTGTGGTTACTGTGGTTTCTGTGCTGTACATTGTCAGCAGCTTTATAACATCTCTAGGTTTTATGCTCTAGATACCATTAGCAACTTCACCCAAGGTTTTTTTAAAAAGAAAATATATGCAGACATTGTCATATATTCTCAAAGGGTAAATCACTCCTAGTTAAGAACTACTGATCAGGCAGTTCCGTAACAAGAGGCAGTGGAAAGGCTGGGTATGTAGATCAGTGGTAGAGCATTACTTTCTTAACATGTACAATGCCCTGGTTTGGGTTCAGTCCTCAGTACAAAAAAAAATTAATATGTCTTATGCATACATACGAACTCCCCACGGTGAATGATATCATTATGTATGGTAAATATATACTAATAAAATATTAAAAAGAAAAAGAAATAGTAGAAGAACCAGTATAACGTGGAATGAAAATGTCTGCACAAAAGATACTAATCACACTGTGGTGCTGTAAGGTGGGGGCTTGTCTTTAATTTATCACTGGTACACTAGCAACATACAGTACAGAGAAGAAAAGAGATTTAAGGAAGTGAAACATGCTTTTTTAGAAAAAGAAGGACTTTAAATTGGATTTGATGTCTGAAGCCACCACTATTGCTGCTGAGAACTTTCAAGCCTTGCAAGAAGCTAGGATTATTTTATACATCCTTCTATGAGAGGGGTAAACACGCACAAATGTCAACTCTAACACATTTTCCATCCCCTAGGATGAAAAATACATAGTCACAAAAGTAACCTCTTTGTAAGAGAATTATCATATTGTGTTTAATTTTAAAAAGTGTGGATTATGAAATGTGCCAGAGTTGACTGGCATCCTAGCTAAATGGAAACCAAAATTTTCTTTATCTACATGGTTTCACTCAGATACCATCAAGTCTCTGCTACTGCCTTTGGAAATACTTATATCCTTTTGCAAGAACATAACTTTGTCTGGAGTAATGCTTAAAGGATGGGGATTATTTTATATTCCAAAATTTTTTTTTGAAGACAGTGCCAGTGCTGTATATTTCAGTTATTCCTTTGGATTCTCAAGAAGAGAAGCTCATCAAAGATTCTGAACTAAATAAGCTTGGCATTCACAGGCGCTGAGGGAACTACACCCCATTCATGAGGAAATAGTAACTATGTATCTGCTGAGAGAACCACACCTCCATCTTGAGACTGAACAGAATAAGAAGCCCAACCTTAATCTAACCTAAAATATTGGTAATCTAACTTTGAAAGATAAGATAATTTTAATTTGTGCTTCAGTTTTAGTTTGAGATACTTTAAAAAAAGGCCACATACAATCTTTCAATATCTTGGGGAATAAATAACAAGAAAGAGCTTGTATTCAAATTTGAAGATTTTTTATTTGCTTTGAGTGCCTTTGATTTCACTGTATAACTTCAATGGCTATATTATTTGATGTGGCTGGAAATAACAGTAAAGGTTGGGTTTTGGGTAATAGAGTGGTATTAGAAGTTTTAATCTATTTCATGGTACTGACATTTCCAAGCATTCTGCTGGCAAAGCTGTGCTCTACTGATCTAAGAAAATAAAAAGTTGGAACAATGGTTGCTCCTGAAAATATAGTTGTTGTGTTCTGAAAGTGTGCTATGAATCTCCTTCCTTGGGGTGTAGCTCAATTTTTAGTTCGTCACTGGCTTCACAATTATCGCTATGAATTTAGACATTGAGAAACTAAGCAAGATTGGGTGAGAAAACTCTTGTTCTCTTTTCCTCAACTTCCCCTTAAAATAGAGGGACACGCATTAGTGCTACACACTTGGGTTTCCTTATTGCACCTTCTCCCCAGGAATGACTGAATTCTGCTTGCTAATTTGATGAAGAAATGGCCAATCTCAGTTCCAGCTCCTCCTCTTGTCCTCTTGTTAGATGCTTCATTTGGAGTCTCATAGGTGGTTTAAAATTCAGAAGAAAAAGAAAAGCTTACAATTTATTATTTTCTTCAAAGGTTGAAGGAGATAAAATTTCCTTTTTATTTTAAATCACCTGAGCAAAATTAGCTTTTCTTTTCTGCAGCAAGAGTGGAGACAAGGAACCCTCAAAGACATAAACAACCTAAATAGATTTTTTTGGCCATACTAACAAACAAACTGATGCTAATGTGAAGTTTAATTTGCCTACTGCACATTTTTTTCCTCTCTTCATCCTCTTTCTGTATCTTCATTCTTTTTCTTAAGGAGAAATGTGTCTATAGAAAACAATTTAAACTTTCAGGCTTTCAAATTAGATTTGTCCTGTTTCTTAGTCTTTTGGGTTTCCACATCCTTTATAAACTTGCCACTTTTTTAAAATAAAATTGCCACTTTTTGAGTAAGCAAGGCTTATACATGCAGTATGGGGATAGAATGGTACTTTACTCCAGTATCCTGCCAGTACAGGCATGATCTGTACCAGGCTCCCTACTTCATCTCAGGCTGCTCTCCCTTTATAAATAGGCTAATCTAGTCTCTGTGGGGCCAGGTCTCTGAGCTATACAACCTGAAACAGCAGGCTACTTTAGTTTTCCATCTCTGCTTCCCAATTTCAGCCAAAACTCAGACCAATTCACACCATCAAAACCATGAGCAAGCACCCAATTATATCCTACACGGCAGAGATTTTACTGTTTAGAAGATAGAGCAGTGCTTTGGCTGTTCTGATTTCTCAGAGGATTAGAAAAGTGCCTCTCTCGAGAGTTATTTCAGAGAAATTTTAAGTATCAGTGCTTATTTCATCATGCTACTAAAGCCTAAAAGTCCTTCTTTGTATATTTCCACTGGTAAGTGACCACACAGAGTGTTTCAATGCACAGGTCCTATCAGCAGACTGATGTCAGAATATAAGGCAACATTGCTACAAGATGCGCCCTAACAGTTTAATGAATGAATTCTACAACTATCACAGCTAAACAGATACAAATCTAGAAGAAGGCTCAACTATACCAACCATGCCTTTGCATCAGCTAGTGACTTTGAGTCACTCTCAAACAACTCTAAGCTTCTGTTTCCTGATAAATTTTTAAAAAGTTTAATATCTATCTAAACATGTGATGCTAAATATCCTCCTATAAATATGAGTGAAAAGTTGAGAAAACTTAAGCAATATTTGGCATCTGAGCTGTTGTATAATCACAGTCATGGAAGACAAAAGGCCTCGATGTGCTGTAAATGTGCTTTTTATTAGTCCTCCATTGTATTAAGGTAGCACAGGTCCCAAAGCAGGCACTCTAGAATAGCTCTTGTATGATACACATTGCAAACACTTAAAATATTATTTTTATAATCAGCTTTCCACAGCATGCAGTAAACCTTTATGATCACGAAGGAGTGGCCTTTGGATACAATTTTTAGAAACACAGAGTGAGTTCAACCAGTCAAGACCGGGATCCTTTTACTCAGTCTTAGATTCTATATGGCCTCTTTGACTGTTCTTTCAGACAGAGAAAGGACATAAAAAGCCCTGTGCTGGGCCTTTCCTTAGACCAGTGCTTCTCCAGGTGGTTAAAATGCAGATTCTGATTTAGGGGACTGTGGCTGGGGCAAAAATACTGCATTTCTGTTGATTTGTGGATCTCTCTTCTAGTAGTTAAGACAACACTGCCAGAAGAGATAGACAGGAAGTTACTGGTGTATTTATGGACTTGAAGGGAGAAATAAAAATGGAAAATCCTCTTGTGCTCAAAATATACACTGAAATTGATGCAGTTTCCAGTAGGAAAATAAACAGCCCTGTATTTTACAATCTGTTAATTAAGTTTGATGACTGTCAATGGCTATATGGAAAACTTTATAAAATGCAAAGAACAGATAAGTATTTACTAATCAGATCAGAAGAATTCTTTGTAAATCTTAGCAGCCAGAAAGAACTGAATAAAGAAGGTGCAGATTCTTTTGCCCATTGATGTTAATTTTTAAATGGGAAGAGTTACCTGTTCTGTCACTGTCATTATTGAAATTAATATTTTTATCATGAGGACACTAGCATCTTCATAATGAAAAATATTTTTTTCAGAATACATTACTAATGAATGATTCTATTTTGTATCCTATCCAAAGTCAGTCAAATAGTGTTAAATAGACCATATTGTGATACAACTTTTATGCAGGTCAACAACAACATTCAACCTAACAAACATAGCTTTCACTGTATATGCATTCAATTCATTCAAAAATCAGATTATTTATTGAAGTAGCTATCTTTTTGATGGGAAGTAAGAGAAGCAAATAGAGTGAGAATGATGCACAGCATTTTGATAACATTTTTCTTTATTCCTTTTACACTTTTTAAGATCATAATCAATGATGAATCTGACACTATAATGATCAAGCACAAGATGAAATGCCCCAGTATTGATAGCCCCCTTTTTGTAATGAAAATATTCAGAATAAGATTTCATTAAATTGGGTTAGTTGAGGTTGAGTGAATTCGAAAAACACGAATTATGGTAAGTTTTAAAAATGTATTACTTTTAAATATCCACAATAACTAAAATGAATCTCAAAGAGGGCATTTTAATGAATGAATAATGATTTAACTAATTAGCTATTCACTTGATATTGCAAATAGATGATTCTAAAACATTTGAAGGTTTTAGGAAATTGTTCTTTATACTTTTATATTCGCCGTAAGTATCAGTTTTAACCAGTAAATTGCACCAACCAAACAATTCACATCCTCCTTAACGTATATAATATAATGGGACTGGAAATCATAAAATTTAACTAATATTTCAGTTGGCTTTTCTGTTTGGCTATTCTCGGGTCATAGGTTCATTCACACACGCTTTGGTTACATTTTGACCACGCCAAGAGAGGGTTCCTAGGTGACCTGAGATTATTCTTTGGTTTCTTGCCCTTGACAGAGGTCAAATCTTGCTTTCCGACGCTGTGAAGAAGCCGGCTGTGGTTTACTTCCACGAGCTTGCATTCCGAGGTGCTTGTCTATAGGTGGAGCCGCCTATCTGGGGTTTGATGAAAACTCCTTCCCTGATGATTCTATTTTCACATTAAAAAAATAATCTCCCAATTAACTGCTCCAATATGTTTATGAAATTCCTAACCTGATAATACCAACAGGCGTAACATTTGGTGGAGATATTTTGATGTGCGCGGAGCTGGTAGTGGTAATACAGCAATAATTGCCGGCTCATTTACGGACTATTTAGGTCGTGCAGTGAGCCAGATGAGAACAGCTAATGAGCACAGCTTCCTGCTGTAATTAGTCAAACAGTGGTGGCTCACAGATGATTTACAGTTTGCAAAAAAATCTGTGTATTTACTGAAGTGCTTATGTATTCTGTAAAGTTGTGACAAAGTAACAACTCGGGGATGTTGTGCTTTCTGCTCCCACATATTCTTGGGAGACATTAAACAATAATGCTATCAACACCCACAGGCTGGCGGCAGCGGCTCCAGCGCGGGAGGCTTCAGGTTTTCCTTGCCTGGCTTCTCCTCCTGTGTTTCTCTCTGGCTCCCAGTTCCTTTCATGTCTCCCTGACAAGGTGAACCACCGCAGCTCTTGGCTCCTGTCTGCCATAAAGCGAGCCTGTACCCTATAGGTTTTCTTTCAGTAATCAGGTTTTTTAAACCTCTTACTATTGGAATAAGTAGGCTCACATAGCTGCAGGACCTAGTGGTCTGGTTTTGGCAAGTCAACTTGCCATTTCTGAGGAGGATTTAGGCCAGGAATTCATAACACAACAAACAGAAAGAGGTGTAATTATTGCGGGTTTTGAAGAGATCTCGATTTGAAAAATACTGTTTAAAATTTTTGGTTTGAGATTTCCTCGGGTTTTGGAATCAGGTCTGAGACTGGACTTTAAATCCATATGAACAGTTAGCTTACCTGTTGTTAAAGAAACTGGTCTGCTACAGTTGAAAATCCTTACCTTTTATTCCTAGTGTCTTTTCTTGTAAGCACATTATTTTCTTTTCATTGTAATATTGGTATAAATAGCATATGAATGCCTCTGATCAAGTTTAAATGCTGCTACTTTGCTTGCAAACCATCTTCTGGTCACTGTGGCAGCCAGAATAGACAATCTTGTAGAGAAATCCTTGAAAAGCAGCAGGTAAGGAGTTCTTTATGGCTGAGTAGTATTCCACTGTATTAAGAAAAGCATTTTTTAACTCCTTTTCTGTTGATGGGCACTTGGGTTGTTTCCAAGATTTAGATAATAAGAGCTCTCTTTTATTAAATGTCCACTAAATGTGGGGCTCATTAGAATTGATTTGCCCTAAATTGGTACTCAGTTAATACTTATTAAAAGACTATGGTTTCTGCTCTGTTACAGAATATAAGGCAAAATTGGATTTTTTCATTCTTGACTCAGTAATAGAGACTAAGCAAGCCACAAGCAGAAAAGAACTAAATGTAACTAAACTTTGTAAAAGTAGGACAGTCAAAATGAAATTCAAATTTTGTTGCTTTTTGTCTACTGACATTGGAGAGGCAGAAGCCTTATTCTGAGTGTCTTAGCCTGATTTTACCCAATCTTGACAATAAAGATTACTATTTCCTCAGATACTTTCTGAGTCTGCATTCTTTTTTTTAAATGATACTTACTAATTCCTAGTTAAGTTTGGAATCCCTCCGCTAAAATACTCCTCACTTGAATGTAAATCTAGATGAGTACAAAATGTATCATTCTGTTCATCACCAGGAATTGATGCAGATTGTATTTTGAATCAAGCTGCTTTTGACATATGAATAATTTTGGGAACTGCATCTTTTAGCAAGACTTTTGCCTAAAGTTACTGAAAACTCCATCTCAAAAATAAATAAAAGTTAACCTAAGAGATTTTTGTTCTCTCTCTTTTTAAAAAAAATTCTAGAATGCTCACTAGATAGATTCAATAGAAAACACCCGCTGCTTTAAAATCTTTTTTATTTTTCCCTTCTTTTGTTGTCCCCTTCCCCAATCGTAGTTCCTCTTTCCTTTTGAACAATTTCTTCCCTTTTCACAATATCTGTCACACATTATTTACTCTTTAAGTTTCTCACAACAGGGAGACAATGTGATGTTTACACACGGGAGTCCCATTTATTTCACTTAAAAGTATGATTACAACTTGCGTCCATTTACCTAGAAATGTCTCAAATTTATCCCTCTTTAGGGTAGAGTAGTACAATAGCTATGATTTAAAAGGATAAAATGGAAACAAGGCTTTGTAAGTAGGGAGAGGAAGAGGGATTACAAGGAGGGGAGGGGATTTGGAAAAAAGAGGAATCAAAATATATCATGCACTGATACAAATTCCTTGTGACGAATATGATCATTATGTATATCTAAAATGTACCAATAACATTAATTTTAAAAGATAGTTATTATTGTTACTAATGTCTTTTCTTATGGATGCAACTTGTTAGAAAAACCAAGCACTCTTAAAAAGTTGGCCAAGAATACTTTATGACAGTTATGTTCATTTAAGAGTTATTAAATGTTCTTCTTTGAAATATGTTCTTTAACAAGATGCATGTACATACTGGATGAACTATGAGAAAGACACATTAATTGGTAGTCTCTAAGTAAGGAAAAAATGTGATTCACACCTGAGAGACTATCTACAACTCATAACAGTAATGGCAAAAATGTCTAAGCAAATTTTCTACTACACTAACCTCTCAGCACATTTTTCCTTCATTTTCATTAGTCTTCTCTAATATGTTACTTAGAAGTAACTTTCATGCTTAACATTACTCTTCTCTAAAAAATACATGTATATTATATATGTATATATATAAAGTATGCAATGGCTAAGTTTCAACCGTTCATCTCTCTGTACATGCATTGTGTCTTAGGCTTCTCTATTTATTTGCTACCTCTTTCCATAATTGTTTCTTTCATTACCTAGGAAACATTGCATCCAGATTCTGTTCCTCCAATTAATAATTGTTAAATAGGGGTGGAACAAAATCTGACCAGAGGGAATTTTCTTTTCAATCCATGATCATTAGTAAGACAAGCTTGATCTTGATTATAAATCTTTAAGATAGTTACTTAACTGAAATAAAACAATACATGAGCATTCTCAGCAAATCCTCTTTGACATTGTAGATTGTTGTGTGAAACAAAATTATTTTTCTCTCTACAGGTCTTTTAAAAGTCTGAGATACAACTGTATAATCATCTGGTGGGTCTCTTCTTGAGGAATCTGTATACACACACACAGACACACACACACACAGACACCACAGTATGGAATCTACGAGAAGTAACTGTGCTCACAGGATAAAGCAGTGTGTGTGACAAGATTCATACAAATTAAACAAAAAGAACTTTCACATACCTAGGATGTCCTTTATTATCTCATGGAAGTAATTTATAAATGCTTTTCAGTGGCCATAGGACAATTAATTCATATCAGAAGTAGTAAGTAGTAAAAATTGCCTGCAAAATATATGAAAGGTAATTATCTGCAATTGTTATTAAGGAAATTTAAAAAGCAGGTACCATTTTATACTTGTGTAGAAATGGATACCTTTCTGCAACTTCATTAATATGTAATTGGTATACAATAAACCACGCATATTTAAAGTATACAACTTGATGAGTTTTGACACACCTGTCATATCTGTGAACCATTGACATATCAAGATAATGAACGTATCTATCACCCTCAAGTTCCCTTCTGCCCCTTTGTAAATTGATTTATCTCACCTCTTCTCCCCTCTCCTGGTAGTTAGTGACTGCTTTATGTCACTATAAATTAGATAACATTTACTGGAATTTTATATAAATATAATCACAGAATATGTGCTTGTTTATTGTCTCACTTCTGTCATTCACTATAATTATTTTAAAATGCATCCATGTTTCTGTGTATTAATAGTTCATTCTTAATTTTACTGTTTATCCCCCAGTGGTTGTTTATTACCCAATAGTGGATATTTCTCTTATAGTAAGTCTGTGTGTGTGTGTGTGTGTAATAGTTAGTGGGGACTGAATCCCAGGCTTAATGTTTCTTACAAGCTCCATTTCCAGTCTTTTTGCTTAGACTGCATTTGAATTTGTGATTTCCTGCCTCAGTCTCCCAGAGTGTTAGGATTAGAAGCACCTGCTAAGATGACAAGGTGTGATGTTTTTCACGCAAAGTTATTGAGAGGCTTATTGTTTAACTTCTGTGTGGAGTTTTTCTAGGAAACTTTCTTTTAATTATTGCAAAGTATATTCAGTTATAGTCAGAGAACACAATTTATACATACTTATATATTATTAAAATGTTATTATAAGCAATATGTTATGGACTCTTGCCTTTAAATGCAACCTAGCAATCTTTTTTTAATTGGAACATTTAACTCATTTATATTTAATAAAGTTATTGTTCTTAATAGGTATAAGTCTATCAACATGCTGTTTGTTATCTAATGCATTCCTCATTGGCTTTTCCTTGCTGCTACTTTCTTTTAGATTAGTCTGTCTTTCTTTCCCTTCCTTCATTTTCTTCCTTCCTTCCTTCCTGTTTCTCTTTTTTGGTGATTCCATTTTATGTACAATAATGGCTTTATTTAGTTTGTTTTTTAGTGATTAATTTAGGTTTTTTAAAACAAATGCACTTTAATTATCATCTATTAAAGGTAAGATACCATTCTGCAGTTATCAGGTTGATAAAAATTAAAAAGGAGGAACTTCAGCTGATATAAATGTGAGCAAAGGAATATTCTCCTATATTTTTGGTGGGGATATGACTTGATGCCATCTTTCTGGCTGCAATTTAACTGTAATATCAAAAATATTAAAATAATTCATTGAACATTTCCAACAGGAAATAATTAGACAAGTGCACAAAGATATATGCATAATGATACTCATCATGACATTCTTTACACTATCAAAATAATGGAAGCAAGCACAATATTCATTAATGTGTAGCTGTTTAAATCAGTTTTTCTGTGCCCACCATTTTATAGAATAGCATACTGTCATTAAAATTAAGCCTTAACTTTCACTATGTGTGGTGTGTGTGTGCACATATGAAAGATTATTCAATGTATATATTATATGATGGAAAACATTCAAGTTACATGATGGTATTTAACAATGTAATATGATTTTTTGATAGCAAAATACACATAAGTGTGTATATTTATTATTCTCAAGGGAGAATGTGAAAGCATAATGATGTTGTTCCCTAGGTGATGGAATTTATCAATTTTAGTTTAATTTAATATTTTTTTCTATTTTTAAAATACAACAATCATGAATTACTTAAGTAATTTGTTGAAGTAAGGATGAAATTTAATAATGGCAGTAACAACTAATTTAATTTTTGCATTATTTAGTTATTTCAACAAAATGGTGAATAATAATAAAGGTGATACTATTGAGCACCTGTTTCAAAAAATATTTTTAAAAAATTTTTAATGTCAATGATGACATCTAGTTCCAGGTTTATTTAAGACATTTTTGCATCTTATTGCCTGATTGATCTTATGAAATGTATTAATGTTCAAAATAACATATGAGAGGTTCATAACAAGGCAATGACACCTTAGCATTATTCTATCACAGTGTACTTGTCTCACTTATGTAAAAAATCATTTTATAAAAAATAATGGGAGGTATCCAAGACTTTGCTTTCATTTATCTCCTGTTATGGTTTGTGGCTGGGTGGCTCCCCAAGGCTCAAGCAGTCATGGAGGTGACTGAATCTAGTGTTTGTGATTGGTTTGTTGTTTAGTGCTGGGATTGGTGATAGGAGTGCTGCGCCTGTCCAGGCGTGGGTAACTGGCATGCAATATATGAGAGGGAAGGAGGTGTGCTTTTCTCTCTTTTGCCGTTTTGCTCTTGCCATTTGCAGCTGCCATGAACAGCTGCCCTTCAACCGTGCCACCCTGCCTTGGCGCCAGCTAAGTATGGACTCAAACCTCTAAAAATAACTGTGTAAGCTAAATAAACCTTCCATTCCCTAATTTTGGGCATTAGGTATTTTGTTTCAGCAACAAGAGAAAAGTAATCAAGGCAACTCCAATGCATAATCCTTCTGAGTTGCTTCATTTTGAAAATGTGTAATTTTCAGAGACACCCTGATTTTTCTCATGTTAGAACTGTCTCTAAGAAGAATTTTTCAGTTCATTTCACAGTTCTTCTCTGAATTTGGATAAAATTATCATTGTCTAAAGATGATAAACATTTAGAAAATGAAAATAAACTAAATTTTGTTGTTACTAAAGATTTTTAATTTAGTTGAGTAATTTTTGTCCTGCAGAATTTGGAGAATACAACTTCTTTCTCAAGGGAGTTTTATTCTCATGAGAAACACCTGAAATGTTTTATGAAAATACTTGACCTTACATATTTTGAAAGAAATTTTTCTTCTGAATATCTGGGTTTATTTCTTAAATATAAAATGTAACAACCAACCTTAAGACTTTGGTTGACATACTCATATTTTATGATGATTTTCCAAGTTTGCATTATCATGTTTTTGAACTTATCCAATACAATAGAGATGTTTTACCTTTGTTATCAGCTAAGGGAACTATTTGCTTTATGTGTGAATTTCAACCTAAATTTTTCAGACATGAAGAATTAGTGTGGCATAATTTGCTATTAGGTGAATATTTTAGCTAATTATTGGGTAATAATAAAAATAGGTAGCAATGAGAGAGAGGAAGAAATATATGAGGCAGTTTGATGTCTATCAAAAAGCATAATAACTTTGTCGGTGCATGCCATGGCTCTTCTGATTGACACGTGCAAAATATGAACCATTAAACTAGGAACCTGGAAGTTGTTTATGGTTCTTTGTCAATTTTTTAATTAGTACATGTTTTAAGTAATAATATTTACAAATCTTGTGTACATGTGTAAAGCACATTTCAGTTCTTACCTAGCACCTTCCCTTTCCCCCTGCTTCCCTCCATCTTTTAGCCCTCTTCCCATTTGCAAAAGATTTATCTCCTTACTTCCTATTATCTATAATTTATTTTGTTCTTTATTTATATTTTGGGGTTCACATAGAAGAGAAAATATGAAATACTTAAGTTGGTGTGTGTGTGGTTTATTTCATTTAATGCTATGGTTTCAAGTTATATACATTTTCCTACAAATGACATAAATTTATCCTTTTCAATGACAGAGGAATCCACTGTATATAAATACTACATTTTCTTTCTTTATTCATCTGTTGATCACCACATAGGATCCTTCTAAGATTTACCTATTATGAATTTTGCTGCTGTGGACTTGGGTATGCATATACCACTGTAATACGAAGTCTTTAATTCTTTTGGGAAGAAGAATAGCTGGGTTGAATGAAATTTCCAGTTTAGTTTTTGAGGAATCTCCATACCGATTTCCATAATGGTTTTACTAGTTTCAATTCCCACCAGCAATGTAAAAAGGTTCCTTTCCCCCCTGCAGCCTCACCAGCATTTGTTATTGAGTTCTTAATAATAGCCTTTTTTTTCTGGAGTAAGATGTAATCTCAGTGTTGTTTTAGTTTTGATTTCTCTAATGTCATCTGTCTTGGTTAGTTTCTCTCATTGCTGAGACAAAATACTCTGTACCCAGAATTAAAGAAGAAAAGGTTTATTTAGCTCACATTTTGTAGAGTTTTCAGTTCGTAATCAGTTGACTCCAAGGCAGAGTGACATGGCAGAGGGGCAATGCTCAAGGCACAGAAGACAGCAAAAGCAGCAAAAAGCAAAAAAGGATGGGGGAGAGCAAGCCTCTTTCCCTATCTTATGTTGTAAGCAGGCTACCTTCTCCTAGGGCAGGTGCGTGTAGCACTCACACTGTCTCCGTGCCCCGCTCTTGAATAGGATGAGGATGTTTACAAAGGGCGGCCCTGACTCACTTCTATTCACTTAATTTTCTAAACTTCTCAGGTTGACACAATGTATCAAGCATTACAGCATGCTGTTGGACATTTCCCTCGTGTATTATGGGCCATTTGTACTTCATTTCAGTTGCCTGTTTTTATTGTCTTTTTGAGGGGGAATCTAATATCTTTTAATTCTTATATATTCTAAACACTGGTCCTCTGAGAAATATCTGGCAAATTTTTTCCCCATTCTGAACATTGCCTTTGTACTCTGAAGATTGTTTTTTGTGTTGTGCAAAATTAAATTTGATATAATCACATTTGTTGATTGTTGATTTTATTTCTTGAGCAGTTGGAATTCTGTTCAGAAAGGACTTGCCTTCATATCTCCAAGATTTTTACCTATGCTATCTTCCAGTACATTAAGTGCATCTGTTTTAACATTTAGATCTTTAATCTACTTTTATTAGTATGTGGTGAGACGTATGGGTCTATATTGAATCTTCTGCATGTGAATAGCCAAGTTTCCCGGCATCATTTATTAAAGAAGCGATCTTTCCTTCAGCATATATTTTTGAGCCCTTTGTCCAAGACGAGTGGATACTCATTTTCAAGTAGAAAAATAGATAATTGCAAAATATTTACATTCAATTCCAAAATGTTTACATTTGGGAAATCACAGTAAGAAAAACAGAAGTGGCACTAGGGTAAGTAAAATCTCTCCAGAAAGACCCCCTGAATGATGAAGTCCGTACTTCTGCAGTTTCCTTCTTCAGAGTACTCTGGTTTTCAATGTAAATGTCTTTTACTTGTAAAGACTATCTATTCCAATTTTCTGTAAGGATTTAAAAAATTCTTTAGGATTCCGGGATTTTGTCTGATACTTTTTTGGCATCTGTTAAGATAATCATGTGGTTTTTGTCTGCATTTCTCTTAATGTCATGTGTTACATTTATTGATTTGCATATACTGAATCATCTCTGCATCTCTAAGATGAATCCTACTTGTTTATGCTATCTAATCCTCTTGATGATTTGCTATGTTCCATTTGCCAGTATCTTACTGAGGAGTTTTGAATCTGTGTTCATTAAGAAGATTGGCCTGTAGTTCTCTTTTATGGTTGGATCTTTTTCTGGTTTGAGTATCAGGGTAATGCTCATTTCCAGGATTGGCCTGTAGTTCTCTTTTATAGTTGGGTCTTTTTCTGGTTTTGGTCAGGGTAGTGCTTATTCCTAGTAATGAGTTCAGCAGTATTGCTTCTCTTTCAATTTCATTAAACATTTTGAGGAACAGTGACATTAAATTCTCTCTTTTGTTTATAGAATTCATCAGTGAATCTGTTAGGACTTGGACTTTTCTTTCCTAATAGGTTTTTAATTACTCCTTCAATTTCATTGATTGATATTAGGTCATTCAAAATTTTTAGTTCTTCTTGATTCAGCGTTGGTGATTCACATATATCTATGAATCTGTCCATTTCTTCTGCAATTTGCATCTTACTTGAATACAAGTTCTAAAAATAGGTGTTGATGACATGGATTTCTGAAGAATATGTTGTGATTTCTTTCCTAATTGAACATATTTAAGCCCCCCCTCTTTGATGAGGTTGGTTAATGGCTTGTCTGTTTCATTTACTTTCAGTGAACTCTGGAATTCATTGATTCTTTGCATTGTGTTCTTAGTTACATTAGTTTCTGCTATGATCTTTAGAATTTCCTTCCTTCTGCGAGTTTTGGTTTAACTTGCTCTTTTTCTAGAAACTTTAGGTTTGACTTTAGGTTATTTGTTTGAGTTCATTCTGCTTTTCTGGTGAGATTCACCAGTACAAATTTCTCTCACAGGACTGATTTCATTGCATCCTAAAGTTCTAGTATGTTTTATTAACACTATTGTTTAATTTTTGAAACTGTCTAATTTCTTACTTAATTTGATCTCTGACTCACTGATAGTTCTGGAAGGTGTTATTTAATTTCTATGTGTTACACAGTTTGTGTGGCTTCGTCATTCATTTCCAGTTTCATTATTCTATGATTTGGTAATATGCATGGGATAATTTCAATTCCTTTGCATTTACTTAAATATGAGTAAATTAAGTTGTGAGTTATTATTTGGTCTATTTTGGAGAATTCCCTATACATAGCTGAAAAAAGTGTATTTTATTGTTATGGTGTGGAACACTCTGTAGTTATCTACTAAGTCCATTTGTTTAAAGGATTGATTCAGCTCTGATATTTCTTTTTGATTGTTTCATCTAGTTCATCTATTTGTGGAGTATTGCAGTCCTTCATTACAATTGTATTAGTGACTTATTTGATTTTTTTATGTCCATTAATGTTTCTTCTATACAGTTGAGTATACTAGTACTTGGTCCATATATATTTATGATCATTATCCCTTCCCCTTGGGTTGTTCCCCTAACAAGTATGTAGTGAACTTCTTTTTCTTTTCTGATTAGTCTTGGCTTGAGATCCACTTTGCAAATAGAATAGTTAACTCTGCTTTTTTTCCTGTCACATGGAGCATTGTTTTCCATTCTTTTTCTTTCAATCTATGAATTTCTTTTTGAGTCATATATGGTTTTTTGTGTGTGGCATATTGTTGAATCTTATTTCTTGATCCATTCTTCCAATCTCTTTCTTTTGATTGGTTGAGACCATTTATATTGAGGGTTATTATTGCTATGCATTGATTTGTCTTTGTCATGTTATTTGCCTGTTGTTGGTTCCCTTTATTTCCCCTCTTTTTAATTACTTCCCTTGCCTGGAAGTATCATTCTTTTGGGATTCATGAAATCGCTGTGATTGTTGTATTTTTCTAGAATATCCTTTAGAACATTTTAGAATGCTATTTCAGTGGTGATAAATTTCTTCAAGTGTTCTTTATAATGGAAGTATCTTGTTTCCCCATCAATTTTGAAATACAGTTTTTCAGGTTGCATTAATATGCATTAGAGGTTGTTTTCTTTCAGGGCTTGAAATACTTCTCTCCAACCTTTGCTCGACTTAAGTATTTGTGTTGAGAAATCTGATGTGATTTTAATGGGCTTTCCTTTATATGTGATTTGTTTCTTTTCTCTAACAACTTTTAACATTTTATTATTGTGTGGGTTTGTGTAATCTTGACTATTATATGTCTTGGTGTATATTTTTTTCTGATCGTGGCTAATTGGTGTTCTATAAGCCTTACTTGTTTGCATGTCAAATTCTTTTTCCATACTTGTGAAGTTTTCTGAAATTACTTCTGTGAATAGGTTTTTATGTCCTTTATGCTATCTTAGGTTGTTTTCATTGATTCAATCAATCTTATATCATTCTTCGTTAATCTAGCAGTTGTTCAATTCATTTTTTCCTGGTCCCTTGTTATTTTTAAGAAGTCTTTCATTTGATGATTGCTAAATGCAAACTCATTTTATAGATATTTTGCCCTTGCATTTGTTTATTAAGCTACATATACTTTCAATAGAATTTTTAATCTCTTACATACTTGTATAAATCTGTTTCATGAAATCTGATTATTTCCTGTTTTAAGCATTTGTGGTTTCCATCACTTTCCTAAGTTCCTCTATTTAAAAAAAACTATATTGATTCACTAACCATCTCTTATAATAGTCATTTCTTTAGTTATCTGCTAAATTATTTCTGATTTTTTTTCTAGAGATTCATTCATTTGCTGTGTTACTTCTTCTGCTCCCATTTCAGAAAGTTCACCTGAGTAGTTCTTTATTTCTTCCATTGCTGAGGACCAGCTTGATGTGGTACAGAGTGGGCATAATTGATATTAATAAATTGGCAAAAGAATAAGTTGAGAGTCTGACCTAGGCCTAATTGACTTGTGATAAGATCCACAGCTGGTTTACAGACAGGTTAATCCTTAAGTCAATGGCCAGAACTGAGACTAGCTTATGGTCTGTGAAGTCCTGGTACCTCAAGGCAAGTGAAGACTGCTGTTGTGGACTTTGGCTCACCAGAATTCTTTGTAGCTCTGCATCACACGTAGCAGACAATCAGGTAGCAGACAATGTGCTCTTGTATGTTTTTCCAAAAATGCATTGTTCCTCAATTCTTGAACTTTGACCACAATTCACCCCCAAACCCTATCAGCTTCCTACATCCTATCAGCACCTCCCCCATCAAGCTGGGCACCTAATAAAGGCCAGGAATGCTGTGAATCATGGTCTTAGTCAATATTGGGCTTCCATCTTCTTGGTTCCTCTTCCAATTAAAATATATATTTACTTTGTCTATATTTTATATTGTTATCATACCCCTAAGCAGGAGCTCCTGGTCCATGGCCCCAATATTCCACCTCAATGCAACCTTTATTTGCCTTGAAGAAGCTGGAGGTCTGGGGTCTCATCTTGCTTCCTTGTCTTCCCATTTTAGATTTTTAAAAAATTGCTTTCTATATTGATGCTTCTAAATTACTTACTGTAGTAAGTAATACTCTATTATTAGTATCAGAACCTCCTCAGGAAATCACTACTTTTCAGAGATGTCTTGTAGGTGTAGTTAGCTTTCATTTTTGAGCCTACATCCAGTTTTTAGTATTGGAATGCAGTCTTGTTTATGACACCTAGACAATCTCAGTATTGACATACAAAGAAAAACAAGTGATCACAGCAACTATGCTACTTTGGCTAAAGTAATACAATCAGTAATAACAACAGCACTAAGACAAAGAAAAAAATGACAAACTGCAGTATTGTTAATTTGCCGTCTTCAACACTAGGTACAATATTTTTTTTACTGAAGATTTTTTTATTGAGAGAAAAAAAAGCAAAACAGAAAAAATGATAGAAATAATAACAGAATTTCACAAACACACACAAAGTAAAACTAATAAAATACTAGCTAATAAATTACATATTATTATCTTAGAAGTAGTTGTACAAGTTATGAAATCAAAGCATAAAAAGTGGGGACACAAATAATGATAGTACAGGGTATTCTGTTTGATGAACTAACAAAAACTTAGTAAATGGTTATCTATCTTGCACACTTAAACATAAATACAATTATATCCTTTAGAGCACTTTCTTGCCCTTTCATTATTACAGTATCTATTATGCATTTTGGATATTACTCTGTCAGTTTTTTATTAGTATTTTTACACTAAAAAGACAATACATTTACAACTGTGAGTCTGATTTATTTCACTTATGAAGGTTGTCTCATGTTACCTCCATTTACCTATAAAAGCCTCAAGATTATCCTTTTTATAATGGAGCAATATTCCATTGTATAAAATAACACTTATTTTCATCCATTTGGTGGTTGAAGGGGATATTGGTTGTTTCCCTGATTTAGCTATTACGAATTGCTATAAACATGGGTGCACATATATTGCTGTGACATGACTTTTTCAATTTTTCTGGAGAAATACCTATTGGGGGAATAGCTGGATTGAATGGAACTTCCAATCCTAGATTTCTAAGGAATCTCCATACTATTTTCCACAGTGGTTGCACTGACCTGCATTCCCACCAACAGTGGAGACTTGTTTCTTTTTCCCCACAGTCTTGCCAAATTTGTTGTCAGTTGATTTCTTTTTTCTTTTTAATTTTATTTAAAGAAAGATTAAACAAAACAGAAAATATGTAGAAATAATATATATGTTCAGAGGAAAAAATAAACAGTAAGAAATCACTAGTTGATGTTTACATATTGTCGTTTTACAAATAGTTGTTCAAGGTACAAGAGTGGAACATGTAAAGTGGGAATTCAAACAGCGAGACTGCAAACAGTTCTGTTCAACTGTCCAACAAACACTTATTAACATGGTTGTCAATCCTATACGCTTAAACATATATGCAGTTATCCATATGTTCATTTATGTTTAGATTAAACAAACTAAAGCAGGTTAAAATCATTCTGAACAAAGAATAACATATTGCTGGATTTCACATCATGACACTCCGTGATCAGCACTGGGTACTGTAGTGGACCTTTTTTTTTTTTTTTTAATTTAATTTAAAGAAAGACTAAACAAAACAGAAAATGGGTAGAAAAAATACATAATTTCAAACAAAAAATAAAGAGTAAGAAATCACTAGTTGATGATTACAGATTGTCTTCTTACAAATAGTTATTCAAGATACTACAGTGGAGTATATAAAGTGGGGATTCAAACAGTGAGATTGTAAGCAGTTCTGTTCAACTATCCAACAAAAACTTAGAAATATGGTTATCAATCCTATACACTTAAACATACATGCAGTTATCCATCTCTTCAATTATGCTGAGATTGAATAAACACAAGCAGGCTAATATCACTCTGAACAAAGAATAATACTATTGCTGGGTTTCACATTATGACACTCCAGGTTCAGCACTGGGTATTTTAGTGTCTCATTTTCTTCAAAGTATCTGTTCATTTCATCATGTGTCATAAGATTAGTTCTCATAAACTGTTTATAGATTTTACACATGCATGAGTCTTAACATGTATTTATATCCTATTTTAGAGGGAGAAACAAAACAAAGCAAGACAAAACAAAATATATTCCCATAAACACATGAAATGAAATAAACATATAAGACCATTGTACAAAGAGTTCTAAAATGGTTCCTGTGTTGTCTCTTGTTGTCTCCAATAGAATTGGCTATATCATCAGACATAGTATAATTGAATATATCAGTATATAACTGTATTAATAAATACACAACTTGGTATATAGTATAGAACTTCAAAAACTGGCAGTTATGAAATGAGAATGTGTATCAGAGTCTTGTCATCTTCAGTATAGTTGCCTATACTCTCAGACTTGATACTATCAATCATATCAGTTTTGAATAAAATTGTCTCTGCCTCATTTCTGTTATGCTCTTTTTTTGTTGTCTGCTTGTCTTCTTTATTCTGTGTTCTGCTCCATGCATTGAGGCCTCTCTGCCACTTTTCCTGGAATTTTAGTACTTTTCTCTCTCTCTAGAATGCTCTGCAATATTCTCTGTAGACTCTGGATTGGTGGTTGCGAATTTCCCAAGTTCCTCTTTGTCTTGGAAGCATCTTGTTTTTCCATTAATTTCTAGAGACAGTTTAGCAGGGTATATCAATCTGGGATAGAGGTTATTTTCTTTCAGGGCTTACAATATTTCACTCCAGGCTCTTCTTGACTTGATGTTTTGTGTCGAGACGTCTGCCGTTATTCTGATGGGCATTCCTCTATAGGTTATCTGTTTCTTGTCTCTAACAGCTTTTAATATTCTGTTCTTATATTGAATTTCTGGGATCTTGATTATTATATGCCTGGGTATCGCTCTGTTTTAGTTGTAGGTGGCTGAAGTTCTGTAGCCTCATGTATCATTTCAAAAATATCATTTCCTTTTCCTATGTTTGGAAAGTTTTCCTTAATTATTTCTGTGAATAACCTTTGTAGTTTCTTTGTTTGTACCCCAACTTCTTCATTCACATTCTTTATTCTCAAGTTATAGATCCTTTTGTCATCTGCTAGCCTTTGTATTGTTACTGCTTGTTTCCTTGTTATTTTTTTTTTAAAGTTTTCTCTTTCGTACTCTCACATTGCAAAATTGTCCTCCAGTTTGGGTAATTTATCCTTAATTTCTTTCAAGCTGATTTGCCATCTTTCCATAGAGTTTTTAATTTCCTGGTGATCTCTTTGAATCTGCTCCATGTATTCTATATTTTTTTGTGTTCTTCATCAAATGGTTCTTTCCTTTGTTTGAGTTCCTCCCTTGTGTCTGTGTCTGCTTGAGGGTGCTTAGTATCTCTTTTATTAATTTTCTTATGTCTTGCTTTATTTGGCTAAACATTTCACTTTTGAACTCATCTATGAGGTCCTGAATACATCTCTTTATGTCCACTTGCGCTGTGTCTGATATTGCATGTTTGCTGTTCTCATTCTCCTTTGTATTTACCTGTCCTGGATCAATGTTTTCGGGGTTGGGACCTGGGGACTTTTTGTTGTTGCTTCCTCATCCCATCTTTTTTGCTTCTTCCAGGAGGCCTCAGTTTCTTTCTTTGTTGGTTATAATTCTTCTGAAGCATGCTGGCTAGATGACCCTTCACAGTGCCGTGTGCTAGTGAGTTGTAGACAGGGACAGCATATGCTGGCCCCTCCCCTCCGGATCAGTCAAGCGCTGTGGCCTGCACTGTATTACTTTGCATCACCTCCTCTCTGGGTGGCGGAGGCTGGAACACGGCAGCGGCAGCAGATTTTGCACCACCTCCCCTCTGGGTTGGTGGTGGCAGTGGGGGCAGGGGCAGGGGCAGGCGGTGGGCCCCAAGTTGATCCTGGCCTACTGTGAAAGGTCTCACTGGAAGCCCAGAGGCACCGCAGGCAGCAGGTGGAGCTCGGTGGTGCAAGAATCAACAAGTTGCTATGGCATGCACTGTATTTCTTTGCACTGTCTCCCCTCTGGGTCAGTCAAGCTGTTGTGACCTGCACTGTCAGTCAAACTTCTGAGGTTTCACTGGGTTGTTGTGGTTAGTGTGTATCACTGCTGTAGGGACTTGATTTCAGATAACCTATTGGGTCTCAGCTGGGTCATGTGACCCAGGCCTAGCTCACTCCACCAATCCCGTTCGGGAAGGAAGCAATTGACTGAAGTCACTGCTGCCCCTTGTACTTGCCAGTCTTGCTCAGTCCCAGAATGTCCACCGGAGCCCCCCTATTTATGGAATGGCTCCACTCCTGTCACTCACCACAGGTCGATGTAGGCACCCTGCCAATTCAGCTCTTCTTTTGGCTCACCAACCCCCAAACTCAATGTAACTGCGCCTCCAGTGAGTTGAAGCAGCGGGACCTTGGATAGTTCAGCAAGTCGCAGCGGGACCTCAGATGGCTCGGCAAGTCATGGTGGGACCCCAGCAAGCTGCGGCAGGACCTCGGCAAGTCACGACGGGACCTCTGATGGTTGGCAAGTCACCTTAATTTCTTCTTGGGACCAGAGAATTCATCTCCCTCTCTTCAGGGCTCAACTCTGTAATTCACCTCTGTATTATGTTGAATTCTATCTCAGGGAGCTTCTGTAGCCAGTTGTTATCTATCCACCATCTTTGCTCCTCCTCCAATAGGTACAATATTTATAGTGATATAATAAATCTAAAACAAATCAGAAAATTATATACAATTAACATTCCCTCAATAGAGTTATTTTATTTTCAGAGGAGAAAATTTTAAAGGTATAAGAGGAAAAAATAGGAAATAAAAGAGAAAAAGATTAGAAGCAAGGCTCAAAGACAAAAGATTACCCAAGCCTTGGGAAAGTGGTGAAGAAGACAAGAGGGAAAGAAGGAAGGAAAAAACAAGAACAAGAACCAAACAAACAAATGGAAAGCTAAAAACAATGTTCACATTCATGAAAAACAAAAACAAACAATCACAAACAGAAACAAAGAACAAATAAAGCAAAGAAAATAAAGAGAATTCTGTGTGATTTCAAGCCTGTGGTTATCTTCTGGGGTGCATAGTTTTGAGGTACTATTTAGTTCAAGGAGTGTCTCTACTGTCAGTTGTAAACAAAAGAGGCAGATTCATGCTGTATGATCCCAACAGGCCTGCAGTAGGAATATGACGGGGGCGGACTGTCTTCTGCTTTCAATTCTATACAAGTTCAGACTGATCCTTGCTGGTCTGACCCTGGCTCCCTGACCCTACATGTCTCCTTCAGCTGTGCCTCACCCAGTCACTGGGAATCCTGAGATAAAGTCAACCCACAGCTACTCTAATTCTTGGCTTCAGTTGGCTCCTCCCTGAAATAGGGACGCTTGAACTGGAGTCACTCAGCTCTTGTCACTCACAGCATCCTCCGCTCTGTTCCACTGGTGCCTCTCCCCCTGGATGCCTCTGTAGTCACCTCCTCTCACGGTGTCTCCATAGATTTAATCCTCCTCTCTTATGCAATGAACTGGAAATCAGGAAGAAAGTACAGTTTGCCTATTTCTTTTTCTGCAATGATGTCTGTCTCTTTATTTTCTCTGTGAGCTCTAATTTTCCCCTCACATCCTTTGTGGATTCCAGGAATCTCCCTCCTTCCTGCTTTTCTCCCCCAAGTTGTTCTAGTCCTAATCTTGTGTCTGGATTCCTAATCTTGAAGAGACTTATTTGCTGCTGGTTATCACTCTACCATCTTCCCAGAAGCTGGAGCCTCAATTTTGGCCCAGTGATCATTTTCATAATTCCTTTTTCTATGTCACTATAGTCTGATAGCACACAGATGTAATGAGATTCCATTTTTACTATCCTTAAAAGTATTACATATGGAGAAATACAAAGTACAAAAACAAATTATTTCATCTGTATGTAGCCTTCCTTTTTGCTTTTTTCAGTGGAAGTTGGCATCAAAGCTCTCTGCTAAACCTCTCTGCCTTTTACAGAGTTCCTCGTTTCCTTGTTTATATATAACCTACATCTTAAAGTTAACCATGCTTTCCCACAAAATCTTTCCTTTATTTCTAATAAAGTTAGATATTATGTATAAATATATTCTACTTTTTTCCCCTAGAAAGTCATGCTTTGGAGCCTAAGTAAGACATTGGGCACCCTCAGCACACATAAAGTACTACTAGGAACAATCTTGGAAGCCAAAGATGATGGGGTAGACGTTAAGAGTGCTTGTGAGTATTGTGTGATTCACATCTGGGGCTTAGTTGGACAAGTCTGGAACTGTACAAGTTGAAAGAACCATCAAAATTCACAGTATTGGAATGCAAAGATGAAAATGGGACCTGCCACAAAGTGGGCTTGCTGTGGGTTCTCTGAATCGTGCTCCTTGGTGGGCCCTTAAAGTTTTGAAGACATGTGATTTATATCAGTAACAAAACAGGACAAGAATAAGTTCAGGTGCTTTTGATGTGAATTTGTGTTGAAGGAATATTTAGAAGGTCAGAGAGACTAAGGAGCTAATCTCATATTAAATCAAGACTGTTGGATTTTAGCATTCATTCTCTTAACACTGTCCTAAAATTCATTCTAGGAAAGACAATATTAATTGTATGTAACATGTATGTAGCTCTTTGTTGGGGGAGAGAAATAACCTTTATTAAGCACCTTAACTAGGTGAGACATTCTGTTAACTATTTGACATATATCATCTCATTTAATTCTTATCACATTTTTCTGTGTTCCTCAAAATAATGCTTTCAGAAGATAATATTGTTATCTTTATTCTACAGAGAGACAGCATTGGCTTAGAGAACTTCTTCAAAGCTATATGGCAAGGACACTCTATAAGGAGAGGACCATGTCTGGGAGTTTTGCTGATTGTGTATGTCTGTGTGTGTGTGTGTGTGTGTGTGTGTGTGTGTGAATATGTGTGTGAGTGTGTGTGTGTGTGCATGCTTGTGTATGTGTGTGTTTCTTTATAGAAAACCATATCCCATGCATTGAGGTATGCAGCATGTTGACATAAATGCCATTATATGTTTATCTTAATTTTAGCTCATTTTTTGAATTTTAGAAAATGTTTTAAAGTGAGTTTGCGGTCACCAAATTGCCACGTGCATCCTACATGTTTCAGCCTACTTTATATGAAATTAGGGCTGTGTGTCTAGTTGTGTCCAACAGATACTAGCTATATGGTCAGATAAGAACTATGTCTCTCTTTTCTTCCTATGGTGATCTTGGAGGAGCACCTCCAAGAGCTACGAGACAGAAGTTGTTCAGCTGTTTCAGCTGTCTCTTAGAGAACAGATCATAGGAGAACAATGCAATCCACATAGAGAGGGTGAATATAAACATTTATTTCATGATCCTTGTAGAGATTTGGGAATTGTTTATCACTGCAGCATAGCTTATTTTTTCTTTACTAGCACACACATCTTATATTGATTTTCCTTCCTACACCCTCCCCCCATAGTACTTTTTTTTTGTTTTAGATATTTCTCCCTAGAAAAAGAATGGTAGATTTTTATTCATAAGTATTGTCAAGAACATGTTTCAGTTAATTCATGATCGGTGCACAGTGACCATTTCACTAGAAGTGCTTAAATGACATTGTCAGAAGTCTGGAATTCTACTAGTGGGTGGACCTCAGAAGTTTCTGGAAGCATTGTGCTATTTGGATATGGTTAATGAAAATTTATAAGAAGCATGCTAATTTAAATGAGAGGTTTTTCTCTATCCTGTAACTGCTACTCTGTCCAGAATATTGCAGACAATCCTAAATATTTGCTTAGATTCCTGGGATTTGAGAATTTAAAAACTGGTAATTTTAACCTAATTGTTAGGCTATCTAAAAGGTGTTACCTTCGTTTTTATTGATTCAGAGTTTATAGAAAAAAATTAAATAATGCAGTGTAAACCTCCAAGGAGGATTTTCTTTCACTTTTTGCCAGTAGAGAAGTAATAGAGCCAGCACTTTGGAGGGAAAAAGTAAGATATTCATTGGGGCTGCGTTCAGTTGCTTGGGCACACAGACCATCTGGCAAAGAGAGGAGCAGGGGGTTCAACGTGCCCTTTGTAAATAAATTGATTGCCACTGGGAGGAATAATTCCTCCTTTAATTGTGTACCTATTTAAGAAGAGAGAGCAAATAAAGGGTCTCCCTTCTCAGATGAGAATGATGAATGACCTTGAAGACTCAGCACTAGTCATCCTTGGAAAGCTGGATTCTCATCAACTCTGCTCATTATGGGTCTGGTCTGAGTGTACACAAAGTGCCTATTGACTTCAGTGGGACCGAGGCACAAGCAGTTCTGAGGGAGGTGATGTTTTTAAATCATGCTTCCTATCTCACTGAAAGGCTAGAAAATGAAAGCAGAAAACATGGACAACTCAATTATGAGCCTTAAAATAAGATATGGCATGCAGTGTGGGTTTCGTATAAGTATCAACAGTGAACTGCAAGTGCTACTTTCAAATGGGAGCGTATGGTGCTTGATGTCACTCCATCACTGATACTATGAAGAAGAGAAAGAGGTGTAAAACGGTCTCAGAAACAGCATTTAGTTTACAGCTCATCAGAGAAGTGTAAGTGAAAGAGAGATGCTTGAGTTCTGGAGCCCAGGCTTTCTCAGTGGCTATTAACAGAGAGTGATAATTTGGTGGTAATATTTTTTTAAACTAACAAGTACTGAACAAACTTTAATTGAGCCTAACTGAATTTTTCATACAGCCATTGTCTATTTTATTAATATTGAAGGCAGTGACAATGATGATGGTGATAGAAATGCGGATGATGGCAGAAATACAGAAGAGAAAATGACGGGAGGAGCACCTAGGACGGGCTCCCGGCTCACGGATTTCACAGACTGTGGATATCACAATCTGCGATTTTACCCAAGTTATTTCCTTGTGTTTCTTTTTATTTTCGGTAAGGTTTCAATACCATACTATCACAGATAATTGCTATATGTACCAAAAATGTGTTTCAAAGCAATGTTGACCCCTGCACAGAGGAGGCATGTGGATGACAGCAAAGGTATTTCCCTGTGGCTCATTGTGATTCACGGTCAGCTAAACCACTGGAGACCTGGAGAGGGTAGAATTTGTCAACACCAATGTCTTATCCTTACAAAGTTATATTCACTCTAAGGTGAATATAACCTATTTTATGACTGGAATATGATTTCAGTCTTTTACATGAGTCTCATAAAAATGAACATTTAAAACCAGCCTGAGCAGAATCTAAAAACTTAAATTTAAAATGAATACATCAACCACCAGTTACGATATAAAACCACTTAACACAGTATGTTAGTAATTTTTAATAAGGGAGTTTTCATGGCGTATGTATTTCATTACTCTGATTTCCATACCTGTTACATTGTGAGTGACCAACAAACATGTTTTTGATCAGTTTTTCACTGTGTCAGTTAAGTAGACAAGGAACTGTTCTCTAGCAGGTTTTTGTTTTCTTCTCCTTTATAAAAATTTAATTAAGTTTATTGGTATCTCTACTATCTTCTGTCACATGCCCACAGTGACAGAATCTTTGCAAGAGTGAGTTGTATGTATCTCCTAGCACACTGCAGGTTTTTCATAACAGTTAAACAGCAACTCTAATTACTACGTGTAACTGGAGAGTAATTTTCCACAGTACAGGTGCAGTTACCTCAAATCTATGTTCCTATGAAATACTTAAGCACTCTTTCCCTGTGTTCATTTATGAGAAAACCAGGAATTATTTAATAACCTCCTTTCTGTTTAATTTAGCAAGAGAAATACACTTTACTTTCTTCATAATAAAACACAATCTTCTATCCATTTAATCCTATTGGAGAAAATTGATTCCACTGAGAAAGGCATTGGTTTTGTTCAGCTATAATATTTACCTCCAAAGTTATGGTTTAGTTTTACTTTTTTTCTGGACAGAGAACATGAGTACTATTTAAGAAGAATCTAAGTTAGTTCAATGTGATGACATAAGAAAATTAGCTTTGGCAAAACGAAGATCTATTCATTTTTTTTGCATACTTTGCAGAGTTAAGTCAGAGGAAGAGTGGTGGAAAAGCACATTGAAAGGTCTCCACAAAGATATGCTTTCTTAACCTTTTCAAAATCTGATGTAGCCAAGTGGTATTTTGTTTGGCCTCATAAATACATAAACATCAATTTCTCTGACCTTTCCCAATTTTTAAAAAGTATAAATTTCCAGTTGTGTACAGAATTTTAAAATTGTTTATCGTATTAGTGAATTTGTTCTGTTTTCAGTTTAGCAGTTGGCACCATTGCCTTTAATTTCAAGTAATATTTAATATGTTAATGGAACACTGAAAAATAAAAAAAATAAATAGAAGTGTTGTTCTATAGTTTAAAGATGACTAGAATGGGCTGTTTTGTGAACTGTTGGTCACCCACTCACTAAATAATCGATAACTTTATTGAAGGTACTTTGTATCTTCATGGCTAGGATTTAGAAAATTAAATCCTGTTACAGAATTCATTGACATTCCAGCTTTGCTGCTACATGTTAATACCAACTTAATTCTTATGCTAATGATATTATTGCTCTTTCAAGAGGTTTAATGCGCTATATAAGACAATCTGAAAGCTGGTGACTCTTGTGAACAAAATAAAAATGGTAAGAGAAATGTTTGTATTTTGTGCTACAACATGCTTCATGGTACTTCCTCATCACGTAGCGTTTCAACACCCTAAGTGAGGGTTCTTAAATTCACACACACACACACACACACACACACACACACATACATGCACATGAGTTAGAGTAATAACAAACTTGCAGGACATTTCAGGGCAGACTCCATGCCTGAGTTTGCTGATTAATTTGTGTAATTCTTTCACAAGTGTTACACAGTAGGCTTCTCGGGCAGACATTAATACAGTAGACTTAAAGTCACATATGCACAACAAAACAAATCATAAATAATGAGATACTAAAAACCGACTGTCACTGAGGTAGCAATTATTGGTGTCTGTTTTTCACTTCAGTGGCTTTTTCCTCTTACCCTGAGACATGCAAACAGAACAAACAATTAGTGAAATAATTGATGATCAGTATCTTCAAAGCTTGTGGTGACCTGATTTATGCTTTATAAGCTTAATAATGAGAACACCTCTTATTACTGATTAGTGTGCTGCTTGGTGCTCTCTGATGGTGCTCAGGAGGGCCATCTATATCAGACAAAAGGTTTTTATCTGCCCTTTACAGTTAGTTGGTCCCTAATGAACTGAGCTTTTGTCCCTTGCTGTTTTTAAATTCCAATTAAACTTGTTTATAGAACAGACAAATAATTAAAGATGTACTGTTTTCCATGAGTTAATATTGTCTTCCAATAGGGTTGTGTTGCAGTTGGTAGCAATTAACATATATAGTTATGTTTTTAATCATTTATGTATTAAAACACATGCAAAATGTGCCTATGTTTTCTTAGTCTTCTTTGTGCTTGTCAACCCATTCTCTTAACTTGCATTGGGTATGCTAATTACCCTCTGTCAGGCTAGGGTAATTCATTTTTTCCAAGAAAACAAATTCAGTTTTCATTTTATGCTTGAGAAAGTAGAATGGCAGTTCGGTCTGGAGCTTTCAAAGCCTGAAAAAAATGCTTTCAGGTTATGACAGACTGATTTTATGTTGTGCATAGCAAAAAGTATTAAACAGATAAATAGCATATCATTTTAGAAATTTTGGGTTAAATTGTATTTTCTTATGTCTTTCATTGAATTTTCTACCTGCTTGCATTCTGTATTAGGCTCTTATGTAAAATATCCATACTAATTTTTTGATCACAAAAATGTGGGGAATTAAATGGGAAACTTTTTGGTAGTCATGTTAATCCTATATAAATAAAAAATTCCCATAATCCTCAGAGACTGTGAAATCATTAGTTTTCTTGTACTCTATAGCTGAATACTAAAATGATAGCCTCAGAGTCCCATTTTCAGTGCTTTAAAAAATCTTTCTATTGTTGATATACATTTGTGATACATAATTGCAATCATCTTGAGGAACTGGTACACATACATGTTGCACATTGATCAGTTGTATCCCCACGCTCCCCCTTCACAGTTTTTAAGTGAAAGTATTAAATAGGTTCATGCTGTATCAATGCAATGGGCAACTGTTTAACTAAAGTGACTACTTTTAAGATTTCAGGAAATGTTTGACATTAGTTAACACTTTCACACCCCAAACAACATCCCTTGCATATGGCAAGTTCTCAATAAATGTCTATTGGTGTTTTCAAAATTTCCATGTTTATTGGGTTCATATAATTTTGGGTTATATATTATAGAAGAGGCTATGCCCTGAAGTTCTAGTGGGTTTACATGAAGAGATGGACTATCTAAGAGGTATTAGTTAAATAGGAAAAGTTGTTTCTCTCTGAAACATACAGAATGTGTCCTGCACAAATGCTGCAATTGAAAGAAAAATAGTACAGTTAGAGACCTTTTAAGAGTTGAGATATAAAATATTTGTTTTCTGCAAACTGGTAAGCTAACAAGTAAAAGTGGAAAATGTTCTTTACTTTCTAGACCTGAAGGGAGGATGGACATAAAATTCTAGTAGTGTTGCAACTGAAAGACATATATTTGTAGTGGCTATTTTATATGAGGTATATTTGGGATGGCTAGCAACTCTTCAGATGCTAAACCTTAACTCACTGTGTAATATAAATAGCTGAGATGATTCATAATAAAATGTTTATTTCCAGCTGTGTTTTGAATCATTGAGATTAATACAAAGTATATATTTTTCCTTTATGCAATTATAAGTCAGGTAAAGTGCCAGGTAACTAAGTTCTAAAGTGAGAAACTGAATAGTAGAAAATGTATATACAGGGTGAGTTACATTTATCTTCTCTTTCTGTTCCTTTAGTGAAACATACTGATGTATGACTATAGCCCAAGGAATGCTGGTGGCCAATAGGCTATTTGCTAGCTATGACACAGACTTCTGCTTCCACAAGCTAAGTTTTATACTTACCAAGAATTAGTTATTTACTTCCAAGCTCATATATGCTGGTCCTTTAACCATATGAAGTCACTTTTAATTTTAATTATACTTTACTTCCTTGAAATCTGAATGCAAAAAAAGATTTGGCATTGGCAATAACTCAAATGAATGCTTTGAGGAACATGTTTTCAAAAAACCTGTAGATACACAGGTCAAATTTCTGTGTAAGTTTGTACAAGTTGAAAGCATCCAAACTAGAACTCAGAAAAAGCATTGTAGATATGACTTCTGGCAAAGGAATAAAGAGGAAATGCTAACATTAGATGAAAGATGAAAGATCTACATTAGATGAAAGGACCCAAATAGTGAGGAAAAATATCTGAGACTTCAAAATACTGGTAAAATAAAGCACTACCATTTTTTTAAGTTAAAATGAAATTTTTAAGTAGGACATATTTTTCTAACAATGTCCCTCTTTAACAGCTTTTTTGGGTTAATTGGACAACTATTATTCTCATTTGCTTCTGATAATAGAGAATCCACTGCGGCAGGTAAGTGGAATTACCCTACAAGCAAGTACTTTGGGTAATTCATTAACATCTTTGGAGAGAAGCCCAGACTCACATTTATTTTCCTTCATTTTGCTTCCTGGTGAGGTTAGACTGAAATAATTCTAGATCATAGAATAACATCATTGTGACAATGTAAACTATGATAAGAAACTAAACTATGTGCAAATTGAGTGAATTATTCAGGATCAAGCTCTTTATTTGGAGGGTGTGCAGGTGATCGCATGCTAGTTTAATCCAAGAACAAAACTCCAGCATACATTTATGTCTGAGAATACAACTTCTTCAAACACTATCTGTCCTTATTTTCTGAATAGTAGGTTATCTGGATTTCAGCTGCAAGTGTGCAGGATTCCTCCTATTTATATGCATATGCAGTGCAGAATATGTAAGTGAGAACTAGAATGTGGGTAACCAACACATTAGCAAGTGTGAAAGTGACTCAATTAACGCAGGTAGAATGTGAGAATGTCCATTCATTCCTCAGGAAACAATGGTTCACAGTGCTAGGACCAATGCAGGGTCTTACAGATGGTGTCAAACCAACTGCATTTGCAAAAACACAATGCAGCATCTGGAGGGCTGGCACAATCCAACAACTTGGAGACAGCGAGTCAGATTTGATCAGAGAGACCAACACTTGACCACATGAGTGTCTCAGCTTCCTGGGATGTGTTCCAAAATCCATCCATCTCATCCAATGTGACAGTCAAAAAAGTCACACTTCACAACTCTGCATCTAGCCATCTCTCTGACTGTCACACAACTTGGCCTGCCTGACAGAATAAATTTATGACATTCTCCAAAGGCTTCCTCACCTTTTTTTAAATACATAACCTTTTCTTCCCTTAAGTAAAAAAAAAAAAAAAAAACAAAAAAAAACCCTCATGTATAACAAACAAATTGAGCTATGAATGCAGTTTACTGTGGACAAAAGAAGAATTTGCAAGTTTAAATAATTTCATTGAATTTAGAAAATGTTTTCCTCATCAGTTATGGTAATCAGAAGAATAAAGCAACATAACCACCTGGGCATATGTGTGACAGTTAAGAGTAGGAGCATTTGAGGTCAACAATAAACACCGTTATTTATAATCAGCTGGGTACTCAGGCTAGACCACTCATTGCTCTTGGGCTTAGTTTTACATCTTTTTAAAACTTTTCTGAGTGCTGAAATTATTTATTAGATACATTTTATTTCCTTTTTATAACATTAATAACATTTTATTTAACCCAATATACAAAATATTATAATTTCATCATGTAATCACCATATAAAATTGTTAATAAGATTTTCATTCTTTTTACATACTGAGCCTTCAAACTACGTTTTACAATCAGACCACATCTCAATAGAGATACTAACACTCTTTTAATTAGCATATAAGGCACATTTTTATGGGAGATAGTTGAAATTTCAAGATAGGTATACAGTGTATAAAAATCATATCAGGATAATTGGAAGATGCATCACATCAAATTTGTGTATAAGTCTGTACAAGCTGAAGAAATATAAGAAAATGTTAAGCATATATTATTTTGAACCTTAGCTATTAGTTAATACTTTGTCAAAGTCATAAGAGATATAACTGATTGTGTGACCTCTGGACTTGGAGGCATTTTTCATGTCCCAGTTCAAGCTTGTGGGAGACAATTAAAAAGAAACATGTGGTAAGTACTGTCAAGTTTGCCAGAACAGTAGACTGTTACAAAGTGGCCATTTGCCTGGAGTTCCCCCAGTGCCACATGCACCTGCTATCAAGCGCTGACAGCAACAGATAACAGCTGAAGATCTGGGAATTCAAATTTTGGTCATTTTTCCTTGTTATGCCTGACAGTAATAATAATAAAATAACAACAAAATGCAGAGGAACCATGTAGACATTGTAAGCATGTTACAGTTCCAGACACTATATGAAGCACTTTGCATAGATTAATTTATTTATTCCCACAGGGTACTGTTTCCATTTTACGAGGAAGAAACTGAAACACTTCCCTATGGAAGACCTGCAATTTGAAGCCAGGCAGTCTAGCTCTGTACACTGAGTGATAGCTTATGATATTAGGGATATATTTTTCTATAATCTATATCACAATTATATTTTTATGACTTTCAACTTTTATAGTTTTATTTCTCCACTAAGCAAGAATTCTGGGACGTACTGGAAATCATAAATAATAAATTCATCAGGAGTAGGAAGAGTAACATAATTCACTGATACCGGAAGAGTACTTACAGCTTTCATAATTGCTATTCTACTAGTTCTCCTAGGGAAAAATAATTGAGTGGCGTTCTCTGTTGGGGAATGATCTTATGTTTAATGAGTTACATTATGTTGCTTCTAAATCACCAAATCATATCCTGGCATATCAGTTTAAGTGCAATATGGAAAATAGAAGACATCAAAGTATTTGGGATAGAAGTTATTAATTCTTATACGTAATGTTAAAAGATTACACAGTTTTTGCAAATTCTAACAGGGTGAAGGCAGGAGGCCCCTTAGAAAATATTTCAAGAAATCAAAGTATCATCAGGGTTTGTAGGAAAGTTTCAGCCAATGACCTCACCTGAAAACAGTGCAGGGGGACTGATTTTTAGAAATCCTCAGAAGTCACCAGCAGGCTGCATTTCAGATCAGGAAAACCTTCTGCCCATAGCTGCCCGGATTGAGCTTGTCTCATAGATCAAGGGTTTATGGGAAGTGTAGTTCTGTGGCTCACAGCCACAATGGGAATGACACCACTACTGCACCCAACACAGACCCTGCACCACACCAAGAGATGTACATACTCAGGGGTCACTTCCGTCATCCCTCTATGTTACAAGTTTTTTATCAATCATCTCAAGTCTGTTATTTTCAAAATGTGTATCACAAAAGGGTACTTCCCCTATGAAAGTGGAATAGTATACTATAAAATATTCATGAGTGCTGCACATGATTCCTGGCTGTTTTCTTTACTCAGAACACAGTATTAGGGACTGTCTCATTAGAAAGGCACAGACCTTGCACAAGGTATTCCATTAAGACTTTTTAGATTAATAATTTAATTTAATAGCATAAAGATACTAAGGTGCTATTCTTCATATACTGTAGTAGAGGGTCAGAGAAGTAAGACAGATAGACAAATAATAGGGAAATTAAGAAGAGAAATTTGGCATTTTCAAAATTTTATTTTTGAGCTGGGGTGGTGCATATCTATGATCCCAACACTTGGGAGGCTAAGACAGGAGGATCACCATGAGTTCAAGGCCATCCTGGGCTACACCATGAGTTCAAGACAAGTCTGAACTACATAGTGAGACTTTGTCTCAGAAACAAAATACAAATTTTGTTTTCAAGGAAGAGCTCTCTTGCTAAAGAAATGAGATTTGTGGAGGCTTAACAGAGAAAATGATCAGGGAATGTCTTCAGCAATTTCTTTATATCATAAACTAAATCTAGACCTCTATGAGGTACTATTATTCCCACTGTGCATTGGATACAGCCGTGGCTCAGAGAGGCTAATGTACTAAGCTGAGTATCATACATGCAGAATTTGCCAGAAATGGGCTTTAAGATTGGATTACTCATATTCTAAACCTCTTCCGGTACCATCATGCTTAATTTAACATCAACTATGTTTTAAGCTCTAAATATGAACTGAGGTTAAATTGAGCTACAAATATAGAGTTATGTTCATCTCAGTAAAGATACATCAGTGATCAATTTTACAGAGTAAGATATAAATACATAATGCAATACAAGCTTTGTAATATTAAAAGACTCCTTTGGGCAAATGTAATTTGGATACTACAAGGCCTTTTGCCTTGGCAATTTAATCACTTAGCTATGCCAATTTAAAAAAAAATAATTATCCATTCATTTATGAGGCAATCTAGTTTTGCAATTAAGACTATGGACTTGAGCTGTACTGTCCTGGTTTGAATCTTTCTTCTGTTACTAGGTTCAGTGTTCTCATATGGAAAGTGGAATAATAGTAATACTGAGTTAGCACACAACTCTGTGTTAGGAGCACAAGTGTGGCTTATCTGATTGGCCTCTTTCATGTCTCTCATATTGCCACATTCAGGGAGTCAGCAGGGACTATGTTCTCACCTTCAGGCTTGATTGGATAAAAAATCTGCTCCCAAGATCACATGGTTCTTAGCAAGTTCAGTTCTTAATGAATTATTTGATTGAAGACAAGTTCTCCGTGGTCGTTGGCCAGCGGCCACTCTCAGTTCTTTGCTATATGGTCCTTTCCGTAACACAGCTTATGACATGGCAACCGGTTTCCCCTCAAACAAACAAACAAACAAACAAACAGACAAACAAGGTGGAGACTGTCATTTCTGTAACTTAACTGCAAGAGTGACATCTGACCATTTTTGCCATACTGAATTCTTTGAAGCCAAGTCTTTGCCAAGACCATACTCAAGAATTAGTGATTACAGAGATGTGAACAGTAGCAGACAGGAATGATTATACATAATCTTTGAATAATGCTTAGGACAGAATAAGTCATGTAAAGTTCTTAGCTATAAATATTATTATATTAGGCCTATTGGAATGCTTAGTAAATAGATTTAGTTCCTATTTTCTAGAAAATGGCAGTCCAAGATAGTATATAACCAAAATCAAAAAGTATCATAATGGAGATAAAATCAAAGAGCTGTGGATATTGAGAGGAAGGAATGATCGCAAAGGGTGATGAAAAACCAGAGTGTTTGATTAATGAAATAATATTTGAACTGAGGTCCTAGAACAGGTGTATGTCTTGGGCTGGGCAGAGGTTGGACAGGCAGCTGTTGTTGAAGGCAGCAAAGTAGGGCACAACACAAGTTGTCTAAGATTCCAGGAAACCTTGAGTTATTCAGGTCAACTAGCGTGCCCAGCACTTAACTTAGAAATGAGGATGGAAGTATTAACATCTGGTTATGGAGAATATTAGGGAGTCTGACAGAAGTTTACTTATTTTGGTTACTAATAGGAATGACTGAAGATTAGAAGCAGGGTACCACATGTAAAGCCAAACTTCAGCAAGTTTCTGGCAACTGGATGTAGCATGAATCGAAGCAGAGGCACACTGGGGCAGCATCCAGTTAGATAAGCATCCTAACAAGTGAGGGAAAGAGAAGTGATCTGTCTCAATGAGGGGAGTGTCCAGAAGGGAGTGAATTTGGGAGCACAGCCTCAGTTAACAGTGTTCATATTCCTGATTTAAATTTAGCATTAGATTTACTGGTTTTGAGGACAGACCTAGGGACCAATCCTGGTTCTAACAACTAGTCACTGTGCTGATGTTATAAATTCTTTCAATCTTTCTCTTTGTTAGTAGAATTAAAAGACTTACCGTATACAAATTTGTGTAAATGGTCCAACATGGTGACTTGTATATCTTGTGTTCCATATATACTCATTTTTTCATTTTTAAGTGGATACTATTTATAAACAAAATTGCTAATAAAATTCTAGGTTATTCTTTAATAATTTCACTTATAATGAGCTGAACTGAACACACACAGGAAGTTCTGGATTTACAATGGTTCAACATAGTGATCTTTCAACTTTCCAGTGCTCGAAAGCAATACAAATTCAATCAAATCTGTACTTTAAATTTTGACTTTTCCTGGGGTAGTAATATGGAATACAGTATTCTATTGGAATCCTGGGCAGGAGTAGTAAACCACACCTCCAGTCAGTGCACTCTGTTTCTAACCTCCAATGCTTGGTAGGACAGCCGTAGTGAATGCATTTAGATGGGGGCACTTGCAGCCTATGATTGGTTGAGGAGCACCTGTATAAATACAATAGAAATAACAACTAACTTGCATTTATTAATTTATGCTTAACTCTGCTGAGACTGAACATGCATCATGTCATTTACCTCTGCCATAAACCATATGAAATACATATTTTCATCATCTGCTTTTTATTGCTTGGAAAATGAAATTTTAGACAAATTAACTTTCTTAAAACCCAAATGCTGCCAAGTGTCAGAGTCCATCTTTAAAGTGGTTTCAATGGATGTCAATGCTTTGTTCTTAATTACTGAACTGCCTTTCTAAACTATGTGTAGGTGTAAATATTTTGCTTTTCATGTATATCTCCCCTGGTATGCCATTTGTATGACAGGAGTTACTAAATCAATATGGGCTTATTGATGAAGACCTGTCACTGAGGTTCAAGTTAACTCGATGTGACTGTTATGTTTCCACTCTCTGTCTCGCCTGGCACTTCACCTCCTGAGTGATAAACGTGGTTTTACTCCTTACTATTTTGGCACCACTCAAGCATTTTAGAATGTTCCCTTCCTGACTTCAAGAGGTGATTTACCAAAATGTCAGTCAGAATTAATTTGTATGATATTCATTGCAGTTCCCTGAGGCCTATAGTTACTGGCATGTTGTGTTTGGATGTCATATTTTGATGGGAGATAACATTTTAACTGGAATGGAAGGGCATGATTTTGGATGAGTCAAGCAGCAAGTCACCAGGGACTATATTCAGAACTGTAATACGAGTTGTCTAATCACACTGATTCCAAGGCATTTAAAAATTCCAGCACCCTAGTTCTTATTTCATCTTGCAAAAATCCTTCTCCTGAAATTAGTATATGCCGTGGTTTAAATTTTAGTTTAATTTGATAACTTTCAAAATTTTGCTGAAACCAATGAGATGATTGAGGCCATAGGAGATTGTAGCATCAGGATTTAAAACTTGGTGCCACAATTCTAGGCAACCTTGTTTATTCAAATAAACTTGGCAAATCTGAAGTTCATTCATTCCTTCTTTCTCCTTTTCCCTCCCTCCCTCCCTTCCTTTCTTCCTCCTGCCTCCTTCTTCCCCTCTCTACTTTCTCTCCTTCTTTTTCTCCTCTTCCTCCGTCTTTTGGTGTGGTGGGATTATTTCTAGGTGTAAAAGTAGGATAACAATGTTTGTTATCTTCTGAATTCATTGAGAATAGAATTTTAGAGCCATTTAATGTTAGTAATCATCTAGTCTATTCTTTGTGTTCCAGGTACAAGAAAATTAAGATGCCAGATAGTGAGGTAACTTGTTCAAGACCACACAACTGTCTAGTGATGGAACTAGAAGTGGAATTCAGTATTCTTGACAGCTAATTGAAACTCAAAGTAAACAAAGCTTTTTAATTCTCCAGAAGTCTCTAAATTTTCTCTCACTGTGCACTAAACTAAAATCAAAGTGAATCACAGAACTAAGTGTTAAAACAAAGATATTTAACTTGTGGAGAAAAAAATAGTAGGTAAACCTCTTGAAGTTATAGGAATAAGCAACGACTTTCTGAACAGAAGTCCAGTTGCACAGGAAGTAGTTCTAAGCATCAGGAAATAGGGTAATCTTACATTAAATGTTTCTGCACAGTAAAAGAAACAGCTAACAGAGAGAAAAGATAACCTTCAAAATTGGAAAAATTTTGCCAGCTATTCCTCAGAGGATTAATATCTGGCATGCATAAAGAAATCAAAAAAGTTAGAGGTTCCAAAATAAAAGACCTACCCACAAATGGACAAGTGGAATGAATTGATGCTTCACAGGAGAAGGAATACAAATAGACAGCAAACACATGAAGAAACATTTAATATCACTGACTGTTAGAAAAATCCAAATTAAAACAACACAGAGATTTCATCTTACCCCAGAAAGAATGGCCATTATCAAGAAACCAAATAATAGCAAATGCTGCTAAACTGTGTGTGCGGTGGGGGAGGAATCCTTCTATATCACTGGTGGGAATGGAAAGTAGTACAACCTTTAGGAAATCAGTATAGCGATTCTTCAAAATATTAAAACCAGAAAATTCATTTGAGCCAGGTACTATCTATCTAGGTATCTTCCCAAAGGTGTTAAGGACATCATAGTGTAGTGATACGTGCATATCCATGTTTACAGCCGCAGGATTTTTTTTTATTTTAAAGAGGGTAAAAATAAACATAACAAAACAGATCATAAGAAAACAATTTAAGAAATACAGATTTCAGAGCAAGACCACCAGAGATCTTCACTTCTATCATATTGTCTCTTGTTTTCTTTCAAACAGTTGTCCATATCTTCACACGCAGTAAATTCATACCAAACAAAATAGTACTTAACTGCTCAGGATGATGAAGGCATTTTAGGTCTTCAAGACCAGATAATAGAGAAGTCAACAATGGCTGCCATAATGTCTCTCTTTCTCTTCAAAATAGCTGTCCATATCTTTACATATGTTGAAATTGAACAAGATAAAACAGACTAATATCACTCTGGACAGAGAATAATAGTATTGCTAGATTTTATATCATGACGCTATGGAATTAGCACTGGGTATCTTAGTGTCTCTTTTTCTTCAGAGTATCTGTTCATTACATTGCACATTATATAATTTATTCTCATAAACTGTTTAGAAGTTCTACACATGCATGAATCTCTATATGTATACCTATCCTTTCTATATTAGAGGGAAAAACAAGTCAAAACAAAACAATAAAATTCCTAGAAAAATATGAAATGAAAAAGACATATAAAACCACAATAATAGGTGATCTACAGTAGTTACTATGATGTTTCTTGTTATTTTCAATAGAATTGTCTATCTCATCAGGCATAATATAGTCATAGTACTACATAGCAATATTAATAAAAACAAAACATTGGAGACATTATAGAACTTCAAAAGCAGTTAATAATCAAACCAGAATGGATAGCCTATTGCATCTTGTCATCTTCAGAGTAGTTGCCTCTATTCCTAGACTTGATACTATCAAGCATACCAAATTTGAATAAAATCAGTCAAGACAAAACAGCGATCTAATAAACCAGATTCAAATAAGATCAATCAGATTAAGGTAGGGTAACTAATACAGGGCTTCAGGTTAAGTTAATAGGAAATTAAGGATAGATATCATAGTATATCCTGCTGTTTTGGGGGTATCTGCCTGTGCCCTCAAATCTAGTACAAGTAGACAGACTGGAACAGAATCATACTAAACAGAGTGATAAGACTAACATGGCTTTTAAATCCTGATACACTATTAACAATGTCCTCTGCCTTCCTTTTTTAGACAATTCTTCTCCTTTCCCTTTTTCAGGGTGCTTTGTATATTTTTGATCCCACTAACTCTTCTAATTTTTAGATTAGTGGGGCAACCTGCTATCTACTTAAATGTCCTGAATGTTTTTACTCCTGAGCTTGATCTTGAGCTGTATCCTTTTACCTACTAAAACCTCCTTCCTTATAGCTGAGCAGTTCTCTACTGCACAAAAGTGTCATGACTTTCCAACCTATCATCTGCAGCAGCTGTACGACCTGTCCATATTTCTCTCTGGTTCCCTGTCACATAGAGCATTGTTTTCTCATCTTTGACTTTTGGTTCATTGACCCACTTTCAGGTAGATTATATTTCCTATTCAAAGCATCTTGATGGACCCTATCTCCTGATGTACTCTGCCTGTGTTTCTTTTTGTTAGTGTATCAAGGCCATCTGTGTTAGAGATTATAGCCAGTCTTCTCTGCCTCATCTCTGCTATGCTATTTTTCTGCTGTTGGTTGTCCACTTTTTTCCTTCATTCCACTGTCTGCCCCATTCATTGAGGCCTCTCTGCCATTGTTGCTGGAATCCTAGTGATCTCTCTCTCTCTCTCTCTCTCTCTCTCTCTCTCATATCCTTCAGTATTTTTTTTAGGGTCAGATTGGTGGTCCCGAACTCCCACAATTCCTCTTTGTCATGAAAACATCTTGTTTCTCCAATAATTTTGGGAGACAGTTTTTCAGGGTACATCAATCTGGGTTAGAGGTTATTTTCTTTCAGGACTTTGTCTACTCCACTCCAAGCTCTTCTTGATTTGATAGCTTGTGTTGAGAAGTCTGTCATGATTTTGATGGGTTTTCCTTTATAGGTGATCCGTTTCTTTTCTCTGACCACTTTTAATATTCTGTTCTTGTGATGAATTTCTGGGATCTTGATTATCATATGTCTGGTTGTAGGTCTGTTTTAGTTGTAGCTGGCTGGAGTTCTGCATGCCTCATATATCTGAATATCATTTCCTTTCCCTAAGTTTGGAAAGTTTTCCTTAATTATCTCTATGAATAGCCTTTATATTTAATTTGTGTTTACTCCTGCTTCTTCGCTCACATTTTTTATTCTTAAGTTATAGATTCTCTTGTCCTCTTCTAGCCTTTGTATTGTTACTTCCTGGTTCCTTGTTATTTTTAAGAGGCTGTTCCTTCACCATCACACATTGCAAATTTATCTTCAAATTTTGAAAATCTAACTTTAGTTTCTGTGAAGGAATTTTGCCAGCTTTCAATGGAGTTTTTAATTTTCTGGTAATCTCTTTGGATCTGTTTCATGTATTCTAGATTTTGTTTATATTCTTCATCAAAAGTTTTTCTCCTTTTTCTGGGTTCCTCCATTTTTCCATTTGTGTCTTCTTGAGAGGTGCTTAGCATTTTTTATTAATCTTTTATATCTTGCTTCACTTGAATTAGAATTTCAGTTTTAAGTTCTTCTATGAGGTCACAAAGGTATTTCTTTATGTCTGCTGATGCTGTGTCCGATATTGCATTTGTTTTCTGCCCTTAATCTATTCTATATTTACCTCTCCTGGACTTATTTCCCCTGGGTCAGTGGCTGGAGGCTTTTTCTTATTTCTTTCTCTTGTCATTTTTCTGGTTTCTTTCTGACAGGTGTATGGTGGAGGTCTCAGGCCCTTTCCGTATTGCTTATGGTTTTTCTGAAGCATGCTAGCTAGAAGGTTGCTGACCTCTCCAGTTTACTATTGATATGTGAAGTGCATGCAGGGACAATGTGGGCTGGCCCTTGTCCTCTGAGCCAGTCAACCAGTGAGTGCCTTCAGCACATTAGTTTGTGCCATGAGGATATCACATGTTAGGGACAGTTTTGTGCCTGGATATTGGGTTCCGATCAGGGGGGGCAAGATCCTGACCAGGGCTGTGACCCAGCCCAAGCAGATCTCACCAGTCCTCTTTGGGCTAGGGGCAGCCGACTGATACCACTGTTGTTCTGGTTCAGGCCCATCCTGCCCAAATCCAATATGTCATCCAGCTGGTCACCCCCTGAGCAGGACCAAATTCCTAGCACTCATCATGGTTTTATGCAGCTCTTCACATTGGTTCTGCTCTCTGCTCTCTGTTGCGCCACATCCTCCCACCAAGGGCCTTGGGCTCAGCAACCCCTGATATCACCACTTCCATGACTTCAGCACCACCATGAGTCTTCTGACTCCAAGGCATGCCCAGCACGGCACGGGACTGGCTCCAATGAGCGTGTGTCTGGTTCCAGCCTTTTATCCCGTTTTTCCTTTTTATTTTTCCTCAGTTTCTTCCTGGGTCATGAGAATCCCTCTCCCTTTGTCTGGTCTTCTCCGAGGTGTTAAATACTAGCATCTGAGTTGTTTTTCTCAGAGAGGCTCCCTACCCTGCTACCTATGCATCCACCATCTTCCCAGCTATGATCAACCACAGGACTTTTAATGGCTAGATCTTGGCAATATTCTGTATGATAATTAATAGATGAACTTGTAAAGAAAATGTACTATTTCTACACAATGGAGTACTACCCTGCCATCAGTAAGAATAAACTTGAGTCGTTTGTAGAAAAATGGATGTACCTTGAGACTTAATATTAAGTGAAGAAAATCAGATATAAAAACTTAAATATGACATAATTTCTCTTACACAAGAAATCCAAATTATGAATAGAAAGTGAAATAAATGATAGGAAGTAGAGAGACAGATATTTCTCAGATGGGAAGAGGATCAAGAAATGGGGTAAAAGGAAATGGAATGGAGGGAAAGTGAGTGTAAAAAGGAACTAAGACATGTTATGTACATGCGCCAACTCCACGCAGAACGTAAACATTATGTACTGCAAACAGGTATTCTGATTTTTCAGCTTCTGTAATACAATAATGGAGTTGGTTAAGTTTAAGTAAATAGTGTAAAGACACATGTGACACAGTGGTTCCCTTGCAAAAAGGTTACCAAGTGAAAGTCTAAGACTAAGGAAATTTCTCCCTCACATCAAATGTAGTGAAACCCTGCTTATAAAAATTTTGAGGGGGCCAAATTTTAGAAACTTCTATATACTGCTGCCATTTTTATTTAAGAAAGAAGATAATACTTTAAATGTGTACAAACACAATTTCAGAATAAAAGAAAACTTTCCTAAGAGAAGTTTCTTTTATCTGGTACCTTTATACCAGTAGAGACTCTGTGCTTGTACCTTACGTTTCTTACCTTGCTACAGATGGTACAAACTCTGTAACAGAGGTGGTCCACAGGATGGTATTTAAAATCATTAGTTTTTGTTGTGTAGATTTTTGCTTCATGTTCTGAAGCTAGCCAAAGACAAAAAGGTAAAGAAAACAAAGACAGGTAAAATTACCACAGTGTTTAAAAAAAATTTAGAGGACAGAGACAGGTGCACTTTCAAGTCTAGTTATAAACTAGAAGTCTCAGAAATGTGATTATCCAGTGAAAAAAATATTTGATAACTTTATTATCTGAGGAAAAGACGAAACCTGTGTAGGGAATGAGATGAAAAAGAAGAGACAGGGGAAACCTTTGAGGGCTCTGATTAATTTACATTTGTGCAATTTACTATTTTTCCTCTAAGTTTTAATCATGGTTAGCATAATAAAGAACATTGATCTCGGAACACAAAACACTGGTGTAATGACTGTTCTGAATATGTAACTAGAAAATTTACCCTTTTAAATATTCTACTTGAAGTAATGTAGTCAAAGTAATGTAGTACTTTTTATAGGAGTTTGTCCCCTAGACACATGTCTTTCCTGCTAAGAAAATGTCATTTAAAACGCTATAATGTAGAAAATAGCAAACAGTCATTCCAAACTAATCCTGAAACATCTTGCCTCAGAATAACAAGGCCATGCTCTGCCAGGAAGAGAGCCTCCTTTTAGGATATCAACTTTTTCCAAACTATCTCTGTTCTAAGATATGACTGTTGGGTTTCAAGAAAGCTTTGCTTCCTTTCAGGAGTCTCATACATATTGTGGTTGAAAGACGGAGTTTGGAAAACTACAATTGGATATTGAGTGCCTTCTTACTGAAAAGTAATATTGTAGTGATATCATGAAACAACAATATTAGCTGTAATTGGAATCCAAATTAGGAATTTAGGAATCATTTTTCCTCAAGAATATTATTATTGAGAAGTTATATCCTACGATAGAGTATAAAAGATCTCTGACTTTTATGTAACATTAACACCAATTCTAATCATTTATTGAGTCACCTATGGGGTCCACACACAAGGTGGGTTAATGATAAATCTTATCAAAACTTCACTCTATGATTGTGGCTTGTGACTGCTTGGCTTAACTGGCTGGGATCTGGTTATGTGTTTTCCAGCAGGATTCTCTAAATATCTTCACTGTTCTCTCATTGTAAGTGAATGTGATCAACATTCATATTTATCTATGAAATAATAATTACTAATAAAAACAAATATTACGGAGACCATTATTGCATTATAGGAGGCTCAATATTCAACAGAATACATTTTTCTCTGGAGTTGTGTGTTACAACAGTACCTTAAAATAATTAAAGAACTTTTTACTTTATTTCAAGTAAAGAAACTAGGGATCATAAACCTTGGATCACAAACTACAGATCAAAGAAAATAATTATACTGCTTTTTTTTTTACTGATTTGATAATGGAGATTTGTTTGCAGATGTGCTCTGCAATTAATTAATAATGAAAAAGAAGTAGCATCAGCCAAATATTCTATGCTTCTCATCAGGAAAATTTTTGGTAGCATTATTGATGCCTGCTTGCCCTGAAGAAACTGCTGGGAAGTGAAAATGGAAGCATTTGGGGAGATACAAAGTAAACAGAAGGATGTGTTCTTCAGTTATATAAACATCTATTGCTTTATTTTCATAATTTACTTTGTATTTTAAAAATAATTATTTTGGTCTTTCAAATAGAGTAATTAAGGTGACAGGTAAGGGAGACAGTGCCATAAACTGAGCAAGGGATTGAGAAATTGCGTGTGAGGTAGGAGTATAACCAATAAACTGCATTTCTCTGGAACAAATGGAGATTGACTCCCCAGATTGTGACCCAAGTTTTCTGCATTTGAATCCCAGCTCTATTTCAGCCTCATTGTGTAAATATAACCAGATTACAATACCACCAAACTTCTGATCCCATGTTTGTGGGAACAGAGATAACAGGACACTCCGTGGGGTATTTATGAGCATTAAATGAATTAGCATCTCTAGAACTCCTAGACTGTGACTTGACACCATAGTTATTTCAGTTTTTATGAAGAAGCATTTTCCAAATGAGCAACTACTCTTCAGACACTGATTAACAAATATCTGTGTATGTTTTCTTTTTTATTAGCCTTTTAAGTTTCCTATTTTATGTATACTAACACATCATATGTGTGAATATGTAGTGCTTACATGGATTTCACAGATAGTATATACATTGGAGGTACACACTTTTTTCCATCATACACATTAGACCACCATGATTTGATATACTTCTAATCTGTTTTAAAATCTAACTTTATTAGAGTTTTCTTAAGGACAATAAACATGTATAGCAAATTATATTTTTATTTGAGGCTCACTTAACAGAGTAAAGCATGTGATTTCTAAGGTGCATATAATTAATAACATTACTAAATTTACTCAAAACTTCCTTTATCTTCTTTTAAATAATTTCCTAAGACTATCTCTCTTTAGGGAACACTTTTAAAATTTGGGAGAACATATAAATAATACATTTTGAGGCATTCTTGAAGAAAGGGACCGTTCTAAGTTTCCTGTGTAGCTTTAGAAAAACTTCATTAGGGTTTTTTTTAATCCTCTTTATTTAGATTTTCTTCTGTGTATTGACATTCTAATTCCCTGAATTATCTCTTTAAGGATCTAAGGAGAGGAATATAAAAGAATCATTAGCTAGTGAAGTTTTCTGCAGCAAGTTAGATATCTTAAAATTTTAATTCAAGTGCATGTCTCTTCGTGGCCTAAACCATCTTATTACACTGGAAGAACAAACCTGTAGCATCAAATTTAGACTGAAAATTAGCAGGAAGCTTTTTGAAAACCCCACTGTGGCTACAACACAAATATATGAAATAATTATTACTTCCAAAAGTTCTAGAGAGGTTTATTTCCACAAGATGTCATTATATAAATGATCTTTGGAGGGCCTCAGAGCTCATGATAAAACTACCAAATTGCTTATTAGCAGGCAAACAACAGCTCTGCTGAGATAAGCGTAATAAGCTTAGAAAAGCACATCTATGGTGTAGTCCACCTACACAAATTCAGATCCTACAGGAACACGGAAAACACTTCGGAATTCATTAGCATGCGGTATTTACTCAAAAGCTGCAAAAATACTGTGTTTGCATAATTTTATCAATTGTCAATAGCAGTGCTTGCCAACATTCATATCTTTATTGAGATGCAAAATTAAGAGCAGGAAGAAAGTTTGTGTCAATATTAACACTGAACTCACTTGAAGAGATGACATTTATTAATAATGCATCTGGCTCAACATTCACCATCATATTTAAAGACCAAACACAGTCCCAGCACAGGAAATATTTTTTAGCAAATCATGTCCCCAGTCAACTTTACATTTTTATTCAAAATATGTAATCCACTTTTTTCTGTTCTACAAATAGCTGCTTTTCCAAATTTCTATTGAAAATTGGGCTGGGTTTGATGTAGTTAGAACAAGAGCAGTAATAAGACAAAGATTACAATGCATTAAACATTTTATGGAGAATTGTGTTGGGACAAAGCATATTAGTTTTAAAAACTCTATGTTTGTTGGAACAGCTGGTGTGGGCTGAACATGAAAACAACTGTTGTAAAACAAATGTTAAAGAATTGCTGTAAACAAGACTCCATTTATTTACAGTAGGTTTCCATTCTTTTTCTTTCTTCTCTTTTCTATCTCAATCCTCTATCTATATCTATCCTGGCCAGTACAATCAGAATGGGAAAGATTCCAGGAGTGTATAGATGTGTCTATGTGTGTGTATGTGTGTGTATGTATTTCTGTGTATCCTTGTGTGTGTACATATATAAAATATCAGTTTATTTATGTGTCTATATTCTTTCCAGTTTTTAAATTCTTTGTTTTATTTCTTGATCATTTGTTCTCAAGAATAAAAATGCAATAATGATATGATGTCCATCATTTTAAAAACTCACTGACCAAATTTTCATGATTAATTATTATTATTTGTTTTTTCTCTGAACTTTCTTTACATTTCTGTATTATGGCTATATAGGCACAACAACTTTGTGTTTCTTAAAACCATGTGCAATGTACATATGACCTAAGCCGATTTGGAACCTTAAAAATGAAGATGCAGAGGACACTCGAAGGGGCAGGCACCGGGGGCTGCACCACCCTCTTTAGAGTTGCTCCACAAGAATTTCCAGCAACATTCACGACCTAATAATGGCTTGTCACAGTTTCAGTTTGCTTTGAGCCCGCATCTGTTCAGCTGATCAGCATGAAAGGACCTCGTATATCAGAGTCATTTTTTTCTATTTTTATGATGTTTATCCTGAACACTTCCCCAAATGATTATGATTTGCAGTACATTTGAAAGAAAATGAAAAGGTTATTGATGGAAATTAATAGAAAGAGAAAGCTTCTTGTAGAATTATACCTTAGCATCTAAACTTCTTGAGGACAAGAGAACATCTCAATGTCAGTTTCTTGCTCCTTCATGGCAGGAGTCATGAAACAAACAACTCTATTTCTTAAGAGGCACTGTTGTTACCATGTCTTGATCCTTACTAATATTGTGTATCTCACAGAAGCTTAGGAATCGTTGTAGCCCACTTAGCAATGGCTGCCGGATTTAACTTTGATAGTCAAGAAAACAAGTGTCTCATAAATGTGTGACCTGCTTTATGACTGTACTGAGTTTGAAATATATGGTGAGCCTTTCAAATAATTTATTTGTCCATTCTCTCTTTTAAAACCATAGTTGAATTAGTTGAAGAACCTATCACAATTACTACACTTTAAGTATTTTCTCATTCTTTAAACATTTTTAAAATTCATCTTAACTGACCTATAAAAACATAATCTCTCTCACTTCTCTCTCTGTCTCTGTCTCTCTCTCCTTCTCCCTCTGTTCCTCCCTCCCTTCCTTTCATATGTGTGTGTGTGTGTGTGTGTGTGTGTGTGTGTGTCTGGGTTCTGCTTATGAACTCTACCTACAGCTATGTCTTTAAAATTTCTACCTACTTTATCTTCAGTAGATTTAGTGTTTCTCTTTTAATATTTAGATTTTTGATCCATTTTGACTTTAGTTTAGTGCATGATGGTAGTAGATACGCATCTGATTTTATTCTTTGGCAGGTAGAGAGTTAGTTCTTCTAGCACCATTTATTCAAGAGGCTTTTTTTCCAGTGCACATGTTTGGCCCCTTTGTCAAAGATAAAGTGGCCGAGTGTCTCTGTAGCTTTGCCTGCATCTTAAAATCTGTTCCACTGATCTTCATGTCTGTTTTTTTTTTTTTTTTTTTTTGTTTGTTTTTTGCCAGTACCATACTGATTTTATCACAGTAGACTTGTAGTATAATTTCAAGTCAGGGACTGTCATGTCTCCTGCCTTGTCTTTGTTGCCCAGAATTGCCTTTGCTATTCTAGGCCTCTTCCATTTCCAAATAAATTTAAGGAATGTTTTCTCTAGATCTTTGAGGTATGCCAGTAGTATTTTGATTGAGATTGTATTAAATCTGCATAACAGTTTTGGGAGTATGGCCATTTTCACAGTGGTGGTTCTTCTTATCCAAGAGCAAGGGATAGCTTTCCATATTCTGATATCCTCTATATTCTCATTTTTCAGAGTATCATAGTTTTCAATATGTAGCTCTTTTATATCCTTTATTAGAATAATTCCTCAGTGTTTCATTTTTTGTATGTTATTGTGAAAGGTGTTATTTTCATAAATTCTCTCTCAATGAGTTTATTGTATGTGTACAAGAATGTTATTGATTTTTGAGTGTTGGTTTTGTATTCAGCTATGCTGCTTAATTTGCTTGGTAATTCTAGTAGTCTTTTGGTGGAGGTTTTGAGATCTTCTACGTAGAGTATATGTCATTGACTAATAATGATAATTTAGCCTCTTCCTTTCTCATTCCTTTTATTTCTCTCTCTTGTCTAATTGGTCTGGCTAACATTTCCAACACTATATTATATGAGTAGTGATAGTGGACATCTTTGTCGTGTCTCTGATTTTAACATGAAAAGTTCAATTTTTGTCTCTTTAGTCTGATGTTGACTGTTAGTTTTTCATAGATGGCTTCTATCAGATTGGGGTAGAGATAATATATTCTAATTTTCTGTAGGTTCTTTATCATGAATGAGTGTTGGACTTTATCAAAAGCTTTTCTGCATCTTTTGAGATGACTGTGTGATTTTTGTCTTTGACTCTGTTGATGCAGTGTATTATATTTATTGATTTACATGTGTTGAACCATCCCTATATTCAGAGGATGAATTCCACTTCATCATAATGTATAATCTTCTTGATGATTTGCTCATTCTGTTAGTATTTTAATGAGGATTTTTTTTTGCATCTATGTTTATTAGAGAGATTGTGCTCGTTTTTGGTTGCATCTTTCTCTGGTTTTGGTACTAGGGTGACACTTGCTTCCAGGAGTGAGTTATGGAGACTTTCTTCCCTTTCAGTTTCATTGAAGAGTTTGAAGAGTACTGGTGTTAAATTATTGTTATGGTTTATGTCTGTGGCCCCCAGGCCTCATGCCTTTGCCTTGTGCGTTTGTGATTGGTTCATTGTCTAGCACTTAGATTGATGATGTCAGTGCTACACCTCCTTAGGAGGGAGCCAGCATACAATGTAATCAAGAGAAAAGGTGTGTGTCTCTCCTTCTTGCCGGTTTCTGCCTTGCTGTTTGCAGCTGCCATGAACTACAGCCCCACCATGCCACATTGCTTTGGAGCCAACTGAGTATGGACTAAAACCTCCAAAAGCTGTGAGAAATAAGCCTTTCCTTTCCAAACTTTGGGCATCAGATATTTTTTTCTCAGTGATGAGTAAAAAGTAACTAAGACAAAATTTGGTACCAAGAGTGGGTCATTGCTGTGAATATACCTGACCATGTTTTTCAAGAGGCTTTAAAAATACCTTGTGAGCAGGATTTTAAAAGGTTTGGACATGTCACCTGGATGCAAAGAGCTGAAACAGCTTAGGCTGCTTTGTAGAGCAGATTGTGGTCAGAGCTCAGGAGTTGAAAAGCCTGCTGGTAAAGACCAGGCTTGGGAAGTTTCTATTGGAAAGAAGGACTGCATTGGTTGTTGGACTCCAGACCATGTGTGTGATGGCTTGGCAAAAATTTTGTCTACATTTTCCTCACGTCCAGAGACTGCCTGAGACTGAGATTAAGGGTGGTGGACTGATTAATCTGGCATAAGAAATTTCAAGGCAGTCAAATATAGAGTCAGTGGCATGACTATTGTTAGGGCTTTTAGCCAGATATATGTTGCAAATCAAGAGCCAAGAGGCCAGCAGAATAATTTAAAATGCTGTGAGTTTGGTCAAAAAGAAAACTCCAGTAAAGCCGTATAGAAAAAGCAGAGACTTTGATAGCTGAGAAAAAACAGAGCGATAAAAAAGATGGTCACGGGGTATCCCAAAAAATGTGTCTGGTTGCCAAATTGACAAGGGGTGGATTGTAGTGGTTGATTGATTGTGTCAGCTTGAGACATTTAAAAGCTTAACTAAATGGGTTTAGCAACTCTACATCCAAGGATGTAAAAGAAAACCCACCCTAGGGTGGCTCATCACCAGGAGTTGTAAAAGGGAAGGAGGAAGGACAAAGGCATTCCATTCTTGGGAGAAGCTCCAGTCTTCACCTTTGGTTTGGACATGGTCTCTTGGCTTCCAGTGTAGACTCTTCAGCTTTCTGGCATAGGCTCTTCAGCCTTTCATCATAGACCTTTTGGCCTTCTGTTTCAGACCCATCAGTCAGCTAGTGTGGACTTGCACAAGATACTAGGGTAAACTCCATATCTTGGATTGAATTCTCCAGTGTGTAGACACCCTCTGCAAACTTCTTCACTGGACTCTGTGGCTGACTATCATAAGCCAATTTTGTTTTCTTTTACATCTGTATATCTCGTGTTATATCTGTTCTCTCCAGTAAAACTCTAATACAGCTATTTAAAATTTCTTATTGAATTCAGCTGTGAATCCATCAGGACCTAGGCTTTTCTTTGTTGGTAAGTTTTAATTATATTTTCAATTTCAGTTGCTGATATTGGTTTATTAAAAAATTTTATATCATCTTGATTCATCTTTGATAAGTCATGTGTTTCTAGGAATCTATTCATTTCTTCTGCTTTTCAGCCTATATGAATGAAGAGTTTCAAAATGGTATTGATGATCTTTTCAGTTTCCATAGGATCTACAGTAATTTCACCCTTTTAATTCCTCATTTCAAGAATTTGAGTTTTTCTTTCCATTCCTTGATAAGGTTAGCTAAGGGCTTACTAATTTTGTTTATTCTTTCAAAGAACCAGTTCTTTGATTCCTTAATTCTTTGTATTATATTCTTAGTCTCAATTGCATTAATTTCTGCTCTGATGTTTATAATTCATCAATTTTGTTATTTTTTCAAAGAATCAAGTCTTCATTAATTCTTTGTATTGTTTTCTTTGTCTCAACTGCATTAATTTCTGCTCTGATCTTTATAATTTTCTCTCTTTTGTGAGCTTTGGTCTTGACTTACTCTTTTTATAGAAACTTGAGGTACAGCATTCTGTTTTCTTGATGAGAATTCGTTGCTATATATTTTCCTCTTAGGAACACTTTCATTGCCTCCCCTAGATTCTGATATGTTCTATCTGCATTTTCATTGAATTGTAGATATTGTTTAATTTCTTCTTTAATTTCATATGTGACCTGTTGGTTGTTCAGAGAGAGTTACTTAATTTCTTTGTGTTTATGTAGTTTTAGAAGTTTCTTTTGCCATTAATTTACAATTTCAGTGCAGTATAGTCAGGTAATATGCATGAGATAATTTTAATTCCTTTGCATTTACTTAGCATGTTCTATGAGCTAATATGTAATCTATTTTAGAGAACATATCACATGCAGCTGAGAAGAATGTGTATTCTGATCTTTTGCAGTGAAACACTAAACATCTAGTTAAGTCCATTTGCTCACAGTTTTGATTCAGTTCTGTTATCTCTTTGCTGACTAGTTGATCTATCTCTAGTAGAGCTATCTCTAGTTGATCTAGTCTAGTTGATCTCTTTGTGACAATGGAATGTTGTTTGATCCCCCCCCCCCAAAAAAAAAGACAATGGCACGTTAAGGTCCATCACACTTGTGCTATTCCATATTTGATTTTTTATGTCTATTAGTACTTGTCCTATATAGTTGGGTGCTTCTGTATATATATATATATATATATATATATATATATATATATATATTACTGTTGAATTTTTCCCTTAACAAGTATGTGGAGATCTTCTTTATCTCTACTGATCATTTTTTGTTTTAAGGTCACATTGTCTGCAAATGGAATAGCTACCCTTGCTTTTTCTGGGGTCCTGTCACATAGAGTACTGCTTTCCATCCTTTGACTTTCAGTCTATGAATTTCTTTTTGACGTGTTTCTTGTATGTAGCATATTGTTGGATCTTGTTTCTTCAATAATTCTGCGAATCTGTTTCTTTTAATTGGCATGTTGAGGTCATTTACTTTGATGGTTATAACTGATATGTCTTGACTTATCTTTGTCATTTTGTTTTCCTATTGTTGGTTCCCTGTTTTTCCCTTTTGTTTAGTTGCTTGCCCTACCTGTAGGTTTCTTTCTGTTGGTGTTCTGTAAATTGTGGTCATTTTTATCTCTATCAAGGATATCTTTCAGTACTCCTTCTAGGGTTGGTTGCGTAGCCATGAATTTTTTCAGTGTTTCTTTGCCATGGAAGTATCTTGTTTCTCCATTAATTTTGAAAGAAAGTTTCTCAGGGTACATCAATCTGGGTTGAAAGTTTTTTTCTTTCAGGGCTTGAGATACTTCACTGCAAGCATGTCCTAACTTGAGGGTTTATGATGAGAAGTCAGCCATCATTCTAATGGACTTTCCTTGGTAGATGATCTGTTTAGTTTCTCTAATAGCATTTAGTATTCTGTTTTTTATGCTGAATTTCTGGGATCTTGCTTATTGCATGTCTGGGTGTAGATTTATTTTGGTTATGGCTGTTTAGAGTTGTATCTGCCACATTTATCTATATTTCAGATTCCCCATGTTTGGGAAATTTTCTGCCTTTACTTCTGCAAATAGTTTTTTTTAAATATCATTTGCATTGACCCTTGCATTTTCTTTAACACTATCAATCTTATATTGTTTTGTTTGTACTGTCTTGGAGCTGTTGAGTTGTCATTTCATATTATAGTCAAGAATTTTTACCTTCGTGATAGCTAGCTGAGATCCTGTTTTCAAGGTCTGAAAGTCTATGTTCAGTTTCATTCAGGCAGTTTTTCAAAGCTTTCAGTGGAATTTTTAATTTCCTAGATTCCTCTTTGAATTTGTCTCATGGATTCTATGTCTTTCCTATACTGTTCATTCAAGGTTTCCATCATTTTCCCATGCTATGTTCTTTTTTTTTTTTTTTTTATCTTTTTCTTCTCTAGCTAATGAGCATCTCCTTCATAAAGGTTGTCATTTCTTTCTTTACCTGAGAGATTATTTCTAATCTGATTTTCTCTATAGCTTCATGGGTTTGTTTCTTTACTTCATTTGCTATCTTTTGAGGTATGTGAATTCCAATGTCCTCTATTCTGATGTCTCCTGTACTTGTTCCAGATGGGCTGGAAGTTTGAGATTGCATTTTGCTTTTTTGTTTTGTCATTTTCACCTCTTCATTAATATTTTGTTCTTTTCAATCCCATTAGTCTCGACTGATTGTTGTGTGTGTCCTAGTGTCCTACTGTATGGCTGATGTTCACTCAGTTGCTGTGTTTTGGGATCCTATTCTGTGGCTGATGCTCACCCAGTACAGCATAGGGAGATGCCTATGCTTGAATTCTTCCTGTGGGGCCAGCTCAGTGAGTCTCATATTCTTGCTAGGTTGACTAGTCTTGGTACGGTACTGATGTGAACCAACCCTTGGCTTGTATTGTTACTGCAGCTTCAAACTGGTTCAGGCTGTCATACCCACCTGTCTACGGTTTGTGCCTCAGCCAGGACCCTAATGTGTCCCTTGAGGTCTTGCAGGCCCAGACAGATTTCTTCAGGTCCGGGGAGGCCTTGCTGATGCTCTTGCCAGCCTACCTGGTGTTCTCTGTATGGCAGAAGGGCTCACTGAAGTTCTCACTGGCCTGCCAAGGTCCTCTGGATTGGGGGAGGTTTTGCCAAGTTTCCTGCTTACTCACTGAAGTTCTCTGCTTGAGGAAGGGACTCACTGTTCTCTCACTGTCCTGCAAAGGTCCTCTGGGTAGGAAGAAAGGTCACTGAGGCTCCCAGTCAGCCAACTAAGGTACTGAAGGTGATGGAAGTAATCACTGATTCTCCCATTGGATTCTGAGTTTTTCCAACTGAACAGGGGGAGCAGCCATGGCTGCCATTGGCTGCTGAGGTAATTCTGGTAAGGGGGACTGACCTTTGAATTTGTCATGAGATCCAGGTTGACTGAATTCTTTAGGTCTTTGGTGTATGGACCAATTTCCTGCCTTTTCTTTGAATTTGACTCTTTAGGTGTCTACCATAAAATAATACTATAAAATATGTGTCCTGTATTGTCTTGCTCTACTTGCAAACCCTAACTACAACAGTAAGTTATCTGAAAGTAACTTTATCTAGGTAGTTATCTAGGTACCCATGTCATGGGTACCTAGTACCCATGACAGACCTTTACCAGACTGACCTTTATTCTTCATAAGGGAGGGAATGAGGCATGCTTCCCTCTTTTGCCTTGTTCACTCCTGTTGCTTGTGGCGGTGATGAATGATTGTTCCTCAGCCATGCCACACTATGGAGCCAGCTGGATACAGTGAAACCTCCAAAGTCTGTATGCTAAATAAACTTTCCTACCCTTCATTTTGGATGTCAGGATTTTATCTCAACAAAGATGGAAAAAAAAAATAAACTAAGACACTCTTTGTCAAGTTTAATTTGATTGGTTTATTTTTCACCTTCCTGTACTTTGATATTTATTTCTTTGTTTGAGTTGGAAAGTTTTCCACTATTATTTCTTTGAAGCATTTTGAAGTCCTTCTCAAACAGTAAGAACCTTAATATTTGCTGTTTTAGTACTGTCCCAGAGTTCCCACAAGCTTTCTTCGCTGATCTTTTCTTTCTCCTCCAACTCTATATTTTCACATAGCCAGGTCTGAAGTTAATTCTTGTTTGACTTTACTTCCTACTGATGATTTTTATTAATTTTTAATATTCCTGAGTGTATTTTTCATGTCAAGAGTTTGTTGTTTTTAAATTTCTGTTAGAGCACTGAAATATTTCTCTACTTTTTTCTCTAAGTTCAATTTTTCCTTCAACAACTGTTTTTGACTCTATATTTGAAAATTGTTTCAGACTATCTGATTAATTCCTGGCACCTTATTTTGAGTATGAAGTGAGATCATGGTTTCCTATAAGTTCTTGATGCTTGTTGACATATGGCATCCTCCTGTCATTAAAAGCTCAGTCTTCATAACCTGCCTCTTTTTGTGCCATTCCAGAAATTCTTAGCAGATTGTATAAACTTTAAGCCTGTAGTCACTTCCACTGTTCCAGCATTGGATGGCGCCCATGTCTAGATTTGCTAAAAGTCTGTTATTGGTGTGTTGTCACTCTTTAGTTAGTAGAGGGAAATTCAAATCCATATTTGTTACAAAAATACTGTTTTGCATTACTAACAAAGAACTGGGGAAGTATCTAGAAAGAGTAGTCTGTTTCATAAGTCTGCCTTGGGGGGGAGAGCCCTGATGCCTCATCCGTGGTTAGCCAATAGTCAGTCAGGCACCCCTGGAATCCCAGGATCTGGGAAGTCACCATAGATAACTAGCTACAAATTCTTTTGTTGCATCTTTTACCACAAATTCCATCAAGTTTTTTCATGCTCTGATTGTAGAGCCCACCAAGACCAGTACAGTACTGGGGTAGATCTGCACCACTATAGGTTGCCTTTGGCTGAAGCAGACTCATAGCCAACACCACCCCAACTAAGTAAAGGTCATTCTAGCTGGGAAAGAAGTTCAATAGGCTGGAGTTGTGTGTTTTCTTGTGGCATGGGAGTTTATTACAGAGATACTGCCTGAAATCATCCCTGTGGAGAGGGCCTACTAGGATAAGCCCAGTGGTAGGTCTTACCAGCTTAACCTTAATTTCCACAGCAAGCTCTTATGTTTACTACCTTCTCTTACCACAGTGAATGGGATCTTGCACAATGCTATGCTGCCCATGGTGGGATAGTCTTGGTAAAGGCAGTCCTTTGACCACCTAGGCTGATGCTAAGCTGTGGCACCTGGGTTTCACTACCATAAGGACTTAAACAGTATCAGGGATGCACTGAGGTTCTTGCTGAAACAAATAGTGATGCAACTCAAAGTAGATTAATGTCCCAGGAATAAGATGGATATGATTTACTCACTATTCCAAGACTGGAAAAGATACAAGCTTCAACTGAAGTGTAGCATCACCTGCAGACCTGGGCTGTGTCCCCCATAGATGGGATCCTGGATGAGGCCAACACCTGGGGAGACAAGGTAATTCCAGAGTACCAAAAGGCCTACAGAAAAAATACAAACCTGGCCAGCAGTTTCAAGGATTCTACTGTTACCTTCCCCAAGTACCAGAGAAGACCACTGTAGAGATGACACAGGTTAGAAATAGACACTGTGAAAATTTAAGCTCAGGCTGGGAAGACCATAGGTTCTGTGAGAACACTGGCGTGGCGAGGGTTGAGTTTGCTTAAAATCACCTCCCCGCAACAATCTACATCAAACAGAGAGATTTTTTTTTTTCTTTTTTGGCAGAACCAGGGATCAAACTCACAACCTTGCATTTGCCAGGCAGGTGCTTATGCCACTGAGCCAAATCTTCAGTCCAACTGATTGGTTTTTCCCATCTACCAACATAAGTAAGGATGTGTCTTAGCTAAGACAGTTACCACAGTCTGGAGTGAACAGACAAAGGGTCCTTGGGTATGTGTGCTGTAGTGGAGAGCTCACAAACCCACGGGCCCTAAAGTAAAATGCAGAAAATCATGACTTGGAGATACCAAGATTGCATGTTCCAGAAAGAAACCATTTATTCAAAACTCTCAGAGGAAATATATTTGAGTCAATCTTTTAAAAATTTTTTCAATTCTTTCTTTCTTTCATCATTTGGGAGAGATGGCTAGGGCCTTTTCTCTTCCCTTTTTTTTTTTTTCCTCTTTTAACTTTTCCTTCACTGTTCTTTCTTCTATTTCCTATGTTTTGCTTCATTTTTTTTCTTTTTCTTGTTTGTTCTTTTCTGTGACTTTTAAAAATAATCTTAATTTCTTCCCACTCCTTAATTAGATCCCCATCTCATTTTTTATTCTTTCTCATCTTCCATTGATCAATTTTTCAAATTTCACATTTTTCATTCTACAGTTTCCCACCTGATCCACATTTATAATATAACTGTTAAACTTTAAAATCTTTAGATAGCTACTTAACACTATGCTATTACTGTCAGTTACTGTTTTATTGTTAGGGAAGGTGAAGTTCTATTTAGTAGATATTTACTAAATGTTCAATATTTAGTTTGTCTAAATGTTTGCACTGTTACTGTGAATCTGTTTTCAGTGGTTAGGAGTGATGCATTATTGGTTCTTAGGAATATTAATGTCCAGGTGAGCTTTGACATTATCATTGTTGCTGATTTTAGTATTATGTCCAAGGTGACATAGTTGTTGCTATTTGTTGGTTTTCTCTGGATGCCAATATCTGGATTGGCTTCGTGTCATTAAAAATATGGCAGCCCATTCCCAGAGAACTTGATACTGAGCCAAATATACTGTAGCCTCCCTTCCTAACTTAATGGGAGTGGTTGGGTCATGGGATACAGTTAAAGGCCAATAATTAGCCATACCCAGAGTGCATCATGGAAAAGCAGACACTAGCTAGAGGTCTCCACACTATAAACAGCTTCCCACTATACTGGGACTGCAAACCTTGGCACAAAAGACAAACAAACAAAAGTACAGAAACGGTAAACAAAGCAGTAAAATGTCTCCAAAACTTACCACTTCCTCAAAGCAAATTCATGAAGAAGTAGAGAGGAGGAAATGAAAAGCCATACAGCTAAATTATTTGAAAGGATAAAAAGAGGAGATGATAAAACATATGGATAAGGTGTTTGGCAAGCTCAAAGGAGATATAACTAAGGAAATTATGAGCTAATAAACAAAACGATCAGCAAGTCTACAAACAGCATTACTAAAAACATATCTGAGCTAAGCAAAATGATACAAAACATAAATGACCTTACACAAAAAATAATTAGAGCCCATAAAATATTACCAAAAAGAAATATAGGAAATTACAAATTGGATAGAAAGTATGGTCAGAGATGACAGCTGTGAGGACAGAGTGTCAGAACTAGTGACCAAATGATGAGAGATACCTTGAAAACAGGAAGAGAACATACAAAATGGATCCAACAATGGAACATAACATAAAAAGATGACCATAACATGAACTGGAGTTTTGAAAAATCAGAAGACATCAAAAGTGGTTTAAAGAAAAAATAGCAGAAAATTTTCCAAGTATGGGAAAATAATTTAACCTAAGATAAGTGAGACATACAGAATCCCAAATAGCCATGATCAGAAAAGAACCTCTTCATGACACATCATGAAATCTCAGAAGTCCAATACAAAAACAAATCATTAAAGCTATTTTTTTTAAAACCTACAGATTACTTTAGAAAGGTATCAAGTCAAAAACCTAGATTTAATTCTTTCTCCTTTACTCAAGTGGTGTCTTTGTCTCTTTGTGATGGGCAGTTTGGAATTAAGAGTGTCGTGATCAAAGTAACATTTTCTGCTTTCTTCAATGTCTCCTCAAGCATGGTCTTTGACCAGACTTCCTCAGGGAAGGGAGATCAGTGTGTTAGTTACTAGCAGACTTTGTAGCCTGTGGAGAGACAGTCGCCAGAGGCTGTGTCTCAGCCATCGTGTTGTTCTGCCTCGGAACTCATTGAATTTTAAAAAATTTTGAAATTTGGGAGAAATAGTAAAATATACAAAGTCATGCCACACATTAATATTGATTTTGTTTTAATTTTAATAACAAAATGCATATTGAGAGGATACTGGTACTCAGGGGAGTATGTTTTTCCTGGTTCTCTCTTAACTACCTATTGTCCTGTTACGTTATGTCATGTATTTTCTTTGTAAGAAATGAGAATTATTGCTATTTAGAAATTACATTTTTCCCATAGGCCTTGTAGTCCATTATCATATTTATTTTCAGGTTTTGAAAGAAAAATATAATGTAGGACATAAGAATTAATTTTGTTTTGGCAAACTATCAAACTCTCATATTGATCTTTATTGATAATATCCATTTGTTCGCTTTCATTGCAACAAATAACATCAGGGGTCTATTTGAAAAGTATTACATAGCTTAATATTTTTCAAGGCTTATAATTTCATACAGCAGAAAAAGGATCCTGCAAAGTCCTGAAAGTTTTATAAAAGGAGAAGGAAGGTAGCATTTACTGTGCTACACCATTTGCATAATAATCTCATTCGCTCTTCACAACCACTTTACTTTGCTCTTAAGGTAAGAGAAATAGGGCTCTGAGACGAAAAAAATGTGGTCTCAGGGCCTGTCAGTGGAGATAAAGGAAGCTAGTGTCATTCCAAAGGCAATGGCTTTTTTTTCATTAGGGCAAAAGTATGTTCACGATTTAGACAAATGCATACCGTATAGGAAAAAGTGTCAAAGGAATGAGAGCAGTGGGGGGGGGGGAGCTAGACCACGAAACATTTTAGCAACCGTGAACAGTACTAAGAAAACCCTCTGTCATCCAAATAAGTATTTTCAAATGGCAGTTTTTGCTGATTACCTTGTTTGCTCTGTGCTCCAAGAAAAGTAATACAGAAACTTGAAATAAGGGTAGAAAAGAATCTTTCACTCAAAACATTAAAAACAGCTACTGACATTCCTTTTCCTGAATATAAGTGTATGACTAACAATCCTCAGAATTTAAAATTAACCCCCATCACATATATCCTAATGTAGCGTGTTACGAATTGCTTCTGTTACTGTTTAACTGACTATTGCTCTCAGGCAAAATCTTGTGGTATGTTGAGTTTTTCAGAGGAGACCTCAGAGCTCTGATGGAGAGCTATAAACAGCTGAGAGTCTTGGCATAGCTGTTTGTATTTTTTTTAAAGATTTCCAAGGGCTGATATGGAAGAAAATGTCTCAAATAATACAAGAATGTTTTTGAAAGAATGGAGGTGAGCATGTAGATAAATCCTATCATGTGTAGTGTCTTTGTGACCGACCAATCTGTACTCATCTGAATTTTACAGGAATCAGGAAGCATTAATCTGGATGGAAAATAAGCTGAGTAGTCCAGAACTACAACCCCAAGTGATGCCATCCTTTCGGTAGTCAGGTACACGTGGGGTTAACAGAAGTGGGGGGAGGGTGCGGGGAAGTGGGTTGGGAGGGATTTACTTTGAAGTTTACACAAAAATGAGGATTGCAGACAAGTAGGTATGATGGCCTCAAAGCTATCAGAATTTGATAGAGGACTCTTAGACATATGCTCATTTTAGTTATCAATTTAAAAAATAAAGTGCATTTTTAAAGAAATCTAAATTTTTGAACAGCCCTTAGAGCACTACTACAGAACTCTAGTGTTCTAAGGGAAAGGATTTGAAGAGTGCTGATTTAAAGTATAATTTTCTGCCTGGAAATTTTCTAAAACTGTTGAATATAGAGGTAAACACTTCATTTTACTCTAAGCAAACAGAGGTCATTCATCCCTGTTCAGTTGCTCTTTCCAAATCACAGGATTTCCTGCTGCTTTTGTTGACATTAGTAAGAGCCCACTGGAAAACAACTTTATGGAGAGAAAGGTCAAGTATTTTCTTCCAAAAACTGTAAGTTGGAAATTATCCAAAAGGGGACTATATATGAATAAATAAGGTGCTCTTGAATGATTTAAAATATAAAGTTGCATTATTTCTTTTTCATTTTTTAACTAGACCACTCCAAAACTGTTTGGGCTATAATAAAGAAGATTACAATAAAAATGTATTATTATAAATTGTAGTACTTCCAACTATATCAATGATAATCAAAAGTTATTGCATTCAATTAGGTGATGATTCAGTCACACACATCTACATTTCTTTGAATTTCATTTTAAGATTTTACTATATTATACAGAGAATAATCATTTCAGTTCAACAGCTTGAATAGAAAATTAACCGGAAGAACATGTCCATTCTCAGATTAAGTGTTGTATTGTACATTCTGGCACACATATTTAACAACATGTCCTTAATATATTAATTCAGAAAATTTCAGTTTTCTTCAATTTGACTTTTAGGAGAAAAAAACTAACCACACTGATGGGATATGGTTCTCTAGATGAAGAGAATTGAAATAAACAATTCATTTTACTCTGAGAAAAACAAAAATGTATAATACTATATATTATAAGATAGCAAGAGAATGTATTAAATAGAGTTATCTGATCATCATAAGATCAGAGATAGGAGAGTCTGCAGTGGTGAGCAGCACGCTGGAGACCTGGAGGATCCAATAGATGCTCAGTCCAAGAAACTGAAAGTCATGGAACAGGAAGATTCAAGGATACAACACCAGTCCAAGACCAAAAGCCTGGAAGCTCTGTGGAGAGTTACTAGCCTGATGTACACTGGAAGGCTGAAGAAACCTGAGTCTGATATCTACAAGCAATGGAAGCAAAAGATGTTTGGGCAAGATAGATGGGCACCACTTCCTCTCTGCTTCTCTGTCATTCTGTGCTGTCTTGATGTCACTGGATGGCACCACTGAGAGTCAGAGAGAGTCTTACCCACCTAGTTTTTTTTATTTTTTTATTTTATAGAATCTGAAAATGACTTTATAAATTCATGTAAATTGCACAGAATAGTGGATTACATTTTGGTATACTGCAACTTGCATATAATATACATTGATTTTTTTTTTTTTTTTTTTTTTGAGATGCTGGCTTGGCTTCCCAGAGTCCTAAGCTCCAACATGGCGTGGATCTCAGGAGACACTGCTAGTTCTCCCCCTGGAAGGGCTGCAGTGGGCTAAACTACTGCCGCTTAGCCATGGTGCCAGCTATCTCTGGAAGTACCCACAGACACACCCAGCAAAATGCTTTGCTAATCTGCTAGGCTTTTCTTCATCTAGTCAGGTTGACGTATCATGATTAATACCATCCTACCACAGAAAATATCTGCAGAGGAAATGGAATGAAATCCAGTCATTCCTCACGTGAATGTTTTGGTTAACAATAGCCTGCATAGATGATGGTGGTCATAATGTTATAACTGAACTTAAAAATTCCCTGTACCTAATATTTCATTGTAGCTTTTCTTGGTTTCCCCGGTCTCCTCACACCTTCCTTTCCATCCCCTCTCTCCCTCCCTCCGTCTTTCCTTCCTTTTCATTTCTTTCCTTTCTTTCTTTTCTTCCTTCCTTTCTTTCTTTCTTTCTTTCTTTCTTTCTTTCTTTCTTTCTTTCTTTCTTTCTTTCTTTTTCTCTCTCTCTCTCTCTCTTTCTCTTTCTTCTATTTTTTTCTGCTTTCTTGCCTTTTCTTTCTTTCTGGTACTGGAGATTGAACTCAGGGCCTTTTCATTAAGTGGCATCCTGAGGTTCTTTTTTTTTTTTTTTTTTTTTTTAATTTTGACACAGGTTGTCACCAGGTCACCCAGTTGCCCAGATGAAAATGAAACTTGTGATCCTCTTACCTCCACCTCCCGCCTTGCTGGATTTATAGACCTGCACCTGTGGGCCTAGTTTGTATATTTTCCAAGTTTACATATGTTTAGATATACAAGTACTGTTCTGTTACAATTGCTTCAGTATCCAGGACACTAACAGGCTCTAGAGATTTGTTCCCAAGGAGCAATAGGCTATGCTCTAAGGTCTCAGATGTGTAATAGGATATGCCACGTAGGTTTGTGTTAATGGACTCTATATGGTCTATGAGGTTTGCACACAAGGAAACTTTAAGGATACACTCCTCAGCACAGATTCCTATGGTAAAAGGATATAGATAATTAAAATTTTGCTCATTTATTAACTGAATTTACACTCAACTCTCTTGTGTGGATCATCTACATATAGCATTGGACTTTTGTACCTTTATGGGGATATGTGTATTGAAAATGTATATTTAGATACTAAAAGTATTTTAGCTTATTTAATTATCCAAACCAGATTAAAGTAAGTTACCTCATGATGTTTTTATAAAGAATTCTAGAATGTCCATATAAAAATATATTCATGTAAGAATAGCCTGGTGGTGGTGGTGGTGGTTGCTAGAGTTACAGCAATCCTGCGTCAGAAAGCAAGGGTTGGGAAATAGTCTTTGCAGGACCACATAGGGTTGGTGGCAATATTTCCCTGCCACAATTACTTATTTCTTCCTTTGAGCTCAAAAACAGCCGTAGTCAATGAAAAAATGAATGTGTGTGTTTATAATACAACCAAAATGTATTCATGAAAATAGCCACTAGGCCTAATTTGGTTCTTTATCTGTAAGAAACACAAGCACACATGTGTAAGTTTACTTACATAAGCTGAATATGTATTCTCAAAATCATCATTTATAAATCTTATGCATATGCATTACCAAACCCATTGTGGAATATATGGTGGCTTCCAATTGTTACTATTATAAAAAGTAGTACAGTGAACACATAAAGATAAATTTAAATATTTGATTATTTATAGTAAATTTCTAGAATTTTTATGTTGAATGAATGAGCATATTTCAATATCTGAATCATTACAACACTGCTCACCCTGGGAGCTGGCCCAGTTTACACCAATGAATACTGGAGATAATCGTGCTTATTCCTGTGTCTTTCCCAATACTTGGGATTAACTATCTTTTAATTTCTTCTTAATAAATATTGATCCCTCTAATATTTTAACATTTTTCTCTTTTTTGTTGTTATTTAATTTTTAACAATATGGATTATCTTTCTGTGTATGACTTACTGATTATTTGCTCTGTGAGATGTCTGCTTATATAATTTGCCTATTGTTACACTGGGTTGTAAGTTATTTTTCTTACTGTTTAATAGCGACTTCTTAATAAAGGGATTTACATTTTGATCCTTTGTGTAATAAGGAGAATTTGTTGTTTGTTTTTGATGTTGGTATGATTACACATAGAAGCTCTGGCTTTTCAAAGGTACTTTATTGTAAATCTTCCCCTTTATTGCTTCTGCATTTAAGATCATGTTCATAAAGATATTCACCACTACAAGACAAAAATATTCTATCACATTTACTTGCATTACTTATAGCATTTTACTTTTGACATTTTAAGTCTATGTTTAAAAGTGTTTTAAGATTTATTAGCATGCCCCGTTTCTTACCATTTTTCATGTCTTTTCCATAAAAGTTGTTACGTCTCATTAAAACTCACTGTTTTTACTTTTTTTTTCCTTAGAAGTTTCCTTATATTTGCAACATGTCATTTTATTTTTAAAACCCCAGCTCTTAACTCTTTGGTTAATTGTGTGCCATTCTAATGGCATCTTACTTTCTGATTTTCTTCATCTATTTTCTGTTTATTTTATTGTACTTATGCTATTTGCTCGACTTAAGTGGTTTATCAATTTATGCTCGATAGTTCTTTCATTACATTAAAGGACTTACTTAAGGCTATGTGCCAAATCTTACTGCTCTCCATAAATAAAGATATCATTAGATCTGGTTTCCCTACAGCTGGAAATGATTAAGCTCTGACACATCACAGTTTCACAGTTGACTTAGATTAGGTCTTGACATTAGAAAATAATGGACATTAGGAGATAATATCTCAGCTTGGTTAATTTAAATGGTTGCTATGTAGGTACATATACTTGTTGGCACTTATAAACATGTATAAGAGCTGCATGTTTTACCATGTGCAAATTGTACTCCAGGAGAGTGACTGCCATGAAAGAAAAATAAATGCAAGCGTGGAAAGGGATTTTCATTGCACAGCATCCAAAGCCTCATTGCTTCCATACAGAGAGGAGGCAGAGGAATAAGGAAAAGCTTACGAGGCTCGAACTCCAGCCCCACTGCCTCCCTCTGCCATTCTGTGTACAAAACACAAAAGATAATTTAAAAATCCCAGCCAATACACCCAGTGAAAGCTTGATACTGAGCTCTGTGGCTTAATGCCTCTTGCATCATCTGAGCTTTGTGGCATGAGAAGTTTGCAGTTTGAAATGCAACAGCAAAACTAGTACTAACTTCTGTTCACATTTTAATAATTTCACAGGTACATTTGTTCTTCCTATAGATCTTTTTTTTTTTTTTTTTTAATTTTTCTTAAATTTTATTTAAGGAGAAAAGAAAAAAAAAGCAGGGAAAGGGTACAAGTTATACAGATTTACAGAAAAAAAATGAACAGTAGGAAATCACTAGTTAATGGATTACATATTGTCATCTTAGAAATAATTGTTCAAGTCACAAAATTAAAGCTTGTAAAGTGGACATTCCATCAATGATACTGCAAACAGTTCTGTTCATTGATCCAATAAAACTCTGTGATATCATTTTCTATCTTATACATTTAAATATACATGCAGTTATATAGTTTGGAGCACTTTCTTTTCCTCTCTTTTGTACCATGACTATTACACATTTTGGGTTTCATTGCTCCCACGGTTCTTATTACCTTTTTGGAAGAGAGTAAAACCAAATGTGACATAACAGAACAGAATCGGTCAAGTCAAAAGGGTGGACATAATAGATAATGTGAAAACATAATACAAGATGATCAACAATGGTTACCATAATGCCTCCCGCTATCTCTAATAGAATTGCCTATATCGTTAGTTATAATACAATTGAACAAAACAGTAAAGAATAAAACCGACAAAACCAAAACATTGGAGACATTGTAGGTCTTCAAAAGTAGATAAAAGTCAACAAGAATGGGCGTCATAATGAATCTCATTATCTTCACAGCTGATGCCTAAACTTTTGAACCTGATACTATCCAGCAAAACAGAATAGGGGAACATCAGTTAAAAACCAGATGGTGAGAGTAATACAGGGCTTTAAATCAAGGTAATAAAAAGTCAAAGTGGGTTACTATAATATATCCTGCTATTTTTTTCCTTTAATTAAAAGGATAAAGATAAAAAAGTAAATAATGGAGTGGAGATTGAGATAAAAGAGGGCATAACAACGAAACAGCGCAGATCAAAACATAACCATTTAAGCAGAGTAGTGTTTCATCACCAGATAATCCTAACCTAAAAGTAGTTACCATATTGTCTCTTTCTTTGAAATACTTGAGTACAACTTCGTATACTGTAGCATTAAGTATATCAAAACAATGTAAAACCATTCAAGAGAATGACAGCATTACAGAGTATTTAGAATCGACTAACAGAAAATGAACAATGGTTTCTGTATAATCTCCTTGTCTTTAAAAAGTTTTTGCTTATACTATCGTACATAATAAAATCCAATAAGATACAGCCTATTTAGACCATTGGAGACAGAAGGACAAAAGCTAGATGAGACTTCAAAACAAGATGATACTAAATCAGTATTACCTATTAAGATGTCATTTTCTCCAAAATAGCTGTTCCTATCATCTAATCTTCTCTGCCTCATTTCTGTTGAGCTCTTTTTCTGTCAGTAGCTGTCAGTTTGTCTTCTTCATTTTGTTCTCTGCTCCATTTGTTGTGGCCTCTCTGCCATTATTTCTGGATTCTTTGTATTTTTCTTTTTTTAGAATATCCTGCAATACTCTCTGTAGAGTTGAATTGGTGGTTGCAAATTCCCCCAGTTCCTCTTTATCCTGGAAGCACCTTGTTTTTCCATCAATTTCCAGGGACAGTTGTGCAGGATATCTCAATCTTGGCTGGAGATTATTATCTTTCAAAGCTTGAATTATTTCCCCCCATGCTCTTCGTGATTTGATGGTTTGTGCAGAGAAATCTGCTGTAATTCTGATGGGTGTTCCCTTGTAAGTGGTCTGTTTCTTGTCTCTGACAGCTTTTAATATTCTGTTCTTGTATTGAATTTCTGGAATTTTGATTATTATATGCCTGGGTGTAGCTCTGTTTGGGTTGTAGGTAGCTGGGGTCCTGTATGCCTCATACATCTGAGTATCTTTACCTTTTGCTAAATTAGGAAAATTCTCCTGGATTATTTCTGTGAGTAGCTTTTGTAGTTCATTTGTTTGTGTCCCTACTTCTTCTTTTATGTTCTTAATCCTTAAGTTATGGATCCTCTTATCATCTTCTTGTCTTTGTATTATTTCTGTTTGTTTCTTTGTTATTTTTAAGAAGTTTTTCATTTCATTCTCCCATATTACAAGTCTGCCCTCCAGTTCAGATAGTCTGTCCTTAGTTTCTTTCAAGCTGTTATGCCAGTCTTCGATAGACTTCTTAGTATCTTGGTAGTCCATTTGAACCTGCTTCACGTATTTTATGCTTTCTCTGTTTTCTCCATCAAACAATTCTCCCCTTTTTTTCCTGTTCTTCCATTCCACCACCTGTTTTTTCTTGGGTGGTACTTAGCATTTCTCTAACTATTCTGCATACTTCTAGCTTCAGGTCGTTGATAACTTCATTCCTGAATTGGTCTATGAGGCTCTCTATATGGCGCCTTATGTGTATTGGTGCGGTGTCTGCTATTGCCTGTTTCTCAGAATTGGGGGCCGAGGAGCCTTTCTTGTTGCTGCCTCTTCCCATGCTGCCTCTTCTTCTCTGTTCCTTACATATGCAAGCTTATATAAGAGGCCCAGCTTCTCTCCCAGTCAGCCACAGCCTGATCGAATTGCGCCAGTTAGGTGTTCCCGCTCACCGCTGCGCACCAGGGAGTTACGGACCAGGCAGCCTACGCGTCTCCCCTCCCGGCCACCGTCAGGCTCTGGGATCTGGGTTGGGACAGCCTACCAGGTCCGCCGGCAGCGTCACGCAGGCCAGGCACTTTTCACCAATCCAGCCCGAGAGGGGGATGTGTGGCTGGAGTCGCTACCGCGTCCTGCTCCCGCAGGACTGCTCGGGCCCAGAAAGTCCTCTGCTGGAGTCAAACTGTGGTAGAGTGTCAGTTTCTCTCACTCACCTCACCACAAGTCAGTGCACGCCTCCCTGCCGTTCGCAGATTGCCGTTCTCAGAGCTTCTGCGCGTCTCTCCCCTTGCCGAGCCACTGTAGAGGCAGGCAGCCAGCCGCCGCGCGGCGGGAAACCCAAATCGTGGCTTACAATGGCGCGGGGTCCAGCCTCCACACCGAGGCTTTTCTGTTCCTGTTTTAGCACCAGGACTGCATTCCAAGTTGGTTTCTCTCAGCCCAGTTCGTTCCTGAGTCAGCAGATCATATCTCCACCTGCTTATGTCTCCATAGTCCGCACCATTCCTGGCTTCTGAGCCGAGTCTTTCAGAGAGCCTCCGGTAGTTGCTGTTATCTGTCCGCCATGTTCTCCCCAATCTGTCCGCCATGTTCTCCCCTCTTCCTATAGATCTTAGCAACCCTGCCATATATTTTTTCTTTATTGAGAACAGTTACTTTTTCATGTAAAGAATGTCCTTTATAGTTGCTCTTTAGCATGTCTGAATTTCCAACATCATAGCTCTTCCCATTTTTAATGGCAACTGTGTGGTCATTATTGCATAAATAACAGTGTTTGGACATAAGCACTGTGATACCATGATAGTCTGATAACCAAGAAAACTCCCAGCTGATTGTTGGTATATGTACCCTGGGAATAGTACCTTTCTCTGAGTGGAACAAAACAGGATGGTGTCCAAATTCATCATGCTATTCAGAACAGACTGCAGAGTACACTTCTGAATTATTTTCTTCTGGAATTTTTGTTTTAATTTTTTTTTACTGTGGGTGCCACAGGTAACTGAAACAGAAGAAAACAAGACCCCAGATAAAAAGGGACTAATTTTTGAAGAAATTAAGTGGCATATCCAAAATTTAAGGTCATCCCATTTCCAGTACATGTGGTTTTACTATAACAAGTCACGGAAAACTTACGTAAGTCAAAGTCTATTTAAGGGAGGTTGCTTTCTTCCTTCTGCACTAAATCAAACTGAACTCCGACAACCACATCATCCTCCTACACCCAGATTTCTCACCCTGAGAAGTGATTAGGAGGCAGTCTGAAAGGAAAATGACTGGATGTCTTTGTATAAACCAGAGCTTGTATGTACTGTCAATGATCTTTACTCCTTGGAAGTAGATTCACAAAGACCCAAAGACCTACTTTTAGGAGTTTTCTCATAGAAGCAATGAGAAGCTTCCAGTTGGATCAGAAATAGGATGCTTCTTCAGACCCCTATCCTCTTGGATGGAAATGGAGAAACATATCTATTGTAACACTGAAGTTTTTTGTTCTGTTTTTATATTTTTGTCTGAATAAAACCATCAAAGTTGAAAAACCCCAACCAGATACATTTAAAGAGGTCAAAGATATTCAAGAATGCAACTCCAACAAAACCTACCTGTTTATATCCTTGGAAGAATATTTCTGTGAGGCTCATGAGGCTATTTGTTTAGCACAGACACCTCTTAAGGAGGTGTTCGAGATCCACAGAGCTCTCTGATCTGTGGACATGGCTGCATTTCCTGTAGTTTGCCTCAAGTCTGGCAGTTTTGGAGTTCAGTCATTACTGTTATTATCATGTGATGCTGTGTAGGGATCTTGACTTGACAGTGCCTTGAAGATTTGGGTGTATCACACCTTATTTTTTACTTACTAGTCTTGAATTCCAGAAAATTAACTTAAATTTCATTTTATTAATATTCCAATAGCAAGTCTAAAATTTGACAAAAACTCATCTTTTAAAAATCTGTCACAAAGGAAAAACACCAGAATATATTATGCTCAAATCTACAAAACAGGACCACTGAAAGGGATGTTTCTTTAATAACTTCCTTGTTCTTTTTCAGTTCCACAGTGAAATGCTAGCTGACAGGTAACTGTTGAGAACCCTCGTTGTGTGTTTTTTGTGCCTTTTTGTGAAGCCTAGGGATATTTATTAGCATGAAAAATCTATCATAACTTAGAAGTGTGGTAAAATCTTAGATGTTATCACCAGGCTCTGTTACTGACTTTGAGATTCAGAGAAGTTGTGCATCCTCTATTCTTTACTTTGTTTATCTGTAAAATGAGAATAATAATACTATCTCTATGTGGTTGACTTTTTTTGTGGTTGTTGTGAAAAGTAAATGCGTTGATTCCATGACTAATGCCTCATATGTTGTTAGTGCTAACTGAATATGGTAAAGTAAATTCAATTTTACATTATATTCAAACCCTGCAGTGTAATCAACTGAGTGAATCCTTGGTTGGGCTTGCTACTTGAATTCTTACCACAGGTGTATTTAAAGAATTCCTTTACTGTCATGGAAAACTTACCTTTTAAATCAGATATTTTCCTTAGTTCTTACAGATGACAGAAATTATATTTTTGTGAATATTATGGATAATGTTGCACTTCTTTGTACATTTTCATACACGACTGTAACATACTTTGAGCATGTCTGTCTCCCCATTTAAACATAAAGAGGAATGATATAATGTTATTGCAGAAAAAAGGATGGAACTGAAAGTCATAATAAGTGAAACAAGCCAAATTCAGAAAGACAAGTATCTCATATTTTCTCTCACATAGGTGTAACAGGAATTACACCTTTAAATTATTTACTGTTTTATTCAGTAACTGTTTTAGTGTAGTCAATTTTCTTTGATTGCTTATTATAACCTTTTCCCCTAATATGAACGATTGTTTGTCCCCAATCTTCTTCACTTTCTCTGGGCTCTAGTCCATAATTGGGGGTCTCTAGGGTCTCCTCCCATAACCATGGCTCTCTAGTAATGATATATCAATCAAAATGTGCCCCTTGAAGACAGGTTGACCATATAGCACTCAATGAGTCTGTTCCCTGGTGTAGGAATGGCATACCCCATCGTGCAGCAGTCAGAAGGCTTCTTTGTTTCTTGAGTATGAAAATGTTAGAGTACAGAATAACCAGTGAGTATGCTTCTCTCTGCCATGAGGATGAAGATGAAATTCCTACCCAGCAGGAGAAGATGACGTCAGGATATTCTTATAAGCAGAGAAAATCTATGGAGAAATTCTTGTTTTTGTTCCAAATCCTTCTTCCAGTTACTATCTCTAAGACTATTTCTACTTTTATACTTTCTGTTTATATAAGACTTTACATTTCACCCTCTTGTCTCTCTTGTATTTTTACTTAAACTAATTCAAATATGATGCTTCATATAATAGAGTAACATAAAATCTCAAGTGTCTACTTTATGATTGGATATTTTAAAATGTTTCTTTATTTTTATAAGTGGCTGTTTAGAAGTTATCCTCAGTATGGACATGGAGCATATATGCTTTATCAATCACGGCATCTCTCATGTTTAGCTTAAAATATGTCATAATTATGACTTAATATTAGTAGTTGGGCTTCTCCTCCAATAAGCCAAATAGAATCTGTTTGGTCTAAATCATGGGCTGAGGAGTTATTAGATTGTCTCATTTGGGTACAGAAAACAGGACCAAGGTTTTGAGTGGACCTCCCATAAAGTGTGCTAGGTAGAAGAGGGACAGTGGAGCCCGAGTGGTTATGTGTGAATTCTTGGTCATTTGACCATATCCTGTTGACAGGACCACTCATAACTATCTGTGGTAGAGGAAATATGCATAACTTTATATACATTATCACTTGGATTAAGGCATTGATTAAGCTACCTCATTGAAAGATTTGGAGACAGATACCACCCAGACTAAGCTTGTCATATGGTCTCAAGACCAATAACTATAACTTACATAAGTCATTAGTTATTAATATAAAATGTCTTCAATTACAGAAAGTTAAATAACCAGAATATTCCATTCTGCAAGTTTCATTTATCACGATTTGTATTGGAGTGGGAGTTTATATCTGTTGTTTTTAATCAACAATTCATAAAAGTATGTTCTTCAAAATGTATTATTAAATCATTAAATAGGAACTATATATATAAATATATTCTCAAGTTCACCATTTGTCTTCTTTTTCAGTAAAGAAACAAATGGAAGAAACAAAGGCTTTTTAAAAAGAGTAGAATTTGACTAATTTGAATGTGTTTTCAAATTCCTGGTGTTGGACCACAGTTTTAAATCAAGATTACTCATAATGCTGTCTCATTATTAAGCCCCCAAAATACACTTCAAATATTATTATGGTACTGGGAATCAAACTCATGACCTCACATTTATCAGGCAGGTGCTTATGCCACTGAGCTAAATCCCCAGCCTCAAATATTATTTTCTAATTCTAAAAAAATTATTTTTTCAAGAAAAACAACCCAAATAAGAAATTTCCCCTTTCATGATTCTGCAGAATTTGCTTTTAATTGAAATCTAGTACTCTGCAGCTAAGTAAACCAGGAATTTCTGCACAATCACTTGAGTTGCTTGTCACTGAAAAACAAAGGTTTCTAATTAGCTAGACTCTAATGGGGGGGGAGAGAAGAGAGAGAGAGAAAAAGAGAGAGAGAAATAGAGATTTGACTGCTCTTGCAGAGAATTAGGGAAAAAAAAACCTGAGGCTTTGTGTTAGGATGATAATGGACATTGTGGGCATAAAATATGACTGTGCTAGCCATTCTCATCTGTGATACCTAATGCAAATTAAAGTTGCCTTCTTCCAAGTTATGGGCACTTGTCTTATAAATTTTTCACCTTCAATGTAAAACTTCAATTCAAATGCCATTTATTCTCTTTTTCTATATCAATTTTTTCTGCTTTCACTCCTGCTAGCAACAGAAGCTACCTGATTAGTAGATTTGTCAGTATATTAAAGATATCTTGTATTATAGTCACAGGGGAGTTAAAATATACTGAAAATATAATGAAAAGTACAAGGGAATTACTCTTAGTTTTCTGAGGAGTTAAATTAGGCTGTCTTAAGCCAGAATTGGAACCTTTAAGAAATTGAGTTTTCCAAAATGTTATATCGGTCACTACACTGATGTTCCAGGAAGATAAGCACATACTGTATCTAGTGAAACCCAAACTCCTGGGCTCTCAGCTAGGCTTGTAACATAAAAGGAACTGCACAAAAGCTTATGAATTCATTAGAAATGACAGCACAGTTCCTATCAATCATTTCATCTGTTGTATTGATGAGTCACATCAGGAGAATGCAAACTTTCACTGCTTTGTATACAAAACTTAGCAAAGCAACATACAGCAGTAACTCACAATATGTACACACTGATCATCTGGTTTGTAAACCATTAAGTTGGGTTTAAATACATTGCTTGACAGCTGCTTCCAGCCTCTTAGGTTTTAAACAACAAATTTCACTTGTGAAAATTCTCACTTCATTATTATGAACACTAAATGAGATGGCAGCATCTGGTTCAGGTAAGCTAGCATTCTCATCCACACCTAACTGCAAATCCTGAATTACTAGCTATCTTCTCAGAAAAGTAGAAATACTTACATTGCCACTTTAAGTCCTTTGCTGGTTCCAATTCAAAAAACTATTCAGACATCATTCTTAAATTTATAAGCCATGTACCCACAGGTATACATAAACGCCATCAAATTACAAATACAGAATATACAGAAAAAAAATCTACTTCTCATGTTTATATGCCTGAGACTAAGGACAAACCAGAATAACCAAGATCTTAAAACCTGCAGAAAGGGGTACACAGTACCTGAGGGGGATGAATCAACCTTGTAATCTGGCCACCTCTGAAGGTTAAGGAGGACAAGATGATAGGGTATTCTTTAATGTCTGGTCTTGGCTTGAGTCTTGAAAGAAGCATGCATTTATTGAAAAACATACTAGAATTGGCCTTGGAAAAAAAACAGTTTTTCATGTAAACTCAAACCAAAAAATAGATAAAATTATCCAGGAAGTATACTAAAGAAGATAGGCAGAAAATTAGAATTGAGGGGTTCATAATTGGAAATTAAAACACGGTGAATTTTGGAGCCCAGTAGTGGTAGGCTTTTACTAGACCATACTCATGTTCCTTCTTTACAGACTTTCTGCAGAAAAAAAGTAGAAAAAAGAGAGTATATTATTTAATTCATCTGCTAACATACTGGTGCTTAGTGTTTCTGATATTCACATCTTAGTTGCCTCTGAGAAAGACTTTATCATGGTACGGTACATCACGGAATCACATAACAATGTGGAAAATAGCGTACAGATGACACCATTCCTTTTTCGTCTCCATATATATCCTCGGGCATACATTTTCCTCATTTTATCACAAATTTGTATTTATTTGCTTTTTCTTTATACCAGTAGATTTAGAACTTTGGGGTACAGCAGAGAGTAAGTCAATCACAATGGCAAATTTATGTCTTCAACATATGAAAACTTGTTATTTTAGTATGTGCTTACAGCACGTCATGATTACATTCATTGTGGGGAGTTGGTACCTGCACGTAACACATCTTATGCTTTATTTTATCCCCTTCTCCACTTTTTCCACCTCCTCCATCTCTTGGTCCCTTTTCCTTCCAAAAAGATCCAGTTCCCTGTTTCCTATTATCTGTCTTTTATATCGGTTTTTAATTGATTCATATTTTGTGTTTCTCATGTGAGAGAAATCACGTGTTATTTAAATTTGTGTCTAAGTTCCTTTTTACCATATTCCCTTATATCATGTTTTCAAACACAAGAAAAATGCTAACTTCTTCTCACATTTATGTATACTTCAGATTCCCCCAGTGATACTAACCTCTCCTTATTCAAGTATTAACTCTAATTGTACATATTCTTTTCTAATCTCTTACTGATCTTCACCATCCTGGACCATTTTTTCAGGCAGCGCGATTTGAAGAATATCAGTGAAAGACAGTAGACAGTCAGTGTTCTTTGTTCCTAACACAAAAAATTTCCAACTCACAAGCCATTTAAGAAATTAGAAAACAAGTGTTATAAATGAAGTATATTCAAATCCAAAAAAATCTTATAATAGTATACGTTTTATTATCTCCATACAACATCTGCACATAGTCTTAAATTAACCTATTTCTATGGTCCAGGCCATATGTAATATGCAGGATAATGAATCCATAAGTTCTCTCTCTTTATATGCATCTGGATGCATTAATTGAAAATGATCACATAGGTAGCACTAAGAGCAAATGGTTACGGTCTAATTTTAAATCATTCTTTCTCTTGCCTGTGTTCTAGACGAGGTCTAGATCTCTCCCTCCCTAAGCAGGCAGCGGCTGTCCATGCTGGGCTGCTTGGAATGGACATGCTGAAGTCCTGGATTCCACAGCAATGTCTTTGCTGTCTTCTTCAATATGTCTTTTAGTGTTGTTTTACTAAAAGCGGGTAGTCAGTATGGTTTTTACCTGATTTCCTTACGTTTCGTGAAGGGACTTTGGTGCTTGAGTTACTGCTGAACTTGATGTGTCTGGGGACAGATATCTCTATTTGACCTTATGGCTTATTGTCTAGGCCAGAGCTTTCAGATCTTTCGGTAATGGGCCATTCAGATATTATACGTATTCAAGTTATAAGGATTGTAAAACTTTACAAAATATAAACTATAGACTACTTTATATTAACATAACTGGTTTGAAAGCTAAATTAATTTTTAAATTTCATCCAATTTATATAAAAATATTATTGTTAAAATATATTTTTTGATATTCTTTTTTATTTTAAACAAATCAATGACAGTACTGCTACTTAATAGACAATATTTGTTTTAAAACCTACGGGATAGTTTTTAGTCAAGACATCAACTCTGATTCCAAATTTGCATAACTAGTTGGTAGCTTCCACTTGGAAGTTGAGATTTTTGTGGAAGAGAATATAAAAGCATAGAATGAAGTAAAATCTAATAAAACCCACATGTTTTGCTAGACTGCCAGAAAGTAAAGGACAATTTTGAGACTCATATATTAATTTTCAGTTTCAGGGAAACTATATGTTTTCTATAATTTTCCCTCACATCAATCACTTGCATATCAAAGTTAGTAGTTGCTCATTAGGAGGATTTCCTTCTTGCACCTTCAAGGAGAAACCAAGATAAATATTCACTGATTTGTAAGTCATTTGTAAAATTGTTATTTCCACTGACTTCATGGATGTCAACTATAGAGGTGGTATTTCTTCCATAGTGGATGGGAAAATAAATCAAACCTAACTTAGGGCAAGATTCTGGAGTCATGGTGTCAGGTAAAAAGTTAATTGATGGATTATTCATTGGACCATGGAAAAAGAGAATGTTGTGTCCTGGAGTTGAGGTCCAGGTTGAAGACAAAAAGATTCATGCAAAATAGAATATAAATCTAGATGAGTAAAACAAACCCTAAGAAGAAAAGGTCTGGGAGAGGAAGAAAGACCAAATGCAGCACAGTGATAGGACATTAGTTGATTCCAGTGTAGTTGTCAATACTTACGAAAGACTTATTAAACATTCTTAAATAAATTCATGCTAATCAGTCCAGTTCATTAAGAGGTGCAGTCCACTTGCTGTTAGCTCATGCCAGGCTAATGTCTCCATGAAGTACAAGAGGTCAATGACATAAGCAAAATAAATTAAGCAACCAAAATGACTTCTATTATTTAAAAAATTTGAAACTCAGTTTAATACTGCATGCATTTCTGTGTGTTGTAGTCAGGGGTTACAAGGAAAACAATTATATACAGAACAAATAATTCATATTATTTATAATGGTCATACAAGGTGTTAAATACAAGAAATGCAGAAAATCTACCCACACACTAAGAAATTCAGCTGAGGGTTTGGATCCCACAACTATGTACTTCATGAGTCCAGCTGAAGACCTAGAACCCATGACAAAGACTTATGCAAGTCTATTTCACAGATCTGTGCTGACAAGCTCCAAAGGTCAGCAGTGGAAACCAGAAAGGCTGTGTCAACAGTATGAAGAATCTGTACCAGTAGGTTGAGGATTCTGCACTGGAGCCAGGCAGCAATGCTCAAAGTAAGCACCAGAGCTCCCCAAAAAGGACCTCAGCCATTCTTAGTGACAATGAGATCTGGAGCTCCTCTAACAATGAGAACAGCCAAGTTCATGTCAGAAAGCCAGCATGACAAGCTTCTCCTGGAGACTGAACCAAACACCATCATCCCCTCTGGAGCCAGGAAGCTATAAGATAAAGACCAGAAATCCCCCAATGTGAACCACAGCCATTCTCAGTGACAAGGTCTTCCGACAATGAAAACAGCCAACTTTATATCATGAAAGAAGCTCCACAAGCACCTCCAGGAGAACGCATGGCAACAGGAGAACCAACAGCACCAAACAACATTTCTTCTCTAGTTCTCCTTTTGTGTTAGCAATAATCATCAGGTGGGCCCCCAACTTGGCACCATGCTGATTCAGCTGGTATTAAGTCGACCACCAATTTCAGTCCACACCATGATACGATGTACACTGGGAACAGCAACTTTTATTTCAAATTGAATAAATTGTTAAAACTTTCACCCCTTTAATTGTAGCTGCTTATTAGAGAAACTCAGTATTTTCAAAATTAGATTTCATTTCTCATTTTCTATACTAAATGAACTTAGGACTTCTGGTTTGTACATGGAAACTAAATTAGCATAGTACGTCTAGTTTAATTAGTTTCAATTCAGTTGTGTCTTATAATTCTCAGGTCGGTTTTATTGGGCACATAAATGCACTGTGAAAATTCTTTGGAGTCGGATAGAAGTGTAATGCTAAAGAAACCATGTAAATGGTATTAACTAGTCAATGTAACTGGAACACAAAAACAAAAAAGAAAGTATTTCTAGTCTCTTTTTTATTTAAAGAAAAAAATAGATAAAAAGGGTAGAAACAATACAGAATTTCAGAAAAATAAACAGTAAGAAATCACCAGTCAATAAATTATATACCGTCATCTTAGAAATAGTTGCTCGAGTTACAAAATTAAAGCATATTAAGTGATATTCAAACAATGACACTGCAAACAGTTCTGCTCAGTGACCCAACAAGAACTAGTAATATGGTTATCAGTCCTACACACTTGTTTTTTATCTTAAAGAGGGTAAGATTAAACATAGCAAAACAGTTTATAAGGAAATAATTTAAAGAAACATAGATTTCAAAGCAAGTCCACTGGAGATCTTCACTGTTTATCTTCTTGTCTTTAGTTTTCTTTCAAATAGTTGTCCCCATCTTCATACACATTGAATATATACTGGACATTATAGAACTAATCAAATCATTACAGGATGTTGAAGGCTTTTTAGGTCTTCAAGACCTGATTTTGGGGAAATCAATAATGTCTACCATAATGTTTCTCAGTCTCTTCACAGTAGCTGTCTTTATCTTTACATATGCTGAAACTGGACATAAGAGACTAGACTAATATGATTCTGAACAGTGAATGATAGTATTGCTAGATTTCATATCATAATGCTACAGAATTAACACTGGGTTTCTTAGTGTCTATTCTTCTTCAGAGTCTCCATTCATTACTTCGTGTATTATATAATCTGTTCCCGCAAATAGTTTAGAAAGTCTTCCCATGTGTGACTCTTTACATGTATATCTATCCTTTCTGTAATGAAGGAAAAGACAGATCAAAACAAGACAACAAAATAAATTTGTAGAAAAACATGAAATGAAAAGACATATAGGACCACAAAATTAGGTGATGGATAGTAGCTACTGCTTTCTCTTGTTATTTTCAATAGAATTGTCCACATCATCAGGCATAATATAATTGAACATAATATTACGTAGCTATTTTATTAAAAACACAACTTTGAAGATATTATAACACTTGAAAGAAGTTAATAATCAAAACCAGAATGGATATCTTTTACATCTTGTCATCTTCAGAGTAGTTGTCTCCACTCCCAGACTTAATACTATCAAGGATACCATATTCGAATGAAATCAGTCAAGGCTAAACAGCAGTCTAATGAACCAGCTTCAAAAAAAGATCAGTCATAGTAAGACAATGAAAGTAATACAAGGTTTCAGTGTAAGTTAATAGGAAATTAAGGATAGTTACTGTGGTATAACCTGCTATTTTTGGGTTAGCTGTTTGTGCCCTCAAATCTAATATGGGTAGACAGACTGGAACAAAATATAAGCAAACTAAACAGAGCGATAAGACTACTGTGACTTTTAGATGCTGATACACTATTAACAATGCCCTCTGCCTTCCTTTTTTAGAAAATTCCTCCTTTTTCCCTTTCTCAGGGTGCTTTGTATATTTTGTGTCCCACCAGCTCTTTCGGTTTTTAGATTAAGGGGCCAACCTGTTATCTAACTGAGTGTTGCTAAACCTTTTTACCCCTGAGCTTGATCTTGAGCTGTACTCCTTTACTTACTAAAGTCACAAGGTTGTCCTTCCTTTTAGCTGTGTAGTTCTACACTGCCCAAAAGTGTCATAGCTTTCCAGTCTATCTGCGGCTGCTGGACGAGGTGTCCCTATTTCTCTCTGGTTTCCTGTCACATATAGCATTGTTTTCTCATCTTTGACTCTCAGTTTATTAACCCTCTTTCAGGTTGAGCATATTTCCTATTCAGAGTATCTTGATGGATCCTGCCTCCTAGTTTACTCTGCCTGTGTTTCTTTTTTTCTTATCCAGTGTATCAGGGCTATCTATTTTAAAGATTATAGCTTACCATCTCTGCCTCATTTCTGCTATTTTATTCTTCTATCATTATTTGTCCACTTTACTCCTTCATTCCACTGTCTGCCCATTCACTGAGGCCTCTCTGTCACTGTTGCTGGAATCCTGGTAGTTTTTCCTCTCTCTGCAATGTCCTTCAGTATTTCGTGTAGGATTGCATTGGTGGCCATGAACTCCCACAGTTCCTCCTTGTCTTGGAAATATCTTATTTCCCCAATTAATTTTGAGAGACAGTTTTTTCTGGATACACCAGTTTTGGTTGGAGGTTATTTTCTTTCAGGGCTTGGACTATTTCCCCCCAGGTTCTTCTCAATTTGAGAGTTTGCGTTGATAAGTCTGTCATTATTTTGATAATTTTTCCATTGTAGGTAATCTGCTTCTTTTCTCTGACTGCTTTTAATATTCTGTTCTTGTGGTAGATTACTGGAATCTTCATTATTATATGTCTGGGTGTAGATCTCTTTTGGCTGTAGGTGGCTGGAGTTCTATATGCCTCTTTTATCTGGATATCATTTCTCTTTCCTATCCTTGGGAAGTTTTCCTTAATTATATCTGTGAATATTCTTTGTAATTCATTTGTACTTACTCCTGCTTCTTTGCTCATGTTTTTTATTCTTAAGTTATAAATCCTCTTGTCATCTTCCAGCCTTTGTATTGTCTCTTCCTGGTTCCTTGTTATTTTAAAGAGATCTTTTCTTTTGTGATCACACACCATAAATCTCTCCTCAAGTTTCAAAAGGCTAACTTTAGTTTCTGTCAAGGCATTTTGCCAGTTTTCAATGGAATTTTTAGTTTCCCGGTAATCTCTTTGGATCTGTTTCATGTATTCTAGATTTTGTTTATATTCTTCATGAAAGGTTTCTCTTCTGAGTTCCTCCATTCTTCTACCTATGTTCTCTTGGGAGAACATTTCTTTAATTAATCTTTTTATATTTTGCCTCACTTGGATCAGAAGTACAGTTTTAAATTCGTCTATGAAGTCATGAAGGTATTTCTTTATGTCTGTTGATGCTGTATCTAATATTGCATGTTACTGCACTGTTTCTCTTCTGTATTTATCTCTCCTGGGCTTATTTTTCCAGGGTCAGTGACTGGAGGGTTTTTTTTTTTTTTTTTTTTTTCCTATCTCTTGTCATGTTTCTGGTTTCTTTCAGACAGGTGTCCGGGGTGTCTCTGGCCCTCTCCGTATTGCTTAGGGTCTTTCTGAAGCGTGCTGACTGGGGTTTTGCTGCCCTCCCCAAATTGCTGAGGTATCTTAAACTCTCTCCCAGGGCCTTGAGATGGTGTGGGAACACTCACCCCAGGCCGCCCAGTCCAGACTTCAGGGTACAGGCAGGCAGGCCGAATTCTCCGAAGCTGGTGGATCACAGCAGGAAACTGGAAAGTTCTGGCTCTGTATTTTTGATTATTGTCTGAAGAGGTGTTTTCAGAAGCAGCTTCTCTGGGCTCTGTTCAGGGCAGTGGGCTCTGTTCACAGCGGTGGGCTCCATGGGGCTCCAGTTATGCGGGCCTGTGGCAGCGAAGACACACTCACCCACCTGGGGACCTCAGGGGTGCTCTGGTGGTGGGGGCCTGCTCAGCGCTATCACCGTAGGCTCGGGTCCTTGCTTGAGCGGTGAGTGTGAAGGTGGCAATGCGTCCCAGCAGGTCTGGTCCCGAAACCCACAGGGCCATACTGCGCCCTCTTCCTTACACCCTCCTGGATGCAGCCCACATCCAGGGAGGCGGCGGTGGCGGGAGTGGAGGCAGCCGGTGGGCGCTGAGTTGTTTCACTCCCCCACCTTTGTTGGGACCCTGGCTACAGATTGGAGGCAGCCGCTGGAAGTAGTGGTGCCAGGATGGCTTGTCTCATAGGCAGCCCAGAGGCGCTCAGGGCTGCAGAGTGGCTCAGACAGCCAAGAGTGTATGCTTGATTTGTTTTTCTCACCTTAGTTTCTTCTTGGGATGAGAGAATTCCTCTCCCTCTGTTCGGGGCTCCTATGTTGTATCATGTTGAGTTCTAAGTTGACTATCTCATGGAGCCACTGTAGCTGGCTGTTATCTATCCACCATTTAGCTCCACCCCCCTGTTTCTAGTCTCTTATCTTACAATATTAGTCTCTTGGTCACCAAGGCTAGCACAGCCTGTAAGGAAGGTGAATGTGTCCCTGGCCCACTCCAAGGCTGGAAGTGATGCAGGCTGAAATTCCCCTCTGTCCAGCAAGGCACAAGAATCTCAGCCAGGTGCCTAGGCAGGTCTACAGGCAGCTCTGGCCTGCACATAAAACCTTCAGTTTCTCTTGGGTGTTGAATCACACTGAGATGGGCCTGGGCCTGGGTTCCAAGACCAAGCTCTATGCTGGTTTCTGTCCTCTATCCTCCAACCTGACCTTGCACTCACTATGTGGGGTCTGATCTCTGCTCTGTCTGGGGATATGGGGAAGAGGTTCTAGCATCAATAACCTGTATGGTAGAGTCCAAGCAGTTTTTGTAGTTGTTGTTTTTGGGCAGTTTTGTCTAGGGACATTAGCCTGGCAAGATGCGGGTGATAAAGCTTTGCTCAGCACTGGGGCTCACCCTGGCTAGTCTGGGAGCTTTAAATCTAAGGCCTGGATTTCATTATCTCTTCCTTCCCCAAGCAGGAAATATCTGTCCATGCTGGGCTGCTTGGAAGACAAGATGAGAATAACTCTCTTCTTCCTGTCTTCTTCAATATATCTTTTAATCTTGTTCTACTAAAAGCGGGTACAGTATGGTCTTTACCTGGTTCCCTTACATTTCATGACGGGACTTGGTGCTTGAGTTACTGCTGACTTGATATGCCTGGAGAGAGATGTCTCCAGAGGGCCTTACTCAACTTCCATCTCACTCTGCCTGAAAAATGATGTGAGTTTTGAGGTTACAGATGTTGTCAATGACTGTTGTCATTATAATTTTTATTTATTGATTGATTTTTGTGGTACTGGGAGTTCAACTCAGGACCTCCTGCATGTCAGGCAGCCACTGTGCTGCTGAGCTATATCCTCAGCCTTAAAATTGTTTAAAAACGTATTTTTTATTTCTTCTCAAGTCCATGATTTTAGGGAGTTTTCTTTTCTATATATTTGGGCTTTATTCATTTAAATTTTTATTATTATTTGCTTTTACCCAGCATAACTCCCAGCTTTTGTTTTTCTGTCATTTCACTGTTTATCATACAATTTGGAATGATTAGAATTTTTCTTCCACGGACCTTATCTTTGCTAAGTTCATTTTCGTCTTTTTTATCCTTCCCTCTGGATAAATCCTAAGCTTTTCTTCTGTTTTTTTAAATTGAATTTTTGGTAAAATCCAATCTGCTATTCATTGCTCCTCTTCAGGTTTTAGTTGAACAATTTGGGTTCTATGAAGCACCCTCTCCAATAATGGGTACCACTGAGAGATCGAGAAGCTTCTCCCTCAAATCTTTTCCTCACTGTTGCTCCTTTGTTTCCCCTCTCTTGACTGAACTCCTCAGTATCCTCCCCATACCAAGCATTCACCTTCTTTCACACATTCTCTCAATTCCTTGTTAAAAGCAGTGGCACTCTTCCTCTGTCTCAGCCTTGTCGCTTTGTTAGATGTTGATCATTAATATTACATTGTCAGGTAAGGGTGAAGAAGTCTGTGTGGTCAGGTGTTCGACTGTGTCAAGCATGTGTTTATACAGCAACCCGCAGAGTAAGGCAGGATCCTTTTTGCTCTTTGAAGGACCTAGAGAACTCCTGGCACCACGAAGTGTTCTTCCTCACTGTGCAAATGATGGGATTCTATGTTCTTATATTTGACTAAATAAACAATGCTATCTCAGGATGTGTTATTTCTACTCATACTCTGAAGGGACTGATGTATGGAGAACCCAGAGACAGAGATCTTCGGAACCTGGAAAAGTAGGCATTTTGTTGTATACCAAAAAAAATTTTTTGGAAGCTTTTTGATATCTGATTGATAACTCTAGATTTGCCTGAAGCATATTTAAAAAGAAAATATGTTCATGTAAAATAAATCCCCAAGCAACCAGATTTTAATTTACTCTATAATTATTCAGTTGTTCTCCTTGTGTTTGCAATATGAGAATTTCCTTAGCCTTGTAGTTAGAAATTAACCAACAGACTGAGGAGTCTGAGAGTTTAAACATTGTGGCCTCATCTTTGTCTTAAAGCAATGACAAAATGCACCAAATCCTCTGCCAATGGAAGGATGCTTGACAGAGGAAAGCTGACAGTCTAGTGAGGACCTGTAGCTGTGATTCCAAATGTAGCACATACAGAGAAAGAACACGTATGGCAGGCCGTGGCCTAGCTCCTGGCCTGATAAGAAAGGCTGACGATATGGGAGTAAGTAACTGGACAAAACAGGACTTCCTTTGTGTGTGAGTAAAATGGAACCTTGAGTGTCAATGCCTCTCTCATTCTCCAGCCTAAGAGTCCTGCTACCTATTATTGGGTGCATTCCTTGTGGAATGTCTAAACAAGAGAGGCTGCTGAGAGAGAAGCTGTGATCTGTCCCGATTTCCTTTGTAGTCCACTCACTTTTACCCCCACATTGTTTATAGCAGAACCTGATTGTATTTTCTCAAAAACCTTTCAGTATACCTGTTGCAAATATATATCTGTAATCCTAGCTACTCAGGAGCCTGACGCAAGAGGATTGCAAGTTCAAGGCCAGCCTGGGCAATTTAACTAAACTTGCCAAAATAAAAAATAGAACAGGATTAGGGATGCAGCTTAGTGTATGCAGAGGGCTGCTTGGTTCAGTTCTTAAGACTATAAAAAATTGGACTTGCATGAATTTATGTGGACTGATCCAGCTCAATGTCATACAGACAAGGTCAGTTTCAAATGAGAAATGCTTCATCTTGATTACTTCATCAGTTGTTTTATGAAAAATGTTTGAAGGCAAAATTAACCACTTTAACCAATGTACCATATTCATCTTTCAGATATAAACACTATTCATGATCAGAGATTGACAGGCTTACATCTGCAAAACTCTGAAGATTGTCATTTTGGAGTAAAAAATATCTCATTAATCAGAATGTTAAATAACCCACAGTACTTATATATTGTGTTATTATTTACCAGTCCTGAGCAGCTCTATTTCCAAAGGGAGAAACAAAATAATTTCAACCAAGTGAGCATAATATTAATGACAGCAGTATTATAAATAAATTTAAAATGATGCCAGCGATGAGGGAAAAAACCCTAATTCTCTTTCATTTATCCCCTAAATCATGCCAAACATGCTGCTATACTTTTGTCCACAAACTTTGTTTGAAAATTTCTCAAGACACTAGCCAACCCCATGTCAACAAAGGACTGGTACTTGGTTTGGTGCAATTAAAAGATTTTTACAACTTCTACAATGGAAATCTACAGGAAACCAGGCAAACTGGCAGTGCATCAAACAGTCCAATTGAAAAGAAGAAACAAGCGGGGTGTAGATGAAACACTGAAAAGGGTGGCATTCTTTTCAGGGATATTAGCATAGTGGTGGTAATCTTAGAGTCCTGCAAACATCATTTTCAGGCTCCTTTTCATCAGCTCCCTTGGGATTAGGAATTATTCCAGAATGATGTGAATACTCCTCTATATCCCCAATTGAAGTTGGAGTCTGTGTCCTTAAGCAGCTGTGTTATCATTCTTCAGAAAGGATAAACAGGGACACTGAAGGAAGCAGTGGTTCTCTGTGTGACACCACAGTCCTCTGGGGCAGGGAGAATCATGTTTCCAGGGTGAAGTTTGCTATTTTGATACAAGTAAACTGAGTATGCTGTGCGGGTAGACTGTTTTTATATTTAATTACGTTAACTTCTAAGGCCTGCTCAGCTGATTTGCACACCTAAAAGTGAAGCAATAATGGGCAATGTGCAAGGAAGTTGCCACTAGTTGCATTAGGACAAGAATGAGTTTTGTAATTTCAGTATTTTGTCTAACGCTGTATCTATCTTTGATGAATAGTATCAAAGAGATTGAGAAACTATCAAATGACCACTTCACAAATGAGAATGTTAGCTTGACTCTGGAGTATTTTGTAGTTTATGTTGTCAAAATTATATAGATTTAACACAATCATAAATTAAATTCTAGCAATTTTTTTAAAAGAAAATACACTGATGCTAAATTTCACATGGAGAGACAAAGGAATAGAATAGCTCAATTAGTTGCATCAAATAAGTTAGAAGACTGATACAATCTTATTTAAAGCTTCCTGAATTGCTATAATAATCATTGCTTGTGAAAGTAGAGACATATAGATTAACACAACAGAATTAGGTAAGAGGTAAACACACACTAGAGAGGCAGTAAGATGTTTGCACATGTAAATCTGATTTATTTCACTTATGAGCATCGTCTCAAATTGCATTCATTTACCTATAAAACCCTTGAGTGAAGGGGTAAACAGGATCCAAAATGTTCAATTGATATTGTAAAAGAGAAAAGGGAAGAAACCGCTCAAAAGTAAAGAACAACTGGGATGAGGGAAAGGACAAAATAAAGAAGCAAAAAGATTATAAATATACATACATAGATGTGTATGTATACATATAAAAGATAGATAATAAATATATTAGTTCATCAAAAACAATGGTTTGTGCTTTCATTATTTGATCATTTTTTCATGCCTATACCTTGTAATCTGAGCAACTACTTTGAAGATAATATGCAATGTACTAACCATTATTAATCTTCAAAAAAGTACACACACATTCATTAAAACAATTGATTATTGATTTTTGGCAAAGCTCCAAATGCAATGGAAGAAAAAATTGGAAGTATACTACTTTTTATCAAATGATGTTAAAAGAATCAAATATTTATATCAAAAGCTGAAGTTTGATCTATGTATCATACTTTATGCAAAAACTATCTCAAAATAGATCATAGGCTTACATACAAAATTCCAGTAGCAAAAAAAAAAAAAAAAAAAAAAAAAAAGAAAGAAAAAGGAAAATCAATGTGACTGTGGGCCAGAAAGATTTCTTAGATATTTAATATCTAAAACACTAAAAGATAAAATGAATGACACAATGAATTTCATTAAAGTGAAAACTTGTTTTGCAAAAGATACCAATGAGAGACAATCTACAGATTTCATGACAATATTTGAAATATACCTATTTAACAATAAATAAAATTTTATCCAAAATATAAAAAACAAATGAAGCTCATAAGGAAACAAAGACATGGACAAAAGATTGGACAAATAAACATCAAAGAAGACACATGAGTAACAGATAAATGTAGGAAATGATGTCACCATCATTAATCATTAGGTAAGTGGAAAGTAAAACACAGTGAAAATCCTGTATACTATCAGACTTGATGAAATTTAAAACAACTGACAATAGTAAGTACAAGGAAACATTCCAAGCAGATGGAATTCTTACATATCCCTGGTGAGAATAAAATATAGTACAATCACTCTGCAAGAAAATTTGTCAGCTTCCTTTAAAATAAAACATAAACATAAAAGCTGGCAATCCTTCTACTAGGTATTTCCCCAAGTCAGATAAAAGCTTACATTTACAGAAAAATCTGAACATGAATATTTATAGTAACTTCATTCATAATTGCCCAAAACTAAAAGCCACCCAGATGTTTTCAACTATTGCATAGGCAAGTGAACTGTGGTCTGTCCATACGATGGAATTCTCTTCAGCAATAGCAGGGAATACACTATAAATCTGTGTTTAACTGCATTTTGTTAAGTGAAAGAATATAGACCCAAAAGACTTGTATTATATGACTAGATTTATATGTCATTCCAAAAGGGCAAAACTATGGAGACGAAAAACATGTAGAGGTTGCCAGGGTGTAGAGTTTGGAGCAGGCTTAGGCTACACAGGACTTTGCAAATGCTCTGAGGATCTGCACTGTGTCTTGATTGTGGAGGTAGTTCCAGGGCTTTTTATCAGCATCGAAAGAGCCACACACACAAAAGGGCCAATTGCATTGTATGTAAATAGTTTTAAGTACAGAAGAATGAAAGTGTTTAGAGTTTTAAAAAAATCATACTGGTCCTTGCAGACACAGACTGTGGCTTCTATTTTACCCTAGTGTCATAGAGTATGTGTACTTAATGCTTATTTAAAGTGCATTCTCTTTACACTAGATCATAGTTAAGAGTTATGGATAACCATAACACTTCTGTGCTCTTGAGACCAGATTTGTCAGATGTATTTTTAAATGCATTTAGAAAAAGAAAGAAGGGGCTGGGGATTTAGCTCAGCGGCATAAGCGCCTGCCTTGCAAGCAGGCAGTCGTGAGTTCGATCCCTGGTACCGATAAAAAAAACGAAAAAGACAAAAAAAAAAAAAAAACTAGAAAAAGAAAGAAGTGAAAAAGATTATATTTTAATGAATGCCCCAAGGCATTCCCCAGAATTGTTTTGTCTTTATGTAACAAAGGAAGACTTCATTTTATAATGTGTCTGAATAAATAAGAGCTTTTGCCCAAAATGAACCAAAGTTGTCTTTTCTTTAAAAAAGAAGGAAGAAACAACTGGAGAAATACATACGACTGCTTAAAAGTGTTTTTCTTTTCCTGTGCATTTGAAAATGTGACAGCCCTTTGCCTCTAGCACCTCAGCTGCGCAATCAGCATGTGGAAAGATTATTAACGAGAGAACTCCCATTCTGTTTTCAAACCCACATAGCATCAGTTGAAAGCAAATAGTTTTGCTGAAAGAATATTATATAGCTTTCGCATCATACTTGGATCTAAAAAATACAATACTCCATAGTTGACTTGAACCAGAACAATTTCTTTATTCCAGAGGATCAAGAAGCAGTGTCCGTCTGCACCAAGAGATCTTCCTTGCCTGATAGTCCCCAAGTCAGACGTGTCAGGGGAAACTGCATCTTGATATAGGATTCAGAGACTCCCAGACCCAGACTCTGAATCCCAGATTCAGAGAATCCCAACCTAGAGAAATGCTGCTGTTGTTGCTGAACTAACGTGGTGACAATTGAAAGAGGTCTCATGACAGCAGAAATGACACTTTTGCCATACTAATATAGAGACAGAAGTGTACAAAAATTAGAGTCTGCCGTGGATCATGGCTCAGTCGGCTTGTTTTCGCACTTTGCATTGTTCCTTGGCACCACTGTGTCTTAAAGCACACACCAGTTCTGCCAGTAACAGACCTCCTTAACTGATCCTCGTTGTCACCATGGCACAGAATCAAACCCCCATTCAGCTCTCCCCACCTTTAAGAAGAGTCAAGCTTTACATCAGTGTCACCTCAGAGCTGGAGAGCTCCTTGCTGAGCGCTTTGCTTTGGTGGTTGGAAAACCCCCAACCAATAAGTGGATGCCCGCACAGCCACAAAGAAAAACTCCTACCTCTACGCCACAGGGCTGTTTTATCAGGGGAAACAATCTCCTGCCTTCGGGGCAAAAACCTTCACTAAACCAGTGCCACTCTTGTTTTCCATCCTTTCGTGTAAACTTCCATCTTCACTGTGAGGGAAGGAAATTCTTCCAATTCAGCTTCATGTGCAAGGCCACACATCCCTGGGCCATCCTGATTGTAGAAAAATGAAAAAAATTTCTGAGTAATGGAAAATATCCTGAGGCCATACTGGTTCTGAGAATAAAAGAAACCAGAAAAGACAGAGGGCACAGAGGCAAGGTAGGAACGGAAGAGGTGGCTGAAGGGACTTAGAGGAGAAGGGTTCAGTGTGTGGGTCAAATTCCATCAGGGCTGCAAAACCTTTATTTAAATGCTATTCATTACTCAGACAGACACCTTTGCTACACTTTGGAGAAGTGAATATTCTATTCTTTATTTCAAGCTTTGTACTACCTCCAAAGCATTTTTAATAGACAGAAATTTGTTCTTAATTTTCCATCCTACAGTGTGTATGGTACCCACAACTTTCTACTGTCCCTGACTTAATTGTTTGAAGACTGCAATGTACCAGCACCCATGTGGCCCATCTCTGAAACATAGACTGAGCAATCTGGTCCCACCTTTTCTTTATCACTTATATCTAAAATCTATTAGCTTTAAAGGAACTAAAGTTCCTTTAGCTACAGTAAATAAGTATTAGGTGTATTTTGGTGCTGTCTGCTAACCATTAATAAAACTTTTTAAATGAGCATCACATATAATTTGTTTTGTGCTAATTTTTTAAAAGACTACAGTTATTAAAGTGATAAAATGTATTAACATGCTAATTTGAAAAGATTAGAAGAAACAGGTAACAAAATACTGTTCTTAATAATTCACCAAATCAATAGCTTTTTGTGTATTTAACCTGATGCCTTGTTCATTTACTAAGGCATAAAACTTAAAAATGTGTATTCATTAAGCATAACAAATTTATACTGCAGTACAGAAACTTCAAATTCTAATTTACAAATTCTCAATTCTTGCTTTTGTTCTGTTCCCGTCACAGGTCAAGGGGGTACTCTACATAGCACATTGAGTCAGGGAGCCAGGCAGAAGGATGCTCTATCATTTGGCTGTGTTTGGAGTGTCTTGCTTCCTCACTTTCCAAGGAAACAGAAGAAAGAGTCTGCACAACTCACAAGGGCTTTGAATTGCCTCCATGTGAAAGAGGCACACCTTACTTCCATATTTGTCAAACTAAATGATTGACATGACTCCCCCTAACTGCCAGGAGGACAGAATTGATGACCAAGTGAAACACTTTTAGACATTATTGACTGTGACACATCCAAAAATGGGTATCCTACTGATAATTTTTATTGACTGAAGAACTTTTAAGTAAACATAGTATAATCTGCTAACCGATTATTATACTGAGACAAGTAGATTATTGTGGTTTTTCACTTCTCTAAAAAATATCTTTTGATCCACATATTTAAGCACTTTTCTAATTGTTTTCTTAAGATAAATCTTTATCATTTAAATTGTTAAGTCAAGTCATCTACACAGTTTAAGATTTTCATAATGTCAAAACACCTTCCAGAACGAAGGCCCAGATTTATACCACCTCATCAATAGTGAGTGTGCTCATTTGTTTACACCTCTTCCAAAAGTATTATTCATTTTTTTACTCTCACCAACAAGATGGGGAAGGTTGTAAAGGGATCTTCACTATAGTTTTTATTTTTTTGATACTTTCATCTGTGACCTTTTGTTTTAAAATAACCTTTTGTTCTGGAAGAAATAACTCAGGAAAATTTAGTACTTCATGTAGGCCAACATAACAATTGTTATGAAATGAGAAACTTAAGTAATTTCTGTATAGATTATTCTGATAAAAATATCACTTTTAAAGTATAAGTTAAGTAATTAATCTACTTACACCTAACAAGCAGATTCAAGTGTCTAAAGTTTTGAAGCAGTAACTTTATAAACTTGTAAATTGTGCCAGCATTTTATTACAGAGAGAAAGTAAAATGTAGCCAATTCAAAGAATAAAAGGTTGTGGTTATGGAGGATAAATATGGAAATCTAACACACAGATCTAATGTTCAGATATTTTTATGTAATAATATTATGTAATATGTAAAATGTAATAATATTATATTGAAACTTGGAAATTTACTAAGAAATTAGGTTTCCAGTGCTTTTATCAAATGCACAAACCAGTCTAGATGAGATGACATATTAATTTGCTTGACTTTACTAAACACTGCATATGTAAATGTATAATAAAACATCATGTTCTGTATCTTAAATATTTAATGTAAAATACATTAAAAGTAACATATGCAAATCATTTTTGCAGTACTGGGGTACTTAAACCAGGGCCTTCACACTGAACTGTATCTCTAGCACTTTTTTGTTTTTTATTTTGAGACAGGGTCTTCTAAATTGCTAATGCTTGGTTTAAGCTGACTCAATCTCTTTCACTACTCGTTTTTATTCCAAAAGGTATCATTAAAATTTAAGAAGTAGTTTGTACATAAACAGATTCAGTATTTTTTGAGGGGCTATAGTTATACTTTAGTTCAGAAAGCTGTTAATTAGTTGAATTAAAGTATGTTAAAACATTTATATCCAATTCTTACTACATAATGAAAAATTTGTTTAGTTAAATTTTCAAAAAGGATTATAATATACAGAAAAATGATATTGGCCACAACAACAAAGTAAATATATTGCATCAGAATCTTTGATAAGGGAATGTTACTAATTTAATGAGTACACTGTAGTAGGTGGAGAGAAAGACGGTCATGGGAGACATTGAAAGAGGGAAGTGCTGGGCTTGTCTCTTTCCTTCCTTCTTTTCCTATGTCCAATACTAACTTTTTTGATTAACATTATAGGATGACCTTATCAAATTAGAAGCTGAAGACAAGGACCTACTACATTTCATTATTTCAGAGGATTACTTGTAGTTTTTGTTCACATTAAAAATTTTAATTTTTTATTCTATTGATGTTTTATTTTCCGGTTAAGTAGACATTGTTTAATATAATAAAACTCAAAATTAATATTAATAATTCATCAATAAAAATACTCCTAAACAGTAAGTGTGGATACTACACTCCCCTACAACATGCCATTGTAAAAACTTACTGTGATGTCCCTAGAAAATGTTTCTGAAATCAAGATGCATTTCACACTTGCTCTGTCTCAGATGACTTTGAGTCACTTTAATTCATGTAAAAGCTTAGAGAATAAGTGAAGGATTTATAAGTGCTCTCTCCTACTGTATAGCACAGAGGACAAGGCTGTGTGGGAGAATAACAGCATCAGTCCTGAGATGTGAGAAATCAGACTAATACTTTTCAGAAATACCTTATCTAATTTATTTGCTTGAGTTTTTCTTTTCATGTAGATGTACCATGCTCTATGCATGTTTCTTGGCAATATTTTTCTTCTTTACAATTATAGTTACTTAAAAATATAAAAGAATGTCTTAGATACTTTTTATTGCTAAGACATAATACCCACCATCAACAAGGAGGAAATGTTTATTTTGGCTCATATTTTGTAGAGGTTTCAGTATATTGTCAGCTGGCTCCCAGGCAAGGTGACATGGCAGAGGGGAAACATGTCATAGTGAAACAGGTAGGAAGCAGCACAGGGCATCTGGAAAGGATGAGAGACATACAATGACGTAGACTGTGTCCAGATTGACCCAAAGCTTCCCGCCAGGCCTCCCCATCCAACATCACACCTAACTACAACACATCAATGAAATAATGCAGTGCCACACACCCACTCTCCAGTCATCCCTTGAAAGCCCCACTTATGAATGCATAAGGATTTAGGGGAGCTCTAGATACAAATCATAACAGTGTTACAGGGGGAAAGAGGATGAAAATTAAAATACTTGAAAGGTGAGAGGTTCCTGGGAGAAGTGAAATGGATAAGACAATGGACACATCAAGAAACTATCTTGAGAAACAAGCTGGAATTACTTCTCTAGTGGGAATAAAGAAGATGGATTTTTCCCCCTTTAATATCTTTTTGTTCCTTATACCTGTCTCCCATTCATGCTGCTGCAGAAATCCAAGTCAGGTTCAAGCAACTGTTACTCTGTTGCACATTAACCCTGAAGGATATAAATAATGAAAGCTATTTTACTGAAAATGTTCTGCATTCCAGGCATTATGCTAGATCATTTACAAGTAAGTCTGTCTGTAAAAGAAACTAAAAGCACACTTCTTGGAAAGCCCTAACTGCTTTAAAGGTTAAGATGTAAAAAATTTCCCAAAATTTTGAAGAAACAGAATGCAGAAGATGAGGACGACAGAGGAAGACAAGGACAGCAGAAAGGATAGGAAAAAGGCAAAGTTGAAGCTTGTAGGGAGTGAGATTCTCACTAAAATTTAAAGAAAAATTAACAGATCTTGTGGCTCTCATGTTCCATAGAAGATGCTGGGGTGTATTAACGGAAGCTCATCATAGGAACATGTTTAAGTTTAGAGCAAAGTGGGAAAATGTAGAATACACTTGAGGAAATAAATATTTGCAGAGTATCTGTATATACTGAGAAATAAGCAAAATGTTTACATTTATTCTTTCACTGACTTACAGGAAGAAGTCATTGTGAGGAGTGCGATGCAGACATCTAGAACATGCACTGTGCAAGTTTCATCTTCGATCAGCTCCACCTTAACTATGTGGCCTTGATCAAATTAGTTGCACTTTTGTTGCCTCAATTTTCTCAACTGTGAAAAGGAGAAAATAGAAATAATAATAATAATATTTTCCTCATTATGTTGTGAGAAGAAAATGATTTCACTGTTAAGAGCTCAGAAAAGTGTGTCATTAATTTTCTCATTTTATAAATAAGATCACTTTGGGCAAAGGACAAACACATTGTTTTTCTTTTTTAAACCCATATTTTAGATGAAGAAACTGAAGCATGGAGAGAGTATGATCATACACTTGGCCAGTGGCAGAGCCGGAACTTGTTTTCAGGTCTTTCTGCTACTAGACCTTTTAGCACCTCATTAATATGGTAGCTACTGAATTTGAGAGGAAAACAATTACTAAGTGACAAAGTAGACCCAGTTAAATAACATGGGTTTTTATACGAAATCACTAAATGGGTCTGCTAATTTAAGCTTCTATAGAGTATTAAAAAACTGAAAATTATATGGATAATATTTGTGTGTATAAATTCAAATATTTTGCATATTTATTCACAGATGTATAAGTACCTTTATATAATAATAGTATAGTATATTTAGGCAGAACCCAAAATCAAAATTCATTAAAAATTGCTGCATCGGTATTAAAAATGTCTCTATGACAAATCACAACAAAATTATAAGACAGACCTCATGCAGAGAAGATATTTCCAAAGATGTGAAGCATAATAATAATATTTAGAATGTATGAAAAATTCCCACAAATTAAGTATGATTAAAAGGGCCAGAGATATAGCTCAGCGGTGCAACACCTGCCTGACAAGTGCAGGGTCTCCTTTGATTCCTGGTTCCCCTGTCTCCCCCCAAAAAAGGTTACGACAAAAGGCAAACATCTCAGAAGTTTGGTCAAAATACATAAAAGATTTATAAAATAGGAGAACAGTTATGAAAATATACTTAGGCTTGATATATTGAGGAAGCCTAAATAAAAATAAGAAAATTTAACATAAAAAAGTTCTTTGGAACTGAGCAGTAAAGATGCTCCCATGTCTTGTCCCAACAATGCACCCATGAAGGGTTAGGCACCCAGAGACTTCATGCACATGTGCAGAGGTGTGTATAAGGATATTTGTCCATACTATGTAAAACAGCAAGGAAAAAAAAAAGTATCTAGTAGGGTAATGGTGAAATTTATAATCAGTTGGATAATGAAATGTTACATAGTAGTCAAAATTAGTGAACTCACTTAATATTTATTTATATATACAATCTGAAACATATGTTGAGTGATGAAAAGCTGAACAATATAAGCGAAATGAATGCATTTATGAATAACTGAAAGAACATATAAAGCACTACCATATATTACTTATAAATAGATTATATATAAAATGCCCAAGAAGGATACAAAGGAAATAATGATTGCCTTTGTAGAGTTAGGGAGATAGAAGAGTAACAAAAGTAATTTCAAGTTGATCTGAAATGCTCATGTCACTGAAGTGACAAAGTATAAGCGTTCATTAATTATGGGCATTGAACAGGGCATGGCGATGATGAGATATGGATGTGTGTGGGTATTTACTGGCATCTTCACTATATTGTTTTATGTTTATTTCAAAATATACAGTGGAAGCCGGGCATGGTGGCACATACCTATAAAGCCAACACTCAGAAGACTGAGGCAGGAAGATCACTGCAAGTCTGAAGCCAGCCTGGGCTACAAAGTGAGATCAAGGCCAGCTTGACCTACATAGTGAGACCCTGTCTCAACAAGACAAAAAACAAAACCAAATAAAACAGAACATATAATAAAATGCCGCATTTTCAGGTAGCCAAAGCAATAGGGAGAGGATCGTGCTGTTTCTAAGAGGATCCTGTGTTTCCACGAGTCATTTGCTCACAGATGCTGTTACCCTGTCAGACAACCTCTTCTCCTTTCTAACTTCTTCAACAACTAAATTTAAATGTTAATTTGGAGGTTTCTCCCCTTGACCAATAATAACATGGTTTCATTTTCTAGATCCACAGAAAACCCTGCATGTCTTCAAGGAGAGGGCCAAGGCACGATCAGCAATTTTATTAGGCAGTATCTAATACAGTATCTAATGCAGAGAACTGATGCAGACAATTTGTAAAGTTTAAAGTTGAAAAATGTAAAAGCACAGAGTTTTAGAAGTTGCTGTGCTGGAGCCCAGGGAAGTTGCTGTTATGAGTGTGCTTGGGGTAGCCTTGACAGTGGGGTGCCCCTGCTTGGCTTGAAAGGTACAGGAAAGCACTGGAGCTGTAGGCTGATCAAGTCCACCCACAGCCAGATCTGCTCCCCAACACCTCCTCTCCTCGGGGGTTAAGAATTATTTGACTTCCTATTTATTTTAGGATATTGGGTTTGGTTCAGCTAATTAACCAACCTTTATTGACTATTCTTGGAATAAACACAAAAGACATAGAAAGAGAAAATACTCAGAAGCAGCATAGTATAAATTATATCAAAACAATCCTTTTGCCAACCAGATTAAGAAAAATATTTGATACCTACACAAGTCTACGGCCATACCACCCTGAATGCGCCCGATCTCATCTGATATCTACACAAATTCTCATAGACTGTCATAACTCATCAATCAACAAAATTCCTTTGGAACAGGATTTTTCTGAAGAGCTAATTTGGGGTTTAGACTGTGCAGATAAATCGGTTATTACTTGTGTTTTCTTTTTTCCCTTTTATTTAACCTTCCTCAGTATAAATTTCTCACTTCTGGTATGTATGGTGAATTCTGTCTAAATTTCTCTTGATTTCCCATTTTCCACAAAACTCAACTGTGAAATATTTCCAATGCTTCCGTTTCCTTCTTATGAAGTTTCATTTTTTCCTCAGAGGGATACATTTCCAAAATTACTGCTAAATGATCCTTGGGCCCATTTGATGCATTCCTCAGAAAACCTTTGTAAACCTGAATAATATTTTCACTCATTTGCTATTGTGATGTGTGGTTCTGACACACTTAGAAAGTTTGTGGTCGTTCCCAGCACCTGCCTTTTTCAAGTATGCAATTGAATTTTTCACAGTTGAACTCTAACATTTCTCTCCTAACTGAGTGAAGTTTCACAACACATTTGAAATATTTCTGAAGCTGGGCATATGTTCCTGTTTATCCAACACAAAGCTGAGGCCTCTTTGAACTTTCGTCTCTTGATAATATGCCTCACATTTTAACAACATAACACTCTAAGATTGGAACTGTTTGGAGGTTTTCGTGCCTTCCAAAGGATTTTCTCCTTTATCTTTCCTCTGTTTTCCTCCTCTTTCATTTTAAACAACTGTCTAAGGACTGCAATAGAAGGACAGTTTGGTGGTCAAAGCCAATAAACCTTTGTTTTGCGTCCTCTGTTTCCTCAGTGGGAAGTTTTCTAAGAATCTTTATCTTACACATATTTAAAATCAACACGACCTTCTAACACACCACTGTGGTATCACAAGCTCCACCTGTGCCAGATGGCTTTGCTCACTGAGGTGATCCCTTCACTTTTTTCTCACCTGTGTTTCCAGCCCTTTCTCTCCATTCTACTTCTGACAGGTGTTGTTTTTCGTAGGTCATGTAAGGCTGCTGGTACCACATTCTCACCTTTATTAGGCACTGGAGTGCGGTGGCTACTAGTTCAACATTCAAAACCACTAACTCTCATCTGGAATCTCTGTCAGATTTCACTTTATCTTTTGTGCTGTTTTTAAAATCTTTTCTTAGCTGGCTCAGAGAAACCTAAAAATGACTTTTCTTTGGCTCTTTAACACCTTCTTCACACACCATAAGAATATTATCCAGGATGCGTTTGGCCCCCTATCTGCCATGAAACCTTGGTGAGATATTTCTCTGGAGCTCCTCCAAAGCTGAAGGAGCCCACATGGCATCCTTTTACACCTCCAGGGAAGAAAGGAGGTATTCAAACTATATCATTTGCTGGCTGTTTTCATGGCTGGCTCCAAAATACTAGCTTTACTTGTGTGCTGGCACCTTATGCTAAGAAAATATTACCTTCTCAGTTTCTCTTTTTAGATAGACTTTGATCTGTATTCTATCCTCTCTTAACTTTCTTATTCAGATAAACAGCACAAGACTTTGATATGAGTTCTGATGGAATGTTCAAAGTGGTAAAGTGTTTAAGATACCGTGATTTTTCAGGTCACTCAAAAGCAGAACTTTACTACTGCTGTCCAAAGGATCAGATCCCCCAATTTTAACAAAATGTATACCTGCATTACTCCATGTAAGCTGATTTCCTTTAAACCTAACATTGTCTGAACTAGTCATTATTTTTGAGCTCTAAAAATTTGTGAATGAAGAGATCATAACCATTTACTCTAATTACTTTGAAAAATTAATTTCTCAGGAAAACTGTCTCTCCAACTATAATTAAAAGCTTACTTTTAATATGCCTTTTGTTTATAATTCTATCTGTAGAGAAAAGAGTAGCACTTAGTTAAATTAGTTTAGCATACACATTTCTAACTCAGTAATTGGGTTTTCTGGAAACTACTTGGTAACCAAAAATACAAGATTGAGTGGTCTCCAACGGCTCTTGTTAGCTGGATTACAGGATGAGGCTTCCTTAATGTTTTCATTAGAAAGATGACACAATTTTCTTCCTTTCCAAAGTGTCTAATTCCATTTGGTCTGCTGTCACAAACTTCCATAGACACAATGTTTTGTAAACATTGTAAACAGATCTGGAGGATGGCAAGTTCATGGCCCAGGGTCTAGCGCAGTCCTCTCTGGGAGGGCTTGCTTTCTAGTCCCCAGAAAGCCAGTCCCCTTTCACTCACATGGAGAAGAGGCCAGGGAGCTTTCTCAAGTCTCTTTTCTAAGGGAACAAATCCCATGAATAAGGGCTCCACCTTCAAACCTAATCACTTCTGAAAGGGGCAGGGGTGTATGTGTGAACATTTCAATATGTGAATTTGGGGGTTAGGAGGATATACATTCAGAGCATAAAGCCAAGAAATCCTGTTCAGGGGTCAAATAGTTCAGTCACTTATTTTAGATAATCTATGTAAAATATTTCTGCAGATATGTGGCCAGTGGTTATATAAGGAAGAAAAATCTGTTTTAATGCTTTCATTTTTAATAAATTGAGGATTTTTCACAGGTTTTTGATAGAATGGATTGTTTTAAATAAAGAATTTTAGAAATACTTATTAAAATTAATCAAAGTCTCTATTTCTATTTTTCTAGATAATCATTTATGGGCTATCATGTAACTGCTTCACTTTCTCCTAATTTTCTCTTCTCTGATTCATTTATCACACATTTACCATGAACCTATGTATTCATTCTGTTATTAAGTATCTGTAAAAACTCTAAAATTTTTAGCATAAAATAATCAATATCTGCCAAAATCAATGCATCTAAATAGACATTTCTCAAAGAAAATACACACTTTGCCAACAGGGATGCTCAACATCTCTTAACATCAGGGAACTAAAAATAAAACCAGTAATGAGACAATCACCTCCTGCCTGTTACAATGCTGTTACAAGAAAGATGAGAGATAAATACTGGCTTTAAAAGCATCATGGCGCTGTAGTATATGAGCACTCACGTTTATAGTGGCACAATTTGTAATAGCTAAATTTTGGACGCAACCCAAATGCCTTAAATGAATGGCTTAAAAAGGTGCTTTTTAAAAAATATATAACGGAGTAATAGTCATAAAGCAAGATAAAGTTGAGACATTTATAGCTAGATAAATGGATCTCGAGACCGAAATCGAAAGTGAAATAGATCAGACACACATAAATATTGCTTTATCTCTCTGGTGTGAGAAACTGAAAGTGTAGGAAAAAATATCCAGTAGATACTGTGAAATATAAAGAAACTATTTGAAAGGAAAAGAGAACTAGGGAAGGTTGAGGAGAAAAGGAAAGAAGGAAAAGAATGAAATGAGAAAAGAAGGATAAAATGAAAACTGAGCTTTATGAATGGGGAGGGGAAGAAGGGGAAAGGAGGGGATGGGACTGGGAATAAAAGAGACCCATTCCTATCCGTGTCAGATAATGCAAAATGGGTGACTAAAAAAATGATATATAGTTCAACCATAAAGAGTGAAACCATGTTATTGCTGAAGGGGATATATGAAACTTGAATCCATAATGTTAAGTGAGCTAAGCCAAACCCATAGGAGGAATAAAAAGATAAATAATAATCAAGAATATGTATATGATATACTTTTCCAAAATGAACTGTTGTTACAACACAGTTTTGAAAAAAAAAGTATTGGCAAATGTATGGAGAAAAAGTAAAACTTGTACATTGTTGCCAGGAGTAAAAATTAGTATAGTCATTATGGAAAACAACATAGAGATTCCTCAAAAATCAAAACACATATGGAAAGATCACATTGTATATCACAAACTTGTATGATTTGTCAATCAAAGCTAAAAAAATTCCAGCTAGTTTGAGTATAAGAATATTGTCCTTTACTCTTTACTGTGATTCATAAACCATATATCATTGGCATCTCCAAGGTTATTTTTTTATTAAATTGTATAATAACAGTACTGTGAAACTACTACGTAAACCATCCTACAATACACAAAAGTAAGAAGTATTTGAACAAAGTGGTCTTATCATAAAATAACTAGTAATTAACATAGTGGCTACTCAAATATATAGTGGTCCAAAATTATCATACTTAATAATACATAATGCAAACTGCAAAGTGATTTTTAAGAGAATGCACCAAGGGCACCAAGTATAAAATAATATTATAGTATTAAGTAAAAGTAAACATTCAAATATTCAAATAATATTTTAGTAAAATTCTGACTTTCCTATTAATATATAAAACTTTGAAGTTCTATTCAATTAAGATTCAATGATTAAAACTACAAGAAAAATTTAATTTATGATTTCTTCCTCCAAGAATCTTTTGTTAAAACTGCTAATTATTGATGTTTTTACCAAGAATATTACCAAATACAGAAGAAAATAATTACATAGAAGAACCAAAAAAAAAAAAAAAAAAACCCACCAGACGTGTCTCAGAACTGAAAAATTTAGCAGGGTGGCAGATATAAAAGCAAAATATGAAAATCATTCTCGTACATCCAAAATGAACCCATGTAGAAAAAAATCAGCAAAATTATTCCATCCATGATAGCAAACACACACACACAACACACACACACACACACACACACAGCTACACCAAGGAGGTAAAAGACCTCTGGAACAAAATTATAGAACTATGAAGAAAGAAATTGAAGAGAATGTTAGAAAACAGAAAATGATCAAGATAGGTAGATTTGCTATTATAAAAGCGGCCACATTATCAAAATAAATATGTAATTTTAATATATGCTGGTTAAAATGCCAATAGCTTTCTTCACAGAATTAGAAAAAATAATAGTAAAATTTATACATAACCAGAAGGAACCCAGAATAGCCAAAGCAATTCTAAGCAAAAGAAACAAAACAGGAGGTGTCACAACTCAGGATTTTCATTTATACTGTGAAGTTATAGTAACAATAACAAAAGCAGCACGGAACTATTGCTATTACCGGTAGTGGTATTCATTCTGCGACTCGTATTGATACTCATGCTGGTACTGCAGAAGAAAAGATAGCATATAAGACACAGAAACAAGCCCATGCAGCTCCAGTCATCTGATTTTTGAGAAAAGGGGGCCACAAACATATCCTACAAAAAAAGATAGCTTCTTTAACAAATGACTCTGAGAAAACTGGTTGTTAACATGCAGAAAAATAAAACTAGATTATATCACTCAATATGTAAAAACTCAAACTGGATCAAAGATATAGATGTTAAGCAAGAAATTTTGAATATAATGGAAAATAATGTAAGGGAAACACTTAAATTCACAGGCACAGGCAAGGACTTCCTAAACAGAACTCCAACAGTGTGAAATAATGCCAAGAATCAACAAATTAGGATTACATCAAATTAAAAAGTTTCTGCACAGTAAAGGAAACAATAAGCAGAGTGAAGAAACCACATATAGAATGGGAAAAATTTGCCAACTACTCTTCTGATAGACTACTAATATGTATCAAAAGAACTAAAGAATTTAGCCCCTCAAATGAAATTAATCAAAAAGTGGGAAAATGAAATGGATGCTTCACAAATAAAGCACAAATGGGTAGTTAGTACATGCAAACATTTTCAGCTTTAGTTATAGGAAAACATAAAGCAAAACAACCCAGATTCCATCCTTACTCCAGTAAGAAAGGCTATCATCAAGAACACAAAATGCCGGTGAGGTTGTGGGTAAAAAGGAACCTTTTTATACGGTTGGTGGTAATGTAAACTAGTACAACTTTTATGGAAATCAGAATGCAAATTCTTCAAAGAATTAAAAGTAGAAATCGCATTTCATCCAGGTATGCATCTCCTGGGCATAGTCCCAGAAGAGACAGACAGCAATTGTACTACAGAAACATATATGCACCCATGTTTACAGCAATGCAAAATGGATGAGTAAAGAAAATGATATGTATTTCAACCATAAAGAATGAAACCATGTTATTGCTGAAAAGAGGATGTATGAAACTTGAATCCATAATGTTAAGTGAACTAAGCCAAACCCATAGGAGGAATGAAGAGATCGATAATAATCAAGAACGTATAGATATAGATGTAGATATGATATGTAAGAATGATGGTGTATGTTATTTTGTCTAGGCTATTACTGAGACTCTAAAACTGTGAAGGAAATGAGTCTTGCTGGGGTGCAGTTATCATTAACCAGCAGCCAAGCCTCTGGTTTTGAGATTGTCCTAATGTCCATCCATTTAGGGTCTGTGTTCTTCTTTCAATTTTAGGCTATGTGTTTTTAAATTAGTTCGTTTTCTCTTGTCTGTGTCACAGAATTTGTAAACAGGTACTGACTAAGAAGATAAGCTGCACGAGTCACTTTTGAGTCATTCTCTTACTAACGACAGGAAAGAAATGAATGCTAACCTTGGAAAGGACAAAGTGGGCATAATGGAAAACAGTGATTTGACTCATGGTAAAGCAAAACCATCTTTGGGATTTAAAAGAGTATGAGAAAAATCCTTGAAGAAAAAGACTACAAGTTTCAAGAATCTCTGGCTGACTAGCAATTTCATGTGCCAATTGCTATTTTATTTGTAAGGAGACAAAAAGAAGGGAAACAGATTTTTAAATATACGAGGGGACTGGATTTTCAGCAAAAATTTATGCAAAAACTTTATAAACATTTATTGGCAATATTAATGAAATACTTAATGATGGAGTACTAAAAGATGAGAAATATTCTTCACATATTTCAATTTGTCTAATCACACTTTTGAGATTTTTAAAATAATAATGTATGTAATTCAAAAAATAAAATCTATATTAATTGTTGGAAAGCTATTTTTAAAAGCTTTTTAAAAAACCATTCTTAACCATTTGACAGTTTCTAGCATTTTATTACCAGGCAAAGATAGAAGAAGAAGAAAAAACACCAGTAAGTTTCAATACTTTACTTTTTAAAATCACTATGTACCATGTTAGGTGCTGAGCTTCTGTTTCTGCCACCACGAATTGACACAAAAATGCAACAGAACAATGCTTAAAAGTGAAAAAAAAACAAAAACAAAAAATTACCATAAAAGGAGGTTATCCAAAGCATAGCACCATGGTAGGGGGATTGAGTTATAGATGATCTTTTCCTTTCTTTTATTTTCGTAGTTTTCTACAGTGATTACTACTCTTAAAGTACTTTTAAGAACCACTGATTGGAGGCTGGAGATTTAGCTCAGTGGCATAAGCGCCTGCCTTGCAAGCAAACAGTTTTGAGTTTGATCCCTGGTACTGACAAAAAGGAAAAAGGCAAAATAAATAAAAAATAAAAAGAACCACTGACTGGCATACGTGCCGCCATGGCAGGGCTGTGCTGACTGCTATATAAACATTGTATCAGTAATCTAATCACTAATAATGATCTTTATTTTTACTTGCAGAAACTAAGATTAGACATCATACCTCAGGCATTTACACAGTTATCTGACACATGGTTTCATTTTCAAAAGCAGCCACTATAAAATATTAGCAAATCACAGAACATTTAAAACGGTATCATTCCCTCCTCCCAGAATGTGATGTAATATGTTAAAAGATAAAGTGGAGTAAGTTTTGATTGGAATTTAGTTTGATATATTATTTTTTGGTAAAAATATAGCAATTCTTTATTTTTTCTTAAACTAACAGTTTCCAAGTGTTCCCTTCCTGCTGAGAGGCTGGGGCAACGTTTATACATACGCTATTTGTGCAGTTGTTCAGCCCCAGGTTGCAGCGGGGATCCAATACTATAAGTACATTACAGGATATTTGGAGGATCCTGTAAACACTCATTTCCTGTCTCCGCTAGTATTATGGAAATAGCCACTGTCCAACCACACAGTCCATCAGGTCGGGTTAGGCTGAGGTATTCTTAATGTTGTTTTAAGCTTTTGACCTGATTTCTAGAGATATTTGGATAGACTTGGAAAATCACAGCCATTCTCTTTGGAGTATTTCACTCTATGCAACACTGTCAGAGAATAGTCCTTGTCCTCTGACACAACTGTAAAATGTAAAACACCTGTTAGCTCTGTATGAAACTATCATTTTCCCTATGTCCTTGCTTTCCTACTTATGTGAGAGGTAAGGCTTAACGTGTCCAAAACTGATTCCTTGTAGCTTGGTTCCTCAAACACACAGCTGGATTTCTGCAAAGCTCCTGATCGACTGAGATAACCTACATTTAAGATAATCAATATTTGTCAGCTTTGAGTCTTGGACCTTACTTCCTCCCCTCATGGTACCTGTGCTTCCTCAACCACAGACAAGGATGGGACAAATTCTTAGGTAATTTGCCAGAACATGAACCTAATAGTGTAAAACATAGATTCCACCTACCTGACTCCCAAGAAAGATGCTGGCATCTCCCCAACCACAAGCTGTAAACTAGTAGCTTAAGCTCTAGGAAGCATTCAACACATCATGTTTCTGTTACATACATACTGTTCAATCCCCTCCTGAAGTTTGAAGTTGGCATTTTCCTAATTCTGTAGCAAAAAGATCATAGCCTGAGGATCTGAGTCCCTTTCACAGACACCGGAATTAGGCTCTCCTCGGTTGCTAGATAGCGCCCAGGGCACTTACTCCTGCCCCTGCCCCCATGAATATTCTCCAGGAAATGTTACTTAGGCAAGGGTGTCATGCATGGTGAATGATCATTTGGCCTACACAGTATTTTGACAGTATCAAATTAAATTTTTGTTTTGTTAACTTGAAAACTACAAAACGACCACTGCTGTTTTTAATATCTATTGCCTCGGGCACCAGTGTTTTGAGCATCTTTCTGTATGTTTGTATTACTGTTATCTTCTCAGTGAAGTCTCGGTTCATAGCCTTTGCCATTTTTCTGTGTGTGGAAATTTACTGAAAACTAAGGCTCTAATATCTACCATAAATCTTTCCCCCACCTGGTTATTTCTGACTTTAATATTTAGAGTACAAATTTTTGGAAAAAAAATGTACATTTGTACTCCTGATTTCTCCTAAAATTCAACCTTTTACATATACTTTAAAAGCAGGCTATTTTATTTAAATCTTGTTTTTGACTGGTTTCAGACTTGGGGAGAAGTCCTCAGAGAGGGCTGCCACTATCTCTTTGGGTCTTTTCCTGACATTTCTTTCTCTTTCATTCTCTTGGTCAAGAGTTTAGTAGTGCATCCTGCAGTCTCTTCCTTATTTTTCTTAACAGGCTCTTTCTTCAGAACAATACTCTGATTGATGTTTTGCGTTTTATAATATATAGAATAACAGGATTCTGAATATTAGGCAGTTTGATCCTGTGTTTCTTTTTCCTTCTTTTTTAGGGAGGTTGCACAATATATGGGTGGACATCAACTTTTTAGATAAATCTGAATACTTTATAGACTCCTTAAGTTCTTTTGGGCCCTAGGTGATGAGACAGTATTATCAGTCACTCCAAGACTATTCTTTTCCGTTTCAAATTGACATCCTTTATGCAACCCCAAAGAGAATTTCTTTCTCTAATTTTTCTGGATTAATCACAAAGATACCTCTTACTCAGTAGCAGGTGAACATTCTGTTTCATGGGAATCCTTATTTGTGGTTCCCATCACTGATGTGACTACATCACCTTTGCATCCTTTACCCAGAGCACCAGCAGCAACTGCTGTGGCCATCTGCTTCCACATGCTTCTCAAAAAAGGTATAATGCTCTTGTCCATTATCTGATTTGCTGGGTTTCTGATATACCTTCTTAGCCAAGAAGGAGACATTTATCTTCATCCTGAAGCAGTTCTAACCTCTGAGATACCACAAGGAAGAACAAGCCAGTTGCATATCTATGACTAGACATTTTATGTTATTCATATGAGTCCTTTTGTCTTAATCAGCTTTCCTATTGTTCAGACCAAGTAACCAACAGCCACAGTTTAGTGAAAAGACGCCTAATTTGTAGGTTCAATCCATGATCGGCTGGCCCCAAAGGAAGACTGTGGTGGGAGGATTTGGTAGAGCAAAGCTACTTAGTTCATGGCAGCTGTGAGGCAGAGCAGGGAAAGGGGGCCAGAGAAGGAGCAGCCAGGGACCAGCACAGACCCCAGGTCTATGCTTCCTTGGCCTTCCAAGAACACCTAGAGGGGTGCTCCACCCATCCCCAGTGTGGATTCCAAAGATGACACTTCACCCTAGCATCATACCTTCTTCCCAACTTTCTTATCATCTCACAGTCTCAGGGTTACTGCTGGGATGGTGACTTGAAATGCTTGTAGTCAATTGCGCATTTTTAAACCTTTAGGTTCACACTAAAGTGCACACTTGAAGTCAAATAAAAATGATAGATAAAAAATTACATTGTCATTTTTCTCTTACAAGATGCTCCCTTGAGTTCTGAATTCATAGTTGTAGAAAAAATGTCTATAAAAATTAACTATCACATGCCAGCTCTCAGGTAGTGAGTTATACCTAAAAGTGTTTCTGTGATTATTTGATATGCTAGTCAACTCTTTACCTTCCTGAGTAAAGTATTCTTGTTAAGCATATTTTTTCCCTTTCAACAAAACTTTGCTTTATTTATTTGTGAGTAGGCGGGACCCCTGGAGGGGCCCAGCATTTTCTGTGGTTGCCCATCCTGACACATGGCTATCTCCAGTGTTGTCCATAGGTATTTCGCTGTATATTGCCTTTTTTGTGTCTACAATTGAAATTTTTTTTCTCAGTAGCCAGCTAGGTACAGAAAAATAAACTGTGATTGTAATTTTAATTAAGCAGAATTTACATTGTTTCTAGGCTGTCTGCCAACCTGCTATTTAGGAAAGTTAAACCAGATACAGTTTAATCAGTCTGTCTTTTTTTTTTTTTTTTTTAATCACCAAAATTCTTTTCTCAGGTTCAGATAGAGGGGAATAATACAGCCTTACTGGTTTTTCACATCAGACCAGAGTCAGTTCCCAATTTGAGTGAACATGAACCAGCTGGCATTTCCCACAGGCCTGAAGGTCCCTGTCCACTTCCGCTCATGATCTGTGACAGCCACATATTCTACTTTGTCCTGTTCAATCTGTTTTAACAAATCTATCAGTGGCTGGGTTATCTGTTGACCAAAATAGCTTAGGAAACCCATTGTAATAGATCTTCCATCAAACCATGTTTTTCATGATCTTAAAAATGTCTTGATGAATAAGTTTGAGTTTTACACTTTCACAGAACATTGGAACGCAATTTATGTTTCATATTTGTCATAGCTGATTCCTGTAACCATCAGGTGTTATGTTTTAGCATTTTTCTCTTAGTACAATGTGGACAGGTGGATTTGTGTACACACCACTAGAACACTGGGACATCACATGGGATTACTAAATTTTGTGGTAAGTCACAGTAAGTTGAGATCCCTGCCCCCAAATACCTACCCAAAATTAAAGTTATAGTGGTATTGGTGAGTCAAGTGCGATATTGATAAACCTAGTATGTAGTTCAAAAGCAAGAGGAAGACTATCTCACTCAGTCGAAAATATGTTGACTATTTTCCTATAAATAATATAAATGAAACATATGTGTCGATTTATGCCTTCTTCCAAAATGCAAATGGCCAGACTGATTCCCTGTTCCCTTGCTAGGACACCAGACCCTGCCCAGTCTTTTCCACTTTCCATATAGTAGGCAACATATGATGTAAGCATCTTAGAACTGTGTACCCTCTCATCCCTTCCTTTTTCTTCTCCTACTCTTCTTGGTTTCAAGAGAAACTAATCTCCATGGCTGTGGTTCTCATGCTCAGCTGGCTTCAGCTGCAAAGCAGAATTAATTATAGACCCGAAGGACCCATAGTTTCTTCCTGCATGCAGCTTTATGCATCTAGCTCTTGGCAGGTAGGCCAGCAGTAGTTCAGCTCCATTGATGCTGGAAATACAATCTTCACTCTGTCTCTTTAGTCATGGATGGGGTGACCTCAAGCTGCTGTGCATCTGTGGATTGCGCCTCTCTCCTGTTTGTCTTGACAACTCTGTTACCCAGGAAATTGATTCTCTTCATTAAAGTTTCCTGAACTACTCTGGTGGTCTCTGTTTTCTGGCTAGACTTCACAGGTACACAGAATTTCTTCAGCACATATGTAATAACCTTTCAAATGTGCATTTGTATGTTTAAAATATTTGGAAAGGCTGAGAATTATTCCATCACCCACAGAGGACAAAACCAAAAATATAACTGATAGAGAGGAGCCTGAGAATGTGCACCTTTTTAAGTCACTGTTATATCTGTTTTTAGTGTGTAATATACTTATTTATAATAATTACTTCCTCTTGGATGATGGTTCTGCTTAATGAAGCTCAAGAAGGTAAAATAGTGCTTTTGACTTAATTCTATCACATTCTCTGGTTAGAAGTTACTACTTGTTAGCATTATTTAAAAAATCTTTAAATACTGTTAAAAATAAATATTTATAGAAAATTTATTTTATTTCTCATGGAGATGGGAAAGTCAAGCAATATAAAACATTTTCATTATCATCCTCTAGGTTAAGTAATCCAGAATGTGAAACTAATAGCAGTAACAGGATCTTCCAAGCCTTCTCACTCATTTCAAACTGAAGCAATGATTTAGACTCTATCCTTTTAAGTTTTTCTGTTTTTGATATTAAATATTGATTTTTCTAAGCAGCATCCATGCCCTTATCTGTGGTTTTACTTCCTGAGATTTCAATTACCTGCAGTCAACCATGGTGTGACATTAAATGAAAAATTACAGAAAGAAATAATTGATGTTTTAAGTTGCATGACAAAATACAAGTAACATCATCCCAAGATACAATGGAATAGGTTCAACATTCTCATCACAAAGGGGTAGAGTGAGGGGATAGAAAAAAATAGGACTGAGTGAAGCCTGAAACCCCACAGGGTAAACATTAAGCCTTATAACTCCATTTCTGTCCTCCAGAGCACATTGTGGTGAGAAGTGAGTTACAGTGACCCCACTCCTATAGCATCGATGTGTGCAGCCTGGATGGACTCTCTCTTGGTCTCAGTGTGAAAACTCCCTGCAGTTTTTTCTCAGCAGAAATTGCCTAGCATCTGCAAAGGCTGGAGATTTCAGTTCACTTTTCATCTCATTCCCTGTTTTTACATCATGTGCTATGTCTATCCTTGGTTTTGACTGACAGCTTTGCTTTATCATGCTTGATTTTATCCTCTTACAAAAAAAAGTAATAAGATCCAGAGCTTCATAAACAGCCCTCTCAGGGACTCCTGGTAGGGACTGCCAATCCTGTCACACATTGATTGGTCTCCCTGGCCTTCTGCTGAAATCTAAGTGGAAGCCTCGCTGACTCCTTATGCTTTGCATGCCTATAAAACTAGCATCACATAGGTGATGCCAAGTTCTGCTGCCAGTTTAATCAGTAGTGAGGACTTCTTGGACCATAGTTTTAGTAGCGTCTGAGGATCTACATGATTGATAATGTTGAAATGACCCTAAATAACCAATTTCTTAGGAGGCCTCTCAAAAACAGGGGATGCAAGGACTCTCTTCTGAAACAAATTTTTTACAATTTTATATCCTCAAGTCTACAATGGATATCTTCAAGGCAACTTTCTTCTGTCCCAGTTTAAAGTACTTGATGTTTCACCTCAGCAACACCAAGTACAACCCAGACTCAATAGGGTGAACAAATTAAATCTGATGGCTCAGAATTGATGCCTTCGATGTCATATTCCACTTCCTGGACATCTCAAGATGTCTCTCAAGACCTCAGACAGCTCCATCTTCATGACACTGCTGAGTGAAGTCCTTGTCTCAATTCTCACAAGTTGGAATCCCATGCTTGCAGTCTCCCAGACTACCCTCGTATTTGGGAAGTTCTACAGTTCTGAGCCGTCTGGGTCAGCCTCATCCTTAGAGCTGTACTGGGCACTGTCTTAGCTAGAGATCTCTGCAATTATCTGTCCTTGCAGTAGATTCCTACTGGGGCCCTTTGGTCCTTAGGCTGACTGATGTATCTTTTAGAATCTAGATGGACAATGCCATACCTGCAATGCTCATGAATTCTGGGTTCCTACAGATTTAGCACAGTATGGACACTGTCAAAGCTTACTAATTATATACCACGTAAGCCATGGTACAGCTTGGAATCACTGTACTAGAATGCAGGGAGCAGAGTACTGAAGTGACCATCGACACATGAAGGGTACCGTGGACCCATCCTCAAAACCATTCTATCCTCCTAGAACTCTGGGACTTTGATGGCAGAGGAAGCATCAAAGATCCCCAGAATACCTAGGTCTTTCTCTCACTGTACTCCTCTCCCACCATTTTGACTTCCTTCTATTTATAGTGATCCCTTTATCAAGACTTGGTCATGATCTCAGTTTCCATTTCTGACATGTTCCTTAACACGTGGTCCAAGTTCAGTTTCCCTTTTAATTATGAATTCCACTTTAAGCCAATTCTCCTCACATTTTATTACATGAAAATAAAACCCTTGCAGCATCTTGAGTACTCATTGCTTGCGTATTTCTTCCACCAAGCATCCTACTTAATATGTCTTAAATTCTGCTTCTCACAAACCCTCAGGCATGTACACAATTCAGTCAAATTCTTTGCTACTTTATAATAAGAATGGCACTCCCAAAATTGTTATACAGATTCAATGTAATCCCAATGAAAATACCATCAACATGCATCATAAACCTAGAGAAATCACTCCTAAAATTCATCTGGAACCAGAAGGGATCTAGAATAGCAAAGGCACTTCTAAGCAGCAAAGGTAAGGCAGGAGGCATCACAATCCCTGACTTGAAGTTATATTACAAAGCTACTGTAATAAAATCAACATGGCACTGGAATAAAAATAGATATGAAGATCAATGGAATAGATTAGAAGATACAACCACAACTACAAACACACTCAATCACCTTATCTTTGATAAAGGGGCCAAACATGATCACTAGAAAAATGATAGTCTCTTTAATAAATGGTGTTGGAAAAACTGGTTCTCTATATGCTGAAAACTAAAACTAGACCCATACCTATCACCATATACTAATCTAAAATCTAAATGGATCAAAGATCTGAATATTAAAACAGAAACACTAAATCTGTTGGAAGACAAAATAGGTAAACATCTTGAAAACTTAGGGGTAGGTAGAGAATTCATGAACAGGAATCAAACCACATGGGAAATACTTCCCAGAATCAATAACTGGGACCACGTCTTATTAAAAAGCTTCTGCATGTCAAAAGAAATCTCCAGCATAGTGAAAAGAAACCCCACAAACTGGCAAAAAATCTTAGTGAACTGTCCCTCAGACAAAGGACTTCTGTCTAATAGACCATAAATAGAATTTTAAAAAATCAGATCCCCAAAACTCAAGGACCCAGCTCAAAAATGGGCATCTGAGATGAATACACAATTCTCAGATGAAGAAATACAAATGACAAATACATGAAAAAATGTTCATCATCATTAATCATTAGAGAAATGCAAATTAAAACAACACGGAGATTCCATCTCACTCCAGAAAGAATGGCCAGGATCAAGAAAACTACCAACAATAAATGCTGGAGAGACTTTGGGGAAAAAGGAACTCTCCTGCACTGTTAGTGGGAGTGTAAACTGGTACAAGCACCATGGATGTTAGTCTGGAGATTACTCAAAAAAGCTGGGATTGGAAGTCCCATTTGTTCCAGGTATTCCACTTCTAGGCATATCCCCAGAAGAACTGAAAACATCATACCACAGTGAGATATGTGCACCCATATTTATAATAGCACAATTTGTAATAGTCAGATCTTGTAAACAACCTCAGTGTCCATCAACTGAGGAATGGATAAAAAGTTGTAGTACGTTTATACAATGGAGTACTACTCAGCTGTAAAGAATTATCACATTGAGATATTTACTAATAAATGGGTGCAACTTGAGAACATACTCATAAGCGAAATAAATCAAACTCACATGTATAAATACCATACAGTTTCCTTACTGTAAGAAATAGTATGAGTACATAAGAGTTTATGGTAGTCATGATTCCCCATTACATTGTTTTTGAAGCTTTATAGTGCTCACATTCATTAGTTGGAATGGGTTTGTCCTGGTTTGTTTGATTTTATTATCTGTGATGGTATGAACAGCTAATTTGAGGGAAACAAGTCATTATAATAGCCAATACTGATATAATATCATCTTACTGTCAAGTCCTACCATGGTTTTGCTCTTGTATTTCCATTGGCTGTATCATGTTGTACCTTATTGGATTGTATTACGTGTGAAAGTATAAACAAATTTTCTATGGAAAATGAGATAATATAGTAGCCATTGTTTGTTTTCTGTTATTTGGTTCTGAATGCCCTGTAATAGTCTCATTTTCTTGAATATTTTTATACTATTTTGTTATGTTTGATACTATTGTATATGAAATTGTACTCAACTATTTCAAAGAAAGAGACATTGTGATAGTTACTGTTAATTTTGGATTGTCTTCTGGTGAAATACTGTGTTGCTTACATTGTTTTGTTCTGATCTGCTTTGTTATGCCCTGTTTTGTCTTAATCTCTTTAAAATATAATGAGTGGCCTGTGTTCCACTTTTAGTACTTTTTACCTTAATTCTATTTCAGAACTTCTTCAGAATGGCTTTTATGTTCAGATTTTGCCAACATTTTGAGCATATATCACTTAAATATTGTAAAGTTTCAGGCACATTCTTCTTATGCCTCACCAGAATTGCACTTTGTGCTTTGTTTATGGCAATCTAGGATTTTTCTAGGCTGCTCCTTTGAATATTTCTAGACTTAACCATTAGCCTGTTCCAAGACCTCTTCCGTATTCTCAGGTATTGGCTATAACCCTCTTTCTCATACCAAATGTCTCCTGGCTTGTTTTGTACTGCTATAATAGTATACCTGAGACTGAGTAATTTATAATCCATGAAATTGATTTATCTATAGTTCTGGAGGCTGGGAAGTTCAGTGTCAAAATGACAGCATCTGGTGGGGGCCTTCTGCTGTGTGATCTCATAGCTGAAGACATAACATTGTACAAGAACAGAGAGAGAGAGAGAGAGAGAGAGAGAGAGAGAGAGACAAAGACAGAGAGAGACAGAGAGAGAGACAGAGAGACAGTGGCAGAGAGAGACAGAGAGACAGAGAGAGACAGAGAGACAGAGACAGAGAGAGAGGCAGAGAGACAGAGACAGAGAGACAGAGACAGAGAGAGAGACAGAGAGAGAGGCCAAGAGGGAGAAAACCTACTCCTGCAGCAATGGCTTTAGTCCATTCTTGAAAGCAGAACCTTATGATGTAAATATGAGAATTATTTTTATTTGCCTACAAAATGTGAGAAGACAAAAATGACTTACAATGGAAGTCACAATTAAGATGGAAACTGAATTTAGAGGTGTGAGTGCTTCTCAGCCTGACCACATAGTAAAGAAAAGAATATTTCTAGAAGAAACCAAGAGGATGGCCAAGTTTCTCTCTTGATAAGGAATTAGTGTGAACAGAAGAAAGGCCGATGCTGTGCATTAAGACAATAGGAGAAGGACCAAGACATTTTGGAGATCTTTGTGACCTCCCTTCCCAATAAAGTTTCACGTGAGAGGAACTTTCAAGGTTCCTCTCTTTATACTGTCACAATGGCAGCCAAATTTCAGTGAGTCATGGAGGGATGGACATTCAAGTCATAACACCTGTTAAAAGATTTAACATGTCTTATGGGAGGGATCTATCTTATACTGAGCTCCGTCATTGAAACCTATAGTTCTTCAAAGAGAATGTTTTTAAGTTATGTGATTACTAGTGTTTCACAGCAATTGCAAAATGATGCTGTTATTTAGAGTGTAGGTTGGCAGTGATGCTAGATGTTCTATGATGCACATATCAGCTTTGTACAACAAGAACTATGATGTATGATTTTCAGATATCCCATCAATATTCATGTAAGGGAGAAACAGTTTAGAATTATTTGAGAGTCAAGAAAATAATTTTACATATCACAACAGAATTTCTTCACCACTTTACATAAATTCCACCATTTTACATAAACTAAAATTTTCAGAAATTCAATAGCACTAAATAAGGAGAACATTGCACTGCTGTTCTGAGAGTTTATCATTTCAGAAAATCATACCAACAAAACAATGCCACCCATAATTGAGTCAGCAATAAATCAGTCTTAGTGGGTATGTAGAGCTGCAGTATACAAATATGTAGCAAAGGAAACTTGAGACTTTTTACAGGGTTAAAATTGAATACTGTTTAATTGGAATCTGACTAAATTCGATGAATAAACATTATTTTGTAATATTTTGTGTCCTAAACAGTGTATGTACTTAAAATTTTTCTGAATAATTATGATATAAAATCTAGATTTAAAAAGCTACATATTCAAAGTGCTGATTTATTTTGGGGACTGCTTGTCTTTCTTAATGTTACATAAATTCTGTCATTATCACAATTGTACTGTGGCTTTTATTTGTATTACTGCTTCTGTTTGTACTATGTACTTAATCCCTCATAACATACAAAGGCTATGATCTCCTGGGTCTTTCTCAGCACCAGAAACTGACTGTGAGCCTCAGTGTGTAAGAGAGTTTCAAGGCAGGAGATATGTTTCCAGAGATACTGTGTCACTACACCGTCATAACATTGGGAATTATTTTGACACTGCACTTATAAATAAGGCCCAATTCATTCGTGCTAATACACTTCATCATTTTCTCTGTTTCCAAAGTCTGTAATTTGTCTTGGCATGTTATCCTCATTTCAATTTAGATTATTTCTTTCTTTTTATTGTAGAAAAATAAGTCTAGTTTGTTAAGACTTATTTTTATTTACTGCCCCTCTAAGTTCCTACTTTTTCATGCTCCTGAGTTTCTTGTATTGAAGGGTTTCTCATCTTGAGTCTCATATCCAGATGTAACCAGTATTGGTAGGTGTAAGTGTCTGTTTATGTCATTGTGTCTCTGATACATCCTTGTTTGAAGATTTATATATTAAAATTATTTTATTACAAATTGCTTGTCTTAAATATCAGTAAATGTTGTGCTACATGTATCAAGATCATTTTTCACTACTTATTATCAGCTATTAAATTGAGGGGATGTTTAAGCTTTCTAAATGCTCTTCTTAGATCTTCATTCTCTCCTATATTGGAGCCTGGAATAGCCTCTGAGATGTAGGTTATTCCAATAATTGAGAGCATCTGTCTTTGTTTTTCCCTTCTGTGTAGTAAAGTTTCCAGTCTATTTAACCATATCTTCTATGATACAATTTCAACATTATTAACAAGGTGTTTTAAGCTCTTTCTTTACGATAATTTTGGAATCAGTCCCACAATACTCTGATACTATCCTTATGTTTCACTTGAGTTATTTAACAACATCGCACTTGAATTATCTCAAAAACATCTTAATTGATGTTTTTACTTTCCTTTTATGCTCTTTTTGATTTTTCTTCCACAGAAGCCAGATTAATACCTGAAATAGATGTGATTGATAATGGGACCCTTCTGCATAAGGACCTATGCACCACTTTCTTACTGGTCTCATTCCCCAGCCCGCCCCCAAGCTATAGAAAATGCTCTCAGTCTTTTATTCGTGACTTTCTCAACACTAATCTCAAATAACTTTCTTGGTTTCATTTAATAGCTTGTACATAGCTCATAGTTTGAAACCCTTAACGTATTCATTGATCTTAAGTCTTTGCACATGGCTCACATATTTCCCTGTACTTGAAATGATCTCTTCATTTCTGTGGGAATCTTTACCATCCTTCAAATAATCACTCTTTACTATGTCTTTCCTCAACTTTTGCGTGGGTTCCTGTCTGGCTGATATCTCCGTAGTCTGGATCTGAAGTGTCTTTCTATTTTTTTTTTTTACAGTACTTATGTAATATCTCATATATATTGCATAGTTTTACTTCTTCTGTAAAATCCAAAATTTTTTTAGTGAAACAATATAGCATAAAACTAAGAATGTGAAACCTGTAGCCAGACCTATTGTTCCAATACGGGCTTAGTCACTCACTCAGCATGTGGTTTTGGAAATTATTTCAATTCCTTGCTTCAATTTCCTACTTCATGAAATGGAGATAATAATAGTACCTTGCTCTAAGAAATCTGATTCCTATCCTTTGATTGTGATATTTTGATGTCTAGGGCTTCCTGCCTCTGGGGAGAGTGTCCTCCCCAGGGGTGGCCATGTCCTGGAGGTGGTAAACAACTCAGCTTCTAGCACACTTCCATATACAAGCTCACTTATGCAGAGCTCACATTCCCAACACTTTCTCCATCAGCCTCATTCTAAGCTGATACTCCTCATACTCTTTGCCATAGTGAGCCCAGAGCCAGACACGGGACAACTCAGAACAACTGCTATGTCCTACAGCCTGCCTTGGACTTTCAACTAGCTCATCTCAAGTCTCTTACCTTGCATCACTTGTCCCTTCTCAACGAAATGACATAGTCTCTGTGTACACTCCCCCATATCCTTTGTCCACTGACTAACCCTGGGGCTTCCCTATGCGGCCTTCAAGGACAGGCCATGCACGCTACCTCTCTGTTGTTGTTGTGTCACTATGTAGTGCAGGCTGGCCTTAAACTCACTTCTGTAGCCCAGGCTTTCCCCAGCTCATGGTGATTATCCTGCTTCAGCCTCCCAAGTGCTGTGATTACAGGCTTGTTCCACATGCCCAGAGGAACAATCTTTTAGATGGCAATAATCTTCAGATCTGTTGGTTTCCTTATATACCTGAATAATAACAAAACCTATACAATATATTAAAACAGGTTCTATTGGGAAGGCCAAGAGAGTTACCATTTGTCAAGCACATAGATCAATGTGTGACACATAGTTTATACTATCTCAGAATTGGCTTTATTGATGTGATGATATATAAAGCATCTTTGTGTTCTCTCACAATGTCTAGCAAAGTTTTTAATAAATTTTAATGAATAAAGTTCTTCAAATAACTTCTCTCCTCTTTAAAAGTCTTCCTTGTTAAAAAGCAGGAGTAAGTTGATAAATTGATCAAGAAATGGAATAATTACAATAAAACAAAATTTACTGCAAGAAAATTTTGGCACTGATAATTTAAGTAAAGGGAGAGAGATAGAGGCAGAGACAGAGAGCGAGAGAGAGTACGCAGGGGAGCTGAATAAAGCTAAATTCAAAGATGCAGATTGATATGTAAAAAGAGATCAGAGCTAACAGGATATTGATACAAAGATACGGAATATCAGAGAATGACCCAAATTCAAGGAACAGAGATATCAAATTGAAAGCTTTTCTTTTAATAATAATTATCTTTTTAGTGTTTTCAGGTCTGACTTATCCATCTGTAGAATGATACTGGCAAAAACAGAGGGATAAAATGTGGAGCAGTGCAATGCACAAAGGGATAAAATGTGGAGCAGTGCAATGCACGTGCTTCAAAGTTAGAACTGCGTGAAATGACTCCATTTTCACTACATGAATTTTCACTTATGAAAAATCAGTCTTTTGCAGAAAGCGTGTATTTGACGAAGACTAAAATTGTGTCATTTCTACCACAGAACAGTAGGTTGTCATAGCACAGAAAATAAATACAAATGGCAAAATTCCATGTCAGTAATACATATGGAACTCAGTAATATTGCCCCTGGCCAAAAAAGCAACTTGTTAAGATACATAACATTGAGAAAAATATTATTTTTTCACCTACGAGAAATCACCTCATGACAGGGGAAAAGAACAACTCAGAAACGTCCAGAAAAAAATGCAAGTTCATTTTGTTAGACAAACATCAAATATCACGTCTTTCACACCAATGGTGAGAATTTTTAACAGTTCCAAAGAAACAAAGAAACCTATGTCCAGAAGCCTAGAAAAGCACAATGTTTCATTTTTAATTTCTTAGGAAATATGATAAATACAGAAACAGAACAGATGTGATGTCTCCAAGCAACATCATCTTTGACACATCTTGCAGTTTTGTGAAACCTGCTCTATTTTATTTCTAACTTTTTATATCATAAAGGAAGAAAGACCAAAATGTTTGGTTGTTATGTTCCTTTTAGGTTGTTAGTTAAACCTTTGTATTTTTTCTACCATACCACAAGTAAATACTCATATGTAGGCTTTCTCAATCTATAATCAAAGGGTCATTTAAGTGCATTTACTCGTTTTATTTAATTTAACAGTGTAGCATAATTACTATTTACAGATTGTGAAGAAATAGCTAAAGAAAACTATGTCAGTACTAAGAGTATTGTATTATGGTACATTGTAAATGTATTATTCTGTTACCTCTGAAGCCCTTTAGGCAAAATTACTGTTTATTTCTCCCAAAAATTTATGAATCACAGAATAGAAAATATACACAGAAAATGTGAGTCCTTTGTGTGGCACAACAAATCAGTGTTACAGTCAACAGCTTTGTTCTTCATTTATTAAAATCTAACCCACAATGATGAAATTATTAGACAAAGTAATGAGTCTCCGTCAATCTGTCTTTAGTTTTATAAAACCCAGTTTTATTCTGTCAGCCTCGTCAATGCTCCTGAATATTAATGGGAATAAAGTTAATTGCTGGGTGGAAAAAGGTCTTACTTGGAGTGAAAAGGAAGCACCTTGCTGAAATCTGTCATTTTTGACAAGCCATAATTTATTTCCTTTTAATGATATGTACTGACAGGTTCCAAATCTCTCTTATCTTTATCCCAAATTCTAATTACTTTCCTTGCGATGTGGTTATACCCTAAGCCTCTGACCACTTTCATCATCTGCAAATAAATTATTTCATAAAAAAAATGGCTACACATTCTGAGTGGTAGGGCTTTTCCCTGAAGTAGACCTTCTGCAACTTCTAGAAGTTGTACAAATATTTTTATTGTATCTCAGTAGCTAAGGAGAGGAAACGGATTGTGTGTGAACCTATTAACTTCCTAGCACATCAACTTGATAATTGAAAAAATTCATTTGAAGAAAATGAATAAGAGATAATGACTGAAGACACAACCTGATTAGATTGTCACCTGGCTGGAAACAGAACATTGGGTTGTGCTAAGAATTCTAAAAAGTTTCCATTAAAATGTAAGTAGCTGTAACTTTAAAATAATATACACATATTTTTATTTTAAATCAGTAGCTTGTTAAATGCAGGGCCCTTCTTCATTTACTAGAATTTAGGAAACAAATTAACCTTAAAAGTAGCAACTGGCTAGTATGAAAGGTTTATATTAGCAAAGTAGAATGGTAAGATGAATCTATAGTCAATGTTTTCTATTTCCCCTTCTAGAACTGCTTTAGCATGAGACATATTAATCATTAGAAATTTCAAGTGACATATTAGAGCAAAGTTCACTGTAGTCTTTAACAAATAGTAAGCAAAGCACCACAAAGAAAAATAAAACCTAGGAAGTAGAAGGGTCACTAATGGGATCAGCACAGGATTCTGTTTTAGAAACAAAATCTGTGGCCTAATGGTAACGGTTTAACAATGAAAGCTACTTGTCTTTATTCTGTAGTCTCTGATAGTTGGTTGTGGATTCTCCTTATATTCAGTGCATCTAATGGCATCGCGGGAGCCTGCTCTTCCCCAGTGTCTGAAAGTAAGTGGCACGTGTGGCCAGCCAGCAGATTGGGTGGCGTTTATGTTGTGGTTCTTAGTCATCCCAATTTTTCTCCACCACATCCCAGTCACAATGAGGAAAAATGAAAAGCAGCTGCTAACAGCCTCACAACAGTTCTGTAATTACTTTCCTGGGCTGGCATTATATGATTTGACAATGGCCTGGGGATGTAACAAATAAGAAAAACCTTGTCATTCAATTTAAAAGGCTTCCTACCAGGGCAACACACTCCCCACTTCATCCGAATGACAGTACTCAGCTCTGACACAGTCAGCTGGTTTAGTGCTGAGGGATGTAACTGTAACCAGCTGGTGCCAGGCACACGCAGCCAATTTGCTTTCCTGTTGACACTGCTATTGAATTGAAAGGTGAATCCCAACTTAGGCAAGAAACTCACATCTCAAGTCCGAAATGTACCAACCTATTTAGTTTAAAAAATGCTAATATGTTGGAGTAATTTTAGTTAAAAGAACAGGTTTTAGAAATGGCAATCCCCTTTCCCAAAGATTCCAAGCTCTTTTGATATCTAATACAAGCTATTTTCTTAATTTGTATAATCAAGTTTTATCCTGTATTTCCAGAATGATACTGGCTCTATTGGTCTCAGTCAGCTAGCTAGCATAACAATGAGCCTCAATTACCAGTGGATTGCAACTATGAAGATTTAGTATAATATGTATATAAAACTATACAGATTTACAAACTATAATATATCTCTACTTCATTGTCCAATAAGGCTTTTGATGAGCGGTCTTCTACCTGCTAATCAGACATCCAGCCTCTTTCCATCTAGTGACTCAAACATCTTTTAGTGCCTCTGAGTTTTCCATTGCATCTTCTCCAGCTGATCAGGGTACAAAGAATAAAAGTCACTAGGAAAGTGTAAGGACTCAACTTAAAAAGTGCAACACATCATTTCGTCCGTATTTTATTGTCTATAATTACCCTTAAGAAGCGAGGAGCTGAAAAATTTGGCCCAGCAGTGTACCAAGAAAAGGATGTTGTCATTCGCTGCTGTTTTGGCTTCCACAATAAACTGAAGGAGCATTAATCATTGCAACTTACAACCACTTAAATGTAACCCATCCAAGACAATTTAATTATAATGTTTCATTGCATAGGTTACAGCTCTTCCCCACCAGTATCAATGATATATATTTTTAAAAAATTTATTATAAAGAAAAAAATAAAACAAAATTTCTAAACATGATAGAGGGTAACAATAATTACTACATTGCATATTGTTATTTTTAAATTGGTTACTCAGAGTACAAGATATCTGAATTATTTGTCCAAAAAATATTAGTGCAAACCTTTCTTTTCAATGGACTAAGAGAAATATGTAGTTTTGTATGTAATACTAGTAGTAACATACTTAATAGTAAGGATTACTATAGAAAACAGGAAAAATAATTTTCCCCCAAGAAGCACTGATCTAGTTTTAAAAGCTAAACAAACCATTTATTATTCAACAATATTCGCTAGCATTGGGTAATTTTTACATGTCATGCATACATTATTCTTAGCTCTTGAATTGTATCAGTGATTATACAAAAATCCTATGAACCTTGCATTCTAGAAGGGGGAGAGATAATAAGCATAATAAATAAGTAAATTATGTAATATAAATAAGATGTCAATTATAAAATAATTAGTATTTAGTAGTACATGATAATACTGATTGAGAAGGTAAGACTCAGACTTGAACAAGGTTAAAGACTGGAAATGAAAGTATCCATCACAGGAAACATCATGGCAAGGCATTTAGGGCATGGGCAAATCTGACATGTTAATGAATGCTGAGAGTCTGATATGCCTGGTGTGGAGTAGAGCTACAGAAAATAGAATGAAACAGGGTCAAAGATATCATGGGGCCAGCTCATCAAGGGCTTTATGGTCTCCTACAATGACTTTTGTTTTTATCTTCATGACATGGAAAAAGATTGAAGGATTTTAAGCAGAAGAGACACGTTATGGACTTAAATTGGAGACAGTTTAATCTGACTGTTATGATGAGAATAGAATGTAGGATGTCAAGGGTATAAACAGTTCACTTGGAAAATATTACAGTAATAGTCTCAATAAGAAAGATTGTATTGGTAATGTAAATTTGAATACTAACATATTGACAATATTTAGGCCAGGAGATTGGATAAGGTCTCAATGGATACATAAAGGAAAATATGCCCAAGAAATGCACTCTGGAAAGCTCAAATATTAACAGGTTGGAGAAGAGCCACTAGCAAAAGACACTAGAAGGAATACTTACTGCATGAAAAGGACTGTGTGTTCCTAGAAACAAATGTATCAAAGAAACAAAAATACTTAGCTGTGACAATTGTTGCTACTAGGTCAAGAAAGAGGAACATTACAACTAAACATTGGATTTAAACAATGTTCATTCGACTAATAACAATAACTGTATCTGTGTAGTTACGGTTGTGAAGGTCAGATTGGAGTGGGTAGAAGATGTGGGGAAGGGAGTATAAATAAGAAAGTTGAAAGCTGATTTCCAAAGAGGGACGAAATAAATTTTGTACTAGTGATAAATAAACTGGAGTCAAGTAAAAGGATTTTTAAAAAAAGATCAATAAAAAATCTTAGGAAGGGAAGCTTTTCTAGTAAAGCCTTGAAGAGTCAAGATAAGTTAGGAGTCAACGGCACAAAATCAGAGACAGGTTTTAGATAAGAGCATGAATAATGTATCTATGGTAGAAGCTAAGAATCAGAAAATGAGTGAGAAAGTGGAAGAATTTTCAGCCAAGTAGGAAGAAACAAAGCATTAAAGAATAGACAAAACTCAACATCACTGAAAATTTATATGACAAATATTGTTGAAAATTTTTAAACAAAGATATTTAAGTACCTCTCATCCTGTAGATTATTTATGCAAAGACTTTTGGGTCTGATTAGTGATGGACCTGTAAATATTCTGACTTGGTTCTTGTGAATTGCTTTCTCATGATTACCCTAATTTTTCTATGATTCTATTTGGATTACTCTATCAGTTAGAATGTTATATGATGAATTGTGTCTCCTAGGGACAATTCTGTGATTGTGACCTTGAAACGTTGAATGTAAGGTCACACTGGATTAGCCTGGGCCTCAGATATAATGACTGGTGTCCTTAAAATATATATATATATATATATATATATATATATATATATATATGAAGAGATTCACAAATTTACACCGAAAGATGGCCATCACAGGAAGACAGAGGCAGAATTTGGAACAATGCAGGAGCAAGCTGAGGAACATGAAGGATTGCTGACAACTACCAGAAAATAGGAAGACAGAAAGAATGACATTTGTAGTTTTCAGATAAAGCACGGTCCTGCTGACATCTTGCTTTCAGATTAGTAGCCCCCACTGTGAGATAATACTTTTCTACTGCTTCAAACCACCCAGTTTATAATTTTAGAGCAGTCATAAAAAATAATATATATACTATGAGCATTTCAGTCTCTATATTTTTTCTGGGCTCTTTCCTTCATATAAAATACTTTTTTCCTTTGGTTCTTCATGCAGATTTACCCATATTAATTAAAAATTATATATTATGCAAAATTATCTATAATAAAACATTAAAATCAATAACAAAGTAAAGAATAAAAATAAGGCTGTGGCATGTTGAACATAAATAATCTGTAGCATTTTCTATCAAAATAACCTTAAGGGAATTTTAATAAAATTCTGTCTGGGTAGATCTGCCTTGGAGAAAACAACATTTTCAGTTTAAGAGAAAAATCCTCTGGGAAAAAAATCAATTATATTAAAGATGTCAGTCATTGCCCTCATCCCTGATCTAAGCCTCTTTCTAAGAAATGTCTTCCCCCATAGTCCCTGATGAGAGTATGACCAGAGAAAGTCATGTTTACCCTAATAATCCCAACCCACTGGTCATCCATGATGGAACCAAATGGCTGCATCAGATTTTGTTTTTATGACAAATGAATAGTGAACACTGAGTGACTAAGCCAGTTGTAGCAAAGGTATTGTGTGCCTGCAGGGACAGAGGAAAGTTAGTGCATTTTAAGCAGAAGCAGAAGGACCACAGGCAAAAAAACCTAACTGGCATAGAACATGAGTAAGGTAAGCTATGAGAGGCAGAGCCCCACTTACACATACCTACGTTAAATGCAGAGTAGGTAACTTTGATCCTAAGTTTTAAGAACCATCATATGTACTCTGGAGTTATTTTGTTTTCCATTTTTGGATTTTTGTGATATTGTCTATCAAATCCTTAAGCAAAACAAATTCCTCTCTCAAGCCTACATCAAATGAAACACCTGCAAATTATCTTCTGAAAAGCATGCTGCATTTTATGAAGCCAGTATGTTTTTAGAAGTGAACATGGAACTAAATTAAAACTGAGGTGAGATTTAGATGCATTTCCAAAGTAGAAAGCTAACAATAATACTTCTTTTCTTTTAAAATTCTCTAAAATCACAAGAGTTTTGTCTATATTTTTAAATCTCCCATGGCAAACAGTTGTGGATCAGTGCTGTTAGGCTGTCATAAAATTATGATGCTTTTCATGAAAACAAGATACTGTGAATTTCAATTAGTAATATGCTGATCGCTGTCCACTCTCTAGTCTTCTTTCTTGACCATTTGCTAGTACTAGAGCACTAGTAAGGTGATTTAAACAAGGGTACAATATCCATTTTTCAAAGCTAGCATGATTCTTAACCTTTTTCTTTCTTTCTTTCTTTCTTTTTTTTTTTTTTTCTTCTCTATTTGGGACAGGTATAACTCTATTTCTTGGACCTCTTTGCTCGTGAACTTTCAAGTCTAAATTATTCTCACAATACAAACTAAGTGACTGAGGATAACAAAGGTCCAGGACCTCAGGCACACACAAACCTTTGGCAGGCAGAATAATCAGGGGAGACCAGCAACACGGAAGTGTCTGAATGGCAGCGAGGAGCCAGCAGTGGACTTTGGAGAAGTCCATCAACAGAAGCCCAGCCCCAGCTCCACACCCAGCACGTTTCTGGGATCTGACATGGACACTATCACTGAACTATGAACACTGAAAATATTTTGTTATTTTTATTCTCTCTTGTTTGTCTGACTGGCTATCCCTCTCCTGTTTGGTTGGATATTGTCTTGTTTTGTTTTGTATTTTGTTGTTATTTTTGTTTTTAGGCCTTTTTTCTCCCCTACTTCTCTGGTCTCCTTTTTTTCCCTTTCTTTTCTTGTTTGCTTTTTCATCTCCTGCTGTTCATTTTTTTCATATTAAGGTTTCTTTCTTTTCTCTCTTGTTTTATTCTATTGATCCTTTTTGTCTCTTTCCCCAACTACTTCTTGAATTTAAACTTTCAAGTGAGTAACCATTATCTCTTCCTTTCCTGATTTCTTCTTCACGTTCTTTTCATTCTTTCCTTCCTGTGTCTCCCAGTTTCCCAAAATTCAGGTTAGCAACCGTTCACCGCTAGCCTTGACCCTAATATATTTGAACTCATTCATCACTCTATCCTTTCCCCTTGTAGCCTGCTCTTACAGAAGGACAAAATCTTCATTAAGAGGAAACAATCACTGCATAAAAGAACATGATATGTGTTTGACTTTGTCACATAACTTTAGAGTTTCAGCTCCTGTGATCAGAGGTAGCAGGTTAATGGGTACCATAATTTGTCAGTAGTTAAGCTGTACTTGAAACTATTGTTATTACTAACTGCTCTACTTTGCCCAAGATGTCATACATGTAATAATCAGTTTTTCTCCCCTCTTGATAACACTGTGATTAAAAGAAGTCATAATCATCACCACAGCCCAGGGTCAAAGGATTGGGAGCAGAGCCAAGTAGTAACTTTGCATTCTTTACAATTGGGAAGGTACATTCAGGGATAGCTATGAAGAACCACCTATATCTAGAAGACATCCCTGAAGTGCAGACATCTCCTAGAGAAGCCTCAGAGCTAGTAGTAAAGCATTCTGTCATAAGATATTGTCAAGCATCAACATGGAAAACAAGATAAAATAATAAGAAGAAAATAGAAAATGAGAAGATGCAGAAGCACAGTGCAACCCCAGCCCTCAGCCCACCAAGGATAAGAACGGACTCAATGGGACAGATGACTCTGGAAGTCGAGCAATGGAACCTTCTGAAATGATAGCCATGGATAGCAGCAAAAAAGGCTATACAGAAAATAGTCTCTCAGGTACAAAAAGAAATGATGCTTAAAATCAAAGACACTAGAGAAAGACACATATAAAAATATAGATGAACTTAGAAAAATGATGGAAACAAAATGACAAAAGCAGAGGTCTCAGGCTGACTAATGAATTCATGACTAAAAAACAGGACTTTAAAACATCATTGAAGGAAAAGATCAAGAAATCTTCTGCTTAAAAGTCAATTATAAAACTGGAAAAATTATCAAAGAAAACCCCTCAGTATTTCAAGGCTTTAGAAATCAACCAAAAGCAAACAACCAGGAGAGCCATTTATTTATGAAAAGCTGCTAGAATTTTGGATAAAAACAGTGGGAGACTGTGGCCTCCTTGCACAGGGCTGCTTTCATTTCTCCTACTCACCAGCTTGATTGGCACAGTAGTTGGACCAGCGTAGGACTGGCTGTGAAAACCAACAACTTTTCTGTCAAAGAGGGTGGAATTGCTTTGGAGCTGAGCACGGAAAACCTTGCCTGGTGGTGTTTTCAGTACAAGTAGCAAGTGAGTTAGAAATCAGTAAGGCAAGCCTGTACCTCTGCTAGCTGAGGTTAAAGTCCTGCTTGGTATGAATGGCAGCCTAACAGACCAGCCAGAAATTAAGTGAGAGGTTGATAAGAAGGTCTTATAAGGTCTCAACATATCCATGACTGCTAGTGATTCGTTGTACATATAGAGTGACTCAAGAGAGCTGAAATGTAAAGCATCTGACCTTTGAATGTCCTCTTTAAAATCACATATAGAGCCATCAATAGAAGATAAACTTTGTGGCATGAACGTGAGCACAATCTTTATTTATTCATTAGCTTAACACTGAAGTGTGCAGGTAACAAAGGAAACCAAAATGAAGAATTTCTTAAAACCCTTAGCTCACTTATTAGTGATGGCACATAGGAGAGGAGACATCTTCTGCTGTATAAACCCAACAAAGTTATAGAAAAAAAGAAGGGAGAAAAGGGAGGGAGAGAGAAAAGGAAATTCATGAAGTCAGAAAAATCAGAATTCAGAGTTTCTCAATTTATCATCTTCTGTAGTGTTTAACAACATTATACGGCATGCAACGAAGCTGTACCCAGAGGTTGGGAGAATAGAAAATACAACCTGACTTTAAGGAGCATTTATATTTTGGTTTTACTTAGTAAGATTTCAATGGAGTTATTATAGAGGGAAACTATGCATATATAATTTACATGGTTAAAATTATGAGAACAATGACAAATTATAGAGGACCTAAGAAAAGAAATAAAAACTAAAACAGTAATTCTAGAGGTGAAAACTACAATAACCAAAATGAAAAATCAATTATAGTGGCTAAATGGCAGGTTTCAAATGGCAGGAAAGATCAGTAAACATGAAGATCAATACAAAATGTTTATTCCAAAGAGCAGAATCTTGAAAAAGACTCAAGAAAAATGGATGGAGCTACAGAGAAAAATGGGATAACATCAAATTTAACAACATATGTCTAATGGGAGTACCAAGACAGGAGACAAAGAAAGGAAAATAGAAGAGATCCTTGAACAAATAATGACCAAACATTCCATAGTTGATGATAAATATTAATCTACAGATTTAGAAAACTCAAACTAACAAATGAACAAAAAATTGATAATCTAAACAGAGTCTCACACCTAGATAAATCATAGTCAAATTGACACACGCAGAAAAAAATTTGAACCATGCAAAAATAAAATGATTCATTATATACTGAAGAACATGATAAATGACTGACATTAGAAACAACAGCACCCAGAAGAGAATGAATGATAAAATACCGAAAGAAATAATGACTGTCAACCAAGAATGCTATAGCTAAAAGTATAGTGTGCTTTAGTAGTATTTGCAGTAAATGGTAATATGCATCTGCAAGAAGGAATACAGAGAACTGGAAATGATAAATATGTGGCTAAATACAAAACAACTATGTGAATTTCTTCTATTATTTTCTTTAAAAGAAAAAAGCCACAAGGCAGAACAAATGATGCCTGGCACACTCAGGACAGAAGAGCACAGTAGGGCCCTCACTGACAGAAAGCAATAGATGCATGGTGTGCTATACCTGTCCCCAAAGAGCTACCATTTAGAGCACACCTTCACATTTTCTGTTAACTGAGAGAATACAGGAAAACATATATAATCAGTGTTCCATCACTGACTTATGGATATATACATATTTTATGTGTAAATTATTATTTTATATGGACATGTGTTTTGCAAAATACTTCAGAGATAAACTGATTTAAAATAATTCAGCTTCACTTGTTACTCATTGCTCTGAGAGACACTTGGGATTATGGATATTTTCCTTTTCACCTAGAATTTAGTAGAAATGACAGTAAAATCATACAGAGATGGCTAAATTTCCATCCGGAAGTCTTTTTCAGTAGTTTAAATGTAGGTTCATTTTGCTGATAAAGTCTCCCTTCCCACTCTGGGATATGAAACAATATCATGGGTATCTGTCTCACTTTGAGGCAGTTCCTTAGTAAGCAAGGTGAATGGTTTTTAAAATTTTATTTTCTCATATTTATATATTTGTTTCTACTTAAAAATAGATACCTTTCTTTTAGTCCACACTTTTTAGCAACAATTCTCATCACTTCTTGCCTTGTTTCAAATGCTTTCAATGTCTTCTCACTGAAACTGAAACATTTTAGTCTACAAATCTGACTTCCTAGTCATCTGAGTTAAGCCATATTTGTAATCCACCAAAATGCTTACAAACTAATCTAGTTGGTTAACTGTAACCAAGAAATTGCTAGTCATAAGTACAGCTGAAAGGAAATACAAATACAGCACAGTGATACATGGATGGATACCTGTATCCACAGCAGCACAATTTACAATAGCTAAATCTTGGAAGTGGACTGTATGTTCATTAGCAGATGAATGGGTAAAAACAATGTGATGTTCACACCCAGTGCAGCACTACTCTACCATAAAGACTAATTTGAGTCATTTTACTAAAATGGATGCATCTTGAAATCATAATGTTAAGTGAAGTAAATCAGACACCCAAGCTTAAATATCACATGGTTACTATTATGTGAGAAACCAAGAGCAAAAGCAAAGAGCAAAATAAAAGACAATGTAAAGTAGAGAAATACAGTGTTCTCAAAGGGAAAGGGGATAAAAGGTGGGGGGGGGAGAAGAGGGCTAAGGGAGGGGCAGAAAGAATTGGGATGTGTTACATACATGCATAACTCCACACAGGATTGTAAACATTGTGTACAGAAAAAATGGACAAAATAGAAAAGGAAGGCGATGAAGAGGTGGGTGGAGGGGGAGAGAGGGAAGGGAAAGGAGATGAAAAAAGTAATCAAGATGGGTTATGTAAGTGTACCGACTCCATACAAGGAATGTAAACACTGTGTACTGCATGCAGGATCTAAGAAACTAAAATAAAAAATAAAGGCCACACAAGGCAAAGACATAATGTTGAAATAGGCAAAAACAAGCAAATAATCATAACAAAAAAGAATCCACACAGACACAAGAAGGAAAAACAAGAGTTCATGGAAAGATGAATTGGCAGGTTTGCTTGTTTTGTGACCTTTTACTATGAGAGTAAGACAAACATAGCAACATTAGTTAATTAATGTTAAGAGGCTTGAATGCTGAGAATTAGAGTCCCTTGTCAAAAATCTCCTTCAGTCCCCCAACTTGTGTTTCAAAATGCATCTTAAACTAGTTAAAGGATTATATCAATTGAGAAGATATAAGCAAAGGAATTGCTGTGTTAATGTATTCAGTTAGGAAAAATGCAATATAATTAATCATACTTTCCTGAAGCCCTAATATATATTAAGATCTTGGGGAATGTAATTATTCCTTTTCCTGATATCAGATGACATGGTCAAAGAGGGCTACATGTCACTGTTCATTTATTGTTGTTATGATTTGAATCTTATGTGTTTCCCTAAAAGCTCATTCATCAAAGACTTGGTCCAGTGTACAGTACTGTTCAGAGAAGAGGCCTTTGAGATCACAGAGGGTCTGACCACATGAGTGGATGGATAATTCATTTATAAATTCATAGCTTAATGGGTAAGGGGTGGTGGAGACTTTAGCGCGGGTCCCGTACTCTAAGAAAGCCGATCATGTGGAAATGTCTTTGAAGGGTGTATTTTGTTTCTGGTTCCCTCTGTCTTTATACCACACTGCACCCTTTGTTTCCTGTCCATCATGAAGTGAGCTGTGATTCTCACCATGGTGTTATGCTGCACAACAGGCCCAGAAACAATGGAGCCAAGTGACCAAGAACCAAAACCCTGAGCCAAAATACATTTTTCCTCTTTCTAAGTAGCTTATCTGATATAGTTTTGCCACAGTGATGGAAAGCTGACTGACACAATGTAATCCTTTTCATTATTTTCTATGAAGTCACACAAGAATGAATGAGATGGAATTCTTCTTTTTATTAGAGCCATTGAGAGAAATATTCATGAATAATTTTCACCCCTTTGCCATTAAACTATGATTTGCTTTACTGATAGCTTTAAATTCATTTTTTACTCTCTGAAACAAACCCTTCGACGTTTGTGTGTGTGTGTGTGTATGTGTGTGTGTGTGTGTGTGTGTGTGTATCTCCAAGCAATTGGATAACTGTAGCATTAGTGATTTGCTACCTTTTAATACTGATTTTAGGATTATCCACATTACATATTTTGTATCCAAATAGTTAATTCTAAGCTTGAAATCATAGATGAAATATTTAATTTGCTTTAATAAAAATAGGCAACCACCTCATCTTCAGAAACTGGCTTATCAGACTGATTTATCACCAACCATTTTCAAACAGCAGGGTTTCAAAGGAATGGGATACAGAAAGGAAAAATGCTGATAGAATAAAGAAACCAGGAAATATTGAGAGTAGGAATTACTACCAATGCCGTAAAAATCTTGTTTATGTTAATAGAGGTTTGGAGATGGTGGTGTTGGTGGTGGTGGTGGCGGCCAGGGCACAGCAAGGTATAATGAAATGGGCTCACTGAAAAGTCTAAGTCTTCTGAAAGATGGATAAGCCAAAGAAAAACTCCCATATTTCATAGATTTTCCATGAATGACTTCACCAATAAAGTTTGATGACAATAATGGTGGGAGACAGGTGAGTAAACAGTAATTGTGCGCTCAGGTGGGAGGTGCAACCCCTCTTACCTCTCATGAAAAGGTTCTTGTGCTTTTCTTCCCTCTATGAAGTCAGTAAAATTGACCTATTCAGGGCTTTTCTAACTTTAACAAGTGTGATTTAGTCACACTGTTCTGAATTCTTATTCCTTTCCATACAACATACACCTCATTGGGGAGAAGAAAAGAATGGAACACTTAAATGGGAAAGGGTTTATCTTTAACTACTTCTTCTATTCTCCTCTCATCATCAAAGAACTACATACTCCCCTGCCAAACAACAGGAGTAAAATGAAGCAGATATGTTCCTCCAGGCCCTTCTGGATATGAAGGGGTGGACTGAACAAAGATGATTTTATGGCAACGATTTGCTTTTGTTTCTGGGTTAATCATTTGATTACATAAAAGCTTTATTTTCTATTTGTAGTGGAAGTGTCATATCATTCCTAACATCTACATGCTCAGAAAACACATACCCAAGTGTTAGTAGGAAAGTTTAACCTTTAAAGTACACCCTTTCCTTTGTATCACACTTTAATTTCCTGCCACTCAGGTTGACCTATAGTGACCCACCACGGGGAAAGAGAGGAAGAGTATTAGAGAGCTGCAGGACTTCACCACCAGTGTAACTTAGAATTGCATGGTGATAAGAAAAGCTAAGATGGCTTTTACAAGGCTTTATTACTGTTTTTAAATTTTCTATAGACAGTGTGCCTCCTTGAAACCTACATCTGGGACAGAATCACAGCACTGTACCACCCTAACCTCGGTTGCACACTGGCCTTAGGGTAACAGACAAGACCTCTATACTGAGCCTCAAGAAGACATGTGTTAATATTCACCTAAGTGCTAACAAATATGTGAACACATAAAAAGATAGCTACATTAACACATGATCTAGAACTGTATGTCTATAAATAAATTCTTGTCTAAATGTAACATTCTGGTTCTGCTTCTTAGAAAATATAGAGTACACAGACAAGAAAAATACTTGTTAACTGTTGACTAAACCATAAATGTATGTTAATATCTGCAAACTATAGCTATATATATATATATATATATAGATAGATAGATAGATAGATATAAATATTAGTGCCTTCTCAGAGACTGACTGAGAAGATTCAGTAAAACGATGCTAAGTACTTATTCTTGTGCAAGTCATAGTCCAATAATTAATAGCTACTATTACTGTATGAAATAGCTTTTATTGCAGGTAATTGGCTGTATTTTTATATGTTCCATTTACCTTTACTCACATTTTCTCACACTTATGTGTTAATAAAGCAAATTAGGAAAAAAGAAGCAATTATAACTTGGTCCCATCGAGCTTAAATATGGATGTGCATGCCAAATCCAAGGTTAGCTACTAATAAAAAGACATTTCTCTTGGGTCACAGACTATTCTAGGTGTTTCACAAATACTAACTCAAACCTCCCTCAACCCTATGAGGATGAATAATGAAATGTGAAAACGGAAGCATGGGTGAAAGTGTTTTACTGAAAACTACCCTGGTAAATTCCAGGAACAGGAAGTAAACCCAGACCATCTGGCCACTGCATAGGTGGCCTTCTCCAGGACTCCACGCTGCCTCTTGCAGTCCCAGACATACACATAGCACACAGGAACCTGACTGTGTGCCCAGAATTCAGATGCTTAGATCAAGTAATAATTAGGTCAAGTTAAGTAGTTGTAAAGATAATTAAATTCATAAGGTGAGCCTCTCCACCCCACCGTTATCTCTATTACAAAACACCGCTTATAGTTGTGAGGACCGCTGAAACCTTCTCTATGACTAAGGGAAAACTCCCATTCCTGCGGCATCACTCCCAGGTGTGAGAAGCCCCTCATGGTATATGAAACGTGAGACATCATTTCATTGATTAGTTTCTCTCTCTTTGTTTTAAAACAGGCTCTCATTTTTCTAGTCATCACTGGGCCTTTTTCTGAGCAAGACTTTTTTCAAACTGCATCCCTCTCCCCACCTCCCCTAGCAGGAAAACAAAATGAGAGAAACACCCTCCTTAGTGTTATAACATAAGCTTCAAAGGCAAATCTATCCCCAGAGACTATAGTAATACAGTAGTATCTTACTTCAGGGATCTATTTACCTTCTCTAAGATAGAGCTCTCCTAATATTTCAGATTGCAGTACATTTTTCCTCTTTATATTACCACCTGCGTGGCTCCACACACCTTTAGTGCCAAGAAGCATGAGAAGATTTTATAACAAGAGTAATTGTAATAGGATTTAATCATGTTGTTGGCAGCAAACGACCAGCAACATTAATGATAATGTTGCAATAGAGAGCCTTGGAAATGGTGTAAGTAGATAAAATACTGTAAATCGAAGGTGCCTTGTGCTTGTAATGCACACTTTAATAGGCATTCAAAGCCAGGCACCCATAAAAATACTTTCAGCCTCTATAAGCATCAAACATTAAGGTTGGCTCTGAAAAGAAATCCAGAACTTCAAAGAATGCTATCATGTTAAAATCAGTCAGTTAGAATACTAAATCATGAGGCATCAGAAGTATTTTAAGGAATATATAGGCAAAGGAAGGCTTATAATTCACAAGTAAGTTTTAAATAAACTTGTTCTAAATTTTGAACAAATGAAACTTCTTGATACATATTTCCTCTTTCTTAATAGTATGGGTATAATGGGACACTGAATGGCAAAATAGGTAAGCATGAATGGTCCTTTTTCACATCTTGCAGATGACTTTGTGATCCTAATATAAGGTTAATTGGGAAGTTAACACTTGTAAATTTTCTGCATGTTCTTCCAGGGTAAATCTGTGCATTAAAAAATGCAGGCTATTCCAACTACTTCTAAAGAATATTGCAAATGTTAAGTCGTCAGCTTCTACAATACCTTTTTGGAATAATATGAAAAATAATATTAATGACACTTTGGACTTCTATAGTGTTTTTTATTTGAAATCCCTGTAAGCATAATAAACACTAATAACATGAACAAAACTCCTAATAATAACACTAACTGAGTCTCAAACAGAAAAGATTACTAACCTCATTTTGTAGATGCTGAGATTTGGTCGCAAATAGGCTAAGAAAATTGCCTCAGACTACAGAAGCCGTCACCAGCAGAGCCAGCTACAGAAATCAATGCTTTTGATTCTCACATCTCCATTCCAGACAATGTATTATTTCTTATAGAGGCAAGAGACATCCTGTCTTTACTTTCCAGTGTAACATTTTACCCTCACAAAACTAAAACTATCTAGATGTCTCCTTGCCTATAGTTGTTCTCAGACCCTTTGTATCTTAGAATCAGACCCAGTTCATAAGTTGCATTTGACTTCTACCAGGGTCTTTCTATTAATCTAGCCTGATGACATATATTATCAGAAAATCCGCTTAATCTAGAACAATCATATATAATCACTCCAAATCTTCTTTGGAGTTATAATTTTATTCATCTACATGTTGTATAAAATTTTATCCTAGACTTATGTTTCAGCAGTTGTTCAGAGGATCACTTCAGGGGCATGGATACAAATTTAGTAATGACTTTTTGTTCTACTTGCATGTGTTAGAACTTCTAAACACTCTAATGAGATTAAGGATAGTTTAATTGTGCTTCACCACCTCTGGCACTGTAGTCTTTATTAAACTATAAAATTTGCTCAAACAGTTGAAAAAATATATATTTTTGGTGATGTTTAAAATAATTTTTCTTATTAACTCTTTATATGTTTACCTTAATCTTGATTTATGTTAAATTTAGTGTATACTGATAGTCTGATGTTTTTTGAACAAGTGAAAATCTTACAGCCCACTAACTATTTCTACTCTGGTTGCAGATCTTGACAACATTTTGCGTGTGTTCTTTAGAAATGCTTTTGTGAAGTGGTAGGAAACTTTTTAGCTTTACTCCTGCAGGAAGGTGGAGCTTTGCTTCCCTTTCATATTTGTCTGAAAGCACTCTCACTAGCCAGCCAGAACTGTGTTACATGTGAACTTTTCTACAGAACCTACCAAACAAGGTGAAAAAAAATCATTAGTAGTCCAGATTTCAATCTTCTGCACAGCTCAGGTAACAATAAATGAGTAATTTGCTGCCCTGCGCTTTGGCAAGCTGATGTCTAATGATTACCCAAGGACAGGATAATGGTACCATGGTGATTACACTATGTTTTTCTAACCACTTTAAGGTCTTTGCTTTCAGACCTGCCCTAATGAAAAGAAAGCACTGAAATTGGGCTAGGTCTTTATTAAAAATGTCCTGACAGTCTCTGCTGAGATAAAATGTATTCACTTCTCAGATTTGAACGTTCTTCACATTTGGAAGGTACAGGCTCTAAAGTAGATCTGATTGCCTGAATCTTTCATAATGAGGAAATGAGGTGTTGGTTAATTCCATAAGCCACAGGAAAGATTTATTTAAAGGCTGTAGGATGATAACAGATCTGTAGGATTTAGACAGTGAACTGGTTCAAAGAGAACTAGACAAGACAAGGAGACAGAAAGTTATAAACATCTGATATTTGCTTAAGTTACTGAATTACTATATGATCTTAGGAAAGCCGACTAGTATTTCTAGTTTCTTGGCACTGTTGGCAGTCAGCCCAGCTGCCAGTCATTTTATAGACAGAAGTGATAATAGGTGGTAATGATACAACTGAGGAGTGAGATAGTGAGTTTGTATGGTGTGAGGCTTAAAGTGAAGGTCAATAGCATTTGCTGCGGATATGATAAAATCAGGAGGCCTCAAATGGCCTGGCCACCAACTTCCTTCCCCACTCTTTTCTCACATACAAGATCCCCCAGCCAATGATCTTTGTTCTGTTGACCAACTATAGTTTTTGTTTATTGCTAAGTAGTAGCTTGCAGTTCCCTGCCAGTCCTCAGAAATATGCAAACAAACAAATTATATCCTTTTATGGAAATCAAGGGGCATTTCACGCTCTTCAGTGATGGGAAATCTTTTAGAGCTTTCAGTGACAATAAAGAGCCATCTGAGGCAAGCATGTCATGGTTGTGCTGCCATGGCTCTAGATGTTCAATGAAGCATAATCAAAAGTTATGGTGAGTGCTGCCACTGCAGGCCATCCATGGTAAGGCAGGGATCTTCAGTATGCATGTGGTGTGTTAACCTTAGTAAGCATATATGACAAGTTTCAGCTTGGTGCAGTCGGTCAGTTTGAGCCATAAATGAGAAAAATGTGTGGAGTGTGCCATGAATCATGGATCAGCAAGAGTACATTTCATTTATTTGAATGGTTCGATTGCACCACTACAGATTCCAGCTTTTTAAGAAATGTTATCATGAATGAGGTAGGTAAGATCCTGAGACCAAGGTTCAGAGTTCTCAGTGGAAAGCACCCAGTTCTCTTATGAAAAAAGCCATCAATCAAGATCTAACACAAAGCTGATGTTGATTGCATTTTCTGACCTTGATGGAAGTGTGTGAGCTGAGTTTGTACCCAGGAACACTATAGACAACTATGAATATTATAAGGGAATATTATTTAAGAAACCTGTGTAGAAAATGGCCTAAGAATGGGCAAAAGGTTTCATCTTGTATCATGAAAATATTCTATGTCACACATCATTTCTGGCCTGGCAATTTCTGTCAAATAAAATATTACAGTGTGCCTTATTCCCCACTCACCACATATGACACCATGAAATTTCTGACTTTTTTTGAAACCCAAACTGATCATGAAAAATTAACATTTTGAGTAAATTCAGGACATCAAGTCAGCCAGGATAGCACAACAAAAGGCAATAGAAAGATGAAAGAAAGAAAGAAAGAAAGAAAGAGCAAGAGAGAGAGTGAGAGAGAGAAGAGAGACACAGACAGACAGACTTCTGGAAGTCCTTCAGAAAATGATTAGAATGATAGGAGTTAGAATAATGTTTGAGTGGAAGGAGTATCCTGAGAGAGATTAAGGGCGGTGTGTCTTTTACTGTATTCTTTTTTAAACATTGTTTAAATTTGCATCGTTGGATCGCACTTCTTAAAATCTACCTCTCAACACCACTGGCATCACTAAGTTTCCAAGATCTTACATGTATTTCTTAGGGTTTGTGATCCTCTTTACCTGACATGTGACTTCATATGATTAATAAACTGCTATTGATTGTTGATCTCATTTGGCCAGTTTTGGGTAAACTGTGTTTGCTATCCCCTTAAGCCCAGGGTAGGCATCTTGTCTATTAAGAAGCATAAATAGAAAGTATAGTGACACCTTGGCTCACAATATTAATTCATTCCACAATTCTGGGCAAGCCCATGCTTATGTTCCCGAGGGAAAGATGGCCACAGTTGTGCTCCTCATCCTAGGTGGAGTTAGAGAATCAAAGCAAAACTTTGCCACTGCTTCTGTTCACAAATCAAATTGTTTGTTTAACGGAAGATTTCATAAGCAGAGTTACTGCTGTAATTAAAAACAATCAAGTGTGTTATCCCTGGTCATTGATATTGCCAGCATGATGTCATCATTTGGGTAAGAAATAAATTGAGAGTCAATAGCCAAAGTTTTGATCAGGCATAGGATAATTTACCAGATGGCCTGTCTGAAATTGTCAAAAACTGGTGACCTTCCTAGTCCTCAAACAGATATTGCAGGAGAGTTGTAGAGGACGAGAAAGAAAAGGACCTATATTTTGAGTAACAAATTAATGCCAGATATAGTGGATGATAGTCATGAGACTTTATTTAATTATTCCTGAACTGAATATGTTAGTCTGTTTTGTGTTGTTGAGGCAAAATACTTGAAGTTGGGTGCTATACAACATAGCGGTTTACTAGGTGACCAGTTTTGGGGCTAAAAGTCCAAGTTCAGGCGTCTCCGTCTGTTTGGTCTTTGACGAGGGCCTTCTGGCCGTATCACAGTGTGGAGGATGATATCGTGATGGGAACACTATGAAAGAGTGGGGGAGGTCATAAGACAGTATAGGAAGCATGAGCTGGGGAGAGGTTAGGCTCGCTCTTAGAACGATGTACTACTCTCTGCCAGTGTTCCAGTCCAATGAGCCCTGATCCACTCTTGAGAGACAGAATTAGTCTATTCATAAGTACAGAACTTCCATGACCTAATTATTTTCTACTAAGCCCTACTTATTAAAAGTTACACTGTCTCAACATCATCACACTGTGGACCAGATTCTAACACATGAATCTTTGGAGGAAAAACTGTATCCAAACCACTACAAGTATTATTATCCTTTTTTGCAGTTGAAAGACTCAAGGATCAAAGAGATTAAAGACAGAGACAAGACAAAAATACCCATTTCCTATGTCATACTTCTATGCCACCATGATTTTTTCAGTTGTCATTCTTAAACATTTTGAGAATCTAATTGCTAAGTAGTGGCGACTCATGAGACACTGAAGATACAGAAGATCAATGGATATAAGAAGTCCTTGCTATCAAAGAGCCTATAAAATAATGGGAAATAGTGCCTTCGTCATTATTCCAGAATGAGGAATAATATATCTATGCCAAAAGACTTTTTAAGAATTCTAATGAGAGGTCTGTCTTTATTGCACACTGGATTATAAGTTATTTTCAAACCTAGTGTAATCCTTTTACCAAACATAAAAAGAGGGATCACTTTACTTGTGAATGTAGAAGCATCTATATTTAGTTATTCTTTTGTTTTTGGATCTTTCACCAGCCTATACAGTGTAAGGCCGTGTCTTTTTCTGTTGTAAGCAGTCTAGTTGCAGGCATTGTGTGTGGTTCTTTAAGAGCCTTATGATATTTTATTATTCCTTTGTGACAGCTTTCTCAGAGTTATGCAAATCATATGCCAAGTGTAGTAGACTGAAATTTCTTCCATTTTATCTCTGTCCAAATAGAAGTTGCCTCATCTGCATATAACAGTTCCTTTTGCAACTCAGTTGTAGTAGAAAATTGGAAGTCGTTTGTATTTGCATTTCCTGGGGATACAGACAAGAGCAGATGCCAATAATGGATGTCATAATTTGCTGCCTTCTCTTTGCTGCCTATAAATCTTTGAATATTTTTGCTACAATAGCAAGTAAAGAGATTCAGCAAGCATAATGGAGAGAGAGGAGATGTAAATCTCAGCAGTGGTAGTGGATTCCAGCTATGAATATTTCAGAAACAAGACACTCCCTTTAAATGAAACGCTAATGGTTTTTAAGATGCTGCTAGACCTGATGTGCTTTTGATTTCATTTAATAACCCATAGCTCCTGACTGCACAACATTAAATCCTGGTTGGTAGATTCTAAAGAAAGTCTTTTCTCATTTTCAAGTTTCAAATGCTGGCCTTATTGTGGTGTCAATTCTTGATTACTTACACACTACACCACAGCTACACAGGAGTGCGCAATTTAGAATTTACATAATTTGTATTTGGTTTTAAAATAAGGACAATCAGATAAAAAGTCTCTTTCCCCCTCTTTCTCCTTCTCACTATTACACACACTCACCCATCCCACGCCCACACACATGTTGATCCAAACTAACTTCTCTGTGCCTAGAACTGAGTCATTTTTTTCCTTCCTTGAATCTTTTTTAAGTAGGCTGTGGCTCGACTGAATGAAAGTGATGGTCAAGGTTCGCTCAGAACTTCCCCAAGCTATAGGCTCTTAAATATAGAAATTTAAAAATTGAAATACCAAAGAGCAAGTTGATTTTCTTTTTACTTTTCTCATTTCTTCTGAAAAAGTACACTAGTTCAAAATCATCTAACTTTCTGTCTTTCAAACTTACTTTGACCACCTTTCTATCCTTATACCTTTTAATGCCATATTGTTTCAGAAATTCTGGAATTCATAGCAAGATCATTTTATTTACACAATTTTTTTAAAGCAAAATATCCAGACTTTTTACAAAGTGTCTATTATTACTTCAGTGAAATGTTTAAATAACCTTAATTGCTACAAATGTTGTAAACTAATCCCAGTATACCTCATTAACTAGCTATATTCAGTAATACTATTGCCAAGAAGAATTGGCAGGGTATTAGCAGAAAGAAACTATAGAAAAAGAGAAAGGGAGAGAGAAAGAGAGGAAGAGAGACAGAGACAGACAGAGAGAGACAGAGACAGAGAGACAGAAAGACAAAATCAGAATTACTATCTTGTAGATAAACTTCCACCTAATTTAGAAGAATTCTTAAATCAGTTATATTTGATTCTAAGTCCAAATGTCCTCCAAAATTGAACCCAATGAACTTGCCTGAATACTTCAGCTGTCATTTCTGAACTTAATTATTTCTTTTCTCTTCTTGTGAGCAGGTGTCATGCACATGATAAAATCTCTTAATTTTTCTACCCATTTCTCCTCTAGTGGGGCTGCTGGTGTCCTGCTTAGACTATTTTTAGCGGTCCTGTTAAAAAAGTTTGGCTGGTAACAGCCCATAAACAGCTATACTATCTACCTAATGTCTGCCCCTGACCAGTGAAACTCCACTCATCAAGAAATGTCCAAAAATTTCTTTCTGCATCTTTGCAGGAGACATTTCAACCCCTGGTTTATCCTGCTGCCTCACTCACTTCAAGGTTCTCCAACGAGAACTGCCTCACTCAGTGATTTACACAGGAATCCCAATCTCTGTCTTTGCTTTTAGGTAACCTGACCTAAGGCAGTTAGGACCAGGAATGATTCTAGAAAGCAGTCTCTAGGAATGCAGATCCAAGTCATTTACCAAGTGCAAGAAATAAAGGTTGTGTGGTGGAAAGCATTTAGAATATCGATCTGAAAATAACGTTAAGACCTTTCTGCAGTGATCTTGAATGGATTGCAGATAGGTTTAGTTTGTAGAATGTTCTTGAAGCTTAGGAGTTCTAGGATTAATAAGGATCTCAGACACTGCCACCATTTTAAAGTAAACTCTGCTTCTTAGGCCACAATGAAAGGGACCCACAGTTATTGGTGCTAATGCACAGACAGACCTGACAACCAGGTACAGCCTTGCCTGAACTAGGAATTCGACCTTCTTTCAATTTCTGCCATTCTTATAATTAAGTCCTGTGTCTGTTATTTATCAAACCTTGGTTAGACCATATTTTGACTCTTTAATCTCAAAGAAGAAAAGAAGTGACCGGAGCCGCGGGAGACAGGAGACCAAACTCGAGCAGGATCAGCTCTCAAACTTTATTACGTACAGCGAACCGGACCTAACAAGGTCCGCCACCCTCAACGTTGATTCCTCTTCCGCCGTTGGGGGCAGGAACAACCTCTTATAAGGGGAAGCAGTATCCAATCACAGAGAAGCGCGCCTAACAAGCTGATAGGCTAGCGTCATGGGTAACTGGGCAGATATGACAATTTGGCGGGCTTGTTCAGGCCGGGAAGAACCCGGAAGCAGGAAATGGGCGCCATCATAGGCGGCTTCCCACAAAGAAGTTCAGAACACTACAATTGATCAATGGTTTCAGTGACTGCCACCCTCCATCAAATGACATTTCCAAGTAATAGGAAAGAATTATTCTCATTTTTAGCACTACATCTGAAGATGGTGAGTGTTCAGGAGCTACTGCTCACTTTCTCACTAGATGAACCGATCATATATTCCTGCAGTAATAGGAAACCCTCAATAAAAATCTATTGATAAGATCCTGGTTGCTTTCTTTCCCCCATGGAGAAATTCCACTAGATTTTCTTTCTCTTTATTTAGAAAGTAATGGTTTCTCCCTGGTCAAAGCTGCATATTGAAATGTGAAAAGTCCTAAAAAAAAAAAGATTTGGCAATTTTTACTAGTTTCTTTCTGGGTGGTGTTATGAAGGACTTTCTAGTAGATCTCAGAGACTTCCGCAGGATTGCAGCGCGGGCCATTTCTTATTGGTTGCTTCAGATTCACTCCTCACTTTTCCGTCCTCTCAATGACCGAGGATCTGACGGGATTGGCCACAGCCTAACTCCTAGGTGAATTCGTGCAATGGGGAAGCAGCGGCGGGAGACAAAAGGGTAGGAGCAGTGTGAGGTCAGGGCTCTTTCCCAGCTACTTCCGGCGGTTTTTATTCACAGTGAGTGCATTCCTCTTCTAGGAACTACAGTCCTTTCGGGTAATCCTCTCCTATAATTCTCTCATGACTCTAGGACTTGTCTTCTGTCTTTCGCATTCAGTCTGAGGGTGGTGTTGGCCCCACATTTTCACTAACCTAACGTTGTGCTCTTTTGTTGGTTTCCTGCATCCTGACTGTACATTGGTAACCAGCACAATGCACTGTGGTACTCTGTTCAGAAACTTAGAAAGCCTTTGTGTGGCAGTTGTTAAGAGTTTTAGGTCCCAGATTGGCATTTTTCTCAGAATTAATGTCGATTAAAAACTTGTTTCTATTTTAAGTAGAATTTTAACATTACTGAGGTGAAATTATTTCCATATTTATTAATTTATGTTTCCTTATAATCTGTTCATCACTTTTTATGCAGAGATATTTATCTTTCCCTGAGTTATAAAAGTTTGTACATTAGGAGTGTGAACTGTTTGTACTACTTATATGTTATCCCTAGTCTTTTAAAATTGTACATAAATATTTACTAGTTATATTTTGTGATCTACATTTTGTATCTGTTTTAGAAACACATTATTTACCTAGAGATAACTAAAATTACCTCCATATTTTATTTTTATCTTGTATTTACAACTTTGTCTTTTATTATATTTAATAGTAGTACATCTTGCATTTTATTTGCTGGAACAAAACAGGTATTAAGATTTTTTTCACTGTATAGTTAATATATGAATTCGTTGATAACTTTGTTCATGAGCCACGTAAATGGATCCCTAGCAACATTTAGGTGATATGATTTACACCTGGTTTTCTGGGCCCAGGAAAGTGCTACTAAAGATGACCATTAGCTAGAATACTAGGAAACTGAAGGACATCACATTTCATATTTGGTCTGTGGTAGAATAGATCATATCTGTTGATTATCTTTTGAAAATTCTCTAATTTGTTGGATATTACTTGGCTTCGGGCATTCACAGTTATTTTTGTGGAGGCTGTAGACAAATGTACGCATTAAGTTACTTACACATTTCTTCTTTTCATCAAAGAATTACTTGCTGCAATCTTTATGGAAGCTGGATGAATAAGAAAGAAAAGAGATGATGAAAGGTGCCACAAGGTCAGGGATTAGCTCAGTGGCTCAAGTACTTGTCTGGTAAGCACCAGGTCATGGGTTCGGTCCCTGGTACCTTCCCAAAAGAGAAAGAAAGGTACCACGTTGTGAACTCTTAGGAGAGACCAGTTTATCAGCCTTTTGCTATCTCATGCAGGGATCTAGGTTTACCCTGACAGTCGGGGGAAAGAAGCCATTTCAAAATTTATATAGAAAGCCTGTGATAGCAAAGAAGAAAAAATTAGAAGTAATCTCAGAGCAGTTATGAAATTCATATATGTTAACAGAGAAATGCCAAAAGTATTTGAATCATCTAAAACAAAGAATTGACATCTTCAAAAAACTTTGCAGTCTCTTTCAAGTCATTGTACACTAACAAAATTATAAGATCTGTGTGGCACACTGGAATGAATGAATAGCTTTGGCTGTAGCTAGCAGGTCTAAAAGGTCCCACCTTCCCCAACACGCCAAGAAGCAGGAGCCCAGGACATTGTGGAACCCGCCAATGGCCCGTGTGATAATAGCAACTGGGAATCTCTACTAAGAATAGAATCACTGGATCAAAGATCCTGTATGTGCATTTTCAAGTTGACTAAATATTGCCAGAGTGACCACTAAAATTGTTGTGTTTATGTTTGTATCTGTCGGAAGCTGTCTGTGTTAATTCCCGTTGGCATAAATCCATATTAAACTTTTGATTGTTGCCACTTCACTGAAGTGAAGAATCCTCATTTCAGTTTTAATTTACATTTCTCAGAGTAGAAATAATTTTGTCAACATTTTCATACATTTTTATTCTTTTGGGTTTCTTCTTGCATCAATTGTTTCTTCTCTTTTTGGCCTTCCTATTCAGATACTTTTCTTTTGTCATTATATGAATTGGAAATGTTCTCTTCCCAGATGCAGTTTGTCTTTTTTATTTGTATATGGTTTTGTAAAGAATAGGATTTTGAATTATACTACAGTGAAATCCATTAATATTTTTTCTTTTGTATTGTATTTATTTTGTTGAATACATTTTTCTACCTCAAGGTCAAAAAAACATCTTCCTACATTTTTTTCCATGAGGGTGAATTTTGCTTTCTTTAACAATTATTTCTTTAATCCACAATGGTTCATTTTTTAAAAATAGAGTACAAAGCAGTAGGTGTCCACACGTTTTCGTTGTGAAATTTCTGGGTACTCTGACAGTATGATCTCACCAGGGGATCCAAAACTACACCAAGTGTTTCAAACAAAGTCATTTAATCCAAGAAATCTATTGCAAAAATTTTGAAATAGTAGGTGGTGAAATAAAGGAGAGAGGAGTTTTCAGGATGAATAAAATGAAGAGATGCTAGGAAACGATGAGAAAAGTAAGTTTGCAGACCTGAATCCTAGTGCCCACTTCACCACTGTGCCGCAGGCTGGGGCTCTCCTGCTGGACTGCAGCCTTAGAGGAGCGGGCCTGAGGCTGTGTCTGCTGTCCCCAGAGCAGTGACCCCTGTGACTCCGTTTCCCATGTTCCTCCCACCCCCGCACCTTCCTCATATAAAAGGGTGACAGCAGTATTGGTTAATATGTAGAACTTATTAAAATAAGCAACTACTAAAATGTTTAGATGCACAGTGCTTTTTCTTTAATTTTTATTTTTCAACTGGCTGTGAAACTGTAATATTTACAACTTCCTTCTGTTTCACTTCTGGACACTTCATCATGAGACAACATTTTATTCTATTGGAGTTATCTCTTTGGGTGACTACACTGTGATTCCTATAAAAATAGCTTCTTAGTGGTCTTGAATTTATTTGTTGATATTTTAAAAGGTTTTTTGACTTTTTGAGACAGGGTCTTATTATGCACTTCAGACTGACCTTGAACTCATTTTGTAGCTTATGCTGGCCTCACACAGTGATCCTCCTGCCTCAGCCTCCTGTGTGCTGGGATTACTGGTGTGCACCACTATACCAAGTAGTTCTTGAATTCATTGAATTGATGTGATGTTTTAGTAACATTTCCTAATAATCTGAAACATTGAAATATATTCTGATTCTTCTTTACATATTTTTGCTAGTGGCCAATAAATCATGTTTAATAATTGTGCCATTCTTACTAATTTTTATCTAGTTGGTAAATTGAGAAGATTTTTTTAAATTTTTTTATTTTATTGTAGATTATCCATTTCTTCTTGTGAATCTATTTATACATGTTATATTTTAAAGCTATAAGGAACATAAATATAGAATTTAAAAGTTTTGCTTGTATATTATTGTTTTAAACCTGGGTGTGGTGCTCCATGCCTGTAAAGGCAGTACTTTGGGAGGCTAATGCAGGGAGACAGGACGTTCAAATGCAGTGTGGGTAATTTACAGACCTACCAAGATCTTATGTCAAAATTTAAAAAAATAAAGGATTGGGGATATAGCTCAACAAAACAAAAAATACTTTTAATTATTATTTGTTAATAAATTATTGTTTGATAATAAATTATTATTTGATGAGTTTGTTTTTGTTGTGATGTATTTATATGAATTTTGATGATAAAATTATTGCCAAATGTCATTTGTTATTCTCTTCATCTCTAATTATGTTTTGCTAAAATTTAAAGTCTATTTCATCTGATTTTAATATAGCTAAAGCAAAATCTTATGGTTTATATTACCTGAAATTTTTAATTGTTTTTAGTTTAATATTTATGTTTCCTTGAACTTAATGATATGCAAATCAGTTTTTAATAAATTAATTTGGGCAACCTAGTCTTATATTAAGTTTACTTTACTTACATTTATTATTAATACCAATACGCAAGCATTTATTCTTTTCTGTTTTCTATTTTATTTACCATGGTTTTTTTTTTTTTTTTTTTGTCTTTTTCCTTTTTATCGGTACTGGGGATCGAACTCACGACTGCCTGCTTGCAAGGAAGGCGCTTATGTCGCTGAGCTAAATCTCCAGCCCCCTTACCATGTGGACTTCTACATATTCTTCTACATATTCTCCTTTTCCCTTTTTACTTTCTTTTTTGGATGCTTGAAGTTTTGACATTCTCCATCTTCTATCTACTTGTATGGATGTTTTATATTATTTCCCTGTTCTTTTTGCAGCTACTTTGAAATTTTAACATGTCCAACTGACTTATAATGTCTAAATGCAATCCTTGCTGATCTCTTCCTAAATAAAATGGCCTCAGAGTCATTAATGCTAATCAGTATTATCCAAACCTGTATGTTATTTGGGAGGGTCCTTAAGTTTTAACATGTTCTCTCTTCTCCCAAATTAATCACTAATGTTATTGTTGTTTTATGACAATGAAACAGCACTTCTATAAACTTACCTAGTCTTTATTGACTTGTCAGTTCACCTTTCCTTTATCTCAGTCTCTTCATTGAATCAACACCCTTCATAAAGTTTATACATTAGGAATTCATTCAGTGAGTCTCGATAGTCAAAAGCAATCCATCTTTATTTGTGAAAGTGCTTTCATTTTTACTATAGCCTTAAATGATATTGTGAGAATTTAATGTTTTTCTTTCTCAGATCACTAGCTAGGATAATTCATTCATTCATTCATTCATTCTCTCTCTCTCTCTCTCTCTCTCTCTCTTTCTCTCTCACTCTCTCCCTCTCCCTCTCTCCCTCTCTCTCCTTTTCTTCTGCTACAAAAAAATGAGCCATTTTACTGTTCTTCTTAGTCTGTTCCTTCTCTTGGCTTGTTTTTTTAAAGTATGCAAGTGCATTTGGTGGTGTAGAAACTACCTGAGTTTTATGAGATTTCTTAAATCTAAGGATTAAATGCTTAATCACTTCTAGATGTTTCTCAGCCATTATCTGTAGACTTTCTACCATTCTTCATGTTTTCTCTTGAAACTAGGACATATGCTAGCCTTAATCTTCAAATTGATTTTTCTCTTCACTGATTCAGTGTTCAGCCATATTTAGCCTTTGTTTTCTTCAGTGAACTGAGTGTTTTTTTCTATCAGTTACCTTTTACTCTTTTTTTCCCTCATAATTTGCCTGGTCTATTTCTTTTCATTAGGAATCATCTTTTATTGTAGTTAATAAAAAATTCAGGGAGAAATAGCAGTTAATATAATTTGATATTTTAAAAAATCCTTACTATAAATATACAAGTGCCTTTTAAATTTTTTCCAATAATGGAAAGAAGTATATGATGTTTTTGTACTTAGCTTTTAAAAATAATAAATTTTCAAAATCTTTGTGAGGCACATATAGATCTAATTAATCTTTCTTTTGTTCTCATGTATACTTTTAATAGTATTCCATTACTTTCTTAGATCTGTGATCTATTTCTTTATTTCATTCAGTCTAAACACACTCTTTTCTTCTTTAAAGTGTTTCAGTTTTATTATCTGAAACTTCTAGGATCTAACTCTGATCTTTGCTCTTTCCCTGGATGAAGATTTTTTTGTCTTGACTGTTCTTCCCTTATACAGATCTTGGGTTCCTTTGCCAGTAGGTGAACTTTTTCCTATTTACCTTTTTTCTGAGACTATGTGCTTTTCTGGCTTCTGGTTTTATGAGTGTTTCTGATAGGTGAAGATTTCTCAATCCACATACACCTTGTTCCAAGCTCTTCTTTCTATAGTCCACGGTGGTCATTACATTTCCTTGAAGTGTGAGACTAATATCCTCTCCTCCTTGAAGTTGTCAAAATAACAGCATCAGCTGATCACTATTTTATAATTTTCTCCTTGCTCTTAGCTCCTAGGAATTTTATGTACTTTTTGTGAGTTTGGCTATGCATTTTAAACTTTACTTGCTATGTTTTTATTCCATTCTTACTATACATGTTTGCAACTGAAGGGTTTTCAGAGTCTCTGATGTATCATATTGCTGCTCAGAAGTGTCCTCCTATTCATCAGTAGAACCACTTGGATGTCACTTATCTTTGTAATGCTGTCCCTAAGCTTGGACACCACTTATGTTCTGTGTATTCTTTCTGGTATATTTAAGTGAAAGAAAGGCTAATTTAAATCTGAAATGTTGGTATGGAGGTGATTGTATTTGAATGTCAGCATTAAAGTGGGGACGCCTAATGTACAGTGACAAGGGCATATCTAGCAAATATCTATATACTTGATTACCTACCTTCCCTTCTCTCTGTGACCACAACTCAAGCACACCACTCTTCCAATTTCAAATCCAACGTGCCTTTTACTGTTACATTTCAGGCAATGCAAGACACATAGTAAAAAACAGTAGTGATTAGAGTAAAACAACCTGAATTAGAGTTTACCTACCTCTAAATTCTATGACCTTGAATTAAATTATTCTACTTCTTGGTGCTAATGTTAAACTCTGTGTGTGTGATCATGTAATTCTAGAGCTCATTATATCTGAGAATTTCTTCTAGCCATCAAAAGTAAGCTGAAAGGAATGTTTTAAAATTCTTACAATCGTAATTTTTAAAGTCATTCATACAAATTGAATTAAATGGTTTGCTTTTTCCCGTAACCCAGAAAAAAAAGATACGTCATAAAAATTATGGTAAGGGACTCATAAGACTTGAATAGTAAAAGTTTAGGAAACTGGACGTGTGTCTAGCTTATATCAAGATCTGGAGGTGAATACTTTAACCCAGGGCATAGATAGAAGAATTAAATATAATCACAAAGCATGTAATTGAAGTACTAACCATGGTGTTTCGTTCTTTGTAGTACTTCACCATTTCAGCTACAGTCTCCGTTTATCCTGTCTTCTTCCACATTTACACCTACCCTTGTTCATACAACCCACTAAAGCCTGGAAATGTTAAAAGAAGACACTAGAGAATGTCTCAGAACCGGGTTGCCCTAGATACTAAAAGTTTCTTGCAGCTGTTATGATTGACATACATATTCCTGCAGATAGAACTGTGGTCCTTTGATAAGGATGTTGAGAAAGCATTTGTTGATCTGTGACCTTTTAGTAACTTCAGCATTTCCAAGGTGAGTCATACTTTCCTTTCTGCTTACTTAAATTTAAATTAGTCCCTTTTATACCAGGGATCAATGAGCCTCTTTTTATCTGTATTTTCCTTTAATAGTAGTAAAGGGTCGCAAATCCAGTGGTATAATTTCTTCAAGTAGCATTGATAGCTTTTTCTACACATTCTCTGGAGACCTGGAGATGCAAATAGGGAAATGTACCTCCCATAGACCTCCAGTAGATGGCAGGTACAGCACTTCAAACCTTCAAAATATGAAACAATCCAGCAGCTCAATACATAAAAATAGGTTGTTACTGCACTTTAAATCTCCAATGTAATGAAAAACAGGGAGTAAAACTTTTGTTTATAGATCTAGTCTCATATTACCGTATAAGTATCTGCTTATTTTTATCTTCTACTAAAAATACAAATGCAACAAATGAAAATACATCTTTACAGAAATGTCTGAATTTCCAAATTGCAAATTAAGCACTTAAATGTTGAATAATATAATCACCATGTTATAGATGTTAATTAAAGTGCTTAGTGAACAGAGCTACATTTAGCAATTTTTAAGTATAAAATTTGGAGAATAATAAACTATTGTTTTATGGCAATTATTATCTAATCGGCTCCCATTTACTTTTTATTTATTCTTTTTAAAAACAGATTCATAGATGGCAAAAGTACAAATATAGATAGATACACACATACCATGATAGGTTTCACACTCCATTATTCAATTTGCTTTAAATAATTAAACCCATACAGTTTCCTACAAGTTACCATAGAAATGAGTTTCTACAGTATATTTGGAAAGAAAACTGTCTTGGTAATGTATGGTTAAAAATAAAAGGTATACGTAGGCAGTCCTCTTGCAGGTGAGAAAAAAGCCTTAAGACCATACACACACCGAATAGTAAGACACATCTTTATTCTGAGAGGAAAGGCTATAAAAGCTGCAAAATATTTTATAACTCATTTACATACATACTTTGATTAAAAATATTCTCAGGTTGAAAAATCTAAAATTTCTGAAACTCTCAGGAATACTTTTTATTAACTTATTAAACTATTTTTAGAAATATAAACACAGTTTTAATTTCCACATACATTTTGACTTCCTCATAGATTTATCCTACTCGTGTTATGTGGAAGTAGTAGCATGTGGCTCACATAACTAAGGCTTGGTAGCAGTGATAGCTACATGACTTTGGGTTATGTACTTGGTTTTCCCAGCTATTACACATTTAATTTGTATACTGCAGGCGTGTTTACTGTGGGTCGTAATCCAGGGACCTCGCGCCACTCTGAATGGCCAGTATAAAGTATTACAAGACTGTAAAATTTTGACATTATTATGTGATTTTCTAAGTGCTTGTTTTATGACTGGACTGTGGGGCTCTGGAATGAGAGCCTGGTAGGTCCAGTGGAACACCGTAGGGAGGCGCACAGTGCACTGAGAACTCTGCCTCACGTTCCTGCACTATCAGAAGTCAGGTGCACTTGTACCACTTGGAGAGTAAAAAACAGTGATTTTAAATAAATGCTTTAACCTGCCTATATGTGTGTGCCTGTGAAGAAAGATGTTTTTTGCTATTAAGACATAGTAACTCTTCTTATTCAGTTATTAAACTTGGGTTTGTGGTGCTGCTATATAAAATAATTTCATAAGATAAATATAAAAATCAAGCAAAATGTTCATACATATGTACATTAAATATATATATTACACATGGGCCAAGATAATTCTTCCTCTCAGTGCAACCCATATAAGCCAAAAGGTTGGACATGTCTGGTTTACTATATACCCTTTCCCTTAAATTATAAAAATAATTTTATTGATTAATGAACACTCAGTATAGAGAATAATGCCTTAGTGTGTGACTGGCATGTCAGTGTTTTCTAAGTGAATGAATGGACATGCCTTCCTTTATAAAAAGATAACAAAGATTACTTGGATTGGTTCAGTTCCCCTTTTCACACTCTTGCCTATTACTGTACATAGAAATCTCAGTCATCTTTGACTCTTATCTTTCCTTATCATCTCTAATTAGATCATCATTTTATTTTTTTATTTATTTATTTTTATTTTATTTAAGGAGAAAAAAGCAGAGAAAGGGTACAAGTTATACAGATTTACAGAAAAAAAATAAACAGTAGGAAATCACTAGTTAATGGATTACATATTGTCATCTTAGAAATAATTGTTCAAGTCACAAAATTAAAGCATGTAAAGTGGACATTGCAACAGTGAGACTGCAAACAGTTCTGTTCAATGATCCAACAAAACTCAGTGATATCATTATCTATCTTATACACTTAAATATACATGCAGTTATATCATTTAGAGCACTTTCTTTTCCTCTCTTTTGTACAATGACAATTACACATTTTGGGTTTTGTTGCTCCCACAGTTCTTATTACTTTTTTGGAAGGGAGTAGAACCAAATGTGACATAACAGAACAGAGTCAATCAAATCAAAAGGGTGGACATAATAGATAATGTAAAAGCATAATACAAGGTGATCAACAATGGTTACCATAGTGCCTCCCGCTATCTCTAATAGAATTGCCTATATCATTAGTTATAATAAAATTGAACAAAACAGTAAAGAACAAAAGCCGACAAAACCAAAACATTGGAGACATTATAGGTCTTCAAAAGTAGATAATAGTCAACCAGAATGGGTGTCATAATGAATCCCAGTATCTTCACAGCGGTTGCCTAAACTTTTGAACCTGGTACTATCAAGCAAAACAGAATAGGGAGACATCAGTCAAAAACAAGATGGTGAGAGTAATACAGGGCTTTAAATCAAGATAATGGAAAGTCAAAGTGGGTTACTATAATATATCCTGCTATTTTTTATTTATTTTTCCCTTAATTAAAAGGATAAAAATAAAAAAGTAAATAATGAAGTGGAGATTGAGATAAAAGAGGGCATAACAGCAAAACAGCACAGATCAAAACATAACCATTTAAGCAGAATAGTGTTTCACCACAAGATAATCCTGACATAAAAGTAGTTACCATATTGTCTCTTTCCTTGAAATCTTTGAGTATAACTTCGTATACTGTAGCATCAGATATATCAAAACAATGTAAAACCATTTTAAGAGAATGACAGCATTACAGGGTATTTAGAATCAACTAACAGAAAATGAACAATGGTTTCTGTATAATCTCCTTGTCTGTAAAAGTTTTTGCTTATACTATCATACATAATAAAATCCAATAAGATACAACCTGTTTAGACCAATGGAGACAGAAGATCAAAAGCTTGATGAGACTTCAAAACAAGATGATACTAAATCAGTATTGCCTCTTAAGACCTCATTTTCTCCAAAATAGCTGTTTCTATCATCCAATCTTCTCTACCTCATTTCTGTTGAGCTCTTTTTCTGTCATTAGTTGTCAGTTTGTCTTCTTCATTTTGGTTTCTGCTCCATTCATTGTGGCCTCTCTGCCACTATTTCTGGCTTCTTTGTATTTTTCTTTTTTAGAATATCCTGCAGTATTCTCTCTAGAGTTGAATTGGTGGTTGCATATTCCTCTAGTTCCTCTTTATCCTGGAAGCACCTTGTTTTTCCATCAGTTTCCAGGGATAGTTGTGCAGGATATATCAATCTTGGCTGGAGATTATTATCTTTCAAAGCTTGAATTATTTCCCCCCATGCTCTTTGTGATTTGATGGTTTGTGCAGAGAAATCTGCTGTAATTCTGATGAGTGTTCCCTTGTAAGTGATCTGTTTCTTGTCTCTGACAGCTTTTAATATTCTGTTCTTGTATTGAGTTTCTGGAATTTTTATTATTATATGCCTGAGTGTTGCTCTGTTTGGGTTGTAGGTGGCTGGGGTCCTGTATGCTTCATACAACTGAGTATCTTTACCTTTTGCTAAATTAGGAAAATTCTCCTGGATTATTTCTGAGTAGCTTTTGTAGTTCATTTGTTTGTGTCCCTACTTCTTCTTTTATGTTCTTAATTCTTAAGTTATGGATCCTCTTATCATCTTCTAGTCTTTGTATTATTGCTGTTTGTTTCTTTGTTACTTTTAAGAAGTTTTTCATTTCATTCTCCCGTATTACAAATCTGCCCTCCAGTTCAGATAGTCTGTCCTTAGTTTCTTTCAAGCTGTTATGCCAGTTTTCGATAGAGTTTTTAGTTTCCTCGTAGTCTCTTTGAACCTGCTTCACGTATTCTATGCTTTCTCTATTTTCTCCATCAAACAATTCTCCCCTCTTTTTCTGTTCTTCCATTCCATCATCTGTTTTTTCTTGGGTGGTGCTTAGCATTTCTCTAACTATTCTGCTTATTTCTAGCTTCAGGTCATTAATAACTTCATTCCTGAACTCATCTATGAGGCTCTCTAGATGGCGCTTTATGTCTATTGGTGCAGTGACCACTATTGCCTGTTTCTCAGGATTGGGGGCCGAAGGGCCTTTCTTGTTGCTCCCTCTTCCCATATTCTTTGTTCCTTATATATGCAAGCGTATATAGGAGGACCAGCTTCCCTCCCTGTCAACCACAGCCTGATCGAATTGTGCCAGCTAGGTGTTCCCACCCACCACAGCACACCAGGAAGTTGCAGACCAGGCAGCCTACGCGGGGCCCGCCCCTCCAGGCCACCCTCAGGCTCTGGGATCTGGGTTGTGCTAGCCTACTGGGTCTCAGCCAGCAGCGTCACGTAGGCTAGGCACTTCTCACCAATACCGCTTGAGAGGGGGATATGTGGCTGAAGTCACTGCAGCGCCCCGCTCCCGCAAGTCTGCCCAGTCCCAGAATGACCTCCACTGGAGTCTCCTAAACTGTGGGAGAGTGTCAGTTTCTCTCACTCACCTCACCGCAAGTCAATGCACAGCTCCCCGCCCATCCTGTTTTCAACTCCGTTCACTGATTCCCGTTTTCAGAGCTTCCGCGCGCCTCTTTCCCTGCCAAGCCAATGTAGACACAGCCGCCACGCGGCGGGAAACCCAAATCGCGGCTTTCAATGGCGTGGGCTCTAGCTTCCACACTGAGGCTTTTCTGTTCCTGTTATAGCACCAGGATTGCATTCCCAGTTGGTTTCTCTCAGCCCCGTTCATTCTTGGGTCACCGGGGCATATCTCCTCCTGCTTATGATTCCTTACTCAACACCATTCCTGAATTCTAAGCTGGGTGTTTCAGAGAGCCTCCATAGTGCTGCTATCTGTCCGCCATGTTCTCCCAGAAGTCCTAGATCATCATTTTCAAATCTTGGCTCCTCAAGTGTGGTCCACAGACCAGAAGTATGGTATTACCTGCTAGATTGCTAGAAATTTACAATTTTTGACCTCACACCAGAACTATTCAATAAGAAATTATATTTTGAGATTTTCAAGTGATTTATAAATACAGTAAATTTTGAGAAACACTGACCTAAGTTAGTACATCTCTCATATATCCTATTTTTCTGTAATCATCAAGAAGTATAAAATATAGCATATCTAGAAGCACTTTGCCTACTTGCTTCTAATACCACAAACAGATTTAACTTTAAAAAAAAAAGATCCGGTCACTTCAGTTTAAGTACCTACAACTCTATCTTTAATCTACTTGTGAAAAATGGAATTCAAACCTCTTTATCATCTGACTCCATCCTTCTAACTCAATCTCATCTGCAAGTATATTCTTATTTGGATTCTTAAAATTTATTTTGGATTACCTTGTCTTTCAACTCAAAACACCTTACATGTTTTTCAGTACTAGGAACTAAACACAGAGCCTTTACTCTGAGCTACATTCCCTCCCTTTTTTCCTTTTGATACACAGTCTCACTTAGTTGCCCTGGCTGAGACTCCAGCCTAACCTCCCAGAGTGCTGAAATTATAGGCCCAGATCCCCATGCATGGGGACATTTCACCTTTGGTTTAACCAAATGCTACTCAGTGTTTAACAAAAAGAGTTATTTCTCCAAATCCTTCCCTGCTTCTAGAGCTTACATGAGTTTCTCAGTTCCTATGATACATAATTATATCCCAAAATATTCATTATGGAAGATGCTCTATTGCTTTGAGTTTTGCTATAAATGAAGGCCTTCTCCCCCACTATGAGATTAGATAGGAGAAATAAATTCCTGTGTTCTATGCTATAGCAGAGTCACTAGAACTTCTAGCAATTTATTGTATATTTTATAAAGAATTAAACAAGAGAAATTTAAGAGTCTAAAAAATAATAAAGATTTAAGGAAAGGGCATCATTACACATAGAATGCATTGCATTATCTTACCCCGCCCCATAAACATGTGTGATCACTGTTGTCAAGGAAAAATACTTAAAAATTTTAAATTTTAACAAGAGAACACCAACAAAAGATCTTAAGTTAATTGAAAGAAGACATTTCATCTTTCTGTTTGACATTTCATAATACATTTAGAAACATAAATAGATACTTGGTTTTCGCTTGTAACTAGCTTACTTTTAGAACGTTCTGGATTTCCAATAGTACCAAAGCACAGCCAACTTTGTATTTGGACTCTCACAGAACCAAAGGTCAGAAGTATGGCAGAGCTCAAAAAGCAGAACTCAGGCATCCATTATCATTGTCCAGAAGGATTGCACCACGCTGGCCCCTTGCTTTCTGTCTTGCTAATTCTCAGATCTGCTTTTTTCCTCTTTCTTCCTACCTTCCTTCCTTCCTTCCTTCCTTTCTCTCTCTCTCTCTCTCTCTCTCTCTCTCTCTCTCTCTCTCTCTCTTTCTTTCTTTCTTTCTTTCCTTTCTTCTTTCTCTTTGCTTCTCCATTCTACATGTTCACCAAAGTCTTAGAGCCTGCATATATTAGGACTCAATTCTCAAAGCAATTGCTTCCAGCTTTTCTCACTTTTATTTCAATTTCTGGGTTTGTCCATCCTACAACCATCCCCATGGTCACTGACAGAGAAATAATTGCTGCCAGTTTCATTGTTTTTGTGATAACAGTTAATAGTGAGATAGGAGTCACATGTTTGGAATTTATTTCCCAGTTTATATATCATAATCCATATCTACCTAGGTAAATAGGGACAAAGCACTGTTTTGTCTTCCCAGAAAGTACAAACAGTGTAATTAATCCAGCAATTTATTTCCTCTTTCTGTGGATCTTCAGTGATAGCTTTTATTTAGTCACCAAATCAGTCAGATATTTCATTCCGTACTTCATCACAGCCAAGGCCAAAGAAAGTTCCAGGAATCGTCTTGCCTCCTGTTTCCAGCTATTTAAAAAAAAGCTTTCCAGGAATTAAAAACCCTCAGCTTCAGTTAAGACTGTATCATACAATTCTAATAACCTCCAACAAATGCTTACATTAGCTTAAAAACAAAGATGGCAGAAAGATTCTGTTAAAAATCCTGTGGGGAGGTTTGTATATTGACTAGGATTTTGGAAAAGGTGAAATTGTTTTGGCTTTTCTTAACTCACACACTCATTATAAAGAGAATGAGGTCTTGGAATCCATGTGGGAAAGAAGCAGGAGATAAACTCTAAAATATGAAGTTCCACATTAATTAAAAAGTTTATTGTTTGGAATTGTGGTCAGAAGAAATCAAAACTAACAGGCACTGTGTTGTTTGTGTCAAATGTTTGTACATCAAAACATCACTTAGCGTGAGCAACTCAAAATTTGATAGCATCCCTAGTGACTTTTAGGTGTTTGAATATTTGAGTAAAGTACATTAGTAAATAAAAAGATGTGATACAGGAAAATTATGGCTGTATCACTGCTAATGGATGGTTCAAATGAAGCAATTCATTTGTGTAAATGATTGATCGTTTCAGTAAGGTAATGTGAATAAAATCTTACTATTGAGGAACATTAGGCTCTTACCTCTCGGATACTCACATAAAGGTCAGGTACGAAGGAACATTAAGCTAATGACCGAAATAAGTCCTGAAAAAATCATACGTAGGTTTCATTGTGCGTGAATAACGTGGAGTGACGGGCTACCTTGAGTTTGGTGATTTATTACTCATTTCTTCATTTTGTTTTGCTCACAAAATCTCAACTTTGTTTCAGTCATCAGTGCTCCTAACCGAAGCTAAAAAGACCTTCACAATGGTGCTCACTTAATGCTTCAGTGATGCTTTAACAAAATTGTTATTGTAGGCCTCGCTCTGGACCATTAAACAAATTATATGACCTCTAATTCCAGTTATCAGTGTAGGCAAATGAAAAATCTTGCAGCAAATAAATGTAAAAAGACAAAAAGTCACTCATTGTCCTACAAAATGCCTTCAGTGCTATCGTTGTGTTTTGTTCTCAAGTTTTTCCGCTCTGTAAACCACTTTTCTATTTTTTGTTAGAGATAATGCTGACTTAGTGAAAATTCTGTTGTTTCCAATAGCCCCTGCAACTGCCTTCTCCACAGGCTTTTCTTCCTTTATCTTTTTGTGGAGCAAGCTGTACTTACATATATGCCATGATCTATATTTCTTATATTTCTGTTATCAAAGATTTTTGTGGCTCATGCTACCTGTATTTGTTCTTGCACTAGCTAGTCCTCTGTCCCTCTTTACTATAAAAGAAATATTCCCCTGAGTTCAAGGACAAATGTGATACCTAAAACAATTTATTCAAACATATTTACTGAGCTCTTACTAAGTACCTAGAACAGTGTTTGAAAGACAAAGGTTAAATTGCATAATCCCTACAAGACTGTCACAGTTTAGCGGAAGAGTCAGATACAGTCTGTTATAGATTAAAAACAGGTGGTCAACTTAACGCCAGTGGAATTAAATTACCATGGTGCTGAGCATAGATGTTCCACCTAAGGAAAGATGCTGAAAGAGTTCTGCCTTAGAATAAATCACAGGACATTCTGATGGTGGAAGGCCAAATCGGGGATGTTTATCCTGAGGTCACTCCCTCCTTCCCCTATTACAACTTCCTTTTTCCTTTCTCAGTGTGGGCAAAAAAAAATTCTAATCAGCTTCTCACGCGTCATCATTGCCAACCCTAAGCACTACCTCCAGTCAAAGGTTATATATATATATATCTCCCATACCCCATATTCTTGTCAGAAAAAGCCAGACTTCTGTTGGTCTTGGGCTCCTCTCCACATGCTTGGAATAAAGGACACTTTTACTTTTATATTTTGTTCTTTTGTGGCTAACAGGTGCCAGCATAGAGATGTGGAGAAGGAGAAAAGAGGCGGTTTGGCGTTGAGGCATTGTAGGTTTCACTAAGTGTTGCTGTTTGAGCTGTTGGTTCTCCTGGAGGAGCTCTGGTCCTTACTTTGGGCATTGCTTCCTGGCTCTGGAGGGAATATGTGTGCTACTTAATCTCCAGGATGAACTCATCACACTGTTTTCCTGGCTTGTACTCCACTGTGCTTATTGTAAGAAGAGCTTGAGGCCTCCGTGTCGCTAAGGATGGTGGTGGTGCTTTTCAGGACAGCCTTGGTCTTTGTTTTGAGTGTGACTTCTAGGCTTCAGAGTAGAACCCTCAACCTACCAGCACAGCTCCTTCATGCAGCTGGCATGGACTTTCTAGCTTTACCGCTGACCTTTGGGCCTTTCTAGCACAGATCCATAAAAGAGACTGGCATAAGTCTTTTGTGAGCTCTAGACCTCCAGTTGGACTGTTGGGAGACATTGTTATGAGCTCTTGGTCTTCATCTGAAATCATGCAGGACTTTGCTGTGGGATTCAGACCCTTGGTTGAATATTCTATGTCTTTGGTGGTATGATACATTTCCTGAAGTTTCTTGTGTTAACTCTGGGTGACCATCATAAAATAATATTATAAATTCCATCTGCTGATTTTAATTGTTCTCCTCACAAACCCTGACTACAGCACAGTCATATAACTCAAAATAATAAAAATATGTATAAGGCACCATGGGAACACAATGATAGGGAAAATGCTATAACTTATCATGGAGTTGAGGAAGGGTTTAGGAGAGAGATACATTGAAGGGGCTTAAGCCTGAGTTAAGACTTTTATTTCTCAATATTTTATTACAAAAACCTTCAAACATGAAATAAGTTGACAAAAGTTTAGAAAAGTTGAAAGAAAGCTTCTACTATTAACATTTCACTATACTTGCCTTGTCATATCTATCCATCTGTTCATCCTTCTATCTGTCCATCAATTCATTTTAATTTTGATTGCTTTCAAAGTAAATTTCATCAGTAGACTTCTCTAAAATATTTCAGGGTGCATATTATTAACACAAGTTCAATATTTCTGCCCAGTATTTCTCTTTTGTTATAAAAATGTGTGTATAGTAAACTGTAACATGCATTGATTTTTTACAAATATATGAATTTCTGTATAACAAAATATCTATCAAGATTAGGTTGTTGCCATCATTTTGGAAAGATCTTTTGTGTCCCTTCTGTCAATACTCATTCATATCAATTGACCCCTAGCAGCAACCACTGTTACAGTGTTAATTTTCTTTATAGAAGATTAATTTTGCCTGTTTGAGAAGTTTGTACAAATGACATCATATAATATATTCTTTGGTGAGGAATGTGTTGCATTTTGAAAACTGCAAAAAAGGCAACTGATGGTGAAGAAGGGGACATGTGGTCAGACCATACCTCTCAACATTGCTAATTTAAGGCCAATGTTGGTTAATTGCACATGAGCTAGGCTCTAGGCTGTTTTCCTAGGAAATCCTAACTTCAACCACAGACTACTAAGATAAAAATCAGAATTCAGTGGGGGTTTTTGACTTATTGTGATGTTTTTAAATAAGTTTTTCTCTTTGCAGATCACAGAGTCCTTTTGCCATTAGTGTTTTGATGTGACAGCCTGGAATCAAACTGGTTTAGTGTAACTCACTTTACTCATGTGTTGATAAAAGTGCTGTTAGTGTATCCTAGAACAGGAATCCCAGACTCATTTCAGATCAGTTACCTACCAGTAACTACTCATTCATCACAATCTAGGCCTCTTATGGTTTGTGTCTAGATGTCCCCCTCCTCAAGCTTCACACATTTCACACGGGAATTCTTCAGAGGTAGCTGAATCTAGAGTTTGTGATTGGTTCATAGTTCAATGTTAAAACTAAGAGTTCTGGGATTAAGGGGGGATAACTGATGGATCAGTCCACTGATTGGATTGGCACTGTTCTAATCCTGGCAGACTGATTACAATATAAGGGAACAAAGAGCTCGCTCTCTCTCTCTCTCTCTCTCTCTCTCTCTCTCTCTCTCTGTCTGTCTTTCTCTCTCTCATTACTTTTGTTGTCTTCATTTGCCACAGTTGCCCCTCTGTCATATACCACCATACCTTGGAGCCAGCTGATTATGAACTAAAATCACTATAGGCTGTGAGCTAAATAAACCTTCTCTCTTTTAACTGTGGCTGTTGTGTATTTGTTTCAGCAACAAGAGAAAAGTAAATAAGACAGAATTTGGTACAAGAAGTGGCACTGTTGCTGTGACTATACTTGACTATATGGTCAGGAACCTTTGGGAATGGCTTGTGGAAAGAGTTTGAAAAGGTTCAGAGACGCTGGCTGAAAAAGGAGAGCTGGAACACCTTAGACTGTACTGTATAGGAGACTCTGGTCAAAGCTTAGAAAATCAGAAAGCTGGTTAAAGTCCAAGTTTAGGAGGCTCCTGCTGGGAAAAAGGACTGCATTGGCTACTGGACTCCATACAATGTGTGCTGTGCCTTAGCAGAAAGTTTTTCTGGATTATGCTCATGTCCAGAGACTTTGAGAATGAGATTAAGGGTGGCAGACTAATTGATTTGTCAGAAGAAATTTCAAGGAAGTTAAATGTTGAAGAGGTGGCATGGTTACTGTTAGGAACTTTTAGCTAGCTTTATGTTGAGAATCAAAAGCAAAGAGCCTAGCAGAATGCTGTTAGTTTGGGCAGAAAGAAAGCTCCAGTAAAGCTGTGGACTGCCAAGACAGAGCAGGAGGAAAGCTTGATTGATGAAAAGGAATAGGAGAATAGAAAAGATGATCTGAGGGCATTATAAAAAGAAGCATGATTCCACATTTTGCAGCTTCAAAATTACAAAAGTGAAAGATTTTGTTTTAAGAAGAAAATTTCAGAGCACCATGTTCCAAAATGGTGGCAATCTAGAGAGTTTGTTAGACAGAATTGGATTCAGAGTCCTCAGTGATACAGGCACTCAACTCTTATATCCAAGAGAGTAGAAAATCTGGCTATTGCTGAAGCTGGCAACAGACCGTGGCATTATCCACATAAGTACTGATTTTAGGTAGATGCAGAATACAAGAGCTATTGGGTCAGGAAGGCTTCCATTCATATTTCAGAAGAAGGTTCGGGGGGTCAAGTAGTGCATCCCTGAAAGGTGAGTGTGTTAAACTGAGTGTGAAGCCAAAGGTACACTGGAAGCCCTAGAACTTTGGAAAAGCCAGGAACATGGATCACCTGAGGAAAACTACAAGGAGGGAGGAGAGTAGGCACAAGAGAGAAGCCATAGAAGCTATAGTCACCAGCAGTGCCATAGGGGTGGGACCGCTCAAACAATTTGGAATTCACATCTTGCCACAGATTGCTTCAGATGCTGCAAGTGAAACTATAAGACTTAATGTTTGGCCTGCTGGATTTTGGACATGCTTTGGTCCCATTCCTTTATATCCCTGTTTGTAACTTTTGGAATGGAAATATCTATCTTGTGACATTAAATGTCGGATATGTTTAACTTTCTTTTCATTTGTACAGGGATTCCAAGCCAAGATTTTGCCGTATATCTCAGAGGAAAATTGGATGTCAGATTCTTCAACAATACTGAAACTGTTAAGACTCCAGTAACTCTTAGAGATGGGTTAAATCTTTTTGCATAAAATAATGTACATGAGTCTTTGGGGAACAGGGATGGAATGTTATGGTTTGTATCTAGATGTGCCCCCAAATCTTCATGCACTTTTACATGGGGCTTTTTCAGAGGTATCTGAATCTAGAGTTCAATGCTAAGATTAAGGGTGCTGTGATTAAGGGTCAGTGATTACTGGATCAGTTTGATGATTGTATGAGCACTGCCCTAATCATGGCAGACTAGATACAAGATTAGGGACACAAAGAAGTCTCTCTCTCTCTCTTTCTCTCTCTCTCTCTCTCTTTCTCTCTCTCTCTCTCTCTCTTTCTCTGTATGTCTCTCTTTGTATCTCTCTCATTGCTTACACTGTCTTCTGTCATGAACAGTTGCCCCTCTGACATGTGCTACTATCTTGGAGCCAGCTGATAATGGACTGAAACCTCTACAAACTGTGAGCTAATAAACCTTCCCTCCTTTAACTTTGGGTGTCAGTAGTTTTGTCTCAGTACCAAGAGAAAAGTAACTGAGACACAGCCCCAATACCATGATTCTCCATATCCTCACTATGATTTTGCCTTTGCACAAACAACAAATGCTCCTAAACTTTAGGCACTGTTAGTAAAGGGGCATAATGCCCAGTGATGAGAGTGTTATCACTTAAGAACATTCCTTAACCACTGAAAGACATTACTATTCAAGCCATCCAAAGCAATTAATCATTTTACCCTTTATAAAAACAAATGGAAAATAGTCAAAACTCTATTTCCAAGAACTTCATAAGAATTACCCTCCAACTTTAGTTATATAATCATATATAAGTAACAATTATCTAATTAACAGTAAAACATTCTAAAATTGAATTTTATTGCTTTAAAGGTAAATTTGAACACAAAAACAACATAGATGTAGTTGTGTAGGTATAAGTCATTCCTTTCATTGGGTCACATCATCATTATTTGCAAATGCAGCTTTGCCTTGTTAAGGTTTTTTCACAATGATAATCTTCAACAAGCTTCAAAAGTATAAACATAATATTCAGGCAATTTGAGAAGAGTTTTTATTTTTCATACAGAAAATTATTCAGGGTCTTTTAATTTGGCAAGATGCCTTTCACTCTCTGAGCACACACTGTGTACAATACAACCTATGGGGCAAGATTGCTGAACATGGACTCACTCTGTTGTTGTAAAGTGGTAAGTGCTCAGGTCTGCAGAAATCACCACAAGCAGAAAAACCATCAAAGAAAGTGTGATGTATTTCTGCTGTTACAAACTTAGATAACCCAATACATTTCTTAGATCTGATGGTTCGTTACATTCTAAATGAAAAAGAAAGTGGTAGTGATCTACCATAAATAAAATTGTAAATTTAAAATGAAGCAAAGATTTATTTTTAAAAGCGCATAAAAGAAAATTTATTTATCTGTTTGTTTGTTTTTATGACAATGTCTTGCTGTGTAATTCAGGTTGGCTGCAAGCTCAAAATCTTCTTGCCATAGCCTCCTGGATGCTAGGATCATGGCTGTGTACCACCATGTCTAACTTGTAAAATTTATTTTAATGTAATTTTAATATCTTGTTTCACATAGGCCTTCTGGACACATATTTTCTCATTTTATGATACTGGGATGGTTAATGACTTAATGTCCCCATGGTTTTTCAATAAGATTTTGTATAATCTTCAATTAATTCAACAACATATTTCTTGGTTTCCTACTGTGTCCTTCATATAGTTTCTATAGAAGTTAATTCATATATAATAGGAAACCAAGAAGAAAGAGCAAAATGAATGACTGAATAGGAAACATTATATTCTAATTTTCAGGAAACTGACACAAGAGGTGAAAACACTTCAACTTTCTCTTCATTCATGATCCTGCATCACCCTACATTGTTTCTTTGCTTGACAGCCTCTGTCTGCCCATACAGCATGTTTGTGGAAATTAATGGAAAAATGTTTTGCTGAAGGAGATCTTAATATATTTATATAAATCTAAATTAGTATATTATATTAGTATATTTATATATTAATAAACTTCCTCTACTAATATATAGATTAGGATATTTATATTCCTATAATTTATACACTTTTATATTAATATATTTTATGTTAGTATATTATATGAGTATATTTTTCACTCTTAATATGTGAAAATTGGGGTTGGGAATGTCATGAGTGATTATATCCTATGGCCTTCAGTAAGAACTATGGCTCAAAGGAATGCTTCTCGTTTATATGTATGTATCATTGCATTTCTGGAAATACAACAAAATCAGCTTATTTCAGGATCCAAGTTGGTTGCAGCTATTGTCCAAATAGTAGTCTTCAAAAGTGATGTCAGCTTGGGCCTATTCAGACCAATGTCATAGTCCTGCTAAATTAAAATGAATCTAAATGGGTGTGTGCTGAGCACAGAATCTCTGAAGATCATGTACAGAGAAGCATACACAGTTAATTCCATATCCTCAGTAACTCACATAGTCATTAAATGATTTCCTCAGCTACTGTATGTCACATCTTAACACCAGTTCCATCACTTTCTTTTTTTAATAACAAATTGAATCATTACCCCAGTTAGATTATGTTACAACAAATAAATTACTATTGCACAAGTAGTTTTTATTAAGTACAATTAAATGTGATTCATGTTTTAAGTGAAAGTACTTGTAGGAAGAATGATTGAAAAACACAGTGAATGTTTAAATTTTAAAAAGCTTAACGGAGATTGCTTGGCAGAAAAGAACAATTGGGATGTGAGAAAGAGAAAGGAAAGATGGGGAAATATTTTATATATATATATATATATATATATATACACACAAGATAGATAGTTACACTACTAATCTCTGTTGGTTCAAAAAGAATAGTTTGAGCTTCAATTGTTTGATCATTTTTTCATGTCTATGTCTTGAAATATGAGATAATACTCAATATACTAACCATTGTTAGTATCTTATTATTTTGTTTTGAAATTCTGTATCATCATTTTTATTCTTCTTTCATTTTAAAATAAAAAATTTCAAAAACTCACAGTAAAACACACGCCATTAATCCTCAAAATACTCCTTCCTGTGAACATACTTATCCTCTCATTCTTGCCACTTTCTGAAGCAGTGCTGAAATCCTCTATTGTTCCTTTTGTTGCACTATTATGGCTGCTCCTAAGATCCTGAACTGACTAAAAATATTCATAATTAGTGGTCATTTTGACTTTGAGGAAGAGCCAGCAGCCACCCAGTGCTAGGTCTAGGAAATAAGGCGCATGAGGACGTACAATATTTTTATGAGTCTGCCTTTCCAATGGATGGCACTCAGTGACAGCACTCGCTGTATTTTTTTCAAACCTGGCAAAGATATTTGTGGATTTATATAGGGAACTCAGTAAACATCCTTCTAGTGTAAATGTTTGATAATATTAACTGCAAAATGATACATTAGCCTTACCCAGGATAAAGCAATAGGGAAAGTTTTTAGAAGTTTGTTCCAACAAGTACATCTTTCAAAATATTGGCTCCTTTTTTAGAGGCACAAGTTACCTTAGTTTCTGTTAGATCAAAAAGGTCTTCTTTAAACTTTCATTAACTTTATGTCAAAGTAAACAATCAACCAACTGGATAGGAACAAGACAGCTTACTTATTTGCTTGATAAAAGCTTAAAACTTTGCTAAAATGTACAAATCTCTCACTTCTGAATTCAATAAGAGTAATGAAGAGGTGTAAAATTGAAAAATAATACAGATGTGAAGTAAAATCCATTAGATACAGTGGTTTTGTGTATTGTACAATCTAAATAAGGGTGTACTGTAGCCTGTCTTTCACACGGTTCATATCTCTGCAGTTTTTATATCTAGTCCACTCTGATTGGAATACTATGAGGAGTTCCATAGTTCTGTTTCAAAGTTTTACTCACATTTTGGCAAACAAGTCAAAATGAACCTATCTAGTGGGGTATTCTGGAACATTCTTCTCTTGGTTGATGATGTGTGCTTGTATTTTCACAACACATGGGTCATTTTGTACTGAAAAACATTCAATGGACTGTTTCATAATACAATCAGTAGAATCCAGGCAAACAAATACCCTGTGGGGATGGGAAACCAATATTTATGGAATGTGTTTATTTCTATAGTATAAATATATTCACTGTGGCCATTTTGAAGGTGGCAATGTTTTAATAACTGACCAGGGAACAAATCCCAAATGCTTAATAATTGTTTTTAAACAATCCAAATGACTTTAGTACGCTGATAGAAATTATTATTAGTTTTGTTGGTCTCCTCTACTAGATTATGAATTTCTCAAAAACTGGAATCCTGTATATGTATCCCTACAAGACAACACAGCGTATGGTACAAGATGTGTGCTTTAAAATATATTGCAATATTAGATTATAATTGTTTTCTAGGTGGAATTCTCATTTTATATTTCACATTTTAAAAATTCAAGTTGACTGATTCAGAAACTATGATACAGAATGTAAAAAAAAAGAAATACACTGAAAATTTCTGGCCTTTGGAAACCAAAAGTCTGATTTCCCCAGAGAAAAGAAAGGATTCATAACAGAAATAGAGTGCTAAGACATTATATCTGGTTAAGCTATTTTACAAACATTTCTTGTGTGTTCCAATTATTAGTACAATTGTTAATTTTGCTGTCTAATACTTGTATCCTCAACATGTTTTTCCAGTTGATTTATAAACTACTGGTGCCTTAAAGTCTTGCTCATAGACAATGATTTGTAATTCCTTCTAAAGGAATTTTATTATTTTTAAAATCACATTTTCAGTTGCATAATGTACACATAGAAAAGTGTACATAATATTAAAAAAAAAGTTGAAACTGGTAAATTATCACAATTGAACACAACCAGGTTAAGAATCACAGAGGTTCCCTTTATGCCACCTCTAATCACTACCTCCTCCCTCATTCCAAAAGTCCTCTCTCTGGTCCTCTAACATCATAAGTTAGTTTTTCCATCTTTGAGATTTGTATAAATGTAATCACGTGTTACATGCCGTTTTGGGTAGCTGATTGCTTTTAATCAACATTATGTTGCATTTGCTATAATTTATTCATTCTACTGCTGTGAGCATTTAGATTGTTTATAGTTTAGAACTATTAAAAATAGTATTGCATTTTGAAACAAATTTCTAACATATTTTCTAGGATATATACTAGGAATATATGGTCATTGATAGACAATATCAAATAATTCTACACAGTGGTTACTCCAATTTACAATCCCACCTACAATATAGTAAGAATGTGTCTTCTTTAGCAATCTTACAGGTGCTTGATATTTTCAATCTTTAGTATTAATAATTCTGGCTGTATGTATTATTTCTTTTTAATTAAAAAGCTTTATTTTGAATAACCATAGATTCACATGTGATTTTAAGAAATAATCGAGAGCTTCCATGTACCATTTACCAAGTTTCCTCCAAAGGCAACATCTTCCAAAACAGTAAAACAGTATCACAGAGTATTGATATTGATGTAGTCTTTAAAGAGTCTTTTTAGCATCACAAGGATCCCTCATGTGGTCTGATAGCTGCATCTACTTTCCTCTTATGCCCTTCTTTTCATCCTACAGAAGAACTGCTCTGTTCTTCTATTTTTGTTATTTTAAGATAGTATTTAAACTGAATCTTTCAATTTGTATTCTTGTGGGATTGACTTTCTTACTCAGCATAATAATCTGGAGGCTCATCCAGGATGCTGAGTTCATCAGTAGTTTGGTCATGTTTAATAATGAATAGTACTCCATGGCACAAATGTAACAAAATTTATGTATCAACTGCCTGTCGAAGGACATCAGGGATGTTTCTCGTCCTTTACCATTACATAGTCATGTACAGGTTTTTGTGTGAAAATAATTTTTCATTTCTCTGGGATAAAAGTGCAGGAATATAACTATTGGATCATATTCTTTTTGTCTGTTTCATTCTTTAAGAAACTGCCAAATTGTTGCACATGCCATGTAATGTTATACTTTCAGGAATAATGTGTAAGTAACTCAGTTTTTCTACTTCTTCATTAGTTTTTTTTTCAAACTTTAGTCACTTAAATAGTAATGATATTTCATTTTGGTTTTGTGTACTCTTAATGGTTAATGATGCTAAACATCTCATGTCCTTGTTTGATATATATCTATATCTATATCTATATCTATATATATATATATAGATATACATATATAGATATATCAATGAAGTGTCTCTTTTTAAAAATATTTCACTCATTCACTAGTTGATTGCTTTTGGAAGTTGAATATTCAGAGTTTTTAGTATCTTCTAAATTCTGACCCCTAGTTGGCTATGTAGTTTACAAATATTTTCCTCTAGTATGTTGCTTGTCTTTTTTACACTATTTTATACTAATTTTTATACTATTTCTGAGCACAAACAAACAAATAAATAAATTTGATGTTGTCTGTTATGGGCTTGTGTTTAAATGTCCCTCCCAAAACCTCGTGAGATAATAGATGGGGCTTTTCAAGTGTGGCTGGATCTAGAATGTGTGATTGTGGGGTCAAGGATGGGTGATTACTAAATTAGTCCACTGATTGTTTAATTAGCATAGTTTTGTGTAGAATTAAGGGTGCCCTCACCTGGATGTGAGCATTACCCACCTAAGGACAGAATATTGCTCTCCCCATCTTGTTCTGTCTGATTATTATATATTCTATTTTGTTTGATAGTATCAAGTTTGAGGGTATAGGCAATCACTTTGAAGGCAATAAGATATACTATGATGCCCAATATGGATTGACTATCATCCTTTTTTTTTTTTTTAAGTCCTGTAAGGTCCTCAGTGTAGATTTTATTGGTTTTGTTCCATATTGTTTTGATCAATTCTATTATACCTGATGAAATAGACAACTCAATTTGAAAATAGCAAGAGGCACAATGGTAACCACTTTTGATCACCTGCTATTCTATTTTTGCATCACGTGCTATGCCCACCCTTCTGTTCTGACTCTGTTTTGCTTAGTCACATTTGTTTTTATTCTCTTCAAAAAGGTAATAAGAACCGTGAGAGTAATAAAACACTAAAGTCTAATTGTTACTGTAAAAAAGAGAAGAAAGTAAAGTGGACTAAGGGATATAACCGCAGGTATGTTCAAAAGTGTAGGACGGAAAACCATATAACTGAGCTTTTGTTGGATCATTGAACGGAATTGTCTCCAATTCCACTGTATGAATGTTCACTTTATATGCTTTAATTTAGTGATATGGACAACTGTTTCTGGGAAGATAATGTGTAGCCTGTTAACTGGTGATTTCGTACTGTATATATTTTTTTCTAGAAATACTGTATTATTTGTACCCTTTTACTGCATTGTTTTTTTTTTAATGTCCTTTTTTTTTTCTTCTCTCTTTAAATAAAAAAAAAAATATAAGGGAAGGAAAGAGTCAGCGGTCATCACTTGCTGTTACTCTGCTTGCTGGCTGCTTGTTGCCTTCTGCCTGCCCTGCTTTGGCACGCACTGTTTGTCTTCTGTGATTCCCTCCCCCATGTCTTGCAGCCGGCCAAATATGGGCTGGAACCTCTATAAAATGCCAGCCAAATAAACCTTTCCTCCTTTAACTTTGGGTATTGGGTATTATATCTCAACAATGAGAAAAGTAATAAAGACAATATCCAATATATTGAGGATTGTGGCTTTGGTATCAAGTTTAAGAATTGGTTGTCTAACCTTAAGAATATCTTTGTGCTGTTGCTTTGTACAAGTTTGATAGTTCATACTAACATTTAAATCCATGCTCAATTTTAAGTTCATTTTTATATAGCATATGAGATTTATACCTAGGGCCTTTTAAAAATTATGGAAGTCAAATTGGCCTAGCATTATTTGTTGAAAGGTTTTTACTTCATTGAATCATCTTTTCATTTTTGTAAAAATTCAGAGAGGCAAACTGATATTTCTGAATTTTATATTCGATTCCATTGATCTATTTGTTTACCTCTGCTGACAGTATAAAATATGGATTTCTATGACTATAAAATAAATCCTCAAATTGGGTAAATCTTCCCACTTTATTATTAGTTATAGTAATGTGTTTACTATTCTATTTCCTTTGTCTTTTTAACATGAACATTAGAATAATTTTATCCATATATGCAAAATTATTTCTGTAATTTTGATAACAATTTTGTTAAGCCTTTATGTGAAATTAAAGAGAATTAATATCTTTACAATGTTAAACTTGTAAATCCATTAAATTATACATTTTGCATTTGTTTAAGCTCTTTTATCTTTCATCAGTGCTGTATAACCTTGTAATATATAAGTTCTACTTTTCTTTTATATTTCCCCCAAATATTTCATTTTCTGAGTAATTTTAGATAATACTAATTTTTAATTTTGGTATCCATGTATTTATTTCTAGTATATATAAGAACAATTGGGTTTTCTATTTATTTTGTGATCCTGGGTACAGATTTATAGCTTCCTAGGGATTTCCATGTATATGATCAGGCTATTTGCAAAATGACCAACTTCACATTTTTCTTTCTGATCTGTACCCATTTTTTATTTGTGTTCTTGCATTATTGCTTGAGCTAAAATCTGTGGCACTATTTTGAATGAGAGTTGAAAGAGCAGACATCTTTGCTTTGTCTTTTGGGGAGAAGCACTTTTTGCTTTTAAATGTATTTAAATGTAATGATATTTGTAGTTTTTGTGTAGAGTCTATCAATTTGAAGAAGTACTTAGACATGTAGTTAGCACAAAGATAAATTGCATAGCATTTTTTCAAGGAGCTCAAAGTTTAATGGAAGAGACAGGATCGGATATGTGTGCAAGGCATTATAAAAGCTAAAGGGAAGGAAAAATACTACAGATTACAATTAGAGTAGGAATGAGAATGAAAGTTAAGAGATATCGAAGTGTCTAATGGCTGCATCATGTTATTTTTTTTTCTCCCAACATATTGTTATGAGTACTTAAAATATTACTGAGTTGAAAGAATTTAAGATTTCTCATCTCAAGAATCCTGAAAAAGAAGAGCAAAATAAAACAAGTTACTAGAAAGATGGAAATAATAAAGATAAAAACAGAATCTACAAAATTTAAAGCAGAAAAAAAGAATTAAATAAATGAAGCAAAAGCTGGTTCCTTGAAAAGTGACAAATCTCTACACAGACTGATCAAAAACAATTCAAATCACCAATACCAGAAATCAAAGAGGAAATAGCATACATGCTGCAAACACACACACACACACACACACAAAAAAAAAAAAATGTAAGAAAGCATCACCATGAGCTACTTGGCACATTTGAAAGTGATCCTTTAAGTGAAGGTTGGCCGTATCCTTGAAAAACACAAACCATAACAACTTCCCTAATATCAAGTAGATAATTTGAATAACTCTACAATAATGGAATAAATTAGATTTAAAATTTTTAATTTATCAGTTTATTCAACACTTAGAAAAGTGCAAGATTTAAAATATGGCAAAATCTTACTGATATTCCACTATATCAGAAATATTCATAACGCCTGATACAGTGATGTAAATAAATTTCAAAGTGGTTTTATATCTTGTTAATCACCTGGAATTTTTTTTGTGTGCTTTTATTCTGTATTTTTTTTAATAATTTACAATAGTAACTATTATAGTTATTTTGATAGTCAAAAGAATAAAACACCTTTAGAAAGGACACTAGGAACAGAATTATCCAAGCTAGTAACAAATCCCATCAAGGATGGTTTTTTAGCAACCTTTTTAAAGAGTTGTAATGATAAAAGCAAAATGGCTAAAAATTAGCTGGCATATTGAACAAGCCCAGTAATATTAGGCTCATCATTTGAAAATTTAAAATCTGACCATTTTTGGCATACAAAGTGACTGTGTGTTATGGTTTGCTCTAATAACAAGATACCCAAGGCTTGCTAAATTGTTTAAACTATCTTACTTCTGTGTCTGCAGATCCCAAAGGTAAAGATTCCATGTGTGAATTGAGAAATTCCTCAGTCTGCTGAGTCTATACGATGATATAACCATGAATTGTAATAATAAACTACGGTAATAATGCCACTTACTGATTGCCTCCTGTGTAAGAAAAACTTTATATTGTTTATCTTATTTATTTTACTATATACACTTTATACAAACAAAATATTGGCATATTGGTTATACAAATAAAGGCACAGAAGCTCAAGGATGTTTAGCAATTCCTAAAATTCATTCAGTGAGGAGGTTGTAATTCTTGTTTTTGAACTAGTTTGTCTAACTCCAAAATGTGTATATCTCATCCACTTCCACATAGTTATTCATTATTGTTTAATTCACTTTTGTTGAAAAACCGTGTGTTTTACTATTTTTAGAGGTGTTAACTTGAAAGACTACTACTTTCTTATTTACGGCTTTGAGTTACTGGGGAAAACAAAGTATAAATGAAATGTATGAGTTCAAAATAAGACTAGTAATTGGAAAATTTAGGCAACCTAACTAAAACTTAATAGAATGTAGAACACAGTTTAAATTTCCTCTTCAGTGCCTGGTTTTCTCTAACCTTGATTAAATTGTCATGTGTAACTCTTCAAGTGTTAAATAACAGAGAGCAGCCTACATAATCTGCATTTGTTAAAAAGTACTTCTTGGTACAGACTCCAACAAATCTAATAGATTCGGTAGTTTTAAGTGAAAACTTCTGGGTATCAAATATGGCCAGGTGAATGCACTTTGAATTTCACCCCTTTCTTTAGACCCAACACTTCTGTACACACTCCTACCTGTCCAAATGTGATCTGACTGAGTTTACATCACACTCCCAGTGAGAGGAGGAAAGTTCCCATTTCAGTCAAATGGGCATCTGCATAGCAACTGACAGATTTATCCAGGAATCTTACTAAAATATTACAGCTTATAGTTTGAGGAACATATGTTCAGAATGTTCAATATCATTTGTTTCTCTGTAATTTTCTTAGAGTTATACAGCATACTTATATTTTCAGGGAAACAATAATGAAATTTAACTTACTTTGAATGTCAGGCATCCATGTGCTGCCTAAAACATAAACAAGGGGAAAATCAGCATTCCCATATTTCATCAATCCTGAAATAGATTTCCTTCAAGTTTTAATGTCTTTGAAGTTGAGGTACATCTTATAGTTAATGACATCTGGCCATTATTGCTGATCTAGGACACAGCTGTTGTTTTCCTAAGAAGAGCACCTGTTTTAGGTGTTCCTATTGATACAACTAGAAAATGGTAATTTCTTGCCATTTTAGTCTCGAATAAATTTTAAGGATCACTTCAAGTCAAATAAATTCCCAATATTGTCTAAAACCCTTTCTCTGACACCTTCTTGTCACTTTTGAAGCTTACAATTTCAAAGAAAATCTCAGAAGCAATTCGGAGTACTCATGTCACTGAGGACAATAATGAATTGAAAAATACGGATTTTGACAAATCTCATCAGAAAAATTACTTGTAACAGATTCAGAATGTGAAGATTAGAATGTGAAGATTTTAACTCATTTATTTTGCTTACATTTTACTTTTCAGGAGAACAAAATGTGATTTTTAAAAATCTGTCTAAATATATCTAAAATCACACTTTAAGGTTGCTCAAAATAAAAATTCTAAGTGATAAACTGTCCTGTCATAGTTTAATAGTTTTTTCACTTTAAGTGATATGTAAACTAAGGTTTGTAATGAATGATGTCTTAGGTTGGTAACAGCCTAAGCTAGACATGATCTGAGGCTTCTGAAGCATCTCCACTATCTGTTCTTAATTTAATCATTGCAAGAACTTCACAGTTTTGCAAATAGAATGTAATTTTAAATTGATCTTGTTTCTCCATTTCCACTGCTTCTCCCCTAACTCTGGTCCTCAGAATTTCTTCCCAGATTATTACGTTGATCTCTTTGTTTCTGTTTGCTTCCCAGATCAATGCATTTTCCTTGATGAGAGCAATCTCTCTGAAGTGCAGCTACTTTTAGATCAGTACTCACGTTGAAAGCTTTCCCTTTCCTAAAGCATGGAATAGTAATTGGAGAGTAAATTCCCTCTAAAAGAACATACTCTCTGCACTTTCCCATGGATAGTCAAGGACCTGATTTCCTTTTATTTGTATGCTCAGTGAGGTCAGAGTTTGTGTCTGTCTTGCCTCCAAGTCTTACTGTTACATAATATAGTCTAAGCAAATTTTTGTGAACAAATAAATGGCACCAAATGCTTCACCATCTATCTAAACATCGAAGTCCAAGCAATAACTACCTATCTCAGAGAGTTTCTCTTCAGTGTTAACCATCACAAATCTATGGAATGAAGTCCTAAATTCTTTAAAACAGTAATCAAGACCATTCAACATCTGTCTCCTATGTCATTCTTTCAATCTTGTCTTGTGTCCATCTCTGTCATAAACTCTTTGATACCACCATAGCAGACAACTGGCATTTTCTAGGTAATTCTGCCAAAGCTTACACTTCTTCATGCTCCCCATATATAGCTAACTCAGCATTATGGTCTAGAAGTAGTATCAGCTCCCTGCAGTTGCCAGCCAAAGAGGGCAGTGAAATCCAATGTTATTTTGCCTACAAATTTGTGCCTAATCTCTTTTCTAACTTTTCTTTCATCTTCTCTTTTGAGTGTAACTTGTTTTTTCTGAAATCCTTCAAAAGTAAGGAGTAAGGAGGAAGAAGTGATTCCAAGGGAAAACGATCTTTTAAAAGGCATGCTGTAATTGAGTAGCTAAATGTTGGAGGAGAATGTAATTACCCCTTTGCCATGAGGAAAAAAGATAAGTAATCTATGGCATGTAGGGTGTCACTATTACAAAATCACACTGAATAGGCTGAATATAGAGGGTAAAATATCAGGGAATCTTGGAGCTGTGAGAATCACATTAAGGACAATGAAAGTGTGGAATTTAGTGAAGCATTGGTCTAGAGATCCTTGCAATACCCATTTTAAAATAAGAGACATATTGTACTGCCTACTACAAAAAAAAATACAATTTGGTGTGTCTCTTGGATATTAGAGGGTACATATATGTTAGGTCACATTGCTCCAATGTATTTATTGAATAGCCTTTGAGGCAATGTTGATTGGTGTTAAGAACAACTTTGATGTCTGGACTTAGGACCCAACAAACCAATCTATATTTGAAGAGTCTCACAGTCAGACCACATTACCATTAATCATGATATATTGATGTAGCTGGATTAATAAATGTCTAGAAAATTAGTAGAGCAAGGGTCTGGTTGCATCTAGATAGGTCAAGGAGTGGGTACTTGCCTATTCCTTTCTGGTAGTGTTTCCCTGCCCAACCTCCTGACCACAACAACTAAGCAGCTTTGTTCCATATCCTCCTACAATGATGGCTCTGGCTTAAGGCTAGTTGACTATAGACTGAACCTTCTTAAAACATGAGCCAAATTAAACCTTTCCTGCTTTAAATTGTGAGTATTAGATATTATGTTCAGTAATGGGAAAGCTGAATAATAAACAGAGGATCTACGAAATGCCTGGCATGGCTTGATAGAAAAGCTTTTAAGGTTTCAAAACAAGGTCATGCCATTTTCTTCCATTAACTATTTTCTATTTGCAATTCAGCTTCTAGGTTGCTTTAGTGAAGACAGAAGATCTTGTTACAGAACTTCAAGTTACTATATAAATTGAAGTGACCGTGTCATGATTCATTGACTTATTAAATTATAGGTATACAATGGCATTTTAGTGTTAAGTGAAAATGGTATGCATGAGATTGAGTTTTAGCAGATCTGGAAAAATGAACAAAATTGAATGAATGATATTCAGGCATCCACTCCTACTGCCTTGCCCTTTCTTAACTTGTATCTATGGTTCAACACTGTATGTTAAAAGGTGCCATAAAGTGATGTCATTGCATTGTGGTTCCACAAAGAGGTCGCCCTGACAGTGGCTAATAAAATCCCCCACGATAAAGAGCATCTAGTCGTCTACGTGGCAGAGAAGGTGAAGTGGCCTAGTGTAAAAGTCTAATTTGATCTATTCATGAGAATAGCTACCAAGTTTATTAGCTACTCAGTGACATGGAAATAACATATTGGAAGGAGGATAACTAGGAGAGATGGGGAGGTGACATGTGTATGAATTTCCTGGGATAGGCAAATATTCCACATAATTGTTCACTGGAAGGCAGCCACTCTGAAGAAAACTTTTAATAAACTTAGGAATAAGACAATTTGATCTATGAATATCAGTCATTTTTAATTTGACCTTAATGCTTACTGTAGGGGCTCATGAACAAAAGGCCCATGAGACAAAAGTAGCCCATGAGACAAAAACTCCTATGTCTTAACAACATGGACTTTTCTTCACCAATACTATCTACACCCACCACAGTCTCTCAACTCATCTCTGAACACTTCCTCTTGCCCAGGAGGAAGGCTTAGTACTGCACAGGGGCAAAGTTGAAGCAACATAAAGATGTAATTGGAAGGCAGAGTTTGCCAAATTTATGTGTGTCTTATCCTTGTCCACAATATTTCCTAAATATGATATAGTGTGCAGATTATGGCTAGTTGAAATTGGTTTTCTACTTATTTTACATTTAACACAGAAGATGTGAATTCAGTTCCTTTTAGAAGAAAGGCGTTTTAGAGGAGATAACTACTTACTGCTGAGTTACAGTTTTTAAAAATATCTTCAACTTGCTTTTATAAGCATCTGAAAACTCTGTCAAATTGGAGACTAAGACCTTCCACCAACCTGGACATGGAAGGAGAGCTATGAGCTCTTTGCCCCATGTTCTAACTCTATGTTTATATAAATTTGAATGCTTTTGTTAAATAAACATCAAATCACTTAAATTTGGAAACATCACCTATAAGTAATCTAGTTGATTAGTTTCATTTAAAAATAGAGAAGATGAAACTCAGACAGACACATTGACTTGATGAAGGTCATATAGACCTCACAATTCAGGCTGATAGTTTTCATTCCTGGCTACATGGGATAACTTGAGCAGAGATATTTGCCAAGCATCCCTGGAATATAATCTTCTACTTATATAAACAGAACAACTAAACCTGTTGGTTAATTGAAAAGATTAGTATGAAGAGGAAGTACTAGGTCTTCATTTGGAAGTGGATTGGAATATCCAGTTCCACATGGTTTCTGAAAATATCAGAGTGTCTCGGTTCTTTCCTTAGGAGAGAATATATAATGCTGTCAGGGTACGATGTGACATCTGCCTGCAACTAGGCCCATTCACTATTTAACTTTTCTCAAATCATTAGAGCTATCCAGGAATGCTATTGGTAGATAGACACAGTTAATTCATACTTTTACCAGAAAATTGGACTTTGACAGGAGGTAGGGCAGATACGCAATCACTGTCATTTTGTCTGAGTTCAAGATACATGGTGATGCTAGCATTGCATATTATTTTCCTTGATCTTTTTGTTGTCAAAATTGAAAATTTTGTCATCTAATTTTCAATAAAAACATGCAAAAGATACATTGGAGAATGAACAGAAGTGTTCAGTAAGGAATGCTGGATTTCCACATGTGATAGGATGAAACTGGAACCTTATGTTACTCAAAATTTAAAAAGTCAACTCAAAATGACTGAGAAACCTAAATGTAAGACTTACAACTGTAACTCTTAGAAAAGAAAAGAGGAGAAAAAGACACTTGCCTTCATAATGATTTTTTTAAATCACATTAAATGCTTGATTACAGAAATAAAAATAAATACATGGGATTACATCAAACTAAAAATCACCTGCAAAGAAAAAGAAACAACTAATGAATTAAAAAGACAATGTATAAATTGTTTAGAAAGTGAAAACCACATATTTGATAAAGGATTAATATCCAAAATTTATTAAGAACGCTTACACTCAACTGCAGGAAAGCAAACAACCCTAATAAAACATAGACAGAGGACCCAAATAGACATTTCTCCAAAGAAGACATACATGGCTAACATATATGACAAGTTGCTCAGTATCATTAATGATCATGGAAATAAAATTTAAATCAATATACTAACTCATACAAACAAGTGATAACAAATGTTGGCAAAGGTGTGAAAAAAAAAGAGTACAGTATTGGTGGGAATGTACATTGATGCACCCATTATGAAAAATAGTATAGAGTTTCAAAAAGAATGTGAAAATAGAACTATTACATGATCCAATAACCCCTGTTCTGTTATCCAAACATGAAATCATTGAAATCATCTTATAAGGATATTCGCATGCCTAGGTTCATTATGACATTATTCACAGTAGCCAAGATATGGAAACATCCTGAATGCCCATTAATGAACAGGTAGATGAAGACAATTCAGCATTAAAAAATAAGATATAGTAGTATTTACCACAAAAAGGATAGACCTAGAGGACATTATGCTAAGTGATTATAAGAGAAATACAGAAATGAGAAAATTGCGTGTTCTCCCTACATGTGTTAAAAGGAAAAGAAAAGAAAAGAAAAGAAAAGAAAAGAAAAGAAAAGAGTTCAAATCTACAGAGATAATAGCTGAAACAGCGGTTACCATAAATGGCAATGAGAACAGAGGAATTAGGATATGTAGGTCAAAAGATATGAAGTAGCAAATGTGTATTACAAGCAAGTCTAGGGACCTAATGATAATACAAAGAGTACATTTAATGATATTGTATATTGTATTAGAATTTATACTGAATAAGTAGATTTTTAGCTGCTCTTATCATAGAAACCTTAAGTATATGAAATATATATATGTTATGCTACTTCAATTTAATAACTATTTTATTGTATACAGGTGTATGTGCCCCAAATACTCATGCAAACCTCTAAAGTATACAATTTTCAAAAAACGTCTAAGACTTATGAACTAGGGAAAAGAGAGGAGTACCCATATATGTATTAAAATATGCACATATGGATACATATTAATTATAATACAAGTATTAGTCACCTTTTCATGAGGACAAAATACCTGATGTACACATTTAAAAGAGAATAGGTTTATTTGGGCTCTTGGTCTCAGTCTCTAGCTGGCCAGCTCCAAGGAAAAACGCCACAGTGGAAAGACATGGAGAGGAAGGCTTCTCAGTCTCCAATGGCCAGGAAGCAGAGAGAAGATAATGAGAGACAGAGGAAAGGGTTCGAGAAAGAAAAACACTCTTCCAGTTCTTGACCCCAGCCATTCACCTCCTTTAACCAGGCCTCACACCCTAACAGAACATTTGGTTATGAACTAATCAGTGGATTAATTCACAGATGAATTTAGTATTCCATTACCAATCACCTTCCAAAAGTCTCACATGAAGCTTTGGAAGGATACTTTTTATATGAACCATGATAGTATACAACATATAAAATATGAATCCTTATTCCTGGATTAATATGTATCAGGCCATTTTCCTCATAATTTTTATTTTTTTAAATTTATGTCATAATTTATTATTTTAAAATAACTTTATGATTATTAGTTACATAAGAACATATTTCCTCATAATTTATTCAGATTCAACTTCCTTATTTAGATTGTTACAAATTATTCATCATTTAGAGTTTGCACTATTATTTTATCAGAAATTCTATGACCTTTCCTTTAAATTTAGGATGCTTGAACTGTGAAAATGCTTATTAAAAATAAACATGATTTGTTTAATCTGCTCTAGTTGTCAGAAATTGACATTCCATTCATGCTTTTGCTAATTGTTTTTGTTTTGTTTATTTTCCTCATAAGGTTATGAATTTTAGCTTAATTTTATAATAAACATGATCATTTTATTTGCACTATAATCTGTGCTTCTCTAATTTAGAATGTTTTGGGAGTAAAAATTAAAGATAGGGAATTTAACTTTTTCTTCAAAATGAGAGCTATATTATATTTCACTCTTTCCCAGTGAAATAATTTTTAAAATTTAAAAGTTGTTAATTTTGTCTACCTGAACACTCAAAACTTGTAGTATCGTTAATGAATCCTTTTATCTGTAAATTCTTAAACACATTTTTAAAATTTATTAAATCAATTTTATTTCTATCTTATTTTAAACGAGCATCAAAAAAATAAAACCCATTTCCAGAAGGGCTTCCTTAGTTACTGCTTCTCAAACTCTTAAATACAAATTGAAGAGCCAATCTGATTTGATTAGAAAAAAATTATGTCCATTTAAAATTAAAACTATACTACTTCAGTTCTTGAAAATAGATAAGAATTATTTTAACATCATATGGCTTCCATTCTACCTTCTATTCCATATACACTTAAATTTCAAATAAATGTAAAATAATTTCTAAAAAGTAACTTATTTTAACTCAGCTTTCTAATTATTTTTAAATATATAATGATTTTAATATTGGTATGTGAAAATTTTGAAAATGTGACAATATAAAACAACATGTTTTCCCATATTAAAACATTTCCATATTAAAACAAAAGTTTAAACTAATATTTGATGGAGGTAATGTATAAAAGAACTGTCTTAGAGTCTAAATTTATTAAAATTGGGCTCATCAGTAAATGAATCTTCAATTTCATTATTGACATATACAAGCAATCAATGCCATGCACATTCAATAATTTTTTCTCATTACACTATTACAATTATCATAAAACACTGTATCTGTATACATAAAGACATACATGATATATAAACAGTTAAAGAAAGTGAGTTTAACCCATCTAAATACTCAGACCAAAACAAGTTTTACTAACAAGATGTAAAATTTAAAAAAGCATATTAAAGGAAAAGTATTCCAATGACCACCTTAGGTGCCATTGTTCATTTGAATTCCTTTCGATTTTAAGCAAAGAAATGTAAAACTATGAATCAAAGCAAAGTTTTTTTTTTCCTTAAGTGTCAGTCAATATAATAGCAATTCTCTTTCATTTTAAAACGTACAGATGAAACTAAGTGGCAGAGATTATGTTAGTATCATGGCTGGAGTCAAATTTCTATTTTCATGGTTAATAATGAAAGGTAACAAAATTATTAAACTACGCAAAAACCAGCTGACAAATATTAATATGACTCTATTCATTCCCATATTAAAATTGTAGGAATTCCCATATTAAAATTGTAAAATTATAGGAATTGACCTTAGAAAGTGCAAGTGTTGGCCATGGTGGCACACACCTGTCATCCCTGCACTAGGGAGGCTAAGGCCAAGGTTCGCCACGCGTGCAAGGCTGGCCTATGCTCTGGGCTATGTAATGAGATTGTACGGTAAAAACAAAGAAACAAACAAACAAAAGATAAAAGAGTAAAACCTACTTCACAATTAGAGATTCTGAAAGGTAGGATTTTCCAAATGATTCCAGAAATTTACAAAAAGACAGACTTTTGTAGAAAATACACCTCTTAGTAGCTCAAAGCATCTATTTGGAAATTATATATAGACCCTTCTGTAGAATGAATGTTTATGTCCCCTAAAAATTCATGTGTAGAACTTTTGACACATAAAGCCGCCAGCAGCATGTAATTTCCATAGGAAGCAGGAGCATAGAAGAACTGCCTGCCTCATACCCACTCATGCCTCATACCTCAGTGGATCTGACCCCACTCACAGTTCAGTGGATCTGACCCCACTTATTCCTCAGTGGAAGAGCACATAGGACCCGTGTGCCCTTCACTCCTCTCACTCCCGCCAGCCCAGGCCTTGCTCCACCTGTGCAGAAACAAGAGGAGAACAGTCAGGCTACCAAATCCTAGCCAGCTCTGCTTCTGGGTTCTCCATTGCACAGGGCAGCAGACGTCATACCCCAATGCTGACCTGGTTGAAGATGAGACCGACACGCAGGAGGAAAGTTTCACTCTAGGGCTGAAGTGTTACCCTACCATAAAGCCTGGATGAGAGACAACCTTTGGGAGGCAGGTTTGGAGAATACAGGAGCTGAAGAAGTATCTCCTGGATCTTCTAGAAGGCTTGGACTCATGGCCAAATGAACACAGGGCCTGAATATGGTGGGTAGGGGATCAATTTTGTGTGCATAATCTTCAGAGGGGATGACCTAAAGGAGATGGCATTTAGAACAGTGGTACCCTTCAGCACTTGCACTGCCGCCTATATCCATAAAAAATTAGCAGTCTTAATTACTATAGATCATTATCTAGGCGGCCTAAGTTTCTTCCCTAAAATCACAGCCTTCCCTCTTTGCTTTTGTCAAGGGCAGTTTGTGAGTGGTTCTTGGGGTTTTGTCAGTATCCAGCTGATATTCAACACCACTGCTGTCACTACTTTACTATTATAGCTAAGGTGACATAGTTATTGCTGTCAATTAGTTTGCCTTGTATACCAAAACAGTAATACTTTGCTTCACAAATGCTTTGCTTCACAATTCATTTTGCAAATGGAAGTGTTCAGCAACATTTTACTTGCTAACCCTGTGTGGGGTGATGAACACAACCACAGCCATCTTCCCCTTGTGAACATCAAGGTAACCATCTTTCCCAAAAAAGTAGAGCAAATGACGTTCGTGACCGGAACTGCACTATATATGGGGATGCTAGGGAGTCATAAACAATACTGTGCCTCACTACCCAAGAACTGGGCAATAGGCCAGACAAGCTGCAAACTCCAGCTCAAAAGACAAAGAAAAAATGGAAACATGAAAAGACAAACCAACAAAATGTCTCAAAAACTGTCAACTTCCCCAAATCAGCTGAAGGAACACTGAGGGGAAAGAAATCCTAAGTTGCACAGCAGAAAAGTTGGAAAGGGTATCAATGGAGGTACAAGAGTTCAATAAGTGTTGGGCAAATTTAAAGAAAATATAACTAATTAGATAATGACTCTAGTGAAACAAGTGATCAGTGAGTCTACAGAAGATACTAATAAAAAACTAGAAGAGCTAAATCATAGATCTCTCTGGTTTGGGTAAGGATGGTACGTAATTGGTTCCTGGGGTTTGTCAGTATCCAGTTAACGTTTAACATTGTTGTTGCTGACTTTACTACTGTAGTCAAAGTGACATAGTTGCTTTCAGTTGATTTATTGTGCATGCCAATATCTGGATTGCTTGGGGTCATAAATAATACTGCAGACACTACCGAAGAACTGAGAACAGGCCAAATACACTGACTTTTCCCTCCCAAAGAAATGGAGGTCACTGGCACAGAAACAAAAGTCATACTCAACCATGTCCCAAGGATATCTCTGAAAAGTAAACTTTAATAAAGAAGTGTTTATACTAGCAACAAAGCTACCCACTATAATCAGTCAGCAAGCTGAGCACAGAAAACAACAAACAAACAAACAGAAATATGAGAAAATTAGGGAACAAAATACCTCCCCAAACTCCCAAATCCCCAAAGCTGATACAGGGAGCACTAGAAGGAAAGGAAATCAAAAGCCACATACCAGAAATATCTAGAGGAATATCAGCAGCAGTAAAACAAAGTCAATAAGGTTCTTGATAAATTCAATGAAGATATAACTAACAAATAATGACTATAATGAAACAAATGACCATCGAGTCTACAAAAGATACTAATAAAAATATAGCAAAACTAAAGAAAGAAATGCAAAGCATGAATATCCAGTATAGAAATAAATGGGAGGGGCTAGGGATTTAGCTCAGCAGAATAAGCACCTGCCTTGCAAGCAGGCGGTCATGAGTTCGATCCTTGGTACCGATAAAAATGAAAAAGACAAAAAAAAAAAAAAAAAAAAAAAAAAAAGAAACAAGAAATAAATGGGAGTCTGTCAATAGGTCTAGATAAAAACTTAGGGAATTAAAAATATGACTGAATGACCAATGTAAGTACAGTATTAGATCCAGAGTATAGTGCTGTAGCTGGTGACCAGTTACTGAGAGGTAACTTAAAAACAAGAGACACTATGAAAAATTGATTCAACAGCTGATAAATGATGTAAAGCAGATTAAATAACATTACAGTATTTAGAATTAGTGAAAAACCAGAAGATAGCACAAAAGGCATACAACAACTATTTACAGAAGTATTAGAAAACTTTCCAAACACAGAAAAAGAACTTAACACACAGATAAATGAAGTATACAGATCCTAAAAAGCCATGGTGAGAAAAAGCAAACCAAAACACTCCACAGCACAACATGATTTAAATACCAGAAATCAAGCTAAGAACAGATGGTAAAAGCATTAATGAAAAGCAACAAATCAATTAATAAAGGAAAACCCACCAGAAGCAGAGCTTGGAGAGAAGTGTTTCAAGTTCTAAAACAAAACAAAATATTTCTATCCAGACTGATCTATTGTAAAACTACCTTTCAGTATTGATGGAGAAATAAGATATTTCCACGCAAAGAGAACCTGCAAAAATTCATGAGCACCAAACCAACACTACAAAAAATTTCCCTGGATATCCAAGAAGGGACAAAGAAGTTAACAATGCCAAAAGATGCATTATAATGACTGCATGAAAGAGGGCAAGCAATTCAGCAGAAGGAAAAGAAAGGAAAACAGAAGCTAGAAAATAATAGGATGACAAGAATGTCTGGAATGGTTGATACATTGTGTCAACTTTAGGAGTTGAGAAGCCTAACTGAGTAACTCAGCATTTCTATATCCTGGGGTGTACAGAACATGCCCTAGGGTGGCTGATTATGCTCTAGGATGGAATGGTTGTTTTACTGTGTCTACACGAGAAGTTCAGAAGTTTAATCAAGTGACTCAGCAGGGGGACAGGGTCCTCACTTTGTAAACACTCCGAGCCTGTGCAAGGAGGAGGGCACAGAGACGGTATGCGTGTACTGCACCCACCTTAAGGCTGGTAGCCTGCACACAGTATAAGGGAGAAGAAGAGGCTTGCTCTCCCCCTTTTGCTCTTGATGCTTTTGCTTTCTCCTGCTGCCATGAACTGTTGTCCCTCTGCCATACTCCTCTTCCTTGGATCCAGCTGATTACAGACTGAGACCTCCATAAACTGGAGCTAAATAAATCCTTCCTTCATTTGGGGTGTCAGGTATTTTGTCTCAGCAACTAGAGAAAAGTAACTAAGACAAAGTCCATACCTATGAGTTATAACTATTTATGTGAATGATCTCAATTCCCCAGTAAAAAGAGTGAAATAAACAGTATCCTGTATGCAGGATACTCATTTAACCCAATAGTATATCCATAGAAATGAAAAGATGGAAAACATTCTATAAAATAGGAGTCCCAAAACATCCTAGAAAGCCTTGCTTATTTGCATCAACACATGGCAGAGAATTAGAAAGGAACGTGAAAGGACCATGTGAACAGGATGTGAACAGCCACATGAAAGGGACAGAGCATATTGTAGCCTTGGTTAATAAGGCTACAATGAGACAGCATTAATCCATTAATGAGAGTCATGAAGGCCTCATAATTTGATTACATTTCTCTAGGCTCTATCATGTAAAATTTCCAACATCTCACCACCATACTGAGGACCAAACTTTGTATTTGCAGATGTTTTAAATGTATTAATTCAGTTCAGAACATTTATACCCTTCTTTCTTTTCTGTTTTTCATGAAATAAGCCAAAAAAAGAAATGAGAAAGAAGTGAAAGAAGGGTAGAAGAAGAAATCAAGGATGAGAAAATAAATGCTGTAAGCTTTGGAAAATTACAAAAATGCATTTGGAAGTAACAAAATTGCATCCGTGTTCTAACTAAATGATAGCTACTATCAAAATAAAATCACAGAAATTTTATGAAAACAAAAGCAAGTTATTAGTATTAGAAAGGAAAAGATTAAGAGAATGGACATTTATGTCCTAAAATTTTTTTTTCTCCACGGAGACTCAATACTCACTGAGAGTCAGTTCCCCTCAAATTAAAGTATATGCTACCTGCAGTTCAAATATAATCTGAACTGAATTACAATATAATTTTAAAATACACCTATAGTGTTTCTGGAGCAACACATGATCACCTATCCCAAGAAAAATATACATAAAAGAATTATGAGAATCAATTTGCCTTGCAAATTATAAAATCTGGTGTAAAGTTATAGTAATTAAAACATTGAAGTAAGGTGAAGCCCGCATTACAAAGTTAAAAACCTTGCAACGGATGTTTGTATTTTGATTGATTCATCAAAGGAGAGGAAGTCTAAAGTGAGATTATCAGTTGTGCCTGAAACAGGCAGATTCCAATAAGAAGCTTCTGAGGAAAAGCCTGCAAAATTAATTGCAACTTTGTTTGCAAGTGAAGTAATATGAGGTTGAGGAAAGAGCAAATGAAATGCAACAGAAAAAATTTTAAAACTAAATATGTAAAAGAGCATACACAAATTACTGTAATCCTACACTTCTAGTAGAAAATTAACAAAGGACATTTGTCAGATAAGAGTGATTGATAAAGTAAAAACAAATCTTTCAAATTTTTATTTTTCAAATATTTGTGGTTCAAGAGAAAATAGGAACAATTGTTTTAATATTTTTCTCACTGCTAATAATTATACCTCTTTTTTCATGTAACTTTATTCCAAGTAGCATGTTCAAAATCAGCTATAGAAAGCTGTGTTGGTCAAGATTTTGTTAGTCTTTGGTCAGGTTTTTAAAGTGATTGTAAATCTGGAGTAATTTATCATTAAATGATTTCTGAAAAATAAACTTCAAAAGAGATAAATGAAACTTTATCTTCCAGAAACTTGTCAGGAGATGTTAAAATTTCTGCCAAAGGACTTCATAGAAGAAATCATTGACCTTGCTCTGATAGCTTTTATGTGGTTTATTTATAGAAGAAATAAATGAAATGTGATGTTTTGTCATAGCGTGTTCATTTTGCATGCTTGAACACTGTAGGTAGAACAAGAAAATTTAAAACTTTATTTTCCAAGATAAGGGGTTTTGGGTCTTCTCTCTTTCATAAGCCTGTATTCCACAGGCCATGGCTATTTTGGTTGGAAAATATATTCTCTTTATAAATCAGCGATTTTTGGAACATCACAGGACACAACAACCTTCAAATCAGATGTTTGACCTACCTCCTTACTCAGCTTTCAGACTTCCCTGGTGGTAGAATAAGGGATTGGACAAAAGTCTAGCCAGATAAACAAGAAGTTGATTTTTATAGTGTGCTTTTACAGTCTTGTGCAACTTTACTGCTTTATCTGAAAAGAAAAGGTCATCTTAATTAGTTTTCTTATGCTGGGCCAGAATACCTCTCACCCACAACTAACAGGAGGAAAGGTTTATTTTGGCTCATGTTTTCAGATCATAATTTGCTATCTGCAAAGCACAATCACATGGCAGAGGGACATAGCAGAGGAAAAGCTGTTCCCCTCATGGCAACCCGAAGGCAGAGAGTGCCAAGGCGGTAGCCAGGAAGGGCGAACAAGCTTCCTGGTCAGGCCCACAGTAGCTTGCCTCTTCCAACTCCCTGTTTCCTCCTCCTCCTCGCAGGTCTGCATACTGCCCTCCTAGTCCAGTCACCCTTCAGAAGTCTCTATCTGTATGAGGCTTCGGGGTGCATCTAGATATAAACCATGACAAAAGGTACGATTTTTCTCTGACCAAAACTTGATATGCTTAATGTCATTAATTTAATATTTATCTACATAATACAAATAAAACCTTATGGAATTAACTCAAGGTTTTAAGAGTCAAGAGTCTGTGACATGTAAAAATTCTGTGTTTCTCACAGTTCTGTCATGAGGTGAAGAACTACACTGTGAAACTGCGATGAAATTTTTATATGTCAACTTGACTGGGCAACAGGTGCTCCAGTAAGCTTTACTTCTTGGCATGACTTTGGGAATAGTTCCTGAAAACATTAGCATTTAACTCTATGAAATTAGTAAAAAAAAAAAAAAAAAAAAAAAAAAAAAAAAAAAAAACCTTTCTAAAAAGAGTGGAGTCAATCTGAAGATCAGAATAAAACAAAATGTGAGAAAATTTAGATTGGCTGTTTTTGCTTTGGTATTTAAGATGATATCTGTCTTCTCCTCCTCAAAAAAAGCATTTATATAATTGAATTTTCTGGTTCACAGTCCTTTGGATTAGGGCAAGAATTCATATCACTAGCTTGCCTGTGTTCACTGGCTTACAGGTAGAACATTGTGACCCAATTCCTTATCATAAATCCTCTTTTGAGATTATATATATATATATATATATATATATATATATGTATATTGCACTCCATTATTTCTATTTATCTTTGTATCTGTCTGTATTGGTCAGATTTCTCATTTCTGGGAAGAAATGTGTGCCATTTGCACTTTAAGGAGAGTTTTTATATTTTAGCTTATAGTTTTAGAAATCTCAGTTCATCATTACTGGTGCCAAGGCAGAAACACCATGGCAGGAGGGTGCTATGGAATAGAACCACTTACTTCATCATAGACAGAAAGCATAACACGTGGAAAGGGCACCAGCAAGAGACATACCCTTAGAAGCATGCCCTCAGAAACCTCCCTCCTCTAACAGAGCCTCACTTCCTAACAGTACATTCAGCTGTAAACACAAATGCATTAATCCACTGGGGAATGTAGCACTCCCATGATCCACACTTCTCCAGAAGTCTCTTAATCCAGACAGTTAACTGCCACAGACCTACCCCTTGTCAATATAACACCTAATCATGTCTTCTGAAACCACAATCTTCAAATAAACATAATAACAGGTTGATAATTTTGTCTAACATGATGCCTCATATAGAATAAAAAAATGCAACAATCCCTTCCCCAAAGTGTCAACACTTTCAGCATTGCTCCAAGGTCAAGTTCAAAGTCTCTTCTGAGACTCAAGGCCAACATGTGTTTGAGAGTGCTTATAACATAAACAAAGTTTTATACAGGGTAGATAAGCTCATTCCAAACTGGAAGAATAGCAGGATAGAAAAAAAAAAAAAATAGGTCAAAACCAAACCTAGCAGGGCAAATGTTAAGTCCTATATCACTATGTCCTACACTTCCAGCACATGGTAGTGAGGTAAATTCCAAAGAGTTTTCTCTTTGCTAGTCGAGGCTCTTTGAGTTGGGCTGTATGTGCTCATAGTCTGCAGTTCATAGTCTGTGTCTCCAGTGTGCTAGAGTCTCTAATGCAATGCATCTTCCTGCCATCCCCCTCTTAGCAGCACATTTCCTCTCCGGAGGCCCTCTTTTAAAATGTGGATAGAAGACTTCATGACCCCACAACTCTTATATGCTGTGCTCCTGAAAAACAAGTATCATTTGGATGAGGTCAAGGTCTGATGCCATCAATTATAGCGGCCAGCTTTCCTTGAAACATGGATTATTGTTCTCTGAGTGCCTGGATAGCTGAAAATGATGAACTCCAGAGACATAATTCCCTAAATGGGTCAAAAAAGGAGTTGGGAGTTCTCTTATCAGATGAATAGCTTATACTTTTACACCCTTTAGGCTGCCATGGGTGGGAATCTTGCTAATTCCTGAGATGCCTTCAGGGGATCTTATTATTGTGGTTCAAATTACTTTTTTTTTTATTTAAATGGTACTAATCTCTTAGAAATTCATCTCCTTTAGTCAAAACTTTCTGTGTGGTTCTTTAGGGGTCATAATTTATGTTTTAGATCTTTCTCCTCTGCTTTTTTTTAAACCCCAATTATCACTCCAAATCACTGTAAATCTTTCCAGCCAGAAGTACACATGCTACAGCTTTAACAATAACCTTGCCTGGAAATTTCTTCTATCACAACAGTTAGACTGTTGCAGAAACTCTCCCTCCCACAAATGTCTCAGGACATGAGAAAAATGTAGATGATTCTTTTGGCAGTGTGAATATACATGGTATCTGGTCAAGTTCTCAGAAGAATCTTTGCATCTGAAACCTCATGAACTTTACTTCTACCCTCCACAGTTCTAAAAGAATTCTGGTTTTGTGAGCCCTGACCAGAATCATTCATTAAATTCTGCATACAGCATTCTAAGGCTTCTGCAGCCCAAATTTCCAAAACTTTGCAAAATCTTTTCACATACCAGTTACAATGTCTTCTGAAAGACATGGTCAACTATAATCACAGCAATGACTTCACTTTTCTGGTATCAAGTTTCTACATTGATCCAATTTGCCATTTTTTGGGAAAAAGTGCTTAACACTTGGAGACTTAAACAAGGAGAGGTTCCTTTTAGCTCATAATTGCAGAACTTTCAGTCCATGTCTGCCTGGCTTTAAAGGCAAGACATCATGGCAGAAGAATGACTTGGAGCAAAGCTGGTTAATACATGGTGGTTGGGAAGCAGAGAACAAGGAACGAGTGCCAAAGAGAGACATACCCTCCAAAGGCATGTCTCCAATACCCACTTCGCCCAACTGCTAGAACATCTCCTAAGCACATTCAGCTATGAACGTTAGTGGGCTAATCCATTGATGAGTATAGTATCCCTATCATCCAATCAGCTCTCTAGGATTTTCTTAATTCAGTCAAGCTGGCAATTAATAGTAATGATACACTATTGGAGAGAGATAGATAAATTGATAGATAGATGTTCTGTTTCTCTAGACAACATTGACAGTACTTTTCTGGTGAGTCATCTGTATGCTGAAAGATATGACAAACTGATAAAATGAATTGCAAGAAACACAAATAAAAGGAATAATTTCCCATGATTTTAGATTGGAATAGTTAATATTATTAAAATATTCATATTCCTTAACATGATCTAAGGATTCAGTACAACCCTTACCAAAGTTCCAATGAACAGTATAGAGCCTAGTAGTAAGTCTACATTCAATTGATTTTGAATTAAGATTTCAAGAACATACAATAGACAAATGATGGTCTCTTTGATACTTAGTGTGAGAAAGTTGAAATCCACCAACAAAAGAATGAAATTACAGTATACGTTTATCTTATATTATATATGCAGATCAACTCAAAATTGATTAAATATTTAAACATAAAACCCCAAACTATAGAACCATTAGAGAAACCATAAAGAAAATCCCCATGGCATACTTCTGGGCATTTATTTTTGGATAAGACACAGAAAGCACATGCAAGACGAGAGAAAACAGGTAATTAGGATTACATCAAATTAAATAGCTTTTGTATAGCAAAAGATACAACCAGAGATTAGACAACAAAATATTTTCAAATCACACATCTGATCAGGAGTCAATGTACAAAAATAAAGAAAATGAAAACATTTCAGTGGCAAAAAAATGAGGGTGTAATTATTAAATGGGCAAAGGACCTGAATAGACATTTCTTAAAAGAAGGAACAGAAACGGTCAATTGATATATAAAAAATGCTTAACATCAGGAAAATGTCAATTGCAACCATCATTGAAGTGAGTTCATAATCAATATAGGAATCCAAGAAGACAAACTGACAAGTTTGTGGACTTTATTAGCTGAGCTCAGCAACCACCCGCATAGACCCATGTTTCAGAGTCAAAACTGAGTGGACCCAAACTGGAGGGTTACTGGGCGTTTAAAACAGAAAACCGCCAAGCAAGACATCCTGCTGGAAACAATTTAGCTAGACTGTTACATTAATTTTGGTTGACACCTGTATGCAGCTTCTTTTTTTTTTTTTTTTGTCTTTTTCGTTTTTATTGGTACCAGGGAGCGAACTCACGACTGCCTGCTTGCAAGGCGGGCGCTTATGCCGCTGAGCTAAATCCCCAGCCCCTGCAGCTTCTTTTTTGAGCAGGTTAATTTTTCTCTTGTGGGTGCTGCTCATTCTGCTTTTCTCATGGGACTTGTACCCTGAGTAATTTTTACTCTTCCGGGTCAAATACAGGGCACGAGTCAAATACAGGGCACAAGATGCCATCAGTTATGCCAAACTACAGCATCATGAGCTGTCACAACACACATGTTAGATAAACCTTAGCAAGTACTGGAGAAGAAATGCAAAAAAGGAAATGGAGCCCTTATATACTGTTATTAGAAATATAAATAAATTAGTCTAACCATTATGGAAAAAGCCATGAGGGTTTTTTAAAAAGTTAACAGAACTATCATAAGATCCAGCAATCCCTTCCCAGAATATCTAAATCTGTCTTTATCTATCTGTCTATCTATCTATATATCTATCTATATATCTATCTCCCCAGTGGAAGTGAAATCAGAATGTCAAAGAGACATCCACTCTATCATCTATCATTTTCATTGCAACATTATTCACAATAGCCATTATTCACAATAGCCAAGATAATCAACTTAAATATTCACTATCCTTAGGCACATGTCAACAATAAACATATTTCAATATCACACTTGTTGAGCCTTAAAAAAATGTAGAAAATCCTGTCATTTCAAAAATATAAATGAATCCAGAGGCCTTTTTGCTAAATAAGTCAGGCACAGAGAATCAAATATTGCATGATTTCACTTCTAGATGGTGTCTGAAAATGTTGAACTCATAGAAGTAGAGCCTAGAACTGTGGTTACTAGAAGTTGATCAGGAAGATGTAGATCAAAAGGTACAAAATTGTAATCAGAAAGAATAAATTTAAGATCTCTCTTATACTTATTGTCTATAGTTAATAATAATATATTACATTACTGAATACTAGATATTTTAAGTTTTATAGCCATAAAAACATTGAATATCCAAGGAAGAATATGTTAATTAGCTCAATTTAGCCATTCAACAACATACACATATTTTATTTTCGTTTGTTTGCTTTTTGAGACAGGGTCATGCTGTGCAGTTCACTTTGAACTCATTGTGCAGCGCAGGCTGGCCTTGAACTCATGGCGATCCTCATGCCTAAGCCTCCCAAGTGCTGAGATTACAGGTGTAAGCCACCATGCTCAATTTACAACATACACATATTTTAAAACTTCACTTTATACACAATAAATATATGTAATTTTGTCAATTTAAAATATACATCTATTTTAAAAAGGAGACAACCACAAGAAATAATTTCTATATTAAAACTATCAGATATTAAACATTAGCTGTAACTGGATTTGAAGAATAAACCCTCTAAAATTCTCTAAGAAGTATTTATATGTACTGGAAGACAACCATATAGGAATGCGCTTTATATAACTAGTCCTGAATTTTTGAGTCTTTGATAGACATGTCAACATCTACAATTCATCTAAAAATGAACTATTGATTTTGTTGCTACTTTTATAAGGAGTAAGATTTCCCAAGGCATTTACTTAGCTAACTGCTCAGTATTTCTCCCTCCACAGTTGAAGCAGCAAATGAGGGAATTCTGTCAGTTGCTGGGGCATCCATTCTAACAATAAACTCAGAAATGGAGGAAATACCCACAGAATGTGTCCGCAGTCCAGTGATGTTACCATGATATGGATTCAAGCCAAATCTTCCATTTGTTTTGATTTAGAAGCTCCAAACACTTTGGAGTGTATATATATATATACACACTCAGGTCCTCTTGACCAAGGAGACATTAGAGCATTCAGATCCTCAAGGATTAGAGTTATGTCATGTCCCGTGACCTCAGAATGCTTGGTGCAGTTACCATATATATTTTAAGCTATAAAATATAGGAGAAAGGATAGCCATGCTATTTACAGTGATTATGTGACGATTGTTATGGCATTATCAGTACTTCTTTATATCTGTCTATATCTGTTTTTTTGTGCAACTCCTTCCATTTCCAGCGATGTGTGTTTTAATCTAATGACCTGCAACTGTGATTCACCTTCTAGAAACTCTGAAACTAATGGAGCTACTTTTCCTACAGGTGCAAAAAATATCAGAGCTCTTGGGAGTATACACTTTGGTCCCCAAGGGTGGCTTTAGAGAATGTTTGTAGATGGAAAAAATATGACAGTCCAGTGCCCTCAGTTGGAACATACTGAGGTCCAACTGGTGTTCAGAGATCCTGCAGAGTTAGCCTAAACTTAGGGCTTTGATTGAAAGGGCTCTTTGGGCTTTTTCTATTCTTGTTGAGTTCTTCCTCTCCTCTACTGGTTTCTCTTGGGAGTCTTTTTAAAAATTATCATTGCACAGGACTCCTCCTTTTAGTCTTCTTCTTATCTTACCCAGTCTAAGATAATATTATGAAAATTTTCTTCTTTAATAATTTCCCGCCTACTATTCATTCAAGAAACTCTGGTTTGTGAATAGAGCTATAGAATAGAGCCACAATCCTGGAATCTCTCCTGCAAGCAGGGCTAAGATTTTTTTCCTCCAATTTATTTGTTTTGTTTATACAGACCAAGGGAGATCTTAGTGGTATACAATGTTTTCTAACCCAGGGACGCCCAATCACTTAGCAAGGCAAAATATTGTGAGTCCAACTACTCTGATTCATGCTATGTTGTAATCAGGCTCCTACCAATGTGGCTTATCCTCTTTTGTTTCAGCCTATAGAGAGAGAACAGACACAACATATTTTACAAAGGTGCATGTATCATTGTTTTTTTTTTTTTCTTCCCCAAAAATCTGTTATTTCCCTTTTACTGCACCTATTTTTTAAAAATCTTCTTTTGTTCTGGTCTAGAAACTCAGAATTATTTCCCACATATATTCCTGAGGGTTTTGCCAATATAACTTGGAAACAAATTGTACTTTTTGTTGGATAAGTCTCCTCTTCCTGGGTTTAATTTTACAACTTTTCATACCTTAGAATACTTTCACATATACTCCTAGGAAGATATTTCATTCTTTTTGGTCAATAACCCTTTACTTCTGGGTTTAACTTTTCAATATTTTGGGGGCATTTTTTACTCTGACACTAGTTATAGGTCTAAGAAAAAGAAAGAATATCAAGAATAGGTTTTGAGGACTATCACATACCTTCATGAGTTAATTGCCTCAATAAAAGGATTTACTGTTTTAAGAAAGGTGGAAACAGATTATCAAATGCTAGAGAAAAAGCTGTTTAGCTTAGGGTGGTATATTTAGTGGATCAGAGTATAAAAATTACTTGAGTTTTCAGGTTTTTCCATTTGTTCCAATTACACTTCCATTCAAATATCGTAACTTTCAGTAAGAATCTTGGTACTATTTGAGTTCAACTAATGTAATTCAGAAACCACAGGAGTAGACTGTGCATTTAATTTTCAGTTTCATCAGCGCTGTAGAGATGAGAGCTAATTTTAGGGTAATCATTTTATCACCCTGGCCTTTTTACTATTTTGAGCTGGGAATTAAAAATTTTGAGCTTGTTGTTTTCCTTCTTTCAAAGCTTCATCACATTTAGAAATAATCAACTCACCCGACCACCCCTACATTCTTTGCACCCACGGTATTGTTCTAAGGCAGCTCTCATGCAAAAATCCCACCTTTTGGTCACCAACAGTCACTGTATTCTGAGTGATTAAGAGCACCCACGGTAAAAATAAACAACTGTCTCATTGGGGCATGCCCTGATACCCACTACGGGGTGCGTACTCCTGGCCACTTTGCTTTCTACTTGCTGCTTCTCAAGAAAATTGGAGACATTCTTTGGTGAAAAGAAAGTTTATCCAAATGGGAGAAATACAATGAGACAATAAACAAGGAAATTCTTGTGCTGCTTCAACCTATTTCTGGCTTCTTCCCTTCTTTGCAGAAGGGAAGAAGAAAGGAGACTTAACCTCTTGGAGCTGACATTTGCACATTTTTTTGAACATATGCACAAGTTTTTCAACTGTTTATCTGACCTGAGGAGAGGACGGGGTGGCAGTGTATGTGTGTCAGCCTGCAGACATTTAGAGAAGTAGCCCAAGTTTTAAAAACCTACTTTATCCTCTGGTTGCGTGGATATGGTTACATATATCCTATACAAGCATGTGTCACAAGTTTTGTCTTCAGTGTGTTGGTGACAAAAGGTGGGGGATTTTTAAGAGCTAGGGCTCAGTGGGAGATGATTAGATCACTCAGGGTGCTTCTCTCAGAAGGAATTAATATAGTTCTCAAAACATCTCAGTTAGTTCCTCCAAAGACAACTTGTTATCAAAAGAACAACTTGTCCCCTGAATCTCTCTGGCTTCCTCTCTTGTCGTTGATCCCTTTCCCAGTGCTTCTGCTCTTGGCCTTTGTGAACAACATGAAGCCCTTACCACCGGCCCCTTAAGGAGGCCAATGACCTTCCCAATCTTGATCTTTCACCTAAAAAACTGTGTAGATTTGATTTTTCAATTCTTTAAATTAACATATACACGGAAATGGTGAAAAAAAAATTCAGTGGATGTATAAATTAAAAACCATTACTACAATAAAGGACACGTGGGCCCTAAATGTCCCTCAGAATACCCACCCCTTGCTTCAAGCACACATTCTATTATTCTTGCTTTGTTCTGAAGCAGTTCTGGCTCTGTTTTGTGTCTCTGTGGTGTGACACAAATATGGCTAAGGTCAAGAACCACTCAACAGAAAGGCAGTGTGGCAAAAACATTACACTCATCTTATTCACTGGATCTGGGACCATGGAACTTTTGGCTCTTTTCTAAAATTAAAATGACCATGAGAGGTAAATCTTTTGAGTCAGATCAGTATATTGGGGCAGTCATAACAGCACAATTGAAAATATGCATGGGAGTATTTTGAAAACTTTTTAAAAAATGGCTAGAATAATGGGGTAAATGTGCTGAAGCAAAAGGAGGTATTTTGAGGGGAATTCATGGCAATGTGCCTTTTACTATAATAATTTTTTAAAAATTAAACTTGTATTTTTGATGACACCTCATTAATTTCATAATCAGATGAAAGAGCAGTATATAATATTACAAGAATAAACATAAGGCCAAGATAATTGTTTGGAAGCTAGGTCACTAAATTATATTATACAATTTTTGAGGCATCGTTTGCCCAAGTTACCTACTCATTCAGCAAACAATCACTGTACTAGGTATTACCGAGTGTAACAGGCCAGACATAGCACTTGGTTCTGAAACAGTCGAACAGGGGTGTGTGAAGATAATTACAAAATCCTTTCACTGAACACGCAGCAAGTGAAGTCAATAGTGTATAGTAGGCCAGAGGGATAACTGTAAGTTCGTAAAATAGGTGTATCAAGACTGGGAGTTACCTAGACATCCTAAATCTCACTGAATCATAGGAATACAATTTACCTGAATGTCTGTCTAACACAACCGTAATCTGAATTTTTGAATAGGGTGTACATATGAAAAAAAAATTTGCAAATTTTTAATCTTCAGACAATAGTTGAACAGTTTTACTTAACAAGCATATTAATGAACATAATTATATTCTTCTGTAACACCTGCACAAAGGTGCATAAAACAAGAGTCTTGTCCTCAAAAGTCTGAAGCAAAAATCAAGTGTTTTTCTGTATTTGTGTGGAGTGGAAATTTGTGATAATTTCACCTAAATTTCTGTTTACAATCAGACAATGAGAATTTAAAAAACACATTGTTTTTCTTCTCTTGTTTTGGCTGTGGGGAAGCTTAAACCTAACTGTTACAGTGGTAATCATGCATACTAATTCAGATATTTGTGCTACTTATTGTGATCAAATTTCTATTCATTAAAATAGCTTTATTGTTTTGGAACACAATAATACATTACATATTTAAACCACAAAAATGAATTTATCAGTTAATTATGATGTACTTAGAATTCTATGCAAAAACAGAACATTTGCTTGGAACAGCAAATAATGGCTAAAATGAACCTTCAGTATTGGTAAATTGTTTTATTTCACTAGGGAAAGAAAAATTTATTCCAATAGCTGACTTTTTTTCAAAGTTCAACTTGAAAGGTCAAATCCAGATAAACATGAACTGAATGAAGTACAGAAAATACAGAAAAGGTGATGATGTTTTGGGCATTGATAGAACTTCTGCTGTGTGAACAAAGCAATGAGTATCCTATGCCATTATGTACACCTGCCAACTCTCACATCCAACTAGGGCAGCAAAGTGTGGAGGTAAAGATAAATAGAACACTCCCCTTTTCTTCTGAAACAGTAAGAAAATTACAGTCCTTTTTTTCCAATGCATTCTGAAGCAAATGTAAAACTCAAGTTCTTTTTCTTTCTTCAGTTTATGAGAACTTCACTTTTCCTGGACATTCCGGAAGACCAATTCAACAAAACAAATATAATTGTAGAAATATATAAATAAGGTCAGAGACAATTTATGTCCTAACAATAAATATAAAACAAACATTTAGTTTAAGAAGTAAATATTGTACTTATAACTGTGCAGAGCAAGTATTTTTAGTTTGAATGTGTATGGGGTCACATATGAAATAGTTATACTTTATGATAAAAGATGAAGAAGGTTTATGATATTTGTAATATTACTACTTTTCAAGATTTCATGTTTGAGGACAATTAGTAAAGAAATACAGCACGATGTTCAGCTAAAACATAGCTTCAAATCTATATGAATATCTTTATTTTAGTTATGGAGACATTTCTCTTAATCCATTGCAGATTTTATAGCAATAAGTGAGTTTTAGAAATAATGCCATTTAAAATTTTTCTAAGCCAAGAAAAGCAAATTATTTTTTCTTAAGCCATTAAAAGCTAGTTTTTTCCTGGTTATGTCAGTAAGAAATAAATCTGTCAAATTCATTGCTTTAAAAATTTCATTTTCCAAATCAAGTATCAGAAACCACACATAAGAAATTTCAGCTAAAAAATACTTTTCCAGGAAGGGACTCAAAAAGTAACTTTGGATTAATTGTACCTTCTTTATTTTTTCTTATGTTTTCAATATTTGGTCACTTTAAAAAATATATTAAATAAAATAAAGCCTCAGAAGATGACACATTACTAAAGAGAACAAACTAGGCAATAAAATATAGTGGAATGTATTGATATTAATATTGGAAGATGTTTGGCTGTGATCCAGACCCAGTAAGTAAATTTTGTATTCCTGGAACCAATGGGCCTCGGAAATAGGATTAGGACTGCATGCTTCATACAATATAAATATACTATTTGTTAATGGCTTATGAATTTGAATGTTGAATTGGTTTAATAAGAGCCAACTGTACAATTAAAGTTGGCAACTCCTTAAGCAATAGCCTTCTGAATATATTGAAGAAGTGTTGAAGTGGTGATTCCATTTTCTTTTCTACAGGGAATTTGAAAGAATTTTATATCTTGGAGCCAGCAGAGTTCAGTTCTTATTAGATTGGCAGAGTAAAGTTTTTACTGTTCAAGATGTAATGACTCTTCAGGAACCAAATCTAACTAAAAAACATGGTGTAATGTAGAATTATAAATGTATGTATTCTACATGTGTGCAAGAAGTATCCAGTTAAAAGCTTTACTATTTTGAATGAAAAAAATTAAAATTTATTCAGAACTTTAAAATTTGGTGAAATATACATTAAAAAATGCTTGTAAAAATTGAGACCATTGGCTTTTTGGAAGTCTCAACATATATACCCAACAGCTTCTAGATTGGTTAAAGTTTTTAAAAAACAATAGGTAAAATATTAATGCTCTTAAAAGTAATAGTAAATTCAGTAGTACATAACAAAAACTATCTGATCTTGTTAGGGAATGCCTTTCTAAGAAGTGCTATAAGCTCAAAAACCCAAAATGTGCTGTATTCATTATAACTTGATCTCTTCCTGTAAAACTTGTGTAATGGCCAGTTAAGTTGCAACCTTGTAACATACCCACCATGTAACCCTCTCCTTGCTTCCCTGGTTTCTGTAACTGCTTGTTCTGCTCCCTGGTTCCTTTTATGCAGACAAAATGATCCTAAGACCCTGACCCCTCCCCTTGAGGCTTGCTACTTTGTAACTCCCTGCAGCCCCTGGCTCAGGCACACACTTTACCGACTGCCATCCGGGACAGTGTTGCTGCTGTGCTCGGCTAATAAAGTGCTTTTTAAAATTCTTTGGAGTCTGTCATTTATCTGCCCATATCAATAAGTATGTTTTAGTATATTTGCTACTGAGGCAAGCAGTTCTAAGAAATATAAATCAAGGTAAAATGATCATTCATAAGATAGTTTTTCAAGGCATACTCCACTAAAATTAAAAAGTGAATGACTAAATATTTGTCTTTGTATATAACAAAAATATACTTTACATACAACAACCTCTTAATCATTAATAAGCTAAAAATTCTAACAGAAAGTCATTGGAGGAACTTAAAATATTAAAAAAGATGACATGCATGTGATCAATAAGCATGTGACAATGTTTAACCTTGTGTTAACATGAAAATTTCAAAATTTTTCAATTAATTAATGATTTAATTTAAAGACTTTAAATATACATACCCTTTTTTGGAAGGTTTATTTCCAGAATTTATTTTGAAATTAACTAATAAATTGATAAGTCTTTTATGGAAAATATTCTCTGCATATTTGTAAGATCAAACACTGATGATACCCTACATCAGTGACAGTAATATACAACAGAATCAAAACACTGATAAAGTGTGGTTTGACAGTTTCCCTTAAGTCTATATTTCTTTTTTTTTTTTTTTTATTTAAGAGGAAAAAGAGAAAAACACAAAACAAACCAAAGCGGTGTAAGGGTACACGTAATACAGAACTACAAAAAAACAAAACAAAACAAAAAAAAAAAAACAAAACAAACAAACAAACAAAAAACATAACAGTAAGAAATCACCTGTTAGTATATTACATATTATCATCTTGAAAATAGTTCCTCAAATCACAGTATCAAAGAATACAAGGTGGACATTCAAACAGGTAGACTGCAAACAGCTGTGTTCAATGATCCAAAAACATTGATACACTCAGCTATTTAACACCCCTAAACACACTTGCTGTTATATCCGTTAGAGCTCTTTTTCTTTTTTTTTTCCCTCTCTTTTTTACAACAAAATTCACGCACTTTGGATTTCATTACTCCTTAGTGCTTATTACTTTTTTTTGGGGGGGGGGAAGAATACAGTCAAATATGGCAAAACAAAGCTGTCAGTCAATACCAAGGATAGACATAGCACATGATGTAGAACAGAGTACAAGTTTATCAACAATGGTTATCAATGTTGTCTCTTGTTTCCTTAAAAAGAATTGTCTATCTCATTAGATATTATAAAGTTGGACAAAACAGTAGAGAACAAGACCAATAAAACTTAGGCATTGTAAACATTACAGGACTTCCAAAGAAGACAATAGTCAAACCAGAATGGGTATCTTAGTGAATCTTATTGTCTTCAAAGTAGTTGCCTATGTCTTCAAACTTGATACTACCATATAGAATGGAACAGAGTCTAATCAGTCAAAACAAGATCGTGGGAGTACTACAGGACTTCAAAACAAGTTAATAGGAAATCAAAAAGAGTTACTATTTATATATCCTAATTTTTTGAATTTTTTCTTTGATTAAGACAAACATAAGAAATGACTAAATAATTTTTTTAAAACAATAAGGGGGAGATTGAGATAAAACAGGACATAACAATATAACAATAGAGGTCACAGCAAGACTGTTTCAACAACCTAGTACTTCACCACCATCTAACCTGACTTAATAGTAGTTACCATAGTGTCTTTTTCCTTGATATATTTGGATAAATAAGTCTATATTTCTACTAGTATCTTTTTAATAGTAGAAGATTCTTACGACTATTCTGTATCTATCTTGTAAGAATTTTAAAAAATGATTTTACTAAAAATTTTCAGTAATCCTCCTTCAGTATGAGACATCCTAACGCTTGACTGCTCTGTAGTCCTCCAAAGGTTACGAAATGTAAAAGGCAACAGAGGCAACCATAACAGCCTCCCTTCTAGGTCAGTATCTGCAGCCAAGGAATAGTTTTTCACATGCTCATTAGGGATAGTATGTGTTTTGTTCTAAGCAGGGCTCTGGGAAGGTTGCTGTTTTGTGCAACAGCCGTTGCAATGTTCAAACATTCTCTCTCATCAAGTAGAGAGCTATTTTGTAGTTTGATCCTAAAGGTACAAAAAAGTGTTCCATTTTACTTGAAATTCAGATAAACCAAATGTCTATATAACATTCTTCAATTTGATGTTAGCAAATTAAGAAATATAGCAATATTTGTTTTAGTGCACTCTTTCCTCATTTTAAGTAGAAACTCTTTATGAACCATTTATTTAAGCAATCTACTCTAGAATTTTGCTAATTATTAATGCTCTACTAATTGGTTTGTACTTCTGTAGGATGTTTTAGAAATCTGGAACACTTGCTTCTCTCTGATTGTCTAGAATTCTAAGAATAATTTGCAATATTATCAACAAATATCTGCACAGTTGGCAAGTAATTATTTGAGTGCCTTTATGCAGGTAGTTTCTATCTTCTCACTAATTTGGAACTTCAATTTCTTTGTAGCATTGTTTTTTTCAATACTGGTGATTGAAACTCAGATCTTCACAGCAAGTTACATGTAAATCACCAAGTTGTCCAAACTGGGCTCCTGCTTTCGCCACTAGAATATTGGAGCAAAAGAGGTGCCCAACCAGGCCCTGGCTTTAACTATCTGTTTCACATTTTTTTTTCCTAGAGAAGCAAATAAAAATGGGATTAGTTTTGTCTCTGTTGTTTCAGCATTACAGCACAATGTGGCTGGAGGAAATCATCTTTAGACCAATATGGTTTATGATAGCTACTATTTTGGGTATGATTAATATGTGGCAGACACCATGCCTTTATATACACTAAGCTGCTTAACATTTACAGCATATCAAGATTGTAATTTTTTATTTTATAAATGAAGAGACTGAGGCTCCAGCCACAATTCATGGAAGTGGCAATATGTGAACTCAGTCACTTCTCAGAGCCACAACACTAACAAGTAGCTAACGGATTTAGCATCAAACCTCAGTCACACTTGTCCTCACAGCTAGTTCCCAATCCAACACACTAAACCGTTTCAACTTTGTTGTTAGCAATGAGAATATTTATTCTCAGATAAAAATCTGAGGGTCTGTGGGACCCTCATACAGTAGCAGAAGAAAGCTTCTTTGGAAGTGAGGCAGGGTATCTGGAATGTTACCTTAAGACCTAGAGATCATTTTAAGTCCTTCATAAAAGAAGCAATTTATGAACCCTGTTCTACAATATGCCATATCCCCAGAACATCGTTAATCTATAAAATGGACCTATAAAATCCAGCTATTTTTAGTTTACAACAGCCTTTATTGTGATCTATGCTTGTTCATCTAGGTATGTCTACTTTGTTCATTTTCTTTGCAGATCTATACTCATACAGAATTTAAAATGTAGTGGCACTGGTTTCTGAGTTTATTTCTTATCTGCCTCACTGTGCTTCTAGATTGATTCCCACTCAAATCAGATTATTTTCAGTCCTTTTTCTGAGTGCTGACTGTGAATTCCTGGGCACTTTCAAAAGTATTTAACCATACAACTCCTTTTGTAAGAACCAACAGTAAGATTAGCACTGATCTTTGGCAAGTGATTTAAGTAACTTTACATGGCCTAATCACTTTTACACAAAAGCTGGGCTAGGTCACTGGGCCTTCTTTCGAAAATGGTGTTTTTAGTCATTGTCAGAAGTCTGTTATTCCAGTGTTATCCATGGCTCAAAAGAATGAATGAAAGGTCATTTCAAGAATATAAAGTATTTTATATAAGCAACTTTTTAGTTTCTATATCCTCTTTTCTTTCCCCAGGCTTAAAAAACAAGTCCTCCCAAATTCTTCAAGCATAATTTTGAAGTCACCAGAGATATATGCCAGGTCTCCTTGGTGTATTATCTACAGTGTATTCCCTTGTCATCCAGCCAAAGTTAGTAGCAGTTGGCATAGTCAGTCCTCAAATGTCAACTGAAGAAATTGGAATAACTAACTCTGTGAGAAGTTTCTGCTTTTAATGGGGCATTATTATTTTCTTGCTTCTTTTTTCACTCTTGTATTCAGTAATATTTTAGCTTCTTAAAAATATTTTTAATTCTCCAAGTCTTTTTCTTCCCACCGTCTGCTTGCTTCTCAATTATTTCCAACACTCTACAAGACATATAATGGATACAGTATGATAAAAAGTTGTGTTTTTATTTGTAAATTGGACACTCAAATTCCTGTAATGTATATTCCAGTCATGTATATCTATAACTGCTTTATGCTCTCTCTTTCTAAAGATCTCATCTAGTCCAATTTGAAATGTCTTTTGCACACAGGTAATTTCCAAATGTATTTCTGGCCTCCTTCTCTTTCCTGAATATTGGACTTACACCCATCTCAAGTAATTCCTAGTTGAAAGTCTGATGCTATATTAGACTCAATGTGCAGAAGAAATGTTATTTCTCCCTACCCTGATTCACTGTCTTCTCTCTTAATTTCTTAATTATTGACACTGCTGTCATACAGACTGGTTAGAAACTTAGAAGATTTTCATGATGTCCCATTCCCTTACCCCTTATCAACCTCCGATTGATCAGTAAGACCTTTGATTCTACTTTCAAATTCAATTCTGCAGCATTTTTTCATTTTTAGAATCTTTACTGCAACCATCGTAATCCTTTGGACTGGAAAATATCTAGGTAGCTTTTAGTCTTTTTTTCTTATAATCAGTAGCCAGAGAGTGATCTTTTAAAACATGTTAATTAAATTATAGCATTCTCTGGTTAAAAATTTCTAGTGGTTCAGCATTTTGCAGAGAATAAAATAAAAACTATTTATCATAGCTTTCAAGGACCTTGATGATTTGGCTTCTAACAGCTTTCTGACCTCATCTCTTTCACATACCTGTCTTTTTCTGTGCCTTGAAAATGCCAAGTACATTACTGTTTTAGGGTCTTTACCTGTTCCTTATAATTACAATACTATTATCCCAAAACTCCCCAAAGATAGTGCCTTTCCAGCCAGATTTGGGTCACATGTAAACATCTCAGTAAGACCTCCTTTTCATTGGCCAAAATAATTCTCCTTTTCCCTCTGTGCTGCTCACAAAGCCCCTCTATCTATCATTGCAGTATTGTTATTCATTACAGTTATGACTATTGGAGATAATTTCATTTACTTCATTTCTCTTTTCAGTGTGATCTGTTAGGGCAAGAACTTTGTCTTCAAGGTGGTGCAACTGGTGCTGGAAAAAGTCCGAAACAAAGAAGTCTTCCACACATAACTGTGACCTCTACGAAAAATGTATGTCTCCAGATCTCTTGAATCTCAAGTAAAATCAGCTGCTTGTAAGTACTCTGTGAACTTACCTGCAAACTTTTGCCCTGTACTAGCAAATGGCAGAATACTGACTTTATTTCAACTTTGGAAGAAACTATACTTTTGTTATTTAAAAGAAGCGACAAGGGGCTGGGGATTTAGCTCAGTTGCATAAGCGCCTGCCTTGCAAGCAGGCAGTCTTGAGTTCGATCCCTGGTACCGATAAAAAGGAAAAAAGTCAAAAAAAAAAAAATTCTCTAAAAGAAGCGACAAAACAAATTCCACACCTCCTAAAAAACGCAGAAAGGCACTGAAATCAAGAATTTCATCTTTCTTACAGTTTAGTTGAGACTGTTACACCAGGAAAATTACACTATGCCATGGATAAAGAGAACCACCCTATACACAATTAAGCAGGGAAAACGTCAGTTCTGTCAAATCAACAGACCCAGAGAGTACATTCAAATCTCTTTTAGAGCTGTGACTGACACTATAGTAGTTGGAGGCCTTAGTATTCCATTCCTGACTGAACACAACTCCAAAGAAAAGTACCTTGCAATAGCCTACACTAACCAGAAGCCAAAACTAAAAACCAATTTGTCTAAAATAAAATGAAAGCACATCTATTACCTGCATGGGTATGCTTGTGTAGGCAAGAGGAAGCACGTGGGAAAGAAGCCAGACTGGCTAAGCCTGCAACACGAAAATGCTGAGCCCCTTGTTCAAAATTCACTACAAATTCTGCAACCGTGACAGCAGACCGTGGTGGCAAAGTATTGCACAGAACAGGGCCCTTGTGAAAGCTGGAACCTGTGCAGCTATGGTCACACACCAAAGAGGTCCACCTTGGTGGGAGCACAGCGGTCAAGGACTGGGAAGCACTGCTGGCTGCCCTAACATCAAAGCAGCAACGCTGATCAACATTCAACAGGCCATGCCGTCCTGGCTGGTGACTGATGGTCATGCTGCTGGGGCGCACTTAGGAGCTCCTCTCCTACGAAGCGGCCTATGGACAGATTGAGGAGAAAAGCTATGCGTTTCTGAGTTGTCAAAGTAGAAGCTCCGGACACCCAGTGAGGCAGAAGTGCAGAGGCCGCCTGTGACGTTTCTCTTGCCTCCCCTTGCAGTTACAACTGCTTTACTTTCCAGAGAGCCGACCTCCTAATCCAGCCACCTGTGCCTCTGGGCTGGGTAGGGCTGGTGTCAAGGTGTGCCAGACAGACAAGGGGGAAAAGGTGGCCCTAGGTTTAAATACACTTCCGGGGACTGGCTCCCTACTCTCTTTTGGCAACAATCTCCAGGCAATTGGCTTCGGACTACGCACTATTTTCAACCCAACGGGGGCACTGTGAAGGTAAGATTCTCCCGGAACCGCAGGGCTCAGCACTCCTGGGTGCCTCCTGGCACCTCAGTTGTAGAAGTAGGTAGCTCTAGAGCGCTTGGAAGAAGTGGCCAGGACTGCAGGGACTGGAAGTTCGCAGCCCCGGGCAGCGGGTCGGCGAGGGGCGCCCGGTCCGAATTCTGGGCGGCGGGGACGGCGTAGATGGGGTCCCCGAGGGAAGGGACAGCCTGCGCCGGGCCGGGCGGTTCTGCGCCCCGCGGCTGGGTCCTGCGGAGGGGGCGGTGGCTGCGCGGCTCGGGTGCCCGCCGGGTGGCGGCTCGCAGCGCCCGCCCCCAGCTCGCGTCCCGCCCCTCGCTGACCCGCCGCCCCGCCGGCCTGGGAGCGCGCCGCGCGGCGGCTCGGCGGCTCGGTCCTCCCCCGCGCTGCGCTCGGTCCTCCGCCTCGGCCATTTTCCCGCTCCCCGCCCCTCCCGCGCTCATCCCAGCGCCCTGCCCCCGCGCGGGGACTTTCCCGGAAAGTTTTTATTTTCCGTCTCGGCTCTCGGAGATACGAGCTCCTGGCTCCGCGGCTGCAAAACTTTTCGGCCGCCGGCCCCGCGCCCCGCGCCCCCCGAGCGATGAGCGCCCCTCCGCTGCTGCGCCCGCCTAGCCCGCTGCTGCCCGTGGCCGCGGTCGCCGCCGCCGCCGCCGCCGCCGCGCTGGTGCCGGGGTCCGGCCCGGGGCCCGCGCCTTTCCTGGCTCCCGGGGCGGCTCCGGCGGGGGGCATCTCCTTCCATCTGCAGATCGGCCTGAGCCGCGAGCCGGTGCTCCTGCTGCAGGACTCGTCCGGCGACTACAGCCTGGCGCACGTCCGCGAGATGGCTTGCTCCATCGTGGACCAGAAGGTAAGCTCGGCGCCGGCCCGCCGCGCAGCGCAGCGCAGCGCAGGGGGCGCTGCACCCGCCGCCCCAGGCCACGCCAACTTTCCCGCTCGGCGGCCGCGCGCTGCGGAGGGGTCCGGCACGGCCGGGCCGCCCCTCTCCCTAGCCCTCGCCCTGTGCCTTGGCCTCCCACTGCCCTCGCTCATCCAGATTACTCTCCAGCCTGCACCCTCTTCACTCATTTCCATCCCATCCCTGAGGCCGGGCATCTTTCCCTTTTTTCTCCTGCCGCTTTACATCCCTGGCGCTTCCCCGCTCGCCCACTCCTCCCTCTGGACCCTGGACCAGTGCATTCCTGGCGCTAGCATCCTTATTCCTGCACCAGAGTTCCCCCGGGACGAGGCCAGCACCACTCCCTTCTCTGCCAGCACGCTGTCCCAGTTTAGATTGATGCTGAGGAGTTCCTGGAATGACTAGAGACCAGGAATTTCTCACCTGTCAATTAAGCTTTTAAAAAAGAGTGATTGACTTAGCCAGCTGTAAAAACAACCGACCAGACCACAGTTATCTCAGATTTCTTGCCATCTTTTAGTGCCATCTCTTTGTGAGGATGGAAACAAATTTCCCATCAATAAAACCTGAAAGTTAACAGCCTTCTTTCCTGTTTTTTCAATCCCGGGACACTGGGAGTATGAGGCTGAAGTCATGAAGTGATGTCCAGGAACAGTCAGATGATGGCTGTGCTCTTAAGTTTGGGGTTGTGGGACTCTGGACAGTGGCTACCAAAGGCAGATTGGAAAAAGGATTATTATTTGGAGTAGGCCGTCCTGGACAGACCCAGTCCTCTTAACACTGTTGGTGTAACTTTGGATTTCAGGCTGTCTCCATAGCCATCCAGAGGGACTGCAGAGACAGGGTTGGAGTGCCAGGGAGAGGGGGCTGTGGCGCCAGTGGGCTTAGTCACATCCAGTCAGTGCTTGGGAAGGCGACAGGGGTGTCTAATGTGCTGCATTTCTGCAGTGGGAGACTGGCCAGTACTCACCTTTTAATGGTCGCTTGAATAATCATGAATTTTTTCTTTACACTACTTGGAATTGAGTTTGCTAAACCTTGAGGTTTTCGAAATGTGACACTGAGTACAGGAATATTAGGAACAGCCCCAGGGAAAAATCACTAATCTAGGAGGTTGTGAAAGTTCTGGAGGCCACATTAAGGTAACTGAGTGCCAGGGATTTTTGTTTATCTAATTATTTTTCATAAAACTTTCAGCTGTTGCAACTTCCACGCAAGTTGCCAATTTTGGCTAATGCTGGCACAAGTCACATCTGATTTCTCATTAATATTGTGGAATGCCTATTACAGGTCAACAAGGGCAGACTCGTAGGCACTCAGTTTTCAAGCCTTACTTTAAAGATTATAGCCTATGATGACTTCTGTCAGAACACAAACCAGTTAATCAGGTACAGTACTTATTAAACATACACACAATGTGTAATAAAAGTTCTCAAAAAGTTAATGCAATTCTGTCAAATTTTATCTATTCTAAAGGATATGGTATAGTGACAAAGTATTCATATTAGGTCAAATTAATGTGGACAGACTTTTAAACACACACACACACATCCTAGATTGAATTTAGGATGCAGAGAAATATGCATGATTCTAGAGGTTTGGGGTTGGGGTTTTGGATGGAGGGTGAATTCTAGTTCCCTGGTTGCAGCTGAGAGAGCTGCTCCATGGAGAGTGATTGCAAAGCTCGAGGTGAAGGCCAAAGAAGTACCAATGAGACGCAGCGTATGCAGGAAAAGTTTTTATGAAAAGGCCTTGTAATTTAACTGAATGACTAGAAGCCTCAGTAATTTTCTCATAGAGATATTATACCATGCCAAGGCCATCTTGAAAGATGGATTGCCCTGTGGGGGATGTTTTAGAATGCCAAAAATGTTATGGCAGAAAGCTGGAGTTCAATCCAGAGCTCGTTAGAACCTGAGCCAAGCTCTGGGGGAGATACCTGAAGAAATACTAGAAAGGGAAAGTTATCAGCTGTGGTGACTGATTTATAAGGGAAATCCTTCCCTTCTGTATTTATCTCAGTAGTTTCTCTGTCTCTAAAAGAGAAATTGGTAAAAGTTTGCTTGGGAGAGCCAGGGTACAGATCTTACTTTGACTCTTTTTAAGATTGTTGAGTGAGAGAGACATTTAGATGTGAATTGAAGAGTTATTTATACACAGAATATATACTTGATGGGGCACTAAGCAGAAGATCTTTTCAATCCGTCCATCTCTCTACCCATCTCTATCTACCAGTATCAGCATAGATTATTACCACAGGCAAAAAGAAGATAAGGAGGACTGAAAGTCCATTACAAAGTAGCAGAGTCTCTTTGCTTTTTGACAGTGGGACTGACAGGGTGTCAGTGTAGACTTAAGGATGTGGGAGGAAGTCTTTTGTTTCAGGTTTTCTTGAAGAGCCTCATGAAGACACCTACTGTGATGAGGAGTGAGGGAAGGTAAGGGGAGGAGGGGCGGGAGAAGCAGGAGGAGGAAGAGGGCGAGGGAGGAAAATGGAAGCTCAAGTCTAAAATCATTTACAGTTTACCATGTAGTCTGGAGACATGTGGAGCTTTATAGCAGAAAGTTTTCTTGATTTTTCTTAGTCCTCCATTTATTTTAAGGTGTGTCAGAGGTTTCCCATCCAGTTTGTTTAAGAGTTCCCTAAATACTGATATCCTAATTTAAGTCTTTGGATATATTGGCTACCAGTTCTATTGGTTTCCGCAGGAGTAAGTAATTGAAGTGTTACTGGGTAAGAGAGACACGGAGAAACTCTTATCTTTAAATTATGATGGGTATTTGGAATTTATAGTTTTTCTTTAATTATGTAGCAGACAAGATTGTACTTGAAAATTTTTGTTATCAATTCAACAATAAACTTTTACAGTAATGTGCTATAATAATAACTGTAAAAGAATTTTTATATTCTAGTTTAAATAAGAAAATGTAGTCTTGGTTTTTTTGTAACAATGCATGAATAAATAAAGATATTAATCCTTTGAAAGTATTGATTCAAGTTTTTATTTATATTTTTCTTATTTCTTTACTTCACAAGTGCATAACATTGAAACCCAGTTGTTTCTAATGATATATGAATTATGTTAATTAATGCACATGAGTATTATTTTAAGGAAGGTAAAAAGCTAACAGTAATTGAATTCACTTTGAAATTCTGTTAAGTTTTGCAGTGAGAGGAACTTTGAATATATAAACTGAGAAAAAATTGTTTTGAAGCTCGAAACAGACTCTAAAGAATGAATTACTTTGCTTTTACATTTTTATCTACACACACACACACAATTTTTTTCTATAAAAATGAGCTTTAATGCAGTATTAATATAGGATTGTATGGTGCAATTATATGATTATTTGTTTTTAAAAAGACAACTAATATTCTTGAATTTCCATAAATTTACTAATGACATCTGTAACACTCTTGATATATGGTTTCACTTTGAACAGTCATCTTTCTGGCTAAAGAAATTGAAAAATGAGATAAAATAAAAGATAGTATAGTTAAATAGTAATAAAGTTAGAACCTGAGTTTCAGAGTAGTGTTACCTTTTTTTGTAACAGTTTAATTTCCTTAATTGTACATTGTTTTCTTCACCATTGTAGTATCATTTTAATCCTTATTATTAATTTTTAATGCTCCATTCCTAAACAGATTGAGAAAGCTGAATAAAATTAGCTGGTAGACCAACCAAACATCCATGGAACAACAAGAATCCTTTCAAAATAATAGTGATCTTCGGTTCTTAAAAGTGTCTGTTTTTAATTCTAATTTTATATTTGACCATATTGTATATGTATTGATTTCTGATTTAATAATGAAATATACAGTTTATCATCTTACTAAATGATGCTTAAGTAATACAATATTAATACTATGCATTTTAAGTTTTAATTCATTTTCAAGTTTAATAGCATAATAGGATTATGTTATAACATTGTATTTTATGTAGTATATATTTTGTACTAGAGTATATAGAAGATGTATGTACCATCATAAAGGTTGAATATCCTTCATCTTAAATGCTTGGGACCAGAAGTGTTTTGGAGTTATGATTCTTTGGGATTTTGGAGTTTTTGAATATACATAATAAAATCACTTGGGAATGAGACCCAAGACTAAGTGCAAAATTCACTTGTTTCCCATTTACCTTATATCAATAGCATAAAGGTAACTGTATTTTTAGTGTGCCTGCCTTGTGACTGCAGTTACATGAAATTAGGTACAGAATTTTCTAAAATGTCATCTTCGCATTCTGAAGATTTTTGATTTGGGATGTCCAGCTTGTGTATGTAGTTTATATTAGTAGTATGTGTAGTAAATTATCTAAGTGTCTAAGTGTTTTGAAAATATATTATAAGAGCCTGGTTAATCATGCACCTCCAGGTGCTAAGCATTTGTGTGTGTGTGGATGTGTGTGTGTGTGTGTGTGTGTGTTCTTTCTTTCTTCCTTTTTTTTTTTTGGTACTGGGACTTGAACTCAGGATCTCACACTTGCCAGGCAGGCTTTGTGACGCTGAGTTGTATCCCTGGCACCGACCTACTTTTTGATATTTTGTGTAGGCCATAAAATAAGGGGTCCTGTTATTTATGTCACAATCCAAAAGAGTAACTAACTTTTCTGTTAGTATATTGGGGCGAATATTTTTAGGTATGTACATTTTAACAGATTTACAAGGACAGTGTCCTTTGAGACTCTCGAAGAAGCATTCAGCCTTTTCGACAGTCTTTGGAGAGACACGAGTTGGTTGATTGACAGTTTTGACAAATACACGAATTAATGTGGGCCATTAGATTCAAGACTGAGACAGACTTGAAAGAGAAAACTACAGTGTGTATGTGTATGGTGGTGGGCTGACTGGAAAACAATTACCAAAGTTTAAATGCTTGCCCCATAAGCCTGTGCTGAATGACTGGGCTGTTCGTTCTCAGTTTTACTAAGTTCCTATCTGCGATCTTCTGTCTGTGTTCTATTATGGGAGATTTATGACTTTATCTTTCCAACTTTTATTACTTTTTAAAGCTGATTGCATGTACCTCTTTAGCAGTTTATACATGGATGACTTAAATGACTTTATTAAACAATACAGAAATTTTTATGTCTATAACTGTGTGAGTTTATCCAAGATTACTTTGAGTGTTAATGATAACACACATAAAGGATTATACATACATGCATACTGCCTGGGAAATATGTGCAAAATTATTTGTATTAAGGCTCCTTTTCTTAGTGTCATGCTAACAAAAGAAACATGTATTTGTTATATTATTTTTACCTCAACAAAAAATAGTAAGATTAAGGAGCAACGTGGATATTAGACCCAGGTGACATTTTTGTTTATTATTTGCTTATTTTTGGTACCTGGGATCAAACTCACAACCTGGTGTTTGCCAGGCAGGTGCTTATGCCACTGAGCTAAATCCCATTTTTGAAACATCTTTTCAAACCTGAACCACTCAGAATTCCTTGAGGATTAGTTTGTTTACACTGCACTGCCAAATAAAAAACACATTTACTGGTACAGGTAATACATATATACCCAGAACTGAGTAAAATGATCAGGATCGTAGGACTGGATTCAGCCTTTATTTTTGTTTTGTGATACAGGGTCTTGCTATGTAGTCCAGGCTGGCCTTGAACTCGATGTGTGGCCGAGGCTGGTGCTCCTCAGGCCTGTGAGGGATGGGATTCCAAGTATGTACCGCTGTGCCCAGCTCCATACTGGTTTAGAAGTAGCTAAAAGGCATCCCCTTAGTAGCTGATGGTACCATTAATATTGGTTGCTTTGTTTGTATATGTTAGGAATAAGTCAGCTTTTTTGATATCCGGCTTCTGACAGTCATGTTGGCTCATATGAGAGGCCTAAGTGCAAAATGTGAAAATAGAGGTAAAAAAATGTAGAATATTTTAAAAAATGATATTAATCTTTTAGTTTCCCAAGAATTAGAAAAGTGTTGATGATAAGATTTCAGTATCCTGAGTCTTTCCTTAATGTGGGGCATGTTGGAACAAAACAAAAACTGTTTTCTTTTCTTCATATTAATGGAAGTTAGATACAAAGAAAATTGTTATTTTGTGAATTCTTTTTGTTTTGTGCAAATATATGTGAAAATTTCTCCTGGAATTCTTCTGATACTGTCAACCAAATATTTTGTACTATTAAAAATCAATCAGGAATAGCAACCTTTGAAGTTTGGCAGCACAAAAGACAGCTTTTGATTTCACATAGAAAATAAAGATACAAAGTCTAATTATATGGCCCTTATGGCCATTACGGAATATTGCATAATTCAAGTGTTGTAAAGGTAAGAATTGTTTTAAAAATACATCTATTCAGAAACAATTCTGCCTGCTCAAATTTATAGTTTCCTGTGCAAAAGTTTCTTCTAGATTTGCAAAAGGTTTTATTTGACACAAGCCACATAGTTGGTACAGCCACTTAATAAGGTTGGCAGATATGAAGCTTAGATTTTTAAATATGCAATTATGAGGGAATTTTGTTCAGTTTATTTTGATGAAAAGGGAAAGAAATACCCTTCACTGTTTCATTGGTATCTGTTCTGACTAAAGTACTGATTGATGAGAAGTTAGTGGAATTTACTTCATGTATTTAGGCACAATTTCAAGAATTCCCAAAAGCTTTCCTCATTAATTATCATCAATAACTTTCTCATATGTAAATCTAGAAGTGATTGAACAGTATGAATACGATAATTAAAATATTAGTTAAAAGTATACATGTGCATAATGCATTGAATTGTTGATAATAGAAGGCTTTATAGCATAGGACACACTCATTAAAAAAAGAAAGCAAATGCTGTACTTTTTAGCTGGAATTTTGTCTGACCTTTTTTTGAAAAATGAAATTTTCATATGCTATATCCTTTTTGGTTCAGAGAGTTGGAGGACAGGGTCATACACATGAAGTGATACATCTTGAGACTATTGAAACTTGCTTTAGTGTATGGAGTTATCTTAGAAGTTTTAGTTTGAGTGTTTCCTTTAGTTTGAGGGTAAGGCTGCTAACCAGTAAGAACTAGCCAGTATCCTTACGGTTGTTTAGCTTATTGTGTAAGGTGTAGAGATTGCTTACGTGTGGTGATTTAAACACTTATCATCATCATGAACTTTTCATTTTTCAGTTTGTTTGCTATTGTATCAATCTGTTTAGGGATTGGCATATTATATAGATTCTGAGAAAGTATTTTATGTAATGTTCATGTACAATCAGAGAGATGGAGAGGGACGATTGAAGGAGAAGTTAAAGAGTAGGAATATGTAAGAGTCTAATGATAAATTGCAAAGGACAGAACAATGGAACATTAGATTATAGGGTCCCTGACGCTCATTGAAGCAAATATGTTAGCTTTTGTGAGCAGGTGAGTGTTCTTACCTAATAGTACTACCCAGAAAGACTACAGTAACTTTCTAATCATATTGCAAGTGTAATTCACATTTTTTGTTTTGCTGGGATCTTTTTTGCAGGGTTATGCATGTATGAATGTGGGTTCAGAGTATGTGATGCTAGATTAGTCCACTGACTGGGCTAGCATAGTTCTAGGTGTGGATAATGGAACTCTGGATATGGGTGGCACCAAACAACAGGCTTGTAGCCTGAGTGGAATTAGAGGGAAAGGGAGGATCACTGTATGCTGCTTCCTGCCTTTCCTGCCATGGACTGTCCCTCCTCTGCAATGCCCCTCCGCCATCCCTGCGTGGGGGCCAGCCAACTGGAGGTTGAAACTTCTGCAAATTGTGAGCTAAAGTAAATCTCTCCTTTAACTTGCATGTGTTGGGTATTTTGTCTGAGCAAGAGGAAGTAAGACAACTGACAAAAGAACAATTATACACATCATGCTATATACCGTGATGTTTTGGTATGTATATTTTACAAAATGATATGATTAAGCAAATCAACAATTTATTACCTCATATCTTTGTCATTTTTGTCGTGTGAACACTTAAGATGTACTCTTGGTAATTTTTATACAGTATATAATTAGTGACTATTACCCTTATGTTGTGTAGTAGATCTTCAGAACTTACTCATTTGTCTACTGGATTTGTTTCTGCAGTAGAAGCTTTTATTACCTTGGCTTGAACTCTATCCAGTCTCTCCCAATTCTGGAAACCACTATTTATTCTTCTCTCTGCTTCTGTAAGGTCAACTATTTTAGATTTTACATATAAGTGAGATCATATAGTACTTATCTGTCTGTGGCTGGCTTATTTCATTTAGCATAATATTATTCAGGTTCATCTTCGTTGTTGCAAATAAAGGATTTTCTTCTTTTTTAAGGCTGGATGGTTCCACTGTGTGTATGTCTCACATTTTCTTTATTCATCTATTGATAGCTGTTACATATGATTCTCTATCTTGATTATTTGTGAATAAGTAAGTGAGTTCAGACTATCTTTTAACCTAACTGATTTCATGTTTTTCGGAATAGATGCCTGGAAGTGGGATTGCTTGACCATGTGGGAATTTTCTTCTTAATTTCTTTGGGAACTTCTATGCCATTTTCCTTAATCTGTATACTGATTTACATTCCCATCAAGAGTGTACAAATGCTCTTTTTCACTTCATTCTCCCCAATGTTTGTTATCCTCTGTCTTTTTAATAAAAGCTATTCCAACAGGTAGAAGGTATTATTGCAATGTGGTTTTTATTTGCAATTCCCTAATGATTAATGGTGTGGAATATTTTTCACTCATCAGCTGATTTTTTTGCATGTCTTCTTTTGAGGAATGTCTATACAGATCCTTGGTCCATTTTAAAAATTAAAGTTTCTTGTTTTCAAGCTGTTGACTTGTGTAAGTTCCTTAGATTTTTCCAAATACTAAGTTCTCATCTACTGCCTTTGCTGGTTTGCCCCATTGGATTTTTGACTATTTTTTTAATATTTGGGTATTATTTGTGACCATGGTGACTTGACTCATTGTTTCATTATCTTCTGGCTCTATTTTTCTGTGTCTTTCTTCAAAATATAGGGAAGAACTCCTTGTTTTTCAATATCTACAGTGATAGGACTATTTCGTCTAAAAGTCTGAAAATGTATACTGTTAGATGGAGGCCAGTCTAAGGCTTTCCAGTATTTTGTTATTTCAAGTTCATCTCCATCTAAGCCTCAGTATCCTACTCCATAAAATGAGAATAGAATCTCCCTGAAAAGGCTCCTTACACGTCACTTAAAAGGGGTGAAATAAATTGTGATTATAAATTTCTTTATGAACTTTGAGAGCTGAGTAATACCTTATTTCTTTCACCTTTATTTTCTAACTTTATATATTAACTACAATATGTAGGTTTGCTATGATAATACTCTTTAGTTGATACCACACTTTTTGTTGAATTAAAACTTTTGTTTTATTTTGCTTTATTATTTGTTTTAAAAGCAGATATTAGAGGGATTTAACAATGTATGAAATGTTATAACTTGACAACTGAAGCTTGTTTCAGTAAACAAAACTTCATCACAGAAATAATAGATATTCAAAACCCAATTTAAAGTGAAAACATTTAAATAAAGATCTGAGTCTTTATGCTTTTTCATTAACAATGAAATATAAAGAATGTAAATATAACCAAGGCTTGATTTATTACCAAACAAATTTATAAAATAAAACAGTACTTTATTCAAGTATGAAATCTATGTACAATTAAACATTGCTTTTTCATGAATTCTTTTATAGATGATATAAGTTGACTTTAAGAATATTTTTGCTTGAAATATGTTCACTATAGTTACATTGGTGTAAATTTCAAACTTAAAACATTTTACATTAATCCTTAATAAAGATTAACTCACTAGATTAAAATATTAATAAAGGTTTTCCAACTGTGAGTGTCAGACATGATAAAAACCTAAAACCCGGATATCTGAATCAATCATATGGATGATCTAATAACAGCTGGCTGATTATGGAACTTCTGTTTTGAATGGGTGCCTATAGCCAGAGAGAGAGATCAGTCTATTACAAGTACTTGACTTAAGTTCCAGAGATTTTGATTGAATTAGGCCATCTGTTACTAGTCATGTATTCATTCAAGACACTGTTTCTCAAACATTTCTATCAATTAAATAATGTTTCCCCATCTTTTATTAAGGTCAGTTTATAGAAGAATGTTGAAATCTTAGAGTCTGACAAGGAAGTCTTTAATGAGACCAGAGAATTCTTGTACTTTAAAGTGTTTTAAACATGCAGAGAACTGTATCATATGATTGTCATGTATCATATGATTGTCATATGATTGTCATATGATTGTCATATGATGGCTGCAGAACATGTGGCATAGGAACATCAGCAATTTAGAGACACCTAAGAATGAATTGTCTGCCACAGGAAAGAGACTGCTGAGAGTGGGATAGGATATTACCTGTCATAGAAAGGTGAGGTCTCCTATCCATTTGGAACCATCCATATAGTTGCTGTCTTGCAAGGCCGATAATCTTGGCACTTAGCAATCTTTAAAAGTGTCTTAGTCCATTTCCTTGTTGCTGGGACAGCATACCTGACATGTGTAACATAAAGGTGGGAGGCTTATTTTGGCTCACAGTTTGAGAGGTGTAAGTCTTTCTTTGTTTGCCAGCCTTAAACACAGAAGCAGTGTGTGGAAGGGGTGTGGGCAGAGGAAAGCAGCTCACTTCATGGCAGCCAGGGAGCAGAGAGAGAAAGGATGAGCTGGGGTGGGAGGTGCACCCTTCCAGCTCACATCACAGTGACCACCTCTTCTGACCAGACCCCACCCACAACAGCACTGAACGTGGCAGTGGAGAAAGTCCCCAGTGAATCTACCCACATGTTCCAGTCACTTTCAAAAACCCTGTCTCAGTGCATGAGGGTTTGGGGGGGCATTTTCAACTGAACCATAACAAAGGGTTTGGCCTGTATCCCTGATAGGAAAAGCTGCAACGAAGATCATGTATTGTAAAGATTGTAATTGGAGATTGTTTAGCTTGCTTAGACCCTCAGTAACACTAGCAGTGGTCTGAGGGTAACAGATGCAGCTTTCTTGCCATCTGGGGCTGGTGTTCAGTTCAGCTTCATCAAAGACTTTGAATTGGTGGTGATTAATAGACCTGGCAAAGCCAGTGGGATTTTGAGACCAGTGGCACCTGAGGTCAGAACAGGACTGTAACAGCAAAGCGTTTCTCTGATTGAGTCAGCAGGAGTGCCCCACTGAGGGTAGTGGTGAGGTGAGTTTTATGGAGATGGGTGTTAACAAGTGGAAGTTTTATGAAGGTCTTAAGAGATTTTAAGGAGGAACTATATGATGACTTGCCTATGAGAAGAACTTGTCCCAGGAGCACTGGATCATGGTTAGCAAGTTTCCATAGCTAACCTTCCTCTGGAAAATTCCATGAGTAGCAGGGGACCTTCAGTCACCTGTCTCTCATGGTGCAGTGGCCAGCAGAAGGGAGCATACAGGAACAATACTTTCCTGGTATTTACTGTGTACCGGTGGTTAGTGTAGTCTCTTTGTCATTTCTGATACAGAGGCCAATGGCCGAAGTCATCTTATTTCAGCGTTAAGGATTAAGACACTAAAGGTCAAAGAGGTTAAATCATGTACCCCAGACCACACAGCTACTAAGTGAAAGCAGCTTTATGCACTGCTGGAATGGCTGTAGATTTCTACAGAGTTTGGAATTAACAGGTTGTTTGTGTAGGGGAAATTGGTTTGCTAAATTTTACATTATATTGGCTATGTCACTTAAACACATTTTTGCTTTCACAAGGTGGTATTGTTTACTTGTTAGTTTAAATTATTCCTTAGGCCAGATGGCTTCTCCCACCTGGAATTTACATCCTATCTAGTGAGTGGCTAGTCATTACTTTGGATTCCATTACCACTAGCATTCCCTTATCAATGGCAAGAAAATCCATTTTCCTCGAACTTTTGATATGTAATGGACATTAGGAATGGGCTTTTATTGGAGCCATTTAGTGCAGTAGAGAGATCTTATTGTATGTTTTAGAGACAGTCGTATACCTTGAGGAATTATGTAATCTATGATGCTTCTAGCTGTTCAGTTTTTTTTTTTTAAATAATTAGTTTATGTAGCATCATTGATTTAGAATTTATTCATATTATATCCTGGTAACAAAAATTGTGGAGCTATCTAATCCTTACTTATCTTTAAATTTCCAAATATCATTGCCATTCATCCAAGAGGCTTAGTATCTTTTGTGATAAAATTGACTATGTTGTTTCAGAACACTTCCTTCTAATGAGATGTAATCACGTAAGAGTTTTGGAAGAAGAGAATGTGGTTAGGCTTTGTATTGATCATTAAGGCTCAAAACTAGCGGATATAAAGAATCTTTGCTACCTGTAAATCAATGAGATATTCTTAAGTAGTATGCTGGTTCTGAGTTAATTCTGAGAAAATAATGAAGAGTCCTTAAGTAAAGTGCCTTTCAGTGGTTTCCCTCATTTGAGAAGTTACATTTGGGTTGCCCATTTGTTCAGGGTCAGGTTTTGCAAACATGCATATTCTTTTTTAGTAAATATTATTTTTTGCTTATTTATGTTTGTCATTTATGAATGAACACACCTTAAGTGTAATCCCGCTCATGCATGATCATCACAAGCCAGGTAGAAGATTTCTAATTCTTTAGGAGTATTTATCAGTCTTAATTGTGAATTGCCATGCAGTGTCTGTGTGCACTGCTGAGACCAATACTTCCCTTTTATACTAACTGTACTACGATGGACTTTGCAAAACTATAGTTGTATATTTTACATAGACATTATTTGACCCAAGGTACAATTCAATTCAATTCTAAAAGTTCTGGCCCTGAATTACTACTGTGCTGCAGTTAGTGAAGTTATTATTCCTAATGGGCTAGAAAGATACCTGAAATACTGACTGTTTTGATATAGTTGGAACTTTTGAAGCTACAATATGATGAACAAATTACACAGAGAATTCTCTTTTGACATTACTTAGTGGTACTTTCTTGCTAACAAAAAAAGCAGCAGAGCTATTCAGCTGTACTAGAAGTCTGAACTTAGTGGTCTACTAGTGCTGTACCTTGCAGTTCTTATTTTGAGAAAACCAATTTTTAAATAATAGGACACAGAGCATCAGTTATTGTTCCATGAATGGAAGGCGGATGTCTTGTGCCTGGCTTTTCTTTACTGATGTGTGAGTGCTGAGAAATAATTGATTAACTTCAGAGAAGATGCTGAATAGAAATGGTGAATGAGCTGTTATCATCTGGTTTATAGATCTTCAGAATGCTTACATAAATCTAATAGATTGCATACATTTTCAGAGGATAAGAGATTAAATGAGCATGCTCAATTTTTCGTTTTCTTGCAAAGAGTAAGAAACAAAGATGAATATACAGTGAGGATAGGTCTATTTTGCTCATGAAAATTCCAGTTGACATCTGTTGTCTAGGGATTCTTGTAAATTGTGTTCACTGTTAAACACTGTAATTTTAACTTAAAAACAGAAAAACTGTACTTTGGGCAGAGAGTTTATTACCCCTAGCTCCAGATACTTATACATAAAAGCAAAAACATATGTAATTTATTTCTTAGAAAGTGCCATATATATATATATATATATATATATATATATATATATAAATAAATGTGGCATAGAGCACTGTTCTAAATGTTCAAGATAAAATGAAAACACACGAAGACCTTACTTGTGTAAAATGTTGTTCTCTTTGACAAAAGTTTCTGTATAACTTAAAGATGAAAAGATAACCAAGTTTATATTTTTTCATAAACTGCTGAAGTTTCACTTTAACATAGCATCTAAAGTAATTTTATTAATTTTCCAGCTAATTAGGGTAAAGATATATATGTGCAAGATATGTATGTTAACATTTTGGAGTCTTCCCATGTTTTTCCCGTACGTAAATGTGCTCATGATAATATGCTTTCTCTTTCACTTGCCTTCTTATTTGCCTTATTCTTTGTCTTTCAGTGCCAGTTTTAAATATAAAATGTACAGTGTTCTTGGGGGCAGTTTTGGGGTACCAGGCTTTAGAAATTCACTCTGGTTTTAGAATTTAATACTCAAGTTTTTAAAGTTGTAAGTTTTGATGTTGGTTGTTAATTTTTATAGTACAAGTAAAGGTACTCTAAAACAATCTGAAATATTTGAGCAATCACATTTAAGGGCTTTTGAGGAATTATGGTATTCTTCACAAACTTAAAAATTTCAATGCTTTAAAAAATGTTTAATTGGATTTCCAAATTATATTTGACTTTTATATCTGTTGCCTAATTGATAAACTTTTACATGCTGTTAATATTTTCTGTATATGCAATAAATTAAACTTAAAAATACGATGTTTAAGTGCTTCAGTATACTAATACTATACACACAAGCCAAAGTCAGTTATTTAATTATAATGTGTAGTATGTACAAAAGTATTAATATAATGATTTTGTTTTTTTAAAAATTTTGCTTCACTTAAGTTCAAACTTCTTTTTTTGAAATATATTTTCCATACATGAAATATTTATGGCATTGTACACAGTTGTAGAGTAATCTTCCCATTATAAATTTTGTAGTTGTCTTCTTGGCTGGGTTAAGTTTGCAGTGCTTTTAACTAGGACAAAGACTGGATTCTTTTCAGAGGTGTGGATCAGTTCCATGGAACTCTGTTCCTCTCAGTAATTCCATCCCTTCTGGAAGGGAAGTAATTGTGTATCCTAATCCCTGGATTCAATTCATATCTTACCTTTCTGTGCCTACAATTCTCAGATACCTACCTCAGTTGTTCGGTTGATAGAAGTTTGAATTTCTTTTGCTGTTTAGATCTCTTTTGTCTAAATTGACGACCTGATTAAGTGCTTTTTAATATTCTTACTTCTTTAGGATGCATAATTCTTAAGAAATATTAAATGTGTGATTGAGTATTGGCAGTTTCCTGAGGCTTTATCTAACCAGCTAGTCACAACTTACAAGATCATTTTTCTAACTTGACATCTTCCTCTGTAAAAAGAGGGCAAAAATACCTTCATGGTAACACTTTCTGATATCCTGACATATTTGGTACATGGATTTATCATGATAACATTTATCCTGTCATTTATTGGAAGTTTCTGGTTCTTTTTATTGTTGGTTTTCTTCAAAATTTCTTATGCATATGGACTTTTCCCAGTTACATAAAGAATATCTTCATCTGAGCTTCTTTTGATGTTGTTTGTTAATATTACTAATATTAATTTAGATTGTCGCTTTTAAGAATTCCAGTGATTTTTTTCTCTTTTCACCTTGAAAAGTGCAAGTGCATACACAGGTTTTGTTTGCACAGAAAAATTAGGTGATATAAGTAGTAGCAAGATATAGAATAAATTACCACATATAATAGCTAACACTTAATACTGCAGATAGTACAAATGAAACTCATCTAGCAAATTCACAGCAGTTTTATAATGAACAATTAATAAACTTTAAACATACGGTCTTACACTTGCAGTTTTCCTGCTTTTCTTTCATGAGAATAGGCCTAATATTTTCTTTTTGTGTCACAATTCACTTTGATCTGTTTAAAAAAGTTCTAATAGTGTGTAAGAAAATTCCATAAAATAGTTTCTTAAAAGTAAAATCTCACAACTTTTTTATTCTTGTCCAGTTATCTACTACATAGTAGTTTTTAGAAACCTAAAGCATTAAAAAAAAAAAAAAAAACCCTGAAGTTTTTAGAGGTATAAGTTTGAATGTTATCTTTGATATATCTGTCTTTCCCCAAAGTCCTTTGTTTTTCAAAGGAAACAATTGCCTTTTGTATTAAATACTGTAGAGCGGTTTTTAGTAATTTGAAATATGTTTTGCTTGAAAAAACTACGTTACACCCAAAGGCTCAAGGTCTTCTGTATTGGATTAGTACAGTAAGATAACTAACATGAAAGTACAGGCACCACACCAGTCAGGGGCCTTGCTTTCTTTTTTCACTGCTGTAGCTTAGATGTCTAGGATAGCACCTAGATGTGTCTGATCTGAAACTGAAGGACTGATTGGGCTGTTTGTCCCAGTATCTTCTGGTTACGTTCCTAGAAACAGAATTGTATGGTCAGTGTGTGTACAACACATTAATTTTCTTTAATAGATTGACTTTACTTTCTAGGAAGTTCTCATTTCTACCTTTGACCAATAAATATTACTCAATTTAAAAAATGAATTGAAAAAAAATTGGAATGATAAACAGATTCCTGAGGGAAAACGTTGAATTCTAGGAAACAAACAATAAACAGAAAAGTCTGAAATCTGGGTTTCTTCTGAGGAATTGGTATTCCTCTCACTTGTCTGGCCAAGGATTTAAAGCCGGTGAATGCCTTCCTTCCTGAACACATTTTATAGTAGGGCCTGAATAAATATTTGTTGAATTGGTTTGTGTCTTTGGAACAGAAGGAGTCTTTTGTGGTTGTCGGTGCATACAGAGCTGAAATATTATGAAAGATATTTCAATATTTTACTTGTCAAGTTTCAGCCTAATTTACGTGTAGATTTTAAGAACATAATTATGCAAACAATAAATAGGCTGGCATGTAAAATATAGCGTTAGAAGACATGGTGGTGCAGGGGAAAGAATAATGTCTTTGGAGAAGACATTATTGCCTCCAGTGAGAAACTTTTTAATGGTTAATAGTCACTAGTTTACTGCTTTACTGTCTCTCAGTATGATTATAGGTTTAAAACATAACTTTGCTGCCAATTCTTAACTTTGCCTGAATTTTTAAACTTTGTATCTCAAATACTGTTTGTATTTCTTAAACTTCAACTTTTTAGTTGATTTTAAATTATGCATATTTTAAAAAATATTTTTATGTATAGTGATTTGTTGCAAAATTTGTGACAGGTGTATGTATATGTTATAAATATTATATATGTCTGTCACCTATTGTTATCTATCTATATATAAAATTTCTGAAGCTTTTTTCCTCATGCATTTTATTTTCTTCTCTTTGTAACTCTCAACAACCCAGATTTATACTAAATATATTTTATATTTTTGATCTGCTGCTTTTATCTTTTTTATTTTCCATAATTTACTTTCTCATGCAGCTTTAAGCTTCTCAAATGTTTTTAAATGTCTCAGGAATACTCAAGAGTTGAAGCTTCTCCAGAGTCATAAACCTTGCTAGGAGGATATCATATTTGATTTTCTGGAACCCTGTTGCTTGTTAACCTAACAAGTTCTTGGATAAGGGATCTGTGGTCTCCCAAATGCATAATCACTGTGCTTTTGGCAAATAGTTACATGCTGTGAGCCTGAAGTGATTGTAACCTCTACAGTCCTTCCTGAAGAGTGGATTCCCCAGCCCCTTGTGCTACGCCAGGCGTGTTTGACACCCTGCATCATCACTCATTCATGAGAAGGAACAGTAGTGATTCTGCAGTCAGGTTTCTAGAACTGTTTTAATGCTATTGTACTCTGCTTTTAAACCACTCATCATAAGGATGTTCAATCTCCTTTCCTGGCAAGATTTTATGAAGAACTAAGAAACCATAGAGAAAAAGCAATGGAATCCACCAGTAAATGTTTACTAAAGTCAACTCAGGTACCTTTTTTCTAGGCGTAATAAGAGGAAGGTTCTTAACATACCGCAAACATTCCGCTTTTTGCTTTTGGACTTTTGATTGTAGTCCCCTAGGATTCATTGGGGTGCAGGAACATGGGAAAAGTTTGGTCAAAGTTTAGAAATTAGGCCAAGTTCAGCATTTCATGGTATGCTGTGACCTTCCCAACTTTATATTTACTGAGTTTTTGTCTCTGACTTACCTGCGAGTATGTTCTTTCATCGTGAGGGTGAGGTCAGGTGTTCTTTTCTCTGCTTAGTAAACATGTGTCTGGGTAATTGAAGACAACTTAAGTAAGTGCCATCATCCCATGGCAAAACTACAACCCACTAAAATTTCTTTAGGGAAAATGACATCTTCACAACTTTATGACTTATGGACTTTTTGTCCAAACTGATTTCCAACTGAAAATCTAATTCTCAGTTACAATTTAGATACCATTATTGCATTATACTTTTGAGTCAGATAATAGATTGTTTTCAGGTTTTATTAGTTTCCTATGGCCTTTAAATCCATGGGTAAGAATTAATTATGAACTATGTCTTTGACTCAGCATATATTCCTGTCCAGTATGGCAGCTACTGGCATAAACTTAAATAGGAATCAATTTCTGGTAGGTCACTTAAAATAATAATGGCAATTAATATTAATTATTGTCAGCTACACAGATAATTAGTATTGATGTTACTGATTTTATTAATGTTAGTATAGTTGCATTTATCAGATACTATCATTTATCAGATATTTATCAAAATAACCTGAGTGGTAGGTGTCTACTTTTACTCTCATTTTATGTGAGATTTGGTATGCAGAATATTGCTCAGGATTGCATAGCAGTGCCAGAGCTGGGATTTAAATTTAGGAATCTGGGGCAAAACTTTGTGTGCTTTAATACCTGATATACTTGTAAGACTATTTAAATATTTCTAAGTGAATTAATATATCTGAAAAAGTAAACCCTGTCTTTCCTTTAAATAGCAGAATTGACTTGTATAATAAATTGTGAAGGAGTCATAAAATTTCTCATGATGGAATGTTTCAGATTTATCTACAAATGAATGTACAGTTGGTATTATGGATTGAGTCTGAATGTCATCCCAAAGCCTCAGTCATGGGACAAACTACTAGAATTTGTGATTAATTCATGGTCTGATTCTGGGATTATGAATGTGAGTGCTACACCCACCTTAGGGTGGGCAGGGTCTATAATTGCCATGAACTGTTGCCTTCTCCCCTGTGCCACTCTGCCTTGGACCCAGCTAATTATGGACTGAAATCTCCATAAACTGTGAGCTAAATAAACCTTTCTTCCTTAATCTTGGTCATCGAGTATTTTGTCTCAGCAAGGAGAGAAAAGTAACCAAGGCAGTACATTAAAAGTATACATTTATTTGATACAAACGTTCTATTAAATGTTACATTTCTTTCTCTCTCTCTCTCTACACACACACACACACACACACACACACACACACACACACACACACTGTTTGATTCTTAGTAACCTGTGAATTGAATCTAAGATGGCGCATACTAACTTTGACTTAAGTATTTTTATTATTTGCATTATAAATATGAGAATTTGGAGGTTGAAAATTTCCTAAATATTAATCAGTTGAACTTTGGAACACTCTAGTGATCATGGTATTGTGACTCAACCTTCTGGAAGGCTGTTAACATTTGGCAGCCCACAGAGAAATTCTCTGCCTTTGTACTCTAAAATAGTGTCCAAATAAGACACTGATACTGATTGTTTCTTTAACATTTGTCTAACTTTTTGTTATATAGAAAGAAGTATTTAACAATGACTGTGTTAAATAGCAAAGAAAGACTCAGATAGTTGATATCTGTGGGCAAAACTGATACAATCAGTAGAATGGGATTGCAGCCAATTTTAACAAATTCTCAGCAGCTCAATTAAAACACAACTAACATGAACAGCAATAATAATGATTTCTATCTGGGTCAGAATTAGTAATCTAGTTGTATTGGAAGACATAATAATAAATGATTTACCTTGTTTTAGATTGATAAGTCTAATATTAAGCCACATGAAGCCGCAAAATGTGGTAGGTGTTACATTTGATTAATCAAAGCACTGGTATTTGGATAATGTGGATTTATTTATTCAAACATTTTGTAAGGTACCTTAATTGCCCCAGGCACACATAGAGCTGTTGGTGAATGAGAAACAAAACAAAACAAAAAGACCATGATTCCTTTGGGAGCGCCTAGAAACCAACTAACTGACTGCAGGCTGGGGCTTCATAGCTGAAATTCTTTTAACTGGGTATAAAAAAATGGATTATACCCACTTTTATTAAATTAACTTTTGATAATTATTATATTTAATGACTATTATAAACATGTAGTTTCCTTTCTTGTCTTAATCTGCAAAAATGCCATGACTGTTAAATCTTCAGATGAAAAGTTATACATATATCACTGACTTCAGAAACAAGAATAAAAAATAATTTTTATATTTACGAAATTAAGCAACAATTCTTAATTATATAATTATGTGTCATTTTCTTTTATATTTTAAGAAACAGCAACATATTACTATAATACAGTAATACATTAGTATAAGATTATTTTTGAGAAAAAACAGGAAAATACTAGTATTTCTTCAACATTAATATGAATTTATATTTTACTACAAAGTTTTGAGAGTTTTTGAAAAGCTTTCTAAACTATTAAAAAATGTTTACAGCTCCATCTAGCTTTTTAAGTATTATTTTGTTTGGCTTTAATTGATGTAGCATATGTGCCCAATGTATATTTTATTCCTTTCAGATTTAAATTCATTTACTCAGGGTAAAACTATTAGTTTTCTATTTTTTCATGTAATGCCTTCCAAATCAAACTTTATGTGTCAGTAATATTTTGAATATTTATGAAATCTTTTTTCCTTTGAGATTTATATATCCCAGCCACTTGAGTGGTAATCCAGTTATTTTGGGATAATTTATAGACTTTTTGATTAGGCCTTGTTTTGCTCCATAGCTTGCCGTACTTTTGTGTACTGAACATTAGTTAAAATTTCGAAGTCCTGTGACACAATACAGAAACAACTAGTTTTTGCCGTGTAGGTCTATCTTTCAGAAATGTAACTAGGTGCTAACCATTTGTTTAGCACTTTCCCCATTTCCTTCTTGGTAAAATATCCATGAGGTTGGGATTATTCTCACATGACAAACGAGGCAAATTTGACAGAAAGAATTTAGTAACAAGTCTGTTTGCTCCAAAAAACTTGTTTTGCACTGGCTCAAGGTTTTATAACAGAAACCATTGCACTGCAGTACCCAGGGTCGTGTAAGTGTGACATTTGGTGTCTGGGTGGAGAATATTCCACTTTTTAAAGAAAGCAGTGTATGTGCACTTCTGTAAGTATAGAGAGTGGATGCTTTGGGTGGTGGCTTCCTATATAAATACAACCTCTTTGTTTCCTTTCTGAGTGTTTCTTTTTAATTCCTTTCTAAAAATATCAGTTTGAAATGTAAAATGTTATATAGTGCCTCCTGCGTCATGAGTTTGAATCCTAAGCTTGGTTGTGAGTTGCCTGAGTCCGTGGTTTGCAACAAAGTTCTCCAACTGACAATGTATAGTTGTTCAAATTTTAAGATTGCTGAAACTGAAAACTGTCTTATCTATGTTCTTCAGCTTTGTGAAGAGTTCTTTTTCTTGTTAGCTACATAATCTTGGTCAAGTTATCCTAAGACGTTTTCTTTTGACATTTCTGAAATGTCTCTTGACCCTGCTCGGTTTACTTATTGAATGGCTGTACTGAGAAATTTTGTAAGCTGCTTATCATTATAGACATTTAATATATGGGCTTTCCATTCTCAGATTGGAATGTTCATGAGATCATACACAGAATATGTTAAAAATGCAAATTTCTGACATTTTCATTGATTTTAATTCTGTGGATTTGGGAAATAGAATCTGGTCACTATTGTTTTTATTCTTTAAATACTGCCGATAAATATTTGCAATTCATAATGAATGCACATAAAAGATCTTTGAATTTTTCACCTATCAGATAGGTAAAGATGAAAACAATAATACTTGTTTTGAGAAAATGACTTCTTGTGTGACACTGATGTGAATATAAATGTTTTTGGGGAATGGTGTGGGAATATGTCTTAAAAGACACAGAAATATGCTTGCCTTTTAATTTAAAAAATTCTATTTCTTTATTTTTTTAAAAATGAAATGTTCCACCTGTATAAAATCATATGTGTAGGATATGAATATGCTTATTTATAAAAATATACAAGTTGCAACTGCCCCCCCAAATATATATATACAAGTTGCAAGGAAGGCAATTTGCTGTGTGTGGGAGTAGGCAAATGAATTATGTAATTATGATTATGCAGATATTAAAATGTGGATATAAAATACATTTACATTACAGAAGACTGATGAGGGCTAACTGGAAAAAAATTCTGGAGCACATGTAAAATGAGCCAATTAAAAGTTCATATATGTACATAAACTTGGAGAAAGAGTCTCTGATCATCAAAAATTGCAAGTGATTTTCTTTGGCTGATAGGATTTATAGGCATTTTCATTTTTATTTTATATTTTTTAAAGTGTGAAAAATTTATAACTTTTTGTAATTAGAGAAGTACAGGAGAGAAATTTACTTTTAAAAGGAACAAAGCTAAAGAATTAACATGTTGACTAATACTGTTTTCATCATTTTCTCCTATAATTTGGGTCCACGTTCCTCCCACCCCATCTTCGTCTCCCAAATTCTTCTTTTCAGTGTAACAGCTTAAGTTGTTTGTTTTCCAGGACTCTTCCAGCAGGACTCATTTGTGTGTCAATTCTGGTGACAGAAGACAAACAGTTTCCTGTCCCCTCCCTAATTTTTGTGTCTGTTTAATTTTCAAGATACAGTGTAACTTCTTGAAGCTCAGCCTTTTAAACCATTTAGATAGCTAAGGCCTACCACTATGGTATAATGCACTTTCACTTGGTTACCTAGACCTTGATTGTTTTGATTTTCGTTTGCCCAGCTTTATAACTATATCTAACATTTTTGCTGATGAAGGTAGAACTCAGTCTTGTCTATTTTTCTGATGGCTTACTGATTATCAGGGACAAGAAGCCATTGAAATCTGTCCCTCTTCTGTCACTTAAGCAGATACAACTTACATTTGGTCTCCAAGTCTGTGGGGGCTCTTTGAGGACTCTGGCTTTCCATAGAATGAGAGGGAGAATAAATGACCTGATTTAAGTTTGTGAAACATCACTCTTGGCTGTTGTGTAGACCAGACTGTGGGATTGAGAAGAAGGACAGCATCATTTTTTTTTTTTTTTTTTTTTTTTTTGTACTGAGGATTGAATTCAGGATCGAGAACTTGCAAGGCAGGTGCTGCTTGGGCCTCTGAACTAAATTCCTGCCCTTAGTTAGGGCCTTTTATAGGAATTCAAGGGTGAGATAATGCTCATTTGGAGGAAAGTGAGCAATGAAGATGTTGGGAACAACTTTTCTCTCATCTTTTATTTCATCGACAATGTCTGTATCATTCCTTCAATTACGTATGTATATTATAAATTTTGGGATTAATGTCATCTTAAATTTCCCCTAAATTTAAGAATAAATTTATATTTAACAATTGGTAGTACAAAAGCAAAACTTTCCTATATAAATACATGGATGAAGAAAAAAAAAAGAATGACATAAGATTTAAAAACAAAACAATAAGTCCATAACTGATGTCTTAGAAATCTGATGTCGTACATTTTTATTATGAAAATCTACTTTTCTTGTAAAAAATTAAAATCTGGCAGTCTCTTAGAATGTTGTAACTCAGTCATATCAAAAATTCACTTCACAAAGTTTGAGAAAGTCTGCCATTAGTCATCCCAAAAGAAAGTCCACAGATACGTTATTGAAATATATATATGATATTCTGACTGTGTATTTCAAAATCGTAGACCTCAGTGGAATTTATTTTTAATTTTATGCAGAAATACTCTTTGGTGGATGTTGTTAATGATACTTCTATTCCACAACTAGTTTGTTGTGCATTTTCTAGAAATAGTTACATTTGATGCAAATGTTGGCTAATTCATATTTGTAGGTGATGAATGAAGCTACCTATAATTTTAGTGACCATCCTCTCAATGATGACTATTCATATTTATTATCATTCTAATAGTAAAGAGTAGGCAGTGTTTATATCAGTGTGATATGTCAATTCTAAAAGTACTGTATTTTGATACATTGAAGTCAGTGTGTTGTCTGAGTTCTCTTGAGATAACAGTACTGAGGACTGAGTAGTTTATGTTTAAAAAGATTTATTTTGACTTACAATTTTCTAGTCTGGAAAGGCTAAGACCAGACGTCTGCACCTGCTGAGTGCCTCTGGCTTTTTAAACTCATGGTGGAAAGCCAAAGTTCAAGTGGACACGCACTGCAGAGAGAAAGGAAGGCTGAGCTCCAGTGATAGTTACTCCTTCCCCCATGGAAGCTGTTGATCCTTTCAGGAGTGTTGCTCCCTGGAGATCTAAATGCCTCTTGAAGGTCCTGCTATGTCTCAGCAGTGTCATGCTGGGCACCAAACTGCAAAGTGAGAACAAATCTATTCAAACCATAGCACAGCGGAAACCTGAAAAGATGATTCAGACTTGAGCCTCTGCCTTTTTTCCATGAGTTAATTCTTGGCTCTCAAAGGGACATAATTTGGATAAAACTTTTATTATGTAGTCTGTCAGCATGGAAACTGCATAGCACACATCTCAAAGGGATGGTACCTAATATTCTTTGGTCCTGTTTTTGGATATGATTGGACTTGAAATGATTGTACATTTAGTGGAAAAATGCAAAGCACAGAAAGAAGATCTTCCTTGATACAAAGGGAAACTGCCTCAATGATTTTGCTGTGGTTCTTAGCATGCTTGGGTCCTAAACTGAGAAAGATCTCTTAATAATTGTCTAATATCTACTTTGTACTTACCAAGTATTGCACTCAGTATGTTAGTGTGATTTTAAATGAACGAAAGAGGGGTTGACTGTATAGACGTGGGTGTTGTAAGAAAAGGAATTAGAATTCTTTGTAGGAAAAAACCTGAAAAATATGTGACCTATAAGATGTGTGTAGTGGCACATGTAATTTGATAAAATAAAGCACAACTTAGTTTATGTGAAAGTGGAGTCATCATACTGCAAAGGCAATGTATTAAGTGACTTGTTCATCAGAGTTAGAGGGCTTGCCAACTTTTAATGGCAGTCTTTTAGGAATTTCAAGAGCTAAATTGGGAAATCCTCTAGAAGTTTTCATTAAAAAAATTATAATAGATTTTAAATATTTAATTTTGCACATATTTTTCTAAGATTACCTACATGTAAATTCTGTTTTTGAATGGAATTCTGAAAATCTCTGTCAAATATCCCTTTTCGAGACAGTGTATATTTTCTGCAAAGAATAAAGGAGAGCTAAGGTGCACACATTGTTTAGAAATGTATATGTTGAACAAAATATCTTGGTTACTCTTTTGATTGCTGGGACAAAACACTAACCTCCAAAGTTAGAGGAGGGAAGGTTTATTTAGCTCACAGTTTGCAGAAGTTCCAGTCCATAATCAGCTGGCTTCAAGTCAGTTGGCTTAGCGGACAGGCATTAAAGAGGATAATCAGTTCATGGTGGCCAGAAGGTCACAAAGCAAGCAAGCAAGGAACATTAGCAACTTTTTTGGGGCCTCTTATATAATCTAGGGTACTGGCACTGGGGAGATCCCAAATAAATCAATGGATTGACTTAGTAATCACCTGCCCTTCATCCTAGCATCCTTAATCCTAACATTGTGCAGTGAATCAACCACACACTCTGGATTCAGCCACCTCTGAAAAAGCCATTATTTAGTGATGAGGCTTTGGGGGAAGGAGGGGACATCCAAAATCAAGCCATAACACAGAGTGGTCTAGAAGCAGATTTTAAAAAGTGTCCTAAAAGCTTACCATCCAGTAACAGGCAGATTTTCAGAGGGCTTACCTCAGGGAATGATAGCACAGTGACATTCAGTTAGAGAAGTTGGGAAGGCTGTCACAGAAGAGTAAGCATTGAGATAGACCTTGAAGAGAGGATTATTTGTAACATGAAAATAAACACGACTCTTCATGACATCAGGTTATGGTCTGTAACAGTATAATGGGGCATGCATGGGGACATGGGAAAGAGACAAAAGGAAATTGCTATTTACCATTATCTTTCTTCCCTCTGCCTCCCTCTGTCTCTCCCTCTCTGCCTACCAAGCTTTCTTTTTCTCATTTTTGCCTGCCTGCCTGCCTTCCCTCCTTCCTTCCTCCTTGCTCCTTAATGTTGAATCCAACAAAAACTGTCATCATCCTGAGTACTTTTGCTTTATTTGAAAAAGTCACCTTTCCCTGATCTTTATTCTAAGTTGTTATTGCTGTCCTATAAGTTTCTGAGCAGCTTGTACCTCTGCCACCTCACTGATAATTATTGCACTTTATAGGAGTGTTTCTGCCTTCACAGTTTGCATTTGAGGTGTACTATACAGCTGTCATGTAGACATCCGGGTACCACCCGTTTGCCATGTATGCCCTATAGTGACAAATGTGGACCACTGGTGCTTTTTTATTCGATAAATCCCCAGTGTCTAGAATAAAGCCTAGTATATAGCAGACACTTAAAAATAATTAGTGAATGATTTTGGTAGGGATTTTTTCTTGATATTTAGTATCTGAAATACTTTGTATATAATGCAAGTACAGTTGAAATTGTGATGTTGGTGATAGATACAATTTTTAGTCATATCACACACTTTCACAACAGCAAATCAGCATTTAATAAAAAAAGCCTATTTAATAATCAGAATACACAGTTTTAAATGGCAAACCGGTTTATTTTTTGTATGTTCATGTTTGCACTTTTTTCTATTCATATGGCAGGAGGAGTTATTAGATCAGAAGATTTCTTTTCTTTGGAACATACTTGATGTATCCTATCATTAGTTGTTTTATTGCAAAAAATCCAAAGAAAAGTCAGGGTTGTGTTTCAGTTCTATGATAGTCCTTAAAGTATATGTAATAAAGTATATGTTTTCTAAGGTTATTACCTACCTCACCATTCTTTCCTACATTAAATCAGGAGTTCCCTTTGTCAGACTTTTATTTATGTGTCTATTTGTATCTGTGCATGTCTAACTATCTATCATCTATCTTTGGATAATACTTTTACTGTGTTACATGATGCACACATTATTTCTCTCAGATGAAGAATTGAAGATTAAGTGGCTCTAGCTCACAGACTTATGAAAAACAATTAGTAAGTGATGAGTAGAACTTGAATGTAGACATTGTTTATTTGATGGGACTCTCCTTTCAAAAGGTGTCATCCAGAGATTTATTGCTTTAATTATAAAATATTCCATAAATTAATACAGAGTTCTTGACAGTGAGAAAAAGCAAACACTTGAAATAAATGAGCATACCAGAAGCTAGCAGCTCTTTGCTTTACCTGAGGGAAGCAGAATGGTATCTAGAAAGAAAGAAATTGGATACAATATTGGCAAAATTATTGCAGTACTGTACTATGATAGTATTAATAATGTAATCATATAAGGATTTAAGAAATTTGTATGAATAATAAATTGGTACACATTATTTGAGAGCCTCATTAGAGAATTAACAAAGAATTTTAACTTGTGATTTCTTATATTTTGCAGAGCTAGAATTTGTTCAGAAATTCTACTTTAGAAAAGCCAATGGGAACATTAAAATTGAAGTATATCTTTGGGCATCTTTACCTCAGGTTAGAATTTGGTAAATACCTGGAGTATTGCAAGTTGTTATTCTCAACTTGTGCCCTAAGGTATACTTTTATATTTCTGGTAGTATTCAGGACATTAACTATGACGTATTGTTCTGGCTTTCAAATAAGTTGTTTTAGTAGTGAATTGTTTTTAATTATTTCTTGATGGAGTATCACAGATCTTTGGCTTTTTCTGTATGCTTTGTTATGTATGGTATTTATACATGATTGTTACACGACAATATAATGTTGCATGTATTTTGGGGGATTCTTTAATTGATCATTACCTCTTTTAAGATAATATGCACTTTATAGTTCCTGTTTATTTATGCTCCTCTGTGCCCTCAGAGCCTGGATGAGGGTCTGGCATAGAGTAGATGCCTTCTAAATTCTTGCTGTACAGATGAAAGGGTCTTTGAATGATTTTTCGACAAGAAGTCACTTAGCAGCATCTGTCACTGCATTATTTTCTAAATGCTCAAATGCATTTGTAAAGGATGGAATTGTCATTTAGCAGCCTTTAGCATTTAAATTATACCCCTTTCACCATTCAGAAAATCCTTCTTTGATTTATTTGAATTTATTCCTAAGTAAAATCACTTAGCATGTTGGTCTCTTGTTTTCTTAACAACTTCCTTTTCTTGAAGAAAGTAACAATATATATTAGGAATTTGAGCTTTTATCTGCAGATGAGGAAACTGGGATAATTTTTATGAATACAAAACTGATAATCAGTAGAAAGAAAGAAATCATTATATTTTTTTATCTAATTTTCCACCAAGAAGAAAATAGCCACTTAGCTCATAATCTTTTCATTGCCCCTCTGTCGTCAAGTATCCAATTACAGGTGAATAATGATGCTGTCATTTTCTTTTTATATATGAATCTTAAATATATTTCCTTGAAATTTCTATAACATGGATCAAACTTTAGAAAAAACGTTGAAAATGTGAAGAACAATCATTCTTGAAGATTTGTGTAGTTCTTCCCATCTTGCTGGAAGGCTGAGATTAGAAGAGTGCAAATTGGAGTCCATCCCTCACAATGTAATGAGGCTCTATCTTAGAAAAGTTAAGAAAATAAATGGCTAGGAATTAGCTCACTACAAAGGGCCTGGGTTCAATTACCAGTACTAGAATAAATAAGTGATGATGTTTCTGGAATTTTATAAAGATTTTTAATGTGAGTAAACAATAAAATTTCTGATACCCATAATTGTCTATGATGAAGAAGTACTAATAGAAATAGTTGAAAGTACAAGGCCTAGTCAGTATTTTGGTTTTGGAATAGTCTTTCTAATTAGGACCAGAAATGTGAGTGTTTTGAAAATGATCATTTCAGTCATAATAGCTAGCAGTATTTATATTTTTAAGTTGAAATAAATTAAAATGAGTTTAAGAAATTGTACTATCGATTACTAATTTTAGTATTATTGGTCCTCTAATAATAAGAACTCAAATGTGGAACATGCATGTTTACACACATTAGAAAAATAACTCAGAGGATAAGAGAAGATAGATTCTTCAGAAGTTTACGTTTCCATCACTGCTTCTGCAGTGAATTGTAAGTACTGATAGTAAAGAACTGGTTTTGCTGAACTTTAATGAGCAAGTTATTTTCACCTTATTCAGAATCATATACTTTTTAATGAACTCTTTTAAAATGATTTTAGCTATAAGATTGGGTATGTATAAAAAAAATCTCAGGAACTTCCAAACAAGGCACACTGTAAATAACTTAGTGTTACCATAAGAATAATTTATGTTTTCCCTAGAGGCTGACTTTCTGATTTGCGTAGTACATCTTTTCTTTCTGTAACCTGCCTGCTTTTTTCTGTTTCATTGCTATGTGGTGTTTTGTTTGTCTATATTGATATCACAGACTTCCACAAATGTCATTTATGATTTTCTGTCCTATTAATCTTGAATTTTACTGTTTAGGTGCAATTTTTTCCTCTTCATCATATTAGCTTAAAATGAAGCTTTTGTTCTGGGTTTTGAACATACAATGTTTATTACGCTTTTCTAGCCATTCTGTGTTTAAGTATACATCTTTCTATGGATTTGCTTCCATTATTCTATTTTTCCATTTGTAATATTTGCACATTGTCTTAAGACTTTCATAGACTGGAGACTTATGTCAATACATTGTGTATGAATAACTTAGACTCTTTTTTCTTCTTGACTTTAAATGACTGAGGAAAGGCTTTATACCTTATGTATCATTGTATCTATAATAGAGCCTTGTGCTATTTCTTACATAAATCGGTAATTATTTTTTCCACCATATCCTTGATCCTTCCCTAGCAAAGAGCTTGATTGATGTTGTTTGAAAGAAGCATTGCTATTGAATATCTACCCTCCACCCACAAACATACATGATAACTGCTAGAATCTTCATGCATCATATAGCACTTATTGCTCCCTTGGTGTGTTTGTTTCACCCCTAGCAGAAGACTTGATCATCTTTGCACAAGAGGAAGGGAAGCAAGAGTGGCGGTGAGTTGCTATAAATTTAACCCTAAGGGCAGTCAGATTTGTTCCCTAAGTTTTTCCCCCTGAAATTTCCTCTGATAGCCTTAGAATCCTTTCTGGGAGATCCTATATATTGGCAAAAACAACAGTTGACATCAGGCATAAGTCTGGTTTTGCATTATACTTTTGGCACATCATTGCTGGAAAAATTATGCTAATCCACACCATCTGCGGCCACCAGATGTGCCATTGAGAGGTGCACAAGTTCCTCTCCAGGAAACTGCTTCATGTCGAATGTCAATCATTTGTGCTAAAATGACAGCACCTACCACCAGAGAAAGAAGAACAACGCCAGTGCCTATTTTTCCTTTATCATCTCATACCAATCTGGATAATGCTGGGATGCACTAAATGTAACCGACAGAGGAAAACTAACAGAAGCATTTGTTCAGTATACTTTCCATTCTTCTTTGCAAAAGAGCTTTGAAATCTGTGGAAGTCTATCTCACGGAGTGTACATTTAGAGAGGGTGTGGTCACGTCCTGCTGAAGATCTTACATTTCTTGGCTTCTGTGGTTTATTATATGAAGACACTTGGCTGCAAGGGTCAGCAGATGGTGGTAGGCAGAGTAAGTTTTTTTTATTACATAGTTGAGTATGCTTCTAGGAACTTTCTCCCAAATACGATCTTTGAAAATAAACTTGTTCATTTGAACGCATTGACTAGTCCTTCCTCCAGATTTTTATGTCATAAAAGACAATGCCGCCAATTTAGTGGATGTATGGTTTTGTTTTCCTTGGCCGGGAAAAGACTAGGAGAGATAGTAGGAAGTGGGTACTTTCATCTGAAAGCTTATTATGTTCTATGTGAGTCTGGGTGTATCTATATTTAGAGATAATAGAAATTTATGTTGTCGTTTCATGTCTTTTTAATCTTGAGAGCTATTGCTAAGCGTTAAAAATGCCTGGACACAGAAGAAGTTCAAACTTCTTTACCCTAAAATTGCATTGATGTCTACAATGTTAATGAAAAACAGTATTTGCCAAAGGCCACAACTTGGAGTAAATGTTTTCCTGTGTAACAACGTATGTGACCCAGAGAGTCTCTTTCCATCCTTTTCTCACTTAATTCCATGTTCAAAAGTTCTTGCCAACTGCACTCAGCTGCTGCCTGAAGGAGCTTTGTGGTCACCAAAGAGCATATTCTTATAGCTCAGGTATTTCTTTCAACATGCTCCAACCATGGTATCAGGAGAAGGATGTATTTTGATTTAAATTCCTTTGTGTAGGGATGGGGAATTCTGCTTAACCTTGTGAAACACTGTTTTTATTTATGTTTTGCTAGCAGATGATACAACTTTTAGTTTTTACAAGTCCTGGATAAATATCCAAAATTTCTCTTTGATTTTATAATCAGAACACAGTATGGCTCTTCAATACTAAATAAAAAGGAATTTACAAAGGAACATGAATGAAAAGCCAGTTTAGTTTAAAAAAAATGGTGTTCATTGAACTAGTGGGCCAAAAATGTTAAAAAAAAAATGACACTGCTTGCCTTATGAATGACGTGCCCATTGAAAGTTTATCTCATAGAAGTAAATAAAGCTATCCTTTTCATTTTCTTAGGACAGAGCAAGAAAGCCTACAAAGAGAACTATTTTTAAAAATTAAATATTTGGTGACTGAATGGGTAATGTTATGTTATTTTTCTATATGATCATTTTATGTATGGAAAATCATCTTTGGTGCATTTATAGTAAAAATTCATGAGACTATTAAATTGAACTGTAAGTTTCAAATAAAAATTTGTATCCTTTTTATTTTTAACACTATAATAACATTAATGTCACATTGAGTGATCATTTGGTATTCCTTATGTTAGACTTGAAATGTTAGTGCGCGAGCACACACTTTTTTTGTGAAATGCTGTTTTTTTCTAGTTCAGTTTTGAAATGGAAGTATTGTCACATCTATTTTACATTATAAAATAAAACTGAAAATCTTATGAACAAAGATTGCTTTAAATTTTTCTTATATAAGAAGAGTATTTTACAGAATTTAAAAAGTGCTTTTAATTCTAAAATTTGTAAATTACTTTGGACATTTTTAGCTGTAGCTTTGCAGACCTTTTAAAATGTATTTATTTATAGGCTCTTAAAGAAAAAAAAAGAGATCATACTGCACATATTGTTCTTTAACTGAGCATCATTTTTGAGTTGACCAAATTACCCAAACATTTTAGGGTGGGAGCTGCCATTTGATGATTATCTCTGTAAATGATGCTCACATTGAAATGAGAAGGTCAGCCATATGGGAAGGTTAAAAATAAAATCTGCTGGCCTTCAAAATCCTCTTATCAGCTACCTAACGGGGTCAGATGGTGACAGTGATGCATTCGAGAGGAGTAAGTAAAGACAGATTGCAGAAGTTTCCTAACTGTGAATTGTATTCTCCTTTTATTCAGTTCGCTTTTCTTTGTTCTGAATTTTGGGGAGCACTGTCTCTGGACTGTAGACATTTAGGTGGCAAACCTTAGATACAACCCTAAAGAACTAGTAGTTGCTTACCTATACATGTATAACTTACACTATTATCATATGTCAATCAAATCTAATTCGGAAATCAATAAACAAGTTTTTTCCTCTCAAAGTAAGTTCCTTCTAAATGTAGCTAAAAAGAGCTACTTTGTCAATAAAGTGAATGAATATTCATTTTCAGAACAGACATGATGTTTGGATTTTGTTAAACATATGTCTGTTAGTGAATGTGTGAATTGCAAAGATAAAATTTCATCTAAAAATAATATATAAAGAAAAATGCATTAAATATATATACGACAAAATGGTTTTCCTGTAAACTTTTACATCTTTGTATTTAAAGGTAGGGATATCGATTTTAAATTTTTTGTCATTAATAAAAACTGGAGACATGTTCATAGGAGATCAGATGTAGAATCATCTCAAGTTTCATGCGTAGATGAGCATATAAAAGACATACAAACATGCACACACACACACACACACACACAGGAACATTATTCAGCTTAGAAAGGAATAGTTGATATGCACTATCATGGATAAATCTTGAGGGCAACATGTTAATTTTAAAGAAGTCAATCAAAAAGACAAGTACTGTGTGATTCCATTTATAAGTGAAGAAATGTAGTGTAGTCATATGCAGAAACAGAAAATGACATGGTAGTTGTCAAAACCTGGTGCGAGGGAATATGGGGAAGTGTGTATTAATGGGCCTGGCCCTTCAGTTTTACAAGATAGAAACGCTTTGGAGATTGGTTGCCCAATAAAGTGAGTATACTTAACACTACTAAGATGTTACACTTAAAATGGTTAAATTTTATATTCCATGTATTTTACTACAGCTAAAAAAAAAGAAACTAGAGATCAAACAAAATTTTTAATTTTGACTGAAACTTTTTTATTTTTGGTTATATTCTTTCTACAGAATAAATACCTAGGAATGAACTTTAAGCTTTTGACATATTTGTAAAATAATATATGATTATGAATACATTGGAATATAAAAAGAAAATAATAGGTAATATTCAGTGGCAAGTCATTTATCCCATAATCTGTTCTGTTTTATCTTTTTTTGGTAAAAAATGTGATAAAATATTTTTTATAGAATAATTCAAAGCTAACTAAAGTGCTTTTAATTAGAACTCCAAACATATATTTAAAAACTTCTTTGCTTTTATAGTTATCAAGTAACAGTCTGGAAACAGTTATTACAGATATTTATTGACTGGCTTGTGCTGCATCGAGGACTGGTCTGTGTTCTGATATATGGTGATAGATAAGTTATGGTTTGGTCTTAAGGAGTCTAAAATCAGTTTCATGAATAGGAAGATGAGAATAAGAAGTAAACAAAATTAAAGTGAAGTACCATAAAATTTGTGGTATCCAAATAAGAAAAAGCTTAGGAAGTCTTGGAAGCTCAGGGTTTTTGTTTGGGTTTCAAGAAAGCCTGGCTCTTGAGACTATGATGGTAAGTACTTTTAATAAGGTACAGGAGGTTGAATACCCTCTGAGATAAAATATAAAGGACTTAAAGAGCAAAATAAAAGATGTTAGGAAAAAGGGAGGGTAACTGTGGAGATGGAAAGAGAATCTGGGAAAAGAGAAGGATGGGAATGTGAAGAGAGGAAGGGGAAGTTGAAATGATCAAAATGAAAGATGTATATATGCTAATTCCCCAAGATGATATTACAAACATATGCTAAAAAAGAGAAACCCAGAGAGCAGGGTAGTTAGGAATGAGGCCATGGTCAGAGCTACATCAGAGGAGTCTGCACAGCAGGGTGCTGGGTGAGCCCTTCAGGAGAGCTCAAAGGAGTCAGGGTCCTGGGCTAGGAGGAAGGAGGGCGCTGAGTTAGAGCAGAGTGGGGGCTATGAATGAACAGTCTTTTTGGATTTTTTTTAAACTATGGGAAGAAGAATAGAGTAGGAAAACTTGAACTGGAGAAGAATTTGGATTTAAAAGGTTTTCAATTTTTGTATACTGAACTTTATTAAATTTTATATACTACAGTAAAATACACATATTAATTAAGCATTATGAGTACAACTCAGTTCCTAATGTGGTGCAGCAATCACCAGCATCCATATTAAGAAGTTTTTTTAGTACTGCAAACAGAAGCTTTGTGCTCATTATGCAGCCCCCGTTCACTCCTTTGTTCAGACCCCAAAAATCTCTTTCTTTCTGTACCTCTGAATCTACTGTTTTGGATATTTCATATAAATGGAATCACCCAATATCTGTCACTTCATGTTTGATTTAGTTCACTCAGCGTGGTTCACATAGTTCACTTAGTTTGTATGATTTAGTTCACTCAGCGTGGTGTTTTCCGGTCTCATCAGTCTTGTGGCATGTTTCAGAACTCCTTGTCTTAGCTGAATAGTATTCCCGTATATATTATATATGATAGTGGTCTGTAAATTCATCTGTGGACACTTGGGTTGTTTCTTCCTTCCAGCGATTGCAAATAGTTCTGCTGTGACTATCAGTGTACAAGTTCTTATTTGAATTCTTGTTTTCAGAAGTATATTAGGAGTGCAATTTCTTTTTTGAGAATCTGCCCAACTTTTCCATAGCAGCTACAACACTTTGCATTCTCACCTGTAGTGTAACAGGGTTATGGTTTCTCCATCTTTTGCCAATACTTACTAACTCTCTATTGTAGTTTTTATGTTAACTATCCTCTCCTGGTGTCTGTGAAGTGGTACTTCTCTGTGGCCTCTTTGCATTTCTATAGTGACTAATGATGTTGAACGTCTTTCACGTGTTTGTTGTTTGTGTCTTTGAAGAAATGTTTGCTCCAATCCTTTTTCTTTTTTTTTGGCTGACTTATTTGTCTTTTTTTTCTCCTTGGTTGAATTGGAGTTTTAAAAAATGTTTTAGATCCTAGACCTTTTCATATTTATACATTTTCAAGTATTTTCTTTGTAAACCCATTTAAGGTATTATCCTTTAATCTCTTATTTATGTCATTTGGTACACAAACATTTTAAATTTTGATGAAGTTCTGTTTGTCTTTTCTCATCTGAGCTATTTTTAGATATAAAAGTAAAATTAACGTTTACTTTTTGACGGTATATAATTACATTCATTTTAATATTTGGATAGGTTTGCATTCCGGTCACCAAAATTAGGACCTGGAAAAGTCCCATCAGTACTCACAGTGCCCTCATATTGCCCTTTGTAGTCAAGCATTCTCTCACTCATCATTGCTGGTTACTATTGGTTTATTCTTTAATCCCATGGTTTTGCCTTTATAAAAATGAGAAATAAAGGTCATCGTATGTAGGGAGTCAATTCCCCATGGATCTCTGTATTTTGACATACTTAAAATAAGGCAAAGACTTTCTTTATCCTACACTGTCTTTGTGTAGGATATTAGATAATGAATAAATATTGAAAATTGCCTCTGTAGCTGTATGGCAAATGGCTGCATACTTATTGCCTGTTATAAAAGATTTGGGTTCTTGTGGCTACATTCTTCTCGTGCAACCAAGTCTTCATGTGTGTTGGTGTCCCTCATTTCTCTTCATCCTTCTGAATTGGGCTCTGGGAATACACATGCATGCACACATGCACACACAGCAAAATGCTGTAATCTATTGTTTTGCTGTAAAAGAGTTCTAAGGGGATGGATTTGAAAGTTTGAAGAGTGTAGACTTTGAAATAGCTATTGTAGAAGATGACAGAAAGTGTTAACTAGGGAAATGTAAAATTGTATATTAATTAAAACTACTTCTTGGATCAACAATTAGTTACTATTTGCCTTAGTACTTTTCTTTCATTTCTGAGACAAAATACCCCACACCCAAAATTAAAGGAGGAAAGTTTATTTAGCTCATGGTTTGTGGAGGTTTCATTCCATAATCACTTGCCTTCAATGTAGAGTGTTACATGGCAGAGGGGCATCATCAGTTCGTGGTTTCAGGAGACAACAAAGCTGAGAGAGAGAGAGAGAGAGAGAGAGAGAGAGAGAGAGAGAGAGAGCTTGATTGATTGCATGAGTACAGCATTCACACCCTTAATCCCAGCATTGGACCATGAATCAATCACAAACACTAGATTCAGCCACCTCTGAAAAGCCTGTCCCCCATGACTGTATGAGGCTTGGGAATGCATCTAGACACAAACCATAACATTATTTTTTCAAATATACAAAGAAAATCCCTGAAGCAGCAAACCAACAAGGCTTTTAAAACATTCCTTGTGATAGTATAAACCTTATAATGTTCAAAAGGATAGCAACACTGCATAAATAAAATCAACCTAAAATAAAACATTTGCCTTTGGAGAGTTGATAAATTGCTTATCTTTAAACATGTCATTTGTTGGAAACAGCACTTAACACAATAATTAATTCTTATTACTCTTTTGTCAAGTCTGTCATAATTTTCACTTTAAATGCACAGCTCAAACAGTATTATACCAACAATAAAAAAGGAAAATATCCATTTTTTTCATTTAGTAAATTACCTGTTTTCGTGTGTTTGTTTGGATGACTAGCCTTTGTTCATATGCTCTGATAACATTGACTTATCTATTTATTATGTCATATTTGAGGTTTAATTTACCCATTACTTTAACATCATTTAAAAGCATTTTTCCATATTACTCCTGGGCTTTAATAGTGCTACTATTAAGAGTTGGTGCTATATGGGCTTAGGAGATCACTTACTTTCTGACCCAGTTTATGTGTCTCTGAGAAAGACATTAGTATCTCCAGTTTTTAGGTGTAAAAAAAGCAAGGACAGTTCAGTAGTTTGTCTAAGATCAATGTACAGAATCCCTCACTAAAGTCTTTGCCAGTGTAAATAATTGCTATAATAATTATTTCATTATTGATTTAAATTTTTTTCTCCTTTCCAAATGTTACAGAAGATTTGAGACTGAAACATGCATAATTACAGGACAATCTGATTATTCGGGATACTTGCAACTTTTACTATGTATACTATCAAGTAATAGAAATATATTCTAAGATGCAGGTCAGTTACATTTTCTGAAAATACTAGGATTGTAGCAAATAAGTCTTAATAATATATGAAATAATTATATGAATTTGGCCTGAATGAAAAAACAGTTTTCTAATTTGTATGGCCCTCATAATCTTTTGAACACACAATATTGGTGGAAGTAAAGTTGAAAATATTTTCCAATTTATTTGTGTTGTGTATAATTATTATAAATGCTGGAATTCATATAAAATATATAGCAGTATACCTTTGAAAAATATGTCTAAATTTAGTATTAGCATAATCTCTAATATTTTAATCTCCGTTTTTGGGATTTTCAACTTTCTCACTTCTAGGATGGGTACTATCCCTACTTACATAACTACTAATAATGCAGAAAAACATCTTGGGTTAAAGCCACTTTTAAACTCAGTAGCAAAGAGTTGTCTTATGATAAAAGTTATTTATCCAGATGAATTGACAAATGCATCGGGTGTATCTGTTATATACAAAGCCTTTTATTCATGTAGTGAATTTGCTTTACTGTCTTTCTGCAAATTAGGCAGTAAGACAAGGAATGCTGTTTTTCTGAGTCAGTAACCTGTCCTAGAACCTAGGTTTTACTAAATATCTAGCTAAACTTCAAAAATGTGTCCTTGAGGAAGTGTTTATAGTTATTGGAAAAGTAGTATTAAGACTATCAAAACCACTTGTAAAGCAAGATTTGCCCATTTTGTTGCCCTTGCCTATCTTTCATTTAAATTATCTTTGGAAAAGTGAATATAGGGATAATTTTTCTGAAGAGCTGTTTGTGCTGATATTTCGGCATTTTCAAAAAAAGTTTAACTGCATAAAACCTAATCAGATGTCAAAGAGGAACTGTATTTTAGTAGCTTAAATTCACTTGCGTATGTTCCTGTTTTGACTTCTTTAGTATGTTGATTTGTTCCATAGTTACTATGAGGTAGAAATACTCTAAAAGAGGAGGAAAAGAAAAACACAGTATTTACTGTGGAGATTTAAAATAATCTTTAGTCACAGTAGTCATCTATTTTCCTTTGGATTCTAGTGATTAAGACAATTTAATATATATTTTTATCCTTTCATTTTAAATGCATTGATAAAAGTTTTCTGCCATTTTTATTTTAATTTTTTGTTAGGCGAATAAAATGGAATTTACTCAAACAACATCACATTCAATTTTGTCAAGTTCAGAACATGTAAATATTTTCCTAAATGACTCCTGAAAATCTAATGACTGAGCAGAGCTGATTACCTACTTCAATTCCAGACACATAAATAGGTGAGGAGAGTAAGAGCCTGGAAACTTATATCAGTGAATGTTTCTGCTACTGCTCTTGTGTTAGGTCTGGAAGAAGCTAAATCTTCTACTTGTGCATGTAGTGAAGAACACACTTTCCAAGAGTGTTTTACTTCTTTAATGCGCATTTTGTCATTCTTATTTTAATTGCATTAGTAGATGGTAACTGGGCCATGTGGTTTTCATTTCATGCAGAATATACTTAATTTCCAAATGCAGTGTAGACAGAAGCACTTGGCCGACTGTTCATTGAAATGGGATAAGAAAATGTATCTTTGTGCTTACGAGTCTAGAACTGCTGTTTCAAATGATGATGCTAAGAGCAGCTAACATTTATTTATTATTTATTCTTAACTAGTACCTCCTTTTCAAAGAGCTTTGTGTACACTCTCTCACTTGAATGTCAGGATACTATACTTACCCTCTTTACTGATGAAGGAACTGAGAGAGGGTAAGCCACTTTTTCAAGGTCAATGCTAAATGGTAGATTAAAGATAAGAACTCAGACTTTGTGACTGCGGAGCCTGTGTCTAGTACTCTCTACTGCCTCTCATTTTGGCAATAAATTTTTTGGCAGATGGTGATCACAGAAGTTGCTTAAAGTCACAACTTCTAAGTACTTTTTTTTTTTTTTCTAAAGTCAAATTGTGTAGTTTTTAATCCTAAAAAAATATATTATCACTTTTGTAGTTTAGGAGAAGGAAGTGTGAAAATTTGAAATGTTATCTATTCTCATTTAATTTCCTACTTTCCATGGAGAGGATCCCATACTCAAATCTAAATGTCATTACCAATTGTTGCTCACACATACAAAAGGGAAAGCCTATGCTCAGTTTTGAGCAGAGGCTCCCTGCGTAGGAGTATGACAGTCCTCAGTGAAGTTTGGCATTAGTGTTTGGCAAGACATCCTGGGCAGATGAGTGATTCATATGGCAAGAGCACTGCTAATCAAAAAGGTGCATTAGTATGAATATTAGCACCTCTAAGTGTTTGTGAAATAGCAATAATGGAAAGACTAGAATATTGACAAAACATTTTCAAAAAGTGACACTTCGTATAATAGTTAAATATATTGACAGAAGAAAGGTTTTTTGTGGAAATCTGTGATGATTTAATTACAAGTAGTATATGGTAGAGCTAAAGTCTGTATTTTAGAGAAATATTAATACAGATGTGATCTCTGATTCCTTAACATCATTATTACATGGAGTCCTAAGTATAAGCTATTTATAGCCATATTGATAATAGGTTCAAAATACCACTGTGTACAAGCAGAAATTTTCGATATACTGGGAAAAGATGGAAATTTCAAACATATGTGATTTCAAAAATCTTAACATTTCTTCAGGGGCTATATTACATGGCAAATGAGAGGAATTTTTACAAGGTATAGTTCAGTTGCAGTTTTCCTGTTCAGAATTGATATTATTGCCACAGCTTCCGAATGACAAACATTTGTGGACTATGGCAGCAATCTGTTGGGTGTTTCAATCTATTTTGAGCTGAAATTGATTAGCACTTTATGAAAAGTGTACTGAAAATTGCCATGCTTATCAAGGCAAATCAAGCCATAATTCTGCCTTTTTTTTTGTACACCTGCAGCTATGAATATTTTTTGGTGGGTACATTGAGATATGCTCAAGAATATACATATTGTACTACATATCATGCAATTTATTCTGATCTTACTGACAGTTTGCAAACAGAAACTCAAAACAAGATGCAACTGTGTGTAGCTCCCGAGCCATAGGTTCTGATTTTGGCATCCGTGAAAGTGCTTGGAAAGGGGCTACAGTTGAAGAGGTGTGCTTTTGCTCATCTTACTGTGAAATATAATCTTGGCATTTGTTTGATGGATTTCATGAAATATGGAGGAAATCTGAACCAGAGGTTTCACTTGATTGCCTTTATTTTTGCCCTACGTTGGTAATATTGAGAGAATTGAAAATCAGCTGGCGCTCCTGATTGTAATGCCATAGTTAACAGCCCCCAAGGGGGATTATTAAGGATAGGGATACGAGGAACTGTGTGATGACAGTGAACTTCATTTTTTCAGAGGGAGCGCACTCCCACTGGCAAACCTTTAAAGAAAAGCAAATAGTGTAGGTCAAAATAAAAGAGGAAGACCACACACTATATGAAAGTTGTTGCTGTTTGATAGAATTGTAAAAGCAGAAAAATGATTTAGAAACAAGCTTGATTTCTTCCTGTTTCTCTGGAGCACAGTTGAAAATAAATGTCTTTTTTTAAGGAAAAAAAAAAAACAAATGAAAATCACTGTTCAAAAATTTTCATATGCTTTGGGATAAGCTATTCACCTAAAACCCATTTTAATTCTAGCAAATGTTTTAAATTGCTATGTAAAAGTAGCATATTGTGTGTGAATCTGTTACCTTATGCCTGGGCTCATGCAGAATAACATGAATCATCTTGCTAAATTTTTTATTTGCTGTGAGTCTATTCTGAATAAAATTCTATGTTTTACATGAAACATATTCCTAATAATAGTCATCTTAAAATAACTTTTTTATGTTTGGAATGCAAAATAGTGCCAAAGAAGAAAAATGTAAACTACTCATGATCCCAGTAGTCAGAGATAACACTTTGAACACTTTCTTGACATGTTGGACTACATAATCTCTGCCTTTTTAAAAATTATAGATTTAATATAGTAAGCTATTTTGAGACTTGCCTTTTAAAAAAATCCATTATACTATGAACTTATTTCTATGTCATTATTCTCCTGTACTTAGAAGATGTATAGTTTTATCTTGTATCTTTGTTTTCCAACATGTGCAATTTCTATTTAGTTAGATGTTTAGAATATTTACAATATTTTGTGGCTCACAACAATCATCAGCATCTTCATCAACATTAAAATTTATTTACTGAGGTGAAACTCAGTATATCACTCTAGTTGCAAGACATTTTTATCTCTCCAAACTAAAATTCTTTAGTGAACGTTGCCCACTAGTAGGCCTTTCTTGTTCCGGTTGTGTCCAGTCTCTCTATCATTATTCCTCTCCCATCAATAGTACACTCTCACATGGATCTTATTGAAGGCCCTGACTAATCTTGTGAATCCCTGTCCTGTAACTTATCAGTGGCATTCACTTCTCTACTTTTTCTCTATTGTTCAACCTCAAGGCGGTTTCCTTCTACTTTGTGAAAATCTTCTACTATCTAAGCCTGATTGATCTCTCTTCTGAAAACTCTTAGCACACATGTCTGCACTGTATATTTGGCCAATTTTTCATCTTATCTTGTATTGCCACTTCAGTAGCATGTGTTGCTCATAAATTATATTGTGAACAGTTTCAGTTTTACTGGAATGGCATGCTATCTATTTTATATCTCCTGATGGTTATCTTAGTACATGATACAATAGAAATGCACAAAAATTTTTTATCAAAAATGGATTAAAATTCAGATTTTGTTTTAGAAGCCTTAGCATAGATCTTAGTACACATTAGAATCTCAGCAAATATTTGCTGACAGATTTTAGCATATTTACATGTTTATCTAATTCTCTCCCCGAAGGTCTCAGATTCTTCATAACTTAACAACATTGTAGAAATGACTGCATGTGTTCTTATTTATACGACCTAATTTATGAGACTCCTATTCAGTTTCAAATACAGAGATTTATTGAACAAGGCAGTGTTCCATGTATGTAAATAGTTGTTTTTAAATAGACTTCAGTTTGTTCTCTGCCTTCATCTTTCTTGTAGTCGATGCTTGTTTGTACACACCATATTCCAAATGTAAGATTCTAAAATGTAGGACTGTGTTTTTTCTTTTGTTTATATAATAGTGCTAGTGGCTGGTAACTTCATACATTCAACAGTGACTTTTGGGAGCCTTTTAGCTATTATTTTTGTTAGCTAAGAGCACATTTTACTAGAGATCTAAATTACATGATTTTTCCTTAAGTGTATTTGCCTTGCACTGTGTCCATATCGATTGGCCTTGGTAAGTAGAATGCATGTTTCCATAGGAACTGGAATAATATATTGGTATTACTGTGTCTTAAGTTTCATTGTTCCAAGAAGACATTTGCAAAGCAAAATAATGTGAATGTTTGCTAAATCATCTCGAATTTTACTTCTTAAAAAATACGAATTTCATGAAAGATAGACTTTATTCTCTTCGGTACTTCTGAGGAAAATTACTAGAAATAATTTCATTGTTCACCACTCATTTCTTTATTATATGATTCTATGAGAACTCAATGGAAAATGGTGCAGCAAAGATAAAGTTCAGAGCTGAATCTCTCCTAGCCTATTTCCAAAGACTTCTTTGCAGCATAAGGGCGATATTATTTTTATTGTTCTTGTAATCAGTGAATAGGTTTGCCCTAATTTTATTGACACTCCTTTTAAAAACAATTCAGACTGATTTCAGAAGAGATATCTTTTGCATCAAAGAGGACTAAACTATGCAAAGTGGCACCCTTTGAGGAATGCTCATTATCGAAGTGACAACAAGGAATTTTGCTCAAGCAGTTCCTATAGTGATTGCACACTGGCTCACTTCCCAGCTCTTAATGGTTTCAGCATTGGTGTTTTCTTGATTGACCATCAGTCTTCAGCATCTCTGAGCATGTACATTACATACACACATACGCAAGCACACACACACACACACAGAAAGAAAATGCATGCAGAAACACACTTGGCCAGCCAGAAGGTAAACAAACAAATAACCCTCACTAAATTTGAGGAACAGCTTACATTGAGCAATTTTACCCTTTTTGAGTAAATGAGATCCATATTTTGTGTGCTGTTTTGGCATACAGCAAGCCTACACATTTTGATTTCTAACTTTTAGAAAGCATAATCAGGTGTATAATGTTTTATAGTGATTCAGATATTCAGAATTAGTATAATGTAAAACACATTGCTAGATTAATCACTCAAAAATGAATTAGTGGCAGCTTTTAGGTTCTAGAGTTTTTGACTCATTCATTAATTTCATCATCTATTTTGGGGGCATTTATTATATGCCAAGCCTATACTAAGCAGTGCTGGAGACCTCCATGGAGATGCCTCTGAGCCCATTCTGTGCTCTTAGCCCTTATTTATACCACAGCCATGGCCATCTTTGACCACATGGGTTTGATCACGTTACCTTCCTTCCTACATAAAGCCATTCTGTGAAGTCCCTTTGTAACCTACGTGAATTCCAAAGCCTTTATCATAGTTCAAGAAATTGTGTGTAAGGTGACTCTACCACTCTGTCCAGCTTCACTCAATTCTAGTCTGTCGCTTGCCCCATTGTGTTCCCACTAAACTGTCTGCCTTTCTGTGCCTGCCTGAGGCCAAGAGCTTTCTCAACAGAGATTTTGCACCAGGGACATTTGATGTGTCCTCTGGCGGGATTACCCTAGTCTTTGTTTTCCCCATGGTCAGTTCTGTTTCCTCCATCAAGTCTTATCTTAAAAATGCTCAGGTCTGTCTCCTCCTTAGAGAGTAATTAGCAGGATGGCATTTCTGGACAGTGTGAGCATCTCAAGATTGAAGTTTCTGTCTGATTAAAGAACACATGTAGTAGAATGAGTGTTTAAGAGAACCTAAGCGATGGAATATTGTGGCCCAGTTGGATTGGAAAGTTTTAAGTGGGCAGCAGTTATTAAGACACATTCTTCAGGTGGAGCTGTGGATGAGAGAGGCCAAAATCAAGTGGAGGTGATTTTGCTAGGGTTTAGAGTCTGCTGTGTTTTGGGTTTCACAAGCAATGCAACATACAAGCATCAGCTCATGTTCTCAGGTGGACTGTTCTGGTCTATGAAACAGTTAACCCCCAAATCCTACTCTAAAAACAAAGAACAGCTCAAACCCCTCCACAATATGCTTTTGTTCTTTCTTTCTTCCCTAATGATGTGGCTTAGTAACCTCCTACCTCTGCCACACACTTATCCCTTAATCACACTTAGGTTTTTCTCTGCTTTTTATCTGTCTAAATCTTGTTCATTGCATAAGCCTCAAATCCTAGCAGTCCCTGCCCATCTCTGCCTCTTTCACTGTCTCTAGCCCTACTGACCTGTGTCATCTGTTTGTCTTCTGCAGTTTATGTATCTGATGTTGTGTTCCACTGTGCTTTATCATTCCTCCCATAGATCTTATTTTTCCAGTTGGATCTGAGCATATAAAATGCATAACAGTTTCTCCTGTCTTTGTGATATCATGACCCAGTGTGGCGTGTTAGACATGGGAAGACATGGGGAGGCACTTGCTGATGGAAAGTTAAATAAGATTTTTTTTATAGACCTGATGAATAAAACCAACCACATAGTGTGTGTGAAACGTTGTAAAGTTCTAATACATAGTCAGTTATGAAACAAAAATTTTGACTACTTTGTGTATAAAATGTGCTATCTTTCATCTCAGTAGGAAACTGATGGAGAAAGATATGTTAGATCTTTCAAAGGCATTATGAGGTATCAGCTATTTTTTTTTTTTTGAGTTCTGAAACATTGGCAATGTAGTTTCTAAATTCTGTGGTTAGATCTTCATATCACTGTATCTTGTCATGTGAAATTGTCAGAGTAACCGTGTCACATGATTGAGTAATAGCACTTTTTATTCATTTTGATTTTGGGATATGCAAAGTGATAGATTTTTATGAATTAAAAGTATTGAACACAAAGCTACTTCTTTATGGTAAAAGATAAACTTTTAGCCAGGTATGGGAATACATGCTTGTAGTCTCATTTGTTGTACTTGGGAGTCTGAGGCAGGAGGTCCTGAGTTCAAGAACAGACTCGGCAATTTAGCAGGGTTGTGTCTCAAAATGTAAAAAAAGAGAAGCTCAGTGATAGAGTGCCTGCCTAGTATACATCTGGCTCTCGGCTCAGTCCCCATTACTGCCATAGTAAGATTCTTTAGTATCATATAAGTCTTAATTATCAGTGATTATTTTTGTATCCCATATGTTTAGAAGTTAATAGATATTTTTTCTTAGGAAAATATATGACTAGTACAGAACATGCTGTGATAGGTAATCTGGAGTTTAGCCAGGCAAGTGGAATTTAGGATTTCCTGCCATTGCCAGAAAGCAGCACAGAGATGTGGCAAATGGCAACACGGAAAACTAAAACATCCATAACCAGTTTGATTTCCTCATTTGCAGCATTTTAAAAACTTATTCATTCGGCAGATGTTTATTCAGTGCCTATTCTGTTATGTTGGAGGCTAGAGATAATTACAACCCGAATAAGACAAGAACAGTCATTCGCCCTTGTGATGCTTACATTATGTTCATTATGCAATTGAGCATGCAATTCTTTGGCACTTAGCTCACTTGCATTTTGTCTGTTAGTGTTGTGTGCCCTGTAAATTTTTCCTGGCTGATGGATAATAGCATATATATATATATATATATATATATATATATATATATAGTAATGTCATATATATTATAGTTTTATGTTTTTTTATAGTTAGATGTTTGGATATATGATTTGAGTCTCAGAAATACAGAAGCTGGTTAAAGATATGAAGAAGACACCCTAATTTCTTAATTCATTAAAGATGTAACTAAGGACAAATTTATGTGGGCATATAATTTCAGAATGAGACCTAGAAACAATTCAAAAGCATTCTCCAGGAAACTAGGTGAAAATTCACTGAGAAATCGGCAGGCCTGTGCTGTTTTTCTGTCATAGTTCATTTTTCCTCAGTCTCAGGTTCTTGGGTTCCTTTTTATCAAACTCATCTTTGAAATGATTACACACTACTCTGCCATAAAAAGAATAAATTTGAGTCATTTGTAAGAAAGTGGGTATGCTTTTAGACAATAATGTTAAGTGAACTAAATCAAACACATAAGCTTACAAACTACGTGATCTGTCTTATATGAGAAACTCAGAGGCTAAATAATTTAAAGGGCAAAATAAAAGAGATAATGGATAACAAGGAGAGAGGTCTATTGCAAATGGGAAGGGGCCCAAGAGATGGAGGGTGGGGTAAAGAAACAAAGAACATGATAAGAAGGATGGAGAAATGTGTCCACAGTGAGGGGGAGCATTTTGAGGTAGGTTAATGGGAATGTGGCCTTTACAGTAATAATTTTTTTAAAAAAATTCAAGCAGTCACTGTAATTCTATCACACCTTAAAACCTGAAAGCTTATTTTAAAAGAAGAAAATTATTTCTCCCCAACTAAAACTGAAACCAAAGCCAAAATAACTCACTCTGATGACTTCTCTTTCCAGTACCATCTCACTCACACTTCCTTAGTAGCAGCAGGTATTTGGAATGGCTATTCCGAGCCTTTTAAATACAAAAGTAAGTAACAATACACTGAGCATAAAGTGAGCCCAAGCTTTGGTTTTCTTTGTGCTATGAGTTCTGACAGTCTGTGTGGGAGGATGGGTGTTCACCTTGGACCACTGGCCAGAGCTGTGTTACTCCCAACGTCCTTGAAGCAGGATGTTTCTTCTTTTTAAGATCAGTGTGCATGTTTAAACAGGAAGACCTTGTAACTGAGAAAACTCTAAAATCCTAAGTGTAGGTTCTCCAGTTTGGATGTTGGAGTAACACTTAGCCTATGTAATTATTTTCTTTGAATGCATCAGAAAGGTTGCAGGATGTCTTCAGACCATCTTACAATGACAAGAATGGTAACATATTGCTAATTGGATTCGCAAATGACCAGTCATTGCCCAGCCTTGGGAAACATTTCCCAATTAATGTTATTTAATTGTTTTACTTAATTTATAAAGTAAATACTTGCTTTTTTTTTTTTTTTTTACCAGGGATAGAACTCACGACCCTGTGCTTGCCAGTCAGGCGCTTATACTACTGAGCTAAATCTCTGGCCCTCTTTTGCCTCTAGATACTCTATATTTAGATTTTAACAGTCATGTTTTACAGAAAAAAATGTTTTCATACCATTCAATTGATTGTTACCTCAAAATTATTTTAGCTGTTCTTTAGCTGTATTTCCTACAAGTAGAAAATTGCAGTTACTCTCTTGTGATTTTTGAGATCATGTTATTTTCCTTTAAATTCTCTGAAAAACTATGCATTTTACTGATGTGTGTTGGAGAAAATCGTGTATGTCAGTACATAATTCTAAATTTCTACGGATTGTACCCAATACCCACACACAAAAAAAGTAAGATTGTAGATGTTCCATGAAGCCTTGAAAATTTTAGCAAAAACAAGAGGAAGTTCACATTTTCTTTGCTACATATTTTGCTAGATACTGCACTGTCCATTAATGTGTCTTTCTCTCTTTCCCTTCTGTTGTTCTAAGTCATTTTGTGACTAGAGGAGACAAAAATACTCTTGAGGCACATCTAGCTTTCAGTGTTTGGTGATAAAAGCCAAATAGATGCTTGAAGTCTAAAGTCTGTTCTAAAACCTAGGTGGAGTGAAAGATTTGGAGAAAAATGGGCAACACATTTAAAGTAAAATTAAGTATGTCAGAAAAATGAAAATTATTTCAATAGCATAAAATTAGGATTGAAGGACACAGAGCAAGAGCATAGCAAGATACCAAGGCATAGAAACCATGGATTTTATAAAAATTGAATGAGAGAAGAAGTTATATTCTTGAACATTTATTCTGTCAAGGGAACCTTGTCCCCTCTCTTAGACTGGATCACCATTCTCCTGTACTGTCTTATGGCAGTCACTGCAGCAGCGAATATGATTATGTAGTGAAACTTTGCTGCATTACTATATGTTCATTGGTTGCTATTGCACTAGACGTCTTGCAGAGTTGGGCATGGCTGGGTGGTGCATGTCTGCCTGACGTGTTTGAAGTTCTGGATTTCATCTCTATCCTTGTAAGAAACTTTTCCTTAACTATGTAAGGAGCTTAATACATTAAAAGTAGGATGAAATAGTAAAGTTAGAATAACACAACATCAGAATAAAAAGAGTAAAAAAATTCACATTATCATGTGAGAGCCAAAAAAAAAAAAAAAAGTAAAAGAAAAAAAAAAAAACAACCAATTGAACAACTAAATAAAAACCTGACAGTTTTTATTACGTTTCCTAGATTACAAACAGACAATGGAACTGAAAACTAAGATAACTTATTTTCAGTTATGTTGATGAAGCATTACATATCTTAATTCTACTCTTCAAATATTTGCATGTATGATAACTTTTTTACCTTAGTCTCTTGAAAGACAATATGAGTAAAACTTTATATTTGCTTTATCTTTATCTTTTGTTAAAGCACAACAGAATGATACTGAAAATACACTGAAAGGGACCTTCATATAGTATGGAATAAATATATTTAATTTTTGATGCCTAAACCAGTTCTCTACTGCCAAGTATGGGTTTCATTGGGATCATTGAAAACACATACTTGAGCTATACTACAGCTGTTCAGTAAGAAATTCTCAGAGAAGAGTATCAACATAATCCAAACTGGTAAAATTTTGCTGTCTTTACCAAAGCCCCAAACTGATTTTGTTCTATGAAGCTCCCAAATGGAAATACTTAGTAAGAGTTGAAGTGAACTGTATATAACATAACATTCCTAGATATAATGTGTTAAGATTTCTCTGTGAATCAGGACACTTCTTCTTAGAGATTTCCACCTAAAACCAGCCCAGTTCCTAAGAAGTGGCTCCAATCAACATGAAATCCTCTTTTCCTCCTTTCTCTTTTCCCCAGAGTTATTACTCTGTAAAAATTACACTCCAATTAGGAAATGTTAATTGTAGTTTATTGGCCTATTGCCATTTGTAGTTTATTCTGGCTGAAAATGAATTTAATTTGGCTTTGGTTTATTTTAATAAAAATATTAAAAATGAATAATAGAAAGGAGGACTTGTTTTATTAAGATTTGACAGGCTGGTCTGTTGTTTTAGTAAATGTGGTATTATAACCAGCCTAATCACAGAGCTGACATGTAATGAGGTGTCAGTCAGATGGGAGAAAAGCTGAAAGGTTTTTGTAGTAGAATGGCCATTGTTCCTAGACTCAAATAACCCTAGTTTTAGCACAGTTTCTGTATCAAATGACCTTAGCAACATTACTCAAATTATTTAGGCTTTATTTGCTAGAATAAAGATATCTACTTGAAAGAATAAGAGATACTTTAGGGGCTAATTTAAAAATTTCAGTAGTTAAACATATAAAGTATAATTAATTGAAAAAATTGTAATATATATATGTTAGAATTATACCAGTATTCTAAGTTTAATTTTTAGAGTTGTAGCTAGAGTAATAACTCTTTGTGTCAGCCAATACTAGACAGAAACTTCTCAAGTGATATTTGAGCCAAATGAGCTAAGGTTTGAACTAGCAAAGTATTTTAAAGCACTGCTTCTTGGGTTGGGTGTAGCAATTCTAGGGATTTTGGTTGGACTTCCTGTCTTAAATTTCCACTAGGAGGTTATTGATTATTTAGCTTGCTTTGTGTTACAAACACTCCCTTCAATTGGCCATCTGAGTGACTTACTGCCATTATGATTTAGTTTGGATTTCATTCTAACAGAAAAATGTAGTCACATGTCTTTCACACAAAATTTTGATTTTGCACATTGGGTGAAACACAATGTATCATGCCAAAAAGGAAGGTTCTTGTTTTATATGTAGCAAGCGTTTTGGGGAATAGGAATCATAGTGGAAAGAATTACATTTGTCTTGGAGATTTTATGTATGTCATATTTATTCACACAAATTCTGAATAAAGTGTAGATTTTGTAAAACTATGTCTTACCCCTGCACTGTCTTGTCCTTAGTTCTCTAATAATGAAGACAGATTTGTTTAATTACATAAGGGAACGTTTTGAGTTACATAAGGAAATGTTCTGAAACCCTGCAAGTAACCTTTAGTGTACTTGGTCCAATTCGGAATGAGCTCTGATCCCTTTAGATATACATGAAAATACTAATTGTACATTGTGTTAAAGATCTTAGACTATGTTATACTTAATTATCTCCAGATGAAGAATTACATTGTCTCCTTCAATGTTTACTGCCAAGTTATGTAACTGTATTAGTAATTCATTTGTCACTGATTTTTCCTTTTAAGTTTTAAATTTTTATAATGAGATCAGTGTTATATGATGAAGCTTATTTTACTCGCTTGTGTTCAGGAGGCAGCAGAGTGACTGAATACAAAGTAGCCATTACTGCCAGGCTTTTAAGTTTTGTTTACAAGCAGCTGAGCGTTGACTATTGATGCCCTGATTTAGTTTGAGAATTACCAAACTCTTTTTTTCCCCATGGTAGTTATGGGGATTAAACTCAGGGCCCAATGATGCTATATCCCCAGCTCTTTTTTTTTTTTTTTTTTTTTTTTTTTCATTTTGAGACAGGCTCTTGCTAAATTGCTCAGTTAGGCAGGCTGGGCTCTATCTTGAGATCCTCCTGCCTCAGCCTCCCAGAGTGCTGGGATTACAAGGTATGTGCCATAACACCTGGCTTACGATGATCAAACATTTAATGTGTTTTTTCTTTTCTACTAGAGAAATGACTTGTCATCTTACAACAAATAAGCATAAGCAGTGAATCTGTTACTCTGAGAAGACTATGACCTACTTTTGCCATTGATTTAATAGTCATAGCCGTTTTATAATTAAAAGGATAATGATAACACTGGGGGCGGGTTATCAGATTTCAAATGAAGGAGACTACTATAAAATTAGAAGTAGATAGTTAAAGGGAAAGTGATTTCCAGGCATTTTTAGGTGAAATAGGCATTTCTGCCATCATTTTTGTAAATCTCTTTTTTTCTATAAAAAAGGAGTTGGGATCTTACACTTCTATCTGTATGATTTGGCTTCAGAAGCCTTTCAAAGAGAGAAGATACAGAGTTTAGGGTATGAGGGAGAAGAAGAACAAGGATATATATATATATATATATATATATATATATATATATATGTACTTTTCTATTTTTCATGCAGGTGAAAGCTCTTTGAGGGCTTGCCACTTTATGAGGAAAAAAAAATCCAGGGAAGAAGTGGAGCCAATTATAGTAAATGGATATCGTGACATGATGGGATCACTAGTGTTTCTCAGTGATCATTGCTTTGTTTGCAAGGGGATGAGCACAAGCCCAGAAAGTCTCAAGTTCTTGTGGTGCAAAACAAAAAGTATGAATCTGAATGAGGGTGGGAACCAGAGGGTTGCTCTTCAAAGTTTAGAATTTAACTTTAGAGGTCTTAGGATAGCATTTCCTAAAGAGTTTAGTCACTTTGCAGGTATTTGCTGGGCAATTCCAGTTAGCCAGTCTTTTATGTGAGATTGCACCAATGCAAAAATCAGTTTGTGTCATCATGGAGAATGTTCCAGAGGCAAAGACAGAAGATGAATTATAATATCAGCTGGTGCTGGGTGCTTAGAAAGAAGAGAAAAGTGAGCTCAGTTCAGGCAGAGAGACTATTCAGACCGCTGCTTAGACTGACTGGTCAGGAAGGTGTCTGCTTTATTTACTCCCTTATGGATCTGTTCATTTATAAGTTTAATGAAAGAAGTAGCCATTTTAAACCAGACAGATGTGGTTTCAGCTTTAGAAAGTCATGGAAATGATTTGTATAAACTTAATACTCATTTCCCTGCAAAAACATATTAGACAAATGAAGTTAAAATTCCTGGCTGGCTCACAAAAATCTCCACTGATTCATGTTACAATTTCTCTTTGGTAATAAAGATAGAAGATTGCATTCTGGTTTGTGGAGAAGAAGAAACTAAGATACATGAGTATCTTAGGAGGAAATAACTCTAACCTACACCCCTGGTGGCCAGCTTCTATGCAGACTTTTTAATGAACTCTTTTCTGTTTCTATTCTTCGATCAGAATTTCAGCACCCTAGACTTTTTCATTCTCCTCCTGTAGCCGGTTCTTCCCTAACCAAGTGCTCTGTGACATTCTGCCATGGCTTGGGTTCTTCCTGTTAACATCTAAGGACAGCATTTTGCTTAAGTGGTTGTATAATGTATAATGTGAACAGAGCCCTAAACTTAACAAAGGATTTTGAGTTTTCAAAAGAGGATGCTTCAATCACAAATTACTAGGATTTTGCCACCTATCAAAACTGAGTGCAAATAGCGTGCAGAGGATCTACTGTGGAGAGGTGGCTGCTAGACTGGGGGGGCTGGCGCTTCTTTTCCGTACTGCTCACTGAAGCATACAGACTTGCTTTTCATCTTTTTCTCTTCTCTTTAGGAAAACAAAATTCCAGACGACTACTGTCTTCTTTTAGACCTCAGGCCAGTAAATGAAGAGAGATAGAACAGAGGACATTTTTATTTTCTGCATCTTATAACATAAGCGTTTCTAAGTGAGGGGTCCTGGAGCTGGGAGTCTGGCCTGCCACTGTGGATGGGTAAAAGTGGGAATGGGAATGATGATGTTGATGACTGTTTCCTGCCCATGTAAGTATGTAGAAACCCCATTCAGCCATGCATGGCCCCGCAGGTGCACAGTACCACCACTCACAGGTGAAGGAGGCGGGCATCTCCCTGAGGTTACACAGGTAGTAAGCCCAGTTTGGATTCAAACTCAGCTTTCCTGGATCCTGAAGTTGTTTCTCTTTGCTGCCACTGTGCCAGAAATAATTTTGAGTCGTCAGAAGAGCTAGTTCTTTTTGGCCCTCAACTGTGTTAACTCATGACCCCCAAGGGGCTCTGTTGTTCTGTGTGCTGAGGTCACAGAGCAGAAAGGCTGGGAGCAAGAGTTCTGCTGGAATGGTTTTTGCGTGGAAGCTCACCTGGCTCAGAGATGTGCTCCAGTCTGTTTATGTCTTAGAGCCTTGGACGTGACAGATGCTTCTCAATGGCCTGTGTTTGGGCGCTGAGCTGGTCAGGTCAGTAACAAGGCACCTTCTCCTGTGTATTAAAAGGATTTAAAGTGGCAACCTGAACAGTTAGTTAGTGCACAGAACTGACCATCCTGTTGGTCTTCCTCAAGGTCCATGTTAGTAGGACTTACTGCTGCTGATATAGTTTTGTCTGTCATTTGCACCCTTAGGCTGTTAGTATTTCTTTCTCCATGGGTCACTTTCACTGATTGTTTACTTTGATCCTTTATAAAAACACCGAATGAGAAATCTGTGGTTTTAATGTTTTTGTTCTCCTTAGGGCCTGTGACAGATCTCTGATTGTGGTTGTATAACCAGTTATTCAGGTATTGCAACAATTGGCTGCATTGATTTTTTTTTTTTTCTTTTTTTTTTTTTGTTTTTTTGAGGGAGTTGGGGAATGAGCAGTGCTGTGCAGGTTGCTATATTGAACTGCAGAATGATCTGCTTGTCTCAAGTGAAAAACTCCTTGTAGACCTGGCAACAGGATTTGCCCTTGACTGGCAGCTAGGCTTACAGCTACTTTTTGATTTTCCAGTATTTCCTAGCTGGCTGCCTTCAACTTCCTGTGTGATGTGATGTATTAGGTGCAGTATTCTTTATATTATGCAATCTTTTATCCAGATGCACATATTTTTAGTGGAGACCGAAGCAGAAGGAATAGAATGATTCCATTTCGATGGATTTGAACAAACCATGTAAAGTGTCCTCTACTATCAAAGACAATTCTTCCACAAGTGCACTTTACCATCACCAGCAAAGCCCACAGGTATAGCAGGAAGAGCCCAGGTGCAGGAATCTAACTGACTTATGCCCCGTTCCATCTTTGCTTCTGTGTAGAAATTAAACTGATAAAATCCTTTACTTTGTGGGTGTTAGTTTTCTAGTGTAAAATTAATATTGTTGCTAAGATGGGCTGAAGGCTGTTGTTCAGGGCATACATTCTATAACCCAAGGCTGAAATAAAACAGTGTAGAAAGGTGCATTCTAAATAAAGGCTATTGCATCAGTTGTTTTGTCAGATTTTGATTCATATATTTTGATAATCTGTTATTAGATACCTAAAGGATTATCCTTATTACATCTTGTTGTGTTGACTGTTTATTACTAAATAATATCGTTCTTTGGTTCCCGTAAAAATTTTTTATTTAAAGTCTGTGTTGTCTTTGCTTTGTTTTGGTTACTATTTGCCTGGACTATTTTCCCCTATTCTTTTAATCTACTTGTGTTTTTGGATGTAAAATGAGACTCCTGTAGACAGCATGTAATTGTCTTTTTGGCCAGTTTGTGTACTTGTGATTGAAGAGTTTAATCCATTTATATTTTAAAAAGTATTCATAATTTTGGTTTTCCCTTGCTGGCACAAAATACCCAACACATACAACTTAAAGGAGGAAGGGTTTATTTTACCTCACAGTTGCAGAGGCTCAGTCCATGGTCCTGGCATGTCATGGTGGAAGGGTGTGTCAGAGGGAAGCTGCTCCATGCATAGCACCTGGCAAACAGGGCAAGCAAAGAGCCAGAGTAGAGGAAAAGACTGGTAACAGCATAACCTTTCCCAGGCCTATCCTCTTTGACATCCTTCCCTCAACTGGGTCCCACCTCCTAATTGCCAATTCACCCATGAATGGAGGTTAGTATCCTCATAATCCAATTTTGTTTCTTGAATTTGATAATTTCATTTTTTATACTGAGGTTTGCTGATTCTTACTTGTGCCCTTTGTATCTGCTTTTGAACCTCTCCAGAGTATTTATTTTTGATTATTGTATATTTGTATATTATTGTATTTGTATATTATTTGTATTTGTATATTATATTTGTATATTATTGTATTTTTGATTATTGTATATTGTATATTTGATTATTTTAGCTTCCGAATTCATCTTTTCCCTCTCCTCTGCCCTCCCCTTTCCTTTTCTTCTCTTTCTCCTGTTTTTTCTCTTCTTTCTCCTTCTCTTCCCTCCTTTTTTTCTCTCACCCTCCCTTCCCTGCCACCTCTTTTTTTCCCTCTCTCACCTGTAGATTTTTTTGTCTCTTTATTCATGCATTATTTTTTTGACCTTCTTCATATTGTACATTAGCTGTTTTTTGTGCCTATAACACAATGATTTTAAAACCTTTGTGTAATCTGTGTTTCTCAGGAACAATTCTGTTGATTTACTTTTCTTCCATATGGACATAATTTCTTATTTCTTAATATTGCTTGTGACTTTGTTGTTGAAAACTGGACATTTGAATCCGATAATGTGGCAACAATAGAAATCAGATTCTTCTTTCTCCAGTAGTTACTGGTTTTGTTATCATTTCTGTTTTTGTTGGTCTGGGCTATCTCTGTGTCAGAGATCACCCTGAAGTATAAACTTTGACTTTCTCAGGCCTTTTCTGAGTGTATACCTTTCCCTGCGTGTACTTTATAATTCTTCTTATATGTGCAATTGCTTTTAAATGTCCTAGTTTTTAATGTTTGGCTTGTAAAGATGAGCAGAGAAGAGAAGTTAGAAGGGACATAGTACTCGCTGGTGAAATTTCCTGAAAGTTTCTGCAGCTGGAAGAGGAGGTCCTTTCAACAGTGGGAAGAAATGCTACTATGGCCATAGAATTTGCATTTCTTTGATTAGAAGCAGTAATCAATAATCAGAGCATAGATCCGTACATTTACAATGGGGTCCTTTGTACTGTTTTGGCTCTCATCTGGAATCTGCAGTTTTTTCAGGAACAGACTGATAGGTACCTAACACAGGCCCAGGGTTGGGGAATGAGTAGTTGGTACCAGGGTAAGATTTTAAATAAGACAAAATAAGTTACACTTGATTGTCCAGGATTTCTGCAGATTGCTGAAATTCTTCAACAGACTTCCAAGTTCCAAAATAATTATACTGGACATATATCCTAAGTGAGGAGATATATTCCAGGTGTTTATAGGCTACCATCTTCTCAGAATATGTGTGTGAGTATGTGTGTGTGTAGGTAGTGTTGAAGATCAATGAAGTGGCTACTGTATCATAAAGACACCTCATTCTCCTTAACGGACATGCAGTTAGAGTCTAGAAAGACCTTCAAAGTGAGCAGCAGAAGCATGAATCCTATACTGGGCAGCTGTGATTCAAAAGATTGTGATTGCCTGATTCCTAAATCCTCTTCTTTATTACTTAAAATGTATTACAAGAATGCCTGAAAGAATAGCTAATACTTTGTAGAGTTTATAAACGAACTTTAAGAACTATTGGTCATTGTTTGATTGTTTTATAATTTTTTATTATTTTCCCTTGCTTTTTTGTGCTTGGTAATTAATGTTCCTTTTAGATCACAATTATCGTGTATTTCCCTTCATATTTGCTTGTGATATTTTGGAAAATAACCTAGACTCTTCACATACTTGTGGCTACCAAAAAAACCTCATAGTTGTAAAAGACCAAATTTGTTTAGAAAAGATCACTTGAGTTTTAAATCTCAACTCTCTGGCTTAACCACCTGTGTGGTTAGTTTGGCATTTATGGATTTTATTTTTTCCATTTATACAGTGCTTCAACTACTGATTGTAATTAGTGCAGTAATGCAATGTGCTTGGAGCAAGTCTTGAAACAGTGTTGAGAATCAAGACAGATTTGGTTAGTTAGGATTTGGCTGGCACATTTTTGCTTGGGAATGTCTGGAAAAAGACAGTCAAACTAAATACAGCCTGTCTGCAGTACAGGTGCCATTGGAACCATAGTGGTGAGTACATGGTCCAAAGTGGCCCAATTAGATAATCATTTCTAGAGATTTGGGTGCAAGTCCTGCAATTGGTTTCTGTGTGCAGGGGGAACTAGGTAAAGATTAAGATTTGGGAGCTGAGGAGAACATGGCAGACAGATAACCGCAGCCACGGAGGCTGTCTGAGATTGCCAGCTTAGAATCCAGGAATGGTGCGGAGTGAGGAGTCTTAAGCAAGGGGAGATATACCCTGCCGACCCAGAATGAACTAAGCTGAGAGGAACCAACTGGAAATGCAATCTTGATGCTATAACAGGAACAGATAAAACCTCAGTGTGGAAACTTGAACCTGCTCCTCTATAAGCCGCGATTTTAATTTCCTGCTGCCGCTGCTGCATTCCAGTCGGCACAGCAGGGTGAGAGACGCATGAAAGCTCTGAGAGCAGGAATCTGCGAACCAAATGGAGTTGAGAGCAGGACTGGTGGGGAGCCCTATAGCAACCTGTGGTGAGTGAGAGGGGGGACCCTTTCATAGACTAGGAGGCTCCAACAGAGGATATTCTGGAACCGGGTAGACTAGCTGGAACAGGATGCTGTAGTGACTTTAGTCACATATTCCCCTCTCAAGCAGGATTGGTGGGGAGCCCTTGGCTGGGGTGACACAGCGGATTAAGATCCAGTAGGCTAGGCCAAACCAGGTCCCAGCACCTGGCGGTGCACCCTAACAGTGAAGCTTTGTGTAGGTTGACCTGGAGGGGTGGCCCAGCAGAGGCTGCCCAGGTCTGTGTCTCCCTAGCACACTGCAGTGGGTGGGAACACCTAGCTGGCAGATTCAAACAAACTGTAACAGACAAAGAGAAAAAAAAAAAAAAAAAACTGGGCCTCCTATATACACTTGTATGGAAGGAACAAAAAGTATGGGAAGAGAGAGCAATAAGAAAGGGTCCTCAGTCCCCAATCCTGAGAACAGTGATCCAGGAAAGGTAAATGCAAAGGAGAATGAGGACAGAAAACATGAAATATCAGACACAGCACCAATAGACATAAAGCGATATCTCTGGAGCCTCATAAAGAGTTCAAAAATGAAGTATTTAATGAAATAAAGCAAGATATAAGTAGAATATTTAGAGAAATGCCAAGCACCACCCAAGAAAAAACAGATGGTGGAATGGAAGAACAGAAAAAAAGGGGAGAATTGTTTGATGGAGAAAATACAGAAAACATAGAATATGTGAAGCAGGTTTAAAGAGATTACCAGGGGGGCTGGAGGTTTAGCTCAGCGGCATAAGCACCTGCTTTGCAAGCAGGTGGTCATGAGTTCAATCCCCGGTACCGAAAAAAATGAAAAAGACCAAAAAAAAAAAAAAAAAAAAAAAAAAAAGAGAGAGAGAGATTACCAGCAAACTAAAAACTCTATTGAAAGCTGGTATAACAGCTTAAAAGAAACTAAGGAAAGACTATCTGAACTGGAAGACAGATTTGTAAGGTGGGAGCATGAAATGAAAAACTTCTTAAAAATAACAAGAAAACAAACAGCAATAATACAAAGACTAGAAGATGATAAGAGGATCTATAACTTAAGAACATAAAAGAAGAAGTAGGGACACAAACAAATGAACTACAAAAGCTATTCACTGGAAATTTCTCCTGAAAATAATCCAGGAGAATTTCCCTTATTTAGCAAAAGGTAAAGATACTCAGATGTATGAGGCATACAGGACCGCAGCTACCTACAACGCAAACAGAGCTACACCCAGGCATATAATAATCAAAATTCCAGAAATCCAATATAAGAACAGAATATTAAAAGCCATCAGAGACAAGAAACAGATCACTTACAAGGGAACACCCATCAGAATTACAGCAGACTTCTCGGCACAAACCATCAAATCACGAAGAGCGTGGGGGGAAATAATTCAAGTTTTGAAAGATAATAACCTCCAGCCAAGACTGATATATCCTGCACAACTGTCCCTGGAAATTGATGAAATAATAAAGTGCTTCCAGGATAAAGAGGAACTAGAGGAATTTGCAACCACCAATTCAACTCTACAGAGATTACTGCAGGATATTCTAAAAAAAAGGAAAAATACCAAGATTCCAGAAATAGTGGCAGGGAGGCCACAATGAATGGAGCAGAAAGAGAAATGAAGAAGACAAACTGACAACAAACGACAGAAAAAGAGCTCAACAGAAATGAGGCGGAGAAGACTGGATGGCAGGAACAGCTATTTTGGAGAAAACAAGACATCATAATAGCTAGTGCTGATTTAGTATCATCTTGTTTTGAAGTCCCATCAAGCTTTTATTCTTGTGTCTCCATCGGTCTTAACAGGTTGTATCTTATTGGATTTTATTATATGTGATAATATAAACAAAAACTTTTATAGACGAGGAAATTATACAGAAACCATTGTTCATTTTCTGTTAGTTGATTCTGAATACCTTGTAATACTGTCATTCTCTTGAATGGCTTTACATTGTCTTGATATGTTTGGTGCTACAGTATATGAAGTTACACTCAAAGATTTCAAGGAAAGAGACATTATGGTAACTATTATGTTGGGATTATCTTGTGGTGAAACTCTATTTTGCTTAAATGGTTATGTTTTGACCTGCACTGTTTTGTGGTTATGCCCTGTTTCATCTCAATCTCCTTTTTTATTATTTATTTTTTCATTTTTATCCTTTTAATTAAGGGAAACAAAAATATCAGGATATATTATAGTAACCCACTTTGATTTCCTATTAACTTGATTGAAACTCTGTATTGCTCTCACCATCTTGTTGTGACTGATTTTACTCTATTCTGTTATGCTTGATAGTACCAAGTTTGAAAGTATAGGCAACAACTATGACGACAATAAGATTCATTGTGACGCCCATTCTGGTTGGCTGTTACCTTCTTTTGAAGTCCTCTAATGTCTCCAATGTTTTGTTTTATTGGTTTTGTTCTTTACTGTTTTGTTTTATTTTGTTATAACTGGTGATATAGGCAATTCTTTTTAAGGTAGCAAGAGGCATTGTAGTAACCATTGTTGATCACCTTGTATTTTGTTTTTACAGTATGTATTATGTCCATCCTTTTGATTTGACTGACTCTGTCCTGTTATGTCACATTTGGTTTTACTCTCTTCAAAAAAAAGTAATAAGAACTGTGGGAGTAATAAACCCAAAATGTGTAATTGTCATTGTACAAAAGAGAGGAAAAGAAAGTGCTCTAAAGGACATAATTGCATGTATATTTAAGTGTATAAGATAGATAACTATATTACTGAGTTTTGTTGGATCATTGAACAGAACTGTTTACAGTCTCACTGTTTGAATGTCTACTCTGTATGCTTTAATTTTGTAACTTGAACAACTATTTCTAAGATGACAATATGTAATCTATTAATTAGTGATTTCTCACTGTTTATTTTTTCTGAAATTCTGTATAACTTGTCCCCTTTTTCTGGTTTTTTTTTTTCTTTTTTCTCCTTAAATAAAATTAAAAAAAAAATTGGAAGCTGCTAAATGGCCACCTTCATCCGTCGTAAGGTTCCATTAACATTGATATCGTGCCTGGTTCCTTCACTTCTGTCATATTTTTAGTCCATCATCAAGGACTTTTAGCTCTGCTTTTACAGTGTTCTTTGTCTACTGCTCTTCACCTGCCATTGTACCTGAGAGCTAGTTTCTCTGCTTCTGTCTTTCTGCAGTTTCTTTTCCCTTTCCTCATTACAGTGATCCTTCTTGCTCCACTATAAAAATTACCAGTGTCAGTTTCCCATCTCACACTGAGTAAAATTCAGAAATCCTTATCATAGGCCACTAGGTCATGTGTCATCCATTCCTTGTCCACCTCTGTCACCTGTGACTTTCTTGTCTGTCCCTTCCAGAATTGGTGCTTAGTATTCTAGCATATAGGGCTCAGGGCTTTGGCATACCCCGAGCCCTCGGCTTAGAATGCCTTCCTGTGGATATTTATGTGAGCCCCTGTCTCCTTCCTGCTAGAGTTGTATATAAATATCACCTCTCCAGTGAGACCTGCCCTGACCAGATTCAAAATTTCTTCCCCTCATGCTTTACTTTTCCTTGGAGCAATTGTATTTTGTAATTTTTAAAAATTCCTAGATTGTTTTCATTGTTTTGTTTTGTTTTGTTTGATTTTACTATGTCTGATGGTGTGGGCAGTTATTTTGAAGATAACAAGATACATTATGGAGGCCATTGTTGATTTCCTATTATCTTGTTTTAAAGCCCTGTATCGCTGTCATTGTTTTGTTTTGGTTGACTTTATTTTGTTTGGTTTTATTCTCTTTAAAATAAACAAAATTCTCCCGTAATAAAATTTCTCCCTTAATAAAATTTCTCTTTGACCTGCATTAATAAATACAACCAAGAATGTTCACCAGTTGGATATTGAAAACAAAACTTTGTTGGTCGGCTGTAAAGCAAATATATAGTATTTTCCCTTTATTTTCGGATTCTTTTTTTTTTTTTTTTTTTTTTTTTTTTGGTACCAGGATTGAACTCATGACCTTGTGCCAGGCAGACATTTAAGCTACTGAGCTAAATCCCCAGCCCTTTTTCCTTTATTTTGAGGTGATATTTGTTTTGCATTTTATTACCTAACATCAAGTTACTAGTTGCAGGTGAAACCTATATGTCATACAGAAGAAAAAGCTTTTATTAAGTAGATCCATCAATATCCTATTATGGATTATAAACTTTCAGCAAGGTATGTGGCCTGCAGTTATTTGGATGGGCCTGAAGTTGATCAGGTTAAGCAGTACACATTCTTATCAAAAATCTAATAATAAATGTATCATTTGTTATTTGTAAGTATTCTTTTCTCAGCTGGGTAGAGAATTTTGCTGATTACTCTTTTACTTCAGAGAAACTAGGATTTCTTAGACTTTATTTCCATTGTCTAATAAGTTATAAGTTAAACTATAAATAATGTGTAGATAGAAGCTTTGATTTTTTCAATTATTTTACTTTTATTGACAGTAAAATATGCTCATGTGTAAAATGTGATGGATTTGCCATGTCATAAAATCAAAATTGTATGTCACTTACATTTACTCATATTTTTAGTATTTCTCACTTATTTTGCTTCTGTTGTTTCAAGTTCATAGTTTATGTAAGTAATTGCCAAATATTGAACTTTAATGGAAAATATAACTATGCAACTCTTTAAAAGAGTGTGTTTTATAACCTTCTTAGGTTATCTGAGAATATATTAAACAAGCGTAGTTTTTATATCTATATTTATGACAGGCATTTAATTAACTTCTAAATAATCTATGTTTTCCTCTTTGACTTTAAACTTTTATTTCTTTCTAGCCCACTTATGTTTTGTTATCACTTAACTTTTTGTATCTTAAGAAAATATTAACTTTGTTTGAGTTAAAATATTACCATGTTTTGTAGAAAATCTGGAGAACACAGACTCTTTGTGGCAGAGACTACTAGGTGCCTTTCTAATTTAGTCTTCTTTTCTTCATTAATTAAGAAAAACAGCAGCAAAAACAAGAATTAGATTGGCATGCATCCACACGTGTAAAGACCGTTTTCCTTGCTGTGCTGCAGGAGACTATATTCTAGCCAGAAATGTGGTTTTTAATGGAAAATCATCTGAACAGACAGAAAGTCTCTTTCTTCTCTCCCTTTTGCTTCATCTTGTTGACTAGAATGGATAGCTGATGGCCAAATCTTCACCTCTGTATTGGTCCATGAGAGCAGAGTAATGTAACTTTGTGAAATCTTCTGGGCTGCCATCTCCACATCAGTTTTTTGAAAGAGTGAGAAAAATAAACTTTTATGCTGCTTAAACTGTGGTTATTTGCAGACGATCCTAATATCCTTCTATAAAAGTAGAGAGGCTGTTTTTAATTTCTTCAGTCTTTACCCATGTCTATCTGATAAACATATGAGGTATGATCAAAATTTACAGTGAATTCTTAAGTTTATTACAGTAAAAGACACCATCTCTTTTATAATATCCCAAGCCTCTACCCTGCTTTGAACAGATTTACTCCATTGTTCTTGGCACTTTGAAGTGGTTCTGGAAGTCCTCTTTATAAGTGTCTGTAAGAAGTATGATAAAAACTTGGCAGATGCTGCTACTGAGTTCTGACCAAAGGAAAGGCAGGCTCATAAAAACAGTAGGGTGTGTCCTCATCCACCTTATTCACTGGATCTGGAACCAGCATCTTCTCACTCTTCCACAGTGTCAAACTGACCACGAAAGGTAAACATTATGAATGCATTCAGAACACTCACGCAGCTATGAGAGTGCAACTAAAGACACTCACAGAAGAGGACTTCTGCAACATCTTCAGAAAGTGGCAGGAACAGTGGGGTAAGTGTGGGTAAAATGAGGGGGGATATTTTGAAGAGGATTCATGGTAGTATACTTTTTATTGTATTAATCTTTAAAAAAATTTGAACCTTCACCAATCTGTTGAACATACTGTGTGCAAGTGTGTATCATACCAGAAACCCATAAAGAACTGAAGCCAAGTTACTTATGATGATACATATAATCAAAATACATAATCATTATTTATATAATCATTATATATATCACTTTATATATATATTATCTATTTAAAAACTTAGATCAGACTACTACTTTCTGAGTTAAATGGTGCCACAAATCCTATTAAAACATGGCATATGCAACTAACTCACTTTCTTTCAATAAAAGTCCCCTGGCTTTGCCTCACTTCCAGGCTCTCCTGGTCCCTTGCAGTTGCCTCTGACGTAGCAGTTGTTTTCCTAGTATAATTACTGATATTCTTCCATGTTCCCCTCACTTGATTTTGAGCAAGATCTAGAGGTTGGTTTGGTTACCAGTTGAATACTTGCTTTACTTTCTTATTGTGGCCTCTGCACATAACAGTTCTATCTAAGCTTATATTTCCTTATGTGAAAAATAGGTAGGTTTTTCTCATTCTTAATAAATTAACAATAAATGAAGTGACAATTATGCATTAGTACAGAACTAACCAAAGCTTGACTGTTAATAAATAATCTATTGCTTTTAAGTGTTTGCTCAAATAACCTGTCCTGAAACTGTACTTAAACTGTCAACAGATTCCGCCTGTTACTGTTAATTCTACTTACTTTATTTTGTCTATAGCATTTGCCATTTTCTAACATGCTGTGTGGTTCAGTTATTTATTATTAAATCAATCAGGTGTCTCATTTCCCACCAGAATGGAAGCTTCAGTGAAGCCAGGGATGATTGCAGTATCTGTTGTGGCTCAACAGAGTTCTCCCAGTTCATAGAAGAGATCTTGACATATTAATATCTGTGGAAAAACTTTGAATGATAAAATGTTTGAGGAGCAATTTACAATTTTCTCACTAATGTTGATTTAGAGACTCTCTGAAAAGTAGCTACAATTTTCCAGATTCCAGAAGACCCCTTTTAGTCGTGTGTGCTGTTCTTTGTCAGGATGTGTTGCTGATTTATTTGGAGCCTCTAGTTTGCACTTTGCACTTCCCTTCTATGTGAGATTCTGGGGGCAACCATCACAGAGTACCACAGATTAGGCAGTTTAAGCAACAGAAATTTATTTTCTGATGGTCTTGGAGATCAGCAGTTCAAGATCAAGTGTCAGCAGGGTTGGTTTCTTCTGAGGACCTCTGTCTTTGGCTTGTAGATGGGCATTATTATTGTTTCTGTATCTTCACATGTGCTTTCCTGTGAGCTTCTGGTTTATAAACTTTTCTTCTTACAAGTAGTATTGAATTATGACCTACACATAACCTTATTTACCTCAATTACTTTTTAAAGGAACTATCTCCAAATATAGTTACAGTCAGTAGTAGTAAGAGTTAAGAGCTCATATGAATGTAAGAATTCACAATTCAGTCGTTAGCTTGTTCTGTTTCTGTGAATAGTTCTTTCTCTAAGCCGCTTGGTGGGTTAGACTTTTCCCTTTTCCTATTTGGAAAGTGTCTTTTTGATGACCTTTTCTCCAGACTTTCATTTTTTTGCTTGTTCCTTCCTTTTTGCTATGTCTCTCTCCATATGTAACACTCTTTCCAATCCATACTTCTAAGAATTTTTCAGGAAAAGAGATTCCAAAGGAAAGACTTCTTTCTTGCCTGACCTAGAGTCTTGTAGACCTATTACTTTGGTTTGGTTTTGGAAGATAAAGTGGATCAGAGATGGGCAATTGGTATACTGGAAAGGGTTATTATGTTATATGTTCAAAGAATGACTTCTAGGGAACGTAACAGGATGTTCATACCCAAACTGCAAGGTCTCTAAATGGCTAAACAGTAAAAGAGAATTATAAGGAGAAGCTGGCAAATCCACAATGAAAATAAATATGTTGTTAACATATTTTGTAGATTGGTATATCAAGTCAGTGTTTCTCACATGTGGCATTTTAGCATGTAACACGGTCACTTAGTTTACTAGGTTCTGATTTCAGGTCTGTGAAGGAAGTTTTAGGATTTACATTTTCAGCAGTTTCCCAGGTGACTGTGATTCTGCTGGCTTGGATATCTTGCTTTGAGAAACATTAGATTAAACTAGCAAAAATTAGAAATTACTCAAGACATAGAAGATCTTAACAATTAAACAACTTGTCATAATCACAGATAGTTAGATATGTGACTAACTAGATATGTGACTAACCAACAGTTAGATAGTAACCCATATATATATTCAGTAATTCAGTTGATATTTGCAAAGTAGGCCAAGTATTGTGGCACAAAGCCACGTCAATAAGTACTAAGCTTTGGTTTGATATAGATAACATTTGTGATTATTATGTAAGTGAATGAAAAATCAATAAGAAAAAACAGCCATTTATATGTCTAGAAATTATTTTAACAAAACTGATTCTGGCTAAGTAATTTCATGGTGAGGTTATGTGAGCCCTCGAATCTACCTGTAATTTTTAATTTCTTAATAAATAAGAGATGTGAAGTATATATAGCACAATGTTAAGAATGGAAAAGTAGGATGGTGATTCCATAGATATTTATTTTACTATATTCTATATTTTTTACTTCATATATTTAAAATTCTTTTTAATGAGATGATTTAGAACATTGTACATATGTATGCAAATTTTATATGGGAGGGTAAAATATAGGCAATATTTTATATGTAAGAACTCAGAAAATTTACCACCTACTAGAGCGGTCTAACAATTATGAAATGAGGAAAACAATCTTTTCAACTACTCTCTGCTTATGAAAACTAGTATGAGTGCAAATGGAGTTTATTCTCTGCAGTTTTGTACTTTGCTGGGAAATCCCGTGTCTTGCTTTCTTCTATCTAATTGCCAAGACAAAATGCCCAAAACCTAAAGTTAAAGAGGGAAAGGTTTATTTAGCTCATAGTTGTAGAGATTTCAATCTGTAATCAAGACAGGGTGGCATGGGGAAAGGGGCAATACTTCAAGGTGGGAGAAAACAGCAAAAGCAACAAGAGCCAAAGTGGGCAAGAGCGAGCCTCTTTTCCTCTCTTATATTTTAAGTAGCTTACCTAGTGGTATAGCACTCATACCATCTCCCTGCTATCCTCTTGCACCAAATGAAGATGTTTACAAAGTGAAAAACAGCCTCCTGCTAAGTCACTTAAATTTCTAAGCTTGTTAAGTTGATACAGTGTATCAACCATTACAATTCACCCCTTGTCAATTTGGAAACCAGACACATTTCTTTAAAATGGTTTTCAGATGCAAAGCTATGCTTATTATCATCTCGCCACTAAAACATTATAAAACTGATTTAACAATTCTCTAGAACCAGCAATAAGTCCACCAATATTATATTATATTATATCATATCATATTATATTATATTATATTATAACCATAACATTCCTTCTTGGCCTTCCAAAGATTCACGCACATCCCTTTATGCAAAAGATATTTAGTTCGTCTCTAACAGTTGTCAGAGTCATAAGTTTCATCATTGCTGAAAAGTCTAAGGCCCAAGTTTCCTCAGAAATGTAAGGCAAATTCTTAACTACAAACCCCTGTACAAATGAAAAGTTAAAAACTTCCAACATTCAATGGTGCAGATAAACATTTTCATTCCAAAAGGTACAAGCAATGAAAGGATTGGGATCAAAGCAAGTCCAAAATCCACCAGGGCAAACATTAAGTCTTGTAGTTCCATTTGAAGCATCTGAAGGAATCTGGCAAGATGTGAACTCCAAAGAGCGTGAGTGGCTCCAACCCTGCAGCACTCCCAGTGGTTGTAGCTCCCATAGCTTCTCTCTTGGGCCTCCTCCGCTCCTTCTTGCTAGTTTCCTCAGATGATCCATGTTCCTGGATTTTCCAAACTTCTGGAGTGTCCATTGCACCTTTGACTTCACCCTCAGGGTCACACACTGCCCTCTCTGGGCACACTGTCTGGTCGCCCAGGCTTTCTAAAATCTGAGTGGAATCCTTTTTAACCTCAGAACTCTTGTATTCTGTATATGCCTATAACCAGTGCCACATGCATGAGGCCAAGGTCCACTGCCAACTGGAGCAATAGCTAGGCTTTCCTCTCTCTTTGCTATAGGGGTCAGGTGCCTGGATCAATGGGCATTCTGAATCCAATTCTGAGGAACACATTTTCTCTGTTGCTGCGTTGTGGAGCATGGTCCTCTGTGGTTTTCTCCTCAAAGCAAAGGCTTTCACTTTTGCAGTTTTGAGGCTGAAAGGGGTGGTGATTTGCTGCATCTTGTGATGCCTTCAGGTGATCTTTTATATTTTCATTCCTTATCAGCAGTTGAGTTCCCCTGTTCTCTGTGTTTGCAGCCCATATATTAACTGGAGCTTCCTTTCTGGTGAAACACAACATTTTAAGTCATCCTTCTAGGCTCTGTGCTCTTGATTTGCAATATAAATCTGGCTAAAAGCCCTTAAAATAATAACCATGCCACCACTTCAACATCAGGCTGCCTTGAAATTTCTTGTGCCAGATTAATTAGTTCATCACCGTTAATCTCTGTTTCAGGCAAAGTCTCTACAATGCAGACAAACTTTTTTGCCAAACCATAATATACATCATCTGGAGTCCAACAGCCAATATAGTCTTTCCTAGCAGAAACCTCCAGAGCCTGGTCTTTACCTGTTTTCTGGTCTTCTGAGTTCTGATCAGAATCTTCCATACAGAACAGGCTAAGGCCTTCTAGCTCTAGTATTTCAGGTGTCATCTCTGGACTTTTCCAACCTCTTCCCACAAACTATTCCCAAAGGCTCTTGAATGACTTGGTCAGGTATAGTCACTGCAATGACCACTTCTGTGGTACCAAATTCTGTCTTGGTTACTTTTCTCTTGTTACTGGGACAAAATGCCTGACATCTGAAGTTAAAGAGGGAAAGGTTTATTAATTTACAATTTGTGGAAATTTCAGTCCATAATCAATTGGCTCTAAGGCAGGATGGCATGGCTTGGGGCAATAGTTCAAGGTGGTAGAAAATAGCAAAAGCAATAAGAACCAAATAGAGCAAGAGCAAGGCTCTTTTTCTCCCTTAAATTATAAGCAGCCTATCCCCTTGCTGGCCTGTCGGTGTAGAACTCACCCTTCTCCACGCCTCCTCTTACACAGGATGAGGATGTTTCCAAAGCAGGGACCCTGGCCCCTTGCTGAGTTACTTAGTTTAAACTTCTTAAGTTGACACAGTATATCACCCATTACACCTATATAGCTTTTAAAAGCCTGCAACAATGAAGCAACAAACAGTATTTCCTGAAAATTGACTTACTGATGAGGTAAATCTGGTGTACCCAAAATTAATCAGAAAAGTTTCTTGCTGCAGTACTTGAAATTCAGCCAGTATTTCTAATGTACAGGTGTATAATATTATAATTGTATGTATCACAATAATTACAATTAGTAGAACAATCTTACTGATGATTGAGAATCAGTGTTTTAGTGATGATTATTCACACCAATATCCATTACTGTATGTATTACTGTAATTAATGATAGTACTTTACATTTGATTTTACTTATATAGAGCTTAGATATAAAACATAGATCTTAATGCATTTATACCTGAAAAATCCATAGATTATAAGTGCCCATTAAAAATAAGCCTTTTATGCTACTATATTTTATCATAATTTATCTTTCTTGAAATAGGTTTTTAGTTACTCAAGGTTTTATAGAAATGAATTTGATTACCTATTTTATAATGATAAATATTAAACTTTTCTAAATATACATAAGAATAAACTTCCTTAACCTTAATGGCTAATATTTATTAGGAAAACCGTTGATTGAAAATGCAGTGGTTTATGTATTATGAACCCAATTATATTTTTTAAGGCAGAACAATCATGTATTTCACATTTCAACAAAGCAGGGAAACTGAAACTTAGTGTTTGTTTTTATTATTTTTGTTTTTGTATGAGTTGTGGAAATGATCTTATTTTGAATTCTTTAAAAAAAAAAAAAACTATGAAAAAGAAGAATTCTTAGTTGCTGTTGTGATTTGTGTCTAGATGTTCCCCCCAAGGCCTCATGCAGTCACAGGGATTTTCCATAGGTGGCAGAATCTAAAGTGTGTGGTGATGAGATTGAGGGTGTGTGCATACTAAGTCAGTCCACTGATTGGTTTCGCACCACCCTCATCCTGGTAGTCTGGATGAGATAAAAGGGACAGAAAGAATCTTGTCTTCTTGTTGCTTTTGATGTTTTGTGGGCATTATGAGCTGTTCTCTTTGGTTATGCCCCTCTGCCAAGCCACCTTGCCTTGGAGCCAGTCATTTAGGGACTGAAACCTCTATGAAGTGTTAGTGAAATAAACCTTTCCTCCTTTAACTCTGAGTGCTGGGCACTTTGTCTAAGCAATAAGAAAATTAACTAAGACAGTTGCCTTTCATTTCGTTTACATTTAGTACATTATTTGGAATTATGGTATGGAAGTTCATGATCACATTTTTTCTTTCAGTTTTTAGGGTCATTTAAAGTGTTAATACAGTCAGGGTTACTGTGCAAGGAACTAAACAGAACTGTTAATTGTTTTAACTGTTCTCACCAGGCACTAAGCCGGCCACTCTAGTGATAGGGGACAGAGTGTGACTTTACTATGGATCTGGTGGTACTTCATGGATCGTGTGGTCTGCTGTTTCTTCCAGTAACTTCCTTCCGGCTTCATTTACTCGTAATCCTGTCTGTCTGACTCAGTTCTGGCCTTCCCGCCCATTAGCCTTGGCCCTGGACCAGACATTTTCCATCGCGAGTCTCAGGGGACCTTCATGATTCCTGCCTGATCTCTTGCCTAAAGACTGGATCCTCTGAAGAGACTGGTCTTTTTCTCAGAAGCTGCTTCAGGAGCTCTGCGTTTCTCATGGCCTCTCCCTGTGGGTGAGGAAGGGGTGTTGGCAAAACTTTTTGACAAAGACTGGGCCTAGATTCTTGTGACGTAGTGGCTCAGAAGCTGTGGATGTGACTGCCTGCTCACATGAGCTGTTACTGCTCAGCTTCCTTAGTTATTTAAGTCAATAATGGTAGGAAACAGAATAGGAAATGTAAAGTATTATTAGTGTCCACCAGCATAACCAAGATGCTAAGTAAAAGCAGTGAAGAATTTGGAGCTTCTCATTTTCTTTCCTGCTCCACTATCTCTACAAATTACTTTTATTTTTCTTAGTGCTTTGCAATAACATTCATAGCAAGAGTATGTAATACAATTTTAACAAAACTTGTTAGTTCGTGTTCCTACGTTTGTCTGTATTTTTTTGTCTGAGGTCTTCATTTCTAGATTGCAAACTCACAAATGTAGGATAAATTAATTCCTCAGAAGGGAGAAAAGCAGGTCTTAGTACAGTTATGTAATAGAAGATAATAATTCATAGTGTTTAACAATGATTTTGGGGTTTTCTGCCTGAATGCCCATTAAACTCCACAATTTTATCCAGAAAATCTTCAACTAATTATTTAACATGTTTGAGCCAGGTTGATAATAATATTCATAGTATGTATGAGCATTAAATGAAATAATCCTTGTACCTGGTTATCATAGTGCCTAATGCTTAACTGCTTTATAAATATTAGTGCTTTGTGATAGGGTGAACTCCTCAAGTGTGATACTCTGAAATGTCCCAAATCTGAACCTTTTTGAGCACCAGCATGATACCACAAATAGAAAAGTTCACACTTGACCTCATGTGATAGTAGTGTTGTATAAAATTACCTCAAGCTTATGTGTATATGAATCATAAATGAATTTCATGTTTAGTTGGAACCTCATCCTCGTGATACCAAATTGAATGGGCATAGACGTTCCAGAACGCAAACAAATCTGAAATCTATAACACTTGTGGTCCCAAACATTTTACACAGGGGATCTGAACCTGTATCATGATTGCTATTTTAATAAATCTCTTACAAGATAGTGTCACTAATATTTCATTTGTCACAAAGAACAATAGTGAAAAGATAGTCACATGTTGATTGCAAACCAGAAAACTAAGCATTAAATGATTGCATATGCTTCTGTTAGTATGCTCTGTTTTTAAGATTTGGGGCTAGCTAAGCACAGAATTAATTATGTGTGAGAAGTAATCTTAATGGAAAATAAATATTGTATTCTTGTGAATTTCATGGAGTGATGTCTGTATTCCATGAAACAAGCTAGTTAGTATCATTTTAAAGGAAAAAAAAATCAGCTTTTGTTTTGACAAGAAAAAACGAAAGCTACAAGATCATATGTCAACACAAACTAGATCCATGATACAGTTCTATTTTTACCAGGATCACAACCTTGATGAATGAGTTTCCCTACCAGAACAAGGAACAACTGACAGCTTTTGTCTCTAGCAGAACTAGTTTGGTATAAATCATTAAAAGTATTTTTTTTTTTCTGAGAAATCCTGCTTGAAACTATTTGCATAGTTTGAAACAAGTCAAAGTTTTAAGAACATCTTATTTAATATTAAAACCCACCTTATTAGTTTTTAAAGGTAGAACAGATGCATGCTTTATGGTATCTGTGGAGGGGATAGCAAGGGGAAGATTGGAAAGACACTACGCTTGAGAAAGCCAGCTGTCTTTCTCAGCTAGATATTTTGCCTAGTTTAACATATTTGAATAGCTACTCTCTTGAGAAGGTTTTTTTTTTTTTTTTTTTTTTTTTTTTTTTTTTTTTTTTTTTTTTTTTCTTTTCCAGACTCACTTCTATCTAATTGGCAATCGGTCAAATGTATTTAGAAAACGAATAACATTAGTTAATTTATGAAATTGAAATTCAACAAATAAGTTTAATGTATTGGAAGTTAATCAAAGTAAAATTCTTTAAAGACAATTCAGAAAATAGAGATTGAACAAATTGTGAAGTAGAATCTTATAAATATTCTTATACTGAAGTGCTTTCTATTTGTGAAGGGAAAGGGTATTCAATTCTGTTTTTCTTAATCAGTGAAATACCTTTCTGCCGTCATCAGAGTACATTTCCTGAGGCACACTGCTTTTCGATAGTGAGTAATGGTTTTTATTTCAGTAGAGATAGTAAAGAAGGGAAGTTACCCAATCTGTTTTGGGCAGCTGAATATTAAAATGAAATTTTAGTTTCATTGTTCCTGTAAATGATGTTTTGGCCCTTGGGAAATGTGTGTGTGTGTGTGTGTGTGTGTGTGTGTGTGTGTGTGTGTGTCTGAGTGTCTCTCTGTGTGTACTAACATGTATTTTAAATGGATAGAACCTTGGTGAATATTTTGTGTAATTATATTATTTTATATAGAAGAAAATATGATCAATTTACCTATGTCTGCATAACTCATAAAGTGACAAAGTATCATTTACTTATTCATATGATTTCTAATAGCATCATGAATAAGAAATTATTTATTAGGGCCATCTTTCAAAATTAGGTTGCTTTTTTAATCTTTTGTACTTTTGAGATATATTAAAATGTTATTAGTGATGACTGATTTTGTCCTAATGCCACTGTGTAGTACTCTTCTTTAACTTGTCTGAAAATTTGAAATCATAGTTTATCTCAGTAATAAAAAATTTATTTGAAAGGAAGGATGCATATACAAAACATGATGTCATATGAAAAAGGACTAAAATACCAAAAATAGGCCAATTGATAAAAGAACTAAAATGCCAAAAATAGGTCAGTTGATACAATTTATGATCATGTAATAAATTACTGAAAACTTTTTAAGACAGAGAAGGTCTTGATAAAAATTTTAAATTTAATTTGTTTAAAGGATATAAAAGGATAATTGCATTTAATAAAATAAAATGAATTTGAGTTTTAATGTCCAAAGTTTCAGATAGTCATGGTGAATCATTTGCAAAATAAAAGATGGGATTAGTTCCATTCTTGTTCTTTTGTTAATTTTCTCTGAGGAAGTTCCAAATAAGAGTATCTGTTTGTAAAATTTTCTCTGAAAAATATGTATACATTGCTCACATGTTTGATTTCCTTGTGCTGAACAAGAAGAAAAGGTAGGTAAATTTTATTATCTCAAAAAAAAAAATCCTTGTGTGCTAAAGGACCTACAAAGCTAAAAACCCAGTTGGTTTGAGAAAAATCTATATGTAACAAATGGTAAGAAATTTTATAAATTGGTTAGAAAAAATGCCAGCAAAGAAATGAGTGAAGTATAAAAATTTAAAGAAGAGTAAATCTAAGCAATTAAACATTAATATCCTAGAGATACTCAGGGGAACCATAAATTAAAAGTAAGAATACTACTTCATATATCCTACGTATGAAGATGTGTTTTGGTGATACCATGCACTAGACAAGATTTCATGTGAACTCTTTGTGTAATGTGTGACTTTGGATAAACACCTTGCGAAAGTATTTGGTTACATTTAATGAAGCTGGAAATACACACAGTACATTTATGAGGTAATTGTTCTAATTTCAAAATCTTCTGCAAATAAACCCAGGAAGATAAGTACAAATATAATCATTGTAGCATTATTATAAAATAGATGCTAGAAAAGATGGGAACAATTACTATTTTTGATAAGATGGATATAACTAGGAATTAACAGTAATTACCTGGTTATACTTATGTAGATTAGTGTGAGTGGTTTCCCAAGAATAGTTTGAGTGGTAAAAGTAGAGAGTTATGTCACATAATATGTACATAAATAAAAATATTTATATGTGTTGGTTATGGAAAAGTTTAAAATTGTGATTATTAAAATGACTAAAATAGGCTAGAAGAGTTCACCATAAAAATTTAGGAAGGGATAGACATAAACTGAGAGAATAGAAAGTATAAAAATTTGAAAACCCTTTTTCAGAAGGAGAAATAGAAACCATCTGAATGACTACAGGTCTGTGCCTATGTAAAATTAGGGTGAGATTTTGTTCTGTTAGTAATTTAACTGCAAACTTAATATGTTCTGTCCTCAGTTTCCTTATTTACAAAATGAGACATTCATGTGAGGACATCATCAGTGTTTTCCCCAAGCTGGAAAATCCTGTAATTTTTGCATCTGTGTGACATTGGGCATATTTTGTAAATAGGCTTTGCTTCAGTTTTCTCATCTGTAAAATGGGGACTCGTAGTAACACCTATTTAATGGGGTGTATTGATGTGTGTATGACATAATTCCTGGAGGGTACTTAGCTGTGTGCCTACCAGGTATTATCAGTTAATAAATGTTAGCTAGTAAAGCCATGATTATAAAAGTTAAAGTCATGAAGCATAAAGTGAAGGATGTATTAATCAAACTGGGGGATATATTAATCTTCTTTTTTGGTAACTTTCTCTGGTATAATCCGATAAACTTTGTATGCTTGTTACTCTCAAGTTATTCTATATGGGACTTGCTTTTCTGTGTGTTGGTTAGAAGGTAGACTTTGTCTATTGAATCATATCCCTTATCAGTTCTGCTCATAATTGTACGTAAACACACAAATATGCACACACATACACATTTGAAGAAACACAGTACAGCCAGGGTAGACCTGACTTAGTTCTTAGATATAATTCAGTAAAATATAGATTTCTTAAATGAGAAGATTTGACAATGTGCATAATTTAATTGTACAAAGACAAACTCCACTCTGAATGTCTTCTTGGCAAAATGAAGTCCCATTAAGCCATGTTTCAATACACGCTCTGGGGGGAGGCTGTGGAGGGAGGGAGGGACAATTTGTAGTACACTGTATCTACTTTATGGCTACTGATTTTAAACAAATTTCAGATTACCCTTATTGTCTAATCATATGTTTGGGAGGATGGGCTATTTATGAGATGTTAGCTTTCCAGATGCTCAAACAATGAGCTGTAAGTGCTGTATTCATAAGCCAGCCCCCAAAATGCAGCAGATTAGCTGTTTCTAATCTTTGAATTCAGAACAAGTGTTAGAAAAAGGAACACTTGCAGAGCTGTGTAGTCTCTATTACCTCATTAAAATGTATTTATAAATGAAGTAGACAGAGGAGCAAATGTCTGCACAAAACATTGCTACTTCATTAATATCTTTATTACAAAAGCACTGTATGAAATCTGTCAGTCGAGAGGAAATAAGTGAATCACTTGTCTTTCATTTTTGGGCTTTGTTTATTTTCCATGATATGCAAATTCAAGTTTAAAAGAAACATTTTAGTAGTAAATATGAACCAAGTGAAATGAAAAGAAATTGAGCACATGACGAGGAGCACCGTCTGGTCCGAAGTGTGCATAGTGCTAGAATTTGAGTAAGTTAGTTGTCTGAACTTGAACAAGGTTCTGTTTTTCTTAAATGAGAAGTTTGTGTTTCAGTGGAGAAATGTGTTACGATGAGCTTCATGCTTATGAGTAATTCCTTAAAAAGTTTCTTTTCATGTGGAGAGTAGCTAGAAACAAACATGAACAAACAGTTCCTTCCAAATGAGAAATTCTGTTTAAAACACTTAGGATTTGAAAATCATAAAATTAGGTTAAAAGTTAAAAATGCATAGTGACTCTCTTTCTATTAAGTTATATAAGAAAGTTTATTTTAGATCCTATTTAAGGACGATCTGGTGCTGAACTACCTAATAGATCTTTTAATAAACATTTATTTGAAAGGTGGTTCTTATTCTCATATCTATTTCTATAAAACAAACTACTCCAAAACTTAGTGACAAGTCTATAATGCTTATAGGTTTTGTAGGTCACAAATTAAGACAAGGTACAGAGCAACCTTTAGTCTCTATTCCATAGTGTCTGGTGGGGGGTTCTCAGTAGAAAAACTTGAATGGCGAGGTTCTGGAACCTCAAGAAGGCTTTTTCATTCTTATATCTGAAGGGTGGGAAGAATGATTAAAATCTGAGCTCCATGGACTCAACTGCCTACAGATACATACACACCCACATTGTATGATGAGGGTTTCTTCCAGCGTGGTAACTGGTTTCCAAGAGTCTCTGAAGAGCAAGCTTCCCAAAAGGGAGAGTTCTGAGAGATGCTGAGAAAGGTCCATAGTCTCTTAAGACCTGGCTAAGGAGATTATGCACCATTATTTCCACTGCATTTCTCTTGGGTGAAGCAATTACAAGCTTGTCTAGGTTTCAGAGAAAAAGAATATAGAGTTTCTTTCCCCATGGAAGAGTGTCAAAAAGTTATAGCCATTTCAAAAACTTCTACAAACGATTTCAAGTTTTTTTAAAAAATAATTAATTCAGTACCTTTTGCTTGGTCCTATTTCAGAATGACATATATGATAAAGCTGTATAAATACACGTGTGTGTATGTTTTAAACATTTTCAGATTGCTATTTTATCTGTTGAATTTCCTTAAGAATTTATGAATTCGGAGGTAGAGGATCTTTTCTTCCCTTAAACATCCAAGAACCAACATAGTCTTGTGTTAGCCAAGGAGGATATAATGCATAAATACAATTAATCATTATTGCTAAATGAGAGAATTTATGACAGAGAAGAGAAAAATGAAGGGATGTAAGAGCAAGTAAATTACAGTGGGAAAGTGAGTATGAAAGTGGACATACAAAAGCAGGTGGCAGAGAAATGATCATGAGGGATATTGGGGAGGAGAGATTGAACGGGAAGCAGTGTTAGAGCACCTCAGCGGGTAATCAGATGCCAAGCTGACACTGCCATTTGGATTGTAAGCATGAAATCTTTAAATCTTTTTTCTCTAGGAGCAATGCTATCGATCTGCTTATTATTTTAATAATTCCATTCTGGATTGGGAAGCCAGAAGAGTGACACTATACAGAAATTGTTTTTGGACGGTTAGGCTGTATTCTGAGGTGCTGCTTCTCAACCATTAATGTGGAAATGAATTGCTATGAAACCATTAAAATGTGAATTTGGATTTATTGGACCCTAGGGAATAGCCTGTCAACATATCTCCAGGTGATGTCACCAGTGTTGGTCCTTGAGCCATGGATTTAGAAAGGTCCTGAGTACCTTTCTGATTCTTTGTCCTTCTATTGTTGAAGCATAATTTCCACCTGCCTCAGTTGTGCCTCTGCAGAAAAATAGGTAATCATATACTTTACTGGACTGTGAGGGTTTTGTGAATTATCATTTGTGGCAAAGTAGGTCTCAATAAAAGCTTGATGATTATTCTTAGTCCTCTGTCTCTAAGAGGACCTAGAAGAATGTCCTCAAGAAACCTTGGTTGAGAGACAAAATTCAAGTGTAGGTGTTAATTTTTGTTTTGGTTGGGGGAAATAAAACTTATAAAGGCAGTAGAAAGCAGAGACTCACCTGTGTTTTTGGTGGAATGGAAATAAATGAATTAACATTACAGACTGCATAATCTATCCCCAAATCATTGTCCTAACCTGCCAACCAGCAATACTATACTTGTAGGATATCTAGTAAATTAATTTTATCTATATAGTAAATAAATTTCCTGCATATGAATATATTTTATTGATGTCCGCTAGGTTGTTTGTTTTTTTAAATTTTTGACTGATCATTTGCTACATAGATTATAATTGAAGAGATTAACATTGTTTTCCCTGAGAATTGGTATGGGACCTAAATTTTAGAAAACGGTACTGATCTAAATGACTTCTAGTGGATAAATTTTACATAATGGGGAACTATAGTGGGCACTAGGCCACTGCTGCGGCTAAATAATGGTTAGGGCTTTAAAGGGGGAGGTGAGTTAAAATCAATTTTAATTTTTAAATCACTGTGTTGTTCAAACTGGTATTGTTCTTACCTTTAATTTTCGTAAATGGAAAATTGTGGGAACTTGTTTTGGAAACTTGGACAAAACATTTAGCTTAGTCAGCTACCACTAAGTTTGATCCATGTAGACTTTGGCAGAAGGTCGCAAGTGTGACAGAGACTATTTCTCTGAAATGAAAAAAGAAACATTAGAACATTTGGGTCTTATTATTTCCACTTAAGAACTTCCCAAATACAGAATTTGTTGCACCCTCACCGTGGCTGATAACTCACTTAAAATTCACACAAACTGATTAAAAGATGCAGGGGCCTCAAGCACTGCATTCCAACTGTGCATATACTGATTATACTGAATGCATGCAGTGTGTGTCCAAAGAATGTGTCAGCTTACAGAGAACCGGGGAGCTTCTCAGGCTTCGCCTTAGGATTCTGGAACTGAATGTTTAGAGAGCCAAAGTACACAATGGAAAATACACACAATCTTGCTGTTTCCAATTAAGAGTGGGCTCCTGTTTCTTTTGACTTCAGCAGGTGGCTGGTCATCATTAAGAAGAAAAATGTTTATTAATGTGAATATGATATTTTGGAATCTTTACAACTGGGAATCAAAAATTAAAAACCTTTTTCCTCTTCTATCAACAACATCATTATCTCGTCCTAATGTTTCTGTCCTCTGACCTGTTATTTAAGAGCTTTACAAAAGTGGACTTGACCTACTTCCCTTTTGTGTCAGCTGCTGGGTGAAGTAATGAGGACAGTGCCCCTTTAAAGAGTGTTTTGTGTCCGATCCAGTTTATTGGGTATTATAAAGGACATGGTAATGTGGTACTTATTCAATGATTTTGTTATTTAGAACAGCCAATCCAATGAGGTTAGGACTCATGGTGTTTTAAAATCATGAGCCTTGTTTATGTTTAGCAATCAGATGTATGCTTTAATATATCTGCATTTGAATGGTTTCTTTTTTACATTATTTTGTGAACACATAGGCTTTTTAAATGACAAATATTAAAAATAACAGCTTGTGAATTCACTTGTGGTTACTTTGCATGTATCAAAATGGAATATTTTGTGATGTTCTTTGTTTACAGACTGGCAAGTAATCATTGAAATGCAAACCACACACACATAATGGAAAATTATGGAATTTCCTAATGATGTTGTCATTTATAGTAGAAAGCCAAGGAAGAAGGTAATATTTAGTGACTGTCTATGGGTGCTGAATGCTGGGCTTAATTTATTCACATAATATATTCATTTCTTTCCATTAGGAGTCAGCAAAGTTAAGTAACTTGTCTAGGGTCATCTGGCCCATAAAAAAATGGAATTTAGTCTTATTTGATTCAAAGTATGATTTCTATAGCTGATGGCACTGTTTCTAATCTTGAATAAGTTCATCTTTTTATAGTTTACTTTAGGCTTAACTGTAAACAGTTCCTTGGAGAATTTTAAAAGTGGTATCTTCATTCTTCAAAAGAATGTCTACCTGATCTTTAGTTACATGTCTCTTTATGAATCTTATTGGTCTGAACTAAGAATTGCTAGTGTATTTTGTTAGTAGTAAGAATCAATGGAAAGCGTGCATTTTTTCTTCCTAGCTGCTAGTGGGATATTTGTTAAACAACAGTTTCCAGATATGCATGAATAAAACCCAGGATTCTGTACTTAGAGCAACATTCTAAAAAATGTTGATTAAAATGTAGATATTATGTACCTAAAGTAAAGGGCAGAATGTTAACTGCCTACAAACATAGTGATTGCTTTCTTACTTTGGAAGCTAAGGCTCTCTCAGCATGAAATTTTATTTATAAACAGTACTGTTTGTGTTACAGGAGGTTCATCATGAGGTCATCTTTTTTACTGTCCAAATTGAAACACTAAAATAATTATTGTTCTGTTAACATGCTAGGCAAATGGCAAAGCCATTTTTTTTGCAAAGCCATTTTTGATCTGAGTTTGTTTCTTAGACATAAAATGAATAGTGATTCTAGAGAAATAAATACAAAGGAGGAGATTGTGTATGCACATAGGAAGAAATACAGATCGTTTCTGGAAAAAAGAAACCTCCGAAAGGATTCTGTTGAAGTCATACCTATGCCATTTGTTTTGGAGCATCTAAACTTGATCTGTGACTGATTATTTTCCGTAGCGCTTGTGTAATGAATACTTGTAGTCAGACGATTGGGTATTATTTATTCAAATGATTGCAGAAGAAAAACACATTGCTTTCTCTAGTGACCTGGGAGGTCAGGAACACTGGATATGTAGGCAGTACATTAATTATAAATTTAAAAAGAAAAACTTTAAATAGAGAACAAATGAGACCAAGGAGTTAGTTGTAAATCCTGGTTGCTGGGCTGAGTTACTGATTACAGGTATCACGGTTTCTGTGAGAGGGTAGATGAGTGCACCAGACTGGTGGTCGCTGTGGGTGATCAAGGCAAAGTGTTTAAGAGGTTCCTCTGGCTGTGAAATCTGACTGCTTGAGGAGGCTGTGTGTGGGGAGTGTGCAAGCACACGTACTCTCAGCTGTTCGTCTGCAGGCTTTCCACGTGGAGGATGCTGTTGTTTAATCCAGAATAGCCTAGCATTGCTGTGTTGCAATGGGAACATTTCATTGTTTAACACTGATTTATTACACTGTTTTGCCCAGCAATAATTTTTAAAATAGGGACAAATGTATTCAAGAACTAGTTTGTAAACCCTTTTTCCTTTGTATTTATAAGCACTGTCGCTGTGGAGGCTTTAGTATATTTATAATTATGCTCCTTTTAAAATAAAATCTTTTTTCAATTTTGAAATTCATTGTGTAAAGAGAGAGTGAACAGAATGAGAAGTGAACTTGAACTCTATGTCAGACCTAAAAGTTAGATCACTGGTAGAGAAAACTGGGCTATCTTAGTTAAATTTATCAGAATGTTTGGTTCTCAGTGGCTGATCTGTGGCTATTTGGCACCCAACCCATGTTCAAGGTGTACTGTGTGTCCTAATTTTGCTTCTTCTCATTCTCCCTCCTCTCTGGCTTTTTCTTTTGATCATATTTAAATGTCTATCCTTAGATTTCTTCTCAGTTTATACAGTCTTCCTTAGAGAATAAAAGAGCATGATCTTGTATTTTATCATTATGATTGATGACCCTAAGCAAATATTTATATTTACTTTTAACTTTCCTGCAGAACTAAATTATGTATCAATCATCTTTAAGCATGCTGCATTCGAATGTTAAAGTCCTTATGTTCAAGACTGAATTTGTCTTCTCCCTTTTCCTCAGTCAGTCAGTGCTGCTGATTCCCAAAGTTTGAACTAGAAAGTTACACCAACCCCTCTCCTCTACCATATCTCATCAGACACAGTAAGTTGGTCACTAAGCCCTACCCATTGTACTTCCCTTCCTTGTTGATGTTGTCTTGATTTAAGCTCTGATCTCAGTATCTGAAGATAGTTGCCATTACATGTGAACTGTTATAACTGATTCTGATCTTTTACCGATGACTTGTACTTCATACTTCAACCACGTAAAGTTTTATCACTTACGTTTTTCTATTGAAAATATTCTCCCCTTTCCTGCCTAGGACTGTGTTGTGGTTTCTTAGCATGATATACAAAGCGGTTTAGGATCTGTCCCTAATTTGTTTTTATGTCTGTCACTATCACATTCTCAGGAGAAGCTGTTTTCCCAGTTGTAGTCATTCCTTTACTGTTCAAGGAAAACATGTGAGGCTTCATGGTTCAATGCCATTGTCATAAGTTATTGGTTGTTTTTATCTGGAACCCTTCTCACATCTTTTCTTGGCAGTTGGGATGTGCTTACTCATCCATAAGGCTCCTGTTCCTGACAAAGAGTAAATTGCTCTTATATAACTGAATGATGTAGGTCTCACTAACTCACTGAAATGATTTTAGAGTACTTGATACACACCTTAACTGTAGCATTTCATGGATTCTACTGTAATTACAGAATTGTATGCTCTTCTCTCTTTAGGCTGTGAACTCTTTACGGGTAGAGACAAAGCTGATTCTTTTTTTTTTTTTTTTCCTCCACTTTCTAGTGTGTGTTGATTTATGCCTGTATGTGGTAAGTACATTAAATATGCACTGAGTCAGGTCACTGGAGATGTAGCCAGGAGGTGTTTCCTCCAGATTGTTGTATCACCAGGTTCTGATATAGCAGGACTTGTGATCTAACAATCATTTGTTTTAGGGTGCATGTGCATTCTCTTTTCATGATAGAGCTTGAGGAAGTAGAGTGTATCTACTACTGAGTTTATGGAGAGACCTCAGTATCAGACATGACTAGCATTCCTTGTCAATCAAGGTCTTATAAACGTCCGTGAAGATAGTCTACTCTGCGGCAGAGTATCAATATCTTCAGTGCAAGAGTCAGGTATTCTGGGCTTCTGTGACTTGCAAAGATTGAACCAAAACTATAGCTTTTATAGTGCAGGTATAGGTCATAAACTTTTAAAACACAGTTGTTATATTTAGTTTTTAATTGGAAATAATTTTAAATTTGCCAACCATAAAAGCAATAAAAAGATCATTTCTCTAGCTTTTATCCAAATCCACCTACCTGTTACTCCATTCATTTTATCAATTAGTGCTGTGTCCTTTTTTCTCATGCTTTTCTTCTTGAGACATCTTAGGATATTACATACCATGGTCCTTCACAGTCACTTGAGTGTATTTCTTAAGGATCAGGAATTTACAGCCAGAATGCAGTTATCAATTTCAATAAATTTATCATTTGTAATTCAGCTTCATTAACTTCTTTTAGAGCTTTGTTTCCCCTTCCTACAAGTTTAGCCTAGGAAAAGTTACTTACTGCATTGCTAATTGTGTCCCTAACTTAATATCTCTAATGTAGATACTCTCATAGCCTTTCTTTGTAGTTCACAATACTGACTTTTTGAAAACTAAAGTATGCCCTTTTTTAATAGAACTTTTTGTTTTGGGGTTTGATGGGCTTTTAGAGTTTACTGAGTCATTTGTTTTGCTTTAACAAGCTTTTAGATTTTATGTATTAATAAACATCATATCTAATATAAGTGTTATGATTTATATGTAGATGTCCCCTAGGGACCTTGTGCTTATGGGACCTTTATAGCTGACTTGCTGTTGGGAGGTAGGTCTGGTCGGAGGAATCAGGTTTTTGGGGAGCATGACCCCAAAGACTATGTCTCCCTCAAGGGCCCACCCTTTGCTCTCTGCCTCTTGGCACCAGAGGTGAGTGAATTTTTCTCTGCCATGCGGCTTCTTCTTTGGAGCTGGCCTACCATGGACTGAAACATGAGTCATAATAAACCTTTCCTCTCCTCCTCTGTGTCTCAGTGAGGAGAAAAGTAACCAAGACAACCATTGAGAACTACATTAAAATTATTACATAATTTTCTTTGAATAAATTGATCTTATTTGTTAAACCTCACAGAAAAATAAAACAGATTCTTCAAAAGTGTGCACACCAAAGAAATAGATTGAATGTACTAACTCCAGGACTTTAAGAAGAAATGAAAGGCTGTTACTAAATTTCCATTGATATTAAAACTCAACAAAATAATTGTACTAGAGAGGAGATGAAAAAAGTTTTTTTCCTTAAATGAAAGTTTCAAATCAGTGTTTGAGATCTTAAATGAAAAGATTGAATTCTCTGTCTGATCTACATTTTAACCAATTGGTTGATATTAAGTCTTTGACTAAAGGTTTTTGTTGTTATTTTGAGAAAAATGTGCTGTTTTGACTACAGGTACTTATAAATTAATTCCTTAAAGGATAAAGCCCTGAAGGTATTAAAACAATACATGAATATTTAATAGATAGCAAATATTTAGACTGGTTAAACAAGAAAGTAAATTAGCATGGAATTAAATAAGCTGCTATGGATATTTATCCCCTCTATTGGAGAGAATTGTGTGGTATGGTGTTTCTGTTTGTTGTTGTTTGTCATCTGTTCTGCCATCTCAGCTAAATTCATGAATTGAGAAGCAGCCTGGGCTTATTTCCACAACATTCAGACCTTACTGTGCATTTACACTTGCTTACAATATGCTTCTCTTTTCTTTCCAAGCATGGTCATCCTTCATTTTCACACCGTAGGGTGCTCAGTGCAGCCACCAAACACAGCACATTCAGATTGTCATAGGCAGTGAGGTACCAGGGATACTGTCAAGTGGCGTTTTTGTAAAACTTTAATTTGTTTTTCTCTCTTTGTTGTTTATGATAACCTTCTAGAAACATGAAAATAGCATTTTCTTTCCTGCTGTTTTTGTCATTTGTGTTTGGAAGACAGACTTTTTTTTCCCCCAATGAAAAGATAGTTGCCTTAAACTGAGAAGGAAAAAACAAACAAAGTGATATACTTTTAGTTTCCTCTGTGATCATGATTGTTTTCTTCTTTCATTCTTGGTGTTTCAGGTAGAATTTATGAGAAGTAGGGAAGCACCGTATGGTAGAGAAGCAGAGTAAGACAGGTTATGAGCTTAGATTCTGGAGTCTCACGCATAAGTTCAAATACTGGCCCGGAACTTTACAAACCCAGTGATCTTAGACAAGGCAGTTTGTCTTTCTGTTGTCTCTGTTGTCTTCTGTAAAAGGGACGTTGCCTAACAGCATTAACTTATAAAGTTATAGGGCTTTATTGGTTTAATACTTATAGAAGGGTTAAAGACTATACCTGTAATGTAATAAATGATATGTGTTTCTTAAGCAAAAATAAATCTCCCCTTTCTCCTAATCTTGCTGACTTTATCCTTTTTCCTCGGAGGATGACTTGGTGGAAACCAAAATTTCTTGATCTTCGGAGTCCTCTTCAGAGAACTAAGAGATTTTTTACTGAAGAAATATGGATCTTTAGCTTCAAGTTAAAATGTATCAGTTTCCCACTCATTCTTTGGCTTGGTTAAGGGAAAGCATTATTAAAAGGGAACTATGTTTATGTGTCCCCAGATGTCTTATCCCTCATAGCATGTTTGCACATGATTTGGTAGCCTGCTCTGAACTTCTTATATAGCACATTTATTTTAGTTTAAATTTTCAAAGATGTCACAGGTGAAAGAAAGCATATATTCAAAGATGACCCTGGGAAACACTTTCTTGCCCTTAAACATGCTTCAATTTGCATAAAAAGGAGATAATATAAATACATTTATAAATGAATTGTAGTCTTTCAGGCCTTCATATGCCTTTTAAAATCTAAATGTGGTAAACGGAATCATTTTGCAAGCTAGTAGGTCACTCCAAGTTTATTTTACAGTGAAGGCAGCAATGGAGAAAACTGATCCCTTGGACTTCTGGGAATGTGGGTGCCTTTACGTGTTTGTAGATCATGTTTAGTAATCATAAGGTTATGCAGAATAGATTATTTACATTACTGAGGACATCATACTCTTGTGCAATCTATTGAATTATAAAACTGTCGGCCAAGCTAAAGAAGCCCTAAACTGACAGCTTCATGGAGGAAAAAGCAGTGTAAATGTAAGCTTCTGATGATTATCAGTGGTGTGGCTGAAGATCTGTTTCAACAGAAAACAAAATCTCACACTCAAAGATAGAAGACAGTTACAAGGAGCTCATATCTTGGATGCTTTGATGAGAATTTAAAAATAGATAATTTTCAGATTATTTCATTGTGTTCTTGGGTAAGAGATTTTCTCTTAAACATGCTATATAACTGGTTGCAACATATATTTTTGAAAGCAATAACAATTTAAGTAATTGCAACATATATTTTTAAAAACAGTAACAATGACCATAATGTTTTGTTGCTCCCGAATGTGTGGACCCTGGCATTAGGCAGAGCTAGTAGTTCAGGACAGGTAATTTTTTCTTTGTACTGATTTTCGTAAACTACTAATTAAAGCTGTTACAAGGAGTTTTGATTAACTATTGGCTGTGTTCTGTTTATTAATGTGTTTCTGTCCTTATACCTGCACTAAGGATAAAAAATTTCTTTGTGAAGATTAGGAATATGAATGTATAGAGAAATGTTACCACATTTAAACTAGTAGGCATAGGTGCTATTATAATTTCTATAGCTTATCCAAGAGCAAAATGTCAGCTGGAGTTGGGTTTTGGAGAAGTGCAGTTGGAAGTGAGTAGTGAACTAGGAATTCACTTAAAGGATTTTCAGTGATTGCATTCTTAGTGGTTCTGTAGGAGGAACCCCGAGACAGTGAGACCTGTCCACTATCCAGGCAGGGTAGAAGTTACAAGATGTACTAGGTCAAATCCTTAGTGAATGTTGCATCTCATCAATCCAGATATTATACCAGAATCTCTTCATTGCTAGATTGTTATTGATAAATATCTCCCTTATTCTCTTTTCTTTCATATTTGGGCTGAGTTTGTGCCAATGCCATGTACTTGGATTTTACCTCTTACTATCATATTTAACATCTTGGTCTGAACAATTTTCCTCTATATACATTTTAAAACTGAATTTCTGTAATGGAACAGTGAGAATACACTGGAAAAATACAAACATGAGACTATATGGTACTCATGTTAACTATGATATATTGCAGAGTTTGAAATAACTATCATGTTCAATATATCTTAAATAATTTACATATTTCTAGTTATAGTTTTACCATTGAAAGATTACTTACTTACTAATAAGGTAATGTAAAGTCCAATGTGGTAATTTTTCTTTAATTATTAGAAGGTTACTTTGTGTACTTTTTAAGAGTTTTAGTTTTAAAGTAAGTGAGAAAACTCTCAAATCAAGTTTGAATTTACTAAGGAAGTTGGAATTACAGTTGATTTTAATGGCACATATTAGAAAACCCAGTTCTAAAGATCAACACGACACACTTCGTATTGTTTGCTAGTGTTAGTCATGCATTCTGTTTTCTTCTTTTAGCTTGGTGCTTATTTAAATATCTAGCCATTCTTTACACTATTTGTAGAGTCACACAGTTCAAGTTGGCTCTTGCTTATATTTTGCTTAGTCATTAAGGTTGAGATATATAGTTAATTAAATGGCATAAAATATAATTAGCTTAGTTTCGAGTGCTACAGAATCAGTGACAGAGGAGGACAGATTCAAGATTTTTGTGGTGAGTTCATACAAAGCTGTATTTGTGTCAGCGCCAGCAGTGGAGGCAGCAGGGAATCGTGGAGACAGCACTTTCAGCCAGGATCCCTGCCTACGCTGAGTGGAAGGGGTTTTAAATATCCCTTTGAGAAAGTGCATTGAAGTCAGGTGTGCAGCCTGTGGTTGGAGAACAGGCAAACATAAGAGGTAAACTGTTTAGACCTGGCAGGGCCCAAGACAGGCCAGGGAAAAGCCCATTTCCTTTTTACACTGGCACAGCCTAGAGCCTAGGCATCCATAAGAATTTGAGCTTGTCAGAACCAAACTAGGGCGCCACTAGCAAGGAGACATTGATTGTCAGCCAACACTGCTCTCCTGCCTCAGGAGGTTCTTAAGTGCTTTTTGTTAGACTCCCAGGCACAAAGCTTGGCTAGACGAAGACACAGTAATTTGCCACACCTGGCAAGCCGTGACAGCGTTATTGGCATGCCTGCACCTGACTGCTGCTGGCAGTGATTAATTATGTAGTTGGACTGCACAATACAGTTAAGCGAGGCCATGAGTAAAGTGCTGTTCTCCTTATGGTTTCTCCCCTCCTCCTCTGATACTTTAACTCTCAAGTGAAGCTGCAAGGGAATCTGGTGAGAAAGAGAGGAAGGTTGGAGAGAAGTCTGCATATACTCATTCATTAATTCGATCTTTCATTCAACAAATATAGCTTGAATACTTTAGTATGTAATTGCTCAAAGTGAATGAATATTCATTCCTCTTTGAAATTCAAATTTGGTTTCCTTAATGAAGAGCCCAGTGTTTACCAGAGGTATGGAGATAGCAGTGGCAAATTAATTAGAATCCCAAACTTACGCCTTTGTTTACACAGTGCTTCAGGTCTTTGCAAAGAAGCAGAGGTGGGCTGATCTTGGCTGTGAGCATCCTCTGACAGAGGAAGAAACATTAAGTGCAGAGAATGAATGTGTAATTTATACTGAGAGTTAGTACTGAGGTCCGAGATGTCAGCGCAGGAGCATGCTGTCATCACTGATGTTAATTGCTGGCATCTATTGAGTATTTCTGTCACTCTGGGCTGAGTCATGTTATTAAGCACAAGAAAGGAAGTACAGCTCTTTCTTTACCTCCCTTCAAGTCCTCAGGAGATATAGTTGCCTGTTGAGTAGTCTCTGTCTCTGAGGCCCTACAGCCTTGACTCTACCTTTGCTCAGGACTGTAACAAAATTGATCCCCTTTGGACATTCGCTCATTTAAAAAGGTAGTGGATCTCTCACCTGGCCCAGGTCTTCTGGGAATCCAGCCCAGAGAATTCATAGTTTCTTTATTATATTTTTGGCATTTCAGCTTCTGACAGGCAAGATTTTTCATCTTTTATGTGTAAAACTTGAGTAACTCTAGCAGCATCAGATAGATATTTTGAATTATAAGTGGTACATAAGTCAATTTCATGGTTGCAAGAATTTAATACTTCCAATATGGGCTTTTTTTCCTTTGGCAAATAAAGGCACACGTTTACATAGACTGCTTCAGTTTTCATAGAGGTTTTGTGGTGTTAGAATGTGTATTTTCCTTTTTAACTTTAATAGGTAAGTCTGAACAAGACATTCAGCTGAACACATTCCTCTAGAGAGGAGGAATTCATGGTGTTAGCAGATTTTGTACCCAGGTAGGTTATTTTAAGGACTGCTTTTTTGTATCATATCAAAATCAAAATGTTAGGGATGTATTCATACCCAGATAGACTGGGTAGTTGCTTATGTGTTGTATGCGTCCAGTTAGTAAGCCTTCAATACCTTTTGATCCATGTAATTATAGTATTTAGTTGTAAGAAATAGAACAGAGAGATCTTTTGTAACCTTACACATCTCCCCATTACATTTTTCAAAACTAGCATAGACGCACCATACTGACTGACATACTGACATACAATCCATTTTTTTCTTCTATTTTCCTTAGGCTTCTCTGTGCTATGTGTACGTATTTTTAGTTATGTAAAATAGTAGCATGGAATATGTAACAAATCTGTGTGTCTTCTTGTGCAGAGATAATACTAATCTGTGTTGCTCAGTTTCCGTATAGGTGGTGAGGAAGTGAGCACAGATGGGGGTTTTTATGTCATCATTTGCAGGCTTTAATCACTCAGCAATGAGAGCTATTGCCTCAGGGTTTAATGCTCTGCTTTGCTGTCTCAAAATCCTTCACTTTGTACTTATGTTTTATGTGTGAAGTTGGTTGGGATGATGGTGCTTGTCTTGAGACTTAAGGTTGGATTTAGGCTGCTGCTTTGTTTAGATGGATTTGCAGCTGTTGGCCACTGTTTGATCCTCTGTCTTAGGACACCAAGCCCTACCTGATTTCTTCCTTCCAGTGTTTGTTTAACAACCGCTATTCTTTTCAGCCTGTGACCGAGAGGTCTGGTATCTGTTGCAGGAGACCAGCAGGTCCCAGGCCAGGGCCTGATGACAGCTGTCCTCATCCAAGAGGGCCTCAGTGCCAGATTTGGCTGGTGACCAGCTCACCCATCCCTGATGGAGACACCTGGCACATCCTCACCTGGGGATCTGGCTGTTCCTGGTTGTCTTCTGTCTGTCTGTGTCTTGTCTGTCTGAGTCAGCTTTCCTGATTGGTGCTCAGGGTATTTCCTGGTGGCTGTGGAAGGCAGAACTAATATGTAGCATGAGAACCCCCTTGAGGGCAGTTTGTGGGATGTGAGTAGAACCCCCAGAGGTCTGCCCTCACCTGCTGTTCCCCAGAGATTGGAATGGGAAGTAGTAAGTAACCACCACCAGGGAGAAGCTGTAAAAGGCAGGAAAGACCTTGATATTTCAATACCTTTAGTGGTACTTTCCTCTATTGGTTGAACAAAAGGCCCTGCATATTGTGTAGTACTTTGTGATAGGCATGGTGATGTCTTCAGCAATCATTGACTGTACACAGTGCCCGCTTGTTTTCATTGCATCACCCTATATTTGCTTCAAATCTCAGTGACATAATAAGAAGATATTCAGCTAGACTATGTGGGGACTAGAGCAGCACAAAACCCATAATGATATAAATATGTGGTGGAAAATTACAATAAAACCCTTGCATCTTCCACTTTAATTTTGCCTCAAGGAAATGGCAGGATGCCCAGCTGGCAATAACCAGTTCCAAATGAGCTGCCAAACTACTAGGTGCTGAAATATATAGTTTGTTGCTCTTCCCTATTTGGGTGCCTGACTGTAGGTTTAGGGGTTGGTGTTTCAAAGCCAGAGCAGGTGCCTACCACCTGGAAGCGTTTTCTTAAGTGCCAAGCTGCTATCAGCACAGTAAGACCTAGGGAAGAGTGTTTTTAAATTACATTGAAACCACTTTACATGTATGTATATGTGTATTGAAACAAAATCATGAAATAGGCCTAAAATGTTTTCATCTGGAGCTCAAAAGGATATGATTTTGTGTCTTGGAACAATGAGAGTTATAAAAAGGAACATGCTGATGGAAAACATTTAGATAACATTAAAGCATTTAAAAATATGTAAGTGTAGCTTGAAATATTATCATAACAGAAATAGATTACTTCATTGTGGAACCCTACAAGTAGAGGTTCTGGGGTGATGATGAGGAATATGTACAGTTTTTATGACACATTTTAGTCTTGGAGGCCAAGGAACCTCTCTTTTCATTTAAATAAGGTACTCTCATTTTGGCGCTTGGAAATACCTCTGATCACTTCAGAATCCTTAAAGGCTGTGTCTTGTCTCCAGGGAAGGTTTATCTTTTCCTTTATAAGAACTAGTTTTCCACAAGCAGCTCTGTACGTAGTATATTACATTAGGGAATCAGCAAAATTAAGGAGCTCCCAGGGTCTGTTCTTTTTTTGTTGTTTGTTTTTAGTTTCATCTGCATAATCTGAACCATTTCCCATTGCTCATCTGAACAGACAACTACTTTGTTTCTCGTTCTGCCTGATCTGAAGTATCCTCTGCAGAATGTGCTGGCTATTTTCTAATTCAGGCTACAGAATTCAAACTAGATCCACTCAGTGTTAGTCCTCTTTCAGCAACTGGAAGGTCAGACAAGGGTTCCTTGAAATCCACGATTAATGAGAAATTATTTTCATCATGAGTTTCACATCCTACTCTGAGAAAAATTAACTGATTTGATTGTCATCCTTTCCTCCAGTCACATGCACCAAGTTCCTAATTAGAGGACGAATGCCCAATCAGTTCTGTAGGAAGACAAACAGACCCTACAGGCACCCCAGAAAATCTTCAAATTGGGACATTAATATTCGAATCATCATGGCTGTTGTCCTTGACAGGTTTCTTAGTGTGTGTGGTGGAAGCAAACTGTTGATATCTTCCAGTGGCTGGTGGGGGCTTGACCTGCTGTCCTCTGGGTGTGTGTGCACCGAGCAGATGGGTCTTCGCCAGCCCTTCAGTGTCGGGTGCACGATGTCTCCCCTACCACAGTACAGTTTTCTAAATGTATTATTTCTCCAAGAATTACTTCATTTTTTATTTTTTTCCCTTTTCTAGCATATTCCCATGGTAGATATAGTCCTAAGTTTTAGAATTTCTTCTTTCCTTTCCATTGCATATTCCCTTCATTGGCTGTAACACGTAGTTACATCATCTTGTGGTGAGTCACACTTCCCATTAATACTGAAAAGTGCTTATGTTCCCTGGAGCAGAGCCCTTGCACTGAGGCAGCTTGCCGGGAGGGAGTGAGACCTGGCCACACACTCACCAGTTCACCAGCGTTGTGACCTAGGGCGAGTGACCCAGTTTCTCACTCCCCTTTCCATATCTGCAAAGCAGGGTTGATAACACAGTGCCAGCCTCCTGGACTGACCAAGAAGATTAAATGACTTATTTTACCGCATACATTTGTAACAAGGCCCAGCACTTAGTAAATGCCTAAAAATGGCAGCCATTCTTATTTTCTAAGTTCATTTAATTCCTTTATGTATCCATTGAGCCTTTTATTTGTATTCTTTTATGGGGGGGGGATGCAACTGTTCATATCCCAGATAACTAGAGTTTCTTGGAATACATTTAGAAAGTGCTGCTTTTTGAGGTAAATTTAGTATTGCAATTTTTCCGTTACTTTTCTTTTTCCAAAAAATTTTTAAAATTTTGTCCCCCACCTACTTTTTTTCTGTTAGTTTCCAAGGAGGGCCATTTGACACGGAAGATAAGAGAAGTAGACTATCTCTTATAGTCAAATCCGCACTTGTAAGCATGCATCAGCCATTGTGAATGACTTTCCCTCTTGCTGCTGACTGGTCTGTAATGAACTTTAGCATCTTGCTACTGCAGGCATGGATTACTGACTGGTAGTGTGGGCATCGCATAGTTGTGCTTATAGAAATACAGGTCCCAGGCTATATCCTCAGACAAACTGAATGCAAATCTGGATTTTAACAAGATCTCTAGGTGGTTCCTAAACATATTAAAGTTTTAGACGCACCATTACTTTTGAGTCTAGAACACTGTAGTTCTGCTCCAGGGAAATAAGAGGAAACCAACATGAATCCTATTTTATAACATATAATATTGACTATTTCTACAAGGATAGCACTTTAAACCCTATGAGATTTCCTGGAAAACCCATGTTGGTATTCTCTTGAGTATAATTGTTATTGATTAATGTCATGATTAAAAGAGCAGCTCAGGTCTCCTAGGAGCTTTAGCTCATTGGAAGCAAAGAAAAAGCAAAATGAACCATCTCATTGATCTGACACCCTCAGTCAGTCATTCTTACCTTTTCAGAAAACACTTCAAATAAATAGCAATAATCTTAGCAGTGCGAGATTTGTCTCAAGGGATAATCTTTCCAACAATGACTCGCATTGATTAAGTTTATTGTCTTTTAACTGTTCACTTTGTTGCTGTGGTAACTTTTAAACATTAGGATGTGTTTTCTTAGTTGGAACTGTGTCTGAAGAAGGTGGTACAAAGAAGTACATTCAGATTTCTTGCGTGGCTGGTGAATTACTTGCTGAGAGACTAGTGCTCTTGTTTTTTAAATGTTTTGTTGAAAGAAGATTCTGGAAAGAAGAAGCAGACTTGGTCATGTTTATGGGGTGGACAGCATACAGAGGAGTCAAGCTAGGATTATGATAACTGTTGGCTGACAAGGAGGAATGACAGGTGCTAGACTTGTTTACTGAAAAACTTTGCTCTCATAAACTTGCATAACAGTATTGTTGGATTGTTCCTTTGCAGATGTCTGTTTTTATGGATGGTTAGAACATTGTGGAAACCTCTTCACTATGATTGTTGGATAACAAGAAGGATTGTGTTTTTATTGTAACATCTATATTTTCAGCTTAAGCTGTAAACGCTTGCAATAAACCCTAAGGTATAAGTTACTTCCTCAAAGTTACCCACTATACTTTTAACATGATAATTATGCCAGTGCAAATATAGAATTATACTGATATTCACAGCCCCATTCCTCACCCCCCCCCCGTAAAAACTTAGTGACTTTCCACTGCCAGTTAATTAAAAAAAAAGATTTTCTTTTCTGATCATTTAAGTTTTCCAAATGGCACACTTGACCTTTGTGATCTTCTTGCTTGATTTTGTGTATGGACCTCATATACTAACAAAGTTGAACTATTTCTTTTAGCTCCCATGTACATTGTATTCCTCAATCTCTGAACCTCAGTTGTGCTTTTTCGTCTGGAATATGCTGCACATCATTTATGCCCATCAACATTGTTCTTATCCTTTACTGTTTCCTTGAGGGATGCTGGCAGAACATTTATGCTTGGTCTGTTGCCTAATCTAGCTCATGGCTTGTTTACTCACATGTAGTTTCTGCTTCTCAAAATTTTAAACTCCAGAAATTTAATTTTTTCTAAGTAGGAAGAACATCTGTAGATCTTAGAATATAAATGCAGGTTAATAAACTACACAGACATTATTTTTACTGAACTGGAATGGCCATTTACTGATTCAGTGGTGATACGCTTTTCTAGGTATTGATGTCCATAGCAGAATGCCTTTGAAGCACACGCAGAAACTAGAAAATTGCTGTATTGACTCAGAACTGAAATATAAGGTATTGGTTGATTTCAAAGGATATTCCATCCAGGTTACTGGAAAATCTGGATGGAATTGTCTTATTGTCTTATTGGGTCACCTGGTGAACTTTTTTCCTTGAATGATTTGATATAAACACTGATGAATTCTTCAGGTTCCCATCTCTTACCCTGTAACTGAATGAATTACCGTTCTTAACATTTCCCACCTGACAAAGCCATTATAAAGATAGCTCTTTTTACCTTCTTTTAAATTCGAATGTTTCAGTGTCCTATCTTACCAAATAGTTTGTAAAATATTCCATGTCTAAAACCATATTTAGATCTGTTTACTGTGGTGTTTAAATTTTTGGGTGGCTGATCATATACATTACGTGTCTGTTTTGACCCATTATAGTCTTAGAATGTGTTTGAACTTATATCAGAGTTCTTGTACTATATGTGAGATGTATAACCTTCTATATTTCTTACTCCATTTGTGTTATGAGTACTCGCAGACTGACCTTATTTACTTGTCAGGTTTAAGTTAGTTGAAAGCAGGATGGCTTTTAATTCTTCTTTGCTGTCATCTCAAGTGCAGTGACATTGTTTTTCCCAGTTAAATATTCATTCCTCATTCACTTATTTATGCATTAATTTCCTTCATCCCCCTTCCCTTTCTCATTCTCTTCTTCCTTCCTTTGACAGACATTGATGACAGCCATCTCTCCTGCTCGGAGTGTGGTGTCTGGGAATGCAGTTCTAAAAGGCTTGATAAAAGTTACTGCCACTCATTGAGTGCCTTAAGATCCACATGTAATCATTAAATAATACCAAAAGATAAGTTTTTATCCCCACGCCTTTTTACAAATAATTACACCAAGATTCAGAGAATAAAACTGGCTGTCCTCAGACTGTGCAGCTGGTGACATGGTTTGAATTTCATCCAGGCTGCTGCTTGTCTCTTTTTCTCCACATTGGCTAATGGTGCTCTATAGAGACAGCTTAATGGTTTTGGTACTATGATGGCTGGTTATATTAGACAGCATGCTTAGGCTGTGGTCTCTGGTTGTTAATTAAACATTAATTTATGTTTTTCTGTGGAGGTGTTTTGCAGGGATAGCTAACATCACAGTGAGTTTCATGTACAGTTATTAGCCTTGACAATATGGGTGAGCCTTATCAACTCCGGTCAAAGTCCCATGACATGAGACCATCATGTTACATGAAATACGCTGGAAAGTAGCCTGTGCTCTGTCTTTCGTGAGAAACCTAAATATGAAGAAATTAATGAATAAAATGAAGGAGTGATGATAGAAAACTGGAAGATAGACTCAGAGCTAGGAAAGGAGATCAAGGGAGTAAGGAGGAAATGGGGATTAAAATAAGCAAGATATGTTATGTGCATGTACAAGTTCCCCAAAATAGCATTGCTATTCATAAGTATTCACTATTGACAAAACAGTTAAATGATCAATTGACAAAACAATTATGAGAAGTAAAATAAGAATTTATACAGAGGAGACATCATAGGAAACAGGGATGCAAACTTTTTGGATGTAGAAAGGAGTTGAGGGGAGCAGGAATGTAAAACGAATGGATAAATGGATCAAAAATTATCAAGCTATGAAACATACATGTACCAATCTCCCTAAATAAAATGTGCAATTCTATATGCAAAAAAGAAAGAAAATTGATCTGATGATTGCAGCATCGACTTCTGCCTAAGTTTGCACATAGGTGTGTGTGTGTGTGTGTGTGTGTGTGTGTGCGCATGTGTATGTGTGTGTGTGAGTGAATGTGTGTTTGTGCATATACACTCTTACACTACTGGATTTGCTTTGTTTGGAGAACTTGACCAATTGATATATACCAATTCTCATAATTAAATAGACAAATATTACACAAAATTGCTTTATTATCTTAAACTCAAAAATTAAACTTGTTTTAAAGTTTAAAATATATATGATGTATTTTTCATCTTTTATTTTTTTTAATAGGCAGGGTTGTTGGAATGTGTTTTAGCAGATAGACAAAGGGAAAGGGGTGAATGATTGTTCGGCACCTTTACAATGACTGGAGAAGCAGATGTGTGCAACTGCTGTTCATATCATAGCTGTCCAGGAAGAGAGTTACAGTATCATTGAAGATTTTTATTTCAGGAAAATCAAATGACAAGAAAAACAGACGTTACCGTTTCCCCTATATAATTAAAGTTAGGGAGTGTCAATGTATGGAGTCTGGTATGGCTAGTTCTGCTTTTCGATTTTATAATGTAGACCAAGTTAGATACTTTCTTGCATTTGGGCACAGTGGCAGTTTTCATAATTAGAAGAGGAGTAGTAGAAATTTGTAGAAAAGGAATTTACTCTCAGGTCCAAAATAATAATGGTTGATCCATGGAAGGTTTCTGTTTGTTGTAAATCAGAGTTAACCCTATAGTAGAACCCAAGGTCTAAAATATAAATTTTTCATCAAATAAAAATGGAGAAATGAGGGAACAGAGTTTTAAACAAATGGAGTGTTTCACTTCTCATTGCTGCCTGTCCTTGGATTGGTTTTTCACAGCCAAGTTGATTACAAATGCACAGTTGATCTCTGTGGTTGTGGTAGTTCTGGTCTGGAAAGTTATTTCTAATGCAGAATTAGCAAATACTGAATCATTGCTCCAAGGAGAAGTATAGGCTTATTTTCTGTGAGCTTCCAGTCATATTTTTATCAGGCAATTGCTACATAATCCCAGTGATGTGTTCTCTTTAAAGGCATATTCTTTAAAATGCCTGTGGTCAGAAGCATGATAACTTAGGTGTTGACTAAGGGATATCATAGCCTTTTTGAGTGTAGAAACACTGGGTAGCTAGGTCTTCCATAGCATGCTTGGTGCTTGTTTTAGTCAATTTTCTCATTTAAGGAAGAAGAAGAAGGAGAAGGAGACACATGACACTACAGTATAAAGGAAAGGTTTATTTGGCTCACAGTCGCGGTAGTTTCAGTCCATGGTCAGTGGTCTCAAGTGCAGAAATGGCATGGTAGAAGCGCCTGCTGCAAAGGAAACCTGCTCATTTCATGGTGACCAGGGAGTAGGGAGAGAAGCCAGGAGTGAGGAGTAGTGCTCTAACGATCTAGTCACCTTCCAGACACTTGAGACTTTGGGGGGGCAACCCCAAATCTAAATCCTATTAGGGCTCCTTAGTAAAATTGTCAAAACAATCCCAAAATGCAAAGTAGGTGGTCCTCAGGAGACCATGAAAAGAACATGTGCTAAGAGCATAAAATCTGAGACCAGGAGGCAGAATGGTGCTGGAGCGTGTGTGTCAGAAAACTCATTTTGTGCTACTCTCTGTGTATTTCCACACGACCCAAAAAGTGCTTCAGTTATTGATTTTGGGGTTATAAATGTATTCTGATTGAATAAGAAACAGACAAATAATAAGGATCTAGTGTTTTGGGTCTTTCTGGAAGATAAATGTATTTGTACTTCAGTACTCCTCAGAAACACTCTAAGAGAGTACAGAGTTTTTACAGAAAGTTATTCTGCTGCACCACATTTCGTGTTCATTTGTAAATTACTTTAAATATTTTTAATCCTTACTTTTGCAAATGTGAGCTATTAAAAAAATACCCTCCAAGTATGGCAATAATATGGTTTCTTGGGCATCCCTGAGCAGTTTCAAGGGTCTGTTTTGAACTATTGGTGTGCTTAATAAATTAAAAATAAAGAAAGAATTACTCAAGTAACTAGTCATATTTTCCAAAATTTATTGGATAAGCCTCTGTTTTCTTCCACCAAGACTTACAAAAGTCAATTCATGGAAATACTATTTGTTCAACTATGTTCAAACAGTTACTTGTTTAAGTGAGGTTATTACCTTTTAGTCATTTTTGTCATGCTGAAATTTGCCAAGAAATATGAAGTTTATAACTTTGATTTTTAAATATTATGATAATACTTTTACATTGATAGTAGTACTTTAATTATTTATTTATCTATTGCTTAATATGTAAGGATTTCTTTACTTAAGAATTTTGAATTAGCAAACAGATTTTTTAATTTAAGCTGCCAATTCATGGAGACATACTTCTCCACAAGAAAGAGGAGTAAAAGTGAATTCTGCTTTTTTTGCTGCTGGTATAAAACTTGAACTCCAGGAAAGAAAGAGTTGACCAATTCAACTACTGGCCAGATTACTGCAGAGAAAAGGAAAAGAATTAGGGATGTAGGTGATTATTTGAATTTTTTATTGTCAAGATTTCTAGCAATAAGCCATTGTATATTTTTTTAAAAAAAGTTACTGTATTTCTCTATTTTGTGAAAAATTTGAAAAAGCATGAGGCCTTTTGCTTATTCATTTAATAAAACAGAACAGCATAAGTAGATTTATATTACAGCAAGTACAATTTAGTTTAGATGAATAGAAGGATATACCAACAGGACTTTAATTATGAATATTTAGAACCTATAGAAGTATAAAAAGCAAATTGGTGAAATGATCATAGGCCTTGATCATATTCATATGGTGATACTGACATGGAGAGGATTATATTAGCCAGAAGTTTTTATCCAATTGCTGTTTGAAATTAAATATATATGGATCCTTAATGTTATGGGCTTGAATTTGAAAGACTTGCTCATCAAGATTTTTAGACACATTATATTTGCTTTTTGCAAATTAGAATCTCCAACCACAGATGCAAGTATACATTGCCATGTGTGGAATTAATGCTTCAGACAGCTTATGAATATGTATGTGAATTTTGGTGGTGCTTCTGCCACATAAGTCTGAAAAGCAGTGGGAAGTGGGTGGAACTGCGTGGAACTGCATATTGCTGTCAGAAAAGTGCAATTCTCAAAGAAAAAAATTACAGGGGCAAATTTTCATTTCAGACATGCCTTCAAAGACATGAAATTTTCTAAAAGAGGAAAGCTGATATTTGTCCATTTTAATTGTTGAAATTTCTAGTGGCATTTTGATAACTTGAAAATGTTCTGAGGACAATCTTTTGTATTTAAATGCACGTCCATTTTTCATGATGGTTTCCAGAATGGCTTAAGTTTTAATATATGGCAAGATTTGTAAGGTATTTTGTTCTGTTGTTATGGGGGTACCTGACTGAATGTCTTCATAACTGGGTCCACCTGTTAGTTGGTTCCAGTCTATCTTAATTTTTTTGGAGGCTTAAGGTCTTTGTGACACTAGGATTTTGCTATTAATTGTATTTTAACATGTTAAGACCACACTGATGTTAGCAAGCATATGCAAAGTAAATGGTAGTGCAATTGCAGTGTGGCCAGTGCTTCTGAGTTCTGGTGCCTGGGCAAGAGAAGAAGTCAGAGAAGCTATATGGCTGCTCCTGCAACGGTTTGCGGCAGGCTCTGATGCAACAGGGTCTCCACGAGTTCTTTCGGGATCAGGAGACAAGAACTCTGCACTGACTGACTGTGGCCCGCATGGGTGGTTTGAATTGGTTGTCTGTTATAATCAACACAAAGAAGCCCTTTTAATATAAAGTTTTGCGTGTACCAAGAAACCACATTACTCAGTGACGGATTGGTGTAGTGCTAGGACTAAAGCAGGATCCGTCCATAGATGTGTTCTATTTGCTGTCACAATATAATGCTCCATGTCCAGATAGGCAGGGAAACCATTTCTTCTAGAGCATCTGTTAGACATCATCCAGGGGCAGATAGTGACATCACTCATGCCATTCTACTGAATTTAGCTTATTACCTTTCATCAGTCAGTTTCTAGGAATGGCATTTTCACCCTGACAGATGAACAGTTTGTTTATCAGGCAGGTGTATGTCCTCCTGAAAGTTCACTGATACAGCTTCACCTGTTCTTACAGTGCTGGTTCTTCAGGGGTATGATATATAATTATCATTTAGGGGAGGAAAAACAACACTTTCGTGCTGCTTTTGACACATGGCCACGTCTTTGTAAATTTGCATTATTTAATAATAGTTCTGGCCTAATTGAGGGTCAGAAGTTTTCTAGGCCAAAACAATTTCCTCCTCTATGCAGGTCATCATTTCTTAATGACTTTCTCCACTAAAGCAATAAGTTAGATTAAGGAAACAGGTAGGAACTTTATAAAAAAAACTATTTATATTAATTTTTGTTTTTCTTAACAAACACACTGCAAAAAGCTTCCTATTTCTTGACTCCTCGTGTGCCTCTACTTTCTGTGCCATTCTTTGTTTCCCTTTGCAGTGAGCCTTGAGAAGACGCTTTTGGTCTCTACTGCTCCTTTAACTGTTTCTTAAATATTCTTTCATGAGACATTTGACTGCACCATTCCACTAGGACAGTGGTTAGGTTCAACAGTGACTTATAGGTTGCTGTAACCATTGTCTGGTGTTTGGTTTTCATCTTTCTGGAAATATCACAAAGTGTTAGAAACTGACTATTTTTCCAGATGTCTGTAATTAACTTGTTCCTCTTCTTTTTTCTTACCCTATATGTATCTGTAACTCACTTGTTCATCTGTTTTCCAGACCTCGTGATGTTAGTGCCTGAGAGAGTAATGCTCAATTCAGTTCATTTGTACTAGTTTTCAAGTATGCCTTTCAGTCTTTTGACATTGAATATATTTATTGGTGTATAACAAATTAATGTTGTTAACCCAGAATCCCAAAACATTTAAATTTTGTATTTCAAAAGCTATAGTAATTTCCCATTCTACATGCAAAAGTTTTAATTGAAAAGTTTTCATTTCTAATCAAAAGAAAAAGCAGTTCATAAAGTGATAAATAACTAAAGAATACATTTAAGAATTTTGATATTATTCTAATGAAACATTCATACTAATTTCCATATTTTGGATTTGGGAATTTAAGACAGTCAAACTAGAATCACTTAATTCAGAAAAGCACATTATGCATATTAAAATGCTTTTTTTATGCATACTTGTTGATTGCTATTTCATCTTTAAGGTTATTTACCTAACAAACTAATTCATACCAACAAAATGCAACATGTAATCCTATTGGAAGATATCATTTAGCAGAGAAATAATTTGCTTAGTTAGAAGGGTTACAAATATGCATATCACTGATATATATATTTAAAATATTATATATATTAAAAAGTATAGGATTTGTAATTAAAGAACAAACGATCATACTAGTATGATCAATTAACACACTGAAAGTGATTTTGATAAGTTTTATGTGTATTTTTCTTTCCTCTCTTTGGAAACTTTGTCTTTTTTGCCTATTATTAAGCAGTTAAATTATTTAACTCTACCACATTTAATCAAGTCAACAGTTGAATTTGTAGCTAAAATATGCAGTCCATACAATATTATTACTGTGGGCAAAATTTTCATAGTGATTAAAATTTTAGGTGACTTTTGTGTTTTGTTGTCATCAGTGATGATTTTAATATTTGGAATTTTGGAATATTCTAAGCTCACCATTCCTTAGTTGATTAATTTTACTGTCGTTTCCCATTAGAAAAAGAAAACTCCAATTTGAAAGCGATTTTAGGTTGAATCATTTTAATCTTAGAAACACCAAAATGTTTAATCATTCCCTCAATAACATTAGTACTACTCACATTGAAAAAAGATAATGTTAAATATTCTAGACATGTTTATTAGTTAAAGAAAATTAAATGAGAATAAAGTAGGCACATAAATTACTTACTACATGTTGTGTAAGAATACAGAGGAAGATAAACTTTCCCTATAACGCATTTGATTCAAAAATCCAATGACATTTAACATACAAAACATGCATCAAAGTTAAATATGTGAATATAAATATAAATTATATTTAAGATATTTAAAAATGAAGTTACAAAAGAACCTAAGCAAAATGGGTTGAGTACAGTGTTTTATAGCTTTATATTTAGTCTTAAAACATTGAAAAGTTTGATGAACTTTTGATATGATGACCAGAAAATTAATATTGATATTATTTTAAGGATTAACAAAAGCAAAAGAATACTTCTGAAAGACAGAGAAATTCATGAAATTCAAATAAATGATTCCATAAATGAAAACAAAATTTCTAAATTGGACAGAGATATTTTCACCTTACTGATATTTTTTCAAACGTAAATCAAAGCCCGTATGTGTAGTACAATTCACGCACTAAGTTGTCAAATCACTAAAATCATAAATTTGACTGTTGGTCAATGTGTAGGGTCATGTGTGAATGTCATAGCAGTGCTAGTATTATAAATTGGAAGAATTTACAGTAATATTTGAAGAGTTACGACCATGATTATACCTTTGAGTTTTCTACTTGGGTTATATTTTTGAGAATTTTCTCTAGAAAATAACTCCGAAAACATAGCTGCAAAGATAGAGATAGGCACATATTGGTATAGATGTTGTGTGTGGGTATAAATACGTATTCTTTAACAGAGAACAGTCAGATAGAGACGTGGGTTCTGCATTTTATGCTCTTCATGAATATATAGCATAGAATATTGAAAAACTGCTTAAAATAAGCAGAGAAACATGTATCTGTTTAACCTATGTAATTGTTATTAAATATTTAAGACTTTGCAGAAGAAACATGAAATGAATAAAACCCAAACCCCTAAAGCTTCAGATTTATGTGCTTAATTTAGTAAGGAATATTTTGTTTGTCTTCATTTCTTTGCTGCTAATTTATAGTTTTAGTTATAATAATTTTTGTATAGTTCATAATTTAAAAACAATACAATACTCTAATATACTAAAGGATGCTGTACTGTAGTATCTAGTACTCTAATGAATATTCAGTGTTATAGCCTTTATTGTTTATGAATAAAGTAAAAACTTGAAAATAGTTTCAAATAATTTTTGAAATTCTGAGCTCCCTTTTATAAAGTCAGAATATTGACCTTAAATTACAGGTGGAATTTGAACCTAAAATGTGTGTTTAAAATTCTGTATTTTATGCCAACAAATCACGTAATCACCACAAGCCAGAAATTTGCAGGCTACTAATACAGTTGATTTTTAAATGGCCACCAGAGTGATTTGTTTCTGTTGGAGGGACATGTGGATCTGAGTAAATTCAGAACATAGCCCTTGAATTGCTGAGTTAAAAGAAGCATTTCCCTAGATTTCTTGTTCTATTATGTCTCTTTAGTTCTGCCTTCAATGCAAAATATACCTATATGTGGAATGATCTTAACTGTTTAAGAAGAATTTGAATCAAATTTTGCATAGACAGCAGCTGTGAATGACTTAAAGCTCACTTCGCCAATAGAGTTATATAGAAGAGCTCTGGAGAGCTGCTTCATTTTGTTTTAAAGCTTAAGAAATTTTAGAAAAGACCAAACTTGCATGTATCTTTTCCAGTTTGAATCAGAGGCATTTACTGTTCATGGGCATGATTACTTTGAACATGTCTCTTGTTTAAATGTAAGAAACCAAATTGTGTTTTTACCTCCTAGTTTCCACAGAACACATGTTGAAAAGAGAGCCGTGAATGTGGGATTCGGACAGAATCTTAGACAAATTGGTTCTTGAGAGTGGCTTTTATTTTAAGGGAAGTGTATCTTAAGTTTACCTGAAGAGGAAATACCAGTGAACAAACAAGGTGTTTCTGTGGTTGTTATTATGGCTTGATTTTAAAATGAAATCCTATTATTTTATTCTTTTCTTGTAGACATTTTTAAGATGACTACTATATGTGAAATATAGAATTGGATATCTTTTAAATTGCAATTCCATTCTCTATTTTGGAGAAACACCTACCATTTAAATAAAATTACAGTGCTCCTGCAAGTAAAAAATAGTCTTTTGTTACCTGTATATATTTAGGTATATTTTGCTTTTATTTTAACCACAAGAATTTTCTCCAGTTTTGGCAGTACTAATAAATGAAGATTGTCAATTTTTTTGTGAAGTAAGTTTGAAGGTTTTAAAAAAAGAACATGATTTGTAACTGTCTTTGTTTTTGCCATTTTTGTATTTGCCTTGTATTTTTTGAATATATTTTACATTGTGACCAGAGAAGTTTAATCCAGGAAATATTAGAGGAATGCTTGTCTTTAGCATTATCCTAAAAATGAGTTAGTTATTTTTTATTTTTTTGGCTTTTTTTTTCGTTTTTATCGGTACCAGGGATCGAACTCACGACTGCCTGCTTTCAAGGCAGGTGCTTATGCCGCTGAGCTAAATCCCCAGCCCCTGTGAGTTAGTTATTTTAATAAAATTTTCCTAAGCAAATTTGAATTTTTCTTTAGTTTCCCCCATAACAATAATTTAGTTATTGTTTTCTTCTTAAGTGTTGCTCTGTTTGGGTATTTGTGAATGGCAAGTTCTCGTGTAGTTAATAAACCCTGGTCTTTTTGTGTCAGTTCTTCAACAGTGTGCCTGCTAGATTTTAGAACGTTTAATGGTTTTCCTGGCTGTTGGTGTTACAGAGGTGGCGTTCTGGACATCAAATTTCAGCATCCTGTTTGAAATGGAGCAAGAACTACTTGTGCCAATGTTGGCCCTAGAAAATTTAAATGTTGAGTAAAAATTCTTCTCTACAAAGTAATCACTTAGAATAATATTTGAGATAAATTAACATTTGAATGGTTCCTAAGGTAACTAATAATTTGATAGTGGTGTTATGAAAGTACCTCATCTTCTCTAACTTTGTACAATTGTATTGCAAGAATTGGAATTTCTGACCTTAGGAAAGCTATTTGTTTTTTAGTGAAAATTGGTTTCACCTGTTTTTTTTTAAAGTGTTATTAATGTATATTTCCAATATATAATAAATATATTCATCATGGGGTGTCAGTACTGATGCATGTTACAACTTGGTCCTTCGTATCTGCCCTTTACCTCATATCCATCCCATCCCTCATCCCAGACCCCTGCTTACCTCTGCACAGTGTCAGGCACTACTTTATGCTTACAATTAAGACTCGCTTTGTGCTGATTTTACTATGACATGAGTCTACAAAAAAGAAAAATCAGGTACAGTAGTAAATAACAATTCTGACATTTTTAAATTGTTTATTTTTATGTTAGATCATATCCCTTTCCGGGATTTTTGTGTAATTTATCACATCAGGAGGAAGAAAGTGACAGAGCTTCATTTTTCCAATGTGTGATATTGGAATTGTAATTATTTTTTTTCAGAGTGAGAGTGAAACAAGTTAGACGTTTAGAATGGCTAACAGTAAAATAATTGACCATATCGAGTGTTAGTGAGTTCCTAAGCGAATTGGGTACATGCCCACACTCCCGGTAGAAGTATACAATGGTAAAATAATCTTGTAAAATTAGTTGGCAGTTTTTTTTAAGTAGTAAAGCAGGTTTTTTTCAGCTATCCTAATGAGTATTTCAGTAACTTGTTATATTATGTTGTAGCCCAAGAATTAGACACAAATGTAACTTTGTTAAAATAGCCTAGAATTGAGAATAAAATGAATGTCCAACACCAAGTGGATGCATAAATATATTATGGTATAGTCTTTCCATGGAATATTTTTTGAAATAAAAAATAAAGTGTTGATATGTGATATGACGTAGATGAATCTGAGGTAATTCCCACATACACAAGTGTACATAGTATGTGATTTCATTTATACTATTTGTTGTGAGGAAAGGAGGGGCAGTGGTTGCCTGTAATCAGGTGGTATGTTAAAGTAAGGAAATCAGACAAAAAAGTAGGAGAGATAAAAGATAAAATACATCTGTTATCTTAATTTGGGTGGTAATCTCAGTGGTATATTCCTATGATAACATTTATCATATGATAATGTTGGTTCACTTTGAAGATGAGTAGTATATTGTATCTGAATTATAACTTGATTAAGTAGAAAAAAGTTAGGCAAAGTAATGCATGGGAAAGCACATGCTATGTTGCTTTTGAAATGATGATTTCCCAGCACATAGTTTTAAATTGACATGATAAAATTTTGAGTTGGGGAGGACACAGACAGTTATCTATAAGGAAAAATCAGTAAATAATAGTTTCTCTTTCAGTGAGAAAATGTCTGGGTATATCAAAGGATAGGTTCATGCCCAAGTTTATACCCATGTTCGTGTGTGCACTCCCTGAAACCACCCTAACCCTGTTTTAGTCAGCTGACAGTGCACACATGTGAATGCATGCCGTGGCTGATCACAGGTTTTCCATTGACTGGTGAGGCAGCCCCAGATGAAGAGCAGCTGCGACTGAGCGATGTGGAGAATTGCAGGAGGTGAATATTCAGGCGAGCGGCGCCAAGTTCTCAATGGATTCCTGCACACTGGAGGAGTGTCAGGTCTTGTTTCATCTGGAGCTGCCTGTATCCTTCCATCCCTGTTCTTCCTATTCCCTACCAAGTAGTATGGCAGCTGTCACTTGGATCTCAAATAACCTGTCAGAGCTTTCAGAGTCAAATCTGGTCTGGTGAGGAGCACATGGTTAAATCTATGAGGGGGGATTCTGTGGTAGAGGACAATGCAGCAGACACCTTTAAACTTCAGTGTCCCCTTTATTGTTTTTTTCTGAAAAAAAATAAATAATGTAGTTCACTGTGGCACATCTGATCCTCTTGGTAGTGTATTCTGTACATACATGATCTGGAGAGTTTGGAAAGACCATGTGTTAAATAGTTTTAACTGTGTGATCCTTGTCATCATGGTGATCAGCATCACTGTCTCCATTATCGTTTTATTGAGTGGCTGCTGTATATACTGGGTGTTAGGAAAAGTGCTTTTAGAACATTTAATTTTTATAGTAACCTTCAGAGAAGCTTTTCTTGGTGCCTTCTCTACCATCTTTCTTCCCCAGATGAAGCCAAAACTTCATTTTGAATAGCCTTGTATCATCTTGTGCACTGCAGTACTTCTGACTATTGCAGTTGGATAATGGGCTTCATAATTAGTGGGTTGTTATCTATCTCTCTTTTAAACCACAGAGCTCAGTATATCTTATTCACAGGTACCATTTGTTAAGCTTTATACCATTTATTGAGTGAGGGAATGAATAGAATATCATAATAGTTTAATGATATGGGCAATAAAAAGTGTGATGCAGTGATTTCAGGTTGTCCGTATATTAGTAGATAATTTTAATTTAAGCAAATGAAGAAAACTAAACAGCAAGATGACTGATGAGATTGAAATATGACCAATGAAGTTGAAAAGTATCTTTGATGTTGGACAATCACAGCGTAAATAATGTATGTTAAAATTTGATTTGAAAATTGCCTAGAGCTGATAAATTCCAGGGATTATAACATTCAATCAGTAGATGAATGCCCTCATCACAAATGGTATTCATTTTTCTTGTTGAAAGTTTAAGAATAAAGACCTAGGACTATTTATGGTATGAGATCAGCATGTTGTTGAATAAACTAGGAACCTCTGATAGCTGACGTAATGAAAACTAGATAATAATTAGATTGTATCTTTAACATACATCTTTTTTCATAAGTTGTCCATTCAAGTAATCATACAATATTAACTATAACGCGTATGATGTCAGTCTTTAAATGCAGCTTAATTTAGGTGACGCCTCTAGCCCATTTACACTTCTGCTATTAAGTAAATAGAAGAGTTCCCAAACCAAATGTCACAGAACAATTTAAATATTTTAAAGTAAACATTATTTTATTAAAATAATAAGTGATCAAATAATTTTCATCATAATTCACTTCCTTTAATATGTAATCATATTTTGTGGTGTGCATAGGACTTTTGGGTTGGTTGTTGTTAGTGATGCTGACATTCTAGGGGATATCATTAAAGTAAAATAGTCTCCATGAAGAAGCAGACTGTTCAAAACAAATTTGTGTGTCAGGCCAGGACATATGGGACAAGTGCTCTTCAAAGCAGAGAACTTTACTGAGAAAACGAAATAGCAACAGTGCCCTGACATGTCCAGACTGCCGCTGAGAACGTCTTTTCTCCTTCCTTTAGAACCTCGTTAGAACAAATAGAGTCTCAGTCCTTAATTGAACTGAAGATCATGATGCCTCATTTTAGGAAAAGAAATATTTTGATATATTCAAGGAGTATTAGTGAATAAGGAATATATCACAAATGTACTCCTAAGGACACATTCAATATAGATATTCTTGACAAGACAAAAGAAAAATGATGCTGTCAGTGGGAAAAAAATATGAAATGGTTACATTTTTGAAGAAACATCAAATCTAATTTCACGATTCAGTGCACTGTCCATGAATATCCACCAGTGGTTACTGCCTGTCTTTCAGTACTCTTTAGGAGGACATGATGGCTTCTCCTTTTTTTCCTTCTCAAATTATTTAGTGAAATTGTGTTCTATTATGTTATAAAGTGTTCCTGTGAGCTGAAGTCTCTGAACATATAAAGTACCAAGTATAATTTCAAATGTTTCTACTCTAAACTAGGTGCTGGCCATTGGCCATTCTTTTGGGTCCTGCTGTATTGTGAAGTCTTTTTTGCCTTCTTAGCAGAGCTCTTAGCCATTACCACTACTAGGAACGCTTTTCAGGTCTTCTTTGTAGTTTGACATAGGCCAGATAATGTTGGTCTTCTAGATCAGGGGCCTTGCTCACTATCCACGTGGTTGGTTCATGCAGGTTTCAGAAAAGCAGCAGTAGCTGGACTGATTAGCAGTGTCCAGACAGAGTCTCCTCTTAGATATGCTGGGGTACCAGGGACCAGAAGCAGTACTTGTGTCTTCAACCTCCAAGCCTGGTTCTCCAGTTCATAGATTATACATGCTGTTCATATTTTTTTTCTGTAAATTCCTTTTCTTCATAAATTAGTATTTGTTCCTAATTGTTTCCAACTTTCACTGATGCTAAACTTTTTTCCATAAACTGCACGAAGTCATGCCCTTTTGTGTTTTGAAATGACCTCTGTGTTACCTGGTTGCTCATTTCTTTAGTTATTGTGACTACAGCTTATTGGTAGTTGTTTTATAATTTTAGACAAAGATCTTTCTTAAAGACCAATATAGTCATGCTGTATTTTCATGCAGAAACTCAACGAAGACTTCCTTAGCATCTTCTAAATGTTGTGAGGCTTTGGAATCAGATGAGCATAAACAGTCAACCTCGCTTATTTATTTATTTTTTTTTGCTTTGTTTTGTTCTTTTTGTATTAAATTATGTGAACATGAATGAGGTAATTTATCTTTCCAAATCAATTGTTTTCATCTTTAAGATGATAAATTGCAGAATATGTAGTCTTTATGGGATTTAATTAAATAATATGAGATCATCCCAAATAGTGTGAACTGCCTGTGTTTTAAATCCTTGTTATACCACTTACTGATTCTGTAGATTCCAGAAAGTACCTTAACCCCCTACCTGCCAGCTTTTCCGGCAGCAAAATGTTGACAAGGTGATAGCACCTAGTGCTTAGGAGAGGGCTGGGCACAATAGCTCTCAGTAAGCACATCTTTTGTTGCGTTGCTTTGGGTAAAACACTCAAGAAATACTATGACTGATCTCCTCCCTCTTCGTCTCCTGTCTTTTGCGCTTTACTTTCTTTTTTACTTATTAATGCTACAAAGTCAACTGATGTGCACACTTTGTGGAGGTATGGTTTAATAATACAGAAAACTTCTTATCCTTACATACTGCCATCCTTCCCGATCAGATGCATCTCATTTCCTCCATTACAAATTATATTAGTTGTCATTCTTTGATCTTATGTTTGATCTCAGTTCCGATACAAAAAGAAAAAGTCCTTGGCTATGCACACCCCATTTTTTCCGTGCTCATTCCACACATTGAGTTTCTTGGAAGCCTTTCCCATATAACTTAGCTCACTTAATATTTTTCTTTCTCAGATCTAATATTTATTGCAAATAAAACTTAAACATTGATTTATCTCCTTTTTTTCATATGTATGTATTAACTTTTATCTTTCAAGCTTATAAAGGGAAGTTATAAAAGGTAAAGAGCGTTAGTATGTCAGTCACTGGTTGTCAAAACAGTTGGTTTTCATTAGATATATGGTCCTGGATTAGTCACTTTAGAATTATTTCTAGGTTGTGTAGGTAAAACTCGTAATCTTGTATGTATTTTGTAGTTGTTTATCAATGTACTCTCAAAATAGATAAATCAGTTAACAAGCAGTAGTCAGACTAAAACTCAGAGAGGAATTCGTGTTCCTCGGTATAGACATAATATTCCAAAAGAGATCTGGCTGTATGAAATTTAAGTTTATGTCTTCAAAAAGGAAACAACAAGTGGCTTTGATGAGCACAAACAGCTTATGAAAAATTTATCTGAGGATAATTTATGTGTTATATAGAACACATGCTCTTGAGTTATCTGTGCACTTTTTAGAAACTATGCTTCTTATGTTGGTTCAAAATGTATAATAAAAATTGTGAAAGAGGGAGAAATTGTTCAAAAGGAAAGGTGAGCTAGGAAGGAAGGTAAAAAATGAGAAAAAGATAAAATGGAAACAAAACTTTGTAAGTAAAGAGGGGAAGAGAGATTGAAGGGGGGAAAAAGAATCAGTATATCATGTGTGGGTACAAATTCCCTATGATGAATGCGATCATTTCAATATATCTCAATTGTACCAAAAATAAATAAAAATATATATGTATGTGTGTATGTATAGCTATAGTAGAATTTCTAGGTCTTTAATAAATATTATAAGGAAAAAAAGCAAGTTGCTTACACTAAACCCGGTTTTTAAAAAATGTGCATGTAAAAGGGTTATCTAAAATATAGTTGGCGGAAAGACTTCTTAGAAAGTATCTTACTGTGTTACTGATCCTTATTTTAAAATATTTTAAATAGTTTAATTTTATAAGGACATTTTAGCTATTAAATATTAAGCCACAATGTGTCAAGAAAATTTATATTATTAAAATAAAAAAAATTAGCCAAAACATCATGAAGTGAAGCTTAAACATGTAATCACTGATGTCTTCTTGGAATAAAATCTTTGAAGGACATTCTTATCAGTTATGCTTCTTAAGGAATGTGTGGGAGCCGAAATTGTGAGGATAGACATGCAGGAGACAGCAAAGAGAAATGGGCTTTACTTTTTCAGAGAATATAAAAAAAGATTCTGAAGAAAGAAATCCTGTAGCTTTGTAGGCAGGGAAATAATATTTACTGATCTAATGTGTTGTATAACTGTATCACATTTTATCATTGCTTAGCAACCTATGGCTAGCTATCAAATATCAATAAAGATGGAATTGGTATTAAGTAGGTGTGAGTTTATGAAATCAAACAAATGTGTGATTTTGAAATGCAGTGATTGGGCAGATTTAGGGATAGACTTTCTCATTTCAAAATGGAGAAATAACAAGAACAGAAAAGTGAGAAAGAAAAGAGTGACGGATTCTAAATACAGTAGTCTAAACCACAACATAAATAAGGTTCACTCTAGGACGCAGTAATAATCTCTGGCTCTGTTCCCTGCTTAGGTGTCACCCTGGATGGGGAGTGGCCTCCGCATTTGTGGACATCTGTGCCTTCAACACTTGCTTGGGGCTCCCCACACTGCAGCTCTCATGGTTAGGAATCATGTGCTCATGGCTCTCCCAGGCTAGAACTGTATGCTGGTGGCTCTGTACATGTGTGGTTCCCATGGTGGCCCGACCCCATTTCTTCACTAGACATTGTCCTAGAGGAGACTCTCAGCTTTGGCTTGAGACTCTTTGAGGCCCCCTTTAGGTCTAACTGGAAACAGCCATGCCAGCACAACTGGCACACACTGCGCATGATGAAGATCCTGAACATACCTTTCCAGTTTTTACAACATGATCAGAACATTCTGAATTTTGAAATTCTGCTTCTCCTTGGACCTCAAAGTCCCTCTTTAAATCATTCTTTTTGTATATTACTAATATGCCACACTATCAACACTTTGTTTAGATGTTTCTTCTGGCAAATGTCCTGCTACATAGCTCAAAATTTCTACTTTCTACAAAACATTAGCACACGGACATAGTTCAACCAAGTCCTTTGGCACTTTGTAAGAAGCATGACCTTTCCCTCAGTTTCCCATACTGAATTCCCCTTTTCCATCTAGGATCTGATCAGGATAACATTTATTATCCATTTTCTACCTCACCTGCTGGTCATGATTGTTTAAATAATTTATAAGAAGACTAAGCCTTTTTCTATAGATCTCTTCTTTGCCTTCCCTAGAAAGGACTTCGGGATTCATTCACAGAGGTGTAGCCTTTTTCTAACAAGCTCTTCAAGACTCTCTCAGCCTTAACCAATGCTCAATTACAATGCTGCTTCCTCATTTTTAGCTACTTGTTAGAACAGCATCACACTGGTACCAGTTTCTTTTTTTGTTCCTTTAGGCTACTATAACAAAACACCTTTGAGTAGATAACATATAAAAAAGCAGAGATTTGTTGCTCACATCTTTAGGCTGACATGTTTAAGATCTGGCTAGCACACTGGATGTCTGGTGAATGTGTGCTCTGTGCATCATAGATGGTCTTCTAGCTGCTTCCTTTGGTGGTCGAAGGGGCCAGCAAGCTCCTCTAGGACTCATTTGTAAGGGCTCTGAGCTCCTTTACAAGAGCTTGCCTTTTGACCTAAACTACTCCTAAAAGTTCCACTTCTTAGAGTTGCCTTGGAGATTGATTTTCAGCACACTGATTTTGAGAGTACACAAACATTCAGATCATGTCAGGAATAATGTATCATTTATCATGCAATTTGTGATACAGGCATGCATCATAGTTTTATTGCCCTTCACTTTATTGAGTGTCACAGGTACCGGCGTTTTATGCAAATTGAAAATTTGTAGCAAATTTTCCACATTGACCTGGTCTGTCAGTGCTGTTTTTCTAGTAGACAGTGCCTGTTTCATTGTTTCCATGTCAAGTTTTGGTAATTCTAGGAATCTTACAGAGTTTCTTATTATTGTGCTACAGAGATCTGTGACTAATAATCTTCAGTGTTACTTCATTAATTGTTCCTGGGCATCGCAAACCCTGCCCATATAATACAATAAAGTTATTTGGTAAATGTTGCATGTGTTTGGACTATGTCACTCGCTACTCATTTGCCCAGCTCTTTCTTTTCATCAGGCCTCCTTGTTCCCTGATGCAGTATTGAAATTAAGCTAGTTAGTAACTACAATAATCTCAGAAGTGTTTGAGTGAAAAAAGAGCACATACTTTACGCTTTACATCAAAAACTAGAAAATATTAAGCTTAGTGAGGAGGGACAGGAAGGGCAAAAGAGGCTGAAAGTGGGTCTCTTGAACCAGTTAGCCAAACTGAATGCAAAGGAAATTTACCTGAAAGAAATTAAAAGTACTACTCCATTGAATACACAAATGATAGGAAAGTTAAAGAATCTTACTGATGACATGGAGAAAATTTTAGTGGTCTGGTTAGATCAAATGAGCCAAAGCATTACCTCAGTGCCAAACATGATCAGGAGCGAACCCTTAGATAAGTTTTGTCAAGACTGAGACGGGTGGGGAAACTGCAGAAGAAAAATTGGAAGCCAGGCGAAGGTGGTTTGTGAGGTTTGCAGAAAGAAACCATCTCCGTAGCATAGAAGTACAAAGTAAAGCAGGCTGATGCAGGCGGTCCAGATAAGGTAGTCAGTGAGACTGGCAACAAGAAGCCCCAGATTTTTAATGTGGCCCCAACTGCTTTATATGGCAAGAAGACCCAATTCAGGCTTCCATAGCCAGAGGGAGGTCAGTGTCTAGGCTCAAGGCTTCTTCCCAGCTTTCAGCAGCATCATCCTGACCAACCAGCAGCCGTCAGCAGTGAAGCAAGATCCCCCTCGGGTGAATTATAGGGACTCCATGGAGGCTCAGATGATTATTAACATACTTAACAGTGAGGTGGTTTTTAAAAATTAGGGTATATACATTTTTTTCAGACATGATTGTATTTCACACTTAATGAACTACAGCAGAGAATAACTGTAACTTTTATATGCTCCAAAAATCAATTTGTATGACCCCTTTTATGACATTTATTTATATATATATTTTGTCAGTTTGAAACCACACCTGGCATATCTCCAAGGTATGGCTATATATAATTTATCTTTTGTGTATAACAATAAATCATTGCTCACTTTATATATTTTAGCAATATATTAGTTATGAATTTTTAAATTTATATATATATAAATTTTCTTTTATAGCATTTCATACTATTTTCCTACACATTTTTATATATGTATGTGTAGAAGGTATATAGTTAATATTTCCTTTTATATAGGTGGTTTAGGAATTGAAATAGTTAACTGACATATTTTTCTACATAGAAGAAAATATTGGCATGGACTCTTTTTTAAAAAATTATATAACTGTAAATTTGAAAGAAAGAAAGAAACTGTGTTGGAACAGCCAGTCTCTGGGTGCGACCCCAAAGATTTTTGGTAGTTTGATTGTGTTTGATATGTGGCACTCCCAAGATCTGTATTCCTATCTTTTCCTCCGCCCCAGGGATATATCTGTTGACACTTCTTTTTCTAGTTTTTGTACAAGTTACTGTAGTGCTTCTAGTTTTCTTCTTGTTGGCTAGATTTGGCTCAGATGCAGAATATTTGGAGTATGTTGGGGATGGCCTGAAGGAAATGTACCATTCAGGTATCAGGAGTGACTTTGGCTCCCAAGTTGAAGATAATGCTCTTCATGCTAAGTCTGAGAAGTCATGCTAAGTCATTAAGAAGGGTATCACAGGTGGGGTGGCATTGAAAGTTGTTCAGAAAGTTTAAAATGTAGAATCATGTGAAATATATAACATCTTGTAAAAAATGCATTTAAAACAGGTTTTAGGAAAGAAGTCCAGTGAAAAGTTAGCCTTAGTTTTAAGGCCTATTATATAGCATTTCAAGATGACAGTGGAAGGCAGAGTTCCCAATTAATTGCTTTGATTTTTTTTAACCAAGGAGAAAGCTTTTAGTTCTAGAGTTAGAACAAACCTGGTCAACAGGAAGAGATTTGGAAAGAGGGTGCGAATCCTTAGGCAATGGAGTAGTAAGTAGTTCAGTGCTGAGTCCAGATGTACCATGCAAGAATCTGGAAAGCATCCTTGGTCATCCTGACAGATTCAAAAACTGAAGAGATCCTAAGATATGAAAGCTAATTTTCCAGTATAAGTAAGTAATAGACTAATTCATAAATTACTTATTTATAAGTGTAATTGCAAACTTTGGCAGTGTTTCAAAACTGACTTTGAAACTCAGTGAGCACTTAAAAAAGTAGCGGTGATTAATAGATAACTTGGCTTTCAGAATCCAAGAACAAATCATGGCATACTAAATTTGGCATCTGTTTTAAACAGTGACTGATTTGGGAATGCAGGGAATTTTATGTATGTAGCAAGTTTGGATTGTTTTTTTGCAGAATTTCTTGCGTTAATTTTCTGAAGTAGAAAACCATGGAGTTGATAGAAATGATTAGTGTAGTTCTTAGTTGTGAAATTGACCATTCTCCCATATTCCTTGGAAGAGGTTTCTGTGGATATGTTGCAAGGTTCTGTCCTTAGGCTTGGCTTGTTTAGAACTCCATCAGTGACATGGGTAAAGATTAGAAAGCTTACTTTTCAGTAAGTGGAACAAGGCAAGGAATGGTTTAGAGTAATCTAGATTCAGTAAAATGCTGATTCCATGGAAAGTACTCAAAATATTTGGATTTTTATTTTATCTTCCAAATAGCAGTTTATGATATTACAAACCAGTAGGTAGCAAAAAACGTTGTGATTTAGCTCTTAGTTGAAAGAATAAATGTTTCAAGGAATTCAAAAGATAGTCTATAATTAACAGGATGACATTTATTATGTAAAAGTAAAGCTAAATATATCTATTAAAATCACATAAATTGTAATTGTGATTGAAATCAATCACTTATAAATGAAATCAATCATTTAATACATAATTGTGCATGAGAGAGAATCTGAGGTCTTTGTTGACTGGTTCTCAGATAAAGTGTAACACTGCTGCCGAAATGGGCTTTATTCCAGGATGCAGTAATAGAAATATGGGTTAAACATAAAATACCATGTAGAATTCGAGCATTTTATTTGCAAAAGGAACATAGATAAAATAAAAGGTGAAATTAGCGTAGGATTCTAACAGCTTATATACTGAGAGCATTTAAAGGAATGATACACATTTCATTTGAAAAAAAATAGGATCCTCCTTTGAAATCCATGTTCGAGTGGCATAAGACTGAAAGATTAGAGATGGTCTGCCTGGCTCCATGATATGTGACAAAGTGTAGCTGGTACTGTTTGTAAGAGTTCATATTACTGTTTCTATATAATTTAAGATACACAGATTATGAATCCTGTCCCACTGAAGGTTGACTTCATCGCTGCTGAGGTCCTTGCTAAACAAGTATCATTCCTACCTGGACATGGGAGACTTTCTCTCAGAATTTTATTGTTTCAACAGATTAAACAAGGATTCCAGAATATTGACAGATTACTAATGGGTAGTCTATCTGCTAATGGATAATACACTAATGGGTAATTACCAATGGGGAGCATAGACTCTAAGCAAGATTTTCTTATACAGGATGTAAAGATTAGGGAAAGTCTGGTGCTAGGAAAATCAGTATTTGGGGTGAAGTTTGGCAATTAGGAATAGCACATAGCATGTTGTGTGCATTTATGGAAATGTTACACTGTACTCTGAAGATACGTTACAATTACTATGTGTCAGTTAACAATAAGGTACTGGAAAAGAATAGAAAAAAATTAAATGCAAGTAACTAAACATTTAAACATGACAAGGAATATAAACCATTCCCTTTTGGAGAGTGTTCAATTGAGAAGGAACAAATTCCTAAATCTATGGCATTTCTCCCTTGACACAGAGAAAGACTGATTGGCCAATTTCTCAACCCAGTGCATTGAGTAATACCAAAATGCCTCCAAAAATATGCAGCATATTGAACAATTGCTATTAAATTTTTTTACCCTTTTCTTACCCACCAGATGTCTATAAAATTAAATGTTGAATGTAAGTTTCACATTTGAAAGAATTTCATTTTTTGGTGTGTAGAACGTTATCTCAGAATCTGTTGGAAGCTTAGAATCTGTTGTGAGGTTTTTAGATGAACAAAAGTACTTTATGTTTGGCAGTCACATTTTTCCAATTCCATTTTTAAAAGGATTAGTTTTTAAGAAAACAAGTCCAAGGAAGTAAATACTTGAACATTTTAGGTAATTCTGTTGAGGTGAATGGTCATGTGACTGTAGACCTGATTATTACATTATCATCACTGTTCACTACTGATGAGATTCACAGAAATAGCCATTAAATCAAAGCCATGGTAAGGTGGTTCTCACACCTGTGAGAATGCTGTCTGTAAGGTTCAACAAATCTAAGCAAGTGTCACCCGTAATATCCTGATGATTTATTTGCTCCTTGTATACTTATTATGTTATAGTTTTTGGTGAGAAAGCTATCAGAGAGAACCAAACATAATTCTTACAGCCAAATGGCAACTGTCACGAACAGAAAATTTACTGAGATTTCATGGAAAAAAGTGCCCCCCTCCCCGTGCATTCAAAAGAAAAAATGCCCTTCTTCATTTCCTTAGTCTTATTTTCTTTCCTTTTCCTGTTTATCTTTCTATAATCCTAACAGTGTTTCTATTATGAAATGTAACACTGGGAAAGACTGTAAAGCTGAAAATATTATTTAATGCAATGTTAGGAATTAGATATAAAATGTCCCCTCGAAGTCCCATGTATTTGGATGGTGATCAGTCCCATGTATTTGGATGGTTGCTATATCTATCAGTGGCTTCATCCTCTGATGTGTTCAGTAGCTGAGTGTTTTGTTAGGAAGGCTGGAGGTGAGTACCTGGCATGACTTGGAAGGGTGTGTTCTCTCAGTCAGTGATTCTCTGTCTTTCTCTGCTTCCTGGCTGCCACAGAGTTAGCACCAGTGTTTCTCTCCTGGGTGCTTTCTGCCTTGGGGCCAGTTGACTGCAGACTGAAAGTTTGAAAAAAACTATGAACCAAAGTAACCCTCTGTTCTTTCAGGTTTTGAGTGCCAGGTGTTTTGTCTCTGTGACAGGAAAGTGACTACAACATACAGTATTCAAAAACCCAAAACCTTGTTTCTATCACCAGGTCAAGAAGATCATTGCTAATGTTCTATACTTCCCTTTCCAATTCAACTATGACTTGTCACTCCAAAATTTTTTCTGTTCTTTAAAGTTTTACCAACTGTGTGTGCATACCTAAACTATGTTGTTTAGGCTTGTTTATTTCTGAGTTGTATGTAAGTTGAATCATGTTCTAGATATGTTAATGATCTGCATTTGTTCATTTACTACAATGAATTTTTAAGATTTGTAATTCAGTTTTTTTAATATTCACTGTTAAATATTATTGTATTGTGTTCCTGCACTATAGTCTCTTTATATCTATTCTCTGTTGGTGAACGTTTGATTTCTTTCTAGTGTGGGCTTTGTGAAGAACAGTGCTGCTATGAGCATCCATAATATTCCTGTTGTTAGATTAGTAAATGATCCATGAAGTAGTTTTGACTAATTTATATTTATGCTGGAAGGGAAAGAGAATTACTGATTCTCAATTCCCAACAGCATGTGCTATTTTCAGGCTTCAATACAAAGCAATCAAGTGGAAGTGTAGCATCATTAATTGTGGTTTTGTTTTGAATTTCTCTCATTATTAATGAGCACCAACACCTGTATTTATTTGATGTTTGCATTTCTTCTTTTTTGAAGTGTCTATGGAAACCTTATGTAGGTTTGCCTGTTTTCTGACTACTAGACCTTTTGTTACCTATGTTCATATCTGTTCCCATCTGGTGGCTTTGTTTTTTTTTTTTTTTTTCCCAATTTTGTGAGGTTTTTGGGTGAAGAGAAATACTTTATTTGAATAAAGTCACATTAGTTGAGTTCTGGAATGAAGATAGCGCCCTGCAGGGAGAATCTATATTTGCTTTTGTTAGGTGCCGGTAACACCCTGAGTCATTACTGAACTAAATTCAAGATTTGACTTTCTTTACAGGATTCTGGAAATGCATTTCTTTTATTCTGTTGCATTTGTACCTTGAATTTAAGGTGAAATTCCAAGAGTCAAATTTTTCTTCTACTGGGTCAACATCTTGCTAGATCTACCACGTTTATCAGTGTGGAAATTTGATTTTAAACACACTCTGCTAATGAAGCCATTGAGGCAAAGGTTCAAATCCACAGGAATTTTGATCGTTGCCAGAATTGGCAAATGTAGTTGATATGGTTGAATGTTTTGTCCTGTACATGTATAAAACTCCAATGTATTTTATAAAAAATGTAACCTTTAGGAGGTGATTGAGTCATTATTAAGTACAAAAGGAATTGACAGAAGGAATTCACCCCTTCCTTCCATGCGAGGAAGAAACAACACAAGGTTATCTGGGAAGCAGAAAGCAGCCTTCACCCAAAACTAAACCTGTTGGTTCTTTGGACCCTCAGACCTCGACAACTACTCTGTCTTGAGTATTCTGTTAACACACACATACTCCATAAAGGTGTTTTTCATGATGGATAATCAGTCTGGGTGTCCATTGTTCTTTCAGTTTTGACCTAATAATGCCTTATCTGTCAGTTCTGTGATCCTTTTAAAGAGTCTTAAAAACTGTCCAGCATTTAAAATGTTTTTCCAGTAGAGGAACATTGGTTTGAAAACATAGTCAATTATTACTAGAAATTGCCATTTCTTTAGTCGTTTTTTTCTAAGAGTCAGAAATAGAGATTCCTTACCCTTCAAAAAACAGAGATATTTAGGTCTCTCTGCAGGAATTGTGATTCATTGTATCTGTGGAATAAGAAGAATCAATTTAAAAATTTCTATACAGGTGATTCTTTCTATAGAATGATTCAAGTATCATTGTTATGTATATACATATATATGTATATATAGTATATGCTATACAATATAGCATATAGATCTACAAATATATGAATATAAATAATACATATGCATGTAGAAATATACGTATTTATATATGCATATGCACACATAAATAATTTGCAAATTGAGATCATTTTTTAATGAATAAATAAGCACAATAGAAAGAAAGGGTAACTGAGGCTACCTTGGATGCATTTGGACCCAGGATAAGCCAAAATTGTACAGATAGTATATCCTAACTAAAATAGGAGGTGCTACTACCAGTTCTCTGCTCTGGGCATGTTCGTAGCTCAATAAGAAGGTAGTGAGAAAGGAGGAGGAGAGCACAGTAAGAAAGAAAGAATGATAGCAGAAAAGAAAAAAAAAAGAAGTCATAGATTCTCGATTCCTCATCCTGTGGCCTTCGTAGGGTGGCTCCCAGACTATACGCAACTGTTGCTTTCACTCTCTGTCCTTCATCTACCACTAACACAAGGTTAATAATAATAGCAAACCCTGTAATTTCTTCATCTACTGATTCATTATTTACTTAAAATTACATCGGAACAGACAGTGATGGGCATGTGCACAAGTGAACTCTCTATCTGGGGACACTCATTTGTGTAAGCAGAACTGTGGTGGGATCTGTGCTCTGGAAGAGAGTGGCCACCAAGAGAAACTCTAGTGCTCATCACTGTTCCAAGAGACACCATCTTAAATTCTGAAGTTCCTAAAATCCCCGCGGTTAAAAGATCCCTGACATGGAAAAATCCCTGAATGATTAAAATCTGTTTAGGAATCTAGGCGAAATTCTCCCAAATTACAACTCTGCTAGGAAAATCGTCCTTACGTGGTATTGCAGGAAATGGTGTTGTATTGGTTAGGATTCTCTAGAGGAATAGAATCAATATAAAATATACGAAAGGATGTGTTAGGCTTACAGGATCAGAAGTGGAGAAGGCCAGTGGCTGCCTGGCAAATCAGTGGTGAACTATCCTAAATGACAGTCTGTGCTCTGACAAGCTGGAGGAGCTCATGGCAGTGAAAGTTGAGGGCGGGAGTCTGCATTGGAAAGCCGGAGAGTCTGCACAGGAAGCCTGAAGGAACTGGACACTCAGGTCCCACAGCGATGGCTAGTTCTTGGAGCTCCTTACGGAGGGAAATGCTTCCTTCTTTCCTGTTTTATTCTGTGCAAGCTGCATGCCTATTGTTTGTTTTCACTCACGTCCAGGGTGGGTCTTCCCTCCTGTTTTAGTCGCAGTACATAACACCCATAACTTAAAGGAGGAGAGGTTTATCTTGGCTCATGTTTTTAGTCATGGTTGGCTGGCTCCAATGCTGGGTGGCATGGTGGATGGAGATAGGGGAGGAAAAGCTGCTCAGGTCAGGATGGACTTCAGGAAGCAGAGAGGGATGGGAGGACTTCAGGAGGGGGATACATTCTTCAAAGGCCCAGCCCCCAGTGAAGCAACTCCAGCCAAGCCCCACCTCCTAGCAGCCATTCACTATAGAATCCAGTCACTTCCCAGAGACCCCACCTATGTGTGCAAGAGACTCTTGGAGCGATGTCCAGCTATAAACCACAGTGTCCCCTCACATTGTGGCCTATATGTCACTGGCTCACAGATACACTCATTGTTTACTAATCAGCTAGGTAGTTTTTACTCCAGTCAAGTGGCCTAACATCCCAGATGTTTCGAGGGGTGATTAATGTATGAGCCTTACCTGACTGAGTGGGAAGATCTGTCCTCACTGAGGCTGGGCATGAGGGAAATAAGCACCAACTATGAATTGGTTTCTCTGTGTGAATTGAAATGGTTTTCTTTTGTTTTTTTGAACACCAGAACTCTAGGTTCCCTGTGCTAAATGTGGGTGCCACATACACACACTGCTGCACACACACGGTAGGGACTTGTGGATTTGATCAGAGTTGTCAAAAAACTTAGGTTGTCTGTTAAGCTATTTTAGATGATAGAGTGCACACAGTCACCAATCATAGTGGAATGTGTTAATATATTTTGGATTTTTTTACCTTTTTAAATGAATATGGCTCATACCAGTGAAACTGTTACTAGTGTAACTGATTGTTTCTATTTTCAGACATAAGTATGCTTTTTTTACCTCTTTTCTTGTATAAAGTGGCCTGTGAAATGTTTTGTTGTATTATATGTGTTAAATCTCTTTTCCCAAAATGTAAGTAAAGGTCTTTAAAATAATTTTTATTGTCCCAAAATTACATTTTTCAGGACTTTTTCCTTTCAGAATTTTCAACATTTGAGATTATGGCATTTAGGGTTATGCTTTTTGATGACCTGAACTCAAACTTCAACACTTAAAATAGTGCCATAGAGACTGGAATTCAATAATTGGGTTATTGAAATGTGGGTTAAACAGTTCCTCAGTGTTCTGACAAGTGTGGTTTATTGGGGATTATACAAGGACCTCTATCCTTTGCATGAGAGGCATATGATAATCTTGCAGGTAGGTTACTGAAAAGCTTCAGCCCCTAAGTTGAAAATTCTGTGAGTCCACTCCAAGGAGCATTCTGCCTCCTGTTTTTTATTTTTCTCAGTTAGTTGACTCCTGTGAGAGTGGTCAGAGGAATCTATAAATAGAACTCAAGAGTATACAGAGACAGGTAGCGGGTGGTATATGTCCATTGTGTAATGAATGTTTGAACTTGTGGTCAACTTTAGTTGTTAGGATCCATTTCATATGGACACATTTTGATTATTTTCTGAGGCTGCCATATTTATGCCAACATATGGCCAGTTGTGGTGGTCAGACTAGTAAGTTTGTAGCACTTCTTTCCTATATTCATTTAAAATTCCTTCCTTGTGATTGTTGTTGGTTAGGGAAATCCAGTTCTGGAGTTACAGGAGAAAAGGGAGAACTCTTTGTTTTACACAGGAAGGATCTTTTCTTTGAAACTGTATCTTGTGTTTTGTTTTTACTCATTAGGCCACTAGCTGGGATCATGCTATCCATAATAGCATCAGCTCAGAGCATGTGAAAACAGACAGTAATAATAAAACTAGGCATGAGAAACTTAAAGGTACCATGGTTTGGAAGCTGGCATAAATCAAAAGTGGGAGTTTGATTTTGTGTCGCCAGCGTCTGAGAACAGTTTAGCGATGTGTATGAGTGACACGAATTTGTGCTCTTTGAATACTGTCAACAGGCTAAATCATCCCGACAGTCATAGGAGAAGTATGCTCTTATTCTCACTTTGTGGGTAAGCAGTCTAAAGCTCACAGTTCAGAGTAACATGGATTTGGGCGTCGAGCCCTGGACTTCAAAATGCTTGGGTTTTTGATGCTCTGCTGTGGAATTTCTAGTTGATTACTGGTGTTCGATCTGATGAATTCATGCCGTTGTTCAAATTTTAAATCATGTTTTATAGATATATCAAAGAAATCATGTTTCCTATGTCAGAAAGATTTTAATACTTGTTTATTAATATTTATGTAAATTATGTTTCTTAAAATGGTAATATAAAAGATTATAAAATTTATCTTATAAAGATACATGCCAGTGACCACAGATTTTATATTTTAAAACTTTTTCAATGTAATCGTATAAATATAAGCTACTAAAACATAGACAAGTAAGAAGAACAAAGTAGAATGATTCATATTATAAGAGTTGGGAGAATGGTACTATTAGATACTAATCTGGAAATAATGGACCAGTATGTATTTTGACTGATATGTTTAAGGAGGTAACAGAATTCCAGATGTTGAGATGTAACTTTCACCATAAAGTGAGTTTGAAGTCTGGGAGCTATTCTAATGAATCACTGGGCTAGAACCATGTGTGGTCCCTCTGTGACTATGCAAGCTGGAATACAGGGGAATTTCTATGATATGAGTGAAGGGGGAGTTTGGGGTTGGCTGAATGGAATGCTGCTTGTTAAAAGGGAAAATAAGAGAGCAATTGAAACTGGCATTATCCAAAAATAGTAAACAATGATTCTTGCCCACTAAATGCACACAAGGCTTCTTGTTTGGTAACACTGGTGAGGTCTGTATTTCTAAGGCCTTTTTACTGTTTACAATCAAACATATGGTTTATCAGACCATTTTAACTTTGAACCATAAACCTCTTACATAAAAGTTGACTTTAATTTTATAAAGTGCTTTTTATGCATTTGCCCTAAGTTTCCATTACTCAGAAGGAAAACTTACAGAGTTTAATGTATAAGTGCTCTCTTTTAAGAGTTTTCACTTGCTAGGTTTTGTAACAATGTACCGTATTTTCACTGTTGTGACATTGGTGCCTGTGTCATACCATGCCTGCCTATTGCAACCACACAGTGTGTGCACTATTTCATATGTGTTTGGAGGGCTGTCTTGTACGTGCATCATATTACAGTATTGTACATTTTAATAGAGGCCTTCCCATTGTGCTAAAATTGCCCTGAAACTTATTTTGAGCATTCTTGAATTCTGTACCTCCCAATTGCTCCCCAAATGTAGAGGGCCAGTTACGTGGTTACTAGCTAGGCTATCTGGATTATTTAGATTTCTGTCTTAGTTTGTGACCGTGTTTCAAGTTATCTTAATTAATACTTAACAGATTTATTGATTTGACTGATTTAATGACTGAACTTACTTTAATAATAATTGATTGATTTTTTTTTTCCTTTTGGATGCTGGGATACAAACTAGGACCACACATAGCTAGGCAAGCACTCTACCACTGAGCTACATTGCCAGTTCAGAAAAGTTGATGTTTTTAAATTAATTAAATTGTGGTCTAAAATTCATGGCCCTCTTTTTCATACATAATAGTTGATTGGCATGTTCTTTCAAGTAAATTCTATGTACATTTATAGTATTCCCAATTACTGTTTTCCTTTTTTCATTTTATCTCTTCTTTGTTTGCATCTTAATGGAGTGCCTCTTCTTGTACTTCTCATACTCAGTGGGTTTGCACTGAATCTCAGTATCATGTGTCTTATGATTGTACAGCCTTGCAAAAGCCAGGACAGTTTCAACATGCTGCCTAGATAGGGAGTCCTGGGATGGTTAAGACAATGACACACACATAAGACATCCACACACTGTGACATTATTGCTCTGGAGTCTGACTTTATTCCTATATGAAAAACTTTATAAATTGGTTTGCATAAGCATAGAAGTTGTATTTAAAATATTTTTTCTATTTGAAATGAATGTGTGTATCCAATAAATATAATTGTAGTATTTCTGTGAGATTTTTTTTTAGGAGTGATACATTGAAGCTGCAAAACTCACATTGATTTTACCGTAATGAACAAATGAGGTTGAATATTAATGAAAAAAAGGGATTCACTAACTCATAGTTTTAGAGGCTGCGACCCCACAGTGGCCTATCTCGGTTCTCTTGACTGCAGCAGTACCAGGAGTGTGAGAAAGATTACAAGTATGATGGGAACCCAGGTGAGGAGAGAGACCAGGTTTGGTCTTTTTATTTACACAAAAACAACAGTACTAACAACACCTTTCTGTGAGACCCTTGGGAGTCCTAGGAGTCTCGAGAGAACTAGTAATCCATCCTGAGATATTACCCTCCACAGCTCCCCCAAAGACCCACAGATCTCCCCACTAGGTTCCCTTTCTTGTAGGTTTGATTAACTTCTAACATCCCCACACTGAAGGCCATGTTCCCAGCATGTGAATGTCCAAATCAAGGCATTCTCAGTTTGAAAAGGGAGGCTTCCTTGGTCCCACTTTGGATGTCATGGGAGGAAGGGGGCCTTTTGTAATCAGATTTTCTATTTCTTGAAGAGGTATCAGAAATTCTATGAGATCTCCCAATTTAAAAATATGAGTTGAAAAATAGTATGAACCTAACACTGAACACCTTTGTGGAATTTATGTACTCTGAAGCCCGGATGAAGAAACCATCTTATTATGTATGTGATATAAATAAATGTTTATATTTCATTTAAACAGTGCTAGGTGTATTATTTGCTAACTTTCATCATTTGGGCAAAAAGAAGTAACATATGTCCTGCTCTACCTCTCCTTCTTGACTCCCTGCGGGTGAGAAGGGACCCACAAACAAGAAGTGCTTGAAGTCTGCTGCTGAGTGCCGTGCATGTCTTGAAGTCTCATTATCAGGGTTTGTTGGGTTGCAAAAAGGGTTCGAAACTCTTGCATAGCTACCTTGAGGTCAGTCTGTATGGCTCACTAAGAATGGGTCACTCTTGCTTCTGCTAAGTGTTCTTACCCGATTCCTATAACTGTAACTTACATCTTTTATTCCACTCATTGAGGTAGTTTCTTTTCTTTTTCTCTTCGTACTTTGAATCCCCTCTCTTGCTAGGAAGAGATTTATTTAACCCATAGGAAACTAAAATTTTGGCAGAAAATTACTAGCTCTCAGGAATACAATCAGAAAGGGAGACACAGCCAGGAAATAGACATCCTGGTATTTCATCGCTTCTTACATGTATAGGAGAAAAGGTGACCTCTTTAACAAAGCATGCTGCAAAAACTGGCCATCCATATGAAGAAAAATAAATGTAGACTTTTACCTCTCACCCGACACTAACATCAAATCAAAATGACCCAGATGTAAAAAAAAAATTAAAGTGAGTCTACTAGAAAATAAAATATGTAAAACTTGTAAAGACATAGGCTTCGGCAGACACTTTCTGAACAGTCTCAGCTACACAAAAAATAACATCAACAATTGATAGACAAAAATATATCAAATTATAAAGCTTCTGCACATTGAAGGAATCAATAGAGTGAAGAGAGAACCTACAAAATGGGAGAGATGTTTTGTCATGTCCTTTGCAGACAGAGTACAGGATATCCAGAATACATAAAGTACTGAAAAATAGACCCTTCCGAAATAAAAGACCCAAACAAATCAAAGATGGCAGCTGAAATGAATAGACACTTTTCCAAAGAAGAAGTACAATTACATGAAAAAGTGTTTAGCATGTTTGGTCAATAGAGAAATTCAAATCGAAACACCAAGATTTCTTCTTTTTGCAGAAAGAATGGCTACCATCAAGAACTCAAAAAACAACAAATGCTGGCAAGGGTATGGTGAAGATGAAATCTTTCTAGCTTGTCGGTGGGAATGCAAATTGGTGAATCCAGTCTTGGAAATTATTGTGGAGATTCCTCAGAAGACTGAAAATAGAAATTCCTTTTGACTTAGCTGTATTTTGCCTAGGTATCATCCAGATATTTCATCATATTAAAATGATACACACCTGTCCATGTTTATAGCAGCAAAACTGACAGTACCTAAATCTTAGAAGTAGCCTGTATGCCCATCAAAAGATGAATGAATAAAGTATGTGTACCACTCAGGCATAAAGAAGAATAAATGAGTCATTTGTGGGAAAACGGAGGTACCACTGTGTGCTAAGTGAATAAGTCAGCCTAGATGGTTAAATATCACATTTTGTCTCATGAGAAACTCAAAGTATAAATAAAGAGCAAAATAAAAGATGATAGAAAAAAGAGATAGATTTTTCTGTGATGGGAATCTGGGGGTAGAGGGAGACGGGAGGGAAGAGAAAGGAAATAGGAAGAGTTAAGATATGCATAGCTCAAGTTCCCTATGTTAAACACATTTATTTATCATAAACGTGCACATGCTAACAAGGGGGAGCGGGACCTCTTCTTTGTTGCCTAACGCTATTCTTCTTTTTGTCCCAGTTATAGAAAATCTCTCTACAAAGCTGTCTTATGAGGTAGCTACATTTAAAGATTGTCCTGCCTCTGCTGTTTCCCTGTGCATCCTAAACTCTGCTTATCACATCTTAGTCTTTAAGACCCTCAGCTCTTCTTATTTGAGAATATTGCCAATCAGATTGGTCTCCAGTCTCTTTCACTTTAAGCCTGTCTTTTCCAAATATCATGCATGGTCAGGCTACGTTTGTATTTAGAAAGTCAGTGGATGATTTGTGTGTCTCCAAATACAACGAATTCCTTGCTATAGCAATTAAGAACTGTTCCTACCACTTCTGCCACTAGTTGTTCTAGTTGTTCTCAACAATTATTCATTTCCTGGAGTGCCATGTATTTCTTCGGGCTCCTTCTCTTTACCTAGCCACACCTCAGGCTTCAGGACTCAGGTTGGAGAACACTCTCCAGACACCCTTCAGGCAGTGCTGGTGCTCCCCTCACCTCTGCCTTAGGCACCCTGCTGTTAGCTTATCACTATGCCGGTACTGCCTGGTTCTTCAGCTGTCTCCCTACACTGAAAGCTTCTTGAGGTTTAGAAGTCTTTTATCCCAGAATCCCTAGAAGTAGCTTAATCTTATTATTGTCCTACTCCACAAAATGTGAAAATAGCTAGCAGATTTCACTTTCCCATTTCTTCAGAGCATAAGACTGTTGATTAGTGGAAATATGACATTTTAAGTCTGTAAACTTTATTAAGACCTTTACATATATAACTGATTAATTTCCCCAATGCTAAAATTATTTTAATTTTATGAGGTATGATCAAAAACGAGGGTGAATGATTTTAAAATCACACTAGAAGATACACTACCACTAGTCATCCTCAGAATATCTGCTTGTTTTAACTCATTTATCCCATCTTTCCTGCCACTTTCTGAAGCAGCTCTGAAAGTCTTCTTTCATGAGTGTCTTTAGCTGCACTATTGTGACTGTCTTAAAATTCTCAATCATTTCAAATTTTTTTTTTTTATATTCTGTGACCTTTTAGAGCCAGAAGTTACCTGATGGCTGATCTAGTGAGAAAGGAGGATGAGGACAGATTGCAGTGCTTTTATTTGGCAGCTGTTGTCATAAACTTTTTAAACTGGACTCAGAACATTGAAGCAGCAACACAAATAAACGCGTGCGCGCGTGTGTGCGCGCGCGCACACACACACACACACACACACACACACACACACACACACCTAATAAAGAAAGACTTCCAGAACTGCTTCAGAAAGTGGCAAGAGTGATGGGATAAGTGAGGATTAATGGCAATGTTTCTTTTAATAGATTTCCCATTGTGTTTTATGATCGCACCTCATACACATGGTCTATAGTTTTGAGTAGCAAATAGATATCTAGTCACTTAACCACACATACAAATATATATAAATATATATATAATTAAAATATGGCATTTATCTACTATAAATGATTTTTAAGACAAATAGTTGTTCTAACAGGGAGCATTCAAGTGAAGAAACATGAAAATAGGTCCCTAGCTACTCTGCCTTTCTCATAAAATTTTTAAACAGGTAACTCTAGGAGAAGTCCTGAGTCTTTCAGATAATTTTCAAAATACTATATTCTTTATTTTCAGCACTATCCCTGTGGTTTTGCAACTATTCAGGGTCACGCAGTTTGTCTACAGAGCATCAGGCTTTTTGATTATGAGGTAAAGACCCTGGCCTGCACAGAAACAGAGGGAAAATATAGCATCAGGGCAACACTAGCACCTGATATCCACAGTGGCCCTATGTCCTTCAGGAGGACTGAAAAACAGACAGTAGGGCGGTTTTGGGTGGAAATCTTCCCTTACTTTTCACTTTAATATTCTGAAGACCTGTCTATTCTATTAAGTGCTTTTTGTTAAAAGTAGTTTTTATTCTACAGAAATTGTAGAGATGAATAGCTTCATGTATTTTAAAATCCCATGCGCATACTCAAAAGTTTCAAAATCGTGAATATATGTTCATCACTTAGTAAATTTTGATTTTAAAACATGGAGAGTCTTTATACATAGTACTGAGAAAGAGCACCAAACAGACTTTGGCAGCATGTGTCATTGTTTCTAAATGTAAAGTTTTTAAACATAGCTTAGTACAACAGTTTGTTACAGTTAGAATTCAGTTTGTGTCACTTTCGGAAATCTAAACATTGTTTCTCTGTCATATGTCTTTGAAATGATATCATATGTTCTGGGAACTCAATGGGGTATTGAGAGTGCCAGAACTTACTAGAAGAGAAATGCATATGTATAACTATTATAGATATAGACATGACTATATATAAATGTTATATTTTTTTACCATTCTTCCTCATTAGTTTTATAAAACAGTAATGTCATAGTTGGGGACGAACTATAAAAATTAAGGATAGGCTGGTAGTAATAATAAATCTCTGTTTTATCTGCAAATCGATGACTGTGACCACAGTGGCATGAACCATGTTGATTGGCTGAAATACTAACGAGAAAGCTCATTGTTCATAGGGTTCCAAGAAAGTCAAGTCTGGAAGTAAGATCAAAGCCACTTCTCAATTTGCTGCATCTCAGCACACATGAAAGCAGACAGGAAATGTGTGCTGGGTAGCTGCAGAATGAGCAATTTCCCTCATGCTGGGAAAAGGCACCACTTTACTGGTCAACTTCAGCGATCCACAAAGAACCAAAGAGGATTCCAAGTTTCTAGGTAACTGTACCATATTCTTAGGAATACTAATCCTGTGACTGCAAATGATAGATATCAGTGTGAAATTATTTCTTGAAGGACTTTCATAGCACACAACGCTGATTCAACTGGGGGTAAATTTGTGGTTTTCCAGGACTGTGTCGCCAAGTTTCATCTCTTAGCTTAATATTGTCTTGGCATTTGGCTCAAAGTTCCAGTGCCTGTTTGTGAAAAATATATTTTTAGAAAAAAAAAGGATTAAGAAGGTATGTTACTAAATTGAGGAGTGTGATGTGTTAAAAAACTGAAGAAATTCTATTTCATTGGGCAATTTAGTACATATTTTTCAAGACTTGGAACAAGAAAAAGGCAATAACAAAAGGGCAACAATTTTAAAAATGAAAAAGAAAATAAATGAAAGAGCTAGAGCAATGAGAGAGTTAGAGCACTTATTTTAAGCATTACACACAATTGGGTACAGCGATGCATACCAGTAATCCCAGTACTAGAGAGGCTGAGGCAGGACTGCCATGAGTACAAGGCCAGCCTGGACTATGCAGTGAAACCTGGTCTTAAGAAACTAAACAATAAACAAAAAGAAACATATACAGAATTCCTAGACACACTGTTAAAGCTATGAAAAGAGTGTAGCTAAATCCTGGATGAAAGATTAAGTTTCATCTTTCGCAAATCAAGATTTCTCTCTAATAATAATAATCATTGTCAACACTAGCACAAAATATAGTGTTAGACAATTAATATAATTGAGTTTATACTATATGTCTTTGGGAAATAATAAAAATTTGATAAACAGAAAATATGTGTAAGAAGAGACAGTGTATTTTATTGGAATGATGAAGTTTGATTTTACAAAGATAGGAAATCTAATTAATCTTGATCTCAATCTCAATTGAAGAAAATATATTAAAGTTATTACCAGATTTTTATGTAAGGATTAAATTCACAAACAGCTGACTCAAACTTTAAAGAGAAAACATTATCAAGTCATGTAAATTTAAATATATATATATATATATATATATATATATATATGTATTTTATTTGTACAAGAACAGACAAACAGACTAATGAGATTGAATGTAGAGTTAAGATATAAATGGATGCAGGAACATTGTATAAGAGTTGCACAAATAATAAATGGAAAACAGGTATATTGTTTGATGGATGGTATTACAAAAAGTACTATAAATTTTGAAATATACTGTGTATTTCTAAATGAAAGAAAATGGAGGTTTTGTTGATATAGAAAGTTGTAACTGAGTAGATGAAACATGACAGCTAAAATTACAAATACATTTGAAGAAAGTTTGGGAGACTATGAAATGGAGGTAAGAAGTCATCTTTTCATTATTTTAAATTTTGCTCTGTTGGGTTTGAAGGCAGTGCCTTGAACAAGTTAGGCAAGCCCTCTACCATGGAGTTACATTCCTTGTCTAGGGAAACTGCCTTAAAATTTTGAAAGCGAAACCACAAAATTAAAACTTGATGATTTTGATAGCATCACTTTAAGGATGTCAAATCATCAAAAATGCACAACTGGCATCACTGATAAATGCATGATGAAATGAGTGAAGGTATTTGTTATACCTAAAACCCAACAAGGGCCTTATAGATAGAGATGCAAGATGTTTGAACAAATCAACAAGTGAAAAAGAGAAATGCCAATAGAAAAATAGGAAAATCATGTAAAAAGCTAGTTTATAGACTAAGTTATTAATGCTCAAAAACTCCATTTATTTTTTAATTTAGATAAACACAGACTAATGCAGTTATTACATGTCATCTCTCAGCAATCAAGCAGGAAAAATTTGAAAATTTGATGATGCCCAATGCTGTGAAGATCCTAGGCACTTGCTGTGGAGGGTATAGACTATTTCAGTAATCCTGGAGAACAACCTGGCACTGTTTACTCAGATTCTGATCTATGAATGTTGTAGCTTAGCATTTTAGGAAACATGTATCAGCCCCAAATCTCTGTTACAGGATATCCGTGACAGTACTGTTTGTTTGGAAGCAAGTTGGCAAAGACTTGAGTGAACGTCCCTGGAAAAGTGGCTAAGTGTAATATAGTAAATACCAAGGAATATGATGCAACAAGCAGAAGCTTGTTGGATTTGATATACACATAACAAGATGGGTAGGTGTGGGAAATAAAACCAAAATGATAGTTACATGAGCCCATTTAAGTTAATAAATACATAAATATAAACATATGTATATATATGGAAAAAAACACAACATAGCATGGTGGCTTGCTCTTGGGTGTGGAGGAGGAAGAATGTGAACTGTAAAAAAGCAAATAAAAGACAAAGAACATGCCAAGGAAAATAAGAAATGTAGATAGTGTTTCCAAAGAAGCCAGAATCGGTTCTGTCTGCCCGGGGATGCAAGTTTGTACTGTCTCAGTACTGTTCAGGAAGTCAGAACATCACAAGTAGATTCTAATAGGCAGAGTATGTGAGAATACTGAGTGAAATATGGCCTGGAATATGATGTGGACTTTATATTTATGATCCACTTTAGAGCCACAGGGGAAAAATATCTAAAAATGTAAAGAAAATGACCACTGCTTTTAGTTTCCAAGGCCTTTGCCAAAAGTGGATGCTGAAGTCTTGTCATGTACACTTAAGTAGAAACACTAATCATGGCATAAAGAGAAGCTCCAGTAAAATGTTTTCATTGTGATTGTCTCTGTTTCCATTTTCCTGTTTTGGTTTTCTGCTGCTTAATTTTTGTGTAACGTGATTGACATTTGTCCATTCTACCCTTCCACAATTCCCCATCACATGGACACTAAGCCCACACTCCTAGTGCTTGCTTTCTTTCCATTAGTTGGTCACGGTGCAGGGAGTTGAGCCCACAGCTTTCACACACACATAAAGATTTAAAAAGAGATTATAGATTAAAAAAAAAAACCTGTTGTTATTTTTCTGTGCTTTGCTTGTTTCTAACAGTTCTTCAATCTCTGCCTCATTTCTTTGTACAAGAGATTTTGTTCAACCCACACGTCCAACATGCACACATCCCACACTTTGTTTTAAATGTATCTTCAGAAACAAAATGGTAGGAGTGAATAAACTAAGTTCCTTGGCAATTTTTTTTTTCATGCAGATATTTTAACTGTAGAGAGTAAATGTTAAATGATAAAACCAGGAAGGGAAAAGTTCATTTCTAGATATATTTATTTTACTTTTCATGGTACTGCAGGTTATGCTTTGATGATTTTACACAAATGGAAAAATTAAGTTCAAGCAATATGTCAACTGATATCATTATTTGGACTTCAATCTAATAATGTTAAGTTGGTGATGTCCTCAGGAATTGTCAGGATGAGGCTCGAGAGAGAAGTGTTACCTGATTTCTGATTGTAAGTGGTACAAACACTTCAGGGAGCTGAGTACAATTAAAAATAATTGAGTTACTTATTTATAATGTAGAATGTAAAAAAAAAAAAAAACTAGTTAATTTTGAAAATCCACCTCCTGACTCTACCTCCAGCCATCATTTTAATTTCTCTGCACTTTTACAAAGGAAGTTACAACCTATTTTCACTAATTACATAATCTTTTATCTGTAGAATTGAGACGAATTCTCTAAGGAGAAAGTAATTTGGTATTACTTTTTCATGATTGAAAACTGGAGTTTGGGATGTAATCCCAGAAGACAGAATCCTGTGTGGTATCATCTTGAATGTTGGAATCCTGAAAGATCAAAATCTCTAAAATGTAAAATCCCTAAAATCGTAATTGTGACTATTGATACTTAGAATGCTAAGAACTCAAAAGCCACGATTCCTATTGTTCAAAGGCTGTGCAAAAAGGATAGACATCCAGATTCTGCAGCAGGGATCCAGATGCTTTTGGTTGTGTCCTGAATAATTGCCAAACTGTTGAACTTTATAGTATGGCATGTTCACATCATTAGCATGCACTCACCAACTGAAAACTTGATGAAAATAATCCTGGAGATCAAATAGCAATACAGTTTCATGCCTTGTCTTAGTGTGCATATAATTATTTTCAACTCTTTCAGTAACTTTGTGCCTTCTTCAGGCAAATGGGATTTTAAACCATCAGAAGTTCCTGGAGTTCAGCACTTGAGAGGCTGAGGCAGGGGGATTGCTGTGAGTTCGAGGCAAGCCCGGGCTACAGAGTGAGCCTGAACGGCATGGGGAGATCCTGTCTCAAAAAAGAAAAAAGAAAAAAAAAGGGGGGGAATAATAAAGAATAAAGAAGTCCCTGGAGTTTCATCAGCAGGAAAAATAACAGTGCAGACAGAGGATGCATTATCAAACTACAGTTTCCAAGGCTGCCTTATCACATGGTTGATCTACTTACTCAGAGTTTCTGCCAAATGTGTTGAGCTGTTTGGAAAACGCGCACACATGCACACACACAAACTATATTGATAACACCTTAAAACTGACTTGTAGAAGTTGTGGTCACACCTGACTCCAATTTGTCATGAAATGAGGATTCAGTTGAAATCTGCTTTATTCTTATGAAATGTATCTAGTCTTCAAACAAGCATTGATAAAATCTTTTGCTTTTCTCGTCATTAGTACATAAATGATCAGAACAATTCTAGAACTTTCACATCCAACAGAAGCACAAATTCTATATATTTGATTTAAAACATGGAATAGTTTGGAAAGTGCCATCCATTAGCCAATGTGCGACATGAGCCAATCTGCCCGTGTCAGATATAATGGAGAATATGAGAAGGTCGTGTACTTAGAACAATCAACTTGGAGGCCAGGATGGTGCATCACTTAGTGTAGCAAAGAAGGAAATTCTGGTTTTTAGAGTTTGCGTTTTTTTAGAGCAAGTGTTTTTGGTTCAGAAGCTTGCTGGTCTTAATGAGTTCTTGTTACTCATGTTTGAAGAACCTTTTTGGGAGGCAAGAATGGTATTGTATGTAAAAGGGTAGAATTATAGATTGGATAATCTCACAACTATCCAGTTTACAATCTAGAATCCTCATGTAGCAATTTTCCCACTAGGAATTCTGGTTTCAAGATATGCTTTTTCAGGAGTTAAGTTTTGAATTACAATCTTTTTGGATAATGGTTTTTAAGAATAAACTATTTAAATCTTCCCAGATTTCAACTTTGGGGGTGGTGGGGTCTTGGATTATGTCTTTAGGGATTATGACCTCAGACTCAGTGCTAGTCCATAGAGGGTGTACTACATTGTGCTCTTGAATGTTTAATAACAGAAAAAAGTTTTTTACACACGTTAATAACATACTAGGTTTATAAAATATAACTTCTAAATATTAAATGTAAAACACCTTTTTGTTATACATTCCAATTAATGAGTTATATTTCAGAGAATAATTGTATCTGTTTTTTCTAAATTTACATCTGCATTTACATCTATTATAAATGATTCAGATGAGTTCAGATGTGACTATTGGCTGATAATTTTATGTTAACATATAATATAAAAAAGAACTATGAAAGGTACACACCTAAACTTAAGGTGCTCATCAAAGACATGACTGAATTCTTTGCTAGATTGTTTCAAATACTCGGAGAAAAATTTCTTAGTGTGCGTGAGTGTGAGTATGAGTGCGTGTGTGTGTGTGTGTGTGTGTGTGCTGTTTACGTGGTAGTGGCAGGTTTCAAGGTCAGCATGAGAAACAAATCCTATTTCAATGGCCTTATCAAGCCTCTGCTTGATTTGTTTGTTTCCATTCTAGTGGCCAAAGCAAGTCACACAGTTAATCTTAGTGTCAGAATGGGAGAACACTTAAAATTATAGGGAAAGAAACCAATTTGCACACAAGAAAGGAAGTAATTGCTGGCGATTTATACATTCAGTGTATCACAGATGCTTTCACCGCATGTCACTAGAACACTCATATAGTAATGTTAAAACTTTAAGAACGTGTAAACATATTTTGTATTTTAAAAACACATAGTTTATAGTATGAGATCCTCCTGAGTCTTTTCTTCAGTTTCTCAATCTCTGATTGTAGGGTTGTTGTCTCTCTGATTCTCTTGACTTTATCATCCTGGTAAATAACTAGAGATCATGTCCTTATAAAAGTCTGAACAAAAGGCAGAGGCAAATGAAAGATTAAGGTAGTGATAGAGTTTAATTTGGATCTCTTATCTTTTATCGGGAAATAAAAGAACTTCCCAGAAGCTATCAGCAGTCTGCCCCTGGTGCTTTATTGTTCAGACTAGGTCACATGGTCTCTTCCACTTATGGAAACCAGAATAGAAATTTTCAGCCTTTCTCAAAGAATGATAGAAATAGCTGATGAATATTCAAGTACCAGTTTCTAAGAGAGGCTAAAAAATATCCTAGTGTCCTGTAGTTGTTAAAAAAAATCAAGCCAGTGTCTTCTTCCATTTCTTGTATTGTCCAGGTCAGAGACTAGAGGTGCAGCAGAGTGTAGTTTACATAATTTGCGTCAAAGTGTTACCATTTTACTCTAGGAAAACAAAGTTCACCGTTTTGTACATTTAGTGGATTAAGGATGAGATGATAATTTTCTTCACCAAAATATGAAATGCTTTTTTCCAAGAACATAAAGAGAAACAGGTATCTGATGGTGACAACAGATGTCCACGTCATGGGGAACATACCCTTTAAAAGGAAAGATAAGTTATTCTAATTTTCTTCTGCGCTCACCTGCATACTATCTGGGCACAAAGTCGTTTGATTTGGAGCTATAGTAAACAATGAGCTTGAAAATCTATAGATGATTCTTTGTAAATTTGCTTTAGTAGAATGAACGGATCATCATATGGAGCTTCCCTTGTTCCATGTTGGTTTGTGTGTTGACTACGCCTGAGGAACGGTCCTTTAATAAACTACAATACAGTATTAACCATGGTGCGAAGAGGACAAAGCTATTCTTTTGACAGTTCAGCAGACTGGTGTTTCTCTTATTGTAACCTGGAACACATTTGTAATTTTTTTTCTGAGTACAGTTTGTGTGGTATATATCTCCAAATAATTTTTCCAGTGAAGTATATTTTTTTATAGTAGCTTTGGACATGGGAGGAAAAAAAACTAGAAAGATAGGACTCATACTTAAATAAAGATTTAGAGTTATAGAGTTTCACCAGGCAGTTGGTAATTTGGGGTCATCACTTGGTCTTCTTTAACAGTAATTATGATAATGTTACTAAATCTTACTATCTGATGGGCCCCGTACTAATAACCTTACAGGTAATCCACTTTTTATGCACATGTGTACGGGACACAGCATTCAGCATGGCTCAGTAGTGACCTATTCTGTAGGTAGTTGAGCTAGATGACCTGCGCTGATGGCAGTGGCCAGGTACTTTTCATGTTTGCATCTTGGGGCTGCTGATTGTTGTGGAAGCAAGCACTGCAGAGATGTTGGTAGGAAAGGAATCATTGGAGGAGTGATCCCTCTAGACCGTTCTCAACCTAGACACAGATAGGGACACCTATGGCATATATTTCAACCTGAATAGGCAATAACAATTCTGTACTGGAAACAGAATACAAACTGTAGCCTAGTTCTTGTCCTTCTTTATAGCTGTCTGTTTATTATCCCTCCAGTTTTCTCTGCTTCTGTTGTATGTGCTTGAAGAATGGGGTCACAACCTGCACATACCGTGCTGTGGAGTGGCCATTAGTGGAGGGGGAGAGGAGAATGCATAGAATTTCTAAGCAAAGGGAACTAAGTCCTGTGGTACGGTAGCTTTCCCTGTCTGTGAATACAAAAGCAATTATGTCCATCTAGTAGAGAAGTTGAAAATACAAAACATAGACAAGATAATGCCAATTTTCATAATCTAATTCCTAGACATATTCACAGTTAGATTCTCTGATTTCTCTTTGAACTCTTTTTCTATGAATTATTTTATTATTTAATAAAATACAGGTTCCATGTCTATACTATTTTATATAAAGTACTCTTTTTCGTGCATTGGAACTGCATGGCCTATTTATAACAACTTTAAAGATCCTATTTTTCATCTATTTAGAACATATTTATTGAAAGCTTACCAAGTGATAGTCACTGGATATTAAATATAGAATAGTACAGTATATTAAAATGATTCATTGTATTTCTTTTTCTATTTCTTACTGTAATTTATTCAGCTGACAGTTATTTTCTAAAGCCCTGCTGCATGCCTTGCATGTTCTAGGTGGGGAGGATACAGTGAGTGGTGATGCAGTTGAGAGCCTTGCTTTCTGTAAATTCACACTGAGGGAGGTGGTGGCCAGAGTCCTCAGGGCTCACGGCACTGGCCAGGGCCTATGTGAGATCCTGAGATCTGTTTCCATTGGATTTCAATCTGCATGATTTTGCTCAGTTTTGGTCCTGTTCTCTTCCTTCTGTGTTCAGGAATAAAATGTATTAGGTTCCCTTTGTATTTTTTGTTTGTTTGTTTCAGTAGGTATGAAGATGAAATGTTCATGTTTGTGTTTTATCTGCCATTTGGACCAGCAGTCTTCTTAGCTTATATAAGAAGATTTTTTCCCAATAAGATAAATATAATCATATTTTTCACTTCTTTATTAATGATTTATATTTAATTCACTTAGTATGGGACTTTGGCTAAGAGATATAAGTTTATTTTTCCTGAGTACTTTGAAATCCAAACTTAAAATATTACTGTATTCATATATTTAAAATGTGTAACTATGACTAATGATTGTTAGAGTCAGAATATTTATTATTAATATTATTTATTGAGAAAATACTGTAATAATTTTGATAGTAAAATAGCACCCATAGATATATTGTACAAGTGTTTGAAGTGCATTTTGCATGTCTTGAAAAGAACTGCATTTTGTAAAAGTGTAAATTTTGAACTTATGAACCCTAAAGTGACATTATAGAATGCTTATTTTTTATTTTAAGTAGACTAAAACAAAAGAAACAACTAAGCAAATTAGAATAAAACAATGCAAGCAGCAGAGCACTTCAACAAGACAACAGGACATCAACAGTGGCTACCATATGTTTCTTATTTTCTTCGAAATAGTTGAGCATAGCTTCACATACAATAATGTTGAACATAATAAAATAGTATAAAACAATTAAAAAAAAGAAAGCATTATAGGACAATAGAATAAAATTTGGAAATTTTTCCGAAGGAACAGTGAAATAAAATTATATAGTGTTTGCCTAAAATGTATTGAACCATAAGTTAATGAAATATATTAATATTAGATATATTTGCTTACATTACATAATGTCCATATCAATAAAATGAATCATTTTGTAACCTGAAAAGAAAATTATATTCTTATGTAAGTGTCAAAATACCCTTTATAGGCTTTGAAGGAAATGAAAATTCATTCTCTGAGTAATGAGATAAATTACAAAGGAATGATCACAAATATGCTGGCAATTTTTTTGGACACTTAGGTGGTTGCTCTTTGATGCCTGTTTTGAGCCCTCCCCCTTCTTAGGTACTAGGAGTGCAGTAATGAACCAGGTGTACAGCTTTCCACAGTGGCAGTGTCATAGCCAATGGTGTTTATACGAGGTGCAATTATTGCTAAATGAACCAAATGTACACAGTCCGGCTTAGATGAGTTCACATTTTACTAAGTAGAGAAATTATGCATGTCTACACAGTGAGATCCATATTACAATAAGTTGAGTAGAGGTCTGAGCCAGGTACCAGTGTGTTCCAGGGGGCAGTTGGTGGAAGACCGTTCCGGCAGAAAAACAGTAAAAATGACAGCCCTGCGACAGCCATGCCTGGGGGACCTATGGTCCTTGAGGAGAGAGACAGGGAGAAGTGGGGGGGTGTGGGGTGGGGCAGTAAAGGCTGCAGTTGCTGAGTTAAGAGAGGTGAACTGACCTGGATCATGTGCTTATCTACTGATTTTACAAATAAGTGTATTCAGTTTTTCATGGTTAACTGGAGTTTTTTAGACATAATATAGTCCAGATATCCAGATAAAGCAATGGAGGAAATTTCCAGTGGCTACGGCCTCCTGAAATGGGAGAAACTGTGTTGGGAAGCGCACTTCTCTGTGTGAGCATTTCGCCAGTATCAGTGTAAACACTGGGGTGTTTAGATGTGTCTGGGCTGTAACTTCTGCAGGGATAGGAAATCCTGATTTCTAAAAATAGAGATTGCTTTTATTTTGAGTCAAAGGAGAACAAACCGTCCCAGTAAATAGAGGTCACTGAAGTATTTCAGTCACGGAATTTGTACGTGAAGAGGTGCTGTCTCTAAACTAATAGATGAGAAAAAATTTTTTTCTTCAAATGATAGCAGGTAGAGAGGTTCTAGAACGTTACTTAGAAATCTTAATATTTTTCCCCCAGAATTACTTAGGTTATTAATATTGAAAAACTTCCTTAACTAATTCCTTCAATACTTTTATGAAATAAAACAGCACACTTTGTTGTGATGTGTATGTTCCCTTATTCGATATTATAGGTTGACTACAATACTACATGGCAGGAACTGTTTGAGGGTCTTGAGAGACATGGTGAACACAAGGAAAACGTCCTTGCTTACCCTCTAGCTGTGAGAATATAATTATATACAATGATTTAAAAGTGATGGGTGCATTATAGGACTTCAGAAAGTCATGACTTCTCTTAAGAAAAAGGAAACAAGGCAAAAGAATGGTGTAGAGGAACCACTATTTTCTTTGTGAGTGCTCCTGGAAAGGCTCTCTCAGGAGGTGACACTGAGCAGTATTAGCAACGTGGACATCAAGAGAAAGCATACTGCGAATTTGACAGGGAGCTCCAGTACAAAAACCTAGAGGCACAAATGTTTATGGTTTATTTGAGAACCAGGAACGAAGCCAGAGTGGAGGAAGAATGGTAGAAGATCAGAGCAGAGAGGCAATAATGGAGGAACGGCTTTTTGGACCCTTGTTGTGATTTGGGATTGATTATTGGCTGAAGGAAAGCCATTGGAGATCTCATCCGTCTGTGGATTTAAAAAGATGACTCCAAACGTTGAAAAAAATGAATAAAAGGATGGATCTAACTAGGCATTGTAGTACGTACCTGTAAATCCAGGAAAGCAGAGGATCTTAAACTCAGTCGAAGCAAAAATTAAAAAGGGCTCAGGACGTAGTGTGAAAGCTGTGGGTTCACTCCCTAATACTCTCCATCTGCTACCCCATTCTTGTATGTAGAAAAGATTGTGGGGTCAAGAGTATGAGTATGTTGCTTGTGAAGTTACTATGATTTGAATAAGAAATGGAGAAAAGACAATGTGAATGGGAGAGAGAGCAGTAGAAATAGTAACAGAATTTCAGTTTGAAATGTACTTTTCATGTAGATCCGACAGGATTCACTGATGGATTAGACAAATAGTGAGAGAAGGAGAAAATTTAAAGATGGCTTCAATGTGTTCAAAATGAACAACTAAGTGTTGATGCTGTTTCTTGAGATAGGAAATAGGAGAGACAGTGAGGGTTTTAGTGTGAAGCTGCTGAGGTGCACACTTCATGGGTGTATCTAAGCAGATACACTGAGTGCCAGAATGCTAAGTAAGTCTGTGTTTGGAGGAACTCTGCAAGAGAGAGAAGTGTCTGTTACCTGAGTATAAATGGCGTTATCTAAAGACAGAAAAGATGATGAAGATTCAGTATTGTGGCCAGGTGACTAGGAGGAAATCAAAAGAATGCTGTGTCTGGAACCAGGTGAGGAAACTGAGCCATCGGAAGGTAGGAGTTCAGTCTGCCCAGACGTTGTCTAGGAGGACTTGAGTGCCCAGGAACCTGTCAGTGTGAAGACTTCATCGGCAGCCTCGATCCAGGGGCTGGCAGGTGGAGGCTGGGCCTGGATTGAGAAGGATTTCTGTGCGGAATTGGAGTGTGCAGCATATCCAGAATATTGTGCTGGTCATCGTAAGTTTGATTGTAATATTTGAAGTTTTGTGAGGCAAGATTTCTTAAACTTAACATGTTAATATCTCAAACAATTTCATTTTCTATGAATTTAGAGTAAGACACTGATTTTCTTGTGGTTATCATTTTGGTTCTTTGTGTTCAGATTACTCTTTCTCTTGTTCTCTATATATGTGTGTATGTGTACATGTATACTTAAAAATGTCATGTTTATTTCAGATATTTAATTTTTACATGTGCATTTCCCTTCCCAGTAAAAAGGCATATGAATCAGTGAGATGACTAAATACAAATGAGATGACACAATCACACAGTCACACAGTCAATCTTGTTTAAGGTCTCAGTTGTTTCAGGAATACAGCATTTTTGGCAGTTCCTCAGAATGGCCTACTAAAATGGCCTAGATTTATCAGCCATCTCAGTTGTAAACCAGAATTCTTACAGGATGATTTTGTTCTGCTTTCTTTTAGCAGTAAATAGAGACTTCTCTCAAAATCTTTTGCAAAGAAGAAAAACCTTTCTTAAAACATTTCCTACCCTTACTCTATTAATAAGAAAATTGTATCACAAAAAGAGAAAGGGAACAGGATGGAGGATGTCAAATTAGATCTTAGGGGACTGCCTGTTCCCCCTCCACAAAACTTAGGGATTTTAATCAGAGAAAACAGAGCATACCTTAGATTTTCTTGTGGACCAGATCTCTTTGTCTATAATGTTTACATTTGCCCATAATATTTATAATGTCAGATACTCAACAAAATAAACACAAACTTATACCGGAATAATTTATGTAACAAGATATTAAAACACAATGGCAGAACAGTTACTATTATTTCTTTTCTTAAGAAGTATTTGTAGGTAATATATTTGAAAATATATAGAGATTAACCTGTCATTTGTGAATTCATAGAGTAATATTTCCACTTTTATCTCCACTTCTACTATATCACCCTAAACCAAAGAACAAAATATTTATAGATTTTGCTTCTCTTTAATGTTTCAGTCTTTATTGCAGCCTGTAATACAGTCAAGTGTACTTGATTTCTTTTACTATTAACAAAGATGTAGTCTTTGTTAACTATATTGACCTTTACAGAGATAGCAACAGACCATGAGCTAGTTTTCTTGGAAACATAATACATTTTTCTAAGACCTAGTAACCTAAATCAAGATCCTAAGTCATTTTGAAATCCGTTGAGGTTTGCAGATACCATTTTAATTCAAGCAGGGCAAGGTCTTTATAGGTGGAACCAAAGCCTACTCGTGATTGGGTTCAGTTTAGGACATCCAGCCACTTGGAAGTGAGCTAAACGGCTGAAATATTAAACAGTGGTTCTGATGTGGTGGCAGGTGGTTTTATTATCTTTGGCTTTCTCTACCTCTCCCGCACAAACTCTAGCATATTTTCCAGAAGTTATATAGCATTTTATAAGCAGAGAAGCAATTCTTTCCTATCTCAGGGAACATCAAAGTAGGGAGAGCAATTGTTTTTCTTTGTTCCTTTAAATCAGATGCACTGCCTGCTTATCAGTACAAAGAAGAAAAAAAAAAAAATACCCTGACTCCTTGGGGATTTGGTTTTCGGGAAATGAGATTTTTATCCACGGAACCAAAAGATCATTTGCAGCATAGCCAGAACAATGGAATTCCACTTTTTAATGCCAACATCCAGATCTATGGCCTGACTTGGTTCTGGCACAATATCTGAAATTAATAAAATGTCATAATGTTAATAAGTATAAGGAAGGGAATTTTAAAATATCCATTAGTTATTATTATCCAAATATAGGTTGGTTTTGAAGAAATATATGGTACATATGCATAATGAATATATGTACCAGAAAATTGATAAAACTACAAGTTAAGAGAAATCTTAGTTTTAGCTGTTCTAAATTTTAGAATCTTCCTAGAGTCGATTAAAAATCATGTGAGCCACATAGCAACTGTAAGAGCCAAGTTTCAATAGCAGACCCTTGAGTATGTCTGGTGACTGTGGCTGAGTTGTTCCCCAGCTGGAGGTTTAAATAAGAAAAGAGTGACCTAGAAACTCTCTCAAGATCACGGTTATTTATAATGATAGGAAGCATTTCTAATGTATCTACCATGGGTCTGGCCCTATTATAGTGACAAGATTGCTATTTGATCTCTATGATAGTCCAGAGAAGCAATGAATCAATTAATAAACAAGTAAATATATGTAAAGTGCAAACACATATGGTAATTATTACATACATCTATACATATATGTACAATATGGGAATATGATTGGGAGACATTTCTTTATAAACATTATAAGGTGTGTGGTGAATTTTCAAGATGGACATAGTGCATACCACATTTTCCAAGTTTATTTCAAATCTTATCTTCATAGGGTTGTTCATGGCACAAATGCATATGTTTTAGAACATATTATTTAAGTGTTGAACAGAAATTTAGGCCTGAGTCAGAGGGGTTCTTAAGTGAGTGAGTAGCTTGTTAGATCTCATATGGTATAACGCAGACCTGGGCTCAGGAATTGGGATCAGTGTAGGTTACTGTGAGAGATGAAGGGATTGTGATGTAAGAACCAGTAATACTTTTTTCCGCCCTTCATCAGAGGGGACTTAGCGCTATTATATATAGGAATAATAAAAGTGTGATAATTTTGCACAGCTGCTTTCTCTGTCTGGAACGTCTACCTCCTAAGTCATTCTCCTTTATTGTATCTCCCTCTTTGTATCTCTGCCTCACTCTGTTGTCATATCTTCATTTGTGTGATTTCCTGTACAATGTCTCCCTTTCTCTTCTCTCCTGCTTATGTGGTCTCCTCTTGTGCAGTGAGTCTCATGACATGAGTATGAGGAACTATTTCTGGTTTGTTTATCATACATGTCTAGCTGGAGATGTGGTTCTTATGTATTTGCTCAGCATTTACTGAGTGAATGAATGGCTGTGAACACTTGCCTTATGCCATCATATGTTTGTGCCTGTGTTACTGAGTGAAGCAACATGTGTTTTGCTGCTATGGTGATCCAGGTGAGTTAGTTTGCATCATGAGTGTTGGTTTTATGACTTTTCAACTCCATTTGGAAGGTTGCTGTGCATGCACATCCCTTATTCCTCTATTATTGATTATTCAGTAACGATGTTGTGGATAAAATACTTTACTTCTGAACTCTTTTCCTCCACTTTTGTTTCTGTACTTGTTACCTTTGTTTCTGTACTTGTTACCTGGGGAGATAATCTCTCCTTCAAATGATTATTGCATTATATGAGAACTATATTTAGTATTTATAGAATTATAGGTCCCTTTGATAAAAAGAAACAACTTCAGTCTAAGTAATACATTAAAAATATCCATTACATTTTGTAAAGTGAATTGAAAAATAAAATACACCCTTTTTAATGTGGAAGATACATATATTTGACTATCATCTTCACTAATGGTGATAATGAAGGCAAACCATGCTAGTGTAATGTAGTTTGCCTTTATGTTTTAGATTTATGATAAATGTGTGATTTTCCATTAAATTAAAACAATAATGCTGGACCTTGGGCCACTTTTCCTGTATTTCCTTTCTGAGAAAAGGAGAGCTGAGGGAATAGATCAAAGATAATGATCAAAGGAAAGTAGGCTACTCGCCCTTGGGATACCACCTGGCACTGCCGCCTTAGGGACAGTCTTAGTGTGTTCCGGGCATCAATTTTCTCATCTCTAAAATGAAGATAGAATGACTGGATATTTTCTCCTCAATAAATTTGTGAGTCTAAACTTTTGGTTAAGCCTTTTTAGTTGCTGCCATAGCCTTCATTTTATCTAGTGTATCTATTTATCATTTTTAATTCTTTAGAGAGATAAACATGTAACCTTATAAAGTATATTTCGCTGTATTCTGTAGTACCAATTTTATTCAGAGTAAGACAAAAGAAAACTTTCAACAGACAGTTAAGCAGCACACTTAGTCGCATAGGTTCTCTACAGCCTTAAAAATAAAAACATGATTTATTAGGCTCAATTAAGAATTTTGATGTAAAATATAATCATATGTATATGTCCCCAAAAAAGAATTTATCATCTAGCTTTATTCCTGGAATATTAGGCAAATACAGCATATTTTCCATTTTAAAATCTAACCTACTTTAGAATCTGATAGCTAAAATCTGATGTTTAGTTTAAACATTAATTTCAAAGGTTCCAAGCCGACCTCTCTTTGAGAAGATATATTCCTTCTTTTTCTATTTATGTTATTTACTTATATTTTTACAAATGGAACATAACATTAAGATTTGAATTTAAAATGCTAAGCATGATGTTTAAAATAACTATTTCAAATTTAATGAAAATGAAGTCCTGTCTTGAATGGGAGAGGAAGGCTTTCTGGCCCCGAGAGTGAAGAGAGGACTAATGAGAGTGACTTCTGTGTTTTTAAAGTTGGACCTTGGAGATTTGTGACGTTGATAGACACCTAGTGTCAGTCACCCTCTGCTGAAGGAAGCACTGGGTTTTTGGAGCAGAGTTATGTGGTTGTGGGTGCTGCTATGAGAAAGAACTGCAGACAGAAAGACAAGGGGTGCGACTGACAGTGAGCTGCACTGATTGGAAACCATGTCCATGGCCTAGAAAAACCCAAGTCAAAATGGACAATGCATCTATTACTGGCCCCATTGCATATCATACAGAAACTGGAAGTTTTCAGGCATCTTTATGAAAATAAGCAATATTTATCATGATGTAAATAGATTTAATCTTCAGAACCCGGCCGTCAAGCAAGTCCAATCCAAGATCCATTAAGGTCATCAACCTAAAATAGTTGTCATTAGATAGAAAACATAGCATAGCTGTATGTATTTTCCTGCCTTCTATTATCTCTGATTACATCCAGCAGCTAGTCCCATAGATACTTGTCATTGTGTGGAGTTACTCTCTTGTGCTTCCTATGGAGGGTATAAAATTTCACAGTAACTTTAGGTATATACCCCCACACACACTAGTACAGATTACTTACATTTTTCCTTTTATGCTTTTATTTAGACTTAGTAACTTGTATTTCTAAGTGAAACTCTAGCGTTCCTGATTTTAGGGGATTGAAATACCCATAAATTTTTATTATAGCTGCAGCACTATAACATGATGATCATCCAGTTTACTAAATATTTGTTTTTATATTAATATGCTTAAAATGTATGGTATATTAGAGGATTCTTAAAATGTGAGAGTGATAAAAAAGAAGGTAGTTTAATTTTCTCGGTGGACATTAATAATACAATTTGATGGTTGGGCTATTGGTTCTCTTACATGATTCAGGTGACCTAAGATCAGCTGTTTTCAGAACAATTTCCACCTGCTCTGCTTTCCTGCTCCTTACTTCTGGATCCTAGAATTACTCCATGCAGAGAATTGAAATAAATTTTCACCCACTGTTTTGGTCATTCTTACCTGAAATCACTTGGTCATTCTGTGTCCTTGAGTCCCTCTACTCCTAGAACAATGGTAGAGGATGGATTGACTGAGTTAGTCAGGGGTAGCTACTTCATAATAATTTATTCTATCTTAGGGTGGGGACCCTCATGACACTAATATTATGGACAGGAGAAGTTCTTGGGAAATGACTTGCAAGTTATGTTCACTGAGAAAACTGTCATTTCAGTTGCCTAGCATGTTCTGTATCGATTTGAATAATTTAAATTCAAGGCTTTCATGCAGTACTTGCTTTTAATCAGAAGTAAACTGGCAGAGTATTTCATTTCCTAATTGGGCCATGCCTCTCTTTTTGTCTTCTCTTTTTTCCGCCACTTGACTGAGTCATGGATTAATTTGTTTCTCGGATTGCTTGTTCCTCACTCTTTGTGATCAGCCTCCACTATGAAAAAGCACTATTTGTTCTTTATAGTTCCTGTTGGCCAGGTTACCTTTCAGACACTCATTAAAACATGTATTTATTCTACTGTGGAGCACATTGTCTGACCAACCATGAATTTATAGTGAAATGTAACAGTAAATTGAGCTCTGTGGTCACAAATGCCAAAGGATACACACAGCAGCATAGAATTTTTCAACATAGTGTAGAATTAAAGAGCTTAGGACCAGTGCCGGGATTGCTGGCCATATTTTCACAGTGGCCAGTTTTGTTAGACTCAAACTTGGAGAGAGCTTGAAATCACTTATCTCATATATTTGTGTTCACAACCACAAAGCCTTTGAGAAACACAGAACTGATCTTGTAATAAGCTCCAGCTGAGTTTACAAGCCTCTGAGCCTTTTAGAAAGCCTGTTTAGTTTAATGAGGGTTTTCAGATTTCAAAGCTCACACACCTTCACATAAAACAGATGATTATGACCAAATTAGGCAATGTTGTTCCATGAATGTTTTCCCCCAATATGTTCTCTTTCTGGTTGTCAGGCATTGTTATGTTACACTTTTCACCTCTCAGACGTCACTTTTAAATATGATTTTTGAAAGTCTTATTGTATATAGTTTCTATTCAACTAGAACATTATGCTACATAGAAGAAAAGCATTTTCTCTCACAGTCAATAAGGAATATAGAGTTTTTTTTATTAAGAAGAAAGTACAGTATGAAAAAGTAATTGAACCTTCATCTTGTGCTACCATGACAACTGTCTTAAGAGAGAAGACTCCATGGTCACTCCTATGTCCTGTTACATTGGGATCTACAACCTGTTTGAGTGTTTCTAAGGGAGAAAATCCTTGACTGTGAAACAGGAGGGAGAAATGTGAGAGACAAGCTATCTACACTCCAGTCACTCATGGTGCACAGATTAGTGGCGTGAACACTTACAGCTCATGTGGCATATTATCTATACTGTTCTAGCTATTCCTCTATTTTCTGAGTCACTGTAAGGAAGAAGGATAATAATTAGGTTGTGAAGCATTAAAGACTTACTTGAACACCATGATTTCACAAAAAGGTGCAGCATAGAATGTGATGTTTCAATGCCAGCTTTCAATGCCAGGGCAAGAAGAAAATGGAATATAGAGGAATCCTGAAAGCAAATGAGAGGTGTGTCCATAAAGCCAGAATGCTCAGGAACTGTGCTGGTCTGCTCTTGTCCCCTGTGTACCCTCTTCAGTTTTCCCTCCTGACTCTTTCGACAAACAAGCATACATTGTAGCCAGATTCTTTACCCAATTAAACACTGAATTATTTCTCTCTTTTTTTTGTCTACCCTCTTAAATGAGAATCAGGACTTATATTTAGAAAAGGGTAGGATAAAAGGTATGCATTTATCAGTGACCTAAATTTTGAAAAGCATTTATGTTCTAAGCTGGCCCAGTCCTTTAAAAGTCAGTTTAATCAAATGGAGCTCAAACTAAGAACTATTATATGATAATTCATAATATTTATATTTTATTTCATTTGATTACAAAAATCTTAAAAATGTAGTCTTCCCAGTCATGGACATTTGATTTTTCTTCAATTTATGTCTCTGTAAAATGCAATTTCCTAAAATTTAGTAAATAATCAGTGGACAAGATAAGCAATATATATGTATAAGCTATACTAACAGTCTCTATTAGTTCATCCAGAATAACTATTTGTGCTTTAATTGTTTGAGTGTTTGATCATTTTTATGCCTAAATCATGCATCCTGAACAATTATATCCAAGATAACAATATGCAATATATTAATTAGTGTTAATTTCCTATATTTTGAAATCCTGTATCATTTAATCTTTTTTTCTGTTTTGCTTCTTTAAAATAAAAAAAAAAAAAAACAAAACAAAAAACATAAGCACCCAGAAAAAGCAATTAGCTTGGGACATGCTGTATTTCTCTAAACAAATAGGAAACAGTACAAACTTAAAAATGCCTGTTTTAAACACTGGCCAACATGTAGTTCAGATCAGTAATCCCTGGCAATAAGAAAAAAGTCTAGCATTTTGGGGAAGAGTATTGAAAAGGAGCTGTGAAAATAAACAGCTCTAGAAATCTATGTAAGGATCAAGTTGAGCATTAGACTGAATACAAATCTGTTTGGGTACAGGATGAAAAGTCTTTCCAAGAGAAAAAGACCACCTGTGAACTATGAAATGACTGCATCCCAAAACCCACACAGGGCTTAGAGATATTTGAGTTTCTACCAGACAAATAGGAGTGATTTCACTTAGCACTTGGAGCATTCTGCAGAAATGTTCAAAGGAACATTAATATTATTGAAGGGCTAACCAATACTTAGAGCAAAAAGTAGTATAGAATTGGCCTGAGAAAGCTTTAAAATAATTTTTGAAAGGATCAGAGTGAGATGCTGTACAGTTTATGTAACTTAATGCTGTGCTCAAATAAATTGCAATTCTTTCATACAACAAAATCCTGAAATTCACTGTAATACATAATATTTATTGTCTAATTGTACATTATTTTTTATACATATATTATTGTATGTAATAATATAGTTATATGTCTAATTATGTATATTAATTGGGTGTTGACTATGTAGAATTGGGTGCTAATTATATATCATATATAACATACATATGTATATAAAATATATGTAAATATATATATATATATATATATCCATAAAGGATTAAAAATGTTAATAGAAACAAACCAGAGATAGTAAATGTGATAGACTTGGTTAAAAACACAATTTCAAAAGTTTTAATGAAAACATAAAAATAGTAAGAGAAAAATAGAAAATATGTAAGAGCTAAATCAAACTTTCACATCTGAAAAATACACTACTTTATTCAAAAATTTTATGCATGGACATAAATGACAGAATCAGACATTGCAGTAGGAAAGACCAGTGGACCTAAAGAAACAGTATAACCATAGAAATTAATGCAATGGAATCAAAAGGACTTAAAGGTAATGGATAAGAACTTTATAAATCCATAGATTAAAGCACTGTGGACTTCAATCACGATAAACAAAAGAAAGCCATTTCGAAGTATATTACAAACTGTTTCAGATCAATATATAAAAGTATTAGAGAAGAAAAATGGATTTCATAAAAGAATAAAAAAACTCAGATTTCTCACTGGAATTATCTCAAAGCTTTGAGAAAGGTTCTGAGAATACATATTTTGGGAAAAAGACATGATCAGTTTCTTTAATACGTGGTACTGGACGAACAGGATATTAACTTGCAGATGAATGAAGCTAGATTACTTTCATCACATGTGAAAATCAGCAACATTTAAAACTTACATGTAAGAGCTGAAAACATGAAACTGCTTGGAGGAAACATAGGGAAATCCTTATGACATTGGGATAAGCCTGGCTTGGATGGGGGCAGGACTCCTAGAGCACAAGAAACAAAACAAAGAAAGGTAAATTAAATTAAATCAAACAGATATCTTCTGTCCCATAAAAGAAATAATCAAAGGAGTAAACAGATGACTTACAGAATAGAAGAAAGTATTTGTAAAACACACATCTGAAAAGCAATTAACATATAAAATGCAAGATGAATTCAAATAATTCAATAGCAAAAAAACTAATTAACATGGATAATACCTGTCAATAGTTACTTATCAACATACAAAACATACAATTGGCCAACTAATAGTTGTAAAAAATATTCAGTATCACTAATCATCAGAGAAATACAAATTTAAGCTACAATGTGATACCAGTTTAATCCAGTTGTTTTAAACATCATCCAAGATGACAAATGCTGACAAATGATATACAGAAAATTGGGATACTTGTGCAGTGTTGGGGGAGTGTAAATCAGTGCAGCTTTGTTTTAATACCCAATAGAAGTTTCTTCAAATGTAAAAAATAAAGGTACTGTGTGCTCCAGAAATTTACTATGGGGTATATATCTAAAGGAAAGGAAACCAGTATGTCCAAAGGCATCTGTTTGTTATAGCAGTATGCCCAGTAGCCAACAAATGGAAACAAATATGTCCCAAGGAGATGAATAAATTAAAAACAACGTAGTTTGTATGCAAAATGGCATACTGTTCAGCCATAAAAACAAGAAATCCAATTTATTGCAATGGTAGCATTCAAGGTCACTGAGAAGTAAAATGAACCAGAGAAAACCAAGTACCTGAAGATTTCATTCATATGCAGAATCTGAAGAAGCTGTTCTCAAAAAAGTTGAGAGTTTGATGTAGTGAGAGGTTAGAGGACAGTGGGAAAAAGTCAGTAAAGATCAGTCAAACACTGGTCAACAAGTACTAAGTTATGATTAGAAGAGAGAATAGGTTTTGCTGTGGCACAGTAGGAAAAATACGGATAACTACTTTATACTATATATTTCAAGAACTTTAAAAAAGTTTGGAGGAAATAGATATATTTATCTTGAGTCAAAAATTATATAATACGTGCATGCATGTATCTTAGATGGTATCCTATAAATAGGTATGATTTTTATGTGCCAATTAAAATAATGCTAGCATGAGACAATTAAGGCGCTAAACATTAACATAGAACTGTATATACAACAAAAATTTCTTCAAAGAAGATGAAATAAGGACATTTGAAGAACGTTAATTAGATGAAAGAAAATGATATCCTGTGAAATCTTGTATCTTCACAGTGAGTGACAGAAATAGTAAATATGCTATCAAATATGAAAGATCTTTTCTCATTTAAGAATTATTTACAAGTAATTTTTTAAAGAGAAATTAATAATGTTTACATTTATGTTGAGATTTTTAACAGGTAGGGATAAAATGCATGACGATAAATAGCCAAAGGGAAGAGAAAAAATGAACGCACACAGTTGTGTGGTCCTTGTATGTGAAGTGAGAAAAATAATACAGGGAAGTGAGGCTATTTAACAAGAAGAGAAGATATCAAATGAAGTATGAAGAAATAATTTAGAGAGTGTGTAAAAATAGAACGAAGAATAGATGGTACAAATAGAAAATAGTAGTAGCTTTCATTTTATGTAAAATCTTTATAACTAAAGTTATAACGTTTATGAATAACTATTAAAAGGTTTCAGACTGGATTTTCAAAAACGTAAAAGTTACATTCATATTGCATACAACTTTAAATATAGAAAGTTTATTAGGTTAACAAAAGAATAGCATGCAAAGATTATAAGAATTTTAAATTATCACTTAGGAAATACTATCAAACATAACAAAAAATTTCGCAAAATGAGAAAGGATTACATTTTCCAAGAAAATATATAACGATATTCAGTATCTATGGGTCTGAAAACAGAACCTCAAAACATTGGAGAAAACTATAGGATTTAAAGGAAAATAGAAAATTTCTTAGAGAGATTTCAGTATTCCTTTCTTATTATATAGAATCAATAAAAAGCCGTTAAGTATATGCTAGATGTGATAAATGTTGGCAATTTAGTCTAAGCAGTATTTGTTAAATTTGCTACCCAAGAAAAGCATAACATATATTTTTCCTCTATAATAAGTAATATTTACTAAAATTGATCATTTTCTGGGTTACCAAACACCTTAAAGAATGAACAAGTTTCAAATTTTATAAAACAGTGTCTTGAAACTTAAAGGTAAAGTAGGAATAAAGAGAATCAATAATATTTATACAGTGCACTGTACTCTTCTAAAGAATCCAAAAATTAATAAAGGAATTTACAAAGGGAATCAGACAGTGGGTATGTTTTCAAATTTATTAACTTTTAAAGTGGCATATAGTGCATATTTACCATGTATGATGTACAGCATGAATGTATAAGATACCTTGTAGAAGCTAAATTGAACTAATTAACACAGATATTATCATACTTTTGTGGTGAGAGTTTTAAAATAAGTTATCAGTAGTTTTCAAGAATGCAATATATTGTTATTAACTGCATTCACAATACTGTGCAAATGGAACTCTTGAAAATATTTCCCCTAACTCCAATATTTTTTTGGTATCCTTAAATCAACAAAATCCTAAATTGCCTCCCCCTTACTCACTCTAACTACTATTTTACTTTGTGCTTCTGAGTTCAACTGTTTCAGATTATTTTAAGACAATAATATTCCATTTTGTACATATACAACATTTTCTTCATTCACTCATTTACTGATGAGAACTTCCTTTAATTCCATATTTTAGCTATTGCACATACTACTGAAATGACCCAAGACTGCAGACTTTGCTTTCTTTGTCTACTTCAGAAGTGGAATTTCTGGATGATGTAGTAGTGCTGCTTTTTATACTTTGAGGCCTCTTTGTACCATTTAATATAGTAGTTGTACCACCCTATATTTCCATTAGTGAACAACAGTTCCCTTTTCTCTGCTCCCACACCAACACTAATTATCCTTTGAAAAAATTCAGTTCTAGTACATCTGAGTTATTATCTCATGGTGGTCTTAATCATCATTTCTGTGATGATCAGTGACCATGGTATCTCATTGTACACCTTTCAGAAATTTCTATTCATATACTTAGTCCATTTTAAAACCAGATTATTTTCTTGCTATTGAGTTTGAATTCCTCACATATTTCTTACCAGATGTATGGTTTACAAATATTTTCTCCCTTTATAATTTGCCTCTTTGTTTATTGCTTCCTTTGCTGAATAGAATCTTTTTAGTCGATAGTCTTTTTTTTTAATGGTACCAAAAGTTTATTGGAAAAAGGAGGAATGAATGGGTATGGGAGAAGCCAACCCTGCAGCTCAAACTGGGACTGAAAAAGAGAAAAAGAAGTTTAAAGCAAAAGCAGTGTATGCTGTGTCTGAAAATCTGGGAGCTGGCTAGTGTGGGTGTGGCTCCCTGTGGTTGATGGTACCATCTTAGGGAGGTCTTGAAAAGTTATGCACATAGGGTCCTGGCATTGTCGTGGGATCCTGTGATTGACAGTTAGCTTTAGTTTGTCAACTTTTTACTTTTCCCTCTTGGTTTTAGGTATTATGGAAAAAAATCATTTCCCAGACAATTGTATAGAAATTTCTCTTTCTCTTTGTCTAATAATTTTACAGTTTTGTGTCTTGATTTTGAATTTTATTTTATGTTGTATAAGGTGTGAAAGAAAATATTTTGAGAGGAATTAAAATGGAAACACAGCTTTATCAAAACCTGTGGAAGGCTTCCAAGTGAATATTAGAGGAAATTTTATTGCACTGAATGATCATGTTAGTAAAGAAATGGCAAATGTCTCAACTCAATTACACAAGCATTTATTATAAGAAACTAGAAAGAGAAGAAAAAAGTAAACCAAAGTCAAGCTGAAGGAAGGAAATAACAGAGACAGGAAAAGAAACTAGTGCTATTGAGAATAGAAAAACAATAGAAAAAATTAATCAACATCTGATTCGCTGGAAAACTACATTGATAAAATTAACAAATTTCTCATTTGACTGACCAAAGCAATCGAGATGAAAGATGCTGTTAGTCCATTTTTGGTAGCCATAATGAACTACCTGGAGACTGGATAACTTGATGAGGCAGAGAAGTTTATTTAGGTTCTAGTGTTGGAGGCCAGCAGTCCACACAGCATAGCACTGGCTCTGACATGGGTCTCCTTTTATCGTATCACTCATGGAAATGACAGGAGAATGTGTGAGAACAAAAAGCCACATCTCAAAACATGAAGCCAGAAAGATTAAAAGACTGGGGTTCCTGTTGTACGAACTCACTGACCTACTTACTGTTTTCCTTAGTACCTTTCCAAAGTAGCTCACCTGATGACCTAACTCCATCTCTTAAAGTTCTCCATGTATAGCTGCTTAGGGGACACATTATCTTCATATATCCACAAATTATGAATATAAGAATAATAAAGAGACATCCATAAAACTCTACAGACATTGAAAGGGTAATACAAGACAAATATGAACAGCAAAATACCTGTAATTGATAATTTGGATGAATGGTTTCTTGAAAGAAGTAACTACCAAAGCTCACTAAGAGGAAACTGAAGTCTTCCTAGAACTGTATCTATTATGGATATTGAATATGAAGTTTAGAGAATTCTATCAGATGTTCAAGAAATGAATCATGCTAAATCTATGTAATATTGTGGAATATGCTAAACAAAAACCCCCACTAAGCTGGGAAGGTTGCTGAGAGATAGATACTAGGGTAGTAACTGACCTTTTCCCTAGATGTGGAGAAAGGTTTTAGAATCATGGAACTATTCCATGTCGTTGGTGTTTTATGTAGTACAACACACACACACACACACACACACAGAGAGAGAGAGAGAGAGAGAGAGAGAGAGAGAGAGAGAGAGAGAGAGAGAATCCAGTTGCTATTATACAAGCTTTTCAAAACATGTTGAATTATGCAATTTTATTACATGCTGGTTATACAGTAATCATTCCTAATAGCATAAAATATTAATTAGAGACTTAGCAAGCATATATAAGACCTATACATTGAAAAGCACAAAACACTAAATAACATTAAAAGGGATTTACTAAGTAGGGAGTTACAATTTGTTCTTAAGAAAATAGTGTGTATATTAAAGTATATTTTTCTAATTAATGTATGGTTCAATACAATATCACTGAAAACAGCATTTTTCTTGGTAAAAATTGACAGTGTTTCTTGAATGTATGTGAAAATTCAAAGAACCTATTATATTCAAATACATCCTTGAAAAGGAAAAATTTTGAAGTGCTTTTACTAACTAAATTTGCAGTGTAGTATATAGCTACATTAGTATAATGTATTGACATGAAAATAAACATACAAGCAAATATGCACTTACGTATCAAACAGTGCTTTTCCTAGGTGTTTATCCACAAGAAATTAAAATATATTATCACTGAAACATTTGTATGTAAATTTTTATAACATTTTATTTGCAGCCATGTAATGGTTGATATGTTGTGTACTTGAGAAGTTTAGAAGCTTAAGGATATAATTCAGCATTTCTACATTGTAGGGTGTGGAGGACATGTCCTTATAGCTCGAGGATGTTGTTCTTCGTGTCAACTTGAGAATTTTAGAAGTTTATCTAAGTGACTCAGTAGGGAGCCAGGGTCTTCAATTTGTATATTTAAAGAAAAAAAAAACAGAAAAAGGTAGAAATAATATATAATTTAAAAAAACAGTAAGAAATCACTAGTTGATAATTATACTTTTTCCTCTTAGAAATAGTCGTTCAAGCTACAAAAGTAAAGCATATATGTAAACATCCTCAGTCTGTGCCAAAGGAGGGCAGGGAGATGATGTGAGTGCTGCACTTCCCCAGAATGGGCAGCCTGCATACAATATAAGGGAGGAAAAGAGACTCGTTCCCCACTTTCTGCTTTTGTGGCTTTGCTGTCTTCTGCTGATTGGAACTGTTGCCCAGTGCCAGCCACCCTACCGTGGAGCCAGCTGATAATGGACTGAAACGTTTACAAGCTGAACTAAATAAACCTTTCCTTCCTTAACTTAAGGTGTCCAATATTTTGTCCCTGCAATGAGAGAAAAGTAACTAAAGCAAGTAGCCAAAACTTGAGGAAGAATAGATGTCCATTTCTGGGTGAATGAGCAATTATGCTAGATCCACTTAATGAAATAATAAAAATAGATGATTCTCAAATGCAATATGTCTGAATTAATCTCACAAACATTATAATGAGCCAGCCAAAAAAAAAGGCACATAAAATATACTCCACAATTTTATGTGAAATTCTGTGGTGCACCAACTAATCTATGTGAACAGAAATTACCTGAGGTTAAGATACTAGGTAGCAATGACTATGATAAAATATGCAGGGTTGATGAAAGTATTTCATTGATTGCTTGGATATTGTCTCTGTCAAAATTGTAGACAAATGCACATACATCCACCTTATTGTATGTAAATTATTCTTCAATGTAGTTGAATTTTAAGATAATTCATGAATTGTGCATTGCTTTTAAGATTGGAGAAATGATATTTCAGTTTCCCTTTGTTTTTTAGTGCTCTAATACTATTGGAGACATTTAAAAAGTGAGCTAATTTTTTTCCTTTTAATTAGCACAGTGGAAGCAGTGACATCATTTCAGCTGTGGTGTTTATTTTAGGAAAGTCAACTTTACTAAGTGACATGCATAAGTAGTTTTAAGCCCAGTCATCTGCACAGACTCTTAAAAGCGAGAGTTTTCTGAATAGTTTATTTTTAATTCATACAAATGGCTCACATGAATGTAGGTCCTAATTTTATGAATAAAAGATAGATGAATTTACGATATGTTGTATTTATCTTTAGAAGGTATCAAATTCTAGACATTTCTCCCAGACTTAGGAGAATGTCCACATAGACTGATAGTGTCAACCCATAACCAGTTCCAGGGTCAAGAGAGCTGGTTTCTCTTTTCCTACCTCAAGAACTTCCCCACCACATTGCAAACATCAGCGTGTGGAAGATAACATTTCTCAGTGGTTCTGAGGTGGTCACATACAAGAAGTACCATTTTTATATACCAGATTTGCCTCGGTGTTTTTTGTGAAGATCCTCCAGGCTGGCAGATTAACTTTCTCTGACATAATTTAGAACACTGATTGGCAGATGGTAGGAACACTAAATGGAGGGAAATAAGGGTCGCAGGAGAAGGGACTCAGGTTTGTCTTTTTTTTTTTTTAATATGCTTTCCAGAGTCAAAAGATCTAGATACAGTTTTACTGTTTTTGCTTACACAGAATTTATTGAGTCATTTTCAATTTTTGAATATGACAAAATAGATCAACCTCTTTACCAATGAATTGCATCAATGTTATATATTCAGTGGTAATAATACCACTATAGTGGTATTAATACCTCTATAGTATTGGCTTGCTAGAGGTATGCTGTGATGCATACCTCTTCCCACTTACTGTATTTCTTAACCATCTTATTATAGCAACTTCTTTGCATCTTATCATAGTCTCTTATTTTATCTCTTTTTAATTAGAAAAAAATTTCTATGATTGCCCTTGTATCATATATTTCCTCCTAATGTGGAGTCTTAACCAATATCAGCTCTATCATTCATTTTTAAAATTTGAATGTTTTAAGTACTTGGAACTTTTAAAAATTATGTCCTCACATTTAGTAAAACAGATTATTTAGGAGGATTTTGATACTTAAGCTATTATTGTGTTTCTGTTTACAGTTCCCTGAATGTGGTTTCTATGGGATGTATGATAAGATCCTGCTTTTTCGCCATGACCCTTCCTCTGAGAACATCCTTCAGCTGGTGAAAACAGCCAGTGACATCCAGGAAGGTGACCTTATTGAAGTCGTCTTGTCAGGTATGATGCTATTGTGCCTGTCGATAGATCAGTGATTTGTATTTGGAGAATTATTGGGCACATGTATTAAGGCAACAATGGAAAGTTAATGTCAAGCCAGGCTCTAAGAAATTTTAGGGCTCTGTGTACATCAGCTTCCAAATTCCTGTGGAAGAAAAGCAAAGCTTTTCATTGGATTGGCTTTTTCTCGCCTAATACTGTCTAGTCACGTCTCCCAGTTTTGTGCTGTCTCCCAGCCCCCAACACACACACACACACACAGAGAGAGAGAGAGAGAGAGAGAGAGAGAGAGAGAGAGAGAGAGAGAGATGCATTCATCATTTTGAATCACTTGGGCAGCTCCAAAAGCAAATAAAAATCTCACCTCTCACCACAGTCATGCTAAAGTCAGGGCCCCAAATGGACTAGGTATTCCCCAAGCCAAGAAATCCTAACAGAACTCAGAAACCACTGACTTATTAAACCAGAACCCTAACAGTTATGCTATAAGCCACGACCCGGAAAGAAGCTGCAGTTTAGGAGTTAGATCAAATCAGGTCATGCTGCGTGGCACCGGTTAACTCAGTCCCTGAGAAATGACTGCTTCCCTTTGCCCATGTTTATATTCTTGTCTAGGATTTAGAAGTTAGTAATAGGACTGTGTAGACTGTGTCTATCAGCATGCAAAATATGGGTGTATTAGTTTTTTTTAAACTAATAGCACAGTAGATATGTCCAATGATGGTCAGTGCAGTGATCATGACTGCACTCAGGTTTTTTTGTACATTTTGTTAAAAACAGAGTCAGTATTAATAAATTGAGATTACAATGCTCTCTTCTTCCCTCAGACTTTGATATTTGCTTTCTTCTTAAAGGAATTAATCAGCTTTAGAGATTCTAGAAACTGGGCATGACGACACATGCCTGTAATCTCTGAACTGAAGGGGCTGAGGCAGGAGGATTACAAGTTTGATCCCAGTCTGGGCAATTTAGCGATATTATTTCAGAATAAAAACCAGAAAGTGCTGGGCATATAACTCAGGATGAGGGCCCTTGGTTCAGTCCCTAGCACCAAAACAACACAAAAGATGCTAGACTTCCTCAGGTTCCCAGAGCCCATTGCTTAGCCATACCAGCTACCTTCAGTGCGTCTATTTTATTTACTTGCTCTGATTCAGTGAAGCTCACTTTTTATCTCTGTTGATGCTTTTTGTTTTCATTGTGAGGCGCTGGGACTGCCATGCTTTCACTGTGTAGCTCAGTCCTACAAAATGCTTTTTATTTTTGCTTGATAAAAGCAGTCTTTTTTGATTTTTTGTAGGGCTGCGATTTGCTAAATAAACACATCAGTAAAACAAAAGCTTTGATAGTTGTTTTTTATTGAACTTTATGAAGACATTGCTTGCTTTGCTTGGTTCTCTCTTTTCTTTTTCTTTGGTGCTTTTCACACTTGTGTACTGCACCTGGCCTCTCAAAGCTAGCAACTAGACGTGCTGTTTTCTAGGTTTCCTGTTTCCGAACACTGGCGACTGCCTGAAATAAATTATTCTGGGAAATTATGCACTGGATATGCTCGCACCATAATTCATGTTAAACTCATTGCCAGGCTGCTTTGCAAACAGCATAATGTGTTTTATGAGTCTTTTTTCCCTGTGGCAATGTCCAGAGATATATGGGGTCTAAAAAATGATATTTCTATATTTAATTTGTTTTTCTTTCCATTTTATTTTTGCTATCAAGTGCTTTATATTAGTAGCAGACAGATGGAATGTGACCTGGATGTAAGTGCATGTGTGCCGGGGAGGACTAATGTGTGCATGTGGTCCTAGCATCAGTGAGCGGGCGTGGCTCCTACCACACCACGCTGACACTCTGCAGCCCCGAGAGTACCTTTGCTCCACGAAGAGTAGCACGCTCCTGTCTTTGGAGACTAAAGACCTCGCTGTATTTATGATCCACTGCTTTTTGTCCTGCTTTATGTTCTGCCTTTCCTATCTCTGGCTGCATTGCTGGCAAGCAATCTGAAGGCATTCTTGCGTCTTACCTGTTCTCCCCGCACCAGGCCCAGGAAGGGCTCCGTTCTTGCCACCTATCTGGCTGATGCTTACCACGAACTTGTGGTACCAGTCTGATTCTAGCTGTCAACTATGTATTCTTACTTTCTCACTGTCACTGAACCCTTAAATTATTCAGTTATCTATGTGTGGGTATGTTTGTAATCCCTCCACCATGTCAATGAATCTTAAAGTATTCAATTATATATTTATCCTTATGTACAAATTATACATATATTCAGTAGTATAGATGCATATGCTTTAAGTCTCCTGTACTTGGCTATAAACATTTTCAGACATATTCTCCTATCTTCTTTCCCACTCTAATGTTTTCTTATGATTTATTCAATAAATGTTGAAAAATAGTTTTTAAAACTTTCTTTCACCCCCCATTTGAAGTGGCATTTCCTTTCCATTCCTCTTACCTCTTTTTCATATTGTTTTTAGACCTCCAGTTCATTGTCATCTAATGGTTGTTATTTCTTCCTTCCTTCCTGTCTTATCATCTTGTTGGCAGCCTGGCTGTCTGAAAAGGACACTCCCGTCCTTTCCAGGAGGCATTGTGTCATAATCTCCTCTGCTCGTGGGTGAAGATGAGCAAAATGACCCTTGTTTCATTCCCCAATTCTATTTTTGGGTTATTTCTGTAACACCCTCTCTCCAATACAAAAATGTCACCCTTTTTTTGTTATTTGCACTGCAGAAATTTATTTTCTTAAAAGACTCATTTACATTTAACCATGGCGATAACGGGCTTCTGACTGCTAATCTGTCTTTTCATTCTGTGAACATTAGTGGGTTTTGTTTTTGGTTTTAGTGCATGTTCATCACGGGTGGTAGACACTTCTTAATTCTTCCTACTACCCCACATTTTCCCCTCAAGACTCACGTGGGCATAAGTGGAGCTTTTGCAGAGGTGGCTGTGTCCACAGTGTGCGATGCTGGGATTAAGGGTGTGTAATTACCAATTTAGTCCACTGATTGGTTTGCCTGTTAATGATTCTTCAGACTTTTTGTTGTTTCTTTTGTTGAATCACTCTAAAACCGTACCTGACCTCACAAGTCAGATTCCAGTTCGCGACTCTCCTTTTCTCTGTGTCTTTTTCACCGTATTTTAGTGAATTTGTATCCTCTTTTCCCAGCAAAGCATGTCATATTTATGTGTAATCTGGATTCTTTACTATTCATTTGTTGTTCCTGGTCCCGAGATACACAGGAACTGCTACACCCAACCCCTGCCTAGCTGGCTCCAGGCAGACCCAACTTTTACCTGGCAACAACTTTATTCAGTAAACTCCTGCCCTTCCTTTTGTTACCATAGAAGATTCTCAATAAACATGTCTGAATTCCTTGATTACTGCTTATGAGATGAGAAGTTACTACATATATAAAATTTTATAAAATACTATTTGTTATAAAAATATAAATTCTAGATATATTCTCAAATGGACTTTAAAGTCTCCCTTCTATGCATGTAACTGGTCCAGTGAAAAATTGGTATATGTAAAGTAAGCAAATTATAAATTGAATCATAATTGGAAGCAATGCAGAGGATAATTACTGCCGCTTTAGATCATGGATACCAGCGAGTGTGGGTAGATAACATGCCCCATACTGGACCCAATCGCTGGGGAGGATGGAGTGCTATGACTGGCCTCAGATTATGTGCCATTCCTAGAAGTATGATTCAGGATCAGCTTCACCCAAACTGCAGGAAGGAAATAGAGAAGCAAACACACTGGACTGCCCTTCGACTCCCTTTTGACCCATTATAGTTTAATAGCATAAACAAACTAAAAGTTTTCAGTTGACAACTACAGTTTTACTGTTAAATTTTACCCAAAATTTCCTTTTCTCTGTCATCACTTAAATTTGCTTGTATAATTTTAACATAGTCATAATCTGACTCTTTTTATGTTTAATGTTTCACCTAATAAGATTTTCTGATATAGGGCTGCTGTAAAAATAAGAGAAAATCTTGCAGAAAAAAATAGGCAGATTAAATGTTTTCTCTCTTCAGGTAATATCAGGAATTGTTTTGCTTATGTCATTTTTTGCTGAGGCCTTTCATCATTTGTTAGGTGCTTTGGGAGTTACAGACTAACCAGACTCCTCCTTACTAATTTCCTAATTTGTCCCTCCCCCACATTTTAATGGCTTGTGCGAGCTAGTACATTGAGATCCACAAAGCTTGGAAAAGATTGTTCCTGAGTGGATGCATTGTGCTATGGAGAAAAAATTAATAGCAGCGTGAGAGTTCTCCACCACGCACATCCTTACCACTGGCACAGATGATGACAATTACTGTAATTGTTATGAAGTGGGAAAACATTGAAAATGGAAATTACTCTCACCAAAGCTAACGTCAAGTGGAACTGAACAGTAAAATAAAATCAAGAAATTTTTCTGACATGTTCTTCATGATGGATCGCTTGATCAAAGCCTAATAATTCATCCATAACAAGGTAAATGAATAACAGGATATTTACATATCTCAGCTCCTTTGGTTTGTTTTAAATTTTGACTTTTTACAAAACATTATTACTACATGTTTGCAGTACATAATGATTGCATTCATCTTGAAGAGTTGGAACCTGTATATTGCACATCTTGGGGTGTTTGGTTTTGTTTTAACTTCCCTGTTCCCTCTGTCCACTGCTTACATTTCTAGGTCCCCTTGACTTGCAAGAGATCTATCTCCTTGTGATATTTGTATATAATGGAGTACTATGCTACCATAAGAAAATATAAATTTGAGCCATTTTTAGGAAAATGGATGCACTTTAGACCAAAATGTTAAGTGAAATAAATCAGACACAATCATAAGTGCAATAGGATTTTTTTATATGGGAAATCCAAAGCACAAACAGTTTTTTTTTTTTTTTTTTTTGGCTTGATCTCTGTGAGTTACTTGCCTGTGTGTGTGTGTGTGTGTGTGTGTTACAGGTGGTTAAATGAAAAATAGTCAAGGACTATCATAGATCCTCAAAATCATGATTTTAAACACTAAGTGCTACATGTTGACTCTTTCATGCATAATAAAAAACCCATAATTTTCTTGGGTGTTATACAGGACATTTTTATAATACAGTAGTATAGTTTGTAGAAAGGAACTTCCACATATAGGTATTTGTTCCTCAGTGCCATGAGCTGGGTTAGAAAGCTAGAATGATAGCCCAAGAGGAGATGTGTCAATTTTCAGGCCCAACGCTTGAAGGAGAGACCCCAGCCACTTGGGATGGTGACATCTCCACTTCCTCCATCCTGAATTTTGTCCTCATTTGTTGTCCTGTGTGTTTGACAGATGGTGCAGGTACTTTCTTGAGAGAATTAATTTCTTAGGCATATAGTACCAGGAGTTCCTCTCGAATTCTATACAAGTTGCAAAATCTCTGGGCTTTTTTGTTCATTCTTTTAATCAAACAAGGAGATTATACTAGTACTAATAATATATGGGGTCTGTGGGGTTTTTTTATTTTGCAAGTACAGTGGTATGCATGTTGATTTTTTTACAGCTCCAGAGCCGGACCTCTGGGTTTATACCCTTTCTCTATTCTTTACTATTATTATTTTTGCAAACACATTCAATCATTCTGTGACCTAGTTTCCTCATGTTTGAGGCAGTGGATAAAACACCTACACCTATGTTGTAGGTTCTTATACAAATTAAAAGAAATCATGCATGTAAAACACTTCAGAGAGTTTGTGTACATAGGAAGTGTGTGAAAACTTTTAGGCATGGTGACTGCTTCTTCTCACAACTTAAACTCTTTTCTTTGTGATGTTTACTGCTATTAAACTTACCACAAAAGGGAAATTTGGTCTGGTCACTTTGAGAAACTTCAGGTTAAGCAGTGTTAAAAGAATTCTGGACAGCAAGTGTCTTCAGAACTTTGGTGCACAATGCTATGCTGTGGAAGTCTCCAAGATGACTTCCCAAGTTCATTTCATCAGGGGATCCTTTTGGTCTCCTTTGATTTTCAGGCAAGTCTTGGTTCACCGGTGTACCAGAGGGATACTCCTCTGGGTCATACCTTGGAGTAAATGATCTGAATGCCAACTGTCCTGACTCTTTCTGCAGGGGCACTTCTTTATCATGGATTGAAAGATTTAAGCCAAAGAAAACCAGGAATGAGGAAGAAACAAATCTTTGCTTCTATATGATCATAAGCTTCTAAAACAGATTGCTTTATCTAAATAGCTTTGTTTCCTCTACTGTGACTCAGGGAAGTAGAGAAGAGTCAGATATCTGAAAAAACTATCAAATAGAGATTTGAACTGCCTGCATCCTGCCAGAGCCTAAAAGTTCAGCTGCTATTCACTACACTTCGAGTACAGTTTCACTGTCTGCTTCTGAACCACTGAACAGAAATTCTTGAGGGGTTTTCTTTAAAGAATTTCTGCTATAGTAAGATAGTTTATATTTCGCAGAACCTTTGATGTTATTTGCCATAACAAAAAATAGCAAGGAGCTTCAAAATTCATTCACATTATTTTTTATTTAAAAAATCACTATCTTCCTCTTTCTAATCAAGATATATTTAATACACCTACTCAAACTGCAGTTAGGTTAAAACATTCTGAAGGCTCTTGCTTATCGAGTTATAAAATATGACATAAAATAACTGCCACTGTTTAGCCAGGGAGCCATCATAACTTCATAACTTTAATCTAAATTGAAATCGCCTCAGTGACCTTGTTTTTATCTTACTAAAATATAAACCAGAAAAAATATATGATAGCAACTTGATAGGAAGGGCCTAGTATCTTTTCTAGAAGAAAAAAAAATTTCTAGAAGAAAAGAAAAGTATATTATTTATTTATATGGGTGTTATACTTATTTCCCTTAGATACAATACATTGCTTAGCAGTTTTTCTTCCTCTAAAATATAAGGATGAGGGGAAAAACCAAGATAGTAATACAATAGGTCATTTTATTTTATTTCCTCCAAAAAACATTAAATTCATGTAGTTTTATTTCTTTGCTTTTAAAGACCAGAATTAATCATAGCCAACAACTCCTTGGTTCTAATATGGCTTCAGTAATTAAAAGTTTTAAACGATGTGAGCCTTTATTCTCAATTTATATTTCTTTGTAGTTGTTTTCAGACATCTAAATGTCTCAGTATAAATAGTACAAATTCTTATTCAATTTTAATTGCAATTATTACTGTGAGTGGTTTTGTAAGAGTGGAAAATTTAAATGTTAATTCACATGACTCTACATTAGTACCCACTTATTCCTGGGGATATGTTCCAACACCCCTAAAAATTGGGGATAGATTTGATCCTTGTATAATTACACTTTTCCATTATATGCATATCTCTGATAAAGCTTAAGTGTAAAACAGAGTAAGGGATTAACAACAATACCCAAAAATAGAATAATCATAACAATATACTGTAATAAAAATTATTATAAGAATGTAGTCTTTCTGACTATGTCTTTGTATTGTGCTTATCTTTGTGCTAATGTGAGTTGATGTCAAGTGTACATGATGACAGAAAGTGGGGTGAATGCTGCAACTCTTGTGATGTACTGTGATATGGCATTAAGGCACTGCATAAAGGTTACTCGAGCATAAATACCATAGAACCCTGACAGCCCATCTGCAAAACTAATCCTAAAGGACTGAAGGGCAGCTAGTGTTCACAGCATGGGTACATTGAAGAAAGGTTAGTTCCAGGACCGAGCAGGATGGTATGAGATTTCCTCATGCTAATAACAATGGTATACAATTTAATATCTATGAATTTTTCTGGAATTTTCCATTTAATATTTTCAGAGCACGATTGACCATAGTTACTTGAAACCACAGATAGTGAGGCAGGGTTGTTTTTGTACTCTTTTCTGCTATGCATCTTTTACATGAAGTATGTCATCAGCATCTTCCCTTTTTTGTTATTTTTCATACTCTCTTCCACCTTTATCTTTCAAGCAAACTTGCTTTTAGTTTCTTTGTGCCACACTCACCTATTTTATGGAGGACAGAATGCAGAAAATGCGAGGTTAGCATGTTTCCATTTAACTTCCTGCCTTTCCCCAGTTGTGATCTCAGTCTGGTCACAGGAACGTGGCGTTCTCTTGCTTTCTGATAGTTCATTTGTTACCTGCCACCTTTTTTTTTTTTTTTTTTTTGGTCCAGGAATCGAACTCATGACCTTGCATTTGCTAGGCAAGTGCTTATGCTGCTGAGTTATATCCCTAGCCATGGGTTCTGCAGGGATATACAACACAGTAGCGCATCGCTCCTCCATCTTTTCTTCCTAAGCTCTTCTAAATTTCTAGTCTGCAGAACATTCTCACCTGGTCAAAGGGATTAGACAATTCTTTGAAGACTTATATCCTATAACATTTTTTGCATTTTGCATTATACTGTATGTTTTCCTCGGATGGTTTAATTTTGACTCAGTAAAATACTCTCCCCCCTATATTGTTTTTCCAGAAACAATAATGATGGCAGTGATGGTACTATGGAAGTGTTGGAAGTCCTTCACATATATTAATTCAGAAATATGCATCACATTTATGTCATGGTAAATCTCCACATAACTCCAATTTGATAAGTAGCTGATTTATAGTGACAGCCTGGATTGTGTCTCAGAGCTGCCATCTATTTCTTACATAATGTTTGAAAATTAACCTTATTTCTCAGGCCTTTGAGCCATCATGTGTAACACATTGACAGTGTCTACAATATTGAGTTGGGCTGTAGATTTCATGAGAGTAAATATAAAGGAGCTTAGAAACACCTGGCTATGTGAGGTGCTCAGTTCCCTCATTTCACCCACACCCTACTGTACTACATATTTCTTGACAGAGAGCCATTTATTTATTTTTTGCATTTGGATTCTTAGGATCTGGCATGACACATGCAATCAGTCTCTGTTTGTTGTGTGAATAAATGAATAATTAATGAGATGAACAAAACAACAAACAAATGATGAGATTGGCTTTCTATGTATGATATCCAAAAGTTGCTGTGTTTATAGTAGAAACTTAGTTTTACTGATTACCACTGGCTTTTCTGGTCCTACTCTAGTAGTAAAATTAATAGCATTATTACCTAACTCATCTTGTTTGCCCTGAACTTTTCCTAACCCATCCATACTGTCAAAAAATGTTTTAAAAAATTATTTATTTATAGAAAAACCAGTCCTGCTTTCAAAGCATTGAAATTTTCTTTCATAACATTTTTCACATAACATCAGGCCCCATTCATCAAATACCAATTGTTTTTCTGTCTAATTTCTGTGACTTGTGGATTATAGTCGTCTTCATGACAAAGGATCCCTGTTTGAAACCAAATTCAAGTCCATCTCCTCTGATCTGATTTTCCCAGCCACTGCTCTTCCTAAATGGTCTTCTTTCTCAAATGTATTCAGTGGTCTTCCCTTTTAATCCACCCCTCAATACTAACCTCACTTGACTTCAGCAACTTAATGTCTCTTCTTTGTAGGAGGCTTCACATTCCATATCTGCCATGGCACCCTAAATGCTTACGCTGAAGCCGGCCTCTGTTCTAACCTTTCTGTGTCATAGTCTGGAGGGCATGCAGATGAGGACTAATACCCTGGAGTTCTGGCTGACCTTTCCTGCTGCTGTCCCCTCTTCCCTTCTTACTCCTTACCTTAGAGGTCTGTAGCTTTATCCATCTCGGAGACAGCTGTCTCTGCCTAAGGATCAGCTGGCAAGACCTATAGGAAAAGTTGAGTCATGTACACCAGAACTAGTGCCTAAATCTTCATAGATCTCAGTCAGAGTACATACTGTGGTTTTCAAAGAAGAACATATCAAACTCTGCTGTTCACGCAGAATTAGCCTAAGGCCCAGTCCGTCCCCATCTGGCAAGTGGATATCCAGCCAGAAATCATAGTTTTTCCTCTCCTTCTCTTTTCATCTGTTATTTTGCTAATTGAGAACAGTATTATAACTGTCATCCAGATAAGCAAGAACAGAACACAAGGGCAATGAAAACCTCATACAAGGATTTTTTTTCTTTTCTTTTTTTCTGTGTGGCCTGTGGACACTGCAACGTGTAGCCAAAGAGTTCTAACATTTGCTTTTTAGGGTGGAGATTCGTCTCATGTAACACATTACCATGTTAGGGCATTGAACTTAGAGGAACTTAGAGGCCATTTCATATTAACAGTCCTTCTAGAAAACATAGGATGACATTAGCTTGATCCTTTTGTTTTTTTATATGAATGGGTTTATAAACAGCATACAAAATGGGTATTTTGTTTATAGTTTGTTTATTTATTACATTATTTTGGCTTTGTGGTAATGATTGAACCCAGCACTTTGTGGGTTCAAGCAGTGATAAAAAAAAGTCTTTTATTGGTTTAGATCTTATTTCCATAAAAAAATACTCTGCCTTAAAAAGAAATCATGTCTTAGAAACACTGAAATAGATGATTTCAAGAGTATTATCCTTATAAAGCAGATGTTTTATGTGTCAGTACTGTTTTGAAAATAGGTGTTTCCTTTGCTCACTTTTGTGACGAGATAACAAGGATGTTTTCAAGTCAAAATTTTAGGTCTAAGGATTTAGCTCAGGGGCTCAAGTGTTTGCCTGCTAAGCGTGAAGTCGTGAGTTCAATCCCCGGTACAAAAAACAAAACAAAATTCAAGTTAAATTTGTAAAAAATTGTTAGCTTTTATACCACAGAAAATTATTGTGCTCTCGATTTAAATTAGAGAATCAACATGTTTAGGTTTTGACTTTGTCTGTCTTTTAAAATACAAAATTCTAAGTGGAAGAAATGGCTGAGTGCTATGCAGGCAGAATTCCTCCGGATCTGCAGAGCTTAGTGTGCTAGCCACTAGCACAGTTGGCTACTTAATTTTTAAATTAATTAAAATTGAATTAAGTCCTCATTCATACTAGCTACCTTTCAAGTGTTCAGTGAACACTAGGCTGGTAGCTGCCATCCACTTGCCATTAAAAACAAGAGCTTGTATTGGACAAAATAGTTAGATAAACCAGATTTTACCCAAAGAAGTGTGATTTGGGTCACATTATATGCACACATGTCCTGCAGAAATACTTTTAATGAACTAGTCTTTGATATAATATATTGAAGGTTGTTTATAAATAATACATTTAAAAATGGTGGTGGCATGTTTATTGCAGAAATCTCATGGAAGAAATTTTCTAATATATCACTCTATAACTCCTTAACTGTTGTACTTCTTTAGACCTCAGTACCCCAAACAGCTCTTTTTATAAGAATGTTCCTGTTGTGACTATTATTATTATTATTATTATTATTATTATTATTATTATTTTGCTTGGAATCCCAACTCTGTACCCATGAACTAATTTCAAGAGTGGCGTGAATCAATATTGCACTTTTATTAATACATTAGTTCTATGTGACATAATATTTAATTTCCTTGATATTTCTTAATTGCTTTGTTTGATTTCATTATGTGCCATACTGAATATACATTACTAATTAAAGCACGGATATAAAAATTGAGTTCAGTTCTCCTGAGTTCAGTTCTCATCTGTCATTTTCTTTCTTTCTCTTTCTTTTTTTGTTTCTTTGTTTTCTTCTTTCCTTTTCTTTTTTTCTTTTGCTTTTTTCCTAGTTTGTCTTTAGAGACTCCATATGCAGTTCAGGCTGGCCTTGAGCTCACTTTTTGTAACCTGGGCTAGTCTTGAATGTGCAACGATCCTTCTGCCTCAGCCTCCTGAGTACTGGGATTATAGGTGTGTGCCATCAGCTGCCACTTACTAGCTGTGTGGCACTGGGGAATGTTTTTAGTGTTTTTCACTCTGCTCATTTTTTTTTTTTTCTTTTGAACTTAGGGCCTTGTGTATACTAGGCAAGCGCTCTACTCTCAGCTCCATTCCCAGCCCAAGGTTTCCTTGTTCCTAAACTGAGAACTGATCATGATAATAAAATAAACTATTAGAGTATCTAACACACTGTTTAGAGAATAAGGCTATATGTCAGGAAGAGTAATACGCCATTATAATGTAGTGTGTAGACCATACACCGTTATGAATGGCTTTGTTTTATATTGCGTATTTCCAAAGTTTATGCTCTCAATTACACTGTCTGACAGAAATATAAACTATATTTAAATATCATTGGTGGACAATAGACATCACCTAAGTTAGAAAAGATGAAAGTAACATTTACTGTGTCTAGAGTTGACTGTGTGTCAACTCTAGGATAGTCACTAAAATACAGTCTCATAGCTATATCCTTATATTTCATAAATTGATTTGCAAAGCTACTTTTACAACCAAGTCTTTCTTGCATACATGCAGTGATGCTGGGTCTTAGGTAAATAACCCGTTTGGATTTGAGGGAAAATTACATAGTAGCATTTTGAATGCTGTTTAGAGATGGTGGTCAGTGAACATCGGGGTTTATTTGCTTTTGATATTGTGTGGTAAGTAGCCTTTTATTATGAGGATGTTTTGGGATGTCTTATTTATCTTATCTGTATGCTGTGATAATCCCCTTAGTAACAGGGAAAATCATGTACTTTGTGGCTCGTCCTCTTTTGCTCTCCTTTTTCTCTTCCCCTTTCCTTCTCTCCCTTTCCTTTCCTCTTTCCTGGTCAGACAGACAGACAGGAACACACACACACACACACACACACACACACACACACACACACACAAGCTTCACACACTTGCCGAAAGAGTCTGGAGGAGAAATGGAGGAAAGACAAAGAGGTGTGGACCACTGAAATCAAAATCCTTGGCAGCCAGTCACATGAACAAAGGCCAAGCAGAGCATGGCTCCTGCCTGGCTCTCTGGAGACTCTGTGGGCTTGCATTAGTTTTGCTTGAGGGAAATGAATCTGCACTGAAAAGCTGCCGTGTATCCTATCCCCTTTGGATGCTCCATGAGTGGTGGCACCTAGTGCTTCAGTTCAGTGTCTCAGCCGTGCCACCATCTGCCCAGCACTCTCATTCTGCTGGGTGGCATGTCGCTTATTTGTTTTTAACATGCAACCCATATCGAAACCCCTCATAATCTGCCAAAATTAGAAATGCAGCTGTTTTAAGTCTTAAACAGCTATAGCACTATTCATTTGCCAGTATGGAGGAATAAATAGAAAGATGTATTTGAAGAGAGCAATAGCACGCAAGAACGAATTTGTATCTCCACTTTTTAAAGAACATTCAAAAAACCTAGGTACTGAGACAAAATTTAAATATACTAGTATCACCTTTACCACATGTATCCCATATGAGATTTTAATCAGCCTTGAATTTTCTTTTTCACATTATGAAGCAACTTCAGCCTTTTAGCTTTTAGGAAATGAAAATTTTCCAGGCAACCCTAGATCTTACTCTATTTTTATTTTGGCCAAAACTTTGTTTTGAGATTCTGGTTAGTATAACTTGTTAATGCTAAGAACATTTATCCCATAGAGCTGTGTGGAGAAATCTCAAAGAAACCAAGCAGTTGGTTCCCTGTTTAATTTTTTTAAATGAAGAAAACCACCGCCACTACAGACACGCACATAGTAAGGGAAGATTTGCATCTGTTTTACTGTCATCCATATTCATATTCTTTAAGAATGATAGAAGAACACAACAAGAAAGATCTGGTTTGAGTCACTTTGTCCTAAGATCCTTTTTTTCCTCCAAAGTGACTGAACATATTTTTTTGAAGCTAACATTGAATAGTCTGCAACTGATTTCCTTCATTCTTTATTTTTACTTTAATATTCAATATTACTTACTTTAATATTCAGTTATTCAATGGAGGTCTATATTAAATTCATTTGGCTATTAGTGTTGATCCCCATATGCACTCTTTCCCCCTGTAAGTTTCATATACTTAAAAAAGTTATTTTCCTGTGTAAGAATTGACCAGTAAAAAGTATTTACTTCCCGTGGAGTCTGGGCAGAAAAAGTAATGATCAAGTATGAAACAAGCTTGCTAAAATGCATATGATATGAATTTGTCTTATATCTCTGTCCAGATGAACAGTACAAAACAACCAGGACAATAAATTATAAATTTTTTAAAAATCCATGTAACAGTTCAGTGCTAGATGTACAGTAATTAAAATCTTACTCATGATTAATAAACTTGGCAGGGCAATTTAAAAGTTCATAGTTGGATGGTAATTTGAAAGAAAAAAACTAATCCTGGTTTGAAAGAGTTAATATATTTGGAAAATTCCAGTGTTAAAATGTTATGAATCTAGGTGTTTAATCTTATATACATTGTTTCTAACCACTAATAAAGCAGGGTGGGGATCCATCCTATCATGGTCCTATTTGCTTCTTTTGTTGCATCCCATTACATTGGATTTAGTTTTATAACTGAATGAGTATCCACTTCTCTCTAGTTACCTGACATTGCAGTGTAACTGGTAGGTAGTATATGTGACCATAGGGTTATAAAATTAAAATATTACTTTCCTTTATACTATGGTTATAACCTCTTTTACTTTTTAGATCACATTAGACTTTGTGGCACATTATTATAAAAGTCCAGTGAAATATATTTAATTCTATGGCCTTAAGCATACTGCCAGTTGTACTTAGAACAACTGTGTCATGTTTACATATTGAGCCAAATAGATGCATCTTATCCTTTAAGGTCAGCAGCGATCTCAGGATTATCTCAAATATAAATCTCAACTCTTGCTGGTTTTATGCTTTTAATAGCATTCAGTGCCGAGCAGAGGTCTTGGTTTTGCCATTTTTAATGACTGAAGTGTATTTTTGGTGTCCTTGAGTTTTTAACGTGCTGAACAAGGGAGACAGCACAACTGCATCTTTGTAGCTTTGTAATCAGACTGTCCTTCACAGATGATATGACTCTACAAGGGTGTCGGCAGTCAAAACCCGATGTATTCTTAAACAAAATACTGCATTTTATAATAATTTCATTGTGGCAGATATTGCCATATCTATTTACTTATCATAAACAACTTCTCATTTTTTTTTTATATTGCAAATTGAAAAACTCAGAATCTCTGGCAAGTAGCATTTCCTATTTGGTTCCTACCTGAATGCAAAGTGGGGATCTAGGCCCGCCTCTGGGCAGATCTGTAGCCAACGGGCTTGGGTTTGGTAGTGGATTCTGATGCCTGGATCTCATCTGGGACAAAATCAGAAATATTTTCAGTGGCTGCAACCTGGAGTGCGGCTGAAAGTCCGTGCCCCGGGGCCATGCAGTTGGCACAGTGCATTGATGGTCCTCCGGGTCCCTGTAGTTCCCGTTTGTCACACTGTTGGGAAGACAAATCTGCCACTCTCCCTCTAATGACCTCAGGAAAGTAGGCTGTTTTCCTGGAAGAAAAATAAACGAATAATTTGGAGTTTACAGCAAAACAGCAGACAGTAAAGAAAATTGATCTCACCCAGATCTAGCTTCCCTTATCATTTTACCTTGTCATGGTACATTAGTCAAAACTCAGAAATCAACATCAGTGTATGATTTGAACTTACCAGTTTTTTTTCTATTAATGTACTATTTCTGTCTCAGACCCAAGGTAGAGTACTAAATTGCATTTAACTGTCTTGTCTGCTTAGTCTCTGATTTATGACAGTTTCCCAGACTTTGTGTCTTTCACGACCTTGACAGTTTTGAGGAGTACAGGCCAGGTGTCTTGAAGAATGACTTCCAGACTCATTTATCTGCTTTTTTAAAAAACATAATTAAACTGTGGTTATGCTTTAAAAGTTTTCATTAATGCGATTTTAAAATACCAAAAAGAATAACTTCTGAAAGAATGATAGATTGATTCTTACTTCCCCAGACACCAAGATGTACTATGCATGTATGAAATTAAAACCCTGTAGTTTGGGCTTCAGAACACTTGAATGTGAAGACTACAATCAAAAGACAGACATATTAGTGTATGTAAGTTTAGTTTAATTTTGCATGAGTAGGAAAAAGGAAAGATAATACAACAAGTGATGTTGTAACTATTGTATATTCATTTAGAAAGTAAAATTTAAACAGTTCACAAAAGAAATAAGAATGTATAAAAGTAAATGGAAGATGAATAAACATGTTTTTAAAAAATGATGACCCTAGTTTGCTAATTAAGAAAGGCAAAATAACCTAATATAACTTGCACATAGCAGATTGACAAATATTAAGACCCCAGTCCCCGATGTGGTACGATGAGGTGCCAGGGAATGTGCAACCTCATATAGTACTGGTTGGAGAGTCAATTGGAAAGCTCTTTTGTTAGGCAACTTGATAGTACCTTCCAAAAAATCCTGAAAAAGAAAACTGTGACCAAGCAAGTATGCTTTTACGCTTTAGTAATAATCTCACGCATACAAATATTCCTGGAACTATATCTAGCAACGAATTAGAAACCATCTATACTAAATACACAGGGATAAGCAAATAACTTTTGGCACTTTGTTGCCATGGAATATTACATAATAGAAGTAAGAAGTAAGAGATCAAGAGTTATTCAAATAAAAATACTCATGGTATATTGGGGACCTGGCTAAGATTCCCAATTGCCTATCAAGAGCAGAGAAAGAGGGTAAAATAAGAAACAGAGATAAAGTTAGTAATACATGATGAGTGACTAGGAAGTCAGTGTCTTCAGATGGACCAAGAGAGTGACACTCCAAATCAGCTACTATTTGTTGGGAGTATATAGTGATATGCAGGGAGAGAAGATTCAAAGTTAGTAGGAGACTCAGATGTCTGTAACTCAATGAGTGAGTATAACCTTGGGATAACTCAAGAGGGTAAAGATTATCTTATTCTGAGAAGGATCTTCCCACGGAGTGCTTTTTAAGCTTTGTGGTCTTAGTGTTAGTCTTAGTAAGTGAGAAAGGATGGTCCATCCCTCAAGAGTTAATGGGAAATCTCAAATGGATGATACTGATAATCCCAAGTCTCCATTTATCCCTTAGTGAAGTATGCAAAATTAGCTACTGTGAATTTGTGGTCCCCAAAATACCCCCCTTTTTGCTTTTTGAATTGCAGCAATTGACACAGCATACAGGCTATGATAACCATAATAGAAACAAACATTTCTTGGAGTCTGTGGGAGGACCTATCATGTCACTAGGATGTAAGCCTTCTATTTATCTTCTTTAGTGGTCCTCATGTCATGAATTTTTGTAGCCTGTGTGGATGTCAGTAGTTGTGATGTCAGGCTTTTCTCCAGGGTAATTCTCAAAAATGCTTATAGTGGAGGGCTGAATGGAAACAGGTTCCTCCATGAGGCTGGGACATTCCTCTCTCCATGGTCACACATTGTCTGTTAATACAAGCATATCAGTCACCTATGTTATTGACTGCCCTGAGCTATCCCACTTTCCCTTTTTGGATTTCTTTCTTAGTTTGGCAGCCTTTCAGCAGCAATACACATATTTTTGTAGAAATTAGAGCATATATGATCATAGTACATTGCAGTGTAACTTTTCTTAATTGCTATTACAATGCTTAGCTACTTGTATTGCTGGAAACAGCTAAAAGGGATCAATAATTGGTGCCCCTTTTTATATCTAGCTTATTAATATGGAATTGTTTTTATACATTTTCTGGTTGTACTTTTCTGCGGGATGTTTGTGATCAACTTAAAGTGAGACCTATGTTAATTAAAATTTATTTCTTGCTATCCATCAAGGCCAGTTAAGTGTTTTCACGATTTACCTTGAAATCCCAGCCATCAGGATGAGTCATGGCCTCTGATTGACCAATAGCTTTTTAAGAAAGCGTAGGAGACCCTCCTTAAGTATGTTGTTTGCTGTTTTCCCATCTCCCTGGGTTTCAGCATTCACCTTAGTCAGGAGGCTGTATGACTCACCAGAGTTGTAGGATGTGACAGAAAATGTTTCTTCATGTCCTGGGTTCTTGTATAGCATACACATCACATAAATTTTTGTTAAAGATGTTATTTGACTAATAAACTCATGTTGGCTTGACATGGACCTCCTATGAAAAATAGCTGGAACTCAATATAAAGTTAGATATCTAAAGATAAAAGAAAAAATATATCACTGTAAACAATTCCAGTTATACAGTTTATAAGACTGTACATTTATAAGGCACTAATACATTTTTTGTCTTTTTCTTTTTCTTTTTTATTGATACCAGGGATCGAACTCATGATGACACACTTGTAAGGCAGGTGCTTATGCCGCTGAGCTAAATCCCCAGCCCCACTAATACATTTAATACACCATGAGATTAGCAATAATTATTACACACATGTGAAAATTTTTGTTAGTTTAGGATTGTATTAAGAGCATCTTTTATGAGAAAACCTTACTGTATTACGTCTAGAAGACTTAAGCTTTTGTTGATGACCAGTATAAGCATATTACAATAATATATTTTGAAGTACATTTATTGGGGTGTCTCCCATAAGGGTATGGAGATTATTTGGGCTGTTTTTCCATGAAAAAGGCCTGGAGAAATTTCTCCAGGCAGCTACTTCCCTATTCATCAGTTGGAGTCTTGCCCAGAGTTTTGCTAACCCTGAAGGGTTACCATGTAATTTTCTTAACAAATTTCTGATGACCTACAAAAACTAGATGATAAGACTTAATACGTAATTTTGATCAATCAGAGATTTTTGCATCATATTTCATAAATAACTATGCATTATACTTACAAAATCAGTTTTAATCTTCTTTTGACTGCCTCACAACTTAGGTGAAGCATGTTTATAATTTTGATGACATTTATCTATATGCCAATTTAAATTAGACAAATGTATCAAAAATACAAAATTGCAAAAAGAAAAAAAAGGAGAAACAAGTTTTGAGCTCAAAGAAAACAGTTGTTTATAGTTGGACAGACTGACAAATACATGTAAGACCATTTGTATATAAAATCAGAGTGTACTCCTATATCTTTTGGCTAATTTGCATTGAGAAAACTTTCAAAATTTTTAAGTTTGTAATTATAAATAGACTAGACAGAACTTATTTTATAGATTGATTAGCAGAGATCTCTTAATAAGGTATAAAACCTTTTATAGCCAGGGATTTAGCTCAGTGACATAAGTGTCTGCTTGGCAAGCTCAAGGCCGTGAGTTGGATAAAACTTTTACACTTGTGAAAGGAAAGACAATTATTAAGATGGGCTCAAGGCTGATGATTTATCTGATTGGAATTTCTAGCATATAGGTTACTCATTGCTGTTTGATTTATAGGACAGTCACATCTGATGGCTGAAAATGTTAAAAATGTTATTTGACTGATGACCTCATGTTGGCACGTGTAACTGTTCCCTGTAATGAAACAGACTGTTAAAGGTAATTTTAACTATGTCTAGAGAGTGAGCAATGTAGCAGTGAGGAAAGAGCACATTGAAAGGAAATGATTTTCAGCTGATTAACCTAAGCTTTGGCTGATATGTAGGTGACAAACCTGATTAATGATCTGCTGCTGGCCTTCCCAGGACAGTGGAGGATGTGCTGCCAGGTTCATTGCTTGCAGTTGTGGTAGAGGGTTCAACATGTAGTACAGGTGGGGTGAATTCTGACACCAGAAAGCATTGCTCCAATTGGTGGTAGCAAGTCCTCTTCCCTTGGGAGAGAGGAGAATTCTTGATGCTCAGGCACTGGAAAGCTCAAACTAGTATTTTGGGGTCTTTCTGTGCTTGGGAGTGATGACAATGATCCCCTGAAAAGCTGGCAAGTCCCTGAATTTATGTATCAGGATGGAATCCATAATATCTCTCCATTTCCTGTGAGAATATAGGCATGTCCCCTCCTCCAATTTAAGAGTGATGCAGGACCATTCCAAACACCTGTGTAGAAGTCCTGCCATACTACACTGGGTAAAGATCTCTGTGACCAGGTGGATTCTTGTCCCCAGTGTAACATGTCTGGCAGCAGACCAGAATCAGGAGCAGGATTCAGAAAGTTTAGAACATGTATAGCAAAATTTAAACACATTTGAGAAGAATTCTGACCTTGTATTCCCCCATTATTTTGTTTAACTAGCTGAATTTTTAATTTAAAATGAGCACACTTAAATATTGCTTGACTTTTGGGATTATAGATATGCTGTATATTCGTTATCAAGAAAACTCTGAATATCACTGCTAATGTAGGCATGACCATTGTCAGTTTTTTTTGTGGCACTCCTAATGTAGCAAAGCCTGGTATACAATGCTGTATGACATGTCATCTTTGTTGACCTGAGTGACAGATAACATGGATCATATGTGAGAAGGTATAGAATTATATCATGTCATTATAGAATGACATGAATATACTTAAGTTTGTTAAATGAGGCTATATGGGTAATATCCATTTTTCATAATCGACTGGATCTAAGACCTCTTGGATTGCAGTCCTGTTGAAGAATAGTCCTAGGAATGAGCTGCCAGGAAATGACATGGCATCAGTATTTGTCTAGTTTAAACTCTGGTAATTTTAAAATTTCTTTTGCATAGATCTAGAATTTTAATGAAAAAACTCATGGTATTTTCTTACCTTGTCAAAAATGGAAATCAAGTTGACAAGAGGATATGCCATATAATTTCCAAATGATAACAGACCTGGGAGATTAGAATGGCCTCTCATACTATCAATAAAGAATAGAGAAGTTCTCCTAAATATAGCTTTCTGTAGTTTTAAAATTAGTTGTAATAAAGTAGGCTCAGTGGTGGAGCAATTACAAGTGGATTCAATCTTTTGGGTTAGATATACTGCATAAGAGGAGTCACTTAGTATGTTATGGGGTAGTTCTTCAATTGTTCTAAAACATAATGGGTAGTCTTAATCTCCAGGTAGGTTTTTTCCCTCTAGTAGACTCATCAATTAAGTAAGTTGGAGCTCCTGTCAGTGACTGAAAATGAATGACATTTGGGAGAATAACAAAAATGCAAAGGAAAAATTACAAGAGAGGGTCACTTGAGTAGTGTTTATCTGTTATCCCTACGAACCGGGTAAATGCTGCCTGCCAGACTAAGGCAGCTTGGAGCAAGATTTGAAGGACACCTAGCATCTAGAGGTATTACAATAATAGTTGGATCGTGTTCAAAGAACTGACATCTTCTGTTTCTTCCCAAAATCAGTATTTTTGCTGTTTGTTCTACATATAACTGGAGAGTGTTTGCTAGCTAATTTTGCAAGAGCAACCATTCCATAGGAGAAAGAACCTTGTTAATCCATTGCCCTAATATTCCTGTAGGAGAATGAAGGAGTCTATAATGCAAATAAAGAGATCGAGTAACATCCATTCTAAAACACTGACTAGAAAGCAGATATTTTAAAACTAACTTCAGTTCCCATCTGACTTATTCTGTGAGTTGTTGGGGGAATTTAAATCTTTATCACCTTGAAGGATATTACATAAATTTTGTAACTGATGGATTGCTATGCCTAATTTGGCCCTGAGCTAGTTAATAGCTCCTAACAGTTTTCTGGAGATCATTTAAAGTTTGTAGCTTGTTTATTCTTACCTGAATCTTTTGTGGCTTAATTAGCTTCTCAGAACCAGTAGAGCCCAAATAACTGTAAAGAATTATCATTTTTACTTTTCAAGGTACTAGTTGAAGGGTAAAAGCAAGTAAATCTCTCTTGACTTCTTCAAATAGTATCAATAAGTTAGATTTATAGGACATAAGATGTAGTCCATATAGTGGATAATATAAGCTAGAGAGAACTGAGTTTTACATCTTTCCAAAATTTGTGCTGTAAACACCTGACGCAGTGTAACGCTGTTTGTCATTCCCTGTGGGAGACTTGTTCATTGAAAAAGTTTTACTGCCTTGTGAAAATTAATACTAAGTACTGAAAATGAAAAACAACAACAAAAAAAAATTCTGAAGAGAGAGAGGGATACTAAAAAAGCAGTCTTTGAGACTGGTACAACCATAGTCCAGTGTCCTGGACTACAGTAACGAGGTAGGCAAGGTCGTAGTGCCCCCACTGGCAGCATGCAAGAATTTACAGCTCTTAAGTCTTGTATTAATCTCCACTTGCCTGATCTTTTTGTAATTACAAAAAGAGGTGTAGTCCACAGCTAACAGATGGCTTGAGGTGACCTAATTTTAGCTGTCCTCTTATTAATATTGATAAGATCTTTAACTTACCATGAGTTAGGGACCATTGAGAAACCCATTTTGGCTCTGTAGTTTTCTATTGAATTGGCAGCACAGAAGTAGGCAGAAAAATGCCAATGGACATAGTTATAAATATGATTCATATCCAATTCCTGATTTAACTTATTTTACTAAAGGCTCAAATGACAGTGTACCTCCCTGTAAATTCTTACCCAAGTCTTTGTTTTCTCCATATCCCATTTTAACCATCAACTTGCTAGCAGATGATATGCACTTCTGAGCAGCAGAAGTAACTAGGACACTGCCCCACTCTTTCATAAGGTCTCTGTCACATAAATTGATGGAAATGGGCACAATAAATGGCATTGAAATGCCTATCTGTCCATCAGACTCAACATACAGAAGTGGTAGAGCATTCTGTGAGACAGATTGAGGGGAGTCTAAGCCTATCAGAGCTTTGGAGGCAGGTCTAGTCCTCCAAGCAGATGGCCAAGATTGGCTGTTGACTACAGTGACATCAGCTCCTGTATCCATCAGTCCAGTAAAGGATTTCCCATTTAATTTAATAGTACAAGTACAAGTAAGTCTATGAAAAGAAATATTCTGAGAGAAAGAAATTTTCGTGCTCAGATGCGTATTTGTTAGACTTGTGTGAGGGGTGGAGAGCAGGATATGCATTAATGGTGAGAAGGAATAAAATTTGAGCAATCAGATCACCAGGTTCTATCACCCAAACATCAGTGGAACATACTGCAACTGATATTTCTTGATGACAGTCACCGTTTATTATAGTGGGAATTGCTATAATAATTGTGCTTGCCAGGCAGGCGCTTATGCCACTAAGCTAAATCCCCGGCCCAGGTGGATTTCCTGTTTTTAATTTCAAGTCATAGCTACATAAAAAGCTCTCTCCTATTTTATCCCAAACTCTCAGATTTAGTGTACACACTTTGAGAAAGAATAGAATGTAGCTACCTGACAGAATAATCTAAAAACTTGTTTTGTTGGCACTTTGATGACTGCATCATTTAACAGCTTCATAACCAATAAGCAAAATTTTTTCTCTTTTGCAGATAAAAAATGTGATTGCCCCATTATTACCCTTGACAAACAGACTCCTAGAACAGATTCCTATTTACTACTCGTGTCTGAGATCTAAAATTAATAAAATGTTCCGTTTACCTTTCAAATGGTCGCACAAGGTCCAGTGCATTGCCAGCACCTGGATAGTGGTTGTTGTGTCATGAAGGTTATGCATTCTGCTCATGTTGGGTGCTGAGTATTGGGGACCTAGCCAAGATCCCTGATTGCCTGTATAAAGGGTACAGAGACAGGAAAAAATAAGAAACAAAAACAAATGTAATGCATGATGAGTGATTGTAAAGTCGATGCTCCAGATGGACCAAGAGAGTAACACTCTAAGACAGCCACTATTTATTGAGTGACTACAGTGATAAATGAGGCTAGAAGCAGATTCAACATTGGCAGAAGGAGTTATCTATGGCTCAAGGGGCAAATATTATCTTAGAATGACTCAAGGGGGTGGAGATGGTCTTATGCTAAGAAGGATCTTGCCCTGGAGTGTGTCTTAAATTTAGTGGTTTTGGTTTTAGTCTTAATGGGTGGGAGAGGATGGCCCATCCCTAAAGAGTTAATGGGAAAACTCAAATGGGTCATATTGATAATGCCACACCTGCATTTATCCCTTAGTGAAGTAAGCAAAATTAGCCACTGTGAATTTGTGGTTCCCAAATAATGGTATAATTAAAGGTAAGAAAAGATAAGGAATGTAACTATTATAGTATTTACTTTGCCCAAAATGATCTAGATATCTCATGAATCTCTACTCTCAGGTTAGCATCCAATGGAAAAGGCCTTCCTCACTTTGCCACACACCATGTTTCATTTGCTTGGTAAAATCAGTGCAGGCTGAACTTTGTGATTTATTTTTAAGTTGGTGCCTGGCTTCTGTTGAATTTTGTTTTTTCGTAAGTGAAGAGCAAATGCACCATGATTAAGTCTACTTTGAAGAGTCACAAAGCAGCATGCAGTGCTGTCACACAGTGGATTGGGAGGTGCTCCGGAAGCCCTTGCATTATCCAAGCTCTATAATGCATGCAAATGAAGGATTTGGATGCTGTGCTTCCAACCTTGCTCAATAGGAAGTGTAATAAAGGGCATCATTAAGAGCTAGAAAGGAATGGGAAAGGCTAAGCTGTCCTGTGACATTTAATCCAAAGTTGCAACCTGGAAAGTAATGTTCATTTAGAAGGCCAGACTGTACCTACCATCTAGAATTGCATCATGACATGTATTTTTTCCATATTTCACTTCTACCCTGCATGCTTGACAGAGCTTCATAAACTTGCTTTATAAAATTACAAAACTGTAAAAAAGTATTCTTGGGAAGTAATACTGTTAGACTTGTTACTTTGCTCTTTTCATTAAAAAATGACATATTAGACAACCATACTTACTTCACTTAATTTTAGTAATTTAAAAACTTTTATATACTATCTTATTATGCAGATAACAGTAATTAGAAACATTTATTTACATTTCAAATGTCATTTTTAATTTTTTTTCAAAACTTAGTTTCAAATATCGAAATCATTTCAATGGGGGACACGGGGTTAGTGTGTTAATATCTATGCACTGACAGATCCCGTACGACTACTGATAACAGTTTTTAGAAAATTTGAAATGGAAGGTATAATCAGAAAAAAACACATTTCGTAATGTATATTTGAGCATCTCTTGTTTTCTTGTGAATTTTGACCCCAAGATACTGTAGAAATTCATAGTGCATCTTAAGATATTGCTCTACAAGTTTGAATAGGCATTTATTCTCAGGTGCTCTGTCTTCCCTGGCATATAAAATTACAGGGTTCTTATATAATATCAAAAAAGTAGAAAGCTGTGGGAGTTATACAATTTCATTATGTCAAACAGGAATACATTAAAGCTTACTGTTTGTTAAAGTTAAAAATACATTTGCTGAAATTGCTGGAGAAATTCAAGCACAATCATGTCAAAAAAATGAAAGAGAACAGAAGTGTGAGTATCTAAAATGTCTTTAGCTTAATTCATGAAATAAAATTTTATATTTCAACATTATAGCCTTTCTCCAAAAGTTACTTTGCACATAGATTTTAATAAAATAAATATTTGCAGTGGGTTAACATACTGCTTGTTAGTCAGTGGCTGTCCTGATACAGCTTCTTCACATTTAAAATGCTAGTAAGAGCATGGTATATGTCTGCATGTACCATGAGAATCATTCTGCTTTTTCAGATTCTGATGAAATGACGTCTTCTAATTAAATGTGTAATCTGGTGTACATGTGTTCATTTGTGCTGTAGAAACATTAGCACTTTTGTGTTAATTTTTTTACTTGCCATCTGAGTGTGCAAGGCCATTTGTTTTGGAGCAAGTCTCAAGAATAGGTTGAAGATGCAACCATGTCTATCAACTCTTGGTACTGAGATTTTAAATTACACTGAAGCTAGTAATGAGGGTTTAAATTGGAATCACATGATTTTCTTTCTTTGAATATATGGCAAAATGTGATCATCAGTATACAGTCCAGATAATGGCCTATAGATGTTTACTATTGGGCTGAAATGCTTAGTTTCCTTAGAAAATCTGACGCTTAAAAATATGGAGATTGTATATAAAAATATGGACCACAGAGTTGAAACTGTAAACAAACTGCACAGAGGCAACGTATTTCTTGGCATTGCCTACCTGGAGGAGGTGACATCTTTTAATGACGCCTCCCCTGTTTTTGGACTGGAAATTGAACTCATTCTTGCCAGGCAGGCATTTTCTGAGCTATATCTCTGGACCAAGATGGCTTCTTCTGACAAATGTTTAGTTCTTTGGTTCATAGCAATTACCTCCACTCCTATTGTCCTCCTTCCACTGAGACTGGGTCAGTTACCGTTCAGTTTTTGCAGTTGTAAATAATAGGACTTACACTTTAGAAACATTTAATGAAAACTGTCTCTACCAGTGATAGGAAACAAAAAATTTGAATGGCATAATGTTTCAAGCAAAATATGCTGAAATAATGTAAAGTGCCTTGTTTCTCTGTTCTCTATCAAGCATTGCAGATATTTTGAAATATCTTCATTGAGATATGATTTATATACTATTACTCATTTAGACTTCATAATTCTATATTTTAGTACATTCATAAAGTTATAACCATCATTGTCCTTTAATATTAGAAGATTCCACCACACCAAAAAGAAACTCCGTAACTGTTAGCAGTCTTTACTGCTTAAGTATAAACCTGCTCGAAGACAGGAAACAACACAATCAGCTTTAGCCTATAATTGACGTTTTATTTGAAGACCTTGGAAACTTGATTTTTATGTCTCATAGATCACTGCCCTTTTCTAGTTTTGTGTATACTTTAAATTTCGTAGCCAAGCATCTCATCTGTTCATGCAAGATACTGGTCTTTAAAAAAAGAAAACAGCCATCTTATATGTGCCAAATACAGGATATATGGATAGATATTTTCCTGAGGTACACATTAATATTCTGTTAATATTCCTGATTATGCAACTCATTTTAAGCCCATTATGCTAACCTGAGTCAATCTAATATGTCCTTTGCTGAATACAAAATGTTTTACATCTTGGTATCACCTATCTTTCTGTATAAACCAAAAAAACACTCATGGAAGATTCTATGAGACAAAATATATTTATCTAGCACAGACTCATCAACTACTCAGTATTTTGCCCCTAAATAAGTGCTCTTCACCTTCCTGAAAACTGAATCAAAAGTTTATGGTTTACCTTTATTGGTCTATTATTCGCCTCCTTTCTGATCCATTTTTAAATCTATAGTAGTTTTTGCCAGTTTCCATTCACTGTCAGTCTTTATCTTTTCTGTTATGTGCCTAAACACTCAAGATCTTACCATTTCGGAAATGTCTCCCTTGAATCCCAGATTCTCTCACTCCCTTGCTTTTCAATTGACTGTATGTGAGGACATGTCCCAAAACATGCGCCTCATTGCTTCCTCTGGACCTGCAGCTTCCAGACTCTTCTCATTTCAGTATGTGGCACTTTCAGCCTTCTGGTGGCTCAGGCAGAGTCACTTACATGTTTTCGCTTTTGGATACCATACTTCTACTCTTATGAGATCACATTTATCCCCACTTCACAGCAGATCCAGAGACTCATCCTGGCTCCCTTTCCTGGTCCAATCCCATGTTGGATCCAACACACAGCACTGATTCTCACCTGCTTCTCTCTTTCCTGTTTGCAGTCTATTCACCACAGCAGCTGGAAAATTTCATCGCATTCCAAGCTGCATGGCATCACGGCTTTGCTCAAATTCCTTCAATACGTTTCTCTCTCACTTGGGTCTGTAACAGGCGGTTCTATATTCTCTCTTTGGCCTCAGTACTGTTGCTTGAACACGCTAAGCCTTCCACTACCTTGTGCATGCTTTTCCATCTGCCTGAAATGCTTTAGCATCGTATATCTTCCTACCACAGTCTTTCATTTCCTTACTCTTATTCATTGGCGCCTTCTCAGTGAGCTTCTCCCTGTCTGACTTTTCCAAAATTTTTTTGTCTACAAGTTGCTGATGTTTCCTAGCTCTTTCGTATTTTATATTTTCTCCATCCCATCCCCTTTCTGCACCAGATTTTCTCCTTTGCACTTAACATTGCATAACATGCTTTGTATGTGCATTATTAATCTAATTTTTATATCCTATCCTACTAGAATACAATCTCCAATAGGAAAAAAAATGTGACTTTTCACTGTATTATCACAGCACTGAAACATTTTGGAAGATACAAATGCTCAGAAAATATCTACATTTCAAAGAATGCAACCAATTCTTTTGAGCATAATTTTAAAAGTGAGTAGAAAATGTTGTGAATTCAATTTAAAGAGATTATAGAAATATCTTTTAAAAATGGCCCATCCAGGTTATCATAATTTATAAATTAATTTTCTCATCCCAGAATACCATGATTGAAAGATTGAAGATGTACTACAAGTTTGGCTGTGTAAGTTAAACTTCTCATTTAAAAGTTGTGTTTATACACAAGCACCTGATAATTTTGTAACTTTTTGTAGGACTGTATTAAGTCTTTTCAAAAGCCCTGGATAAAGGCTGCCTTTTCATTAAAGAAGAGAATGGAGAGAGGAAAAACTGCTTTTCAAAGTTCACATAGCTCATATTTTAGCTCACGACATCCTGAATATACCTTCCAAGTTTATGATATAGCACTGACAAATAGAGAGAATTTTTGTTGTAACTATATAAATGTTAAGTGCTAGAAAAGTATACATCATTTTTGTCCTTTATACACTGCTAATTTTGCCCTGGTGGTATTGTCTGGATGGATAGAACTTTTCTCTTACTACTTTTGTTTCGGCCACGCACTGTGGGAAAATATGGACCTTGAGCTGTTGAAAACAATATGGACCATATGCTCTTAGAAAATTTCTTCTTGCATGAAAATATTTTTAAATTAGTTTACATTACTTGGAACTTTGCTTCTCATTAACATCACTTGGAGAATATGTGTGTATGTGGGTGTATCTGCTATCAAGACTTACTCATTTTCTGTAGATATAATCCAGCATGCATATGCTTTAAAAGCCCCCACTTGATTTTAACGTGCAGCTATAAGTTAATCACACTGGCAATGAGAGTTAGCCTCGTGACCTCTGTGGTTTGGGTATAAACTTTAGAAACCTGGAGATAGGGTAGGCTATATAAAAGATCCAAATGGAATTATCATGAACTCTGTTAACACCATTTAAATTTGGAACCTTTTGTAATGAAGTACGTGATTTATTTATGTTTTACTGTGTATTGATTATCCACTCTATGCCATGCATAATGTTAAGTGTGAGGATATATAGTGCTCAAAAGAGCCAAGCAGATGCCATTTTGGGGACATAAAATCAACCTAAGATAAAATAAGTCTTCAGTGTTCACGTAGTACTCAGGAAAGCCCGGAATGGCAGGCACACTGGAAAGGCATCTTACTCAGACCAGGGAGAAAAAAGAAGTCAGAGCAAGTCCAGGGAAGTGTAAGCTGAAAACTGAAGGTTAAATAGGATAAAGGGAAATTAGAGGAAAGGAACTGGAAGTGGATGCCCATTTTAATGATGCTGGAGTAAGGAGACCAAGGATAAGAGAGTTATATGGGGTTAAAAAGATCAGTAAGTATAGCGAGCTCCTCCTGGTCCTCCCACAGTCCAAGAAGTTTATATTTGTAATCCTATGGAAAAGTTACTGGAATTCTAGCAAGTTAATTCCGATCTACCAGTTCTAGTGTGAGAATAAAGACACTAAGACATATTTGTAGTTATGGGGAGCCAAGGGGGTCCTGAGTCCTGCCAAGATATTGGTTCACTGGAAAGAAACCAGGTCCCAACTGGAATTTTGTAACCTTGTGAAGAAGGGAGTGGCTTGAGGATGAGTGACTGTGAGAAAGACAGGAAGTATGTGAGTGTTAGGAACTGTGATACACAGGGGGCCTGAACTCACCTCTGCAATATGCAGAGGTAAGGATATGCAAAAAGAGTCATCTGCGTAACACAATTGAGGTAGCAGCTAATGTTTCTGGGTGATGCTTCAATGCTGTTGTGTAAATTTTTCTGCCCTGGGAGGTCTCTGTCTCTTACCTCAAGGCTGATCCCATTGGCAGTGTGGAGTTACTGTTCTTCATTCCACCTGGCTCAACCATGTTTTTGGGGAGTCATAGGGTGGGGAAACAGCAACTGTTATCTAGCTTCAAAGATTACACATCTGCACCTCAGTTGACCCTATATAGTTTGCTTAGATTTGCTTAGATAGAAAGGGATAAATAAATGGCATAGCCAGCTCTGCACTTATCAGTAAGTGGAGATAGGGCTCAGTTTAGCCAAAATGAAGATAATTGCTCTTTGTTCAAGGAGAGTTATCCAGGTGGTCCTCCACAAGCACCTCTGAAGTTTTATAAAAGATGATGCTTTTATTCATACAGAGATTGAGTTCACTCTTACTGCACCATTGAGAATGGATTGAGAAAGGAGGTAAAAATAGATAATGAAATAAAATAGATGCTAGGGCAGAAATCTAGGCTAAAAAAATTCTGGTGGTTTTAGTCATTGGAGAAAAGTAGTCAGGTTTTTTGAGAATACAAGTTTGTAAGTTTGGGGACAGAAGAAACGGAAAAAAATGACAAGGAGAGCATCTATGAGTGGGGTATGGGTAATTTGACAAAATTAAAATAAGAACCATAGGAACAGAAATGTGTTTCAAGGAAAATGTAATGTGTTTGATTTTGAATATATTACATTGAAGGCCCCTATGGATTGAACAAATACACTGTGTCATAGGTAGCTGGTAATACAAATCTAATGCTCATGATAGATTTGAGGCTAGAGACAGTCTTTTGGAGTGAACACATTCATAGGACAATTCAGCCAAGGGAATGGATGATCCCACCCAGAAAGCAAGCAGAGGAAGTAATCTGTGTTTAAAATTTTAAGCAACAAAAGAGTTCAGAGTAGCAGTACTTATCTAGTACACTGGATATCACAATAACTAGGTTATAACCTTTGCCATTGCCCATAACCATGCCATGGGCAAGTAATTTAATTATTCTCATTTAATTTTCCTGGCTCATATCCTGAAAAACTCATGCTCCTACCCACTTCATAAAGTTGTGTGGTAGACAGAATGGTAGTTCTTCTAGAACCACGTGAATGTGTCAGGAAAAAGAAACAAGATTATAGATGAAATTTATATTGCAAAATAGCTGATTGTAAAATAAAGAGGTTTTCTCTAAAGGGGCAAGGTAATTAAAGTGGTCCTTAAAGGTAGAGATGGGAGGTGGAAAAGGAAGAATGAGAGAGATGACAACATGAAATGAACTTGGTATGATGTTACTAGGTTTAGAAATGGAGGGATGAGCCACGAGCCAAGAAATATAAAAGTTGGAAAGGCAAGAAAAATGGGACTATTCTAGATACTTCAAGAAGAATGCAGCCTTCTGGCAGCTTGATTTAGCCCCCTGGGACCTATTTGGAACTTCTGACTTGTAGGATTATGAGATAATAGATGTTTGTTATTTTAACCCATTAGGTTGGTAATACATCAGCAATAGCAAACTAATGCAGTGTTGGGTATATATCACGTTAATCACATTATGGCTATCTAAGGATTTTGAGGGCTGAAAATGGATAGAAAAGCAGACATGCTTTGGAAGGCATGGTTAGATGTTTATCTACTAATTCAGATGTCAGTAGATGGCAAATATTGAGCAGTTGGTGCTAGTGAATTGTCCCAGATGTGGTTGATTGTGACTTCAAATTCTTAAGCAATTAATATGTGATAGGGATGATGATCAGAATAAAAAGACACCCAGAAAGATATGCCACAATAAGGATTCTGGTATTTAGATATATGTGAAGTGCTGAATGATTTATCTGAGTAGTTGTAACACCAGAAGAACAGATTCTCCAGCCTGAACGAGGGCCTCCACCATTTGGGATTCATTCCCATCTGGCAGGGTCTTGGGCAATAGCAGATAGAATTATTGTGAAGAGATCAATATGGATTTTCTCTCTCTCTCTTGTTCTCTGTCTCTGTCTCTGTCTCTCTCTGTGTCTCTCTGTCTCTCTGTCTCTCTGTCTGTCTGTCTCTCTCTCTCTTTCTCCTTTACTCTTGTCTCTACTTCTAATCTCAAACATTTTATCTTCTTATCAAAAGATCCTTCATTTCAACTGGGCCTCAGTAAAATAAGTGTGGGTGCTTGTTTCTCCTCATAAATCATCATAAGGTGTACCAGTGTGCTTTCTAAGACTATGCAAGTTTTCTGTTCATATACTTTTTTCCCCTAAAAACCATTTTATAAAAAGAAATACACTTCAGACAGTGACCAGTCTTCAGGAAATAGAAAAAAGCAGAGGCGGATGACCTGGGTATGACTTCTGCCACAGGGGCAGGGCAGAGGGAAGGTCAAAGACGTGTTGTGGAGATTGATCATAGACACTAGGCAGAAGGAGCCTCTGAGAAAAAACTGTGGTACATTGTCTACCGTCAATAGATGGCAAGTTCTGTGCTGTGACCTTTTCAGTCCTGTTTACCCTCACATAGGCAAAATGGCAGTGATAATATTAGATTCCCTTTTTGAGTACTTGACAGAATGCCAAGTGCTATCTTTACCATGTCATGAGTAATCCGATCTCACAGTGTGCCATTAGGTGTTGATATGGTTATCATTCCTTCTTCACAGATGAAAAAACTGAGGTAGGGAGAGTTTCACTAATTCAGACAAGGTCATACAACTGGAGAGTAGCTAATGGAGCTGTGTGGCATGCTGGAAACCCCCTGAGCTGGAATATAAGAACAGTCATTCTGTACAGTAGGACGTCTATCTTAAAATAGTAAGCCCAGTCCCTACATGGTAAGTGTGGCTGAACCTCTGGAAGGAAAACTGGCAGCATCATGATGCAAAAGATAAAACAAGTCTTCATACAGACAATGGGAAAATAAAGGAGCCATCAGAACTGGGTGCACGCAACATTCTGAATATGTAGATGCCTATAAAAACAGAGAAGTCACATATCGCTGACAGAAGTGGTGGGGTAGCATGCCAGAGGAGCAGCTTAGAGTCCCCCAGATTTCTCCCACTAACCACACATCTATAGTCCCACATCTAAATGACTCTGCTCCAGACCTTGTATGAGAATCCTGCTGCTCTTTAATCTATCCAGACTGGTCAGGAGACCAACCAAGTGCACTGTCAGCTGAATTGTGGAGCACACTCCCCACTGAAGCACAAAAATGCCCAAAGTATCCACATTCAGAGGAAGAGAGCAAAGAGACTCCAACTTGCCAATAAGCTAAGATCTCACCAGTCTGCTTTATAAAACTATCAAAGAAAAGTAAGAAGCCTTGCTGTAAGAATTGTACAAACCAAATCCAAAGCTGGTTGTGTCTTCCTCCTTAAAATATTGTTACTATGGAAGGCTATTATGTGTGCATCTTTGAAGACTTTAAAATGGAAATTAAACATTTTCCCAAAATCAGCTGTCATCATCAAAATGAGAATTTGTCTTACTGTTAGAAATTCTGAGTTTACAAAGTTTCTATTTCTAAAACTAACTGCTGATGAGAGCTATACAGTCCAAAATAGAATTTTTTTGCTAAGTGTAAACATCTGAACTTGAGTTATAGTTAGCTGGTCCAGCGTTGCAGAGTAAAGACTGTTGCAAGTGCACACACACACACACACACACACACACACACACACGAGTGATAAAGATCCATCTTTTGCTCATTCTATGTGTTATAATTATTCATCATTCTAAATTATTAAGCTAGCTTCCATAAAAGATTCTGCTGTTTACAAAGATTTATTATCCCTACCAGAAAATATATTAATGTATATATTACACAATTGAAAACTTCAACCATCCATATTTTCGATCTGTTAATTAAAATTATCTTGAACAAGATGAAGCCAAAATTCAGTGAAATGCTCCCCTTATCCTAGTGGAGCTTACAGCACCACCTTCCAGGCTTGTGGTCTTTCTCATGCTCTGAAAATCCGCTGCTTAGTAAATATTCCATTTACCTCGCGTTTCCGGATGTGCTGTCCTGTTTGTCCAGGTGAAGTTCCCTCGAACTTCTGAAGGAGTTAGCTGAGAGCAACTTCCAGAAGTTCTCACGAGAGGAAAAGTACTTTTAAATTCATTTAGTTTGGCATTAATTTCTTCAAATGTATTTTCTAATCATATTGTGGCGTATGTTTAAACAAGCTGCCCCAAAACATGCAAAATAACAAAAAGATGAGCATGCTAGAAATCATCGTTATTTATTCTACACAGATATAAGGTGTTCATAACCTAGGGGCTGTTGGGGTCCTGCTGAGCAGGTTACTGTTGGCAGCTTGACTGGGAAATGGCATGAAGTCATAGTGGCCCTGTGACCTGAAAATGCTGCCAAATGAGAGTCCAGGGGGCTTTTGTTTTGGCATTTTTCTAAACTTTACTCCAAAGAAGGACTCCACTATTTTATTAATCAAGAAAAGAAGTTTCATTTCAGTGATACTTTTTGTAGAATAACTCCTTGTAAAGAAGAAAAGGCTTCTGCTAGAATTCAGAAATCAAAATATAAAAGACAAAGAAGACCATGTAAAATAAACCTTAGCTGCTAATTCACGGGGTGGGTGGGGGAGTATATGTTTTACTGTGCTACAATCTCAGGGATTTAATAACTTCAGGAAAAGCTGTTATTGTTTAGATGTAGTGTCTCCCACAAGTTGTGGGGTAGGGCTTAGTCACAGAACGGGTCATGGCATGTGTGATCTGGAAGGTGCCATCTTCTCCCAGCTCCTTCCTGCCGTCTTGCTGTTGTGGCAGCCATCAAGTAAGCAGTGTTTCGCTGCCAGGTCCTTCCACCATGATGCTTCTGCCATTGAACCAGTTGACGATGGAACTGTGAGACAAAACGAAGCATCTGTAGTAAGTTTTAGGTGTCGGTATTGTGTTGCAGCAGTGGGTAAGTTGACTAATACAGAAATCAAGTGTGTTTTCAAAAATTTTGCCTAGTGAAGCCTGTCTCAGCCTACCCAATAAATAGTGGATTTCCATCCTAGTCATAGTTCATTCAGGCTTGCAAATTATATTTAGTAGACTGAGTGTGTCCCTCCATTCTCGTAGAATAATCTTGTTAAATTGGAGATATTTTTACCTGCTTTTGCCCTCAATCCAACCCTTATTTCTTTTATTAGAGTCTATAGACATGGGTTGATCATAACAAACATTTTCTCACTGGGTACTCTTCACTCTTACACTTACCTTATGAGAGAATAATACTCTTAAATTATTGAAGCATAATATAGGCATTATATAGAATTAAATGATGACTACTGCCTTGAATTCTGAATGCTATAAATATTCAAGAAGGAAGATTTTGGACAGCCAAGAGGAATCTTCTAGAAATTTGTATCCTAGCTTCTGCAGTGTTTTAAAGAGTGTGAGGGACATTTCAACTAAGGAAATAGAGAAAGTATTAAATGTACCCTTGCACAAATTCCTTAAATTCCAAAGTCTTAGGTTTTTCATACATTAGTTGATGATGATAACATTATACTTTGCATTGCTTTGAGACAGGATTAAATGAAATCACACATCTAAAATGTTTAACATAGAACCTGATGCCTAAGTAATGTTACTTATTCTCAATATGTATTCTATTTGTAGTCATCTATTGAGTATATGAGTAATTTTTAAATCCTTCTATTTGAATATGCTTTTTCCTTATTTTTTCTTGAATTTGTGTCTTCTTGTTGTCTATGGCTCTTCCATTCCTCGGGAAAAACTCTATTTGGCCACTGGTGACATTTCGTACCATGAATTTAAGAACTGCTTCAGAGATGACTTCTGCAATCTCTGTCTCTCCCCTGTTCTTGGTCCTGAAATACATTTTCAGCCATCTGTTGGGCACTTTTGCTTAGATATTCCATTGGCCATCTATGCCAACATACCTAGAACAGAACTCATCATTCCTTCTGCTAAACTGGCATCTCCTGCTGGTGATCTGTCATAACCAGTAATACCAACTGGTTTCCAATCAGTTGTCAGGGTTCAGTATTGCCATCAGCTACTTTTCCATGTTGCTTCTCATCACAATAGTTGTCAAGTACTTGCATTTGTTTTTCCCCTCTTTCCACTGCAGTAACATCTTCCAGAAACCCCCACAACTGTTTCTCAGCAACGTCTCTGTTCTTCTGCATTACATTCTCTCTGTAGTATGTCCGGCATGTCAGTCTTCCAAACACTGGGCCACGGTCTAGTTCCACCTCACTTAGAAGCCTCTAACACTTCCCTGTTGATCATCTTCTGCATATAGTTTCCTAAAGTAGGCCTTCAGGCTTCTTTGCACAAGCCTAATTTTCAAGTTTTTCTGCACACTTCTGCACATAACACACTCCATGATCCAGCCAGGCTGAACCTTTGCTACTCCTAGAAGGAACTGTTTTGGAAATTTATCTCTCTCTGCACTGGCTGCCTTTCCCAGCTTCATGTTTTAAACTTCACATTTACCCAGTAAAACCCAACTAGATCCTAGGTTCTGCGTGAAGCTTCTCCTCCATTCTAATTGGGTTTATCCACCTTTTATGTCTTCTCTTTTATTGTAAGCTTTGTGAGCACTTGAACCATATGCTATTTTTTTTAGCAACTGTAACCCAGCTGTTCCCTGCCCACTTACCAATACTGAGTCTGTCATGTCTTTGTTGATCAAAAAATGTTTCTTAAATGAATAATGCTGTGGGAAACATAAAAACATTTACTGAAGCAAGAAAAGAGCATTGATGAATGTAGTACTTCAGGAAGATTTATTTGATTCTAATTACATCAAATATATAAGGTAATTTTTCAAACATGAAAGTTACAAGGGGATTCTGAATTTTAACAGAATTGTTGAGTTTATTCTCTTGGGCACAGAGAAGCTGTAGAAAAAGCTTTTGAGACAGAGGTTAATTTGTGTCTTTTTTTGTATCTAATTTGTATCTTTTTTCTACCAATGTGCATAGTTCATTATCCTCACTTTAACTGATGCTAAATTACCAAATGGGTAATAATCACTAAACCATGTTGACATTTCCAAATATGACATTTACATTTCTAGATAAGCTAGTACAATAGAGAATTGTAAGCCAAATTGCCCACCTAAATTCTTAATTAGGTGAATACTAGCACATACAAACACATCATGGTGCAGTGATGTATTATGCACAGTCACCCATGGCCATTTTGCCAGGTTTCACTTTCTTTTCTTCATTATCTGTAGGTTCTGGGTAGTTCTTTAGCTATAGAAAATGTCTTTGGTAGTATAATTACGTATGAACCCTATGTACTCAGCAAATTTGAAAACTTAACTGCTCATTTTTTCAGCATTCTGTTGGCTTGCAATAATGCTTTTAAAGGTATTTTGTCATTAATCATGTGACTTCTTGAATATAAATTGCCTTTTAAAATCAGAACTACAGAATCAAAACTGTGATCCATAAGGGCAGGTTTGGTTTTCACTCAGGCAGCATAACCATGACAAAGGTCCAGGATGTTTTTCTTAGTGTTTACAAGGTACTTAAGTGTTTAATTATTTACGCATCCTCCCAATACTTTTAGCATAATGAATGTCTCTCTTGAGTTCCTATTCTTCAGAATGAAAGAGAATAATTCCCGTCATAGGGTCCTTTCGGATGTATGTTCAGCAGCATGGGAAAGCAGGGAGGATCCCATGTGGACTTTTTTGATAACCATGACACAGCCTGCTGATGCGTTTCTTCACTCAGTGTGACAATGTTATTCATTTCTGTTATGGATGCATATACATGTGATAAACTTGTGATGGCTCAGAAGCAGGACATATTTTCCAAGAATCTATCTTCCTTTGTTTGTTAAGCTTTTTAGCTCACTGCATATTCTCATTTTTATGAGAAGATAAAGATGGTCAAGAAATCAACGTGAAAGTAACACAAGGAAACTTAAATTTTACTGTCGGAAAATTTGAGGTGGTAGCTAAATAAAACTTGTTTTTTTCCCTTAATACCTTAGAATCCCCATTTTTGAAAGCCAGAAGTTATATAAAGAAACAGATAATCAAGAAGAACTGATACTTTATTTGCAGCGAGAAATTTGTCCCAAAATACCAATATAGAAATATATTGGTATTTTCAGCTCATTGCCACATCCCCCAAACTATAGAATTTATGCAAAGTTCAAAGATCATCAGTTCAAAAATCCCAAATCTTAGTATGTGCATTTAGACCTCATGGCTGTCTTTTAACTTGTGGATTCTGTCTTTTAACTTGTGGATTGAGTTGGGGAAGGAGAGTGGCTATCTCCAGAGTCTGCATTTCCAGCAGACTCACAGGTGCTTCTGATGCCATGAGTCCATGAATGAAAAAATTTTTTTAATAGTTATAGATTACAACTTGTTTATTACTACTGAGGGGTTGAGCCCATCACCTTATTTTTTTTAAATGACAACATTAAAAGCAAAATTATAGCAGCAATAAAACAATAGCAATATAGAATTTCAAAAGAAGATGACAGGAATTTAACGATGATTTTCACATTGCATATTGTTATTCTGAAAGTAATTGCTAGGTTACCAGATAGTAGCATGCAAGACTGATCAAACAATACAATTTCTCTTTGAGCAGTTTTTTTTTTCCTTTTTACTATATCTATTTTTTTTTATTTTTAAAATTGTATTTAAAGAGAAAAAAACAAAACAGAAAAAGGGTACAAATAATACATAATTTCAAAAAACAGTAAGAAATCATTTGTTGATAAATTAAATATTGTCCTCCTAGAAATAGTTGTTCAAGTTACAGAAGAAAAGCATACAAAGTAGACATTCAAACAGTGAGACTGTGAACAGTTCTGTTCAACAACCCAACAAAAACTCATTATATGGTCATCAATCCTACATACTTAAATATACAGACAGCTTTATCCTTTAGACCACTTTTCCTCTTTTTTACAATTGCAATTACACATTTTAGGTTTTATTACTCCTACATTTCTTATTATGTTTTACATTAGAGACACAATGTGATATTTATAAATATGATTATTTGTTTCACTAATGAGGATAGTCTCAAGTTGTCTCCATTTGTCTATGAAGGCCTCAAGATTATCCTTTTTATAGTTGAGTAATATTCCATTGTATAAAATACCACATCTTTTTCATCCACTCTGTGATTGATGGGCACCTTGGGTGTTTCCAAGATTTAATTATTACAAATTGCGCTGCTATGAACATGGGTGCACATATATCACTGTGACATGACCTTTTTAGTTTTTCTGGGAAAATATCCAGGAGGGGAATAACTGGATTGAATGGAACTTCCAATCCTAGTCTTCTGAGAATTCTCCATGCTGATTGCCATAGTGGTTGCACCAGTCTACACTCCCGCCAATAGTGGAGCAGTGTTACTTTTTCCCCGCAGCCTCACCAACATTTGCTATCAGTTGATTTCTTGATGGCAGCCATTCTTTCTGGGGTGAGATGAAATCTCAATGCTGTTTTAATTTGCAATTCTCAAACGACTAGTGATGGTGAACTTTTTTTCATGTATTTATTTTCCATTTGTGTATCTTCATCTGAGAACTGTGTGTTTATCTCAGATACCCATTTTTGGAGAGGGTCTTTGAATTTGGGGGGCTTGATGTTTTTCAATTCTTTGTGTGTTCTGGATATAAGTCTTTTGTCTGAGGGGTTGCTGGCTAAAATTCTTTCCCATTCTGTGGGTTTTCTTTTCATTTTATTGGTGATTTCCTTTGAGGTGCAGAAACATTTCAATAATATGAGATCCCAGTTGTTGATTCTTTGAAGTAATTCCCATGCAGTTTGCATTTTGTTCATGAATTCTCTGCCTATCCCTGTGTCTCCAAGACTTCTACCTACCTTTTCTTCCAGTAGATTTAGTATTTCTGTTTTAATATTTAGGTCTTTGATCCACCTAGACTTTGGTTTGTACATGGTGATAGACATGGATCTAGTTTCAGTCTTTGGCATGTAGAGAGCCAATTTTTCCAATACCATGTATTAAAGAGGCTATCCTTCTCTCAGTGAACATGTTTAGTCCCTTTGTGAAATATCAGGTGGTTAAGTGTCTTTGTAGTTGTGCTTGCATCTTCCAATCTGTTTCATTAATCCTTGGGTCTATTTCTTTGGCAGTACCATGCTGATTTTATCACCATGGCTTTGTAGTATAGTTTCAAGTCAGGAACTGAGATGTCTCCTGCGTTGCCTTTGTTGCCCAGAATTGCCTTTGCTATTTTAGGTTACTTCTGTTTCCAAATGAATCTTAGTAGTATTTTCTCTAGATCTGTAAGGTATGTTACTGGTATTTTGATTGGGATTGTGTTAAATCTGGATAAGAATTTGGAGTATGGCCATTTTCACAATGTTGATTCTTCCTAGCCAAGAGCAAGGAATATCCTTCCATTTTCTAATATCCTCTTCAATCTCCTTTTTTAGCCTAGCATGATTTTCAGCATATAGATATTTTACATTTTTAGGGTGATTCCTAAGTATTACATTTTTTATATGCTATTGTGAAGGGTGATATTACCATAATTTCTATCTCAGTGAGTTTTTGTTCCATTCCTGGAACGAACCCCACTTAGTCATGATGTATAACCTTCTTGATGATTTGATGCATTCTATTTGCCAGGATTTTATTGAGAATCTTTGCATCAGTGTTCATTAGTGAAATTGGCCTATAGTTCTCCTTTTTGGTTGGGTCTTTCTCTGGTTTTGGTATGAGAGTAATACTTGCCTACAGGAATGATTCAGGGATTGATTCCTTTTCAATTTCACTGAAGGGTATAAGGCGTATTAGCATCAAATCTTCTCTAGATTTCTTATAGAATTCAGTCTTGAATCCATAAGGACCTGGACTTTTCTTTGTTTGTAAGCTTTTAATTACATTTTCAATTACAATAGCTGATATTGGATTATTCAAAATTGCTATATCTTCTTGGTTGAGCTTTGGTAGTTCATATGTTTTTAGAAATCTGTCCATTTCCTCTGTGTTTTCCACTCTATGTGAGTAGAGATTTTCAAAGTAAGTATTCATGATCTTTTGAATTTCCATGGGATCTGTAGTAATTGTCCCCTTTTTAGTCCTTATTGTGTGAATTTGGGTTTTTTCCTTTCTTTTTCTTTATAAGTTTAGCTAGACATTTGTCAGTTTTATTTATTCTCTCAAAAAACCAGCTGTTTGATTCATTAATTCTTTGTATTTTTTTTTTAAGTTTCAATTGCATTGATTTCTGCTCTAATTTTTACAATTACTTCTCTTCTATGAGCTTTGGGTTTAACTCACTCTTCTTTTTCTAGAACCTTGATATGAAGCATTAGGTTGTTCATGTATGTTCATTCTGTTTTCTTGATATGACAATTTATTACTATATATTTCCCTCTTAAGACCGCTTTCATTGCATCCCACAGATTAGAGTATGTTGTTTCTGCATTTTCATTGAATTGTAGGAATTGCTTTATTTCTTCATTAATTTCTTCTGTAGCCCACTGGTTGTTAAAAAGGTTGTTATTTAATTTCCGTGTATTTATGCATGTATTTTGTAATTTCTTTTGCCATTAATTTTCTATTTCAGTGCACTATGGTAAGATATACCTTTGCAGTTACTTAAGAATGTTTTATGGGATACTCTATGGTCTATTTTGGAGAATGTCCCTTATTCAGATGAGAAGAATGTATATTCTGGTGTGGTTGGGTGGAATGCTCTGTAAACATCTACTAAGTCCAATTGCTCACAGGTATGATTCAGTTCTATCATTTCTTTGCTGACTTTTTGACTAGTTGATGTATCTCTTTGTGACAATGGGTTGTTGAGGTCCCTTGTTATAATTGTGTTCTTATGTATTTGGTTTTTCATGTCCATTAGTATCTGTTTTATATATTTGGGTGCTCCTGTATTTGGTGCATATATATTTACATTTGTTAGTTCTTCCTCTTGAATTTTTCCTCTAATGAGTATGTACTGATCTTCTTTTTCCCTTTTAATCATTTTAGTTTTGAAGTTCACATTGCCTGCAAATAGAATAGTTACCCCTGCTTTTTTCTAGGTTCTTGGAATACTGTTGCATGGAATACAGTTTTCCATCCTCTGACTTTTAATCTAATAGTTTCCGTTTGGGTCATATGTGTTTCTTGTATACAGCATATTGTGGGATCCTGTTTCTTGATCCATTCTGTCAACCTATTTCTTTTGGTAGGTGAATTGATGCCATTTACATTTTTGGATATCACTGATATGTACTGGTTTGACTGCCATGTTATACTCCAGTTGTTTGCTTTCTGCTTATCCCCCTTCTTTAAATCCTTGTCCTACCTGGTGGTTTCTTTCTGTTGTTGTTCTGGGTATTGTGGTCATTTATATCTCTATCTAGTATGTCTCTCAATACTCTTTCAAGGGTTGGTTTGGTGGACGTGAATTTCTTCAGTTGTTCTTTGTCATGGAAGTATCTTGTTTCTCCATTAAATTTGAATGAAACCTTTTTCTGGGTACATCAGTCTGGGTTGAAAGTTGTTCTCTTTCAGGTCTTGAAATATCTCACTCCAAGCTCATCTTGACTTGAGGATCTGTGCTGAAAAGTGTGCTGTGATTCTAATGGGCTTTCCTTGAAGTTGTGTCTTTTCTCTAACAGCTTTTAGTATTCTGTTTTTATGCTGTATATCTGATATCTTAATTATTATATGTCTGGGTGAAGATTTATGTTGGTTGTGACTGTTGGGCATTTATATCTCTCACTTATGTGTATATCAGATTTTTCCCCCATGTTTGGGAAATTTTCTGCTATTACTTCTGTGAATATTTTAGGTATGTCATTTGCATTGACTCCTGCATCTTCACTGATGCCTATTCATCTTATGTTGTTGCTGTTGGCATCATCTCAAAGCCACTGGATTGTCATTTCATGCTGCTTTGTTACTTTTAAAAGTTCTATCCTTTCATGATCCCTAATTGCGATCCTGTCCTCAAGATCCGAAATCCTATTCTCAGCTTCATTTTAAATGGTTTTGCCAGCTTTGAATAGAATTTTTTGTTTCTTGGATGTCTCTTTGAGTTTGTTTCATGAATTCTGCTTATTTTCTGTGTTGTTCATTCAAGGTTTCAATCAGTTTCCCATGCTTCTATACTTTTTTCTCTATTTCTTATTTACCTGTGCTCAGAAACTCCTTTACTAAGGTTCTTATTTCTATCTTTACATGGGAGAGTACTTCCAATTTGATTTCCTCTATAGCCTCATGGAGTTGTTCTTTTTACTTCATTCACTATCTTTTCAGAGATTTCCAGTGTGTTACTTTTAAAGTACTATATTTCAGTGTCTCCTGTACTTTCTCCTGGTAGGCTAGATGTTTGAGATTGCATTTTGCTTTTTCGTTTTGTCATTTTCCCCTTTTGAGTTGATATTTGGTCCTTCAATCCCACTAGTGTCAACTGTTGATAGTGTGTGTCTTGGGGTCCTAATGTAAGGTTGATGTTTGTCCAATTGTTGAGTCTCACAAAGAATAGGTGGGCCAGTCCCTTACTTCCCACTGCAGGGCCTGTTGGGTGAGTCCTACATTCATCCTGGGCTGACAAGCCTGGTAGCATTGATGTAGGTAAACTTTTATTTCCTGCTATTACTTTATCTTCAGGTTATTCCAGGTCGCCAGATCTCCTTGTCTATAGTGTTTTTGTCAGCTGAGGCTCTACTGTGTCCCTATTGTGTGCCTATGTGTCTCATAAGCCCTTTTGATTTTCTCCAAGTTGGGGAAGTTCTTTTTGGCACACTCCTTACCCCGCCTAATGTTCTCCGTGTGCAAGAAGGAGTCACCCACACTCTTGTCAGATTCACCAAGGTCTTACAGTTAGTTTGAGGGAGTTTTACTACTGGCCCTATTTACCAACTGTACACCCTATTTTAGGGGCATACTCCCCATACTGACTGGAGCCTGCTGAGATCTTCTGTTTGGGTGAGGTAGTTACTGAACCTCCTTTCAAGCTAGCACAGTTAATCCATTGTAGTACAAGGTTCTGGGAGGAAGGGTGGGAGCTAAAGATCAACAGCAGCATTAGGTCCAGGGGGTAGAGAGTGTCCCTGAAGGACCAGCAGATGTCCTGGGTCCAGGCGTTCTCTGGTCGTGGGCCAAGGTCCCAGGGTGGCATGGTGTTCCTTAGTGCTGTCTGCAGTCACGCAGAAAGCATGTGGCTGCCCAAGGATGAAATTTTGAAAACCAGGAATGTATTGTCTTTTCCAAAACCCTAGGTGAATATTCCTAGAAAGTTGTCAGTGTAGGTTTAGATTTAAATTTTTGGTGACCCTGTCTCATCATAAAAAATGAAAAAAAAACTGGAATATAGCTCAGTATGGAGACCCTGGGATCAATTTCCATTGCCCCCCCCAAAAAAAATCTTTGACAAACTTTAACATAAAGTTGTCTGTGCATCTATTTATGCTCACATACACACAAAAAAGAAGAAATAATTTAGGATAAAAGGAATGAAAGAAAGGAAAGAGAAAGAAAAATGATGCAAACAATAACTAATACTGCTTGTGTGCTGTTTGCCAGATCTCATTTAAGAGCTCACTCAGACCTCAAAGCCAGTGAGGTCCTATTATTAGCCTCAGTTCCTTTCTTAGGTGAAGAAACTGAAGTACGAAACTTACATTTCTTAGTTAAGGTCACTTAACAGGTGAATAATGAAAGCCAAGTCTTGTGCCCAGAATTCTGACCCACATTGCCTGTGCTTTTGGCCATGACTTGAAACTGTCCTATTTGAACTATTACCACCTTTGCTACATAGCAGTGGATATCATAGCTCCAGATGTTAGTGAACAGCTGGTCTTAGTGTATGGGAATCAGTCCCAAGGTGCTGTGAAACTGAGTAAAGAAATGTAGACAAATCTAGGTTTTCACAGGGTACAATTTATTGGGGGAATCTTACTTATTGAAGTGTGATTATGGGCATCATCAAGGCCAAGTGAATCCTTGCAATTTGACTCTGAAGGAGCCAGTAAATTGGTTAAAACAAAAGTGATTTCATCCAAGCCAGAATTTGTTTGGTGTTTCTTAAGCTAATATAAAAATTCAGGCACATTCTTGATGTCAGGGTCCAGTTGTGAAACTCCATATCCCTAATACTTTAATTTATTTATGGTTTGATGAGATGCTATATATAAAATGTCTAGGATTACTCTGAGTCATTTTTGGTGGTTATAGTTCAAGATAACTGTGGTTATTTCATGCCACATTTATATAGTACTTACGCTGTGGATTGCCAAAATAGATTGGGTATACAGTGAAAGGTTGTCATCACCTCTCAAGCCATAGGCTGCAAGACTTACCCTTAGCAAACTTTACTCCTCCAATTGTCCCACATAAGTTCAGGGTTACATAGTTTCTTAGAAACTGACCAATTTCATCTGGGGAGTAGAGCAAAGTGTCAAAATTATCCATAAATGGTATTCTTGGCTTCACCTAGATACTATCAAGTCAAAGCTGTGTGTCTTCTTCTTCGGGTTAGATGTCATGCTGAATTCAGAGCTTAAGAATTTCTGTTAAAGGAGTGGGTAGAAGGCAGACACAAGATGGGCTCACTGGGTTAGAGTTCAGTGATTCTCATCCAGAAGACTCTTCAGACATAAGCCCACTTCTTGATATTTAGGATCAGTTTTATTAGGATTTAGGATGAACTATCAGCTCTCCATAGATGACTTTTTAGTAGATCAGCAATGTAATTTTAAAAGCAGGCTCTGTGCTGTCTTATTTAATCATTCATGCCATGTTGGCCAAGGGCAATGCTCTGCTTACAGGTATATATTTGAAACACTTATCATTTCTCATCTTCATTTTGGTTATCTTAGCAACTACATAAGGTAGCGATGCCAGGACATTTCCTCACAGATGTGATCTATGTTTTGCCATCATTCTTTCCTCTTTTTAATGTGAGCTGTTCACAGCATTGCCTATGGCAGGCAGAATAAGTTGGCACCGATCAGTTGGTAAATGATACAGGAGATACTGAAGCATATTACTCCAGGTAGATAGATCTTCACTGGCTGAAGCTTATGTCAAATTCTTCCCCATGCACAGGTTCAGGCATGTAGTTTTTACTCTGCTAGTGTTCACTGATTATCATCACACAATTCAGCTCTGAGTCATGTATGTCTTTGGCATTTTAAAAATTGTCGTTTATAATACTGGTCTTTTTCTAGCAAGTTAAGAATGGAGATCATGTCTTACTTTAAAGATCTCCCATATCTTCTTTAAGAATAATAAACTGATGCCATACCCTAAGTCTTTGTAAATTTATTTTATAGAAGATGCTTCTGGACTTCATCATCATCCAGAGGAGTCACATTTGTAATCCCAGGGAAGTTACTGGAATTCCAATAGGTAATTCCAATCTACCACTTCCAGTACCATCCATGGCGATAATAAAGAAATGAACACAGAGCTGTACATGTGGGAAGCCAAAGGGATCCTAAGTCTAGTTAGAACAGTGGCTAACAAGATCAAAGGCCATAAACCAGGGCCGAATGTGGGTTTAATTAATTTGTGAACAAGAGAGTAGCTCGAGGATGAGTGACTGTGAGAATTCAGGAAGTACATGATTATTGTGAGCTGGACTAGGGAGGAGGTAAGATAGCACCTCTGCAATATACAGAGAGAGAGAGAGAGAGAGAGAGAGAGAGAGAGAGAGAGAGAGAGAGAGAGATGCAGAAAGAGTAATCTGCATATCAGAAATTAAGGAGTACATGGTGCTTCAACTTCAGCTTTGATGTGTATCTTCTTGCCCTGAGACACCTGGACTTCTTTCTCACTTAATTCCAGCCCACAGTGAGGCATCCCTTGGCCTAGTTCACACATACTATTTGAAAGCTATAGGCAACATCACTGACCTGTGGCATTGCTTTAAACACTACATATCAGCATCTCTGCTAGACTCATTTGAATTGATAAAACCAATTGAGGGGCTAAAGAAATATCCCAGCCAGCTCTGTACCTATTAATACATGGAGTCAGGGCCAGCTTTAGCCAAAATGGAGACAGTTATCTTCTTTCCAGGAGAGCTGTCCTGGTGGTCCTCCAAATATGGACTTTTGGAGACCATGAAATAAGTCACTGTTGATCAGTGGTTCTCAACCCTGATAACTAATGAGAGTTTTTAAGACATTCTGTATATTTCAACTCAGAATAGTTAATCAAATTCTCTGGCAAGTTTGTCCAAACATCCTCCCTTAATTTAAAACCCCTAGATGATTCAAAGGCTCAGCCAAGGTCAAGAATTCCTGTTCTTGGGAAGGCCAGTTTGCAGAAAGGGGAATAAAGAGAGTTAGGAAAGCCTGGCTGTCTGGACAATTGAATGGGAAATTTGCATTTGTTTTTGTTTCTTCTCCTGTTAAGGCATTGGGGGGGCGTTGAGAGAGAGAGAGAGAGAGAGAGAGAGAGAAAGAGAGAGAGAGAGAGAGAGAGAGAGAGAGAGTCCTACAGGGGTGGCAAATGTCTCAACACTTCCCGGAGCTTATTGTAGGTGGTGGAAGGCTAATTATGGGCTGTCTCTGAAGGAAATATAAGAACATTTTACTCTTGTTTTTATGACCCAAAGGCTACTGTGCTGTCGATAAGAAAAGTTAAATATATAACATTCTTTTGACGTTCTAAATGAAGTAAAAATCCCCCCACCCTTACTCTGACCTTCCCATTTGTCACCTTGCTCCTTCCCAGCTTGAGTAACCTGGACTCTGCCCCTTCAGTCCCTTTTAAGGTCTGTATCTGACCTGATATTTGAAAGTGTTTTCTCAGACTACACAATCCAACCTTTTCAAAGGCTTGCTTCCTTCCCATCTGTGATACTGTCCTTCTGGTTCTTTTGTTTCCACATCTTCAAATCATTTCTTTATCTAGTTCTTTCTTCACTTGCAAGCCACAAATCCTAACTCTTTCTTCTCCAAAGACTAATTGTGTGTCAGCTTCATCAAAAGACACTTTTTGGTGAACCGCTTCTTGAACTCTTGTCCCTTATCTTGGCTCCCTTGTACAGTTCCCTTTACTGATACAGCTTTCACTCTTAAATGACTTATTACTTCAGCTCAACACCACAAACTTTCTGTCCAAATGTTCCTGGCTTTGTCATTTCTATGAGTCGTTCAAATATTTGTTTCATACATGGAAAAAATAAATAGATAAATAAATAAACTAAAATAGCTTCAAAAATATACAAGTTTACTTACATTTGCTTTGATATATTTTAAAAACAGTATGTTGGAGGGTTTTCCTTTCTCCTGTATTCTCTCTTTCTTTTAGTTTCGTTTTTTTTTTTTTTTTTTTTTTTTTTTTGGTACCGGGGATCGAACTCACAACCTTGCGCTTGCAAGGCAGGCGCTTGCACCACTGAGCTAAATCGCTGGCCTCACTACTCTTTCTTCTGTCTGTGTTCTTTCTGTGTCTGTGTCTGTGTGCTCCTTAACACCGACAAGTCCAGTCATCTCACCCAGACACTGGCATTGATCTATTCAATTCACCCAATCAGGGAAGGCAGCTTCAGAGATCATAGAATGCCCTTTTTCTTGAGATGGAGTGAGAACAATTTAAACCATTTATATGCTCTTTGTATATGCAATACATTTACTAAAATTGTCTGAGTTACATCTTACTGCATTCTAGAAGCTGCGGTGAAAATTCTAAACTTGGCCATCAGCAAATTCCAAGTGAACTGTCCACTGCCTTCTCCACTGCTTAGTTCATTTGCAAACTATGTTATAGTCTAGTTGACCTATTTTGCTTGTTTTTAGTACATTTATCAGCTGTCCTCTGCTAGAATATAAAATCCTGCCGACTGATCATGAATCTTTTGCTACTTTGTTTGAAATATGTTGGAGGAGGCTGCATGTCTTTGATTTAATCATGATGAGTGTTGAAATAATTCAGAGAATGTTACTGAAAATATTGAGGGAGCCAAAAAATGCTGAAGGCCAGATGTAATCTGTGAGCCTAAGAACAATGGCTTTTGAAAATGACTTGAAGGCTCCAGCAAATGTCATGATCCGCAGGCAGAGCACCTTTTGGAATATTTTGCTCAGGATCATTTGTGCTAATGTTGTGTTTACAACACACTTTGGAAAGATGCATTAAATTTGCCATATGGTACATAATTAATCTATTTTTTGCATATCATCAAATATTGCTTTTCATTTTAAATTTCCATTTTTAGCTCATTTTTATCAGTTAAAATCATTAAAATCACTTTTGTGCTTTTTAAAATAAAGTAGCACAATGCTTGGTTTCTTGAGTTTTATACTTTTTTGAAAATTACATTCATATAGAACAATTACTAAAATGAGTCAACAAAAATAATTACTTTCTCTGCAGCCATGTGGGTCTGTGATTAACAACCAACCTGTAAAAGTGGCTGAAACTTTTAATTTACCTAAAACTGCAAGTTAATATACAAATTTATCTTCCAGTTTTAATATTAACGCTTACCTATTACCATTTCAAATAGTATTTTCTGATTTAAGATGTGAATTACCATGTTAAATGTATGCTAATTGTGTTATGACTCACATGTTCAAAGTTTATTAATTTAAATATATATATTTATGTGAAAACCCATTATTTTATGAGACATACAATTAAAATCATTTAAGGATTCAACTATATTACAATAAGATTTGCATCATTTGGATTGTAAGAATTTACTAGAAGGTTGTCTTCTCTGACATACCCAAGTATATCAATAAACTCTTTTGATAGATACTGATTTTTTCGTGAGTAGAGACTCCCAGTTCTCTCCTGCCTCACCCCCCACATGCATAAATAAAATAACTCATGTCAGGTAATTTTAGGTAAAATTTTCATGAAACTCTTAAGCAGAAATTTTTCCAGAACATATAAACTTAATAAATCTTGTTTAATAAGTTACCCAAGCCTAATAAGATTTCAAAGCCAGACTCTAAAAAATATATTTTCTAAAAGCAAGGAAACTGTAACTCACATACACCATGGAATGCTATTTTTTTAGGACTTACTATCTGCTAGGCACAATGATGGACCTTATATTGAGTAGGGACATTAAAAATTTGCCCTGAATTATAAACTTAGTAGTAAAATTGTACATAAATCTCAGGAATATCTGAATTCGTTATATAATGTGACATTAATGATACATTATAATCAAGATAAATTATCATCTTGTAAGTAACTAGGAGTAAGGACTATTTAAGTAGGATATATGAGGCACAGGCCAATAAGGATAAGAAAGAGCAACCTGTACTAATATTATATTCAACATTGTTCAGGGAACTTTTAGTAAATTCAGTAACTCCACAAAAGAAATTAAATAGAACTACTGGAGAAGATCAAGAAAAGTGATACTCTTTGGGGTTGCTATGATTATTTCTGGTATCAATATTTTGGTCTGAATTCAGATTGATCTAAACTATTCTTCGGAGTTCCCTATTGTTGCTTTTTATCGTAATTTATCCAAGATTTATTTATAGGGAAATGAATGTTCCTTGAGACCAGAAAATTAAATGAAATAAATCGGACACACAAGCTTTGCTATTATATGATGTCTCTTATTTGATAGGCCCAAAGTATAAATAAATTAAAAGACAAACTAAAAAGATAAAATAGGAAACAGTGAGACAGAATGTTTTTAAAAGTGAAAGAATTCAAGAACTGGAGGGAGGACAGATGTGAGAGAGTGATCAAAAAGGGTACAAAAAGCACTGAGATGCATTGTATATGTATACAAACTCCTTACAGTGAATGTAACCATTGTGTGTTATACACATGTACTAATAAGAAAGTTATAGGAAAATATTGTAGGACTAAACAGTGTAATTTGATTTTTTGTTTACCTTTTAGAGAAAATATTTTTAAAATTCTGTTTCCAAAGTGAATTTGTTCCCCAGCTAACTCTCCATCAACATTAGCAAATCATCTGTGAAAATAACTATACTTGTGGACTAGACTTTAATTTCTTGTATTTGTTTGTTATTCTCTTTCCATTTCCTATTTTTTTTTCAGAGTAGAGAGAGCTTTCCCTGGCATTTTAGCACTGTTGAATAGCTGTTGAATGAATGCATCTTCTCCATCTTTTTCAAAGGGTGATGATTTTGTTGACTTGGTATAAACTTGCATTTATCCAACTTTGTAAACATTCGTGATATTTTCACAATTTCCTATACTTATATTGAGGTGGGTTTGGACCTATATATTTATTTCAAAGAAGCTCAAACTTGCACATAAGTAAAGCAGAAATGAGTCTAGATCTAGTCTTGCATATGGTTAGCCAGTTTCCTCAGCACCATTTGCTAAAGAGGGTAGATATCTTACCTCCAGCCTGTTTTTGGACCCTTTGTCAAAGATCTGGTGGCTGAATGCATCTTAGTTTGTTTCTGAGTCCTCTATTCTGTCCCAGTGGTCCACATATCTGTTTTTATGCCAGTGTCATGATATTTTCAAAGCAGAGTGTTACAGCTTTTGTTGTAAAAATCAATTTCTTTGTTGGACAAATTCTTATTTGATTTTATCTTACTAAGAAGGGTAGTTTTTTCCTAATTTGTTTTTTGGTATGTTCTTTATTGTTTTTTAGGAACTCTTGATTTTTGTGCATTGATTTTGTATTCTTGTTATTAATTCTAGAAGTCTTTTGGTGAAATATTTTGTAAAGGGTTTGCAAGGTAAAGGGTTATGTCACTTGAAAATAGTGACAATTTGATTTTTTTTTTCTTATTCATATCCCTGACTTTTCTTTTTCCATGATTACTGTGGGCAATATTTCAAGTACAATTTTTAAGAAGACTGTTGATAGTGGACATCCTTCTTTTATTTCTGATTTAAGAGAAAAAAATTTCCAGCTTCTCTCTATGTAATTTAATGTTGGCAACTGGTTTGTCATAAGTGGCTTTTATCAGATTGAGATAAGGTTATTCTAAATTTATTTTTTCCATATTTTTATAATGAATGGGAAGAATGGGTGTTGAATTCTTCAAAAGCGTTTTCTTTTTCTATTGACATGATCATGTGGTTTCTGACCTTCCTTCTGTTTATGTGGCGTACTGCATTCATTGATTTGCGTATGTTGAGCTATCCTTGTATGCCTAGGATAAAACTCACTTGGTCATGATGTGTGATCTGTTTGATGATTTGTTACATTCTATTTTACACTATTATAATGAGGATTAGTATACCTGTATTCCTTAAGGGGATTGTCTTTAGAGTTTTCTTATTTAGCTGAGTCCTTGTTTGGTTTTGGATTCAAAATGCTGCTGGTTTCCAGGAATAAGTTTGGAAAGACTCCTTCCTTTTCAAATTTATTAAAGAGTTTGAAGAGCAGAATTAGATAGAGAATCCATCAATTTCTGGCCTTTTTTTTTTTTTTCCTGTCAATAGGCTTTGCTTATTTTTGATTGTTTAGCATTTTTGTGTCTTCTTATTTCAATTTTGGTAATTCCTATGTTTCTAGGGAACTTTCTAGTTTTTACAGTGCTCTAATTTATTTAAGTACAATTTTTCTTAGTAATTACTGTGCTGCTTGTTGTGATTTTGTCTTTCTCATTTCTAACTGCAATGCTGTTATTCTTTTCTCTCCTGTTATTAGATGTTTCTCGAATTTAGCATACTGTCAGATTCTGTCTTTTGATTGTATCTGCCAATTTGTGTCTCTTTATTGGGGAGCTGAGGCCATTTATGTTGAATGTTATTGTTTATATATATATATATACACATACATACTGCTGAAATGAGCACTGAAAGTTATTGTTTTATTCATGCATGTTGTTTCTGTTGATGATGCCTGTATTTTTCCTTTTTTTGGTTTAATTATTTTCCTCTCTTGATATATTTATTCTATTTGATTGTTTATATATATTTTTTGGCATTGTTGGCTTTGTTGTCTCTGTCTATAGACAGTGGTGGGAAATATTTTAAAAAGTGGTGGTGAATCTTTTAGACACAAAGTGCTTAAACTTCAACCCCAAACTGACTTATTTATCACAAAGTGCCAACACTGCAATTAAACCTGAATCCAGGGCTTAGCTTTTGGAGCAACCTGGCTTATGTACCAGCACAGAGTTCTCTGAGTGCCCACTGTGGCATGCATGCCATAGAGTCTAGGATATATTTGAGTACTTTTTAGAGTGCTAGCTGATGTTGTTGTATGTATTAAGGTGTTATTATTGAGGAATATCCCTTTTTTCTCCATCAATTTTGCAAAGTAATTTTGTAAGATATAGAATTATGGACTAGAAATTATTTACTTTTACATCTTGAAACACTTTACGCCAAGATTTTCTACCTTTTATCTGTGTGTGTGTGTGTGTGTGTGTGTGTGTGTGAGAGAGAGAGAGAGAGAGAGAGAGAGAGAGAGAGAGAGAGAAAAGATTGAGGTCAAGTAGCTTGAAAATTTGTTGTTATATGAGTATCTCTTTAGTTAGAGTCTTTTTCAGTGATGTGTCTGTATCTTTATTTTTCTTGCTGTATCATTCACCTGTACAAGCTTTTCAATTTTATTAGGTTGGGCATTATATTGTAGGGAGAGAATCTCTTCTGATTATAACAATATCGACAGAACCAAGCATACTCAACCAACCAATCATAAACATTCAAACTCACTTTGATAATTAATCTTTTTGTTAACACCCTTGAAAACTAGATTTTACTGTTATGTTAGAGGTGTGAGAGCTTGGAGAGGAAGAGATGAGATAAATCAATGGGAAGAGACAAAGTTAAGAGAGATGTCCATAGGTAAAATGAAAATAGGCAAGAATTCAGACTTTGGAGTTATTTTGTAAATAGAGTAAGGTCTGGACACATTGGGGTTTGGGAGATCAATTTTGTAGGTAAGAGGATTATGCAGGTGGATGGCTGTGTATTTGGAGCTTGTGAGGAGCTATATGAAGGCTTGTGCCTGTTAATATGTATGCTGACAGTTTCATTTGGTTCCTTTAAGCCTAGTTTTGTTAAAGATTATCCTGATATGCTCTAAAATACAACTATTTAATTTATAGCATTGACTAATCTTTATTGTCTAATGCATTTACACATTTCCTTGTTATGTTTATGATGTTAAATGGAGAGGAGGAGTGGAAAGTCATGAAGAAGTGATGTTGGTGGATAGAGAAGGACTGAGAGAAGGTGGAGAATTGAAAGATAAGCCGGAAGACACACTAAAAGAGGAAATAGATCAAATGGCAAATCATTGAACCTTAAATTAGATCATCACTTAATATCAGTAAAGAAACAACTACACAAAAGAACAGGAAAAATGAAAAGCAAACAAAAATAAAACAGAAACAAAAACAACAAAAAAACCTCAATCACGGTAGTCTAAATCCAACAAATTAGCAAGGTTTAAATAACTACAGTTGCTAACGTAAGAATAGAAAGAATAAAAACATTCCCTCAATAGTTACAGCAGTAACCCAGATTTTCAAGGACCCGCATCTTCACTGGTGCCACTGTCTGACTTCAATGGGGCACGCAGTTTCCTCCTGTGCTGGAGACAGTTGCTGTATAACTCTCTTCACTATCTTGTGTATACATATATTTTTCTTCTTTTTATTTTTTTTATTTTTTTATTTTAAAGAGAATAAAACAAAAGAGAACAAAAGAAAGCAAATCAGAACAGAACAATGCAAGCAACACAGCTCTTCACAGCAAGACAACCATAGTGGCTACCATACTGTCTCTTTTCTTTGAAGGAGCTGAGCATACCTTCACACACAATAATAACAAACATAACAAATTGTATGAAACCATTCAAGAGAAGGAAAGCATTATAGGACATTCAAAACCAAATAACAGAAAACAAGCAATGAATATTATATCTCATTTTCCTTAAAAATTTATTTATACTATTACACATAATAAAATCTAATAACACAACAGAATAGAACCAATCAAAACAGAAGAACAAAAGCATGGTAGGACTTCAAAGCAAGATAATAGTAAATCAGCAATGACTGCCATGTCTTGTTTTCGTCAAAGTAGCTGCTCATATATAATAATATGCTATTACACATAATAAAATCAAACAAAACAGAATAAAGCCAGTCCAACCAATGATGGAAACATTATTACACTTCAAAACAATAAAACCATGATTACTATAAAATCTTATGTACTCTTACCATTTCTTACACTAGGGAGATTATATGGTATTTACACATGTGTGGTTTATTTCACTTAACAGTATGATTTCAAGGTGTATCCATTTATTTATAAATATCTCAGTGTGATCATTCTTTATAGCTGAGTAGTACTCCATTGTATAAAAATACCACATCTTTTTTATCCATTCCTCAGTTGATGGGCATTTAGGTTGTTTCTCAGATCTGGTTATTACAAATTGTGCTGCTATAAACATGGGTGCACATATATCACTGTGGTATGATGTTTTCATTTCTTCTGGGAATATGCCTAGAAGTGGAATAGCTGGAACAAATGGGACTTCCAATCAAAGAAATCTCCAGACTGACCTCCACAATAGCTGTATCATTCTGTACTCCCACCAACAGTGCAGGAGAGTTCCCTTTTCCCCATGGCCTCTCCAGCATTTGTTGTTGGTAGTTTTCTTGATCCTGGCCATTCTTTCAGGAGTGAGATGGAATCCCATTGTGATTTTAATTTTAATGACCAATGATGATGAAGATTTTTTCATGTATTTATTTGACATTTGTATTTCTTCATCTGAGAACTGTGTATTCATCTCAGATGCACATTTTTGGATTGGGTCTTTGAATTTTGGGGGTCTGATTTTTTAAAATTCTTTATATGTTTTAGACAGAAGTCCTTTGTCTGAGGGACAGTTCACTAAGATTTTTTCCCCAATTTGTGGGTTTTCTTTTCACTATGCTGGAGATTTCTTTCAACATGCAGAAACTCTTTAGTAAGATACGATACTAGTTATTGATTCTGTGAGGTATTTCCCATGCAGTTTGATTCTTGTTCATGAATTCACCTACCACTATGTCTTCAAGATTTTTACCTACTTTGTCTTCTAACAGATTTAATGTTTTTGTTTAATATTTATGTCTTTGATCCATTTAGACTTTAGTTTAGTACATGATGATAGGCATGGGTCTAGTTTTAGTTTTCAGCATATGGAGAGTGAATTTTTCCAGTACCATTTATTAAAGAGACTATGTTTTTTCCAGTGAACATGTTTGGCCCCTTTATCAAAGATAAGGTGGTTGAGTGTGCTTGTAGTTGTAGTTGTATCTTCTGATCTATTCCATTGATCTTCAGGTCTTTTTTTATTTCAGTACCATGTTGATTTTATTATAATAGATTTGTAGTATAATTTCAAGTCAGGGATTGTGATGCATCCTGATTTGCCTTTGTTGCTTAGAATTGCATTTGCTATTCTAGGTCTCTTCTGGTTCCAGATGAATTTTAGGAGTGATTTCTCTAGATCTGTGAGGTATGCTAGTGGTGCTTTGATTGGAATTACATTAAATCTGTATAACAATTTTGGGAGAATGGTCATTTTCACAATATTTATTCTTCCTATCCATGAACAAGGGATGTCTTTCCATTTTCTGAGGTCCTCTTCAATTTTTTTCTGGGTATTATAATTTTCCCTGAATAGATCTTTTACTTCTTTTATTAGATTGATTCCTAAGTATTTCATTTTGTTGGATGCTATTGTGAAGGGTGTGGCTTCTCTTATTTCTCTCTCAGTGATTTTGTTGTTAGTTTATAGGAATGCTTTTGATTTTGAGTGTTAACTTCGTATCCAGTAACATTACTGAATTTATTATACCTAGGATCTTTCAATGGAGTTTTGGAGGTCTTCTATGTAGAGTATCATGTCATCTGCAAATAATGATAGTTTAACTTCCTCTTTTTCTATCCTTACTCCTTTTATTTCTCTCTCTCTTGTATAATTGCTTTGGCTAGTATTTCCAGCACTGTGTTGGATAGGAGTGGTAATAATGGACATCCTTGTCTTATGCCTTATTTGAGGGTAAAAGTTTTCACATTGTGGCCATTTAATATGATGCTGGCTGTTGTTTTGTCGTAAATGGTCTTTCTCATATTGAGGTAAAGATCATCTATTCCAATTTTCTGTAAGGTTCTTATCATGAGTAAGTGTTGGACCTTATAAAAAGCTTTTTCTGCATCTATGGAAATGATCATGTGATTCTTATTTTTGGCTCTATCGATGTGGTGGATTACATTTATTGATTTACGTATGTTGAACCATGGCTGCATTCCTGGGATCAATCCTACTTCTTTGTGGTGTATAATCTTCTTGATGATTTGCTGCATTCTGATTGCCAATATATATTTTACATCTGTGTTCATTAGGGAGATTGGCCCGTAGTTCTCACTTTTAGTTGGATCTTTCCCATGTTTTGGAAGAGTAATATTTGCTTCCAGGAATGACTTAGAAAGGATTGCTTCCCTTTTGATTCCTTTGAAAAGTTTGAGGAGTGGTGGCATCAAGTCTTCTTTGTATTTCTTGTAGAATTCCATAGTGAATCCATCTGGGCCTGGGTTCTTCTTTGTAGGTAAGGATTTAATTACATTTTCAATTTCATTAATAGAAATTGGGTTGTTCAGCGATTTTACATCTTCTTGACCGAGCTTTGGTATTTCATGTTTCTAGGAATCTGTCTATTTCTTCTGTGTTATTGAACCTATGAGAGTAGAGGTTTTCAAAACAGGTGTTGATGATCTTCTGTATTTCCACAGAGTCTATAGTGATTTCACCATTTTCATTCCTTATTGCATGAATTTGAACTTTTTCTTTCCTTTTTTAAATAAGATTGGCTAGGGGCTTATCAATTTTATTCCTTCAAAGAGCCAACTCTGATTCATTGATTCTTTGGATTGTTTTCTAAGTCTCTATTGCATTTATTTCACTTCTGACCTTTATAATGTCCACCCTTCATTTGGCTTTGGGCTTGATTTGCTCTTCTTCTTCCAGATGTTTGAGGTGTAGCATCAGGTTGTTTATTTGTGTTTGTTCTGTATTCCTGATGTGGTCCTTCACTGCAGTAAATTTTCCTCTGAAGATTGCTTTCATTGCATCCCACAGATTCTGGTAAGTTGTATTTGTATTTTGATTTGCTTGTAGATATTTTTTAATTTCTTCTTTAATTTCTTCTGTGACCCACTGATTACTTGGGAGTGTATTATTCAATTCCAATGTGCTTCTGGGAAATTTTGCAGTTTCTTTCTTCATTAATTTCTAGTTTCATGGCACTATGTTCTGGTAACATACATGCGATAATTTGAAGTCTTTGGCATGTACTTATTTGTTTTGTGAGCTAGTACATGGTCTTATTTTTGAGAATGCCCTATATACTGCTGAGAAGAATGTACCTTCTGTTGGGTAGAACACTCTGTAGATGTCTGTCAAGTCCAGTTGTTCAAAGGTGTGATTTAGTTCTGTTATTTCTTTGCTGATTTTCTGTCTGGTTGATCTGTCCCTTTGTGTTAATGTTGTGTTAAGGTCTCCAGTTATAATTGTGTTATTGCTTACTTGATTTTTCATTTCTGTTAATATTTGTTTTGTATAGCTGGGTGCTCCCGAATTTGGTACATATATATTTAAGATTATTATGTCTTCGTCTTAAAGTTTTCCCCTAACTACTATGTAGTGACCTTCTTTATCTCTTTGGATCATTCTTGGTTTGACGTTAACACTGTCTGCAAACAGAATAGCCTTCTTTTTTGGGGATGCAATTTCTTGTTGCATGAAGTATTGTTTTCCATCCTTTGACTTTCAGTCTATGAGTTTCCTTTTGGGTTAGATGGCTTTCTTGTAGACAGCATATGGTTGGATGTTGTTTCTTGATCCATTCGGCCAGTCTGTTTCTTTTAATGATGAATTGACCCAGTTCCATTAATGATTGTAACTGATATATATTGGTTTATTGATTTATTTTGACATGTTATCTTTCTGCTCTTTCTTCTTTACCTTTCCACTCTGTTTAATTGTCTGCCTTGCTTAGTGTTTTTTTTTTTTTTTTCCTATGTCTATCCAGAATGTCTTTCAGTATTCTTTGCAGGTTTGATTTGGTGGTCATGAAGTTCTTCAGCTGTTCTTTGTCATGGAAGTATCTTATTTCTCCATCTACTTTGAAGGACAGTTTTTCAGGGTACATGAGTCTGGGTTGGAAGTTGTTTTCCTTTAGGATCTGAAATACTTCACGCTCTTCTTGACTTCATTGTTTGTGTTGAGAAGTCTGCTATAATTCTGATAGACTTTCCTTTATAGGTTGTCTGTCTTTTCTAACAGCTTTTAATATTCTGTTCTTATGTTGTATTTCTGGAATGTTGATTATTATATGTCTGGGTATAGTTTTCTTTTGGTTATGGCTATTTGGAGTTTTATATGCTTCATCGATCTGTATGTCAGTCTCCATTCTCATGTTTGGAAAATTTTCAGCTATTACTTCTGGAAATAGCCTCTTGATATCATTTGTGTTGTCCCCTTGTTTTTTGTTTATCCCTATCAATCTTATGTTGTTTCTTTTTGCATTATCTTGCAGCTATTGAATTATTTTTTCCTGATTCCTTGTTATTTTTAAAAGATTTTTCCTTTCTTGTTAACTAGCTGCAATCTTGTCTTTGAGGTCTATCTTCACTTTCATTGAGATGGTTTTGCCAACTTTCAATGGGATTTTTAATTTCCTGTATATCTCTCTGAATGTGCTCCATGCATTGTTTGTTTCTTATACTGTAATTTTTAAACTACGTCTCTTTTAGATGTGTTCAGCATTTCTTCCATTACATTTATCATTTCTTTTATCTAGGAGATTATTTCTGATTTGAGTTCTGTTATAGTTTCCCAGTTTCTTAGTTTTGAGTGATGTGCCAAAGCTTCCCTTGTGTGCACTGGAAATCATGTTATGTGCCCTCGGCTCTGGGACTCATTGAAGGTTGCTGGGCATTGCCCAGTGAGGGCCTCAGGACCTCCTGTGAGTTCTCTCATGGTCTAGGATGCTGGATAAGGTCTTAACCCCTGGTAGAGATAATCCAAAGCTTTCCTCCAGTGCACTGGAAAACATGTCACGCACCTTCAGCTCCTGGGACTGAATGGAGGTAGCTGGGCGTGGCCCAGTCAGGCACGCGGGGACCTCCCTCACTTCCTCTGGTGGTTTATGACTCTGGGCAGCGTCTTAATGACTGGGAGCGATTGTCCAAAACTTTCCTCAGGTGTGCTAGAAAACACCTCACTTGCCTCTAGCTCCCAGGACTGAATCCATATATTTTTTTCTTTTCCCCTTTCTTCCTTCCCCTTTTCCTCATCACAGTTTGTCTTTTCTGTTTTCAAATCACAAAATCTGTTGTACATTTTGGATCTTATATACTCGTTCAGTTTCTTACCACTAGCTAGGAAATAGTGAAGCTGCATTTTAAAGCTAGGCACTCTTGCACTCTATGGATATCAAGAGACTTGCTGCCTCATGCTGTCCACCCAGCACACTTTAGTGCATGGAGTACTCTCCTCTAAACTAGGAAAGGGGTTAGTATTAGAATTTAGAGGTGCGTCATTCTTAGGCAACATAAATAAGTGAAAATTTCATCTCTTTAGCATCTTGCTGGTGTGTTCCACTATGAAATTACTATTACTACCGTGAAAGCATTGCTTGTTAAATAAACCATAATAGGTAACATATTTACATAAAAATTTACATATTTTCTTCTTTTAAACATTTTCCATATGCTTTTGTCCTCTACATTCCTGTGATCCCCAGCTGACTGGGGATCATAGTTTATATGATGATAAAATAAGACCAATGTTTCCTTTAATAACAGTGAAATTATTATTTGTCACTTTCAAAAGGGGAGGCATTGGATTAAAATAAATACTAAAATCAGATGTGGCATAACAATACTGTAGGAGAATAAAGTGTACATTAAATCAATAAGGGAACAAAGTTTGAAATAATGATTCATTTACTGTATATCTCCCAAGTATTTGTTAATCAAAAATGAATATCAATGGACATACTGAATTAAATGGTGTCCCATATGATTATCATTAGATTAGAAATTATAATCTGAAATTATTTGTGATATTTTTCTAAAGTTTTTAATGATGGCTTGCTTTTAAAAATATTTATGTAAGATAAAAGATGCTGATTTCAGATATAACTGTAAAATATGATGTAAGGTTCAGAAAAAGTAAATAACCCCATATATAATATGTGAATTATATTTCAAAACACCTTAAATTACAAGTTGAGTATTTAAGAAACAGAATGATGCTATGATTTAAAGGGTATCACTAATAATGATTATGATCACTTGCTCTGCTTTCCCAAAGCATAGTGAACTCAGCACACCCACCGTGAACTGGGTTTGCTCTAGTTATTTGCCGTCCATGTCCCTTTTGCAATCAACTGCATTTTCAAAATTTTAGCTCATTTTTTTTCTTTAGTTGCTTCATTAATATTTTTGAAGTTTTTCATGAATTATTGATGCCAGTACTTTATCAGAAATGTGCTTTAATAATATTTCCTCTCAAGTCATGATGTTTTCCTTTCCTTAGAAGATAATAGACAAATCTGAAATATTTGTGGTCAATTTTTTAAAATAAATTATACTTTTAGTTTTATGTCTAAGAAACCTTTGATTAAATCAAAATTATGAACATTTCCTCCTAGGACTCATTTTACAAGTTTTGTAAGCTAGGTTTTTTATTCAAATGTGTCATCTGTTTTGGTTGAGTATTTAAATGATGTAAAGCATTTATTTTAAATCTAAAGATAAAATGGGCACCACATTTGTACCATATTTTGTGCACTACCATGTTATATTGTCCAATTCTATACAGTATACTGCATTTTAAATATTTTCTCATTTAAATGATTATGCAAATTACTATATTATTGAGTGAATAATTATATCTATTTTGAAGATGAGAAAATGAGGCATAAAGAGGCCACAGTTTAAACCCAGTAGGTGAAAACAGCAATGAAGCCATCTTGTCTGACTCTGAAACTCACAGGATATCCTGTGTTTGCAAAGAAATTGTTAGCCAAAAAAGATGATGCACACTTGTAATCCCAGTACTCTGTGAGGCTGAGGCAGAAGGATGGCAAGTTTGACCTCATTCTGGGAAACTTTATGACTTAGGGAAACCCTGTTTCTAGATTTAAAAATTTTAGAAAGGGTTGGAGTTGCATTTCTGTGCAAAGGTCCTGGGTCCAGCTTCTCCACTGCCACACACTGAAAAAGGAAATTGTTTTCAACAGTAAAACTCCTGTGATGCGAACAACCTGAAGGAATCAGAATTGAACTGTTTTTTCTACCTCCTCACTGACACCTGATCTGGACTTTTCATCCCCACCCCTCAGTTCCTAGCTGAGGCTTGAATGCCCTTGTGAGTAGTGCATCAGCTGATGCTTTTGAATGGATGAATAAACTGTGACATCAACAAAACAGAGTATCACTCTGCAGTAGAAGGATTGAACTGCAGACACAACAGAGTAGATGACTCACATACGTTATATTGAGAAGAGCTAGGGTTTTTTTTCTTCCTTTCAAAAGCTTATATTTATATGAATATTGCAAAGAGGACCAAATCAATCAGTGGTGGCAAGAAGTAGACAGAGAAAGGGTTCTCTGCAAAAAACCTCAGAAGAATGCAGGGTGATGGGTGATAGAGTTGTATTACATCTCAATTCTGGTCTTGGTTAGATGGCTTGTATGCATTTGGCCAGTCTGTGCACAAAAGAGAATGAATTTATTTTGTACAGATTACATTTCAATAAACCTGACAAAAGAATAAAATATTTTTATTAATATAGCTGTTATTCTAATGAATAGGACTAGACTAACCAAATCAGTCAGCTCCCTTCTTTAGAAAGAAGATCACAGAGAGTTTCTCAGTACCAAGTTCTCTTCACTGTGTCCTTGAGACACAGCAGGTTCCTCCTCAATGGTGTGAAACTGAATTCAGCAGTCCTTGAACTGCTGCCTCTGTAGAAGTGAGAATACCCAGCAGATTCCCATGAAGCTATGTTTTAAGGATTTTTTTGTTTTGAATCAAAAATATGCATATAGAGTGAGAATCCAAGAAACTTGAAGCAAGTGTGTAGGCCTCAGTCAAGCATCTGGAACTGCAAACTTATTTGAAAACAGTGATGCTATGTTTCCTGAGAAGCCCTGCTGCCTATCAGAACATTTATGGATAATACTACACTGTACCTCTGTCTTTCTCTTATTGGCCTTTTGTAGGAAGTCTAAAAGGCAATTTGTATGCTAGTGTTCCTCATGTAAATTAGGTCATTATCCTTTTAAAGGTAGAAAGTCTCTCCTACGAGATGGAGCTTTCTAAAAAACAGACTTGACCTTTCTTTTCCTCTATTCAGGGTGCCTGTGGAGCTTGCACTCATTAGCCTGAATTTGACTCCATGACATTTTTACTTAATTTTCTTTTTTTCTCCATGTTGGACACATGGGGCAACCATTTATGTTCATTTTTGACCTGAGATGCTCTCTAATCTCTTTCCAGCTGTGGCATTTGTCGTTCAGTCACATCAAAATGTGGTAACCCTTCTCTCCACATGGCAATTCCCAACTGTTAATTGATTTATTTTAGAGAAAGAGCTAGACACAGGCCCATGGATTTAGCGCCATTTAATTAGTGTTAACCAGAACAGTGGTTAGAAAGGCAATTTCCTCTGAAGTAGAAATATATTTTATGAGGTAGTAGAAGAAACAAACAAATAAACAAAAAAGTTTTGAAGTCCTAGTTTTTAAGTACTCCGAATCAATAATAGTCTTAAAAGTAGTGTTCTCTTCTTTTAGCATTGATGACTATGACATCAGTACCTGCACTGTCCTGCCTTTACAGCCAAGAGGTCATCATGCAGAGTAAATGTATCTCTAGAAGGCATTGCCAGAAACATTTTAATGTATGTCAAAAAATGTGACCCCGTTATGACTCTGACAAGCTTTGCTTTTGATCTTGAAATACTCCACTTAGAGATTGTTAAGAGGCAGTGAAATCCAGAGCCTTATAACTGTACATAAGGAGTATGCATTTTGAAGGCCTGGCTTTTTCCTCTGTGAGCATTAATTGGTCCCTTTAATGTATACATATGCACTGTCCTCCAGCAGTGTGTTAGTTATATCAAGGGTGAATATTTAAAATGCGTGTTGGCAGTATACACTGACACACTTCAAGACACAAGTGGTCTAGGAAGCTACAGACCAGAGAAGAGAGCTGCTTATCTCAGAAGGGGGTGTCCCAGAGCAGGAGGCAGCACGCGGAGGAATATGCAGGAGTAGCCACAGGAGGGCCAGTGGAAAGCATGTGTTTGGACTGACAAGGAAGCCTGTGTCAGTAATGGCTAGAGCCAGAATGGCCACTCAGTGTGTAGAGAGATGACTTTTAAAAATTCTGTTTTCTACTTCCCCTTTATTGCTTAAAATTCTATTTTGTAACTATTTTAAATAAACCTGTTTCTTTTTATTGACAAATAATAATCATGTATATTTCATAACTGTTCTATACTAGTAGCCTCTTCCTAGTGATAGGCATTGCTGTTTCTAAAGCAGATGTTCTATAGTAGCCACAAAGCTCAAAAGAAATAAAGAATTTCTCGTGTTAGTGGTAACTCTCTGTTCATGAGTGGATCCTAAAGTACGTCTTGAGGAGGGTTTTAGCCCTATTACCACAGACTCTTACTATCCAGCTGTTTGCTTCTGGTTTAAAAAAAGAGAAGGAGATGAAGAGGGAATGGGAGGATAATTTCTCTATGAGCATGAATGAGTGTTAACTTTCTAAATTTTCCTAATAGAACACAGACTTCAATAACCCAATTCCTAAGGATCTTTACTTTGAATGTTAGTAATTATGCCCCATATACCTGAAAACATTAAACATAATTTGCTGTGCTATGACCTAGAGTATATAATTACTATAAATTGTAACTGTGAGAAGTAAAAGATACTGTTGTATGCCTCTTGGGCAAGTCAACCAATAGGTCCTGCTGCATGGTAGTTCTGATGGATCATTCTCATTTAATTGGTTCCAGCACTTTGCAAATGTAAGAATTATTTTACTATTTAGTCATTTTCTCTTCTTGATAAATGTTGATAAAAGTTTGATAAATGTTTGTTCTGTTATTTTGGTCATCTATTATTGTGGTTTGGTATTTTCATTTAATTTTTTATTAATCAAATAAGGATTTTTATTTAGTACAAGATAGGAGAATGAAATTCTAAATTGTATTTTCCCACATAGGTACTAATTGTTAATTATTTTTAACAATGTTTCCCTTCTTCACTGAGTATATATCTCTTACCATAATTTAAATTCATACATAGGCTACATTTCTGCTAGCAATTCTGTCCCATTAATGTCTCTTTTTATACAACCAACACACATTATTAAATGCCATTTTATAGAATATTGGGCATCTAATAGGTTTAAACCTCTTCATCATTCTCCTTCTAAACATTTCCATTCTTAACAATATTTTTTATTCCTAAAGAAGCACTTTACTGTAAATTCATAAAGCCCAACTATTTGTTACAATGCTGAGCTAAATACACAAAGATTTTAAATTTTAGTGTTTGCTTCAGCAGCATACATACAAAAAATTAGATTATAAACTTTTTGAGTTCTCATGTATCATTTTAAATATATTAAAAATAATTTGCATGAAACCCTTGCACTTCAGATAATCTGTTCATCCATTCTAGACTTTACTTTCTTCTTCTTTTATCTGTGTTGTTTAATTTAAAGATGATGCTTTTTTCTAGAAAAGGTAAAAACAAAATTACACTTGACTCATTCAGCTTGTCTCTGTTATTGTTAAAGTATTCTTTTCTGTGGGTCAGGTCTCTGTATCTACTCTGTTCATAAAACTCAGCCTTTTATTCACTCTTACTTTTCTCAAGCATCATCTTTTGTCGTTGTTTTTTGTTTTCTCTTCGTAGCCTTCAGGAGTGGTCTCCATGTTCTCTGGCCAGACCCACTTTCCCACATTCCTTCACCCTGAACTTATGCTGCCCTATGTGACTGACACACTCCCTTTGTGGGGATCCCCTGGCAGCCACGTCAGCATATCTAGTTACCACCATCTAGTTTTCCTTACTATGATGATTTATTAATAATCATATTATCAATCTGGCTTGCGATAACTTTTAACTATTCTTAACTTGTAACTTTCTGGTTTCTTTTCTGTTCTTTTTTTTTTTGAGTGTATGGCCATGCACTTACAATTTTATAGAATTTTCTGAGCTACCTAATCAATACGTTTCTTCTGGCTTCTACCACCTCTGGGAGAATACACACCAGCACCATTCCCACTTGCCCTCGGCCTCTCACTGTTACACCTCATCAATGTTTTTCTGGTCAGATGTGAAGCCAAAGATGGAGTTTCCCTTTTTGTTTCTTCAGCCACCTGAAAGGTGCTGCTAAAAGTGTTTCAATAAGAATTTATGAAATATTCTTGTGATTGGGAGCTGTGGGATCTTCCTGACTTTAGACCTTTCCAGGTTAACAGAAATTGGAAATGTGAGATTAATTTGAACAGAGAATCTGAAAAGTGGCTGGAAAGAGCAGATAGGCAACGCCCCCGCACCAAATGAGCAGTCTCAGGGTGTAGGTTTGTGTGATTGGGGGCAAGGAGAAGGAGGTGGATATGTCCAGGCACAGTTTCATAATTGCTGTCACATACACCTGGACCACAGTCTCAGGGAGCTGGCTTCTCTGTTGCCTTTCTCCTGGTAAGTTTGAGAGTTATTTTCACTAAAATTCCTGGCCATGATTCCAAAATGGAACACTGAGAAGCCACAATAAGTGTAAAGAAATATATGGTCAGTCCTATCAGTTACCTGTAATGAGATAAAATCAAGCTATATGAAAATTCTTCCTCTTTTCTTTATCTCATTCTCAAGTTTTTGAAATACTCTTCATCCTTAAAGAGTTTGTGCAGTGCCCCTTTCTGGTAGACCCAGGTACACGCAGCCAGCCTTTCTTATGTGTTTGTGTTTTCATACTTTGTATTGTTATTGAGTATATTGTCATTCCTATTTTGGCCTTAAACCCTCAGTAATAGTTCCAATTCTTAGTCATTTTCCTACTTCCAACATATACTATATTGCACAGTAGTTTCTAATATATTTATGAAACACAATGTAAATGAACTTGAAGATACTAGAACTGCTTGACTTCCACAAGCTGACTTTAGAAAGTTATAGAAATGTCCTTTTAGAGGCTTTCCTTAGAACTGTGACCAATAAGTAGAAGTTACACAAAAGAGTTGAAGGCTTTATTTAAAGGATTTGCTAATTTGGGCTGTTCACCAATACAATAAACTGAGTGTGAATAATATTCATTTTACCACTGATTGTTGTAACCCAACAAAGAATGAACTCGTGTGTGTGTGTGTGTGTGTGTGTGACAGGAAGTAAAGGCAGATATGTTTCTTTCTGTCTGTTTGGGTTTTTCTTCCCCAACACTTAGGACTCAGCACAGGCCCTCACACATGATAAGCAGCCCCTCTACCGAACTATCTGCCTAGCCCTTTTTTTATTTTATTGTTAAGATAGTGTCTTGCTGAATTGCTCAAGATAGCCTGAAACTTGGAATCCTTTTGCTTCAGCCTTCTGATCATGTGAGATTATATGTGTGTCCACTATACCTGACACAGATACAAGTTTTTATCCACATACTATTTTAAGCAATATGTGTGTATGAATTTGTATCCAGAACTTATTTTTAATATTATTGATATAAAACAAAACAAAACAAGCAAACAAAAATAAAGATTCCCACAGCAAAGCTTTTAGAACTTTGAGAAACCTCAAAATATTTTCCTTTGCATCAGACTTAAATGATTTAGCATGGCAAGACAGGGTATCCTATGCATGCAAACCTTAAACAGGTACAAGCTATATTTTATTTTTTGCAAAACTTCAAAAGCAAATCATTGTTCTTAACTCCAATTCATTTGGAGAGCAGAGATGCAAAATATGAGTCCATGTAGAAATGTGTATTTAAATAATCTGTGGTTATACACAGTGAAATAATTTATTTAACATCTCTGTAGGTGAAGTAATACGTAACAATACACATACTATATTTGACTTATTTTATAAAAATTTCTTCCTAGTGATACATAAAGATACACCTTATAATCTATTGCTTTAATGGTCAAAGAAATATAAGTTGTGTGATAGTAACTGAGACAGTTTATATGATTTTCAAATGAATGCTAGGTAAATCTAGAACCTTTATTACCTAGTAGAGCACCTTAATTCCTGAGTCTGCTTTCTCATGTGTAAACTGAGAATAACAGGTGAATCCTAGAGTGCTTCTGAAAAGTAGAATGAGACAACGCTTGTAGAGTGTTAAACGTTTCTTTGTATTGTATCAGTCACAGCTTTTCATAGCCAGAGTTAATAACATCTCTCAAATAGCCAAAATTACCAGTAAAAAATGCTGACAACTGGAAATTTGATGTTATTTTATCATGCAAATAATTTTGACCTTCAGATATTATTTATTTTGCTTTAGAAGCCTCATTTCTTCTGTATTGCTAACCAGTTTACTCTGTTTTGTGTAACAATTTATAATATGCCTTAAAAGTACTGATTGTATTAAGGTTTGGGGTTCAATTACTTGTTTCAAATGCTCAGTGACTGAGGAAAGCATGTCATTTTCTCCTCTTCTGTACACTGGAGTCCAACAATAGGCTGTGAATAGGGCAAATCAGAGAGACACAAATACCAGTGTAAGAGGCCCATTGTGTTAGTTTGTTCCCTGTCATATGGTTTTAATTTCACTTGGCTGATTGATTATGCTGGACTGACTGATAGCACACTGTCTCCTCCTGGAAATCTCTAGACATTTTCTTATTCCTCTTCTTATCTGTCCGTTTTGATTCTAGAACTTAAATGAAATGGAATTACAGCATTCACTTTGTTTTCCTGTGCTAAGTGATTATCTCTGAAGTGCAATTTTGTGATTAGGCCAGACGGCATGCATATACTCAGCTAATGCTGATTTTCCCCAGGGTGCAGACAGGTAAACTCATAATGAATGGATGTTGTGCTCTGATTTCAAATGGATGTAAAACCTCGCCACGCTTGGTAGTTTTATTTTAAAAATGTGTTTAATTATTCTAAAATTAACAGGAGAATATTAAAATTGAACTTTAGAAATACGACATTTAAACATAAGTCAAGGGCGCTAACTGCTTATGAATGTTAATCCTCTTAAAAATAAAAGAAACAAATTTACTTGGCATAAATGGAAGAGGGTGTCATTGAAAATCTTTAGCTTAATTATTTATATTTTTCCTGATTAATTCCAAAAATGTCTGAATGCAGCTTGGTATTTGTATTGTCAAATTTTAGTGTTCCTTATTTTGAAAACTGTAATAATTAATTATGCAACTAATTACTGTCATAGCATTGTCACAGTTGTTTGGTCTTCAGGGGTAACTTTGAGGTTCAGGGGAAAAGTTATGAATTAATATTGGCACAAAGTATATAAGTAATTTCTTTAATATTTTAAGAAGAAATTTTATAAATTTGTTTACAAATTTAAAGAGAATTTCGCATTCACCAATTAGACATACCTTGATCAAACCACCAGAATCAGTGTTTGGTACCTAAACTGTTCCTGTTTCACTTATTTGCTTGGAATTAGCACTGTCCATGATACTCAAGTGGAAAAATACGCAAGTTTCCACTCTTACTTCATTTGAGAAGGAAGAGGAAAGAATTCAGAATATTGCTCCCCTAAGTCCTTTTGAGAGAAAACTTTAGAAATCAAGCATATACTTTAAGGCACTGGAGAAGCTGTCATTGAAACCTTCTTTTTTCAGGTATGACAAGCTGGGGCTCATGATGATTACGTGAGATATCAGTCATGTAGTGACACAGCTTTGGGTGGCTCTTCTGACTTCCAAAACCATGTTCTCTGCCCCGCATTCTGAAGCCCCAACTCCTGGCTCCTGCATGTGTGCAGGTCGGCCAGAATCCCACTTTGTCTACTCATTCAGAGATAATCTAGCCCTTCATTTACAGTTCTTTGTACCTTTATAGTTCTTCATTTAAACAACTACCACCAAAAACCATATTTGATAATATAATAAAACATCCTGTTGGAAAATATAATTTTAAATAATTATAATTTAGTGAAATAATTTTCATTTTAAAAGTCTATGAAGTATGGTAAAGTTTTACATCCACTTATAATCAAAGAACAACTATGTACCCTGCACCACAGTGGAAATCAGCATTTCGAACATTCTGTATTCTGTAAAAGTGCCACGTAAAGTAAGAAACAACAACAACAACATAATAATAAGAGATGTTCTAAAGCATATGTGTAGGTTAGCAAAGTGTATTTCTCTGAATGGGCTGCAGTTCAACAGTGTCTGTTTGAAATCTCTCTGTTTGGCCTGTTGGTAAAGAGGCTGCTTGGTTATTTATAGAACATGTTTTCTTACATATTTTTATTGTCCAAGAGTGCAAAAAGCTCTATCTCTCCCAAAGAGGCCGCTCACACTTCTTGTGCTTTCCACATATACCTGCTCTTCTAATGTCTCCTTCATCATTCTGAAATACATTGTTTTCTCATCTGTCTGAATTCAACTCATCATTTTCTTAAATTAATATTTTTGAATACCTTTTGGGTTCACTTAGGAAAAGAAAAAATCAAAATATTTTAACTGAGTTCAGGTATTTCAATATTGACTTATCTTTTATTCATGCTTTCTCCTAGAATTTTGAGTGTTTGGAAGTGGACTAAAAATTTGCCAAACAGCAAGAGAAGACAAGAAAGGGGAGCTATTCCACTGTTTGTAAAACCGTAGCTGGGGAGGAGAAAGTCGAGTGTCTCCAAGTGCAAGCTGTGTTGCATCGAACCGTCCCTAAATTTGCCTAGAGAGTCATAACCAAGCTTGCATACATATTATCTGGCATGCTTACTACTTACAGATCCGTCCAATTTCTTTTTCAATGTTACAGCTTCCGCTACGTTTGAGGACTTCCAGATTCGTCCCCATGCTCTCTTCGTTCATTCATATCGAGCTCCGGCTTTCTGTGATCACTGTGGAGAAATGCTCTGGGGCCTGGTGCGTCAAGGCCTTAAATGTGAAGGTAAATTGTTTTCATTCCCAAGAAGGCAAATACCTCTTGGCATGATCCACTTACATTGTGCTATCTGCAATAGTATCCTTTGGGCCTCAGAAGTATCCTTCAGGCATTTTTTGGATGGATGAACACAGTTTTATTCATTTTTAAAAATGTCCTGTCTTTGTATATTTGACCTGATCTGAAACCAGATTCTCACATTTGCCTCCCTCATATATCTCACCTGTATTGCAGTGAGCATTTTAGCAACAGACTAAAATAAAATTTGTATTGTAACTAAACCAAAAATCAGAGTAGCAGGCACTGAAATGAGGAGAAATTCAGAAAATTAATCAAATCAACCAAGATCACTCAGCTCCTGAATTGGGTAGCCTGAAATATATATCTGAATTTCTATACCAGTATCAGAGTTTTATCATTTTATCATAACCACGGGGCAAAAACAACTTGAACTACACAATTTAACATGCTGGAATACCGTAATAAATTTTATGACCTTACCCAATCATCCTTTGTATCTTGAGGAGGATAGAGCTCTTTGAATTTTGGCCAACATGATAAAGCTTTATAATGTAATTTATAAATGTGCACGTCAAAGTTGTTTAATTTTTTCTGAGCAAAATAGTTAAGGGACAGTGACCTAGAAGAAATTCTGCCTAAACTCTTGTTTTATGAAAATTTCTCTGGCTTACTGTGGCGAACAACTTGTAACACCCAGCTGAACTGAATCAGCATGGTTCTGAGTGTGGAGGCCCAGCTGAGTATTGCTACCAACAGTATAAAAGGAAAACTCCAGGGGAAGAGAGTGTGCTATTGATTCTCCTGGAGAAGATTGTCACGCTGGTTTTCCTGATAGGAACTTAGCTGTTCTTATCATCAGAGAAGCTCAAGTCCTCGCTGTTGCTGGGGAAGTCTGCTCTGGTACTTAACTTGAGCATGACTTTCCGGCTCCAGTGCAGATCCCTCAGCCTGCTGGCACAGATCCTTCATCTTGCTGGTGCTGACTTTCTAGCTTCCACCACTGTGAGTTTTCCTAGTGCAGATCTTTGGTAGAGACTTGGCATTGTTTTGGGCTCTCCATCTTCAGCTGGACACATGCAAGGACATTACCGTGGTATCGAGGCCCTCAGCTAGATTCTTTGGGTCTCTAGTGTGGGAAGAGATCTCCTGAACTCTTCGCATTTCATTGTTTGGGTAAATATTATAAAGTAACCCTATCAATTATGTGTCCTTGAAAACCCTGACTACAACACCTACTCTTTGACACATGCAGAAATTCTGAGTTATGGTCACCAGTTGCCTGGGGCATATGCATAGTGGAAATATTAACAGAAAAATGACATTTCTCTAAATGAAAAATATGCTTCCAATTTTCATTTACCCAGCAGAAGAAAACTATCATGTGAAAATAACTTCATATATCATCTTAACCAGTTTGCAAGACAGTTACCACTCTTCATTTTACAGACAGGAATACTAAGATGAAGTATTTTGTTCAAGGTAATATAGAAAAGCAAGTTGTAGAAGGAGAATTTAAGTCAATGTAGTCTCAACGTTGTAATGCACTGTGGTTAATATTTCCATTACATGTCCTCTCACATTTGAACTTGTGAAAGCTAAAAATCACTTAGAGAATTAACTTGGACTTTTATTACTAGATCCCTCAAAGCCCAAGTTCATTATTATAATGCCAAATATATGCAGCAGTGATAACCAGGGTAATTGCTAAACTTGTCTAATAAAATCAGAATTCAAAACCCATTTAAAGGTTATAGGAGGAAGGAACTAGAACAAGCTCACAAATTCTGAATTTTCAAGTAACCTCAAGAAAAAGAGGAGTAGTACTATAAAAATTCATACTTTATAATGAATAGTGGAATGGCTTTTAATTTATGATTGAATAAAAGCTATTTTTATTTTCTCTTTTCAGGATGTGGTCTGAATTACCATAAGAGATGTGCGTTTAAAATCCCCAACAACTGCAGTGGCGTGAGGCGAAGAAGACTCTCGAATGTTTCCCTCACGGGGCTCAGCACTGTCCGTACATCCTCCACGGAGCTCTCTACCAGCGCTCCTGATGAGCCCCTCCTGGTATGGTCTCCTGTTTATCCATTTCCCCGTTTCCATGAGAAATCTGTGGGATGCTGTGCTAACAGTGTCAGTCAGACAGTGTGCTGACAGGGAGGACTCAGCCAGAGTGTTAATGACTGTTTCTTCATGGCCTGCATTGTGGGTTGGTCAATGCTTCATCAAGTTCCCAACAGCATTTAGTTTGCTTTTTCTCTGAGCTTAGTAAAATGATAAAATATGTGATATATCATCACTATCAGGGTTGGAGCACCACAAACTAATGTGTTAATGTTGCAAAACATAGTTTGTCTAACTTTGGAAATTAAAGATAAAAGATGTTCTCTGTAGATCACTAGAGTAATTTTTGGCATAGTTGAATATTTCTTTTGGGAGAAAATGTATAATTGAATTTTATGAAAATTTGAAAGATTCTTTTATTGCTTATGTATATGCAACTTTATCATCAAACATGCACCAACCTTAGTATAATAGCACTTAAAATTTCCATTAGGGTTGGGTATTTAGCTCAGCGGCATAAGTGCCTGCCAGGCAATTGTGAGGTCCTGAGTTCAATCCCCCATACAAAAAAAAAAAAAAAATCCATTAACTCTAACACATCTTACGGATATGCTTTGAATATGCTTTTTGAAGGAAATTAAATTTTGATCAGTAGGAATGCTTCATACTCTGTTTTTACAGGGCCTTTTATGGGGGGGCAGTTCTTATGTTATCAGTCATTCTTTAAGTGAAACTGTTGGGAAAGGTGAAAACCAACACTTGCCAGTAACTAGGAAAATATGCTTTTATCAATATTCAAAATGTATGTGCATGATTATATTTTATTCTTTAAGGTTATATTATTTAGAGTAAATTATATTCTCACTGAAAGATGCTTTAGTCAAAATTTATTTTTAAAAATAACTATCATATTAAGTTCTCAGCCTAAAACTTTTTGAATTAGAATTTGTATAAGTTATAGCAGTTATTCTTGCTGTTATATATAGTGTTAAGAGTGAGGGTGTTTGTGATTAACTAATTTAAACAAACAAAATTTAAATTAATAACTTCAGTTTTACCAAGAATAACTTTTGAAAAACTTGTTTAACAATGCAAAAGAAATCTAAATCTCTAGCCATTCTTCTAGCTTAGAACCTAAGCCCAATTATAGAATTCCTATATAAATGTAATTTATGTTATGTAACCATAATCTTTACTATAGCTTTTTGTGCATTAAACCAACATATTTAATTGCTTTATTTATTTAAATTGAATATTAAAATTACTTGGCTACAAATTATATATAAGATGTTGAAATTCATTAGTGTTTGACAAATGGAAAACTTTTAGAATGTTTAGAAGTCTAAATATATTTTTAAAATTGTATTTTAACCAGCCCTGTCAAGAGTGCTTACAAAACCATAATCAAGTTAAAACAGTGAAGGTATGAAAACTATAGGAACTTTAAAAATTATTGGTTCTATAAGACTTATAAGCTATTTAAAAGTGTTCTTACAAATCTATGATATTGCTTATGAATTTTCTCTTAAAATATGAGAAAATGAAGTTTTCTTTACCATGATTACCTATTTTGACTATAAAGTATTTGATTTTGTACACACATTAAAACATCATTATTCTTCTACTTTATTCAATTTTGACACACAGTGTGGACCTCAGATCTACCACACTGCTGAGATAGAAACAATTTTACAGCATAGATTGTATGACAAATTTTATCTTTGTTGCTTTGGCAGTAAACTACATCCATTATGCTAACCATAAAGCAATCCATCTTTGAAGAAAATCTGAAATGTAGGCAATTTATATGACAACTCCATGGGAATATGTGTTTCTTTTTGTCAGCTATTCCAACTATTAAAAGGAAACAAAAGAAAAGCCCAGTAGATCTTGAGAAGAACACACTGATATATTATATCATATATAAGTGTACTTAATGGAATTGTATCAATTTTATGAACTTTGGACAACCATAGAAATCAGTATTAAATGGTCCTATAATCTCTTTATGCTTTGTTCATGGTTTTATTTACATGTGTTGTTTAGTATTTAAGAAGAATCAATGCAAAACAGTGTGACAATTTTAGGAGTATCCATCGGAGAACTTTGTCCCTAAGTCAGAAGAAGAAATCAGTACTAGCACAAGAGACAATTATATAATCTGAATAAAATGTGATAGAACAGAACACAGTTTAAAGAACATTGTTTAAAGACACCAAAGGGCATCTGAGTGAATTAGAATTTGAGGGATGGATCACAGAGGAGTCAAGGTGCAGGGAAGCTCTCACAAAATATTGTCCAGTCCAAAATGTCCACAGTGCTGAGACTCAGCACAGGATACAAAACAGTCCTGGAGAATTGCCAAACATGAAACCATAGCTAAGACAAAGTAGTGTTTCACACAATTTAAGTATAAAGCATTAAGATCATGTGTTATTACAAAGACAGGAAAATAAACTAATGAAGTAAAAGACAGTCCAGAAAATACAGACATACAAGTCAACCGATTTGTGACTATAAGAAAATATAGTCTTTTCAATAAATATTTCTGATACTAATTCAGCATTTATAAGAAAATACAAATTTTAACACTATGCCATGCAAAAAATCAATTGTAGATAGATTGGGAGCTTGAAGGAAAAACTAAAAGAAGAATAAATACAAGAACTTAAAGTAGGAAAAGCCTTTTTAAACAAGACAAACCATTGAGGACAAAGAAGAAAAACAATTGAGTATTAATAAAGTTAAGAATTTATTTTATTCATATGCACAGTAACAAAATAAAAAAGCATGACCTAAAGAGGGAAAGATATAGATAATTATATAGATAGGTAAATATATCGATATGTATCTATAAATATGTAGATATATATGCAATAGATATAAATATATGATATATATGCCATATTATAAAACCTCATTTCCAGAACATATAAAGAAAAGTTACAGGATGTTGGAAGATAGTCAGGCCCACTTAAAAGTAGCAAATTCTCCAACAGTGGTTCATGAGAGATGTTAGCCAACAAAGATGAAAATTAGTTACTGATGAGTATAAATCTAAGTCCATAATGAAGTCTTTCTATATCAGATTACCTAACACTGAATGAAAGCCTAGCAATATATATAAGTGAAGATACTGAGCAACTGAAACTCATACACATTTAATACTGGGAAAATAAATGGGCTGAACAACTTTGGAAAACTCCTTTGGCAGTTATCCTGTGAAGGTAATCATATGCATATGTGTATCAGCAGTTCTAGCTCTAGGAATATATTCAGTAGAAATAATATCAAGATGCACGCACAGAAAGTGCTGCAAGTTTGTTTGTAATTTCTTTGTTCATAACATCTAAAAGCTGGAAACAATTGTTTCGTGCCATCATACATGGAATGTATGAATGACATATCAGTAGAATAAGTAAACTGCTGATTTTCTCAGAAGCATGGATGTATCTCACAAAATAATATTTAAAGAAAGAAATCAGATACAATGTTTGAAATTCAACTCAAGCAAAGCCAACTTATGGTAAAACACATCAAAAATAACAGTTCCTCTCATTGAGATTCCAACTAGGAGAAAATAGAAATGATACTTCTAGACGGCAGGAAATAGTCTATATCTTCATGAAGAAAAGAGGATACATGGGTGAATACACATGCCAAACCTCATAAAGCTTTACACTTAGAACTTTCTATTCTTTATTCATATAAGTGGTGCTCTCAGTAAAAATGTTTTAAATAATGATAGCAATAGCTATCCAAATATCAAATTATAAAATCACTGGGACATTCACAAATTATATAAGAAAAGAATGAACTAGCATATCAGAATAGTTAATAATTCAAAAATATTATGAGATTCCTTTCATTTAATTAAAAGAAAAGGGTATTATAAAACTGACATTATTCATGAAATAACAGGAAATAAATTCTTTAGTATTAAATGTGCTATAGAATTCTGAGATGCATGGAATATATCTACATAATAAACATTATTTTTATAATAATTTTCACCACAGATACAAAACATTCACATGAAATTTTTCAAGGGCAAAACAAAACAAATAAAAGCACAACTTGGTATACTATTATATAAACTACTAATGAAATAGTTGGCTCACATTTTTATACTCTAGATATTTCTGGTGATTCTAACTTGACAAAATAAGCAGATAGACTGTCCATGTATTTCCCAATGTCTTTCTAAAACATGATTACATAAAATATTCTGCAAGTAAACTAATTATGTTCAAATAAAATTGAGGAAAAACTTTCTGCTCCATCAGACTAGTAAATATCAAAATAGTTCTTAAACAAAATTAAATGTCTAAAAAGTCTTGCAATAATAGAATCAGTGTTCTTAAATTGTCTTAATATAGAATTCCTTTTTCTCGTAAAATCTAAGAAAATCCTATGGGAAAAAGACACTGAGGGAAAAAAAAAAACTTAAGTCAGTGATCTCAGCGTTGTAATTTACATCTCTTATGACCAGTGATATTGAACATTTTTTCATATATTTGTTTGCTGTTTGTGCTTCTTCTTCTAAGAAGTATTTGTTCATTTCAGATGCCCATTTTTGAATTGGGTCCTTAAATTTGGAGTATCTGATTTTTTAAAATTCTTTGTATGTTCTAAATATTAGTTCTTTTAATGAATGTGATCATTATGCATTTATAAATTGTGCCAATAAATGTAATTTTTAAAAAAGAAATCAGTAAATGCATGTTGGATATTTCTCATCAAATATCAGGAAGCTCACATTCTGAAGTTGAATTCAGGGCTCCCAACTGCATGAAAATTATGAGCTTGACTGCCAGTCGTAGAGGTGGTAAAGGTTATATCTATTTCAGAAACTAAAACAACTAAATTTATATATATGCCATATGAACAGGGTTATAATATTTCCTGAAAAAGCCACAGTTGGGTCTGTGTTCGTGTGAGCAGTGGTCACCATGAATTCTGCATATTCTTCTTGTCAATCCAGAAATATTACAAGTAGTACTAGAGAATGATTAACTTTGACAGAACTTCATTCTTACTGTATGTAGCTCCCAAAGTCTCTAACCAAGTGGGTTATCTGTAGCTTGTGAATAAGGATATAAAGTTTCAGAAAACAAATGCGATTTTGCTTAATTCACAGTAATTCAAAACTGGAAAAAATCACTGATCTCAAAATCACATTCCCATTTTACTTTTGAGAAATAGATTCAGCCATATTGCTGGTTTGATTTCTAATTATGAGATAGTGCAGCTTGACAAAGTTAGAGACAAAAGATTTAAAATAGAATGTCTTTAATATAAATTATTAGATAACTCTTTATTCACTCAAGCTTCCTCTTACATTTTGCATTGATGCTATGTCCTCTTGAAACATAACATCTGGAGTAACATTTATAATTTTGAATTATATTTCAACTTTGAATGAAACCAAACAGAAAACAAGTACTCTATCTGAGTAAAGAATGGACTATAAACAATGTTGTCTTATTAAAACTTTTGTATTGGACTTTTAGGTTTATAAACAGCTGAGTGAGACTGATTACTCATCAGCTTATTCTGGCCTGCAGGCAGTTAAGAACTTTGTAACATTTGATTACTTTGATGACCTTTTTATTTTTTCCCCATTGAGAGGAAGAATTATTATGAGGAAAATCTAATCTTTCACTTAAAGGTCAAAAATGCTTCATTTTGACTGTAATTTGTTTTCAACAAGTGAAAGGAGCATCTTTCATCATCGAAACTCTGACAGGTAGATTTTTTTTTTTTTACCTCTACCCACTCACAACTGAAAACTGTGTCTGTAGTTATGAGTTAATGAGTATGTTTTCTTTTGTTTTAGAAGTAGTTTTCAGCTCAAGTTTCTTGTGACTACAATCAGCATAACATTTTGCTTTAACTTAAAAATGTACCTCTGTCAAACATTACTGAGTACTATGCATTGCTTTTCTCTAATAACATTGTTTTCCTGTCTTTCTCTCCTTTTATTCTGCATCTTTGCCTGCTTTTGCACTTACAACTTCATGTTTCAGTCTCCTGTGAGTCCTGGCTTTGAGGTAGGTGCTAAGCTACCTGGCTCTAGAAATGTGCACTACCCTCTTTTTCAAAACAACACCTTAATATTTGATTGACATCTTGTATTTACACCACAAAAATGTGCAAGTCAGAGTTTTCCTCCAAGTTCAATCCATTGAACTGCAGAAAGACCGAACAGCGTAATCATGAGGTTGGTAAAGTCAGATATCGCCTGCACATTACTGGGTTCCATAACATGGGTATTCTTTCTCTGAAAACGAGAATAAAAATACTGTACAGTCAACCCCTACTTCTTATCATACCTTTTAACAAAAACTCCTTCATATTGAATATTTGATTCCAAGTACCACAGAATGATGCAAAAGGCAGATATTCTCCCAATATGTAGGCATTTTGGTGGCATGATGAGGAGTGAAACAGAACCAACTCCCTTCTTTTTAAACAAAGGAATTTTTAATCCTTATGTATTATTATATTTTTGAAAGATGATACATAATTTGGAAAATCGTCTCCCAATCTATCAGATATTATAAAATTCCTTCAAAATGTAATTAAGCCCACTCTCCAAAACTGGTCCTTTATCTGCCTTAAGCAGTTAATCTGACTGTGAAGCAGAGGAATTTAAGTCAGTAGTAGACAGGGTATGCAGTAATGCTCTTTTTAGATAATTGTTTTGACCTGTTTACTTGTTAATCCTTAGTTTCCCTAATGCCTGTATCACTGGACAATTGAGAGGTGACATATTGTTATTTTCTATCAAGACAATGTAAATTTCAAACACCATCATGAATGTCTGTTCTAAGATGGTCTTGTCACACTAATACTCATAAAAGAAGTCAGTGAAAACACAACCAGAACATGGTCGTGGTTTAATAAAATTTATGAGTCAATCTTTTTGAAAGTCTTATTCCTTTTCTTTTTTCCCACTGTTTAAATGCCTTTATTACTTTCAACTCAAACTTAAAAGGCAGAGTGGAACACAGTATTTTGTTTTTGGGACAACAATATTTGGCAGTTCTCAAAAAAGGAAGCATAACTGGCCAATAAATAGGTAAAACTTTCATTAGAAGTAAAATAAATACAAATATTATTTTTAATTAAAATATCAAGATAGTTTTTCACAATCATGAATACCTGTCACCCATAAGGGTTCAGAGACACAAGTGCACCTTCTGATTCTTAAAATATAAAATGAAGACATTGTCTTCAGTAATGATGTTCCAAGGAAAATCATCCTTGTTTAAAAAAAGTATATTACTTAGAAAAGTTTATTATGAGTGGTAGGTAAGTATAGTATTTTTATAATCTTATAAATTTTGTTTTCTAAAATGCCTTCTAGACATAATTTTAAATGTGAATTACCATCTTTTCTTTCAAATAATGTTTGGAACACAAAACCAGAGAAGGGTAGGAGGCAGCTGTCACTACTTTCTCCACTTTGTAACTGGGAACAGACTGTGTATAGGACTTAGGAGTAGTTAGATGTTCTATGGAAGTTGTGCAAATTAAAGACAGCCAAACCTTCACTAGATCGTTCCTGATAGAAATAAAAAATGTCCTCTGTGTAAAATATTCTGTTGAACTTGGTTTATTTTTAGTTTTTATTTTCAAAAACAGCAGAATTTTCTCCTCATTGATGTCTTCAGAGGAGATACATAAAATTTAACCAAATGTTATTCTTAGAAATATTTGAGAGATACCTGTATAAAGAACAGACACTTTAGGTTTGTAATGCAGAGGAGCAGAACTATAAAAAAATGGATAAATTATTTGCCCTCATAGAGCTTTCATAGACAATCTGTGAACAAATAAATATATGTAGCATACATATGTACATGCATTCTGTCAACCTCCTGTATTGGTTAGGTTGTTTACATCTTTAAAATTCATATTTCCTGGAATATGCGTCTTCATATTTTTTGCATGCATGTAAGTTTTAATATATTCAAGATAAAAATTCATTGAATTAGTAGGTTATTTTCTTAGAAACCAACTCAGTTTTATACTTTTTTTTTGTCAATTTGGTGTTCAAAATGATGTAAAAGTTTACATTTATGACTCCACTGACATACTCTTTCCAATGACAGGTTTTACTAATAATTTATGTTTTTTTTCTTGCCGATAGGTTAAAAAAAGAAATTTTTATTCCCATATAATATTTCTTTATTGGTGACCATAAATAACTGTTTATAATTTATTTCTGAATTATATTTAATTTGTGGAAAGTCATCTTTATATTGAATTGTTTATTGTTACTGAATTTTCATATATTATGAAAGTAATCCCTTGTACATTAATCTACAATGGAATATTATTTTCAGTTTTGCCTATACTATTGGTGTCTTTTCTCATAGTGAATTTTAAAAAATTAAATTAGTAATAGTTGTATATAGATGTGGTAGAGAATGATGTTTTGATATACATATTATAGATCTATATATTTTACTATAGGAATTTTGTTTTTAACATGGAGATGGTGTGTATTCTTTTGCTATATAGAGATTGTTGAAAATAAATCAATGAATTAATCATAACATTTTAGTCAAAGGATTCAAGACAATGATTTTTTTCTTAAGGTATAAGGAGTAAAATCAAAATAACAAATGAAGCAGAATTAGGATAGAGTGACCCTTACTGACTCATTTCATTAAGGTAGGCACTATATTAAAAGAAACTCTTGCCTGCATACTTTCCTAAAATCTCTTGCCCAATATGACTTATTCATTTGCCATTTTTATTCATTTTTTTTCAAAATGAAGGCCAGGTAATACCAGGGCTGCACTTTCTATAATTGGATGTGATCCCATTACAACTTACAATAGTCAATGTAGATTCTTCTCAAATGAGCAAGTAATGGAAAAAAGAAGGAATTGCAAATCCTGAATGGAATTGTGATACTTTCTGCCCTAATGAATATTTTCCAGGATAGTTTTCATTGTAGCAGAAGTCTGTCTAGAAGTACAGACTATGTCAGTCTTGAATTCTGAAGTTCCAGGAATCCTGGTGATACATCTGAATTTCAAAGTCATTTTTCTACTTAAATGTGCACCATGACACTCACACAATACATTTTCCAGGTATCACAAGGTGTCTTCTGATTGATTGGTGTATATACTAGTTCTCCAAATACAAATCTGGGTGGTGTACCCTTTCAGTGGAGAAAACTATCCAGTAATTCTCTTCCCAGGTCTCCCCACTTTCTGGTGGTCAGAGGTGTGCAGTGGTAAACTTGGAAGAAGCTCTTCACTGAAACGTGAGGTCAGACTGATACACTGTTGGGAGACCTCATTCAACGAGTCTGGCCTATAGGCTGTGTACTTTATAAATTTATGCTCTGAACAAAAATTTGCAGATGTGTAATTATAAATATGAGAATTACAGGAAGATTTTCATGAACCTCGCTGGAAAGTGGGACTTCTAGATACAAAAGTATGATATAGATGTATCACACTTACAGATACCAAAGTTGTAGGAAAAACTGGATCTTGAATAAGACTCTGAAGAACTTGTTCATCCCTCAGGCCAGGTGCCATGGCCTCCGTAACACTCTCCACAAGACACAAAACAGAGCTCTCTGTGTCACCATAGAAGCAATTTATTTACTGTGTACTCAGTTGTGTCCATCTGATCTCTTGCCAGGCCAGGCCAGATTCAGGCCTCTTTAATTCCTTACCATCTATCACTCCTGAACTCCTGGCCGAGTAGTAGGAAACAAAAGCTATTCCTGTTGCCTTTGAGAACTTGTGTGTCCTTATGACTATATATATGAATATGTATAGTCCTTATGAATATGAATATGAAAGCAAGGAAGACTGGCATAAAAATTAGAATCAGGAGAAAACAGCAGAAGACAGGCATTGGAAGTTATAAATCAGATTCTAGAAACTAAACATAATTCAGCATGTAAAATACGCATTTCTCTTTTCAGAGTTTATTCTATATGATCTTAGATATAGTTTTGATATATGGCTCAATGTTATCAAATTAATTTCAGTCTCCTTTGTCCAGAGAAGGGAGAATCTTGTTTCGTTTTTTTTTTGTTTGTTTGTTTTGTTTTTTATTTTTTGTTAGTATATGTTTTTATGACATTGTGATTACATTCCTTGTGGGGAGTTAGTAAATGTATGTGACACATTTTAATTCTATTTTTGTCCCCCTTCCCTCCTCCCTCCCTCCATCTTTCGATCCTCTTCCTATTTGTACAAAATCTATTTCCTTCCTTCCTATTTCTATCTTTCATTTTAATCTTTATTTATATTCAGGGTTTCTAATGTAAGAGAAAGCATGAAGCACTTAAGCTCATGTGTCTGATTTATTTCATTTAACATTGTGGTCTCCATGTGCGCCTGTTTTCTGGCAAATGACTCAAGTTTAGCTTTATTATGGCAGAGTAATACTCCAAAGTGTATACATACCATATTTTCTTTTTCCATTATCTGTTGATAGACACATAGACAGCTTCCAAGATTAGAATAGTGATACTGTAAACATGGGTTTCTGTGTACCCCTGTAAAATAATGTCTTCAAATCTTATGGCAGGTACCTAAGAGGGAATTAGCTGGACTAAATGAAATGTCTAGTTTTAGTTGAGAATCTCCATACTGCTTTCCATAGTGATTACACCAGTTTGTATTCCTGCTAACAATATAGAAGAGTTCCTTTTTCCTTGCAGCATTGACAGTCCTTGTTATTATTTGATTTCTTTATTTTAGCCAATCTTTCTGGATTTAGATAGAATCTATGTTTTAATTTTTATCTCTCTAATGACCAGTGATATTGAATATTTTTAATATATTTATTGTCCAGAGAATGCTCTTCTTTTAGAATAAATACTGTGACATGCAAGATAAGGCAATGCCCACAGGTTATAAACTGAAATTTGCTTGCTCTAAATAGTCCCAGTTTTGGTGATGTTATTTTTCTGTGGCCATACGTTAGTATATCACTTAGCTAGCACTTTCCTATACTTTTATAACCCAACGCATTTGGAAGAAGAGGCGTGCCAAGATACAGATGAGTGAAAAATCCCCTCATGTTTTTTATCCCTCCTGTTTTTGATTGAGTTACATTAAAATCTTTTCTTTGGTCCAACCACATCTTTTCAGAAGCACATATTTATGTTAAATACTCACACAGACCACACACACAGCACTACGGGTTTACCATTGACTCACTGACTATTATAGATTAAAATTGTATAGAATTCTGTACAACTGTATGTACTGACCATTGATGGAGAGAGAGAGAGTCTCAGCTTTAGAGCTTTGGACTGTCTATGCTCTTTTAGCTTTTCTTTGGTGTGTCCAAGATAGCAAACAATAGGACACCCTTGCGTAGTTACTTTTCTTGTTGCTGAGGCTAAATACCCAACACCCAAAGTTAGAGTAGGAAACATTTCTTTGGCTCACAGTTTATAGAGCTTACAGTCCATAACTGGCTGACCCCAGGAAGGGTGATGGCAGAGGGGCATTGCAGAGGAAAAACAGTTGAGGAGAAGGCAGAAGGTGGCAAAGCAGCCAACTAGCAAGAGACAAGCAACAAAGGACAATCAACAAATGACAAATCATAAGCAACAACGCTTTTTGTGTCCCTTATCCAGACAGCAGACACCCAGGGTGAGGAAGTACTCACATCCAGGATGGAGTAGCTTAATTCGAGCATCTTACCATGAATCAATCCCAACATCAAAGCCTTGATCCCAGCGGCAAACACCCTAGCTCCAGTCATCTCTGAAAAGGCCCTGTCATTACATGACGCTTTGGGAGGATATCTAGATACAATCCATACCAATATTCTTTTCTAGGTTGTTTCATTCGGCTTTCTAGTGAGCTCATAAACCCAAGCATGCCTGTGTTTACTCAGGCAATGTCAAATATCATGAGAATGAATGTTCCTAAATGACAATTTTTGATCCCCCTCAAATATGTTTACTCTTCAGTTCACTTTGTATCTATGGATCAAGTCTGACAGTTGAAAGCCCTAGACATTCAAAGTTATTTTCTTCCTCAGTTGTTTTATTTCTCCGTTGAAATAACCTCCCCTTTTATTTAGAGTGCATGGCATTAAATTTGTATTGCCTTTCTCCCCCACTTCTCTCTTTCTCTCTCTGTGGTAGAGCATATGAGGATCCTCCTTGGGTTACAGCTTCCTTTTTCTTCAGAAGCCCACATTTGCAGCATGTTGTACCTGACATTTTGAAAGGACAGTGCATGTAACTTGCAATAATTCTTCAGCTGTTCTGGAGTTTTCACTGTAAAATAAGGGTCACTTAAGAAATTAATAAGGTTCCTTCATTTGTTTACTACTCAATAGAGAGTGAGACAGCATAACAACTAATGTAACACAAATTGCTGCAAACATGATGAAATGGATTCTCCACTGTAAAATATATCATCCATCACCACAAAGCACAGGGTACACTTTTTTCTTTCCTGTAGCAATTCTTTCCAGTGTTAGGAAAAGGTGTTGATTGCCTTTTATTTATATAGCATATATTTAGGGTATCCAACTAAGAAACCAGACTCAATTACCTGGCACATTTGCGAGTTAGTTCAAGGAGTAGAGAAGCACACAGCAATATGGAACTCACCAGACACTTTGGCCTCTTCTTACTCAATTACAGAGCATACAAATGTGTGCTCCAATGGATACTCCATTCTTTGAGGTCTTTATGTGTGTCTGTTGCTAAACAACTGCTCTCTGCTGGAAAATCTGTCTCCCTTTGGGAGAGGTAGTGTATCCATGTAAGTTTTGTTGAGAACAGATGATTATTTTTGCTCTGTAAATAACCAGCTCAGATTGAGAATCACAGCGACATTTTACTAGCAGTAACTATAGTTGGGGTGAGATCATTGTTACCAAGTAGAAAAACTGAGTTTCAAAATATATAAAAGAAGTCTCTATGCAACATGAATATTGAAAGTACTCAACTGTCCTACAGAATTTTAATGGCTAATAATACTAAACACAGTCATTGTATAGCATAACGTACCGTAAGGTCCATATAGTAAATGGTCCTTCACCTTCAGTATGAGTGTGGTTTCTCTTCAAACCTTCCTGGATGTAGTCGTTTGTCTTGCACAAGGGGCTAATCCCAGAACTTTGCAATGCAGTGATGAACATGGTCAAGGTCCTCTCCTTGTGGAGCTTCTTCATATTTAAGAGCGATAATTAAAAAATAAACAAGTAAATAAAAGTCAGTTGCATACTGCAGAGATAATTCTGGAGGAAAAGGAAATATGACCCAGGGAACTGAATGGGAATGAGTAGTAGGCAATACGTTAGGTGGTCTAGAGCTGGTTGGGGAAGATGATATGTGAGCAGAAATTTGAAGAATAAGGAATAACTATGTATAAAAAGGGAAAAATCTATGAAGAATGACAGTAACAATAACACTATCAATAATTCTTGTATAAATTCTTTGGGCACAGAGAGTGATGTTTACTGGTGTCTATGTGTCTCATAGCATCATACTGGACCATCAGGTAGTATCTACTCCAGTAAACACCTGTAAACTAGATAGAGTCATCTTGGTGGCAGTGGGAGAGAACTGTTTTAAGGTAGTATTGTGTGCAGTTCTCAATATGGCAGTCTGAACTACTTGACCTTACAAGTTCTAGAATAAAGGGTTAATATCTGGTTAGGCTGCTTTTTTGTACAGTAAGCATAACAACACTTCAGTGGAAAAGTAGCCAGCCAGTCAAGTGATGCTTATACAATAAAAGCTGTTTATTCTGATAGTCATTGTCCTCTTTAATATAAACACCTGTGATTCGGATGCTCTTCTCTGAGCACAGGCAATCTGCCTGAAAAATCTCTCCTGTAGGTCAAGCTTCAGGGGTTCATGATAATTACATTTTGTCACATAGAATATTTGATTATTCCTATATCTACTGTGCTTCCTTTTTGATTTAAATGATTGGGAGAAATACTGATTTCTGAATTAACTAAAAGCCAGGGAATGTGGGAAATGGAGAGCAACTAAAGAGAGAGAAAGCACTATTGTTAGAGCAAGACTAAAGTAGTACCCAGGTTCACAAACTTAATTTGTTCCATGATTTTGGAAAATATGGCAACATTTGTGTTTGTCACATTTGTCACCTGGTGCAGAGTTTGCAAACAAAATCAAAATTTTGCTTCTGTTTGTGAACCAAATTGTTTGTAAGCAAAAGGATTCATGAACCTAGATACCTTTATACTTGAATTCATTGCTTCATTTTCAAAACTGTGATTTCTGTGTTTCTATATCCATAAAGCGAGGATCCTGCACTAATGGTCATGAAACTCAAATAAAATAATGCATGTAAATTTGAAAAGTGCTAGGAAAAAAGTTTGACACATATAAATGGCATAAAAAGAGTCTTTGTCTAGTTCAAAGGTCTTGGATTCTCCATGGACCAGATTTAGCTCACATTTAAGATGACTGGCATAATGTTTTATTTTACTTTATTTTTTTCTTTACTTTGTCTGCATTTAGATAGATTTACTTCATGACACCTGGATTTCTTGCCCCTTTTGAGAAACTAAAACTTCTGGGAACTTTCAGCTTACGTAGTCACATGGCAACTACTAGCAGTGTTTTAACAGTGCCTTTTGTACTGAACTCTCCCCAGTTTACCGTAGTCTCCACCATACCTGCGACATCCAGGAGACTGAGTGTTACCCTTGAATAACAGCCTCTAATACTTGAGCTCCTGCCCCTCTCAATTCAGAACAGAAAAGTTCTGCATGGATTTTGTATTCAAGTAAGAGATAACAGGCAGACAAATACAGAAAATATTTGTAAAGAAAAGTGTTCCTTATCATTTTTTTCTCTCTTGAAATTTAAACACATATGTCAGAAACACAGTTCATGGGACAGTAAATTTTTAAAAATCACATTGAAGTTAGTATTTTGAATATTTTCATTGTAATGTCTCACCCATTTTTCTTATGCATTTACTTCTTGAAAGTATCCATTTTTTCAGGTGAAGAAATGCTTATCATTTGTTAAATGTTAGGCATTCCTTTCCATAAGTAGAAAACAAACACAACTAGGAAATTGTCTTTTCCCTTAGCAGATTATTGCCTAATGATTTAGGCAATACACAAAGATGGTCCTCGTGTATGCTAAAGTGTTCTCCTCTTTTGGTTTTGGTTTTTGTTGTTGTTGAATTTAAGAGAGTTTATGTCACCAAAATCTAATTATATTATGGAGCTTAAATAGCACTTTTAGTTAAATAAGAATTTGAGTATGGTAGATAAATTTTAATCTCAACCATGTTTTTCTGTAAAGTGACTTTTATCTTTCAGAAAATTTTATGCTTGAGTTTTATGTAAGTAGGAGTAACAAACCACAAGCAAAGGGAATTTTTTGCTTTGTGTTCTAGCTAACTAATGAAGAATTCATTTTGAGTAGCAAAGTGAAACTATCTTATTGAGAAATTGTGGGGTTCCTGTTAAATGTTTAATGACAAGCGAGCCTTGGAGTTTCCATAATGTAATCTACGCCATCATTTCCTGGGAAGGTTCCAGACCTGCTGAGTCATTAATTTAACATTCTAGGTTAAAAGCAAATTCCATCTCTGGAAAAGCAGAATACATTGTCTTTCCAAATACACTATTGTTCAGGGTATAAAGTTCTAGTTTTCACAGTAATTTCAGGATGTTAAAGATGCTTCACAAAATTACATTTTTTAAAAAAATGTGTCTAAGTTAATAATCTTCATTCTGTTTAGTCTGTAATTCTTAATCTTAATTAATAAGCTTAATTCTTTTTAGTCCTGGCTTTAAAATTCAGCTTTCATCATTTTTTCTGTTTTCATAGTCTCCCCTTTCTGGGATATGATAATTCTTACCCTGAGTACAGAAAAAGCCCTTTGTATTTTTCGTGATCTGTAATTTGCCAAATCAAATCATTAACATGAAGCTATACCAGTCCCATGCTTTGCATGTTTGTCAATTGTCATATAAATTCGGTACCTGTAATTTAATCTAGATTCCTCCAATGAAGAAAGGACAATTGCATGCCTAATATACAAATGTAGTTTTGTTAGAATTTCCTCCTCCTATATGTGTTTTCTATAATTATAGAAATGGAAATTTTAAATGTTTTTCAAGTTTTGAGCCACTTTCTTGTTCTGAACTTACTAATGAAGCAGAAATAAAACAGATTCAGCTGTTGTCTTTCCAAAGAATTTCAATTAACCCGTATGCTTCATATTCTCCATGTTCAGTGAATACATGTGGCCAGACTGGACTCTTAAACAGACTATTGATTTAAATATCTTCCAGCCAACCAAGCAAACCTAGTTAAACCTTCACTAATGATGATGTATAAGAAAGAATATTTTCCATTGTAGACTTAATTTTAAGGAAAGATATTTAAAATTCTAAAGTACTGTACCCACTACAATTAAATACACAAACAAGAAAAAGTTAATGAAGAAATACTTGCCTAAAAGCCATTATATACAAAGAAAAAGTCTGATTATTTCTGCCAGTGTTGTGTTTTAAATCACTGTCTAAAATTTGTTTTCTCAAAGTTATTTTAAGATCCAAAACCAGCCAGGGATGGTGAAGTTTGAGTGTAATCTTAGCACCGTGGTGGCTGAGGCAGGAAGATAACAAATTCAAACCCAACCTGGAGATTTATCAGGAACCATGTCTCAAAATCCAAAATAAAAAAGGGCTAGAGACATACCTCAGCCAAAATCCTGAGTTTGATCCCTAGAACGAGGAAAAGATAAAAAATCTAGAGATTGATGACATTTTTTAAACCATCGCATTCCTTGTTAATTACTAATTTGTGAGTGTTTACTTAATATAAAACTTGACACATCAAACAAAAAAAACACAGTAATCAAGGTTTTTAGTGTACTTCCTCTACATAATAATTGAAATTATGTATTTTTTGCTTAAAGTAATTGAGCATTACTTACTGAACACCAATTACTGAACACTAATTACTCATGAAAAAATATTTCCTTGTTTCTGAAAATCTTTAGTTTTTTATTTGTGTTTACATCATCAGATTTTTAGAGATGATTGACAAGATTACAGAAATACCAGGATTTGGTTTGTTTTGATTTATTTTTATCTTTTTGGAACACGGTTTCATTATACAGCTCAATCCTAAACTGACCTTGAATTTGTAGCAATCTTCCTGCATCAAACTCCTGAGTAAAAATGCCAGTTCTTAGGCATTATGCCCCAGGCTTTTGTTGTTTTCTCTGTGTCTTTGTTTTATATTTTGTTACTTATCAATGAAGTTATTGTTTTACATTTTGATGGATAAGTGTATAAATGCATAATGCTTACAAAGTTGTCCGATTAGTGCCCCAGTCTTTGTGTCTTTGCTTCTATTTGCCTTATGGTAGGATGACACACATGAAAATACATACGCATATGCTTCAAGGAATAGTATACTACTGCAATGTAAAATTTCACATGTCTTCTTTACTCCTTTCCAAGGTGTTTACAATCTGATAAAATTAAGCAATTCAATCTTTTGCCAGCAGTAAATTGAGTTCCTGCATGAAAAATTCACATGTATATGCAGCCTGTCTCAAGATTTTAAAAGCTTTTCTCTTCTGTTTAGAAACACACATCATATTAAAAATGATTACTTGTGTCTGGAACTATAAGAAGTAATAATAAATATTTCTGGTTGAGTTGCTCACTAATTTCGAATTTTAAAATGTTACAAATATTAGGATACTATTTAGGTCAAGTAGTCAGATTTTAAAGTGTTACAAATGTTAGGACACTAAGTCAAGTGCTTGGAGACTCTTTAAGTTAATTTCTGAAACTGAACTACGCGTAGTTTTTGAGTTGTTACTCTGTGTGGTTGTGTGATTCTCATCACTACTGGAATATGTATATAATACATCTGCAGCCACAGAGCAGTGACGACCAATCTGTTCTCCCTATACTTATATTTTATTAAATTTCATGATATGGCCCTACCTTGAAAATAACAAATGAAATAACTTCTCAAGAATAATTCTGGCTCTTGCAGTTCATGGCAGTGTTTACGTGAATGTTACCAGACTGGATAAGAGTAAAACATTGCATTTGTCAGACTGGAGATTCCTCCTTGCTCTTCTAAGTGAATTTGCCCCAAGGTGTAGTAAATACTTGTGTATCAAATTGGCCCTATTAACACAGCCCAGAATTAAGTACCTTAAATTAGAAAGAGTACGTGAAGAATGGATTTAGTCTGATTTTTGTAGGATGTTCCAATAATGAGAATTTTTAAAGTCAGCTAAAGGACTGTAAATCAGAGCGTCTTTTATTGTGCTGAAACATTCCCACCGTGAAAAAGTATTACTTACGTTTCATTCTGTGTTTATAATTGGCCCATTGACTACAGTTACATTAGACATAGAACAGGGACTTAACTTCAGGAACTTAATGATTCTTCAATTCCATTGAGAGTATTTCTCTAATATATTCATGATTCTTTTTTACATACTGTTGTGACCTAACTTTATAAACTTTGTGGGCTTCCTTGCAGGGATTAAAGTTTCCAGAATAACCATGCTTTAGAGTTTCCCTTTATTGGATAATTATAAATGTTACTCTAGATATAATATCCTCATGGAAAGCTTCAACCCAGGTTTCTACTGTAGCTATTGAGTCTGCAAATCAAAAGTGTCCCCATTTAATAAGTGTAATTACCTTTGGTCGCACAGAGATTGAAGTCAATGAAAATCATATATAAGTATGGCTTATTTTTCTTCCCCTCAATAATTGTGGAAAATTAGGGAATAAGTGGATAAGGTAATAAAATACAGGGGCTCTAGAGGCAAAACAAAAAAAGTATAGCTTCATGTTTTGACTGTATTATTTACTAGCATTTGACCTAAGGAATGTTTTTAAACTTATTGAAGCTAGATGCTTCAGTTATAGATAGTGAGATCTCTATTTTAAGGAATTTAATATAGTTATTACTATAGAGCAAGTGCTTAGCAAATTAAATGTATTTGATTTAATTATTAAGAAGTAAGCCATATTGCTTTTTATCCAGGCTATTCCCAAATGCATTTTTTCTGAATGTCCAAAATGCATTTTTGTACTATCAAGAGATACCTTGAAATTTTTCAAAAACATTGAAATAACAGTTGATTTTAACTTATTTAAGTTTTAAAATCCTATATGCCGAGTTGAATAAATGATTCCAAAATGAGAAGAAGAGTGCATAAAGATAATTATTACCCAAAACTTTTTTTTTTTTTTTTTTTTTTTTTGGTACTGGGTCCTTGAACTCAGGACCTCACGTTTACCAGGCAGCCGCTTGTGCCACTGAGATATATCCCCAGCAACATCAATGTTTTTCACCTTTTACAATCTGAAAGTTACTGTTTACCATTATAAAAATGTTAGTTTAATTTTAACATTTTTCCTACTTACATACTTGAAAAATAATTTAAAATAATATTTTTTTGTTTTCCTTGAGGAAATCCAAAGGAAATATAGACATTTTTCAGCAACATTATATAGGACAAATAGGAACATTTGCTTTTCATTTTCTCTTCTGAGCTTCTTGCATTTTCTAGCCGTCTGCAAGAAAATGCCAGTAAGGGCTTCTAGTATAGACTCTTCAGCCTTCATCCTAGAGCTTCTGGCCTTCTGTCACAGATCTGTCAGCATGCTGGTGTGGACTTGCATGAGACACTAGGGTGAACTCTAGACCTTGGATTGAATCCTCATGCCTCCAGCATGTAGACAAGCTCTGCATGCTTCCTCATGAAACTCTGTGGCTAACTACGCACATGGCAGTGTGCAGGGTCATCTAGCCAGTGCTCTTCAGAAGAATTGTAACTAACAAAGAAAGAAACTGGAGCCTCCTGGAAGAAGCAAAAAAGATGGGAAGAGGAAGCAACAACAAAAAGTCCCCAGGCTCCCACCCTGAGAACATTGACCCAGGACAGGTAAATACAAAGGAGAATGAGAACAGCAAACATGCAATATCAGACACAGCACCAGTGGACATAAAGAGATATATTCGGGACCTCATAGACGAATTCAAAAGTGAAATATTTAGCCTAATAAAGCAAGATATGAGAAGATTAATAAAAGGGATACTAAGCACCCCTTAAGCAGACACAGACAGAAGAAGGGAGGAACTCAAACAAAGGAGAGACCATTTGATGAAAAATATAAAAAAAAAAATAGAATACATGAAGCAGATTCAAAGAGATCACCAGGAAATTAAAAACTCTATGGAAAGATGGCATATCAGCTTGAAAGAAACTAAGGATAGATTATCCAAACTGGAGGACAACTTTGAAGTGTGGGAGTATGAAAGGGAAAACATTTTAAAAATAACAAGGAAACAAGCAGTAACAATACAAAGGCTAGAAGATGAAAAAAGGATCTATAACTTGAGAATAAAGAATGTAAATGAAGAAACTGGAGTACAAAGAAAGGAACTATAAAGGTTACTCACAGAAATAATTAAGGAAAACTTCCCAAACATAGGAAAAGAAAATTATCTGATATATGAGGCATACAGAATTCCAGACACCTACAACCAAAACAGAGCTACACCTATGCATATAATAATCAAGATCCCAGAAATTCAATATAAGAACAGAATATTAAAAGCGGTTAGAGATGAGAAACAGATAACTATAGAGGAAGGCCCATCGGAATAACAGCAGACTTCTTGACACAAACCATCAAGTCAAGAAGAGCCTCGAGCGAAATATTCCAAGCCCTGAAAGAAAATAATGTCCATCCCAGATTGATATACCCTGCTAACCTATCTGTAGAAATTAATGGAGAAACAAGATGCTTCCAAGACAAAGAGGAACTTGGGAAATTTGCAACCACCAATCCAACTCTACAGAGAATACTGCTGGGCATTCTAGAGAGAGAGAAAAGTACTAGGATTCTAGGAACAGTGCCAGAGAGGCCTCAGTGAATCAAACAGAAAACAGAATGAAGAAGATAAGCAAAAAAATAATGGCAAAAAAAGAGCATAAAAGAAATAAGGCAGAGAAGATTTTATTCAAAACTGATAAGATTGATAGTATCAAGTCTGAGAGTATAGGCAACTACACTGAAGATGACAAGACCCTACAATATACATTCTGGTTTGATAACTGCTGGTTTTTGAAGTTCTGTACTATATACAAAGTTGTGTTTTTATTAATACTATTATACACTGATATATTCAATTATACTATGTCTGATGAAATAGCCAATTCTATTGGAGATAATAAGAGACAACACAGGAACCATGGTATAACTCTTTGTACAACAGTCTTACATATTTTTTTCATTTCATGTGTTCATAGGAATATGTTTTCTTTGTCTTGCTTTGTTTTGTTTCTCCCTCTAATATAGAAAGGATAGAAACACATGTTAAGACTCATGCATGTGTAGAATCTATAAACAATTTATGAGAACTAATCTTATAACACATGATGAAATGAACAGATACTTTGAAGAAAAAGAGACACTAAAATACCCAGTGCTGATCCTGGAGTGTCATAATGTGACACTCAGCAATAGTATTATTCTTTGCTCAGAGTGATTTTAGCCTGCTTGGGTTTATTCAGTCTCAACATAATTGAAGATATGGATAACTGCGTGTGTGTTTAAGTGTACAGGATTGATAACCATATCTCTAAGTATTTGTTGGATAGTTGAACAGAACTGGTTGCAATCTCATTGTTTGTATCCCCACTTTGTATGCTTCACTTTAGTATCTTGAGTAACTATTTGTAAGAAGACAATCTATAATCATCAACTAGTGATTTCTTACTGTTTATTTTTTTCTTTGAAGTTATGTATTATTTCTATCCGTTTTCTGTTTTATTTAGTCTTTCTTTAAATTAAATTTAAAAAAAAAGACACTACAGTACCCAGTGCTGATCATGGAGTGTCATGATGTGAAATGCAGCAATACTAAAAAATTGTTTGCTCAGAATGATTTTAGCCTGCTTTAGTTTGTTTAGTCTAAACATAAATGAAGATATGGATAACTGCATGTATGTTTAAGTGTATAGGATTGACAACCACGTTACTAAGTTTTTGTTGGACAGTTGAACAGAACTGTTTGCAGTCTCGTTGTTTGAATTCCCACTTTACATATTCCATTTTTGTATCTTGAACAACTATTTGTAAAATGACAATATGTAAACATCAACTAGTGATTTCGTACTGTTTATTCTTTCCTCTGAATGTATGTATTATTTCTCCTTATTTTCAGTTTTGTTTAGTCTTTCTTTAAATAAAAATTAAAAAAAAAAGAAAAGAAAATGCCAGTAAGGCAATAATCTCCCAATGAGAGAGATTAAGGACCGTTTTTATTTATGATCCCTTTTGTACTTCTCTTTCTAATTAAATAAATTTATAAAGTAAAAACAATGAAAAGACAAATCAGGGTTAAATATTTTGATGTTCAGTTTTCTTCCTCCTTGAACCATACAGAATAATTCAAATAGTAAGTAAAAGGCTAATAAATTGCATTATTTTATAGAAACATTGTCTTAGATTATCTCATATGCAACAGCAAAGCAAAGTGAGATTTTAAAGTATATAAATATTTAAATTCAATACTGGTCTCTTGCATCATACTGCCCTTTATTATTTTTCAAACATACAGCAAAAGTCACCATCAGAATCGTTTATTGGTCGAGAGAAGAGATCAAATTCTCAGTCATACATTGGAAGACCAATTCAGCTCGACAAGATCCTGATGTCTAAGGTGAAAGTGCCGCACACATTTGTCATCCATTCCTACACCCGGCCCACAGTTTGCCAGTACTGCAAGAAGCTCCTCAAGGGTCTTTTCAGGCAAGGCCTGCAATGCAAAGGTAAGGCAGTCCTTCTTACCAAATCTTTCTCACCAGCCTGTCTTTGATCCTTAGATTAATCCTCATCCATCTGAAATGTCTTTTTGCGTTACAACTTTTTTCTGACAAATTTCTGATTTGTTTCAAAATAATTATGGTTAGATTGCAGATTCAACTGTCATAAACGCTGTGCACCAAAAGTACCCAACAACTGCCTGGGTGAAGTGACCATCAATGGAGGTAGGTAAAAGACCAGCAGTCCTGTCTCTGTTTTGCTTTTATGCTAATGGAGAATGTAACCATTATGATTTAGCAAGGCTGTTTACTTTTAGATTTTTTCAATTCAGTGTAACTCAGCCTAAAGTAAATTATGATCGGAGTTTGTTCTTTACAATGGAAAAATCATCCATTTCAGTTCATCAAACTTTGATAAAACTAAAAATCTTTTTCCCGAGTATTAGGGATTAAATTTAGGGCCTTTGCACTGTTTTGAGACAAAGTCTGGCTAAACTTGCTAAATTGCTCCAGATTAGATTTGAACTTGTGTCTCTGCTACCTGCCTCCCAGACTGCTCAGATTAGAGGTGTGTGCCGACATGCCTGGCTGGAAGTCTTCATTTTTACCCAGTGAACATCTAGTACTGTAAACATGGATCCACGATTTGTTTCATAGCTTTCTTATTTTATACTCCTAAATGCTCAGAATTGTTAAAGTGCCTACAGCTCTCATTCTCTGCTTCTGTGTCCTCAACCCAGCATCAAAATAGAAATTAACATTCTTCCTTGTCTTCAGAGCACAGAAAGGGTCACAGATACAGGCCCATCAGAAAATAATCTCCCATTTCTATCCTCTACCCATTTACTAATATGTCTGTGATCACTAATCTGCATCTTTAAAAGTAAAAAAAAAAATGACCAATTTAAAAAACTTTGCTTTCTTCTAAATTTGTAAATGTTTTCTTTGGAAAACTCTGTGTAAGTTAACTTTGAATCATTCCTCTAAGAAAAATGTTATGTCCTTAAGGAACAGATCTTAATTTCATTGTAGGTAGTGTTCTAGTAGATTGCTATCAAAATATTTGGTTTACAATCCCAGGCTAGCTTTTCCCATAGAGAGTGAACTGCTTTATACTTTCAATCTGATTGCAGTTTTCCAAGACAAGTTGATAGTAGTCTTCTTGTTCCTTGGAAAGAAACAGGGCAGTGAAAGACCAAATATCTTTGTTACTAAAAAGCTGAAGAATAAATAACTGAATTTACTCTAGAATTCTTTTGTAGAAAATATATTTATTCCTAGCCGAAAAGGAAGAAAAAAGGATTGCTATCTAGGAAAACATTCTCAAACATATTGATTTCTGGAATGGAGATTCATGAATTAGCTGTCCAGATTAAACACTTGGCAATTTTCCTATTTTCTGTGGCATGAAATATTGACTTTGTTTGATCCCAGGAAATATCAGTATGTACTTGATAGCTATAACTAAAGGTAAATAGCAGTGTTTGATGGTGAACATTTTGAAATTGCATTTCCCATATAATCAGAAAAACTCCATACAATGTATTTTCCAAGCTTGGGATGCCAGAGTCACTGATTGACATCTATCTCTAATGTTAAAATAAGTAGTTGGCATAAGTTAAATAATTAAAATTTATGCATTAAGATCAACTACTGTATCTAACAATAGAGTTCAATATTCAAGTATCAAATATCTTAGGTATTTACAAACTGCAGCTTCTATGACCAATTTAATATGTTGGAATCCATGACTTTAAAAGTTACTGGACTAGCAAGAGTAATTCATCCTGAATTATCTTTCATGCAGAAGTTTCCATCATCCTGCCCTATGTTTCTTTTTTCCATGAGAGTTGTGCTGTGAAATATGATCAGTTTCCTGGTGACTTGTGTCTGGTGTCACTTTGTCTCCCAGTGCTGTGCTTCTAACCCGCCTTTGGCTTCTTTCCAAAGTTTTCCATGACTTGTCATTATTTTTCAAGTTGGGACCATGGAAAAGCAGTGTCTGCCTGCAAAAAATTACATATTCACCACATACTTTTCTGTACTTACAAACTAAAATGAAAAGGGACAGTGAAAAAATAAATTTCCCCCAAGACTACATATTTTTAGAGCTTCCAATTGATATGTTTAGGAGTACCTTTCTCTTAAATCCTGGCTCCAAGATTCTAGGCTTATCTTCATGGGTCAAAACAAATTTTCAGATTTGCTGAGCCCTGGAGCAGAATCTGATGTGGTCATGGAAGAAGGGAGTGATGATAATGACAGTGAAAGAAACAGTGGGCTCATGGATGACATGGATGAGGCAATGGTCCAAGATGCTGAGATGGCCATGGCAGAAGGCCAGAACGACAGTGGAGAGATGCAGGATGGAGATCCAGACCAAGAAGACTCCAATCGAACTATCAGGTGAGAGCAGTAATACCAGCCTCAGCCAACAGTGAAACCTCTGCAGTGTCTGTTCTTTAAGCTGTGCAGCATTTCAATCTAAAAATAAATTTGAGGTATGTCTAGTTCCATTGTGAATGATCGCTGAATTGTGGGTATCACTGGAGTTCACAGGTTTGCATTGTTTTCTGGAGTCATTACAGACCCATTGTCTTTGATGTGTAAATGATGTTAATTTTTGCCATCCACAAGTTCACTAAGTTAACAGTAACTCAGAATTCATTGTGTGGAAATACACAGGGCTCTCAGCCCCAGCACACTCTATCTATTTTATGGTTCAGTCCTATTATAAATATCACATGCTGTCTACACCTTTCATATTGTTCTTGTGTTCACTTCTAAAGTACACTTTTCCATATCATCTATACTTTTGCACCCCTTGCTAGTCCTCACTTTTTATATCAGGAGTTGGCACAGTCAGATCAAACTGGACTGGTCCTGTATTGTAATTCATTTTATTGGAGTATAGCTATGCCCATGCATATTGTCTGTGACTGCTTTTACAATAGCAGAGTTAGATGTTTGATCAAGCCTAAAGTATTTATTACCTAGTCTTTTACAGAAATTTTTCAGCCTCTAATTTATATTATAAAGCATAGTGCAACATTTGTGTCTGTTTTACAAATGTCAAATTTATTAACAGACTAAAATTGTTCACGAGAGCAGAGAAATGTAATGACAACTCTTTTTTTCCCCATTTAATAACACAGTAAACATTTTTAAAATACTGGAAACATTAGTCTTGTTACCTAACTCTCCTTTGAAAGGAGCATGTAAGGCTTGGGTGTGTGAGGAGGTGTGGGCAAGGGAAGAAAGTGTCTTAGTTATCTTCCGTTGCTGGTGCAAAATACTCAACACCCACTACCTGAAGGGCAAAAAGCTTGCTGTTGTGCAAAGTCCATGACTGACTCATTCCAGGGTAGAAATGGGATGGCAGAAGGGCACAGGGACGAAGAGGTCCTCAACCATGGTAGACAAGAAGCAGAAAATAAAGAGAAGGGCCGAGGGGTTGGGGACACAATACATGTATTCATGTCCTCTCCTCAGTGATCCACCTTCAACCAGGCCCCGCTCCTCACAGCGCCCCGACAATCCAGTTGTCTTCCAAACAGTGAGACACTGGAGAGACATTTTAGATCTCAACCACAGCAGGAGTCAGGGACAGAGACAGACAAAGAAGCACATGGTGGAGATTGGGGCGGGACTAAGAGACAATATAATTTCATGAATCGTAATTATGAAAAGACAGTTTACAAAGCAGTTTGTAATTTTTAAGAAGTTCTTCAGAAACTAACATCTGCTTTGAAAAGTATAATATGCAGATGATTAACCATATACATATAGTTTGTAATAAATAAGCTTTCATTTGTGACATACTATGACTTCAATACATTGATAACAGCCTACTGTTTAACTGAAAACTGAACATCATACAGGTTAACTTGAAGTAAGGTGTTTACTACCCTAAGTTGAGATCTTTAAAAGTACTTTCAGTGCCCAGATTCTTCCAAGTAGCCCATTTTCTGAACTGCATTACTCTGCCAATACCTTTCACTGAAAAAAATGAGATGAAATTTTTTGATTTTCACTCTGACATAATTGAAGTAAGGTTTTATTTAAGAAAAGATATGAATCTGAGAACTTGTCTCTCTTAAAATATTTTGACTTTTCAAGTCCATCCACAAGCAACAATATTCCACTCATGAGGGTGGTGCAGTCTATCAAACACACCAAGAGGAAAAGCAGCTCGGTGATGAAGGAAGGATGGATGGTCCACTACACGAGCAAGGACACTCTGGTAAGGTTCCCAGCAAGCAGTGCACGGCCTCTGGCGGTTATCAGAGAAGGTGCTGGACCCTCTGAGAACTGGGGGATGTCTCGTGGTGTAGGACCATGTGGAGACATTGCGAATTTTGGGTGCCATGTGTAAGTGGACACCAGGACTAAAGAAGTAATTCAGAAAGCAATGTCAGGAAAACAAAACCATTTACCCTGGTTACTGAAATGGTCTCCAGACAATTTGCATGTCCACCAGTAATCATCAAAGCCCTGGTATAGCTGTCAGGACACTTTTCTCAGTCACCTTCCTCTTTGGTGACACACAATACCAGACTCCCACAATTAAAAGGAGAAGAGATTTATTTTGGCTTACAGTTACAGCCCATGGCTCCAAGGTGGGAAAGGCAACGTGAAAAGGTCTGGGTGGACAGAGACTCATCTGATGACAGCCAGGAAGCAGAGGAAGAAAGGAGGTGGCAGAGATAAAGATAAACCCTTTCGGGTCACATGGCAGTGACCCACTGCATCTGACCAGACTCCGACTCAGCTCTGAACTGCTCCATGGATTAACTCCAAGATGAGCAGAGCATCCCCAAGATCCACTTAACTTCCAAAAGCCCTGCCTCGAGGGGGACATTCTAGATCTGTATCATAATGGTACTCCTCTGTGATAAAGAACGATAAAAGGAAGGCTGCTTTTTAGGGAGTTATTAAGGACAACAGTGATGGCTATTGATTACTTCTTAAATCTTTAATTGTTCATATAAAATAGTAAAATTCCAGGAATATAGTCAGCTGTAATTTACTTGAGTCATGTACATCTCCAAGGTTTTGTAATAGTTGAGGAATGAGATGGCATAAATGTGTAAGGGAGACAATTGTTTGATCCACATTTTAACATTAAAATAGTTGAAAGGCTGATTACTCAGTCATTGATAGTATTTTCTTCATTTCTTCTTATTGATAGAATGTTTACCATTTCTTTAAATGATATAACTTGATCTGTTTATAATCTCAGGCTTCTTGCTAGAGAGCAATGACATTCAGACATACTGTGAGACTCGATAGAGGACTCTCTGCTTCTTCTTTCACAGGTTGTAGGATATTGAGGCATATTTAATATATTTAGTAACTAGTCTAAGATCAGTTTCACATGAAACCAAAAATAATGTTAAGAGGGCTTTGGGTCTAAAACATATGAAAATACACACCATATCCTACCGTCATGAAAGATTTATCTAGGTTCAATAAAAACCTTATCCCCAAATTATAATAGATGTGGAGTGAGTTTAAGAGGAGGCTGAATTGTCTGATACATTGTTTTAATTTGGTACCATGGACTCAACGTGTCATCCAAAAAATATTCTTTAGTTCTGTTGTAGCATTCAGAATTCTTCTATTGGTAATGGAGGCCAAAATACCTGACTAGATCAACATTGCATTTCTTATGTTCTAAAATAATAAGTATGAATAAATATTACTCCTACTAAGCCTTGTTTTATTACAGGCTATAAATACACTGTTAGCTATCCAAGCAGTCGAATTTTAAAATGATATTTGCCATTGACTGTGCATATACTGACTGCCAGATACTTTTCTGGATGCTAATACATCATCTTCTTTATTACTTGTGACTGTCTGATGTAGATGCAGAAACACATCACACAACATTTGCTCTGCAGTGAATTTCTAAAGTCAAATTGAGTGACAGTTCGTCTTAATCAAGGCCCACACACTTTCCACCACCAGTTTCTATTTTCCCATTGAGGAAATGTACTTATTTTTATCAATCTAGGGTATATTTAAAGCTTTCAACAGATCCTGAATCTAACTTCTATTTCAGCGGAAACGGCACTATTGGAGACTGGATAGCAAATGCATCACACTCTTTCAGAATGACACAGGAAGCAGGTACTATAAGGTAAATGTGGCTCTTTCTTTGATTGTAGTCTGATGTCCTTTCCTGCTTTTTCATGAGCGTGCAGGGTATCGGAAATGTGAAATATGTCCAACAAATACGACTGTGTCTGTGCTTCCTCTGAGAGATATTTTGTCTATACTTTTCAGATTTCTTTAGAATCCTGTGGTAGCCTGTTGATCCATCTGTGAATCTCACGTTTTCCCAGAGAGTTGCAGCTCTATGAGATGGTGGAAAGAAGGAGGGAGATAGCTGAGTTGAATATTTTAGGATAATTGTGTGATTTCAGTAGGAAGTCAGTGGTCACAGAAGATATGCTAAAAGTAAATTCCTGGTATCCATTGTATTCAGCTCATCACTGGAAATTAAGAAACGTTGTGTGTTTTAATTTGGATATCTCAAATGATTAGTGATGCTGAACATTATTTAATTTAATAATTTTTAAGTTGAAAAAAATAAAAGTGATGATACAGAATCAAAACAAAGTAATAGGAGATTAACAAGGGTAAATAAGTTGCATTTATTCTCAAAGTAGTTGCTCAGATTACAAGACATAGGTGTGAAAAAATGAGCAAACAATGAAAGCACAAACCGTCCTTTTTGCTGAGCTAATGGGGATGGGGGAAAGAAGGGACAAGAAAAAAGAATAGAAGAAAAGAATTGAAGCAAATTCGTAAATAAGGAGGGGGAAGAGGACTTGAAGGCAGCAGAGGGCGCAGGGACTAAAAGAACAAGATATATAATGTATGAGTACAAATTCCCTGTGATGAATGCTATCACTCCATATATCTAAAATGTACCAATAAATTTTTTTAAAAAAAACTAGAAAAAAGAAACGTGGTATGATTTCTTCAGGCTTGTCAATATTTATAAGAAACATTTCTCTCTAGAGTAATACTTGGCAGCAATTTTCCTTCTGTCTCTCCACATTAAATAATACAGATGTGGCATAATATGTCACTCAGTAAAACGCAGCTCCAAAAAGAAGCTCAGAATGGGACTAATAGATACTCTCTCCTTTTACATGAATGCAGACTCCAGTGTGGTTGGTTTGATTTTCCATGGCCACTTTCCTTTGGCTGTGGCAGAAAATTAAGTATTTTGTTTTAAAGGTTTTTAGTCCTTTGTACTTCCCAGGAGACAGCATGGCAGTTGTTTAATATTTATATGTTTTTTAAAACAACCACTTAAAAAAGGCTGTCAGTTTTTTCCTTACTAAAACTCTTCACTTGTGTTTATACTAACATATACTGAACTAAATCCTACTTACTTTTAGTACTTTAACTAATAAACATTTTAAAACAGTGGTATAAACCTAAATACACTTAAACATTTTTTGCCATACAATTTAAAATATTATCATTCATGTTCTAAGTCTTAGATTTTGATGAAGATTCAAAATCATTATTTTTAACCATACTTATTTCTGACACTTGATTATCAAAAAAATCACACTTGTATTTTCAAGGAAAAAAAAGTGATACTAAGGTTCCCTATTATCAAAATATTTTTAAATTTATGAAAATTACTTCATTTAATAAAATATTTTATATAAATGATGACTGTAATGTTATTCTCACATATTCCTGAAATGAACTTTTATTTAAAAGTTCACATGCTTTTGAAAAACTACACTGAGGACTCTCTTCCTTCCACAGGAAATTCCTTTATCCGAAATTTTATCTTTGGAAGCAGCAAAAACTTCAGCATTAATTCCTAATGGAGCGAATCCTCATTGCTTCGAAATCACTACAACGAATGTCGTGTACTATGTGGGAGAAGATGTGGTCAGTCCTTCCAGCCCCCCACCAAATAACAGCGTCCTCACCAGCGGCGTGGGTGCAGATGTGGCCAGGAGGTGGGAGTTGGCCATCCAGCATGCCCTCATGCCTGTCATCCCCAAGGGCTCATCTGTGAGTTCAGGAAGCACCTCCCACAGTAAGTCTGTTAGAGCTCACATGAAGATGGATCTGCCCACCTATAACTCAGCAAACAGGTATCCTGCCTTTTCCAAGAGCAGAATGGAGAAAATGCCCTTGGTGGTGGATTTAGTGTGTTGGAAAACAGAATCTCTAAGTAGAAGCTACTCCACTGTCTTCATCTTTCATTATTATTTTTTATAAATTCACATAGGGCTGTACACTAGGCACTTACAGATCTCTAGAGGTATTGACCATAGAAGAAGTCACCTAATCAGTTTGTACTTGATCTAAAAGGTCACAAATAGGAATTAATATATTTCCTCAAAATAGGCTAACATGGCATTCTATCTAGGGCACTTAGTGTAAGAATGACTTGGTAACTCTTGATAATCTTATTCCAGTAGTAAACCTGTGTTCGTTAGTAAGATGAGATCAAGTGTGCCAACATTTAACCAGGATAAAATATTGCAGATGAATTTTGAAAAGAAATTTTCGAGGACTATGTATAAAAGTGTCATTTTAAATGCCATAATGGTGTCTTTAGCCAACACATTAACACAATGTTTATGATTATTTGCCTTGGTCATTTTTTACTTCACCCGAGATCTCTATTTTAATGCCTAAAGCATGCCCAAAAAGTTAATGATTTGCCTATTTTATGGGTAAAGAAATTGGTCTAGAGAGATTGGTATTTCAAACAAGTCATCTGCCTCCTAAGCTGACAAAATATTATAGTTTTAAAAACCAATTTCAGAATGAGTTTATAACTTTATAATTTTTCAGAATGAGTTTATAACTTGAAATGGAAATAAATATCCCAATGGGAATTACTATGATTTTTTTACAACCTATGAGATATAATTGATATTTACTTACTTTGCTGTTACTTTTTTAACTGACATTTTTTTGTGTTTGTATTTTCAACATGCATTTCCAGAAGATATTTCTGTGAGCATTTCAGTATCAAATTGCCAGATTCAAGAAAATGTGGTGAGTATTTATATACTAATATGAAACTTAGCAATGTATTAGAAAATAAGAATATAAAATAGATTTTTACTAATCTGAAGTTTTAAGTTTTCAGTGTTTTTGAGAAAGCAAAATAGTATCTATGTGAATATTTTTCTTCCCAGAAAATATTACATGATGTTTGTATTGTGATTTTGTGTTAATCTGGTCTACAATGTAGCACCAATTTATAGTAATAATTTGAGTTACCTATTACAATAATTAGCTATTTTCATCCTAGAAATAGGTATTTACAGTGAGAGACCTGATTTTTCACATATTTAGCCCTCCCTCCCTCTCTTTCTCTGTCTCTCTCTCTATATATATAGATAGATATAGATATAGATATATAGATATAGATAATCTTTGGTAGTAGTAGAGATTTTACCCAGGGCCTGGTGCATGCCATGCAAGCAATCTCTCTACCACTGATCTATATCCCCAGTCCTTGATATTGAAATTTCAGTGGTTAATGTTGCACAATAAAATAAGTACACAAATAAAATCCCTTCATTGATTTGCATAGGTAGTTTAGCCATGCCATTGTTCTCACTCCTTATACCTAGGATCCCTATCACATATCAGGATTGCAAATCCTCTTGCAGCCCAAGTATTTGTACATAACAAGGAGATCTCAAGAAATTTGCATAAATTGGACTTCATGGGTCCACACTCTGGCACCCTAATCACCTGTGCCAACCAAATTCATTCATTCCATTCATTTCTTGAAAAGGACACATCAGAAATATAATAACTATCATGTTTGCTTTATTTGTTATATTGCCAATATACCAATAATCGAAAAGTCATAAAGCCTTTTCCTCCTCATTCTAGTGACTCAGATCTTTTGTTCTACTTTTCCTACTTTGCATATGCCCAAAAGAAAGCAGTTTAAATACACTGACTTGGGTGTGCTTTTAAAAGGACACTTGCTTAAAATCTGTCCATCACTACTGCATCTTTGCCAGACTTGGCAATTTTGCATAAATGAAACAAAAGGTCAAAGAGAAATTAGACAGCTTCAGCAGTCAATCACAATCTAGATTAAAGTCATCCTTAATTCAACAATTATTATTTCGACAAAGAAAAAAGGAGGGTTCCGGAACATTTTACTCCCAGAAATGAACTGTTTGGTAGCTTCACAGATAAAACTGTCATAGCGCACCGTCATGCTTTTATAGTTTTTCTGGTCACTTATGGTGCCACAGCCCCTCATTATTACATTCAGGTTCATCTGGATGTGGGTGATCAACCAGGGAGCAGCCTTACCATTCTAGCCAAATGGTATATCAGGGAGCCCCACTGACATGTGATTTAGAATCCATAAATATTTAATAAACTTTCCAAATAGCCATTTAAATAAGCAATTCCCTTTCTGTGTACTTAAATGATGTTATACATTTTGGAATCTTATTTCTCTCTATTAAAAATAATTGTAGTACATTAGAAACCTCTAGCACTTAAGGTCAGAGTAGTTTTCACAATACCACAGTAGTTAAAATGCTTTGAATATTATAGTCATTGAAATTTTATCAAGAATGTATAATTTTTAAAGAATATTTAATGGTATAAGTTTAAATAAAATTATGTAATTTATTTATAATAATGCTTTATTCTCTCTTATCTTGTTTTTCATTGGGCTTGTACCCAAAGGACATCAGCACAGTGTATCAGATTTTTCCTGATGAAGTGCTTGGTTCTGGACAGTTTGGAATTGTTTATGGAGGTAAATTAGTTCATACAAGTAATATTGTCTAGAAAGAAATTAAAAGCAATACCTTTGTTTATATATGTGTGTGCCTTTATAGTTTACCTTTTAAAAATTTCTCTTGAGAGAAACATTCTTTGAAAAAATAGTATATTTCTATTATGAAAGAGAAAGTTTTCACACTTATAAAACTTATTTTGATTAAATATTGACCAATTATGTACAGCACTGAAGCAATTTGATTTATTTAGGCAAAACATTAAAAAAATAAGGAAGCTAACAGTTCATAAACAAATTAGTTCTGTTTTTTTTTCCAGTATATTTGATAAGAAAACCTACCAAAGTCCATTTATGTTAACTGGACAACAATTTCTTTATCTTTGTAATGTTTTTAATAATATATCTGTTTTACTACAGCTATCAAATTTTATAAACTTTTGAAGTAAACTAGGTTTTTAACCTTTTATCTTAATGCCAGTTCTTTGGTGAATTTGTTTTAACTTCTGTGTTAAACTTTAGCCTATTCAATCGTATCTTTCAACCTTACATAACATTTAATACTACGTTTTACCTGCTCAATAAAAATGACATTACAAATTTTAATTTCTTACCACGAGGACCTCTTCAGTTTTACTTATCATCCTATGATGTCGTATGTTTGAATTTAAAAACTAAGCCTATTCTACTTTACAATGTCATTTTAATGCTCATAAAATACCCCAGAGATTTTTTTTTTTGATTGAAAACCTATCATTGAGCCAACAACCATTGTGCTGTTTGTGAACACATACTGGTATAGTAGGGGAGAACCACGTATTGGATTATTGCTCTACAGTGTAACATTTATGTGCAAAAATATGAAATCCACAAGAGAGGTGGTACATGATAAATATATGTACCTGCACAATGTGTGCAAGTGAGTTAGGGGTGAAAAATTAGATCAGAAAGACTAGTAAGTGCCAGGTCATTTGGAGCATCAACAGTGCAAGGTCATGTATAGGAGTTATGCTCATGGGAAACCAAAATGTTAAGAACAGACACATGGGATGAAGCAGAGAACAGATTTTCAGAAGAAAACCAAGCCTTATAGTGTTAGAGGAATGCAGATAAAGTGAGTTGTGGTCTTGTAGATTGTAGCAGCAATCAAATGCCAGAGTTGAAATAGAGCATAGTAAGTCAGAGTAAGAGGTAACGTTAGGAAAACAGAGGTCACACAGAAAGGCAGCGTGGTAGTGAAGGAAAGCATGTAGAAAACATCCAAGGAGGGAGAACGAATAGTGAGAACAGGTGCAGAATGAAGGAGCAGCAGATTTAACAGATATGGGAATAATAGAATTTCAAATTAGTTTGTGTATGACCAAAAGTTTTGAGATCTATTTTGTTTCCATTATCATTTCATGTTTCCAGGCTCAATCAATGCTAATATGTTTTGTATTTACTGCAGTATAATGTTGCTGAAGTTAAAAGCTTGGGGGTTTCCAAGGACCCCCAAAAAGATCACGAGAAATATGTGGGGTATGATGTATATAGAAGACTTCTTATGTCATTATGATAGTAAATTTTCTTTGAGTGAAGTTATCTGGACACTGTGTATTTCATATACTTTCTTTCACCTAATCATCACAAAATGGTATCACTGAAGAGCAGAAATCTAAAACACTGAAAGATTTTACTAGCTGTGCTTGAGATCACACAGCTAGTAAATGACAGAGCCAGAACTCTATTGAGAGTGTGTAGAACCCATACCCAGGGTTCACATGTGGCCCTGGACAGCTAGTAATGTGGCCTCACAAGACTGTGAACTTTTAACATTATTATGTGATTTCTAGCAATATTTTTCATGTCTCAACTGCCTGGTGCTTGAGTGCAGACAGCTAGGTGACAATGAAATGCTATATATGGGTGGCCAGAGTGTGGTGCCAACTCTGTCTACTGTGACCATTGCATTCAGTTATGTCGAAATCTGTGTGTCCCACAGGTTACATGCGCTTTGTGCAACATAACTAGGAAAAAGCATCAGTTACCATATAACACTGTTTCAGTGTATCTAAGTACGTGTGTGCCAATGAAGATAGGCATCTACTGTTGGTAGCCAGAATGTACATTTTATTTAATTATTGAATTGGGGCTTGTTCGGTTACTTCATTTTAGTATTATAATGAAAATATTTTTGAAAAGGAATTTTCAGTCCTTAGATCCATTAAATATATCACATTTTATTTGCAACTTCTCTTTGCTCACTGTGCGCTAGGTGAGCCAAAAATTTGGAGACTCATGAAATGCTTTTCCATATAATATACATTCGTTTATCAGTACTTTAAAATTATACTTTCTTGAGTAATGCATTTTTACTGTTGGTGTGAATATTTTTCTACTAAGTATATCAATATCCTATTTCTAAAATGTATATTTTTATGAGAAAATATCAGACTGTTGATATATTTATTAGATTCCTGCATACCTATAGCTTTTCATGCCCCAATTCTTTTATGTTTTAAGTTGTGGTTAATTTTGACACACATTTGACTTAATATAATGTGTTAAGTGAAATTTTTTTATGAATATGTTAGTGTTCTTCAGAAATGTTAATTTATTCAATGAAACACTTTTATTACTTGTATAACTATTTATAAATTTGCGTGTTCTTTAATATTAATATTTAATAATGCTAATGATTTTCTCTTTTACTTTAAAGGAAAACATCGTAAAACAGGAAGAGACGTGGCTATTAAAATCATTGACAAATTGAGATTTCCAACAAAACAAGAAAGCCAGCTTCGTAATGAGGTTGCCATTTTACAGGTACTTACTTGATTCTCATTTTAGAGCTATAAAGTACCATCCACTTTTGCAAAGCAAAGTTAGGTAAATATCTCCCACATAGATATTTAAACTACTTTAAAATAACTGAAAAACTCACATCAAGTGTCAAATTACTGCCTGAGGCTATGTTTCATGAATCTAGGCAGCAGTTCCTCTTTTTCATGTGTTTAATTCCAGGTTTTAATACATTATTATATTCATTGATGGGTAATGTTTCAGCGTTTGCTCGTAATGGACATGCTGAGACCATTTTGTTTTACATTGCTCCTTTATGCTGTGATAATTACATCACTTGAGTGTTAACTGTCAGCATAACAGGTATGTAAGATATGCCTGAGAATCAAATCATGATTATATTACATGTCACTTGACTCTTCTTATTAATAAGTCACTTTTTAAACCATAATTTGTTATGAAAAGTTATTGTGTGGTATATATAGCTTTTATATGGATTAAAAATTGTTTTTTGCAGACCAAATAGAAATTCAGAAGTTATTTGCCTAATGTGGTCAGCATAGCTATCTTGTATGCACTAAGTAGACTGTTGATAAAGCCAATTTTCATATACTTTCTACAATTTTGTACTTATGAAACTCATCTTAATTTCTAATTTAGTTTTATTAATTTTCTTTTATGTATTTCTGGTAATGAAAAATAAATTACATCTCTTCATTTGTTTAATTGCTATTTATTGAATTCCAAATATTGAATTAGAAAGATATGACTGCTACCCTAAATAAACTCATATATGCATACACCAAAGAAATCTTGTATGCATAAAAAATAACAGTTTTCTGAGATTGAGAATTTCTAAAAATGGCGTTTTGTGCCTTTAGATGACCAGTGTAACACAGAAGAAAATAACTACATAAAAGGTAACTATAGATCTTTAGATTCCAATTCATCGATTCATGGCTTAACACTTGCTGATCAAATACCAAAAAGAGATTTTTAAAAAGCTATTCTTAACTTGGCAATACTGATTCATAAATAATAGGTGAAAATACGGTTTTTGACATCTTCCCAACATGGCCCTTCCTCCTCCCGTCTCTGCGGCCACATCTCCTCAGGCAAATCCCTTTGCAGAGAAAGCCCTGCAGAGTTGTAATGTGTACCTTAGAGTTTCATAAGTACCATCTTTCTAGCCTGTATTGCAGCTGCAGAAACTAGCCTATGTTGAGGGTCTACTTTTTTATCTTTGAGTCTTTCAATTGGCCCTTCAGAATCTGTCAGCGGAGTGTTAGCTGTTAACTTTATAGTGAAGTAGAAAAGGATAAAATACACCTACATGTTAACAACTTCCTGTCTTCCCTTCTGAAATACGAGTTGCAAATAACTCCAATGCAATAGAGAAATGTCTGGAAAAATTTTTACGGTGTGGTTTTCTAAAAAGAATTTAGTTAGGCTGAGAACAAATTCTGACCCTCAAGCATATGAAGGTAACAAGACATTTTTCATGTTTTCATTATAGCCCAAAAACTCAAAAATCCTCATCTCTATCCCTGATCATTCTTTGCTTCCTTCATGAAACTAGTATGTATTGAGTTGCTGCTCCAAGCTAAGCACTCTTCTGGTTCAGATAAAACGGCATGGCAAAGATGCACAGAAATCCTTCCTGTCCAAGGTCCTGCCATTGAATTGCTTAGCTATGCCTCTACAATAGATGTTAACACATATTTGTAGGTTAAATTTTTAATCTCATAACCTGTAGAGTCTGTTTGCTTGACATAATTAAAGGTGTCAGGGTGGTAGTTTTCACTTCCTCATACAGTTGTCAGTTGTTTCAATGCGTTTTGCCACTCTATATTTCCCCTTGATGTTTTCCCTGATTCTGGCGTCCAGACCAAGTTGTACTCCATTATTTCTTTCACTATCTTGTAGAGTATTGTCACTCATAGTTGACTACTCAAAGGGTTGTGATCACCTTCAAGGATTTCATTCATTGTTATTTAATCCAGATGTCTACCAACTTCTTTACATAATGGAATAAAGTGCTTCATAGGTGTTGCTAAAAGATTTTTATTTAAAATTTTCCTTAATTGACAATAAATGGTTTTTGCCTAAGAAATGGAAGAATATTAGTAAAAATGAAAAAGGGTATGAAGAGCGTATTTGCAAGAAAATATATTTAGTACTAAACATTTAGTTTTAGGCTGGTTGGTTTTGGGTACAAGTGGCAAAACCAAGTGGAGGTGTCCCAAGGAAAGAATTACAAGTTAAAGTATCTGTGAAACATCTGAACTCAGAGCTACCTTAAGGCAACATGTGCAGAGAGCTGACAAATAACTTTCTCAAAATGGATGAGCTGGCTCTGGGGATGAGTTTCAGATGTGCCTAAATCATTTAGACAAATTCAAGGAGGGGGAGGAGTTTGGGAAGAAGAACTAGAATAGTGAGGAGGAAGACTTGCAGAAAAGAAGCAGTCAAGGCTGCTGAAGGACTGAGATTAGTCAAGTGAGATAAACATCTGAAAAAATAGGGGTTGATAGAGATGAAGATCAAAGGAATGGCAAAAAGATACAAATATATTTACTTTACAAAGTTACAAATTTACTCTAAAAAGATACAAATATATTTAATGTATGGCTCATTGAATTCATGATTTTTTCTATATTCTATATTCAATGCAATTATAAATCCAAAATACTTTCATACATTGTAACATAAACAGAAGGCTACAACATTATTCATTATGTTGATAAAGAAAAGTTTTACTTTAAAAAAGGAAAAATAATAATTCCATCGATTAGAATTATATCCATATATATCATTCTAAACATTTTATGAATTGTGATATTTTACTGCTAAAAATAAAAAATAGTTTTGACTATGTAAACTTTTGCTGATAACTTACATTATGTATGTTATACTAGTATTTTTACTTTGACGTGTCTAAGTATTCTAAAATGTAGTTACATGTTGATAAATTTTCTGAAATATTTCTAATAACTATAGAACAACTATGCTTTTATTCTTACCTTGCTGATCTGAAAAAAATGGCCCCAAAATAAAATACAAATTGGGTTTTTGTAGTTTTTTGAAATAAATTTAATATCCACACTAATTAACATCCTATTGAAGCCTCATAATAATGAAATATTATAGGTAATGAAAATTATTCTAAATGATGTGAGGTATAAATCACATGCTACAAGATTCACATATTCCTTAATTCACATATTCCTTTCACTTAACTCAAAAATATCTAGAGCATATTTATCTTATTGAACCAGACCTTAGAAAGCCTTCACCTAAATTACACAGAGAATATGAAGTGAAAAAAGAAAAGAAAATTCTTTTTCTCAAGTGTTGTATAAACTATTTTATTTTATTTTAGGAAAAATTAAACAAAGTGTCATAAGCATATGATAACCAAGTAACAATAATTATTGCACTTTGTATCATTCTCTTCAATTATCTTCAGATCATAGGACATAAGCAAAGTGATTCTTACAGAAAGCAAACATAATAAATCAAATCTTACTTTTCAACAAACTAGTGGTATAAATGAAATAGTTAGCATACATTTTGAAATATTTCCAAATCAATGGAATTTATAATTTGGGGGAATATTTGAACTTCTCCTAATCTCCAATTTTGGCTGTCTTGTTTTGCTCTTTATTTATTTGCAAGCAAAAAGTTGGCCAGATGTCCTTGCAGAGCTCAGGAGTAAGAGGGGTTTTCTCCCATCACCCATCATAACCTGTTGTTTCCTAAAGAATCAAAAGAAAGGACGCCCCTGAGCAGAACTTCTCAACTCTAGGCTTCCTCAAGAGCTAGCGCCCCAGATTCCATAAGCTAAAGAGACTCACTGGAAGGGATCCCAAGTGCTTCTGGGGATTACTTATATATCCAGTGAAACAGAATTTTGTTTCTTGAAATTAGTGAAATAATATCTCCGATTGACTTAGATCAGACACTTTTTCTAGTTCCAGGGAAACCAGCAAAAGACTGCAGCTCTGGGAAATAAAATCAGTATTGAGTAGGAACTTGTAAAGGTAAATCACTGCCACTCAACAAGACAATCCTGGAACTGTCTTGATGGCATCATCAATTGTCCTGGTGGCATCATCTCTGTTAGAAAACACAGCTGGTGAAGGAAGCTCAGCACATGTGTCAGCCATGAGAGCAGGGTGCATAGGTGATTCCTAAAATTGATGATGAAATGATGTGTCAGAAGTAGAGGCCTGAAGTATTTCATTTAACCTACCCAACTGAGGACCATGGGTCTAGAATCCAACAGGATCAATAAAGATCAAGTTAGGAGGGCCAAAGATTCCATAAGAATAACTGACTCATCCAGGCGAACAAGCCACTTGGAGCCCCGCTGAATTGTCTGTTACTGTATGCAAAACACCCTCTCTGTCTCTGTCTCTGTCTCTGTCTCTCTCGCTTGCATTGACTCTCACTCTCTCTTGATCTGCCTGTGTCTCATTCTTACTCTTTCATTTGTTCGCTTTGGCTGTCTCTGTTTATCACAACTCTGGCAATACATCAACTGGATGAATTGTATGGAGATGGGTGGTCTTTGGGGTGGGAGCTGGGGCCTCTAGGTGCTCATGAGGAACAGACATGCCAGCCGTGTCAGTTCTTAAATATATAAATGCTTCTGTAAGAATTTCAGGCCACTTACCATGGTGGATTTGCCTACAACTGTGGCTTTAATAAGCCTTTCTTGCTTTCTACCACCCTGCTGCATGAAAGTTACATGACATGGCAAAGTGCCATGAGGAGTCATGTGTTGACAAAGTACCATGGTAAGTCATGTGTTGGACCCAGTCCTAGGCAGGACTCCCACTGCTTGAGTTATATACCATGAATTTCTAGATGTGGAGGCTACCTTATCTTGCATTGTGAGATCATACCAGCAGGCCTGGGGCAGTTTCATAGGTAACCAAGCCCAACACCAGTCACAGATCTGAAGTCAAAGCTTTTAGAAACTCTGTACTACAAACCTACTGCTTTCTCAGAGCAGAATCTGCACTACAGTGGACTAACACCAATGAAATTGGACACCCTCAAACTCCTTGACTGGTATGCCACTTCTCACTGTGATCAGTAAAGTCTTAGTCAGTGGCTCCACCTGTAGCAATACGTTGTACGTCACTGTGAATTTTAATAAGAGGTGTATTCAGTTTCATCTCCTTTCCATAGCTGTGACCCAGAACCTAGAAGTACATTTTGTTCTTGCACTTGCTAGAAAGCCCAACTCATGCCATCAGTACCAATGATATCTCACTGTTTTGGAACACTTGTTAAAGGGATGTCCGGAGGCTGCACCTTGACTGGCTCAACAAAAGTCTGTGTATCCTTCACAGTATAGAGGAGGTTTGCACTTTGTCTCAAACCACTGTATCTAACCAGACCAGCCTCCCATCCCCATGAATTTCACAGGTGGTTCAAGCCCTTAACTCATAGAATGAACAGCATATTCCCTCATGTGTACAATCATTCTCTTGTGGACTGTAACATAATAATCCATTAAAATAATGGAACCAGGTAACACATCCCTGAGATGACAATACCTACAGTGTCTATTGCTTTTCCTCCCAGGTGAAGACAAGTTGGTCTTCTAAGTCAAGTTGCAAAAGAATACTGAAAACAACATTAGCTGTGTATACACAGATTCACGGGAGGATGAGATTTCCCCCCCAGTACCTGGATAATGTTAGGCACTGCACCTTATTTAACTCTTCATATTCCAACCGTCATTCTCAAAGTCCTATCATGCTTTTTTTTTAAACTGATGAAGGCAGTGTGGGTAGATCATAAAATCCCAGTCTAATTCTAGCATCCACAATTCTTGCATGTTTCCCCAATCTCAGAATGTCCCCCTGGTGACTTGTGTTGCCTGATATTTGTTCTCTGCTTGGAGGTGGGAAGGCTACCAAGATTCCATTTGGTTTGGCTTCCCCTCTCAGTACCATCTTTTTAGCCTGATCATTCCTGTCCACACAGTTCATTTTCAGTTCTTCATTTCTCACCCTCAGGGAAATAATGAATTCATACAAAGGTTTTCACAAATTATGTAAGGAAAGATTAGCAATGGCAATGGTAGATTTGTGATTTCTAAGACCATTAAACAAAGCAGAGATTATAAGAGACTAATTAGAAAATAAATAAGATGGTGTATTCTGTTCTCGGCTCTAGAAAACTGGCAGCAAAGAGAATGAACAAAGCTCCTGCTTCAGCACCATACCTTCGAGAAAGATATCTCATGACTCCTCAGTATTTCTGTGCCACAAAATATTCTGTTTTCTACTCTGCTGTCATTTAGTATTCAGATCCTGGACTCATCACTTTAAATGTGCTTTTCTTGCTACAACATGAGCTGAATTGTTAAGTCCTTTAACTGAAAAGTAGTCAGAAGCCCTTATATTGATGTTGCATTGTACCTGATAACCTACTGAAAAGCCAGGATTGGTAGTGCAAGGCTCTAATCCCAGTACTGTAGAAGGCGGAGGCAGGAGGAGCACAAACTCAAGTCTAAACTGAGCCCTTTAGCAACTTAGTTAGACCCTGTCTTGAAATACTAAGGACTCGAAATATAGTTCAGTGTGAAGGCTCTGGGTTCAATTCCGAGTACAACAAAACAAAACAAAACACAAAACCCAACTACTGAAAAGATATGTTGGATCTAAATTCCTCTTCTCTTCTCTTTTGTGTTTGAATAGAATAAACCTAATTGTAAGAGAGTAAGAGGTGAAAGAAATGAGAAAAATATGACAGCTTAAACTTATCGTACCTAAATATATGCAATAAGCTCTCAAATCTAGATTTATAATAAAGCAACACTATTTATATTATGGAAAATAAGTACATGCTTTGTATCAATATTAAAGACATGTTTAACTTGAAGCCAAAAAATACAGAGTAGGATATACACAAAAACTAGAATTAGTTCCTTGGCTGTTTTAATAAATTATTACTTTTATAAAAATATGCACTTCTAGTGAGTTCTTTTCATTATTACATAAGATTTTTCTGGGCAGCTTGGGTCAGGAAATTTTTTGTCCTGTCTGATTGATATTTCCTCCCCGACTTTCAGACAAGTTATATTCACTCCATGGATATGTCATCAATCTGTTATGTGTGAATGCCCACTATTCTTTCCTGTCCTGGACCAAATGTTTCATTTCCTGAAAATTAAATTACTTAAATGTAACAAACAGATGGTCTGAGTCCTATAGGCACTTGCTCTGCTGTGAAATTTATTATTCAAATTCCTGAGGTGAGCCTCAGAAGTCAGCAGAATTCTTTTCTGCATGCTACTGTGCCGCTATTGTCTTCTTGCCATGTTTAAATTCAGTTACTTTGGACATTAGGAAGAAACAGTTAAAAAAAACTTTTAAATTTTATATGAAAAGTTAATCTGTGATCCAAGTCACGTGGACTCTTTTGTTGAAGCTTACCTTAAAATTCTTAAAATACTAAAGGTGATATAAATTATACATCAAAATAGATGAACAATAATAGCTTGTTTTTTTTGTTTCTAGACTTCAGAGATATTCTGCGTGACTAAATAAATACTTATCATCCTTTAAGTATAGAGATTGGATAAATAATATATGATTCTTTATAATCTGTTTTAATTTTTTGTTACTGTCCGATATAAAAACATGGCTATTTGGTTCAATGCAAAACCACTCGGCTCATGAGGATGCATCTGTGATAATTTTGTCTCAACCACATATAATACATTTAAAGTATCAATTTTATATCAACTAGTGGAAGGCAAAAGTGTTCTGCTTTTGTAAAAGGTTTTCAAGCTGTCACTCGATATCCTTCAGAAAACCTATAAAGCATTAAAGACTGTTATGTAATAGCAAAGGCTAAGTGGGATGATTGTGTGAGTTGAACTTTTCTAATATGTTAACCAGTTGTATATGCATGACCTTAAGACAGATGTTTTTCATTGAACATATTGTTTCTTTTTAGATTTATGTACTAAAATGCTTTATCAGGAAATGGCAAAATCGTTCCGCTCCTTACCATAAAGATGCTCCTTACTATAAAGAATCATTCGTGGAGTCCTTTGAGCTCAGAATACAAATGTCAGTCTTCACCCTTTTTGTAGGGTCTGCTCAAGCTGTATTGTGGAATAGGGAAAAAGAAAAAGAAAACGTTGAGTGAAGTACTCCAATACTTCTGAGAACTGATGTATGTGGGATGCAGACACCGGAAGAGGGATGCATATACAGTCAGACAGTTTAGTGGGCAGTCTTCTGGGCCGTCTGCAGCCTTTCCTTTCTCCACCGTTTAGTGTCTGGATGAGGTACGCAGAAGCAGCAAGCTACGCAGTTACAGCAGGACTTCCTTTCTCGCTGACCCACCTGAACCCCAAGGCCTCTGTCCCTTAACTGTGCTTTATCTTCTCCTCTCTGTTCTTCCATCTGCCTACGCAGAAGAACCTTTAGTCTCACTGGCTATTTCTTTTGTTCCACTTTGTTTTTATTCACTATTCCTCCTCCTCATTTTGACACACACTTGCTCCTTTAACAACTCTAGGCTGTCTGGAACACTGCCTAGGTTCTTAAAGGTGGACAAAATTTTAAAAAATCAGCTGACAAGAAGCTTAAAAAGAAAGGTACATTTAGCACATCTCCTGGTGAACTTTTCCCAGAATAACCAAAACTTCTCTTATGATCTTTAAAGCTTCTGCTGTGGCCACTCATTTAAAAAGGCAGCTGAAATCTGTGGATGCATAAAGGATCTGTCTGGTCATGGTGGTTTCTCTTTCAGGGAAGGGGATATAAGGAAAAGGGCCTGAGATAGCATGGGGCAAGTTCAGGTATGAACAACGCTATCACCTACAGTCCACCTATCGATATCTGTCACAGTCATCTCCCACTTCAGGGTCTGGCTCTCCCATATCACCACAAGCCAAGCTGGTGTTACAGGTAGAGTCAAATACCTCACACAAGAATAATGGTAGTGTGAGCTTTGTTGTTACCAGTCACCCTCCGTGTACTTCAGTTCTGACCAGGAGAGAACAACTCTGGAGGCCTAGTCTATCTGAACTACTCAGACCTGGGTAGTTATAGTGCAGTGATTTCAAGAACACCTGAGCCCGTAAGAAGTAAAAGCTACTAGGTAGATGTGTAACTATCTGTTCAGACAATGTTAATAAACCTGCCATTCCTTCACCACATTTTGCTTCACATTGATCAAGCTCACTGGATGTCTGTGGCAGAGATCAAAACTACCAGAATAGTGGAAGGACTCCACGAGAGATGTTCTGACCATGAAAGCTACTGCCAACCACAGTCTGGCTCTGTACTCAGTGGATTCCTAGCCTTTTTGGCAATGGGCAGCGAGGAGGACCACCACAGCATCTTCCACTGGCCGCCAGCACCCATCTATGGAAACACAGAATAGTGAACCATTTTAGGTTTTAACTATTGTAGTTTGGAAAATTCACATTTTGTATAAAATTTTATTATTCAATGAGATTTTTTTCAAAAACTGTTCAGCTGTTAGCATATTTCGCAAGGTGGGTGGGTAGGTAGTTTTTATTTATGTTTTTTTTTTTTTTGTTTCTCACTGAAATATAATTTCTCTAACATTAGGATTTTTGCTATTGTACGAGGAAAAACTAACACATACACACATGCATCCATGTGTAGGTGTATGTATACATGCAGGTTAAATACTCAAAGCCTTTTCTTCTTGACCCAGAACAACACTTAAATTTAAGCATCGTTACAAGAAATAATGTAACTCTGAGGTAATTTTGCTTGATTTAAGTGACAGTAAATGTATGAAAGAAAATGCTGGCTACCATTACCAGCCCTTACTTTATTGTGGAAATACTTAATGCTTTAAAACCTTGCAGATAACATGTTGTCCCAGGCAAAGCAAGGACTCAATAACAATTTTTTTGTGTAATTCAAAATGATCTTGGCTCCGTATCAGAGCTTCTGTGACAAACTACTGAAACCAGAAAGCAGAGCAACTCCAGGATGAGGTGTTGTTGCAGTACAGTTAGATGCATATCACACACAGATTTCATCTTTTCTACATTATTTTTTATCAATTGTGCAGAGATAGCCGAGGATGCTTTTTGGAGTAGTGTGCTTAATATTGGAGAGGATCCTAAGAAATTGCAGATTTCTCAATATGGTATTCTAATTAAAACCTAATTAGCAATTCACAGTGCTGGAACTTGGATTTTTTAGCATAGAAATAATTTCACTATGCATAGAAAGTAAAGATTTATTTTCCGGAGATAGCATTTCAAAAATATAAGGCAGCACATGTGGAATTCAGAGGTGCTAAAAATTCTAAGTGTGGGTTTCTCCATAGCTATAAGCTTAAGCAGTTTTGTGTAATCAGCGAGCATGTCAAACAGTATCAAAAAACTCATTTTCTTCAAGTGCTTTATTTATCTTTAATAGAACCTTCATCACCCTGGTGTTGTAAATTTGGAGTGTATGTTTGAGACGCCTGAAAGAGTGTTTGTTGTTATGGAGAAACTCCATGGAGACATGCTGGAGATGATCTTGTCAAGTGAAAAGGGCAGGTTGCCAGAGCACATAACGAAGTTTTTAATTACCCAGGTAAGAAATCAATTAGAGACAGAAAAAGTAATATTTAATATCAAATGTTATTGCTGTTTAACTACAGCTTTCTAGCCTTGTTGTTTAGTCTCTCTTTCTAACTTAAACTACGCTAGAAAAGGTTTCAGGGGCATGTGGTATTTTTTTCTATGTTTTATCTGTGTTATTTGGAGTGCAGTGCACCAAATTATGACATGTAAGCAGGCTCATGCTTTAAAACTCTTCTGAAAGTTTGAAAAGTACAATGGTATAGTGCTGGCTCAATTAAAATAGTTAAGTATGCATATCTCTGTTTCGTATTAAGACCCTTTGTCTATACCTGGGTTGATTGTGATATGAGCGCCATGATATGCTGTTTCTTCCACTGAGGTTGCCTTAGCAACCTGCTGTGTTAATCTAGCCCATTTCCAGGTCTTCAATTTAAAGGGCCTTGACCGGACATTGTGAGTTTTCTCTTGGCCTTGGAAATGTACGCCCTGATAGAAAACATCTTGAAAGTAATAGACTGACATGAAATTATTTTGGTGATTTTCTTCTTTTATAGATCCTTGTGGCTTTGCGGCATCTCCATTTTAAAAATATCGTTCACTGTGACCTCAAGCCAGAAAATGTATTGTTAGCATCAGCTGACCCCTTCCCTCAGGCAAGTTGAAAATTCTCCCTGCAAAATAATCTAGTTGATAGCATCACTGCCTTCCAGGAAGCATTGTGTTATCTTCTTTTTCCCCTCAGAACTTTAGTTTCATGTGGGTTTTTATCCATTTGTTTCCTTCTTGCTTTGAGGCCGTGGCTGTATCAGTGACCTCTTGATCTATCCTGCTTTAATAACATATACCACTGCCTTCTCAGTCTCCTCTTTGGCTTCGCCAGAACTGGCAAGCCTAGTCCAGTGTTGAAAGTGCTGGCCTTGAGAGTGGTGGCACTTTAGAGTCCCAAAGATGCCATCAGGTTTCTGTCCCCTTTCTCAGCAAAGGGAGTGGAAAACAATGATATCACCCCTGAAGGAATGATGGATCCAAAGTGACCTAATGTGGCTATCTTCCCTTGCAGCTCTGACACCTTTTAGGTGCCTGCTATGTGCCAGCATAAAGCTAATTTTGAGCATTATGATGGATGGCATGATTCATCTCTCTGTCTTCGTCTTTTTCTTGTAAGCTGTTAAAACCATCACTCTCCCATAGATTCCTAACTTGTGAGCACTGTTATCCACTTCTAAATACACTTATTTTTATATTTGTCTCTCAGGCTTTTGGAGACGAAAGGAAAAGTGCTTAGACTATACTTTTTTGTGAATGAAAACATACTTTTATATAGGCATATACACCATGGTGTCAAGTACATGAAAAGGTAGAAAATAGCTATTTCTTCGCTATGAGAATGAGTATCATTCTATTTAAGTATTGTGGTTATCTCCAGCAGATCTGAGCTAACACAGAAACAAGCACATAACTGTGAACTCATTATTTCTGCCAACTCATGTTGTCAACAGGTGAAACTTTGTGATTTTGGCTTTGCACGGATCATTGGAGAGAAGTCTTTCCGGAGGTCCGTGGTGGGGACCCCAGCCTACCTGGCACCTGAGGTCCTAAGAAACAAGGGTTATAATCGCTCTCTAGACATGTGGTCAGTTGGGGTCATAATCTATGTAAGCCTAAGTGGTACATTTCCATTTAACGAAGATGAAGACATCCATGACCAAATCCAGAATGCAGCTTTCATGTATCCACCGAATCCCTGGAAGGAAATCTCTCACGAAGGTAATATCTTCCATTCAGAAGTGGTAACTATTAAATTTTTAAGTGGTGTGGTATTAATTGTGAATTCTTAAATTTATAAATGCTTTTTGTACCCACTGGGGTGGAAACAACAATTTATGGGCTAGGTTGAAAAGTAAAAGGTAACGGAAAATGTCTTCTAAGGAGATGTTTGTGTCTATATAATTAAAAAATAAAAAAATTGGGAAATGTGTATTAAGAAGTAATTGAATTCATATTTTGATATGTTTTCTTAGAATTTATAATATTTGCAAATTGGTTTAATGATAATGAATCTGTAGTGAGGATTTACTTACCACATTTTTGGTTTTTATTAAGCACTTTTAAAACATTACCAACAGAGAAACTTTATATTTTAATTATCATATATATTAGTATATCAAAGATTTGACTTATTTCCTTTGTGTGACATTAGAGTATGTATATGTTATTTGGATTCACAATTTTGAGGTTGCTTCATTTCTTTAGTATTGGAACATCTATATGTGTAATTTTTGTCTATCCGTGTTACTACTTTAGTATGGATTACTTTGGCAGTGTTGCATTAGTTAGGATTATATTTTTAATAAATATTTCCTTCCTTTTAAGGAAAATGGATAGTTTGAAAAGAACTGGCAGGGTATGGCAAAGTAAATAGGTATTGGATGCTTTTGCAAGGAGTTGTGCAGTAAACGTGCCTTGAAATTTATTTAATACTCGTAAGGGTCCCAGAAGATGATTTTTACCATGTATGATGATTTTTACACCAGTATTTCAAGGAAGAAGATGAAAGCAACAAAAACTGATAGTACAAACTAGAAAGACAAAGCTAGTCAGGGGCAGAACTCACCCAAGAGAGTCTAGGTGTGGATCCTTTTACCACTAAACTTGTGTCCTTGCCAATTTCTAGGCAATGTGTAGTCCTAAATTCCTACTTGTTTAGATTTTTTTACCACTTAAAAATATAACATGTTCATGGACAAATCTCTCTTCTTTGATACCTATTATTGTATGCATTGGTATAGAAGTGGAAAATCAAGTAGATAAACAGATAAAGTAAATTACATTCTTAGACACGGTAAATATTAAGTGTAATAATATTATCAGAGCTTAAGTTACCATTAGCAACAACCTTTAACCCTCTCTAATTAGTTGTAAATCATTCCTGTGTGGATATATAATAATAAATGACCTACAAAAGAGCTATCATAATGCCAAAGGAACAATTAAATATTTGGGATAATTCAAGAAAGATGAAAGTAAAGTGCAATTAGTTTTCTTTTCCATAAGACAAGAAAAGAAAGCATCACTGAATAACTTCGTCATCGGTTCTCTTGTTGGGAAACAGTATTTTGAAACAAAGTTACCTTTATATTTAATATCTCTAATCTAGAAATCCAGTAAAATAATTTGATGCTGTTATCAGAGCATAAATCTGGAATATTCCTAGAGCCAAACAGATAATTTTCCGTTATTAACTCTGGCAATAGAGACCAGAGACATAACTATCAATGAGTCAAAAAGCAATTATTGAGAAATCACAATTTCTTTACATCATAGGTAATGTGAAAGTAGAGAACAGAGCATAAAATATATTTTGGGAATTTCAATGCTAATTAAAGCGATGAGTTCTATACATTTAGAAAAATGCTAACTGATTTCCCTGAATTGTCAACTAGGTAAAAAATCAGTATACCCAAGTTTGGAGGAGGGAAATTCACTGTAACTTGAGTAGTCAGAATTGCCTTTTCAGAGGAGACAGAACTTAACACTGATCACTGAAGAATGAAAGGCAAAAGTATAGCACTTTACTAAAGGAAAATGACAGGGTAATTCCAAAGGTTTTTATATTTGTCTGGGAAATACATTTTACTTAGTTATGGAAATATCTGAGGGATAAAATTTTCTCCTACTTGGACAAAGTGATGTGAAGACCAGTTTGGATGGAAAATAGGCCCCTCACTTTCCTAAAGGGTTCAGCATCGGCTGGGGAATTAACTGTCATCTCTCCTCAGTGCCTTCTCTTAGCTCATCCTTGTCTTTGAACTTAGAAATTGTGCATAGCTGTTAAATGGACTTGTTGGCAGATAAGTTATCTAATTTGCTGCTATATCAACTGTTTCATAATTGAATGTAAGACACACTAGTTAAATTATATTAGAATGTTAACTGAAGTGTTAGGAAAGTAGCCATTCACTGAGGACAATAATTCTCAGGTTATATATGTTATAATGGGCAACTACTACTTATGTACTAAAATTATTTTTAAAACATTTAGGAAATGACAATCATACAAACAAAACTATTACCTGACAGTGGTGGATACAGTTGCATTAGATCAATTTTCATCTCCAGGACCTTAAATCACAAAATTCTAAGAATCAGTATAGAGAGAAATAAAAATCTAGGCGTTGCCATGTCTCTGAAGTCAAAGGTTTAGGTCATCCACTCATTGAGCAGTTCAAGATCCAGTCCCACCCACCATTCTAGTCAGTCTTTCCTTACGTTCAAAATGGGGCGATGGTTCCTACATAAGGAGGTTGTAATAAAGACTGAATGAAACAAAGCAGTTTCCTTGGCTCTTACCAACTTTATAATTTTAGAAGCTATGTGAAAACTGATGTACTTCCCTACTATTCTCCAGATGTATTACTTTTTTCTTGCCAAGAAAAAAGCAAAAGGAAATACTGAAAAGTCTTGTAGCATGCATATATGCATCACAGTTAGAGAATCTTTTGTTATGTATTTTTTTCTGTTAATGTAGACCTGGGGCTTGGTTGAACACCTGTGTTTTGTGACACATAAGCAGTCATTGAGCTGCTTGATCCTCACAGAAATCCTGTGATTTGCCTTAGCTTCCGCGTTAGGGAGAAGCCAAGAAGGGTTAGTGACTTATATTCAGATTACACTGTGACCTTGAAACTAAGGGTGCAGCTTGAAGTCATTTATTAGTTTCCTTTCTTTACACCAAAAGTTGCTGATTTCTTGTGGCGTAATATTAAAGACTGGTAGGTTTTTATATCCATTATTTCTTCTTGCTATAATAATATACTAAGCTAAGAACTGGCACCATGGAGAGATGTTTACAAATAACTTACCAGTGAATTGATCAGGAACCTTGTGTTTAAGTAACAGAAATATATCTTCAGGCAAATAAGATAATGTATTGACTCACACAACCCAGAAGTCTGAAAGGTAAATAAACCTCTAATTCAGCTGTATGCTGTATTCTGTAGCATTTGCTTCATGGCTGACCACTACTGTAAACACTTTATATATATATGGATTCATTTAACCAACCCCACCCTCTGTAGATGCCCTCACTGTTTCTATTTTAGAGATGAGGTAATCCAGTCACTGGAGTGAGGTGGCTTGCCGGGGTGAGCCATGTTACACTCCTGTCAGCTGACCGGAAGGTAGATGCTCTTATCCGCAACACTTACAGCTCCTTGATTCTCCTTCTGATGGATTTAGCCATCTTGCCACATTAATTTTTAAAATGCTTTCATTGGCTCAGAGCTAGAGAAGCAATACAGTTTTTCTTAATTGCTTAAAAGAAAAAAAAAAAAAAGTGACCAGGGAAACAGGATAACAGGATCATTTGGAATAAAGACTTAAATTGAAAACTCAACTGCTTAGTGTCTTTGTGACTTTAACCAACTTATTCTCTTAAGTCTCAGTGTCCTAACTGGAAATGTGGTATTAGTTTTATATATTATATATATAGTTGATAGAATAATAAAGTTTCATACATAATTATGTGGAAGTATATCATGTGTGTGTGTGTGTAAAAATGCATATCTAGCAACCAAACACTCCAGTGTAAGTCATATGATTGCAAACAGTTGTACAAAATGAGACTAGGTCATTATGAGGAGAGCTTGCAGTCTTATCATTTCATTCTAAGGCAATGTTGAGTATCCTGCCATGTTTCATTTCATCAGTGCTACTATCTAGATGGCCATTTATCATTGCTCAGTATATTCACCACTTCTGGTCAGTAATTAGGCATAACTTCACAATCATTTTTGGCTCCATCTCCTTCTGGGGGAGGGCTAGCACTGGGCACATTCTTAGTTCCTTGAAAGAACTGGCATGCTTACCTTAAAATATGCAAGTGATTTGACAGTATTACCTTATGCAAAAGGCAGCCCATTGTCAGTTTTTTAGGTGACCAGATGAAACCAAGGAAAACTGCACCTTACCTGATTTACCTGACTGAAATTTACCAATGTGCCATTTTTCATTCTTCATTGCATTACTTAAAATCCTAAAAGACTAAGAGATAGACCTGGATATCCTCCATGTTTGCCTATCCGAAGGATGAATTAAATTATTGAATAAATTGTTGCCAAATTCCCCAGAAAATTTGAAGGGCTTGGGTCCCAGGAACATAGATCTTACATACAGGATATGAGAAAACTAGGTCATAGAACAGGAATATTTGTAAGGCAAAAGATTTCTAATAATTTTTTCAGAAAAGTTACTAGATTAGGGCTCATTTTAATTTTTATGATCGTCTAGCTGTACATCTTTAGGAAGATTTTTTTTTTTTAGCTTTAGCCAACATTTGATAAGATAGCTGGTTTAAAATGAAAGTTCCCAGGCTCCATATCTATAAACAGCCATATTGTGCTGGGAACTGAAGTAGTTCATAAATCATCCATTAATACTGTGAAATTCATACCTCAGATCTCCAGAAAGCCCTGATAGTCAGCAGTGTAAAAATCTTTGTGTTAGATACTGATACCCAAATATAGAAAAATTATAAAATTCCACTCTTGTTCTTAACATCCTTTTGCCTCCACATCATCTGTTGTATCATGGACATGTTCTGTATGCAAAATGTCAGATGTACTTCATTATAGTTGCCATTAAATAGTAATAATAGAAAAGGGAGAGCAGGAGACACTGTGGTAGCCACTGCTGATTTCCTGTTGTCTTGTTTTGAAATCCTACTTGCTTGCATTGTTTTGTTCTGATTGCTTTGTTCTGTTCTGTTTTGTTTTATTCTCTTTTAAATAAAAAACAAATGAAGCACAGGCATCTTTTGTCAAGAAGAAGGAACAAAAGGTAAAATCCAGGACAATACCTGAAATTATGCAGTGAAAAACAACTAACACATTTTCATGATTTTGAGCAAATGAATATATTTAACACTTAAATCCTTCAAATGGGTATAGGTATAGAGATTTAGGATTCTAGGTAATATTCTCTATGGGGTATGGTTTATAACTTAGAGTTCATCAATAAGTGATAATTATCTCTAGTTATTCTACATGTTGTTTATTAATCTTAATTTATAGCGAACCTTTAAACCAAGCATTCTGAATTAATTATGATTTTGCAAAATAAATTAGTGAAATAAAGTAATGAAACCTCTGCAACCCTGAGAAATGAGGAGTACCAGGAATAGGTAAAAAGAGTTATAAAAGCTCTAACTTCCAGAGTCTATATGAGATTTTCACCTCAGCGAGATAAATAAATAAAAGCTTACAGGAATCACTAATTATATAATTTGATCAAATTTAAGAATTGGGGACAAATATTAATACAGTATTGATATTTATTATATTCATCCCCCTGCCACCACAATGTGTGCCAAGCACTGTTGTAAGTTACACAGTACAATGCTAACTATTTAAATTTATTGGGAAGAAGAGGATAAAAGTGTAGAGAAAACAGAAATGAAGTGCTTCAACATTTTTAATGGTGGGAGTATCACATTTTAAAAAATGTGTTTCTCAAAGAATCTGTGGTAAAAGGTCAGTTTTACTTTCTTTTCTAATCATATAGATTAGTTCGTTGTGAAATAAATAAAAATGTGACAGCAATGGAATAAAGCTTTGATAGTTTCTAAAGATTCAGTCTCACTTCCTGTATTCATCTCATTATAGACCAATAATAAACAATTCATAAACAAACACTGATCCATTGACCTCACTTTTAGTAGAATTGCTTTAGAGTTAATGAATTAAACAAAGAAAAAAATGAACTTACTGTTTAGAAGTCAAGTAATAGAAGAAAATCTTAATAGTTAAAATAGATGCTGTCTAGATAATGGGTCTGAAAAACACACAACAAACTTAGATCTTTTCCTAGGTACAATACTGTAAAAAGTAAAATTAAAGGAAACAAAAATTTGTGGGATGAAAGAAAGATGCAAGAGTAAATGGAGAACTATCTTTGGATTAATTTATAATTTCCCCAAGCAGGTCTAAAAGTTGCCCAGATTTTTAAATTAGCTATACATAATATCCAAATATCCATATATAAATACCTTTCCCTTACAAACTATAAGATTCCATTTCCTTTTCTATAACACCAATCACTGTAGTGTGACTGAACAGATGAAGAAGATGTTACCTCGAGTCTCTGAATCTATCATGTCCACACAAAGGAGAAATTTCAAGTGTGAAAGTCAAATGAATTTTCTTTTCCTGCAGTCTTTGATTTGCTCAGAATCATAACACACATCTTAAATGGTTCCTGCCTATATTGACTTGATTATACAGCTTTTGTTTTCCCCGTAGATTATTCTTAGAGGGAGAGAAATGACACAGGTAACCAAATGATGGGGCTTGCATTGTTGGTGAAGTGAGATAATTTGCTTCAGAGAAAGTTGTCTCATTAAGGGAATGATGTCAAACCTGCAGGGATGGAAGAGAAAGCTTTCAGGAGAGTGACGACGCGTTTCCATCATCAAAGCGATGAGTTCCGTTAGGGATGCACAGTAAACGTGAGGCAGATTAGGAATGGGCCATGAAGATCACCCTTGTAATTACTACTTTTTTCCTTCTGAGTTTTCATATTTCTTTTATGCCATTAGGGAGGCAAGCAGGCAATAATCAACACAGAGGCAGTCTTGGAAATTGCCTTACAAGGAGCCCCCGACCCCTGCAGTCAAGATCATTTTCTGTGTTCACAGGTGAACTCTGAAGAAGCACCTATTCCCAAGTTGCCTGCTGTGTTGTTACTGCTCATCTTAGAGTCACGTGGCCAGTCGGTATGATCAAGATTAAGATCAGAAAGGAAGCTTCCGTGTAGCATATGTGAAAGGAGAAAAAAGGAATGGCTTTACATTAGCTCCAAAGCTTGTTTTTAGTGAAATATTAATGATCAGATTGCAATGGTGTATCACTGACATCAGCTTCCTCCATTTGTGGGCTCTGATGGTTTCAATAGTCGTATTTATGCCTCTTATTTTCTCTGATAAAAACAGCTATAATGTATTCTTTCAGTTGATCTCAATCCTCAGCTGCACAGTACAGAAGACATGGTATTTAGAATGGCTATAATGTACTAGTAAATTTGTCAAAGCATCTGAGTCTTACTTTAAGGGCAATTTTTACCTTCCACCTTGGTAAATTCAAATAAAACTGGCCAGAAGTGTGTATTTTCCCCAGAAATTGAAGATTGAAAAATACAGCCAGTACAAACACAAAGAAAAGCTAAATAAAAGCCTAGCACCATTACCACATGGTATGTTTTCAAAATCCAACAGTGTTCCAGAATGCTAAACACTTAAGTTGGAAGTAGCACTTTGCCATGAAAAGGAACCAGCTGTAGGTCTCTCTTTCAGTATATATTGTTCAAAACAAAAAATAACCCCAACTGAAAATATGCCTCACATAGATGAGACCCAAGAATCCAATGCTAGAAGAAACAAAAGAAAGACAATTGTCATTTTAATAATTAAACTGTGTTTGTAACAGTTTATGAAGCTTGCCGATGCAGCAAGCCTGCTGAATTTTAATGAAGAGATTGATTTGTCAACGTGTTAACACCACTGTCAGACATCACAGCACATAAGAGAGGCATGGGCACTAGCCAATAAATTGCCTAAAAATGTTGACTGAGTGCCAGGAAATTTAATCACTAGTGGTAAAGAAAAGTGAATTATATAGGTCAGAAACTCTATGGGGATTTAATATATTAAACTATCTCACCTTAACATTTCTGGAGTTAACTGATTTTAACTTTTTTTTTATTTTATTGAGTAACAAATGACTTTATAATTTCAAAATAAAGGTATGCAATGACTTCAAAAATATCTACCAGAAGAATAAATTGTGTGTGCATCTAAGTATACACAAACATCTCATAATCCAATGCAGAAGTATCCGAAATCATATGCCACTAGGAAATCATTTATTTGATGATAAATATAATTAATGGTATTTCTCTCTGGTACATGATAATTTATGGGAAGAAACTGCTCAGAAGCTTTAGCAATAGCATCAGATTATAACTGCTCTAAAATCATGATGTTAAAATTTATTTCTGAATATACATAATAGTTGAGTTTAAATATAAGATCTGTGTATGGAGAAATGTCTGACTAGAGGATCCACAAAGGTTAAGTATTTGGCAAATTTGCTGTCTTTCACAATAAAAAAATTCATAATTGAGGGTATTAAAATCTTATCTAATCCTCATATTACCCCATGATTCAGGTCCTCTGAGTAATTATCCAGAATATTCCTAAATTGCTCTAGTGATAGAAAAATAGAAAATTTCATTAGGATCTTTGTTTTTCTTAATTTGATCCTAATACAGCTAACACTATGGGCAAAACTGTCTTTGTGTTTATGCCACTTGGCAGGATGTGTCCAGTCCTTCTCATCCAAACAAAGAATCATCTTTGAGGTTTGAAAGCAGCCCTCATGTCTCCCAAAGCCCTCTTTTCTAGGCAATAAATTTTCCTTCAATCTCCTGTTCACACTGGCTCAAATGTGATCATCTTTATCCCTGTTCTTTTTAAATCAGGCCTCAAAAAGGATCTGAGTCAGGCTTCCACGAGTCCATTTAAAGGTAATGTGAGCCCAGCTTGGTGGCACACACTTGTCATCCCGGCTGTGCAGGAGGCTGAGGTAGGAAGGTCTTAAGTTTGAGGCCAATCTGGGCAACTTACAGTAGTAAGACCCTGCCTTAGAAATATATATATATATATATATATATATATATATATATATATATATGCTGTTGATAAGCCTAATTTATGGTTCTATACTTAGTACTCAAGGTGGGGCACTGAGTGGGATCTACATAGAGAATTTAGTTTCATTTGTCTTTGTTAAATGTTGTCTTACCAGGATGACCAATTACATCAGCCTCTAGTTATTTTGGAAGTTACTTGTGTGATCCAACTTGTTTGCTATTTTTGTCTGTCTAGGAGTTATCCAGAAGTCTGCCCATGTCTCCAACTAGAGAATGCTAAAAGAGAGGAAGTTGAGGGAACCTTTATATTTACATACACTCAGGGATGTTTTGGGCGATTTTGGCTGTTTTCAATGTTCTCATATCTCCAGCCCCTTGATGTTCAAAATCTGATCTGAAGACCACCACTACTGACCTTACCTGGGAGTCATTGTCAAATGCGAACTGAGATATTTGGCTTCAGTATCAATATTTAAAAGCAAAATTCCTCACAGGATTTTCATGTACCTTGAAAAAATCCACACCTAAAAAATCCTCTACCATGAGCAGCATTGTGATAATATAAATACATTTATATTTCTACCTTAAATTTGGTATCACTTAGATATTAATTTGGTGGTTTCTGTACGCTTGTATTGAAGCAATTCATGATTTCCAAGACTGAGTTTGGAATGAAATTGAATGTGAAGCCAGAGTACCACACTGCTAGAATAACTTTCTAGAGAGGAAAGAACTGAAAAAGGAAAGACATGGACCTGCGTCTCTAAAGGTCTTGCACTTCATTGGATTCCGGTAATTGACTCAGGCACGAGTGAGATGATGATTTCCAGTGGCCTTGTTTGCAGCCCGCAGCCTCTGGCTTCAGCCCCTGAGAGGAGCGTCCCAGTTAGTGTTGCCGGGCAACGGCATGCTGGGTTGAGAGCTGGAATGTGAAGGGTTGCAAAACGATTTTTAAAATAAACACACAACTTACCATCAGCATGAAGCAAACCAAAGGAAGAGAAATACTGAGCGCCGCTGCAGCAGATAGTGAGGCCCAGTGGAAAGGGAGAAAAAAGAAACACTGGCTCAACAGCGAAGCGCCTGGAGGTTCATGGCTCCATCGAAAAAATAATAGTTCTGAGCTGCTTTTCAATTTGAAAATATAAACCTGAATAATAATTTAGGTATGGAAAGAAGAAAGCTTAAAAAGAAAAAGCAAATTTAAAAAAACACTGCATCTGAGCAAAAACAATCAGCCCTGGAATATTACAAGTAATTTCTTTGTAAACTAAACAGTATAAAATAAACATAGTCTGTACTGCAGTATTCTCAGCATCATTCGGATTTTATAAAAGTCAGTACTGATCTTGTGATCTTGTAGAGTCATAATATCTTATCATCCAGGAACATTTATAGCCAAAATGTGCAAGCCTTGTGTATACAAACAACATGAGTATTAAAATTTGAGCTGAGGAAAGAATGCCATTTAAACTTTTAATTAATGTATTAAAGCTACCAAAATTCTATTTACTGAGCATTTTTGAACGTATTAGAATTTAGATGCATTTTATTTTTAAAATGTATGGCTGGGGATTTAGCTCAATGGCATAAGCACCTGCCTGGCAGGTGTGAGGTCATGAGTTCAATCCACAGTACAATATATATATATATATATATATATATATATATATATATATATGATGTGTGTGGAAAATGAACACCTCATATGTATAACTTTAAAAGAGCTAGAATATGACAGGAGTGGGGAGAGACAGACATTGCAGTGGAAAACTAAAAGGACATAATAAAGAATGGGAAAGAGTATGAGTGAGAAGCATGACCTGAAGGACCTATGAAGTATTCGATGTCCAGTTACATTGTTTCTGTAGGATTTTCTCCAAGGCGTGGATGCCCTTGGATCTAGCTGCTCCAAGGTATATGAAGTGTACCTTGTACCCACACAGAGTCAGTTGTGTCTGTGCATTTGCTATTTGCTTTGAAGTAGAAAATGACCTCAATCTAATCTTCACAGCTTTATAGCTAATTATGTATTTTGATACCATATGAAATGAGAACTATATAGTCATACTCTAGTGGAACACTGCATAGTAAAATCACAGCTCTCAGCACCTGACCTGTCATTATTGCTCTGTTCAGCTACCTTTTTGCACCTAGAAAATACGCTGCACAGACTCAGCCATCCTCACATTTGCCAAAAGTCCCATACTGCTCAAATAGAAAGTTAGAAATTTTTTTTTCCTTAATTTCCTGCCATTGTAGTCTCAGCTGATGGTAGAAGGAGAAAAATTACCATACTGGAATTCAGGAGGAAAATGACTGTCAACCAAGAGTTTGTTTTACCAAAAAATGAAAAAGGAAACATGAAACTTCAAGAAATAAATTTGCTTTTTAATTTATAAGACGTGGCATGAATCCATGTCTAGAGACATTTTAGAAAGCAAAGATCTTTGCTCATGAGGAGAAAATTTTAAAATTGAAATTTGCATCATACACTTGCTTAAAATGTTTTAATAAGAGGAAAATGGCTTACAGTTATAATCCTAGCTATTTGTGAACCTGAGGAAGAAGACTGTAAGTTCAAGCTCAGGTCCAGCAAACTAAAGACAATGCCCTAAAGGCTCTCTCAGAATTTAAATTTGTTAATAAAAGGACAGAGGATATAACTCAGTGTGAAAAGAGGGGGAAGAAAAGGAAAGGGAAAAGAAAAATCTGAAATATCTCAACTTTAAAAACTGTGATTTAAGGCAGTTTATCAGCAATATGGAAGGGATTAAGCTTCAGGATATATTAAAGAACAGTTTCCAGAATAATATTTGAAGTACTAAACTCCACAATATATTGGCAGATATAAATATAAAACAGTAATACCACTCTGAAAAATTAGATATCAGGCCTACTGGAAAGGAAGAACTAACCAGTAGACTAGATGCTAGACACTTTGCTCCTGGATAAATCTTTAAGAGAAAAAGGGAAGGAAAATGTGACATAGAAAGTGTTTTCCAAGGTAGTAGAGGATTCTCACTCCCCTGTGCTGCTTTGGTACTAGCCCAGCTTACTTGTTCAAAATAGCACATGCTCAGGGGCCAAGTGACAAGACCAGCTCTGCAGTGCAGTACATCTCACGCTCTGACATCTGAGTACTTGGATATAGTCTTTCTTTTTTTGTAGAAGGAAGTATGGGATCCCCAGATTTCTGAAACATTCTCTGCTTCTCTTAGTGTCCTTTTCTCTTTTGGTGGCTCCAGACTCCTCCTGGGATCTTGATCCTAATGTGCTCCAGAAGTAGAGTCTCTGCACTCTCTGCCTCTGCCCACTTGGGCACTAGCATCCCGTTCTGCTGCCTTACCACCCCGTTACCTTCTCATCGGATGCTCCAGAAACTCTTCTTTCCTTCCTGTTTCTTGGTCATAGCTACACTATGTTCCCATTCTCTTTTGCATTGTTAATGGGAATGCACAGTCATGCCATTTCCTGTCTGTGTGTCCCGTTTTCATGCACTACCACATTCCTTCATATCAGAATTCTGAATTTATCCAGGTGTGGTTGTACACACCTGTATCCCAGCACTCAGGAGGCTGAAACAGCGGAATTGCCATGAGTAGTTTGAGGCCAGTCTTGGCTACATAGTGAGTTCAAGACAAGCCTGAAGTGCGTAGCGAGATTTGTTTTCTAAATGTCTGCACACCATCTGTTCATGCATTTTAGGTTTTATCCACCATAAACACTAAACTTCTTGTTGAATGATCTCAGAATGCATTCTTTCTCCCTTTAAGAAATTAAGTAAATTCCTAAATATTCTACTATGTGTCTCATTTTGTTCAATGTTTATTAAAAATTACAATGGCTCTAACAGCATATTGGTAGCTTCTCCAGTATCCAGTATTTATCCAACTTAGGACCACCATTGATTACCATTGTGTAATATTTTCATCCCCTCATTCCCCAACCAACCAGCTCTCAGCAGAGATTGCTAGATTGTTAAGAGAAATGGACCAACGCGAGAAGGGAAAACCATTTGTAACAGGAGCAGCCACAGCAGTCTCAGAGAGAGTGGGCAATCAGATGGGAAAGAAGACAAAATATAATTTCTGAACTCCAGTTTGAAAATTAAAATCAAAATTCAGAAATATTATTTTTTAATACAATTGCCACAAATTCTTTTTAAGTAGGTTTGCCAGATTGGTAAAATGAGTAACATCAAGGACTGATGTGTATTTTGTTATTATTGTTTTGGGTTTGTTTTGTTTTACTTTGTTTTTGTACCAGAGATCCAACTCATAACCTCGTGCTTGCTAAGTAGGTGCTTATGCCGCTGAGCTAAATTCCCAACCCCTGTATCTTGACTATAACACAGTGTATGAAAAAAGAAATCTCCTACACCATAGCCTTTGGTGGATATGATAAAACACAGAGTGGATGGAGATCCTAGGAAGAAACAGTACTCATTTATAAGGCTTGCTCAAAGAGCAGTTAATAGGCATGGCAGTTGGGAGTACGATATGAAATAAGAGTCAGCCGGATGTTTAACCTTTGTCTTGAAAAACGGTCCCAAAAATTTGATAAATCATAACAGGTGGGCTTGTTCAGTGTGCACAGGGCAGATGCTAGGAGGATTAGCCCGTTACTCTGTCATCACTGAGACACAATATCTGACTAACAACTGTAAGAAGGAAAGATTTATTTTGGCTCACGGCTTGTAGAAGTTTCAGTTCATAGTTCGCTGCCTGTGATTCAGGGTGACATGACAGAAGAGAACCAGCTATGACATGATGGCAGGAAGCACACAGCAAGCAAACGAGAGATGGAGATACCTTCTAGACCACACCCCAGTGATCTACTCCCTCAGACCAGGCTTCAATCCCCAACATCACATGTAGCTTTAAACTCATCAGAGGTTAATCCAGTGATAAGTAACACACCCCTGTGACCCAATCACCTAATAGCCCCATATAGGAGAACATGAGATTTGGGGAGACATCTAGATGTAAACCCTAACATGAATCATTTTACATTCAGAGTAGTCTTTAAGTGCTAAAATATGGTCTGTAATCATATTGAAATACACAAAGCCCTAAGTCTAGTGGAAATGTAAAAGAAGTTTTTATGTTTGTGGTCAGGAAAAATAAAATGTAGTTGAGTCTTTACATTATTATCAGCAAACAGTATTATTTAAAAATAATATAATATAATATAAAAAATTATACTTTTGCTATCTGCCTTAGCATAAACTTGCAAGCTGAATCCTTTTGTGTTTCAACCTGAGCCTAGGTAGAAATTTGAAGCTTCAGTGGTTTGGTTTGGTTTGGTTTGGTTTGGTGTGGTGTGGTTGTGGTGTGGTTGTGGTGTGGTTGTGGTGTGGTTGTGGTGTGGTGTGGTTTGCTTTGATGGGGGTTGGGGGAGTTTGAGGTTTTTTTGGAGATGTAATAGTTGATACTTTGTGACAATTTGAGTTTAGAAGCTTAACCAAGTGACTTACCAGGGTGCAGGGTCCTCACTTTGTAAACATCCTCATCTTGTGCAAGAGGGGGACAAGGAGATGGTATGAGTGCTACACCTACAGAGCAGGGTAGGTTGCTCATGGTATAAGGGAGACAAAGAGGCTCGCTCTCCCACAATTCTGTCTGGCTGCTGGTGCTGTCTTCCTCCACCTTGAACCATTGCCCCTCACCATGCCACCCTACCTTGGAGCAAGCTGATTACAGACTGAAACTTACATACATTGTGAACTAAATAAACCTATCTTTCCTTAATTTGGAGTAACAGGTATTTTGTCTCAGCAACAAGGGAAAAATAACTAACACAGGGTGTGGTGCTGAGGATTGAACTGAGGGCTTTGCACATACTACACAAGTGCTCCACTACTGAGCTATATCCCCAACCCTGTTTTTTTGGCTTTGTTTTGTTTCTGTAAAATGAAGATTCAAATAATGACTATTTCATAAAGTTGTGATGAAGACTAAGAATATGAATGTCTTTTTCTTAAACAGTCAAAACTCTGTAAACCATGCGAATAGTACTTCCTTATATAAATCAACTTGGCAGATAATACAGAAAATTCTGGTCAGACGTAATCACTGAATTTTAACAAGGACAATAAAAAAAGAATGCTAGTGACCATTAAAATAGAGCTATTCAGAAAGACATGGAGGTCTAAAAGACAGCAGAAAGATCTGTAGAAAATAAGGTTGAAGAGAATTAGTGTGTCAAAGACTTGCTGAACCATCATGTAGACAGTCAGCATCTCCACTGCATATAAAACATAAGAATAATGAGGAAAACCTTCTCTTCTTTGAGTAGGACAGTAATTAAAAGAGATTTTAAATGGTCCATTTTATCATTATAGAATCTGAAGGCAGGGGGAATGAGCATGTATTTCCTGCCTTTGCAACTAGATTAGGAGCTTTGAGTGCTAGGGCTTTATCATTAGCTTTCATTCCCTAAGTAATTACCCAACCATAATTACTTTGGTAAGATGTGGTGAATCATCAGATGTATACATCCATGTGAAGAACTCTTGTAACATGGTTATAATAGCAGTTTAGACAAGATCAATAAAGACAGCATTGTAAAAAGAAAGAAAGAAAACTCCAGAATCTCTTCATTAAAAATAGATTTAGTGAAATGCATTTGGGGAGGTGCAGTTTATGCTGGATTGTCTGAGACTTGGTTAATATCAAAGGATGTCCAAGAGTTTTAGATATGTGACAAATAAAATGGAGACCTTAGGTGCCAGAAATGAAACTATTTTCACAATAATATCAAGGACTCAACATTAACTACAGCATCCAGTATTTAACAGCTAATTATTTTTGCTGCCACAAAATATATTTATATATGGGAATGTGAGTGTGTGTGTGCACATGTGCATACCTACATGTATGCACATTCATCCCTTCTAATTCTCTCGTTATTTCTCAAGCTGTGTTCTGTTGGAGGTACATGCCAGTGCCTGAGTGTGCTTCTTCAAGTCTCAAGGGTGTTATGGCATAGTCAGATTTATGAATGTGTGCTTTTTCAGAAGAACGATTTTTTCATCTTCACATAATCCATTCCCTTCAGGCACTTCTGGGTTCTCACCTAGCAGTACTTCCCTCTCCATTAGGCAGTGTGACTCACTGTTGGGGCCCATTTGGGAGCAAACCAGACCTTTTGTTGAGTTCCTGTACTCCTACCTTCCTAATTATAGAATTCAAAGCAGAATGAGTGAATTAATGACGTGTGTTTATTCCCCACAGTGAGTGGGGAAGTGTAATGCTGCCGCATGCTTACCATAGCACACAAGCTCTCCTTCCATCCTTTAGCTTCCATTTTTGCAGTGTGACTTCACAGCAGCAAGAATGGAAGGTGCACTTTACTCACCAGTGAGTAAATCATGTCAATGGGCGTTTTAAAGCACAGGCCGAATACTCCATTCACTTAGAGAACTATTCTTTCAAAAGCTCTCTGAGAACACATGCTTGGAATTTGAAATTGTACTAAGTACTGTTTCCTGAGGTATCCTAGCTGAGGCAGGTGTGCGCAAGATGACATTTAAATGTGGGCTGGTGGGTTTAATTTCTCCAATCAAAGAATTATCTGGCATCTGATTCTACAGTCCCTCAGTGTAGGCAAATACTAAGAGTATTAGCAACAGAGAAATGCAATTCTAGATTACCAACTACTGCAGAGGACAGTTCCCTTTTCTTGAATATGTGGAAGGCCCTGATAGACTGTTGCTGAGTGAAGCACCCTTTGTCTGGTGGAACACAATGAAAGTCTGCGTCTTCAAACCCATTCAGATTGATACGGGGCATACAGTGGAGTCAAAGCTGCCCCACTGGATGGTTAGAAAAGCTGGGCAGTTAATTCTCTCTTTTCTTTTAAACTAGCTACCTATTTGATTAAACTACCGCTTAGACTGAGTGTACAGATTAGGTGATGGGTGAGAATTAATTCTCTGAAAAATAAATGCTTTCACCATGTTGGCATGTTTCATTTGATTCATTTTGCGAAGAAAATAATGAAATGAGAGATGCAAGTTATTATGGTAAGGAGTGGGAAATGTAACAACTTACATAAGTAATGAACCGTTAATGGTAGGTTGAAAATACAACTCCTAGGAAACACGAGTGAGAACTTCATCACATACGGTAGTACCATGGGTAACCCAGATATTTTGTGGATGAGAGAACCAGAAGAACCACTTCTTCTTTCTAAATTCCGTGTATAGGAGCCACAGCCAGAGGCGTGTTAGTGGCTAGTTTTCCTGTGATTCTAAGCCGTTGGAGAACAATTCATGTGAAGCAGGGTTTTTACTTCTCTTTTTCTTGGGAGATTAATAACAGCTGATGCAATTCCAATTCATTGATTAATTCTAAAAGGAGGGGGAAAATAAGTGTTATCCTATTGGATCCAAGATTATTACGAGATATGACCCAGTCTATGCCACGTTTTCCATACAAATACGATGTCCAGATGCCTGTAATCTCATTCAAGACTATAAAGCCATTTTTGTGTATTCAGACTCACTAAATGACAAAATTATTAAATGCCTTGTTTTGAATATTAGTCTCGCCTTTATATTTGTGCATGATGTATTTAAGATATTTCAACAAAATTCCTACTCTAAAAGTATTAGAGTAGGGTAGGCCAGTTGAAGTTTACATCATGCATTAGAATTTATTACTCCTTCCTTCATAATCGTTTCCAAATTCATTGTATTTTAGTATTCAAAATAAAATGAAATTCACATTTTTCTAACTCTCCCGAGGAAATATTTCAAGTTCTAATGCTTATTACTATTATTTTGAATTCAACACTGTAAAATACAAATATGAAATAAACTATAAATGAATTATGCATTCATATTTATCATCTGTTTTACTAAGAATTCTTACTTTTTCAGCCATCGATCTCATTAATAATTTGCTTCAAGTAAAAATGAGAAAGCGCTATAGTGTGGATAAGACCTTGAGTCACCCTTGGCTACAGGTAAAATCACTCTTTGATTTTTTTTCTTCCCACGTGAATGAGATTCCAAATACTTGTGAGATTTTGATATAAAAGTACAAATCTTTTGCCACTTTTTAAATGTGTAACTATCCTAATTTCAAGTTGCTTGCCAAAAATGCTTGCAAATTCTTTAGATTTAATAAATTTAGTGTTGCCAACCTTCTCTCTCTGTAACATGAAATCAAATAGAACAGCCATGCATACACATACATGTGCACCACAAAAGTGAAGCATCATAACAGAACTCAGAGAACCAGATTTCAAAAGCCTCTGTATATGTAATCATGACAAAAGTCCAGATAAATGGCCACCTGGTCATGCATAGTACTCACTTGGAAGCTATAGTTTTAAATCCTAAGATAATAAGCATAGATACAAGTAAATGACAAATACAAACTATATAGATATGCTAATGTTTTCATAAACATTTGTTGTTTTCATATTGATCTTTAACTCTGAAATACTAAAGAGTTGTTTTTTTTACATTTAAAAAATTTATTAAAAATAAAAAGCAAAACAGCAAAAAGATAGAAATGATATTTCAAAACATAGGAAATTAACACTAATTAATATATTGCATATTGTTATCTAAGAAGTAGTTGTTCAGGTTACAAGATTTAAGCATGAAAAAAACATGACCAAACAATGAAAGCACAAATCCATCTTTTGGATGAATTAACAGAGATTAGAAGTCTATCTATCTATCTATCTATCTATCTATCTATCTATCTATCTGTATTTGTATATGTATACCTATATGTGAATGGCAGTGTACCTAATTACTCTACTACAGGCATTCATCATTCGTATTTTGAGTCATGATCATATAGACACTCTATTTTCAAAGGCTAAACTGATCAAACGGCCATGGTACTGATACTGTCTCACAAGGATGCATGAGATGTGATTCAGTACTGTCAGAGTAGAAGAAAAAATGGTCACTCCTAGACTGTGAGAGCTGACAACATATGGAACAGTGTGTTGAATTGTAATGATCTCTATGGTAATATTTTCAAATTTCTTCTTCAGGACTATCAGACCTGGTTAGATTTACGAGAGCTGGAATGCAAAATTGGGGAACGCTACATCACCCATGAAAGTGATGACTTGAGGTGGGAACAGTATGCAGGGGAACAGGGGCTGCAGTACCCCACACACCTGATCAATCCAAGTGCTAGCCACAGTGACAGTCCTGAGACGGAAGAGAGAGAGATGAAAGCCCTCAGCGAGCGTGTCAGCATCCTCTGAGTTCCATCCCCTATAATCTGTCAAAACACTGTGGAATTAATAAATACATACGGTCAGGTTTAACATTTGCCTTGCAGAACTGCCATTATTTTCTGTCAGATGAGAACAAAGCTGTTAAACTGTTAGCACTGTTGATATATCTGAGTTGCCAAGACAAATCAACAGAAGCATTTGTATTTTGTGTGACCAACTGTGTTGTATTAACAAAAGTTCCCTGAAACACTAAACTTGTTATTGTGAATGATTCATGTTATATTTAATGCATTAAACCTGTCTCCACTGTGCCTTTGCAAATCAGTGTTTTTCTTACTGGAGCCTCATTTTGGTAAGAGACAGAACCTGTCCATGAAACAGTTCTGTTCTGTATGTCCCAATGGCATTATCACAGTAATTCAAACTCTTGAAGAGTAGATTACCAGTGTTCTATGAACAACTCAAAGCTCATATGAAAAAAAAAATGAAAGACGAGGGAGAAGGAATATAAAATCCTAAGACAAACTGCATGAAAGACACTTTATTGTATGGTTTCAAATCCTTCTCCTGCCTGGTGTGCCTCAGTATATTTAAAGTCAAGTAAGTGCACCTAGGCACACAGAGCCTACTGCTCTTGCTCCTAAATGCCTTAGAAATGTAAACTGCTCCAAATAACAGCAATGTCTCTTCCTTTCTTACCACACCCTGCTTTACTATGGAGAACCAGCAGTTAAGCAACCTTTTGCTTTTTGTGTATTTTTCAATAATACAAATAAATATTCTTGTCAAAATTTGTGTCCATTTGATTGAATTTTTATTTATAAACTATTTTAGTGGTTTTCAAGCCAATTGGGTTCAGTGATACCTGATCAAAAAGCAAAAAAAAAAGATTCATGGTATGGAAGTTCTCCCAATACACTCTGAAGTGAAGCCTTTCTGTCTTGCACGCGATCTGGCTTCCAATTGAAAAAAAAGGCTTCCAAAGGGAAAATTAACCAAAGCCAAATGGAACGTCCAGGCCTAAGGAGGAATACTGCCTTTGCCATCTCAGTTTATCTTACTGGTTCAGTCAGTATAAGCCAGAGATTAGAATACTGGCTGAAGGTTCTTCTTGTATGATCTTAACACAATGGTCTTGAGACAAACAATCAAGCAAACCAGCAAAAACTTCAACGACTTAAAAATAATGTCTTAAAAAGAAAGTCACCAGAGATGAGGTTCTTTAGCCTGCAGAAAGAAAGATCTTTGGGCCTAACAGATAAATATGTGAAGTAGATTATATGGGCTGCTTTTCTTCCCAGAAGAATGACATGCTATACTACTTAACAAAAATTTTTTATTAATATTTGGAAGACTATTATATGTGTTGGGAGATATTTGAATATATAATTAGGTATGTTAAGACTGCAGGCCCTAGTTCAACTTGGTAAGATTGGGGAGTGGCTGATCTCTCCTGCGGTTTGCCTCTGCTTTGTATAATTATTGAATTTTATACAAATAAGTCTGAAAATTTCAGTTTCTCAGTCTGTTGATTTTATATAGGAATTGGATATGTGTGTATATTCGTATTCAAGTAATTATGCATATAAAAGCATACATCAAATTGACAGAATGGAATATGTTAATGAGTAAAACAAAGGCTAGTCATATAAATTGAATCTTTTTATGTAAAGAATTTTTGGCAGAAGGAAAATAAAGAATATAAAACCCCTCTCCCTTTGTGTGCACATAATATAAATTATAGTGATTTAATTACAATGATTTATATTAAATACATATGCATACTTTTTATCAGCTGCAATATAAAATATAATCAATAACTATGATATCAAAAGATTTTACTCTGTAAAAGCACACAGATATCAATTATTCATGCAGCAAATATGTGTTGAATTTCTGTTCTATGTAGCTGTTTGCTAGACTCTAAATTTGAATGCGAATTAGACATGGACCCAGATGAAAAGAGCTTTTTGCCTATTAAAATGAAAGACAAAATTGATAGTTCTTACAAGAAGTTTTATGTAAATGTATGAAACATCACACAGATCAGTTAATAATGAAAGAAGGAAAGCAACAGGGCGATGTTTGCGCAGGCCTTGAAGAAGTAATAGAGACGCATCAGGCTGTAATTTGGAGAAAACAGAATAAACAAAGACAGGAAGGTGGAAAGACAGACATAGCATATGTCTGCTTTACAGACATAGCAGAATGATAAAGGTAAGAAAGAGAGCCGAAGAGGTCCATTCAATTGAGATGAGAACTGTCTTGATCCCGAGGCCCTTGTCTGCTAATCTAAGGATTTCTGATTTATTCCTTATGGATCTCAAGAACTATTTAGACATTTTAAATTGAAAGGTAAGCACCATCGACAGGTTCACTCAGCCAGCAACGCGGAGACCTGATCAAAGCCATGGGAAGGCACAAGGCCTTAAGATCAGCTAAGCTAATGTGGTCATACTAAGGCGGAAGGAGGCCTGAGCGAGAGCAGTAGTAAATACGAAGTAGTGAATAGCAGTAAGGAGCCTGGTGAAGATAGATTAGGTGATGGTAGGTGAATCCATGGGACTTTGTTCTGATTGAATGTGGAATTTAAGAGTTCAGAATGAATTTTAGGCTTTTTGAAAGACTGAAGAAAATTTTTAATCTGAAGCCAGAGATTTAGAGAGAGTAACTTCACATTTGGAACATATGGATATAGAGCAACAAATTTGGTATGTCCTCAAAATAATTAAGTATGAATCTGGAGTTTGAAAAGAATTCTGGAGCTAAATGTACAGATTTAAAGGATGACAGCTACTGTATGTTGAGAATGATCCTAGTCCTGGGGGAAGGGAGGAAGGTTGGTTTTTTCCAATCATTCTGTCAAAAGTAAGAAAATGCAAAGGCTTCTTTTAGGAAACCTCATCTATCATGGTCACACGTGCAATGTTCCTCAAGCAATGACACCAGCCCACTGCAGACAGCATACAAATGGATGGACTCTGTGTATCTTAAATCATCTGAACCACAGGTCTAGATTTTGGCCCGAGCGGGGAAGCAGTACTAGAGAAATATTTTGATTACTATTATTTTTGTTATATACATTATCCTGAAAGAAACAAAAATGACCTTTGAGTTTGACCATAATGACCCCCCTCTAGGCTGGCCGTATTTTCAGAATACATAGCCAACCATTTTATGGAATGTGTGTAACAGGTACATCAGTAGAAGCCAGTTGTGCCTGTACTTCCTCATGCATCATCCCATTGAAATTAAATTTGACTATTTTTATGACACAATTACTCTGCATTCATTTTGTTTCAACGCATATTAAAGAATAAAATACTGGCTAATCTGAAGACACTAAGACCCATGGAGAAGGATTTGCTGCCTTTGGTTGTCAAAAAGGAAATAAATTACCTTATCTCTGGGGCTGTCACACTGTCTGCATCATGGTTCTCTCCACCATGTTTCCTTGATGTTAACTTCTATCTATCCATTTACCATTTTGCCTTTCGTTAGGCCTCTGTCTCCTGTATTGTAGTTGTTGTTCTTGTACTTCTTGTTCTGTTCTTTAACAGCCTCTTTGATGCTGGCTATATAATTTTAGTGTAGCATTTTAATTTCTCTATTGGATGCTTACTACCTGTTTTAGTTACTTTCTGAATGATTTCACTAGGGATTAACATATGCATCTTTACTCATTGTTATTTTTTTCGAAAGATTAGCATTGATTTAATTCCAGTGAAATACACACACTTTGTTCCACTGTAGCTCAATTCTTGCTACCCTCCTTTGTGTTACTGCTATACATAATACTGCTTTATGTATAAACCCTTTAATATTGTTTGTACAATCCTCAAATCAAGTAGAAGAAAATTGTGTCTTTGACATTTACCAATTATTTTCGTCATTCATTGCCTCATGTGAATTCAGAGTATTATCTAGTGTCATTTCTGTTTTGTTTGAGTAGTTTGCAAAGAATTTCCATAGTCTTTGCATATCTGAGAATATTTTTATTTAACTTTCAGGTTTGAAAGCAAGTTTGGCTGGATATAGAAATCTTGGGAGACAGATTTATTTTTCTGTCAGTATTTTGAATATAGTATCCTATTGCCCTTTGGTCTTTATTGTCTCTGTTAGAAAATCAACTTAAATCTAATTGTAGTTTGTTTGTGTGGATAAATTGCTTTTCTCTTGGTGCTTTTGACATTTTGTCTTGTAGTACTATGACCATGATGATTCTAATTGTAAAGTGGTTCGCCTACTTGAGTTTGTTGCAGTTCTTGAATATAGATATAAATATTTTAATTCATTTGGGGAAATTAAGGATATGTTTCTTCTAATATTTTTCCCACTTACCATTGTCTTCTCTATCCAGGATTCCCACTGCATGTGAATTCATATGCTTTGGCCAGTACTGGAGATGTCCATGGACAGAAACAGTTTCCATGGACAGCCCTTTTCCCCTTGTGTATATGCAACTTTGCTGTTTGTTTTAATATCTTACAGATTTTTTTAATGAGGACTGGATATTTTAATAGTATTCTGTGTGGTGAGTCCTCTTCTACAGAGATTGTTTTTGTTGTTTGTTCAGTAACTTTCCAGTAGCATCTCTATCTTCCCTATTCTGTGAAGCTGATGTTTCTGTTTAGATTCCTGTGGTGTTTTGGGTTTTTTGTTTTCATTTTAATATTTTTGGAGCCCCTTTGCAACATTATATTTTTGCAGTCAATTTTTGACTGTTTAATACTGTGTTTAGAGCCCTGATCTACAAAGGAAGGTTTCTAACATTTTCTAATATACATGAGAGTGGGCTGAATTGAAGAAGTTAATGAAATTTTGCCAGCTGCTTTTACTTTCTGTGTTTAAAAGTGTTTATTCAGCCAGAACAGAGAAAATGTCTAAGACTGTCCCTACTCTCTTCTGAGTGTGTATGCAATATGCACGTTGCACATATTGTAACTTTTCAACCACCAAGGATGTACTTGAAAATTTTCTATCTCCTTATTAAATATTTCACTGCTCTTAGTCTGTTTATTACTCCAGACACTAGTTCAGCATCAGGTAGCTGCAGCATTGGCTTCCCATGGTTGTTTGCTACTGATATTGCTATGGCAGCCTCCACCAGGAAGCAGGTTTCTCCAGCTGCCTCTGCAGTGGAACTGTCTTGGCATGGAGCAAAGAACAGGGCAGATGAGAGCAGGCCAAAGGCCACAGCTTCCCATTGCTCTTACCAAGGATTAATCATTTCTCATGACTAAATGCTTACAAATCTGTACTATGGAATTTTCAGCATCCTAATGTGATTCTTCGTATTTTTTTTTACCCGTTCTACAATTGCTATTTGGGAAAGAATATTACTCTTCTAGAAGCACCAGAACTAATATTTACTTTAAGCTTATCAATACAAGATCAGATGAAATGTATGTGTTATTTTGCTACAAATAAGAACTTAGAAATTAGGAGAAGACATTAAGAAAATTTTAGTGTTACATTTCTTCACTTTTCTACTGCATTATGAGCTACTACATTATTGAGTGATTAAAAGTTAATTCTTGTTTTGTCGATGAACTGTTTAATTTAAAAATTGCATTTAATTCATTTCTTCCTTAGGAGGGTGTGAGAGTCTTCATAATGCTACCTTTACCCAAGTGAGTAAAAAATTTCCTATCTCCGTAACAAAATATGGGGAAGGATATGGCCCAGAAAACCTCAGACTGTTAGAGTTCATCTCAGCCAACAGCAGCATGCCGCTTGAGGAGAATCTCACCAGGGATACTACTCTGCCTAATTGCCTCAGCATTTTGAGTAGCCTTTCTGCATCACTCTCTATGGTGTTTTTCTTCTCAGATCAAGCTCTTTTTACAGGGTTAATGAAAAGTGTAGGGATTTTTGGCATACATTTTTGTATTTTAAGGAGTAACCTGATTTTTTCCCCCTAATTCTTTCTTATATCCACAGAAGGTAGAGTCTAGAACCATATCTCCTACTCTCATTGCTTGGTGCCTACTGACAAATAACCAATTGGTTTCCAGTACCCACCTTCCCACTTTAGTCAAAACAAAGCAGAACAATACATACAAATCAACTCATATTCTGATTATTCTTCTAGCAAATATCTAATTTCTGTCATTTACTATCAAATTTCTCTCACTCTCTTCCTTTGATTTCTGTGTTCATATTCTATAGAATAAAGTCCTCGTCTTTGATCATCATCAATGAATCTTTGCTCACAAAATCACCAGAGTCTTCACATTCAAAACTGGTAGATTTCCTCAATATAGTAAAGAATGTAAAACCCAAATATAAGATAAACATAGTTGAATTCTGGGTGCTCATGAAAGTACTATATTTTCTCATGCCTTTTTAGAGGCATTGTAAGAAATTAAACGGAGCAATGTATATGAAATTTACAGAATATGTTTTTCACAGGACACCAGTAAAACCTTCAATAGCTTATGTTTATTAGTACTTAGTCATACAACAAACACATTTGACTACCTTCTATGTGCCAAAATACAATAGATGGAAACATGAATATGATTGCCATGCTGTGACATTCCTTCCCTGATGACCAGCCACATCAGACTTGATGGGGTACCAGGCAGGGTATGACTTCAACCTGGACAGGCAGGGGTGCCTCCCGAAACCAAGCCATATTAAATGTGAATGAATGAGGCTAAAATCCTCTACAGTCTGAGTTTTAGTCTCAAGAGTCAAGTGAAAATGATGAATGCTAGCATGTAGTTAAAATACTTAAATAGATAATATTAATCTTTCTTACCCAAACTATTAGTTTTTATTGTTTCTCTTCAACCTACATTGTATGTATCTAGCAAATTTTCTTATTCACAATTTCATTAGTGTCTCCTTCTCCTTTGATTAATCTTAAATCAAATATTTCCTTCACTTAGTAGCCCCCAATCCATTTTGGCCAAAAATCCAAAATCCAAATTTTACAAAGTGAATTTACAATTTTTTTTTTTTTTTTTTTTTTTTTTTTTTTTTTTTTTTTTTTGGTACCAGGGATCAAACTCACAACCTAGCATTTGCCAGGCAGGCGCTTATGCCGCTGAGCTAAATCCCCAGTCCCAAAGTGAATTTACATTTATGCTTTTAATAATAAAATCCAAATTTTATATTTTCCAGGTTCATCTCTCCATGAATTTATAGAATATTTTTTATTTAGATGCCTACTCATGTATCTAAAATCAGTTCAGGCATCAGCCTCAAAGCAATTGTACTGCAGATTTCTCAATAGAATTTTTTCCTTCTGCCTCTTCTCCTTCCAATCTCCCTCCAATGGTGAGTCAGTTTTATATTTTTAAGAAAAATAAATTAAGGAGTGAAAGATTTATTTTAGCTAACAGTTTCAGAGGTACCAGTCCATAGTCACTTGGACTCATGGCTCTGGACTTGAGGTGAGGCTAAGCATCATGATGGGGAGTATGTGGTGCAACAAAGCCACTCACATCAATGGCTGCCAGGTAGGGGAGGAAAGAGAAAAACTATGACTTTCAGCTTAATGTACCCAGTGACCTACCTTTTCCTTCTAGGCCCTTCTCCTTAACTTTTCACTGCCTTGCAATAACACCACCAGCTAGGTACCAAGCTTTCAACCACTAGTCTTTAGGGTACATCCCAGACTCACCCGGGGCCCGAAAAATCCACACCCATTTCACAATGCAAAATTCATTTAGCCTACCTGCAAAAGTCCTCTTATGTTCACAGCTTTAGTATTTTTCAAAAGTGCAAGCCCAAAATCTCCTTTGAGATGCTTATGGAAACTCTTACAAATGCAATCCAGTTAATATAAAAAAAATCAAGTTATACACTTCCAACATAGAACGGTAGGAAAGGCCCATATTAAGCACTCTGATTGTAAAAGGGAGAAATAGGAGAATACCAAAGAAGACTTGGACCAAAAAAAAGCCAAAATCTGGCAGGCATGCATTAAATCCTGTAGCTTCCTATCCCACATCTAGAACACAGAGCGGTGTGATTTGATCTCCAAAGGGTGACCTTGTCCCTATGGCCATGCCACCTATAGCCCCTATTGCTCTTGGGCTAGCTCTCCTCATTGCCTGAAGCTTCCCTCAGTATATCTTCTCCATTCCTGGCATCTCTAACTGCTTGGGATCTCCATTTACTCTTATAGTTTCATGCATTACCTTTTGGGGAACTGCCCTCAGAAATTTGACCCATATTCTCACTATTCTTCAAGACCTTTCTCTGAAATCCTGAGGAAGCCTCCATTAATCCATAGCTCATGCACTGTGCATGTCTGAAGAGCCATCACCATGTAGAGCATCACATAGTCTGCTGCCTACTTACACAGTAGTTAGTGCTGCTTTGACCATGGCTACTCTGTGAGTGCCTGGATGGCTGAGCATAGTGAAATGGATCCAGGGTGAACAACTTCCTAGGCAGCTCTCTGTGAGACCAGGGTTCCTGGTCTCTTCTCAAAGCAAAGTCTGTCAAATGAGTTTACATTTGCACATCACTGAGCCTGTGTAGGGTGGAGTCCAGCTAATTGCTAATATGCCTCCAGATGGCATTTCAATTATACTTGTTTAAAGCACTTAGGCTTCTTTGTAATGGTACTAATCTTTTCAGCTAATGCATGTATGTCACCTTTTTTGGGCAAATTTGAAATTTTTCAAATTCTTTCTTCCATTTTCTGTGTAAAGAATCAGCCAGCAATACCCATCCCACCACCTGAATGTTGTATTCCCTTGAAATTTCCTTGTCAGATAAACTAGTCCATTTTCTCTAAATTTATCCTGATGCAATATCAGGTGATAGACAATATTTAGACAAGTTCTTTGTCAGAATGCAATTCATAGGACCTTTAATCCAATTTTGAATAGTCATCATTCCTACCTGAAACCTTATGAGCACAGTCTACTGTTCTCATTTCTATTAACAATCTGTTCTTCCTTTCTCACAATAGAATCATCCATTAAGCTCTACTGATAGCATGCTAGGAATTCTCTAGGATGCATCTCCAAACTTTCACAAACTATTCTTGCAATCCACATCAAAAAACTTCTAAGCTACGTGGTCAGTTATTTATCATAGCAAAAACTCCAGTTTTGATACCAGTTTTCCTTGTAAATCAGCCTTTAGTCACTGTAACAAAATACCTGTGAAAAGCAAATTAAAAGAGAAAAAATATTTTTGTTACTTTTTTATTGCTGGTTCTCACAAATATCTGGTACTCACAAGTTAAAGGACGAACGGTTTATTTCAGCTCATAGTTTGTACAGGTTTCAGTCCATAGTCAGTTAGCTCCAAGGCAGTGCAGCATGGCAGAGGAGCACGGGACAGGAGAAACTACCCATGGCAAGGCAGGGAAGAAGCAATAGCAGCAGCCTCCCTTCTTTTTGTTTCTTTATATGTCACCCAGGCTACAAGCCTATTTATCTGGTGCCACCCACACCAGGGTGAGCCTTGCATCATCCACACCCAGGACCATGCTAAATCAGTTTAGTTATCACATGACCTTGATTCCAGCATCATTTCCCCTATATCCAACTACTTTCAAAAAGCCTCACTTTTGAGTTCATGAGGCTTTGGAGAGGGACATCCAGATACAAACCATAACAGAAGGTTTATATTAGCTCATGGTTCAGAGACTTTCATCCATGATCAGCTAGCTCCACTTCTTTTGCATCTACGATGAAGGAGAAATCTCAAGGCAGAATTACAGTGTGGAGAAAATCTGCTCATCTCATGGCAGCCAGGGAGCACTGAGAGAGGGTGAAGGGACTGCGGGAAAGATGCTCTTAATGGGCTTCTGCAAACTACTTCCTGCACCTGGACCCTCATCCACTCAAATTATGAGTCTATCAGTAGACTGATCTGAACATTGCAGCATTATTGACCAAACAGCGTAAGTGTTAGATATTGCAGATCCAAACTGTAACAGTGTCGTGTAGTCCATTTATAGGTTTATTTTTCCCCAAATTACTTTCATAATTATACTTACATATTCTGATATCTTCAAAGACTCTGCTCACAGTTATCTCCAACATAAAGTTAAACCTTTAGTGTTACCCAAGTTTTGGGGTTCAAAAATGAGCAAATTTCTGTGGTAACTTTCTGTTATGATAAAAATACGTGTATGATATGATGAATTTATGAGAGGAAATATTTATTTTGGCTTTCAATCTTAAAGATGTGAGTCTATGATTGGTATGACCCATTGCTTTTAGGCCTGTGGTTAGCCAACACATAGTACTGACAGCACATAGAAGAGTAAAATTACTCACGCCATTAGCAGAGAACAAAGACATACAGAATGGGTAAGAGTATGGGATTCCAGAGTGCCCTTCAAATGGCATTCCTCTCATGACTTAGACTTCTCAGTATGATCTACTACCTTCTATTAGGACCATGATATATGTAAGAAAGATGGTCTGTAAAACACTCTAATCTGAATTATGTCAAGTATTATTTATATCAACAAGTTTTGTCATTGCTGGGACAAAAGTAACTGACATACACAACTTACTGGAAGTTTTAGAGGTTTTCTTTCATGGTCAACCAGTTGCAAGGCAGAGCATCATGACAGAAGGGCACAACAGAGGAAAACTACTGACCCCATGGCATCTAGGAATCAGAGTGTGAGCGTTAAAGTCAGAGAGTGAAAAGGGCTGGAGACAGAATATATCCATCAAACGCACATCCTCACTGACATACTTCCTGAAACTGGACCCCCAACTTTTAATGGACCGTATAGCTGTGAACTTACCAAATAATTAATCCACAGTTAAAGTTAGTGATTTCATGATCCAATCACCTTTTTAGGTTCCCAGCTGTAGACACTGTCGTATTGGGATCAAGCAGTCACTATGAGTTTTGGGGAACCATTTCACACTTAAACCATAGCAATATGTCAATAGAATTCTAGAACACAAGATATGAATACAAAGACAAATAATTTCTACTACTTTGAAGTTCCTTTCTTATTTTTATATTAAGAAAATATGGACAAGTTGAATCCTTACATACCTTCTAACTCAAATTTTGTGAGAGTTCTGGTTTAGTTTGAATGTCAACACAGTATAAATGATGCATACTCACATTTTAATGCATTATCTCTTTAATCAATGCATGAAAAATATTGCAAATTGTGGGACATGTGATGTTTTCATTATGTACACATTGTAAAAAGATTAAATCACGCTAATCTATACATCCATAATTTTACCAACTTATCTTTTTGTGTGTGCTAAAAATAATAAAGTCTAAAATCTTACAATAGTATTAACTGTATCACCATACAATGCTATTAATCATTGTCAGTTTCCCCCAGTTTCACTAATACTTTGTATCCTTTGGTCAACATGTCTCTTTCCCCTACTTTTAACCCTACCCCAGTATCTTTTTAGATGCCAAATATAAATGAGATCATATACAATTTGTCTTTCTATGCTTCTATTATTTGAATTAGTCTGTCTTTCAAGTTCTTGCAATTTTTCATGACTGACAAAGATTTTCTCTTTTTTTTGAAAGGTTAGTGTCACACAATAGTATCTGTATTTTAATAATATTGATATTAATAATGGTATTATACATTAGCAAAGGATAATAGTGTTCCTTTGCACATTCTCTTTATTCATCCATTTGTTGTTGAATAATTAGGCTGCTTCTGCACCTTAGCTTTTATAAATAGTTCTCACATGATAGTGCAAGAAGTTCTTGAATTTACTAATTTCAGGATATATACCCAGAAGTTAGATTACAGATCACACTGACAATACTCTGTACTTTCTAATACTCTAGGAGAGACGCTATTTTGAAAAAAGTGAAATCTCTGGACCTCTTTTGAATCATTGATTGTGTCCATAAACTGGATTAAAATTGAAATAAGATATTTCTTTTGGGAATAGAAAAATCTTCATATCTTATTGTGCTCCTTGAACAAACAATCAACCTTCAGATCTTTTCTTTTTTGATGTTTTGAGTCTGGTTTGTTCTGAGAACTAAGAATGAGATTTACTTGAGTTTTGAACACTGAGTAATCTCAGTTGTCAATGAAATTTAAATAAATTATTTTTATTTTGTCATAATTTTGCATCCAACTAGATACCTGACTAGTATTTTTGGATAGTGAATTACACTAGTTTCAACAAAGACAAGGATTGTTAAACAAAAAATACCTAAGTCTGATCTTTAGATGTAGGCCTCCTATAAAATTTCTAACAATCTGGATTGCTGGTTGGAGATTTCACTTCTTTAACTTAAAACTAAGGAACAAAAGGAATCATATTAATGAACATGCAGAAAAGTCATTAACCTGAAATGAATGGAGGACAAGGATGATGTAGTAGAAGGTTAATATAGAGGTAGACACAGGAAATTACGTTATGTAGGTTAAACAGAGTTTAACTATCAATTCGAAAGTCAGAAATATTTTATACTTTGTTTCAAAATAATTTGTCAGTAAAAATGTGGAACTCTTTATTTTGTACTTTAAAAGGAAAAAAACAAAAATGTGTACGTTTTTTACTTGGAGTCCAACAATTTAGGTATTATTTGTAAGTTAGTTTTACATTTATAAAGATAAAATAGTTTTTTTTTAAAGGCCATGCATAATCCAAACTAAAATGACTACATTTTCACTGTTTGTTTTTGTTAAACATAGTACTCTGTTCGTATCAGACATGATTTTCCTCTTATATTTGATTCTTCCGTTTCAGACACTCAGATAAGCTAAGAACATCTGGGGGAAATGGATACTTGAAGTATACTATGAAGAAAAAATTGCAGAATAAGATATACGGATTTCATAAAATTGTACGATGTGTACATAGAAAAATGATCATTAGAGCCAATTATCTTTAGACAGATTGTTGTTTAAAATTCTAATTACAATTTTTTTAGCCTCATTAGCACATGGCTTCATTTTTATTTCTTGCTACCAAATTTTATTGTCACAATTTGCTAAATATTATGTGAAAAAAGAAAATAATAAATATATATATAAGTAAAATTAAAAATAATAGTGCCTGGGTAATGAAAACGACACTTTACATTTGCAAACAACTTCCTTGTAAAGCTCTCAAAACATTTCACAAAGATTATCTCATTAATCCTAAGAGTACTCCCAGGAAAATAGTTTCTTAATCTTTGGGATAGGGAAATTGATCATTAAGTGACTTCATTTTATTTCTATTATTGCACTTTGAATTAAGGATAAATTAAATTATTAATATTAGTCTGATATTTTATATATATTATTTTATGTTTTACATATGGTAACATTTTCCTGTGTAATTCTATAAATCTTAAGTGTATTTGATAGTGGTTTTGATGTATTCAATCTCATTACTTTAGTAATTCAGTTTTTCTATGTCTTTGTGATCCACTTTGAGTAAGGTATATAGTTACAAGAAATTGTCCATTCCTTGTAGTTTATCAAATATATTGGCATGTTGTTTATAGCAGTCTGTGACCATCCTTTGTATGTTTCTTATGCCACTTGTCACCTGTCCCTTTTATCTCTGATTTTATTTATTTAAATTTTATCTTCTCCATAATCTCACTGAAGATTTGCTCCTTTCCCTTTTTGATGAAGCAGTGCTCAATTTCATTGATGTTTTGCATTTTTATCTCTAATTCATTTATTTCTTTTTTGGTATTTATCATTTCTTTCCTTCTACTAATTTTGGATTTAGTCTTACTTTCAAAGTTCCTTAGGATGCAGTACTATTGTATGCTTTATAATGTACTTTTTTTTTTGTTGTAGGTATTGATTGTTATAAACACCTCACTTTTTTTGAAATTCAGATCAATCTATTTTTTAAAATTTTACTGTAAAGAAAAAAAACAACAATGAAAACAATGATACAAAATTTTAAAATAAGTTTGTAGGAAAGCAAAAATGATTAGTATATTATGTATTGTCATCTTCAAAGTAGTTACTCATATTTCAAGATATAGGCATGAACAATTGATCAAACAATGTTGGCACAAACCTTTCTTTTCAATAATTTATAGCAATTAGAAATATAACTATATTAACTACTATATATGTATTTTTCTTATTCCTTTTTTTTCTCCTTTTTCCTGCTCAAGTTTTTCTTTTCTTTTGAACAATTTCTTCCCATTTCATAATATCGAGAGTGTTTGAATTGTATTTACTTTTTGAGCTTCTTAAACCAGGGAGACAATAAGATGTATACACATGTGAGGCTGAGTTATTTCACTTATGAGTATTGTCTCAAATAGCATACATTTCCCTATAAAGGTCTCAAGTTTATCGTTCTTTAAGCTTAGTAGTTGTACTCCATTGTATAAAAATGCCACATCTTTTTTATCCATTTCTCCGTTGTTGAGCATTTGATTTTTTCCCAGGGTTTAGCTATTGTAACTTGTGCTTCTGTTAACATGGGTGCACATATATTGCTGTGGTATGGTGTTTTTAACTCTTCTGGGAAGATATTCAGAAGTAGAATAGCTGGGTTGAATGGGACCTTTAATTCTAGTTTTTTTTTGAGAAATATCTACACTTATTTCCAGAGTGGTTGCACCAGTCTATATTCCCATCAACAGTTGAAGAGTTCCTTTTTCTCGACAGCCCCTTCAGTATTTGTTATTGGTTGATTTCTTGCTGGTAGCCATTCTTCCTGGGATGAGATGGACTCTCAGTGTTGTTTTAATTTGTATCTCTTGGATGACCAATTATGTTGAACTACTTTCATATATTTATTTGCCATTGTCTTTCATCATTTGTGATACCTATATTTATCTCAATGCTAATTTTTACATTGGGTCTTTGAATTTGAGGAAGCCTAATTTTGTCAGTTCTTTGAAAGTTCCACATTATAAGTCCTTTGTCTGAGGAACAGTTGTCTAAAATTTTGCCCCATTGTATGGGTTGATTTTCACTCTTTTGGTGATTTTTTTTTTGATGTGCCAAAAGTTTTTAAAATGTGAGATCCCAGTTATTGATTGTATTTAAGAAACACCTCACTCTTAGTACTGCTTTTACTGGCCAGTAGATTTTGGCATATGGTGGCTTCATTTTCATTTGTTTCTAGAAATTTTTAATTTTCCTTTTTCATTTTTTTCTTGAGCCCACTGGTTGTTTAGGAGAAAAATGTTTTGAAAGTTGTACAACTTTCAAAATTTATCAATTAACTTCTAGTTTATTAAATAGTGCTCAAAATATATTAAATATGATTCCAACTTTTTAAAATTTGATGAGACTTTTGGCCTATTATATAATGTCTCTTGGTAAATTTCCCAGGTGCTGATGGGGATTATGTGTTTTTTTAACTTGGTGGATGCAAAGTTTTGTATCTATCTTTTAGACTCATTTGTTTTACAGCACAATTTCTCTATGATTACCTTACTGATTTTCAGTCTGGGTAATCTATTAACTTCTGAGAGTAAGTAGTCTACCTATAAGAAAGGTGACCAATATAAAAAGTAGTATCATCTAAGTTAAGTTATTGCTTTGACTATACCTGACCAGGTATAGGTCAGGTATAGAAACCTTTGGAACTTGTTTGAGAGAGGAGTTTTGAAAGTTTTGGAGCTGTGGGCTAGAGAATATGGAGAATTGCTGTAAGCAGGATTTAATAGAAAATTCATGTCAGGGCTCAGAAGACCATAATGCTGAAAGGAATGCAGACAGTGAAGTCCAGGTTCATGCGTTTTTGAATGTGTATTCTTTTGGGAATTGGAATAGAGAGCATGCATGTTATGTGTTAATAATGAACTTGTCTACATTTTGCCCATGTCCTGAGATTTTTCAGGCTATGGACTACTTAAGGCCAATGACTAATTAATGTGGTAAAGGAAGTTTCAGCTATGGCATGAGTACTGCTGGTTACATTTCACCAGATTTATAGTGATCAAAAAGCAGAACAGAATGCTTTGAAAAACTTGAATTTTGGTCCCAAAAGAATTACATGCAAAGTTGGAGCTAAAGTTGTGACTGCTGAAAAGATTAGCGTGATTAAAGAGAAATAAGTACTTTGAACAAAAACAAGAGCAAAGATGCTTTGAGCCTATCTCACGAGTAAGAAAGACCCTACTTATTGAAGACTCAAAAGTACAATAATGTAAAACTTCCATTTGAGAATTAGACTCCTGAGATCCCTGCTTGAGAAAGGATACATATAGAATCAGCTCCCTGGTATTCATCTCACTGTACTCAGGCATCCAGGCACTCAAGGAGATGCTCCACCTATATCCCAACATGGCCCAACTGCTGCTTGAGCTGGTGGTGAAACTTGGTGTCCTTGGTGATGGTGTTGTTCGGGCATGCAGAATGTAAGAATTGTGGGGTCATACAGGCTTCCATCCAGACTTAAAAGGAAGACGTTGAGGTCGAAAGTATGTCCCTGAGAGTTGGGTGTGTAAAGTTAAAATGAATTTAAAGTGGAAACCCCAAGAAATAGAAGATGCCAGAAATATGAAATGACTATTGAGGGAAGCCATAGGCAGCAATAAGTGTCAACCCAAGACAAAAGTCATGTGAGCGCAGCAGGTAAAGCCATAGGGCCAGGACTGTAAAGACCCTTTAAACTTCTCCTCTCAATGCCACGTGCCGGATATGAAGATGCTGGATATGAAGCTATGATACTTAACATTTGCCCAGCCAAGTTCCAGTCTGATTTTTGATATCTTTTTATTCTTTTGAAATGTGAATATTTACCACCCTGTGTCTTTGTATCCTGCTATAACCTTTTTTTAAAAAATGGTTTCACAAGTAAGAGTTACTAAGACTTTGAGGGAAGTGCATTTTGGTTTGTATAAAGGGTAGTTACATTATTGAAGATTAAATGTGGTTTAGGAAATATACTTAGGTGTTAAATTGACAAGAGTTAGATTTAGCAGTTAAGCTGAACAGTCTATGAGACTATTTTGGCAGTTGCCTAGGAGATTAGCTCAGCAAATTTGGATGGGCCTGAGTGGCTCAAGGAGGTATAACTTAGGATTCTATATCTGTTCTGTGCCTCTTTCTCTCAGCCACTGTTCTTGAACCTTGCTTCTTGGCTACTGTGAACTAAGCATCCTTTCTGCATCATGCCCTTTCACCATGATGTTTTGTCTTTGGAGTCAGCCAAATAAACAATGAATTTCTTGAAATTATGAGACAAATTTAACCTTACCTTCTTTAAATTGAGGGTGTCCAGTGTTTTGTTCAAGCAGTCGGAAATCTGACAGGCACTTCACATAATTATCTTGCTTCCTCAGTGTACATTTTAGTTTAATAATTTCTGCCTGACCAGTCAGACAAAAATTACTTCTATCTTTCTGTTAATTTCATTCATTACAATATTTAATTATTTTTGTTTTCTTAGGCTCACTGAGTTTCATTAAAACAGTTGTTCTAATTTCTCTGAGAATTTTCTCATTCTGATTACCATATTGTAGGTTTCTGGTTTCTTATTTTGACTCGGGTGAAGTCACTACCCTTGAAAGCTTTGGATACTTGTTACTGTGTGACATCATCTGAGCACTGAAGGACAAGGTATTTATTTCAGTTTTATAATCTGGCTCGGTGACTGTTTTTCCAGCAATTGAAATGGCTGCTCATTTTCTCTCTGCCTGTACTCACTTCTAGCACTAGATAACCCCTCAAATCCAGGTTTACCATGAGTCTAGATTGGTATATTATCAATATTGTCGCCCTAGGGTGCAGGCGAAGCCCAGGTTTGTCCTAAACCTATAGTTGTCATGTTATTCAATATGAATTGAGGCCCATATGTTAAACTCTTAGTCTTTAACCTGTGGTGTGATTGGCAAATGTGGAACCTTTAGGAGGTAAAGCCCAGCAGTGGCAATCAACCAAGTCATTTGGAAGGAAGTCAGCATCCCAGTTCTTTTCTCCTCATCCTTCACTTTCTGGCTGCTATGAGGCTTCCTCATTTATGCTTTTGTCATTATCTATGTGCCATCACAGGCCCAAAGCAACAGGTCCAATTTGGAGCCAAAAACTACTGTGAGCTAAAAAGTCATTTTATTATTTTAGGATTGTTCCTTTTTTGTAAAGAGGATTGAACTCACAACCTGGAACTTGCCAAGCAGGTGCTGTGACACTGAGCTACATCCATGACCCTATTTTAGGAATTTTGTCACAGTGACAAAAAACTGAATAGTGTAATACTCATATTCAAAAAATAGAGCTTCTCTTAGCGATGTTTCTGTTAGCATTCAGTGCATACTTCTGAGGTTTGGGCTGTGAGTCCTTTGCCAAGAGAATCCAAAATTAAAAGAAAAAAAAAAAAGGAAAGAAGAGAAACTTATTAATGAGTTGGTGATATTTTATGTTCTGGTTTTGTTCCCTAATCTCCCTGCTACCATTTACTTGTCAGAGTCCTCAAACAATCGCACTATGTGTTATGTACAGGACTTTTACTTGCATTTGGGAGAAACAACAGGATGGAATGTGTTTACTCTATCTTGATTAGAACCAGAAGTCAAAGTTTAGAATTTTTCAAGTCCTACGCATCAAGCCAATCTTAAAAGTATGCCTTATTTTGAACAACGACAAAAAAAAAAAAATCCAAATAATATTAAGCACAATATGAAGTAACCTAAAGGCTAAAATATCAAGTATTTCACTTATCTCTTGTTATAACATTGTAAGGATTGAGTACATGTCTTTAAATCTAATTAATCTGACTCCAGAACTCAATGACCCTGACGCTAAGTTATGAGGGACTGTGGACTCTGTTTAGAAATTCTTTCTAGGATCCTGTTATGAACAAAGAATCCATGAATACACACAAAATATAGCAAAGTTTTGCATTTATTAAGGTAGAAAAAGAAATATGCTCTGGAAAGTGAGTTTGGGGTTAATTAAAATTAGGAAGAGAAGTACACACTGCAGAGAAGGAGCAATCCACAGAAGAGAGCACAGTGGCAAAGTGGTTGATAGCTGGAGTCTTTTGAAACCCTGCTTTCAAGCTAACATCAGATCTAGACCATCTTTCCAAAAACCTGCTTGATCCTGGGCCAGGAGTTTTGAAGATAGCACTTTCTGATGGGTCTGAGGTGGAAAGTTTGAAGCTGTTTGTTCCGCTTGTCCTGGGTCTCCATGATTGACAAATGATGCTCACTCACCCAGCTGGCTATCCAGGCTCTGGTCTTCTGTCTCATTTCCCCCTGAGTGACTTAAACCCTCATAATTTTTTATAGGCTGCTGAGGGTGGCAATCTCTGTCATTACACAGCTACTTCTGGCTGAAAAATGCTGTAAGCCCTATCTACTGGGGATTATGTCCTAGAGAGGACTGGGATGTCAGGGCTCACTGAGTGAGTTAAAAATCTTATTAGAAGACAATAAGAAAAGAATTGGTGTCTTTATGTGAAGAACTCTTGAGCTGTCTGCTCAATGGGAGAAATCTTGCTGAATTTGCCAAGAAAGCAACTTTTCTATCAGCCTTAAAATGTAAAGCCAAATATGAGAAGGAGCAGGACAGGGCTCCCTGCTTCCTGTGCAGGAGAAAGAATGGCAAGGAGGGATATTAGATAGGCTATCAGGGGGCAAGGAGTTGTAGCCCTAGTGAGACTACTGTCACAAACAGCTCTTAGCGCTGTATTGTTTTACCCACAGATTATACATGCACATCAGTGTCTCATTAAACATGACAGTCAATTAACTTTTCTGGAAGTTGTTTATCCTGAATTATAGCTTAATGTATAATAACATATTGGAACAACCATGAAATGTATTTATAGAGGAAAGAATATTCTACGATATAAACATTGTAATTCTTATGTTAAAATTTTATAATAACATTTAATCGATAAAATTCCTACCTAAACATGGTCAAGATGTTTTTATACTGGTTGATCAAAATTACCATATCATCAAAAGAAAAATATTTCTAAAATTAAGAAAACCAATTGCATAGATTCTGAATCTGCCTCATAAAAACATTGTTTTATAAAATACAGAAAAGAAAAATGAATCATTTTTATATATCACTTTCTATAAATTAGTCCATTAATGTTGCTTTATATTCTTCAGATATTGGTAGCTCAAGTATATTCAAGTCTATCTTTCTACTTGTTATAAAACTAAATAATTTATATTATAAAAGCTAGATAAATTTTTTTATAAGGTAGGAAATACAATGGTTCATTCAGGATTTCCTGGGAATTCTTGTGATACTCTGATATTTCTCCTAGTGTGAAATCTCTTAATAGCCACAAGCAAAACCATAGAAATTCCAACCTTGACTTCCACCCAATAATATCATTAGCATGTGTTTATTTGACAATTACTGTATGCCAGCGATTATTAGCACTTTATATGCATCAATTCTTATGAATTCAAGATTACTATATCTTTGTCATCTCCATTTTATATATATGAGACTGAAGAGTAAAGGGAAGAAATAAACAGTAGGGGTAGAGGGGCAGTGGAAACATGAACCAAGTGGTCTGGCATAGTGAAATTCTGACAGATGCTTCCTCAAAAGTTTGCTTTGTGTCTTGGGGACCTTCGGGAGAGTTTCTCCGAACACAGCCCTCATGGATATTGAGAGCGTGCCTTATGTCAAATTTCCTAGCATGGCTGCTTCCTCTCCTGTCTGGAAAGGACGATGTGAAGCTGCCCAGTGGCCTTGGTCGATACCTTTGTCTCACTCCACTTACGGAGACACAAGTGTGTATTGTACTTTCATTTCTATCTTGCTTTTTTGGTGTAACTTCCTCATTTGATTAGCCCCATAAACTCATTTAGTCTCATCAATTTAGGCATATGGGACCGTTACAATAGAAAAAGCAGGTGGGAACCATTGCAGTAAATGGGGGTGAAGGGGGCAGGATATAGAGGAGATGGGTTGGGGTGGGGCAGGGGTAAATATAATGTACTAGTCAGTGCCCAGCTATAGGTAACTAATGACTTAGCCTTAGCCATCTACAGGAAAGCTGTGCTAAAGCAGAGAGTGTAAATGACATTGCTAAAATCACCTAAAATCAATAAAAAGTGTAGCAAAATTTCTGGCCTTAATTTTATAGGCCTTGCTAGATCCTCTACATCTGAAATTTGAAAAATAATATGATCTTGATAAAATGGCCCATAGACTATATGTTTAGGAGAACTGGAATTTTGAAAAACAGAATAATAAAAATGAAAATAATAATAATATAACATGCCGACTGCGATTATGTTATTGGATTAGATCTAGACGTAAAGGTTGAACTGCACTTTCCTTTTTTAAAGAAGTTCAGGAACATTACATTTTATAGTTCTAACTTTTTTTTTACTTAATACAATACCAAAAATAGTTTTCTAAGCCATAAAGTCATTTGGAAATGCTGTTTACAGAGATGCTTGCCATTCTTACAGCTGAATTTTTCTGCTGCTTCTATCATATATAGTACTTATGTGAACCAGACCAACTTCATGATTTCCTTTATTGAAGTAGAACTGACAAACAGGAATGTGAATTTCCTAGAATATTCAACATCAAAAACTCCTACAAAGCTGGTTCCAGTTTTTAAATGCTTGAATATGAGCCAGGTAATAAGCAATAGCATGGGCAAAGGGTCTGAGTATGAGTAAACATGTTAGGAAAGGGCACAGACAAGTACAAAGGGCAAGACCAAAGCGGGCAGGTTTCAGATCAGCGATGGTATGGCAGAACTAAAGAATAGATGTTATATGATTCCAGGGTTCAGACTTTGACATTACAGTCTTGCATTGCTAAATGACAAATTGATAAAAAATAGTAGGTATTTTGAGAGACAGAGAAAGAGAAGACAGACAGAGAGACAGAGCGAGAATGAGCTTAGATTTAAATATATTGCAAATAAATTATGAATGGTACATCCAGATGAATATTTGACATTTTCATGTCTTTGGACTCAGAGTGCCAGGGCTTCAGATATAGAGTCCATAGCTATTGTATTTCAGGCTGCTGGTTGATCACTCTAAGTACATGATAGTGAGAGGAGAAGCAAGACTACGGAGATTTGGGAACAACAATATTAAGATGAAGTCTTACAATCTAGCTTCTCCAAACTAAAATATTTGGAATATAAATGAGTGATTTTGTAATAAGTAGCACTAATCATATAATCATGCGATGATTCTGAATTTGTGTAGTGATAACTCCCACATCCCGACCAACTCATGTATACATATCAGATGAGTTTTCAAGGCTGTAGGAGGGACAGAATAATTTGCTTTTAAAATATACATTTGGGATATAAGAAATTCAATTTTATGCTAAACAGAAAAACTTACAATAAGTAACATAATACATACACTCATCTCAAGAACCAAGAATTTGTAGCAATTACCAAAATTTGAGAAATTAGTATAATTTTGCTATTCTTTAGCCGGCAGATAATCTTAAAGAAGCGTTCCCATTCCCATCCCCCATACTGAAAGAAACTTTTTTTTAAAGGAAGAACCCATCTAAATGATGTAGATTTGCATACTTTGCCACCTGGTGGTCACTGTAGTTATTTGCATGATTCAATCTGTTGATTTTCCTGTTAAAATGGCTATGTATTCTTTTATATTTATTTAACAACACAAGCGAAAATGTATTAGAATAAACTTTAACAACCTTGACAAAAAGATGATCCTGCCTGAGATAAATACTTACCTCGTGAATTCATTATGGGCTGATTTATCCGCTTGACAACATTGTCTGGACCTTTTTAAAATGTGTTTTTCTACATACAGTATTTCCCACAGTAATTATTTTGACATGGAATAAATGTTAATAAAAATAATACAGTGACATAATGATTATGCACTTAGTGTATATTTTAGACAGAAAACAAAGCTTATGTCTTTATGTACATGGAGCACATATGTAAATAAATAAAATTGCTTTCTGTAGAACTCAAAGCATTCATAGATACAGGGGAACCTGTAGTTTCTATATTTTCTAATTTAATTGACAAGAAATAAATATGTTCATGCAATGAATTTTTAAAATGTCTCCAGAAGTGCAGTAGCTATTGCTGGATAATATAATGATATAGATACATCTTCAAAAGATCATGGTTATTAATAAGATAACAATTATGCATGTTTTCTATATTTTTCCTTTCATTTTTCTAATTCCTTTTCACATGATAGTTTTAAATCTACAAAGTATTTGTACAAATGTCTTATAAGCTACTCAGAGAACAATGTCTCAGGTTTAATAAACTTCCTTTAGCATAAACAGATACGGTTTGGGCATTCCAAGCTATTAATATTTTATATCTTGAGATGATAAACTGAGTTTTTAATCAGTTTTAAAGATATATTCTTGCTTAAATTGAATTTTGTTTCTCATGCAACAAGAGATGCTATTAAAATGTAGCAAGACAAATGGGCAAAATTTCCTTAAATTTTTGTTAACAAAATCTATACACTTAAGACTCATCTAAACTCTGGTGATAGACATGAAGATTGTACATTTGCTCACTTTATTCAACTGAGAAATTTGCTTTAAAATTACCCAAGGATCATATCCAAAACTCTGGAACATATATAGGACTGATCATAAAAGAAAACATGAGGAAACATTATTCTCTTTCTTTCTTTCTTTCTTTCTTTCTTTCTTTCTTTCTTTCTTCTTTCTTATTAAAAACTAATCTAGATTAACATACTACCACTGTTAGAGCTATCTTGCCTTTTCTAAATGAAGATTTACTGTGGTTTATCTGTCCAAGAAAAACTGATTTCTTACAAAACTAGCAAGTAGCCAATGTACAGACTTCTGCCACTTATTTCTTCTCAAGGATCAACCAACTTAAATTAGAATGAGAGAGAGTTCTGCTTTCTATTAGAAACAAATTTTAAGATAGCTGTTTCTATCATCCAATCTTCTCTGCCTCATTTTTCTTGAGCTCTTTTTCTGTCATTAGTTGTCAGCTTCTCTTCTTCATTTTGTTTTCTGCTATCTTGGAGAAAACGACATCATAATAGGTAGTGATGATTTGGTATCATCTTATTGTGAAGTCCCATCAAGCTTTTGTTCTTCTGTCTCCATAGGTCTTAACATGTTGTATCTTATTGGATTTTATTATATGTGATAATATAAATAAAAACTTTTATAGACAAGGAGATTATACAGAAACCATAGTTCATTATCTGTTAGTTGATTCTAAATACCCTGTAATACTGTCATTCTCTTGAATGGTTATACATTGTGTTGATATATTTGATGCTACAGTATACGAAGTTTGTTACTCAAAGATCTCAAGGAAAGAGACAATATGGTAACTACTTTTATGTCGGGATTATCTTGTGGTGAAATACTAATTTGCTTAAATGGTTATGTATTGATCTGCACTGTTTAGTTGTTATGCCCTCTTTTATCTCAATCTCCATTTTATTATTTACTATTTTATTTTTATCCTTTTAATTAAAGGAAAAATAAATTTAAAAAGCAGGGTATATTATAGTAACCCACTTTGATATTCTATTAACTTAATTTGAAGCCCTGTATTGCTCTCACCATCTTGTTTTGACTGATGTTCCTCTATTATGCTTTGCTTGATAGTACCAGGTTCGAAAGTTTAGGCAACAGCTGTGAAGATAGTGGGATTCATTATGACGCCCATTCTCGTTGACTATTATCTACTTTTGAAGACCTATAATGTCTCCAATGTTTTGGTTTTGTTGGTTTCGTTCTTTACTGTTTTGTTCAATTTTATTAAAACTGATGATATAGGCAATTTTATTTGAGATAGCGGGAGGAATTATGGTAACCATTGTTGATCACCTTGTATTATGTTTTTACATTATCTATTATGTCCACCCTTTTGATTTGATTGACTCTGTTCTGTTAAGTCACATTTGGTTTTACTCTCTTCCAAAAAAAGCAATAAGAACAGTGGGAACAACAAAACCCAAAATGTGCAATAGTCATTGTACAAAAGAGAGGAAAAGAAAGTGCTCTCAATGGTATAACTGCATGTAAATTTAAGTGTATACGATAGACAATGATATTACTGAGTTTTGTTGGATCATTGAACAGAACTGTTTGCAGTCTCACTGTTTGAATGTCCACTTTATATGCTTTAATCTTGTAACTTGAACAAATATTTATAAGATGACAATATGTAATCCATTAACTAGTGATTTCCTGTTTATTTTTTTTTCTGAAATTCTGTATAACTTGTATCCTTTTTCTGCCCCCCCACTTTTCTCCTTAAATAAAAAAAAAATAGTATCCTCTTAACTTTTAACTTTGCAATGGAGGGGACAGATTTTTCTTTAAAGGAGGGAGAGATTTTCCAATGTAGCAAGGAAGATCAGGTTTTTCTTTAAAGAAAGAAAAATGATTTTCTATGTAGCAAGGATGGTTACAGCAGGCATACATTGAAAATGATATATAAAAAGAGATAAAGGGGATCAGTTTTGTTCATATAGTAGGGAGATATGAGGCAAAATGCTAACTTAATTTACATGTAAATAAACAATTTGTATTATAGAAAGTAATAATTTACATAAAAATGGATTGGTTCAAATAAAAATTGGATTTAAATCCCAGTAAGGTCACTCCCTATCCAGGAAAGTTGTTCAATTTCACAAAGTCTCAGCTTCCTCATATGGAACGTAAAAATAATTCTAACATTCCTGGTGATCTTAGACATCTAAATTAAAAGCATTAAAAATGACACAGATGTGCTAGTTATGATAGACAAGATTAATCCGTGTAACAAATAAACCCTAAAATCTAGTGGCTTGATGCAAAAAAGTTTGAATCTTGCTCATATCACAGTTGCATGAAACCCAATGAATTTTTTATACAAGTATGGAGTAAAATATCTGGGTTTTCCAGCAGCACAAATGGGGTGGAGGGCACACAGTGAAGAGCACATCTGCTTTCTGCTGCCTACGACCGGACAGAAAGTGATGCAATGATCACGTGACCTAGTGTTGCGTGGGTGCTGAGAAAAGTGAAAGAACACACAGATAAGTGGCAAATATTAACGACCTCTTGCAAGCGGTTTTGGAAATCAGTATAAGTGAACACAAAGAAAACACATATTAAGTATTATCCCACTATCTTTTCAAAGCTTCATTAGTCTTTCAAACTTTTCACAAACATATGTAGTCATATAAATTTAAGTAACTATATAGGTTTTCAATAAACAATATTTTCCTCTCTTTTGGGAACTCTACTCATTTATTTTCCACTCAAGAAAAGCATACATATTAGCAATACAAATACCATCATAGGAACAAATTTAAATCTGGTCTAATTTTCTTAAAATGTGAAATATTCCTACACTTCATTAATAGATTAACAACAGATTACTTTTGATATGACTTTGCCTATGAATCACCATGCTGAATCACCATGTCTTGTTTCAGAGAATGGCAACCTTGCTATCAAAAACTTGCCAAAAGAGTTAGGTGTAATGGACAGAGCTGTTTCATTTGGACCTTATTTCCTGGCTACCTGTCTTTCCACCTTGAAGTTACATGACAAAGTAATGTGATGTGATCTTTCATTTTTGCTCAATGATACTTGTATAAGTAGTGCATTACGTTGTGTCGTTCAGTAAGTCCTGTGTTCCTCTTCAAAACAAATCAAAGTGTAGGTAAGGTTACTTCACTTCCTCTGGTCTCATTTTAAATCAGATAGCTAAATAATATATTGAACAAATACTTTACTTTTTAAAGTTATAAAAATTACTATTTCACTTTAAAGATTAAAAAATACATGATTATTTGGAAAACCTACATCAAAACTCCTATGAATTAAGACTCAATGGACATAGGAAAATTAAGACTGTTTTGTATCATCTTTTCTAGTATTTAATGGTCAGGTGCATGTCTCATTGTATATTAAGTATGACTTTAGATATATGTAGATAAATAAGACCTGATAATACTGGAATCAGGACAATAAAGATAATTATTGAAAGATTATAAGTATTTTTTGTACAAAAATTTAAGAAAAAATTGAGTGACAGGCCTATGGGAATATGCTATGGACTCATGAAAAATATTGCTCAATATTGCTCAATATTGTTTACTGACTTTAATTCTAAATAATATTAGTAACAGACTCCTTTGGTTATCTGCCTATTACATATCACACTCTGATGGAAGTTGCTTTGTGGCCTACTTTACTCAAAGAGCAACACAACTGTGAGCTTCACTTAACAAATGAAGAAACTAAAGCTTGAAGAAGTAAAGACCAAGTGTGGTACGATCAGACTTGGAATTTGTGTGTTTTTCCCACACAATCTCCCAACAAGAATTTTCAGATCTGTTTCGTTTTGTTTGTTTTTGTTTTTCAAGATATAGTTCAGGCTGGCCTTGAACTTGTGGTGGTCCTCACACTTCAGCCTCCAAATGCTGGGATTACAAGTGTGCACCTCCACACCCTGCAACATTTTCAGATCTTTATTCAAGATCAAACAGAGTCTTGGCTTAGAGTCTTAGTATTTGTTTTAGTCACTTTTCTATGGTTGCTGACAAGTTAAAGGAGAAACTGGTTTATTTAGCTCACAGTTTGTAGCAGTTTCAGTCCATAAGCTGCTGACTCCAAGGCAAGATGGCACATGGCAGAGTGGCAACTACTCATGGCAAAGGAAAACAGCCAAAACAGAAAGGAGACATGGGTCTCTCTGTCCCTTATATTGTATGGCTACCTGTAAGGCTACCTGCCCGAGGGTGGGTGTAACACTCATACCCTTAATCCTAGCCAGAAGTATGTCAAATCAGTCAGTAGATTGATGTACTAATCACACACCTTCAATATTAGCATCACACACTCTAGATTCAACCACCTTTGAAAAAGCCCTAATAAGTCCATGAGACTTTGTAGGGACAATCTATGACAGTATTTTTATATCCATAAAGTATTATAAATGATCTAATACATGGCACTTATTTTACAATGTGAAAGTCAAAGCCTTGTGGAGTTTACTCACCAAAACATAACTACATATCAACAGAAGTGAACCTAAGTTCTGAATTTATAGATCCTCACTCATTGTTATTCTAATCTATGGGCATGAAGCTACTGAAGATTAGAAAATTGGGAGCCAGAATTCAGAACAAATCACTCACAGAGGGATCAACGTAACAGACATGTGGAAATAAAAATACTCAGAGAGATGGAGAAACTTCAGACAAACTCAGAATGATTTTGGCACATATATATATATATATATATATATATATATATATATATATATGCCTGACTATTGAGGTTATCAAATGATACAGAAGTAGCAATGATGCTCACAGTCTAATTTTTAAAAAGAGGCAAAGAAGAGCACACATCCTTTTCAGATGTGAAGGACTATCAGAAGAAAGATTGTGAGCTAGGCTATCAACTTGGTAAGCTTATCTAGAATTTTGAGGTTTCATGGTTAGCAATGACAGTAACATGGATTTATTCCCACTCTGTCTTCACCACCTGTCCAGTTTCCTGGCCCTGAGAGTCTCACTGAATTACTGCTCTTGGTCACTATGGGCTTCCTAACCTACTTCTCACATTACTCCTAGAATGATCTTTCTAAATGCAAAGATCATGGATCGTGGAGTTCCTTCAGTTTTTCCAAGGATGTTACACAGTAACATTTATTCTCTGTATTTTGCCTACTTCTCTATTTCCCTTCTATAATACTGTTGATCTCCAAAACTTGCAGCAAATATTGTTCCCTTGAATCCTATTAAAAATTTCATTCCTGCACATGGAAATTAACTTTTCTGCATATCAGCCTTTCCTCTCTTCTGCATCTTCCACAGTTCTACGTAACACTACCTCCTGTAACTGTGAGTGTTGTATTCTTCCTGAATCCCTTTTCGAATCTCTAAGCTCATAGGGAAGGACTTTATCTTACCCTTTTTGCCTTGTCATTACAAATACATAGTCCAATGAGTGCACAGGCTCAGAGAAAGCAGAATAGTTGAGATACAGAGAGAAGAGAGAGAGAGAGAGAGAGAGAGAGAGAGAGAGAGAGAGAGAGACTTAGTAATGAAAGAGGTCATGTGCATTCAAGGAGGGTATTCTTTATTCTCTGATGAAGTTAGTTTACATAACAATTCCTTCCTGTATTTCTTTTTTTTTTTTCTTTTAAAGATTGTACAATCCAACAGAACAGGACAGAACAAAGCCAATTAAAAAATATAGCAAAATGGGTACAGAACTTCAAACAATAGCTACCACAGTATATCTTATTATTTACACAGTAGTTGTCCATTTCATCAGGTATAGCAAATTCAAACAAAAAACAAAATAAAATAAAACCAATCAAAATACAATATTGAATAAAGCAAAAACAATCATAAAAAAAAGCAACACAGTGAAAAAAATATTTGATTTCAAGGACAAATAGAAGGAAACCCCCAGTATTTGCCACATAGCATACAATCATCCTGTCAAGAGATGCTCAGACTGCTGGCCCCAGGCCTGTGTAATCAACCAAAAAAATACAAGCATTTAGTTGTTTTATGTACCTTTAGTTGTTTTATGTATCAACTCAATCTGTTCTCTCTGAATCATCGAGCTGCTCACAGGGGTTTGGGGTGGAGTGGAGTGGTGGGTTGGGTGGTGGTTTGATTCTTAGCCCACTGTCTAACTTTTCTCTCCCTACAATCCATGTGGCTTGCATGGCTTACCAGAAAGGCTGGTTGGTTGATTTCTTGGTTGGTCCTCCAAGTCGCAGCATGGCTGATTATTCCTTCCTGGATTTCTGAGACTCTTCCATATTATCTTTCCTTTATTTACACTGTCAAGATCCATTTTTTGTTTGTTAGTTTTGTTTTTTCTTCTGAGTTGTTCTGAAGAGAAGTAGAAGTCTTGTAGTGGTAACTATTATGAAAAATATTCATAATTATCAGACTCTAAACTGTCCCTTTGCTTTAGAACCAGATGGATGATTGAAGGTTTACCACATACCCATTGGAAAGATATTTATTTTCTATAGTAATTAGTTTGTTATTCCACAGCCATCCCTAGGTCACAGATAACTACAGGAATGTGGCTGAAAGAACAGGGCCTATTTGACCTGCAGTTTTTTATTTATTATTATTATTAAATGAAAATACTTCAAAGTTTAGTGATCTTTAAAAACAGGACAGGTAACTGAGCCTGAAGGTTAAGAATTTCCTGTTCCTGATACTAAATCCTTGCTTTAGTAAAATGAAGCAGGGAGTAGAGATACTTTTCTGGTTCTAGATAAGATGGTGCAGAGATGGGCCTGGAGATTTCACCTTTCATGAAAAAGCATAGATGGAAATTGGGGTCTGAGATTGAGGCTAACCTCACAAAGATGAAATATTTGGGGCCTGGCAATAGTGATAGAATTGAAGATTATACTTCCAGAGGCTTGAAATAAATCAGCAATGAAACTTTGCCAAACTTAGAAAGCAAACACTTCTGTAAGAAGCCTACATTTAACTTGAGTAGCTGGAAAATCAGGGAAAGATGGAACAAACAGGAAAAATGATGATGAATGGAGGTGGAAAAGGGAAAAAAAGAAGATATGGAGGGCCAAGACAAGTGGTCTCATAGCTTCTCCAGGCCATGAATACGCTTCTGCTCTAGTTCTGGCCCACATGTGACTCAGGTGCACTTTATTTTGATGAAGTCATTATGTCATTATGGTGATCATATTTTTCCTGAACTCAGTAAGTACATTTCTTATCACTGAAACCCTGCCCCCTCAGTATCCAAACACCATCCTACATGCAGTCATTTTCTCAGGGCTTTAGGAAAACTTTTGCAAAGCGGAGGTATAGTATTCTCTGTAAAGTGTATGAAGATAAAACACAAGTTGAATTCTGCCGGTGGAGTTTAATAAAACCACGATAATACCGAAGTATGAAATAATTTTTTTCTTTTTTCTTCAAGTAAATGTTCACTGGAGATTTATAGAAAAACAATAATGTGCCCTAATTTGTAACCTAGAAAGCTTAATCTAGCAGTGGAGAGTCAGTCTAGCAAATACTAGAATGTTCTGCTTTGATCTGAAAATATCTCTGCCCCTGAATAAATACATCAAACTTGTGAATTGCCTACAGTTGGCCATTTCTGCCATTGGTATCAGTATTTCATGTGCTCCCAAGTTTGTAATGTTAGATTTCTTATTAATTAGTTAAATTTATGAAAGAATCTATTATCATCCCTGAATCCCTTAACATAAAATTCTGTTTTGTCTGAGAAGAAAACAAATTATCTTGAATAGGTTCATCTTTAAAAAGAATATTAGTAAAATACAGGCCAACTGTATGAGTTTTCGGTAACATTTAAAATAATATGAAATGCAAAGATGTTCTTCTCTAATTGAAATAAATACATTTAATTTGCTTTTCATAAACCTAATCAAGAGTGGCTAACTATTCTAAAACACTCAAAATATTCTACTGACCTACATCTTTGTACATTGTTAGCAGCTGAACCAAAATGTAGTTGAAGATAGGTTTACAAAATATTTCTAGGGACTGAAGTATTCTTAAATCGTTCTGCAAAATATTAAGTCCCGAGCATTTTTGTTGAGTTTATATTATGTGTTTTGCAGTATTATGCAAGACAGTAAGGATTCGGTCCTAAGCACATTTTGATCTAAAAGAGTAAAAGAGCAAAGATACAACATATCAAAACTGTAAAGTAATGGTTTATAGCATTCCATAGGACTCCGGAAGGGAACCAAAGCTTCTGGAGCAACCAGAAGAGGAAAAGGGAGTCAAGCTTCAGAGAAAGTCACTCATAATGGACTTACTACTCTTCAAGCCCAGTGCTTCTGACATCCGGTGAACACTGTTTACATATCAGATAGCAAGTGCAAACCAGACAGTCTGAGTTAATCATTTGGGGGACCCATCTCTTTAGTTTTTACATGTTTTTATAAGGAGTCAAAATCATTTGAAAATCCAACTGCAAAAATGAACAGGACTATGAATAAATAAGCTAGTAAGATCTTGTATTATTGCTCCCAATATTCTTAAATTCTAAATTTAATAAGGTCCCAAAGCTGATATCCCCACAACATGAAATGCATGCTTGGCATTGAGTACTATACTATTAAATTAACTAATTAGTATTTAATTTGTTGGTCAAGAAATGCAAAGGTGAGGTGTCAGAAAAAGTAACTGAATAAGTTGTTGTGGAAATGAGTTTATCTAACAGCTATACAGCCACTAGAGTTATAAATCAGTGTTTACTAATTGTTTTTGGCGCAGCAACATGATTTTTAGAATCAAAGTGAGGTAAGGAGGTGGTTTGCGGTTGATTCAAAGTGTTCCTTGCAGGTACAGTTTATAGCAGAGGTCAAGGTTCTATGAGAATCTAACGCTGCCTGTGACTAACAGGAGACCCAGGTCAGGTGGTACTGTGGGTGTGGTGGGGCTCCTGCTGCTCACCTACTGCTGTGTGGCCTGATCCTCACAGGCTCTGCACCCCGGAATCTATGGTCCAGGACTGGTGACTCCTATTATACACATGACTGAAAATAGCACTTCTTACGAAAGCATAAACCTTCTGTACAGAAACCTTACCACAACATGCTAGTATGATATTTAGGGGAAAATAACGAATGACAGAAATATGGTGGTATGAAACAAGGGTGAATGCACGGCCTGGAGGTCCTGGACCTTCGATGTGTTTAGATGGAACCTCTGCTTTTAAAAAGAAATTGTGATCTCCTCAAAGATTCCAAAGGACCTCACATACCCTTTTCTCTTTGTGCATCATTTACCTGTGACCTGTTACTCAGCTGGGGAGCCAGCACACAAGGCCACAGCCATTCCTCAATGGGTCTGCGAGAAGCTCAGAACTGAAGGCAGTAAGTGGCACCATCACTGCTTCCCTAGTTGCAGAATTTCAGGTCTTCATCTCCCCCTTTTAAAAATTCTAACTTGTGCCTCAGAGGGACAATCTGTTTTTTCATTCATACTGGATCACTTTAGTCTCTCCTTTTCATATCAGAGCCCTTCGAATATACAGAACATTAACACTTGCTGCAAAGGCCTGGGCTTATAAAAAAGAGTCCTAATTTCCCACAGGTGACACCTACTGTGCAGTATAAAACTTGCCAATTATGTGGAAGAATATTCTGAATGTAGGAAAAAATTCAGAGGATAAAATAACAGTAATTATAAAAGTCTTGATGAGGGTTAGTGCTGGGTATCTTCAGGATGTCCTTCCAGGCTTACTCGGCTGCTGCTGACCCCTGCTCAGTGTTTCAAGAGAGCAAGCTGTGTGGATTGCTTACCTGGCCTTCCTGCCCTCTGCTTCAGTGGGCTTCAGATGGTGGGAAGAAACAGCTGAAGAAAGGAAGAGGGAAGGTGAAAGGCCTCACTGGCTCCTAGGTTCTGTCTCCTTAGGGGACTCTGATGCTGGCTGAATGTCCTTCTGGAAGGCCAAGGCTTCCATCAAGCAGCCTACTGCATGCCATCTCATAGCTACTCTTTCCCTCTTTCCACTGCTAGAGACAGAGAAAGTATCAGCTCCTCAATTTCCCCAGGATGAGGCACTTTCTATTTTTGGTTTCACTTCTGAAGCCTAGAACAGATGCAGAAAAACCTAACCAAAAACACAGTTTAACTACACTCAATGAGACCAAGAATTGCTGGCCGATTTACTCAGGACCTAACAGAATACCTGGTACAATGGAGAACTCAACACCTGTGTTCTGAGTGAAATGTTATATGTATACGCTTTTAATGAAAATTATAATGGTAAAGTGGATAAAGATAATATTTAGAGTTTGCCAACACAGAAATTAAAACTAGATTTCCATCCAAATACAACCCCCCTCACATCCCTTTTTAGTACGTGTACTTTACTGTTGTCACCATTATATAAAAAAAATGATATTAATGAATGAGATGGCACTGGTAGTACCCTAAGGGAAATACCCAGAGGAAAGATTTTTTTTTCACTTCCTAAAAATATAGTATATCTCTTTAACCCTTGCAGAATAACATGCACATTTGTAACATCACTTTTAAAATAAGTATTTATCAAGCTGGGCACCTGCATTGATCTACAAGCTGGGAGTGTAATGCTGTACTAGTTAGATCCTACCACTCTCAGCTCTATGGGACAGTATGGTTATAAAGTGGAGTAAACAAGGAACCAACTGTTAGGAGAGACCATGAAGGGATTATCGGATCCATATCTAAATTTCTTAACATGAGAGTCAGATCTGACAGGTAAGAGGTTGTCAGCTACTAACACAGCAGAGGGGTGGGGAGAAGGTTATTCTAAGTGGAGGGATCAGAACATGCTCAAAGTTCTGGAGACCAAAAGCACAGTTCATTCAGGCAACTAGAAATTTCATTATGGCTGGAAAACAGTGTTTGAGAATACTGAGAAATGAAAATGAAAGGACAAGAAGTCATATCTGAAAGAGCTTAATAAGATTTTAGGGAGATTTCATGTCACTTACATACTCATAGGATGGGGCAAGGGAAAGAAAGGAAAACAATTATTCTTTCTCCCTTCCACAAAATGTAAACACTCATGCATTTTGCATATCTCCCAATTAAAAAATGAAGGATCCCAAGAATTGCTGTAACCTTGATTTTTTGGTTGACAGTAACCAATATTCTTTTCGATGTTTTAGTGACAACTGCTTCAGTTTCAATATGGCTTGAGTATATGTCCCATAAAGCCTATGTGTTAGAAGTTTGGTCTTCTGTGTGGTGATATGGGAAGAAATAGAGTTTTAAGAAATAGTGCTTAGTGGGAAGTCCTCAGGCCAATTAAGAAGTAGCTTCAGAAGGGATTGTGGGACCCTAGATCCTCTCTGATATCTTATTTTGTGATGTGTTCTCTTCCTCACACAAGTGCTCCTGACATGCTGTGAGGCAGCCAGAAGGGCTCTCCTCAGGGCTGAGCTGACACTAGTACTATTCTCTTGAAGCTCCAACACTATGAGTAAAATAAACTTCTTTCCTTTTTAAAGATAGCCTGCCTTGGGTGTTTCATTATAATAAGGCAAAGTGGACTACTATATTATGGAAACCAGGCTACAAACACTCTGTGCTTATTATGTTACAGTTAGTGCCCTAAGAAATTCATATATAAGGTTTTTTTTCTTTATCCCTCAGATAACATGATAATCCTACAAAGGGAGTACTATTATTATCTGAAATTTACACATAAGGAAAAAAGCACAGGAAAAGTAAGTGATTTGCTCAGTGTCACACAGTTGTAAATGGTAAAGGTGACAAAGGGAGGGGTAGGTATTTTCCTCTCCCTGAACAGAAAGAAGGTTGGGAGAAGACCAAAAAACAGTGCTGATAATGAACATGAGTGACAACCACTAGCTTGATCAGTTGGCTTTATGGAGAGCCAACAATCTGTATTATGGCATAGGGAGAAAGTCTAGCAAATGGGCAAAGCTGTCATGTGTTGAAATTGATGAAATCCCAAAAATAGCTACTTGCTTGTCTAAGGGGAAGGTGTAAGCAAATAATTTAAATCAGAGATTTATGGAAGCCAGAGAATGAAATTTGAATCCAAAAAATCCAGGAATTACTAAATCAAAGCTTTCCTTGTGCTTCTTTTTTCCAGTCAATAATAAAGTCCTATTTTGTATTACTTAGGTGTAGTGAGGACATGTTTGAAAAGTCTATACTCAGTATCTAAATTCAAAGATTAAAAATTTATTTGAATGAAATAACTTTAAGCAGTTTAAAAAATGTGTGCCATTAAATTATTAAGAAAAATAAATTCTTAGTTGCCCAGCACCAGCAGGTGGCACCCTAACAAAATAATTTTTGCGTCATGTGTGACCATCTCAGCCTTCTGTTCACTTCAGTGTGAGGCCAGCTCACTTTGCCTGGACATGCAAGACAGAAAAGAGAAAAGCCAAAGGCAGAATTTGCTCCTTTTAAATTAGGTAATTGTTACCTGAAAAAAAGAACAGAAATTTTTTATTCTTTATTCTTCATTTTGTGAATACCTAATTAGTTTTAATCGTTATTGTAAAAGAAGTTTATAAATCTGCCAAAAAATGTAACTGTGAAAAGTAACATGACTGTAGTGAAAGGAATAAAATGGAGTGAAAGGAATCAAATGTACTGATCCAGTTCCCTCAAAGTAGAAAGACTTTTTTGAAATAGGTTTTCAACATATCACGCAGACTGGCCTTAAATGCAGTATGTAGCTGGCCTATGCTGGCCTTGAGCTTGCAGCAATCCTCCTGCCTCTGCCTCCTGAGTGTTGGGATTACAGACATGTGTCATCACATCCAACAGAAAAGCTTTTCAAATAAATGAATTGAACACTTGAGTTTTCAGAGAAGCTATACAGTATGGTACTGGAAAAACAATTTTGTTTTTTTCAGCAGCCATGTGAAGTTTGTACTGAGGTTACTTACCACAGTAGCCACTGCAGTTTCAGAGTGACTCGGTTTGAATTGTCCCCGTTGTTCACTGGTGGTTGACTGCTTCCCTTGCCCCTGATATCATGTAATTGTAGGTGGACAGAATTTTTTGTGGATCATGAAAAAATGATTTTTTAAGTAATGATGTAATTCTGTTTGAGACAGCATCACAATTATCTCCCCCCCCCCCATCGTCCTTTGTCTCGTTCCAGGTGTTTGATTTAAGAAATCTACCAGATTTGCAATTTCTGTATCTTTGTTTTTTATCACTGAAGAAAGCAATGACTCAAGTTCCCAGTTTAGTTACTAGATTTTTCTTTTTTAGTAAGCTTTCTCATCTGCCTCCATCTCCTAAAAAATAATTCTTATCTTCCACAAAGATAAGAGTTATAATTAACTGTGTAAGCACCTATAATAAGCAAATCAATCTATGGTATAAAAACTACCCCGATCCACAACCAGCCTTCTCTCTATGATGAAAACTCCAGGTACGAAGCAATGACAAACTAACGCATTCAGGATTAGCCTGCACCCTGGCACGCGATAGGGAAAGATAGGGACGTCTGGGTTCCAGCACAGGTGCAAGACGTGGCCAAGTTGTAAGGACTATCAGGGATGTAGAAAAGGAGGCACACTTCCTCCTAGTTTTCTCTGCCTTTTAGGTCTGTCCCTGAGATCTGTTCTTCCATTCATTACAAAGAGGACAGTCTTTAAATCTATGACTCTCATCGTCTGCAAGACCTCCCTTGAGAAGAGACGAAATGCCCCAATTAGTTATTTTAGGTGTAGGAAGAGGGAGGGAAATCAGTGTGAGAATCCTGAGAAGACAGAACGCCGCGTCCTTGCACGGGAAGACAGCAGCCCAGTCTGTCAGAGCTTTAGAAGGTGAGTAAAGCCAGTGCTCAGAGGTGAAATACAGGGGAAGGAGATGAAGCCCAGTTCATGAGCAGCCTGCCTGAAGAAGACTGTGAAGTTTATCAACAATAATGGGCCTGTGAAAATAATGACTTTAGGAATCCCCTAAAAATTCTATACTAATTAATTAAATAATTAAGTAACAGTTCTACGATCTTGTTGCTGTTTCATATCTATTTGAAGCTGAAGAATTTGCTGGGCAGTTTTACTCCCAATCACACAGATGTTGAGCCCACGTTCAAACCCTAATCCTTACACCTTTCTAATAATTTCTGGATGACTTTTTGTAACTAGTAAACATTTTCTAGCAGTCCATCCATACTTCTATCATGACTGTCTAAATATAGATGAAGAAATTCTGATATTTTATAATCACAAGGAGATTATAATTTGCCTCTTTGTTTGGGGCAGTGAGGCTTTCTGAGTTGCTGCGAAGCCCCCAAAGGCTGCATTTGTTTCACCACCTGGATACCTAGTTCAGTTGTTCTGATCACGCAGAGCAGATCTATCAGTGTCTGCCTAAAACGAAAGTTCCCAGTCCTCAGCAGAGGAATGCCAAGGACAGAGTATTTTAGGGAAAGGTGGGAGGAAGAGAGAAATGTAACAGCAGGGAGAGAACGAGTAAAGGACACTAGTCCGTTAAATCTGGCAGGAAGACCATTTAGGAATTACTGCAAAGAGTCAGCAAGGGAACCCACCGGGGTGGTTTTAAGCCAGTGTGGTGTGGTAGCCTCTAGACTTCTCTGTCCACTGCAAGAGACCCTTTCTCAGGATCAGAGAGGGATCTTGGCAGTTTATTGTCTCTTTCCTCCCTGACGACTAGTCTAGCATTCTCAGGTAAGAGTTCTATCTGTGGCCTCTTTGGTCAAATGTCAAGTTTTGGTCCCACTAAGTAAGACTTGAAGTTGCTAGCCTGCTGATTAATTCCTTCACGGCGTTACCTTGCCTTTATTTCCTTTACCTATCAATCCTTTGTGGGGTTCCCTCAGGGAGCTGGATCCTAGGTCTTCTCCATAGCCCCAGTCTTTTCACACTCACTTCCCATCAGCCCAATTTGTTTTGCTACTTTGTAGTAAAGATCTCCAAGGAGGGAAGCTAATAAGAACTGTTAAAGACAGAAGTTGAGTCTTTATTTTCTCTGAAGTCATTATTTTCTCTGAAGTTTTCCCTCCTTCTGTGTATTATCACCATCAAGGCCAGGCTGATGTTTAGCAAAGAGCACCTGTCAAAACAAAAGAAGAGTTTCACACCTCACAATTTTAAGCCCCAGGTAAGAAACTCAGCCTGGTGGATCCGCTAAGAGGAAGACAAGAAACCTGAAACTCTAAGGCTTGGGGTAGAGTTAAATGAGTTTCCTCTGGGTACCAACAGGCTTTTGTTTAACACGATTAAATCCCCTTTGTTTCATTACAGACACCAATGCAAAAACAAACAGTGTGATCAAGATTAAGGCCTGGAGCAGCATTCTGTTTCTCTTTCTCTTTCTTCTTTTTCTCAGAGAGCTATCACCACCTCTCAGTGGACAGGCTTAAAGGAACTTATCTGGCTCACAGAAAATTGATGGGCTGAGTGGGGCAGGTGTACAGGAAAGCTCTAGGCTGTGGAGTTAGAGAATGGGAAAGTGTGAAGCACTTATGTCCATGACCAGATCAAGTGATAAGAAGACTGGCTTGCTTTGCTGTCTTATTAATTGTCTTTGATTTCAAGAAGCACTTGAAGAAGATAAGACCTACTTCTAGTGAAATACAACAACCAAAAAGCAATATTGGGCTTGGAGATGGGAGTTGGGAGTGCACCTTCCAGACAGGTAGGAGAGAGAGGGAAAGAGGATATATTGCAGCCAGTCACCAAAGCAACAAAATATTGACCAGTCAACTTAATTCCAGAACTAACTGAACTAATGTACATTACCAAAGCAATCCTTTCTATGTTATTAAATTGCTTATTGTGTGGTGATTAGATAACACTAACTAATTTTCCTAAACAAAACAGAGACTCTGTCAACGTTAACAGCTACATTGAACTGACAGGAGCTGGAGTCATCCATATACACATTTTAATTACCTCTTTCAGTCAGGAACATCATTAGAAGTTTATTATTACCAGCCACTATCTTGTGATCTTAATTGGCTTCCTTCACAGACGACACTATGAAGCCAATGCAGAAGCTCTGGCAACCTCCCAGAGATAGTGACCAGATCGGTGGCACTTTACACTGATACTGTCTTCAGCTCAGTAACAACCATCAGTTTAAGTTTTAATGCTAGATGTGAGGTGGAAGCTTCCTTTAACACCTGTATGTAGAGATAGTCCTGATTTGGTGGTGCTGAATGACATGGCGAGACAGTGAATTTTCATATACTCTTTGTTAGGGGTTTAGAAAGGGACATGCCAACCCGCCAGTTATTCCCTGGCAGGATCCCTCTTGGAGTTTGGTAAAATGAAGATAAAGAGGCATAAAAAGTTGCTTACCTAACCTAGATCTATGGACACTCAAGCCTGTAGCATGGGATGGTTATCTGATTGCTTGATACTCAAAAAATATGGAAATATTGTGAAGTTAATTGTTTGTACTAGTAGCATTGGGCCTGAATTAATAATGGCTATTAATTTAGTTTCTAAGTATTTGCACTCATGTTGGGGTTAAAGACAAATTTTGAGGTAAAAAGAAAAAGCGTTAGGTTATGAAATAAACATACAGTCATGTCTTGTAGTATATGAAAGAGAAAAGCTCCTTTTTGTGAAAATAATTGGTATCTTTTTGCAGAAGAAGCTCCAACAGTTTATACTCTAAGATTCACTTCCTAGAAAATCAGGCTTTGATACCTTTGGGAATAACCGTACTTGGATATATTTGGATCTATTGATTTCTGACTCTGCATCTTCAGGCATTCATACAAAATAAGATAAATCACCAATATTCTAACACTGGGATAATCGCTACCAATCAGTGCAAATTTTTTAGTCTTTTAGAGAAATAGTTTTGAAAATCTGCATATGTGAATGGATTATTTGATTCATTGATACAAATGATTACTGTATTGTTTATATTTTTGATTAAAATCAAATACTATTTGCATTATTAATACATTCAAGATATTATTATCATTCATCATGATCTATGTGTGTAAAGATACATCTATAAACATCATTACAGAGTTGAGTAGATGAGTTGACTCTAAGGAAAGAAATTTTCCATTCAGCAAATTGAACTAGGATAGACATTAATGTCTTTGGAATGAATTAAAAATCCACACTGTTTTCTCCCCAGATTTTTTGTTTTCAGAGAATTAATACAGCTCCTTTCTTCCTGGCAATTACTTGATGGCAACCTTGAACCACAGGCCACTCTTGCATGACTTCATATTTCACCTTTACAGCACTTAACCATCTAATTACAGGTAAGTGCTATTAAAATTAAAAAAAATTATGAAACCCACTTCAAGTTATGAAACCCCTGGAATATGAGGTCATATAGCATGTCATGATTATTCATACGTAAGTATAACATCTATGCAACATGAATAATTTAAATTTTAAAATGTGTCTTCTAAGACATGACATCAATAAATTTGATCTACAAAACAACTGACTTCTTAATAAGGCATTGAAAATAGAGAAAAAGTGGGTGAAAAACTCAAGCACTCATATTTATTATAAGACAGTGAAATGTAGTTTAATCCCACACAGCAAAAAGGGGACTAAAATAAATAACCCTCTCTGCTTCACTGTCAGTCACAGCCTCTTGGTGGCTCCACTTCTGTTTCTGGAACAGTCATCTCTAGCCTCCAGAAAAATAAATGGTTTCTTTCCCATATCCATGTTTTGTTTACCTGATAAGTTTTCTCATTTAGGAAGCTATGAAATTTAGCTTTATATCTTAACTGCTTCATTGTATTGAAACAGAATGTTGAAAATACAGCTGTTTAAAACATACAGTGGAAAAAGAAGCAAAGAAATATTATTTGAAAGAAGAGTTATCAAACTCAGATTGCCAATCACTCTTAGAAGGAGGGTAAAAATCACTTGCACTCCAATATTTATATTTATATTTATTATAAGCAAAAAAGTTTTTTTTGTGGAAAGAAGGCGCAGAAAAGGGCACAGTATTAGCTAAATATTGTACCTTAGAACATCAGTCATTTCCTTCTCAATAGTACTGAAAGGGTCTAATTTATAAGTTTTTCCATCTCCCTGTTATGCTGGTTTGTAAGTTCTGACACTGCGGCTGGTATGTTAATGAGAAGCTAGCGTTCCATTAAGAGAAAACCATATGCTCTGCTGCCTACTGTGAAAGAGAAAGCATGTAATGTGGCTGTTGCCTTAGTAACACATTAATTCATTTTGTCAGTGTTGGCACAGATCATTTCATTTATAAGAAAACAAGTATAATAGTTTACCACATCTATAATATTTACAGTGTTTCTGTTACAAAACAGTGACAAAATGAGTTTAAAAAATAGAGTTGGTATAATATCATTAAAATATGGAATTCGTGATAAAATTTCCCTTGTAAAAATGAAAAAATAATAAAGATTGGTGCAAAATTTTCCTTTCACAATCCTACTTTAAACATTTTAACACCAAACTGTTTGCTTTTTAGCATATTTGTATTATACTAATAACGTGCGTCTGCTGCAAAAAAATTTAGTCCATGAAAAACACAAGTGCATTAACAGTTTTTAATGAATGCTAAACAAAATATTTCATACAACAGTTTTGTTAAATTACAACCATTATAAACCTAATCGTATGCTAGTGTGTTACTCATAACAAGGCTAAACATTTATCTAGTTTTATCTGTTCTTCCAGATGTTTATTAGTATTCTAGTACTCCTAAAATATTTAAATTAAACCACTCCATTTCCTCATGTGAATGCATTTTGGGTTTTATTCACAGAAAATCTAGTCACATGTATATCTAAATAAATATAGTACACTGTATATGCTTTATGCACAAGTGATACTTAATGTGAATTGAGATAATCCAAAAGCATGATAAAGGAGAGAAGTGATTAGAGGAAAGACAAGTTCCTGTTCATTAAAGTCTGCACCTGCAGCAGGGTATCAGTCCTACCCATCCTTAGGGTATTCCACACCTGTAAACACACATTCTTAACAACAAACATTGCGCATCTGTGATGCTATCCTACCTATTTTAACCAATAAAAAGGAACTTGTGTACAAGATACAGAGCAACTATCATTTGCTAGTTTATGTAGTCATTCAAATTTTATGGCATTTCAAGAGAGCATTTATGCATTTACTTGAGTTATACAGATGAGTGCAAAACCACTGCAGGGCTGGCCATCTCCATAATGAATGGCCAATTATACTTTCACATTAGGAAATATCTTCCTAAAATATCAGTGTTCAATGGGTTCATCCAAAGCCTCGTGAACCAAATGTGGCTGTTTTTGTTTTTCTTCTCTTCACTGTCACCACAACAGTGCTTCCCAGTTTGAAGGGATTCTTTCTAATTAGAACCCAAGACCCAAGAGTACTTTTAAGTGTCTCCTTTGCAGACCTGCAATGCAATTACTCTGGGAAACACTTAAGAAAATAAAATTTATGATTAGCTTTGATGAAAATGACTTTAGTTTTAACTTCATATTATCTCTGCTTTGATATGAGTAAAATACTTTGAATGGCTACATCACTGGAAGAGAAAATATAACCAAACATCAATGTGATTTTATATGATGGGGAATTAAATGTCTCTAAAATGTAATCATATCACATTGACTCACCCAATAAAAGTAACTTAATGAAGTATTTTATCTAATTCATATGTTTTTGCTTATTAGTTTGTGGTACTTGAAAAAATAAAGCTATAAACTTTTCAAGATCCTTCTTTCAACTCAAGCTATTTCCATCAATAAAACTGGTTTGTCAGCAGTAAAATGACACCACATTTATGTTTTAAGTACACTAAATTATGGGTAGCATTATAATGAGACTCATTGATTAAACTTACTATAAATAATATGATACATATTACTGTGGCTTTGACTAAATGAAAAATTATTTGGGGGTATATAACATCTCAAATTTCAAGTCTTTTTAGTTTTAACAGTGTTATTATTTCTTGTCTCTCACTCAAAATTCTATAATGTATGCAAAGATCATAGAATCAATCTCTTTATCAAAAATTACTAGAGAAATAAGCTTTTTTGAAATGGGAATACATTAGTGAATATATGCACAAATATTCATATGTCATACTTGCATATGTATAATTTTTCTACTATACATTATTATGATCATTACTTGAATAATAAAAGTATGTATTTAACATTTAATAATATCCTAGTGAATTCTCTTATTATTTTCTCATGAAGATTTCTAAAAATCTACATTTAGTACTAAAAGTAAACTATTCTTGTACTTATATGACCATGCCAAATTATGAATACAAATTCAGAGAGTTTGTGTTTAGGTTTATTATATTCCATAACCAAGTTAACTACCCTTCCTTTGCTTGTAGCATCAATTGTGTTTGTTTTCATGCAGAAACATGCATGATGCAGAATAGCACTCATGAAAGTCAGCTGCATCCATTCATTCAAGGCCGGCCATGTCCCCCTGCACACACACACACCCATGTTCCCATATGTCAGCCTGAAGAATTCAACTCTGGAGTAGTAAATTGTTTTGTTGCTTCTTAAGTATGTAGTCACCATGTTATAAAATAGATTTGGTCTTTAAGCTATATTTACTATAATCACTTTCTGAAATACATATATGATATAAAAATCAACACACAAATAAAAGTAGCTACTTCTTTTTCTTTTTTGGTTCCAGGAGTTGAACTCATGGCCTTGCACTTGCTAGGCAGGTGCTGCACCACTAAGCTAATCCCTGGCTCTAAAAGTAGCTATTTTGAAAATAATTAATTCAGTAAAAATAAAAGAATATATATTAATATGTAAAAGAGAAATCAACATTAAAATGCTTTGTTTTTAAGATGATACATATCAAATAATATTTGATGAATAAAAAATGGACTTGGTATATATAACCATATTTGCATTTATTCCTTCCCTTTCCTTAAGTAGTTACTAAATTAATGATGTAAATAATATATCAGTGGGGCAATCTGAAGATAGGAGTACAGAATGTAAATGTTCATTTTTCCCCCCTTTTTTGAGATGGGGTCTTACTGTGTGTTTTAGGTTGGCCCTGAACTCATGTAGCACTGGGTGGCCTTGCACTCACAGCAATCTTCCTGTTTCAGCCTCCCAAGTGCTTGGATTACATGTGTGAGCCATCATTCCCGGCTTGAATGTAAATATTTAGAATTTAGCAGTAGACTTAGCTTTTGGAGCCAAACATTCGTGTAGTAGCATTTCAGCCAACTTTAATTCATTGTGAAGTTCCTAAGTAGCAGGAAAGAGAGGCAGAATGAAATGACTTTCCCATTTTTTTTGGAATTTTAAGGTTTGTAGCTTTAAAATTCCAGGATTGGGAGGACTGAGTTTGTTCATATTGGTTGATTACCAAGTGTTGATCTTAATTCCTTTGCACTGAGCTTTTTATTTTTTTATTTTGAGAGTGAGTCTCACTGAATTATAAGTTTTGCAGGCCGGGGTCAAACTTGGGGTCCTCCCGGCTGTCTCCCTGCATGGGGCACTATTCCACCATGCCTGGCCTACATAATTTTATCTTCACATTTATGCTTCTTTTAAATTTATCTTTATTTTATTTTAAGGACCTATTATTTTCAATAGCGAAAAGAAGACATTCACAGTAAAAGAAATGATATTATAACTCTAAAATGGAAAATGTGAATAATTTTGTTGTTTTATCAGGAAATATATTAAAATTGGTATAAAATAAGAACAAATTTTTATTTTATTATGTAAAACATGTTAGTGTTCTCGAAAATTATGGTAATCTGAGGTATAACTTTTATTATGATGATTTATTTAACACATATATCTAATATTATACAAATTTAAAAACCAAAATAAAGAAAATGTTGACCTAACACATTATAGAATGAGAGAGAGAAGTATGCTAGTGTTAAAAATAGTGATATGATTTGGCCTCTGATGTTTTCCAGAAAAATACAAATTCCTGTCTTAAGATTTTCATATTTATTTTACCCTACATGAAAAATATTTACTAATTAAGTGAGGAAAATTCTATAGTAATACAACCCTGATTTTTATATTTTTCTCACTTATTTTACCTTGCATAAACAATTAATACTAATTAACCAAGAGGATTCTCAAGTATGTACATAGTATAATAATTTAGAAGGTGTATGTGATATTATTTCATTTTACATTAATGAATATACACTTACTGGTTATTAATTTATTTTGTTTTTAAAGTTCACAAATAGAATTTATGGATATTCAGTGAACAACATGGTGTTTTGAAATATGTACACATAATGGAATGGCTCAGTTAAGTTAATTAACATGCATTACCTCCCATGTTTACCATTTTTTGTGTTGGGAACATTTAAAATCTATTCACTTAGCAATTTTCAAGAATACAATGCAGTGTAATTAACTATCGTCACTCATGACTATAGTCACCCATTCACAATAGATCTCTTGAAATTTTCCTTCCTAAGAGAAATTTGTATGTATTCACATGCCCCCCCTACTAATCCCCTGCTAACCACTCACTGTTCTTGTCTGTTTCTGTCAGTAACTTTTTTATGATTCCACATATAAATGAAATCATATGATATTTACCTTACTGTGCCTTGCTCAGTTCACTTAACATACTTTCTTCAAGCTTTATCTATATAACTGCAAATGACAGGATTCCCTTCTTTTTCAAAGGATTAATAGTATTCCATTTTGTGTATGCCATGTTTTCATCCATTCATTGGCTGATGGAACCTTTGATTGATACTATGTCTTGACTATTGTAGATAATACCACAAAGATTAACTTCTAACTCTTGTGGCAAATACTGTATTTTCAAAGCTCTTTTTCTAGGATCTTAGCTCATATAACATACAAGAATTTATTACAGAACAATAGACTCAATTGTTATGCATATAATTAGTATGTAAACATACTTTTGAATAAAATAAATATTGTACCTCCTGATAGTTGTCTCATGACTTTAAAAGAATACATGGCAATAGAAATTTATACAAATTGATCCCAAGTTTTTTCAGAAGTTGGAAAAGTCACAAATAAGTATGTATGTATGTATGTATGTATATTTATTGATGTGAGGGGTGATGTGTACAGAAGACTGAAGATCAAACGTAAGACCTTGTGTCTTATGTGCATGTTGGGTAAGTGACTACCGTTGAGGTACATCCCTTAGATGTATCATAAATATTTTTGATTCTTGTCTCTGTTAGACAAATAGACAAATAGTTTCTCTCTAGAGTAGTGTAATACGGGCCCATTCAACATATCTAAAGACTGGATATTTTGATTGAGGATTCCTATATTCTAGACCACAAATAAGGTTTCCGGTTTCTTTATATCATTAAGAAAAAAAAATTATGTCTCAAAAACATTGCTGCGAAGAAAAGTAATGTAGCAAAGAAAAGCATAAATTATAAAAATTTTAATTTTTCCATAGAAAGCCAATAGTAGGCATATAAATAAAACATTTTATCTGTGAACACTGCTCCCTATTTTCACAAAATAATACAATATTTTCATCAGCAAAGGCTGAATATTATTACACTCATGTCAGAACTGTAACTTTAAATCTCTACTATCCATGCTATCTGTAGAATGTTTACCATGATAATATTTTTCAATTGTTAATAAAGAATAGAGTTAATATTCTATAAATCAACTATGAACAAGTACTCTCAGGAAGTTTTATTGTCATTTTCAGTATTTCTGGTTATTACTCATACTTCAAAATACGTAAGTGGATTATGAAGGCACTGTGAAAAGTGAGAAATAGGTGTTTCACATTTGGCCTATGAGGAATGGTCAGATGGTGGCCTCACTAAACAGCTAACCCTAAATTCTTGAAAAATGAATTCTCTGTCTTGTGGAATTGTTATTTACTTTAATTTTGCTTGTAAATAGATATACAATTTGCCCTCTTGGTTTTAGTACTCTCCAAGGAAGTACAAGATTTTAGCTTCCTCTTGTAAGTAGTTTCTATTGTATGCAAGTCAAATCTTACTTACAAAATATTTGATGACTTGAATTCAAGGATAGGTGAAGTTGTTCATGTTTACAAGAAGTGACATTGCCATTGTTGTGTATCTAAAGTGTCCCTCAAAAGGCTAATGGGATTGAAGGGAGCCTTTTCTAATACGATCAAATTATGAGGATACTAACTTCATCCAAAGATTAATCCATTGATAAGTTCATAGAAGAATGAGCTATTACAAAGTGGGGCTGTGTTGAAGGCAGTGGGTCAGGAGACATGACCTTGAGGACTATATATTACCCCAAAACTATCCCTCCTTATCTCTTTAGATCTAAAATGTCATCCCCAAATTTCTCATGTTCAGAGACAGGGATTTGGGCAGGAGACTGAATCATGGAGGCACTACGCTGGTCAGTGGGTTAATCCAGCGATGAATTAATAACAGACAGTGTCATGAGGAGGTGAGGCCTAGTTGGAGGAAGTGGGTCAGTGGAGTGTGACTTGGGTGTAATTTTGCCCCTGGAGAGAACCTCCTCTTCCGCTGCTTCCTGGCCGTGATGAGTTGAGAGTTTCTCTTCTTCCATACATGTCCACCATGCCCCGTCTGCCTTGCAGCCAGTCGAAAATCTGAACTTACTAACACTGGGACCCAAAACAAACTTCTCCTTTAAAATGTGGATGTCAAGTATTTAGTCCCAGTGAGAGAAAAGTGACTAATACCCTCCTCATCCACTGCCTCTCTCTCCACTCTGTCTCTTCCTGTTTGCCAGGAACAGCGGAGCTTTGCTCTGTTAAGTTCACCTGCCATACTTCTCCTTGGCACAGGCCTAAAAGAAACGGAGCAAGCTGATTATGGACTGAAACCTCTGAAACTGTGAGCCAAAATAAACTTTTCCCCTTTAGGTTGTTTTTCTCAAGTGTTTTGTCAGTGATGCAAGGCCACCTAATAACACGTATTGTGTTAAAATATTTATGATATGTAGAAATAACTAACTTCCAATGTAAATCTGTACAAAATGTAATTCCTCTTCTTTGTTTTAGTTTTGCATTTTCTAAATATAAAAGTAGTTTTTGCTTCTCTGTTTTGCTAATGCTAATGTTTTGCTAGTATTTTTTTTAATCTATTATTAATTTTATTCTGGAAATTTTGCCTCAAAAGATCAACTAGGTTGTTTAGTGTTGTATGCAATTTCACAAAGATTAGATTATTTATTTAACATTAGAATTTAAGTAAAATTCAAAACTCAAAATATTCTCATGTTTAAATCATAGTTATTTTATTTTATAAACAGAAACTTGCAGCATTATGAATGATAAGTTTAAGATAAGGAAGTAATTTATTTTGAAAACTGTAAACATCTTATTTTCTTTTCATTGTTTACTACTTATTGTTAAATCTGTAATTATTTCAGTGAATATGATACCATATTCAACTTGGCACCTATTACTTAATACAATCATCAGAGTAATTAATTAAAATTATATTTTATAAAGCTCTCTATGTTTTCGAACATAGTATCACCATAAAAAATCTCAAATTTAAGATTTTATTAAAATGTATCAACATGCATTGTCTTGGCTTGGTAACCCAAAGATCTTTTGGGAATATTTACCCTACAAATTCAAGCCAGAACTTGGAACTTTGTATATGTGTTTTCCCAGAACTGAGACTACAGTTCAAAGTGAGAAGTTAATAGAAAAAAGGAAGAAGGAAAAAGAAAATAGGAAGGAAAAAGGAGGTAAAAAAATTCCTAGAAAACTAAATGAAATTTGAAACCAAGAGAACAGAAAGTTTAGAAAGGTGTGTGAGTGTAAATCCCAGCCCTTATGTGTGAACAAGGTTGATTAGAGTTAAACATGTTTAAGTGTTCGAGCAAAAAAGAGGGACAGGGAGTGAATATCAGGGGCCCAGTTACCCCAAAAGAAAAAGAGGTGGAGCAAAACACATGAAGCAGAGCAGAACCAACAGGTGGCATTGTTGGACTGACAGTTACATTGTTTGGAATTTGGGGGGGGGGCTCCATTTGGAATTGGGTAGCAAGAAGGAAAAGAGCAGAAGGGAGAATTTTAGGGAAAAAGAAGAAAGTAAAGAGGGTGTAAAGAGGAAAGAAAGTAATGGGGGTACAAATTATCAAAGGATACTATGTTCACATACTCATTATTCTGTCAATACACACTGAATAAGAAAGAAAAGATGCATTTTCATGTACAAAACATGAAACATACGTTGGAAACCTGTATTTGTCCTGAAGAAAAACTAAACATAGAGTAATGTCCCTTAGGGGGAAGAGAGCAATTAATTTATGGGGAAAATATTTTTTGAGCGAGGATTATATGTGAGTTACTTTTATAAGCCCTGGAACTAGTGAGCAGTGGTGAGCAGACACAGCCTCAGAGAGCTTGCAGTCTACTGAAGCCAAGAGCTTCTACTTATCAGTGTACCATCAAGTAACTTTAAGTCTAAACTATCATAAATTGTTTGAAGGAAATAAATCAAGACTGTGCTCTTTCTATTTGCTATATTTGTCCTGAGGGAATCAAGATAGCTCTGTGAAAGTGATATTGGAGCTGAGATAAATGAGTAATAATAGTAATTAATAAGCAAAAAGTGATAGAAGATAAAATAGGAAAGTCCTAAAACAGAAAAGAATTTAAGATATTTGAAAGACTAAATAAAGGCTAGTGTGGGCACAATTTACTGAGAAGGACAGTTAGACATAAGATTGTAGACGCAGACACAAAAGGTCAAGTAGGGGTCAAATCGGGATTAGGCATTTATTTTATGAGTGACAGAAAATCATTGCAGATTGCAAACTAATGTGCCATTTCTTTATATTTGTTTTGTCAAAACAGCCCCCTGAGTGAAACTTGGAGGCAGAATCCAGTATGTGTGTGTTGTAGTGAAGGGGGTGGGGAGTGTTTGGCAGTAGTGGCAGAGCGATTTCAGGAATATGAATTTGGAAGATATTAATGCACACAAAAATGACAGTATTTTCAACCGGGGTGGTATTTGTAAAGTTTAGGAGAGATAGCCCAGTTTAAAGTATTATTAAGGGGGTAAAGTTTGTAAGAATAGTAATGGATTGAGTACGGAGGGGATGGAAGATGTGGAAGGCTATGTTTAGGATAGAGGAATTTCTTCAGATTTCACACATGATGGTCTTTTCCTTATAGCAGTCTGCATTTTGGTTTGAAGTTCACATCTGATTTTAAAATTAAATGTCATCATGCTTTTCAATGGTTCCTGAGATAGAAAATCTCGTTCCATCGGTAGATGCCCAAAATGCTTACGCCCACTTCTAAAACAGTAGGGGTTCAGGTTCCGCGGTTCCTGTTTCCCTCTAGAAGCTGCGAGTGTCAAGGGCTCCCTTTCCTCGATGTATCCTGACCCCGGCTCTGTCCTAGACGTCTCTGAGTTCATCATACATCACTGACATGCATCCCTTTCACTTCCGCTTTGTGGTGGTAAGATTTTATACACTTCCAGGTTATATCATCCTCCGGCAAAAACTGTAGATTTCTGTTACTTATTAGTAGATTTTAATATCAAAAATTAGTTCAAGCGATTTAATAATAGAAATACAAATGGGATTTAAATTAAATGTAAATATAAATATTCAAATTATTGAATTTCCTTATTCTCATCTACAAACATTGAGTGTGTATTTATAATATTTTTAAATTTTAAGTAACAAATATATATGTATTGAATATATGAAGTAATGACTATATATATTGATATGTTGCCTTTTTAGTCACAGAATAAATTTGGATTGTATTTTCTTTCGAGTCTACATCACAAATTAAGATTAAAACTTTTGCTTTATAATGGCTGTCATCAGAACCATCTACTAAGGGAAAAAAGGTAGGTAAATATTATCAGTCTCGCTAAAATGCTATGGAATATGTGGTTATTATTCTCATTTTTCATAAAAAAATAAATGTATACTTTTTAAAAAAATTAACTCATTCAAACATAAGTCTGGCTAATTTCAAAGTTCTATATTGTAATCTTCTTAAGAAGAAATTTCAGGGCTTATTTCTTGAAAGAAATATTTCAGACTGAATCATGGAAAGAAAATACTTTTCAATTTTTTTTTATTTTGAAAGTTAAGTTATATATTCTTGGCCTAAGCACAAAGTTTTAGAAAAAAAATTAAGAAATATGCATTAAGTACCCCTGAGAATCTTTTGCAATCATCTGACTTTTGAGTTCAGGCCACCTCAAGCCTATAGAAATGCCACGCCGTCGCCCCTTGGGCCATACAGAGATGTACTCAGTTTTAATTCTGGGAAAATCACTTGACTGCTTAAATTATTGTCTTATTTTAAAATGTAAAAATACCATCTGCTTGTAGGAATTCAGAAGGTGACCACAGAACATAACTTGATGAAAATTATCAATAACTTTTGAAGGAAGGCTGGTACTCTTAGTGTCTCTTAATCATTGACACTAAGAAACCTAGTTCTGTGATCCTGGAAAATCTTAAGAAAGAGTCAAAAATAGGTCCCTTTCATAAGTTAGATTTCCTTTACCATGCACAGGGTGGTAGAATACAAGTGGAGCAAAGGAAGAGTATTTCCTAGGGCTTTCCAATAACTGCTCTGCCCAGGAAAGACCATTATCTATTGGTTTTCTGCCTAAATTTTAAAACATCACATAATTTATGAAAGCACAGACAAGTTAACCTGATCAAATGAAACACAAAACAGGTAATTTTTAAATAAAAACTGTCGTAGTCTGTATATAAAAATTGCATACTAAGTGAGAGAAAAGGAAGTTGCATTTTTGGAGACTGTCACAAGAGGGCATTTATGGATTAACTCAGTGCAGTTTTTTCTGAATTTGAAAACACTGAAAAGCATTTACAACTCTTACAAGCAAACCTAAAGATAATTAATAAAATTGAAAGGAAGAGGGGGAAAGTCTCTAAAATTTTTATTTCACATGCATTCTGCATTAGGAATTGACTGCTTTTCAGGTGCTACTGAAACAAAAAGAGGTATGTCCTTATAACATTTAGCTGTCACTAACTTATTTCTCCAAAATACTGAGATCTTTAAAATTTAGTATCAGGTAAAAAGGCCACCCATATTTTTGGTTTCTTGTATTTGTTTGCATATTATCATAAAACAAATATGAAAAATAAATCTCATTACTACAGGTTATAAAAGGTAATTGCATTTTTAAAACAGTTTTGTGTCTTGTCTTGAAAAACAAGCTAATTAATATTCCAAAGTATTTTGAAAACAGGTGCCATTTAGACAATAGAAACACAAATACCTTAATAAAATAATGAAAAGCTCAGCTATATTAAGAAATACATAAATTGCTAGAAAAAAAATAACTTGAATCACAATAAAGGGGATAAAATAAACTCAAACAGATATTAAAATATTTGTACTCTGAATGTCTTAAGTCTTGTAAGTGCAAGACTTCTGACACAGTTGTCTTCATAACCCTACACGTACTGTGGTGTTGGCATGTAGTAGGTACTCAACGAACATAGCTGAACGAATAGATGAAAGCTTTTCTTTAATCGAGGACAAATTTAGAGGTGGCAGGGCAAGAGAGAATTTTCAGTGATTATTAATTAAATTAATGACTTTTCTGTATTAATTGATGTTAAACCTTCAAATGCAAAGGGAAAACTTCATTCAATCACCTGGGGTCTCCAAATAAAAGCAGAGTGGATGGCATGTAAACAAACATCAGGAGAGCTAATATGATGATATCTATATATTCACTCTGGAAGAACAAAGGGGTTGCTGGCGCGGGAGCAGCAATGTACATAATGAAATCTGGGAACACTTGATTTATAAATCTCTTCAATGTCACACACACACTCAATTTATATCATGAAAAATCCCTTTAATTTTTAAAATTCTAATCTAACATTTCCTCCTTATTCAAGAAAGAGATGCAATGGGCTCTCAGAGATTTCAATAAGCATTAGATATCATCTTCATTTTATCAATTTATATAATTTCAACTAAAAATAGGAATGCGACATCTTGGGTACCATGCAGTCTATTAAAAAAAGCATTCCATTTCCCTAAATAAGCTAAGACATATTTCAGATTTGTTATTCTATTTACATTAAACTACAAACTTTCAAGAGACATTCCATACTCATTAAAGACAGCAAGGCAGAGAACCACTTTATTTGAGTTAAACAGCTTTGCATCTACAGTTCAACTCTGATAGATACTAAGAAATTGTTTTCTATAAATGTCTTTTGCATTCATAACATTGGAATAACAATGCCTACTTTAGGAATAATTCTAGATAGTAGATTTTAACGTGTATAAATTTGCCTGAAAAACAGACGGAAGGCCGTCTGTTAGGTTCAGTCCTTATAATTGAGGACTCATATACCTTAGGATGCTTACTGGGGAAATTTGTAATTGTGGCAGAGTACACATGACCACATGCATTTCTGCCACAATCACAGATTTCTCAGTAAGCATCCTAAATCTATATCTCTTTATTCTGTGGACTCAGAATTAAAAGATTAAAGACAGTGTCCTGAATATTATGTGGAAGGGAGATGACAGTGAAGGATGAGTGTACACAAAAGAAAAGTGACTGTACTTTAAATACATTTTTAAACAAGGAAGATTAAGAGAAACCAATGCAAAAGAGAGATGGGGAGTGTCATGTATGTAAAAGGATGAGCAATAAGATATGTTCTCAGAAATACAAGGAAGAGCTTCAAGGAAGAGGTGGTAAGGATTACATGATGAGAAGCAAACAGGGCCACCGAGAAAAACCATCTGTATTTGATGTTCAAGACATCGTCAGTAGTTTTTGAATATAGTGATGCTTAAACTTTTCTCTTTGTACCATAAGATGTGTGATCACTACGTACAGTAACAGTGTATTGCTGTAGTAGGAAATGCTCATGATGGAATATCCTCTATTGCATTCTCATGACAGAAATGTGTAATTTAAAATATTTTAGATTATAAAGATTCACAAGCATGTGGGAGACAAGCAACTGTTTTGTTTACCACAACAAGAATCTGTGTTTCAAAGTTGTTAGTCTCTCTCTCCTTGTCTTTTTTTCTCTCTCTCTCTGTCTCCCTCCTTCTCTTTACAACCCTCCTCACTATGAAATATCTATATCCATATATCTATATCTATCTATCTATCCTTTCCTCTGCCTCCCTCCTCATATATAAATATGTGTATATATATATATATATATATATATATATATAATGAAGAGATGTCATTTCCATCAGGGTATGGTTCTCATTATGGGTTCATAGTATAATGAAGAAACGTTGGAAGAGTCACAATCATTTCCTACTCACTTGTGGACTGTATTGCACAGACACTGTCTTTGCCGTGTACGCTATTAGCATGATAATAAGTCTAAATACTTGATGAAGAACTGTTTCTGTTTCTCCTTAGAGCACTACTTGGATTACATAAGCATTTAACATAGATTTCAATGACCTAATGGTACTAAATTATCTCTGGCCAAAGGAAAATTTTTAGAGAGTTTGCAAAGGACACAGAATTAAAATTGGCATATGAAAATTCCTCCCTCAAACTCATTAGGCTAAGAATGAGATCTGATTATCAAGAATGAAAATGCAAAGACATGATATTATTCATGTATTTTATGTAGCTAGGCTATATAAACAGACCTAGGTACTATTGATATTGAAATAAAGACACATTTTAGATGTAGAAACCTGTATTATTCTTCATTATTTATCAGTAAATGCTTTATAATAATAATTCGTACATTTTAGTGTTCTAGATTTAATTTAATTTATATTTTAATGGTTGTACTACCATAACTGATAATAAGTATAAGAAGATGTTGATTTCCTCAGGAAAACCAAGGGAGATTTTCACAGGTGAGGTCCCAAGGTTAAAGAAAAATATCAGCATAACAAAAGCAGTCAGCATGGAGCAGAGCAGACAGTCAGAGTGAGAACCACCTGCATCTTTATTGTATCATTCTTATACGGGTTGTTATCTCATGTTTACATTCTTACATGGTGCTGTAACTAGCACCTGCATATTTACCTGGGCTAAGTCATTATTATATAAATGTATCCCACTGTGCACCTGTACTAGGCAAGCAGTGTTATGTCCTCAGATATCCTTAGATGCCTCAGAGCTTTGAAACAGTCTGAGTTGTTCCCCACATTCAATCCCCTCAAAGGTTGGGGGTGTATAAATGTAACATTCTATTTGTAACTAAGCACAAGTAAAGGTAGTTAACAAATCAAGAATCTGTGGTTTTACAAAACTGCTTTTTTTTTTTTTTTTTTTTTTTTGAAGTTTCATCCATAAGCAACACCAAAGCCTGGCACTTAACTTTCAAGTCCTAAACCTTATGTTGAGTAACGACTTTAACTTGGAGGGCTAGGTTTGTGATCCTTGCCTCTGATCAGATGCTATGCCTGGTGGTACCACATATGCAGAAGTCAATATATTTGATTAGAGACTCTTTTTAGTGGTCAGTCATTGAAATGCCTAGTCAAAGTATCTGTTAAGACAATTCCAGTGAGTGAAGGTGCTTATGTCCTGAACCATGGTAGTCTACATGGTCAGCTTTGGTCACTCTCCCATTTGTCTTTCCATAGTCCCTATCTATCACTCCTAAGCTGCTCAAGCTGGCAGCCCAAGTATCAGCTCCCTCAAAATGGCCCACTGTCTGTGCACAAAGATAAGGAGGCTTCATGCATCACAAGCAATCATGCTGTTCGCAAATCTGTCCATTGGTTTGACCTCTTATTCTGGTTTCAAACTATAGTACTTTCATACTGACCTGGGCAATGACTGCTGTCCACTTTGGGGCTGGGTCATGGCTAAACCCATCAGCATATCCAGCATCAGTCAAAGATCCTTTTCCCTTCTATGTAAGGAACAGAGATCAAGTCTGAAAGACTATCTTCCCAGATAGGTTCTTGGGGCATGTACATCTTGGGTCCCAAAATCATTGCCAGTATGGCTGCCAGAAGGCTAGCCAAGAAAGAGGCCTCATAGAGGTATGATCCTCAATGTATCAGAGTGGGGACCTGTGTCACTCCACTCCTGGGATGGGCTATTCACCTCTATACCCAGCCCTCTATCTGTCCTCTGATTCCTCACAGGCATGCAGAGCAGTGTACAATGCTGCTATTTCCTAATCAAGGAATGCCAATGCTCAGCTCCCCACCACAACAGTGACCAAAAGCCAACAGGGTGTTCTCCTTCCTCTGTTTTTGCTTATGCCCCAGTCAAATCCATTGTTACTCACATTGACAGTTAGGTTAAATGGCAGGGTGGGGTCAATGACTTTCATTAGATTTGAACCTGTGCAACAGTCCCTCTTAGTGTCCCAAAAACAGCTTCTGCCACCTCTCTTCAGTAAACAGAAAGAAGCTTTTGCTGTGTCTGTCTAGCTCTATGTTGTACACCTTTTGGTCATCTGGTATAAAGGGTACAGTAGGGTAGCCAGGTGTAGTATGTCTACCAAAAACCTAGCAAGCCCATATACACCTGTAATTGGCATAGTGTTGTGGGTCTAGTCTTAGCCGACCAAGTAACATCCAAGAATTTGACAGACAAGTCAGATCCTGGATCCTGGGCCACATATATATACATACATGCGTGGCCCATCACCATGCCAGCCATGCCTTCAGACTGCACATAGAGGCTTTCGAATCTGCAAGGCAATCAGAGGTTAATATAAATCATCAATACAAAACAATGACAGAGTGTGACTTGACCCATGTGGCCAAATCCTGGGCTACCAGGCCATGGCACAAAGTTGGACTGTGCAAATAGCCTTGTGACAATCTCTGGAATGTCCACTGCCTGCCCTCTGGGATGAAGGCAAATTGGTCCTGACTGCCAGTGTCAGGGTGAGACTTTACAATGACCCCTCTGGCTTCTTCATAAGCCATATTGAAGGTCTCTGTGGGAGTATCACTCCTGCTTTTCCCCAATGTCAAGATAGCCTGTCTCATCTTCCGATGGCCTGAGGCAGCCAGTACTCCTTCACACACTCAACTCTTGTGGCCCATGAAAGTCAGTGGTGCATGGTATGGATGGTCTCAGACTATGGTTTTTACCCTGTGAATTAAACCCAGAATTATTTTTGTGTGGTTCCAAGTTGAGAACCAGTCAGTGTATCTACCTCCAGGGTGTTTTTAGCAACCAGGGAAATGTAAACATCATACAAGCATAGAGGCAAGTGCCAATACCAAAGTCATCTGGGTCTCTGGATTGTGATACAGTGACGACCATACCCTTCTATATGTGTGGTAGGTCCTACAAAATGGTCTGGGTTGCTGCATATTAGTGTCCATTCAGCTCCAGTCTACCAATGCTGGTACATGCTACACAGTCTTCGGGAATCAGTAGTCAGTTCCACATGTGGCATCCAATCTCCTAGAATCTCCAAGACCTAGGCACCTCAGCTTGACTCATAATTTGAGTGAAAAAGACCAGTGTCACTTCTTCCTGCTTCACCAGGGCTGCTTTGGCCTTCTGGCCCTGGCCCATTAGTTGGTACTGTTGCTCAGGGCGTAACTGCCTCCACAGAGTCAGCAACACATCGAAAGTCTGCCTGTCTGATTTATCTGTGGCTAGGCCAGCAGCCAGCAGGTCCACCCAGATCTGGTGCTATCTGACCTTCAGTGGCCTCACAGCCTGTCCTGGGGGGGGGGCGTATCCTGGCTTGCCTGTGGCCCCCTTCTTTTTCTCCATTGCCCTTACAGTTAGAACAGATCTTGCCTTATCATGCATGGCACTTCACTTTCACATCTCCCAGCCTGGCCAAGGCATCATTACCATCATGGATTGGATGACCTGTAAGAGGGGCTTAGAAGGGTTGCCACTGACCTGAACTTATCAGTCAGCTCTCTTTCCAGGATTATATCCTTCATGTGTGCCATCAGCAGTTCCTCGTCTGGCATACAGTAATGCAGTGCAAACATCATCTGCTGCATGCCCATTTCATGTAGCATAGTTATCAAGTCTAGGTAGTGATGTGCTCTGATAGGTCACTTGGATTCTCTCCAGTCAGGAGAGCCACTGCCAGCAACCAATTTATCACAATCTGATTACCTACTTCTGGGATTGTCCTCTGCATATTCTGTAGAAACCATCTCACAGAGGAAGTGCTGGCTGTGTTGGCTATTTGGGACATCTCCTGTGGGCTTAACTGCATGTTATAAGCCCCATAATCCCACAGCCACACAGGCACTGTTTCATCCACCTTCTGCTTTAATTTTTTTGCCAGCTCCTGCAGCCCCATGACTGTATATGTTGTGTATACTGTGTGCCCAGTAGAGGTAGGTGGCCCTCCCAGACTTTCTCCCTGGGCTACAGGTTCCTCTGTCTCTTTTTTTTTTTTGATGAATAGCTGGCCTAGGACACAAAACTAGGGGATTTTCCAGGGAGGTTTCTCAGACATGAGGGCGTATGCTTCTGGAGACATTTCTGGAGGAGAGAGTACCTCCCACACCTTGCAACCTAACATCTGCAGCAGCCGGTGGTTATTCAAGGTCTTCTTCTATTGGTTACTTTTCTGTCATTGCTGGTTCAAAATACCCAACTCCCAAACTTAAGGAAGGAAAGGTTTATTTAGCTCACAGTTTGTGGAGGTTTCAGTCTATTATCAGTTGTCTTTAAGGCAGGGTGGCATGGCAAGGGAACAATTGTTCATGGTGGCACAGGACAGAAAAGGCAACAAGAGCCAAAAAGGGAGGAGCATGTGATAGAAGACTCTTTCTGTGCCTTATATTGTACATAGGCTATTCACCTCAGGGTGGGTGTAACTCTCATACCCATAATCCCAGCATTGGACCATGGATCAATCACAAATTCTTAGCTTTCCCCCATGACTGTATGAGGCTTTGAGGAGACATCCAGAAACATCCTAAAACTGCTGTAGCTGGTCTACTTTATGGATAAGGCCATCTACTTCTTCATCTATGCAGCAGAAGAGAGTGAAAAACAGTCGAGATATCCACCCTGATGTTTCATGGTAGAGAAGAGAAATTTGTCTATCTATTGCTTCCTAGGCTTGCAAGACATCTCCAGGCTCCAAAAGGACTATTTTCCAGTCCTTAGAGCCTTTCAGGCAGTCCAGAAGTTGATTACCAGCAAGGCCAGTGTCACTTATCAGCCATCCCCTCTGGATGCTGTTTCCACAGACATCATGGGACTACTGTCTTCAATGTCCAGTTAACTATGCCAGTTATTGGTCCACTCAGGGAGCTTAATGGAGATTTTTACAGGTGTGGCCCCAAAATTAGGATGCACATGTGTAAGAAATGGTAAGAGTACATAAAAGTTTATGGTAGTCATGACTCTCCATGACATTGCTTTGAAGCCTTATAATGTTTCCATTCATTAGTTGGAATGGTTTTATCCTGGGTTGTTTGATTTTATTTTCTGTGATTGTATGAACAGCTATTTTGAAGAAAACAAGACATTATAATAGCTAGTGCTGAATTAATATCATCTTGTTTTGAAGTCCTACCATGCTTTTGTTCTTCTGTTTCTATTGATTCTATCATGTTGTATCTTACTGGATTTTTTTATGTGTGGTAGTATAAATAAATTTTTTATGGACAATGAGATAATATAATAGCCATTGTTCATTTTCTGTTATTTGGTTCTGAATGCCTTATAATACTGTCATTCTCTTTAATGGTTTTATATTATTTTGTTGTGTTTGATACTATTGTGTGTGAAGGTATGCTCAAGTATTTCAAGGAAAGCAACATTATGGTAGCTACTGTTATATCAGATTGTCTTGTGGTAAAATACTGTGTTGCTTAAATTGTTCTGTTCTGATCTGCTGTTATGTCCTCTTTTATCTTAATCTCTTTAAAATAAAAAAATAAAGAACGCACATGTACAAAACATCAGCATAACAGCACACAGCATTGAGCAGAGCAGAGAGCTTCAGTGAGAGCACAAGAGAGCCAGCTGTGAAGTTGCATGTATGTTTAGCTTTTCTAAATCCTACCTACATAATTGTATTCCACTGTGCACCTGTGCTAGACAAGCAGGGTCACATCCTCAGGTGTCCTTAGAGCTTTGAAGCAGTCTGAGTGGTTCCCCATAGAAGGATAAATTAGATTTGCGAGTATGTATTTCCACACAAAAGTACAAATAATTTTGTACTGCCAGTATGTTAGAAAAGTATTATGATTGAAGGATTATATGATTGATTGATTGATTGATTGATTGATGATTGATTTTTTGAGACAGGGTCTCACTGTATAGTTCAGGTTGCTCTTAAGTTGACTTTGTAGCCCAGGCTGGCTTTGAGCCCATGGTGATCCTCCTGACTCAGCCTCCCAAGTGCTGGAATTACAGTTGTGTGCCCCCACTCCAAGCAAGAAAATGAATTTTAAGTATAAGGAAACACTGTTTAGAGTTTACTTTGTAAATTAATGGAGATTAAAGCCAGATTTCTTTATCTAGGGAAAGTTGTTAGTGGCCACGTGGTTGTGGGGGATGCAAAGCACCATTAAAGAAATGCAACAGGAAAAAGAAGAAAACAATAGGATATTTCTAGAGACAGGCTGGGTCAAGATGGCAATGTCCCAGGCATGAGTGGAAGCCAAGGTGGTTAGACAGCCATGGAGGGGAAGAGCACACGATGGTGGAATAAGATTCCTCTTGACCTCACAATGTAGAAGCAGACTGATACCACATTGTGACTTGCCATGTGGCTTCCATCAAAGAAGCAGCACTCACTAAGCAAAACAATGAAACATCATCTCTACTAGTTTTTCCACTTTCTGCAGAGAATCATTTCACAGTGGAGGTGTTCCAAACCTGCCTTTTGATAAGAACCACTGAGGATAATGTACATCACATAGTCTAAATCATTATCTTCAGGAGACTAGTCTGGTTTCCAAGGTGTTGTGATAATTTGATACATTTTGTGATAGTGTAATGTAATATATTATTGTTCAAATATAGTCTCCAGACTAACAGTATCAGCAATACTTAAAAATGTAAATTTCAAACTCCATCTTAACTACCAACCCAAAATTCTGGACGTGGACCTGTCCTAGGAATCTATATTTTAGGAGCCATCGAAGTGATCTTGAAGCCTGCTAAAATCTGACATCCACTAGATTAATTGGGGAACAAAGCAAAACAGGATCTCTGGACATGGAACCCTAGTACACATGTATTTTTAGGTTTCTAAATGACATTAAGTGTAGCCTCGTTGAGAAACACTGCAATAAGTCATAGAATAGACTATCTGAAAGATACTTGATTGATACAAGTTGAAATTAATTTACAATACAGAGGAAAGCTTTGGCCTCCCTTCATGGTCCATCTCTCTATATAATCGGTATATTCAAAGCAATTCTTCTTTATTCCAGAGCCCGTCTTCACAGGGTCCACATCATCTTTTGACTCACTGTACTCACATTCCCATCCCACTGACTGTTGACTGGTGAAATTAATCATTTAATGCATTAGTCCTCCACAATGCATATGATAGATGATACTTACATGCAGGGCTCTGTTTAATGTCCTGGATTCTCTTGCTATAAAATTTCACCATCTTATTTCTGGGAAAAAGTAAATAGTCTAATGAAGCATCACACATAAACATAACTTGAGTCTTCTTTATTTATTTATTTTTTGGTCTTTTTCCTTTTTATCCGTACTGGGGATTGAACTCACGAATGCCTGCTTGCAAGGCAGGCATTCATGCCACTGAGCTAAATCTCCAGCCCCTTCTTTATTGTGTTTTAAAAAGGACAATTTTTGGTAAAACTTTTTGGCTTATTAGTAACTGATTACTTGAAGCACACCTCATAATTAATCAGGACATGCTACAAAATTCAGCTTTTTTAAGATTGAGAAGAATAAATGTACATGTATGTTTCTGATTGCTTTAAAGCCATTTAGTTTGAGTGAAACAAAATTACACACTTTGGGAAAGATTTTGGACAGATGGGTTAAGGATCTAGTCCTTATTCTTTCTTCGCAAAAAGTGAGTCCTAAATCCCATTGTTGGTTTATTTTAAAACTAGGCCTCTTCCTTCTTGAGAAATCTTAGGAGGATTTTGAAAAAGGAATACACAATAGAAGAGTTATTAATTTCTAGGTGTGTTGCATGGGACTAGGATGATTTAGAAAAAGTACTTCTTTAGTAAAGCAATGAACAGAGGTTATCAGAATGAGCAAATTTGGGCCATTCATTTGGCATGCCAAGAAAGTGAGTTCAGTGGAGTTTGTCTATCCCATGTTCTAGTGCTGTTCTCTCCTAGGTTTGATCCACTTCAGGGAAGGTAACAGGAAGGATCAGAAGTTTGTTCTCTTCTGTGAATCATTTCATAGCATTTCAGCTCATTTTCTAGAGCTCTGACTGCTTATCAGAAGACAAGAGGAATATGTATCACTAAGAAAAAAATTTTCAATTGAGCAAAAATTAAAAGAATAAATTCAAATAACTGGTTAAATAGCAGAAAGAGGACAAAGACAATGAAATGAACATAAATAGCTAGTCATTAAAAGGAAGTAACTTTCAGGTAATATATCAAGCACTACTTCAACATGGCAAAATTTATGATATCCTATTCCATCTGTCATAGATTTTTAAAAATCAGATGTTTTGTAACCAGGTACAATTACAAACACAGCAATCACTTCAGATACTTTACTCAGATTTTGATATAATGATCACAATTCTTTATCTTTTGATAGATCATTCTCTAAATATTAACCTACTGGTATAAAAAGTATTTTATTTAATTAGTAAATGTTACAGACTTTGGTAAGTTGCTTCAAATCACACCCTATTCTCTTTTCATCTTATTATTATTCTAATTGCAGTTTCCATTCTTTTCATTTATTATCAAGAATCTTACATTATTTTCTTGTCATGTGACTTGTTCTTTAACTTCATATACCATCATAAATTTAATGTTGCCAGTTTTTCTCTGTGACTGATCTAAAAATCTGTTAAATGTTTATAGTTCACTTTGTTTGAAAGTCAGGATATTTAGCTGTGAAGGATGATGTGCAGGTTGACTCTTCTGTGTTACCTTAGAAATTTGTAGATATCAGTAATTTAATTAAGTTTTTGTTTGTGTGCTTATCCCATTATAACATCACAAGCTCTTTGTAGAAAGGTACTGTATCTTATTCTATTTATTATTGCATAAAATCTTGAACATAGCAAGGGTCATAAATCAGTTATTAAAACATGTTTTGAATTAGTTATTAAAGTACATCTCACTTATCTTTTTCTAGTCATCTGCTTAGTACACTCTGCAAGAACACAAACTTCTTCAGGACCGGTAAAACTATTGCCGGGTTGACTGTTCTTTAGCACCTAGAACAGTGTCAAGGCAGTGTTATAATTTAGATACTTAATATATTTTTAACTGGTACCTTTTCTTGCTTTTATTATGTTATAACATTTTTACTAAATATAAAGTAATACCACCCACAATTTAAGGGTATCCCTGAATAAAAACAGGGTCAATTGTTATGTCACCATTTTTGATAAGATTTTTTCATTACATCACACACCGGGTGTGGTGTGATATGGCTGCTAATTTTAAGCTGTAGGGTTCTCAGTTTTTAACCTCATAAACGTTGCTTTGCTGCATAATAAATTCAAGGTGATCTGCTCTTTAGTATTTTGAAAAATAGCAGTGCTGCACAAATGTGTTCTAGTCTTCCTTCTTCTGCCTTGAATGGTTACTGGTTAAGTTACTGGTTGAGAATATAGCAATGAACAGCAGGTGTTACTACTTTTAAGGAGCTTCTAATGTTGTTAGACAGAAGGACAACTGCATAATTGTCATCAGTTCTGCAAGAGAGATAAATTGCTGTGTATACAACATGGGTAAATAGAAGGGGAAATCTACTTTCCTTAGGAGTTTACGAAAGGCTTCTTGGAGAAATTTTGAAGCATGAATGTAGGAGTTGACCAATATGATGAGGCTAAAAAACTTAAAAGTAAAATTTTATTAGAAAAAGAAAGAGAGAGATAGAGAGACAGATAGATAGAGATTCAGAGTATTAGAAATGAGAAAGCATATAAATATGATTTTTAGAATTACATAAAATATTTAATAACCACTCAATTTAATAATTGGAAGAAATTAAAATCATATCAAAGATGTATCATTTTAGAAAACAATGTATACGAAAATAATTTTATATGTGCATTATTATTTACTATCTAAGGAATCAGTAATACTACACTATCTCTATTATTTCTGAAATAGACAAAAAAGAAAAAAAAAGCATTGCACAGTGGCAGTGTTGTAGCCAGGGAGGTTTATCCAAGGTGCAAAGATTGTTCATTAAAACTTTTCCCAATACCCCACCATGATGACTTGAAATAGGCAAAAAAAAGAGAGCTCCCTGTACATTTTATGACAAAGTAAGATACCACTAATAGTAAAATCTCAAACATTTATTTTTCACATAAAATTTTTCAAACTAATAATGCATTTATTTATGTAGATGTACCAATGTAGATTATAAAATTATATACTGTACCATTTAAAATGATTAGTACACAGTGACAAATTGTAGTTAATTTCAGAAATCTTAGGATTTCTGTATTCTAGAAATAGATTAACATGAAAAATACAGTGTTTGTAGTGGTTCCTGAGACCCTGGAACAAGACATTGGCTCGGCTGTGAATCCTGAGTATAACTCTCAAAGCTGTGACCTCTAGATGATCAGACTCCTCATTTCAAAGCTGCGCATGATATGCCATATTTCAGTGAGTTCATAAATAGGAAATTTTTTATTGTGCCTGGCAGATAATAAAAAACACAAACATTAGTTGTTATTATTATAATCAGCAAAATGATGATAAAACTCCATATGGTTATGTAAAAAATGATATCAAAAACACCTGAACAAATTCAATTATTCTTTATAAGTCAGGATAAATTTTATCACAGGGCAATCTTGATAAACCAGATCCTAGTAAAGTTTGCTTATGGACAAAATATGAATAATAAATGCCCCTTATATGTTATAAAATATTTATAAAATGAACAACCATATGAAAGATATTAAACACCAGAATATTAAATAATTTCCTATTAAATTTGTATTAAAGTATTACAACTATCATTATCATTTAACATCCCCAAATATCCCTGCTGATTAAATAAGACTAAAGTAAAGTGGGATAATTATCATGGAATTGTAAAATATATCCTTTTTTCCAGTTGATATGAATGATGAAAAATTTACTTTGAGCATGTGGTAGACTCCATTAAAGCATGTTCTATGAAGTTGATGACGAAACAAAAGTAATATATGAAGCACAATAGATTTTTATTCATACCAGTGAAAATGAGCTAGAAAATAAAGCAGAGGATCCAGTCACACTTGCATAAAAATCTGTGCAATACAGGAATCAATTTTGTGCAAATAATACATAAATTATATATGTATATATGCACATAGTATATGAATAGATAAATACATATTTGTGTGTCACCCCAAAACTCCTGAGGAATGCAGTGACTAGTCTAAGTAAACAAATAAAATTTCAAATCTACAATAAAAGTCCAGATTTTGAAATGAATGACTTGGGAAAGATCAGCAATCATTCATCAGAAAAGGAACCAAGATTTCTATCACCCATGCAAATATAAATTAAAATTCAGATGCATCAAACATAAAAATAAGTTTATATGTAGTATTTTAAATTAGTGTAAACATTTTCTTCAGAATTACCAAAGGCTGAGAAAAGGCTTTTTAATATTTTTTCAAAGTTGAGTTTATTTTATAAATTTACAAGAAAGAGCTAGAGACACCGGAATGCAGAAAGGAAGGCAAATAGCAGGAATGGCGTCCCTAAGAGGCAGGAGGAAGCTGACCGCACAGATTTATCATGGTTCCTCACCTGTTTCTGCAAGGTTGGGCTACCCTATAGTTATTTTTTAAGCTGTGAAGAAAACAAAATAAAAAAGAGACTTTTTCTCTGTAAACTAGAGGCTGCAGATGCAAAAAACATTGCTTGAAAGAATTTTTTTTTCTGAAAAGCACTTGAGAGAAAGGTTTCTATCCTTTAGAAAAGTGAGGAAAGTCAGAAAAGTGGAAATGTCCACATAAGAATACCCATGTCTCAATGGCCTAAGGCTGCAAGTTTTTCTATGTCTATCTGTGGTCCAGGGTAGCAAATAACAGCAGTAATGGAATTTCCCCTGCTCCTGTCCGTAACAACCCTTTTGAAGTAAATCTGCTCACTGTAAAGGTGCTGCTCTGTTTACTATGGGATTATGTCCCAAAAACTTGTTGCACAGTGTTCTCTGTCAAAAACGAGTTTCATACATCTAAACCATCAAACATTGCGGCTTAGGTTAGCCTGCCTGCAACACATTCAAGATGTGTACATTAGCCTACAATTGGTTAAAGTCATGTAATGCAAAGCCTGTTTTAGAATAGAATGGAAAACAGAATGGTTATATGGTACTCACTGTTCATGCATGCGGGTGAATTATACTGAAGCATCGAAGTAAAATTATTATGCAAGGGTATGCTGTGGCAGCAAGACCATCAGTGTTTTTCTCTTTCTAGGTTCAAAATAGTTCATGGCAGATGCTGGGCTATGACATTTGTCTATAGCTTAGTAGGTATAGTGTTCTCCAGGGATATATCAAGCTCTTCATTTGCATTTTTAGCAAGGAAGGGGATCCTAAATCTGCTCCTTAACTCCTGCATATCATTAATAATTGACATCAATATTTCACCCCTGAGCAGCAAATATTATCACTAGATTCTTTGCTATGAATTTCCCTGAATTCTATGAATTTTTAGATGTAAATTTTCTGAACTCTGTTTCAATTCTTTCTTTTCCAGTTTGATCAGCTCCTCACTGGAAATCTCCCCAGAAAGAGTGCCAACAAGCTCTAGAAGATCCTCTTCATCCATGTCTAAATCTAGCTTGTTCCCCCAGCACTAATTTTTTTAAATATTTCATCAACAGTGCATCTCAGCTAAAGCCTATGAATGTGGTAAAAAACACACATTCAAAACTTTCTTCCAGATCACTTTCTCTTATGCGTTGCTATGAGATGTCTCTTGATTTGGTAATATTCTCAATAGCATTTAGTATGCTAACAATTTTTTTTTCCAGAATTTTTCAGGGTACTTTGCTAATTTCAGATGATTTAACAGCCTTTGAATGCATCTTAGTCCTTTGATTGAATGAGTGGAAAAATACACAGCCATTACACCAGAATGCATGTCACTGATACGTGCTGGAGGTGCTCAGACATTGGTTAAGATTAGAGCACTCTTGTGTTGCCCACGATATTCTTTTGTTTATAAGAATAAAATGGTTCAGAAACTAATCTTTAAATAATACTGCAGTTATGCAGGTTTTTCTATAGGGATAATAAATAGAAAGGACATGCAAGCTCTCAATCTTGAATGCTGCATACTTCTGCAAGGGGTAAGGTTGTGAAGATTTTACATACGTACCCCAAAACATCATTACATTGAGTGGTTTGAGTCCTAGGATTGTCTTGGAATGCTGATAAATAAATAAATGCTGTAAGCATGTTTCTAAAACAAACTCATTTCATTGGCATTAAGTGTTTGTTCTGCAAATATTTCTCTTCCACAGCTGTCTCATGTGGCTCCTTAGGTCTGCTGAACCTTCAGTAATGGCACTGGCCATCTCACTGTGGACAACACATTATAAACATTATGATGTCTTTTCAGGTATTGTAAACACCCATGACTTGCACATATTGCACATACATTAGATCATCGCTGTGTTCTTTTCTTTCTGCATATCAAGTACATTTTTTGACCGCAGACTGAAGTATCAGTAGGCTAAGCAAGGTGCCATTTTTTCCTGGTCTTCTAGCCACGTGGCAAGTGATCTTTGTTTCATCCACTGGTCTGGCTGTTTTCATCAGGATCACAGGGAATTTAACTGATACCATTCCACTATGTTACTGATTCTTTTTTGGCTTTAATATTTGTTACCGATTCATTTTATTGGCTTATAAGTGTTGAGATAATTGATTTCAAGTCTGAAGTCTTGTGTGGTGCTCCTTACAGCCTTTCTGTCTTAATGCAAGTCTTGTGTGGTTCTCCTTACAGCCTTTCTGTCTTAATGCTAGGCTGTTTCATCTTGGAAAAGTGCATTTCTTTGTTGGGTCACCAGAAGTAGGAGACCCAGAGGAATGTATTTGGAGAAATGATGGGATAAGAAAATGTAAAATATAATTTTAAAAAAGAGCTGACAACATAGTTCTCTGTGGTGTCAGTTGTTCTCCCTCACGAGTGATTATGTGGCGGGCTGGGAGGTGTAGTTCACTGTCACTGCCCGGAGTCCTGAAGGAAGTGTCCTGTCACATAACACGAGCCTGGGAAAAGATCAAAATCCAAAATGTGAAATCAAGTTTCTAGTGAATTCCAACTGCATTTACACCACCATAAATATCATAAATTAAACTGTCATAAGTCAGTGTTTCCAGTATGTATGGACCAAGGGAAACTAGCCTGGCCAGAGTGACTTTGGAAAGAAACGATTATTGTTCACCAAATATTTTAGAAGTCTTTATGGGGACTGTTCTGTAGGGTCAAAACTATTTTAGCATTCAAAGAGATTATATAAATCATTTGAAGAATTACTATTACTTTAAAACTTATTTTCTATTTATAGCACGTATTTTTCTTTTCTTTTCTTTACAAGCCAGAGACATACTCAGCTCTCTTCTATGAGACAAAATAACTGGAAGAAAAGTAGGTGCTGTTAAGCTAAACCCTTCTATGCCAAGTTGTAAACTATAGCAAATTTTCATGGTTGAGTGGAAAAAAATCCTGAAAGACCAGGCTTATAATGGAAGTGCTGACAAAACCAGCTCTAGCAGCAAAAACGGCAGGACTATTACCAGGCCCTTAGGGTGGACTAGTTGATATCATTTGCACTTTAAGCAGTTTAGGTGTTAAATTGCATGCAATTGCACAGTGTGATAAAACACCCTTCAAAGATATGAAATAATCCCTCTTTTTTCCTACACTATTTTCTTACAGGAAATCTTAACTCATAAATGGTAGCATTGTGTAATTTGTTTCTAGTAAAATGCAACATAATCCATTTAGTTACAATGCTTATCCCATTCCAGAGCAAAATGTAACAGGTGGAGGGTGTATTCAGTAGACTGTGAGCTTAATTTCACAGATCTGGATTTATATTCAGATTTTGATTCTTATATTCTTTTACTGATGTTTAATGGCAATTTAAAACCACCTGACCAAGAGAAAATAAAATGATAGTGAAAAGAAGATATTTTAATGTTAAAAATTTAATGTAACAGCTCCTCAATCATCATTCCTTTTCTGTGCTTGAGAACACAATGAAAATAATCAGCTCAATTCTGGGATGTATATGGTTTTCACTCTCGGTTTTACTCACTGAAGTTATTTTGGTGTAATTCAGTGAGCATCAGTTGTCCTTGGGTTATCAATCTGCATCTGGGCTGTTGATGTGAAACTAGAAAATGAAAATTATTTTCTGATTTTGATGAAGACTTTTCAGATTGGCAGGATTTTAAGGAAGATTTACCATGTCATGGAGATTGCCAACCTTGAAATAATCAATTGTTGACTCATTATGCTAGCCTTCGATTCTTAATTGAAATTGTTGGTGATAGTAGTTTTTATATTCAAAATATCTTAGAATATTTTCAAAAATAAATTCCAGTAATATTTGGTTGACATTTGTTAGAAAATAGTTGACTAGAAATATACTACTTATATATTTTTATATACAAGGTTATTTGTTCATTATTGGGTGTTAATATTTGTCTCTAGATGTTCCAGCAAACCTCATGCACTTTCAGATGGGGCCTTTTCGGAGGTAACATAGTAGCTGAATCTCAGAGCTTGTGATTGATTCATGGTAGAATGCTGGGATAGAGGATACTGGGATTAAGAATGGGTGACTTCTGGATCAGTCTCCAGATTAGAGTGGTGCCACCCTAATCGAAGCACTCTGGATAGAATACAAAATAGGACAAAAAATTACTGTTAAGATTCTGCTGTTGGTTTTGTTGTCTTAGTCCACCATGAACTATCGTCCCTGTCCTGCAATCTGTCTTGGGGCCAGCTGATTATGGACTGAAACATCTATAAACTCTGAGCTAAAAAGCCTTGTCCCTTTTAACTTTGGTGTTTTGATATTTTGTCTTAGCAATGAGAAAAGCAGCCTAGACATTTGGATTATATTTTTTGGGGTGGGGGAGTCAGCATAACAGTGAGAACAAGCCTAGTGGTCAGCAAAGAAAGTGTACTAACTACTTATACAAATTATGTTGCTTATTCTGTGTACAAAGAGTTTTTCTGGTGAATCAACCTGAAAGTTCTAATTGACTATATCTCATCCATCCATTTGTCCATACATCATTCCATTTATTCATAAAATGTTTATTTTCTATTTCCCTTTGACAGACATAAACAAGTTGAGGCTATTATCAATGAATAAAATTTGATTCTTATTCTCAAGAAATTTATAGAACACTGAGTGGGGTTACTGTTCAATAATGGGTAATTCATTGATACCAAAACTGAAAAGAAAAATCTTAAATGGTCAGTTAGCAGAGAAACGCTGTTTTTGTGAATGGATTCAAAGTGAGTAAGATGTGATTGTTTACACGTATCACTTTCTAGGTAGCTATGCGAACTGCAGGAACTCAGAAATAACAACTCTCTCAACTCAGTGGGCTGCCTAAAGGAGCCACGGGGAATCAAGAACTGTTGGGACTGCTGATTGAACCACGAATGCATGGACACTGCAAACAAATGTGGCAACAAATTTTCTACAAATTTAAAGAGACATTTGTTTAACGGTGAAGTTACTACAATGACTTTAGATAAGCAACATGACGGGAGGATGCAGTGATCTTTACAATGACATTTTCCGTTAAATTGATTTATGCAGTGAGGCTGCTTCAGACCACAGTTGCCCTGTTTCAGATACAGAGCTTGTATGTTTCACTGGTGTGTAATTATGTTGGTTGATTGCTGAGCACGGATGTCTGTGGCTATTGTCTTGCATGAGACTGTGAGTAGTCTTCAGTTCAACCTGCTGATCATCATGAAGTTTTGACAGTCTTCTTTCTGCAGATCACATGCACTGTCATTGCATGTGTGCATTCTTCTAGGTTCATTCTGTTTATACACGTGTGCTTACTTGTACGTTTATGAACACAGCACACACATACACCAGTGCATAACTGTTTACCAGTGGAAACAGGATCCTTGTTTTGTAATTTGTTTCCAAAGATAAACTTTCAAAAAGATGCTATAAATGATTGTGGTATGAATAGATTTAGAAATATATCTAATAAATAAGAAGAGCAGGGTTGTAATAAATCTCAAGTGATCCTATCTGCAGCTCTCGAAGGAGATGCTTCAGAATGATTGCTGGAACCTCAAGGACTTTACCATTCATTAATAAGTGGGTGAGTTGATCCAGGAGAGAAAATGTCCCAGAGAATGTGTAGAAGAGAATCTTTCAAAGTGCCAACCCAGTGAGATCATTTTTACTATGCATAAATGGTAGGCATCTTTATGATGCTATGAGAATTTCTAACTTTAAATTTGTGATTAAGAAACTTGAAAACTTTGAAATTGGACATTTTTACAAAGTTTGCATAGTCATGATTCTCTTCTAAGATTTCCTTGGCCAAGTGGGGTCTTTCAGTTTGAACAACTGCATTTTCAGTTTGCAGAAATTCCATTTTTATCAATCAATTCTTGTACAATTTTTAGTCTTTCTAGAAAAAAAACATATATATATATATATACATACATATACAGTATCCATCAGAGATTATAGCACTGTTTTTTTAATCTTATTCTATGGTAAATATATATGTCTATATAAAATATATATTTAATTTTAGGTATCTGTAGCATTTTAAAATTCAGTATATTTTCCTTTAGTGTTAGAGTTTATTCTTGAAATAAAGATTATAACTTTTCTTATATAATAGTATGTTAATCAGTGGTAAGTTGGTAAGTTCCAGCTATTATACTATGGCAAAGAAATATGTTCTATAGATTTTCAATCTTTTGGAAGTCATTGATTCTTATTTTATTTCATGGTAGGTAATTATTTACCTTAGTCTTTAAAAAACAATTTTGATTCTCAATTGCTACCAAGGCCTTTCTGCAAGGCTTTCTTTATTTCTTTAGTTTTAGTTTTCATTAGTACGTGCTTGAGTACATAATGTTTACATTCCTTGTGGGAAGTTGATACACGGACATAATACATCTAATTTTTCATCCCTTTCTTCTCCCCTCCTCCAACTCCATCTTGATCCCCTGCTTATTTGAGAAAGCGTTATCTTCCTACTTACTGTTATCTATTTTTATTTTGCTCTTTATTGATAGTTTGGGTTTCTCACATAAGAGAAACCATGCCATATTTATTTGTATTTGACTTGCTTATGTGTATTTGGCTTGCTTAGCAATATGGTCTCAAGGTACATTCATGTTCCAATGAATGACTCAACTTTATTCTTCTTATGCAAGTAACACTCCCTTGTGTGTAAATCACGTATTTTCTTTTTCCATTCGTCTGGTAATGGACATTTAGGCCACTTCAAGATTTAGCTATTAGAAATTAACACTATATACTTGGGTATGCATGTGTTAATGTAATATGATGTCTTTAATTCTTTGAGAAGATATCTAGAAGGGGAATAGCTGCGTTGAATAAAATTTCTAATTTTAGCTTTTTGAGGAATCTTCAAACTTATAATTATAGTATTTGTACTAGTTTATAATCCTACCAACAATGTAAAAGGGTTCTTTTTCCTCTCAAAACCTTGCTAGTCTTTGCTATTGTTTGATTTACTCATATAGTCATTCTTTCTGTGGTGAGATAGAATCTCAGTTGTTTTAATGTCTATCCATGTTGGGTATTTATTTCTTCATGTATTTATTGGACATTGGTACTTCTGAGAACACTCTGTTCATTTCACCTGTCCATTTTTCATTAGGTCTTTTATTTGGTGATCTGACTTTTTAAAAATTCCTTACATATTATCCAATTTTTAATCTTTCTAGAAAATTGTTTGAGGAATAGTTGGCCATTTTTTCCCATTCTATACATTGTCTCTTTATTGTGCTGGTTGTCTTTTGCTGTGAAGAAGATGTTTAATTTGATGCAATTCAATTTTTGATTCTTGGAACTATTTTCTGTGCAACCGGGGTTCTGCTCAGAATATCCTTGCCTATGCCTATAATTTCAAGAGTTTTACCTATTTTATCTTCCAGCAAGCTTTTCCTTTTATATTGTTTATTTTTTTGATCCATTTTTATTTAATTTAGTATATGATATGGATTGATATTTAGTTTTCTGTATACCTTAGCCAGTTTTCTCAGCACCATTTATTAAACAGGCTAACTCTCCTGTGTATGTTTTTGGCTCTTTGTCAAAGATCACACAGCTAACTGTGCCCCGAGTGTTTTCTGATTCCTCTATTCTTTTCATTCTTCATATATATGTTTGTGCCAATGTCATGATTTTTTAAATCACTGTAGCTTTGTAATTAAACTTCAAATCGGGATTGTGATGCATCTCACTTTACTCTTGTTATCCAGAATTACTTTTCCTAATCTGGCTGTCTTCTGGTTCTATATAAGTTCTAGGGTGTTTTTCTCTAGTTCTGTGAAGAATACTGTGGTATTTTGATTGGGACCACATTAAACCTGCATGCAATTTTGGGAAGTATGGCTAGTTTGAGTATACTGGTTCTGACTCTTCAGGAACAGGGAATGTTGATGTTTTTATTCTCTGATTTCCTTTTTTCAGAATACTGTTTTTGTTGCAGAGGGCTTTTACTTCTTTAACTAGTTTAATTCCTAAATATTTATATTTTCTTGGTACTATTGCAAATGATTTTTTTCTAATATCTTTCTCAGTAGATTCATTATAGGTGCACAGAAATGTTATTGATTTTTGTTTATTGTGTATCCTGGTATATTGATGCATTTAGTTTTTAATTTTAAATATTGTTTTTTGGATTTTATTTTGGGATAGTTGTAGAAGATCATGTCAACTTCAATCTTGATAATTTGAGTTCTTTTATATGTACTCCTTTTATTTTTCTTGTGTAATTCCTCTTGCTAGTATTTTGAATACTATGTTGAACAGGGTTGGTAATAGTGGACACCCTTAACTTGTACTGGATTTTAAAGGGAAGGGTTTCAATTTTTTCCACTTCATGTAATTCTGGCAATAAGTTTGTCATAAGTGGTTTTTATCAGATTGAAATAATGTCCTTCTACACAAATTTTATTAAGTGGTGTCTTTTTTAAAATCATGAATGGATGTTGGATTTTGTCAAAAATATTCTGTGTCTACTGAGATGATCTTATGATTTTTGTCTTTGCTTCTATTTGTATGATGTATTACATATATTGATTTGCACGTGTTGAAATATTCTTCCCTCCATGGGATGAAATCAGCTTGGTCATAATGTATGAATTTTTTGATGGATTTGTGGTATTCTGTTGCCTGTAACTTCTTGAGGATTTGAGCACTTATGTTGCTTGGAGAATGACTTACAGTTCTTTTGTTTGTTTTTCGATTGAATCTTTTCCTGGTTTTGGAACCAGGGTAAGGGCAGCTTCCTGTAGTGGAGTACTTCTTTTTCAATTTCATTAAAGAGTTTGAGGGATATTGGTTTTAGATCTTTCCTGAAACTTTTGTAGAATTCTATATTGAATCCATCTGGACTTGGGCTTTTCTTAGTTGGCAGAGTTTTTATTACTGCTTCTATTTCACTGCCTGTTACTTTGAATTATTCAGCCTTTTTATATATTCCTGCTCCAGTGTTAGTAATTCATATGTATCTAGGAATCTATTCATTTCTTCTGAATTCTTTTATTTATTGGCAAATAAATTTATTCTTTTGAGGAATCAGGATTTTAATTGATTCTTCCTATATTTTTTAGTCTCAGTTTCACAGATTTTTACTGTAATCTTTATAATAATTCCCTTCTCAATAGTACATGTGAGTTTGGATTGCTCTTGATTTTATAGGACCTTGTGGTACATCATTAGTTATTGATCTGTCCTCTTTCTATTTTTCCAATGTGGACATTCACAGCTCTAAATGTTTCTCTTAGAACTGCTTTCACTGTGTTCCATATGTTCTGTTAACATTGTACAGGCCTTATTGTTTATATCTAGGAACTGACTTATTTCTTTTTTTATTTCTTCTGCAATCAGCTGATTATTTTAAGAGTGTATTATTTAATTTCCATACATTTGCATAATTTCTGTGTTTTCTTTTCCCACTGATTTCTATTTTCATTGCTGTATGATCTGATAATATGCATATTATAATTTCAATTTCTTTGCATTTATTTAAGCATTCTTATTGGCTAGTGTGTGATCTCTATTTGGAGAAGGTTCCATGTGCTGCTGAGAAGGATGTGCATTCTGTGTTATTGTGTGGAGCATTCTGTCGCTGTCTATTAAGTATTCTTTTGAATGTTTTCTTTAACTCTTATTTCTTTGTTGATTGTCTATGAGATGTTTCTATTTATGAGAGAGAGTCATTCAGGTCCCCTGCTATAATTGTGCTCATGTTTATCTGACCTTATACGTCCAGTATTACTTTCCTTATGACTTTAAGTTAATAATATTTTATTTTCCTTGTGTGTATGTTTTCTAAACATATTTCTCAACATTTACTTTCTAATCATCAAATTTTAAACTGTGTCACTTTACAATCAGAGTTTCATCAAGTTATTCTTGCGTTACTGATGTTTTTGCTTTCTGTATTTCAGTGTTGCAGGTTTTGATCCACAAAACCTCCTTCTGTGTATCTTTGAAGTTATCAACCTTAAAAACTATCTCTGTCTCCTTTCCCTCATTTAGTGACTGTGAATGAAGTTTTAGTTTGTTTTATTACCATCCATGCTGATTTTTCCTAGATCCACTCTCTACCCTTTTCTGTCCTAGTCTGCTTCTGGATTTTGATGTCTGTGGGCCATATCAGGGTGTTCTTTGCTTTTAACGAAGACACTGGCAGGGCATCCTTGGGAAGAAAGAGGGGAAACTGGGTCCCCTACTTCACAGGCTCCTTTTTTGTGGAGTTGCCATTTATCTGCAGGTATTGACCACACATCAAGCACCTGGTCAGGGGCTTCTGGGTTCCAGTAATCCTTTACTAACTCAGCAGTGCTGATTATTTCCTGTTATAACTGTTGTGTGTTTCCCTATGCACTGCCTGTTTATCATGAATAATTCTCTCATTAAACCTTCATCCAGTAATCCATTTGAAAATGTTGAATAGCCTCTGCAACAACACAGTATAAATTATTTTCAAGTCTGTTCCTTTTTATTTATTTTGGCCTAGTATATTTTTAATTTTGTCTTGGTTTTCAACGACTCTGTGTGATTTTAAATAGGTTCCTGACAATCATATTTTTTCATTTTCAAACTTATTTTTTTATTTTATTTTCATTTATTTGATTTTAATTTTTACAAAATCATCTTGCTTATGTTTCTTCTTTAAAAAAAATCAATAAAGACAACTACATACCTGAAATACATACTGTATGATTCAATTTGCATACATTCTCTAAACAGAAGAAAAACTAAAATATTCTTTAGGGAATGTTATGTAAATAATGAAACTATGAAAAATAAAAATAAAGAGATGATGGGTAGTCATGGAACGGGAATAATTTTGTTGAGAAGGGCCATGGCGTGACTTCTAAAATGAGACAGGAAGCTGGGCATATAAATGTCCACTTTATAGTTGTCTTTTAAGATATGCATTCATATTTCAAAAAAATCTTTAGTGGTTCATTAGTCTTACAAACTGTTTCTTCAAGGTGTTTGAAAAAATCATTCATCATTATCAAAGAATATTAAGAACTTAATTCTCAAACATTTTCATATTTTCCCTCCCATACAAAGACCAAGTCTGTGATTAAAACTCAGAAATATTACTCTCAATTTGTCAAAAAGTTTTACCTTAGAGTAATTTTTATAATGGAAAATAAATATAGTCAATCTTTTAACTGGAAGCCATGATCGGTACAGAAGGATCTTATTCATTTTTAAAGCAGCCTTAGAGAAGAACATGCTTTAAGCAGTAACTCCTGCATGGAACAACGTGACTACCTTATTGTGTTAGTAAGAAGATCATAAGACCATAATGAATAGCAAAGGGCAGAACAATGTTCAGAATAATTATAATCTTGGAAGAGATGGCCAGTCTCTTGATTAAAATCTGAAAGCAGCTAGTGCTGGACTTGCGTGGTGACTTTATTATTCAATTGTTCCTGGAAGAACATTTTTGTGGCCAGTTTGAAATTCTATAACAGCAACTCCTATTTTTCCTCAATGAAACTTAATATTGCAATTTTGACACTTCCTTAGGAAGTGAACAATTTATTGAAATGTAGACTATTTCAGAAGTTACTGGTCTTGCTAAATAATTATTTTGTTCATCAACACACTGTATATTACTGAACACCTATTGTGTACTTGATGCTGGCATACATCAATGAACAAGTTAGATAAACGTTTGCACTGTGGCATCTAATATGCAAGGAGTGGAAGACACAAAAATTGGATGACTAGTGAATTGAAACATTCTTCATTGTCCTATTTTCAACAGTTATTTGTAGGTTGTAAGTGACTTATTTTGCTTTTCTCAGACCTAATTTTATTTTATCTTTTCTGGAGGTTTTCAACATGCCTGACAATCTTTTTTTTTTTTTCTTCTTTTTATAACCTTTTTCCTTATTTTCAGACACTATAGCAACCTAAATGCTTCTTCATGAATTTCACTACCTTTTTTTCTACTCTTTAGCTAAAGTTATTTTGTGGTAGTAGGATCCTGGCTCTCTTCTTTTGCCATGGTTTCAGAAGTCTCATTTACTGATATAATGTAAATGATCTATTAAAGCCTACATACAACTTTCCAATCTCTGCTGACAATTTTTACTGATTTTGTGATCCTAAAAGTTTCTAATTTTCTCCACTTTGTCAATATTATCCTTTCCTATCCTTTCACAGGGTTCAACACCATGATGAAAATATAATAAAATAATGATAATAATCAGCGCTTATTGAACTTTTTCTACATTCCAAGGAATGTTTTAAGTACCTGACATTTAATTCATTCACTTTTCATAAAAACCTTGCGAGGTAGTTAAGCTCAACTTTATCATTACAGATACTGAACCAAGGTGCAGAGTGATAAAATGTTTTCTAAATTGTATCTCATATCTATATGCATAAATTCCAAATGTAGCCAAAATATTCTTCAGAAGTGATTACTTAAGTAATAAAATTATGAAAAATAGAATGGAAGAGATGATGTCTATTTAATAAGGTGTCAAGGGGCAGGAATAATAATAATATCTGTAGATTCATCTGTATTATCCAGATCAATGTCACCAAATTCACTAAATATTCTAAGACTTATTATTGCAAGCATGTAAACTATTAAAGATGTCTATGTTGCACATTTGCTCTTAATGATCATAATACTACCTGTCATTCAATGAGGGGTTATTATATGTGTTATAAACCATTTTAAGAATATAGGAAAATCAAAATATGAATGTAATAGTGACTTCTTTTTTATTGGTATATGTTTGCAGTACAGAATGATTACATTTATGCTGGGAGTTGATACATAACATTTCTTAATTTTTTTACCCTATTCTACTGCTCAGTCTTCCCTCCCTTCACCTCTTATCACTATTATACATAATATTCTGTACACACACACACACACACACACACACACACATATATATATAATATTTTATACATGTTTGTAGAAGAGTAGGGTCACATTCCTTATATGGACTTTGTGCATGTACACAGCACCTCGAAACTCCCACTCCTTGTTTTAATTTTTTAAAATCTCATTTCTCTCTCCTCTCACCCCATCCTTTCTGTATTTTGGTTTAGTTCCTGTACGCTGATCACTCATCTCGCTATTTCCTATTGCATATCTATTTTTTAAATTTTATTTACATATTGGGTTTCTCATATAAGTGCCTTTTCACAATTTTTCCTTTCTTGGGTTTGGGTAAATGTTTTGTTGTTTTTGATTTTCAGAGCAGTTGCAACAATAGCACTGAGTTCCCTTATCAGCCACATCCATTTTCCTGAATTCTTAGCATTCTGCATTATTTACGATACAACTGTTACAACTTGTGAACCAACTTTGGCACAGTAACTAAAGTCTACACTGTTGTTTTTAAGTCAGTTCCATCATGTTCATTAATGTTTTTCCTTGTTCATGAGTTCAATGTGAAGAAAATGAGGTAAGTATGCTTTTCTCTAATGCACAGTAGCTTACACTGATTTACTGTAGGGCATCGCTCTTCCTTTCTTTCATTCCTTAGATTTTCCAGGGTTTATGGGCAACCCGCTGTGGTATGTGTGCATCTGAATGGTGTTTTGTGTCCTAACCAGATGCAACCTTCATTTAAAGATATGCATTGCACAACTGAGTAGCATGGTAACTGGATATAAACTATAAATAGTTGTTAATAAATTTTTAGAATTGGTGTTACTTTTATTTTAGACAACTTTCCAAGAAATAGTTTACTTATTTCATGTGATGTTTTTCACATTTTCAAGATTTAGCTTAGTATGTTCCTCACTTATAAAATTACTTGTATACATCAGATTTTTTTTTTTTTTTTATCATTTAGGTAAATTGCAAACTAGTGAAGTGGTGGAACCTCAGCTTTGAGCAGCACTGTCACTTGTCATGCTGGTGGCTCTCTTTGAAAGAACTGAATACTAGAATGAATTAATGCTCCTTGTTGCTGGAATACAGTGTCTGATACTTGCAACTTAAAAGAGGAGAGGTTTATTTTGGATTATAGCGACAGTCTCGTTTCTGGCTCCAGTGCAAGAATAGCATGTGAGTAGGGCCTGGACAGTGGAAGCTGTCACATCATGGGGTCATAAAACAGACAAAGAAGGGAAAAAGTTTAGGGAGAAGGTGTATCCTTCCAGCTTATGGTCACATTTGCTTAGATAGACTTATGTCTATCTAAGCCCCATCTCGTAAGGACAATTTAGCTATTGCCCAGTCCCTTTCCGAAAGCCCTGGTTTTGATCTCATGTACTTTTGGGGCACATTCCATATCCAAATCACAAATTCATTTGAAAATCAGTTAAATTTCATGCTTTATTAATAGTATGATAAAATATCTTGTCATTCCAGCCCACTCTGTCCTGGATGTGGAGCATCTCTTTGTATCATATACAATATACACACTACTTGTCTGTTAGGGGCTAATATGATGTGCACACTATTGCCTTTTCAGCATATACAGTGTATATACTACTTGTATTCAAGAAAATTTCATTGTACTGCATACTGGCCCCAAAGTACAGAAGTAGTAATCTGGATGTTGTGGATATGGCAAAGAAAAGTCATAAAGTGCTTTACAAAAATTTTTTTGGAGATAGTGTCTCACTATGTGGTTGAGATTGGCCTTGAATTTATTATGAATCATCTCAGGCTGGCCTCTAAATATTAGTAATTCTCTTGCCTCAGCCTCTCAAGTGCTGGATTACAGACATGCATCACCACATCTGGCTTCATAAAGCACATGAATCTCAACATTCTTAAGAAAAACTACGTGTATGGATGCTGTTAAGTAAGAATGAAATTCCCATCAGTGAAATTATGAAGAAGAAAAAGAAAATTCACGGTATTTTTGCTGCTGTATCTCAAACTGCAAATGTATAGCCACAGAGCATGGTAAGTACTTACATAGTTAAGATGAAAAATGCAAGCATGAGTGGTATAGATTAATGGAAGGTGATGTGTTTAACTTACACAAGGCCCTGGGAGCAATACTCAGAACCAAAATGAAAGCAATAAAAAAGGAAAAGAGGCATCAAATCACCGAATTTGGCACTCTCTGAACTTCAGAAATCCATTGAGGGTCATGGAATGCATGTCCCGTGGAAAGAGGGAAATTTCTGTATTGTATTCTGGGATTTGTTTCAGAATACATGAAATGAGTTTGGACTAAATATTATTTGGACGTCAGCAATGACTTTGGTTACATCTTTGCAGTCACTTGGGATTTGTAGGTTCAAACAGATGCAGGAGAATTCTTTAAGATATATGTTCATAGTGAATGGACAGGTAAAGTGAGAGTGTGAAGTGTGATTCTATCAGAATGACGGGAGTCAAATGAGATAGACAATTCTTTTTAAGGAAGCAAGAGGCATTATGGTAACCATTGTTGATAACCTTATACTCTGTTTTTACATCACGTGCTATGTCTATCCTTGGTTTTGACTGACAGCTTTGTTTTGCCATATTTGACTTTATTCTCTTCAAAAAAAGTAATAAGAACTAAGGAGTAATAAAACCCAAAATGTGTAAATTTTGTTGTAAAAAGAGAGGGAAAAAATGCTCTAAAGGATACAACTGCAAGTGTGTTTAGGGGTGTTAAATAGATGACCATATTAATGTTTTTGGTTGGATCATTGAACACAACTGTTTGCAGTCTCAGTGTTTGAATGTCCACTTTATATGCTTTGATACTGTGTCTTGAGCAACTATCTCTAAGATGATAATGTGTAATCTATTAACTGGTGATTTCTTACTTTCTTTTTGTAGTTCTGTATTACTTGTACCCTTACACCGCTTTGTTTTGTTTTGTTTTTTCTCTTTTTCCTTTTAAATAAAATTTAAAAAAAAAAGAATGGCGGGAGTCAGCTTTGGTCTGTTTGTGTGATTCCAGTAGTCAAGGGACAGCGTTATTGGAGGGCGACTGAGTGGCAGCTCTTTCCTGCAAACACCCACTGTCGTCTTAATATTTTCTGGGGGGAATCATCTGGTGTTTGCTTAGACACCTCTGGTTGTTTTAAAACAAAACAAAAATGTCTTCTCATTTCGTTTCATCTACTCTACGTCCATTTATCTCCTTACTTCTCCTTTTAAGGAGGATGCATGACTACATACTGTCAGGCTATCGGACTCTGATTAAGACACATTTGCTAGTCAGTGGACGAGTTGAGGCTAAGAAATGTGTACAGTTTTCTAGTTCTTTTCCTCTCTTCTTTTCTCAGCACTCCTCTCTCCCCTCTTCAATCCTCCTCTCATCTATCTTTTTCTTTCTTTTCCTCTTGCTCCACTCCTTGCTCACCATAAGTTTCCTCTCACTTTGGATCCAGATCCTTTCTCTCTTTACCTTATGTGAACCGAGCATTGCTTTGAGTTCTAAAAGTGGGCAGGAAGGTCTGATCAAGCTCCAGGTGGAGAATCAGTGGAACTGGCTGGCCCAGAGAGGGTTCTTCTCATGTGTGTTCTGACTCATATTTCCTGAGTTCTGTACACTGGAGAATGGGATACTGGTCCAGCAGTGTAAAAGTTGTCCTTTGATTTCCATTTTGAAACTATAGCCTTCCTATAGCTCCATGGGTAGTACATAGTACTCCTGAACATAATGCTATCAAATTCCTGCAAAATCGCACCTCAGTTTTCAAAAATGAGATGGTTCAACGTGTTTCCAAAGATTTGGAGAGAGAACTGGGGCGTGCCACTCTGGCGGTGCTGGGAGAAGCCTTTCACTGAGTTTTGATTTCGTATGATCCTTCAGACTTACACTTAGCGTCTCTGCCTTGCAGGGAAAGCCCGAGCAGAGAGCCTCAGAACAGACTTGTCATGGCACCTCCCTCACTTATTTTATTACCCTGAGAATGCCATTCCTCCCACCAAGGAGAAGTGTGATTGTTTGCATATGCCATCTGCTCACAAACCCCTGCGAGCAGAAATTCTCCCCCAAAAGGTTTATGTAAGCCCCCTGTGAACTCAAAGCACTATGTTTTGCTCAGCTTAAATAAACATCAGAAAAGTATCTAAGCATTTGAACTTATAATAACATATTTATCCCAACACATGAGGCTACTCATCATTGGTGTATGTGCAATATATAATTGCAGCATGCCGAAAACAAACAGCTCTCGATCAGAGAAGTCTCTGGATCCCACGGGGCACTAATCATCTACCAAAAATAGAGATGGTTGGGGAAAATAACTTATAATTGCATTGGCAATCCACTATTAAAGTATAATTTCATGTTGTTTTCATTTCTAGAGAATAAATAATATAAAAGCTGATTTGAAAAATTGCTCATTGCACTTAGTAGCAGACTGAAACATAAAATCTAAAAACTGTGTATGTATACATATTTTGCTAAGCATGGGTTTTAAAAACCTCTGAAAAATATGCACATACACATATGTGTATGTGAATTTATATTCTTAATTCTCTATTTTATAAGTGAAATTTGGTTTGTACTCTTAAAATTTAAATGTTTTGCAAAATATAAATTTATACTTGTAAACAAGAATTATGAATATATGTATACATAGCTTACTTTAATGATATTTAAATATTTATTTATAAAGACTTAATTTTACTCTGTTTTCAAGATGGAGGAATAGCATTTTAATTCTATTTGCATATATAAAGCAGGATTTTAGGTCAGCTAGCAAGCAGAGATTGAAATTACATAATCGTAACTGAAACTTGAATTATTTGAACCAAAGAATTTATATTAATGAAAAAGAGTAAAAATATATTAAAGGTAGAGAAAATAAATGAAACTTAGAATAATGAGTGATCAAATAGCCATGAGTAAATGTTTTGTTTTTGCTTCTCCTTATTGCTATTTCTCAAAAATTTGTTCATGGAATAGGTCAGAACTGTAGCATGACAGAGAATGAATCACTCATCTCTGAAATATTGTCTACATGTATCTCATTTGAAACTGTTTACTGGCTGCTTATATGTAATGAGGAACCAAAATAAAAGTAAGAGTATTTTACCACACAGAATGAAAAGTAGCTTGCACAATTAAAATAATAACTACAGTTATAATTAGGAGTGGAATTTTATTTTTGCAGTAATTACAATACCTCAGAAAAAAGCAAAAACTTTTTCATGTGTTAGAATATTGAATCCTTTTTTTTTTTTTTTTTTTTTTTTTTTTTTTTTTTTTTTATTGGCAGTTGAACTCAGGCCCTTGCGCTTGTTAGGCAGGGCATTGAATCTAGACAGCCAACAATATCTTTCTATCCCATGTACTACTGTAAAGATTTCCTGGCCTTCTTGATGCTGGAGCATATGGACTGGAAGGAGACCTCACTTTTCAATGGTTTAGAGCAGATATTTTTAATTGCTGAGATGCATGACCAGAAAAACATTGTAATGAGGCGTCCGCCTCAGCCAGATGCTTAAACACAGTTGACTGCTGGGTCAAGGGACAGTTTCAAATATGACTTCAAGCGTTTTCTGTCAATAAGAATGTAATAATTTTGACTTAAATTGTGTTGTATATTGATTTCATTTAGTCAAAAGAAAAGCATACTTCCAAGAATATTGTCTTTTGTGTTTATTGCTAACCTTTAAATAGCTGGATCTGTGACCACAAAGCAGTATGCTTTGTGGATGAACTGAGCAGGTCTCCCAGTGGCTTACACCTTTAAAAGTTAACTTACTAAAATGAACATTGCTTTGTGGATGACAATAAATCAGTCTGTATTTAAATTGGGAAAGTAGAGAGGAAACCCCACAGAAGTCCAATAGAGGTAGAAAAAAAAAAATCTAAGACAGCTAGCTGTGTGGGTTTTATATAACATATAACCTTTTAAAATAAAGTGATCTGCATTGGCTCATGTAGACTGTGGGAAGGCTTGGCGAGGAACACTTTTGGGTATATTCGAGTTGGTATAAATGACTCTCAATGTGTCATCTGAAAGCTGTTAGGATTGAAAAAGGCACTGGAACCAATTCTTCCTTTTGTCTCCAGGAGGATTCGAACAGCCCACTCTTCTGGACTCAGAGTGAAGTCTTTTCACACCTCTTTCAAAGATACTGGTGCTGAAAGCACGCTCTGGGCCATATGCAAGAAGCAGCAAGTGTAAAGACAGCTTGGCTGGAGCATTCCCAATGGCTTTGAAAGGGCAGAGGTAAATTGGTGTGTTACTCTCCTACCTGCTCACACTTGGGAGCATTCTGCTTCTTGCTGGGCTACATTTGGGGATTATGCTCACAGAGGTTAGAGAAATGTTGGGAAGCAGAGGCTCACAACTGCTGGATGTGCTGTTATGAGTTTGACGATCTCAGAATTTTATTTGGCAAGAAGATAACTTTAGAACTCAAAAGAAATAAAACTGGTTCAATACTTGTAAAGTGGTAAATACGATATTTTGGAGCTGATGTAAAATAATGGCTTTTAGAGCTGAGGATATAATTCAGTGGCAAAATGCTTGTTCATCCTGCACAAGGCCTGTGTTCTATCCCCAGCACCCTGCCAAAGATCAGTTTTGAGAAGCAATTGTAGCTTTACTGCATTGTTGAATGAGACCCGTAGCTAGTCACTAAAACTGTGCATACTCTAGCTTTGTAAGACCAGCATCATCATCAGCATGTCAGAATCATACCATTCCAACACAGTGGGCTACTTTGTGGCCCTTGAAAGACAGAATTCTTCCATGTTTTGTTTCATATGTCACCTTGGGGTCTCCGGATTTTATACAAACCAAAAGATTTTTTTTTTTTATTTTAACAGCAAAACAAAACAAAATAAAAAGGATAGAAACAATATAGAATTTTTAAAAAAGCAATAGGAAATTAATAGTAGTTAAAATATCACATATTGTCTTAGAAGTAGTTGTTCAAATTATAAGATTTAGGTATAAAAAATGATCTCAAAGTGATTCTGTCTGGCTCTCTGAGCTCTATGTTGGAACAGTAGTTCTCTGAGGACAGGTGTGAAAAAGGATTGAAAGGCTAGTGTGAAAATCAGGTACCAAACCATTAAATATTTTGAAAAATATTATCGTTGATTCATAATTATTCTTAGAAAATATGGAAAATACAGAAAACCAAGTTAGAGACTGGCACTCAGAGGAGTCTGTGCTCCTGGAAGCTTGATCCTCTAAACAGGTGAGCAGCTGTGTTTTCACCTGTCTTAAACTCTAGGTGGTCTTGAATCCTGCACATAGTACAGAGCCTCTCAGTCAGCCTGAGGTGTCAAAAATCTGCCATGACAGGTATTTAACCAATTTTATGCTACTAATCTTATGTCAAATGTTACAGAGAATTGTGTATACTTTAAGTTTTTTAAAATGGCAGACTTTTGTGAGATTTTAATTTTATAATTTCTCTCCTGTTCAATGTAGTATAATGAGATTGAGAAAAAAGTAAGTCAAATAAAAGCAAAAATATATAAGGGGACTTAATACATATGAATTTATTTTTCTGAATGATTATATTCCTACAAAATATTCATTTCCTTGTACACTAAACAACCTTGAACTCTATACTACATAAAAATACAAATTTAAGAAGTTAAAAATGCTGCCTAAATTTTGTCTAATGTGGATTATTTTTATTGTTGAATTACATTTTTATTGTTAGTTTATATATATTTGTGTGTGAATTAAGTAGTGTATCTAAATTAAGTTTAAGATTGAGGGAAGCTCCATAAATTTTAGGTGCAGTGATAAGTCACTGTTGGCAAATTATATTACTTAATCCAAGCTACTAATGTTAAAATTCACCAACAACAGTAGTGTTTTCTGACTGTTAACTGTGGACTTTCCAATCTGGCGAGGACTTCATAAATCTTGTATTAAATGTATCTCACCCCTCACCTGTCTCTTGCCTTCTCAGCTCTCTTGATGGTCAAATTTATCAATCAGGATAGTTTCCTGCTTCCTGCTTCCTGCTTCTTGCTTCCTGCTTCCTGTTTCCTGCTTCCTGTTTCCTGTTTCCTGCTTGAAACTTCCAGCATGTTACTTTGCACTTTGCCTCAACCTACCTATGTGTACTCTCACATCAGTGAGTCTTAGGGACACAAACAATCTCTTAAATAACAAATTTAAAAATCATTTTATACATCGAACCATTTTCTACTTTCAATAGACATAAAGTTAAATAGTTATTTTTATTAAAAGAAAGATTTAAAATGTTGAAGCAGTTTTTTTTTTCTCTTGGTTCTGGTAATGGCACAACCTCTTGGTTTCTTTTCCCTTCAGGGTGACTTTTTCAGTCCACCTTTCAGGGCTCAATACTATCCTGCCATCCAGTCCAGATGGAAATACCTCAGAGGTTCATCTTGATTTCTCTTCATGCTTTCTACACATTTTTTTCCATGATCTCAACACAGAATGAGGCTTATAAGAACAAGGATTTTTAACTAGCAAACTAGGTACTTTCATTTCATCTAGAACAGTGCCTAGGTCATATTAGGATTCAATACGTATTTTTTTGCCTAAATGGATGAGCGAATGACTCCAGATTCAAAGCATAAGAATCATTTATATGTTGGTGACTTTCAAATGATAACCTCTTGTTTGACTTCTTCAGCTATAAACTCCAGATCTGTATTACAGCTCACTTCTCACATCTACAAAGGTAATTAAAGCATGTTTCCAATGTACAACTCTTGGTAACCTTTTTTTTTGTGTGTGTGTGTGTTCCACTCTTCCTCATCACATAGCTCAGATGCTCAAATGAAAAATAAAGTATTTGGCTTTGACTATCTAGCTCTAGCTTCACAATTTTACCCATAAATAACTCCCTTTAGCATAATTCTGATATATTCTGAATCATTTCTGCAATTACCTTTGGTTAACCTGCTCTTGTCTTTCATCTGAACTAAAAGAACCCTTAGTCCCCACTTTCACACCTATCTCTTCAACTTGATTCATTTTGATTCTGATGAAATGTTTTAGAAATCTCAGCTCATTTCCATGCTTAGTACTTCTTTAATCACTTTCACTGCCTTGAGAATCTGGACCTCACCAAGACCTGTGAAACTTGAATCATCCTATCAACTGCAGATGTGTGTTGCTTAATCTTTTTTGTAGTGCTGGGAATTATCCTGATTGCCCACTTGATTGGATTGACAGATGCGTAGAGATTACTAACTATACTTTGGGGTGTATCTGGGTGAGTATCTGAGGGTGTTTTCATGGTTGGCTGGCAAGTGGGTTATTGAATGGAATGGGGGAAAGCCAGCTGTGAATGTGGGCAGGAACAGTACTCAGTGACAGAGAGACAGGTGAAACAAAATTGGAAGGAGGAAGCCAGCCAGCACTTGCAAGCTCAGTTTTGCTTGAGCAGGTGAACCTTTTGCTGCTGCCGTCACCTGGGAACATCAGACTTCAGCTCCTTCAGCCTTTTAATAAGGACTCAACGAGCAACTCTCCAAGGAGCCTGTGGAACTTCAGTCATTGGTTCTTCTTGCTTTGAAGCTTCCAGCTTCTTAGACTGAGAAGCTAATAAATTATGGCTCTCCACTGTACAGATCAACCATTTTCTCATTCTGCAAGTCAATGAAATATATATATATATATATATATATATATATATATATATTTCTTGTAGAGAACTAATACAGAATGTGAATTGAAGAAGTATATCAGTGTCTGCAAAATTTGGAGTTTGCTTTTTTCCAGTGGAAGGTAGGAGTCCCCCACATAATAGCTGAAGCCCAGGTGAACGGATAATTAGGTTTCTTAATTCCAGATTTTATTGTCTGAAAGTTGATGCTGGTGTTTTCTTGAGACAAAGGCATGATAGAATGCATTTCACTGTTATTAATATAGGTATTGTCTGGGGATATAGCTCAGTGGCACAAGTGCCTTCCTGGCAAGCACAAGGTTCTAATGAAATGATTACTGTAAATGAATGCACTGATTCTTTAATACTTAAAGCAAATGTTAATAGTAAATATTACATTTGATACTTAAAGTATATAAATACTTAGGAAAACTGCAACATCACAGGCTGTTGCTATTTATCTACAATTTGAGGAATAAGATACATTTCCTATTGTACAGTAACTAATTTTTAAAAGATTTTCATTTCATGGATGTATACTGGCTGATTTATTATACACACATACATCTCTGTCTATCTATCTATCTATCTATCTATCTATCGAGAGAAATGTATATGTCTTAATTACTTTTCTCCTTGCTGAGACAAAACATTTGACACAAGTTAAAGAAAAAAGTTATTGTAGCTCACAGTTTGTAGAGTTTCTGCTTCTGTTTGGCTGCTCCAAGGCAGGGTGATACGGCAGCGGGCATCACAGAGGAGAAACAGTTCATGGCATGTGAAGGCAGCAAAGCAGCAAAGCAGTGAAGCATCAAGCGCCGGCAGTGCCCTCTTTCTGTCTTACGTTCCATGCAAGCTATCCAGCCCCGGGTGGAGGACCTTGATCCTGGCACAGCCTGTTAATTGAAGCATCACATGCTTAATCCCAGCATCACACACCCTAAGTCCAGCCACCTCCAAAAAGCCCCACACGTAATCACACAAGATTTTGGGGAAATATTTACACATCGCCTTAAAAGTGTATATTAACATGTATATCTCAAATATGATTCATTTTATGGCTATGTTTTTCTCCCTTGTAGAACTAATAAAGTTTCATTACTTCAAGTTATAAGTACTCTGGGAGAAAACGTACAGAATATGTTATGATTACTTTTTCACTGTACACTATTTTAAGAACTACTGTGATAATCTCTCTTGAAATTCGCTGTTTTATATGTATATTAAATGTTTAAAGCAGACATTTTCATAGACACACATATCCACATTTCTATGTATTTTCTATGGCTTATATTAGAGGCATTTATAGTTCTAGCATGTTAGTTTCATTTCTTACTGTTCTCTGCTGTGTTGCTAAATGATAGACCATTATTCACATTGAAATTGTCAATCTCGTCAAACATTTCTAGCTTACTGTCTCCAGACAGCTTCAGGATTTTGACATGTTTGTGAAAAAAGAACTAAAATTTAAAGAAATTAACTAATCAATTGACTAATCAAGCCTGTCCACTTCATATTTTATGGAGAAAAATTAGCATGCTTTTTTAGAGCTCAGTATCATCTGTTTTTAATTTCAAATATTCATATGAAAAATAGACTTTCTTTTATATCTGAGATTTCTTTCCTAACTATACCCAGTTATTTAGAATGGTTTAAAGGGAAACTTTATATTTGTTGCTAATTTGAATGTCTTTTGAAATCAATACTTTAATTTCCTTTTCTATATGATAATCTTCTTGTCTTTTTAAAACTTTCAGTCAGAATTATACAATAAATCAACATGTCATTAATTCCATATCAACTAATGGGTCTGTAACTTCCTCACTCACTAAAAGAAATTACAAGAAATAATGTTTTGCTTTTTATAAAAAAATAAGCACGTCTACTGCCAGTGTAGGCCAAAACGTGTAAATTCCAAAGGCATTTTTGATTACTAAGACAATGACTCAAACTTTGAATTAATTGTGATAATATTTAACTGAGGGCCCTGTAGAAGGCTGATAAAGAGGCTTGTTGTGAAAGCCAAAGCTTTGTACACTTTCCTAGGAAAATATTAAAATTAAAATTTAAAATATTAAAATTACTTCTAACATGAGTATTAAAATAATCATCACTATTTCTCCTCCATTTCCATGTAAACACATAGGCACTAAAATGAAATATATGTAGGCTAAAAATAAAAAAAACAAGCCTCATATATATCCTTTCCCTGAATGAAATTAGAGTATTGTATATGCTTAATACTGTACAAGAACTCATTTCCTTAAAAACTTTATTTCCCATCTCTATTGAGGTATAACTAAAAAATAAAATATAAATTTAAAGTGGACATGGTGATATTTTCACATACATATTAGATTATTTCCATCATCAGTAACTAACATATTAACTAAAAAGTAACTAACATATTAACTATTATTATCAAAGTAAATAACATATTAACTATTATTACTTTTATTTATTTTTGTAGAAGGGTTACATAAAAACTTCTTTCAGAAAATGTAAAGATTTTTTTAAATTGCCGTGCTAAATTGGTTTTCCCAATTTAATATGTTTAAAATATTTTTTTCAGAAAATTATAAATACATATGAAAATCAACTTGTTTTTCCACTATCAAGATTTGTATTGATTTCTTATACTCTTACTTAGAATAAGTATGGGAGAAAATACATAATATTTTAAATTAAAGTGGGCAATTATTTTTATTTCACAAAGGTAAATGCAAATGATAATTTGAATAGAAATATTGAATATAAAAGCTTATGTGATCAATAAAATATTGCATTAATAATGAATCAAAGTGATATTTTGGAAATAAACATTTATCTGATTGTTTTCAATTTTCAAAATATTAACTTAAATTAGAAAATAAAGAGATTCAACACTATATTTAGTTATAAAATGGTATTTTAAAAATTATATAAATGAATTACATAAGAATACTGATTCCTGATTAAATTATTACACAAGATTTTCACATTAATAATGTCTTATAGTGTTTTGAAAAGCATAGATTCATGTTGTGATATCACAATAGATTGAAATTCTAGAAAATTAATGAAATTCTAGAGGTCAAATTATAACTGGAAAATTTGTCTTTTGAGACTTTCTTGATTGGCAAGTTAGAATTTCTGTGTTTCGTATCTTTTTGGATTATTAAAGTTTAATTTGTGCTAAGTCCTTTTCATGCACTAGGCAATTTATACTTAGAAATTTTGCAAGTTTTCCAATTATTAACCTCCTTTATAAATAAGGATATGAGAACAGGCCAATAAAATAGACAGTCCATCTCTGTCACTGACAGTCATTGATGGAGTATCACATCATGGTGAGTACTATATCTTATTTCTTAAAGATGAAACCAGTCCCACCATTTCTGTCGAGTACAGGAATTTTTAATTGCTTAACTCTCTTAAAATCCTATCAGTAGTCCTAATAAGTAACTGCTATTTTTTTCTAAAGAATAACTATGTACAAGGCTTAAAACCAAGTTCTGAAGGATAGAAACACAGATTGTCCTGTTCTAAAGAAATCTAGATATTTACATAAAAGGTGGATATGCTCACAGAGTTATCAGCAAACTATATCAGCAACAGGGTATATTGTGGTGATTCCACTCTGACACTATTAATGGGACAGAAGACAGAAAAGCCATCAATGTAATGAGTATGACAAAATAACTGAAATAACATGCACATTTAACGTCATATTATATTTTATTAGTATATATACAGGTGCAATATATGTTTACAATTTTTGTAAACTAAGTGTATATACATAGCATAATTTAATTCATTTTTTCATTCCTCTTTCCTCCTCTATAACCCTCTCATTTGAGAAAAATATATCTTCATTTTCTACTGTTTATCTTTTGCTTTAATTTTTATTTATAGTTTGTGATTTTTATGTAAGAGAAGTCGTGTGATGTTTTAGCTTGTGTATCTGATTTATTTCACTTTACATTATGGTCACAAAGTGCATCTATATTCCTACAAACAACTCGAGCTTATCATTCTTTATGGCAGAGTAGTATTCCATTGTGTGTATTACTTTTTAAAGCATTTATCTGTTAATAGACATATAATTTGCTTCTAAGATTTACTTATTGTGAATTATACTATAATAAAATGTCTTTAATTCTTTCACTAGAAGAGGAATATCTAGGTCAAATGAAATTGATAGTTTTAATATTTTGAGGAATCTCCACACAGATTTCCATGGTAGTTACACTGTTCCACATTCCCACCAACAATCTGGATGGGATTCTTTTCCTCACAGCCTTGCCAGTAGTTGGTACTATTTAATTTCCTGGTAGTGGCCGTACTTTCCCAGGTAAAACAGATTCTCAGTGTTTTTCTACTTTGTGTTTCCCCATTGGCCAGTGGCGCTGAGCATCTCTTCATGTATTTATTGCCCAGTAATAATTCTTCTCCTGTGAAGTGTCTATTCATTTCCCTTGTCCATTTTAGATTGTATCTTTTTTGGAGAGGGTCTAATTTTTTGAGGTCTTTAGACATTAATCCTCTGAGGAATAGTTGGCAAACATACTTACCATATTTTAAATTTTATTTTCATTCTCTGTTGTTTCTTTTGCCACAAAGGAGCTTTTTACATTTCATCTGGCCCCATTTGTTGACTGTTGGTACTCTTCTCTGTTCAGAAGGGCTTGCCTATACCTGTGACTTTAAGAGTTTCACCTGTTTTATCTTAGCACTTTAAATGTTTTGGTTTTAAATTTTAGTGTTTTGATCCATTTGATGTTAGTTGTCCTGGCCTGTGGGTAAGTCCACGGCGACTCTAGACGGGGAGGGGGATAAAGAGGAACAAGAGACACAAGGAGCAAAGACAAGAGGAGGTCCTTCCGTTCAAATCTCGTGTATTCAAGGGACGAGTATCAAATATATAGGGTGTTGGGGAGGAGGGAGTTGGGTTCTGAGACGTCAGCAGGTAAGTTAGCAACAGTGGCAAGACTGAGGGTCATAGGTTAAAGCAAATTTTCAAATTTCCCTTAGTGCGGCTCATAAGTATAATCCCTGAATAACAGGCCAGGCCAAACAAGCTAGGCAAGGTGCTGCTTAATTACCAAACTGAACTCCTAGAGGGAATTAAGGTGGTGCGGCCTGCAGATGTAAGGTGGCAGCCAATTCCAGGGCTTCTCACAGTTAGCTTAGTACATGGTGAGAGCAGTGGGCCATAAGGAAAAGGAAGTAAAGAGCAAATGCCCCTGGGCATATTTTTGGGGCAGAATTGTTGGTCAAAAGGAAAATTATATTGTAACAATTTACTCCATTTTAACCCAAGAAAGTTTCAACTACATCAAAATATGAATCTTAAGGGTCAGGTATTTAAGTGCCTGCCTGGCAAGCGTCGAGGTTGTGAGTTCAATCCCTGGTATAAAAAAAAAAAAGAATCTTGTATCTGCAGTTTATTACAATATTGAATGTTGTCTCATTTTTTACTGAGTGCACTCTTTGCAACATTTGTAATAGTTTGTAAAGATTTCTTTTTTAAACATTATTACTATGTAGGTGTGGTGGCGCACTCCTGTAATTCCAGCAGTTGGGAGGCTGAGGCAGGGAAGTTGTTTGCAAGTTTGATACCAGCCTGGGCTACAAAGTGAACCCAAGGCCAGTATGAACTACATAGCAATGGGCTGGGGATTTAACTCAGTGGCATAAGCACCTGGCTGGCAGGCATGAGATCGTGAGTTTGATCCCCAGTACAAAAGAAAAAAGTGTTGTGAACTACCTAGCAAGATCCTGTCTCAAAAAATTTACTAATGCAATTATTAGCACTTTCTCTATTCACATCAGTTAACTATTAACATAATCTATTGGTTCTTTGGCACTATATTTGATACTAAACTAGGGCATGCTGTGTGTATCTGAATGTAGTTGTGGCGGTAGCCACGTGACTGCCTACACACGAATTGTACTGGGTAGTTTCTGTATGTATCTTGACCTTTGCAGTATCTGCTTAAACTTCTGTGTAAGCAGTCACGCATCCAGGGATGAGACTGCATTCAGCTGCTGTGTTGATTAATGAGACAGCGTTGAGTAGAAACAGCACTTGTATACTGTTTCTGGTTCCTCTAAATATATTTTGGTAGCTACAAGGTGGTGCAGAAAATTTGCAGTGCAATTATATTAAACTATATACTAGTATAATGAATAAATTAATGCCAAATTATCTTAATTTATCTGTATAAGTCATTTAAATTTTCTACTTTAGGTAACATTTAGATAATAGTATTTTTACTTAATAAATAATTGTAAACATGTATACAGTTTCTCTACCCATCATTTAAATTTTTTATCTATTTAAGTAAGTTAACATATTTAGATATGTTGGAGGGCTCAAATTAAAAGACTGCTCCAAGTGGCACAAATTCTAGCTATTCTACTGGATGGGAGATATGCATCTGTGTTCAAACTGCTAGTTGTGGATTGCCAGTTTTTCTAAGATTGCTCCTTAAAGAGAATTTCTTTCTTCTAGTATATTTCTTTCTTCTAGTGTATTTCTTTCTTCGAGTGTATTTTTATGTGCCTTTTGTCAAAGATCAAGTAGTTGAATGTGATTGAGGTTGCTTCCATATATTCTTTTCTAATCCGTTGATCTCCATGTCAATTTCTGTGCCAGTACCATGCTGTTTTTATCATGGCAGCTTTGTACCATAACCTCAAATCCTTACCACTTTGATCTTGTATCCAAGATTTCTTTTGCTTCCATATAAATTTTAGGACTGATTTCTCCAGTTCTGCAAAAAAAATATATAAATTTTGTATTTTGATTGGGATTGCATGAAATCTGTATATCAATTTTAGAGGTATGATCATTTTGAGTACTTTTATTCTGCTTTTGAAGGAACAGTGAATATTTTTCCTTTTTCTGATGTCCTATCTGATTTCTTCTTTCATAATACTCTTTCTTTCTTCTGTTTTCTCTTTGAGGTAAAAAGAAAAAAGGACTTTTTCAAAGCTAACTCTGAAGAGATGGGGGGCCTATTTGCCCTCAAATCACAATCAAACCATTTGCAGGTGGGTGGTTTTCATAGTACTTGTCTTTCATATTCTTGGGTTAATTCTTAAACATTTAATTTTTCTTGATGGTATTGTGAATGGTACATTTTTCTATATTTCTCTCTCAGTACATTCCTATTGGTTTACAGGAATGGTATTGATTTTCATGTGTTTATTTTGTATTCTACCATATTAATGAATTTGGTTATTAATTCTATAGGTACATTGAATTTTTGGGTCTTCTGTGTATTTCAGGTCATATGCAAATAATAATAATTTGGCTTCTGTCCATATCTTTGTGTTTCTTTCTCCTGTGTAATTGTTTATCGTAATGTTTTAAGTATTGTATTGAACAGGAGTGGTGATATTGGACATTCTTGTGCTGTTCCTGATTGTGGAGGGAAACTTTTCAGTTTTTTCTCATTTGATATAATGTAATTAGGAGATTTATCATAAATGGCATTTATCAAATTGAGATAGGGTCTTTGTGTAACTATTTTCTTTAGTGTTTTTTTTTTTGTGAAAGGATATTGGATTTTGCTAAACGCTTGTTCTTTGCCTATTGAGATGATCATGTGATTTTTAAAATTCTTTGCTTCTTTTTATGTGATGTATTAGATTTGTTTACTTGAATGTTTAAACATTTTTGCATTTCTGCAATGAGCCTATTTGGGCATGATGGATGCCCTTTTGGATGGATTTGATGTATTCAGTTTGCTGGGACCTTGTTGAGGATTTTTGCATCTATCTTCACAGTACAGAAATTGGAATATATTTCCATTATTTGGGTGGATTCTTGTCTGGTTTTGGAATCAGGGTAATGGTAGCTTCAAAGAATTATTTTGGGTTTAGTTTCATTAAAGAGTTTGGGGAGTATTAGTGTTAGATCATTCCTGAAGTTTTGTGGAATTTAGCAGTAAATCTATCTGGATTTGGACTATTTTTAGTTGGTGTAGTTGTTATTCCTGCTCCAATTTTTTTGCCTGTTGTATTGGATTATTCAAGATTTTTAAATCCTGCCTGGGTTTTTGCAATTCATATGTGTCTAGGAAGCTCTCCATTTCTTCTGATTTTGCCTGTTTGTATACAGGTTTGGGAAGTTCTTGCTAATAATCTTTTGGATTTTGGCTGCATCTATTTCTATTTCATCTTTTTCATTTCTAATTGAATTGATTTGGGGCTTTTCTTCCTTGTTTTGGTAGCTTGGGCTAAACCTTTGTATATTTTGCTTATTAATTAGAAGAACCAGCTCTTTGAGTCATTGATTCTTTGTATTTCTTGTAGACTCAGTTTTATTGGCTTTTGCTCTTGTCTTTGTAATTTCCTTTCTCATGCTTGCTTTGAGTTTGTATTGTTGCTGTTTTTCCAGGACTTTAAGGTTTATTGTCAGGTTATTTATTTGGGTTCACTTCTATTTTGTGATGGGTACATTTACAGTTATGACCTTCTCTTAGGTTGCTTAAAGTTCTTAAAGTTCTGTTGTGCTGTAGTATCATTTTATCCTATTAACAGTCTTATTTCTTCCTTGATTTTTGTCTGTGATGCACTGTTTATTTAGTTTATATAAAGAATATATCATTTATTTTCACATCTTTTCATAATTTCTATGTCATCTTTTCTTATTTCTTTGTGCTATTTGCTACGATATCTTTGATCTGATAATATGCATGGTTTAATTTCAATTCTTTTACATTTACATAAGAATGCTTTATTGGCAAGTATGTGGTCTATTTTCAAGACCGCTACTGAGAAGATTGTGTATTCTGCAGTTGAGTGGAACAACTCATAGATAGGTATTAATTCCATTTGTCTTAAGATTTTATTGAACCCTGATATTTATTTTTGGCCTAGTTGATCTACTTGTGTTAGTGAGGTATTGCAATTCCCCAGTGTAATTGTTCATGTTTATTTGATCTTTTATGTCCAATATTATTTGTTTTATGAAATTGTGTGCGCAGCAGTTTAGTGCATCTTTGTTAATAATTGTTATTTCTTCCAATTGAATTATCACCTTAGCTCTTCCATTTTTCTTGTTTACTTTTGTGTTAAGGCTTTAAAATAGCAAAGCTACACTTAACTTTTTTTTTTCTAAGTTCTTGTTGCATGGACTATTGTTTTCCATGCTTTGATCTTTAGTCTGTGAGTTTCATTTTCAGTCTAATATATTTCTTGTATATAGTACATCATTGGATTTTGAATCTTTTTCCATCCTGCCAATCTGTGTCTTAAATGGGGGGAACTGAGACTATTCACATTGAAATTTACTACTGATAGATGCTGAATTATTCTTGTTCTTGCATTGTTTTTCTGTGGCTGATTCCCTATTTTTCCTTCTAGTTAACTTCACCTTTCCTGGTTCATTCTGTTTGACTTTTTTGCAGTTGTTAGTTTCACTGCTTCATTTTAGGTATCTTTGAAAACTTTTTACAGTGCTAGTTGGTGGCCTTTCTTTAGATGCTCTTTATCATGCAAATACCTTCTTTCTTTAACAATTTTGAAAGATAGGTTTTACAGAATATATGTCTAGTTTGGAAATTGTTTTCTGTTAGGGCTTGAATACACTTCAGTGCATGGTCTCCTTGCCTTTAAGCTTTGTGTTGAGCAGGTTACTGTAGTTCTAATGAATTGACCTTTATACATAATTTGCTGTTTTTTTTTTTTTTTCTGTAATTGCTTTAAAGATTCTGTTGTATTGGAATTGTAAGGTTTTTGCTATGATGTGTCACAGAGTTGCTCTTTTCTGATCATAGGTATTTAGGGTTCTGCATAACTCATTTATCTGTATGCTAAATTCTTTTCCCTTACTTGTAAATTTTTCTGCTATTATTTCAGAAAAGTTTTTTAATGCTATTTTTGTGTATTTTGATTTTTCACTGTCATCATTAGTTTTCTGTGTAGCTGTTGGAATCACTTTTCATGTTTTCCTAGTTTTTTAATATTTTAAAAAGCAAAACAAAAAAGGATAAAAATGATACAGAATTTCAAAAAAAAGTAGGGGATGAGCACTAGTTAATGTATTGCATTTTGTTATGTCAGAACTGTTGTTTTTAAGGTTAATTGTAGTTAATTGTAGTTCTGACCATCTGCCCCACATTGGTCACTGCTGCTGCTCATATTTTTGATATAATTTCTAATCTCCTGAATTTCTATTTGGAGCCTTGTAATAGACTCGGATACTTTTATATGTTGATCATTCATGTTTTGCATCATTTTGTTTTGCTCTGCTAGTTCTTTTATCAGTATTTCCTGTAGACTTGCTGGTATTTCATTTATTTTTATTTTTTGAGTCAATATCACTTACTTATGTCTGAGTTTTCTAAGTGTCTTATTGATCTGTTTTAATTCTATCTCCTGATATTTCAAATAATTCAGGTATGTGACTTTTGGTTTCCTTCCATTCAATGCCCCATGCATCAGCTTTGGCGGCGGGTGGGGGGGCGGGTATAGGTATGCAGTTTGTTGAATTGTCTGCTGTTTCTACCTGTTTGTTGGCTTTTGTTTGAGGTTTGTGGACTGATGATAGTGGTGAATTTTGTTTCTTGTATTTAGATCTCTTTAATTAGTGTCTACTTTTCAGCGGTGTCCTGTAGATGAAGTCATAGGTCTTTACCTCTAGTCTGTATCCTAGGATCCAAACACTTCTGTATAGTTGGGATGGGGGGGGCAGTATATTTGGCTCAGTACTCAGTTCTCTAAGAGTGGGTCACAATATTATTAGTGACACGAGGCAATCCAGACGTATCTAAAGAAAGTCAATTAATAGCATCTGCTATGGCATGTTTGCTATAATGATAAATTCAATAGCATTTAAAGAATCAAATATAAACTGAGTATTGACAAACCCAAAGGACCAATGATGTAATGCCCTTAATTATAGAGAAAAGATAATTACAATATGAAAACTAAGACAGAACAAATGGTGATCTACAGTTCATGTGTAGTAAATGGAACAACTTTATTTCTACTAACAATAGAACTGTATTGAAGAACAATTAAATTATCTATCTAAAAATGAATAAAGTTTGGAAGTTATACTAGTAAATGTAGAGCAGATAGAGAGCCAGAGAATGAAAAAAGCGTATTTTGAGAGATTAATCAATGAGATACAGAATGAAAATAGAAAAGTGAGATAGGATTTCCTATTGAAGAGTAAAAGGAAATTAATAGTGTTAGAAAATAGTATAGGGATAAGAGAAGAAAAAGCATAGAACAAAATACAAGAAATTAAACAAAGGCAAAAGGAAGAGAAAGAATGTGGAAAGGGGTAAAACCAAAGGAGAAAAAAGCAATTAAAAGAAAAAATTCAAGATAGGGAGGAGGAAACCTTAACTCCTCCAAAAATAAAATCCAATAAAGGAAAAATTAAAAAGCATTGGAAATATCAAGAAAATGGTGAGTCAAATAAAAATAAAACCCTATGTTTTTGAATGAGTTATTTAATATTTTTTCAAGATCTGCGATCTTGAGATCAAACCAGTTCTGATTTTACCTACCTTGTTTTAAGCATCCATCTATACCAGCCTGTGATTACCATGCAAACTAAGGAATGTCCTTGTGCTCATTGGTCCATGGGAAATGCAATTAGCCCTCTCATCTCTGCTGGAGGTACCCTGCACTTAGGAGTTCAAATGGACTTTTGTACCTAATGTCAAGAGTTACCATGTCGAGTTGCTCCTTTCTCTCTCCAGGTGTTGCCCTTGTCCAGGTTCAGGTTGGTTTGTTAGTCCTCACCATTTTGGTCCTTTGCCATGGTGAGGCAAAACATAGCTTTGAGTTGGTGAATGGCCTTACCCTCATATCAGAGGTTGTACCATATTTTGAGCACTGGACTGCTTGCTAACGTGGGAGCTAGGGAGAACTCTGCATCCAGCATGGGGCTGCTTGCTCATACCAGGTCAGAGCATTGTTTTTAAAACAATAGGGAATATAATCAGAACATAATGAACAAAAGCCTAAGCTAATTAAATGATCTATTTCCCAAATGCAAAGATAAATGATACTTCTGTTCCTGACCTTGAAACGCATCCACATTAATACAAAAGGGGAAGAAAAAATGCTGTTAAAATGAGTCATGGCACACATATTTTTAAGTTAATTTGTGAAACAGAGACCATTTTCATTCTATCACATAAAGTCAGTGAGACATTTTTAGCAGAGTTCTGGTGAAAACATGTCAAACCTGTGGAAACTTCAAATATCAAATTGAATGGTTGGAAGCTACATGGAGGCGAGGGGAAGACTAAAATAAAGAGCTGATCATGACTGCTTGTTTCTTTGCAAGACTGAAGGCTGTGGCATGACAACGTATTAACTATTTTATATGTTCATGGTGCTGGTTATTGAACTGAGGACCTCATACTTCTAGGTACACACTCTACCACTGAGCTAAATATCCGTCCTAGTGTACCAAAGTATCAAGTTCAGAGATCATTAGTTCCACTTCCTTTCATGTTGCTGGTGTGTTAACAGTAAATAAGAGTTTAAAATTATTACTAAAGATGTGTTACATAGATATGCCAGCTCCCCAGGGGGACTGTAATCATTATGAACTGCAGCTTTGTATTAATATAAAAATAAAAAAGAAAGAAAAAGATTTTCTTGGAAGTAGTGTTTTTGGTTTTTAAAGAATTTTACCACTAGTTTATAGGAAAATAACTCTAACATTTTATTATACTTATTCAGTATAATTGCATACATTACTGGATTTCTCTGTGATATTTATATACATACATATGTCGTGGAAATTTGTTCAAATATACTTTGTTCAGCCAGGCGTGGTGGCACACACTTTTAATCCCAGCACTTGGGAGGATGAGGCAAGAGATTACTGCTAGTTTGAGACCATCCTGGGCTACAAAGTAAGTTCAAGGCCAGCTTGAACTGTATAGTGAGACCCTGTCTCAAAAAAAAAAAAAAAAAAAAAAAAGGAAGAAAAGAAAATCGGATTTCAAATCAATTATACTTTGTTCAAGCATACCCTTCCTAACAACCTTGCTTGACCTACTCTCCTTTCCTCTCTCCTAGTCCTTTTCCTATTAGTCTCTACTTTTTATCTTCTTTTTTTATATATGTGTATTTCCTTATATGACAGAAAACATAAACTTTTGTCTTTCCTTTTCTGGATTTTTTTGCTTATATGATGACTTCAAGTTACATCCACTTTCTTGCAAATAACTTTTCACCTTTTATGTGTGAATAGTATTTCATTATATAAATATGCCGTATTTTTATTATTCACTTATCTCTTCATGGGGCACCTGGGTTGATTTTCTGTGAATAGTGCAACAGTAAACTGGGATAAACAAGTGTTTCTAAAGTATTCTGACTTTAATTCTTTTTGGTGTGTAAGTTAGAGTGATATAGCTGGATCATGTGTTAGTTTTAGATTTTTAAGGAAACTTCATACAGTTTTCTATTAAGGGTATACTAATTTACATTCCTACCATCGGTGCAAGAGGGTTGCTTTTTCTTCACATCTTTACCAGCATTTGTTGGTTTTAAAATAACTTCAAAAATATATTTTTAAGAAACGTTTATCAAAAAGTTACTTTAAAAATCTGGTTCTAGTATTCAGGAAAATTTACAAAAAAGATATGTAAGAAAAATATTTTTAGAATATGGAATTTTTAAGAAGAAATTCTAGACAATATACTGTCATAGAAATAAACATATTGACTTTGATTAACTCTAGGCTGCCTTCAGAAGTTGATGGCTGCTATTAGTATGTCCTCTGGAGAATCCCAGTGATTCAGAAGCTTTTCCTATTTTTCATTTGACTGAACTACAACCCAAAACACACGTTAATAATTAGTTAAGAAATGATGCCTATGGTGACATCAACAAGATGGTTGAAAATTTCCCCAGCTTTGTTTCCCAAAATTCTGTGTGTTAGGAGATTATATTGGGGTCTGGTGTGTGATGAGTGGAAAACTTGTAAGCGGTGGGCCTATGTGAGAAGTGTTAGGTCGTGGTATGTGCTGTCCTTGGAAGAGATTGTTACTGGTGTTATGGAGTGAATTAGTTGCTCCTATAACAGGGAAATGTTATAAAGAGCAGGCTTGACTTAAGACCTCTGTAACTCCTTTTCTTGTCGTGTGATCTTTCCCTCCTATACAGGTTTCTGCTATGTGTCTTCCATAACATTCCTACCAGAGAAAAAAATCCGTGGAGACTACCTCTTCTTACACTTTTAGCCTTCAAAAGTCTAAGCTTTTTTAAAAACAAAAACCCAGCTTCAGATATTTTGTTATAGCAGTGAAAAATGCATCTGCCTTCCCTCTCTTCTATAAAAGTCCAGCTGTTAACTAGCAAGAGGCAAGAATACTGACTTGAATATTCCAGAATATGTGAGTGTGAGTGAAGTTAAAGACACTCAGAACCACAGAACCAAGGAAATCCTTGATCAATGGTAAGAGGAACATTCTGTAAATATGTTACCCTTCCTAGTGCCACACAAAAAGAAATCTTTACATACTGTTTCTACAGTAGAAAAAGTGAATCATACCCCATACCTGATTTTAACTACAGTAACAAAATCCTGTGAATTTGAAGATAGAGGAATTGAGATGATGGAGTGCTTGCAGCATTAAAAAGGAAAGAAAAATCAAACAGATCTCAAATTGCTAATGGACATGACTAAACATACCAAAACATATGTATTGAGGATTTCCTAATGAGAAAGGGAAAGCAAAAAATAAATAAAACTTAAAATAATATGACCTGAAAATGCCACAAATTTAATGAAAAACAATATTCTAGATACCAGAAAGCTCAATGACTTCTAAGAATAATTTAAGGAGTTCTATATCTAGAGACAACATAATCAAACTGGAAAAACCAGAAAGAAGTAAAAATTATTTACAGTAGTAAAGAAACAAGTGTTCTTTTCATGTACAAGAGATCTTATTTTAATTGCCTCTTGTACAATTTATCTGTTCTAACAGGAAATTTCCAAGTACAGTCAGTTGGATGATTTATTCTAAGAATTCTGTATCTGCTAAAAATTATTTTAAAAAATTGAGGATATATTAATATATTAAACAAAAAAAGAAAATTTATTGCTGGACAACTTGCCCTAAAAAATGCTAAAGGTAGATGTTTAGCTTGAAATAAAAGGAAACTAGACAATAGCTTGAAATCTGAAGAAGATATAATAGGCGCCAATACAGTTAACCATCCAAATATAAATAAAAATATTAATATAATTTTATATTAGTTCATTTTTAGTACTTTATACTATACAAAGGAAGTGAAGTAATGAAATAGTTATAGAGTTTTGTTGATGGGGATAGTCATCATCATTTGTATAACAATATTATATGTTGCTGGGGAGTGAACAGAGATTTATAAACATTTTATATTACTGAAATTAACTTGATAGTATAAAAACTTAGATTAAGTTATTATGCAATTGCAGACACCTGGATGCTAAGAAAATAACAAAAGCAATAAAAGACAATATATTAAAGTAAGAAATCTCTATTTGACAAAATGGAGGCAATCATGTAGTAAAAGAAAAGTGAGCTACATGATTCCAGCCACCACTGAGGAATGGCCGGGGACCTTGGCCTGTGCCACCCCATGTTCCCTGCACAACTTGCACTGGCCCTGGGGAATGTGTGCTGCCCTGGGACCTTGGCCCCCACTGCCAAGCACTTCCTACATGACTCCAGCTGCCACTGAGAAACACCATGCTGCCGTGGGACCTTGACCTGTGTGCAGCAGGTGCTCAGACTCAGGACATCTGCTGACCCTCGGGGACACTCCCTACCTCTTGGACTTAATACTGCTATTGATCTTCAGCTCCCACCCTTTCTCCCAGAATCTTGGACTCTGGTGGATTAACTGGTCTAGCTTGAAGGAGATTCATTAACTGCCTCACCCAAACAGAAGATCCCAGCAGGCTCCAGTCACTGTGGTGAATTTGCCCCTAAAATAGTGGTGTACAGTGGGTAAATAGGGCCAATAGTAAAGCTCCCTCCAACTAACTGCAAGACTTTGGTGCATCTGACAAGAGTGTGGGTAACCCCTTCCTCCACACAAAAAACAGCAGGCAAGGTGAAAAGTGTGCCAGCAAGGACTTCCCCAACTTGAAGAAAAACAAAAGGACTTATGAGACACACAGGCACACAGCAGGGAAACAGTAGGGCCTCAGCCCACAAAAAACACTATAGACAGGGAGATTTGGTGATCTGCAATAACCTGAAGATAAAGTAACAGCAGGAACAAAAAGTTGACCTATCCCAATACTACTAGGCTTGTCAGCCCATGAAGAATATAGGACTCACTCAACAAGCCCTGCAGTGGGAAGCCAGTGACTGGCTCATCTATTCATTGAGGGACCCAACAATTGGAAAAACATCAACCTTACATTGGGACCCCAAGATGCACACTACCAACAGTTGACACTAGTGGGACTGAAGGACCAAATATTAACTTGAAAGGGGAAAATGGCAAAATGAAAAAGCAAAATGCGATCTCAAACATCTAGTCCACCAGGAGCAAGTACAGGAGACATTGAAAAAGAGAACTTAAAAAGTAAAACCAGACATCTCTGAAAAGATAGTGAGTCAAATTAAAAAAAAATTCCATGAGGTTATAGAAGAAATCAAATTAGAACTACTCTCCCATGTAAAGATAGAAATAAGAACCGTAGTAAAGGAGTTCCTGAGTACAGGTAAAGAAGACAAAGAGAAAAAAGTAAAGGAGCATAGGAAACTGATTGAAACCTTGTTGAACAATATATAAAACAGGTAGAATTCATGAAACAACTTCAAAGAGACATCTAAGAATCAAAAAATTCTATTCAAAGCTGGCAAAACTGTTTAAATGAAGCTGAGGATAGGATTTTGGAGGTTGAGGATAGGATCCCAATTAGTGATCATGAAATATTAGAACTTTTAAAAATAACAAAGCAACATGAAATGACAATCCAGCAGCTTCAAGATGATGCCAAGAGTAACAATAGAAGATTAATAGGCATCAGTGAAGATGCAGGAGTCAATGCAAATGACATAACTAAAATATTCACAGAAGTGTTAACAGGAAATTTCCCAATTTTTGGGAAAAAACCTGATACACAGATAAGTGAGGCATATAGCATGCCAAACAGTCACAAACCAACATAAATCTACAACCAGACATATAATAATAGAGATCCCAGACATACAACATAAAAACAGAATACTAAAAGCTGTTAGAGAAAAGACACAACTCACCTCAAGGAAAGCCCATTAGAAGCACAGCAGACTTTTCAGCACAAACGCTCAAGTCAAGACAAGCTTGGAGGGGCTGGGGATTTAGCTCAGTGGCATAAGCGCCTTCCTTGCAAGCAGGCAGTCATGAGTTCGATCCCTGGTACCGATAAAAATGAAAAAAAGACAAAAAAAAAATCAAGACAAGCTTGGAGTTAGGTATTTCAAGCCCTGAAAGAAAACAACTTTCAACCTAGACTGATGTACCCAGAAAAAGTTTCATTCAAATGTAATGGAGAAACAAGACACTTCCATGACAAAGCACAACTGAAGAAATTCACTTCCACCAAACCAACTCAAGAAAGAGTATTGAAAGACATACTAGATAAAGATATACATGACCACAATACCCAGAACAACAACAGAAAGAAACCACCAGGTAGGACAAGCAATTAAATAAGGGGGATAAGCAGAAAGCAAACAACTGGAGTATAATATGGCAGTCAAGCCAGTACATATCAGTGATATCCAAAAATGTAAATGGCATCAATTCACCTACCAAAAGAAATAGGTTGACAGAATGGATCAAGAAATAGGATCCCACAATATGCTGTATACAAGAAACACATATGACCCAAAAGGAAACTGATAGATTATAAGTCAGAGGATGGAAAACAGTATTCCATGCAACAGGAACCTAGGAAAAAACAAGGGTAACTATTCTATTTGCAGGCAATGTGAACTTCAAAACTAAAATGATTAAAAGGGAAACAGAAGATCAGTACATACTCATTAGTGGAAAAATTCAAGAGGAAGAACTAACAAATGTAAATATATATGCACCAAATACAGGAACACCCAACTATATAAAACATATTCTAATGGACATGAAAAACCAAATACATAAGAACACAATTATAACAAGGGTCCTCAAGAACCCATTGTCACAAAGAGATATATCAACTAGACAAAAAAAGTCGGCAAAGAAATAATAGAACTGAATCATCCTGTGAGCAACTGGACTTAGTAGATATTTACAGAGTATTCCACCAACCACAACAGAATATACATTCTTCTCAGTTGCATGTGGGACGTTCTCCAAAATAGACCATATAGTATCCCATAAAGCATTCTTAAGTAACGGCAAAGATATTGAAATTATCCCATGCATAATATCTTACCATAGCACACTGAAATTGGAAATTAATGGCAAAAGAAATTGCAAAGCCTGCATAAATACATGGAAATTAAATAACAATCTTTTCAACAACCAGTGGGCTGCAGAAGAAATTAAAAAGAAATAGAGCAATTCCTACAATTCAGTGAAAATGCAGGTACAACACACTGTAATATGTGGGATGCAATGAAAGTGGTCTTAAGAGAGAAATATATAGTAATAAATTGTCATATCAAGAAAACAGAATGAGCATAAATAAACAACCTAATGCTTCATATCAAGGTTCTAGAAAAAGAAGAATGAATTAAACCCAAAGCTCATAGAAGAGAGGTAATTGTAAAGATTAGAGCTGAAATCAATACAATTGAAACTAAAAAAAATACAAAGAATTAATGACTCAAAAAACTGCTTTTTTGAGAAAACAAACAAAATTGACAAACCTCTAGCTAGCCTTATCAAGAAAAAGAAAGGAAAAAAAAAACAAATTCATACAATAAGGACTCAAAAGTGGGAAATTAGAGAGCCCATGGAAATTCAAAAGTTCATGAATACCTACCTTGAAAATCTCTACTCACACAGAGTGGAAAACACAGAGGACATGGACAGATTTCTAGAAATTTGTGAACTATCAAAGCTCAACCAAGAGGACATAGCAATTTTGAATAATCCAATATCAGCTATTGAAATTGAAAATGTAATTAAAAACTTATCAACAAAGAAAAGCCCAGGTCCTGATGTCTTCATGGCTGAATTTTACAAGAAGTTTAGAAAAGATTTGATGCCAATAATCCGTAAACTCTTCAATGAAATTGAAAAGGAAGCAATCATCCCTAAATCATTCTTGGAGGCAAATATTACTCTCATATCAAAACCAGAGAAAGACCCAACCAATAAAGAGAACTATAGACCAATCTCACTAATGAACATTGATGAAAAAATTCTCGATAAAATCCTGGCAAATAGAATGCAGCAAATCATCAAGAAGATTATACATCATGACCAAGTGGGATTCATTCCAGGAATGCAAGGATGGTTTAACATATGCAAATCAATAAATATAATACACCACATCAACAGAGCTAAAAACGAAAACCACATGTTTATCTCAATAGATGCAGAAAAAGCTTTTGATAAATTCCAACACATGTTCATGGTAAAAACCCTTCAGAACTCAGAATACACGGTGTCTACCTGAATCTTTTAAAGGCCATCTAGGACAAACCAACAGCCAGCATTATACTAAATGGACAAAAACTGAAAGCTTTCACTTTAAAATCAGGAACAAGACAAGCATGTCCACTATCACCACTCCTATTCAATATAGTTCTGGAAACACTAGCCAAGGCAATTAGACAAGAGAGAGAAATTTAAAAAAAATAAAGAAAGAAAAGGAAGAAGTTAAATTATCACTATTTGCAGATGACATGATACTCTATATAGAAGACCCAAAAAACGCCATTAGAAGACTGTTACAGGTAGTAAACAAATTCAGCAGTGCAGCTGGATACAAAATCAATAGCATTCCTGTTACAAATAAAAAACCCAACAAGTGAGAAATTATGGAAATATCACCCTTCACAATAGCATATAAAAATGAAATACTTAAGATTCATCCTAAGAATGTAAAAGACCTATATGCTGATAATTATGCTAAGCTAAAAAAGGAGATTGAAGAGGATATTAGAAAATGGAAGGATATTCCTTTCTCTTGGATAGGAAGAACCAACATTGTGAAAATGGTGATATTCCCCCAAAATCATACAGATTTAACACAATCCCATCAAAATACCATTAATATACCTCACAGATCTAGAGAAAACCCTACTAAAATTAATTTGGAAACAGAAGAAACCTAGAATAGCAAAGGCAATTCTGGCAATAACAGCAAGGTAGGAGGCATCTCATTTCCTGACTTGAAACTATACTACAAAGCCACAATGATAAAATCAGCATGGTACTGCCAAAGAAATAGACCTGAGGATCAATGGAACAGATTAGAAGATGCAAGCACATCTACAGGGACACTTAGCCACCTGATATTTGACAAAGGGGCTAAACATGTTCACTGGAAGAAGGATAGCCTCTTCAATAAATGGTGTTGTAAAAATTGGCTCTCCACATGCCAAAAATGAAACTAGATCCGTGCCTATCACCATGTATAAACCAAAGTCTAGATGGATCAAAGACCTAAATATTAAAACAGAGACACTGATTCTATGGTAAGTCAAGGTACGCAGAAGTCTTGGAGACATAGATGTAGGCAGAGAATTCATGAACAAAATGCAATCTGCATGGGAAACACATCAAAGAATCAACAACTGGAATCTCATATTATTGAAAAGTTTCTGCACTTCAAAAGAAATCATGAACAGAATGAAAAGAAAACCTACAGAATGGGAAAGAATTTTAGCCAGCAACCCCTCAGACAAAGGACTTATATCCAGAACAAATAAATAATTGAAAAACATCAAACCCCACAAATTCAAAGACCTTCTCCAAAAATGGGCATCTGAGATGAACACACAGTTCTCAGATTAAGCTATATAAATGGCAAATAAATACATGAAGAAATGTTCACTGTCACTGGTCATTCAAGAAATACAAATTAAAACAGCATTGAGATTTCATCACACTCCAGAAAAAATAGCTTCCATCAAGAAATCAACTGATAACAAATGTTGGCGAGGCTGTGGGAAAAAAAGGAACATTGCTCCACTGTTGGTGGGAGTGTAGACTGGTGCAACCACTATGGAAATCAGTATGGAGAATTCTCAGAACACTATGGTTGGAAGTTCCATTCAATCCAGCTATTCACCCTCCTGGGTATTTTTCCCAGAAAAACTGAAAAGGTCATATCTCAGTGATATATGTGCACCATGTTCATAGCAGCATAATTTGTAATCTTGGAAACACCAAGACACCCATCAACCAGAGTGGATGAAAAAGATGTGGTATTTTTATACAATGGAACATTACTCAGGCATAAAAGAGGATGGTCTAGATGCCTTCATAGATAAATGGAGACAATTTGAGTCTATCCTTATTAGTGAAATAAATGAGAATCATATTTATAAATATTGCATTGTGTCTCTAGTGTAAAAAGTAATAAGAAATGTAGGAGTAATAAAACCCAAAATGTGTAATTGCTATTGTAAAAAAGAGAGGAAAGAAAGTGCTCTAAAGGATATAACTGCATGTATGTTTAAGTGTGTAGGATTGATCTTACTAGGTTTTTAAAAAAATTTATTTATGGAGAAAAACGAAAAAAAAAAAAAACAGAAAAGGGTGCAAGTTATACAGAATTTCAGAAATATTAAACAGTAGGAAATCACTAGTTAATAGATTATATATTGACATCTTAGAAATAGTTCAAGTTACAAAATTAAAGCATACAGAGTGGACATTCAAATGGTGAGACTGCAAACAGTTCTGTTCAATGATCCAATAAAACTCAGTAATATTACTAGGTTTTTGTTGCACCATTGAACACAATTGTTTGCAGTCTCATGTTTGAATATCCACTTTGTATGCTTTACTTTTGTAACTTGAACAACTATTTCTAAGAAGGCAGTATGTAATGTATCATCTATTGATTTCTTACTGTTTATGTTTTGAAATTATGTATTTTTCTACCATTTTTATATTTTGATTTTTTCTCTTTAAATAAAAAAAGAAAAGTGAAACAGATATGAGACATAGAAAATAAATATTAAAGGCTATATGTAATAACAGCATGCCAATAATCACTTTAATCATAAATGGGTTAAACAGAGCAAAATGAACAGAATTAAGAGAAAGATGATTCATCTATACTAAATGTAGATTCAATGTCCCAATTTCCATAATAGAACATTTATACATAAGCTCAACAAAGGAACAGAGTCCTTAAATAATTCTACAAGTCATGGAGGCCTGAAAGACATTTACCTGGCATTTATTTCAATGATGGTAGAATAGAATTTACGTTCTTCATTAATGTATATGAAACCTTCTGTAGGATATACCATCTATTAGGTTAATTTTTGATATATCTAAAAATATTGAAACAAAGTATTTTCTATGTGTGACTCAATTTGGATAACAATTGAAATGAATAACAGAAATCAGAGAAATTAATAAGTGAAAATTAAAGAGTAAACTATATATGTAATCTGTAAACCAAATAAGAAATTCAAAGAATATGCTACAATATTTTTAGTTGGAAATGAAAGCACAACATACAAAATCTTGTGAGATGCCTTTAAAAAAAATGTATTGTAAGGAGAATAAAGCCAAACAGAATAAAACCAAACCAAGTAAAACAGAATAAAGCCAATCAAAACAAAACAATGAAAGTGATACAAGACTTTAAAACAAGATAATAGGAAATCAACAATACTAAAATATACCTTGTCATCTTTGAAATAGCTGCCCGTGCCAGCAGATACAATAAAATCAAACAGAGAAAAACAGAAGAAAACCTAACAAAACAAAACAATTAAAATAACATAGGACTTGAAAACAAAATGATAGGACATAAACAACAGCTGTCACCTTCCCTTTTTGGATATTTCCTGCCCTTTCACTTTCACAATATCTGTTGTGCATTAAGTATTACACTAACTCCTTTAGATTTTTATACTAGGAATGAATGTGATGTTCACCCATGTGAGTCCAAAGCATTTTACTCATGAGCATGATCTCAAGTTGAATTCATTTACCTACCAGAGCCTCGAGATTATCCTTCATAACTGAATAACTTGCCATTGTATAAAAATGCCATATCTTCCTCATCTATCCTGTGGTTTATGGGCAAACTACTACAGCTTTTTTCTAGTTCCCTGTCACATGGAGCATTGCTTTCTCTCCTTTGACTTTCAGTTTAAAAATTTCCTTTGGAGTTAAATGTGTTTCTTGTAGATAGCATATCAGTGGATCTTGCTTCTTGATTCATTAGGCCTGTGTTTCTTTTCTTTGGTGAATTGAGGCCATCTACATTAATGGTTATGACCAACATGCACTGGCTCATCTCTGCCGTGCCATGCTATTTTCCTGCTGTCTGTCTCTCTAGATTATATTTCAGTACTCTTTGTAGTGTTGATTTCAAGGTCATCAATTTCTTTACTTGTTCTTTGTCATGGAAGTATCTTATTTCTCCATTAATTTTGAAATATAAGACTTCAGGGTACAACCATCGGGGTTAGCAAATATTTTCTTTTAGGCCCTGAAATACTTCCTTCCAAGTTCTCCTTGACTTGATAGCTTGTATTGAGAAGTCCATTGTGATTCTGATGGCTTTTCCTTCATGGGTGATCTGTTTCTTTTCTCTATCAGCCTTTAATATTCCGTTTTTGTGCTGAATTTCAGGGATTTTTATTATATGTTTAAATATAGATTTATTTTGGTTATGGGTGGTTGGAGTTTGTATACCTCACTTATCTGTATGTCAAGTCCTTTCGTTATGCTTAGGAAGTCATTTACTATTACTTCTGTAAATAGTCTTTTTATGTCATTTGTGTTGCTGACTCCTGCTTTTTTGCTGACACCTATTATTCTCAAATTATTATTGTTATTATTATTTGGTACTGGAAATCAGACTTGGGACCTTATGCTTGCTAGGCTGGTGCTATCCCATGAGCTAAATCCCTGGCCCTAAATTATTTTTCTTTGCATCATATTGCAGTCACTGAATTGTTATTTCCTGGTTCCTTGTTATTTTTAAGAGATACTTCCTTTTTATTTTTATTTTTAAGGATCTACAATCCTGACTTCATGGTCTGAAAGTCTATCTTAGGTTTCCTTCAAGTGATTTTGCCAGCTTTCAGTGGTGTTTTAAATTTCTTGCATATCTCTTTGAACCTATTTCATGCATTCTAGTTCTTTCTTATATTGTTCTTTCAAGCAGTCAAGGTTTATCTTATTTTCCTAAGCTCCTCATTTTTTTTAAATCTGTCTTCTTCAGATATGTTCAGCAATCCTTTTATTATATGTTATTTCTTCTTTTGCCTGAGATATTATTTCTAATCTGATTTCTTTTACAGCCTCAAGATATTGTTTCTTCAGTTGTCATCATCTCAGAAATTTAAGATGTGTGACTTCTGAGTTTTTCCATGTCTATAGCTCCTGGACTTGTTCTGTGGGGGTTGGGGGCTAGAGATTATCTTTTGTTCCTTCATCTTGACATTTTCCTGGGTTTCTCCAGGAGTCAGGTCCCAGGAACTTGACATATTAGCTGCCCACTCACAGTGCAGGGGTATGGTCCAGGCACCTGAGTTTCTCTGAACTGAGGTTCTCTGGGATGTGGTGGGGCATAAAGCCAGCTTTTCCAGACCTGCAGAGCCTCACCGAGGAGGCGTCTCCAGTGGCTGGTGGTCATGAATGGTGGGACTGAGTTCTTCTTCTCCCAGAGCTGGCTGCTGCTTCTCCCAGCCCATACTGGTTACTTGCACAAAGAGCCTCTAAAGGTCAGCAGCTGGCTTGTGAGACGCTTTTAACACAATGTTTAAAGGCAAATTTATAGCTGCAAATACCTATGTTAAAAATAACAGTGGTCTCAAATGAATAATGTAAACTGTATTAAAATTGCAGAAAAGAAGACTAAACAAAAAAGTAAATAAATGACAGAAATAAAAAAGCTGCAGTGAAAACCATTGAATTAGAGAATAGAAACCAAATAAAAAAAATCAGTGTATCCAAAATTATTTCTTTAGAAAACACTTGCAAATCTTTGCTTAAAGTGATGAAACTAATCCAGAAACTTGAAATTATTGAAATCAGAATGGAATAAATTTCATTACTGATATTATAAATTCAAAAATTATAAGGAATATTATGAAAAGTTCTTTGACAATCAATTATTTTACTTACCTTAAAAGGGTAAATTCCCAGACACTCATGAATTGTTAAAACTGAATAGGGAATAAATACAAAATCTAAGTAGATGATAGATATTGAATTAGTGTTTAAAAATAGTTTTAAAAAATTTCAGAGTCTTGTAGGTTACTGTAAAACATTTAAAAAATTAACATGAGTTTTAAAACACCTTTTCCCTAAAAATCCAAGTGGTAAGTGCAATTTCTAATTCATTCTATAATACTAGTGATATTCTGCAACAAGAATATGATAAGGATAGCATAACAAAAATTACAGACTATTATTTCACCTAAATTTAAACATAAAGAATCCTCAGCAAAATAGGAACAATATAAATCCAGTAACATGTGAAATAGTTTATATACTGTAATCTAATTGGATTTATCCTGATAACACAGAACTTCCTCAACATTCAAAAATCAAGCAATATATTATTCAATCTTAAAGACAGGACAAAACCTACACGGTTATTTCTACAGATGCAAAAAATTAACAAAATCTGAAATCCTTTTGTGACAAAACATTTAAGTCAGGAATAAAAGAGAAATATTTCATGTATAAAATAATTTTTGGTGGCATAATCATTGTTTTTAATTGTGTTTTGCTATACGCCAATATCTGGTTGTCTTTGTGTCATTATTGGTGTGCACTTGTTTTCTTCTCTTTGAGTAGTGCCAGGAATCAACCCCCCGAAGAAGGTAAAATGTTAAGAAGATACTCACATATTAAGATAGATAGATCAGACAGAGTTATAAACACCAAACCATAACCAAGCACAAGGACACAGGGAATCTAACTAAAAGATGACTCCAGAACAGTGATTAAATTTGTCTCTCCTAACTGGTCTTCAACCCATAACTCGAAAGCAATAGAAACATGAGAAACCAATACAACAAGATACTCCTCAAATCCTAGATTTCTCAAAAACTTATCACACAGAGACTAAAGTAGAGGAAGGTATTTGCAAAAACCTCAAAAATGGAATTGTTGACATATTTTAAGAGATTATATAAATTTATATACAAAATATTTAATGGGATCATGGCAGACAAACAAAGGATTTTTATCAGCAAAATATTAAAAAAGCTTAAAGAGTAAGCAAACAATAAACTAAATGAATGAAAACACAATTTCAGCCATGAGTACTTGGTTTAGAAAAGATTTAGAAAGAATTAAAAGATAACAAACACAGAAAGATGATATGAAACACTCAGTGGAAAATATGAGTAGCAGACATGACCAATTTGAAAGAGTTGTCAAAAATAGAAGACAAGGCAATTCAGCTACTTAGTAAGATCGTATTTCAAAATTTAAAAAAATTGAAAAGGATAAGCTGTAACTCCATACAAAGGTTCTGGATTTGAATCCCCAGAACCATTGTAAATGAATAAATGAATGAATAAATAAACTAAGAAGATGAGACTTGACATACACATTGAAAACTTATAAAGCTCTGTTAAAAGAGATTAATGTTCCTAGTAAATTAAAGGGATTCTGTGTTCACAGGTTTGAAGAAAAATTTAAAATGATCATAGTCCTTAAATTGTTCTACAGATTTAATGAAATCTATCAAATTGCAGCTGCCTTTCATTTATTTATTTTTATTTAAAGAAAAAACAGAAATAAGGGTAGCAATAATACAACATTTCAGAAAATATTAACACTAAGAAATCATTAGTTGATAAATTATGTATTGTCATCTTAGAAATTGTTGTTCAAGTTACAAAACCAAAGCATAAAAAAATGGATTGACAATGAAACAATGACAGTGCAAATCGTTCTGTTTAGTGATCCAATGAAAACTTAGTAATAAGGTCATCTATCTTACACACTTAAACATACATACAGTTATATCTTTTAGAGTACTTTCCTTCCTATTTATTTATTTTTGGTACCAGGGATCAAACTCATGACCTCACACTTGCCCAAGGAGGTGATTGTGTCACTGAGCTTAATCCCCAGCTCCTTGTTTTTTTTTTTTTTTTTGGTTCATGGAATAAAAATTCATGCAACAGAATGTTATGGAGGTATATAAGTGATCGAAGTGATTTTTTCTTTCTTTTTATTGATATCGTTGGCTGGAGGTTTATCAATTTTGTTTATTCTCTCAAAGAAGCAGCTGTTTGATTCATTAATTTTTTGTATTGTTTTCTTAGTCTCAGTTTTAGTAATTTCTGCTCTGATCTTTATAATTTCTTTTCTTCTATGAGCTTTGGACTTGATTTTTTTCTTCTTTTTCTAGAAACCTGAGTTGTAACATTAGGTTGTTTATTTGTGCTAGTCCTGTTTTCCTGATGTGACAATTCATTGCTATGTATATCCCTCTTAAGACTGCTTTGCTTGCATTCCACAGGTTTCAGTATGTTGTACCTGTATTTTCATTGAATTTAAGGTATTGTTTAGTTTCTTCTGTAATCCATTGATTTTTCAAGAGGTTGTTATTTAATTGCCATGTGTTTAGATAGGTTTTACAGTTTCTTTTGCCATTAATTTCCAATTTCTGTGCACTATGGTCAGATAATATGCATAGGATAATTTCAATCCCTCTACATTTGCTTAAGAATGTTCTATGGGTCATTATATGGTGTATTTTAGAGAATGTTCCATGTGCAACTGAGAAGAAAGTATATTCTGATGTGGTTGGGCAGAAAACTCTGTAAACACCTACTAAATCCATTTTTCATTCAGTTCTATTATTTTTTTTGCTGACTTTTTGCCTAGTTGATTTATCTCTTTGTGACAATGGAGTATTAAGGTCTTCCACAAAAATTGTGTTATTGCATATATAGTTTTTCATGTTTATTAGTATTATATACTAATATATAGTAAATAGTTGTCTTATATAGTTGGTGCTCCTATATTTGGCACATATATTTATGATTGTTACCTAGTCCTCTTGAATTATTCCCCTAACAAGTATGTAGTGATCTTCTTTATCACTTTTGATCATTTTTGGTTTGAAGTTTACATTGTCTGCAAACAGAATAGCTATCCCTGCTCTTTTCTGGGTTCTTGTTGCATTGAACATTGTTTTCCACTCTTTGACTGTTAGTCTGTGAGTCTCCTTTTGAATCAGATGTGTTTCTTATGCTCAGCATATTGTTGGATCCTGTTTTTTGATCCATTCTCTCCACCTATTTCTTTCTTTTAATTGGTGAATTGAAGCTATTTACATGGGTGGATATAATTCATTGGTAATGGTTCAACTTTGTTATGTAATTCTCCTGCTGTTTTTGGTTTCCTGTTTTTCCTCCTTGTTTAATTGCTTTTTCTGTCTGGTGGTTTCTTTCTGTTGTTGTTCTGGAAATTGTAGTCATTTGTATTTCTATCTAGTATGTCTTACAGTATTCTTTCTAGGATTAGTTTGGTTTACATGAATTTCTACAGTTTTTTGTCATGGAAATATCTTATCTCTCCACTAATTTTCAAAGAAAGTTTTGGAGAGTACATCAATCTGAGTTGAAATTTGTTTGCTTTCAGACTTGAAACACTTCATTGCAAGCTGGTCTTGACTTGAGGGTGTGCTGAGAACTCTGCTTTGATTTTAATAGGCTTTCCTTGATAGGTGAGTTGTGTCTTCTCTCTAATAGCTTTTAGTATTCGGTTTTTATGCCAAATTTTTGAATATTAATTGTTATATGTTAGGATGAAGATTTATTTTGGTTATGACTGTTTGACATTTATCTGTATGTCTCATTTATTTGTATATCTGAGTCTTTTCTCATGTTTGGGAAATTTTTGGCTATTACTTCAGTGAATAGTTTACCAATGCCATTTGTTTGATTCTTGCATCTTTATTGATGCTTATTAGTCTTTTTTTTTTTTTTTTTTTTTTTTTTTTTTATTTAAGAGGAAAAAGAGAAAAACACAAAACAAACCAAAGCGGCGTAAGGGTACACGCAATACAGAACTACAAAAAACAAAACAAAACAAAACAAAACAAAAAAACATAACAGTAAGAAATCACCTGCTAGTAGATTACACACTATCTTCTTGAAAATAGTTCCTCAAATCACAGTATCAAAGAACACAAGGTGGACATTCAAACAGGGAGACTGCAAACAGCTGTGTTCAATGTTCCAAAAACATTGATAAAGTCAGCTATTTAACACCCCAAAACACACTTGCTGTTATATCCGTTAGAGCTCTTTTTCTTTTTTTTTTTCCCTCTCTTTTTTACAACAAAATTTACACATCTTGGATTTTATTACTCCTTAGTGCTTATTACTTTCTTTGGGGGGGGGGGAGAATACAGTCAAATATGGCAAAACAAAGCTGTCAGTCAATACCAAGGATAGACATAGCACATGGTGTAGAACAGAGTACAAGTTTATCAACAATGGTTATCAACGTTGTCCCTTGTTTCCTTAAAAAGAATTGTCTATCTCATTAGATATTATAAAGTTGGACAAAACAGTAGAGAACAAGACCAATAAAACTTAGGCATTGTAAACATTACAGGATTTCCAAAGAAGACAATAGTCAAACCAGAATGGGTATCTTAGTGAATCTTATTGTCTTCAAAGTAGTTGCCTATGTCTTCAAACTTGATACTATCATATAGAATGGAACAGAGTCTAATCAGTCAAAACAAGATCGTGGGAGTACTACAGGACTTCAAAACAAGTTAATAGGAAATCAAAAAGAGTTACTATTTATATATCCTAATTTTTTTGAAATTTTTCTTTAATTAAGACAAACATAAGAAATGAATAAATAATTTTTTTTTGAAACAATAAGGGGGAGATTGAGATAAAACAGGACATAACAATATAACAATAGAGGTCACAGCATGACTGTTTCAACAACTTAGTACTTTACCACCTTATAACCTGACTTAATAGTAGTTACCATAGTGTCTTTTTCCTTGAAATATTTGGATAAAACTTCATATACTCTAGCTTCAAATATTTTCATATCAAGAAGCCCAGAATAAAGCCTTTCTAATTAATGAGTGAAAACTTTATAAGGCTTCAAGGCCACCTAATGGGGAATCATGATTACCACATATTTTTATATATTTGAATCATTACTTACATTAGGGAAACTATTCGGTATTCATACACGCGAGATTGATTTATTTCACTTATGAGTATGGTCTCAAGCTGCGCCCATTTATTGATAAATATCTCAATGTGATCCTTCTTTATAGCTGAATAATACTCCATTGTATAGAAATACCACACTTTTTTATCCATTCCTCAGTTGATGGACACTTGGGTTGTTTCCAAGATCTGGCGATTACAAATTGTGCTGCTATAAACATAGGTGCACATAAATCACTGTGGTATGATGCTTTCAGTTCTTCTGGGAATATGCCTAGAAGTGAGATAGCTGGAATAAATCGGATTTCCAATCCCAACTTTTTGAGAAACCTCCAGACAGACCTCCACAAAGGCTGTACCAGTCTACACTCCCACCAACAGTGCAGGAGAGTTCCTTTTTCCCCACAGCCTCTCCAGCATTTGTTGTTGTTGGTTTTCTTGATCTTGGCCATTCTTTCAGGAGTGAGATGGTATCTCAGTGTGGTTTTAATTTGCATTTCTCTAATGACCAATGATGATGACCATTTTTTCATGTATTTATTTGCCATTTGCATTTCTTCATCTGAGAATTGCATATTCATCTCAGATGCCCATTTTTGGATTGGATCTTTGAATTTTGGAGGTCTGAGTTTCTTTAATTCTTTATATGTTTTAGACAAGAGTCCCTTGTCTGAGAGAGAGTTCACTAAAATCTTTTCCCAGTTTGTGGGTTTTCTTTTCACTATGCTGGAGATTTCTTTTGACATGCAGAAACTTTTTAATAAGAAGTGGTCCCAGTTATTGATTCTGGGAAGTATTTCCCGTGCGGTTTGAGTCCTGTTCATGAATTCTCTACCTACTCCTATGTCTCCAAGGTTTCTACCCAATTTGTCTTCCAATAGATTTAGTGTTTCTGTTTTAATATTCAGATCTTTGACCCATTTAGATTTTAATTTAGTACATGGTGATAGACATGGGTCTAGCTTTAGTTTTCGGCAAATGGAGAGCCAGTTTTTCCAGCACCATTTATTAAAGAGACTGTCGTTCTTCCAGTGAACCTGCTTGGCACCTTTATCAAAGATAAGGTGGTTGAGTGTGTTCGTAGTTGTGGTTGTATCTTCTAATCCATTCCATTGATCTTCAGCTCTGTTTTGATTCTAATACCATGTTGATTTTACTACTGTTCCTTTGTAGTATACTTTCAAGTCAGGGATTGTGATGCCTCCTGCTTTGTCTTTGCTACTTAGAATTGCCTTTGCGATTCTAGGTCTCTTCTGGTTCCAGATGAAATTTAGGAGTGATTTCTCTAGATCTATAAGGTATGTTGATGGTATTTCTATTGGGATTGCATTGAATGTATATAAGAGTTTTGGGAGAATGGCCATCTTCACAATGTTTGTTCTTCCTATCCATGAGCAAGGGATGTCTTTCCATTTTCTGAGATCATCTTCAATTTCCTTTTTCAGTGTATTATAGTTTTCACTGTATAAGTCTTTCACTTCTTTCGTAAGAGTAATTCCTAAATATTTCATTTTTTTGCTTGCTAATGTGAATAGTCCAGTTTCTCTTATTTCCCTCTCTGTGATTTTGTTGTTTGAGTATAGGAATGCTATTGATTTCTGAGTATTGATTTTGTATCCAGCCACATTACTGAATTTATTTATTGTATCTAAGAGTCTTTCAATGGAGCTTAGGGGGTCTTCTATGTAGAGTATCATGTCATCTGCAAACAATGACAACTTAACTTCTTCTTTTCCTATCTTTACCCCTTTTATTTCTCTTTCTTGCCTAATTGCTCTGGCTAGTACTTCCAGTACTATATTAGATAGGAGTGGTGATAAAGGACATCCTTGTCTTGTGCCTGATTTTAAAGTAAAGGCTTTCAATTTTTGGCCATTTAGTATGATGCTGGCTGTTGGTTTGTCATAAATGGCCTTTATTATGTTGAGGTAAAGACCATCTATTCCAATTTTCTGTAGAGTTTTTATCATGAATAAATGTTGGACCTTATTGAAGCCTTTTTCTGCATCTATAGAAATGATCATGTGATTCTTATTTTTGGCTTTATTGATATGGTGGATTACATTTATTGATTTGCGTATGTTGAACCATCCTTGCATTCCTGGGATGAATCCCACTTGGTCATGGTGTATAATCTTCTTGATGATTTGCTGGATCCTATTTGCCAATATTTTATTGAGGATTTTTGCATCTGTGTTCATTAGGGAGATCGGTCTATAGTTCTCTTTTTTAGTTCGTCTTTCTCAGGTTTTGGTACTAGAGTAATATTTGCTTCCAGGAATGACTTAGGAAGGATTGCTTCCCTTTCAATTTCATTGAATAGTTTGAGGAGTGTCGGCATTAGGTCTTCTTTGTATTTCTTGTAGAATTCTGCAGTGAATCCATCTGGGCCTGGGCTCTTCTTGGTGGGTAAGGACTTAATTACATTTTCAATTTCAGTAACAGAGATTGGGTTATTCAACAGTTTTACATCCTCTTGATCTAGCTTTGGCACTTCATATGCTTCTAAGAATCTGTCTATTTCTTCTGTGTTATCAAACTTTTGGGAGTAGAGGTTTGATCCTCTACTCCCAATAGTAGGTGTTGATGATCTTCTGTATTTCTATTGGGTCTGTAGTGATTTCTCCTTTTTCATTTCTTATTGCATGAATTTGAGCTTTTTCTTCCCTTTTTAAAATAAGGTTGGCTAGGGGCTTATCGATTTTATTTATTCTTTCAAAGAACCAACTCTTTGATTCGTTGATTCTTTGGATTGTTTTCTTAGTCTCTATTGCATAGATTTCTGCTCTGATTTTTATAATTTCCTCTCTTCTTTTGGCTTTGGGCTTGACTTGCTCTTCTTTTTCTAGCTGTTTGAGGTGTAGCATCAAGTTATTTATTTGTATTCGTTCTGTTTTCCTGATGTGGGAACTCAGTGCAATAAATTTTCCTCTCAGGACGGCTTTCATTGCATCCCACAGATTCCGGTAAGTTTTATCTGCATTTTCATTTTCTTTTAGGTATTGTTTAATTTCTTCTGTGACCCACTGATTACTCAAGAGTTTGTTATTCAGTTTCCATGTGTTTGTGGGATTTTTGCAGTATCTTTTATCATTAATTTCTAATTTCAGAGCGCTATGATCCGATAACATGCAAGGGATGATTTCAGCTCTTTTGCACTTGTTTAAATATGTTCTGTGAGCTAATATATGGTCTATTTTAGAAAATGATCCATGTACTGCTGAGAAGAATGTGTATTCTGATGTTGTTGGGTGGAACATTCTGTATATGTCTATCAAACCCATTTGTTCACAGGTATGATTCAGTTCTGTTATTTCTTTGCTCATTTTCTGTCTGGTTGATCTGTCCCTTGGTGTCAATGGCGTATTAAGGTCTCCTGTTACAATTGTGTTACTGATAATTTGAGTTTTCATTTCTGTTAATAATTGTTTTATATAACTGGGTGCTCTGGAGTTTGGTGCATATATATTTAAGATAGTTATCTCTTCCTCTTGGAGTTTTCCCCTTACGAGTATGTAGTGACCTTCTTTATCCTTTATGGTCATTGTTGGTTTAAAGTTCACGTTGTCTGCAAACAGAATGGCTACTCCTGCCTTTTTTTGGATTCCTGCTGCATGAAGAATTGTTTTCCATCCTTTGACTTTCAGTCTGTGAGTATCCTTCTGGGTTAGATGGGTTTCCTGTAAACAGCATATGGTTGGATTTTGTTTCTTGATCCATTCTGCTAGTCTGTTTCTTTTGGATGGTGCATTGAGACCATTTACATTAATGGTTATTACTGTTAAATGTTGGTTAATTGTAGGAATCTTATCTCTCTGCTGTTGCATCTTTATCTTTCTGTTCTGTTTAATTATTTGCTTTGCTTAGTGGTTTTTTCCTTTGTGTATCTAAACTGTCTTTCAATATTTTTTGCAGGGTTGGTTTGGTGTTCATGAAGTTCTTCAGCTGTTCTTTGTCATGGAAGTATCATATTTCACCATCTATTTTAAATGATAGTTTTGCAGGATATATCAGTCTAGGTTGGAAATCATTTTGCTTTAGGATCTTGAATACTTCACTCCATGCTCTTCTTGACTTTATTGTTTGTGATGAGAAGTCTGCTGTGATTCTGATAGGTTTTCCTTTATAAGTGATCTGTCTTTTCTCTCTGACAGCTTTTAATAATCTATTCTTGTGTTGGATTTCTGGGATGGTGATTATTATATGTCTGGTTTTATTTTGGTTATGACTATTTGGAGTTCTATATGCTTCACTGATCCTGATGTCAGTTTCTGATCTCATGCTTGGGAAATTTTCAGCTATTACTTCTCTAAATATCCTCTTGATATCCTTTATGTTGTCTCCTTCTTTTTCATTAATCCCTATCATTCTTATGTTATTCTTCTTTGCATCGTCTTGCAGTTGTTGAATTGTTGTTTCCTGATTCCTTGTTATTTTTAAAAGATCTTTCCTTTCCTGTTCACTAGCTGCAATCCTGTCTTCAAGGTCTGAAATTCTATCTTCACTTTCATTAAGGCAGTTTTTACAACTTTCAGTGGAGTTTTTTATTTCCTGTATATCTCTGTGCATCTGCATTATGTATTCTGTTTGTTTCTTATATTGCTCGTCTAGGGATTCTATCTTTTTGTTTAGTTCCTCCAATTTTTTATGTTTTCTTTAGATATATTTAGAATCTCTTTCATTTCTTTTATCATTTCTTCTTTTATCTGGGATATTATTTCGAGTTTGAATTTCTTTAAAGCTTCCTGGAGTTGCTTGTCAACTTCAGTAGCTATTGTGTCTGATATATGAGGTGGATGGGATATATTTTCTTCTAAATACATTCCTCCTAGGGTTTCCTGAGATGGGCTGGAAGTTTGAGGTTGTAATTTGGTCTTTCGTTTTGTCATTTTCCTATATTTCTGTGTTTCAAGTGTTATTTGAAAGCTTCCTCAGGATCTGTTGAAAATCCCCTTCTATGTTTGTAGCTACTGAGACTCTGGCACCACGCTACCCCAAGCCATTGGGCCTGCAGAACCAATGGCACTCCTCTGCTTGTTCAGAACTCCGCAGTTCCAGACAAACTGGGCCTCAGGGACAGTGTGCGCCCACCTGCCCCTTGGAAGACCCACAGCTCTTCAATCGCAGCTGGGTTAGGGTACTCACCACAGGCTGCAGTGCCTCAGGAGCCTGTGATCCCTCCCTGCTTGCAGAGATATCCACAGTCCTCCAGACAAAGGAAGGGGCTTCTGCAGGCACTCCAGATCCGCCCAGCTCCTCCTCTGCAAGCCGATGGCTAGGCGCGGCTGGGCTCGGGCGATAGTGTAGGCCCACCCACCCGTCGGGAGCTCAGCAGACCTCCAAGTGTAGCCGGGATGGGGAAGCGGCTGTAGTGGCCTCTAACCCACTGTTCCACTTCACTGCACCCAGAAGCCTGGGGGGTCTGGAACAGTCTGAGATTTGGGCAGACTGTGCTGGGCACTCACCACAGGCCGAGGTGCCTCAGGAACCTGTGATCCCTCCCTGCTTGCAGAAATATTCAGTCCTCCAGACAAAGGAAGGGGCTTCTGCAGGCACTCCGGATCTGCCCAGCTCCTCCTCTGCACGCCGATGGCTCTGAATTGTCATTTCTTGTCTTATTATTTTTAAAAGCTGTTTCCTGGGAAGATGGAAGATCAATGAGCAGTAAAATAAAGAGCCTTTCTGAGAGAAACAACTCAGATGCTGCAATAAAACATCCTGAAGAAGACCAGAAGGAAGGAAACGGATCCTCTTGACCCAGGAAGAAACTAAAGGTAAAAAAAGAAGAAAGAAAAAAAAAAGGAAAGAAAAATGTGGATGGAAGGCTGTAGCCAGATGTGCTCTCACCAGTGCTGATCCCATTTTGTACAAAACCCTGTTAGAATCCGAAGATGCTCAGTTGCAGTGAAGTTAGGGGTAGGCGAGCCCAAAGATCTTAGCAGGAGGATGTGGTTGTGAAGGGTAGCAGCTGAGTGGAGAACAGCACTGGCTCAGAGATCTGCACCAGCTCACAGTGAGTGCAGGAGCTCTGTCCTCCCATGGGAGGAGGCAATTGGCCAGGTGATATTTTGGAGTCAGGTAGGATAAGCCTGGAACCAGAACTGCAGCAGCTTCATTCAGCCACTCCTAGGGCAGAGCAGATTGGTAAGAATTGCCTGGACTGAGTCCTGCCCCTGTGTGTGATCCAGTAGTCAAGGAGGAGGTCTCCCTGAAGTTATCCCTAATCACCCTGTCTGTGCAGCACACACTCACATGGTGAAGACTCTTAGTGGTCAACTGGCTCAGAAGGGAGGGCCTGCCCCATCCCTGATTTTACCTCAGTGGTCATCAGCAGACCAGGAGGACAGCAATCCCTAGCCAGCATGCTTTAGAGTAATTGTAGCCCATACAGGAAGCACTGGGAATCCACTTCTCTAGTAGAAACCAGAAGCATGATAAGAGGAAGAAACAAAAGTCTCCAGCCTCCAACTGATGAACAGTATTGGCCCGGGAGAGGTAAACACAGAAGAGATCAAGGGTTGCACACCTGCAGTTTCTGAAAAAGCATCATCTGACATAAAGAATTATCTTCATGACATTATAAAATAACTCAGAACAAAAATACTAATACAAGTAAAGGAAGATATAAGAAAAATAATAAAAGAAATGCTAAGTACCTCTCAAGAAGACATACATGGATGAATGGAGGAGCACAGAAAAAGGAGAGAAACCTTCAATGAAGAATATTTTAAAAAAATATAGAACACATGAAACAGATTCAAAGAGATTACCAGAAAATTAAAAACTCCATTGAAAGCTGGCAAATCTGCATGAAAGAAACTAAAAATAGACTATCAAACCTTGAAGACAAGTTTACAATGTGTAATCATGAAGGGAAAAATCTCTTAAAAATAACAAGGAAACAGGAAGTAACAATAAAAAGGCTAGAAGATCACAAGAGGATCTATAAGTTAATAAAAAATGTGAGTGAATAAGCAGGGTAGACACAAATGAAATACTAAGGCTATTTACAGAATTAAAGAAAAATTCCCAAGCATAGGAAAAGGAAATGATATTCAGCTGTATATGAGGCATACAGAACACCAGCCAGCAATAACCAAAATAGATCGACACCCAGACATATAATAATCAAGATCCCAGAAATTTAACACAAGAACAGAATAGTACAAGCTATCAGAGAAAAGAAACAGATCATCTATAAAGGAAAACCCATCAGAATCATGACAGACACAAACCATCAAACCAAGAAGAGCTTGGAGCAAAGTATTCTCAGTCCTGAAAGAAAATAACCTCTAACCCAGATTGATGTACCCTGAAAAACTATCTCTCAAAATTAATGGAGAAACAAGATGCTTCCATGATAAAGAGGACCCAGGGGAGTTTGAGGCTACAAAAAATACTGAAAGACATGCTAGATAGATAGATAGATAGATAGATAAATAGATAGATAGATAGAGAGAAAGACCATGGTTTCAGGAACATCAACAGAGGGGGCTCACTGAATGGGGCAGGTGGCAATGGAATGAAGAGGAAAAGTAGATAACCAACAGCAGAAAATAGCATGGCAGTGATGAGGCAGAGAAGGTTGGCCATAAATGCCAACATCAATGGCCTCCATACACTAATAAAAAGAAACACAGGCAGTGTGGATCATGAGATAGGGTCCATCAAGATGTTCTACATAAGAAATATATTTAACCTGAAAGAAGGCTTATGGACTGGAAGTTAAAGATGAGAAAATAATGCTCTGTGTGACAGGGAACCAGAAACAAGTAGGAGTAGCTCGCCTATCAGTTGCAGATTGGTTGGAAAGACATAACACTTTTATACAATGAAAAAATAATCAGCTATAAGGAAGGAAACCTTGAAGGTCTTGTATTTAAATGAGACCAAGCTCAGGGTAGAAATGTTAGTGGGTTGCTTCCCTAATCTAAAAACTAAAGGAGTTAGTGGGATACAAAATGTACAATGTACCCTGGGAAAGTGAAAGGGCAGGAATTGTCTAAATGGGGAAGGCAGAGGACATTGGTAATCTTGTACCATGATTTGAAACTCATATGGCTTTCATCACTATGTTTAGTTTAGTGATATTCTGTTCCAGTTTCTCTGCTTGTACTAGATATGAGGGCATGGACAACTATTCCAAAGATAGCAGGATATACTATGGTAACCATTTGTAATTTCCTACCAACTTAACCTGAAATGCCTTGTTTTGACGAATTTTATTTGAATCTGTTATGTTTGATGGTATCAAGTCTGAGAGTACAGGCGACTACGCTGAAGACAATAAGATTCACTATGATACCCATTCTGGTTTAACTATTACCCTCTTTTGAAGTCCTATAATATCTCCAATGTTTTGTTTTTATTGATTTTGCTCCACACTGCTATGTTCAATGTTAGTATACCTATGATATGAACAATTCTATTGAAAATAATAATAGACATCATGGTTACCATTGTAGATCACTTTGTACTGTGGTTTTAAATCATGTACTATGTCCATCCTTTTGTTTTGAATGATGCTATTTTTTTCTCATATGATTTTATTCTTTTCAAAAAAAAAAGCTCTTTCTTATCATGATTGCTAGGTAAAATCCTGTCCTCAAGGTGCAAAATTCTATCCTAAGCTTCTTTCAAATTGTTTTGGCAGCTTTCAGTAGAATATTTATTTCTTGGATATCTCTTTGAATTTGTTTCATGCATCTTAGTTTTTTTTGTATTGTTCCTTTAAGATTTATACCATCTTCCTATGTTCCTGTACTTTTAAAAAATCTATATCTTCTCTAGCTATGCTGAGCAAGTCCTTTATTAAGGTTGTCATTTCTTTCTTTCCATGAAAGAGTATTTCTAATATCATTTCTTCTGTAACTTTGTAGATTTGTTTCTTTATTTCACTTGCTATCTTTTCATAAATTTTAGGTGTATGACTTCTAATGTCCTCTGTTTCAATGTCTCCTATACCTGTTTATGATAGACTAGATGTTTTATATTGCATTTTGCTTTTTCATTATGTCATTTTCACCTCTTGGGTTAATATTTTGATCTTTTTAATCCCACTAGTGTCAATTGTCAGTTGTGTGTGTCAGGGTCCTACTTTGTGGTTGATATTTGTTTAATTGCTTGGTCCCACAAAAAAGGAAAGGGACCAGTCACCTGACTTCCTGCTGTACGGTCTATTGGGTGTGTCCTATCTTCTTCCTAGGCTGACTAGCCTAGAAATAATGATGTAAATCATCCCTTAGTTTCTATTGTTACTATGGCTTTAGGCTGTTTCAGGCTTCTAGATCTACCTGGCTATCATGTGCACCTCAGCTGGAAACTTACTGTCTCTGGGTGACTCATAGGCCCTGTTGATTACCTCCAGGTTGTGGGAGGACTTGTTGACACTCTCTTCAACTCACCTGGTGTTCTGTGTATGAAAGAAGGACTCGCCCACACTCTTGCCAGACTTGCCAACGTCCTACCATTGGGGAGAAGTTCACTGCTGCTCTTGTTTACCCACTGAGGTCCTCTATTTGAGAGAGAAACTTATCATACTGTCATAAGCTTGCTGAGGTTCCCTGTGTGGGTGAGGAGTTGCTGAAGATCCCACCAATCTACCAAGGCTCTGTAGATGGTGTAAGGGGTTGCTAATTGTCCATGAGATGCTGTAGTCTTTTGTGTGGGAGAGGTGAGGCCCATGGTCCGCAAACCTCTAGATCTGTGGAGTGCGGCCAATAATTAGTTATCCCCTAGGACCGTGGAGTGACAAGGGGAGAAATGTTCCCATTGAACCTTAGGTCCATGGAGCATGGAGGGGAGTGATGCCAAAGATCTGCCAACTACTAGGTCTCTGGAGCAAAGAGAGGGGCAGGGGTGATGTTCCCAAGACAATTTTTAATTTGATGTAACACTACTTGTATATTCTTGATATTATAACTTTTGCTACTACAGTTCTCTCCAGGAAGGATTCATTTGTGCCTGCGGCTTAAAGTGTTTCTCCTATGTTTTAATAAAAATACAGCTTTTCGATCAAGCTATAATATCCCTCAGTATATTCCCAAAGACATTGAAGTGAAATCTAAATAGTATAGAGATGTCTGAATATATACATCTTTATTATGGCATGACCCACAATAGTTAAAGAAGGAATCCCATCAACAAATGAATGAATAAATATTATATATATATATATATATATATATATATATATATATTAGTATATTTATAAATATCTTCTCTATCCATAAATATATGTAGTACCCAAGACCTACCAAAACACAGTATTGTACATAAGTACAAATTTGTACATGTTTCCTTCTGGGCAAAATGTAAGTCTTTTCAATATTTTAAAATTTTTTCTTGTGTTCTTTTTGCTTTTGCTTCTTAATATAAATCTTATTAAAAACAGCCAGCAGTATCCATGCCATCAGCTGAATATTGGGTTATCTTGAGATTTCCTTTGCCAGGTTAATTAGTTCACTTCCCTTTATTCTTGGCCTGCTGAAACTTCTCAGCACTAAAATATAGACAAATTTTGTGCCAAAGTAGAATAAACGTGGCCTCCAGCTCAAATTTCAGTGAAGTCCTTATTCTCATCTGAAACCTTCTGAGCCTGGCTTTTACTGTCTGCATTCCAATAAGTATTCTAGTCTTCTAAGCTCTGACCAGAATCATTCATCAGGCTCTGCTTATTGCATTCCAGACCTTCTAACCCACATCTCCCAACTCTTCTAAAATTTTCCACCAGACATTTTCCAAAGCCTTCCAAACCACATGGACATGTACAGTCACAGCAAGATCCCATTCCTGCTACCAATTATCTGTATATTAATTTGCTTTTTTATTGATATAACACTCTACCCAAAACATACAACTTAGAGAACAAAAGATTTCAGGAGATGTAGTACCTGTCTGAGTAGTTCCAAGGAAGAAACAATATGGCAGAAGAGGATGGTAGGAAAAAGCTGCTTAGCTAGTAGCAACTGAGAAGCAGATGAGGAAAATAGTGCAATAAATCAAAGGGCGTGTCTGGGTTACTTTTCTCTGGTTTGTGAGACAAAATACCCAATCCCCAACATTAAGGAAGCAAATTTTTATTTAGCTCACAGTTTATGGAGGTTTCTGTCTAAAATCAGTGGGCTACAAAGCAGGGTAGCATTGCAAAAGGGCAATCCTTCATGGCAATAGAAAACAGCAAAAGCAGTAAGAGCAAAAGAAGGGAATGTAAACCTTTTTTCCTCCCTTATATTGTAAGCAGACTACACCCCTTGAGTGGGTGTAGTGCTCACACCATCTGCCCGCCCTCCTCTTGCACAGGCAGAGGATGTTACAAAGTAAGTACATTGGCACCTAGCTTAATCATTTAGTTAAATTTCTGACCTTCTCAATTTGACACAATGAACATATGACAACAGTAATATGGCTTGTCTTCTACACCTCAGGATGCAGAGCTGCTGAGTCACCTAGTTAAGCTTCTAGATCTCTGAAGCTGACACAATATATCAACCACTACAGTAGAATCCACTCCTTGTCAACTTGGCAACCAGACACATTTCTTTAAATCAGTCTCCAGATACAAAGATGCTTATTATCATTTTACAACGTGAGCATTATAACATAGGTTTAACAATCCTTAAGAACCAGCATTGTTTATCAATATCATATTACATTGGAACCATAACATTTTGTCCTTGGACCCACCCCCAAACACTCATGAACATCCCTTTATGCAAAAGGCATTTATAAAGTTCATCTGCAAGACTTGCCAAGTCCTAACAGTTTCAGCATTGCTGAAAAGTCCAAGTCCAAAGTTTCCTTTGAGATGTAAGACAAACTCTTAACTGCAAGCTCCTGTACAAATGAAAAGTTAGACATGCCCAACATTTAATGGCACAAGACAAACATTACCGTTCCAAAAGGTACAGACATGGGGATACAAAGGAATGGGATGAAAAGAAGTCCAAAATCCAGCCAGGAAAGCATTAAGTCCTGGAGTTCCACATTCATGAAGCAATCTGGTTATGAGCTCCAAAAGTCTTGAGTGACTGCCCTCTCATAGAATTTATGGTGGTTTTAGCTCCCAAAGTTTCTCTCTTGGGCTGCTTTTGCTCTCTCCTTACAAGTTTCCTTAGACAATCCACACTCCTGGCTTTTCCAAACTTCTGGGATCTCTATTACTCCTTTGGCTTCGCACCCTAGCTTCATACACTGCCCTCTCAGGAACACACTGTCTGGCCTCCCAGGCTTCTGAAGTTGGGATGGAAGCTTTGTTAACCTCAGAGCTCTGACATTCTGCATGCACCTAAAACCATCACCATGGGGATGTTACGAAATTTGGGTGCCAGTTGGAGCAATAGCCAGACTTTCCTCTCTCTTGGTGTAAGGGTCATGTGCCTGGATCACTGAGCTCTCTGAACATGACTGTGTGGAACACATTCTCTATGCCACTGCCACTCTAGAAACTGTGTGGCAGCCACAATCTTGAACTTCATGTAGCCACTGATGCCATTCTGGAACATACTGTGCCTGTTGCCATTGTGAAACTTGGCATTCTATGGTTCTTTCCTCCAAGCAAAGTTTTTTCCTATTGCAGTTTTGTAGCTGTAAATAAGGAGACATGTCACTTCCTGTGATGCCCGCAAGGCCATCTTTTCTATTTTTTTTTTTTTTTTTTTTTTGTTCCTTAAAAGCAATCAAGATCTTAGTTCTGTTTGTCTAGCCCACAACTTTCCTGGAGCTTCCTTTCTGGACAAACTTAAAACATTTTAAATTATCCTGTTGGGTTCTTTGCTCTTGATTGTCAACATAGATCTAGCTAAAAATCCTGAACAATAGCTGTGCCTCAACATTAGACTACTTTGAAATTTCTTCTGCCAGATTAATTATATGGCATTCAACTCCAACTGACACACCTAGGAGCATTCATTACTTTTTTCTGGGCATTTATTTTTTATCTTTCTATTTTTTGGGTGGGAGGATACCAGGTATCAAACTCATGACCTAGTTCTTGCCAGGCAGGCACTTATGCTGCTAAGCTAAATCCTGGGCTTCTGGGCATTTCTTAAGCCAGTGTTGTTGACATCTTAACATTAATAATTTATATGTCAGCCATAAAGAAGAAAAATATCATTTCCAGGAAAATGTATAGAATTGGAAATCATTATGTTAACTAAAGTAAACAAGACTCAGAAAAATACATATCACATATTTTTGCCATACATGAAATCTAGTGGGGGGAATGTGACATGAAATTTAAAGTAGACTAGTAAAGTAAAGGAAAGAAATAAGAAAGTAGAGGAAAAGTAAATGGGTTGATGAGGCTGGAGATAAAGTATCTTGTGTGCATGTACAAATATATCAAAATAAAACCCACTATTCTGTGAAATTGATATGCACTGATAAAAATTCTGTTTTCTGTCAACTACTAGTTAATGATAAACACAATTCCTTGAGTCACTAGTGTTTATAAGTGTCAGTATATACTATTTATCATGTGTAAGACTATATTATACTTAGTTATGTTGAAAGGTGTTACTGTAAAATTTGAATTCAATATTTTGCGTTTTATATATTTTTGTCCTTGAATTGTTAAACGTTCTTAAAATTTTTACTTCCATCTTTGGAAGTGTCTAAAAGGTAATTTTCTTGTGACCGCTTTTATTCACTAATTAATTATCTCCAGGTAAAAGTATCTCAAGGTCACTGTAGACAAAATCATAGATGGCAACAACATTGCCATATAAAACAATGCTCCATCATTAATGAACTCTAAGACAAATTCAAATGTAGTCATTTTGTTAGGTTAAGCTTATATTTTGACAAAAGTGATGCACTGTTCCTGTATATTAATGAATAGGTGGTCATGAGCTATTTTATTTCAGCAGGGAACTCAATTATCATGCCCAATTATTTGCCAATGTCAGAAACTACTCTGGGTGCCTAAGGAAGGAAACATTATGATATGTTTAGAATTGAAATGGCTTTTTCTTTTTCAGATGACAGAGCTCTGGAGTAGGTTTTGATAGACATTTGGGTAGATTAATGTGGAATACAGCCACATAATATATCTATACAGCAACATATTTTTAAATGGAATAATCACTTCAGTGCATTTGTTTGAGAAGTAGTTTGCCTTAGAGCTGATAAATCAAATGAAATGTTTTCCCATCTGAATAACTTCTACCAATGCTAAGTCAAATCAATTGAATTTAATTTTCTCTTTGTTTTTAAATGAGTCAAAACTTTTAATTGGTAATTTGGGAGATTTTCTTTATGAATTCGATGTATATTTACCTTTACAGATCAGTATATTCACAGATATATCTGTATATTTACAGATCAGTGATCCATTAGTGGATATCATAGATATTTGTAACCAGAGAAATACTAATGCTAATTAAAAAAGTATAATTATTCTCTTGGCTCAAATGTATGTTCTAAATATATTTTTGAGGCAGGATCTTTTTGTATAGTTCAGATCGACCTTGTACTCACTATATACTCTAGGCTGCCTCAAACTCATGGTGATCCTCCTGTCTCAGCTTCTTAAGTGTTAAAATATTTTAAACAACAATAATAATACAAATAGAAACAATATTGAAGTTTTGTTCAGAATGCTATTCATGTACTGATCCCTTAAGTGTTAAATAAGTAAGGCAGAGGTAAGATATTTAACTACCATGAGAATACCTAATCTACTGAAATTCAAATGTTTTTTTTTAATGTTTTAAGGAGAAAAAAGAAAAAAAAAACAGGAAAAGGGTACAAGATATACAGAATTTCTGAAAAAATAAACAGTAGGAAATCACTGGTTAATAGATTACATATTGTTATCTTAGAAATAGTTGTTCAAGTTATAAAATTAAAGCATATAAAGTGGACTTTCAAACAGTGAGACTGGAAACAGATTAGTTCAATGATGCAAAAAAACTCAGTAATATGGTTGTCTATCTTATACACTTAAATATATATGCAGTTATATCCTTTAGAGCACTTTCTTTTCCTTTCTTTTGTACAATGACAATTACACATTTTGAGTTTTATTACTCCCACAGTTCTTATTACTTTTTTTGTGAAGAGAGTAAAACCAAGTGTGACATAACAGAACAGAGTCAGTCAAACCAAAAGGATGGACATAATAGATAATATAAAAACAAAATACAAGGTGATCAACAATGGTTACCATACTGCCTCTTGCTATCTTAAAAAGAATTGCTTGTATCATCAGTTATAATAAAATTGAACAAAATAGTAAAGAATAAAACCAAAACATTGGAGACATTACAGGACTTTAAAGGATGATAATAGTCTACCAGAATGGGCATCATAATGAACCTTATTGTCTTCATAGTTGTTGCCAATACTTTCAAACTTGGTACTATCAAGCAAAGCAGAATAGAGGAAAATTGTCAAAACAAGATGGTGAGGGCAATACAGGATTTCAAATCAAGTTAATAGGAAATCAAAGTGGATTACTGTAATGTATCCTGCTATTTTTATTTATTTTTCCTTTAATTAAAAAGATAAAAATAAGAAAGTAAATAATTAAAAAAAGGAGATTGAGATAAAAGAGGGCATAACAACAAAACAGTGCAGGTCAAAGCATAACCATTTAAGCAAAATAGTGTTTCACCACAAGATATTCTGACATAAAAGTAGTTATCATATTGTCTCTTTCCTTGAAATCTTTGAGTATAACTTCGTATACTGTAGCACCATTGTTCATTTGCTGATAGTTGGTTCGAAATACCCTGTAATACTATTAGTACCAATACTGATAGTACCAAGTTCAAAAGTATAGGCAAAGCTGTGAAGGCAATAAGATTCATTATGATGCCCATTCCAACCGGAAGGTTGACTGTTACCTTCTTTTAAAGTCCTGTAATGTCTCCAATGTTTTGGTTTTATTCTTTACTGTTTTGTTCAATTTTATTATAACTGGCGATTCTTCTTAAAATAGCAAGAGGCAGTATGGTAACCATTGTTGATCACCTTGTATTTTGTTTTTACATTATCTAGTACAAATAGAGCAAATCAGCCTCCACAGGAGAGATACTGTATGTTTTTTTTTCACTGATATGAAATATCAAGACAAGAAAGGTGGTTGATAGGTGCTTGGGGGTGAGGGAATGGTGAGTGATTGCATAATGAGTACAGAAATTTATTTTTTTTTTCAGTAGGAAATGAGTTCTGGAGATGAATAATTATGATAGTTGCCAAAACATGAATGTAGATGATTCCACTAAAATAGTTACATACTTAAAATGGTTAAAGTTGTGTTTTGTTATGTGTAGTTTACACAATTAGAAATGAGAAAGAAAGAGATGCAGGAAAGAAATACAGAATCATGTGATAAATATCCATCTTCTGTGTAACACATGCTTATTTTACTGCTACCAAACTTACTCAACCTACTTACCTAGATCTCTTACTGAATTACCTTCACAGTCTCAGTCTTTAGGCTTGCTGTGTAAGTGTTGGGTAAACAGGAATTTTAAGAGTAAAACAGGTTACTATTAATAATTATTCCAAGATTATAGGCATGAACTAGGACTTTTCTGTTCTTAACAGATAAGCCACAGTGATCTCTGCAAAACATTAAATCATGTTCTACTGAAAACCAACAGCAGCTTCTTATTTCAGATATGGCTAAGGGCTTCCATAGCAGACCATGCCTATCTTAATTATTTAGAATCATAAGCTCGCTATTTTTCTCAAGCTTAGATTTTTATCCAGTTTAAATAAGTTTAATAATTTTCATAATTTACAGTTAGTATGTAATCCCCATGAGAGGCAGGGTGGTATTATTTATTCACAGTTACACTTGTACCACGTAGCCCATCAGCTCGCATGAAGTGAAGTAAGGACTTCACATTTGTTGATATTAAAAACTGATACACCTGTAGTCAAACTTTCTATTTTAAGGCCAGAAAAATATTTATTAATACAGCATAATTTTAATTTATTGTGATCGACACTTTGAAAAACATTTGGACCAAGAGACATAAGTACACCATGAAAACTTCATGATTATGTCAACATTGCTGCTGCATCGTGTTGGAAACGTTAATATATTTTAACTTTGTCTTTCTTTATCTACTACTAAATTTTTAATTTTTACCAAGTGTTTGTCAATAAGCTCATCTTTTCCTATTTTCTACTCTTTGTTAAGTTTCAGTTTGGGGGCTGTGTGTGTATGTGTGTGTGTGTGGTAAAAACTGGAAATATGGGTGGCTATGTTTGCATATGAGTACGTATGAGTGGATCAACAACAAATAGAAATATAAATTTCTCCCTCTTTATACAATTTGGCTCAAGGGAGGAATGTGTAAAATTCTGTTGCTCTGTGTGTGTGTGTGTGTGTGTGTCTATGTGTGTGCGTACACACACACATTAGAGGCCTGCAAGAACCCAGTCCTGAAGGACAGAACTTGAGACCATGGCACAGGAACTTAAACATTATGGTTGTGTTCTGAATAGAGCTCCATCAAAAGCCAAAGGAATTCCAGGTTCATTAAGAACTTTATGGGTAGTGTGTTTATTATATTTATTTCTACATACTTTTTAAAGTCAAGCCCTCAGTAGACTACTAGAAAATCTATTAGAAAAAGAACTAGATTTCCAGTTAACATTTGTCATGAAGCAGTAGCAACCAAAGTTACGTTTCAGTAGAAATATATGGACATTGTCCAAATATATAAAGATCTATTGGATGAATATTACTACAACCCACCAAAGAGTCATAGCTCAACATCTTTTATGTATAATGAAAATATCTTCCTGCTATATTGAACTATTATAAAAGTTTTATTTCTTCATATAGATGAACAATGATGCAAGGCTACTTGCAGTATATTGGAGATCATTCTTATTAGATGGATGAAGAAAATGTTCAAAAGCATTTGAGGAAAAAATTTACTAGGCATTTTTCTGTATGTGACAATTTAAGATGATGAAATGCATGTATAGGTGTGGGTGAGTGGGCACTAGTGTGCATGTTTAGAAAGAAAAGACCAATGGCATAGTTTCTGTGTTTTAAAATTTCATGGCACTAAATTCATAGTTAGCTCATAGGCACACAGAAAACTTAATCTCTTTTTTCTTTGTCATTCTCTTCTTTTATAATTTGTTGTACCATAAAGAGGTCAGAGAAGCCTGTTAAAGTACACTGCCAGGAGAACAGGGGATCACAGAAGAAATCCAATAATTAAACCACTTTGCCTGGCAAGTAACCTGTTGGAAGGCAATGGCTTTGGAGAATAAGTTGGTAGGAGCACTTAATTATTGCTGTCTGCAATTCAGTGTGAGCTGCCTGAACACCAAGAATTTGATCAGTGTGTGTTAATCTATTTAAAATGGGCACTGTTTTCCAAAATAAATTGGGCACATAATGTATGCATCTCTGATACTGGATTTTTAGCAACTCCAAACTTTATAGATTTAGGTAGAATTTCATTTAAAACAAATTACTTGTCATTATTTATAAAAATTTGGCTTTTCTAATTTCAAGATTCTTTCCAAAGTGTTTTTCCCAGTTAAATATACATGTACTGACATACATGCATGCACATGCACATGCACTCACACACACACACACACACACACACACACACACACGCACACACACACACACATCAATGAATGAGGATGGCGTATCATGAAATAAAATGAATCCTCCAAGCCACTTACCTTTTAATCCTCTAGAAATACTGTCCTGCCCATGCACAGTGATTGTGTGCAGTTGGGACCAGCTGCCCTATGACTTCTCTATTGATGTTACATTCTATAAATGACAGGAGCCCTAACCTTTATTTAGCAGGAAAAGCCATTAATCTGTCTTCAGACTTTCCCCTACCTCCCACAGAAAAAACAATTTGCCCTTCAAAAGTTTGTTTGGAAATGAAACCAAATTCTGTGTTTCCTCTACAGATGGTTGACCTCTTTCAGTTGGTGACTGCATTACTCATTTAAACAATTATACAGTCAATATCGTGTAATCTAAATTATTTAGTCTCTTCGTGTTTTTCAGACACTACTGACAGTTGGAGAAGCTCCAGCTGCTGGTTGTACCTGGATTTGAATTCCAAACGACAGTGGAATTTTCATATGAATTTTCGAGCCCATCTACACAGGTTCCTGCTAACCTGCTAGACACTGTTGCCCACTGGTCCTGAGGGAGTTATAATTTAAGCATCAATTGTTCACACATATTGATCTATTATTTTTAGATACAACTATTAAAATACATGTGGTTTAAAAATAATCTACCTGATTTAGTCTTTCTTCTGAAGTTTTAACTTTAATATACCTTTTTTTTTGTTTGTCCCCCACAGGGAGCAATTCAAACCTACCAAATAGACTAGCAAAATATTATGATAACCTTTTCCATCCTAATTTGTACTGGAGGCTGAATGTGCACTAGGATCAACATTAATTACTGTATAACATTTCACCAATGTAGTTCATGGAAATGTCAGGGAGTTAGCTGAAGGGGACCAGGGGTCTTGGAAACATCAGGGGGGAAATAGCAAAAGTGCATGTGCTCCACAGGACAATGAGGATTTATAAACATGGAATTTAGGACTGAGGTGGAAATAAAACCCAGAACTAAAGTGTTAACACCAGGCAGATCCAGTAAAAGTGAGATTTCTTAAGGTAGAGAGGAGGCACAATGTAATAATCTGGTGCATTTTCTACCAGCTTTAAATAATTTTAAAATTACTAAAATTCAGGTTCCGGCAGATAACATAACATCTTGTAAAAGTGATTCTTTATAATAAGAGACCTAGTTTGTTCAAGTTAATATATCAGTTTGAATTAATGAATTTTTAATTCCAATTCCTTTTGCAGCTTGAATTCAGACTAATTACAGGTTTTAAATTGTCACTAGTCGGAGCTCAGCCAAGGCATATTTCCTCTCTTCTTTACTTGTACCCTGAGAATTCATGAATCAATTTTTTTCTGGGTCATGACTTTGCCCCACCAGGAGCAGATAAAACCCTTCAGTGAGAAGAAAATGCAATGGCAGGGATCCCAGTCAGTCAGCATTTGTACACGAATTGCAAGGAAGTAAATGACAGAGGAAATTTCCCAGCTATGAGGGGAAAAAAGCTTAAAGATCACATACATATATAATTGAAACAGTAATGAATTTAGTAAATACTTTTAAGCACAGCAGTACCCACTTTTATCCTTGTAATTTAGGATTATTGAATATTTTAGGAAAAAGACTGCTTTTTGCAAACCTTTCTTTTAAACAGTAGAGGTCACCTTAGTACAAACCTCTTTGGGGGGGAAATGCTTTATGCTCAGTAGTGATAAATTAAGTACTTTAAGCCATCAGCAACTCTTATCATATTTCATTGAAACTAAAAAATGAAACACATATGGTTAGTTGGATTTTCTGAAAAGCTGGAGGTGAAATTATTTTAAAATTAAATTACTTCCTAAATTCATATCCTTCCATTAAAAATGGTTCTTTTCCAAAATGAATGAGAATATATGTAAAAAACTTAAGTATACATATATATATATATAAAATTTAGTATCATATAATGTTACATTTTTAATTTACTTAGCAATATTCCATTTTTCATTTATACTAGCAAAATATACACTTTATCATTCTAACTCACCACTGTCTTATTTTAGAAAACAAATGTATTTATAAAATATAATATATTAACAAAGAATAGCTGAAAAATAGCTAAATAAATATAAAATCTCCTCAAATGTGAAAAATCATTCATTAAAATATCATTTAATTAGTTTAAGTAAGTTGATAATGTTAATTTTCATTTTGTGACTGCTCTAAACCTAAACTATAGTTAATCTTTGTATCATAAGCTAGTGTGCGCATTTGTTGTTTAGATGAAAGACCAGAAGGTTTAAAATGGAAAATTTCTGTTATATTGACTTTTATGTAAAGTATTAGTGGTTTTGAATTCATTGTAATATAGTTATAATGAATAACCATGACTGATTGCATTATATAGTATTTAAATATTTAATCCTATCTTCTAATAATCTCATTTATGAATATAGCCAATTTTTAGCAAATGCTCTCAGTAACCGTTTTTTTTTAACTACATATTGCAGTATATCATTTTAATATTATAAAGAACAATGATAAGTATTTTGACAATAAGAATAACATTTATTTTCACTCTCTCTTTTATCTGCCTTTTCTTTTTTTCCCTACTAGATAACAAACTTGCTATAACTTTTACAATAAGATGAAAACATTTGACATCTTTCAGAGAATGAGGGAGGTAGTTTTCAAAGAACTAAAAATTCCCAGGAAATTCTTAAATGCTATTTTAGATTTTAATCACTTTATTAGATTTCTTGCTTGAGTGATTTGTGCAGAAAACATTTTATCTATTTTGTTTTCCTCTGATTACCGAACTGTGTTAGACACAAAAGTCTACTTGAAACTAGCTTACAGTTTAAAGACAGGTTTAATAACAGGTGAACACTGGAAAATATGCAAACAAGATGGCAGACATGAATGACTTCATTTAAGGCATAATTGCTTCTCATCAACCCAAGAAATCATGCAGAAACAGTCTCTGTTTTACCCAGCCAGGAAGAGACCAGAGAAATCATTCAGGCAGAGATACTAAAAGGAAGGTCCATTCTTGAGCCTCAGCCAGACACCTACCCCATATACAGATCCAAGCTTAAAGACAATAGTCCTTAGAAGCACAGTTCATCATAACAGATAATTATACAGCAAGTAAGACAATAAGGTTTTTTGGCCTCTGAGTATATAGACTAATTGCTGGCTACGGAGCTGTGCCTGGAAGGCACACAGCACAGCCCCTGCACTGTCTTCTTATTATGTGGGGACTGGTATAATTTGGGTGGACAAGAGGGCTAGTGTCTAGTGAATTCCATATGGTGGCTCTTTTTCTTTAGTGAATTATTTTTTCCTCGGAGTGACAAAGTATTCCAAACGGATTTTTTCCTCCTACCTGGATGGAATTTTTAAAGGGAAGAATCTTGTCGAATATTCCAAAGAAACTTGCAATTGATCTAGAAATATTAATAAAAACAGAATGCAAGAAGTTCCAGGCACTTAATTACAGGGTTTGTCATTGTACATTTCAAAATATTAAAATTAGAACATAGTATTAGATTTTATGTAACTGCATGTGGGTGTCAGCATAGTTGATAAGATACGCAAAACCCAGAGTTAACAAACAAACATTGCTTTCAAGTATGCACCTGGAAGGGCCAATGTCCCACTTTTATTTTTGTTTTGTTCTTTTTACCTTTCAGTAGGATTTATGATGATTGCATTTATTTTCTATTTCTCTATCATTAAGAAAGATAAAAATGTAGCTTTCATGACATTGAAGTGAGTTTCTGATAACATAGTCAGGAGGTACAGAGGCAGGTTCAGCGACCCTCCCTGTCTCCTCATCAAAAACAAATATGTCTCTTCAATTTCTGTAGCCCCCAACTCAGCCAATTAACTTGACGTTGAGTTTTGACTCAAACTTGTGACCTTTCAAGGCACAGAGCCCCGTTCTACATCTGGTGTTATTGAACCAAGTTAGGGTAAAAATAATCTCTGCTCTTGTTTTTGTGTGTTGCCTAAAAATAATTAATGCTTTTTAAGACCTGCAGAGGTCTTTAGGATTCCTAAAGCTTTCTACATGATATTTGTATATTTTCCCCTCTTTGGGAGGAAATAAAAAAGAGCTGGAACACAATAATTTTTAGTGAATAAAGTTTGCAGCTCCTGAAAGGCTTTCTGGCTCCCATGTGCAAGTGCTGGCCATTACATCATTCGCCCTGAGGGTTGTGCTAGCGAAGAGAAAAGAAGGCGAAATCAGCAAAAATAAAAGAGTCTTCCTGACTTGAATTGAAAAATGTGCTTGTTTTTTGTTAAACATCACAAATTTTCAGGAAGGCTGGAAAGTGTAATAGCATTCTGAGCATATGCTACCTCAGAGGCACAAAGCTCTGGCTTAAAGAAATACACTCCAAATGTACACTTTGATCCCCAAGGTTCATTAAAATGAAATGGTAGTTTCCAAGCTGTGCCATCTATTTTGAAATTGGTTCAAAATTCTATTAAATTGAATTGAATGTGAACTACCCCAAATAATTTCATTTTATGGTAAATTAATTAAAGTATATTGCAATGTAAAGAAAGCAGATGATATCTTTTGAAATAATGTGAGCTGAGGATGGAAATAGACAGAATAGAGCATTTTGAGCATAGCACTCTCTCTTTTCTTTCTGTTTCATTTCTAAGAATTCAGCTACATTGTGTTACTGGATGTCCGTTATGTAGCATAATGCATAGAGGTATTTCCGACATTATAAGTAATACTAGAGGTTCCTGAAGTGTAAGTGGGTACATGTGTGCTAAGACTTAAGTAATGTCCGCAATTTAATGGTTATTAAGTACTCATGTAATTTCAATCCCATGGAATGCCTATTTTTGTACTGAGATAAAGTGAATCCACTATTTACTTGTGGTATAATTCTCAGAAGAAAATAAAAGCAAAACCGAGCCCAACAAGGCCAATAACTTTGTTACTGAGGCAATATTTTAATGTATTCTTTTATTGTGTGAATATTTTTTGAAAGTATGTAGATCTTAAATATCGTAGCTAGAAAGTTGATATGGTTTGGATTTCAGATGATAAACACTACCAAACGGTGTCATATTGAAATGTAAAAACTATGTGTGCATGCCACAGCCTCTGCCTGCTATGAGTTTGGTTGTACGAATGTTTTTTTGACTTCTAAATCACACATTTGCTAAAATGAGCTCTGCTAGATATCAGTTTGCGCACAGGCACAATGTGTCTCAGTCAAATTCATAAAACAGATAGCTGAACTATACTTTGACTTTTGACATCAACAATCTGACTTCAATATTTCTCCACAGAAAGAGACTCCTGACTCTGTGCTGTTTCAATGTGATGGATAGCTTTTCAGCTGCTGACAGCACTGAACATAATAAATGTATTCATCAGCGTTGGGGGTTGCATATCCTCATGTCTTAAGTTTTGCAGCTCGTGGCTTTGAAATGCCACCCAGAAACACCTGCAGTACTGCCTCGTCTCTGCAGAACTGCAGAGCCACTGTGAAAAAATATTATTATAAAGTTGTCTGTATATCAGCATTTCTGTGCTAAACAACCTTTTAATTGCCTACCCTCTAATTTTTCTTTGCCTTGGAAACACTTGCAGACACATATTTTAATTTAAACTGCTCTGTTTGACTCCTCTGATCATCTGGGTTTTCATTGTCATTGCTTCACAATAACTTAATGTCATATATAATGGCATCAAATTGGGGAAAGTCCTAAAAGCTGCCAATCCAGAGTGATCTGAATATTCCTGCACACAAGTCTAGTTAGGCTTGACTTGTCTGTGCCAATATTATTCATCACATTCTGTGTCTAACTGGGCCAGTGTTCTCTTACATTTTTGAATCCTCTTTCAATATATATTAAGGCTTCCTAACCAACGTGTTTTCCACACTACACTTAACAAAATGGTTGCAGGCTATACATTTGCACCAACAATTTTTTAAGAAGAATATTATGATGATGCTTATCATGGTACTATCTAAACATTTTACCATACTGTTGTTTAACTTGGTTCTTGTTAAACAAATCACATTTTGTTTGCCGCCAGAAGAGGAGCGCTGGACCACTTGTACAATTTCTCGTTTGTTTTAGATTTCCACTTAATAATGTTACAGGGAGCTAACTACTATTAATGAAAACTTATTTGTGAGGCTACTCCAGAGCTATCATATATGTCTTCTTGGGAGGAGAAGAGTTTTATTTTATAGCTAATTAAAAGTTTCTAAAGATGCTGTGGATTTTTTTGTACAAATTAAAATTAATTAGAGTTATTAAGGAGCCATGAAAAGAAGGATTTGAGAAATAGTGAGAAATATTATTTAAACCCTAATGGAATTCAGTGAAACCCACAGGTCTATTACAGGCCCCTGATTTGCCAGGATCACTGCAGGGAATCTAACATTAATAAGCACACTGGTAATTAAATCATTTGTTACTTTGTCTGTAATGTTGTAATGTTTCACTGATACTCTGTCAGAGCTCTTTGTGCAGATCAGAGCTAATCAAAGGTAATCAATTTTCAGCATTTGAGAAATCTGTAAATGATTATACATTCATCAGATCATTTAGTGGAGTGCAAGGAAAGTGCAATGCAATTAATCTTCCTGCATGAGGAGGAATTACCACCACAGAATTCAACAGTTATAATTAATTTCATTGTCTTGCTGTGAATTTTGATTGCTTTTCTTTGGACTGTATAGTACAAATGATGATTCATTGCAAAGTATTTGCAAAGCAAACACACCAGTGTGCTGTGCAAATTAAAGTAGCTGTATAACAGATAGGTTTCAAACTTCCTATTTACTCAGGGTTGTTGAGTACTAATTTGCCAAATAATAATTGCTTGTTAACTTCATACACTCTTCCCCTGAATATCAAGATTGGTAACCAACATAAATAGAAAGCACGTGCTCTTTTTTATCTTATGGTATGTATGCAAAATACTAGTTAGCACTTAAACTTATTCTCTTTCCCAAATAATTTAAGTGTTAAGATGGTTATTTATCTCTGAAATTACTTGCTATTTATTTGCCTTACACAAAATTGATATAAGGAATGTATCATGCATAAAAGTTTGCTTATGTGGTTTTTTTATTATAGCTATAATACTTTAAAGAATTTTTCATTTGAAAAATTAGATATTTAGAATTTGTTTGTATTCAAAATGTCACTGTTTTTTTAAAAAAAATATGTAATTTTTAGTACTTAACAAGGGTGTTATTGAAACAGCCTTTCCCTTAATTTATTTCCTATTGAATCCCTTTCCCAATGGTCTCATAACTTCTAAGTATGGCTATGGAAAGGAAATTGATCAGAAATGGCCTAGTTCAGTCTTATATTTTATGAACTCACTTTAAATAAAATGATTTCAAAAACATGAGGTGGAGTTTATTGTCAAATTGAAAAAAAGGCACATACATTTAACTGTAACTGTTTTACCAAGTGACTGTAATTTCTACAATAGTTAAAATGCAAAACACAAATTTACTCATCACATTGTAAGATCAAAGTCTCTAACATTTTCCCTGAGATTGAATTTCTCTATTAAAATCAGTTCCAGTTCTTCCTATACACTTATATACAAGAACAGAAGTTTTTAATGAACAAGTTGATCTATGCATTTGAATCTCAACTGAATATCAATATAAAGTACCTCATTTCTCTCAAATATATTTTGTGTGTGTTACTAAGAGCTTTGTTGAAATTTATTGAGGAATGAGTAACTTTTCCAACCTGTCAAGTTTTTAAACCTGTGAATTACTATAAATTAGTTCAAATCATTACCTATTCAAGTCATATTGGTTAGTATAAATCTTGTTCTGGCACACACACACACACACACACACACACACACACACACACACACAGAGTAAAAACACTTGAATGGGTTAACTAAGTCAACACATTTCAAATAATGTAAAATTAAAATGTCATGGCATCACTATTTAAAATTCATGGTATGTTAAATAATACTAAGACAGAGACTAAGATAATGCACAAACATAAAAGTAAATGATTGCTATTTTTTTCCAAAAGAATAAATTTAAACTGTCTGGAACAAAATCCAAAGAAATAGTCCAATAAGAAATGAGTCCACAAACCATTACTTTTGCTGTCAAAATCAATAAAACAACTGTGGGAAAACTCTTTATGGCACCAAATCTGTCATGTACTTTCAAATATTTGTCTAATGTGGAGAAGCATGTATGCCTCATTTAAGACTGAAAGAAGAAAAAATATTAAACAAAACAAAGACACAAATCCCTCATTTCTTAACTTTAAATATATCTATATTATTTTTTAAAAAATTGACACCTTTCCTTTTATTTATTCGATGTAGTCCATTTTTATCTTTGCTATTATATTATAATGATTTCCCCATTGTTTCTAGGACTATATTATTCCCATTTTATAAGTCTCTCCAGCTTTCACACTTGGTACACCATGCTGATTTCAGGTATTGCGGCTGGTTCAAAGAATATTATGTGCTGAATGTAGTTCAATTATTTTAAAGTTATTTGAACTGCTAGGCTCAGAAAATTTCTTAATGTCAAGTCTTCTCAATTGATACACCTGCATGCATAAATTCACTGGATTATTTTGACTAAATTTATTGGCCAAGTCATTTGTAAAATTATAGTCCACTTGAGTGAATAAAGGAAATACATATACAAACAATGCTACACTAAAGATGAAAGAAAAAGTTAATATAAAAGTAACATGTTTTCGATAAAGATCATAGACTTTGAAGTAAAAAGATGTCTAAATCAAAATCCTGGTTCAAATTCTTTTAAGTAATGTGATTTGTGAAATTTTCTTTACGTAAACATTCTAGATTTCATCCATAAAATGGGGACAGTAATCTATTTTGCAGGATATTGTTTTACTGGAATTGTCTGTTTAAACAACTGGCACGTAGTAGGTACTTAAATAATAAAAGCAGTTATTATGATACACAAAATTAAAAAAAAGAAATATGTGAAGTCATGGTGGAAATAGTGAAAGTCATAACTCTGGGGCTGGGTATATAAGTGATATCCATTTTTTACCCATCATATGGCTTTCTTTATTATCAAAAAATTAGCAAAAAATATAGCTTCATTGATTAAACAATTTTAATCACATGGTTTAGATTAGAAATACAGATGTTATGGATTTATTTATTAATTTATCTTTTCAGAAAATTTTTCTTTTTAATAATTTACTTGAATTATGCCTGACATATTCTTCATGCTTCCGACTTAGGTCATTTTCATATCTGTTTTTTTAAACTTTGAAAGGGATCTTAAATTATTACTTCATTTACACAGGGACAGAGAAACTTAAAATACTAGAAAATATTTCTATAATTTTAATAGCTTGTTTTAACATTATTTTAATTAACAATAATAAAGAAAATAGTTTTTAAGATTTACTGTTAATCTAGTTAAGCAAAACTTTTGGTTCAGCAGAAGTCATTTTGAAAACTCAGCAAGGAGACAATATAAAGTTGTTAAAATACAACCTGAATATTTTCTAAAGTGGTAAACATATATTTTCATTGTGAAGATTCTCCCCTAATGTTGGCTAGATTTTTTCTAACTCTCTTATGGTATTTTTCTAGTTTGAATATAAATGAAAATCTTTGTAAGTAAAAAATAAAGGTCAGAGCTAGTTTTAAAAGATTGGAAAACCCAAATTTTATTTTGATTCTAATAACTATAATTTCAAGATGTATCATATACCATCCGTCATTTAATTAGAAACTTAACTGACAATGTCTCACCCAGTACAAAATTTAAAGAAACTTTGTGTAATTCGATAAATATAATATTAACAAAATGAGTTACATGTTTGCTTCCACTGGTTATTTCTGTGACCTGTCTACAAAGTCACAGCAACCTTTTCCCTTTTCCTATTTTAAATTTAGTAGTCATAACTTTATTTCAGTGAGTAACCAAGGAGTTTTAAAAAATACCTAATTATAATATGAAACACAATAGGGAAATAAGCTATATATATTTTTGGTAGACTTTTTTTTTTTTTACTCTTTCAAAGCTGTAGTCTGAAATTTTGTTTGCTAAAAGATGGAGAGCAATATAAATAATATGTCTGAATGGAAGGATATGAAAAAGCAAAAGCCTGATAGATTCTTGCACTATCATAATTTATGTGAAACATACAAAAAAAATCATGCATACATAACACCTTCCCTGTCTGGCTTCATCTGTGTTCATTTGTTGTCAAAACAGGTTTCCATATTTAACTTCTTTTTTTGATTATGCCTTTTCCTTTATTTCATGGAGTGATATGTTATTATCTCTGAAGTGTAGATTTCTGCCAAGTTCTATGCACTTCAGTGTTAAGAGTATGGCCCACAACTCTGGGAATCTTTGTTGAAGCTGTAGAAATAAAATGAATAGTATAAAAGCTTGATGGCATCTGTGGATAGGAAACTCATTAAAGGCCCCAGCCCTCTGTTTTATTTCTAACCACATTTTCCCTGTGGGATTTCAATGTCTTGCAGGATGAAACCAGCAGGACTCATTACTTACAAAACAATGTTTAGAGTCCTTTCGTGGTGCTGGAATGTTTCTGCCAGTCAGGTAAAGAACCTAGGCCTTTATCCCTCCAGGGACAATGCGGCCAGCTCACACACTGCTTGGAAAAGTCATGCTTTTGAATGTAACTGCAGGTGTTGCTTCCAAAGGCTGTTGGTTGGTACCCTCCTATGCAATGTACAATGGGATAATAGAAAATTCACTTTGGAATTCAAACAAAGTCTTAGAGAAATAGAAATAATAGAAACACAATTTTGAGACTTCCTTAGTTTTTCCCACGAACTATGGACCATGACTAATACCCTCAGGGCAAAAAACATGCCTCTGCCTGTAAGGGATGTATACAATTCAGTGTTTCAAATAAGTAAGTTTCATGACCTCATCAATTTTGTGGCTCTCATTCATTTCCTAGAAAATAAATTTAAGGAAGACAAGAGAGCCATGTTGTGGGATAGAACTTTAGGACATTCAATCTGATAAAAGATCAATGCAGTTGAATATAAAGTACGACAAATAGTTTCTTTTTCCTTCTAAAAGAAATCATTCCTTTAGCTGGATTCACTAAACCAAATTAGTAAAACTCTGAACTGCCTGTCTCTTTTTGGCAATGTGGCTAGTGGCATTTTGGAAATATTCTTAGAACTTGTAAAATTCCTGCAAGAATAATAAGGACCTTGCCATTGTGGAATCAAAGAGATTCAATCACTTAAAGTAGTACTATAGGCTTGTCAAGTGGAATTGCTTTTACAGATTTACTGAATAACTCATCCATAATGGCTGAAAATTTCAGCCATTTTGTTAAAACATCCAAGGCAGAAGAGATTAGTGCACACTATAGAATAGCATATGTATAATCACGCAGAAGTTTAGAAGACGTCTGCACTGTGAAGTACCATTTAAACATCCCAAGCTCTAGTCATTGCATTATGGAAAACAATGTGAGCTATCTTAAAAAATGAAGTATGACTTGTCCTTTGCTAGCCTGATGAGACTTCAATAGCATTTAAGCTGGGTAAAATGTATTTCTAAACAAGGTTGTTATATTTACAGCTTGTCTTTGCAGATGAGAAGGTCATGGAGAATTACACTAGAGGGAATTTGAAAAACAGTTACATGTGGCAACCATACAAGTTAAACTGAGAGAAGTGCCTAGCCTAGTTGTTGAAGGAATTACTACCAATTAGATTCATATTAATAACAATGAGATAAGTTGACAACAGATACCTGGGTCACTAAAATGAGGAACTATTAAGATTTTCACTTTTAAGTATACTTTGACAATAGAAATATATATATATATATATATATATATATACATATATATATATATATATATATATTATTTGTCAATGGATAACTTTTGGGTAATTTTCATAAGTTTATCTTAATTCTGGAAAGGAAATCAGGAAATAAGTTGCCATTTTAAGCTTGTCCCTCAAATCTGTCGCACATCACAGAAGCTATATGAAAGTAGTGTCTGGGGGTGGGCTAGGAGGAGGGAAGCCTGATTTGAAATGTCAGATTCACCTCTCATTTTCTACGCAGAAAATGTCAAGTATATTACGCTTGATTTTGTATAGTCAAAGGTGCAAATAAACTTGGTGAAGAACAAATATTTTTCTATCTACATTTTGAAATTTGAATTTTGGGAGGTATATTTTGCTTGGGTCATATACCACATTCAAAATAATAAAATCATGTAGAATAAAATTGTGTCCTGATTGAATTTAAATTTATCTGCTTGTTATCTTATTCCAACAATAAAATAGGAAAATATTCACTATGAAACATATTAAAATAACAGTGTAAATAATATCATCTTTCAATTGAATGAAATATTGATGAAAAAAGAGCAGATGACTATCTGAATATCTTTTGTGGAGAGTAAATGCAAAATTAGTAAGAAATTAATAGATATAATTTGTAGTCCCAGTAAAATTAATGCCTTTGGAATAGATATATGGAGCTCATTTATCTTCTCTTTCCCAAGAATCTCAAGAGGCCATACATGAACAGATTATAAATTTGAGTTAGAAAGCCTCAATAACAGTATCTTCTAGTTTTTACTACTTATTATTTACATACTTCTTGGCCGAGATCAGGCAACTTCACTACCAACCCTCCAAACTTTATTTTTTCTCATTCTGTCAATGACATTCCTACAGAATCCAAAACAGTCATTTATGTAGAGATCAGAAAATTCCTCTTAAAATCACAGTAAGCTTTTTGGAAAAAAAAATCAGTTAATTAACCCACCTATTGAGTCATTCAATAGTAAAAATGGGATTTATTGATGTTTTTCAAATATGCCAGTGTTTGGTACCTCATCTTCCAAATGAGAATGAAGTTAGCTCTGCTTAGGGCTTAGCAAAGGCCAATACTCAACACCTAGTCCTTCCTTCTGTAGTTCAGGATAGCTAAAAAACTGGTATTAGATGTTAGGCTGAATGAAATTCAGACTGCCAACTTTATTATTGGGAAGTAAAGGACTGAAGTACAAGTGAATGTAATAAAACATTTCTCCACAGATAAACCACCCGTCCAGTCATGCTGCGAAATACAGTGCTGCAGACATTCCTAGTGAGACTGAGGTGTCTGGACTAACCTGGCGGGACCTGGGCACACTACCTGCTGGCCTGAATAAACAGGTCAGTTTTGTGCTTGGCTTTCTGTCATGAAGACACCCTCCAAAAAATTACTGCTCCTTCTCTGAAGTGAAATAGTCCAAGAGTGAAAGCTGCACAGGCCCCCACCACCTTGTTCTCCGAGGACTTGGAGGGGACATTTCCTTCCTTTTCAGGTAACTCAAGGAGAAAGTAAGCACTCCAAGTGTCACACACATCTTCTAGTTTGCACTAAGCTGAGAAGTTGGAGGTACTGGTTTTTTACCCAACTCTTTTATTTCTTTTGGGTGTGTTTACTTTCCTCTCCACATGTGCATAAGACTAAGTATTATGCTGCTCTTTGGGGTGTAGAGAGAACAGTTTTATTTTTATTAATACACATACCTTCCTCTCCCTCTTCTGATGGTACAGCTCTTTATGACAGAATGTCTGAGCCAAATGCTATAGTTGGAAGAGATCAATGAAATTTCCTTTGAAAGGGAAAATGTCCCTACTTAAGTCTTAATATATCATGATATGCCTCTCCTACACTGTCCTACTTTTGTGAGCTCTTCTGAGTATCTATTCTAAATGCTAAGTGATCTTACTACAATGAAAAAACTCAGTTGATACAGAAAAATAAACTTAGTTGAGAAGCAAGGAGAACCTTACTAGTCCAAAAGAGGTAATTTTAGGTTAAAACAATGCATGCTGTTAGAAGAGACAACAGATAAATCAGATTTCTGTTTTTCATACATAAAATGCCTATTCTTGTTGCTGAAGTCATAGTGCCCAGGTTAGCAGTGCCAGAACCATGGAAAACTACTGGAAGCACAGAACTGTGGGTGCCTCTGTAGCCTGACGGAGCCAGAACCTGCAAGTGACCCACAGACATGCAGACTTTTAGCATCTCTGGTTAATGAATTGTTGTCATCTCTCAAGATGCCCTTGCATCTCAAATAATTTTTGGACCTATGGAGTGGAGGGGCGATAGTGGCTCGTTTACTCCCCACTGCCAGGATACTTAGTCCTGGAGTTTGGACCCTGTAATGTGGAAGGGGTCAGGTAAAAGAGACGTACAGTCATGAGGAACCCCAGGGTACTGATCAAACACTATGGACTGTCCTGAGACCAGGGCTGCCGCAGGTCTTCACCACAAGCCAGCACTGAGCTTCACAACTTCCTAGACCTACCTCTTGTGTGTGGAGATTAGGAAGGTCATATTCACTCTTTAAATTTACATGACTATTGCTTTAGGAATTATATAGTAGGTGCATGATGTGGAGTATGGAAATGATACAGTTTCATCTATTTTTATACAAATGAAAACATTTTTACTGTTTTTTGCAGTCTCAGAATTCCAGCTCTGACCTGTATTAGCCAATGGGGGAGAGGTGCAGGGAAGGAGGTTTGCTCCTCCCTCAGGAGGCCCTCTGTGGTTGTGAATGATTCTTATATTCTATTCTGCTGTGGCTATATCACAATTGGCTCTTATGTGGCGATCACCGACTATTTCCACAACAACTTTACCTTAATACTATCACTATGCCACCTACTCATTGAGTAATATGGAAATACGGTGCAGTTCTACAAGCTGCTCAAGGTCACCCAGTTTGTAAGAGTTCAAAGTGAGAATCAAACCCTGTCATCTTTTTCTGAAGTTCATGTTGTTAATAACTGTTAGATGCAAAACTGAAAAGGTTCAGCTAGTTTCTTTTGGTTTCTATTATCATTAAAAACATGTATTTTTAGACATAGAGTCCAAAATCTTAGAGGAAACAAATTGACGTGTGTTGAAGATGTCATATATTAGATCATGACCTTGATTTTAAAGCGAGTGGTATAATTTCTATCAAGCAGCAATAATTCTTTTAATCTTCATGGTTAAGTAACCTTATATTCCTTATTCTATTGAAAAATAAACAATTCTAGCATCATACACCTCACCTCGAGGGTAATGGATGCACATTGGAAGCATGCTAAGTGAAATAAATCAGACACATAAAGTTAAAAATCACATATATGAGAAATGCGAAATACAAAGAATTTAAAGAGCAAGATAAATGATAGATAATAGGAAGAGAGGTAGAGGCTATGCAGATGGGATGAGAAGAGAGACAGGAGAGAGAAGGGAAGTAAAAGGAATTATTACAAAATGCATATATACCAATCCCTAAGATGAATGTAATTATGTATCACTAATACATACTAATAACAAAATAAACATGAAGAAACCTGGGCCCAAAAATCAATGACAATGGGAGTGAATAAGTCACTTGGATTTCTTTTGTGCTTCTCAGGAGGCTGCAACAAACAACTATTTAATCTTTGTTTATAACAAAGATAACTGTGAACTCAATTTACATTTTGACTCAGCAAGCCTGTTATTTCTAAATTTCATCATGAACAAAGATTATGAAATACAATGTAGTTTCAAAATCTTAAAAGTTTTAAAAAATATACTCACAGTGACACTATTTTTAAGAAAACTTTAAAGACTAAGAGCTTTTCCATTTTGTGAAAAAATAAAACAAAATTTCATAGCAGAATAATAAGAGAATGACAGTTGTAATACACTGTTTATCATCTTCTTCAATCATGGTAGTGGTTACTCAGATTATAAGACACAGGGGAAAACTATTCTCTTACAAAGAAGAAATAGATAATAGCACAAAATTTACTTTTCAATGAACTAAAGAGAAAATAGCAGGGTGAATTAAACAAGTTACAATATATTAAAATATTTTGAAACAACAAATAGAGTGGATAGTTTGGGGATTTATTTGGACTTGTCCTTACTTATATATTTATCTGCATTTTTGCTCTTTATTTGTGTGTCTATCTGTATCTCACTATATTTACATATATTTTGGATTACGTATAAGAAAAACCACTCAATATTTAAATGCATGAGTCTGACATATTCCACTTAGAATTATGTTCTCAAATTGCATCCATTTGCCTACATATATAACAGGGACACATGGGTACCTATGTTTGTAACAGTACAGTTTATAATAGCTAAATCTTATAAACGGGTATATAATCTGTTATAGATGAACGGATAAGGAAAACGTGGTGTTTATGCATAATGCAATTTCCTTATTCTTCCATAAGGAAAGATAGACTTGACTGCTTTTATTGTTGTGTATTTCATTCATTCATTCATACCGTATGTATTACAGATTTTCCTAGATACTGAACCTGGAGGATTAGCAATCAATGAGCGACAAACAAGATGCCTATTTTCAGAGAATTTGTGTTCCATTCAGAAGGAACAGATCTGGTCCAGTGGAGGACAAGTATATGGTTTCCCATTTCATCAATCTTGATCACTTTGAACAAATAACCAAGAAAGAGACTTAAAACATTTCATTTAGTGAGGTGTACCAAAAATAAACTATGTGAATAAAATAATTGGTAGTGGAATTTATCGAGTGAAAAATACCTCATTCTGTTAGTTTTTTTTTTTTTTTATTATGAGTTTCTGTCTCAGAAAATATTGAATCCTGGTGACAAGTTTAATTAACAGTATTATTTGCAACTACGTATAAGGTAAATCAAATGATAACTAAATATAGAGACAGTTTCTAGAAAGATAGCAAAATGTTCAGAAAATATGATATACAACACAAAACAGTACAATTGTCACCTGTTTAAATAACACTTTAATGACTTTACTAATTTTAATACAACTGGATACTTTTCAGGTGCCATTACTTGGTTGGTCAAATAGATGTTTTAATCACCTATATTCTAGCGACAACTTTTGAAGAGAAATATGCCTTGAAATTTTTCAAATTATTATTGTGTGAAAAACTAGGGTTGTACATTGCCAGAAGAAGGTGCTCACAGTTCTACTTCTCATCCAGAACCCTTACATTTTCTATTTTAAACATTTCTTTTCCACTACTTTTGACATTTGAATTCATCATTCACGTCTGTGACATGTTTTCATATTATCATTTAATATCGATGTCAGTACCAAACAGTAATAAGGGTGCAAACATCTGTTGTTTACTCTGAAATGATTAGCTTCCATATATAATAATAAAAATTTACACTAGTTCAATATTTTTTTTTAGAAAACCTTGCAAACATTTTGGACTCTGGTGATAGAAAGGCAATAGAAAATCAGTAATAAAATTTATGGCCTTTACCCCCTTAATTGCAGTAAATTTCTAGATAAGTGATAATAAATTCCATTCTAGAGAATGTTTGAATTAACAAGAACATATATTACAGTTTAGGCCTGCTCAGTGATGTTTCACTATGGCTCAGAGGTAGTGCAATCACAACGATAAAATCACTTCACTTTCCGAGGAGGAAGCCTGTGACTTTTTCGCCCTTTCCCATTTGCCGCCTGCTTCTTTTGTGACATTTAAGGACAAGATACAGTTGATAATATTGCTGACTTTAAAGTGGAGGTTGAAACATCTGGAGAAACAGTATTTCTTTTCCTGAGCAACCTACACGTTTCTTTTGAAATGCTCCTCAGACATCATTTTCTACAGCAAACCTTCCTTAAACCCACAGGTTAGGTAGAGGTTAGCCACCCAGGATACACTGTTAACTCAATAATCACCATGCATTTCTATGAGGCTCAGCTAAGACCTGAAAATCTCTGCTATTAGACTGTAATCAGAAGAACAGCTCTATCAATCTTTGTGTCTCTGGTATCTAGTGCAGGAATACATTACTTGATCACGACAAAGGACCAGAGGTAACATGACTATGGGTAGAGAATAGCTCCAGATCATGTGGTAGGTTAGCACAGGATGATCTGGACAATTCTTTCCTTTAAGATCTAATTGTTTAATAATTTAGACATAAACAAATACAAGCATTAGTGTACAGACCATAGGTATATAAAAAAAAGGAATCTAATCAGCCTACACAGAAGGAAATACCAAAAAATAGTAATCTGGAAGCCAAGTGCTCTGTAATTACCTAAAGTGCAAGGGCAAGACAAACTTGGGGAAACTGCAAATGGTTAAATGTGCATGAGTTTACGATGTTAAGCGTAGAAGATGGTGCTGGGAAACTAGATCAGAGTTAGGAAAGCATCTATGTATTTATGAATATCAAGATCTGAGTTTTTTAACCTGCAATATGAGGAACAATTATGATACTGTTAAGAGGATGGATGACACGATATTATTTAAATAACAATTTATAAAGAGTAAGTGATACTGAGGGTACAATTCATAGAAAGCAAATAATGAGATATCACTCAGAAGTAAGGCAAAAAATTAATGGTAGGTTGAGAAAATGGTATATTGGAAAACGATACATTGGAAAAAATAAAATGACGATGAATTGCAAGGTGAGTTATTGGTAAAATGATTTCAGTTTTTTGGATTGATTAGTCCATAGGAGTGTGATTTATTCAGAGAATTCCTTGGTGCTAATGGCATGCAGTGTTTTTTAAGGAAAAAATATTTTGTGAAGTCTTACTGAAACCCTGCTTATGGTTTGGCACAGCTGATTTTTCTGGTATTTTACCTGTGCAGCCATATTGTCTTCAGGTTTCTGTTTATAAGAGTAATCAGCTCTACGTCCAAACATTTTGGCGTTAGTACTCCTATGATTAGTCCCCCCAACCCTCTCCTCACTCTCCATCTCCCACCAAACACAGGAAAACTTTGGGTCTCCCTTCATTCCAATTTAGGGATAAAAGCAACTGAAGAAAAAGAAGGAGGTCTGCCCATTTTCCTTTGTAGACCTTTTTCCTTTACCATCCTGTAAAGAGTCCTAAGGTAATTCTGAAAGAGTATGGGGCTGGTATTGAGGGGGAGTGGTGAAAGAGAAAAAGTTGACTATGACAAGTACCAGTCATGGTTGAAATGCAAAAGAAGTTCCAATAACAAATTTCTAGCACAAAAAGGAACAGGCAACTGCTATGTGGCATTTTCTTCATCACTGTGCAGTGATAATACAGGGTCAAGACTGGGAGGGGGGGCAGCAGATGAGAGCTGAGCTCAGGAGATGGTCACAAATGTGTGGGTAGAGCAGCAAATGAGCTGCAGAGCTGAAAGTTGAAAATGGAATAATGGAAGAGGATAAGAGAACTGAAGAGTTTAAAGGTGGAGGGATTTGGGGCGATGAACATTTTAATGGGAGGAAAATAGAGAAATGAAGTGAAAACTGACAAAGAGAAGAAGTCAGATTACCAGGAGACGCATTTGAAGCTAACTAGAATAAAGGCTGAGCTTGAGGAGAAGAGCAGGACAAACGCCCAGCTTCTGAAGTGTTCAAAACAGTGAAGAGTTAAATGGAATGAAATACAGATAATGCAAGTGACATCAGAAAAGAGGAGCAGAGCATATTAGAGGACAAAATCTTGAGCAAAGAACAGATGTAATAGAATATGATAATCTGGAATGGAAAACCATCAAACTGGGACTAGTTATCAGTCTTTCTGTCCTGCCCCTAAATCTCCAGAAACTTAAGACACAGGAGGATGGTTCACAGGGGGGAGCCGGCCTTCAGTGGAGATAAAGAGATGGAGGGTTTTATTGGTCAGATTACTCAGCAGAGCAAAGCATCAGAAAGCAAGAATATACAAGAGAACAAGATGTGAGGATGGTTTGCAATTTGGATAATATGCAAAGCTCAGGAGATTGAGAGAGAAATTTAGTTGACCTTTCTGAAGAGAAAGCTCTGGAGAAAATTTTAGTATGTAACTATTTGTAGTTTCTGGCTTAGTTCTCTGAAGTTTGTACACCTCTTAATTTTGTCTCTGTGGCCTTCTGTTTGAATGGGTTTGAGGTTCCAAACAGAATGTTGATTAAAATACATTTTGAGGTATAAATCCAGACTTGTATTTTCGCAGATTATTGTGAATATACTTAATTTTTCAAAATAGAGGTAATATTTATTTGTGGGACAAAGAAGTTGAAATTTTAATGTTAACATACCCAAAACTGAGTGAGTGTCTAGGGTTGTGAGGTGTAAGTAGCAAAAATATTACTAAAGAATTTGAAAATTATCTTTCCCAAAGCAGATGCTAATGATAGCAAAGGAAACAATCATTTCATTTAGAGTCTTTGAATTGTAAGACAGAGTAAGATGAACAGAGTGTCTGAAACTATCACAGCTAAATTTGCCTGATTTTGCCAGTATTCTGTCATCTGTAATTCTTATCTTCTTTACTCATTGTAACAAAATGGAACTCCACATATTAAGTAGGAAACAGAATACAAAATAACACATAGAGCAATTAAAAAAGAGGTAAATGACAGACTCGTTATTTTCTATCATCCCATTTTTCCACAACAGTGGCATCAGGATGGAGTAAGTTTATGTGCTTTTTGCATGTTACAGTCTTGTCAGTCTAGGGCACAGCTGAAGATCTCATACTCAATTTGGGCGCTGGTTTTGCATTTCTGTTCTGTCTTTAATCAGTCATTTCCTGTTTGGTGCGAGTTAACAGTTCCTTCGGTGGATATATATATATATATATATATATATATATATATATATATATTTCTCTCTGAGTCATCTCACTTGATAATGTCAGCCATGGGCTCACTGGCACATGTTATATTGTCAATCTGTGATTCTCACTTTGGGCCATTTCTGTTGCTTGTGTCTCTTCTACTTTCAATTTTCCTTTGATCGCCATCCCCTATTTTGGGAGAACTCAATTCACTTGCAGAGAAATATTATAGGTTAATCACAGCAGGATATGTGAAAAGAAGACCTTGGAAACAGGATGGAACTTGGAGTGTCATAATTCTATTTGGAGAGATTTGATCCTTGCTTACATGGACCGATCGCAGTTGTTGAAAAAAAAATAACTGTGATATTTTCATGGATTCAGCCATATGGCACCGCCCTACCTGAACCATCATTCTGTTTTCCCTTGCAGACACTGAGGAATGCAATATGGACATCCCGTCTGACTACTCAGTATACAAACTCTTTACCTAATGTTGCAGATGGGTTTCATAGATCCAAAGGACTGTTTATTAATGTGGATATTTTTTCTCTTGCTTATTTACATATTGCTCAGAAGCCTGCCTACAACATGAGGATGATTTGCATGCATCTCATTTCTTAGGAGTAAAGCGTACTCCTACACTACAGGGAGCATCACTGCAAGGAGAGGCAAGTCTCTCTGAGGTCCCCATTTCCATATTTTATGGGGCCAGTGCACTACAAGCGCCCTGTACACAAATCACATCCTATAGTTTCTTTGAGTTTTGAATAAATAGAAATAGATACTTAAACACTTGGAAATAGAAGGTTGTGTCAGCAAATACTCTGGGGAAGGCAGTGGACAGAAGAGTGAAGCTCTTGGAATAAGATGGACTTCTAGAATTCCTGTTTTTACTATGTACCACCTGTGTGACATGGAAAAATATTTCATCTGAATCAGTTTGGTTTCTCATATGCAAACAGGAAAAATAAAGTGTACCATGTAAACTTGATGTGAAGACTAGACACCTTATTAAAGTAAGGTTGGCAATGATTGCTATTTATACTTTCAGAGACATATTGATGCTTTCTGGCAGTAAAGATCATTATCTTTAGACTTTTGTTTAAAATCATAGGAGTTTTTTGAAGTGTGTATTCCCAGTACCTATGGAAGGGCTTACCAAGGAGTAGATGGTCAATTCATGATTGTTTCAACATTCTAAAACTGATTCATTTATAAAAGAAAAACATAATATGCCAGTTTTAGGCACAATAAACCTAGATAAGAACAACAGCTAAAGCACAGGAAATGATTAAAGTGAATTTCTTTACTTTAAAAAAAAAGCCCATTTTTATATATTGTTTTCCTTCCATAGAATGTTATCTTACCTGGGACAAACGTTGGCCTGTTTTTTATATGTAAAATACCCACACAGTACTTAAGTCAGGGTCTTGAGCATAGTAATTGCTCCATATTTTGGTACCAGGGATCGAACTCACGACTGCCTGCTTCCAAGGCAGGCGCTTATGCCGCTGAGCTAAACCTCCAGCCCCTTATTTAATAGTTTTAATCTCTTTGCAACTAATACAGAATTTATAATTCATAACTAGGGTTCTGAAACATATGTTTTGATATTTATTTTAGTTAATATCAAAATATTTCTTCTTTTGCTACTAATTTTTCCTCTACACTTTAAGTAGAACTAGGTAATTTACCCAATATCAGAATTTGTTCATCAAAATTCTTAAATTTGGTTTCCATGATAATTACATTAATGTGACTTTGTTATTGATTTCTTTGTAATCTCAGTCATGTTTCCCCCCCCCCCCTTTTGGTTAGTGCTCTGTGGAGTAGACCTCAGAATAAATACATTTTGTTGGAAGAAAAGTATACTAGTTATTTTCTCAGAGCTTTTTTGTTTGTTTGTTTCTCTCAGATAAAATTTCCAGGTGGATGACAGATCACAGAATTACATTTCCTATTTTCTTATAGCACACTGAAACACTTAACTGACCATGTAACGGTCAGTAGCAAAAACAGTATATATCTTATGCCTGAATCTTCTAATTTTCACATTATTATTATTAAAATGTCTATGATCTGAAATTTTCATTCTACATTCACTTACAACTTAGTGTAATTTTAAACTATATAAACTTTAAGACAAGCCTGATGAAAATCAGTAGGTAAAGTTCAGAATATTCCCAGGTCAGTTAGTGCTTTATACTGGAGCTAGAACAGGAGTAAGCAGAAACCAGATTCCTCGCTGTTCTTTTTTTAGGATAACACTGGTTAATATATTGCATATTGTTGACTTCAAATTAGTTGCTCAGATTACAAGATATTGGCATGAAAAAGATGAACAAACAATCGAACAGTGGAAACACAAACTGTTCTTTTTGATGAACTCACCAAGATTAGTAGTGTAGTTATTTATCATATATATGATATCTTTCATCTATATATACACCTTTCCTTCTTTCTTTGTTCCTTTCTCCTATCACAGTTGTTCTTTCCTTTTGAGCAGTTTCTTTCTCCCTCACTTTCACAATATTTATTGTGCATTTCAGATCTTATTTACTCTTTCCATATTTTACAGTAAGGACACAATACAATATTTACACAGATGAATCTGATTTATTTTACTTATGAGTATGGTCTCAAGTTGCATTCACTTACCTATAAAAGCCTCAAGTATTTCCTTCTTTATAGCTGAGTAATGTTCTATTGTACAAAAATACTACATCTTTTCTTATCCATCCCATGGTTGATGGGTGTTTCGATTGTTTCCAAGATTTAGCTGTTACAAATTGTGCTGTTATAAACATGGGTGCACATATATTGCTATCGCATGATGTTTCAATTCTTCTAGGAAAATACCCCAGAAGGAGAATAGCTGGACTGAATAGGAACTCCAACCCTAGTTTTCTGAAAAATTTCCATACTGATTCCCACAGAGGTTTTACCAGTCTGCACTCCCATCAGCAGTGGATGGGTGTTCCTTTTCCCCCACAGCCCCACCACCATTTGTTACTGTTTGATTTCTTGATGGCAGCCATTCTTTCTGGAGTGAGATGGAATCTCAATGTTGTTTTAATTTGCCTTTCTTGCATGATCAGTGATGCTGAACATTTCTTCATATATTTATTTGCCATTTGTATTTCCTCATATGAGAAGTATGTGTTAATCTCCTCTTTCTAATGGGTCATAAAATGCTAAATTGAACACTAGAACAGTCTTAATAATGGAGGAGAAATGTACATTCTAGGTCTCCTTTGTCAGTTTTGCTTGTGTCACCCCGACATTCCTTATGTTTCTAAAATTTTTATGATTCATAAATCTGATAGACTGTAAATTTTTGAAAACTGAATCCACAAGTTGTTAAATGAAGAAAGTCTTTCTATAATAATAAATTACTTGAAATAATAGCAGACTCCTTACCCTAGTTTATATTTATGTGACAAGATATCATGTCAGTAACAGCCCCTGTCTTCACGAATGTTGTTCATCAGTAATACACTTTGAGACAGTCGAAGGATTGAACCATCACTCAGGTTTTGTCGGTTTCAATTTTAGAGAAAACAAACTCTGACTAAAATAGGTTCCAAGGTCTCTGGAAAAATATTAAGTATTAGAAAAACACCAATAGCAAATCTAACAGTTTATGGGTCATAGTAGAGTTCAGGCATGTGTGTGGTTTATCTCTCTGTAGTAACATTTTGACAACAGAGCAATAAGGATATTTAAGTCAAACACTCTTTTTGTGGCAGGCAGTATGCGAGAAATATTTCTGATATATTCATCATGTTTTTGTGTTTCAGGATCATCTTGCTAAAGCACACTTGAATCCTGCTGAAATGCATGGTCCTTCAATTTGAGCTGATAGAATATTATGACTTCATTTGTCTTCTGTTTTGTGATTTTGCCAGTAGTTGAAACAAGGAGAACAATAGAGTACACATGAATAGAACTGAGCATTAGAGAAGGTGTAAAGATCCTGAAAGCTGACAAAAGAAGAACACTAATGAACCTCCAAAAAAACTGGTTTAAATTCTTAAGTTAGGGATATCTATATCTCTGTGTCTTCTATTTTCCCTTACAAAGGACAAATAATTTATTCAACAGGATCTAATTCTTTCACTGAAACCCTTGAATAATTTATTTCAACTCATATGGCGTTTATTTAATATATATCTAAAGGAAAATGACACAATGGTGCTAATCTTTGTGGGGAAAATATCCCAAATACAAAACAATGGGAGCTTGGATACATGTGTTACAATTGTTTATTGATTTTATGCACACATTTTATGTGCAATATGACTCATACTTTAATCCTTATCCCTAGAACCCTTTGAAAGAGATTCAGATGCTACACTGAAATGATTACTCATAGCATATAAATAAGTTTGTCCACGGAATTCAGGCATAGTTGTTTGTGGAGAGTTTGAGATGGTTTTAGATGCTCTGCCAGTATTTCTTAATTTTTCTTGCAGCACCAAGAAAGATGCCTCCTGCTCTCCAACTGTCAACTGGAAATTTTCTACCTGTTCTTGGAATTCTCTATGCTGCCAGTATCTTCACTGAATTATAGCAAGCCATCCACATCTGTGGGGCCCACATTTGTGGGTTCAACTGACCATGACTAAAACTATCTAAAAATGAAGCATACACCAAACGTGTACATAGTTTGATTGTCATTGTTTCTTAAACAATACAGGCTAGCCAATATCATTCACATTGGATTAGGTATTATGAGTAATCTAAAAATGACAAAATATAGGGAAGCACATGCATTTTCTATATGGAAATACAATGCCATTTTAATAAGGGTCTTGAATGTTCGTAGATTTTTGTACCTGTGTGGGAAAGAAGGGTTTCTGGATCCAATCCCCATATATTTTAAAGAATATCTATACTCATTTCTGTTAAATCAATACTCCCAACTTTTTCCCTCTAAGTCAGATTATTAACTTGCGTGTATATATATATATATATATATATATATATATATGTATATATATATATATATATATATTGTGTGTGTGTGTGTGTGTGTGTGTGTGTGTGTGTGGTTTTCATTTTTATCGGTACCAGGGATCAAACTCACAACTGCCTGCTTGCAAGGCAGGCACGTATGCCGCTGAGCTAAATCCCCAGCCCTTTAACTTGCATATATTAATGGAGGCCAATATGTGAATAGGTTTAGCTCCAGACTGATATACATTCTTGTTTGTTCATTTGTTTATTTTGAGATAGAATTTCACTGTATAGTTTAGCCTGCCCCTGAATTTGTGGCAATTTTTCTGCCTCAGCCTTGAGAGTGCTGGGATTACAGATGGGTGGCACTTTGCTGAGCTAATATTACTTTTTAATAGGAAGGAATCTTTATTCTTGGGTATACCTGAATGCCACTCTGAATATGCCTTAAACTGCTTATTATGGTAATAAAACATAACATTTCATTACCTTTAATTACAATATTTGTTGAAAAGTAACTTCTTTGCTAACAAATATTTTGTGAGGTAACATTTTGTGCCTTCCAGTGTTTTACTTATATATTAATATCTACCATTACCTGAGATCCCAGGACAAATGGGTATAACCTAAGAGCACCTTAATTATTTGTTCCAGAATGAAGGTCAGTAGACTTCACCTGTCAAACAGAACAATATCCCCTCAACTTCCTCTGTACAAGTCCGTGTAGTTCTTTCCCAAGGAGGCGAAGAGACTTAGAAAAGCAATTTCAGTTTCTTCATTTGCTTCTCTCTGTTCCAGATGTGTCTTTTTTCTTAGCCTCCCTTTATGTTTTTTCCCCCCAGTTTGATACAGAAATCATGGACCTGTCCTAACTTACTGTATTCCACTGCATATCAGGGGCCACTTGGGTAGCACCCATCTGCCTTCACATAGTGGTCTTTGGTATTTGGTAGAAAAGTCTCTTTCCGTCTATTAGGCAAACATCTTCTCTTTTAATACTTAGAATTTCAGTAGTAGTAGCCTGTGACGATGGGATCAGGAGCTAAGTGTCACTGAGTTTTCAGTTTTATAGCACCAAAAAATTTGTCCCGGGAACTTCATGCGTTCTGTGGTTGCTAAATTTTCCTGGCAAAGTCAGTTCTTAGCCTCCAGCCGTGATGCTTTTACTCTAAGGAAACTGTTTCTGTGTGTGTGGTTCACCTCTTTTCTCTCACTGAGACACATCAGTAACATTTGGACCTTTTGTGACCAGCAGGCTGAGGTTCTCGCCACGGTGCTCACACATGGCACACAGATCGGAAGATGTGACTGTTGACCTCTGCTTAAATTTCTGTAAGCAGATAAAAGAGCCTTGTCTTACGAGTGTCAGCGCTGGCCCAAATAAATCATGTGACACCACATTTCTTCGTTTGGTCAGGCTAATTTATTTATTCAGAGTACAAGAGGGAGAAATATCTTTTCCTCACCGCTAGTCTAAATATTATAGTGGCCAAGATGCTTCTTCTGTTGCTAATTTGGGAACAGTGGTAGAACAGAGGGGGATTAGCATAACTGCATTTTTAATTATAAAATATTAGTTGTACCTTTAGAACGAGAGATAAAATAGGGCTAGCACAACTCTCCCACTATATGCATGATTAGATAAGGAGAAAAAAAGAAAAAAAAAATATATATATAAGGTAAATGTTAAATAATTGTCTTTAGAAATGGAGAAAAATAGAATTTTACAATATTTGAAGATGGAATATATGACTTAGAAATTCAGAAAGTTATCTTTGTGTATGAATTTTGGAAGGAAGATGTGAAGTCAGAGAGAGAATTTTCTTAAATTTTACTCTACTGTGAGGTGAAGGATGGTAGCAAATTAAGAAAGTGGTGTCCTACTGTGCCAGGACTAGGAGAAAAACTTATTTGCACAAAAATAGGGTCCATGAGTAATAACCCAAGTTATCAAGGGATGATAAGGAAAAAAAGTTTTAAATCAGAACTGATGAGTTCTAAAACACACCTTTGTAGCTATTTTTTTATTTTAAAATCCGCATACTCTGAGTTTTCTGCCTACTCATAGGGAAGCTAGTGATTATTCAGAATTCAGCCAGGAGCCCACAAGAGAAATGGACTTTGGAATGTAGAAATGACTGCATCAAAACTGAGATTCCAGGAAAGAAAACACTGATACTAGATTTTGGATGCTGAGATAAGGACTCAGACATTTTGCATAAAAGGGAGGAGCCAGGGTAGAAAACTTGTGTAAAAAATCTTCTATGTACATTGCAAAATTTTTCTTATCTACAAAATATACATGAATTAATTACTTCTATCTATACAGTTTTAATGTGATATGAAAGTGTGCATTTTATATCAGGTTCGGTAAATTTATGCACTTGAATGACCTTACATTTAATGTTGTTAAAAATGGTTAGAAGGCAATAATGACTGCCCCCAAATAATAGAAAACTTCAAAATTTCCATTTACTTGACCAGAGGCAATCAATTCACTGAATTCATTTCTTTAACAATGGTTCCTTCTTTCAGGGCTAAACATTTAGTGGGACCATCATAAATTTGCATATGTGTGTTGCCAGAGAAGACTGCCATTAATAATTAGAAATTATAGGTCAGAATAAAAAAGTTTCAATGAATAATGTTCCTAAAGGTCCGTACTCAGTGAGATATTTTCATAAAACTGATAATGGGGACTTGAACAAAATTTTAAGTGATCATGAGTATGTAAACTTTGATTGTAGCCCCAGTATAATATAATCGGTGTTTCACGCTGCAGGTCACAGTGGTGGGACAACTGCTAAAAGTGTGCCATAAAATTGTACAATTGTTTTCATTCTCTTGGAAGGTTGTGCCACCTGTAATTTGGAAGCCCTCACATCGTACTGATGAGTATTTGTGTCAAGTTGAGGCCTGCAGTAGAGAAAGGAAGAGGAAGGATGAATTTTTTCTCTTATTTCTGAGGTAGAGATACCCTTTGTTATAACTTGTGTCTAAATGTTCCCCCGAAGCCTCATGTAGTCATGGCAGGGGCACTTTTCAGGGGTGACTGGGTCTATGGTGTGTGGTGCTGGGATCAAGGATGTGTGGTTACTAAACGAGTCCACTGATTGGTTTGGCATAGTTCTGACTAGGCCTAAGGATGTAAGTGCTACACCGACCCTGGGCTGGTTAGCTTGCATAGAATACAACAGACAGAAAGAGAGCTAATGTGCTGTACCTTACCTGCTTGCTATGGACTGTTTTTCCTCTGCAGTTTCCCTCTGCCATGCCACTGTGCAATGGAGCCTGCTAACTATGGACCGAAACCACTACAAACTGTCAACTAAGGGAACTTTTCCTCCATTAACTTTGGGCATCTGATATTTTGTCTCAGCAACAAGAAAAGTAACCAGGACACTCTTCTTTTCTGCCTTTAGAGCTCCAAGTCCTCTACTCCTTGGACTCAGAGTTTTCAGTAGTATTCTCCAGGTTATCCTGTTTAAGACCCTAGTCAAGTCATTGGCTCTTCTAATTCTTTGGATTTGGAGAGAACTACAGAACTAGAAAATGGCTTCTCAGCCTCCATAATCATGTAAATGAGGATTAAGGGATTAAGTTCAGTGGCTCAAGCACTTGCCTGGTAAGTGTGAGGTCATGAGTTCGATCCCTGGTACCAAAAAAAAAAAAAAAAAAAAAGTAAGTCATGTGAAGCCATCCCCACAATAAATGCCATTAGTATATTATCTCTATCTCTGCATCAATTTATCTATTTATCTATATATACCATCTATTTATCTACCTTCTATAGGTTCTGTTTCTTGGGAAATTTCTAATGCATGGGACAATTTAATTCTTTGAGATATACATATGTTTAGTCCAATATCATTTTATTAAAGTTTTATAGATTAGTGGCTATTTAGCATTACTTTGAAAACAATCATATTTTAGAATTTTGTTGTATTAATTAAGGAAGGAAATTATAACATGGTATCACATTAGTGGGTTCATTCACAATTTGAAATTTTTCTGCTGACAGTCACATTTTCTGGGTAAACAAAAAGATACATTTCATTTATTTTAAATCTAGAGTAGATCATTTTTTCATTGGTTCATGTTTTACAACACACAATTATGTTCAGTAATTATGATAAAAGAAAAGAGTATAGTGGTCAAAAATTACAGAACAATAAAAAGTTTCTTTAAAATATTTTTAAATTTATATGAATTTCAGTTAACTAGTAATATTAAAAACTGTATAAGTAGTTTTATATCTAATGGGAAAAACTTTTGGATTGGAGTTTATATTAATGTATTAATGTATTTTTTAAAGAAGAGAATTTATTTTTATGCTGTCAGATTAATAACTTTATAATTTCTATTTCAAGTCTTACTTTCTGAAAAATTTTCAGTGACTTTCAACTATCTAAGCTTCATGTATTCATGCTTTGTAGGCAGCAGTCAGATTTTTTAACCTACCATTGCTCATAGAGAAAAAAAATTTCTTTTCGTTTAAAAATTATTTTTCACATTAAACTTGAAGTTCACAAATGGGAAACATTTTAAATACAATGATAAAAATGTCAGAGATTCACAATAATACTTTTGATATTTTTTGCAAATTATAATATTGTCTATGTTATTGAGATCAATTCTATCATATTATGAAAATCTGTGTATAAAACATTGTACTATAGTATGTGTACCAGAAGGGAATCATAAATTTCTGCTACATTGCTTGAAATGACCAAACCTTTATTTTAGCAAAGATCAGTGGATACTACTGAATAATAGTAAACACTGCTATTGTTTTTAGATTCATAGTTTGGAATAGGCACCCAGTTCTTGAGAAAGTGACCAAGGCCTGGTATGCTTTTTTCTTTCTCTTAGCATTTCATACAGTGATAGAACTGAGGTATATTCAATTTTAAATCTTTATAACCTGTATGAGATAATTTGTATTAATGAGTGTGCCAATTTGAAACTTGCACATATATTAACAAGCAAAAGTTAAAACAATAATTTTAGGTCTCACACTAATAAAATATTTTTTCATACAAAACATTTTATCATGGATGTTATTTTAAAATTCCTAACTCAACACACCATATCAGAGGACAATGTTTTGATTGTTTCTGATGCTGTTTTAAATTTTTCTCTAGACAATACACATCTTTAGTCATTTTAAATCCAGTAATACTTATAGCATTGTACTTGATGTCAGTTTTCCCCTATATTTTAATAATTTAAGTATTTTTGATCTTTTAGGTCTTTACAGACAAAATACTATTACACTGTGATAGTGACAATAAACATTTAGACTGTGACTGAAATGAAATTATCTGAGTTGTTCATTATGTAGAGTTCCCATATCTATTTTATAGAAACCTATTATAAATCCAAAGATTCATTTCACTTCTGATTTAGTTTCTCAGTCCTTAATTTTATAAAACAATTTTCTGTATGTGTTGAGACAATCTTTTAGCTTTTCCTTTTAAATATCCCATTAATGACTTTCCTAAATTGAAGCATCCTTGAATTTTAGGGACAAATCTTATTTTTTCATGTTGTATGATTCTTTTGTCTGTTTCTTTTGCTTGTATTTTATTTATAAACATTTATAAGTAGTACCGGTTTAGAGGTTCATTTTTGCATATTATTCTTAGTTTTGATATCAAGGTTACAGAATATAGAATGTTTGTATGTTTTCTTTTTCTGCTGTTTATGGTATTTTTAAAGATTGTATAGGGACACAATAATAGTCTATTTCTTGCAGTCTTGATCTTTTAAATATGTTTTGGAACATTTTTGTGTCTTGCTATCTTTTATCTTTCACTCTCAGAATTCAGTTTGTTTTTGTCACAGTGTGCCTATCTTGATTTTAAAACATAGCTGTGCCAGTCACTTCACTCCATCTCTTGAAAACACAATTGTAATTGTTTTAAAGTTATGAGTGTTTCGTTCTATTAACAGTATTTTTTAGGGGGTAGAGTTTGGATTTTTCTGTGGTAGCTTTGTTTTCTCTCTTGCTGATAATTTTCCTGAAATACCTGTCAATTCTTTTTATCTCATCATGTGTAAATGAGGTTCTAGGTTGACCAGTATTAGTATCTGAAACAGTTTCAAGATATCTTCAGACAGCAAAGACGTTGCTAATGGAATGTGAAAGCCCTGCCTGTCACATCACACTTCTTACTCACCAGCCATGAGAACAAACAGGCCCTAGCACAGTTAGAGCAAAGATTAAAGTGGTTAGAAAGGGGTCACTTCTTTTCAGACCAAAGATACTCATTCTTAAGAATGAAAGTAAGTAATTAGGAACTGTCCCTGATATTTTTCTGTAGTGATTAAATGCAACACAGCTACAAAAAGCTAACTTAAGTCACACTTGGTTTTTATGATTCAGAGAGAATAGGGGCCCAATCATAAACAAATGTGGAGAAGAACTTTCCATTTCGGTTGACAAACACCAATTTAAGCTCTTGCCCATCAGAAAGGAGTTAAGCAGTTTCCAAATTCGCAATTGCTAGAGATAGAATTCCAACCTCTTTGTTACAAATCTTAGCTTACCATCTGTGGTGTGGAACATATAAGGGAGCATTATTAAAATTAAAATTAAGTATTCACCATTTAAAAATAGACCAGGGATTTTCTCCTGAGTTCCCAGGAAGTCCTGTCTTGATTTAGGTAGATGAAAGCCAAGCATGATGAAGAAGACATCATGTGGAGACACCTTCTAGTCAGTCCTCATGGTCCTTGTCAGTGCTGTAGAAAGCTACATGCTTCCTGGGGTACCTGGGATCCACCTTTTCCTCTTCTTGTGGTGCCAACAGCAGACAGGACCACTGAGGAGGAGGCGAAATTGAACTGAGATGCTGGAAAGTTGATGTTATCCTTAGATTGCTGTGAGGTTCACTTTCAACAGTACATCCACAAAGCTTTCTCCTATACTGGCAACATATTTGTGGGTCCTGAGGATTCTGTGTCTTCTGTGGATTCTACCAATGATCTTCTGTGCCAATAAAATTCCATTGGGGTTTTAGTCAAGCAATTGGATCCCCCCTTGGACACAGGATAGTGATGAACAGTGGTATATGCCTATCAAATACTGGCTAAAACCCTTGGACTTCTCATCACCTGTTCTTTCATGGTGAGTTCTTTTCTGGTAGGTTTACGGATTCATTATGCACAAAAATTTTTAACAAGTCTATAATGGTTGTCCTTACACACAAAGTTTTTATAGTCATGGGGTATAAGCAGTTCAGTTTGCCAAGCTTGGAGCCAGACCAAAAAGGAACATGTAAAAGTGAATGGCGTCTTTTTTTTAAATGTGGGGAATCTGGGCAGTAGATTTAGATGTTTATTTTGATCTTATCTTTTATAATTTAGTTAAACATACACATATATTACACTGACAGTTTCAAAAATAAAAGAGGCTACAAGAACAAAATTTTTACCTAGACCCTTTTCTCATCCCAAAAATTAAAATTTGAAATTACTTGTGTACAGACTTAAGATTCTACAAATAAATGTACATAAATGATGGTCAGTTTACATTATATAGCTTAAGAATTCTATAAAATTCCATCCATTCTTTAGACATTCACCTCTGTGTCATATTAGAGCTCAGAATTATTTTAAACTTACCTTCTATGTGAGATTGCTACTTACCTACAGAATCAAGACCAAATTTGTCTTCTTCATTTTAACTGATACGTCCACCTATATTAAAATGACAGATTTGTTAACAGCCAGTTTGAAAAGCATAGTCTAAAGGTTGTTGGGAAAAGCAACAAAAGTCGGTATATTGCACCAGAAGTGCACAGAGCTCTAGTTGCTGGGAAGAGGCTGACATAAGAAAGAACCCAGAGGGTATTTGGGGAAGAAGCCTGCGCACCCTGTGGATCCCACCTCTGCCCTTCCACTGTCATTGCTTTGGTTTCTTTCTTGTTTCTCTGTCTAGATTATTGCAATGGTTTCCTTGTGACTCCCTCTGACAACTTCCCACTCCTTTCCTGTTCATCCTCCATATTATCTTTCAAACACATAAATTTGATCAGTTATTTCTTTTCTTGCAAAGTTTCAGCAGTTATTACATGTAAGAGCAGACATTCTATTAAGTGAATTAAGAATCACCTCTGTGATTCTTCTTTTACATCTGTGATAAATTGTTACTCATCAATCAAGGTTGGCAATAAAATTTTTTCTTCCAGTAATTTTGAAAATTTCTTCCCTCCTTATTAATGGCAGAATATTCATTCTTCCATTATAAAGTTACCAGATATTTTCTTGTAATTCTTTCATGCATTAATGTATTGATTGTATTAATTCTCTTATTGTAATGTTGGTCACATTACACGTAAATTACATACACAGTTTTCTATCCACTTAAATATTTTTAGTTCATTAAGAGAAATCATAGTTATTTGCCCACTTTTTGCCTTAATATCTACTCAGTTTTTATTATTTTTTTTCTGGTTAAACTGGGTTAGTATCTGAGATACATGCCACATGGAACCGATAATAAGTTGGGGAAAAAAAGTTAAGAATTCAAGCTTTTACAGCAATTAGGCAAATTTGAACTGTATCACATGGTTTTATTGACTCTTATTAGAATCTCACACATGGATTGTTGCCCTCTACTGTCTTTGAGCATATCTTACTAAAGATATTCTATTTTAGACCTCTTCCAACTTAACAAAATAAGAATACTTTAAGAAATGGATTGTTTCTTTTCTTCATAGAGGTTTATTAGTTTTTTACATTGCATTTACTAAGACTTACCAGTTATAGATTGAAAACATTCAACATTTAATAAAACAATATTTTCTCTTGTTAAAGGTAATGATTTTCTTTTGTTTCATCAAACTGGTTTTTGTAAACAAAATGGCTAAATCTGAAATTCAAATACAATAAGTCAGTGACTTACAAACATTTCAATTTTAAACTTTCACAGGTTTACTGTGGAATGGCTAATCCTCCAATCACTGTTGGGTTATGAATGTATCTGATTTATGAATATTCTCCCAGAATAGAATTCATTAATAAGCTGGAAACTTAGTGGAATTTACAATTTGTGGTCTTATACTTTTGAAAAAGGTAAAGAAACGAACAAACCAAAGGCGAACAAATAGCTCTTTCTACAAATATACACACAAAAATATCACAGCCAAATCATCAGTAGGAGACACAGCAAGAGTTTGGTGGCAAATCCTTTTGACCTGTCCAGGCCCTACTTTTAGGTCTAGAGAATCGGGAAGTCACAGGATTCACAGGTGGCTTATGGGGGTCCCTTCCTTCTGTCTGCGGTGATGCCCTCTTTAAGGTTTGCTCTCAGTGTCCAATGTCCAATGTTATTGTCTTTCCTTTTTATTAAGAGACACTTTTTCTTGATTATATGATATCTTAATTTGCATATTTTGAAGGCCTATAAGCTTTATTTACTAAGTTTACTGAACTGTTGTTGCTGTTATTATTATTATTGAGGAGGTCTCAACAAATACAATTTCTGGTAAAATCACAAATAAAAGCATCAGTACAAGAAAGAAGATAAATACTGTGAAATCCTTTCTCTCAACAGTTCTTAACAAAGCGTTTAGTCCCATCAATATAATCTCTGTACAAAAACAAAATCCCAGGAAATATTTGGGACCAGTTTCAACATTAGAAACAGCAACGGTAAGGTTTCGCTGATCTTAACTGGTCCATATTCTTAAGAACTCTAAATCTGATGGGGTAAATACAGTTCTGGCTAAACTCCACTAATAATGTAACGCACTAGATGAAGAAGAGAATGTGATATTTTTAATACATCTTTTTGGTATATCTAATAAAGCTCTGTGTTCTCATCTCCCCGAGATGCCTCGTCCTTCCTAGAAACTTTACTGTCATGGTACCTGCAGAGTGATACCACTACCAGACCTGGCTGTTTGCTTCTGAGTAAGAACAGCTGTGCGACAGACTGTCTGAACAGTCCCTGTTTCAGGATGCGGCTCGGCTCTCTGACACCGTGGCAGCTCTGCACCAGCTGGCTCTGCGCTCAGTGCATTGCTATTCCTGGATGGTTTACCTGTTCTCAGTCCTGTCACCTTACTGTTCCTGCCATCTAATTAAAAGCCCATGTTACCAGATTCACTCTGCTACAAATTAGCAATGCTATCTGTGTTCTTTCTGTGCCTAAACTGGCCATTTTTACTCTTATGATACATGATTTATTTTTAAATTCATACAAGACGCTTGATTATTTATTTGTGGTATATTTTAGCTCTCTTGTGGAGTCTCGATCAGAGTAATCCTCTTCTAATGTATTCATATAGCGTGAAGATCTAAATTTCCTAATCAAAATCATGTCAGCAAAAGTAGAGCTGCTCTTAGGATAACATTTTAGTCTAGAAAATGATTTTTCTTTAAAAGGGATTCAATGGACATGATGACATAAAAAGAAGTGGCAAAATTACACACAATCAGTTCACATAATCAAAACAGCAATGTTTTGTATTCAGTGAGGATTTCTTTTTTACTGTAATAAATGGAACAAAATAGTCCTTTTGGAATTCTGCAACTGTATTATGGCTACAAATGGAATACTACTAACTTCTACTGAATTAAGGACAAGAATTATCAGAACTTCAAACAAAATATCTCTTTGAGATATAATCCTTATTTAAATGTTTAGATACTATTTCATCTCTAATACTAATGCTCTCTTTAATTTATTAAGATCTCAGTATTAAACTAACATTGGTGGCTTTTTAAAGTAACTTGATTCATGATTCAGAAAAAATAGTTACAATGTTGCACTTTAAACACAATTTAATGGAAAAAGAATTATTGTGCTACCCAAAAACAGAGCAGCTGGAATTGTATAAGGTACATGGAGCCTTTCTAGATCCATCAGGGAAGGTAGATCCTGTGTTGTGGGACATTCTGAAGATGGCCACTGTGCATATTTCCATCAGTACTGCATTCTGGAAGTGCACATAATTTGTGTTCAGTTTTTCAGAAAGATTGGGAAATAAGTGTCATATCTTGCATACCTTTATAATTCCAGAATATAGCTTGGATATAACATATAGGAGATATTCCAAATGTTATGACTGAATTTATTCACTAATATTTGTATTAACTGAGACTAACTTAATTGCTTTTGTAAGATGTAAAATCATACCATTTTTGTAATATATCATTATATCATTTGTAATAGTTACATTAATTTTATATCTATGAAAAGTAGCCAAATCAGTTCCATGAATAAGTGAATATAATCAAAAGTGTCTTTTGATGTATAATAAAAATTTATACATGTATTTGACCCAGTTAGACAACCACTTTCTGTTGAATAATGAAGCTGTTCTTTGTTCTTTGGTGCACTTTTGAATTTGAGGATCTTATTTATATTTTGCATTTATTCACTTTTTACTGGGAACTCCAGCTAACTATAGAGTTTGGAAGCAGCACTTTAATACTTCAGTGACTCTATTTCATGAGTATACTAAAAGCAATAGAGGAGCTACAGAGTCAAAGAAGTATTCTAGGTGTTCCTCATTAGTTCCCCTGCCTTTTTCATGCAGGGAGTTATAACTTCAATCCAGAGCACAAACATGTGTCACAGTTGTTTACAGAAGCATTTGTCATGAGCCTGGAAATCATGAAGAAATTATAATGTGGGTAGAAGAAAATGTCATAAAGAAAGAAGGCTTCGTTTCCCAAGGGACATTTACCTACACCTTTCTTTCTCTCAGAAGCTGTTATTTCCTGTTTCAAATTGTATGAATTTCCAAGGAGATGTTTCTTTTTATGAAATCAATCTTTGAATTACAGATTCATATATTGAAACAGAGTAGACAACTAATGGGATGCTTTCAGAGATTGCTTTTCCAATTTGTTATAAGTAGTACCATAACTGGCCAAAATTAAACTGGTAAATGTACAGCAACTGGGATCCTAGTCAAAGTGATGAACAAGATGAAAACATAAATAAGCAACAATGTCATTGATGAGAGCATGACAAGGTAGATCTTCGCTTTTGTAACCATTTTTTTCTAAAATACAATACTTTATAAACTACAGACACAGCCCAAAAGTAGTTCAGAGACAATCAACAATGTACACAGCATTGACAATCTATCCTGACAACACCATCTATATATGAGAGAGCGCACACAGTCAGGAAATGCCTGAGGTTAAAATGGTATAGAGTAACGCACCAGTGACACAGGTCTCATGCTGTAAAGTTTCTGTAAACGAAGGGGCAGATCTGATCCCCTTTAGTGCTTACCAAGTAATATCAGCATAGATGCCAAAACTTGGGAGTTTGATTTGAGATTAAAAAGAAAGAGACCAAAAATATGAAGGAAGTAACTACAACTTTGCACGTACTTTTTATGATAATGTGTTATTTTCTGGATGGACCAAATTTGCATGATTTTATTTTTTCTTAACTGTTATAATCAGAATTTGTGGCTTGTCTTTAAGTTTCTCTTTTAATGTTTTCTCAGCTTGAAAAATCTTCTAATGTGTAATTTTGATCCTCTTTTACTTAAAAATTTATATTTAATTATATCATATATCTACTCAAATAATCTCAATTATTTGTACATTATGGTAGATAATTTGAAAATAATACTATATGCATATGTATCTAATTATGTACATATAACAATTATTTTAAGTAGAATTGCAATTAATTATATAATACATTATATATGTTTTAATTACTGTTTATTTTTCTACTTTAATTATGCACACATATTTACTTAGCTATTAATTTAGACATTTCTATAATTAATTATGGAAAATTTTAAAGTGTATTTGTCCTTTAAAAGTATTATTTAGTTCCTGAGCTGATTAGATCTTCACAGGGTTTGAGCATATAAATTTTAATGATCAGCTTCAAATATTATAAACCACACTCCCTGAATTGAGGGAGTCCAAATCAACTTTGAGCATCATCCCCAAACATCTGTCTGAAATACAAGACAAATGATATATACATTTCACTGTCCCTTAAGAAAAAAATGAAGCAATGCATGATGAGTTTTCCTGGAGTTTGAAGACTGTATAGAAGACATGTTTGAAATGTGTTTGACCTCAGCATTGGTGAAGAAAAAGATGGCTATTTTTGTGAGGTCAAACAAAAAACTCAGTAGTAGTCCCAAGTTACAGTACCAGCAGGTTTGTCACTTGGCCTGTGTAATCTGGAGAGCCTGTGTCATTGCTTGTATCAGGAGGGACAGCATTACATGTAGGTTTTATGCAAGATCCAATGGGCAGATTGTAGCATAGGCAGTGAGCATTCCACAGCAACACTTTTCCTTTTGCAGTGGATAAGTACAATACATGCTTTCTAAGAAAATGTTACATGTGGGCTTCTGGTATGTGGAAGAGAAGAGGCTCGCCTGGTTGGCCAGAGGCAGCCAGACAGGACTGACTGACTCTGAAAGTAGTAACCTGTGAGCACTGTCTGCAGGAATGCCGCAGTTTGCCATATTATTCTTTCACTGCTAACCTGACACAAAGACACTTAAAAGGGTTTTATAATATGCTAAATTGAAGCATGAAATGTATGGAATTTTAACACATAAAATGATAACATGTGCTTCAAACTCATAGGAAAAGAGTAAATGACATAAATATGCAATGTCTAGTATTTGCCCAAGACATGATTTCTTCCTTCGATGCCTTCTTTCCTGCCTGCCTGCCTCCCTTATGGCCTGCCTTCTATTTTGTTATATAATTTGATACCTTTTTCCTTTCTAAACTACTACCTTGTGTTTCCACAGTGTACTATATTTTGTTATTTTGTGATTATGTTTCTTGGTTTTGATTATAAAAATTGTGTGGAAATTAAAAACAGCCCTGCTTTCAAATGAATGGTTTAACAATTAAGGTAAAATGGTCTTTTAAGATGCATTCTAAACATGAGGAGCACCTCAATTAATACTGTTTAAAAACCTGCCAGTAATAAAATAAAACACTTAAAATTAGTAAATAAAGGTTTTGCAGGGTTTGAGCATAGTTTTAGTTGGAAGAAAGCCTTTTGGTTCATTCTTTTTTTTATTGTTAAGGTACCCAAAAGGCAGATTCACACCATTTGCTACCTAGAATCACCACTAAATAAATTTTCCTGCCACTAAAAATGCACATCAGGTGCTCAGGCAGAATTGCGGGGGAAGAACTGCCCTTTGTCATCTGGCGAGTATGAAAGTATTTGTGCTGCTCAGTTAAGAAGAATTTGTTGCCAAGACAAGAGGATAAGTTTAAGCACAAGGGGGAAGAAAGGTACATTAATTTTTCTCCATGAAAGGCACAATAAGATCAACTCAACAATTTTTAACTTAATGTATTTGGAACCATTAATATTTAGAGGTTATTTTATTCCACTTTGTTTGCTGTAATAATTGCAGAAATAACTGCAACTAGTGAAAAAATTTAAAAATTTGTAATTTAAGAAACTGATCATAGATACAGCCTTTTCATGTTACTTCTCACAGGACATCAAGAGGTAAAATGATGTAAGGATGAAGAAAGGTACCTTAAGGAATAGGCAGTGCAAGTCTTTATTTTACAAATGAGGCAACTGGCCTTGGGAGGTGAGCTGTTGTTGGTACTGAAACAGAACTGTGATGAGAGTTCAAGTCTCCAATACTCTTGTGCCTAATTTTATTCTATCCAGAAACAAGAGGGAAACATTCAGCACTCGGTAGTAGAGACCACCTTAAAATCAATTTGCCAACTGTTGGGCTCATATGCTCCTTATCAGTGTGTCTATCAGATGAAAAACAATTGGTGCCCCAAGTATTAAATGTACACGGCAATCACTAATTGAGGGTGATACAGACTGACTAGTTTGTGAGGAAATATTTCACCTAAGAAGCAAATTGCTTGGACATTATTATCTTTAGAGAAAAGACAAAATTGATTTCCATTTAAAACATGAGTATCTTAACAAATACACGGAGAGCAGCACAGAAGGAATAAGGATCCTAGAACAATGAACTTAAAAGATGTAATTATTTCTGACATGTTTCCACATTTCTTCAGCTATAAGCCACTTGATAAAAATGACCTGAACAGATTTTTTTAGGTGCTATCTCCTTACTTCCAGTCCTGTCGTTTTAACTAAGAGAAATGCAGCTGATTTGTACTTTTTCTCCTTCTGCATTGGTTTCAATACCTTTTTATATGCTTGCTTTTATCTAGGTGTCAGATTCTCTCTAAATGATAGATTGTAATCTCAGCTACAGAAAAAAATAAAAACTACAAAATGGATGCATTTGAATTTTGGAGATGTGTAGTGCGTTGGCAGCTACAGAGATGCAAGCCTCTAACAAACATTAGTGTTATGCACCCTGTATATTAACCCATGGCCCCATGCATAAAACAGTATTTTGTAAAAAAAAATTCTTTTCTTTAGCATTCCTTAACGTTATTTAATAAATTCTTCTTTATTGAGTCTTTGAGGATAACCCTAAAGCTCTGTGAGTATTAAAGTCACAATATAAAGTATATTTTTAACTATAGTCGATCTGTCTCAATTTAAGTGTACAAATCAGTCACTCGGTCATGTATTCAGTCTTTTTTCTATGTCGACAACTTACCTATGTATTAGAAAGAACTCAGCAAGGTAACTGAGGGGTAGATAACTTCAGAGAGCCTATGATATAATGTGGAGGCAAGGGGGTAAAAAGACAATAATACAGCATGAAAGATATTATACAGGTGTATGTATTCCTGCAGCTAGGTTTTATAAGGCGGAAGTATTTCCAAAAATATGTTTTGGCTTTATAAAAAGAGTTTGTCAGCTGTATAAGCTCTGTGCATGAGCAAGTTTCACATGAACTTAAAATGGAAGTGATTTGGGGGATTAAGGAGTTGGAAAGTATATTAAATTCTGCCAAATTAAATTTGCCACTGTGCTTTCGTTTGCAGTTTTGCAACAGTTTCAGAATATTAGGTGTAAATGTTTACACGGAAATATATTTAATAGTTAAATAAAATGTTGTTAGTAATACAACAAAGCTGTAGCTCCATATTTGAGCATGTAGTTAAGAAGTAATTTTTATATTGGGATGTCCCATGGGATATAATCAGAAACATTTATTGAGAAGTGACTTGTATGCATTAGCGTAAAACCTTGTAGCAATCCTGGGAAGTATATATGAATATTATTGCTATTTTACAGGTAATAAAAATGAGGCCAGAGAAGATAAAGACTTTTTATTGTCTCATATCTAGTTCAATGAAAATTAGACAATTTCTTTAGGGAATCACTTGCCAGTCTCAAGTCTAGGGATTTAAATTTTGAATACATGTATCCACAAGAGCTGTGTTGGACAATGGGCCTGCATGTTTGAAAAGTATTTCAGTAATGTTGTTTCTTCAACTCCCTTTCTACTAAAAAGTCTGGATTTAAATTTCTAAGCTTGTAATACCCCATTTTAAAATGTATTCACTTTTTAACCAGTGACAATAGCAATCCAATGTAGTACCACATGTATCATAAAAAGAATCATTAGATAGAGAATTGGCATATATTTTTCTTTTAGAAAGTATTCTATGATTACTAGTGCATTATTGTTTACAATTCACAGTTATCTTATTCTTTCTTATCACATTTGTATTCATTTGGTTTAATACCTTGTCTTCTGCACTCTTCTCTGTTTCTGTCTCTGTCTCTGTCTTTCTGTCTCTCTCTTTGTCTCTGTCTGGGCTTGGTATCAATCCTTTGTGTACAGAGGCACGTGATTGTATCACTAAGCTGTATTCCAGCTCACTTTTTAAAATTTCTTTGACTCTTGTTAAAAAGTTAGCCTAAAACCCTGCCTGGAAAGAGGCACCAGGCACTGTTTGTGCTGAAGTGGGCACAGCCACACCCAGGCTTCTCTCCTAGAGTCTGTACCATTCCCGGACTGCCTGGGGGAGATCTCTTCTCACTAGGAATCGATTTTGAAAGTGATATCATATCATCTTCATTTTTTGTTGGGCTGGGTTTTATTCTCTTTCATTTTGTTTGATTATGTTAAATCTGATGGCAGGAGCAGTTATTTGAAAGATAACAAGACATATTATGGCAGCCATTTTTGATTTACCAGTGGCCTGTTTTGAAATCCTTTGTGCATTCACTGTTTTGGCTTTATGGTTTATATTCTATTCTGATCTGTTTGATTTTTTACTATGCCCAAAACTATCTGCGGCTCTTCTGAAGACAACAAAAGGCATTATGGTAACTATTGTTGATTTCCTAAGTTTTCAAGTATCATTTATATTGGTTTACTTTTTTATTGGTTTTCTTCTGTTTTATTTCCCTTGATTTTATTATTAAAAAAAAATAGCCTAAAGGCTCTAAATGGGTGTTTTATTCCATGTGGACAGCTTGGGGTCTCCTTTTCAATCTGAGTTACTGCCATTGCTTCTGGGTTAAGATTGTTCCCTTGAGTCTAGGGTGGAGGTAGATAAGAAGGAAGCAAAATGTCCTGTGGGAAGAAGCAGTGGAAGTGTGCATCCTGTAGGTTGCTACGAATAACTCTCTGCCTACGCTCTTATTCCACATCTCTAGCTCTTACGGCAGGCAATGTTTCTTTAACTGTAACCTAAGGTGCCCTTAAAGCAATTTTATTTTAACTTGGTACCCAGACAATGACACCCAATATTCTGATGTTATTTCTGTTTTCTCATTATTTGATAGCAGAGTTGTGACAATGTCTTTGATAACTAGGTGAGACACACGTATTAGAGAACTACTTATTAAGTATTTATCCCAAATGAATAGACATTTCTCAGAATAAGTACAAATAGGCATTGCACACAATAAAAAATGTTTAACATTGCTAGCCATGAGAGAAACGTAAATTGAAATTACTTTGAGGTACTATATTATCCCAGAAAGAATGACAATCATTGAGCAATCTAATTATAATAAATGCTGGTGAAGACTGGGGAGCAGGAATTCTTTTACGTTATTGGTAGGAATGTAAGCTGGTAAAACCAATATGAAAATAAGAGTGGAAATTCCTCAAAAAAAAAAAACAAAAATAAGAATTCCATTTAACCCACGTATCCCATCTTGGTATCTTACTAAATGAGTTAAAAGCATCGTATTATTGGGGTATAAGTGTAACTATGTTAATAGCAAAATAATTTAATAGTTAGATCTTGAAAACAGTGTATATGTGCAATATCCGGTGACTAGATAAGGAAAATGTGGTATTTATACCCAGCAATGCATTATTCCATCATAATAAAGATAATTTAAAGATTTGTCGATAATGGGTACAACTTGAGAACATAATGTTAAGTGAAATAAGTCAGACACACAGCTCCAATACTGCTTGCTTTCTCATATGAGAAACTCGTAATGTGTCTATGCAAATAAGGGATAAAATAGAAGATAGATAAGTAGGAAACAGGAAAAGGCTCAGATGGTTCCTAAATTCCCTATATTGTTGCTTCAAAATTATTTTAATATACAAGCAAGTTTGTTCCATTTATACTGCTAGTATCTGTTTCTTCTTTATAACAGAGACTCTTTTTGGGTCAATTTGTACTCTGAGTAACTACTTTGAAGATAAAGGCACACAGTGTGTTAACTATTCCTATGATATTATTATTTTGTTATGAAGTTGTTTTATTTTTCATAAAAAAATATTTATCCTGAAATTTGGTTGTAGAATTCTACTTGGGGGGTAAACAAAAACAGTAACAGCCTATCGCCTAGGACTCATAAATTAAAAGTATTTTAAAAGCCTCCACAAGGCTGGACCCCACGCCATTGGAAGCCGCGATTTGAGTTTCCCGCCGCGCGGCAGCTGGCTGCCTCTACATCGGGCTCCGCAAGGAGAGAGATGCGAAGAAGCTCTGAGAACGGGAGTCTGCGAACGGAGTCGAAAACAGGACGGGCAGGGAGGCGTACACTGACTTGTGGTGAGGTGAGTGAGAGAAACTGACACTCTACCACAGTTTGACTCCAGTGGAGGACTTTCTGGGCTCGGGCAGTCCTGTAAGAGCAGGGCGCGGTGGCGACTCCAGCCACACATTCCCCTCTCGGATGGGATTGGTGAAAAGTGCCTGGCCTGCGTGACGCTGCGGGTGGACTTGGTAGGCTGGCCTAACCCAGATCCCAGAGCCTGACGGTGGCCCAGAGGGGTGACTCCCGTGTAGGCTGCCTGGTGCGCAACTCCCTGGTGCGCTGCCGGTGGGTGGGAACACCTAGCCAAGCGCAATTTGATCAGGCTCTGACAGGGAGGGAAGCTGGGCCTCCTTTGTAAGCTTGCATATATAAGGAACAGAGAATATGGGAAAAGGCAACAACAAGAAAGGCTCCTCGGCCCCCAATTCTGAGAAACAGGCAATAGCGGATACCGCACCAATAGACATAAAGCACCATATAGAGAGCCTCATAGACCAATTCAGGAATGAAGTTATCAATGACCTGAAGCTAGAAGTATGCAGAATAGTTAGAGAAAAGCTAAGCACCAACCAGGAAAAAACAGATGGTGGGATGCAAGAACAGAAAAAGAGGGGAGAATTGTTTGATGGAGAAAACAGAGAAAGCATAGAGTACATGAAGCAGGTTCAAAGGGACTACCAAGATACTAAGAAGTCTATCCAAGACTGGCATAACAGCTTGAAAGAAACTAAGGACAGACTATCTGAACTGGAGGGCAGACTTGTAATATGGGAGAATGAAATGAAACACTTCTTAAAAATAACAAAGAAACAAACAGCAATAATACAAAGACAAGAAGATAAGAGGAGCCATAACTTAAGGATTAAGAACATAAAAGAAGAAGTAGGGACACAAACAAGTGAACTACAAAAGCTACTCACAGAAATAATCCAGGAGAATTTTCCTAATTTAGCAAAAGGTAAAGATACTCAGATGTATGAGGCATACAGGACCCCAGCTACCTACAACCCAAACAGAGCAACACCCAGGCATATAATAATAAAAATTCCAGAAATTCAATACAAGAACAGAATATTAAAAGCTGTCAGAGACAAGAAACAGACCACCTACAAGGGAACACCCATCAGAGTTACAGCAGATTTCTCTGCACAAACCATCAAATCACAAAGAGCGTGGGGGGAAATAATTCAAGCTTTGAAAGATAATAATCTCCAGCCAAGATTGAGATATCCTGCACAACTGTCCCTGGAAATTGATGGAAAAACAAGGTGCTTCCAGGATAAAGAGGAACTGGGGGAATTTGCAACCACCAATTCAACTCTACAGAAAGTATTGCAGGATATTCTAAAAAAGAAAAATACAAAGAACCCAGAAATAGTGGCGGGGAGGCCACAACAAATAGAGCAGAGAACAAAATGAAGAAGACAAACTGACAGCTACTGACAGAAAAAGAGCTCAACAGAAATGAGACACAGAAGATTGGATGATAGGAAAAGCTATTTTGGAGAAAATGACATCTTAATAGGTAATACTGATTTAGTATCATCTTGTTTTGAAGTCTCATCTAGTTTTTGTTCTTCTGTCTCCAATGGTCTAAATAGGTTGTATCTTATTGGATTTTATTATGTATGATAGTATAAGCAAAAACCTTTTAAAGACAAGGAGATTATACAGAAACCATTGTTCATTTTCTGTTAGTCGATTCTAAATACTCTGTAATGCTGTCATTCTCTTAAAAGGTTTTACATTGTTTTGATATACTTAATGCTACAGTATACGAAGTTGTACTCAAGGACTTCAAGGAAAGAGTCAATATGGTAACTACATTTGGGTCGGGATTATCTGGTGGTGAAACACTATTCTGCTTAAATGGTTATGTTTTGATCTGCGCTGTTTCACTGCTATGCCCTCTTTTATCTCAATCTCCACTCCATTATTTACTTTTTTATTTTTATCCGTTTAATTAAAGGGAAAAAAATAGCAGGATATATTATAGCAACCCACTTTGACTTTCTATTATCTCGATTTGAAGCCCTGTATTACTCTCACCATCTTGTTTTTGACTGATGTTCTCCTATTCTGTTTTGCTGGATAGTATCAGGTTCGAAAGTTTAGGCATCAGCTGTGAAGATAATGAGATTCATTATAACGCCCATTCTCGTTAACTTTTATCTACTTTTGAACACCTACAATGTCTCCAATGGTTTGGTTTTGTCGGTTTTGTTCTTTACTGTTTTGTTCAATTGTATTATAACTAATGATATAGGCAATTCTATTAGAGATAGCGGGAGGCATTACGGTAACCATTGTTGATCACCTTGTATTATGTTTTTACATTATCTATTATGTCCATCCTTTTGACTTGACCGATTCTGGTCTGTTATGTCACATTTGGTTTTACTCTCTTCCAAAAAAGCAATAAGAACTGTGGGAGCAATGAAACCCAAAATGTGTAATAGTCATTATACAAAAGAGAGGAAAAGAAAGTGCTCTAAACTATATAACTGCCTGTATATTTAAGTGTATAAGATAGAAAATGATATCACAGAGTTTTATTGGATCATTGAACAGAACTGTTTGCAGTATCATTGTTGGAATGTCCACTCTACAAGCTTTAATTTTGTGACTTGAACAATTATTTCTAAGATGGCAATATGTAATCCATTAACTAGTGATTTCCTACTGTTCAATTTTTTTCTTCTGTAAATCTGTATAACTTGTACCCTTTCACTGTTTTTTTTTTTCTTTTCTCCTTAAATAAAATTAAAAAAAAAAGCCTCCACACAAGCCATTTGCAACATAAATTTTTGTTTGTGTTTTGGTAGACCTTTTGGTGAAAATCGCTCACTGTGGTCACTGAAAGACTTGAATCTGGGCCGGAAGGTGTCTTTTCCTTGGGTCCCTTGATAGTTGTGTCTCTCCATTGTTTTTCCTTTCTTCTCTCCAGTGATGTAAGTTCTTCCTCAAAATCTTGGTGATTTTCCAGGGGAAGAACGCTGGCAGGTTCTTATTGTTGGTGTCACCTGTGTGCCTCAGATCTCAAGTTAGTCCCACTAATTTTGCCCATTCACTTGTAAAATGTTTCTTCATAAAATTCTCAGAATTCCAACTGAGTATCCCCTCTGTTTCCTTCTGGGATCATCGCTACTACACAACATATTTTGACATCTCAGATTTTCCCTAGTAAGGATTCTAGAGCTAAGGCCTCTGTGAGCACATGCTCAGAGCCCTGAGTTAGAATTGGGAGACATTTGATGCAGCTCTACCCTAGCAACCCACAAAGAGGGTCGACATCCCAGTCTATGGTGTAGATGTCAATACTGTATTCAGTTCTACATTTTAGGGTTTGTTACTGATGCAACGCCATTCTTAGGATCACATTCTGTAAAGTCTGAATTTTTATTTATGGGTAGCAGAAAATACTGACTAAAACAGGCCTAAATATTAAGGAAGACATAAACTAGAAGTACAAAGACTGCCATCGTGGATCCACAAAAATCCTCTGTTACATTTGTATCTTACTTCTTCAGTTTTCTCCCACTGATTTCCTTCTTGTAAGGGTTTTCTTCATGGTTCAGGTCCTTCCTGGAGCCCTGGTCCCTCACTTGTTTGATACTTATGTCCATAAGTGCAGGCTAGGGTGGGTGCATTAATAACAATGGCAACAAAACTATTTTAAAAATTAAGCAAGGAACAGAGATTCCATATGACCTGACATAAAAATATCTAAATGCTGAGTAACTGAATATCCAATAGATGCTCTTATGCTTCTTAAATATTGGATGACAGGAAAACACACTAGGGGATTTGAGTGTATTTTGTTATGACAAAATGGCTTTAAAATTCTTCCATTTTGTGCCAGCCTACACTCATCTTTTCTTCATTTTTCCTTGTAAGTGGTCCTCAGACCAAAGTCATCTTCTTCACGATAACATTATAAAACGTATGTACTGTGTGCTTTCGTAAGAGCTGCAGAGCGCCAACCTTTTAGCTATTGAACACAAAACTATAAAACTCACTTATAGAACTGTTAGAAAGTAACAAAAGACAAGACACTGATGATACAGTTCTGTGCAAAACAGCCTCCACAGCCTCAGCTTTCTCTCTACCCCTACTTCTGTGCATTTCAAGTTGTTTCTCAATGCCTGTCCCAAATAGGTAGAATTATGAGCTACTTCTGTAGTAAAGTTATATGGATGGTCCACTAAGTTTAAGAAATGCTGCATTAAATGCTGAATTACAAATGTGCTTTCATACTTGGATTTTTAGTCCTTTTAATGTGAAAGTCTAAAATGCAAACAGCCATGGCAATAACTTTTATGCAATATTTAGATAAACTTTTAGATAAATTACTGACATCTAAGCCTAGTTATCTTATATTTGTATTCAGAATGTGTCAATGTCTACCTCTTTTGAAAAATTACTGAATTCAGTCAGGAGAATTTAACTTGCTTACTTTCTTCTTTTGAATGAAACATTGCAAAGCAGGAGTGATATGAACCTTGAGACACAAACATTCCAAAACAACAACAAACAACAACATATATCTACTGATGCACTGGCAGTGTTGCATTATGCTTATGATATTGTACTGAGTCCTTAACAGTCTTATGATTAGAAAGATGAGCCCAACATAAAAAGAAATTAAATCTATCAGGTACCGCATGCTAAGTGGTAAATATCATGTAGCAGGTGTTCAAGTTATGCAGTCATCACCAAGGACAGAAAAGGTGAGGAAAGGTTTTTTGAAGAGTGTGGGAGTTAAAATGAAGTTGGAAGGCTGGGTGGGACTTGCGGGAAGTCTGGGTGAGGAGGGCATTCCAGGAGCATGGCCTCTGTGAGAAACAAGATGATTCCTCTGAATTACAAGATGGTCTTTCATTATCAGACTAATAATCAGTTTTGTTGTTTATTAGTATAGATTGAACAACTTTGTTTTTGTAAAAGATATAGAGACCGTGTTCTATCTGAGGAGTTTTAAATATTATGTATAATTTAAAGAGTTCATTATATCAGGATTGGTTTTAAAAAAAAAAAAATCTGTGTGACTTTGGAAATAGGGGACATTGTAGCATTTTGAGGCATTTTGGACCTTGCCAAATCTAAATGACTATTGGAAATCTAATAAGAGTTGAAGTAGTTGTCCCAGATAGCATCTCTTATTGTCATCTAATTTCAGGGTTATTGACTTGGGATAGTGTAAAATCATGAGCACCAAAAATTGTAGATTCTGTAATTTTCTTGCCTTTTGCTATTTTTCTTGTTTTTCTCCACAGCTAAGTTTTCATTTTAAAGAAATACATTTCTTTTCTTCTCAGCAGTATAGATAAAATTCTTTAAAATTTCTTTGAAATTGAGACTTTACAGCTATGCTGGTTTCAATTATGTAAAAATAAATTAAAAAGAGCCTATAAAGTAAGCTGTAATTATTTCTCTTCTGTCTTAAAAAGCTATATAGAATGTTGGATTCTTTAAATTCTAGGTTTTTCTCTCAATATTTTTATGGTTTCATAAGAACTTAGGTAGGGTTAAACATTTAAAATTAACCAGTCACTTGTTAAATCAATGTTCTTAATGAGGCATATTGATTATTCATTAATCAAAGTTGTTGACCCTAGTCACTGAAGTCAGGTCCAATGGTTCATTTATTTCAATTACATATCTTAAAACATATGAATGGGAAAACAGAACTCTTGCCCAAAATCTAAGTCATTAAGTGGAAATCATAAAACACTGGACTTTCCCTAATATTATTAAACAACTCTTTAAAATTATAGCAAGAAGCCAAAAGATGATGAACAAATCATAGACTATAATGTCAATAACTTTTTTGGCGGTACTTGGTATCAAATCTAGGGTTTATTCATTTTAGGCCACTGTTCCAATACCGAGTGGCACATCAAAAAAACAAACTGCTTTTTGAGACAGAATTTCAAGGGAAAATGCTAGCCTTGACCTTGTAATTTTCCTGCCCTCAGTCTCGTAACTTCTGGCATCACAGGCATGTCTGGTGACACTTGACTTTACATCCAGAGCATGGGAAGAGGCATGCTCAATAAAATGTAGAGATGAATCAATGAAAAATATTATACAATTTAACGAGTAAAGTAAAAAAATGTATCAGAATACAAATAAAGGATAATTGTGGTTACTGATCAGGAAATTTCCACGTGGTAAAGAGGAATTTAAGTTATGCCATTAAAAGAAAGTGAACATTTCTATAAGAAAAAGTGGGATCTGAGAAGAAAGGTGCAAGTGACGGCTACCATAAGAATAAAAATAGAGATAAAAAGAGAAGTCTTCAGAAGATAGTAATTTCCATTTAACTGACCAATGCTTGAGTTACTGTAAGGAAATTGCTGAAAGGTAACTAAAGATCATCTTGAAGTGCCTTAGGAAAGACAAGGTGAGAGTCTGCTCTGGCGTGCCTTGACCATGGGAAAAGGATGAAAGGACTTCATGGCCCGCATGGAGAGTGTGTAGATAAAACTGTAGGTAGGCGATTGAGTGTGGAGGGTATTAATTTAACTATAGAGTCTGAGTTTCGTGTAAGACAGAGGATCCACAAAAAAAAAAAATAAATAAAAAAATAAAATAACTCAGTTCAGGTAAAAGGTGACATTTGGATTTGACAAAAAAATTTAACTGAGTCTTGTTCCCTCATTTGAGATATAAAATGTTGACCGAAATTTTCTCTCCCATGTAATTAAATATAAATGTAGGAATAACAGTAGCTTGCTATTCCAAAGACAGCTATTAATGACAATAATTTCTTATAAATTAGAATAATTAATCATTATTATATTTTCATAGAAATCAAAGGTAGATTAAAAATAGTATTTCTTTGCACATTGTAATCATTCTTTTATCCCAAAACCTGCGTTGCTTAAAATCTGGCATTGTTTCCATCTTTCCTGTCCCTTTCCTGTATTTCTCTGAGGATTCAAAGTCATTTTTAAAACATTTGAAGTTGTTCTTAGTGAAGGCAGTATGCAACCTGTTTTCTCCAGGGATCAAACTCACGACTGCTTGCTTGCCAGGCAGGCGTTGCTGAGCTAAATCCCTGGTCCCAGGAGCAGTTTTGAACCTGCCATTGTTTGCTACCACCTTTTCAGTAACTTCATTCTGTCTTTCTCTTCTTGTTCTCTCTTCTTCACTCTGTCATTGGTTGAAGGGTAACCTATAAAATATGTCAATTTATTTTAAACTTCTTAACCATTTACATTCATTCTGCCTTCCCGGGTTTTGGGCCATAATTCATTGCTTTTATATTGTTTTTCGTGTTTTTAATTTAAGAAAAATTTCTAATGGAAAACATAACTTTTGATGGTTTTAAAAACATTTTTAATGATCTCTCTCTCTCTCTCTCTCTAGATATATAAATGAAAATCTATATTTTGAGCTATATTTTTATATTTTAAAAAATATAGAATTGACAGGTAAAATATAGGACATCTAGTTAATATGATATTCAGATAAATGATACTTACCTGTTTGTTTAAGAGTTTGTTCCCAATACCCTATACTACCTGGGATATACTCAGACTAAAAATTCTTTGTTGTTTATCTTAAACTCAAATTTAACTAGGTTCTTTCACTTTTGTGCTTTACTTAATGAACTTGTATACATTTAAATTGCAAAATTAAAAGCAGAACTTACATTTCCTTGAGTTTGTGTGTGTGTGTGTGTGTGTGTGTGTGTGTGTGTGTGTGTGTGTTTAGGTCTAAGCACCTGAGCTCATGAAGACATTGCCACTGTCATTTAGAAGAACACCACCATTTGGGAAGAGCACAAGGAAACACTTTTTCAAATAGCTCAGCTAATATGAACAGTTATTACTTAACAAAAAAGGAATTGGAGTCCTTTTAATAAAATAAGTCAAATCCCATCTAATAATTGCAAATACCTTTGGAGATAAAATAAAAATATGTGCCAATTTCTAATATTGTTTAGACAATTTTACTGTTCTTCCTATACTCTGAGAGTGATTAATTTAAGATTTTTCATTGTTTTTAGGTAGTCCAGATATAGAACTTTGTGATGGTACAATGTTTAGCTTTCAGAAGGACCTTAAAACTTGTGTGGAGGGACATTTATCAGTGTGAGATCATATTCGATCATCCAATTACTCACCAAGATAAGACCGCCTAAAATTCCTATAGATGAAAAATGTTTATTATACTAAGTATACTATCAATAATATGTTATAAATATTACTATGAGCAGTAAAAGTGTTATCTACATGTATTAACTTTTCATGATGAATGTAATCATGTACTGCAAACATGTATTAAGAAAAATAAAAATAAAAAAGAATGTAGATTAACTTCAACTTTTAGAAAGACACCGACTTCCAAGAGTAAAACTAAAATTCCTGGACATGTGTAAAAACAAACATAAGAGCTACCTGAACAAGTACTTCTAAGAAATAGAATATATTAACTAGTGTTAATTTCCTATTATTTGTTTTAAAATGCTGTATCATTCCTGTACTTTGTTTTTTCAAAAAAAAAAAAAAAAACCAAAAAAAACAAACACAAGATGACTGAAAAGTGCACAGAAAACGGCACACAGAAGAGAGATCTCAGGATTCAGCGGAGCTGTTCTGTTTCTTTTTTGCTCTATATATCCTGGCCTCAGAGTCAGTAATGAAATGTCAGTGGATACAGACACATGAAAAGCTCCCATAACAACTTTATTTCTCAGGTCAGTGGCAGTCTAGAAAGACTGAAAACTGTAGACATTAGTTGCTTCGCTTCAGCCAAAGCAGAATGGAGGGCAGATCCCAACACCGTGCACCCAGCAAAAGCCAGCTGGGAAGCATGTAGACTTCCACTCTCAGATCCTCCCAGGAGTCCTGTTGCACAGTGGTAGTTAGAGCTGGTCCTCCAGCAAAGAGTAATGAGCCCTCTCCCAGCCTTCTCCATCCGGCCTCTATGCCCGCCTTATGAGATCAGTAGATTCCCCTAGGAGAAGCTGGACTTGTGGACACCTACCTTGCTACGATGAGGACCAGGCCAGCATCCTTTGCAGACATCTTCGGCTCTCTGTCCCTCACTCCTGTGGATGCCTCAAAGAAGTGATCTCACTCTCCCAACGAGAAATACATCCAGGGAGACAAGTAGAATCCAAGATAGTTGGAGGAAAGGAATGCAATAAAAGCAAAAACTAAAACTGAAACCAAAACACGCATACACAAAACCTCCCTAAAAGAACATAGAAAGAGAGCAAAAAAAGCTAGGGAGAAACCCATAAAATAAAAGTCTGATTCTTTTTAGAATTGGTTAGGATAAAAGAAAAGAGATATCACAACTTGTTAATATCATGAATGAAATAGGGATATTTATGTATCTGTGGACATCAAATGAATTTTAGAAGCATGCACAGAAATTCTATACATCAAAGTTTTAGTACCTTGTTAAACTGAACTAATTTCTCTAAGCAAACTACCATGTGTATCCAATATGAAATTAAAAATGTTAATGTCACATACTCATACTATGAATATGACTACTAAAAAAATCAAAATTTTAATTTAAAAATTCTCAAAAATAAATCTCATGTCTCCTATGTCTTTACTGTAAATAAGGATATTTATTTATAAAGCTTCATTTCCACTTTATCCTTCTGTTTTCATTTTTTTCTTTCTCTCCCTAACTTGCTCCTCCCTCACTCCTAGCTCCTCTTTCCATTTGAACAAATGCTTCCTATTTCACAGTATCTGCTGTACATTTTGGTCCTTATTTACTCTCAATTTTTCATACCAGGTAGATAATGTGATACTTACATGTGTATCTGATTTATTTCACTTAATAATATGGTCTAAAGGTGCATCTGTTTACTTAGAAATGTCTCAAGCTTATTCTTCTTTAAGACTGAGTAGTATTCCACTGTATAAAATACTCACATCTTTTTTATCTTTTCTTCAGTTGATAGACATTTGAGTTTGTTTTTTAAGATTTAACTGTTACAAACTGCTGCTATGTACATGGGTGCACATATATGTTACGATGTTTTTAATTCATCTGGTAGGATATCTAGAAGGAGATAGCTGGGTCAGCTTACTTTGTATTTCATAGTGAAAGCCTGACTGCTTCATTCAAAATTTGGGAAATACATACATTTTTCTCACCATTTTCATTAAAATAAATGGTAAAACTTCTAGCAGTAATAGGACATAAGAATTAAAGACATACAGGTTAGAAAGGAATAAATAGGGATGCCCTCTCAAGTGACATGACTATCTACACATGAAATCCCAAGAAATCAACCAAAATACACTTTGTATCTAATAATTCAGTTCAGTAAGGTAGTAGAATATAAGAGATGCATACAAATTGAGTTGTCTTTCTAAATAATGCTAATGAATATGTGGACAAAAATTTAAAAATGTGGCACAATTTATAATCACTCATAAGACTGAAGTATTGAAAAGCAAGTTTAACAAAACATTTACAAGATTTATATACTGAAAACTGCAAAACTTATGGAAAAATCAAAGATCTATATAGATGTAGAAATATATCATCTTGTCATGTTGCAAAACTTATAATGTAAAGATTTTCATTTTTCACAGTTATATACAGACCTAATCCAGTTTCTGTCAGTCTATCAGGAAGATTTTCTGTATAAATAAATAAAACTATTTAAAATTTTATATGGACTGTAAAAGTGGTTATAATAGATAAACTTTAAAAGAATAATAAAGTTGTGCAAGTCAGTGTGTTAATTTTCAAGACTTATTATATACTTTATATTATGTTTATATTGGTGAAAGCACAGAAAGAGATAAAAGGAACAGAATAATCAAGAAATAGACCCACAGAAATATGCCCAAATAATTTATGAGAGGTATACAATGTAATTCAATGTAGGAAAGATAATCTTTGAACAAATGGTGCTAAGTCCATTGGACAGCTAAAGTTGGAAATATAGCCTTCTCTATGTGTCATGTTTTATACAAAAATTAACTCAAAATAGATTCCTGAATTATAAAACATATTAAACATAATATGAAATGCTTAACATAAAACATAAGGAGTGGTGGGCTGGGAAGAAGACCAAGAAGTCAACCCATCCTTCTGGTGAACCAGGGGCAGCCATGTCAGGCCCAGGAGAAGAAATGAGAAGCCAGTTCACCCTTCCTGTGGGCCAGCCAGTTTGCAAGCTGGGAAACAAGAAAAGTGCCCCACTCTAACACAGTTGATGTGTAGGAACACAGGATGGGATGATAGCAACTGAAGCATAAAGACAACCTAATGCTTGTGGTGAATGACTTTGCAGGCTTACAACTGGTAGTCTGAACATGTGTTTAGTGGATAACAAAGTACAATGTAGCTACTATGGGGAATCTCTCTCTTGTTTTTGAAATCTAATACTGTTCTCACTGTTTTGTTTTGTTCCACTTTATTGTTTTGTTTTATTCCTTTCAAAATAAAATTAAATTAATATTAAGGAAAAATGTTTAAAATTTAGGAATATGCAGCAAGTTATTGAAATTGATGATTAAAGCAAAATAAATAAAGACAAAATTCATAAATCAACTTTCAGCGAAATAAGAAACTTTTGCCATGAAAGATCCTGTTTAGAAGACATAAAAAAGGTCTGAGAATCTACCTTACTGGTGGAGTGAGAACTCAGCACGCACAAGGACGTGAATCTTAGGATCCATTCTCAGGGAAGAGAAAGAGGATACAAGAAAAACACATACAGATTGTAAGAAAATGTTTGCAAAAACCTATATTCCTTCACTACCTAGACTATTTGAAGAACTATCTGAACTCAACAATAAACATAACAAAAGAAAAAAAAAACAAACAAGAAAGCTAATAGGGAAATGTTCAATACAGAAAATATTTTACTGATGAAGATATTGGACAAGAATTGCAAAATTGTAGTTTTGTGTTCTAAAGAATGAAAAGGGTGCAAAGGAAGGGAAAAAATTCTTGCAAAATGTACACAAGACAAAGGCAACTATCTAAAAATACAAAAATCTCTTAGAACTCTCAAAATTTGACAATAAGAAAAGTAACAGCCCATTTTAAAAAGGGAAGAGACCTGAACAAGTTCTCACCAAAGAAAACATGCAAATGGAAAATAACATGCATATGAAAAGTTATTCAAACTAATAGGGCACAAGGGAACTCCAAACTAAAAACAATGCGAATATTATTGGAATAGATAAAATCCATAACACCAACAGCACCAAATACTGATAAGGATGTGAGAAAGAGAAACTCACTCATTGCTGATGAGAATACAAAATGGTGCGACACTTTGGATCACGGTTTGCTCACAAAACCAAACATATAATGGTGTCCAACAGCGTGCACCTTTATACTTACCCAAAGCAGTGAAAATTTATTTTTACACAAAAACTTGCCCACAGTGTTAATAGCAGCTTTCTTCAGAATTGCCTAAACTTGGAGAGGCAAGTGTGGTCCATCCAGAGTACTCCAAATGAAAAAGTGAGCTTTCAAGCCATAAAAAATATGGAGGAAGTTTAAATCCATATCATTAAGTGAAAGAAGTGAGTCAGAAAGAATCACCTGTTTGTGTGACTCCAGCCCCCATGGAACTCTGAAAACAGGAACTGTGGAAATGGTAAAAAGTTTACTATTGTTAGGGGTTGGGGAGAGGGGAGAATACATAAAGCACAGAGGACTCTTTGGACAGTGAAACTATTCTGTACTGCTGGAGAATGTGCATGTTTACAAATTTGTCAAAAGCCATAGATTGTACAACATAAGAATGAGCCCTAACGCAGAGTACAGACTTTAGGTGATGCTAATGTGGCACTACAGGTGCTGCAATATACCATCTTGGTTTGATTAGGTCTATGGTGGGCTAAGCTGTTCATGTGTGGGATAGGTTACACATGGGAAATCTGCACGTTCTGTTCAGTTTTCCTGTGAATGTAAAATTTCCATAAGCGATACATTTTATTAATAAAACACAAGATATTTCTATATGCTGATTGAATAAAACATGAAAGAACAGAAAGATCAAATGAAATAAAAAGATTCAGGTAAATCACTTCTCATATGTTGCAGATAGGAATATAAAATAGAACAGACATCCTAGCAAAAAGCTTGGCAATTATAAAATTAAATGTAAAATACTTTATTAACTACCAATTATACTCCTAGATATTTTTTTTCAAAGAAATGAGCACTTATGTTCAAAACCTGTGTATGCATGTTCAGGGCAATAATTGTAATTTATAATTTCCTTAAATTATAAACAACTGAGATACCCTTCAATCAGTCATTGGCAAAAAAAAAAAAAAAAAAAAAAAACCTATGAAAACTTCCAGATGATGGGCTACCATTCAACAATAAAAGGAAGCAATTATTAACATATCACAACCTAGATGAATCTCTAGAGATTTGACAATCCTAAATCCTAAAGCTTTATGAATCCATAAAGCATTATTAAACTGCCAGAATTACAGAAATAGAGAACAATTAGTAGTTGAAAAGTGTAAGAAGATAGAGGTGGGAGGAAACAGCTGTGGCTGTAATGGGCAGATACTGTGGTGATAGAAACATCCAGGATATTGACAATATCACCATCAACACCCACATCGTGGTTGTGATATTGCACCATAGTTTTGCAAGATGCTACCTTAGAGGGATTAAACGAGGAAAGTATTTAGGATCTCTGTATTATTTCTTAACACTGCAGGTGAATGTGCCATTATTTCCAAACAAATAGCTTCATTAAAAAATGTAGACTCTGAAGTTATATTAATGTGTGCAAGATGTTGTATAGCAAAGAATCTTAACAATAAACCAGTGAATCAGAATCAATAAACTTAGAGGACTCAAACTAAAGCTGTCAGGTGGCACCGGATTCCATTTGCATGTATGTGAACGCCTTCTGTACACTTCTTTAAGGAATATTCAAGTTGTAACCATCACGTTTCTACTTTTGTGACAGGTGTGCTCACCTGCTCTCTAAGTATGTAATTAGGATATTGAGGTGATTTTCAGTTGTCCTTACATTGAGAGAAAGGGGTATAAGTATTTAACATGGAGAGCATTACACAGATCATTTCAAGAAATACACTTTCCTTTCACAAATGTTATTCAGGTGCTCTATCTGAAGAGTCCTATTATTCTTTGCTTGCATTTACAACATGCAGATACATAAACAGATATCATTACTTTTTCTTTTTATTTAGTTTTCCCAACCTTTTTGAAACTGCTTGATTAAGGTTGATTAGGTGCAATCATAGAATGATATTAAAGGAACTGATGGAATCTTGAAAAATTCGGAAAATATTGTCAGTGCCATTGACTTGTCCATTGTTGCTTACTATGAAACAAGATTGAAGTCACAATTAATTTAAAGGTGTAGAAATTATTGAACGTTTATGTGATCCATTCACTTTCTCCCTCTTAAACTTCATCAGCTAAATGTGTATCAAAAGCAGTTGTGTGTTTGGTGATGATTGCCATGACATACCTGCACGATTCATCTGTCATTTTTAAATTTCCATGTTTTTACTTAAATATAATTTGAAGAAGAATAAGAATCAGAATTAAAATAAAATGGAAATCAGCTGTGTTCTTCTGGTGACAGAATCAGCTCATTTACTCGGATTAGCACTAGAGAACCTTTGCTTTTATGTTCCCTCAAAAGTCAAAAACTGAGTCATCCTTTGAACACATGGGGCTGGAAACAGCCATATTGGTTCTTAAAGAGCTGGAAAGAAAAGGCTTGTTTCTACTAAAAATATAAGACACTGAAAATGTTATTGTCTTTTTTGATAGTACTGAGGACTAAAACCAGGGCTTCACACATGCTAGGCAAGTATTCTTCTACTTAGTCACATATGAGTACTTTAAATTTTTATATTGAGAGTCTCTAAATTGCTCAAGAATGGGTTTGGGTCTTCTATCTCAACTCCATGTGCCAACAAGCCTAGCTTGACATGTTATTTTTTTATAAGCATAACTTTTATTTTGCCAAATCAAATATTTTTCTCTGAATTTTTATTTGTTTTCTTATCAAGGTTTGTATCAAAGCTGTTGATGCACCAGCATATTGAATATTTGAACAAATAAGGGCATTCTTCTTAGACATGCCCATGAGCAAAGAGATGATTGGTATGGGAGATGGTGTCCTAGGCAAATCATTTTTCATTCTGGTATCCCACCTGGACAAGTATGTAGATAGCTATTCACAGATATGAGGGCCAACTATGTCAACTTTTGAATTACGTGCTTCATACTTTATAATGTATTATTAAAGCAGCTTCTCTCATCAAAACAAAACATGTTGCATCCTCACTGGCCAGTACGTCCTATCAACAGAATTAGTATTTCTTAAATGTAACAAAACATGTAGCTTGTTTCTGCTTTCTGGTACACAGTTATTTTTCCAAAAACTGTAATAGTCAATAGCTTTATGGATAACCATGACAAACAAGACAGGTGATTAGTTACCTAAAGTGATACTTAGCAAAATGTGAGATCCTTAGGCATAAGTTGGAGGACCCATCAGAGGACTGACTGTTAGAATCCTGCAACTTTAAATTTCTCAGGAATGCCAGGTTATCCTCAGAGCAATGATCTAAATACTGTATTAAGTGGCGCAGATGTAATAGCTCAAGTCTACACCAGTTGTTCACTAAAACATCTCCAAACTTTAAAATATAAGATACAAAAGTTAGATGAACTGGAGTTATTTTGTAAAGAAAAGTGGAGTCTGAGTGACATTAATTGATCTCAAGTAAATTGGTAATAGGAGTAATTTCTACTTCCATCAAGGAAATAATTAGTACCACATAATTTGTCATCCAAACTGGAGTACTTTGCAACTATCAATACACTTGGAAAAAATTGTAGATCAGGATGTATAGTCATGCTGCAAATCATCTCTTCTTTCATTAATTGTACCGATACTCTACTAAGCAGCGGAATAAAACGTGAAGACGTGTCCCTGTTCTCAATGAAGTTCAAGGCTATATCGATGGAACATATGCGTGTTCATTAAAATAGTAGCTAAAATTAACAGATTTTAGGGAGATCAGAGAGGAGATTTTGATTCTTGAGTATGGAAAAAAAGATGCTGTTAAAACTTTAAAAATCAATAGAGTTGAGAAAAAAAATCAGTTTTCTCTCGAATTTGACATCTGGGAAAGCTGCGACTCACACTATTCAACAGGCTAATAACTGATTTGAGGCTGAAGCACATGGTCTCTTGAGTTCTAGTCTAAAACTTTTCATCTCACAATGTTATTCTATGATTGCCAGAAAGAAAGGGTCATATGGAAATGCTTGGAACTTGCTTTACATTTTTCTGGTGACAAAGGATTGCATGAAGCTTCTTTGTGATTTGGTCCCCTCGCACTGAGAGAGTTCTAAATGAACCAACTTAGTCATTTTCTACCTGCTTTTTTAAAGCGTTAGGTTTTTCTTTTTTTAAAGAAAGAATTTTAGAGAGAAGATTTTTTTCTTGAGAGTTGAATATCTTGACAAGGTGAGTTGCAATTTGCATATTGTATACAGTAAGATAACCAAGTCTTTCATTATATAGTATTCTAAATAGATTTTCATTATATTCAAGTATAGCACAAGCAGATTCAGCTGTGTATAACTTACCTCAAGTCCAGTATGAAAATATTTCTCAGAAGCTTTATTGCTTCCCAGAAACATACTTATTAAAATTCTGTACTAGTCTATAATATATGCGTTAGACTTGCACACATAGCTCACAGTTTTAGAGCCATGTTCCTGTTCATTAATTCTCCATTGATTCTCCATTAATTCTCCATTGCTATTCATGCCACTACTCATTAACTTTTTTTTACTCAGTTCATAACGTATGATCAAGTCAATTAAATAAACACAAGTACTAGAAACCCTTAAAAAGTTACTCCTTATTAGTGTAAACATCATAGCACTTTGAAATGTTTACAAACTCAGTGTGTTTACTTTGAAAATAAATGTTAAAATATTAATTATAAAAACCAATAAAATTTCTCATTAAGGCAGAAAATCCAGCACTTAGAACAAGACAATCTCTTCATTTTCTGACTGACAGGTGGATATCACATTAGATGAAAATGATAAGAGATTTAGTGGACTGAGGAATAACTTCCTTTTGACAGTGCCCTGACCCTTGACCTGTGACCTGACTTTTGTTAGCTTCAGTAACACTGGGTAATTGTCACAGGTGTAGGATAAAAGACCTCTCTACTGAAACTGCCAACAGTCAGATATTTATTTCTTTTGATGACTACTAACGTGCTGTTGAGATAAAATCATAAGTTTAGATCTTCTCTGACCTATAAGGATATAAAAACTTACCCACAAGAAAGAAAAACTCCAACTAGTGCTTTCTATTTATGGATTGAAGATCACTATTGTTATAGGGAGGGTGCATGTCTCACCCAAAGGAAGGGCAAATAAGTTGTCATTTCTCTGAAAACACGTTTCACATGTAACTGTGACACAGGTCTAATAAAGAGTTGTCTATTCATAACAGACTTTTTGAATTTTTATAATTATTAGTAAACTCTTACTATGTTATGCTATGAAAGTGCATCCTATTTTGAAATGATCCTTTTGTATTTATATGCTAATCAACTTCTTCAAAAGAAATCAGTTATTTGACACTTATTAAATGTTCTAAGGGAACTATCTTTGAGAGTACTTACAGATGATGTGGTAACAATTGTTATTTCTCATGAAAGAAAATGCCTTTACTTGTAAGAAAATACAGTGTATACTTTTTTTTGGAGCAACACAAGAAATTTAGAAAGCGCAGTGAAGCATAGTATGGTAGTAGACTACTGGAAAGGAAAAATCAAGCGACTGCATGTTCATTAAAGTGAAATCAGTACCGTCAGACAGTCATGATTTGGAAAAAAGTAGAAGAATGAATACTATTGCAAAAATGAAATGACTTCACAGTTTGTTAAAATGAAGCCTAAGCAGTAACCTAGTAGTGTTTTCAAAGTGCTATAACGAAGGAAATGGAGTCACGTTTTTGAATACATGACACAATCAAGTGGTATACTTTATGTGAGTGTGTGTGTGTGTGTGTGTGTGTGTGTGCGTGTGTCCGTGTGCCAGTAGAATCATCCAAATGTTTTCTTAATAGGAAGAATCCATAATAATTTCCTAGTGATCATAGATTTCCAGGATCCGATTTCTATCTGCACTATTATCAAGGCATAAATTACTTTTAAATTCATTGAGGGTTCTGGCTCAAGTCACGAGACTTCTGCGTTAATATTTTAACCATAGCATACATTGATGACACAAAATTGGTATAAGCTTTGGGGTAATGAGTAAGGAAAAACACAAAGATTAGATTTATCTAAAAGTGATACTCTAGGTAAAGTATTTTAGTTGGCTCAGTAGAGGTGTAGCCAAACCCATCTGTTTCCAAAATATCACACTTCATTTTTATTAAATCATAAAAATAAGGGTTTATAATTATGTAACGCATTGTCATGCATACTTGCTATAATAATGCCTACTTCCCAGACTACCATCTTTTCAACTGTGATGAGATCATCAGGTAACAGTGTAGGATATGAAGGCTTAGCATGCTGTGTTGTTAGCACATTAAAAAAAGAAATTGCTGGGATAATTAACAACTACCTATTTGTCTGTGGGATGCATTCATTATGGCTCTACAAATTGGAGGTCTCCAAAATCTGTGCAATAAAATTTACTCTTTGTTCAGAAAGTTCCCCTTGGATTTGGGGAAAATTCTGGTTTGCTGTGTCTATTGTAATTGTGACAGGCAGTTGACATGTCTCATAGTCTAAATGTAGTGGCAAGCAGGGGGTGGTACAAGGATGAAAAAACTGCCATTCATTCTTGTGCAAAGGAAAGGTGTTTCTTAGCATATTCTAACCTATGTTCAGGCTAGAGTTGGGTCTTTGGGGTTGAAGGTCAAATCTGTGAGGTCAAAGCTATTTCTTGTCAATCTTCGTTCACTAATGACACATGAATTGGAAATTAGAACAAAGTAAGTAAAACGAATAGCCAGAAGGTGAGTGTCTGTTTTATTACTCAGAAGAGCTGGGAAATCTGGCCAATTGTTGCCCTATGTGGCTTGAATGACAGTTGTTAAGTTGAAAAAGGGACAGTGTGATGGGAATGCCACTTTAAATCTCAATTACCTCCTCCACTCCAATCAGCTTGGTAGAGCTTTAATGAAGTGCAATTCTCTGTCCTTTTCCTCATACTTCTATCTCTAGAATAAGCCTCACATTCAAGTTTGACAGCAGTACAATCAGTTTTCCATTCATCACTGGCCCTGTTTTAACCCTGCTGAAAAAGGGCCTAATGTACGTGGCAGTGATGGCAATTAGGCAGAAAAGTAATATTAGAAACAGACAAAAGCCTGAGTCTTTTAGCATTACAGGTGTTTTTTTTAGCCGGTTCTAGACATAAAGGAATAGGCAGTGTTGTTAAGTTCCCTTCTTCAGTCTTCTCTTAAGCTGAAAGTCCAACGATTTCAAGATTCAATTAATTAGAGACATGGAGAGCCAAAGAACAAGGTAAAAGCTAAGTCTTTCTAACTGAAGACACACTTAGTAATTGGCCCCTTATTAAAATGGATATCTTCTGGGTGTATGTTTAATAAGGTTGATAAAAACTCGTCATTTCCTCATTAGGATGGCACATGAATACACTCTGTTACATAGAGAAGGAATCTTAAAGAGAACAAACAGGGAAATATCAATCTGTTAAATATTGGAATGTAAAACATAAAATTTGAAAGGCCTGAGAACCATAACTTCGCAGCATTGGGAGGATGTTAAATGCATCGTGTGGGTGTGTGCGTGTGTGTATGTGTGTGCGTGCATGGGTGTGTACATATGAATGTGTGTAAATAAGTATATGAGCTGAGAATTTTTAAAAGATAAGTCATGGCTATTCAATCGGTTAATTTAGAGGTGCAAAATATTTAAGCATTTGAGTTTTATAACCTCAGTCAGTGAAGCTTGTTATGACTTTTTTAAAACCACAAAGATGGATGACACATTTAAATGTCTTTCTTGTATAAAAAACAAGTGAGATTTCCAAATCTATACATTTGTGTTTGCCTGTGTAGTATTCGTGCAATAGTCATGCCGCATCTTCCTAAGGAAAAACCACACATGTGTGTTTCCATGTATTGTTTTATCGAATTGTATTTGTAAATATGTCCAGGCAGTGGGTGAAAGCATAGAAAAGATAAAAGTTCATAGATTTTTGTGCATGTTTTTAATTGTCATATATGTTTTCCTAACGGTTCTTTTTATGCCAATTTTTGAAAATGTCAGCAAGGTTGGGATTTTTTTTTTTTTTTTTTGTTTTGTTTGATAGATTCCACAGGAACATGTGGCATCAGTGTAAGGATCTTGTTTAAGAGAATAGAGGTATGGAGAGGGGAAAAAAAAAAAACAGATGCAGCAATTAGGCGGCTCTTGCTGCTCATTGGGGAGGTGACACAAGTGGGTGATAGTGGCTTTCACCTCTCACACTCCCTTCTCTCCTGCCTGATTCCTAGAACAATCCCTGTCAGAAACACTCTTTGAAAAAGGCTGCATTAGACAATGGCTCTTCACCCTTATTTTACGCTTTAAGTAGTGGAGCAGAATGCTGTAAGGGGCTGAAAACAAGGCGTAATCTGAGAAAGACGCGCAGGCATTGTTATAACTGTGAAAACCAGAAGAGCCCCTTTCAGAGCCGTGACTGAAAGTGCTCGGAAGACCTTTAGTCCTTTGCACTCTCCCAATCACCAATTAGACAAACATTAACATCAATTAAGCTGTTATACGGCACAGGTTCCATATAATTACCTTAATGGGTTGACGCTTTCTTTAGCAGCAATTTCTTAAACAAACTTCATCTTTTGTGCAACAGGCTAAGAAAATTTTCAGCAGGGAGCATTTCCTTTTGTCAAGTTTTCTAAAGAGACAGCTGAATTGTTCTATTTAACAACAAACACCTTCACTAAGGACCCTCGTCTTGTCCCCGTTCCCACCACATTTGACTACTAGGCTCAAAGCTTATTAACCATCAGAGACAAAAAAACGGACTGGCCAGGGGAGCCCAGACACATGCAGGGCGGGCAGTACACAAAGGACCAGTGAGTCTGGCACCGGTTTGCAAGCAGACCCTCGGAGAAAGCACCAATTGAATTAGTTGCCTATTTAGTATCCAAAGCGCCAGATCCGTACTTACCAAAAGCACAAAGAAAATGAAATAGAAAAACAGGATCTTGCTCATAAAACAAGGCAAATCTGTCTAATTTATTTTGTACCAGTAAGTGCTAATTAAATGCAAGCTACTCAGATTCTTCCTGTTCCTGCCTCACCTAATTCTCTTAGAAGCACGACAATGCCAGTCTGATTTTTCCCCCTGTTTAACAAACATTCATTTGAAATGTACTCAAATACAGCTATAAAAATACAACCCTTATATCACTTCTATTTTTACTTTATATAAAGTCCATGTGTTTTTACTCTGTTGTGAAATTATTTGGTGGTGGTGGGGGAAGCTCTTGGCAGAAACAAGCCCTTAAACTATCCTTGTATATCACAAGCAATAAACAACTTGAGATGCATATAATGAACTATAATTGTCCCCCCAACCCCAGAGGATTGGAGATATGTATGTAATCAAAATTCACAGCAATGCATTAAAAGTCAGGAGCGTAACTCTTGTATCTGCCTCTATCTTTAAGAGGCAGAACACAGTTAAGAAATAAAAATTTAAAAATATAGAAAAACTAAATAATTACATCAAACCTGTTTTTATACCAATTTCTCCCTCTGTTCTCCCTTCCTCTTATCTTTCTGTTTCTCCTTCTCTTTTATTCTTTCTTTCTCTATCTTTCGGTTTTGGTAAGCTTACTGCTCATTTTCACACGCCTGACTGTAACGACATCCTCCTGGGGACCAGGCAGTTCATTTTCCAGCTTTAAGGTCAGTACTTGGGCTACAAAAACAAGTGTTTGTTCTGTTTATCCCTGCCCCTGTGAACCCCCAATACCTCTTTGGGTCAAAAGCTTATTGCCACAAAATTAAAAGATGATGATGAGCTTAAGTATAGTTGTGAAATTCAGGCTGTTGTCATCTATGTCTAGCAGACTTTCCAACAAGAAATTCTACACATGGAAAATATTTCTCAGCTGTATGAACATTTGAAAAATATATGCATATGGCAGAGATCAATTTATCTTCAATATTTAATTGGTAAACTGTATGCTAAGGAGCTTTATGATCATGAAATAAAATTAAGACTAACTTTTCCTAAACTTTTCCCTCATAGAAGTAACACATACATAGGGTGAATATTGGCATATAATGCATTACAAATTATTAATTTTGTACAATTTTTATTTTATGCACACAGTGATTTGGTCAAAAGCACAGTTTGACTTTTTCTGGGTTACTAATCTGCCTCTTCATGAAACCACTTTAAATATAAAATCACATTGTTACTCTTTTCTGCATTGCTTATTTGTGCCTGCTACAAATCAAGAATTTCACCAATAAATAGTGAAAATACAAGCAAAGAGCGTCCATCATAGAATTCTGTCTGATAGGAGTTCAATCCCTGCTGATACAGCACGAATGTGTAAGGTTAAATGAAGAGAAGCTTGAAGAAGAGCCAGTGGTATATGCAGTAATCTTTACAAAAAGATGAGATATTTACATTTCTTTGCAAAACACTAATAGATTAATACAAATTTGTGTCTTGGAAGTTTTATATATGACAAATATAATTAGGTATAATAAGGTGGGACAAGATGTCATCCAGTAAAGTCACCTCTTTAACCACAAAGAAAATGTGTGTGGAGTCCAAGATACCTTTTCCTAATTTTCGTGTTGGAAATGGATCTGTAATGTATGAATGGGCTTTTTTCCTCATTCAACAACCAGGAAAAGATCTGAATAATGTTCACATTTTGACACTCATATCAAACTGAAAACACCTCAATCAACTGTTAGATGGATTTGGCATAATTATTGATACACTTTGCAGGATTTAAAGAGTGAGGATTCAGTGCTCACATACCACATTTGAAATGAACACAACTTATCAAGTGGAGTTCTGACATGTGTGACTCTTAGTATCATTTTAGAAGTGAAATAACCTGTCAGATTTAAAAATGTGTTAACAACTGGATGGTTAAATGGCAGGGACATGAAGAGAGGACACGAGCTTGGTTTGAGATCTCATTCTCGAATGGAGGCACTGACTGCCAGCCTAGAAGTCATCACAACAAAAGTTTTCCCCCAGGGGTTCTGATCAAATATTCTATAGTAGAATAAATAAACTAGCACACAGATTATCCTACTAGCATCTGCAATCTCCCTTACAATAGCCATTTGTTGGTGTCTTTCTAGATACATTAAAAGTGTCAGATCACTTACTGGGTGTTTGATAAGTATTTATAACCATTCATTCCATGAATATTTAAGTTTCTGCTCTATCCCAGGCATTCTTTTCTAAGTACATTATCAAAGTCTAACAGACAAAATGCCTAACATCCTTTTTATTAGAAACGTCTTCATTTTAATTGGATTAAGAACATTTACATAGATGGCATAATAAAGTATGCCTCTCACACTGTTTACAATTCTTCATTCTAATTAATTTGTAGCTGGTGACTGACACATAGTGGGTGCTTTACATATCACATTGTTATCTTCAATATTTCAATCCCAATATAGTTGGTGTGTGCATGTGAGACTGTCTAGAAGAAAGAAACCCTCTGACCACTGCCATGGTTCAAGTGCACGTACCTTACTATCATCTACCACAGTTCATTTGTTAAAGGCCCGTAATACTTTTTTTGGGTTTGGTTTCAAAATGTTTTCTTTTGTCACATTCTTTGTGAAAAACCTGAGGAGGAGCTAGTATATAAGGTTGGTGGATGGGTGGTGCCGGGAAGTGGCTCTATATTTATATATTTTTGCAACTAGAGTTTGAGTGGGGAATGCATGTGTGTGTGTGTGTGTGTGTGTGTGTGTGTGTGTGTGTGTGTGTTATACGTCTGAATTCTGCATGTTCTGGACTGTCCCATAATGAGAGAATTTTCAGCTCTTTATGGAAAAAGGTAATGGATTTATTAGCAATAAAACCTAGGCTGGATCCACTTTTCCTTTTGAGACTCAATCTCAATATCTATGTTGCTGAGCATCCATGGGGCTGGTCCACCGCCTGGGTACCACAGGAAGAGATGAAGAAGTAATGAAATATTTAAAAAAAATACATCTGTCCCTGAAAATTTCTTCTGAAGGAATTCAGAATCTGGGTTTGGAGTACCATAGGATACTGAAATCACACTCCTTGAACATTTCTTGCTTCTCAATGAAAATCTGAGGCTATGTTGAACAACTTGCCTTTTAAAAGCTGGTGATTAAGTCCAACTATGAAAAATTAAGTCCTCTGACTCAAAATTACTTAAAAATTAAAAATAATCATATACAGTTAGGAATGTAAAGCCTGTAGACATTCAACCAAAGGCTAAGACGAATTCCATGCACATGTTATTCTCTTAAGCTCCCCACTCTTCCTATGGTGGGGGGAGAGAGAAAGAGCGAGCAACAGAGAGGGAGGGAGAGAGAGAGAGAGACAGAGAGAGAGAGAGACAGAGAGAGAGACAGAGAGACAGAGAGACAGAGAGACAGAGAGACTATATATATGTGTGTGTGTGTGTGTGTGTGTGTGTGTGTGTGTGTGTGTGTGTGGTCTATCTGTATTCTAAGTATAAAAATATCCCTACTAACATCAGCAGAATTTTATTTAAAAAGTAGCATATACATACCCTGAAAGGTGAAAATAACTTGTATTACTATGGATCATTTGAAATGTTGACATAATTTTAGTATTTTAAATAGAATTTAAATACAGTAAATATAAAGAGATAATTCTGTGGAATCTGTTGGAAGAAAATAAGCATTTTCATTCAAAATCTAGAGGAACAAATGATATACCAAAACTTGGATGTAAACATAAAGCTAAATATCGCCATTGAAATTTCTTCCCGATATTTCATAGTCCAAATCAGTGAAGAGAAAGCTCTTATTCAAATATTTTTAAACCACTATAGCTTATTTCTATGACTATCATTCGTATGATTTAAAAATCAAGTGCATTTTTATAAACTTCTTCATCTTTCCTTAACTTCTTTTATAAGAACCATATATCAGATGTAGACTGCATTTACAATTTTAACCTTAATTCTTTTATAATTTACTTCCAATTTTATATCTCCTTTTTGTTAGAAACTAATGAAAACTTAGAGAATTATACTTTTAAAATGCTTTAAAATTGTGTTTCATTTTCCGATGTGTTATTTGAAACAAATTATTGAGAGTAATTCTTTGGTCATCTGTCCTGAAATCTTTGGTGCTTTATTCCAAAATTCGAAGTCCTTCTGATATTCGGTGGAGTAATGTTGATATGCCAGAGTCTTTTGCTTCTTGAAATTAAAAAAGAAGTCATCATAGTCCAGTTCTTTAAAAGAGTCTGTGCAAATGTGGGCGTTTAGAGGCCCATGTGTCAGAAAAGTTAACCTGATTTAGGAAGTTTCCATTTAGTGAACCTGGTATGGTCTAAGTGCCTCAGTTTCCAGAACTACACTCTCATGATGATTTTTTAATGGTTCAGCTAGATCAACAAACACTATTTCCAACCTGTGTATCCAAGCCTATAGCAGAAGCCAAAGCTTTTCATTCAAACTCTATAGAGTTTCCTCCCTTTTGGTATAAACAGGGGAGATTAGGGTCTATCTTAGGCCATGTCCTTTCCCAATGTCCCTCCTCCTTTCTCTGTGCCAAAGGAGTGGCAGAAGAGGAGATTTAAGAAGCATTAGTGTACGAGAATATGGACCAGGGCAGTGTCAATATAAGCAATAAAGATGAAACAACAACATGGAAAGTGAAATGAGGGGATATTAAAAAATAAAATTAGAGGGGCTGGGGGTTTAGCTCAGCGGCATAAGCACCTGCCTTGAAAGCAAGGCAGTCGTGAGTTCGATCCCCGGTACCGATAAAAAGGAAAAAGAAAAAAAAAAAAAAAAAAAAAAAAAAAAAAAGAAAGAAAAGAAAAGAAAAAGAAAATTAGAGACATAGGCATTGCCAAAAAGAGACACTTAGCCATTACATACATTGCATGTTTGTTTTCCTTTTGAAATGGAACAGAATTGTAGTAGGTCAGTTAGAGGTCTTCCAGATCTAAAAAGGGAAAGAAAGAGGAAAAAAAAAAACTCCTTCATAACCGCCCCTTGCTGCCTTTATTTTGGTACAATGCCTCAGGAAAGGATTTTTGTAAGTGCATTATCTTTTCTTATATAAGTATTAACTACATTTGACTTTTGGGGTGTCATACAATTAGCAAATTAATCATTCCTTGGGAGTATTCATCTAGGTTTTGTAGCACTTTCCCCATCCTAATTTTACAATATTGCATGCAAAGGGAAAAATTGCCCTCTTTTTATTGCACCCCTTGAAATCCTCTCTCTTAATGTCAGGCCCTGAAGTTATAGTGGCAGTTAATTCTGTCATCAGAATACCAGCACTTTACATGGAATTTTGAAAATTACAAAGGCACATAGTGGAACTGATCATTCTTTCTATACGCTAAATGCACCTTCATTTGAAGCATACATATTCTCTGTAATACAGTCACCTTTTCAATGCAATTCATTGCATTTATTACAAGTATGAGGTGGAAATTAGAAAGTTCCTCCAAAATTTCAGATCTTTTGTCTGCAATATGTATTGAGTAGAAGTTTTTGCTGCTTTTTATGCATGTGATTTAGTGAATCAAATTAATGTTCTAAGAAGTAAAACTTCGTTTGCACTCGTGCAAGTGTGGAGTGATATTCATGTTCTAAAAATCCAGAAGCAATATAAAGACATATTTCTCACAGTTAAAGTAACTGAATGCTAACATGGTTTATTTCTGAAATGAAATACACCATGTATGACATTCACAGAGGCCCAGATGTTATGCTATATCTTTCTGGAACAATCATATTGAAACTCTTCCAAATGATTATCATCCCTGAGAGTCTAATGAATCTTGGGACATTTGAAGTTGAAGTAGAGGCCATTTTTTTTAAGTTCATTTTTTTCTTGACTTTTGCGATTTTCCCAGTGAAAAGAAATTACATTTACTTTGTAGCATATTCAGGAGCCACTAGCCATGCTGTGGTGGAGGTGGACTCAACACCTTTTCAGTAGCTTACAGATACTCAATAATAGTCCTGGACACCATTCCTGGAAAACTGTAAGAATAATTTGAACATAATCCACACCATTTTGTCCATACACATAGTAAGAGAGTTGTACAGTGAAATATCACTTTTTGATTGGAATGTTTAGCTCTTGGCATCATCATGCATTGGTATTGGGACTTTGAATAAAGTCCTCTTCTTATAGAGGAGCTGGCACTATATTAGTCATATAAATTCATGCATTTCCATCTGTTTCTCCAGATATGGGTGTTTCTTTAGTTGTCAACTCATTAATCCTCTACTTAATATCACACTTAAGCCAAAACCTAATTATACAAGTCTAGAAATGTAGCATAATATTATGAAGTCAAGTGCATATATATTCCTTAATATCTCAGTGATAGTTTTAAAGGTTTATATAACTTGGAATCACCAATTGAGTGTTATTGGTAATGCTATGAAAAGCACTTCTAGGATCAAAACATATCACATGTTAATTTCATAGTAAAATGGGTTTCTGCAACTATGATTAATATTATCTATCTCAATAACTGTAGGTCATCATATAGTTTAATTCACTTATTCTTGTTAAGTAGAGTTAATCCATGGTAGATATCAGTTATCATAATTTGTGGCAACTTACATGGGTTAGGCTTTTTAAAGATATACTGTAAGAAATATTTTATTTAACATATATTTGTAATAAGTTTCAGAACTTCAAGACCATAATTTAGTTTGCTGTGGCAGTGCACTTGTTTATGCATATGCACACACACACACACACACACACACACACACACACACACACTGCAGTTAGTTTATTCTTTCCTACTTTAACAATCAGTTACTGCTTTGGTTAAAGCCTAAAGCTTAATCCATTAAGAGCCTTTTAGAACAAAACAAACAAACAAAGCTTTAACCACTTCAGGGACAACAGTGTAGAACTAACAGGCATTCTTAGAAGACCTTAGCAATCTTAGGATCAGTAGCCTCATACTGGGTGTTACTAAGTGATGAGAGTTAGAAAATTTGTGAAACCAGGTTTTAGAGAATAAAATTACATGGAAAATTATCAGGGAAAGACAATTTGATTAATTTACCTTCAGAACTTTTCATCCAGATTAGAGTGCTGACTCAAGTCCTATCAGTAATCACAATGAAAACAAACTAATTCAAATGTCACCTGGGCTGAAAATTTTACCTATGTGCCCTCAGAGGTGAACTACTTAAATAGCTTTTAGTTGCTCTTCAAGTGCTAGTATTTATGTATATATGAGAAAAATTAAGTCAATTTCTTTAAAAGCAAATCTCACTTAACAGATTCATACAAAGTATTTAGGAAAGCTTTACAGTCCACTTAATTCAGGACTACAACTTGTACAATAAAGCCAGTAAGTACATTTATATATAAGAGGAAGAAAAACAAACATTTTCTTCACAAGATTAAAAGCCTGTTCATTTCCTTTTAGAATTATCCCATTGTATATTGTCTTTCGTGAAAAAAGTCCATTAACTTCTTTCCTACATGCTCGAGTCTTAAAAATGTACCAATATTACACAATATCTTTCAGGAGTAAGATTTACTATAGAAAAAAATGTGTCTCATATATTTTGTATTCATTGCATTTCCCTTTTCAGCTTCAAAAAGCAACTTTAAAATATTCTACATCGCTATACTTTAAAATGTTTTTCTGTTTATACTTAATTATAAACTTCATAATGAAATGGAGACGTTATTTATTATTTATCTCAAAATGTCAGATGCTTAGACTTTACCCATAAATTATCTGGAGGCATAAAATTACATACTTTCAGAGGTAGTCAACAGACACTGTTGGGATTTCCTGTAGTATGTTTACAAGCTAATTTGTTTACTGAGCATTTTGTACTCGTTTATGTTTTGGCTTTTTTAAAACCAGATTCTCATTGAAGAAACATACTTAATATAAAAAAGTTATAAAAGGAGTATTTTTAATTTTAAAACTAAGTATTGGATTAAATGCAAAATAATCTCTTCACTGAAATGCTGTCAAACAGCATTGACCATTAATATTTTATAGATGAAACAAATAAATTAGCCTGCAATATCATTAAAATGCATGATTTTGCTGTGTGTCAGGAACACTGTGCAGTTTTGTCTGGATTCATTAAAGCGCTCACTGCATAAGTGCATTGCCAACCAGAATGTGGGTGGCTAGAATGGCAGCCTGTAGGTTTGTATGGAAAACAAGTATGGCACTGTGAAAAAAATTCTTCTCTCACCCTACAGATACCTGTGCGGAGAGCTTGGGGAGCATTTCCATAGGCTCACTGTCAAATGAGTGCGAAAGCCCCCATTCATTGGAAGCAAAGGTAAGTCCGAAAACTGCATTGAAGAAAAAAGGGAAGGGGTGGGGAGTGGGGTGGAATCACCTAGCACTGAAGCAGCCTAACCAAGTGACAGACACGTAGACAACTCCGATGCTGCCAGAACAACACTCTGCACAGCCCACCAGCAAGCAATTTGTCACAGCGACAAGAATATCCTCCGCAATTTGGCACCAGGGTCCTTGGACAGCCAACTGCGCCTGTACAGCACGAGACGTGCTATTCTGCAACGGGGAAGATGGGAACGAAGGTTCTCCTTATTATGTCCAAATGTGTTATTTTATGAAAAACATATCTTTTGTCATGATCAACATAGAGATAGAGCAGTAGTAATTGATATTAACTGGGTGCAAATAAGACAACAAATTGAGAAAAATATGTCCTCGTTCATTTTGGAGGTATCTTGACTATAGAGAAGATTTTAAGATATTTGCTTGATACGTCTGGCGTTTTATGGCAAGGTCCTACATTGTTTTAGAGAAATAATGAATCCATAGGTACAAGAATAAACTGGGAAACATTTTGGTAGTAAACCTTTTGCTTTTAGCAGAATGTACTCTTTGCTTTGTTTTAGATTTTATGTGTCTGTGTATGATGTGTTGATTAATATCTTGGCTGGCTGCAAATCTTTTCTTACTGAAATGATTTGCAATAAGACAAAGAGCTTAAGGTAAGTTGAGTTATAAATGTGCAAAGGAAAGACCCTTTACTCTGTACGGTGCTGCCCGCATAATCTATTATAAAAGTGCAGTAAGGAGAGATGCCAGACACATAGGATAAAGGTATCTGATAAATAAGCAAGTAGTGTTTCCTTGCCAATTACTTGGCATCTTAGTTTGTAATTAATGCCACCGTAATGAAAAAAGTGGTAGGCACGAAGATTGGGCCTTTTGTGTATTCTATACAGAACCAAACACTCATAAAAATCTAGCTCAAAGCTAGCCTGGTTTGGTTTTCTTCACAATCAAAACTTCCTAGAGAATTAGAATGATACCATGGGGTGTGTGCTTGTGTATGTGTGTGTGTGTGTGTGTGTGTGTCTGTGTGTGTGTGTGTGTGTGTGTGTGTGTGTGTTACTGTGTATTATATGAGACTGACATCAGGCAATTGCAGGATGCCTGTCTCTACTACATTGACAAGGGTATACTTCATTCCTCAGACATGAGAGAATCATGTACCCATTCTGCCAGGAACTAACATCATGGTATCTATTATGTTATTCACTGGTTGTCTTATAAAGCACTTTAGCTAACTGCTATTTAAGTGGCTATAATCACTGCTGTGTAATGCCTGAAGCATTTCCAAGAAGTTTACGTACTTATGCTTTATGTACACTTTCAGGAAATAACTAAAAATATAGAAGAGTTAAATAATGACAGTGATAAAATTAATTGGCATTTAAAAGACTAAAATAACAGTATAGTTTAGACAATTTTGATGTTATTTGAAATATGGTTGATGTTTCAAATTACCCATTTAATACAATAATATTTTATAAAATATGAAAAAATTTTCCTACTTATTCACACACACTGGACAATAGTGAATGGTTTGGAACTGAGAGATTTAGAGAATGAGAGGTTTGCTTACAACGCTGTGTAATTAATTAGTGATGGAGGTGGAGTGTGCTGACTAGCTAGGTACAGAGATCATTGCATGGAGAGATTTAAGTTTTATATCCTTTGAGGGATAAGGTACAAAGAAAAAGGAGAACAGAGAAGTGAGTCAGGTAAGAGTGCTCAGGTTAGAGGGTACAAAATACAGTGGAGCCCATAAAGAAAACTAACCCCATACTTTTCTAAGCTTTGCATGGGGTGTTTTCCTTGCAACTCACATTAAAGTCAATGGGAATCATGCAGCTAAAACCCCGTGTAACTCTTTGACAATTTACTTCCTAGTGTCAGGAAAAGAGTACTACCTACTAAGGGCAATTTACTCATTTTAGTTTGTGCCTCCCATACAAAGATGAATTTGATAGCACATAGCAGGAGGAAAAGAGAGACTGCATTTAAGATTTTGTTATTGCAAAAGAAGTCATCATTGAAAAATGTCACCTAAACTCTCACCTTGTTTAGCAACAGCAATAAACAGAGAAAAGCAATCCAACAAAAGAATATGAAAAGAAGTATGGACTTGATTACAGGAAAAAATGGTGATTGCTAGTATGAGGGTTTTCTTTTTCTTTTTTTTTTTTTTTCATTTTAAATTCTCAAGCTCTGAACACAATCGCAGGATAATAAGAATACAGGAAGATTCTTAAGATGTCAAATTGAAGCTCCTGATTGCTTACTTTTCCTGAGCACCGAAAGTTGTACATATGTAAATACAGCAAAATATTCCCACAAAATCTAAATAATAATAAAAATACAATAAGAGGAAAGCTACAAGGCTTCTAGTTATAGATAGAAAATTCCCTAAAATGACAGGTATCTGTTCTGTTGCAAACAATAATTGATAAATGCATCATAATCTTATAACAGAGAGTTATGAGATTTCTCAAGTTAGAGAATATTTATGTTAAAAAGTACATGCTGTTTACAAAAAGTAAAGTTTATTTCACAAACTTTGAATCAGAAAGTGAATACTGGCTTTTGAAGTCTGTATTTTCATTGCAAGGTCCTATATCCTTAATCTCAAACATCTTTATTTCAGTGCTATATCGCTTTAGTGATATAATTTTTAAAACTGCAGAAACACATAAGCCGCATACATATAATAAGTGGCAATTCTATGTTGGATAATGATAGTTCTTTTATTTTCTGAGCATTCTTTGTTACTTGTTTTGTGACTTGTCCTTTGCAAAGTGAAGGAGTAAGAACCTAGATGGTTCTGCATTTTAGTGCATGGAGGGGCAGGGAAAATCTAAAAACAACAGCTCATGCAAATTGATTACTCAAATTTGATGGTTAAATGAGTGTTTCTTACCATGGACCTAGCTTACACTTCAGTTTAGGTAAGTAAGCAGCCTTGGTACCACTGGTCTCTGATTACACCAATTATCAAACCTGAACTGTACTATCAGAAAAACACATAGCTCCACACTTTTAAATGCCTGGCTTTTGGAAATTAGAGTAATTATGTCACCAAACCTACTGTTGATTTTCAGATGACATCTCAATAATTTTGCAAGAGTAAAAATCTTTTTTGAAAGCACACTGATATTTTTCATAGTGGAGATAATATATGAAGATGAATACAGTGATTTGAAAAGTGAGAACATTTTAGGGAAGAGATACTTTATTTGCTCAGAATTTGGATGTGTTTCTGGACTGAATCCTTGATTATAAATTTATGTTGGATGATATTGACTGTGGAAGAACTTCTGAAATCTGATTTTCTTGGAGGATGGGATTGAAAATTCATAAGTAACACAAATAGTAGCTGAAATAGTTTGGAGTACTAATATAAAATCATACGCAAAGACAAATTTAAAGTACCAAAAGAAAATTTAGTTTAAAAACTCATAACCTGTTCATTCTCTTTCTTATATCCCAGACATTCATGGTTTGTAATTAAATCACAGGCCCTTAACCAAATGCACATTGTAATGTTTCTGTTCACAAATTAAACCTAAATTAAATTTATTACAAAATGATGTTTATCTTTAGAGATATTTTTGTTTTCTTTCTCTTAATTGAATAAAGAGATATTTAACAATATTTTTATACAGAGAGAATAAATTAGTATCGGTATTTAAATTAAATAATGAAAAACAAAAAGACAAAAGTGGCAACGTTATTCACAATGTTACAGAATTTGTTTTCCACCTATATTTCAGTGTCATTGCTTTATTTTGAGTGAGAGCCTGAATAATCATTTACACACATCAAGGAGTTAAAGATTTACATGGTTATATATTCCAGATCTTTTATTTTAAGAATTACATTTTCTATGACCTGAAAAAATTCGATGTTTTAGCTAATTGAATTCTAAAATTAATCTGTTTTTATTTCAGACTTTCTTTAGGAATTTGGTATAAATTTTGATGTTTTTTAGCACAGACATTTAAGGCATCTTTTAATATATCTCTTTCCACTTTGACTTTGACATGATTCATGCAGTGACTCTGATATATATATATATATATATATATATATATATATATATCCTTCCAATATTTCAAAATTACATGTTTAGTTTCAGGATGAGGGTTTACTTACACATACACATACATATGTGCATACACACAGGCACACAATGGCAGCATAATCTCTTAGCTCAATGAGAAACAGTCTGAACGCAATCACAGTACTCAGAAATGTTTTCTTAGCCTTGGGGATGGTGTTTGTTGAACTGATTTTATCACCTGTACAGGGAAATCGTGCAAACATTCTCACTAAGAGGTCTTAAACCAGAAACATCAAATAAGTATATAGTCAAATGAGTGACTAATTATATTCATCAACATGAGTTTCTTTTCATTATTTTCTTTACTTAAATCACGTTTCTGTCTTTCCTGTATCCCTATTTATTTACACCTCCCCAAATGTGACACTTGAAAGGCCTTCTGCAATTATCTTTGGATAGCTCAAGTGTCAAGGGAGGTAATTTTGGAAAAAGGCATGGTACTATTAACCATGTTGATTCTCTGGCTCTAAAGATCTTTAGGGTTTTTCTTTTGGCAAATTTCTGATGCTCTACCCCAAAGATTTGAAGCCTGAACTCTTCTTTGCTACATCCAAGAAAAGGAAGCCTCTGTACAATAGGCTGAGTAGTCTGGAGCAAAAGGTCACTCAACATTATACATGCTTGCCTGGAACCAAAGCCTGGAAAGGAAATCCTCCCAGCAGAGTTAAATTGTCTGTTCTCCTTGGCAAGTGAGCACAATTCCGTTAACACTAAGGAGAGTTAAGCAGGGATATTGTAAGAACAAATGGCTTTATGAGATGGAAAGAGGACTTGAAATTTTTCAAAGTATTTGAAAACAAACAAAAAAAAAAGAAACTCTTTTCAAAATGTAAGAATATTTAAACTTAAAAACGATGCAGAAAGATGCAACAGTTTTTTTTGTTATAGATCAAAAATATGTAAATGAAGGCAACATTTTAGGTGAAATGTGTATAATTTTCATAATTATTTAAATGTGAAAAGCACATAATTAGTACTTTCTTCCAGTCTTTCAAGTGGCGGTTTTGGGCAATGGACGAAAGAGGAAAAATGTTTTTTTCTGGTTATTTAGTTACATTTTATAGCATGTCATTTGAGTGGAGGTTCATATTTCTTCATTAACAAAGAGAGAAAAAAAAAAACTAGGTCCATTTGATTATATGCAATATTCTTTGGTATTCTATTGTTGAATGCTTTTTAAAAATGTATTTAAAAGAAAACAAGTTATAGAAAAGAAAAACAAAAAGCAAACGAGACAAACAAACAACAACAAACCCAATACAATAACCGTGTAGGTTTACAAAACAAGATGATAGGGATTTGACAATGGTTGTAATCTTGTCTATTGTTACTTTCAAAAGGATGGCTTAGAATAACATATATAGACATGTAAAATTGATCTAAGAGATGGAGATTTAGCTAAGCTGTACAAGTGCCTCCTGACAAGCGTGATGTTGTGAGTTCAATCCCTGGTACTCCTGCCCCCCCCCCCAAAAAAAAGGGGGAAAGCAGAAAAGAAGGAAGGGAAAAGGAAAAGACATAAATTTGTGTATTTCTCTCTCTCTCTCTCTCTCTCTATATATATATATATATATATATATATATATATGCTCAAATTCCTATACTACTAATTGTATTAGCTGTTGAATGATTTTTTATTGCAGCTACATTTGTTAAATGAGTACAGGGCAACCATAACCCTACCATATGAATGTAGGAAGTGATGCAAGATTACTTCTGATATCTGATGTTCCCATTACTTCTTGAGCTCTTATTCTCAGATGTATATGTTGTATTTACTATCATGGTTTCATTAATTTACTTAGTTGTTCATTAAAACCTTTCACTGAATCTTTACTAAAGAGCATAAAGACTATGTTGTCTATTAAATAATTCAGAAATCACTAAGATAAAGTTCCAAATCTTAAAATACAAATTGGTGAGTTAAAAAATAAACCAAAAGGAACAGTATCCTATAGAAAGGACTGTGAGAAATAGAGCGTGTGCCTACATTGCTGTGGGAAATCAGAGCAGTTACTTAATTCTTTGCTGCAGAGAGACTGGAAGTTCCCATGGAAGAAGTGATCGGCTAAACTATGACAAAAAAAAAAGTGACTATCTCAACTGCCTGGCAAAAGACAAGAGTGCTGCAACAGAACACAGAACTAGTTTGTGCTTTTAAAGATGTCTTTGTTTTAAAATATTCTGGGATTTTTGCCCCAAATTATATATTGTTGTGAAGTTTTTGCTTCTACCAATTTGTTTCGGTGATGAGTTTTCTTTTTAAAATTTATTTTTATGTTACAAGGAGGAAAAGGGATAACATGAAATGATAAATATAAATATGCAACCTATGATTTTTCCACCCATTCAATACCTCTAAATTTTAATTGTGTTTGAATATGTGTATGGAAAAGTAAATGTAAGTAAGTGTTAACTATGAGAATTTTATGAGATACTGAGAGATAATAGCATATTACTAAACCCAGGAAGATAAACTTATACTCAAATTACTTTAAAAATTTGAGAGTGTTCTAGGGCTTTCCAATAACAGCTGAGTACACAAGCATTCTGTCTTTTTCCATCAGGTTTATAGTGTGATAGAAAGCTTCTAGCAGGTGTGAAAAAAGAAGTGAATAACAGAATGGCTACAGTGAGCATGGTACACAGAAAATATTTGAAAGAAAATCAGAATTTAATGATGTAGGCCAGTGTTTCTCAAAGTATAAATTGGTAAAGAATTTGCTGAATAATATGCTAAAATGTAGTGGACAGGAACCTCAACTAATGACTTTTCCATCTCTTTCTTCTCCTTCTCTTTGTCCTCTTCTCTTCCTTTATCTATTTTTCTTTTATTTTTTTACAAGATCATAAATTATATTGGAGCTGTTGGTTGAGGATCATTACTTTGAGAATAACTGATCTTGCTCAGTGTACTCAGATTGTGTTTTTATGTGAGTTGTTTGGTTCTCGTTAGATTGAAGATACTGACTCAGGAAGCCTGCTGTGGGTGGAAATCTTCGCATACTGAACAAGTTCAAAGGTGGAGCCAATGGGATTGCTCTACAAACCATGAGGGAGAACCAAGACCAAGGGGATTTCCTACTTTGTAAACTGAAATCACATGACATAGACTGGGTGGTTTCAGAAATTAGTGGAATAGAATAAAGGTTTTGGGTGGGCATGGGGGCTCATGCTGTAATTTCCAGTGTGGGAAACTGAAGCAGGAGAATGAAGAGCTCAAACCTAGTCTAAGCAAATTACTGACTGACTTACTGAGACCTTATGTGAAGACCTTCAGTTCAATATTCATTCAGTAATGCAAAAAAGAAAAAAAAATATAGTTCATTTGCTGACCAAGTGAGATCGTATCATTAACAAATGAAACCTATTAACAAACTAATATTTATTGATATTACCACCACAGTAGAAAGCATTTGCTGAAGTTTTACTCTGTGTGAAATAATAGCATTGGTTACTATAAGGGACTTAAGCAGTAGTAGACGTCTTGCTTTGATTTTTAATCTTGGCTTCTGTAACTACTCTGAAACGTTAGAAATGAAATACTACCAATATGGAGTATGCATTAAATTTATTATCTTTCATTAACTCTGATAAGTTATATATAAGTAAGGAAGTAAAAAATAGTTTAATATAACTAAAGAACAAAAACCAATATCTTACAAATAGTGCACTAGTCAAGGAATGTTATTTATCCTCCTTGTCTAAAAGTTTTAGTTAGGCAACTTCTATTTATGTAAGGCAAAAGGTTGAACTAAATCTGGGAAATGAGGTGGAAAATATACTTAATGTCGACCCCATACCAGCCCCTGGTGGGTTGTGCATGTAGGTGTGATACAGCCTTACTTACATGGCTGCCTTCTTCGACCCGCCTTTCCTTAGTAATTGATAATTCTCCATTTCTTTTCCATTGTTTAAACCTTTAAAAAACTAGAAATGTGAATCACAATAATGGTAATATATTAAAGAATTTAAAGTAAAACTTTCTCAGAGAATGTTCTGATAAAAAATACAAGAAGCTCTATTCCCTCTGGCAGTATTTACCAAAGAGAGAGAGAGAGAGAGAGAGAGAGAGAGAGAGAGAGAGAGAGAGAGAGAGAGAGAGAGAGAGAGAAAGAGAAACAAAAACAAGAACAAAAAAACAGCCCACCCCTCAAAAAAATACCCAAAAAAGCCACAAGATCTGTGAAATGCACTTTGGTCAATTTTTAATGATTTTAATCACCCTGAGGATGCACATATTAAACACATCTTTCGAGTACTATGGCATTCTTTAAATTTAGCAATTTAATGACTAAAAATTGATTTTAACATAATTGAGAGTTAAACTCAATGTTTGTTTTTGTTCTATCTTTTTTTGGTGAATGAAGTAAAACATGGGAAACCAATCATGTTAAGGCAAATACTCAAATCTTGAGCCAACTAAAAGTAAAAGTGCTTAAATGTATTAATGTAGCTTTAATACTTATTTTTGCTTGATGTATGTAGTATTTTGTATTATCATTTCTGAGGTCAAGTGATTATTTTAAAGCAATAACCTATAATTAAGTACTTCTGCCATTTATGCTTCTTCTTCCCATTTCCCAAAGGTGTTAATTTCTCATCCATTCAATCAAGAGGAATATTCCAAGCAAATATTTTACTTGCAATATATTTGACATCCAAAAGTATATAGTATGGTTTTAGTTATTATCTATTCAAAAGACGTTTTAAAAATATGATTTCCCAGTGTAGATATTGGGCTAGATTATTAACGCTTCTGAAGTTTTTGGGAAATATGGATCTTCATGGAGGCTGTGACTACTCTTTACAGAAAGTGTTATGAAGCACACACACAAAATTTGTATGCAGAGGACTGTATATTCACAATGCTGGAAGGAAGACTAAGCAACTTTGATCTGGAGGTAATCAAAGTATCACCTTTGTCCTCTTTTCTTACATAGACATTGAAGCCAGATGGATCAATAAACTGCTTTTCTAAATACATGTTTTGTTTGTATGGTGTATACCTTTTCTGGTAAGTAAGCCTTTATACTTATTTGTAACATGGAAACAAGTGGACATCTGGCTTCTGTGGAAAATATGATTCACTCATTTGCATTTTTAATTTCCATTCATTCCGTTTTTGAATAGTTCACTTGTCCTGTTTGCTCTTTCTAAAAGCAACTCTTTTCAAATTTCTTTAATTTTATATACTCACAGAATCTGTGTTTTTTTTTATAATTGGAGATATTATTCCTTTAAAAACTTTCTAATGAAAACCAATATTCAAAGTCTATAACATGAGGAAAACTGCAGTATCTAGGAGTGACAAATTAAGACCCATAGTAATTTTGACTGACAAAAGTAGTTTTCTCATTACTTTATTAATGTTTTGTTTGATTCGAGACAGGCTCTCACTACGTAGCTCAGGCTGGCTTTATACTCACTAGGTAGCCCTGACTGGCCTTGAACTCACAGCAGTCCTCCAGTCTCAACCTCCCAAATGCAGAGATTATAGGCATGTGCCACCACACTGCTTTCTTATGACTTTATATCGCTGTTGGATGATTTACAAATATCTTGCAAAGACCAATTTCAAAAAATTCAGAAGCAGTATCCTAATGAATAAATAATTTTTCTTCAGATTGCTATGAAATTTTTTCAAAATTATTTTGGATACTTTAAGATATTACTATAATTAGTGACATGCTTTAAGCAAATTTTGGAATGAAGGAATATGTTTGTTTGATTGTACATGTGTATTATCTACACTATAGTTTTTTTTTTTTTTTTAAATCGGTACCAGGGATCAAACTCATGACCATGTGCTTGCAAGGCAGATGCTATACTGCTGAGCTAAATCCCCAGCCCCTAAACAATAGTTTTTGTGAATAAAAATTGAAAGTCTAAGAACTCGAAAACTGAGAAGTTTAGTCATTCATCTCCAGGTCTCATTCTTCTTTTTTGTAGTACCAAATATAGAATTCACAATGATTTTTCACAGCACTGAACTCTCACTATAACTAAGAGCACAATAAATTGGAAAAATCTTTTGAAATTTTAGTTAAGAATTCTCACAAGCATTTTATTCTTCATCTTAAGATGATAGACCTATCTAGAATTCTAGCACATTTAAATAGTTAAATAGTGAAATGCAATTTCTGAATATTTTCATATAACCACTGGTCTATATCCTAGAAAAGTATAAGCACATACATGTGTGCAAGACTATGTATGTCCCCATAAATAAAATATTTTCTCCAGTCGGTGCAGCCACATAATGGAAGCCAGAATAACTATGGAAAGCAAAAATGAGAGGATGAGAGAACTCAGTTCACCAGAATCTTCAGCTGTGTAATTTGGACTCAATTCTGAGTATATAACAGAAGCCAGCTTTTCTAAAAATATCAGCATCATGAGTTTAAGAAGATTTACATGAAAAATAGGTATCATGGACAAAATATACATGTATCTTCTCACATCATAGACACGAGCCTTAAGCGGATCATGTTAGTCTATCTAATCTTGGTACAGGCAACCAGAAAGAAAAACAGGATCAGGTGGCTGAAGTTCTCCAACTCCAAGCTTATGTGATATCAATTTATAAATTCTGTTTCACAATTGATGTTATTTGATAATGTTATGCAATTTAGAAAATACCTAACAGACTATACTGGAGTTGAAACTAGATTTGATTAGATTTTCTGGAGTGAATTTCATGAAAGCCATCACACGAAAATAAATAATACTCCCATTCAGGATTTTATTCCAGTATCTGGTGAGAAGAAAAAAAATGACTGTATTAATGGCATGGTCCCTAGGTCTGGGAGAAAATGAGAGGCTTCTTCTAGAGGGTAAAGAATTATACACTTTTTGAGAACAGATGGAGAAGTTTTAAGATAGAATTGTAGTTATATGTTATTAGTAAGTTATATGTTATTAGTTATATGTTACACTAAGACACACTAGAGAAATGGATTGTAGTGTTGCTTGTTCCATAATTAGAGAGGTAACATGATCCTCTGGAAGTAACCAAATGGCCTCCATTGATTATTTGAGAAGGACTTTACTACTTCTCTTCTGAGATGAATGACACTGTGTCATTAGGATACCTGTGAAGTCTTTTGACTAACTGTTGCTAGTTTTGCATCTACTACACAGCACGTCAAAATGAATGTCAAAATCTCTAATTCTTTACAGAAGCAGCAGCAGTTTATCTTTTACTTACTGATACAACTGCAAAATTTCTGCCTCAGGGGAAAGGATGCTTCCTCTTTCTTTGAAAAAAAGTTTAACTGCTTTCCTAGCTAACTAGCATTTAATCTAGGATCTCATATAAATTTTAATCAGAATTGAAGAGGTTTTGAAAAAACAGTTCGGCAAAGAAATATGGGCAGCCATTTAAAATACTTTGTGTCTGCGGAAAATACTCTGGACTTTAACCACCAAGGAGATGCTAAACGTTGATCACTGACCTGAACATGCTTGAGAACGACTAGATTATGTCAAAGCATAAATTTTAAGTCTGAGCTAGTATGGTCAAAAAAGAAATGCTTGTCAATTAGCCTTTTTTATTATAAAATCCAAGAGTTTGGTAGTAGTTTTTATTTCATTCTGCTATCTCGTGAAATGAGACATGCATCAAGTATGCAATACAACAATAATTCTCAGTATTATCGCTTTTCAGGGACCAGGATAACATTCAAATAAAAATCAAAGGGCAACATTCTATTGTGGCATACAGTGTCTTTTGTTTAAGGTTATAATTGTATCATTAGTTATAGATTTAAATCTTAACACCATTTTCCATGAGTACAGTAGAAAGCCAAAGTCTCTTTGAAACCAAAATCAAACCCTAAACTAACACTTTCTTTAAAGAGTATCAAGTTAGTGAAGAGGAGAAAATGAAGCTAAATCTTTCCTTTTGAATACAATTTCATTTGTCGTATAATTTATATCATGGGGTTAAGAAATATATTTTTTGAAGGAAACATTTCAAAGTGTGCCAGTGAAATTTTATATTATTGAATATTTTAATAAAGTATCAATCATATTCAATGAAATCAAGTGAAAGAACCTACAAACATATAAAAACCCCATATTTCCCATCATGTCAAAGGTTTTATTTGCTGTACCATATTGTACACGTCAATATACCAAGTAGCTTAATTTCTACTCTGGGAGGTTGAGTTGGTTACAATTTTTTGACTGCTATCAATCTTCTTGTATGTCTTTAGGACATATAATCACATGTTTCTGGTTTCTGTTAAATATACATGTAGGAAGGGCTGGGGATTTAGCTCAGTGGCATAAGTGCCTGCCTGGCAAGTGCAAGGTCATGAATTTAATCCGTGGTACATATGTACGTATATACATATTCACTGAATATATAGTGTTTATTAGTGTACATAGACACTATATATTCAGTTGGGGTTGACTTGAACAAGCAATTTTCTGAAAAAGTTGTACAATTTATTTACCAGCAATGTCAGATATTGTTACATATCTTTACCTGGGTTTGCTGTTTTCGCTCTTTGGGTAATTTTTGTTGGGATGTGGTGATATCTAATTTTAATTTTAATTGGCAGTCTGACAACTTATGAAATTTAGCCCACTTTAATGTTTATTAGCTACTGGGCATCTTATTTTATTAACAATCTGATCAGACTTGCGATCTAAACTTCTTTTGTCTTCTTTTTATTTCTTATGGTTTAGTACTTGGTACATACAGTATATACATTTTGGGGAGTATATGCCTTGAATATCTCTCTTCCAGACTGTAGATTACCTTTTAAACTTTATTATGAGTTGTTTGGGTGAATATAATCTTCTAGTTTTAATGTAGTCCTCTTTTTATTATTTGTGTGCATATGCCCCACTAACAATGTGTGTACTAATCACAAGGGCATGACAACATATTTGTATTTTTGGAAGATTATTTTTTACTATTAGTTTTTACAGCTATAAAGAATCATTTAATTATGATTTAGATTTAAATGTTTCCCCCAAATTTTGTGTATTTAGTGATGAGACATTTGGAAGGTGATTGGATCATGGAGACATTGTGCTCCTCAGGGGCTTATTCATTGATGGGTTTCATGGATGAAAGTGCTGTTTAGAGATGGGGTGTGGTTGGAGGTGGTCATGTCAATCACGATCTACAAGAGTGAATGCTTGTTCCCTGATCTTCTTTTCTCTCTCTGCTGCCCTGTTGATGTGGGTTGAACAGCTTCCCTCCTCCACGCTTTTTCATTATGTCATTCTGGCCTTGCAGCCAGCCAATCATGGAAAATATGAGCCAAAATAAACCTCTGCTTCTTTCAGTGGTGGTATCAGCAGTGGTAGTGACAGAAAATTGGTACCAGAAAAATGAGGTCAATGCTATGATGATGCCTGACCTTTAGGTTCAGGAGCATTTGGAACTGGCCTGTGGGAGGAACTGAAAGGTTTAGAGATGCAAACTAGAGAAGCTCTAGAATGATATAAATTGAGCTTGATGGTTAATTTTGGTTAGAGTTCTGAAGATCAGAATGTTGCTAGGAATGCAGATGGTAAAACCCAGGATCATGAGGTTTCAGATGTGAATGAGGACTAGATTGGAAAGTGGACTAGACAGTTTGTAGGTTTCATTCAGGTACAACATTTTTCTATAATTTTCCCATTTTATAAAATTTCATATAAGGATGAATACATGAAAGGCATGAAGAATGGAAGAATTATGATGTCTCAGAAGCTTCTACTCAGGTTTCTTAAGAAGACCTTTGGACTAGTCAAAAACTATGTCAGCTGCTGAAGGGGTAATGCTCAACCTCTTAGAGGGTTCTCAGAGGTTCACTAAGGAGCCCAGGAAGATGCATATGACAGAATTATTAAACATCTGCTGAGCACAAACACAGGCAACAAACAAAGCCACTCTCAGAGAGAGTCTATGTGGACTTCAAACCAGTCAGAATATGGGGAATATACTTCCCAAATTCTTTGGAGTTCATATCTCACCGTAGCCTTCTGGATGGTGGGCATAGTTACAGAATTTAGTGTTTGCATTGCTTGGTTTCAGTCTTGTTTTGGTTTGGTTCCTTTTTATCACCCTATCCTTCACTTTTGGAATGGGAATTTTTGTTCTGTGTAATTCTATGTTGGATGTATTTAACATACTTTGTGATTTTCACAGGGGCTCACAGCTAAGAATTTGCTTTGATTCTCAAAGGAGACTTTGTATTCAGATTTTTCTATAATACTGGCACTGCTAAGACTTTGTCAGCACTTGAAGATGGGCAAAATGCATTTTTCATAATGATACATGCTTCTCCCTTTTAAAGGAGAGGGGCAGAAATTTATGTTTTAGATCTAAAAATATCCTCCAATTCTCATATGTACAGAAGCAGGGCTTTAGGATGTGATTAGAATACAAGAGCACTGTATTTATCAGTAGATTCATCAACCTATCAATGATTTCATGGCTAAATGTGCTATTAGAAGGTAATTCCTGATTGGAGATGGCTCACTGAGAATATGTGCTTGTCCTGAGCTCTGTCGTTCTTTCTCTGCTTCCTTGATGGTATGAGCTGAACAACTTTCCTGTCATGCTTTTCCATCGCAGTGGTTTTGTCTTGGAGCCAGTCAGTCATGGACTAATCCTCTGAAAAGATGAGCCAAAGGCCTTCCCTCATTTAAATTGTGAGCTTTGATTATTTTTTCCCACCAATGGGAAAGTGATGAATACAGCACTTGAATTGATTTTTGTGTATGTTGTAAGGTAGGGGTCAATTAAATATATTTTTCTTTGTGTAACAAGTTAATCAGTCTTCACTGAGAAGGTAGTCTTTAAGTATTACATTGAAGTATCATTTTGCCATATAAGTCACTATATATTTGTATAGATCTGTCCTTAGACTCTTGATTAATTTTCTTTAACTCACTGATTTGGTTACTACACTTTGAATGTTAACGTCCAGTATTATATATCTTTTGATTTTGCTCTTCAAGATGATCTTGGTTTTTCTTATCCTTTTGCATACACATATGGCTTTGAAATTATCTTGTTGATTTCTATATTTAGAAACTATCTTCTAGAATTTTGATTGAATTTATACATTGTTTTGGGGAGAAATAGTATTTTTTCAACATTGTATCATGCTTATAAATATGGTTAATCCTTTCACTTGTAGTTTGATAGTCTTAACTTTCTATCAATGGTTTCAGTTTTGGATGTATAGATGCAAATGTTTTATGTTTTAAAATGTTATTACAAATCATATGTATATATTTAAAATACATTTTTCTTTCTAGTTCCATATAAAAATTTGCATCATTTTATTGAGTGAATAGTTTCTTTGCCAAATTCATTTATAAATTCTGATTGCTTTATTGTCAAAGACTTTGCATATTATACAGATTGAGTTATGTCATCTACAAATAATATCATTCTTATTTTATTTCTAATAATTTTTCCTTGTGTATTACTGTGATTTGATATTGAATACTCATACAAGCTTTGTTGCATTCTGAATCACTTGGAGTAAAGTTAAAATGTTTGACTTTTATTTATAATAGTTTCTAGGTTTTAAGTAATTATTAATATATTAAATAAATGTAATCTATTTTATTTTAATGTAATACAAAAATATATTAATAAAGTAAGTATAAAAATTGCTCTTATAATTTCTATAAAATAAAACAAAAACAGCAAAATAACTAGAGAATAGTAATAGTTAATGCATTGTACATCATAATTTTGAAAGAATGTCCAACTGTTACTCAGAATACAAGTCATAGATTTTTTAAAATTTTTTTAAAAAAAGATTAAGATAAAAGAGGACATAACAACACAGGTGAGGACAGAACAATTTGAGTAACATAGTGTTCACCAGAAGACAACTTGACATAACAGTAGTTACCATAGTATCTCTTTCCTTGAAATATTTAACTATACCTTCATATGCTATAGTATCAAACATAACAAAACAGTGTAAAACCATTCAAGAGAATGAAAGTATTACAGTGTATTCAGAACCAACTAACAGAAAACAAGCAATGATTACTATATTATCTCCTTGTCTATAAAAAATTTTGTTTATACTATCTAAAATCCAATAAGATACAACATGATAAAGCCAATGGAGACAGAATAGCAAAAGCTTGGTGGGACTTCAAAACAAGATGATATTAAATCATCACTAGCTATTATAATGCCTTGTTTTCTTCAAAATAGCTGTTCATACCATCACAGATAATAAAATCAAACAACCCAGAATAAATGTCATAGATTTAAAAAGACCCTCTTAAAAGAAGAAATAGTAGATAGCACAAAACTTCCTTTTCAATGAACTAAAAGAAATTAGTAGCATAAATGAAATAAATAAGCATACATATTAAAAATACTTTTCAAACAACAGAACAGATAATCTGGAGAATTAGTTAGATCTCACACTTTTTCCTATTACCTATGTTGTATTTTGCCCTGTGTATAGGTTTCTTGAGTTTCTGCCAGCCATTCCTTTGTCAGAGGACTAACCTAGACACCTAGAATATGCAAAGATCTCAAAACAAAACTAGACTCTTTCAAATGAAAAACCCAGCAAAAAATGGGCAACTGAGATGAAAAGGTGCTTCTCAGAAGAAGAATCACAAATCACCAATAAATACATGAAAAATTATTTAGCATCACTGGACACTAGAGAAATGCTATTAAAACAACACTGAGATAGATATTAATATTGAATAACGATTCAATACAAAATAGCTACTCAGTCTTGATATCTGTCATAAAAAATCAGATAAATTCTGGGGAGACTGTGAGGAAAAAGGAATTCTTTTATATTGTTGATGGGAATTTAAACTAATTATTTATATAGTTCAACCACCATGTAAATAAGTATGGAGATTCCACAGAAAACCAGAAATACAAATTCCATTTCTAGCTATCTTTCCCAAACGGTCAAATTTATAATTGTATATATACATGAATACTCATGTTTTCATTTTTTTCATTAGTACAGATTTTCAGTATATAATGATTACATTATTGTGGAGAATTTGTGCATGTGCTAACACAGCTTAATTCATTTTTTTTTTCCTTCCCCTCTCCTTTCTCCTAATTTGAGGTGATACCATTTGTGAATCTTGGTATTATTTCCTGTCACATAGGGTTTTGCCCACAACTATGTCTTATCTATTTTATCTTCCATCAAATTAAGTGTTTCTGTTTTAATATTTAAATCTTTAATACCTTTTGATTTTAGTTTAGTGCATGGCAAGAGACAAGAGTCTAGGGTCAAACTTTGACATGTGGCTAGCCAGTGTTTTTCTGCACAATTTATTAAAGAAACTAAGTATCTTTCCTCTAGCCAAGGTATTTGGTCCCTTTGTCAAAGGTAAAATAGCTGAGTATGCCTGGATTTGGTTCTACATCTTCTATTCTGTTCCAGTGATTCACAAGACTGTTTTTTTTTCCCCCACTTAATACCATTCTGTTTTTATCACAGCAATTTTATAATTCAAGTATGGGATTGTGCTGTTTCCCTGCCTTGACATTCTTGGCCAGAATTAATTTTGCTATTTTAGCTCTTTTCTTCTGTATGAATTTTAGGATTGTTTTCTCTTGTTCTGTAAAAAAGTACTATTTGTATTTTGATTGAGATTTCATTACATGTATATACCAGGTTTAGAAGTATGAGATTTTCCCTATATTGGTTCTGATTCTCCAGAAACGGGATATCTTGCCATTTTGTTACCTCTTGGATCTCCTTTTTCAGAATACTATAGTTTTAAATGCAGATGTCGTTTAATTACTTACTTAGGTCAATTCCTAACTGTATAATTTTTCTTCATGACGTTGTAGAAGATGTTTTTCTAATTTCTCTCTCAGTCAGTTTGTTATGAGTGTATAGGACTGTTACTGATTTTTAAGTGTTGACTTTGTATCCAGCTATGCTGCTGGACTTGGTCCTTAATTCTAGGAGTCTTATGGTGGAGTTTTTGTGTCTTCTTTGTGGAGGATTACATTAATATCAGGTAAATGATAATTTCATTTCTTCATTTACAATCCATATTTATTATTTTTCTTTATTTTTTCTTGTCTTATTGCTCTTTCCAGAACTATACTGAAGAGGAATGCTAGTAATGTGAATCCTTGTCTTGTTCCTAATTTTAGAGGAAAATCTTCATTTAGTATGATATTGAGTGTTGCTTTGTCACAGGTGCCTCTTATCAGACGGAGAGAAAGACTTTCTATTCCTATTTTCTTCAGGGCTTTTGGCAGGAATAAATGTTGAATTTTTTCAAATGCTTTTTTGGGTCTATTTATATGATCATGTATTTTTTGTCCTTGCTTCTGTAAATGTGATATATTACATTTATAGATTTGCATATGTAGAACCATCATTGTATTGCAGGGATGGATGCTACTTGCTTATGATGTATAATGTTTATAGTGTTCTTGAGGATTTACTGCATTTATTTATCAATGTTTTATTGAGGATATATATTTTTCCATGTAAAGTCATTAAAATGATTAATCAGTAGTTTTCTTTTTTGGTTTGGTTCTTTTTTACTTTGGTTCCAGAGTAATGCTTGCTTGCTTCTAGGAATGACTTTGTGACTGTTGCTTCCTTTTTACTTACATTAAAGCCTTTGAGGATTTGCATTAAAGCCTTTTGCTTGCATTAAAGCATTGAAACTTTTCTAAAGTTCTTACGTAATTTGGCTGTGAATTCTTTGGTGTCTGTCTTTTTTTAGATCACAGTTTTGTTTGTTTCATTTTGATTTGCATCTTCAATTACATTGATTCATGTTGGATTATCCAGGATTTTTATATCATCTTAGTTCAACTTTTGTATTTCATATGCATGTAAGAATCTATCCATTGTTTCTGAATTTTCCATTTTATTAAAGTACAGATTCTCAGCGTAGTTAACAGCGATCTTCTGGATTGCTGGAGAAATGACTAATTTTTGCCCTTTTCATTTCTAATTCCATAGATTTGAGTGTTTTTTCCTTATTTTGATAGAGTTTGATAAGGATTTATCTATTTTGTTTGCTCTTTCAAAGAACAAACTTTGATTCACTGATTTTCTGTATTATTTTCTTAGTAAAGCTCCCAACTCGATGAAAAATAGAGGGAGAAAGAAAAAAAAATGTGTCAAAAGAGGAGAAACAATTCTATGTATTTTCAAGTGAATGTTTTTTTTTTCTTTCAGAACCTATAGTCTTTACATCACAATTGCACTACTCTTTGCTTCTTTTTATAGCCTGTGGTTTTGTGTGGTAATCCCTTAGTTTCAAGGTACTATCATCTTTACACCTCTGTCTGTCACAACTATCCATGCTGTATTTAGAGAGGGTGAAGACAATGGGCTCTAGGTGAAGACTGAAGTAGGTTATAGGCTCCTGGCATAGATTCTCGTGGGCTGGGGACCAGCTCTAGTAGCAAATAAAGAGTTTGGTGGTCATGGGACCAGCTCTGAACACCAGATGGAGACTGTGCAGGTGTAGGACACCCAGCCTAGATGCAAGTGCTCCCAGGAATGATGCAGGGAGATTCCAGGGAGCCCAGAGAGGACTCCAGACAGTGAGTAGACAGACTCACATAGACCAGGATATGGGACAGTCTTGGGAGGCCTGTAACCAGTGCTAGTGCCAAAGACTCCAAAGTGCATGGGACTTGCCTGATGGATCAGGGGGAGACTGTCGATTATGGACAAAAATGTGCCCAGGACTTTTGTACAGTGCATAATGGAGACTCCCACTGTGTTTAGGGAGGAAATGGAATGCTTAGCATTGAGTGGAGTTTCTGACAGGCCAGGGCACTGAGTGGAGATTCATGAGTATTTGGGGTGCCCAGTGGAGATGCTGGTAATCTAGAATCAGTATCTGATGCCACATGGAGCAAGGAAGTGAGAGTTGGAAGTAAGTGCTCAAGCAATCTTGATGTGTCAAGCATAGACTCACATAGGTCCTGTGTCATCTGTAGGTGTCAGATGTAAGTCCTGGTAGGTATGGGACCAACTTGAGGCACCCGACAGTGACTCAGGTACACCTGGGACACTCAGTGGAGTTTGATGTGCCCATTATTGATGCAGGGTGCTAGATGGTGACTAGAACTACAAAGTAGCTGTGTAAACTGTGGTGATCAACATTCACGTATTCCTCGTCTGCTGCCTGGAGTTTGTGGGTTTGGAAGGAGCTTCTCCAATTCTTGGTAAGCACTGGCAGGGATGTTGGAGAGTTGCAGCTTCCTCAGTGGAGAAGAAATTATAGGCCAGGGCTAATGTACTCAGTCTGTTTTGGAAAGCTGGTCCTTGATGTGCTCCTTGGTTCTCTCTGGATTCTTGGAATGATCTTAGAACACAGTAGCTGTTTCCAGGATGTGCAAGGATGGAGATTGTGCCACTGTCCTTGGTAGATTGATTTCCTTCTTTGTAACAACTATCTGGGTGTTTGTATTAATCTACATGTATGTTTTTTCAAATTGATTTTCTGCATCAGGGTGTAAATCTCTCCCCTGATTTAATGACCTAGGCTTATAGTTGAGTGTCTGTAAGCTCTGAGTATCTCTGAATGTGACTTATTCTCTAATCAGCCATTCTGAGACTCTGATAAATATAATCTGATAAATATAAGATATATGATAAATATGATAAATATAATATATATATAATGTATGTTTAATATATAAATAAATATAATCTGATAAATATAATCATCCAATTTTTCTTGTTTATCCAGTAAGACTTTATACTAACTTGTATTTTCAGTGATCCTTCTCTCTTGCTACCAGATAGCTTAGTAATTATAGTTTCCTATAATTTGCAATGAAAAAATAACCCTACAAATTAAAATTTTCATTCTATTTTATAAAAATCTATTTTAAATTTGTACTTCAACCACTTCTTAGAAAAAGCAAGATTTATATAATAGTTTCTCCCCATTTATCCCTTTCTTGCTTGAATTAATACTATCATGTATTATTTTAATATAACATTTCAAAACAAAATACATTACTTTTCTATGTCAAATTAATATCTACTTAGATACATATTTACTTTTACCACTGATCTTCACTTTTCTCTGCATTTCTTACTATTTCTTTGGATTTGTTTTTATTCTGCTCAAAGAAATATTTTTAGTAGTTTATATAAATGTGGTTTACTACTAATGAGTAATCTTAATTGTTTTTTAAGTCTACAGTTTTGAAGGCTATCTGATGTGGGTATAAAATTTAATTCAGTAGGTTTCTTTCTTTCAACTTACTTTCTTCTTTGTGCTTTCTGTTTTTTTTCTCTCTTTGCTTTCATCACCTTAAGAATGTTCAGTGATTTTCTGGCTTTCCTTATTTCTTTTACTTCTTTGAAAAGTAGTGAGGTGACCTTAATGTTTTTCTTACTACTGTTTATTTGGTTTTATGCTGAAGAAACTCGTATGAATTTCTTTAACAAAACATGAAGTTTTGTTTTTGTTTATTCTGCTTAAGGTTTCAAGGTGTTGTGTTTATGTATCTCCCCAAAGCCTCACACAGTCATAGGTGAGCATTTTTAGAGATGATTGCATCTAGAGTCCGAGATTGATTCATGGTGCAATGGTAGGATTAAGGGAGCTCGGAGTATGTGTAGATGATTACTAATCTGTCTATTGATTGCTTTGGCACAACCTTAATCTGGTAACTGAAATAAAATATAAGGGGCAGAAAGAGGCTCGTCATTTCTCTTCCTGGCCCACTTTTGCTCTTTTCTGCTCTCCTGAACTGATTTTATTCACATAAACCCACCACCATGTGCCTCTCTACTCAGAACCAATTGATTATGGACTGAAACCTCTAAAAACTGTGAACTAGATAAATCTTTCCTCCTTTACCTTTGGGTGTTGAGTATCTTGTATCAGTGTGGAGAGAAATATAACTAAGACAAAAGGGCATCTCAGATAATCTTGGCATGTTTCTTCAGTATAAAGAAGTTATGAGTAGTGGTAAACAAGATTACATTTTCTGCACTCTCTCTATGTTGTCCCAGTAGTCAGACTGTATACATGTTAGACTTTTAATCCACAAATATCTTACACCCTTTTCCTGAACTACTTTTTTCTCCTTGCTTCAATCTGCATATTTTCCATCAACTTACAACTTTGTTATACCTTGTCTAGCTCTTTCCAAACTTCTGAAAACTTATATTTACAGTCTGAATTTTACTTAGGATATTTTTTAGATGTATAATTTTTATTTGATTAGTTTTGTAGGTTCCTGTTATGTGCTAAAATATCCAGATTTGTTAGTTTCTTACAACTGACCAAGATACCTAATAGGGTTATTTCTTTTTTCTTCTTTCTATTTGTTGTTGTTTTGAGACAAGGTCTTGCTATGTAGTCCAGGCTGGCCTTGCACTCACTATGTAGCCCAGATTGGCCTTGAACTCACAGCAGTTCTCCTACCTCAACCTCCTGAGTCCTGGGATTACCCCACCAATCCTGGCTTTTTCCTTGCTATTTAATAGTTTATTTAATAACACTATAATTTTAATAATGTGTCTTAGACAATGTCATTGATTGTCAAAATCTACTGTCACAGAAGATTCATCTCCTAGTCTGTCAGTCTATAAAGGAAAAGATCATATTAATTTAATGATGAATTAAATGACAGAGGCTGATATTTTTTCTTCATAAAGTTTGTTTTTGCTATTATTTACTTCTTTCCAAGAGTATAATTTTCCAGGTTATACTCTTCCCGGGACCATGAGAACACAAATATTCTTTTCTGCTTTTATATCTTGTTTCTTACTCTATTATTCAGTATAATTTCATAACTTTCTTGAAGAGAAGAGTGATACGAATTAAGATTCATCCTTTCTCTTTGGATTCTGAGTCTAAAACTTCTCTGCTGGTAGCACAATGCTTAAATTTCTTTCTGATCTCCTTGTGATTTTCTAAAACATCCTGACTTACTAGCAAGTGGCCTTTGCCTGCTTTCTTATTCTCTTACCCTAAGCCAAGAATCTGCTTATGCTTCTCATGGAAATGAAGCATTTAACACTGGGCCTGCCTGGCCAGCTCCTCTTCCTCCACAAGCTTGCCTCTCAAGTCCTGACTCTCTTAAATGTTCTCCAATGCCTTCACACCTATGTATTTTTATGTTATTCTGCTTTTTCTAGTCATTTGTAATAGAATTTATCCACTAAATTCTGCTCGATGATATTTAAAACTTGAAATAACATGATTATTAGAAGGAAATATTTTCTTTAGAGAATAATGTTATAGGACACTTTTAAAAAGATATTCTACATATGAACTGTTAAAAATCACTCAACATACTATTAACTCATGTTACAAGGAGCTCTGGAGTATAACTTTTTGTAAATTCTTTTCTGATTATGCATATTGTTCATCTTAATTCAAATAACTTGAAACTATTATTTAAAATGTATGCATCTTATACTATGAGTGTAATTATATTCTGCAATATTAAAAATTCAGAACTTTGATATGTGGCATTTTACTTACTATGGAATGATCACTAAATAAGAGGAAAATCTCCCTGAGGAAAATATTATCAATGTATTTGATTTAGGGAGTACATGATTGTGTAATGATCTTGAAAGGAATCTTAATAACTAGATTATTTTAGATGAATTAAGGAAATTTGATTCAATAATACAACATAATGGTAATAAATATTGTTTGGATTAGTATTGGAATCACAATTTTCAACTATTGATTAAAAACTTACATTGTAAGTTATAGATGTAAAATATTTCACAAAGTGGCAAGCCTTTGATTCCTTACTGTAGGGGAAGGTGTTATGTTAGAATCTGTGTTAGATGGAGTATTTTTGAAGTTCTATTTTCAACACTGATTTATTTTGCCATATTGTATAATAACTGGTTGCAATAGAGATCCACCTTAGGCACGTGATCAAAATCAACAAGGCTACCATTTCCTTTGCATTTTAGCTTCATTTTCAGCAAGATTTAATTTCACAAAATTTCATCAGACTGCATATCCATCTTTTGAAGACTTGTATGAAATTGTTGATCCAACATACTGATAAAATAACTAGATACATTTTTTCAAGTGAAATGCTCTAAATCTACCTGGCAAAAATTATTTCATTAAAATAAATTTTGAGTATAAAATAATCTTAATGGTATTATGGCATACAAACAATTTCAAAGGCAACATTACTTTTTTGTGTTAATCACTTTTACAAGTCTTTAAATTATACTTTTATTTTTTCTTCACAAACCGATTCCAACATGAAAGGTATGGTATAACAACTGTCATAGTAATTAAGCTATTCTTGTGCTTTGAAGGGCTTCTTTAAACCAGAGGAGCATCTGGTTTTCTTTATTTGACAATGGCAGTCTTTAAGTTTCAGGGATTTTTACATTTTCCTTCAATTAAGGTTTCATGAGTACCTGTCAGATTTCATGGCTTTCATAAAACCACTGAATGTTCTTATTGGAAATTATGCACTTTTATTTTATAATATACTTTTAAGAAGCATGTTGTTTATAAATCTATGAAAAGGTAATCCCATTTTCATTCAAATCTATACATTATTTTATTTCATCCATTTTATAAATAGGGTTTTCTCAATGACGTTTAAGATACATTAAAAAGAGTAAAGCACATGTATTGCCATTTGTATTCAAAAGCCAATTTTGAAGTTTTTATATGATTCGGAAAACAAAATACAAATACAAAAATTAAAATGTTATTATATCCTTCATTACCTCTATCTTCAACTATACTATCCCAATAATATTGTAATGATATATGTACATATTACTCCTTTTTACCTAAATTGCCAGCAACAGACTGATACTGATATGGTCATTATTATTTCATTATCTGTATCATTAAGCACCATGATAAGTAAGTGTGATTTCTAATTAGTGTTATTATAAAAATGTTATAACTTAAAAACATTGAAAATTTCTGGTCGAGCTGCTTTAATACCATGCCTATGAGATATAGCTATATGCCTCTTTTATACTGCACTTATGTTTAAATTTAATGCCAACATTTTATTGCTAAGAAACATGTTAAGTGAGGATAGCGACACCATATTTATTGAAGGGCACATCTACATTGGCAGGTGTTTTCTGACTTAAACATTTGTTTCAGATAATATTTTATTCAGGAGCATCTATCAGCCAAAATGTTTTCTCTTTTTTTTTCCAGTTTTGAAAATTGTAGTTTCCTTACCACATATTCTAAGCTGGAAATGTTTGAGAGGAAATATATTCTTTTCCTTTGGTCCCAAATGCTTGAAAAGTCTAATTTCCTTATTGGAAAATCTTTTGCCCAGGTCTAATATTCACAAAGAATGTTTAAGCTTTTTAAAAATTTTATTTTTAAAAATATTTTCTCTTTACAAATAAGCTTTTAGGTTTGAGCTTATTGTTTGTAGCTGCATAAAGAGTACGTAGAACTCGGGTCAATGTGGAGGGACTTGAGAAGGATCAATTGGAATATGGTCCTTGTCTAGGATAACTTTTATAGCACTCTTGGAAAAAGGAAAGATCAAGGTTCTTGAACCCAGTGACTGCTGACAATGTCTGGAATTAGCACACTTAATTCTAAGTCTGTGCAATTTGACCTTAATTTTTGGAAACAAAAGTTACGCTTTACACTAATTTGAATTGCTGCTACTTTCGTTTTAAATTGGAATTTTTATCACCAACCATCTGTAAGATACCTCCTGTTACTAATTTCTGACGTGAATCTTCTCATTAATATGAGATTCACAATTGCATAGAATAAAAGTTATCTGATTATATCTGGTTCATCCCATGTTGTATCACTCTGTTCCTATATTTGATAGATAGTGATTTAACCATGACAACATTGGTATATAAAGATAATGAGTCAGATAATAACTATTGGAGAAGAAATTTTAGGTTGCCTTTACAGGGTTTTACATTATTAAGTGGCATCTTTTTCCTTAGCAACTTTAATTGATAGAGTAGAAAGTATACTTTTTATTGTGTAGTGTTATAAATAATGACTTATATGTAAATAAGATTCAAGTAAGAATCAAAAGTTTTCCAATTAAATATTGTATATTTCTGAACAATACAATTTTTTTCTTTTCATGGTTAATCAGTTTGAAATCTCTTTAAAGAATGTAAATTTGCTACTGATAACCTTTACAAACACGTAAAACAACACAGAAAATGAACTGTTTTTAAGAATGTTTAAAGATCAAAATGCTGAGTTAATAAGACATAAGAGACCTCTGGAATACATTTCCCACAGAAGGCTATAATTCTTTTAATTGGTTGTTTACATCAAGGACAAAGAAACTAACTTTATCAACAAACATAAGAGTACAGAATTCAAATGCTTTAAGAGTTGGATTTCAAAGCATCTATATACATACAAAAAATTCTCCCTATAATTTCAGACTTGTCACAGTATCTGAGCCCACAAATGCTCAGCCTTGATGCCACTTGGAAACTCATACCACCTAATCCTTTATTTGCTTAAAAATTGGTTATCTATAACTTTTGTATAAAATCTTAACTTTAATAAAACCATGGCTTTATATCAATAGTCATTTATCAAAGGACTGAAGCGCTACTGATATGTTCTGGTTTCTATCATGGCAACCACCTCCATAAGATTGTGCCTATTTTGTCCATCTTGGCCCTCATCTTAACTTATCTTGTTTTTTTCTCCTTAATGTGTTAACTCTGAGGCAACAAGCACATTGATTAGTGCTTGCTACAAATTGTGACTCTGTTTTCTCTTAGGGAAATAAAAGGTGACATCATCTTCCAAATCAGTAGCTATAATAAAAAAAATGAATCTTATGGAAAAGCACAGCCTAGTAGCTTGTAAATAGAATGTGCTAATAAATATTAGTTTATTTTCCTTCTATTATCTTTAGTCTAAATTTATATGGTAGTAATTGGTGCTTTTGATAAGGAGAGGCTTTGGAGACACTGCAGGTCTATTAGCCCCTAAGCATGCAATAGAGAGAATCATCAATACTTGGTAGACTTCCATGATAGTCAAGTCCTGTAAACTCCTCTGTTCCCAACTTTTCTTATATTTACTTTACCTTCTGACTTAATTGGAACCTGAAGCTAAACAGTTAGAAACTCTAAATTATTCTTCACAGCACAGCAAATGCAGAGAAGTGTGAAAAAAACAAGTTAATGTAATGATCCTGTAGAACACAGAGTGTACCATGGCAAACCAAAAAGAACTCCTGTCTGAGTGGTCAGAGCACTGTTTCCTTTCCTTTCTTAAGTGGGGCATAGTGGTAGGGTATTTTAACCTTTGGATAATAAATTACAGTCAGAGTATTAAATTAGACATGGTACAAGATTTCCTTGGAACAATAATACTCTAAGGTACATTAAGAAAGTACAATCAAACATCTTTGAAAAGTGTGCTATACATACAGAATGTACATGTACTACGTTCCACTGTCCACATTCCCAACTGCATAGTAACACAATAGCATTCACAGAATAACTATGAATTGCTGAAAAGAGGAATTGGTTTGATAATATTTATTTCAGATGTTCTGCACAAATCATTATTCCTTAAAATTTATTCTGGAAGACATGATGGATGTTTCTAGCTCCATAGAATGCTGATTTAAAAACATGGGAATTCTTATATTTTCAGAGAATTTTTAGTGTATGTTGGCAGTGCACAGTGATTACACTCATGTTTTGGAACTGCTCCGCATCTATATTGCATTTTGATCATTTTGCCCCCCTTTACCCTTACAGCCCTCCTGCTCTCCTTGCCCAGGTCTTCTTCCCATTTCCACAGTGCCTACCTCCAGGTCTCACTTATTTTGCCTTTTAAATTTTGTGTTTCTCACATTAGAGATATAATTCAATGTTTAGCCTTCTGTGTCTGATTACTTTCAGTATCTATTTTCCAACAAATGACAAATTTTATCCTTTTTGATTGTTAGTCTTAACCATCTATTCTGCTTGGTATAAAAGTAACCTATTTAGTCAAACCCTTAAATTTTCTCTGGAATCTCTTTCTCCACAGAAAGTGCTGGTCCCCTTGCATTTGGCTTATTGAGAGTAACAGAATGACACTAATTATTGCAGAAAGGTGAAAGCAGTGTGATCTGAGTACAGGCAGCCTGTTGCCCTAGAATGCCATTTTCTTTTACCAAATCCTGAAAGTTGAGACATATGCTCACAAAATGGAGATTGCTCTGCCTTATAATTGACAAAGATTTTTTTCTTCTGATGGATCAGATATAAAAATTTATCAGTCTGTATTGATTAAATTAGTACTAGTTTCTTCTGAACTGCTACGTCATGTTTCTTTTGCAATGCACTGTGCTTCCTTCTCTTGGGTCTGGAAAACCTGCAGCAGCATCAGAGGCCTAGAAAGCATGAATGTTTTCCCCTTGGTCCCCAGCATGTTGAAGAGCTTCAGAGGCGAATTCATACTCTGATACCTGGCTGGAGGTAGAATGACTGAGCGGATTTCTCTGCCACACACAGCACAGGCCCTTTGCTGTTTTTGTGTCCCCTTCCCTATGGTGATGAATCAGGTATAACTAAATCCCAGAATGGGTAAGGTCCTGTCACATGTTAAGCATCCAAGGAACTCTTCAGCTAGTTAATAATTCCTTTTCATCGTAACAGAACTGCAGAGCATAATTTCCATCAGAGTTAAGCATAGTGCAGTCAAGCAGAGTTAATTAAAAGGCATCTTATGTTCTGCAGATGAGGGTGAGCCTAGGGATAGGGGTGATAGGCATATTATTGTGGGGTATGTATGTGTTCTCAGATAAGGAAGAAACAAATGAGGACAGCACGAAAAGGAAAGAAAAACATCTGAGAAGCCCAGGAAGGGCAGTGACTCTAACATGGCAGAGAACGGTGTTTCTTTAGAGTGGGGACCATGATTTATAATTGTAATTGAAGGAAGTTTATGTAAAGTGCTGAACTGAAGGAATTTGTAAAGTGCACCTAGTGATGAAAGGTGGGAGTTTAGTATCCAAAGTGGCCGGTGGGAATTGAGCAGTGGCTGAAGCACGTTTTCAGTCTAAGTGACAGGCAGGTGAATATAGTTTTTGCTATTTCTGACTTACAACAATCAATAGTACAAGTGTGCCAGCCAATAAAAAAGGAGATTTAGATTTAATATCAAGTTTCAAAGAGATTATTAAAATAAATACTGCATTATTTTACCTACCAACAAATACAATACAACTTTATTCCCTTTTATAAAAACTTAAAGTCTTGATGGTTGATATTAAATTTGACATTTTGGTTAGCATGAATATCACAATGTTCTCTGCGTTAGGGGCAATTAAATATTATGTGAGAGAGTGTATCTCCCAGTTACAAGGATAGCTTCTTTGATCGATCGTGCAGAAATATCACATATAGAAAACACATATATAATTTGTTGATATACAAGTCAGAAAATTACACTAATCGTTTTAATTTACATTCAACTCTAGCCTTCTATTTTACAGGCAGAAAATTTGTGCTTCCTTTAATTGCACAAGCAATTAGGCATTTACACTCTAAAAATTAAGAGAAAATGGCTAATTGTGTATGCAATATCTGTGCCCACAACACACAGTGGCTACAAACAATCGTGCTACCCAGATGAAAGCCAGGGATGAAAAGCCGGCCTGAGTCATTGCCCTTTTTGAAGCTTGGAACATGCTTTGCTCATAGCTTCAGTGGCTTTGAAAGTTCTGTTTCTGGCAGATGTGAGCGTTAGCCTGTAGTGCTCCTTACAATCAGAAGCACAAATTATTATCATTTAAATAAAGTGGAAATGGTGACAAATTCTGAGCAACTGTATTTTACAATATATTACATTTGAAAATTTCCTATGAAGTGTTTTAGACCAATCAAGTTGGAAATTTATGTTAATAGGAGTGCATGATTCTTAACGTTACATTTCCTGCACTCAGAGCCCACCCAAAATTCATCTCTAGTCATTTTACACCTCTTCAAATGACGCTCAAATATTTACAACCCCAAGGCACCACCGGAATTAACTAAATATATTATGTTCACAAAAATTGTTGCAAAAATGAACAAAGGATGAGTCTGTGGCATTCCACTTAAAATGTCTACTTCGTTTATATACCACTGAATTTAGGTTGCGTTTTTCTCACTGTCGTATGTAAAATATGCTTTCTGTGTTTAATGTCTCTCTTTCAAAGTAAGAGTTTGGACATAAAGAGTGTCCATTTGCTAATGAATGTATTATTCCATGTCTTCAAAGAAGAGATACAGATTTTTGAGACCCTTTACCCAAGTTAAATGCCCTTCATGCAGTAATCAAATTCAGTGATTTAAAAAAAAAAAACCCTTTAATGACAGCTGTTAAACACAAAAATTCATGAGATTAAATTTTGTTATCATCACATGCTGAAAAAAATAGAAAAAACCCTTTCCTCTTGCTAGAGCTATTTAGGAGCCCATAAAAGTATCCAGGCATAGCCAACTAACTCTTAATTCTGCTTTACTCTCTAGTCTGATATTCTAGCCATTATTTTTGTTGTTTTTCAAAAAACTTAACTACCCTTTCACTTATGTCATAAAAAATTCTGCCTTTTTTCCCTTTTTTAATATTTGTATTCAAGACAAACAACAGGAGGTTGAAATCAGGCCATTTAAAAGAAACATCTGCTGACATTTATTCATATGCTACATGTTCCACTTTCATCATTGGATGTAATGATAAACACACACTCCAGTCAATAATGGCAATTCCCAGCCAAGCTTTACAAATGGTCTCTTTAACACCTAAATTGACAGCTCGGGAGATTTTGAGATAGAAGCTAAATATGGTACATTTGGACACTGTTTGCCTAAGTCTAGGATGTCTTGAAGACTTTAATAAGCAGACATGCATTATCAAATGGAAGACAGTCTTGCCTGTGCAGGTACTGGCGCAGTTAAGTTTGACACTTTTTGAGCAGATTAAATGCAGGAGAAATTTAAAAGAGTAAAAAGAAAAAACCTAAAAGCAAATGGCCTCTTCTACAAGTAACGTACAGAACAACTCTGGGTTACAAGGATATAGAAAACAGTTTTCTTTAAGAGAGAAAACAAATTGCATATTATTTGAATTATAGATCATAATCATGGCATGCTAAAACATTAAATATTTATTTTGCTTCTCAAGTTAATTGAAATGAACACTGCTTTGAGTTCAAATTATTGCAAGAACAATTTAATAAAATTATTAAATGTGTTTCATCTATTGTTTCTAATGAGTAATTATGCCAGCTTTAATATGCTAAGGATTTCTTTCAAGACTATGGCATAGATTTTGATGTATGTTTCTAATTTTCTCACAGAAGGGGATATCTTACAGAAAAGCCAATTAACAACACTCAAGGTAGCCATTAGAGATCTCATGATAGCATGGAAATTAGCTTGAGTCTCTACTCAAGGTCATTACTAGACACATTTTATGTGTATCTCTTATGTGTGTCTCTTTAGATTTTACATCAGATTGATTAACCTTATAGCTGAATCATAGACTGTTTCAGTCAAGCGGAAAATCACAGCTTTGCCCAGCTCCATCGTGTGTGAAGAGTTTTTCCTTTCAAAACTCTGTCGTTACTGTGGTTTAAAACAGGTCACTTGCTGCTTGACTGAAAGGAATCTAGACATTTAGCAAACTATCTGTGAAACATAATGAGCAGTTTGTAAAGTTATCTCATACAACACCATCCAAAGAACAAGTCACGCCAATCTATGGTTCTCTGATCAATGGTATTTTTTTCTCTGAAAGCAGCTCAAGTTAGGAGACAGCTTGAAATTGCTTTTTTGTTTTTTGGTTTTTTGTTGCTCAGTGCAGGACAAATGGGATGAAATTTGGAAAACCATATTCCGATGTTTTTATCTGATCCTGAGGCATGTTGAGAAAAATAGCAGATATTATCATACTATGTGGGAAAGTTAAAAAAAAATAGCCTTTGAATTTACATTGCTGTGTGGCATGTGTCACAGCAATAAGAGGCATTTCTTTGTTATGGTACATAAGAGCAGGTCACAAGGACTTCACCAACACAATGACAGAGGTATGGATTGAAATTATAGTTTTTAATGTCAACATTGAAGTTAATAATGAACATACTATAGAAAACCCTTAACATCATAATGTTTGTTTGTATGTTTTGTTTAATAAAATCACCTCTTCCATGAATCTGTTGAAACTAGTTCAATCGGATGTTCCTCCAACCATGCACTTCAAGTCTCTGCTGTGAGTAAAATAACAGTGGATAAACCAATTTGCTCAAGCTTTTGGGCAGAATTTAGAAGAAACAGTTGTTTTCTAATATGCCATCCTAAAAGCTTTTTAAGCGTGGATGTTTGGTGGAAGTGTAACCTAGACCTGCAGCATGTATACCTGAGTATACTTAATGGTGGAAGGAAGTGAAAGTAATATGCACTCTCTCCCAGGCCCCCAAAGCCAGAGCGGAGTGAAGATGGGACGCCAAATAAATCTGCCAGTGATTACGCTAAAGGAAATTATGATCTTGTTATAGAAACCATTAAAGGAAAACCAGAGTTGGTATGTAAATATTGTTGCATCATTATACCACTGAAAAAAACAACCTAGTGCAACATTAGTATGTTATGCAATTAACAAAATGAAAAATGAGCTGCTTGAATTTAAAGCTTTTAATGTTTTTCAAACAGATAATAAGCATTTTCAACACCAGTGTGAAATGTAATAGAAAAGGTCTCTCTCAAAGAGTGACATATTTCATCAGTGCTTACTATGTATTAGAGAGTTATCTACATCTCTGTTATTTATCTTTTAGCTCATCAAACTGTAATTGCATATAAACTGAAGCAGCATGATGATAAAAGCTTTGCTAGATGATCACAAAATGTGTTGTCTGTGATGCTTTCATAGATTGTTGTCCTGTGTGTGTTTCTGATTTTTAGTAAAACAATTCTGATCACTAAATTTGTTTAGGCGAGAGTCAATTATTAAGTGATACATGAAATATTTTCAACTTAGACTTATTTCTAAATTAATAATATAATTGCTCAGAGTTATAGTATTGTAAAATATATTTCACATTTAATCTATTTTTAATATTCTTATTGATTTGGAAAGAACCAATAATTAATTTATATATCCAATTATTCTAATAAAATCTAACGAATAGTGTAGTAGAGTTACTTCATGGAAGGTAGAAAGTAAAAACTTTTTCAAAACAGCAAAATATTCTCATACACTAGGTATTATGTAAATAATATTAAATAATATATAGTATACGAATTGTAACTTTTCATATTATTGTGCTACTATTTATAGCTGAACAAAAAAGAACCCCACGATTACTTACTATTTGAAAGTCAAAGAATTACTCAATCAAAAACAATTTCATAAAAATGAACTTACATTACCAACAATGAAACTATTTATTTTGTAGTTGGTGATGAATTTTCAGTATCAAATTCAGAATAGTAAGGAAATTCATAGGGACACAATGCAACTATTACACATTCTAAATGAATATAATTTACTGTAGGCACTAGAAAGTTAAAATGTTCTCTAAAGATTTCTTTAATTTAGTTGTTGCTAATTTATTCACACTAATACAGAAAAAAATACTGCAAAATTTTTCATAACAAAAAAACTGTGCATATCTCTGTGTTTTAGCTGGCATGTGGTTCTACACAGATGGTTTGGGGCTTTCTTCACTGCAAAACAGATGGGCCTGCACTGTCCCTTACCAATCAAAAGAGAACTTGAAAATATAGGAATATCTTTACCTACGCCGCGTCCTTTAATTCAAGAAATTAAAATGCTCAGAAGTATAAATAACTGCCTATGGAAAATAATTTTTGAAATGGGATGTCATATGTTGAAATTATGCAGTAACCTAGTTCATGTTTAATGCAAAAAACACAAAAAGTTTGGCTTGTATGTGATACTGTTTTTAACATACAACTATTAGCTTAAGAAATTTACAACTATGGAATGACTGTTATCATGTGTTCACCTTGCCTAAAAAACACTGCTGTTTTAAAACTTCAAGTGTAGCTAAGCATATTTCAATTCAAAGTGATCATTCTAGGCAACATCATCCATTGAACGAAGTTAGCAAACACATATGAGTTTAGTACACTTATAACTGACATACTTTGCAACCAAAATAGAAGCTAAAGCAAAGCTCAGAGTTAACCTAAATGCTTGCAGAATTACTTTAATTAGTCACAACGGAAATTGTAAGGTCTTTTGTACACGTAATCAGAACTGTGTCCTACCTGAAAATGTTTCTGTCAAAATGTCGATGCACAACATTCAGGGCTGTTATAAGCACTCTCTTTGTTTTGTATATTTTAGTAAATTTTACAAACTAATGTGGCAACACATGCTCTTTGCATCACTATGTGAGAGACAGACATCGTGGGCTCATGAGCTTAGAATATAGTGTTGCTTATAGGAAGAAATCTTGCTGCTTTTATCTTCAATCCACAAATAAATTTGTCAACCTGTGATTCTGCCACAAATTTTTTGATATTTTGTAAATATGCACTCTAACAAGGAGTAATTTTTCTGAGGGCTGTCAAAGCGACAGTCAGAATTTAGAGGCTTGTTTTCCTCTATGGTATTATACGTAAGGGCAATTGGGCTGTTTGGACTACCTCTACTTACTCTGCTTAATTTTTAAGAGTACTATATACATTTTATTTTACTTAATGTCCAAACAATGCATTTATGCAGTGTATAACCTTTCCACAAAAGGAAAAGTGATGAGTTATTTAATGTTGAACCATAAAAAGAATATGTCTATATATGTTCCAGATTTACATATTCATGCGTATATTCATACATATATTTACATATATTCACAACTATACATAAATAACAGTCTATAGCTATGTATATAACTCTATATATCTGTATCTATAGGTTATAGCTACTTCATGCCTTGCAGATATTTCACCAGTGAAAAGAGGAAGATTTGAGCTGTGCATATAAGCAACGCAACTTAAATTGATTTCATTTTTAACTTCAGTTTCTAAAAAGCAATTATTTTATCTGAGCATTGCAAAATGGCAACTTTGCTTGTATTTTTTCAATTACTTGAAAGCCAGTATCTTTCATAGATCTATGATGAAAGATTCTGCCAGGCTAGTAAATGTAAATAAACTGTAAAATAAATATATTCAAGAAATAAACTGTTCTCAAGCACTTCTAAATACTTTGGCAGTATCTACATAAACAATTGATTCAATAATTAAAAATACTTTTTTCCCACTTTTAAAACAAGTTTCAAAAGATGTCTTCTAGTCTAAACTAGATAAAATTACTGGAGCTAATTAATAGCTATATAATTTTAAATGTTTTACAGTTTTCTATTTTATATACATATGTATTATAAATATATATGTATTGTTTTTCAGTTAGACAGTTTTTCAGTGAAATATGAATCACAAAGTTCTCTGAGTTAACAGTCAGTAAGTATTAATCACACTAGAAAATTAAGGCGTATAATTTAAGTTTGGCTCCTTAAGTTAACAGAATTTTGCAGCATAGTTATGAAAGCAATCCAGATCATTGGAGATATTTTGACTATTCAGGCAAACCAATAAAGGCCCAGGTAAACGTTTAAGGAACTAAGTGAACAATTTATGAATCACTCCTGATTGCTACATATTGCACAGAGGGTATATCTACATAATTCCTTAGCTTTGGAAAATTTAGAGTGTGCCATCCATCACCAGATTGCCTTATAAGCAACTCCTTCATGACCACCTAGGAACAGGTCGAGCACACACAAAAGCAAATAAATATTTGTACTAATTACTTGGAAAGTTATAATGTTCCAGAGCTTCTCTCTCAGTTTAAAAATATTCTGGTAACTGTGTAGCCTAGGCCCAATTTTGTCAAGCCACATTGACATGTACAGAAGCTTAAATTCTCTCATTTGCCTTTTGTCAATAGTAAGACTATGAAATTATGTTAAGTTTCTTGCAAAAAGGTACTCATTGTACTAGGAAGTGAAAGTAACTTCTACTATTTCTCCTCATTTCATCTATTGATAGTTGTTAAAAGGGCAGAGCAATTCAGAGAAGGCATTACTGGTACTTGTCCGGGTTGTAGGTTGTGTTTTGTTTTCATTATTTGCAGCCCCTTCCTGCACCAGAAAGACTGTGCTTTACAGACATGAGGCTTGGTCAGAGGACTTTCTTGTGCCAAAGTAATTTACAAATCTGAACTGAAGCTTTCAAAGTACCATCTGCATTACTCTTTTCTTCATGTAATAGATACAGTAATTTTTTCATATGACTCCTGGAATGGAAGACACAGTAGAATAATGGTGGCCACTAGATAATTTGTAATACGATAAACAGATAAAACTGCTTTGCATTCCTTTGAGATTAAGGGGTTACTTATGACTACTGCATAACATAGAATCAACTGGTTAATAAATAGGAATTAACTTTCCAAAATATATTATACCACTTCAAAACTTTTTCTTGTAGTACTGAAAATTGAACCCCCTGTCTGGTTCATTTCAAATGAACACTCCACTAACAAGTGACATGCACAGAACTTTTCATTTTATTTGAAGCAGGGCTTCACTAAATTGTCCAAACTGATCTAAAACTTCCAGTCCTCACCTCAAACTTTTCAGTAGCTGGGATTCTAGACATGCACCACTATGCCTGACTTCTCCACAGATTTTTGTTTTTTTTTTTTTCCCCCCACAAAAAAAAAAAAAAAAAAAAAAAGTGCCTGCAAGGTGGGTGGGATATGGACAATTGAAAACTACTAACAAAGCACACGAAGAGGAGTGATGTTCCAAACCTGCTACCAAGTTGCTGACAATCTGGTGGGAGAAACACATAAATATGTATACATACATAGCATCTAATATGGAACTCTGAGAAAGGGGAGTGGAGAGTTCCATAAAATTTTATGCAGAAGATGTATATAAGGAGAAAATTGTGTATTATTAAATTAAATTTCATACAAAATAAAGTATATACTATATACTATAGTGTATACTATAAATACATAGTTGTATACTTATACTATACATATACTTATATATATAATATATATAATATATATTATATATATTATATATATAATATATATTATATATATTATATATATAATATATATTATATATATAGTTGTATTGAGTGGGAAGTGAACAGCAAGGAAAAGGGATAGATCATTAAAGTTTTCCTGGCTTACCTAACAGATCAGATTGAGTTACGAAATTTAGTTGTTTTCTTTGAGACTGAAAACATAGTCTCATTTAGTTTTTCTGGAGTTAAACATGCTATTCCTAATGTGCTTTATTTTCTTATTTTAATTAAGACTTGTATTACTTTATTGTAAAATATAAGTATTCTATTTATACAATTTAGAAACTGCCTCCAAGGTCCTGTTTCTTCTGTAGCACTCAAAAAAAAAAAAAAAAACAAAATTCCAAAGATTATTTCTTAAAGGAACCTTTAAACATACTGGTCATTTTTTAGTGTGTACTTTCTTTATAAAATATATTCATTTTATTAAAAAATCATACAATTATACTATTTTATAATTTGACCTTTATATTCGCTAAAAAATTTTGTATCATTAAATATTAATTGTTGAGGCATGTGTGGTGGCATATTCTTGTATTCCAGCACTCTGGAGGCTGAGGCAGGAAGACAGAAACAAATTCAATACCAGCTTGAACAACATAGTGATACACTGTGTCAAAAAAAAAATCAGAAATGAATATTAGCTATATTACATTGCTAGAGTTCCATTTATATACAAGCCAATGCATTTAATGCAGTCTATCAGTGAATAATTTATTTTTTTATTATAAGCAATGTAGCACACTATGATGTTTATAGATATAACATTGTTTATTAACAGTGTTTATAGATATAACATTGGATATATGTAAGGTGTTCCAAATTTACCAGTTATCAGCAGGATATGGTAATTTCTATGTTTCTCAATTAACATATTCTCTAAATTGGTCTCATTTACCAAGCCATAGTCCCTAGAGTATGAACTGTGGACTTCCTATCATAGTGGAGATTGTCTTGATAGGCTATCAGTTGTTTTCTTCATTCTTGAAAGCTGCTTGCCTGCCTTGTACATCTTTCTCTAGTAATCTAATCTGTTTCTGTCAAAGAAGGAGAATCTCATGAGAACACAGTTCTGTCATCTGGCAGGGTGAATATGCCCATCCGTGGAGCACTGAGCTACCCTGTCTGTGAAATGCTCAGCACAAGAGGATTATTTATCTCCACTCAGCTGTATTTGAAAGTGACCATGTTGATGGTCCTGGCGGTGCAAGCTTGTAATTCTGATACTTGGGAAGCTGAGGCAGGAGGATTGTTATGAGTTCCAGGCTAGCCCGGACTGCATAGTGAATTCAAGGCAGCCTAAATTACATAATGAGATCCTGTCTCAATAAGCAAAAATAAAAATAAAACTCGTGAAAAATAATAGCAAGAATGTCCATGCAATCTCCAGGCAGAAGTTTAAAAGCCCATATATGATAGTTTATTTTATTCCTTTGCTATGAAACTAGGTCTGCAAGGTGACTGTCCAAGCAATCTAGCTCTTGAACTGCACCTGTGAATACAATCACAGCTGCCATGCCCAGGATATGTAAGTGAGAAATAACATGCTGCTGTAAAGCACTGAAATCTGATGCATTCGTGATGGCACACTGCTTACCCTACCTGAGTAAGGCAAATAGAAATAGCACAAAACAAAGGCAATGATGGGCATATCATGGAATGGTGGACTAAGCCACGCTCCCTAGGCCGACAACTTGTTTTAACTTCAGAAACAGGGAAGCTTGAGACCACCTTTTCTAAATTTTCTTACCCTCATGGTAAAATACAAAATAATAACTGCCATCATATAATTTAAGAATTGAATGAAATATCAAATGTAGTATATATGATAATACTTGGAAAATTATCAAAGGAGCTCAGGTATTTTTTAAAGTAATATTAGAATTAGTAATTTTAAGTAGAGATCACAGTAGTTAATAAACTTGGGTTTATGTAAAAGATAGCTGGGTTCATATCTCAATTCTTCTATATGATTCGTGTGAATTTGGAGTTTCTGTTTATCCCTCTTCATAATGAAGATAGGAATATTTACTCCATGCATCACTATAGTAATGCAGCAAGCTTGGACGAGTATGTAAAGAAGCCCACTGTCCACAGCAGTAAATGGTGGCTGTTAGAATGATTAGAAATCCATAGCGCCAACCATGTAAAATCCTCTGGATGCTGGAAGGCAATTCGGAAGCTTCATTTGATCTTTTCTCCTGGATATTAGGTTCTTAAATGGTTGCTCCCAAACATGCTGTTGCATTCCTAACTCAATACATCGAATTAAGTATTATGAGCAAATTTCACGAAGCATAGCTCCAGAAATCTCCTTTGACCTGATAAAAAATTCGCTCAGGAAAACGTAGTTGTGCTAAACTATATAATACATGAATTACATAAGTCTAATCATTCATCTGACTAAGTGAAATGATTTCACAAATACTCTGAGAGAAAAAGACCAGACAGAAATGAATCTAACTGTCTTCCTTTACCATGCACACCTCTCTTGACTTGGAAAAGGGCTTCTGGGTGCAAGTTCTTTATCAATGCAGTTACTCTGTGATAGTCCATGGCCAACAAGTGAAGCAGGAGACCTGGAAAGTTTGTATGCTGAGAACCTGAAATGGTAAACAGTTGTTTTAGCATAAAATTCCATCAGAATTTTCTTTTCAAATAGAGAAGTGGGTGGAGACTATCAAGCAAAATTAAAGTCTGAAAGGGGAAATCACCTGAAACCTCACCTCTGATGGCTCCCAGTGTCTTTGAAGTTGCTTTGAAGTCAATACACAGAAAATTGCAGCAGCATCTTCATGAACAGTGAATATCAAACAACTCCACCTTCCATGCCTGTGCGTACATTCTCCCTCTGAGGACTGCTGGACTGTGAGCCTGAATACAATATGAAAATAACCAGCCAAAAATTGCATTAATGTATTGAAGTATTTTCTTTCTCATTTCCATACTATGCAATATTTATTCATTTTCTCCTTCATTTATGTTTTGCTTTCTCTGAAAAAATTACTTTAGAGTTAATTTTCCAAAGTAATGTCCAAAATCAATATAGTATATTCCCTTAAATTTTACATTAAGGAATCTAACTTAAAGGAGATGAGTGCAAAAGAGTCCGCGTGTGCCTGTAGCTCCCGTGCTGTGGGAGGCTAAGGCGAAGACTGCAAGGTTGAGTGTTGCCTGGGCAACTTAGTGAGACTCATCTTAAAATTTGAAAATAAAAAGCATCAGTGATATAGAACTAAAAGAATAAGTATCAGATGTTAATAAATGTGTAAGAAATTGATAGAAGTTTAGTTTCTGTCTTAACGATGCCATCAAACTTCAGGATTCTGCTTTCAATACCTCAAACATCATGAAGAAAAAGAGAAAAACAGAAAGCACCCAACATCCATCCCAGCCGCCAATTGTTTACAAATATTCATATTTTGTATAAATAAAGCACAATTCAAATATGTCAGTCGTATTTGTTAAATATTAATGCTTTTCTCTTCTATTTAGCATTATAAGTAAGTGGAAAACAGGAGAAACACTACAATATTACATAACCATTGAGCAGGAAGAAACCTGCAGACATTGTAATTTCATGGTTACCTAAACAACAAATCATCTTTCAAATGACTTAAAAATTTCCATGCAAACAGGGCTTGATATAGCGGAATGCATTTACATTGTGGACCAACACAGTGGTGCCTATCAGAAACCGCAGCATGTATTTTCTGCATTTGGTACCGGCAGGTGAGGTGTGAAACAGACAACACAAAAACTGAAAGCACAGGGACTAAGAAGAATGTGAATGACACAATAAAAAACCCTGCAGAGCAGAGTGATACATATGGACACTTGCTAAGAATACTTGAGTCTAAGTAAGGGCTGTTAATGAGCCTGGTATACAGCTAACCTGGAGAAGCAGTGCTGGGAGGTTTAGAAAAGTACTGTTGGCGGCTTTGAACATCAAGTCAAAGAGTGAATTCTGTTCTAGAGACACTGGGAACCAAGACAGCTTGCCAGCAAGCGCTGACATAGCAAAGCTGTGGCATGGGAAGATTGATAATCTGGCAGCAATGTGAAAGAGGAAAGTGCACGCAGAAGGTTTCCTGGTTTTCAGATGACAAGGTGTCATCAAGACACAAAGGAATGGGGGGAGGAAATCTTATAGTTTCAATTTTTTCTTTTAAGCTTTAAAATCTGTACCCATAGCAAAATCATAATGTTCAACATTAAGGGATTTGTTTTTACTCTTTAACAAAAATTGGTTGTCCTATTGTAAATCTTTCCTTAAAAAAATAAAAAGAAAAAAATAACCTGAAACAAAGGTTTCTCTTGTGGTTAGTAACACTCATCAAAAGCATAAATTATATAATGATGTAAAAATGTAAAACAGAAAACTACTTTATCCTGAATAGACTTACCTAGTCTCAAAAGCATAAGTTATACAGAGGTGTAAAAGTATAAAGCAAAGAATTACTGTATCCTAAGGAAGATTTACCCACTCTCTCTCCTACAATGTAAAATAGAAAAAAGCAAAACACAAATGCAATTCCATAGTAATTAGGAAAGGTCTATAACAACAAATTTATATAAATGGAAAGCAACATTATTAAAGACTGTATTTCTTTCTAAAGATGTGATATGTACGTGTACCAACCCTCTATCCTCATTATAATAATTATCTATTGCAACCAAGTACCAATAAAAAAAAATAAAATTAAAAGTGCTGAAACAGTTCAGCAGAAAACCCTCTTGTTATTTCACTTACAAATTGATCCTATTCATTCATGTTTTCCTTTGGTATACAAAGTTAAATGAAAACCCATATTGAAAGTCAAATGAAACACCAAAATATTTGCTACAACAATCCTTAACGTAGTTTTGACACTTTAAAATCGAATAAATGTTAGCTAAATTCAACAGATAGGTAATGTAATCTTCACCTCTCCTGAACAGCATCCAAAAGGCAGAAGCATTTCAAATCATTAAGAAGATAAATACAATTATATCCTTTCTTATATCATCAATTAAAACACGTTTAAATTGCCAATGCCTTGTGTGGATTTAAAAGGTATAAAATCTCTGGTACAATTGAGGCAAATGTCATTTCTTTTCTATATGTAACTTGCCTACCTTTCAGAAAACTCCACAAAGAAACATTTTGTCAACTAATAATATAATAAATTTGACTTGTGATTTGAAGTGTTGAAACAAAGGATGTTTTTCAATACAAGTAATGCGAGGGGATTTTCTGCTGAACTGTTTCAGCACTTTTTCTCAGAAAAGAAATCTTATCTAATCCTGTTTCATCCTTTAAAACTGTCTACACACTAATCTCAAGGGACAAATTTAATACTTTGCAACAAAGGGAATATATCCCTTTTCAATGTGAATAGAGGAATTGTCAGGACACCAGTGAGGTATGAATAACATTATAATGCTGCCATTTACTTGGCAAAAGAAAAAGAAAGTTTCTTGTTGCAACCCCCAAAGCAGCCCTTCTTCTTCGGGTTAAATTTTTTGACCCCTGGTATATCCCCAGACACCTATGTTACTGTGCTATTTGGGTCTCCCACCTCTTGCGAAATAAACACTGAGCAAATCTAAGTAAACAGTTTGTTTTAGTTGAAGATAGAAAGACTCCATTTAATTGAGTTTTGATGATAGATGTGCTCCAAATGGTGCAAACAACTTTGACATGGTAAAATAATATTGTCTTATGGCATGTGTAACACTACATAAAGAATCTTAGCTTAGCACTTTCTGAGTTTACAACATTTAAGTGAGAAAATGACAAAAGAAAGCCAAACTGTCAGAAACAGAAAAACCTTTAACAATCCTAAAATGCAGGCTATAATTCTCATCCTCATTCATTTGATTTGGGAAATAATCTTTTCAAAAGAAAGAAGGGATGAGAAGGCAGCCGAGCTTTTGCCAACTGATGAAGCTTCACTATGTTGTGGTCCACTGCAAAAAGCTGAAAATGATGCCACTCTTATACTTGGATGCTGATTATGTGAAGAAGTTGTGGATGAGTAGTTGAGGCAAGTCAACGTGTCACCAAAAGTAAACTCTAACTGCAACAAATCCTTCGTATCCGTTTTGCTTACTATTACCATTTATGGGTTGTATTACATAAAGGTATATTGTCATTCAGTTCATGTGTAGAATGTAAATATTCAACATCTTATAAGTTTCTGTATAACATATATTATTTATTTGAAGTGTTCACTAGAAAACAGTGTTCAAATGGTAAAATATAGGCATTACTAACTTTATAGGAAAACATTTAAATTCTTTTACTTTTGCAATAAGGCTAATTCTGCCAACTCTAGGTAAACAATGTAGGTTGTACAGTCTCACAAAATACAGGTTCTATATTCATCGTATAGTATTTAAAAACAAATTTTTGACCTATAATGGTCATTGGACTTAATTTATAATTTTTTGTATATGTACTACTTTGAATTCAAATGACCAAGTGGTCCTTGTTAAACTGCAGACAACAGTTTCTTTGAGAAAAAGATACAAACTATCATGCAATTTCAAAATGATCTGTAGTACCAATGTATTTTTGAAAATTATGCATTATCTTCTGGGGTTTTCTAGATGTTTTCAAAGTTATGTTGTCAGTTTTAAAATCAGAATATTTCCAGAATATTCTGAATCAGAATAAAATCAGAATATAGGCTTCCCTAGCAAGATTAGAAAAGTAAAAATGTCAATATTGCAATATTAGTCACAGAAGTTACAATTTTCATATGCAGTTTTCACTTGAACTTACGTTCCCATTTATGTTTTCAACTTCCTCACACCTGATTCTTGGTTTCATGCATTTCAATGTTTTCATACTCTCATGAATTCCAAAATCTTTTGGACAAACACTTCACAAAAATATATGAACAACTAGTAAGTTCATAAAGATGCTTCCATATATTAATTATCAAGGAATGAGAGACTAAAATTTTTTTTTGTCCTTTTTCCTTTTTATCAGTATCAGGGATCAAACTCATGACTGCTTGCTTGCAAGGTAGGCGCTTATACCGCTGAGCTAAATCCCCAGCCCCTGAGAAACTAAAACTTTAAGCTCTAGAATTACTAAAATTAGAAAAGATAGAGAGTTCAAAAGGATATAGACTACATGGTACTCTTACAAATTCTTGGTGGGAAAGCAAAATGATACAACCATGTCCAAACAATTTGGCACTTTTTATAATGTAAAAAGTACACCTAAATTATAATCTAATAGTCCTAGAAAAAGATAGATTCATAAAAAGACTTGTTTAAGAATAAGAAACTCAAATATTCATCTACAGATGTATAAATAACAAATAGGTAATACAGTTATTCAATGAAATACAGTTAGCCCTAAACCGTGCTTCAACAGTGATTTGTTAATTTCTTGGTGGTGTGGCAGTGATACTCATTCAGTAGAAACCAGGCTTCAGGGTTTTCAATTTTGATTTTTTTTCTAGGCTAGCAATATGGGGTAGGATATTTTGGGCCAATGCTGGTCAGCGGCAGTGAGCCGAAGGCCCCAGTCAGCCACACAGCTGTGAGGGTTACAACCCATGCAACACGGTTTCTTGCTAAACCGCGGTGCTCAGTGGGTAAGGTGCTTCAAGTGCAGTGTTGTCTCTCAGTGACTTGACTGTTAGCAAGTAATCTTGTTGTAAATCAAGCAGCACTTGTGCTACTAAACAACCAAAAGCAACCAATTGCTCATACGTACCACAAGTTGTTAAATCTCAGGAATATTATGTTGAATGAGACAATCTAGGTGAAAATATTAGGTATTTCTGTTCATATAAAAGTCTAGAACTGCAGGATATGGTGGTGCACACTTGTAATCCCAGCACTCAGGAGGCTGAGACAGGAGGCTCACTGTCGGTTCAAGGCCAGCCTAAGCTGCATGGTGAAATCCTGTCTCCAAAAGACAAAAACAAAAACAAAACAAAATGAAACAACCCAAGCAAACAAATAAAAACAAAACCAAACTAACAAATAAACCCAAAAACCAAATCCAAAAAACAAAATTCTAGAATGTGCAAATATAATCGTTGGTGGCACAAATTAAACTAGCGGTTTCCTTGAGAAACTGACTTGAAAGAGGTGTGAGGGAACTGTGTAGGGTGCAGGATTGTGTTATACATTACATAAGGTTGTGATTACAAGAACGTATCATTTTTCACTATTTTAGTTTTTTTTAAGTGTATATTCAAACCCTGCAAATTTTCTTGTATGTAAGTTATAACCCAAAGAATAAAAAAAAATTCATTTCCTCATTCATCTTCAGTTAAAATCATTTTTTTCACAAGTCACACTCTTGAATAAATTTCTTCCATTTCTATTCTCCATTTCCTAGGCCAGGGATTTAGCTCAGTAGTACAAACGCCTGTCTGGCAAGCACGAGGTCATGAGTTCGATCCCCAGTGAAGTGTAATCTATTTTCCATTTCATTTCCTTCACTCAACTTTAAATTAATTTTTTCACTACAATAATGGCTCTACTCAAATGCTATTCTGTCTGTCAAAAATAGTCTTTCTTTGAACAACTTAGCCTGACTCATGTCCACTTTCCTTAGGATTCAGACTGAACTCACTGTCTTGGGGCGCTGTGGATCAGTTGTGTGCTGTGAATATGTATTTTCTCCTCTAGTTTCATGAAATAGTATTTGGTATCCCTTCCTAGGATTGCATGCTTAAATTACCTTTCTTTACACAAAGTCTTGTTTGTTTATTTTGTTCTTTCTTGAATACTTAGATACAAGTGAGTGCTTGGTGCCTAACATTTGAAATATGATATATCCAAAAAGAAAAATGATGCATCAAATCAATCAATGGATCAATTAATTGGTAATAAATCAATCAATAGATCAATTAATTGGTAATTTTCTTATATCTAACAATGTCTTACTATCACTCTTCCTTTATTTCTATTTTCTCTTGCATAATTCTAGTCTGAGACTTTAGTGTCTCTTACCTAGGGCTCTATAACAAATTCCCAACAATTATCTCTGCCTTTTTTGGTCATGCCTTTTAATCCAGGATTCCTACTGCCGCATGAAATATCTCCCCAAAATGTCTGTTAGTCAAACCAAATAATTTTTTCTCTTTTCAATATCTTTAATTACTTATTAAATAAATTTAAAACTTGTGATATACTTGATCTTCCATGTTAATTCTCTTGATAGTTTTTTCCAAACATTTTTATTTATCTGTCTCTTTCTAGAACAGAAAGCCTCTTACCTGGTTTACACTTTCAATGCCTTTTCTTATTACTGCAGCTTGCACAGAAAAACAAGCATTTTCTCCTCCTAAAATAAATTTGATTATATCTCTTTAGAGTTATAAAACTTTTTTTTGTCTACTATTCTCTACGAAATGGTATTTCTTTCTTATTTTTGAACTTTTTGTATTGTGGCTTTTAGAAGCATTTGAACATACCTTTATTTTTCTAGAATGACCATTTCCCTAAATACTCAATGAAATATCACATATTTTGTGGCTTCATGCTTGGTTAATTTCTCTGCTAGTTTTTATGTTACCTTTCAGCTTAGTTTATATTTCTGCCACATCCCTTCCATGTTGTATAGTGATTTTTCTCTCTTTCTGTGTTCCATTTCTCTTGTTACAAATACGTTTTCATTAAATGATGCAACACTTTGTTATTATTATATTTTTCTCTATCACTAATATACAGACTGGGATAGAAAGATGACCAATAAATCAATAAATCTCAGTTTGCTAATGAATGGCGAGTCTATATGATTCGTAAATGCTTTTAAACTTTTCAGGAAATGTGCTTTTGCTTTTACAGTTTACTCAATCTGGGTGGTTATAACTCTGCAATTAATTAAAATATACATCTCTTAAAAAATTTTTTTTTAGTTTTTTAAAAATTTAATTTGTTAGTGTATGATTGTGATTTTTTATTAGTACATGCTTGTTATGTATAATACTTGCTTCCATTTAGGGATATTGTTGCATATACATGTCTCATTTTAATGGTTTTTATTTTCTCTTCCCCTACAATCTCTCTCACTCCCCAGATTCCCCAAATACTAGTTCATCTGATTTGTTTCATGTGATGTTCTTCCAACCTCTTGCATAAGAATTACTTTTCCTTTCTGTGTTCTCCAGGTGACTGTGACTTAGTTACCTGTTACTTAACTTAATAAATATGAAGACGTGCTCTGACTACAAGGTTGCAGTAGGTAAACCTGCGGCTAACTAGCAAACTTAGCCTAGTAGCTATCATTGGCACATTCACATTATAGTGGAGAGATGTATTTGTAAATATATAGATAAACTTCAATCTGTTAAATGCTATAATCAAGGAAGAATAAAATGCTGTAAGATTGGAAAGCTTGGAAGAATTAATTTGACATGATTCCTAAGCAATGATTCACAGGGTGGTTGAGATTTGAACAGGTACTTTGAAAAGGCACAGGAGTTTGACAGGCAAATGGGTAGTTGTAAAGATATTCCAGGCAGAAGAAACAGCCTTTGTACATGCACAGGATCGTGAAAAAGGATTCTGGCAGTCAATTCACTTTCTTTTTCCTCCACAATGATCTTCTAAACTACTTGTCCAGACATGTAACACTTTTGAACTTTAGCTAACAATTTATTACCTCTCAGCACTGCAGACTCCAGTCAACCTCTCCATGACTGTATATTAGATTTGGTGTTACCTAGAAGTGTGAGCATTCTACAGTTCTTAAATATATTTCCATATTCACAATTGTCTTAAATATTTTCACTATGCCGAATTCCTGTGCTTGTTGTGACCTTATGACCCCTTAGCTCATATCACGTGTCTTTGTGTCCCCCTTCTTCAATTGATTTCCATAACAAAATTGTATTGAAAGAATGGGTTTGTGATTTTGTAAAAGAATAGTCAGGTTACTTATACTCTTACAGTAAATCTTATTGTAAACACTTGAACACTGTAGTGTTTTATTTTGGAGCTTGCCTTTTGCCATATTTAGGTGTTTCTGAAGTGGTTCCAGTTGGAAAATCTTGGTTTTGGTAAATACAGCCATAAAATTTTCCCACCATCATAAGATAATTCTATAGTCAGCAATGTCCTGGAGACTGGGACCAAATAGTGTTTATAACAGCACAAATAGGACTTTCTGGGCCCCCTATGGGAAGTCATATACTCAGCCAACAAAGTGCTGAATAAAAAATGAATATGCCTTATTAGATCAAATTTGTCTCACTTAACTGGATGATTCAAAAATTTTCAACAATGGAAAACAATGTTACACACACACACACACACACACACACACATATATACATACACAAACATATATATGTTTATGTATATATTAAATGCCATGTAATGTGTCCTTAATTAGCTTTAAATTTTGTGACTACATGAAATCACTAAGAAAACACATTAAAGGTGATCTTCCAACACTATAAATAGCCTATTATTGTAACCTAGTTTGATTTAGTGCACACTGTTAGTATCATGGCAAGTATTTTACAGAGATGATACATTGGAGTGAACTGGGATTTAGTATGAATGAGCCCATCAGATTACTGATCTTGGCTTTACCATCAACAGTTTTGAAGATTAACTAGAATCCTGAAGTCATGAAAGCTCTGCCAGTTTGTACCTGTGTTGTCTTGAGCATGTTTCTCAACCTCTGTGAGCATCAGAGTCCACATATCGAATTATGATATAGAGGCATTGTCTAAAGATTTTTACAGATCTTATAGTATATAAATGATACACTTAATACTTAACATTATTCTTAGCATGTGATAAATTCTTCAAAAACATATTACTTACCTTCTCTGTTGCTGTGTCATAATACCTAACCTCAACAACTTAAGCAAAGGTTTGACTTGGTTCACAGTTTCAGGGGATCAGTGCATGGTTAATTGCTCCAAGTGAGAAATATAGCAGAAGTGTGAATCAGAGAAAAGACGGATTGTTCATAATGATTGAAAAGCACAGCATGGCAGCCAAGGCAGAGAGGAAGAGACCAAGAACCATATAGAGTAGCCAATATCATGCTTTCATGGCTTACACAGACATACCCATAATTTTACTCTAACAATCCCTACATGGCTACCTCACTAATCAAATTGCAAAATCAAATGTAACTTTTACATGTCATCTGCTGTCAATTTCACAACCAACCACATCTCCTTAAGCCACTTCATCTCCAAATACAGAAATAAAAGTTCATAACTGTACTTAAAATGTTGTAACTATCCTGAATACAACAGATAACACACTTGCATCTTCCCCAGAATCTCAAATGTTCCTGTTTTAAAAGTCCCAGTTAAAGTACCTTCTGAGATTCTAGGTAAACCCTTAGGAAACCGAGTATAAAAATAACTTGCACAATCCAAATATAAAATGCTACGGCATAAACATTCAATTTCACAAAGAAGAAATAGGGGAACAGAAAAAAATTGGACCAAAGCAAGATTGAAATCCAGAAGTGAATACAATGCATCCTTTAGCTCCTTGTTTATCTATCACCATGGGTGATATAACTGTGAGACTTAAATTCCAAAAAACATTGGCAGTTGCTAACCCCAAGATCTCTGTTTTGGGCTCGCTGGACTTGGTGGCTGCAGACATACTTGAGAAATATTCTATACTCCAGGCATTTCTACCTTTCTGGAGTATCTACTATAACTTCATTCCCACAGTTTCACACACTGCCCTCTTAGGAGCTCCTTGCCTGGCCTCTGAATCCCTTCCTTTGAAATTCTTGTATTCTGCATGACATTAAAATGATCAACACATAGACAATGTTAACGTCTGCTGTCATTGGGAGCAGTAGCCAACCTGGCTCCACAATCCTGCCTTTGCTTGGTTGGATGAGCACAGTGAATTCTAGGAAACCAGTTTCCTGGGAGGCATTTTTGAGTAAGGGCCCCAGGAAAGCTCTTCCCAAATGAAGTATTTACACTTTGATAACCCACAGTGAGGGGCTGATTTCAGAGTTTTCCTCAAGACATCTTCCTTGTTCTCATACAAATACTGATTTCTTTTTAACGGCAATAATCTCTTCACCTACACCTCTTTAACTCCAATTTGTACATAGTTCTGTCTGGACCAGAATTGAACATTTTCAAATTCTTGTCTTTTCTTTTTATCCACAATTCTATCTTATAAATCTGGCTAAAAGAGGTTAGCAGTATCTATTCCTCAATATCAGTGTTGAGTTGTTTTTGAATTTCCTCCACCAGAGCATTAAATCACCACAATAATCTCAGATATCTGTGAAATTTCAGGACAAGGGTGAAATGTTTATAATATTTTGCCAGTGTAAAGCACATAAAATTTTAATCAAATTGCTAACGAACCCTTTTTCCCACCTGAAAATTCCTGCTTCTGACACTCTTAACAGTATTGTGGTCTGATTACGCATCCAGCTCTTCTTACAGCATTTTAGGACTTTTGTAGTCTGCAACTCCAAACTTTTTTAAATTCTACCACCAACCAGTTTCAAAAGCTTTTTAGTGGCTGGATGCAGTTACAGCAGCAGAGTCATTTTTCTGGTACCAATTTCCTGTATTATTCCACTTCTCATTTTTGGGTCCCAATATCTGATACAACTTACAGGAGCAGAGGGTTAATTTGGCTTGCAGTTTCAGGGAACTCAGCCCATGGTCAGCTGGTTCCAGTACAGCAGCAGAACAAAGACACTTAGTTCATGGTGGCCTAGAACAGTGCCCAGGGGTAGGTGAAGCACCAGAAACAGCACTCTAGGTCACACCTCCAGGAACCACCAGACACACCTAGAATTATGCTCCTCTTGTAATACTCTTGCATCTTCCAAGCCAACTAAGCTAACACAAGCAAACTTAAACGTCTGGCTTTCATTGTTACTGGGGTAAAACATAAGACAGCAACAATTTAGGGAAGGAGAAATATGTTTTGGCTCACAGTTTAAAGAGATCTCAGTCCTTAGTTGGCTAGCTCCAAGGTAGGATGATGAGATGATGGGGCATGGCAGATGACAAACAGCCTACGGCCTGGTAGTCAGGAAGCACGAGAGCAATCAAGGCATATTCTGTGTGACCTACCTTCACTTTCCAAAGTCACATCTAGCTGTAAACTCACCTACTGATGAGGATCATACACCTGTGATCCCAATCACCTCACCAAATCCCCACCTATTAGCACAGGGGTTTGGGAGAACACCTGGATACAAAACACAACACAACACAATGTATTACTCTTGTTTTGAACTCATCTGTGCTACCTCTTTTAGCATAATTATTTTAGTGAAAATTGAGCTATACTGTAAGAAAGAAATTATAAATTTCAAGCACTTTGCCCAAATACAATTTTATTTTAATATTTATTTTATTTTTATGACCACATTTAAGCATATATTACATAGTCTTCCCAAAATTCAATATTTCCAAATGTTTCAGAATTTTAAAAAATCCCCCACATTGCTCCAAGTATTTGTTCATGAACTTCTGAATAAAATCATAGTATTAAAGTAAAAATTTTAAATTAAAAATATCACTTTTTGTTTGAAATGTAGTGAGAATTTTGCATGAAATTAAACCTAGTTTTAGTTGAGAAATGCCAGGTTTCAAGATAAACACATTACAGCTCACTAGGATGTTACTCTATAAATTATTCCAATGTATTATTACTGGTTTAGCTCCATAATGGATCTACTAAATGGAAAGTGAGATGGTGTTAATGGGAAAGGAAAGGAAAAAGGAAAGAAAGAAAGAGACACTTTTTGATTCGAGGGGAGAGAATAAAAATGGCTCTTGGTATTAAGAGATAGAAGAGAAATAGGAAAATCAGGATAAGGCCATATTATTTTGGGGAGAGAGGGGGTGAATTTAACATATTAGTACATCATCATTACAGATATGTGGAGCTGGCAGTGCTCTCTGCAGATCGCTTTTTCTGTCACGGTTGGCATCAGCTAATTCAGCTCAAAGATCTGGGACTGGAATCCTCTGAAGGCTGGCTCAGTTATTTGTCTAGGAGATGCTTGCTCTCACTTGCAGTCACAGCTGAGGTTGTTGGGAAGAACATCCATAAGGAGCTTTTCCATGTGGCCCTGGTGTTTTCACAGTGGAATGGCTGAGCTCCAAGGGCAAGGTCCTATAAAGCCACTTATAAAGCCCACTTCCTTTTACTATTAGCCTTCAAAGTCTCAAAAATGCCATTTCTGTCACATTTTGCTCACCACACAGTTACAAAGTCACATTCCAATTCAAGGCAGTCACACCCTGCCTCTGGATGGGGAAAGGAACTGCTCTGGAAGAGCAACTGGAAATATAACTATGACCATATTTGGAAAATGCAATCTGCCATACTCATAAAGACTGCCAAAATTTTTAGCTGCAAGGAACACATTTTGTTCTCTTGGTTGAGCTAGAGCTGCAGTATAAAGGGAACTACACAAACTTCGTACTTCCACATTTAATTCTGTACATAATTTAAGAAGTGAGATTTTTATCTCCAAATGTCAGGCCCATTTCTGATTCTTCAGTGAAATAGAAAATTTTATAACTTTTCCTATAGTCAAAATATTACCGATATGTGTAAGAAAATTATTATTCTAAATTTATTCCATTCATAGTCAATTTAAATCTTTCAAACTCTTTTCAACTATTGTCTACCTGGCTTTTCTTATTTTCTCATATAGCCCATGCAGTCAATATCCAAACTCAGATAAATTTTACCATCTATATTCTAATGGTAGTTTTTTCCAGAAATTTGTCCTCACGGTTTTCTTCACTATATATTTTATCCATGCTTCATATTAAGTAAATATCCTAACAATGCCTACATTTGTACTCCTGTAAACTTAAAACCTTTGTCTTTACCTTGTAATTTACAAATATGTATGTTCTCCAGAATAGAGGAGCTAGCTAATCTCCATGATTTGTTCAAAGATAACTCATTTCCTGCATTCCCAGATATGCCTTTTGTATCTCCTCCTCTGAGTTGCTCATTTCTAAGAAATCTGGGAGTTTTCCTTTTCAATGTAACTTCCACTCTCTATGACCCACCATGATGAGCTGATTCTAGCTCTGTCGTATATTTCAGAACGGTGTTCACCTTCCTGTCAGTGTAGGCACTAGAGCTTCTTTAATCGTTCCAAATGCTCCTCACATTTTTCACCTGAGCTGTTTTTGAATATATAAACCTTCCCACATTACTCTTTTAAAAAATTGTGATAAATTCGCATCACTTTCTAAATAAAATCCAAAATTTGTATCACTTCAAATAGGCCTCTAAATTTCTATATTCTAACTCAGCGTCAGCTGTATGCTGCTGGTGTCACTGCAGTACTTCCTACATCAACGTGCCGGGTTGGACTCCGGATCTTTGACAAGGAAGGTGACTTCTGAACTTTCCCTGGTAACTCCAACAGTTTTTACTTTTGATATCTCAAACATTACTCCTCCCAGGAAAACTTACTAGTGTTATAACTTGACCTGTGTGCCCCTATCTGGCTCCTACAGAAGCTGATGAAAGTGTGTATCAATTGAAACACCATGTGCTAATCACTATGCTATTTATGAGATTATTTAACAGTAGGAACTGTACATCGTAAGTCTTATTTCTGTAGTACCAATTGTACTTTCTGTCCATTATTGCAGATTGACAAGTGTTTTTAAATGAGTGAAGTGGTGGATTATTCCATCAAATATCGCATCATTTTTTTCTATTTTAACTAAATATTTAGTAAGCTTTATTAAACTTTTTTCTCTGTACCTTGTATGTTTTCCTAAAATATTTTTATTAAAATATTTAAACCTGTCATGATGAAAAAGTAGGTAATAAATGCAGAGACTAAGTGACACAGAGCAGTAAATATTGCTCACATATCTTGTTTGATCCCTTGTGTTGCACTACGGTTCTTATATGATCTTGCTGTATGTGTCTATAGGTGTTGGTAACTGCTAGCTAATTTAGTGTGGCCTCAGGTGTTATACTGGAGCATCTCAACCTTGATACAGGTGTTTCTGTCCTCCATCTAGGATTTTCTGGCAATATTTTTCTAATGGAGCTTGCAGACATATAAGAGAATAAGCCCCCATATATAAACTATTTGGTGATGACACCATGCTCACATTCTGTTGGCCAGTGCCTGTTATATGACTAGGTTTAGGGAAGTTAAAATCCTTGCCTTAAAAGAGAGCTTAAAAATCAGACAGAAAAGGATGTAAAGGAAAAATTTAAAAATTGTCACCAGTATCATAATCTATCATATTCTAGTCAACTAGCTGGCTCACCAATAACTATTAACTCATATAAAATATGAGGGAAAAAGAGGAAAAAGTGGGAAATCCCCCTAGGGATTCCTGCATCTTTTTGGAATATAAATTTTAAAAGTATATTACCGATGAGAATATTTGAGGAACAAAAGATATTTTGTTATTGAAGAAGACCATCATCACTAGCAATAAAAGCCATTAAAGTTCTGGTGAAGCAGAATTGAGAGCTAGATGCAGAAATAAGTCTGGGACTTTGAAAGAAGATAAAAAATTTCACAAAGAACAATTTCCTTTCCATTTCTTTTCAGGGACATTACTTTATTTCATAAATTGACTAGAGTTCTCTATATGGAAATTTGCAAGCATCATTCTTAAATTGGTCCCGATTTGGGGATTGGTGCATTACAAGTGGATAACAACAGTAAATAATTCATAATCAAATCTGCCTTGAAGACATAAGTATACATGTAAATAACTATAATAAATTATAAGGGAACAAGATGACTTTGATTTGATTGACAAAATTACGTGAAGCTTTATCTCCAGGGAGACAGCATCAGACAGGGTGCAGATTCTTCACTGTAAATTAAAATTGCATGCACAACATTGTTCTGAAGCTCAATTAACTCTGAAATTTAAAAATGATTTAGGGAGGTGGTTTAGGTTGATGACAAGGAAGTTATTACTTTTAACCTCAAAATGGGATATTTTACAAGCTATGAGGAAAGTCTGAGATAAACCAAATGAAACTTAGTTACTTCAGAAAGTTACTAAGGTATAAAAGAAAATGATGATGATCTCATTCATTTTGTTAAAAATTTAATTTATTTCTTTGTTTGTTTTTGTTGTTTCATTTCTAGTTTTACTTAACATATTATATCCATGTAGCTTTAGATACCTTTATTGCCATAAAATTTTATTTTTGCCAATAATAGATAAAAAGCAACTAATTTTCATAGAAAACTGTGTTTATAATTTACAAAACAAGTCATAGTGAACTAATCTTTAAATAAGAATACTTTTCAGGAATAAGACAATTATGCTCATTATCACCACTCCTGCTTAACACAGTGATAGAAACGTTAGCCATAGTAATCAGACAAGAGGAAAAATAAAAGGGATACATATTGGAATAGAAGAAGTGAAAGTATTATTATCTGCAGATGACTTGATACTGTACATAAAAACTATTATGTCTTGAATTAAATGTTCCCCAAAACCTCATGCAGGCATTGGAAGGGCTTTTCAGTGGTGGCTAGATCTAGGATGTGTGATGTTGAGATTAAGGAGTATATTTGGCACGGTTGTAGGTGTGAAAAATGGGAAGGCTCGTCCTGAGTGTGAGTGGCACCAGCCATGAACAGGTAGCCTGGAGAGATGAAAGGGGTGGGCAGGCTGGCATAGCTTTTCTACTTTGCTGCTTTAGTGCTCTGCTACCTGCCAAGGACTATTGCTCCTCTGGGATGGCCTCAGCCAGGCCACGCTGCCATGGACCCAGCCAATTGGAACTGAAACCTCTACAAGCTGAAACCTCTACAAACCATAAACCTCTAAACTTTCCTTCTTTAACTTTGTGTATTAGATATTTTGTCTCAGCCACCAGAAAAGAAACCAAGACAAAGACCCAAATAATACCACCAAAAACTGTCAGTATTAATAACTAATTTCAGCAATGTAGCAGATTTAACAATCAAGACACAATAACTAATACCATTTATACCAGTAGTGTTGATGAGAAAAGAATTAAGAAAATAATACTTTTCACAGAAAAAAAAATCAAGGAAATTTAAATGCCTAGGAATTGGCCCTACCAAGGAAATGAAAGTCCTCTACAACAAAAACTACAGTATTCAGTAAAAGGAGAGAGAAGAGACCATTAGAAAATAGAAAGTTGACCTCTGTTCTTGAATAGGCAGAAGCAATGTTGTCAAAATAGTCATACTCTTAAAAGTGATATATAAAATAAACACAATCCTAGTCATTATACCACATTTCTCACATGACTTGGGGAAATAATCCTAAAATTCATATGGAACCAAAAGAGGCCCAGAAAAACACAAGCAATCCTGATCAACAAGAGCAAATCGGGAGGTTTCATAATACCTGACTTCAAGTTGGATCACAAAGCAACAATGATACTAAAAAGCAAGGTATTGGCAGAAAAACACACATAGTTCAGTGGAAGAGAAGAGAGGATACATAAAAATTCGAGACATAGTCAACTATTTTATCTTCAACAAAGGGTCAAAACATATGATGGGGGAAACATGATCAATTCAGCAAATGTACTGGGAAAACTGGCCATCTCGGCAGATGAATGAATCTAGACCCATTTTTTTAACCATTTACTAAACTAAAATCAAAATAGATCTACATACCAAACCAGAAAGAAGTTATTGGGAGATAAAATAGGTTAAAAAAAAAAAAAAAAAAAAAAGCAACGGGAAATCACTGGTGTGCTGAAGAAGTTTCTGAACTGGGCTCTAATTGAACAAGAAATAACAGCAAGAACCAACAAATGGAGTTGTATCAAATTACACAGCAAATTGCACAGCAAAGAAAATAACTAGTAGAGAAAAGAGACAACCTACACACTGGGAAAATTTTTGATATCTAGAATATATAAAAAACTAAAAATATTAGACCTCCCAAAATAAAATTCTGAATCATAAACTGGGCCAGTAAAATGCATAAACATTTCTCAGAAGAAGATGCACAAAAATCCTAACAAACACATGAAAAAGGGATCAATGCTCTGGCCACTAGCGAAACATATTACAACAATATTAAGATTTCGACTTACACCAGAAATAATGGCAATCATAAAGAAAATAAATAATAACAGATTTTGGCATGACTGTAATGAAGAAGGGATCCTTCTACGTTTGTTGGAGAGAATAAACAATTATAAACACTATGGAAATCAGAGTGTAGATTTCTCAAGAATTAAATAGAAAGTCTATTTAACCCAGTTATTTCCCTTTTAGGTATCTTTCCTAAAAGAGCTAAAATCATCCTATTATAGTGATACATGTATATCAATATTTATAGCAACACAATTTATAGTACATAAATCCTGGAAGCAGCATCTATGTCCATTGACAGACAAGTGAGTAAAATGTATGGTATCTATGTATAATAGGCTATACTCTGCTATACAGGAGGGTAAATTCCAGACATGTGTAGAAAAAGGATACACTGGAAAACATTATGGTAGGTGAAGCAAATTAGATACACAAAATTAATACTCCATAGTTCTCTAATTTAAATAAGGCAAAGTACAAATAAAGAACAAAATAAAGTGTTGATGGAAAGTAATAGGGAAACCAGTCTTTGTTCAGCTGGGAAGGGGATTAGAGACCAAGAGAAGGAGATGGGAGAGGGGACGGTGACGCAAGAAGACTTAAAATGTGTCACATATCACACGGACCCCATACTAGCGCCCACATGGATTGCAAACACCGTGTGCCATAACATGAACTAAAAATGACAGTAATAAAGTGGATGGGATAAAGGGATTTCCAGGTGAAAGGAGAGAGGACGCTGAGGAAGGAAAGGAAATTTAGAAGGAATAGAGATGTGTGACACACGTCGCTGCTCCCGAGAATCCGAGTAAACTTCACGTAGCATAACATGTAATATCATTTAAAAAAAGCATTCTTTGCTTTTCTCTCCACTTAATTTTAAGCCTATCTTAAACATTTTGTCATTTCATTTGTGAATGTGTTGGTGTTAGTCTCACAAAGCCAAGATGAAAAAATTTACACTATTGTAATCATAAGTAAAAATTATTTCTATCACTCCTTTCTACCACCCTGTCTAATTTTATCTTATATCTTACTTATTTTCCGTTTCACTCTTCTCCCTGGGAAATGAGCCTTTTTATAATTGTGGTTGAAATCACATAGAAGCCACTGTTTACCTTTTATCTGTTCCCTTGGCACCTGAAGATGCCAAGCGAACATTAATCTAAAGAGTACACTGCGTTTTGTTAATCAGAGAAGATGTTAGTAAAACAACAGAGAAATTTATTCAGTTTTGACAGCTGCTTTTCCTGGAGAGAGAAGTGACTGACCCAGCAGCAGCAGCAGCAGCACCAACACTCCCAGAGTTAGTTCCTTTTTACAACTTGCTTTCGAGGTTACAACACACTTCCATTTATATGATTAAGAAGCATCACATTCTACAAATGCTTGTCTTATTTATAAATAAACATCTGGAATAATACTTAACAGGAGCAGAAAATACTTTGGATTCAAAGATAGTAGAAGCACTTCGGATAAAAATTTGTAGCATCTGGATTGTAGGCCAAATTGTGTCCAGCTTTAAATGTAATTTATGAGTTGCTCAGCTTCTCTGTAAATTTTCTTCAAAGAACAATAAAGGCAGCAAAAAACACAGCATGTTTGTCATAGTGTGATTATGAGAAATGAACATTCTGATGAAAATACATTTTTCTTTTTATTTAATACACTGCAGTGGGAGATTTCATATCCATCAACACAGGAGGAGCAATGTGAAGGAGCCATATCAATCATGATGAAAATCCCATAGATCGCACCTGCTTTAAACTTTTCAGTGAACTAAGGCTTCCACTGATGCATGTAACCTCCAGAATCCAGCCAACTCCCCCAAAGCCCCACCTATGAATGTAGGAAACTTTGGGGTACTATTGAGACATAAAACACAGCAGATATAAAATAATATGATTTCTTACCAGTTTTCTCTCCATAATTATTTTAAGCAAACCCTCAACATTTTTCATCCATGAAACATTAGCATATATCTGCAAAAGCTAAGATCTCATTAAAAATCATAGTATCATCATCACAAGTAAAAATCATTAAAGAATAATTTAACATATCTAAAGTAGTAACAATACACTAAATATAATGTTCAAATTTCCATATTGGACAATAAATTTTTATAACACTTTGATTAAATCAGTAAAGCTATATACCTAAACATTAGAAAGACATTAGTGACTGCTGTTATAATTAAATTATAGTAAGAAAGTCTAACGTTCTCTGGCACAGTAGGGTGAATATATAGAATGATGATGTATATTTCCAAATCTCATAAAATAGAAATAGATATATGTACCATGATTTAAATAATATGCATTATGTGTATATTTGGAAGCATATGATACCTCACATACATGTAGAATTTTACATATCAATGGAAAATAAATTTAATTATAAAATTTAAAAACTTGATTATGCAATCATTAAAAATATAGTACCTAGAATGTATATCATATTTGTTTCTTTTGACAGATTGAGTAATTGAAACACATTTAATTATGTATCTATTTTACAATGAGTCAGAGGCTTGGCAATAGTGCTTTGATTAATTTTGCTTTCAACAAACTTGCTAAGCAAGATAAACTATATCTGCAGTAAATTTTTCTAAATTATATTTAATTGTAAGTTCTCAAGTGCCTAACATAATTATGGCCAAAATGAACAATTAGGGTATCGTTATGTTTTTCTTAAACTTGTCTGTAGATTATTGGAAAATAACCTTTAAAAAAAGATATGAGACAGGAAAGAAAAAATCATCATGGCAATTTGGAACAAATGAAGTTGAGCCGCACTCCAGAAACATTATATACAGTTAACACAATTATGCTAAGTGAAATCAATATATTTACATTGTTTTATTTAAGAATTATCAAGTTCCATTATGAAACAATGAAATGCAATTAATACATTGTCAGTTCATTTTTCTTTGAAAAATGCTAAAGCATGTTTTAGCATATCATTTTTAGAGTAGCAAATAACTCTAATGTATAACATTAATAAACGGTGATAGACTTTACTATAAATATTGCATCTGTTGCCAAGAAAAGTTACATACAAAAACAGAATATCGCAAACAGCAGTTGAGTAATCCTTTCGGTAGTACAGACATAGGCCTGTATCATCTTAAGTAGCTCTGCACTAGGTGACCCTCCGTACTTTGAGAATATTGGTTTTATACTTCAATAGTTTGCTGGGCTTATGGGACTAACACCATATATGTAGTGTTGTGAGAGACCAGAAAACCAAACTGAGCAGTTTTCCCCCCTTGTGTTTTATTTGAGGGAGAGAAGATGAGGACCGAGGAAAAATTGTGACACACTTTCATATGCATTGTCTTTTAGCCATATGTTCTTACAAAGTATAACTAAAAATCAAGGAGATAAAATACTGAGATGTAGCATACACAGAGACACTTATTAACTAGTTCTATGAAAGTAATTATCTTTTAAAGTTTTATTCAAATATTGTTATTTGAAAATAAACATGTGTGTAATAAATTATATAAGAGTTCAGAATACATTGTTTTCTGGCATCAGACGTCATGTCTAAGCAAAACCTGGTTTTATTTGTTTAAGTAGTTCTGTCACACAGTTATGAGAGTACACTCTACTTTTCTCTGGTTTTATATCTTGTTTCTATATTTTTTGTTAATTCCAAAGGAGACAGTTATTGGAAAGTTCATAAATATCATCAAATCAGAAAACCAGATCATATCCTGTTTTCTCCTGTCACCTTTTTTTATTTAAGCTTAAAGGAAACATAGTAAAATATTATAATTTTATTTTAGATTAGAGGAGATAGAATATTTTCTATTTTATTTAACTCAGAAATGAGCCAAATAAGAATGTCTAAATGCTATTTTATTGACTTATTGATCCTAGGTTGACTCTAGTGCAACATATTACTTAATGTGTGAATACCAAATTTCTGCAAATATTGAATAAAATAGATCACATGCAGTGGGTGAAAGAGATGAGGGCTCTGAGTCTTGTAGAATAAAGTGACTCCTGTGCCATGCATTAGGAATGCTGATGGGCATTCCTCCTCGCTTCTTTGATATCTAATTAAACATATTCCTGTATTATTGACTTACTAACTCTTTCTTCATTTATTGGAAAATTTTATACTATATGCTTAATGCTTAATAAGATGAATGCTTATTGTTGCCATTTTAATGACAACTATCATTTTATAACACTATTGTTTCCCATTCAGGCTCAATAATGGCACCAAAAGTTCTGAGATACCTGAACAGCTTGCTGTTTTTTTTCTGACTTTACTCATTTAATTTTGGTTTTAATTAAAAACTTTTGAATTTATTTTAAAGCACAATCTTCAGTAGGTTAAGTGAGTCATATTCTTTAATACATGACATATTTTCATCATTACTGATATCTGAATGGTGCTTCTTTTACTTATTATATTTAATCCCCATGTTTTAATTCTTTTCTTCATTCATAATAGACTTCATTCTTATATATCTAATGTGTATCTATTTTTGTACGTGTTATTCCAAACACATATATTGTCTACGCTTATGTGTTTCATTTACCTAGATTGCAGCATGTGCATTTCTCAGTTTCCTACTTTTTGAAACAAAGTGATCCATTTTTATGCTCTGTGTCACTTTGTGTACATGTAATCTGTTGCTCCCTACTGATGATTAAATACAGCATAGAGTATCAAACACACTTCACCTGCCTCTTTTCCCACTGCTTGAAACCCAGTATGCCTACAATTCCGCATCTCACAAATACACTACATAGAATCTCCTTATGCATACATTTTGACTTGACTTCAGCATCTCTAAAAGAGGATAGCACCAGATCCTAGAATACAAACCCTTACTGTCCTGTGTAGAGTCAGATACTTTTCACTGTGACCTGAGCAGGTTGTGCTTCCATCAGTGTCACTTGTCATAGTCAGCATTCTCATTTTTACTGATCAGTTAGACATCAAGTGATACTATATTCTGTTTCAATTGTCATGCATCATATCTCTGTAATGCTGTAATTAATTTCTCTATATACTTGTTATCTTTCTGTGATTGACTTTTTCAAATTGACTTTTTATAACTTTTGCCAGTTATTCTGTAAGAGAATTCTGTTTGCTCTTGTTGTTGGTTTATAAGGTTTCTCCATTTTTAAAAACCAATTGTTTGAAAGTATTAATGGTTCTATTTGTCTGTCATTATTATGATAACTCTTACATTACTCAGATTTCTTATTGCTGAGACAAAATACCTGAATCTTGTGACTGAATGAAAGAGAGACTTAGTTTTTAAAATTTTATTTAAAGAGAAAAAAAAACCAGAAAAAGGGTACAAGTAATACAGAATTTCAAAAAAAAAAAAAAACAGTAAGAAATTACTAGTTAATAGATTACATATTGTCATCTTAGAAATATTTGTTCAAGCTACAAAATTAAAGCATACAAAGTTGACATTCAAACAGTGAGACTGCAAACAGTTCTGTTCAATGATCAAAAACTCAGTAATATGGTTATCTACTGTCCACTCAGATACAGAAGGAGAAAACGTTTATCCATAGGTTTATACATATGCATTTCCTGTTTGTGCAGGAAGGAGAACTTGTCAGGTTGCTGTAATCTTTTGGATAAGAGCAAGAGGCACCAAATGCAAAGTGCTTTCAAGTCAAACCTGCAGAATCGTATTGTCTCAATAACACAACAAATAAAGACAGCTGAGAGGATGATGTAAAGCAGGGCACAAAAGCTATTGCTGTTTAAATCTAAATTGCTCCCCACAAAACTGTGTGCAGCACTTTGGAAGATGATTGGTTTGGGAGATAACATACTCATCAATGTGTTAATTTATTGCTGAGTACATAGCTAAATGTACCATTAGTAAGTGGCATCTGATTAGACAATGTGACACATTTTGAATGTGACCCAGAAGAATATGTTCTTCCCCCGAGCATTCTCTGTCTCTCTGTCTCTGTGTCTCTGTCTCTCTCTGTCTCTCCATCTCTTTCTCTCCATCTCTTCTTCTCTTTTCTTTCTTGCTGCCATGGTTGAGTAGCTCTCTCCTGCCCAGTTTTTCTACCATGATTTATGCTTTGGAGTCAGACCAACATGAACTGAACTCAACAAGACAATGAGTTAAAATAAGTCTTTCTAGGAAAAGAAAGTGCTCTAAAGGATACAACCGCACGTATGTTTAAGTGTATAAGATAGATGACCATATTAGTAAGCTTTTATTGGATCATTGAACACAACTGTTCTGGAACATTAGAGGTCCTGTCTGGATTCAGTAAGTATAGTTTTTCATTGACTTAAATCACAGGATGTCATAATACAGACACTGCGAATGCAAAAATCTGGATTCAAGTGTAGCACTTTGGAGAAGTGATTGGATCTTGAAGGAAAAGTGTGCTATACTCAATAATGATTTGATACATTGATTAGTTTAATAACACTTGTGCTGGTAGGAAGTAGATTCTGGTTAGAAGGCATGTGCCCCTGGAAGTGTGACTTTGAGTGACATAACTCCCACTCCTGCTCCTCCCTTCTTATCTGCTATACAGTAGAGTGACTTTCCTACACCATGCCCTTCTACCATAATGTTCCTGCTTTAGTGCTTGCTGACCATAGATGGAATGACATTGAAACATGAGGTAAACCAAACCTTCCCTCCATTAAATAATGAATATTGAGTGTTGAGCCTCAGTGATATGAAAGCAGATTAATACATTGTTACCCCAGAAGTGGTGCCATTGGTTTGATCTTACCTGACTATGTGGTGCAAAAGTCTTTGGAACTGGTTTGTGAGAGGTGCGTGGAAAAGCTTGGAGCTGCTGGATAGAGAAGATCTGCATTGATGCCAGTAGCAGCTGATAGCAATTTGTGGTGGAGCTCCATAGATCAGAGTGCTTATAGTAAAAGGGAGAGTAAAATCCAAAATCATGGCATTTAAGTTGAGAACAAGGATTCCACTGACATTTGCATTGCGGGCCATAGGTGTTACACACTGGCAGAAAAGTCATCCATATTTTTGCCCATTTCCTGAGATTTTCTCCTCTGATTAGGATAGTGTACCAATTGATCCCATTGAAGAAATTTCAAAACAACCCAACATTCTGAATGTAACATAGGTACCATTGACTGTTTTAACCAGATTTACAGTGAGAATCAGGTACAAAACACAGAGACAAAAGATGTAAAAATTTTTCCTCCTGGCAAGAAAAGGAAGTATGTGTGGAGTCGGGCATTTTCTTTTTACTGAAAATGTTAGCATTTTAAAAAGCCAAAGATTTTGCATCAAGATAATAAGATGTCCTGAATGTATCTTAGGAAATGGCCAGACATCACCCAAAAGAAGGTTTAAGGATGTTAAAGATTAATAATGCTAAAATCATTGTTTTGAGAAGAGAGCAACAGGGCTTTGTGCTCGCTCAGTGCCTCCTAGGGAAGCATTCCTTGAAGTTCAGTTATCCTGTATTCAGAGACCACTGCAGTCATGGTCCAAAGTGTCAGGTAGGAGAACGTGGTGCTATCTATGTGATGTTGTTTCTTCAAATCTTCAGAATGAAAGAGTTATGGGGTGAGGAAGGCCTCAATCCTGGTTTAAATGAAGGCCTGGGAAACCAAACAATATTTCCCCAAGAAGGCAGTATGTGTGGATCTGTAATAGTGAAGCCAATAGTATGGTGAAGACCCCAGAAAGTTACAGATTCTTAGAATGTGGAACATCTGCTTAGAAAATCACAGGCAGATGTGATTTGAAACTAGTTAGGCTATAGTGGATTAACTAACTTCCCCAGCCCTTCTGTAATTCAGATCTCAACACAATCTTCTCTAGGTGCTTTACTTGGTAAAATAAGATTTAATGTTTGTCCTATTGAGTTTTGGTCTTTGTATTGGTTCAGTTTCTATTTCCCTATACCTCCCTTTTAGAATAGGATTGTTTACTTTGTGTCATTGTATGCTGGAAGTGTTTAACTTTCTTTTTGTCATATTCACAGTATTTTTCCTTTGGAGGTAAGACCTCTGGGTCAGGAGAGAATAGTGTTGTTATAGGGGTAAAAAGCCATACTTTTGGTGTGGGACCCTTAGGGCCTTAATGATGGTACCACTCCTACTTTTGTCCTATGATTCTTAAACCTGTGAATCTTGGCTATGAGAGAAACAACAGTATGTATCATATGCTGATTGTGAGCATATATATACTCTTGGAGAAAATGCTCCAGTCCTGGAAGGAAACATAGTTCTGTAAGTGAGTCTTCTAAAGGTCATTACACTTCTGTGACTTTATCTGCTTTATGATAGCGGAGGACATGAAAGATCAGTGAATTCTAACATTATGGACTTATTGCCATACTTTGTTATGATGTGAGTTTCTAGAGAAGAAGCCAGGTAATGTGGAATAATTTTATAGTAGATAAGGCTAAATATTCTATCATGAAGATCTCTCTTCACTACCTATTTTTAGGAATGTCTAAGAAAGGAACTGAGGAATTGTGGTCCACTTTGGGTTGGTATTTTCCTCTTATATAGAATCTATTCATTCATAAACTAGGCCTATGTCTTGGGAAGTCATGGAGTAGAAATGTGGGTCATGAGCATTTGGGACACTTCACATAATTTGTTTGTGTCATTAGAACTGGTCAGACCTGACCACATATCTGCTTCTTCCATTTGATGATAGAAAGGCATGTACACTCAAACTTATGGTTTGATGGATTAGATAGCACATTCTTCATTATCTGCAAGAATAGGTTATATGATAATACAGTGGCCCATTTTTACTTTTTCTATATATTGATGCTAAATAGTAGGACGATAGCTCCTTTTTATAAAGAAAATAATTGGCTAACAGTAGTAGCAGGCACAGGGCTCTGAGTTGGATCTCCAGAAGTACACACATAACGCATACACAAACACAAGCGTGCCTGCACACACACTCACACAGAAAAAGAGAGAGAGAGAGAGAGAGACAGAGAGACAGAGAGAGAGACAGAGAGACAGAGAGACAGAGACAGACAGAGACAGATGGACAGAGATAGAGAGAGACACAGAGAGACACAGAGACAGAGAGAAACAGAGCTGTTAGGGCCAAACTGAATCATAGCTGTGGTTCACCTATAAGATTCTGCCAAATACTCCAAACTGGATCCCTGTCTGCCACTGACACTTCAGTCACTGTTGGATTTTCTCAACCAAGAGACTAAAGTGGCAGAGAAATTTACACAACAGCCTGGACCTTCGCAGAACCTTTGTCTGTTTTGGTTTGTAACCTAAACTAGCAGCTTTTGAGAGAGTTGGAACAGAGGCCAAAATAACACATGCAAATGAGGCACATTTTGCGTCTAACATCCAAAAATGTCCTTCTATGTGTTGTGCTTCTTATTTTGTTTGTAGGGAGCGTTAGAAGAGATAATTAATCCTTTACCTTAAAAAGTATTTCTTAACATATATATCACGAGACCCTTTAGAAAATTCACTAAAAATAGAAGGTCCCCAAATTTCTGTCAGATTTATTTCTCGCCTTCTGATAAACAGATATCTTGTCAGTAAGTCTAGATTAACTGCTATTTCTTACTCATTTGATAAAACTAGCCCAAATTCATGAGTGTGAGGGGACAATCGTGATATGTTGAGATGGGGAGACACAATCAAAACTTCTGAGAACTAAATTTTTCCATAGGACTGGAAAATTGGTCTACCTTTGAGATAGGGCAGTAAATGTGCCTGTGTGGTTCTTGGAGCTGAAAGCAACTTCTTTTAGTCTTCTTTCTTAACAAGTATGGAGAAAAAATACTTGTTAATTAGTAGCTGCATATCAGTTACTATGGAATGTTTACTTGTTCAAGTAATAAAACTACATCTAGCACTGCATCTATAATTGGACCACCTGGTGAAGCTTATAATAATCCACTGCCATTCTGTAAGATCCATCTGCTTTCATTCCAGGGAAGTAGATGAGTTGAATGGTGATATGGTGGGAATACCCACTTTTGTGTTTCTCAAATCCTTGTTTATGGCATTAATCTCTTCAATCCCTCCAGGAATGTAATTCTGCTTTTGGACTCCTAGTCACATAAGAAGAGAGAGTTTTAGTAGATTCATTTGATCTTGCCCACCATAACGCCTTCACTCCACAGGTTAGAAAGCCGATGTGTAGATTCTTCTAGCTGCAAAATGTATCTATTTCAATTATAACTTTAAAGCTGGAGGCATAACCACAAGATGGGTTTAAAGATCCACTGGTGCCACTGTAAGTTAAAACTCTATTGCCCTGTTCTCTGGAACCCACTATTCTGAGCAATGGGCTATAATAATGTTTTAGACCTCCTAGAATCAATATTTGTTTAGAGACAGTATCTATTGGTCCCTGAAGTTTCTGGTTATTTATTTTTCCCAAACGCATAATCACTCTAGGAAAAGGCCAAAGACATCTTTGGGCATGTCTGGCAGAAATATTAACAGTATAAATTTTACTATTTAAAACACTCTTCCTCAAAGAGACCTTGAGAAGTCTTGACTCTCTTTCAGGTTACAATTTTGTTCATTTGATTTAACGTGTTTCTGCTTATACATATCAAGTAACTGGGTTCTTACCTATAACATTTCTAACAAATTTATTTTTGATTAGCTAACATGATACAACTATGTGGATCAGAATATTTTTATTATTGATTTAGCTTTATTGCAATCAGCAAATCAATGTCTCTTTCTTTGTCTGTTGGGGCTGCTGTACATAAATGCCACTGGCTGGGTATCTTAAATGCAGGTATCTCTCACATATCTGGAGACAAGAAAATCCAGGATCAGATAATCGACGAATTGGTTTTTGCTAATGGGCCTCTCCTTGCTTTTAGGTGGCCTGATTCTCTGTTTATGCTTGCATGGTTTTGCCTGTGACTTATACTCAGAGAAAAAGAATTTGTATCTCTTCCTCTTCTTATCCGAGCATCCAGGACATCAGGTGATTTCCACTCTCACAATCTCATCTAAATCTAATTACCTCCAATTACCATACCTCCAAATAGCATCATTTTGGTGCTAGAGACTTCTAAATTATATTTGAGAAGAATGCAAATATTCAACCCAGAACTATGCCTTTTTGATTATTAAATCTAGAATTCTTTTGGTGGAGTTTTTGGTATCTTCTGTGTGGAGTACCATGTCATCTGCAAATAATAATTTAACTTCTCCCTTTCTATTATTATTACTTTTATTTCTCTTTCATGTCTAATTGCTAAGGCCAATATTTCCAGAATTATATTGCATAGGAACAGCAATAGTGAACATTCTTGTGCTGTTCATAATTTTAGAATGAACACTTGCAATTTTTGACCATTTACTATGATATTGGCTGTGGGTTTGTCATAGATGACTTTTATTATATTGAGATAAAAATGATCTATTCCAATTTTTCTTAGGGTGCTTGTCCTAATTCAGTATTGGCTTTTATGATTGCTTTTTCTGAATCTACTGAGGTAATTCTGTGACTTTTTATGTTTTCCCACAGAACTAGGGAAAACATTGCTAAACTTCACTTGGAACCAAAAAAGATCTAGAATACCAAAATCAATTGTAGGCAAGAAAACAAGGCAGGAGACATCAGAATCTTTGGCTTGAAATTTTACTACAAAGCTATTGCAATAAAAAAGCATGGTACTAGAAGAAAAAAAAAAAAACAAAAAAAAACAGACTCAAGGATCAGTGTAACAGGCTAGAAGATGCAGAAACAACTCAGCTAGCTGATCTTTGACAAATAAGCCAAACAGGTTAACTAGAAGAATGATTGTCTCTTTAATAAACAGAACTAGAAAAACTGGCTTTTTATATGGACAGAGTAAAACTAGACAATCATCATGCACTAAATGAAAATAAAAATAGATGAAACATCTAAATATTAAAAACACTAAATATCCTGAAAGATAGAATAGGTAAAGCTCTGGAAGACACAGTGTAGGCAAGGAATTTATGAACACGACCTTGATTGCACAGGAATTATCACAAAGAATCAAGAACTGGGATCTCATTAAAAAGGCTTGTACAGCAAAAGAATTCACCATCAGAGTGAAAAAAAATTATGCCTTCTGTTCTTGAGGCAAAGGACTAATATCTAGAATATATAAACAATTGAAAAAAATGAGACCGACCCTCCCAATCCAAAGACCAATCCAAAAATGGAACACTTCTCAGAAGAAGAAGAACAAATGGCAAATAAATATATCAACAAAATTTCAACATCACTGGTTACTTCAGAAATATAAATTTAAAAAATGTTGAAATTCCATCTCACTCCAGAAGGAATAGCTATTTTAAAGAAAGCAACCAATAACATGCTGACACGACTGTGGGGAAAAGGAGCTCTTATCCACTATTGATGGGAATGTAGAGTGGTGCAACCACTGTGAAAATCAGTGTAGAGTTCTCAAACAACTAGAGTTACCAGTTCCATTTGACCTGCTATTTCCCTTCTTACTGTCTTCCTGGAAGAATTAAAAAAAAAAAAAACAAAACAAAAAAAAAAACAAAAAAAAATATCACAGTGATATATGTGCTCCCACAGTTTTAGCAGCATATTTTGGAATAGCTAAATCTTGGAAACCACCCAAATAGTCATTAACCAATGAATAGGTAAAAAATATTTTTATATAATAGAGTATTATTCAGCCACCTTGATTTAGACCACAATCATAAGTGAAATAAGTCAGACACATATATAAATTTCTGGAATGAGAAACTGTAATGCAGTTAAGAAAAGAAACATATAATAGACATTTTGAAATAGCAAGAGGCTGTTCAAAAGGAAAGGGTATCTAGGGAGGGGAAGGGGAAAAGGAATAGAGAGAAAGAAAAATGAGAAAAGGATAAAATGAAAACCAAGTTTTGTGAATGAGGAGTGAAAAAATGTTTGAAAGGAAGACATGGGGGTGGGAAAAGAAAACAAGAATCAAGGTATATCGTATACAGATTTGCATTCCCTGTAATGACTGTGGTCATTATGTATACCTAAATCATAGCAATAAATTTACAATAAATAATTCCCCCCAAAAACCAAAGACACAAGAAAAAATTTTTTTTTCCTCACAGGTGAGAAGAAAGATATGGCTTTGGAATCCTCCTAGATTGGTAAATTGGTTTTAAATGATAAATCCACTCCAAAATTCCAGTCTCCTTGAATTTTTGAATCTCTTCTTCTAGCATAAATGAAGCCAAGTTTGGCATTTGTAACCCTCATCGTGGGCCATTTTTTGGTTCATGTTTCAGTCAACCAACAAAACAAATGGATAGAGCCAGTTTTAGTTCCTCATTAACATTAACAGTGAATGCAAGATCTCTATGTGCTGACTTTATATCAATAAATTCAACTTGACCCAGCTTCATGTTTCTTGCACCATTATTTCATCTCCTTACTGTTCATTTCCACACATACTACTCAGGTTTATATCTAGGTAGTTATAAAATCAAGTAGTTCTTTTGAGTAAAGTGCACCTTCTCATAAGTAATATATTTGTTATTTTTTATGATGCATATTTGGCATACATAATGACCACATTCCCCATGGAATTTTGTATCTGTACATAACATATTTTAATTTTTCCCATCCCCTTACCCACTACCCTTTTTCTTCCTCTCCATTTAGAAAAGCTCGGTTTCCCATTCTTTGCTTCAATTCTTTTCTGTTAATCCCTTTTCCATTCCTTCCCCTCTCCTCCTTCCTTTGTTCACCCTCCCATGTGAATAAATTCTTCCTATTTCCCCAAATTTATACTCCATTTTGCTCCTTATTTACCCTTCAGGTTTCTCACATAAGAGCAATAATGTAAGCCACTTTGAGGGAACTACTGGGACTTGAATCTAGCTACAGATCCAGATGCAAAGAAAGATGCTAGGCTCGGGTTCTGATGAGATTCAGCACTGTATGTCAGTGGAAAACACATCAAGGGGTTCATCACATTTTCACTGGGCAATGCATAGTTATTAGATAATCTGCTTTTACTGGAGTAGGAAGATCTCTTCCAGGCAGAGTAAAGAGACTGCTTCCATTAACAAAGAAAATCTGTCAGAATTAAGGAACCAAATATCCCTAGCTTCATCCAGAGTTTCTACAAACCTCATTCCAGTTTTCAATATTGCATTTAATGCAAGTCACTGCCCTCACTTTAACAGGACATGCTGTGTGAGGCTGACAGTCACTTGTAACTCAGTCAGTAGTAGCATGAGCTTAGGTTTGGTTTTAAGAAGTCAGCTCTGGAGCTTCAGAAGATAACGGTGTCCTTCAGGTCACTGAAGCTTTCAGGCCATTTATATAAGGTGTTTGGGCTGATAAATTAAATTTCTGTTCTCATCCTTTTCTCATTTTGTCTAGTGATATTAGCACAATCAGCTAATCTCATTATATTTGATTATATTCATTAATTTGACAAAGATGTTCAAAAGTAACATATGCGTAGTTGCTCATTCTTGCTTCTTGTATGTGGTTGATCAAGGATATCTAATAATGTTATTTGTATCTCTATTTGCACAAAACACCCCACTCTCTTTACTAAGGGAAACAGAGTCATTAGCATATTTAATTAAATGAAAAATTCAATTTTAGATCAATTAACATTCATCTTCAAAAACTGTTGGTAGCAATAATGCACTACACATTTTAAAGAGCTAGAGAAGAGATTTTAAGCTTTCACTTTAAAGTAATGACAAATATTTGGGAAAGTAGATATATAAATATTACATTATATATAGATGTATTTAAATATCATATTACTACATTAATATGTATGATTCACACGTTTCTGGCATCACTTAAAATAAATGTAACTAAAATTCTGTTTCTCAAGAACCACTCTTGGTACCAAAATCTGTACTATCCAAGTGTTCTCCAGAGATGCAGCACCGATAGAATGTACATACATGTATACATATTATGAAAAAGTGACCTGCAAAGTTATAGGAATGAATAGATACTTAGATCTCCTGGCTGAAAGGGCAAACTGGCCATGGACTGATTCCAAGGCACTGTTCCAGGCCAATCCAATTCCAACATCTGGGAAATTAAGGAAGTCAATAGCATAATTCCATTCTGAAGGTCAGGAGGCTAGGGAGAATCAATATTTTACTACTGGGTTGAAGGGAAAAGCCAGTGCTTCACTTCAAGGATTGTCAGGTAGGAAGAATTCTTTCTTACTCAGAGAAAGGGCAGCCTTTTTGTTCTATGAGGATGTCAAGTGATTGCATGAGGTACACTCATGTTTCAGAGAGATATTAGCTTTATGCAGTATATTCATTTAAATATTAGGCTTAGCCAAAAATATTCCCACATAAATAAGCTGAAAATAGTTGGTTAATATCTGTGACACTGTTGAACTGGTAAATTATCCATCACGTCTGCCTTGGGTGGACAATTTTGAGAATTTCTACACAGCTCTTTGAAAAGTCCTAATAGCTTGCAGCCTATGACATTGCCTTATTCTGGGAGTCCCTATTTTCAGCTTCTCTCTTCTTAGTAATCCACTCCTTCTTGTTAGATAACAGAATAAACTGTGAGTATAACAGCTCTTGTACCAAAGTCTCCTGTGTGAGAGGATCCGACACAAAGACAATCCATTAACTTTTCTCTGCTGTCCACCATTGAACTGAATCACCTTTAAAGAAGTACATAATTGGATTAGTTATTTTTCTTTATGTATTGTACTTTGAATTTTGTTGAGAGTCAATATGCAACTCATAATTTTTCTTATATTTTAAATTAGTCTTTAGTTTTACAGTTTAATCTTTCACTGCCTTCTTTGTCTGAAGCAGTGGTGAGAAACCTATGACACACACGTTATTGTGTTTTTTCTTTTAAGAAAATAAGATGTTACTGTACGAGTTTTTTTTTTTTTTTTTTAGCTGAAATCTCAGTATTCAGGTGTAAATTCAGTGTAGTTGACACTTTGTAATGAGTAAATGAGTTTGGGTTGCTGTTTGGGCACTTTGTCTCTCAAAGATTCTCCACCAGTGGTCTAGAGTCTATTTAAGTAAATTAATATATAGAATTTCAGTTGCATACTTCTTCCTATGGTGAGCATCCTGTGATATAATCATCTAAGTGATTTGTCTCTCTGTATTGACTTATGATACCAACATTATTGTAGAGTAAGTTTCCAAATATGTAATAATGAGCTTTCTCTTCTGCTCCAAACAGCTATTATTAGTCACCATATAAAAACACAGTATTGTTAGTACCACAGTCATATATTTTTATTTTTATAACAAGAAGTCACTAGATTTTCCTATTTGCACAATTTATTGAAAAAAAATTTTGGAATTTATTACATATTGCATAAAGAATTCTAATTACACAAAGGCCTTGAGCTCAGTGTAGGGTCCTGTGCAAGTCCGTATTAAGAGGCCAAAGTGTCTGTGTTGGAAGCCTGAAGGCTCCGTGCTGGAAGCCAGGAGACAAAGTTCAGTGTGAAGATCAATACTGGAGCTCCTCTAAAAACACAAGACAGCACTCCTTCTCCGTTTGCCCTTTGCACCATCAGGCAACAAGCTGCCCTAGATTGGGCCTTTTGTCTTCAGTAAATTCCCTCAACCACAATCAAACTATGCAGATCCAACTTAGTTGGTCATTTCATGCGCAACTTGACACAATGAGTTAATTATCATAGTTTCCATAAGCATTAACACAGTAATTCGGTGTGCATTCATCCTGTTTTTTTATTCAAGCAGATTTACACACACACACACACACACACACACACACACACACACACACACACGTGATTTATGTTAGCCATTGACAGTAGAGTCTTCTAAGAGAAGAATACGTCTTTAGGCAAATTTCTTAGAAAGTTCTCAGGTGCAAGTTTAAATCCAGGGAAGGGCAGTCAATAAGAAAGTAAGTAAACTGAAAGGTTCCCAAATTTCAGGATATTAAAGTGAAAAGAAATTATCCAATCAAGAATAAACAGGACAAGAAAGATAAAAATGATTGTAAAAAGGTGAGAAGGGATTAGAGGGCTAAAGAGAAATTAGAAAGTCAGCCAGGCACTGCATGTGGGAAAGAAGCTAGTGAAAAATCCTCCAAGGTGGGGAGTGATTTCTGCAGATAGCAGAATTGTATTTGGTTCTCTGGAGAGCTACAACTGGGCTCTACAAGGCTTTGAGAACCGGGAGCAGTTTATTTCCATTTTTGTAATTATCTTTATTCTCCATTCCTTTGAGTTACTTCCTTCTTTATGATGACTCTTTGACTTTAGTTCTTGCTGCAGTGAACTTACCTGCTCAGCGAGTCTGTCCCCAAATCTTGACATGGAAGTTGGTCCCCGTCTAAGTGTGCTGTAGGAATTAGTGTACTGCCAACCTTTGGTTCTGTTTTTACCACTCACCAAATCCTCTAACCTAGAGAAGGAAGATATTGATTTCACAAGATTAAAGCAGAGCACCTTGGATCACAGAAATTGAGGTTGGGCATTGGTGGATAAGTTTAAATACAGCCTTTACTCACTGCATTTAAACCTTTATGTTGTAATTTTTATATACTAGTCTAATCCCACTTGAATGTGAATCTCTGAAGGCACAGGAATGATTTTAAATTTAGTGGAGTGGCTGGTATTCAGTGATTGGTGAACAAGCAAATGAGTAAGCTAATGAGGAGCAATTCATGTTCTGCTAGATTTGTTTTATTTGAAGAGTAAAGGACTAACAGACCTACAGGGAAAGCTTGCAGTTTCTCCCATTTAATATAATGTTGCCAGTCAGTCTGTCATATATGGCTTTTATCTGATTGAGATGTTTCTTCTGTGCCTATTTTCTTAATTTTTTTTTTTATCATGAGGGAATGGTAGATCCTTTCCAAGCCTTTTCCTACATCTACTAAGATGATATAATGTTTTTCCTTCTAGTCACGTGATGTATTATATTTGTTGATTTGTGTGTATTGAATGACACTTACATCCCGGGAATGTACAAAAAAACTAGAAATTCCATTTGACCCACATATTCCCCTTTTAGGTATCATCCTGAAAGAGTTAAAGACCTCATATTCCAGTGACAGATGCACGCCCATGTTTATAGCTATGCAATTTATCATAACTAAATCTTGGAAGTGGGCTATATGTCCTACAATAGAAGAATGGATAAAATGTGATATTTATATACAATTGAATACTGTTCTTTTATAAATAAGGATAATATTGAATTATTTGTAGTAAAATCAGTGGATTTGAGACCATAATGTTAAGTGAAATAAACTACACATAGAAGTTTAAACATTGTATGTTTTCCCATACATGAATAAATATATGTATGTATAAGTAAAAGGCAAAATAAAAAATAGATAATGGGAAATAGATAATTTTTTTTTTTTTTGCAAATAGAATGGGGACAAAGATGTGGGGGTGAAGGGAGAAAGGAAAGGGGATAAAATATCATTTGAGATATGGGGGATTCCTGGGAGGAGTGTGACCATTATGTACCATAAACACGTACTCATAAAAAATAAAAATTGAACATAAAGAAAAGACTAACACTTTTAGTTGTATTGCTGCATCACTCCTGCAACTTCTAACAATGATGCTCAAGGTGCCTGAGACAGCTCTTCTGTTTCACTAACTTAAAATATTAGCATCTTGTAATGTCTTGTACTTTCTCCAACATTTTCATAAAACTATTACTGGTTACTCCTGCCTTCAGTTGAGCTGTTATAACATGGATCTTCTACCACATACTATTGTATTTAAATACATTGCATTGTGTGTTCATAGTTGTCCCACAACTATGTAACCTGAGCATCTTTGCATTTGATTGGTGAATTTAATAGCTAATTAGTTTTTCCTTATTTATGTAACTTCAAGACTTCAGTAGCAACTCTGTGGAGTCTTATCTACAGGGCTCCAAGCTTCATGGTAATGTGCTCAAGATCAAGACTGTTCAATTCTTCTGTGTTAGCCACTTGAGAATTGTATCTCAACATAGCTGCTACTGCCATAAGGGATCCTCTCAATGAAATGGCACACTTTCCTTTACTGTTTTGTCAAGCAGATTTCTGTTGATAGAGTCTCTGTGATTTGAGTAAGTCAAAATACTAGCAATATCTTAAAACAATAAGGGCAAAAAAATGACCTAGTCTCTCCAGCTCTACATCAAATTACAATATTTACCCCATTCTCACCCATGCTATTACTTTATCCCTAAGTCTCATACAATCTTGCTTGGAATTTTATCTGAGGTCTCTATCTCTAATGTCACTTCCTTACAAGAGCTCACAATAGCTGCTTCCAGAAATTGATGCTGTATTTCCTCTTTTCTCCTATCCTTTCCTTGTAAATTTGGAGTCAAGTAACTCTCACTATCCTGATCTTTCTTCTTAAATGTGATTACTGGGTGTTTCAGATAAGTTAATAACTAATAAAAATGAATAGTGGCATATATTGAGGGAAGAGAGTGGCAAATCATCCACAATATTGCCATTCAATGTTCATTTTGGAAAGTATACCATGTATTTCTGACTTTACTCCCATATTGGATGACAAGCTACTCAGATGAAGGGCTCTTTACCCTAGCCATTAATGTCCTAGCAGAACACTCTGCAAAGGGAAATGCAAAATAAATGCTATACTTTAAATGACTAGAATGAGACTCTTTAAAAGTGAGGACACTTTTAAATATTAAGTGGAAATTTTTACAAAGTAGGAGAACTATCCAACTTAGACAGTTTATTAACATATGAATTTTTGCTGAGTTTTCCAAAATTAACCTTGCATTCACTATTGACAGAGATCCCATGATAAAAATCCATCTCATATAAGGCTTTGAGATTCACTAAACTAAGGAGTCTCACCTTGATTATGCAACACCTCGAGTAACTGGTATTTATTTATTTATTTATTGCTGCATCATCATGATGAAAACAATGCACATTTTCCACATTACAGAGGCATAATCCAGGATATAGGGTTCTCTGCTATCAGTACCAAATCTGTTTGTTTTTATAAAAACAACAACAACAGCAACAACCAAAACACTGTGTTGTTTTAGATTACAAAGATGGTAGATAAATTTCAGTGACCTCTGAATGTTCCAAAACATGAATGTGGTATGTCGGAACCAGAGGCTGGGCCACTGGGAATGAAGGCCAAAAACAGCAGTGATGTCGAAGATCTGGAAAGCTGTGTTTGGCAATGATTTAGAATTTATAACGATGACGCTCCCTGTCATATTAATAGACCCTCAGTGTGTGCATGGTGTGTGTGTGTTTCAGAATGACTACATTTACCTCACTCATATTATGCAGAGTAATCTCATGGTTAATCTATAGTCCTTTGATCTGACAATATTCAACAAGTAGGTTTATGAAATATGAATTATGGTATTTTTCTTTAGATTTTATTGTTATTTTCTGTACAGAATAATAAAAATACCCTGGCCAGCTTTTCAAATGGTACTTTACCATGTAAGTAAGAGAATACATAAATCAACCTGAAATACTTTGGAAAGCGGTCCATTACTGAAGGATAGTTTTAATAAGACCAATTTCTTGTCACTTTCTTCATTACTTACACACAATACCTGCCTTCCACAGTTTAATGCAGGAGAGGTTCTTTTCGGTTATTACTTCTGTAAATAACCTCTTGATATCATTTGTGCTATCCCCTTCTTTTTCATTTATCCCTATCAATCTTATGTTGTTTTTCTTTATATCACCTTGCAGCTGTTGAATTGTTATTTCCTGATTCCTTGTTATTTTTAAAAGAGCTTTCTTTTCCTGTTCACTAGCTGCAGTCTTGTTTTTGAGGTCTGAAATTCTATCTTCACTTTCATTGAGGTGGTTTTGACAACTTTCAGTGGAATTTTTGGTTTCCTGTATATCTGTTTGAATCTGCTTCATGTATTCTGTTTTTTTCTTACATTGCTTATCCATGGATTGTATCTTTTTGTTTTGTTCCTCTAATTTTTGCTTTTTTTTTTTTTTTTTTTTTTTTTTGTCTTTTTCCTTTTTATCGGTACCGGGGATCGAACTCACGACTGCCTGCTTTCAAGGCAGGCGCTTATGCCGCTGAGCTAAACCCCCAGCCCTGTTCCTCTAATTTTTTATGGTGTCTTCTTTAGATGTGTTCAGCATCTCTATCATTACTTTTACCATTTCTTCCTCTTATCTGGGAGTTTATTTTTAGTTTGAATTCCTTTAAAGCTTCCCAGAGTTGCTTCTTTATTTCAGTTGCTATTATTTCAGGTATTTCAGGTGTATGGCATATATTTTCTTCTATGTGCATAGCTCCTAGGCTTTCTTGGGATGGGCTAGAGATTTGAGATTGCATTTTGGTCTTTTATTTTGTCATTTTCTTATATTTCTGTGTTTCAAGTGTTGTTCCAAGGCCTCGCCTGGGCGTGTTGAAAATCATCTCTTATGCCCTCAGCTCCTGGGACTGAATGTAGCTTGGTAAGCATGGTCCAGTCAGGCCCACAGAACCTCCCATGCCACCTCCAGTGTTCCAGGGAGATGGGCTGGCACCTAAGCACTGTGCGTGATGGTCTAAAACTCTCCCTGGGCAAGGACCAATGGATTGGAACTCATGCCACATGCTCTCAAATCGCCTGCATGAAGAAGGTTGCTCTATGTAATATAGTCAGGCTGCAAAACTTCCCAAGCCTAGTCTAGTGTGGCTGGAAGCCAGGCACGTCTTTGACCACTGGGAGTGATGATCTTAAACTCTCCCTTAGATTGGGATGTTGAGCTGGAACTCACCCCCCTGGCAGCCAAGTTCCTTTCTCAGCAGCACAGTTCCCTGGCATGACCCAAGCAGGCCTGAAACCTGCAGATCCCAGTCTAGTGCAGCTGGAGCTGGACGCATCCTTGACCACTGGGAGCAATTATCTTCCTGTTGGACCAGAGTCCAGAGGAGGCAGGGAACCCCGCCCAGTCTGGCGAACTCTTTTCTTTGCCTGGGGGCCAAGATCCGGCTTCCTGTGGGTCGAGTGAGCCCAGCGGAGGCCTGGAACTTTCTTCTTCACCTGGGGGCCAGGCCCTGGTTTCCTGTCAGACTAGTGGGTCCAGCAGAGGCAGGGAACCCCGCCCTAGCCCAGCAAACTCTCTTCTTCGCCTGGGGACTAGGATCCGGCTCCCTGTTGGGACAAGTGGGTCCGGCGGAGGCACAGTACTCTTTTTCCCCTTGGGGCTAGGATTTGGCTCCCTGTTGGGTCCAGTGAGTCCAGAGGAGGTAGGGAGCCCCGTCCCAGCCTGGCAAAGCTCTCTTCTTCACCTGGGGACCAGGCCTGGACTTCCTGTCAAGATCAGTGAGTAAGGAGGGGGCAGGGAATTCCGTCCCAGCCTGACTGACCTCTCTCCCTCACCTTGGAACAACACTTGAAGCTCGAAAATATAGGAAAATGACAAAACAAAAGACCAAAATGCAGTCTCAAACATCCATCCTATCCCAAGAAAGCCTATGAGCCATGTGCATAGAAGAAAATACATGCCACATAACTGAAATACCTGAAATAGTAGTAACTGAAATAAAGAAGCAACTTTGGGAAGCCTTAAAGGAATTCAAATTAGAAATAATCTCTCAGGTAAAAGAAGAAATGATAAAAGAATTGGAGGAGATGCTGAACGTACTGAAAGAAGATGCAGTTAAAAAAATGGAGGAGATAAACAAGAAGATAGAATCCCTGGGTGAACAATATAAGAAACAAACAATATATAAAGCAGATGCAAAGAGTTATACAGGAAATCAAAAACTCCATTGAAAGCTGAAAAAACCACCTCAATGAATGCGAAGATAGAATTTCAGACCTCAAAGACAAGATTGCAGCCGGTGAACAGTAAAAGAAAGATCTTTTAAAAATAACAAGAAATCAGGAAATAACAATTCAACACCTGCAAGATGATGCAAAGAGGAACAACATAAGGTTAATAGGGATAAATGAAAAAAAGGGAACAACATAAAGGATGTCAAGAGGATATTTAGAGAAGTAATAGCTGAAAATTTCCCAAACATGAGATTGGTAACTGATATCAAGACCAATGAAGCATACAGAACTCCAAGTAACCATAACCAAAAGAAAACTACACACCAGACACATAATAATGGCCATCCCAGAAATCAAACAAAAGAATAGAATATTAAAAGCTGTCAGAAAGAAAAGACAGATCACCTATAAAAGAAAACCTATCCGAATCACAGCAGACTTCTCAGCACGAACAATAAAGTCAAGAAGAGCAAGGAGTGAAGTATTTCAGATCCTAAAGGAAAATGATTTCCAACCTAGACTGATATACCATGCAAAACTGTCCTTCAAAATGGATGGAGAAATAAGATACTTCCATGACAAAGAACAGCTGAAAAACTACATGATCAGCCAACCCTGCAAGAATACTGAAAGACAGCCTAGATACATTTAAGAAAAAAACACTAAACAAAGCAGACAATTAAACAGAACTGAAAGATAAAGATGCAACAGCAGAAAGATAACACATCAACAATAAACCAATATACAACAGTTATGACCATTAATGTAAATGGTCTCAATGCACCAATTAAAAGAAACAGACTGGCGGAATGGATCAAGAAATAATATCCAACCATATGTTGTCTACAAGAAACCCATCTAACCCAAAAGGATACCCACAGACTGAAAGTCAAAGATTGGAAAAAAATACTTCATGCAACAAGGACCCCCCAAAAAGCAGGAGTGGCTATTCTGCTTGCAGACAATGTTAACTTCAAGCCAATAATGATCAGAATTGATAAAAAAGGTCAACTACATACTGGTTAGGGAAAAACTCCAAGAGGAAGAGATTACTATCTTAAATATATTTAAGTAACCAAATAATATATTTAAGTAACCAAATTCCAGAGCACCCAGTTATATAAAACAAGTACTAACAGAAATGAAAAACCAAGTTAACAGTGACACAATTCTAAGAGGAGATCTTAACACACCATTGACACCAATGGACAGATCAACCAGACAGAAAATTAGCAAAAATAAAAGAACTGAATCGCACCTGAGAACAAATAGACTTAATAGACATATACACAGTATTCCACCCAACAACAACACATTCTTCTCAGCAGTGCATGGGTCATTTTCTAAAATTGACCATATATTAACTCACAAAACATATCTAAATAAATGCAAAATCCCCTGCACGCTTTCGGACCATAGCGCTATGAAACTAGAAATTAATGATAAAAGATACTACAAAATTCCCACAAACACATGGAAACTGAATAACACACTCTCAAGTAATCAGTGGGTCACAGAGGAAATTAAAGAAGAAGTTAAACACTACCTACAAGAAAATAAAAACACAAATACAACTTACCGGAATCTGTGGGATGCAATGAAAGCCATCCTCAGAGGAAAATTTATTGCACTGAATTCCCACATCAGGAAAACAGCATGAATACAAATATATAACCCGATGTTACACCTCAAACAGCTAGAAAAAGAAGAGCAAGTCAAGCCCAAAGCCAAAAGAAGGGAGGTAATTATAAAAATCAGAGCAGAAATCAATGCAATAGAGACTAAGAAAACAATCCAAAGAATCAATGAATCAAAAAGTTGGTTCTTTGAAAGAATAAATAAAATCAATAAGCCCCTAGCCAACCTTATTTAAAAAGGGAAGAAAAAGTCAAATTCATGCAATAAGAAATGAAAGAGGAGAAATCACTACAGACCCTATAGAAATACAGAAAATTATCAACACCTATTTCGAAAACCTCTACTCTCAAAGGTTTGATAACACAGAGGAAATGGACAGATTCCTAGAAGCATATGAAGTACCAAAGCTAGGTCATGAAGATGTAAAACTATTGAATAAACTAGTTTCTATTAATCAAATTGAAAACATAATTAAATCCTTACCTACAAAGAAGAGCCCAGGCCCAGATGGGTTCACTGCAGAATTCTACAAGAAATACAAAGAAGACCTATTGCCAACACTCCTCAAACTCTTCAGTGAAATTGAAAGGGAAGCAATCCTTCCTAAATCGTTCCTAGAAGCAAATATTACTCTAGTACCAAAACCTGAAAAGGACCCAATTGAAAAAGAAAACTACAGACCAATCTCCCTAATGAACACAGATGCAAAAATCCTCAATAAAATAATGGAAAATAGGATGCAGCAAATCATCAAGAAGATCATACACTGTGACCAAGTGGGATTCATCCCTGGCATGCAGGGATGGTTCAATATATGTAAATCAATAAATGTAATACACCATATAAATAGAGCCAAAAGTAAGAAACACATGATCATTTCTATAGATGCAGAAAAACCTTTTGACAAGGTCCAACATTCATTCATGATGAAAACCTTGCAGAAAACTGGAATAGATGGTCATTACCTCAATATAATAAAGGCCATCTATGACAAACCAACAGCCAATATCATACTAAATGGCCAAAAATTGAAGGCCTTTACTATAAAATCAGGCACAAGCAAGGATGTCCCTTATCACCGCTCCTATTTAATATAGTCCTGGAAATACTAGCCAGAGCAATTAGACAAGAGAAAGAAATAAAAGGTGTAAAGATAGGAAAAAAAGAAGTTAAGCTATCATTATTTGCAGATACTCTATATAGAAGATCCCCAAAACTCCATTGAAAGACTGCTAGATGTAATAAATAAATTCAGTAATATATCTGGATATAAAGTCAATACTTAAAAATCAATAGCATTCCTATACACTAACAACAAAGTCACATAAAGAGAAATAAGAGAAGCCACACCCTTCACACTAGCAACCAAAAAAATGAAATATCTAGGAATTATTCTCATGAAAGAAGTGAAAGACCTGTACAAGGAAAATTATAATGCACTGAAAAATGAAATTGAAGATGATCTCAGAAAATGGAAAGACATCCCTTGCTCATGGATAGAAAGAATAAATATTGTGAAAATGGCCATCCTCCCAAAACTTTTATACAGATTCAATGCAATCCCGATAAAAATACCATCAACATATCTCACAGAACTCAAGAAATCACTCCTAAAATTCATCTGGAGCCAGAAGAGACCTAGAATAGCAAGGACAGTTCTAAGCAGCAAACTTAGAACTGCTACTTAGTTCCCACATCAGGAAAACAGCATGAATACAAATATATAACCTGATGTTACTCCTCAAACAGCTAGGCGGTATCACAATCCCTGACTTGAAGTTATACTACAAAGCAACCATAGTAAAATCAACATGGTACTGGAACCAAAACAGAGCTGAAGATCAGTGGAATAGATTAGAAGATACAACCACAGCTACAAACACACTCAACCACCTTATCTTTGATAAAGGGGCCAAACATGTTCACTGGGAGAATGATAGTCTCTTTAATAAATGGTGCTGGAAAAACTGGCTCTCCATATGCCAAAAACTAAAACTAGACCCATGTCTATCACCATGTACTAAAATAAAATATAAATGGATCAAAGATCTAAATATTAAAATAGAAACACTAAATCTATTGGAAGACAAATTGGGTAAAAACCTTGAAGATATAGGAGTAGGTAGAGAATTCATGAATAGGACTCAAACCACACGGGAAATACTTCCCAGAATCAATAACTGGGATAACCTCTTATTAAAAATTTTCTGCACATCAAAAGAAATCTACAGCATAGTGAAAAGAAAACCCACAAACTGGGAAAAAAAATCTTAGTGAACTGCCCTTCAGACAAAGGATTTCTGTCTAAAACATAAGGATTAAAAAAAATCAGACCCCCAAAATTCAAAGACCCAATCCAAAAGTGGGCATCTGAGATGAATAGACAATTCTCAGATGAAGAAATACAAACAGCACATAAATATATGAAAAAAAAATGTTCATCATCATTAGTCATTAGAGAAATGCAAATTAAAATCACACTGAGATTTCATCTCACTCCTGAAAGAATGGCCAAGATCAAGAAAACAACCAACAACAAATGCTGGAGGGGATGTGGGGGAAAATGGAGCTCTCCTGCACTGTTGGTGGGAGTATAGATTAGTGCAACCATTGTGGAGGTCAGTCTGGAGATTTCTCAGAAAACTGGGACTTGAAGCCCCATTTGACCCATCTATACCACTTCTAGGCATATTTCCAGAAGAACTGAGAACATCCTACCACAGTGATATATGTGCACCCATATTTATAGCAGCACAGTTTGTAATAGCCGGATCTTGGAAACAACCTAATTGTCCATCAACTGAAGAATGGATAAAAAAGTTGTGGTATTTTTATACAATGGAGTACTACTCAGCTATAAAGAATGATCACATTGAGACATTTATAAATAAATGGACGCAGCTTGAGACCATACTCATAAGTGAAATAAATCAAATTCACATGTATAAATATCGAACAGTTTCCCTAGTGTAAGAAATGATAAGAATACATGAAAGTATGTGGTAATCATAATTCCCAATCATATTGATTTGAAGCCATATAATGTTTTCACTCATTAACTGCAAGGGTTTTAACCTGGGTTGTTCGATTTTAGTATCTATGATAGTACAAATAGCTATTTTGAAGAAAACAACAAACATAAAATCTAGTGCTGATTTAATATCATCTTGTTTTTAAGTCCCATCAAGCTGTGGTACATCTGTTTCCACTGGTTTTAACATGTTATGTCTTACTATATTTCACTATATGCTATAGTATAAACAACATTCTTTATAGGCAAAGAGAAATCAAGAAACCATTGTTTGTTTTCTATTAGCTGGTTCTAAATACCCTGTAATTCTTGCATTCTCTTGAATGGCTTCATGCTGTCTTGATATGCTTGATGTTATAGCATATGAAGTTACACTCAAATAATTTAAGGTAAGAGGCACTATGGTGACTACTATTATGTTAGATTATCTGGTGGTGAAACACAGTGATGCTTGAATGGTTTGGTTCTGCCCTGTGTTGTTCTGTTACAATGTCCTCTCTTATCTCAATCTCCCCCCCACACCTTTTTAAAAAATTAATCTATTTTCTCTCATTTTTTTTTAATTAAGGGAAAACTAAATTAAAAATAGCGGGACATATTATAGTAACTTTCTTGGTTTTCCTATTAAACTGATTTCAGTATTGCTCTCCCCATCTTGTTCTGTCTGATTATTCTATATTCTATTTTGTTTGATAGTATCAGGTTTAGGGGTATAGGCAACCACTTTGAAGGCAATAAGATATACTATGATGCCCATTATGGTTTGACTATTATCCTTTTTTTGAAGTCCTGTAAGGTCTCCAGTGTAGGTTTTATTGGTCTTGCTCTGTACTGTTTTGATCAATTCTATTATACCTGATGATATAGACAACTCAATTTAAAAATAGCAAGAGGCACAATGGTAACCACTTTTGATCACCTGGTATTCTATTTTTGCATCATGTGCTATGCCCACCCTTCTGTTCTGACTCTGTTTTGCTTAGTCACATTTGGTTTTATTCTCTCCAAAAAAAGTAATAAGAACCGTGGGAGTAATAAAACTCAAAAAATCTAATTGTTATTGTAAAAAAGAGAGGAAAGGAAGGTGGACTAAGGGATATAACCGCAGGTACGTTCAAGTGTGTAGGATGGAAAACCATATTACTGAGCTTTTGTTGGATCATTGAATGGAACTGTCTCCAATTTCACTGTATGAATATCCACTTCATATGCTTTAATTTTGTAATTTGGACAACTATTTCTGGGAAGATAATATGTACCCTATTAACTGGTGATTTCTTACTGTATGTTTTTTCTTGAAATACTATATTATTTGTACCCTTTTACTTTGTTACTTGCTTTTTTTTAATGTCCTTTCTTTTTTTCTCTCTAAAATAAATTTTAAAAAAGACAGTGTGTCACCATATAGTCCAGCCTGGCCTCAAACTCACTGTGATCCTACAGCCTCTTGAGTGCTGGAATCATTGGCTTGCCCCACATTCCGTCACCCAGATTATTCTTAAATGAAGAAATATCAACACTCAGTGTAATATGCGACCTATTATTTAATATTTTCCAAGCCATAAAAATGATTTTACAACATAATTGTCCTTCTATTTTAGTAGGCATAATTCATAAATATATGCCAGATACTGTACAATATCTACATGTTTAGATTTTTATAATAGTGAGCCTTTACTTTTTTGCAGCAAGCATACTGCATGCTCTAATCTGCTATCACTCAACTGAAAGTTTCAGGAGAGAGAAGATGATTAGAGCAGCAACCCCAAACTTTACAATAAGTAATTCTGAGTTAGAATCACTAACATTTATCTATTCTTTATATTCTATGACCATTACGAATCACTTTTGAAAGAAGCACTTGTATTAGATTCTTACGTACTTTATGCCAGTATAGAAAGTTTAGATTAATAGGTGAGTAATTCCTCAATTGATAAAATTAACTCAGAGTGCTTCTTTCATTTCTTTTCTTTTCTTTTTTTTTTTTCCCCTTTCCTGTTTAGGTAAAGCACGCATACGGATAGTTGTTAGACGCTGGCGTTCTTCATGCACATGCTGTATGTGCATGAAGCTGGAGGGAACACAAATGTGTGTATTTTCATCACTTGTTACAGCAGAGCAAAGAGTTCAATGAATTATTAAAGAAAAACTGCAACCACCTGGGCCAGAAATATGGAGCTGAATAAGAATGAAACCAGAGAAGACAAGAGCAAGCAACGGCTATCCAAGACAGAAGTGTGGAAGGGTGATGTGGATAAAACGTATTGAAAGTATTTTCTGAAATAGACATTTACCTGTTTTTAGGGGAAGCTCAAACTGTCCAACATATTTGGCATATTTTTTTATGTTGCAGGAAGTGACAATTTTGATTAATGCCTACATATAAAAACTCACATGTTCTTAGAAAGAAACATTTTTATTAAATTTCTAATTGTCATTTTTTCTGTTGCTAACAAAGTGATATTTAAATTTCTTTTGTGTTTTTACTCAAATCCCCAAACCTCTCTATTTTATACAGAAATTTTTATATTGCTGAATACGAGATACTTTGAGTTCAGAAATTTCTGGTCTTTTTGCATAGATTTCAGGATGATCAATTATACTTGCTTTATTTTTCAGAATTCTCTTACCAGCAAAGAAATTTTCTGCATCCTATTACAAAGAAAGCCAGTTCTTAGCTGAGTGTGGTGGCATTTGCCTGTTATCTCACCACTCAGGGAACAGAGGTAGGAGGATTGAAAGTTTCAGCTCAGCTGGGACAACTCAGTGAGACTCTGCCTTAAATTAAGCAAAAACAGAAAGAGCTGTGTATGTAGCTCACTTCAAGGACCCACGGCTCAATCCCAGCACTGTGGAAACAAATGTTTTTCACTTAACAATAGACAAAAATAATATCTATTTTTATATTTAAATTAAAATTATTAGATTAAATAAAATTAGAATCTGAGTCTCAGTTGCCACAGTTTGAGCAAAGCTGTCACCCATAGATTGGGAGTGACAATCAGTGGATGACAATCTCAGTTCTCGAGGACTGAGAATTGGCTGATGGCACTGTACAGATCAGGTCTCAAGGACAGGTAATTGCCAACTTCCAAGCTTCCCAACAGTTGGGAAGCAGACCACTGAGCATCACTTCTCCAGGTTTCCCACCATCCCCTTAGAATTTATGAATACCTTAAAATGAAGATGTGAATGATTTTCTCCACAGGTGAAGTTATTTTCAGCTTGTCTTTGGTGGGTTTTGCTTCTTTGCTGAGGTGTCTCAAGTTCATCTGGTGTAAGCTTTAACAATTCAAATACAGTGTTGAATACTATGTCTTTAACAGTTTGTTCACTGACACAAACACATGGTGGCATTTCACAACCTGTTATTGGCATTTTCCATCCACACTGCTACTTACAATGATACTACAAGCACGCGGGCCTTTCATAGTCTAGATACTAAACTATGCTTCAGGAAAAGCTAACTCTCTAATTATCATAACACGGTGAATTATAATCGTACTCTATAATCAATTATATACATTTTATATGGAGACTTGGGACCGGGATCTTTGTTTACCAGGTATTTATATAATTCTGCAACATTTTTATATAACCACACTTTTGTTTTATCAAGAATACAAAGTTTGTATTGGCTAACAAAACATATTTTGATTTGTTTGCACTGAGAATCATAAATCTGAATTATGCTATGAAATATAGCCATCCATATTTTTTGATCATGTGGTTGAAAATCATTTACTTTAAAACAATGTGGCTAGTTTTTTAAAGAAAAGATAGATTCCTGGGTTTTCCTAGAAATGTTCTAACTTTTTAAGTATGAAGGACAGTAGTTAGTGGTCATTAACCTGGGGTATTCATGTTGCAGTGGGCTGTTTGTTATCATTTAAAACTCTAAAAAGGTTTGTTACCACTCATGAGGTTCATCTTTTCAAAGAAGATCTCAGTTCCTCTCATATACATCAAAGTTTAAACGTAAATATGAACGCTATTTTAACGCCCCATTGTAACATTCAGAAACGTCTAATATAGTGGGTATTTAAAAATCTTACAGGAGTTTGAAATTTAAACAGTGTTCAAATTTCTATTTTTATTTCATTCAATATGCAGGGTTGGATTTCCACTTCATGATTTTTTTCTTTATTTTATGACCAGGTGACCTCTTTTCCTGAGGACCCAGTTATATCTGTGTGTAGAAATAGAGCAAGCAAACATTAAAAGCGTATTAAAACCTCATTAATTGGCATTTTAATTAGTTACATTGCATGATCTTAAGAAATTAAACAATTTAAAAGGTAAATACTGGCCCATTACATGTTTTAGTAGAAAGAAATTTCAGCCAAAGCCTGACATAATTCTATATTTAGACTGCACAAAGATTTCTGCTTTTTATTTGAAATTTCCTACTTGCGCATGTTTATTTTAAAACTGAGACACTTTATAAGGTAAGGTTTTTTTAAAAATTTATTTTAGGAAGACCTTCATTTTAATTTATTTCATTTAGTAAATAATGTTAAAATGAGTCATATTCCATTTTCAAATTTACTTATTTTAATTAACTCAACATAATTCAATTTAGTGCTATTTACATGGTTGCTTATAATGTACATATCCTTGTTCAAATCTCATTATGTTTTTATTGTTTTGTATTTATCATTTCCACGTTTTTATCTGCATATGTTAAATCTGGAAGTTTTGCCAAGAGGAAAGCGTAACAAAGAAAATAAAGCATATTAATTATAGAGAGAATATTTAATATACATATATGCACTGAATGTAATTATCTATGGACTTTCTAAGCAATGCCTTAAAAGGCTTGCTGTGTATGATTTATGTAGAGTTTTTTTCCCATTTTCTGTGAAATCAATGTATGCCTTATTTTTCTTCTCATGCCTCCCTTCACTTAAATACCATCTACTTTCAATCCTTTTTTTACTCACATTATGACTCATGGAGGAAAATATAAATGGTGCATGAAACTAATTCTCTTGTGTTTTTAACAAACAAAATAATGTACTTATATCTATTGACATGTATTGTATTTATTTCCTTATATTAAAATATAGGTAATGTCTTTTCTCTAAGGAAAATTTCTCTTGTGATTTTGATCCTGTACAGTTTCATCTCCTTGGGGATGTGACCCCCATTATTAGCTTTATCTCTCATGAGACTTAATCCTTTCTTACATATAATCCCACCTGCTGGAATATTGCTCTCTGCTTTTAAATACTTGCCTACATAAATAGGTTTCACTTTATCCTTTCAATATTTTCTGATCATCTTATTTAATTACAACGTTCGTTATTCCTGCTTCACCCCAATTATTTCTCCATCCAAAAACCCATTTTCCTCTCTATCTTCATGCATCATGGTTCACAAGTAGTTATCTATCTTATTTTTCAAATTATAAGCTCTACTGAGGGCAGGGACCAAATAAAACATCATTTTATGTCCCTAGCTCCTAAACGATGCCTGGTCCATGATAATTTCTCAAGAAGTACTTATTAAACAGTCAAAAAATTTCTCCTAGGTTGATATATTTTTATATATCATAGCATTATTCTTCTGTACTTGAATAATTAAATTTCTTCCAATTTTTCTATTGCAAATAATACCTCTTAATATGTTTATGTGCCCATATGTCCATTCTATAATTTCTGAAGATGATTGTAACCAGTGTTGCTGGATCATGTCACAAAGAATAGTCATTTAAATTATTGATATTTGAGAATCAGAAGTTTAATATTTATTAGATTGATCCTAAATATAATATTTGTCCAGTCCAAATCTTTTTCTTAAGCTTTCTATTTTCTTCCCCTTCCAAGGTATTGATTTTTAGTGTCAGTTATGTATTCTAATTTGTGGGCAGTACTTTGTTGCTCCAGCACAATAGTTTTATGTGACTATCATTCAGTTGACTATTGCATGAGACTTTGATGCCTTCTTACATTTTCCTTCTATAACTATTGAATTGATTGATTGATCAATGATTGGATCAGTTACTTAATTATCTTTATTATATACAAACAGCAATGGGCTGATGCTTTTTCTGGTCCAGAGATGAGTCTTTTTTCAACTGGTACTCCTTATCTGTATTTCTTCTGCCATGATTAACACCCTTTGTTTGTGCATTATCAATATTTGTTTAAAACGCTCCTGGTGGAAAGATAATTTGCTGTAAAAAGTTTTGTCTCAAGACAAATGTCCTGTTTTTCAACTTTTAAGAAGGATCAGTATATTCTGGAACTTCAAATAATTTGAAAATATTTAAGTTCATATCAAATCTAATACTCTCTGATGCTCTCTGTGTTTTTCTGGTACAATGTTGTTCCTGTTTCTCTGGGATCTTTTGCTTTCTATATAAATATCTTTTTCTCTCTAACTGTAAACCAAAGCATTTTTTATTCATTTTGCTATACTTAAGTAGCTTTTCTAATACACATTTTGTGATTATGGACATAAAAAATGACAATGTTTTATCATGTGTCTTTACCTGACACAGTCTAACCTCTGTGAAGAAAAGGACTATCTGGTCAAAAACATCTAATTTTGCAATCAATGACATCTGAATTTGAATTCTTTCTTACTACTTTCTAGTTGCAAGACTTGGGTAAGGCTCTTTAGCTTCAATTACTTTATATATTCTTCACATATTGTGAATAATCAATAATATAAAGTTTAAAGTGTATTTAAGGGATGAATGGCATCTTTTATCCCTCAATAAATGCTAACTATTGCTACAACTGTGAACTGTAGTGAAGTGTACTTCTTAGATCTCAGAGAATCTTTTGGGATCTGCAATAATTTCCAGCATTTATCTGAAGTTGCATCTCCCATGGGCTGTCACAGCCAATGCTTCTGGTGTAAATACCAAGGCAAGCTCATTCTCAGGAAATATGAAAAACCTGGTTTCATCTCCAGGAGTCCACCGAAGCTTCTTCAGAATTGCGCTGCTGTTTAAGGTTCTTGTACCCACACATCTTTTGCTCACATTCTCCTTCAAAAAGATGAGACCTTTATCACAGCCTGAAGGCTTTGCAACATTCTAATTTGCAGCTCAGTTGCTAAATATGTTACCAGTGATGACCTAAGAAAATGGCCCTGGAGGGAAATGTCTTAGAGTGTAAAATGGTAGAGGTATTTAAAAGACATGGTGAAACAATGTCAGTAAAGACAAGGATGTAACTGCTAAACTGTACTGCAGAGAGACAAGGATCAGGGCAGCAAGCAAGCAGCTACTGGCTAAGTGTGGTAGTCAAAAGGCCCCTCTCATACCTTATAAAGAGGCTTCTACCATTTGCAATGGAAAAGTTGATGTATTTGCATAGCAACCTGAGGATATTGTTAGTATTGCAGTTTCACAGAACTTTGAATGTTCAGATGCGAATATGGGCTGAGCACAATCTTTCTTAAGAGGAAATTCTACATTAAGTTGGGCACTTGACTGATAGCTCTTGATGATTTTAATTTCTTTTTTTTTTTTTTTTTCCCCTTTGGGTCTTTCCAGGGATCCAACTCACGACTACCTGCTTGCAAGGCAGGCTCTTATGCCGCTGAGCTAAATCCCCAGTCCTGATGATTTTAATTCTATAGAAAGTGCTTTGCTTTAGATTTAAAAATTCTCCCAAAACTCTGCATTCAGAGTTTAGGGATGATTAAAAGGTGCATGTCATGGGAGCATAAAGATTGCATTTTAATCCCAGTCTTTGTGACTCACTCTCTTCTTGGAGACCATCAAGCAGTGAACAGTTTTCTTCTGCCATGCTGCTTTTGCCTTTGGAGCTGGCCAACCATGAACTGAACCCACGGAAACTGTGAACCAAAGTAAACCTTTTCTCCTTTACATTGAGGATGTTAGGTATTTGGTCCCAGTGATAAGGGACAGTGACTAACAGTAACTCATGACCCCCTTGGACTACTAAGTGGTCTTCCTTTCCAAGTAAAAGATAGTATTTCCTCAAGCTGGATGCTGCTACAGAAACTTTTTTTCCCACAAAATAAAAGGCATCTGCAATCATTCCCAGCATTTAAGCTGAAGTTTCTGTTATGACAGTTTCTTGGGATCTGCTTTCACCTCTTATCTTAGTTGACAAAGTGTTAACTAGAATTAACTCCTCAAAAAGGCTAAATAGGGATGTGTTGGACTGATAAATGTAGAAATATATTATATACCAAAGAAGGTGCAAAAATTTGTGAGTGTGTACCTGCAGGAACAAGGAAAGTATATTAGGGAATGAAATCCAAATAAATTCGATGAAAGAGGCAGAATGTAAGAATTAATTTAAAATAGTTAACTTAAGGCCAGTATTCTTGGGTCACAGCATTAAAATCCTACTGGAAAGTCAATGGGAAAAGAGAAAAAATTTCTCTTGGTTTGGTTTTAGAAGTTTGGGGAAAGTTATATTCATCTATCAGCAAAATGAAAAAAAAAAAAAAAAAAAAACTAAACTAGACTAAAGAGCATTGAAATGAGGAATATAGCACCTGAGAAAAAGAGGCATACCGGAATAGATATACTATATATAGGCAAAAGGCCTACTAGAAGACTATGTTCTATAGATGAAATCAGAGAATATTGCAACTACCCAGGTCATCAGAAACATGTAAGCGAGATGGGTGTAGGTTACAGAGAAGCCCAGACTCCCAATTGGAACCATGGTTTAAGAGTTGGGTCCATTAAAATCTATGGAAAGATAGCACTCTAAATAAACAGTGTTTAGTTAGTAGAGCTTTAAAAAGTTCTGTGGCACCCTAGCTGGAAGGTGAGTCTTGAGGGAGTTCTGCATAACAAGTGGTTCATGATGGACCCACTGGGTCAGTGAACCCATTCAGTAGTACTTACCCGAGTTGATAAAAAAGCTTTGTTGTAAGAAGCATTTCTGATCATTGGAGCAATAATCTCATTGGTTCTGCAGCTGATGAGATAAAAACTATCACAGTGGTGGTTGGAGGAAGAGTAATGCATCATTAAATAACTAAAAGATGCTGTTATGGCAGTTTCTTGCTTTATTTCCATTTGCTTTCTCTAGTTTAGCCACATTGAAACCCCATCCTAAGTCAGTTGGTTACCGCAAACTTAGCCAAGCAGTAGTCTAGATCACTGTGCTTTGGCTGGAATAATATTGTTGAAGCACATTACTGATGTTTTAGGTATATGGTTTATGACCAGTGATTTGGGAAATGCCTTTTTCTCCATTTCACTTTGATCAGAAAGAGTTTAAATTTATACCTTTATTTAAATTTATAATCATTATTTAAAATTTTGTCTCTCAGATATGTTAACTCATAGTTCAAAGCGACCTGAACTGCATAACCATTCACAGAATGTCATGTAAATTCATTATGACAATAACATTATATTGACTGAGATAGGGAGACAAGAAGTGACTAATATGCTGGAGTTGTTAGTAGGACACTTACCTCTGAGGGTATGCATCCTAGAAAGTTACAAATACTCAACCCTTTTGTGAGTTTATTGATTGAGTGGGCAGAGCTGTGCTGAGATATGTTTTCATTGTTTAGGAAATACACATCCTTTCCAACAAACAGAGAAACACCATATATAGTAGATCTTTGTGAGGTTCTGAGAAGACGCATATTTCACATCTAAGATTCCTGCACTAACGTAATATGAATGACTTGAACAGGTGCCAATTTGATGTCAAGCATGGATTTAGATGTGGTCTTTAAAAGTTCTGGTCCACAGAGTGTTACCCATATCTCTTAGCAGATTATATATTGTAGGAACTGTCAAGTAGTAGAAAAATAAACAGTGGGCCCAGGTATTTAGTTCAGTGGCAAAAGCACCTGCCTGGCAAGTGCAAGGTTGTGAGTTTGAGGAATAGTGTAGAAGTTATGGTCATCCTCATTACGACCATTCAGGGTAGGTCCTGGAATACTTGAGCAAAACCATGCTACTTGTAGCAGATAGGATAGTCTTTGAAAAACAGATTTTTTTTTAATATTGTTTAGTACATGTTTGTGATATAAAATGGCTACAATTGTTATGGGAAGTTGGTACATGTACATAACACATCTTAATTCTTTTTATGTTATTACCTTATACCCATCTCCCTTCCTCCATCTCTTGTTTCCCATTCAATTTGCAAAGGATCTGCCACCCTGTTTCCTCTTAAAGTAAGTCCCTGACTCGTAAACATTTGAGTCAGAAACTTTCACAGATACGAAGGACCTTGCATTATGAGCATCTGTAGATGCAAAAATTGCAGAAGTGGCTTACTGTGTCTGCTGGTCATTGTCACAGTTGTGCTGCTATGTACTTAGTGCACAGTGCAATGGTGTGAAATAGTACAGCACAGTTAGGGGTTTACTGTATTTTTGTGTGTATATTTGGTCTTTTTATGTTTTTCATTGCATATTTGTGTTGAAGGTATAAGACTTTTTCAGACTTACCAATGTTCTGGAATGGAGCTCATTTTTAACTTGGTAAATACTATATCTATCTTCATATTGCTCTTTGATTTATTTATATTTTTATTTCTTACACAAAATTTAGACTTGTGCATCTGATTAATTTCACTTAACATTTTGGTCCCAAAGTGCACTCATTTTCCTATGACTTGAATTTATCTTGATAGCATAGTAGTACTCTGCTGTGCATAAATACTACCACACTTGAAGTTGTCTCTACCTGGTAAAGATAGCTTTACATTGGATCAAACACAAAGAAAGTGATCATGCATTGGGAAATAAATATTATAAGCTCAGCTCTATCCAACTTGGTAAATCAAAGTATGATTACTGTGCAACATGCCTTTAGTAAGACAGACACATTTACACCAACCTCAAGTAGGATCAGATATGCAGTTAGCTACATGAACAGGTAGCTATGCCTCAGCTCACTCCTCATGATAGCACAGTGCTCTAATTCAGTTAGGGTCTAGGTGGGGTCATGTACAATCAGCTCAGAGTATAGAATATGTAAGATCTAGGTACATTTGCATGGATTACCGGTGCAAGAATAAGATGCTTAGGTTAAGCTTCTGCCATTATATTTGTATATAATAATTATTATATGTGTTCTATGTCTGAAATTATTGAGGCCAAGTGAATTAAATAAAATTCATTGTCCATAGGAAATAAACATGGTAACTGGAAAACAGATGTCCTGTCTCAGATTATTATGTGCTTTCTATAACACCATCCTGATTTTTCATGTTTCCCACAGGATGTTTTCTTCATTTTGGAAAGAAAATCAAGTTCATTATTAGAAATTAAATTCTACCACAGTTAATGTTCCTCATTTAAAACACTTCAAATGCCATGCCCTGTTTGCTAACCTAAAAACTGGTATTCACATATGTTGACTCATTTTTTTCAATTACTTGCAAAAATGGATAGAGATTGGGAGGGGTTGTGAATTTATGCATACTAATGAAACCTTAAAATAAAATGTTTCCATGTGCAACTTCCAGTCTTGTTGGATAACTTTACTTGATTGAAAATTACTTGAGAAAGATGAAATCATAAATTACCTTAAATTTACTGAAAGCCTGTGAACCACCTATATTAAGTATGAAGCTGATGAGATTTCAGCTTGAATGAAAATAAGTTTAGAAAACAACATAGCTAGCAATTCAGGTAACTCTCCAGAAAGAAGACTGATGTTTACTGTGAATTTACCATGCAATGTGGTAACACTGGAAACATATTTCCACTCTAATTATAACTGATAAAACTCTCTCCATGTATTGCTTACTTTCTCAACACTGGAGCAGAATACCTGACACACTCAGGTATAAGGAGAAGTTTATTTTGGTTTATCGCCAACAAGCTGCTGGCTCTACGACAGAAGCAGAATGGTGAGAGGAAAAGGTGGAAGAAAAGAGCTCAACTCATGGTTACCAGGAAAGGGAGGTAGACAGAGTAGGGGAGATGGGATAAATGGGAGAGGAGGAGAGAGGCAGGGGAAAGGGGGGGGGGAGAAAGAGAGAGAGACAGAGAGAGAGAGAGAGAGAGAGAGAGAGAGAGAGAGAGAGAGAGAGACAGAGACAGAGAAAGAGAAACTCTTCCAGATCATGTTCCTTCCAGGACATACTCCTCCAGTGCAAGCCCTGCTTCCTAAAAGTATGTGTATGTTTAAAATACAAATCAACAGATTTATCAACAATGAGTATAGGATCGCATAATACAAAAGCTTTCCAAGTACATGGCACTTTAGAGGACAGTTTGGATTTAAATCCTAACAAGACTCTTTTAGAAATCCCAAATTTCTACTGGCTCTACACTTTTCCTCTTGTATGTATTTATTTTGAACTCTTTGTGATTTTTTCTATCACCACTGATTGATTGATTCACATATTCCTTCATTTAAAAAACATCTATCTTGCCATATATTAGTTTATATGTAACTGAAAAATAATTTTATTCATATTATGAGATGATACATGAATAAATTCACATATTGTTAAATGAATGTAAGGTTAGATTTTATACACAAATAAAATGTGGCAAAGTCTTGCATAGCTACTTTGGAAAACAGCTGGATTAAAATAGGAAATCTGACACTAGAGTTCATCCTTTTACTACTATACATTTTTTCACAAAATTCATAGCATTAGATTACTCTGTATCTGTCTTGTATTATTCAAATGTATACAAAATTCCCCCAGAAAAGAAAAAAAATAATTTACATACCTGTTACATATTCTAGTGTGGCTATGGCAATTATTGGGGCTACTGTAAATGTTGCTTAATTAATAATATTATTTATTTTATGGTAGACCATTTGAAAAGAATCAGATAGGTATTGTGTCTCAGTCAATTCCTATAGAACTTGACACTCTACCTGTGAATCAGTTCTGATGTGCCTATGTATGTTATTTAGTAAAGGAAAGATATACTAAATGAGCAAGTGAACAGAAATTAAATCACATGTAGCAAAGTTGTTTTAAGAAAAGATGCACAAATAATATAATGGAGAGTTACACTGGTAAGACTTCTTTGTTTTTTGGTCATTTCCATGTATTTATAAAAACAATAGGCAAACATTTTTAAAGCTGAAAGTATTTATGGAATGTATAAACATTATTCCTTAAAAATACCACTTCCATAAAAGAGAAGCAACAACAGAGCAATCACAGATAAATAAAAAAAAAACTGACCTCAAGAATGGGTGAAGATACATGAAGCATCACTGAGTCCAAAGAAATACTGAAAAAGACTAAATAACTTGGGGGGGGAGGGCAGAGTAACGAAACAGAATGCAAATATTGCGTATCTTAGTGGATAAGAACAGGAATAATAAGTGTAGGGGTAGGGGAAAGAGGAGGAGAGGGAAGAAACAATTTTAATGTCCTCATGTTTTACAGCTGATGTCAACTGATAATGCTGAAAAACAATGGATATAAAATCTAAATGTATTTCATAGTCTTTTCCCTTGCTTAATGGGCATGTAATATTTTGGGGTGCATAGCCATTTATCTGAAGTTCCACAATTCCTTTCATTTTACTTCATATTATTTTACTTCTGTTAAATTGATGTAAAGTTAAATGTAGGATGTGTAATTAAAATGTTATACATAGTCTGTCCAAATGTCATAAACTCATTTCTGAACATCTTAGCTTGAGTACCAGAAATGGAGTATAGTTAGAACAGAACTTTTGACCATTTTTCTCATGTAAGAATAATTTGGAGGACCTTATCTGAGTGCAGAGCTGGAATGGAGAACCAGAGTTTGCATTCGTAATGAGCCCTTAGGAGTTGCTGTTGCTGGCTGATGGACCAGATTAAGCAGACAGCACGTGTGGGTTGTGAGCCCACTCTGGGCCCAAACTACCTCAGTTAGATTTCTGATGATACTATTGAGTGGCTTTGTCATTTTAAGCAAATTCTACACTTGAATTTCCCAATTTGTAGACTGAAAATGATAACAGTGTTGTGGTTTAGGTCAGATGCACCCCCCCAACACTTATGCAATCATGGATGTGGCCAGATCTAGCATTTGTAATTGGTTCATTCTCTAGCACTCAAATTGGTGGTGTTAGTGTTACACCTGCCCGGGGGGCAGCCAGCATTCAATATAAAGGCAAGAAGAAGGTATCTCTGTCTCTTTTTGCTATCGGTGCTTGCTGTTTGTGCACCTATGAATGGCTGCCCCACCATGCCACCCTGCTGCTAGGAGCCAAATGAGTATGGACTGAAACCTTCAAAATTATAAGAAATAAACCATCTGTTTCCTAATCTTGAGTGTTAGATATTTTATCTTGACAATGAGAGAAAAGTAACTAAGACAAACAGTTCCCCATAAAATGCTCAGAATAATACCTGACAACAGGTATTATTCTCTTCTAGGTCTCTTCTGGTTTGGAATGTTTTCTCTAATTCTGTGAGGTATGCTAATGATAGTTTGATCAGGATTGCATTACATCTGTATAGTGACCGGAGCCGTGAGTGATAGAGGCGAGACGATAATGGGTCGGTTCTCAAAGTTTTATTGCGTACAGCTCAGCCAGACCTAACAAGGTCCGCCGCCCTCAAGCCTTCTTCTTCCTCTGTTCTGGGAGGAGATACATGAGTTTATATGGCGAGAAGCAGCCAATCACAGCATAGCAGGAACTCGGATAGCAATTGGTCACAACCGACTGTTGCTAGGCAGATGATCACTCTTGGCGGGTTAATTACATGGCAACACGGGCCAACAAGAACCAGGAAGCAGGAAGCGGGCGCCATCTTTGGGGAGCGGCTCATGGCCCCTAACAGTATAGCAATTGAGAGTATGGACATTTTCAATGTTAGTTCTTCCTATCCGTGAGCAAGGGATAGCTTTCCATTTTCTGATATTCTCTTAAATCTTCTTTTTTCAGAGTACTATAATTTTCAGTGTACAATTTTTAAAATTTCTTTTGTTTGAATGATCCCGAAGCATTGTATTTTTTTGGATGCTATTGTGAAGGGTATGGTTTCCCTAATTTCTTTCTCAGTGAGTTTATTTGTGTACAGGAATGCTGTACTGATTTTGTATCCATTATGCTACTGAATTTGGTTATTATATCTAGAAGTCTTTTGGTGGAGTTTCTTGGGGTTTTCTATGTAAAATATAATCTCATCTGGGAATAATGATAATTCAGCTTCTTCTTTTCATCATTATTCCTTTTATTTCTTTCTCTTCTCTAATTGCTCTGGCTAATGTTTCCAGAAATGTATTGAATAGGAGTGGTAATAGTAGATGCCCTTTTCTTTTACCTTATTATATATAAAATTTATGTTATGATAAAATTATTTAGAATTCGTTATGGGAACAGTTACATCTAAGTTCAGTTATAAAATAAATAAAATTTCCATTAACCTAAAAATATGATAATGGAATTAACTTGTGATTTTCTATCGACAAAATATTAGTATGATTTTTTGGAATGACATATTTTAGTCCTTCCTGGTTTTTCATAACAAGCTTTTAAAAACATACAGATTTTTTTAGTGAATGTAAGGTTGTATATATATGGAAAATTAAAATCTCCTATTGGTTAAGGTAAAAGAGATCTTACAATGCATAGGACTATAAACAACTGGAAACTTTCCTTTATGAAGCAGAAATAATCTCAAAGTCCCACCCAGGAACTTTTGCTCTTTTGAATCACTGTATGGGGGGTGCTTATAACCTATAACAATCTTTGACATTAACTTAATAAACTGAGTTCAGTAAGATAAAAGATAAACAAAAAGTCTGTCACAATTTGGATTATCCTAGATGGGAACTGTGATTATTTCCAACTGGTCCCGGGGTTTTATTTCCCAGCTGTGAGCATGCAGGCCCATCTGCTTCCATGGCATGGGGACAGCTGACACTCTCTGGAGGCCTGACATGCCTAGCTAAACTGTGGTATCAAGTCAGTGTTCAAAGAGAAAACTTTTATACTGGGTTCTGATCTGTTAGCATATTCCTTTCATTTATTCTATGTATGATAATAACTCTTTTTTGCTTAGGCCCATATTTCATTTATTTATACAATTTAAAATGTAAAGTTTTATTTCTAAATTGATTTAGATTTACAAAATAAAAGCCGAGATAATTCAGAATTCCCATAAACCCAAGGCAAGTATACTCAGTTATTAGCATTTTATAATAGTATGGCAAGGACACAATTAATGAGCCAAGAATGATACACTAGTACTATCTAAAATGTATAATTTTTTAGTCTCATATATATATATATATATTTTTTTTTTCTTCAGGACCCTACACTTAGTGTAGGATTTTAGATTCCTCTTGTCTATTAATGTCTTTAAGACTATTGATAGGTATTTCGTAGAGCAGGAGCTATTGGTCATACCACCATGATTAAACAAAGGTTATGACATTTGAGGAGGAAGAACACAAAGGAAGTACTGTTTTCGTCATATCAAATTGTGTGTAGAGACTATTAGCATGATTTACCATTGTTGAAGTAGCCAGTGATTAACTGTCATGAGTGTTTATAGTTTTGGTCATGTTTCTCTACTTTATTGATACTCAATTTGCCCATTATTGTTCTATATTTTTTGGGACAAAGAAGCCCACATATAAGAATTGGGGTGTTATCTTCCACCTTCTTGTGGGGAAGATATCTACATAAATTATTTGGAATTCCCTTGATGTATTTATGCCCTAATTACTTATACATTCATTTAACTACGTGAGTATGGACTAAGATTGTTCATTTTGTACTTTTGCTAGAATGAATACAAATTCAGTTTGTGCACTAGTCTCACCAATTTTGGCCAGTGTTAATTTTTTAGTTGATTCTTACATCCCTGTGGCATATTTCTATATTGAAGTTTGTTTTAAACTTCCTTGTTTTCTGACAGTAAAACATACTGTATCCTTGCCATTTATGTTTCCCGAGCAGTCATAGGAACAGCCATCTTTCCATGGCAATACACATCCTTTTATTCAAGAATGGAGTTAGAAACCAAGATCTGAGAACAAGTGATGCACACTGCTACTGAATGCCATTACTTTTAGGCCATTTCAACTGACAGTGCAAAAATATATACAAAATAACATCATATATATGTATCTGTGTCTATATATATATATATGTATATATCATATTTAAAAATGCATATACAAACATATATATATATATATATATATATATATATATATATATATATTCACATCTATATTAAGTTCAAGAAATGCTTCAATTCCAAGCCATCACTGTATAAATTAAGTCTTCACCTGCTTGTTTATAACTTTTCACTCTAACACTGAGAACGTGGCCATGATTCATCATTTCTCTATTCATTTACCTATACAATTTCAGTGTAGAATTATAGTAGTTTTACAATTTCACACCTTTATCTTCATGTGAAATGCACTCATGTCCTGGTTAAAGTACAGATGTCAAATTTCTTTTACATTTACTCTTTCTAGGTATGTAGGTTGGCAACTATATGTCATGCTCATGTGAAATTTTTAATTTGTAATTCAGTTAGATATTTTGGTCATATTTTTGTACTCCATTCTATGATGCTTTAATTTAAAATTTTTAAAATGTGCTTATATTAAGTATCACTCTTTTTTCCATGAAGTTCTATGGGTTTTGATAAATGCAGTTATGTATCCCTTACTGTATCATAGTATCATATAGAATTCTTCTTTTACCCTAAAAATTCCTTTTCCTTAATCTATTCAATCCCCTTTCATTCCAAAAAATTATATTGGCTATATTTTAGCTTAAAATATCTACATATAAATATGATCTAAATCTCAATTTCTGTTAGAGGTATAGTATTAAAATGTAAAGTCTTCCTATGTGAAGATCTTACCTTTGCCTTCTTGGGCTGAGACTGCCAGAATAATTAAAGAGTACTTTGAAATAGACAGTTTTGGTCTGTGAGCACTAAAATGCAAAGTAAGATAAAGAATTGCCATTATGTGAAGTGCAGAATGCTGGTATTAGTGGTTTAAGCATAGCGTTGCTCATATCTATTATTAACAATCCAGAAGCCTACATGAATTATTGAATTTTAAGGTAAGGTACAAGGTAGGATCTTTTAAAATCTGAAACCTAAACAAATGGTGGATCAATCTTCTATTTGCATGGAAACTAATAAATCTTAAAGGGAAGAATAGATGAAGGATACAAAGAGAGCATTGAATCTAAAATATCATCTGCCTCATCATTCTTGCTCTTTGGATGAGGAGACTTAATTTTTTTTCTTTTTATCAGTACCGGGGATCGAACTCATGACTATGCACTTGCAAGGCAGTTGCTTATGCCGCTGAGCTAAATCCCCAGCCCCAAGGAGACTTTATTAAATTCATGAGAATTAAAAATCAATTCTCAAGTAAATAGTTTGATATGTGAAGGTAACAGTAGTAACTAGTGCTGGAAAAGGGTGCAGAAAAAAGACAGTTACTGTCTGGGTATTAAACTTTATTCCTTCATGTTGACTAGGATAAAATGCTCAGGAAACTATTTTTGTGACTAAGCTATAGACACATGATTATCTTCCATTTTTGGTAAATTGGAATCAATAGACATTCCTTGGATCTGAGTAAGAGTCAAGCCAATGTCTTTATCCTGAATATCAGTGATTCTTAATCATTTGTTTGTAGGATGGAGCCTTAAATTATAATGCACAGTTCAGATTAAGGAATTTGGCAGCAATGACTTTTATCAAAACCTAAAAAGTAGTACCGTCTTAGAGTTAATTTTTAAATTATATTTTTTAGTATATACTATGGTCAAGAAATATGACCTGGAATAGTGGGGCCTATATTCTCAGGTACTTGAGAGATCAAAGTAAAAGGACTGTAAGTTTGAGGTCAGCCTGGGGAAATTAGGAAGATCCAGGCAGAGACAGAGAAAAAAGAGTGTGTGTGTGTGTGTGTGTGTGTGTGTGTGTGTGTGTGTGTGTGAGTGTGTATGTGAGAAAGAGAGAGAGAGAGAGAGAGAGAGAGAGAGAGAGACAGAGAGAGACAGAGAGACAGAGAGACAGAGAGACAGAGAGAGACAGAGAGAAAGACAGAGACAGAGACAAAGACAGAGACACAGAGACAGACAGAGAGAGAGAGAAACAGAGAGAGAGAGTCAGAATGAAATAGAGAAAAGAGTGAGAAAGAGAAAAGGAAGAAAGCATAAAAGGAAAAAAGATATATAGATTTCTAAGAAATACAAATGCACATACAAATTATTCTATGTATCAGTGTGAGCATGTATATGTATACATAAATGTGTGAAGCATTATCCAGTTGCATATTGACTAAAATGTCATGTGACATGCAACCTTGTATCTACACATACCTTTGTTTGTTTGTTTTTTTACTGTGACTTTGTATATCTAGATATATGTAGGAACAAAATACCATTGTTACAATTCCCCACAAAATTCATGCCAGTGACATGCTGCCGGGGTTTGTAGTCTTGAGATAACAGACTCTGCCACAGACCCTAGGTGTGCAGTAAGGTTTCTGTAAAATCGCTCTAGTATGTTTGTACAGCAACAAAATCGTACAGCAACTGACTCATTGCTCCGAATGTTTCTCTGCCAGCAGCACATGACTCTGTGGGTCTGCATCCATTTAAAAACCTATTAACTTTGGGTTCCAGGATTGAATTTATGAGAAATTAAAAGAGGCTTAGTGTGTAGTATATAAGCAAATTAACCTTACAATTCACATTCATTTGCATTTTAGTGAAATATAGAGTATATTTTGATAATTAATTACACTGCTTTACTCATTAAATTAACTATTATTGAAGCCTCACAAATTGGGAGAAATCAGTGACCTTATATTACCAAATGGTTAGTGCTAGATGTTTAGTAGATGGGTAATAGCTCAAAATGTATAGTAGGTACCAGAACAAAGCTTATTGATTCATATAAACATTTAGATCAAATTTTCTTTGTATTCTATTTTGGCTTCACAAACATAAGCTTTGACACTTGGATCTCATTTATTTTTTAGCACTGCTTTTTTTCCTACTGACACCAGGAAAATATGTCTGTTTACTGTAGAATAAATGTGGTTTTCTTAAAACATTTAAAAAACATGCAAAAGTTCATGTTTTATAATTTTAGGAGGGTTTCTTTAGGTAGGAGTTCTGCATTGCAGAGGAGCCATATATGACACAAACAGTGAACAATTGGGAACACTAGCTGATAATGATATGATCATTTTTGGCAGGCTCCTCGCGTAGCTCTGGCACAAGTGCAGTGATGCATTAGTCATTTTCACAGAGAAGATACTGGTCTATGCCAGTCTCTTATTTGGGGTGCCATCTGCACTAGTTTTTTGTCAGTAAATTTGAACAGAAAATATATCCATTGGTGGTTACTATTTCTATTTTTTAATCATTGTTTCACACAAACTATACCGTTTGTAGAGTATAACAAATAGTACACAAAAATTGATTCTGTCTCTTCTTTATTAACTGGAGTATCCATCTCCAAATTGCTCCACTAATCACTAATACTTCTTTTGCTTTAAATTGCCCATAATTTACTATCCGTGGAGATCTTGATTAAACATTACAGGAACAGTGAATTCTACTTTTTCCTGTATTAGTAATGATATGATCTCTTGACCATCAATGTTCTGGCTCCTTTACCTATAAATACGATGGCGAGGACTTTCAGTGTTCAAAATGGTGGACTATATTTCTCTTAAGGCTACCAAAAATTCAAGTTATTCTGGACTTCAAGTCAGTTTTCACATAAAAAAAACAGCCATTTCAACATTTGCTGACTACCTTTGACTAAGTGGATAGGTGAATAACATACATAAAATGCAGTTCATAAATTCTACAGGATAAGCGTTATATTCCACTCCTTCTTTGAACATAGTGAAAATTCAATAGATATTTGCTATGTGCAACTGAAGCACAGATGGACTTGCTATAATGATTTAAGAGGTACTTCTGTCACAGCCAATGAGTGGAGTTAGCAGCATACATTTGTGTAAAATACAACTCTAAAGAATGACTCCTAAGTGTTGATTTCTGGGGGCATAAGAAAAAGAAACTATTACTACCTCAAGGTTTGTCTGAGAAATTTTGTAGATTTGCTGAATGGGTTAAGGATCATGGCAAAAGAATAATATAAATGTAGTTGAATTTTCCCAAGTGATGTAAATAAAGAATATATTAATATTAATCACATATTAAATACTAAGTCCATTGAAACCTGCTTTGAAGCAGGCATGTTATTTTAGCACTGTCATCTCATAGAATCCTCTAATAAGTGAGATAAACACAATTCTTATTTTATGGATAAGTTGAATTGTGACATATTTTTACACTATTAGCAAGCATGCAGTGGATAACTTTTGAGACACACTTTATGTTACAAGCACGTGAGTGTAACTGTACTTTGCTAATGTGCATAAAATTCTTTTACTTGTTTGCCCAAATCTATCAGTAAGGGTCCAGATGTTTTGCCTGTGAGTAAGAATACATGAAGTACTGTGAAATGGTAATATCCTTTAAATAAGAATATTCGACAAAACAGCTTTTTTAGTACTTTGTGTCACAACAGTGTGACATTTCTAAACTTGTAGTGAAAATTCTGTGCCTCACTTAAAAAGGTCAACTTTCTTTAATTTTCATTTTTTTATTTGTACGTTTGCAGTGCATGTTGGAGAGTTCCATGTATGTCACACATCCTAGATGTTTCGTCTTCTTCCTCTTCTTTGTCTGCTCCTCTCCTTCCCCTTTTTCTCCTTCCTCCTCTTCTTCTCCTTTTTTGTTGTTTTGTAACCTTAACCTCACTTCCTTTGCTCTTTCCACCCCTTGAACGTCTTCCCTTTTACAAGAAATCTATCTTCCTATTTCGTATTATTTAGCTTTTATTTTCCTCTTTATCATATTTTGAGTAATTTCTGTAGATTCAACATGTGGCTTCCTCTACTGTTCAGTCTCTAGAACAAGCAGTTGAGAACATGGAAAAGAATTAGAAGGTTGAATGGTAAAGCTGGCATGGTGGCACATTCCTGTAATCCCACCACTCAGGAGGCTGAGGCAAGAGAATATTTGTAAGTTCAAGACCAGCCTGGGCTGCAAAGAGAGCTCAAGGTCAGCCTGAACTGTATAGTGAGATCCCGTCTCAAAAAAAGACAAAAAAAAAAAAAAAAAAAAAAAAAAGAGGGAATGGAAGAAATACATTTCCTAGTTATGAGAACAAGATTACAGAGAGAAAAAAAGGCTCATTGTTTTCTAAATTAGATGGGTCCTGGAAAAACAGTAGCATGCATGCTAATAAATATCCTCTGTGTAGTTGCATTTCTAAGATAGATGGATAGACACAGAGACTGATATAGACTAAAGTTGAATTATGCATATTTCCCAGAAGGCCCTGGAAATAGGCGCACTAAAAACACATGCATCTTAAGTGTTTATTCCTTAAATAGTAGGCAGATATTAACAATATTTTCCCCTCGTAAATATATAATTGATAGGAGCTGCAGGGGGAAATCGGCTTTTGGTAAAAGTTAAAAGGACAAATCTAAGTTGTAAAGCAATTGTATAGCCTTGGAATTGAACTCAGGACTTTGCGCTTGTCAAGCAGGCGCTGTTCCGCTGAGTTATATCCCGGCCACAAACGTTTAAAGAGAGAAACCACAAATTTCAATCTTACTATAAGTTTTTGAAGATCACAAACAGAAAATGATTGATATGTTTTAATTACAAAGTAATAGAACAGCAAACTTTTCACCGCAAAAACAAAAAATCTTCAATTATACATGTTGCCACCATTAATTAAATAAATAATTTATTTTAATTTTTTTTTATTTTAAAGAGATTAAGATAAAAGAGGACATAATAAAGTACATCAGAACAGAGCAATTTAAGCAACACAGTATTTCACCACAAGACAACCTGACATAACAGTAGCTTCCACAATGTCTCTTTCCTTGAAATAGTTGAGCATACCTTCATACACAATAGTATCAAACATAACAAAATAGTATAAAACTGTTAAAGAGAATGAACGTATTACAGGGCATTCAGAACAAAATAACAGAAAACAAACAATGGTTACTATATTATCCCATTGTCCATAAAAATTTGTTTATGCAATCACACATGATAAAATCCAATAAATACAACACATTAGAACCAATGGAAACACAAGAACAAATGTATGATAGGACTTCAAAACAAGATGATATTAAATCAACACTGGCTACTATAATGTCTCATTTTCTTCAAAATAGCTGTTCATACTAAATCAATAATTTAAACCCTAGTTATTTGAAAACATTTTAATCAGAGTAAATATTTCATAAATTCTTTGTGGGACATCTCAATACTGAGATTGTTTTTAACTATATGTCACATCTTTTTAATGGTTATTTTAATACATATTGTAACTCAAGGATATTTCAACATACATAAATATGAATCAAAGCAAAAAGATATTGGGAGATATATAAGTTTTGCTCCATTAAATAATAATTATGAAAACTAGTTTGTAAAAAAATTCAAACTACATTTTATATAGTTAATCTATAGCTAGAAGCATGAGAATCAGAGTACTCCCCACATTTGGAGAGTTCAAATAAACTCCTACTCAGATGTTGCTATTAGAACAGAATCATCTGCACACTGTATGAGTGTAAGACTCAAGGTGAAGTACTACTTAAGTACTGATGGTACTTAGGTTCTCATAGTACTTAACTTTTGAAGCCAGCAGAATACTGTAATGCAAAGTCTGTATCTGACAGAGGTAAATTGAAATCACATTCATGAGGCTGTCTTGTGGTTGCCAGTCAAGGCCTGCCATTCATCTAAATGAAATAATATCCTTAAAAAGTTAATTAGATGTTACAACCTGATCAATATTGAAGAGTTTTAATGCATACGTTTCTGTCATTTTCCTGAAATGTCCTCATGAGTTTCTAGAAGATAGCCACACAACGGTGCAGCATTAAAGTGCCAGACTGTTGCACGGATTTCTTTGTAATCTTAAACTACATACCTATGTTTAGATGGAAATCTTGTGAATATCTCATTGTAAATAATTTCTAAAATATCAGTAAAAAATTAATTTGGGATTTACATCAGAGAGTTCCATTTCTTGAGGATGCATATTACTTCAATTGGATTTTTTCGTGTTGACTTTATTTAGGTCAAATCAGATCTATTTGTGATATTCTGATAAGAAAAGTCTTAGCTTTAACTATCACTATCATTAATAGTTCAGTCTCCCATATGATTAAAATTCTTTAATTTGCAGTTCATCCCCAGACCTCAGGTCTCAGATGTGTAGCCATCTTGGAGGAACTAACACATTAGGCTTCATTTTTCATCATTTTTCAGTATGAATTAATTGGCCAAATCCTCCTTCATGAGTAATTTGGAAAGGGTCTCTGATAGGATGAGTACAAAGCAAATGTGATTTACTTCTGATAAGTATTTAAAAAAATAGACTAAATGGGGAATGCTAAATGTTTCAGAACAACAGCAAAATAATATAAAATTCCTTTCATTTGGAAATTACAGAGCATATTCATGACAGATTATTTTACTAAGATCCATATAACTTAAGCTCAAACTTGGTAATTTGTTTTCTACTTCTGCAATGTGATAAAATTTTAAAGTTTTCAGTAACTGACTGTTGGAAAAAAAAATCTGGATACATAATTTATTTTTTTCCCTTAGGTTGACTTTTAGAAGGTGCTTTAGAAGTGACTGAAAAATAAATAATACTACTATGAGACAGGGAAAGAGGGAGAGTGAAAGAGACGAAGGGAGATACAGAGGGAAAAAAGGCAGAGGAGAGACAGAACACTTGTATGCAGTTTTCCTTTTAAGAATATTGGCAACTTTTTACAATAAAAAATTCTTAATCTAATAGCTTTTGGTTCTTATAAATACATGCTAAATTGTTTATATTTGGACATTCCATAGGTGAGATTTTCCAAAGGGCGATTTAAGCTGTTTTTTCTAAGTTTTCTAACTTTGATGTCCTGTGTTCTGGTTTCTGTCCCCGCCACTCCACTGAAGCTGCTCTTGGTGTTGTTACTGCTGACTTCTATCTTAACAAATTCCAGGATGTTTTCCAGTATCATTTCTGCACCATTTAATATGGTAAGTTTCTCTCTTCTTAGAATTATCTCTCCTCATCTATTCTGTAACTCTCTTTCAGTCTCATTTTCTCTGAGGTTTTTTTTTTTTTTTTTTTCTGCCTAAAAGACTAAGCATCAGATTCCTCGCTGGTCTCCAATTTCTCCACACACACATCACACACAGGTTTACCTCAGAATCTCATTTGTTATTTTTCTCATTCTATCTATATATTTCTAAATGCTCATGCTGATTCCTAAGATTTATCCAACATCATCATTTATCATTGATTGGTCCAAACACAAAGTGATAGAGCTGACAGGATCAGTCTCACTGAGTCCAAGGTAAAGACTTTCTAGTGATTGAAGCTACAGAAGTGGAGACAGTGTAGGTTAGCGGTGCATCATTTCTATATCCTGTGACAGAGCGTGCTTCAGCCCATCATCTTTCCCTGCTCTGTGCCAAGCATTTTAAGAAAAATTACACATGGAAAGTTACACAAAATAAATCACAAGTCCTTATGTTCTCCTCATCTAGCATTAATCTACCATTAGAAGCGATTGAATAACCATTTGCTAATTGTTTGGGTCTTTTAAACAGGTCATAGAAAGTTCATGTGGTCTATCAACTTCCTAGTCTTACTCAAGAATAATAATAATCAAAGAGACAAGAACAGATGCTGTTGTCGCGGTCATGCCAAGAAAACGAAGCTTTGAAGATTTTCATATTCCTGTAACTACCACCATTACCTCTTCAAATTTCATATTGAATCTTTGCCTATATTTATTCAAGTCAGAGAGATAAACTTCTCATGCAACAAATCTTTCATCATTTATAAGGATGAATGACAAAGACATCTTGGAATATTCTTTTTAAGGTAAAATTTTAGGAAATTAGCTCAAAATTATTTTGTCTGCATGTGAACAGAGCCCTCGTTAATGAAATGCACATTGTGACCACTCAGATTGTGTCCTTCCATGGTCTACAGACCAGTAAGGAGCTGTGGATCAATAGGAGCAAGCTGTTTGTTTCTCTTAAGACTCAGAGAACCCCAGAAGCAGTGTTAACTTAGGAATGGATGTAATATGACATGAGGATATATACCTTCCCTTGGGCCTCAGAAATAAATAAAACAAGTAGTAATAGCATTTTTATTGTAAATTACTAGACTGTAATAGACACTTTTACTCAGAAAACTGGACTCCCTTCCCTGAACTTTCTCAAACATGTGTCTTGTTGTCAGGCATGCTTTCTATGAGCGTGTAGTTTTCCAACAACTATATGCTATGCATTGCTGTCTACCTGTGACTGCGTGGGCCAGACATACTCAGAACTGTCTGCATAAATCGAGAAGAATCAAAATAGAAAAACTAGATTTACAGAGAATGGGCCCTTATGGTCTTTCTGCCCAGTGTCCATGTCTTCTATGATGCCTGGAAGTTCTACTCAATGTGATTTTTAAAAAGTGTTGTTTTTTTTTCAGTAAAAACCCTACTTTGCTTGGACTGCCTTATCTTGGAATATATATTTGTTTCTTGTCTATTACTTATCTATCTAAAACCACATTTTATCTGAGAATAACTTGCTCCGTCTTTTAAATTTTATTCTTGTCCCCTGATCCTCAATTTTACTCTGCTCATTTAATTTCTGTGGAAGATATTTTATTTTTACACATACTTTATGATGGCTGTGGTGGACTATTCCAGATGCTGGCACCTGGCCAGGGATACAAAATTGTAGCTCTTCATTGGTAATTTTATTGTGGGAATAGAGAATACATTAAGCTCCTCTCTTTCTAGCAGCAAATTTTCAAGAACCTGGAAAACTGCAGTCATGTTCTCCATTAGGGTGTAAAATAAAGACCATAAAGCTGACACATGACACTCTAAAAGAACAGAATGCTGAAGGTGTTTGCACTGTTGCTTATAGCTGTCCCTGTACTAGGTACATGGTTGAACTTTTGCCTGTTTAAGGAAGTTATTCTAACTTATGTCAAACTTGTTTGAATTGGGTCTCAATTACATTTGTTACATTCAGCAAATAAAAATGTAGTATGCCAATTGCGTATAAATATATTTACAATGATGTTATATTGGGCTCATATTTAAAAAGGTGAGCTACTTTTTTTTTATGTTCAGATATAACAAGTTATCCTGTATTTTACTTGAAATCTCAGTTTTGTTTGCTATAAACAAATGAATTTGGTTGCTTTGTGACCACTCAGAACTATTTGATGTATCACTTTAAACATTTCTATTCAAACCCCAAAATATATGGGTAGTACATTTTTGCTTTCTAGAAAGTTCGGTATGACTCCTACAGCTCATCCTACAGCTCAGATTCTTCCTATCCGATTTTGGACTTATCTCTCTAGAGAGCGCACGTGCACTTTACATAGAGCATCTGAGACTCAGTAATTTAAATGTGTTTTCACTTAAAACTCTGAGAATTGGATTTAATGTTCTTTCAAAATTGAAATTCAGGATCCTTAGACAGCTCCTGGACAGCTCACTTAATCTCACTTCCTCAATCTCTTACTTTTATACTGTAGGCAACACTTCTTTCCAGTCTTTAAAATGTGTCACAGCGATGAAAATTTACGGAATGCTTTTAAGATGAAAATTCTATATATATGCATAGAAATTTGTGGTACCTGTGACAATGTAGGAAAACACATGTTTTGCAGTTTTAATCATTTTGATAAATGAAAAACAAAAATCTCCATTCTACATTAACTTGATAGTGTTTTGGTATCACAATAGAAAAGGTTATTCTGAAAAAAAGAAGTAAAAAAATGTAAATATTTCTCAATATTTAGACTATCAGTATTTTTTCTTCATAAACCTTCCATTGTTCTAAATCACAAATGGTCAACTGTTTTCTTTTCAAATGAGGCCTACCATTAAGATTGCTTTTGAAAGCGTGCATTAAGGTGGAGAGGTGGGAAGTTGCTATAATTTTCAGTTCATGTTACATCTTGAGTACTGTCACTTCTCTCTATAAAGCTATAGAAAGTGAACATTAGCCCTTTAAAGGAGTCATATTTCAAGGATCAGGTGGGAAAGACAGAAGTGTTGGATGCACCTCAGTGTACTGCTGTTCATCCTCAACACTTTGCACAATGTGAGAATGTTTAATAATTCCAACCCAACCTCCAGATAAGAATCTCGGGTGTCACATCCCAACTGACAGTGCTGGTGTGAGATTTGCAGTAAAACAATATTCCAGCTGTAGCTTTCATTTACAGAAATAAAACAGCAGAAGTGGAGGGAAAAAGGCCAGGAGAAGATAAACAGTTTCATCTTGCAACAGCACTGACATGAAATTATAAAAGCTATACTAAAATAGGGAGAGAAAAGTCCAACCTCAGGATCAAAATCTGATGTGTATCCTCTCATTTGAAATCTGTTCCTCTGTCTATATTTTACATTAGCCAGTTAATGTTTAGTTATCCAAGGAGACCTCCAAATATAAATAAGCTCTTTTTCAAATAAAGTCAATGGCAACTGCGGGACAGGCGTCCTTATTTTTCTCCCATTAATCACCAGAAACTTCACACGGCATGAAAGTCTCAGGGGATATTTCTGGCTGGGAAAAAGATCCTCCCTCCTCAGTTCTAATCAGTCCATCCCATCTGTAATGGCTTTAGAAAATTGTTAATGACATAAAGTGACAGTCGAAGGGCTTTTTGGTCTGTCAGTGTAGGGTTACTTTGAGCTCTCTAACCAGCTACTACATGCAGGCCTCAAAGCTGCTGGAAAATGATCTGGATTATGAAGGAATAAATTTGATATGTTAGCAATCACAAGCAGGAACTGAAAAGAAAGGCTTCCTTAATACAGTTCTTTCAGGCTATAATGGGAAATACAAAGATAAATCTGGCTCAGAGACAAACCCACATAAGACTGCTGCAAGCATACAGAATATAGATCTTGGTTATGAGATGTGTAAAACACACAATGGCCCGAATAAGGAGCTAAGTATATAAGTGCAAACAAACCCATTTTTATAGTTAGCATGGCATTTTGAATGGAGTTTAAAGCCTAAAGGACACTATCCTACTTGCAGATGAAGATGGGAAATGTAACAGTAAGTACTGTGTTTTTATATATAGAAGTCTAATAAGAAAATGTTCTAGAAACCTATGAACATTAAGCAAATGAAACCTGAATTTGGTTTTCCTCATAGTACTGGACAAGATTTTCGCCCTAATTTAAAATATTGATTGTTTCTTTCCAGTTCCATTATCTTCTTTTGGATTTATGGAAATTTTGAGCCGTGATGTGCAAATGACTACAATTTGAAGCATCCGTTAAATACAGCAACATGACATCACAAGGTATAATCTCATTCCTCATATTATATAAAGTTCTGTACAGAACTGATAAATAAATGAATGCCTGGGAACTTGAGTCAGTTAAAAGTAGGCAGATAATAAGATGTAAATGGAAATTTGGGAGGTTTTTAAATAGAAAAAATATATTAATGCAGTAAAATATTTCTTTCATGTATTTTTTCAGTTTCTAGAATATTCACCTCTGTAAGGTGTCATAGAAAGTTACAATATCAACAGTCAGTTTTCCACACATCTCTGTAGGTGTAGATGTGCTAAGGGGTACAAAAATACTATATTTGATAATTCTACAGATTTTGAAAGATTAAATGCTTTTAGTGGCTTATTCAGAAAAAAAAATTACTTAGTGGTAGAGAACATACATTATTCCAAAATCCTACCATATTCTATAAGATACACAAAAGAGAATTATACTATAAAAACTTTTCCGTTTTAGGGAAAACTTGTGAAGACCTTTAAAAGTAGAATAAATTCTTAGTAGATGAGATAGTGTAAGAAGAGCTGTACCTCGCAGCCTCCATTTTTCTAAAGAAAACTTCCAATTCTGTTTCTACAATTAGCCACAATTTCTCTTAGATGGATATAATACAGCAGAAATAGATAACCAGGGAGTAGGTCCTGAGCTAGTCTATAGTTGCGCATTAAAAACAGAGATGGAATAAAAAAAGAACAAGACTACTTCCTCAACAAGTAATTCTGGTTGAGCTAGGTGGTGGAATTTCAACTGATTTCTTCATTTGTCAAATGTAACACATTCTCTCTGAGAATTACAGTTAGAATTGGGAAATCACTGGCGTACTGGGAGTTCATCGTATTAGGTTTTGGAATGGGGCATAGATTTGGGATACCTCCACTAATTCTTTCAGAATATCAGGAAGCCCACTCATAAATATCTATTTCACTGCTCTCAAATGATTAAATGACATCATGATGACCTGATTTAAAGAAAATGTTACTTGGGGTCCTTGAATGATACCCTGGTGGCCTAGAAGAGTTAATGTACTTTTCTTAAGTGCTCAATTCAGTCTTAGTTTGCAATGTAAGAACAGGGAATGTGTCTCAATAACTCACTGATAGTTTCATCTAACATAAGTATATTAAGGAGAGATAAAGGAGTCTATCAAAGAACAGGTAGCAATTCTGAGTAATTCAGCTCTGCTCAAGCAGGAAAGGTGGGGAGCATTTTTTCTTTTACATACAATGAAGTGTAGCCCAATTCTAGATTGAGAAAAAAAAGCCAATTAAAGTAATTGATATCATAGAAATGATATAATAAAGCTATATAATACATTAAAAAACCAGGCAGCATTTAGAAACTGACCATTTCCATGGTATTATAAGGCAAAAGTTGTCACACACATGCATTTTTTCAAATTTTATTATACGGACAATATTGTTAGATAAACTTTGTGATAATATTGGGCACAGGAGATAAGATAGTGTGAGAAGGAAGCTGAACAGAAAATGAAGGAAAATAATTTTGCGAGTAAAAGTAGAAAGCATTATCTATGATTTAAAAATAATTTGGTCAAATAAATCAATTAATAAAAGTATAGACAAAAGAACTGCCAGTCCATTAATCATCTTATAATTACTGTACATATGCATGTACTGCTGAGTGCTGGTCTAAGTTGTTAATCATCATACTTTTATTATTTGAGTAAAACATTATAGTGTTCTTGGGTTCCCATATTGACAAATTCTGAAGTAAAATGGTACCCATACTGCTAATTTTTGAAAACGAACAGAAGACAATAAATATAAACTATTTGGCAGAATATCCAGCTCATAGCACATCACAATAAATACTACTTTTGGGATTGTTTAATAAGTGGTAACCACACAGGCAAAAATGTTTATTATTTTCAAATTTATTGGTATGTTTTATATCTACATAAAAATAATGTTCATCATAGGGAATTTGTATCTGTACATGATATATCTTGCTTCTTTTTTTACCCCATTCTCCTGTCACTTGAGCCCCACTTCCCTTCCTTATTTACAGGTGTTAGTTCATTTAGCTTCCCTGGTGTTTTATGTAAAAGGTTTTTAAAAAACTAAATGAATTAGAAGGTTAAATGTTATAATGGCAAGTATACAATGAGAAAAGAGAATATATCTGAATGCTTATAATAATGTCAGTGGGGGAAATCCAGAAAAATAAGAAATACACCTATGAAAGGCAGATGAAAAATTCAAAATATGATGGAATTAAATGTTTAAAAATAAAGGCACATGGCATATGAGAAAAAATATTTGCAGTATATAATAATATAAAGGGTTATTATAACATACATGAAGAGATTCTACCATCAACTTTTCTAAAAGTAATATTTAATGAAATGGGTATGAACAGAAACAGATGACTGGATTCTCATTTCAATGCTCTTTCTATGCTGAGAATCTTAAACTTTATCTTGGGTAACGTCTCCCCACATCTCTGGTTTGCAATCTATGTCTCCCTAGATTTCTTCCCTAAAAATTTATCTCTTTTCATCTTAGTCAAAATCTGACAATGGGAACAGGGTGTATATTGTTTGTGGTTTCACACCTTATCCCTTCTAAAGAGTCCAGACTGCCAGATCAAGGCACTTAGCCTTTACATGTAAGATAGTCACAATTTCTATGTGGAATAAATCCTTCTTGAGCTTCAGCAAAAGATAAAATATGGAAGCCAAGAGGTTCATTTTCAAAGTTCAGAACAACCCATGAGTCTGTGAAGAGTTAAAATAAGGAAACTTGATAGAGATAGAAAGATGATTGTAAAGATATTTATGTAAAATTTGACAGTTTTAAATATAGCTGAGTGTATATACAGAGAAATAATAATGATAAAATTTGACTCTAGATTTTAGATCAGGTTGTAAACTCCTAATGTTAAATGAAGACATTTGCAATTGTTTCTGTAAGCAGTATAAAGTCAATCTTAAATTTTGAATAGAGAATTTTTTTTTGGTTTCTTGTCTGTTGTACGTTTTAAGTCATCTTGCCAATGTAGTTTACATTATTGGGATATATGGGTGATTTCTAAGGAACAAAGGAAAGTTGAATTTTCAGATTTATTAGTCACTACATTCTAATTCCACCATGAATCACTAAAATCAAGATCACTTTAATAAAGAAATTTTAAAATCCTGAAGACTGTTGCCAAATGAACTTCCTTATCATTTTCATCTCCATTACTAGTGCCAGTAATAATAATGGCAGCGATGACAACATCAACAAACATTTACTGAACAATTATCTGTTAGTAGATGTTTGAGTGCAGAGAAATCTGACATAGTCTCTGACATTAAACAGGGAGAATATATCAGTAAATAACATTAGTCATGTAGCATAGTCTACAATAAAATGCCTGTTATGAAAGTCATTGCTTCTGCAGTTTGAAGAAAGAGTTGTTCACAGACTGCAAAGTCTTTATGACTTTCATGGAGGAGGTAAAATTTGCACTAGTATTTATAGAAAGAATAATTTAGGATAAACATAAAGACAACTACTCAGACAGAGGTTACTGTGAGAGCAAGAATTGAAATTCTATGATTTTCAGAGAGATAGGTCAGAGAGATAGGTCAGAACATGTGGTAAGGTACATTTGGTGTCAGATTGAGAATGATTTATTTTGAAAAACTTTAAATGGTTTACTCTGAGGTAGCAGAAAACCACTTACAAGGTTTGAGTGGATTAGCTACTTGTAGAAAGTTGTTTAAAGAGTTTAAGAGAATGAACCTGCAGGTTAATTCTAGCGGTTAAAGTACAGATTGGTAAAACCAGTACCACGTTAATATTTTAAGAGCAAAACATGAGAATCTGGTTGATGAAACAAGAAGGAGGGAATAAGACAAAATTCTCAGGTTTCAATATGAAAAAATTCAAATTAAAATGAAGAGAATGCAATGAACATTTAAATATTAATCACACAGCTTCAAATTACTAATTCAAGACAAATCATATTTTATCTTCATGTTTAACTTAAACTCCATTTAAAAAAATTTTTTTTGTCATTACTGGGGATTGAATCTGGGGCCTTTGCAGTAAGCTCCACATCAATCTTTTTATTTATTTATTTTGAGATGGGTTCTTCCTCAGTCATCAAATTGCCCACGCTGGACTTGAACTTGTGAACTTTCTTTAGCCTCCCAGAGTGCTGGGATAAGTGCTTCTAAAATATAAAACCCCTTAAAAACCAGAATTCCAAATTTATAGTGAGCATTCAAGTGTAGATAATTTTATATGAAATTCTTTGCAATTAATTTCCTTAAATCACCATCCAAATAAGTGAAATTCTTTTTTGTTTATTGATGTTTCTGAATTTTAAAAAAAATCTTTATGTTTTCACCTATTTCTTTCTTTCTTGAAATTTCTTAAAAAGACATATTTTATATTTTGCTAACTGAATAATGATGGCAACATTTAAGTGCTAGTCTGTCTCCTATATTTCCTAGAATATGACCATATGTGTGTACACACACACACACATATATATATATATTATATATACAATATATATATATATATACTCATTATATGGTGACTATATATATATATATATTTATAACATCTATGCTACTGTTACATTCAAATGAATTGTCAAACTATGTAATTATTTTTCAAAAATTTTGTCTAAGTATATTCACAACTAAGTATACATGGTCAAGTAATGGTGTATTAAGGTCACTATAATAGTTTCCCTTTTTATATCACTTGTCATTTTGATATGGGGGAATGAAACTCCTGACCTGTACATGTTTGTGTTCTCTAAAATCGATGAATTTAGGAAAAACAGAGGTTAACAGTGGAATATATTTATTGAGAGAAAGAAAGCTTCTATCTGAGAGACAGAAAGGGTCCCTAGCAGGTTGCCAAAGACTCTATCTTTTCTAGGGACTTTTATAGAGTAAAACATTAGGTTAGATGGATCCAAAGTGGGGAAAAATGGGAACTCCCAAGGTGGGCATAAGGTGGGACAGAACTGTGGTCCACCAATAAAATTAATTGCTCAGGTAAAATTGACCAACTTCAGGAGCAATGGGAAAGTGAGTCACATAGTAAGGGGCCGTGCTTAACAGCAGTGACCTTTCTGTAGAGGGTGGGATGCTGACTCCTGACTTCCTCAGGGTAATAGAGGACTATTTGGACTGTGGATCCTTAGGATGTGGTTGCATTTGCTTTGCCTTTGTCTTGAGATCTGGCCCACAGCAGGAGGTGATTGTCTCCTCCAAGGCTGCAAGTTATCTGAAATTCTTCTCTGGCTCCTTTGAGGGCTCAGCTCTGTCTGATTGCCTATAATATTTCTAACTAACTCAGTTGCCTGAGCAATTTCAAGCATTCATTGCATTGTTTTAATAATAAAAGTTTTATATTTGCTTCTAAGGCTAACTTTATTTTCCTATTTTTAAAGGTTATCCTTCATCAGAGTATTCTTACTCTTTCCACAGTTGAATTCTGTTTAGTTTCAGGGGGAAAAAGTGTATTTATGGAAGTTTCATCTATCTGATATTGTCATCTTGCCCAAGGGAGTACAGTCATATGTATTTCTATTTGTTCACTTTTATTTTTGTGTCTTTCAGGATTATTTCAAAGTCTTTTGGAGAGAAGAGGCATAATGAAACATGAAAAACTAGGATTGGAATTAGGTAAAAATACAGAACACCATGGTTCCAAACTTATAAGTGTTTTTTTTTTTTTTTTTTTTTTTTTTTTTTTTTTTTAATAGAAGCAGGCGTATCAAGTTGTCTCACTACTGTGAGGAACTGAATGAGTAAATAAGATTCAAAATATAAAACATTATAGTCAGTCAGACAGGACTAAGCCATCAAAGGAGCCAGTGCAGAAGATTAGATACCTTGTTGCTATGGGAGAGACAGACATCTCCTGATGTGGGCTAGGCCTCAAGACAAAAGATCAAGCAAATACACCCACATCCTAAGGATTGATATTCTAAATAGCTCTCTCCATCATGCTGAGGAAGCCAGGAGTCACCATTCCAACTTCCCACAGGAAAAGACACTGCTCTTTAAACATGCTTGCTACATGACTTGCTTCCTTATTCATCCCCATTTAATAGATTTTATCTGAGCAATTGATCTTATTGGTTAGCTGTTGTCTATCCCGCCTTATGCCCACCTTGACAGTTTCTATGTTTTCCCCACCTTGAACTCTTCTCACCTCATGGTTTTACTCTATAAAAAATCCCTGGAAAATACAAAGTCTTTGGTAACCCACTCGGGACCTCTTCTGTCTCTCTCTCAGACAGAAGCTTTCTTTCCCTCAATAAATTATTTCTGCTCTTAACCTCTGTTGTTCCTAAAAGTCATTCTTTGATTTTAGAAACACAAACTCGTACAGGACATATAGTGATTGGGAGATTCGTTCTCCTATATCAGTATCAGGTACAAGTTCTCTCTCAGCTTTAATAGAGACTAAGTTTATCAGTAAAACTTATTTACAAATAAATATCCTTGAGGGAAATTAGAAGTAATTCCTGAAATAATAAGCAATAATGTATAATTCACTCTACTTAGCCACATGCCATGAAAAAGTGTATCCTATAGATCAGACAAAGTTCCAGGTGAAACTGAGGGATTTTTACTTAGCTTTCTCATCTGTTGCTCACAGGGTAGCACGGATTCATGAAAATATCCTGCTCCTAGGAGTCTCCTGCCTGATTCTGGATATGAATGCCAATTTTATACTGTTATCTTTTAATCACCTCCTGTGTTAGAAATCATAGAGTATTAGGCTCAAACCCTCCCTGCTCCCATCATTAAAATCACTGAAACCCTGTTGAATTTAATTTCTTTAAAATGTATTTTAAGAAAATCTTTCTCCTCTCCATTTTCATTGCCTTTGGGTCTGTATTGTTTGAATCATCAATTTCCTACCAATGAGATTGAAATTGACTCTTCCATAGTCCCGCTTGCCCTGTCCCCTTCCTTATATGCTAAGATGTGGGAATATTTTTCCTTTTTATACTACCTACAAGTCATATTTTTCACTTCAGAGTAACTTTTAAAATTAGCAATTAATTTCATTATTATCATTATTTTATTTATTATTTTTATGTCTGTGACACCCTCATTGCATAAAGCAAATTCTCAACACATATTCTAGAAAATGTCACTTTTAGAAGAATCCCATGGTGAATTATCTACAAAGGGGTTCTTCCTAGCAGAGAAAACTACTTAAATGTGTTCAGCTTAATAAGAACAGAATCACATGATCATAGAGTATTTTATACATTTATTATTTTTTGTAAATATGTTATATTGAAAAAACTATTGAGCATTAGATTATATTGACTTAAAGATTAATGTCCAAAAATGTTATGATGTATGATCTTAGTTTTGTCCTGGTCTCCTCTCCCACATTTCCCTCTTATCCCTAGCAGTCCATTGTAGGAAGATAAAAGTTTAGAAACAAGATGCATAACATTAGGTAGAGGACAGTGAATGGACATGAAAAAAAATGAGAGGAAATTTTTAAAAACTGACTTTTCTTCATATGCCTCCAAGTAACGAAGTTAAAGTGGAAAATTATATAAATTTTGCCTGCTATTCTGGTTTTGATATACATTTGCTTGTCTGATAGTAACAAAATTTCCAGGACTTCAACTGTTGGGGGTATGACAAAGTGTTACAAAAGGATAAAGAGCTTTACTTTGAAAAGCAAGTAGAACTGAAAAATGTTTGCTAGGTTGGCGGGAAGAGACAGAGGAAAGGAGCAATGGCAGTAGACAGGAGATAATGAGTGGGGCAGAGCCCTTGGAGAAGATGTTTGTATATTTATGTATTATGTGTATGTGGGCTGCATGTTCCTGGAGTGGTAGGACTGAGAAGAGAGATTGAATTTGAGTAATGTTTTGATTTTGCATTCATTTCTTAGAATAATAACTTGATTTGATAGTCCACTAATTGTTTATATCTCTTTATGTCTCTCTTGAACACTGACCAAAACTATATTTCTTTTCATCATAAAATGTTACACATTTCATCTGTGTTATAAGGATCTAACAATGTAGGCCTTTGATTGTTGAGAGAGAATTTTCTTAAGATTATTCATGGCAAAGAAAAGATTATCTTTTCTAACATGTCAAAATTATCCCTACAAATGGAAGTACCCATATATGGTTTTGATGCTCCTATGAACAAATCTAGTTTACTCTCCATTATTTTAGGATACTGGCAAGATGGATATATATTTGTGAGTGAACAAGCCCAGGAGGAACTTCTCAGAAAGTTAAATCTTCCAGATACTATGGTACAATTCACATAATTCCCCAATCTGACACCAAGCCCCAAGAAATACAAAGTCATATATTTTTTTTCATATTGAGATAATCATAATATTTTGATATTTTTAGTAGAAGACAACATGTTTTATTACATCAAATTGTTAAGGAGTAGGATACTTGTGTCTGCATAATTTGTGAAATGAACTTTACATTGAAGTAATGGAAAGGCTCCTTTTTATGTTAGCACCAAAGTGTATCAAAGACTTACCCTGCTGGAAGGACCTCTTACATATGAGTCCTGTGCTATACCTTGCAACCGCATATAGGAGAATCTCAGTTCATTGTCAAAGCATCCATTTTCCTGCAATGACCTCAGTTTAGCATCTGCTCATAGGATGTGTTGCACATTGTTGGAATTTTATAGTGCCTTATATATTCTCATCCAGGAGACCTTCATAGACCTCAGAAAAAGTTACATTTTTCCATCTCTATGTGTGAAAATGATGCTTCCTATTAATTTTGTTCTCTTGATGAAATCTCTAAGCAAAAGCCTTCTGTTGGAAGCAAAATAATATAGTAACAGCATAATTTTTTAACATTAGAATGAGACATATTATGGTGTATATTTCACTACTTTTAAAAACATCAAAACAAAAACCTCAAGAGTCATGATGTCAATTTTATATTTTAAGTGTGAAGATTTCAAGAGCCTTGAGAATGACCCCAGGACAAGTATGACCCCCCACACTCCGCTAAGCAGGGTTTTCTACTGTAGTAGCCCTGTTAAAAGCACGCCTGTCTATGATGTTTGCATTTTTGAGAGTAAAGACTTGGCTGTTTAATCCAGTGCAATAAAATATTACAGAAATTTGGTCTAGGACAGTACTTATCAGTAATCATGTTTGGGAAAAATGTGATTTTTTTTGTAAATGGTGTCATAATTAGATGATTTAAAAACTCAAAGAAAAATCAGACTTCTGACTTCAGCTTTTCATGAGTTATGGAGGTTGTTCAAAGAATAGAACTATACATATATAATCCATTAAAATATATATAATAGCAAATATATACATATTTATATATAAGTACATAAATATATAAATACATAAATATATTTATATATAACTAATATTAAATAAAAGTATAAATATGTAATATATAAACATAAATTTATGAGCATGTATTCATATATAAATATGTTTATATATATGTATATAATATAAATTTTATAAATATACATTTATATATAAATATACATTCATATATTTATATATAAATTCTTTATATATGAATGTGTATATACATATATATGTGTATATATATATATATATATATATATATATATATATATAATTACTCTTTCTCTTAATATAAGCTAGAGAACCAAGAAAACCAGGAGCCAGCAGTCTAAATCAAGTCTGACATCAAAGCTTTGAAAACCATGGAAGCCCCCCACCAAAGAAAGTAATAAGCACTAAGGAGTAATAAAATCCAAGATGTGTAAATTTTGTTGTAAAAAAGAGAGGGAAAAAAAAAAAGAAAAAGAGCTCTAACGGATATAACAGCAAGTGTGTTTGGGGGTGTTAAATAGCTGACTTTATCAATGTTTTTGGAACATTGAACACAGCTGTTTGCAGTCTCCCTGTTTGAATGTCCACCTTGTGTTCTTTGATACTGTGATTTGAGGAACTATTTTCAAGAAGATAGTGTGTAATCTACTAGCAGGTAATTTCTTACTGTTATTTTTTTTGTTTTGTTTTGTTTTGTTTTGTAGTTCTGTATTGCGTGTACCCTTACGCCGCTTTGGTTTGTTTTGTGTTTTTCTCTTTTTCCTCTTAAATAAAAAAAAAAAAAAAGAAAACCATGGAAGCAGACTGTAATTTCTGACCTGAATCTGGAATCCTGTCCTGAGTTCTGAATGTGATTTCCTAGATTGAAAACGGTGAACCTTTTATCACTATCAATAACACAGACCACTATAGCTGCGTGCCATAGGTTTACCACCACTGTCCTAGATCAAATAGATATTAAATTCATCCCATTTAGCTCATCTCTCTGTGGTTTGAATAATGCCTACTTATGTTAGTGGGCAGATTTTTTTTTTTTTTTTTTTTTTTTTTTTACTCAATCACAGAACCAAGTGTGTAAGTCAACTTCTTTAAACACCTTCACAGACACACCCAGAAGTAATGTTCTGCCAGCTATTTAGGTATCTCTTTGTCTAGTAAATTGATGAAATATTTAGCATCACAACTCTGACATGTTAATAGATTGGAAGTTGTCGCTGGAATTTTTACTAGCAGAAAATTTTTGCGTACATTGAAAATCATAGACAAAATAAAAGTAGGATCTGTTAGAAAACTGTGGTTTCAGGGAAAACAGCCAACGTCACTCCAGAAAGATAGAAAAAAGTAAAGTCACTGCCTTCAATTCCTCTCTTAGGGAAACCACTGGGATCATAAACTGGCATTAATACTTGAATGATAATTTTGATGACTTGTTGGAGACTGAGTAGAAACTAGTGTGAGCGAGAAGTTGTTGGGCTCACATATCGGATGCCTGCCTCCTATATTGTTTAACCTTCAAAAATTGTGAAATACTCCTCAAGTGTACTCTGCAATAGAGGGTTACTCCTTCAGGGAAAATGGCAGGGTTTTCCCTAAGCAGAACAGCACACCCTCCACATCAGGTAGCTTTGGTTTTTTCTGTAACACCTAAGGGGACAGAGAGTGGTGGAAACTAGTGGCTCTGTCTTGCAATGGTTGTAATCTTGATCTACAGACTCACTTACAGAATAAAATTTAATTATGCTATTGTAAAATAGATTCCTTCCACACTCTACCACCACATCAGTAAGAATCAGGTGTGGTATCAGTATAATGTAACTGGAGAGCAGACTTTTTAAAAGAAATACTCTTTTTCTTTAGATACCAAATATAACATGAGACAAAAGCAAGAGCACTAGAGGAATTTGAAGTAGATAGCTTTACATCTATAGCAAACCTCTAACATTGCATTATCCTTATCCATAGTAACATAAACTTTGAACAATAGGTCTCTAATATGGCCTGGATGTCCCCTCAAAACCCCAATTAGTCAGTGGGGGAGAGAGGTACTCAGAGGCTGCTGAACCTAGAGCATTCCCTTTTGCTTTTGTTCTTTTTTCTGTCTTCTGCCACCATAAACTGTTGCCCCTCTACCATGCCACCCTGACTAGGGGTCAGCTAATTATGGACTGAAATCTCTACAAACGGTGGGTAGTAAACCTAAGTAAACCTTTCCTTGTTTAACTTGTGGGTGTTGGGTATTTTGTTTCAGCAAGGAGACAAGTAACTAAGACAGGCTACTTACTTCATTTCTTAGTATGTGATACATCATATCCAACTTTCCACAGAAAAGTTATAAGACATGCTAAAAGCCAGGATAAAAGAGTCTAAAGGCAAATCAAGCAACAGGCTATACTCACAAATGACATGTTTTGTAATTATCCAGGACTTTAAAATAACTATCACAGACATGGTCTGAATTCTGTGAAAATGTTGATAGCATAAAATAAGAGATACGTAATTATGCAGAAACAGGGAAATTGATGAAAAGTATTAAAGGGAAATGATAAAAATCAAAATCACTGTAACCAAATTGAAAAATAACATAGAGGGGATTATCAGTTCAGAAAAAGATATTAACTTGAAGAGAGTTCACTATAAATCTTCACAGCAATAAAAGGAATAAAATCAATAATGAAAGTGCCAGAAAATATAATTGGAATAGAATATTAATGAAAAGTGTAATTCTACATGCAATAGGAATATCAGAAGAGGAAAGGATCTAAAGAAATATTTGAAGCAATGACTGAAAAAATAGCAAAGTATATTATATATACACCATTATATAATTGTGGGTATAGGAATCTCAGAATGTACCAACTGAAAAAAATATAGGCATACTATAATCAAATTACATTAAATCAAAAAAGATAAAATTTTTAAAGAAGCCAGAAGAAAATAAGAAAGTCATAGAGGAAAAGGAATGTAGCACATTTTCTTTTTGAAATGTTAACAAAAAGAAACTTATGTGAAGTCCCAAAAGAAAATACACACTGTAGTCTACAGTCCTATGTGCAATGGAATTATGTTTCAAAATTTCGGCAAAATAAATATTTTTCTCAAATAGTGAAGGTCTTAATCATCAATAAATGGGTCTTCCACAAAAACTTTAAAATTAGTTAAGGGAAAGAAAATGATATCATTAAGAAATTCAGGATCTATAAAAGAAAGAGCATCAGGAAGGAATATATAGAGTTTTAAAATTAAATATTTTGCTTCTCTTATTTTTATGCAATAAAGATTTACTTAAAGTGCTAATAACAATATTGTGCTATTAGTATAACACACGAAATGAAGTGAATGGCTGCAGCATCAGAATGGGAAGGAGGATATGAGATCTCTGGAATGCAAATTGATATTGTTACTAGGAAACAGGCACAGTTTAGTTAAAAGTCTATATGAAAAATTTATTGTAAACACAAATTTAAGAATATATATATATATATATATAGTCAATAAACTAAGAGAAAATGACAATGAAGTCATGTAAATTGCCAAACAAAAGCCAGAAGAAACAAGACAAAAAAGAAGTAGATATAAAAAGATGCTACAAGTGGAAAACATAAACGTTGCAGTTGTTTTTAACCAACTATATAAAAATGATATTACATTTGAATGGTCTAAATATACCAATTAAAAGACAGAAATTAGTATCCCTATCAAAGTAACAATAATATTCACAAAAAATAAAGCTAAAATTCATATGAAACTGTCAAACTCTGAATAGCCACTGCACTCATGAGAAAAAATAGTGCGACATGAGGCAATACACTCTTCAAGTTCAAACTATACAACAAAGCTGTATTAATCAAAATAGTATGACATTCACATAAACACAGATGAATAAATTAAAACAGAATATAAAACCTAAAATATCTAAATGCAATTTATCCATAAATGGGCTTCTGAGATGAATGCACGCTTCTTAAATGAAGAAATGTAAATAGCAAATAAACATAGGGGAAAACGTTCATCACTGATCTTTTGAGAAATAAAAAAAATTGAACAAACACTGAGATTTCATTTCATCTCAGAAAGAAGAGCTAACATCAAAAAATCATCCAATAACAAATGCTGGCAGGGCTGTTTGGAAAAAGGAACACTTCTCACTGTGGGGGGAATGTAGATTGCAACTACTATGGTAATCAGTGTGGAGATTTCTCTAAAAACAAGGATTAGAATCCCATTTGATCCAGCCATTCTCCTTCTGGGTATTTTTTTCCAGAGGAATTGAAAACATCATACTACAGAAATATATGTGCACTCATGTTTATAGCAACACAATTTGCAATGGGTAAAACTTGGAAACAATTCAAATGCCCATCAATTGAGGAATGAATAAAAAAGTTGTGGTATTTTTATTCAATTGAGTATTATTTAGCTTTTAAAAAAGTTAAACTCGAGACTTCTTTAGGTAAATGAATGCAACTGGAGACCATACTCATAAGTGAAATAAATCAGACTTCCATGTGTAAACATCACATTGTCTCGTTAGTGTAAGAAACTGAACGAATAAATAAAATCCAAAAGGTACAATAGATATTGTGGAAAAGAAAGAAACTGCTAAAGGAAAGAATAATTGGAATGAAACTGCTTGAAAGAAAAGAACAACTGGGATGGGGGAAAGGAGAAAAGAAGGAAGGGAAAATATATGTATATATACACACAACATAGCTAAGATAATTGTACTGCTCCTTCTATTAGTTCAGTGAAAGGAACAGTTAGTGCTTATATTGTTTGATCAAATTTGCATGCCCCTATCTGGTAATTTAAACAAATATTTTGACGATATCAATATAGAATATAATAACCATTGTTAATTCCCCATAATATTGTTTAGAAATTCTGTATCATTTTTAGTTTTTTATTCTCTTTAAAATAAAAAAAATAATTAATGCAATTTATCTTGACAAAGTTTCTAAGAACACACACTGTAGTTTCTAAAAACCATAATTGTTTCAATAATTGGACATGCACATACAGAAATAATGAGACTAGACCCTTATTTCTCAGAAGTTAGAAAAATCAGTTCAAGTGTATTAAAGACTGAAATAAAACACTTGCGGCTAATAAAAGGAAAACATTTCATTGGAATAATTGGTGTTTTGTTTGTTTGTTTGTTTGTTTGTTTTTTGTATAGTCCCACAGAGGCTTACAAAAACAAAAGTAGACAAAAGAAATTATATCAAAATAGAAAACTTTCTCACAGAAAATAAAATAATTACACAGAGTAAAGAGACAATTTACAGAATGGGAGAAAATATTTCTAAGTTGTTCATACTATAAGGAGTAAAATTTAGCAAGAGTTTTAAAAAATTTAGAAAAGAAATAAACAACAACAAAAAAGAAAACCCAAAGTATCCTAATAATCTTATTTTTAAAAAATTAAAGGAGAAATAACAAAATGAAACTAAAATTGAAATAGTAATCTTATTAAAATGATCAATAGATATTTCTTAGAAGTCATAAAAACGACAAACAAGTATATGAAAGAATACTCAATAGCATTAATCATCAATGGGATGGAAAAAAACCACAATGAGATATCTCCTCACTAAATTAAGAATGGTGATTACCAGAAAGAAAAAAGACAAGTGCCCAAAAAGAATGGGGAAAAGGGAAACCCTTGCACAGTGTTAATGGGAATGTAAATTACTACAGCCACTATGGAAAACAACATTCAAAGTTAGATTTAAAAAATTATAGTGTTCTGCAATATATGGTCATTATATGGTCAAGTAATTCCACTATAGGAGCGTATCCAAAGGAAATGAAATCAACTTGTCAAAAATCTTTCTCTGTGTCATATCTATTGTAATCACATAGTCAAGAAATGGTAGCAAACTAAATTTCCATCAACTGATGCATAAAGAAAACGTGATATACAGAATGGAATAATATTCAGCCATTAACAGAATGCAATTCTGTCCTTTTGAACAATATTGATGAAAGTGGAGTTCATTATGTTAATCAAAGTAAATCAGACGTAGATGAAATATCACAAGATCTCACTCATGTAGGGTCTGAAAAAGTTAAAATTTCACAGAAGCTGAGAGTAGAAAAGTAGAGGGAGAGTGGGGAGTGAGGAAGATGGGAAAGTGTGATCTACAGGTGACATCATTTGGATAGGAGTAGGAAGCCCTTGGATACTCCTGCATGGTAGGAATGATTGTGGGTTACAATAATATACTATGCATTTCAAAAAGTTAAAAAAAAAGGATTTTGAAATGTTTCACCAAAAAGAAATGAGAAATGCTTGATGATTTCAATATATTTCACCCAATTTGAAAATTACAGTATATATAGTAACATTTCATGACATGTCTTAGTATTTACAATTTGTATTCTTCTATGCAATAACATGAATTATTTTATGTGTATAAAATAAAAACATAAGCTGAAACAGACATTGGGAGCACATAAATGTATGAAAAATTAATAACTTCAATTATCGTTAGGAAATTCAAATGAAAACAGTGAGATACATTGTACACATATTAGAATGAGTAAAAGTAAAACAAAATAAGCATTATCAGCTGTAGCAAAGGTATGGAGAACATGAAAACATTCCTAAACAGTAGTAAGGGTATGAAGCAAAAAGGAATCTATAGGCAATTCCTGTGGGAATGCAACAGGGTTCAGTTACTTTGGAAACCAGCTGGATAGTTTCTTAAATTCAAGTTTTCATCTTTATCACAAGATACAGCAAGTATACTCTTAGGTACTTGCCATATCAATTGGTCTGTAAATGCAGGTCCATGCAAAATAAATTATAATTTATTTCATTATCATTAAAGCCTAGAAGCTACCAAGATGTTCTTCAATAAAGAAGAGATAAATAAACCATCACAGATCCATCTTACTTGGTGATAAAAAGAAATGAACTATCAAGTCGTAAGGAGATTGTATGAATCACACATACTTATTTTTTAAGTAGAAAAATTAGTCTGAAAGTTTATAGTCTATTCAAGTTTAATCATATAATTTACTTGGAAAGACATAGAAACCATAAAAAAAATACTAGCAGTTAACAGACACTGTTGAATAGAAGAAATAGAGAGAATTTAGAGTATAGTGAAACTCTTAAGTAAAATGTAATATTGGATATATAATATTATGTATTTGAAATATCTAAATGAGATTAAAAAGGAAGATAAAATAACACATTCAATGCTAAAACATCATCTGAGTTTCTAAGGTCTCATGTCAAAATTTATTGTGTGATGACAAACTTACATGTATTATCCAGGGTTCCCTAGAGAAACCAAACCAACAGAAGATTTTCTTACTGACTCAAAGACTAGTATTCTCACAATGGCTGTCGGCACATCATTTATCTGTAGCGCAAGATAAACTAGCAGTTTCTCAGTGGAAGGAGCTGGAAGCCTCAGAACAAGAGGGACCAAATGATGCCACTGCAGTATGAGATCAAAGGCCTAGAAACTTCCTGGAGAGTTGATGATACTGACTCAACATTTTAAGGTTGAAAAAGCTGGAGTCTGATGTCCATGTGTGATGCCAGCAGTAGAGGATGCAAGAAAATACGGTTTCCATGGAGTGATTGCCTTCCTCCTTCAGGCTTTGGGACAGTACTACCCACACTCAGTTCACCAGCCCATGTGCTAATTATTTTGAAAATGCCCTCACAGGAACGCCTGGTGACACCTGGACGTACTGTACTATTTCCTAGGCCTTGATGATGAAGGTTAATTACCACAATCACCTTGAAAAAATATGAAACAACATCGCTGAAGCTGATGGGAAGAAAGGGATGCCGACAAGTAGTTTAGGAAATGCGCGGTGTGTGAGCCTGAATGCAAAAGAACTAACGAACAGTCATTAAGCTCTAGCTGTTAAAATTGAGTTAACAGTACATAGGCCATTATTCACATGCATGGGAATAAAATAGTTCAGTAGATAATGCTGTTGAGATGAAACTTTACAACTAAACAAAAGGAGGAAAGTAAAATAAATTTGACAGTGTGTTAGTGTTGAGACATCAGTATAAATTCATGTTTAATCTAGTATAGATATGGATGGTTACATATAGGAATCTTAAACATAGCTGTGAATACACAGATTAGTATGCACAGATTTGATTGATTTGTTCTTTGAAGAGGAAATTCTTTTTTTTTTTTTTTATAAGAGAACATTTATTTGTCTATTACTAGTACTCTGAATACCATTTTGGCTATTCTTTTCAGCATGTGATACAGCACACATTATTCTCTAATTATTGTGTCTTTTTTCATTCTTTCATAGAAGTCAAAGGAGTTTTGTATGTATTGTATTAAAATACAAATATAAAAAATATTTTTAAAAAGTAAAATTCCATTAGAAAAACAGCACACGTGGTATCCAAGTCATGGTTTCCAAAAGTATTCACCAATAAAATGAACTATAGTTTCACAGAAGGATGATTTGTTTTGGGCTTAGAGTAGAAAAATTATAAGATGCACAAAGGTCAATTTATAGCAGACCAAATCAGGAAAATGCTAAACACACATGTACACACACACACACACACACACACACACACACACTGAAGCTAATATATCAAAGAGGCATAGAATTCATCAGAATGACTTCTTGAAGAATAATGGGAAGAGCAATAAATACAGATTGGGTTTAGCAAAGTAAAAATTAGGCACCAGTGAGTATGGTCTGATTATAAATGATTGAATAAAGATATGAGAAATAAAAATGAAGCTACTTTGCAGAGTTCAAGTAATTTATGTTTGTTTCACTGTCCAGCACAATTCCCAGTATTCTAATGAAGGCTATGCCTAGTGATTGCCTTGTAAAAAGCACAGGATGGAAAGGGACAAAAATATTCACATTCGAGTGAAGCAGTCTGACAAATATTACCTAGGTCAGATCATCAGGTCACCATCAACACAGAGAAGTCATGCTGAGAGTACACAGGATGAACAAAAACTATGGTGAATAATTAAAATTCAAAATCTTACTATGGTAAAAGACACAATTCAAAAAATGATAGGATGAGTGTTTTTGAAGAAAGGGGGAGTATTTTGAGTAATCTGAGAGGGAAGAGTGACAATATGTATTTAATATCATAAGTTTTTAAAAAATTTTATTTAAGGAGAAAAAGAAAAAAACAGAAAAAGTGTACAAGTTATACAGAATTTCAAAAAAATAAACAGTAGGAAATCACTAGTTAATAGATTACATATTGTCATCTTAGAAATAGTTGTTCAAGTTACAAAATTAAAGCATATAAAGTGGACATTCAAACAGTAAGACTGCAAACAGTTCTGTTCAATGATCAAAAACTCAGTAATATTGTTATCTATCTTATACACTTAAATATGCATGCAGTTATATCCTGTAGAGCACTTTCTTTTCCTCTCTTTTTCACAATGACAATTACATATTTTGGGCTTATTATTTTTACTGTTCTTATTAAATTTTTTGAAGAGAATAAAACCAAAAGTGACATAACAAAACAGACTCAGTCAAAGCAAAAGGATGGCACAGTACACAACGTAAAAACAGAATACAATGTGATCAACAATGGTTACCATAATCCCTCTTGCTATCTTAAAAAGAATTGCTTATATCACCAGTTATAATAAAATTCAACAAAACAGTAAAGAATAAAACAAAACATTGGAGATATTACAGGACTTCAAAAGAAGATAATAGTCAAACCAGAATGGGCATCATAATGAATCTTATGTCTTCACAGTTGTTGCCTATACTCTCAAAATTGGAACTATCAAGCAAAATAGAATAGAGTAAAATCAGTCAAAACAAGATGGTGAGAGCAACACAGGGTTTCAAATAAAGTTAATAAGAAATCAAAGTGGTTTATTATAATATATCCTGCAATTTTTTATTTATTTTTTCCCTTAATTAAAAAGATAAAAAAGGAGATTGAGATAAAAGAGGACATAACAACAAAACAGCACAGGTCAGAACATAGCCATTTATGCAAAACAGTGTTTCACCACAAGATATCCCAACATAAAAGTAGTTACCATAGTGTCTCTTTCCTTGAAATCTTTGAGTATAACTTCTTATACTGTAGCATCAAACATATCAAAACAATGTAAAACCATTCAAGAGAATGACAGTATTACAGGGTATTTAGAACCAACTAACAGAAAATGAACACTGGTTTCTGTAGTATCTCCTTGTCTATAAAATTTTGTATATATTATCACATATAATAAAATCCAATAAGATACAACACGTTAAGATCGATGGAGACAGAAGAACAAAAGCTTGATGGGACTTCAAAACAAAGATGATATTAAATCAGCGCTAGCTTTTATGATGTCTTGTTTTCTCCAAAATAACTGTTCATACTATCTAACCTTTTCTGCCTCATTTCTGTTGAGCTCTTTTTCTGTCATTAGTTGTCAGTTTGTCTTCTTCATTTCACTTTCTGCTCCATTCATTGTGGCCTCTCTGCCACTGTTTCTGGAATCTTGGTATTCTTCTTTTTTAGAATACCCTGCAGTATTCTCTGTAGAGTTGAATTGGTGGTTGCAAATTCCCCTACTTCCTCTTTATCCTGAAAGCATCTTGTTTCTCCATTAATTTCTAGGGACAGTTGGGCAGGATATATCAATCTTGGCTGGAGGTTAGTGTCTTTCAAAGCTTAAATTATTTCGCCCCAAACTCTTCATGATTTGATGGTTTTTGCTGAGAAGTCTGCTGTAATTCTGATTGGTGTTCCATTGTAAGTGATCTGTTTCTTGTCTCTGACAGCTTTTAATATTCTGCTCTTATATTGGATTTCTGGAATTGTGATTATTATATGCCTGGGTGTAGTTCTGTGTGGGTTGTAGGTGGCTGGGGTCCTGTTTGCCTTATATATCTGAGTATCTCTACCTTTTCCCGTATTAGGGAAGTTCTCCTTGATTATTTCTGTGAATAGCCTTTGCAGTTCACTTGTTTGTATCTGTGCTTCTTCCTTTACATTCTTAATTCTTAAGTTATAGATCTTCTTATCATCTTCTAGCCTTTTTATTGTTACTGCTTGTTTCCTTGTTATTTTTAAGAAATTTTTCCTTTCATGCTCCCACATTACAAATCTATTCTCCAGTTCAGATAGTCTATCCTTAGTTTCTTTCAAGTGGTTATGCCAGCTTTCAAAAGAGTTTTCAGTTTCCTGGTAATCTCTTTGAAGCTGCTTCATGTATTCTATGTTTTCTCTATTTTCTCCATCAAACAATTCTCCCCCTTTTTTTCCTGTTCTTCCATTACACCATCTGTTTTTTCTTGAGAGGTGCTTAGCATTTCTTTAACCATTCTATGTATATCTTGCTTTACCTGGTTAAATACTTCACTTTTGTACTTGTCTATGAGGTCCTGGAGATATCGTTTTATGTCCATTGGTGCCATACCTGATATTGCATGTTTTCTGTCCTCATTCTCCTTTGTATTTACCTTTCCTGGATCAGTGTTCTCTGCATTGGGAACTAAGGACCCTTTCTTGTTGCTCCCTCTTTCTATTCTTTTTGTTCCTTCCACACAAGCATATATAGGAGGCCCAGTTTCTTTCTTTGTTGGTTACAGTTTGAATCATGCAGGCTAGGTGTTCCTGCCCACTGCAGTGTACTAGAAGACACAGACCTGAGCAGCCTCTGCTGGGCCCGCCCCTCCAGGTCAGTCAACCTGCTATAGGCTCACTGCATTAGGGATCACTGCCAGGTGCAGGGACCTGGTTTGGGCTAGCCTACTGGGTCTTAGTCCATGGTATCACCCAGGTCAAGTGCTCCCCACCAATCCTGCTTGAGAGGGGAATATGTGATTGAAGTCACTGCAGCATCCTGTTCCAGCTAGTCTGCCTGGTCCCAGAATGTCCTCTGTTGGAGCCTTCTTATCTATGGAAGGGTCCCCGTTCCTCTCCCTCACCACAGGTTGATGCAGCATTTCTCACCAGCTCTGCTCTCAGTTCTCTTCACAGATTTCCACTCTCGGAGCTTTTGCCTCTCTATCCCCGCTGTGCCAATTCAGATGCAGCAGTGGCAGCAGGAAAATCAGGCCGCAGTTTCCAGAGGCATGGGTTCCAGCTTCGGCCCTGAGATGTTAGCTGTTCCAGTCATAGCACCAGGATTGCATTTCCAGTTGGTTTCTCTCAGCTTAGTTTGTTCCTGGGTCAGCAGGGTATATCTCCCCTGGCTCAGGACTCCCCATATCCTACCATTCCTGGAATCTAAGCTGGTTATCTCAGAGAGCCTTAGTACCTGCTGTTATCTATCTGCCATGTTCTCCTAGATGTCCTATCATAAAATTTTTATTTAAATATAAACTGTATATTGCTTACTTCTCACTGATCAAATATTTGCTGTAGTACTTCTCAAGGCAAAAAAAACAATTTAATCCACCTTGTTTAGTGCTTCTTGCACCATTGGATGTTTGGCTGTTTCCCAGCATTAAAATGAGTATGAAAATTAACATTTTGAATCGATCAAGATATTGAGATGATCATGACGGTGATTCTACTAAAAACATTCAGGAAGGAAGATTTCCACAACTGCTTCATACAGTGGCAAGAATGGTAGCAGAGTGTGTCTGAAACCAGAGGGAATATTTTGAAGAGACTAATGGCAATGCATCTTTTTCTGTAGTAGTATTTGCCATATGTATTGATCACATGCATAGATGCTATTGATATGATATGAAATTGCACTGTACTTCTATGGCCTTCCCCCAAAGGCATGTAATCACAGTCTAATGATAAGATGTATATTAGACAAATGTTGCTAGAGGAACAATTTATAAAATATTTACATTGTACCCAAAACATCCTCAATCATAAAAAAAACAAGCAAATGATGAATGTCAAAGTGAAGGGTACCTTAAAATGAATGACAATAATGTGTTATAATTATTTGGATGGAATTCTAGACCAAAAAATATGATGTACAAAAACTAAGAAAAATCTGAATAAAATATGGACTTTGATTAAAATGATTATATTGATATTGACTTACTCATTATAACAAATTTACTGTTTTATAGTAAAAACTTAATAACTTAATAACAGTGACAACTTGATAAAAAACTTTATCAGAATTCTCTAAGTGTGATTTTTGTAAATCTAAAACTCTGTAAAATGTCCTAAAATGAAATTTTACTTAATTCTTATTAAATAGGAAAAGCACTCAAAATAACCACTGTTCATAATTTATTACACCAATAAACAATAAAAATATAAATATAGTTTAAACCATTCATCTGATAAATAAATAATTTTAGGAGTCCTAATTATAAGAGAGACAACAAGAAGATTTCACATTTATTTCTTACTAAGATTAATAAAACATTTTTACCTTTAATTTTACTATGTAATTTATATTTTTAATCTCCAGGATCGTAAAATAGTCTTTGTTTTAAATGTTATTTCTTCTTATAGAATTAACACATATTCACCATAGAAATTTTAGAAATTATCAAAAAATATAAAGAAAAACCACAATTATTAACAATCAAAGGTAGCAATTTTAAGGTTTTTGTATTTAAATTTCTAGTCATAACATTTTATTTGTGCAATAAATATAAAATTGTATAGGAACAACATTTATATATTAACACAATATTTTAAAAATTACTGAACTTCATTTAGGTCATTCTGGTACAGACTGTTTCCCAGAATTTTGATATAGTGCTTTCATGGGGTGTATATTTCTGGCAAGTGCAAATAACTTTACCTATAATCATAAGAGTAAAAATATCATGTAAATTATACTTATGTAGTGACATTTTGATTGAATATATGAAATGTGCTACTGGGGAGAATAAAGAGAAGCCAGGTAGGAAATGAGAAGGTTTGTTTAGAGCACAAAGGCTGTCTTCTGGTTGCAGCATCTTAGAGGGTTAGATTTCTTCCAAACAAGAGGTATTCTTTGAATTTTGTAGTTAGGTAAAATGACCAATGCCAAAAAGGTAAGTAGTAAATGTCAGTTTGAAAATACTGCAGGATACTTTGATGGAGATCATTCCATGAACAATTTAATTTCAAAGATCCTATCTGTAACAATTTTCTAAGGGACATGGAAATTATTTAAAAACCATGGTGTTGTAGTCAGGGGTTGTACACTGAGAACAATTAGGATCAAGACATGGAGTTTATAATATTATTTTTATAATGGTCACTGGGAATTAACACAGGAAAATGCAAGAAATCTATCCACAACACCAAAGACTAGATTACTTAGTCAAGAGCCTAAATCCCATGGCAATGTCCCACATGAGTCCAGATAAAAACCCATAGCTCAGGACAATGCCTACCATGAGTCCAACTGGAGGTCCAGAGCCTACTAGAAGGACTCATGCCAGTCTCTTTTACAGATCTGTGCCAGGAAGACCCAAGGTCAGCAGTGGAATCCAGAAAGTCTATGCCAGCAGGATGAAGGAACTGTGCTGGTGTGATGAGGGTTTTACCCAGGAGCTGAGAAGTCACACTCACAACAAAGACCAGGGCTATCCTGAACGCCACCACAGCCATCCTCAGTGACACAGAGGCCCTGAGCTCCTCCAATGACAAGCACAGTCAAGTACCAGCCAGGAAGCCAGCGTGATGAGTTCATCCTGAAGACCAAGCGGCATGTGTCTTCCCCTCCGGACCCAGGAAGCAACGCTCAATGTGAGGACCAGAGCATCTCTAGGAGAACCAATGGCTCAAACAGCAACTCGTGGGAGAACCCACAATGCCTCAGTGCAAAAATGCATTAATGCCAAAGCACCTTAACAACCACCTTCTCCTTCTCCACCTATTTACCCTGGCAACTTTGCTCAGCTGGAACATCTTCACTCAATGCCATGCTGATGTAATCCAGCTGGCGTTAGTTGACCACCAGTTCTTAATACATATCGCATGGCATCTATAAGGATACTACATTCCTTGTGACTCTTACCAGTGAAACCCCAACAGCAAGGAGAAAATGCCTAATTATCATCATGCATTTCAAAATTAAGACAAAAATGCATTGTCTTTGCTGTAGCTCTATGTTATCAATTCAGTCCATTAGAGCTCTTTTCACCAGATTTTCTGATGTCTTGACTAGGAAACTGGACTTAATTTCTCTAAATTTATATCTCCAAAAGCTTTTCCACTTTGCAGCTTTAGCAGCAAATGTATTTTGATGAGCCTCAGTATACTTTTATGTAAAAAGAAAATAATGTGGCTTCTGGTCTCACAGGTAAAAAGCTTAAGAATCACCTCCTCGTCCTAATAAGCAAAAAGCTAAATAGACTAAAAAATACAACTTATTCATTTTATCAGAAAATTGAGGTCATAGGCAAACCATTGTGCCTAAAATTGGAGAAACAAGCAAATGCATGCATAACCAGAGCTGAATCTCTGAAGAAAAACTTCAATGGGATAATCCAGGGGAGGGAGACCCAAACCATATTTTACAAATTGCAAAGAACCAACAAGACTAAGACAAAAAAATACTAGAGAAGAATCATCTAATGCTTCCAGCAGAAGAAGGGGAAAGGGAACTATTTCAAGATATTTCAGAGCAATTTGTTCTTCCTGATAAGGTCCGACCTCAAGAGGAAGATTGTTTTACCCGAACCTAAACTACTGGGTTGATATTAGAACCTAAGTCAACTGGAGAAAATAAGTACACAACTCTAGCCCTCTGTAGCCATCTTGGCTTTCATAAAAGGGGAAGATAAACTGAGAAGCACTATTCAGTTCACAGTCCAGGGGCATATGCATATCAAATGACTGAAGCCTAGTCCTAGAGGGCTTCCATTTCCCCTCTAATGATACAGAAAAATCCTTAATATATATGTGCCTAAAACAGAAATTTACAATAAAGTAGACAAAAACTACAAGAGAAAATAGATTCCTGTACTATTACAGATGGAAATTTTACTATTCCTCTATTCATACATGGACAGATCTAGTGGGCAGAAAATCTGTAAGCATATAGCTGAAATCAATGGCACCATCAAACAACTGAATATAATTGGCATTTCTAGATTTCTTTGACAGTAGTGGAATATGCATCCTTCTCAAGCTTTTATAGAACATTTATGATGAAAGGTCAAATTTGAGCTACAAGTCACACCCTAAGAAATTTAAAGTAATTGTAATCATACAACACCTGCACACAGACCATCAGTTAGAATAAATTCCAAAATACTTGGAAATTGAACCACATATTTCTACATAGCAACTAGATCAAAGAATAAATCTCAAGAAATTCAGAAGTATTTTAAACTGAAAAGAAATACATCTTATCAAAATGTGTATCATAAAGTGCTAAGAGGAAATACATAGAATTGAGGTAATTCACGAAATATGTGTATATTAGAAAATAAGAAAGATTAAAGAGCAATTAAACTATCACACAAAACTAGAAAAAGAAAATTAAATTCAATGTTAGAGGAAGAAATAAAAACTAGAAAAAATGAGATAAAGCAGCAATAGAGAAAATGAAATTCAAATCTGATTCCTTGTAAATTTTAACAAGGACAATTAGAGAATAAAGAGAAAAGACACAAAATACCAACAACTATATGTAAATAACCTAGATGTATACAGATTTAATAACCTACATTATAGAAATCAACTCCTCAAAAGGCATCTGCCAAAAGTCACAAGGATAAATAAATAATTTGCATACTTCTGACTCTATTAAAGAAATGTAACCACTGATTAATATCTCTACAGAACAGAAAGCACTGAGTCCAGTTGGGCTTACTGGTGGATTACCAAGTATTTATATTTTAATTCTCTAAATTTTTTCCAGAAGATAAAAACTGGGTAGCCAGCAGTGGTGAGCAGTGAGGTGGCTCATGAGGCTCTGGAGGCAGCAGCGGAAGCCCATGTGGCAGCAATGGATGGGAGTGGCAGGAGCAGGTCTGACCCGGCCCTTGAGAGGTTGCCCAGTGGCAGCTGTAGCAGATGTGCCACTTGCTGCTCGCCACACTCTTCTCTCTCTTGTCCTTGCCGCTCTACTTTGTCTATGTGGCACCCCACATAGGGTCTCACTGTGCAGTTCAGACTGGCCTTGAATTCACTTTGTAGCCCAGGCTGGCCTCCAAGTTGCAGCAATCCTCCTACCTCAGCCTCCCAAGTGCTGGGATACAGGTCCAGCTTGTACATTCCTTCATAGAAGGAACTCACATTTGGAGAACAGGTTGAAATTACAAACTGGAGTTTCCAGTAAAGATGGCAGATAGATAACAGCAAGCTACAGAGGCTCCCTGAGATAGTCAACTTAGATTTCAAAATAATACCACATGAGGAGCCCCAAACAGAGGGAGATGAATCCTCGTGACCCAAGGGGAGAAGAACCAATCAAATATACAGTCCTGGTGCTACTATTGGAACAGCTAAAGGCTCGGTGCTCCTGCTGCAATGCCAAAACTCCCACGGCTGTGACTTACTGAGCCATCTGAAATCCCGCCACTATGACTCACTGAAACCACAGTCACACTGAGGTTGGGAGTCAGCGAGCCGAACAGAGAGCTGAGTTGTTGGGGAACCTGCAGTGATGCCAGGAATAAAACCATTCCACAGAAAAAGGGGCTCCAACGGATGACATTCTGGGATTGGGCAGGACTGGCAAAAACAAGGAGCAGCAGTGACTTCAGTCAGTTGTTCCCTCCCCAAATGGGATTGGTGGGATGGGCTTGGCCTGGGTCATGCCCCAGGCTGAGACCCAATAGGTTAGCTCAAACCAATTCCCTGCACCCAGTGGCACACACTAATGCAGTAAAGGCCTCAGCAGGTTGACTGACCCAGAGGGGAGGGTCCAGCATACACTGCCCCTGTTTGCACCTTAATAGCACACTGCAGTGGGCAGTACCATCTAGCCAGCATGCTTCAGAAGAATTATAATCAACAAAGAAAGAAACTGGGGCTTCCTATATAAACACTTGTATGAAAGAAACAAAAAATATGAGAAAGAAAACAACAAGAAAAAGTCCCCAACCCCCAACCCTGAGAACATTAATCCAAGAAAGGTTAATACAAAGGAGAATGAGAATAGCAAACATACAATATCAGACATGGCACCAGTGGACATAAAGAGATATTTTTGGAACACCATAGAGTTTCAAAAGTGAAATATTCAAAAATGAAATATTTAACCAACTAAGGAAAGATATAAATAGATTAATAAAAGAAATGCCAAACACCTGTGTCAAGAAGACACAGATGGAAGAATGGAGGAGTACAAAAAAAGGGGACAATCATTTGATGAAGAATATAAAGAAAACATAGAATGTATGAAGCAGGTTCAAAGAGATTACCAGGAAATTAAAAACTCCATTGAAAGCTGGCCAAACTGCTTGAAAGAAACCAAGGATAGATTATCCAAACTGGAGGACAGGTTTGCAATGTGGAATCATGAAAGGAAAATAACAGGGAAACAAGCAGTAAAAATACAAAGGCTAGAAGATGACAAGAGAATCTATAACGTAAGAACAAAGAATGTGAATAAAGAAGCAGAGGAACAAACAAAGAACCACAAAGGTTATTCACAGAAATAATTAAGGAAAACTTCCCAAGCATAGGACAAGGAAATGATTCAAATGTATGAGGCATACAGAACTCCAGCCACCTAAAACCAAAACAGAACTACACCCAGGCGTATAATAATCAAGATCCCAGAAATCCAATACAAGAACAGAATATTAGAAGCTGTCAGAGACAAGAAAACGATTACTTACAAGGGAAAGCCCATCAGAATTATGCCAGACTTCTCGACACAAACCATCAAATAAAGAAGAGATTGGAGCCAAGCATTTCAAGCTCTGAAAGAAAATAACCTCCAGTCCAGATTGCTGTACCCTGAAAAACTGTCTCTAGAAATTAATGGAGAAACAAGATGCTTACAAGACAAAGAGGAACTGGGGGAATTTGTGACCATCAATCCAACTCTACAGAGAATACTGCAGGACATCCTAAAGAAAGAGAAAAGTCCAGAAACAATGGCAGAGAAGCCTCATGAATGGAGCAGAAAGCGAAATGAAGAAGACAGACAACTAATGATAAAAAAAGAGCACAACAGAAATGAGGCAGAGAAGGTTAGCTATAATCTCTAATATAGGTGACCTTGATGTGTTAAAGTTAAAAAAATAGAGAGAGAGAGAATCATAGGCACAGTAGATCAGGAGGTAGGGTCCATTTTATAGGAAATATAATTAACCTGAAAAAGGTTATATGGACCTAAAATCAATTATGAGAAAACAATGCTCTATGTGACAGGGAACCAGAGAGTAACAGGGGCAACTAGACTAGTATTTGAGGATGAGGGGTTGTTGTAGTCAGGGGTTGTACACAAAGAACAACTAGGGTTAGGACATGGAGTTTATAATATTTTATAGTGGTCACTGGAAGTTAACACAGGAAAATGTAGGAAATCTATCCACAACACCAAAGACATAGATTATTTAGTCAAGAGCCTAAACCCCATGGCAATATCCCACATGAGTCCAGATAAAAACCCAGAGCTCAGGACAATTCCTCCCATGAATCCAACTGGAGGTCCAGAGGGCACAAGAAGGACTCACGCCAGTCTCTTTTATGGATCCGTGCCGGGAAGACCCAAGGGTCAGCGGTGGAAGCCAGAAAGTCTATGCCAGCAGGATGAAGCAGCTGTGCTAGTGGGATGAGGGTTCTATGCTGGAGCTGAGAATTCACACTCACAACAAAGACCAGAGCTGTCCTGAAAGGCACCATAGACGTCCTCAGTGACATGGAGGCCTCGAGCTCCCCTGACAACAAGCACAGTCGGATACATGCCAGGAAGCAGTGTGACGAGTTCATCTTGGAGACCAAGCAGCACATGTCTTCCCCTCCAGAGCCAGGAAGCAATGCTCAATGTGAGGACCAAAGCTTCTCCAGGAGAACCAACAGCTCAGACAGCAACTTGTAGGAGAACCCACAATGCCTCCTTAATGCCTCAACCTCTCAACATCTCCCTTCTTCTTCACCTATTTATCCTGGCAACCCTCCTCAGGTGGAACATCTTCGCTCAATGCATGCTGATGTAATCCAGCTGGCGTTAAGTAGACCACGAGTTCTCAATCCATAACAGTGGATAAGGCAGGCTTTAATAGGTAAAGAAATACAACTAGAGATCAAGTCCAGTAGGGAGAAGGTTCGGAACCACTTAGGTAAATAATAGGTTGCTCCTCAATTTAAAACCGAGGGTGTTAGTGAGACCCAAAAATGCACAGTATACCCTGGGGGAGTGAAAGGGGAGGAATAGTCTTTAAAAAAGACAACAGAAGATATTATTGTTAATAGTGTACCAGGAATTAAAGCCCAAATTACTCACACTGCTCTGCTTAGATAGAACTTATTCTGTCCCAGTTTGTCTACAAGCACTAGATCTGAGGGCACAGACAGCTATCCCAAAAATATCAGGATACAGCACAGTAATCATCTTTAATTTCCTATGAACTTAATTTGGAGCCCTGTATAACATACTGTTATATCATGACTGATCTTAGTTAAATCTGGTTTGTTTGGTTGCTGTTTGGCATCGACAGATTTTATTCAAAACTGTTATAATTGATAGTTTCAAGTCTGAGAGTATTGACAACTATACTGAAAATGACAAGATTCACTACGATACCCATTCTGGTTTTATTACTACCTGTTTTTATAGTTTTACACTATCTACAAAGTTGTGTTTCTATAAATACTATTATGTACTGATATATTCAATTATACTATATCTGGTGATATAGCCAATTCTATTGAAGGTAACAAGAGACAATACAGTAACCATGGTAGAGCTCCTTGTATAGCAGTTTTATGTCTTTTTCATTTTATGTGTCTATAGGAATATGTTTTGTTCTGTCCTGCTTTGTTTTGTTTCCCCCTCTAATATAGAAAGGATACAAATAAATGTTAAGACTCATGCATGTGTAGAACCTATAAACACCTTACAAGAACCGATCTTACGACACATGAACAAACACTTTGAATGAAAAAAGACACTACAGTACCTAGTACTGATCCCAGAGTGTCATGAGGCAAAATCCAGCAATACTATTATTCTACGTCCAGAGTGATTTTAGTCTGCTTTGGTTTGTTTAATCTCAACATAAATGAAGACATGGATAACTTCATGTGTCTTTAAGTTTATAGGATTGATAACCATATTACTAAGTTTTTATCAGATAGTTGAATAAAACTATTTGCAATCTCTTTTTTTTTTGTCTTTTTCGTTCGCTGTTTGAATTCCCACTTATATATGTTCCACTTTTGTATCGTGAACAATTAATTGTAAGAAGACAATACGTAAGCATTACCTAGTGATTTATTACTGTTTAATTTTTCTTTGAAAGTATGTATTATTTCTACCTTTTTTCTGTTTTGTTTAGTCTTTCTTTAAAAAAATAATTATAAAAAAGATTAAAAACTGGAGGTACAATTTTTAATTAATTCTATGAAGCCAAGCAAGTGTCTATTTTTAAAATAAGACAAAAAACACTATAAGTAAACTATCAACTACTATTTCTCATAAACATAGGTATGAAATTCCTCAAAAGTATTATCAAATCAAATAATTTATTAAAATAATTAGACAATATGACCAGAGAAATTCATTGTAGTTATAGAAGGTAATCAAAAAATTGAAAATCAGCTGGAATAATTCACCATAATCTAAAAATGTCACACAATCATAACAAAAAATACAGAAAAAAACATCTGACAAATCTAACAATTTAATGAGAGATATCAGTGAACTAAGAGTAGCAGGGTTTTGCTCAACCTGACAAATAGCATCTTTAAATATCTTGCATCCAGCATCTTGCCAAATGGTAAGAAACTCAAAGCTCTCTCACTAAGATCAGAAGCACAGAAAGGCACTCTTTCTCATGCCTGATTTGCAATATTGCAGATTGCATTATAGATAATATAATAAGAACACAAAAATTAAAAAAAATACACACTCAGAGGAAGAAGAAATAAAAACTGTCTGACTGAATGTGACATGATCACCTATTTACAAAATCCAAAATTTGACTAATATTCTTAGAATTAATAAGAATTTTAAAAAGGTTACCAGATACAAGTTTTATATGTAAAAGTCAAGTGATTGCTAATCAAGTGAAAAAAGTAATATGAAATTTAAAACATACTGGCACTTATATTAGTATTAAAAATGAAATGCTTAGGTATAAATCTAACACATAACACACACACACACACAAACACACACACACACATATATATATATATATATATATATACACACACATATATATATGTATATGATCTCTATAAACAAACTGCAAAGTTTTAATGAAAAATACAAAGAATTAAATACATAAAGAGATATTATGCATTCATGAATAGAAAGACTCAGTATTTTCAAGAGAACAGTTCATCCCAACTTGGTCCATAGACCGAATGAAATCTCAGTCAAAGTCATGGGAAATTATCTTTCAGATATTTGTTAAGTGTTCCAAAGTTTACATAGACCAAAGAGTTTATGTAATGAATGACTGACTATTAAGGGAAATGATTAAAGAAAACTGACATTCAAATTCACAAGCCCTAACCTTTAAACTACATTAACAAAGCATATTGTGATTACTGGAGTCAACAATAATGTGCTGTATATTTTAAAAAATTAAAAGACAGGAATTGGAATATTCTTATCACAAATGATAAATATTTGAGGAAGTAGATATTTAAAATCTGTTTTAAACATTACACAGTGTGTGTATATCATATGGTATCCTATAAATATGTACAATTTTTATGTATTGGTTAAAATAAATTTGAATTCATAACATATAAAATAAGAAAGAATGCAATGTTACTGAAAGAAAAGACAGATCAATGAGACCTAATAGAGAGCTCAGAAACACGCCATTATAATCAGCTGATCCTTAACAAAGGGGTAAAGGCAGTGGAATCCAGGAAGCAATCTTTCCAACAAATAATGGTGGAACAACTGGGTATATAAACCTGTATCCCTCACAAAAATGAACTCAAAATGGATTAAAGATCTAAGAGATTAAAGAATAATGGAAAACTCTAAAATTCTTGGAAGATAACACAAGAGAAAACTTAGATGACTTTGATAATGGCTATGTCTTTTTAGATAGAACACAAAAAGTATAATACATGAATGAATAAGAAGTCACATTTCATTGAAATTAAACATTTTTCCCTATGAATTAAAATTTAAACAGAAGAAGAAAGAAATAAAAGACAGAGAAGATGCAAAAGAAGCATCTATATTGGATAAATGGCTGTTACCCAAAATACACAAATAATTCTTAGAACTCAGAAATAGGGAAACCAACTACTGGAATCAAAAAATGCCAAAAGACCTAAACAATTTTCACATGGCAATTGATGTTCACTATCATACATTGTAAGGAGTCACACTTTAAAATATTAATGTAGAAGCCACTACACATCTAGTGGCTAGATTCAAGACTTTGACAATATCACAATTGGTGATATTGCGTGGTGAGGGTGGACAACAAGAGCTGTAATTCCTGGATGACAAGAATACAAAATGACATTGTAGAAGGCAGATTGGTGGCTTTGCTCTTACCATAAAATTCTACAGTTGTGTTCATTGATGTTTGATCAATGAATAAAGCTTTTTATGTATGTAGAAAACTACACAAAAATGTGAGTAACAGATTTATTCACTGCTGCTCAAACCTGTGATAAAATGTGGTACATTCAGATAATGGAATTCTTCTAATCACTGAAAAACTAAATTGTCAAACCATGAAAAGATATGGATGCAGTAAGAGTATTTGCTAAGTAAAAGAAACAACACACTGCAATGTCATATATTTGGAATCACATAGTACATACAATCTTATATTTGGAATCACATAGTACATACAATCTTTAATTAATGATGTGTTGGCATCATGCTCTATGAAAGGAAAAACTACATAGATAATAAAAACATTACTCTAAGACTTAGTTGGAGATAGAGGGATGAATAACTGAGGCTCAGATTTCTAGAGCAATTAAATTGTTTTTGCAGTCCTCAAATAGTGAATACGTACCATTATTTACCCACAGATTATACAACACCAAAAGTGGCTTATAGTGTAAACTGTGAACTTTGGATGACATAAACTGTGTCGCTGTAGGTTCACTGATTGAAACATATGAACCACTGTAGTGGGGAGTTTGGTAGTGGGAAAAGTTAGATAAGTGTAGAAACAGGGGCTAAAGATTACCTTTCTCAACTTTCTGCACAATTTTCTTGCGAACTTGAACTTTTTGAAAAAGTTTATTTGTATTTAAAAATAAAAAAACCACTCCATTTTCTAGCATTTTGTAAGTTATTTCAATTTTCAGACTTTTTAAACCTACATTGCCATGAAACTATGAAGTACCATGGAAAATTCCTCAATTCATATATCTGATCACCCACTCAGTGATTATTTATTGTGTTCTAGAATGTATTATTAAGCAAAAGAGTTACTCTGTCATAGAATTTACTGTTCATTGCAAGAGACAGATATCAGTGTTATAATGATCCCCCATGATAATGGCTAGAAAGAGACAACTGCAAAGGTTTACAGTAAGAATTTGGCCTAAGGAAGTCAGGAAAAGCTCTCTGAGGACATGAAAACCTAGTTGAAGTCAAAGGTGAAATAAAAGTTAACTGCAAAGAAATGATAGAAAAACAAAAAACAAAAAACAAAGAATTCTAGACAAAATATATTTAGTTCAATATTAAGCGCACACAGGTCCTAATAGGAGTTTACTGTGAGCATAAAACAGTACAAAATAGAATAATTGCTTACACAAATGCTCCTTCTGATGTTGATCTAAATATATAGTTTAAACTCCAAATTATTGAACTGATTCTATTAAGAAGATGAGGTCATGAATTGGTCTTTTTCTTTTCTATTTTTCTAAATACAGTTGAAATAATTTAAAATGATAGAAATATTGCACAAAAACAAACAAAACAGTTGGATTACCACCATTGTGTTGTACCAAATAGCTTCTACTTTTGTTCCTTTATTTAAAAATAAAGTTAGCATTCAACACCTTATCTTTAATTAATGTAAGTCGATTTTTTCTCAAAAATATTTATTTCATTTAAGAACTCCCATTTTTAACCTACCACTCTGAACACAGAAGACAGCTTTATAAAGGGAAAGGGGTGCAGTAGCCCCAAGGAGACCTCTTGACCAGTCAGAATGCTCATTATCAGCCCAATTATCCCCTGATAATTGGCCTGCCCATGGGGATAATAGGCTGGGATCACTTAACTCAGTGCTGACATATTCTCAGCATCCCAAACACTCATTCTAAATGCCTTAACTTTTACATTTTAAATAAGGGAAAATCTGATTCTGGTAATATACTTTATTTGCTTATTAAGTTTCTATGAATACTGACGGGCCACTCTACTGAAACCAGGGAATATTCTTTTTTTCTAGTAAACTTTGCAGTCCTGGCAGTAAATCTTAAAGTCCAGCTTTCTCCTTTTGTCTATGTACAAAATTGCCCACAAAACAAGTCTTCTTAGACTCTGAAATTTACTCATAAGATAAGACCCTCAGAATGGCTTGTTAATACTCACCAGCATTTCAGCACTTCTAGCTGGCTGGCTCATGTCCAAATGAGTCTAGGAAATGGCCAAGGAGAGAAATAGTGGTGGAATTTTCAGAAGACAGGGTATTTGCTTTTGTGTGTTTCTTGAAATAATTAGGTTGAATTAAGTTAATGCTGATAGTCTAGTGCTTTAAAGTTTCCAATTTGAGGCTCAAATGTTCTCATTTTATAGGTCTAGTGCTCCTGAAAACTTGTTAGCAGGATAAGGATGCTTGGAGGCTTTGAGTTTCCTTTTTCAAAGCTGTATAAATTTATCTGTTTAATAAAAAGTTTGCATACTGGCCAGAAACCAAGTGGACAAACTGTACTCACTAACCCTTTAATACTTGGCTCCTTTGTATAATGACCCAGTCCATTATTAGATAATGAAAGAGTGTATGAGAAAGTGGGAGATTATTTATGATGGAAACAAAATGAAACTAATGGGACAAGATTTGAAAGCTGTGATGCATGAAAGGTGCTATGCAGGCAGTGCTGGCACCATGACAAACAGAGATAAAGGCTCAGTGGGAAGCAACAGTGTGAACATGACTATGAAGAAGAAAGAATGGATTTCCTGAATGAATCCTTGCCATCTGGTGTTTGTTTAATACACAATGAAGGTCAAATGGCTACTGATCCTTTTTTCTATAGTCCAGTGAATACAAGAATGAGAGGAATCAATGAGTTTATCGATATGTCTGGAAATGACTCTCCATATGATCTGATTGAGTCAATAAAACTCAACTAACTTGTCATTACTCTTTCAAGAGTGGTTCAGATCATACAGCTACAATCCTGTCTTTTTTTTTTAAAGCCAATTTGTTGGATCAAATGCGGAAGTTACACTTTTCAAAATTAATGCTATGAATCACTTAATTTTATATGTATGCATAATTAATAAGAAAGTCTAGAAGGAACCTCAAAAAGCTGAATGTTATTCCCGTCTTCAAATAAATGTGCTAATCATTTGTTTCTGCTGAATAGTGGTAGATTAATCTTTTCTTTCCACTGTGCCTTTTCTATGTATGAGATTGATTACACACCTATTTTATATAATTATTCCCAGGGGACATATTAACTTTGGTGAAATATGTTTGTTATGCATTATGTGTAAACAGCATACGCTTTGGGAAAGTCATACATAAGTAGAACATATTATTTTACATAGCATTCTCTTTCCCAAAGGTTGGTCCATTAATGCACTTCCACAATATAATCTGAAACTCTCAGCCTCTATTGCTGAAGTTGCAGGGTTTTCTGTTATTTTTCAAGACTAAAATAAAAGATAATTTTTCACAGTAATATTTCTCAGCTGCCATGAAAACAGGGATAGGAGAAGCCAAAAATAGAGAAGCCAGCTGTGAGAGGCTGCTTTTATTTTTTTCAGGACAACTCAGAAGTCTTTCAAATTCATTTCATGAGTGTGTGAATGCAAACACTGTTTCATATGCCTGCTTGCTGTAGTTTAGAGACTGATACACACTCATCTATGGTAGAATGTATGTTACCTGTTGTGCAGGTAGTTGAGTCATTGAGTTCATCGCTGAAGTAGATGCTTTGACTAATCTTGCGTCTCTTCTTGTTTTGAAGAAGAACACTAACTTTACGGAAGCTAGCTAATTAAAGTAGAAGTGGAGTAATTATGAAAAAATTCACTTCTTTGAGTCAACTCATTGTGTTATATCCAATGCCAAACATTTTGCTGGCGTTTTGATTTTTTTCTCCCAGAGTGTCAAAGTATTTCATGCTCCCATGAACATGTTAAAAAAAAAAATCATCCATCATTCTCCCATACAGAGGCATCATGTCAATATATTGATCTCCTTTTAAAATTATTTTTCTTACATAATTTTGACAATAATGTAAATAGAATTTCATAGCTTGTTGCTTCTTGCTTAGTATTTTATCCAAGTATTTCCTGTCCATGATGCCTCCTTTGAAAGCCACATGAACTGGCTGCCTTCTACTTTCATTCCCATTGTATTTATGAGACTGTATTTTAACACAGTGCCTTTAGTTTGGCACTTATATAGTTTTATTGATCAGCTGTAAAACCTTTAAAAATTAGAACTTACTCTTTATATATCTTTTGCGATACAAAAATACGTAAGTCATGATTAAACCTAGGATAACAGTAGGTAATTTTCCGCCAGTTAGAAATTGTCTGTAGACATGGGCCAGGGAGTTAGCTTAGAGGTGTAAGTGCCTGCCTGGCAAGTGTGAGGTTAGGAGTTTGATCCCCAGTACTCCCCCGCAAAAGCCTATCTACCAGGAATTTTAAGAAAAACAGTTACAATAGAAACGCTATGGAACTACAATAGCCTATTATATAACCTAATGAGACCTATGAAACATCAAGACACAAATATTCTGTTGGATTGAGAGATTGCCACATGATCAACATATGGTTCATTTTCTGACTAAACATTCGCCACTTAGAAGGCCCTGGAGCTCTCCAATTGCAAGTATCACGCATGTGGACTGGGAGGCACAGAGCTGATGAGGTTTGCTTATATTTTGAGTTAACTCAGAAGGTCTTGCAAATTCTGCATGTAAAATGACTTTCAGACTACTTCAGATTTTCTCAAGGTAAAGATGCAACGGAAATCTCAAAATGTGATGACTATGATTATATTTCCATTATCAACCTATAATAGGTTTCCTTTTTATAACTCATTTATTTGAAAGTTGATATAGAAATAAGATACAGTTTTATGTTTAAACTTTAAGCAAAGAAAAAGTAAATTTGGGACTGGTCCAAAATAAATAGACTTAATCATATATATTTTCTTTCAGATCCATGAATCTTAATTGTGTTCCTATTTTTTCTGTTGTTCTTTTTTTAAAACAAAAATATGTGGGCATATTGTTGTTTTAACATAGGGATGTTGGGATTATGCAAATAACTAGTAATTTTAACTGTAACAATTCTTTATCTGTTTCTACTCTGTTTCCTTGCATTTTTTAGGATGTGATTAATTTGGTTAAACATTATCCTTTATTTATTTTTATCATTTTACCTTTGAATAGTAAAGATTTATATTTTAAAATTTATCCATAAAAAGAACTTGGTGTCATGACATTTTAACTAAAATTTGCCTGTTTATCAAAATATATGATTTGGCACATTTAAAGTAATAGACAACTTTCAAAATCTTATAAAACAGCTCTGTTATAGAAAACTATATATAGTTCAAATAAAATGCTTGTGTATGTGCATGCATCATTGTATCTTACAATGTTAATATAGTATTTTATAATGTTCCCCTAGATAGTAAACTGAGAACTTTTAGAACTTTATGAGTAACATATTTTTACTGGGAACCATTTAGCTTATACAGAATATATTGAGGGCTTCATTACAAGGGGTGGTAAATTTAATTTTAGAGTAAGATTTAAATGAAAGCTATTTCTCTCTCTCTCTCTCTCTGTCTCTCTCTCTCTCTCTCTCTCTCTCTGAATATATATATATATATTCAGTATCTAAAAGATAATGCTTTTTGTTTGCCCAACCAGAGTCCAACTAATGGGCAAGCAACAAAACAATTCAAAGGAAATGCTAATAGCACAAAGGATTTAAAAAGGAAGATGCCTAGAGGATCAAACAATTAACCTCAAGAAGTTGGGTTCAGTGCCTTTATTGGAGGATTAGAGAGACAAAATAAGGTCATTTCTCTTGTAAAAAGAAGATAGAGAGGTCAAGAACTGAGAAACATGGACAGCAAAAAGAAGAGAAAGTACATGGTGGTACCCTTTATTTCTTGCTATGTGACAAGGGTCAAACTAATGGCACTTTCTGAACTTTGAAGGCATGATATTCCTTTACAAAGATTTGTGTCCCAAACTTGTACTCACAGAATTTCCTTCAAGAAGCAATGGACATTTTAGGATGAACTTCTAAAGCACTAGAGACCTTGACTCCATCCTAAAACTTTCCCAAACTAAGCAGGGGTGAACCACACTAGATAATCCTTTAGAGCTCAGTTATATTAAACAATATGGCTAGATGAAGAGATAAATGTTAAGACTTTATCTTTTGGATATAGATGTCAACATATCTATTACAACCAAAAATAGCACGTGCATATTTTCAAATATAACATCTATTCAACAAAGACTAGATACTTAAATTTTGAGAACAATATAATTTTTCCCTGTTTGACAAAGCTAGTTTGCCTACAATGGCATAGATATTATATTTTGGTCACAATTGTATAGAAATTGAACTGTTTCATACAATAACTGTTGTTTCCTAATGAGTATCAAATGGACATGAATGTAAATCAGAATGATATACAAAGAATAGCAGATTTGACTTAAAGATCCAATCATTAATCTATTTGGTCTTTAAAGCCGTCTTAAAGTCTTGCCAAAATCTCGTCATGGAAAATCTCTGATAATTTTCTAAGACCTCAGAAGTTATTCTTGTTAGTTTGTTGTTTAGTTTTTCTTACCCTTAAGTTAACATAATTTTTCTCACTGTTTCTTTTTCTCTTCTCTCATTTATCTATATCTATGTCTATATCTGTCTATGTGAAAAGATTTCAAGAAAAGTTTTGAAAATTTTGGAAATCACAGGATTGAGGTAATATTTTTTCTTACCAAATTGGTAGGAAAGACAAGCTTAGAAATTGTTCATATATTTGAATTTGCAATGAGATCAGCATTTTTTCCCATCTTATTTGGGGTATATGCAAACTGGGATAATATAGTTCATCATTGTTCGCAGGAAAATCTTATGACTTAATTTTTAGAAGTGAACTCAAATCTGACCATCCATTAACTGAGTGACTAAGGCAGTGACTTTACTGTATTTCGGATGAGGATAAAATATTGATGAGTTAGAAAGGTTTCATGAATGCACACATGTAATTCTACTTAGTGACTCACCTGGACTTTTCTTTCTCTGCTTACTTGAAGTGTTTAATTCCCCCTCACTCACAGAAACCACAATGGAGATTGAAAGAGTATAGATGTATTCATTTTAACTATGAAAATAGGCAAGAAATTCAGGACCTTACAAGGGATTTTTTTTCTTATATGTGATCTGTCACAGAATTTTCTTTTTCTACTTAAGTAATAAAGCCAAAATCGTTTTCAAGTCTCTACTCAGTTTCACAAAGCTGTACAGGAAATGGATTGTGGTAAAGTCAGATGGCCAATTTTTGCTTCTACTAATACTTCTGAGGTATTTACTGAGGTAGTTTCTGTGCGTGGACCAGCCTTCTATCTTGGCTTAATAGAATCTCACAACTCAAGTTGGCTAGTATTGAGGTGAATCTGGAATCTGTGGGGTTATATGTGGCTTAATGATGAACAATTTATAATAATCTTATTCAGAACAATGAGAAATTTTCTTCAATTTTGGCACACTTGCCATGCTTTGAGAAACACTGTAAGTCCCAAAGTAAATGGCCTAGTTCCCTTTTATAATCAAATTCTGACCTATTCATAAATTATACAAATAATTTAGCTTGCCTATTCTAAAAAATAAGAGTGTAAGTCACTAGGATAGGTCTTATTTCATATTTTATGTCATATGGCATGATTAGAGGTGAAAATATTGTATTTAAGAGTGTCAGGAAGAGTGTATTTGGCAAGCAATAAGATGCTTCTGAGGTTTACGAAACTGTGATTTGCATTACAGATAACATAAATAAGAAGATAATAACACTGGCCCTGTTTAGTTGTCAGGTCCTGCTGACAATTACAAAACATCCTAACCTATAAGATTGAAATATATGCATTGAGAATTCATAAATTTTTATTCTATGAGAAATAGATATACTGAATAACTTCTTTTCTATTATAATAATGACACATCCTTTTAGAATATATAAAAAGAAGATAGAGATACTGATATTCTTTGAGGTCAGATGTAGCTTTCAGAAGCACAAATACCTAAGGGGAAATTTATTTTAAGAGAGAGATTTATTTATATTGTCAACACCGTAGTGTTTTTGTAAAATTGCAGTCATAGCTATAGCATAAAATTTCGCCAAGTAATGGAGTTCTGAAAGGCATAGAAAATCCTCTAGTAATACAGACGGAAATATGCAAATCAACTAGACCCAAGTGTATGCTAATTGCCCAAAACAGCTCTCATTTAACCAACAGTGAGCTATTCCACATTATCTGGAAATCAAATGGATGACTGTGTAGGTGTAAATGCATTTCTAAATTAATTTTCCAATAATAGACAATCTCTAACAAACAGAAACTTGGAAAAATAAACAAGCATAAGGGCAGAAGGATATTTTGTGTGTGTGTGTGATTTTAATAAGTGCGATGTTTTTTGTGTTTAGATGCTGCGGAATTTCATCAACCACACAAAGCACAACAAAAGTAAACTTTGACTAAGGTTTCCTACACATGAGCTTCTGTGTCACTACAAATAATTCATTTACTTCTTAACTACTAACTACATTGTGTGAAGGGAAAAAACATCAACCCTGTGTTTTACTAAAAGGGCATTTTTTTTTCCTACAGTCATATCACATCTCAAAGTATGGCATATATTTGCTTATATACTGTTTCCATTAATAAAGTATTAATTTCCATTATACAAATTTCATTAATAAAGTATAAAGAAACTATTGGACACATTAAAGGAAATAGGGAAGTGTGATTTTGTGATTCACTTATGGTATAGCTGCTGTGCATTCATATACTCATAGAGCTTAAAGTGCACTTAAAGATATCTAAATAAAATCTGTCCAATTTATATTGAAGGAAATGGCAGTAAAACAACTTATCTACTATTATTCAAATAACTAGCTACATCTGGATTTAGAAAAATAATACAGTGTTTTTAAAAGAAGTTTTATGTGGCACATAACACATCTAACAAAATTAGAAACAATTTAGAACCAGTGTTGTTTCCAAGATGAAATATTACCAAAACACTGGACATAACTGACAGAGCCATAGATCTCACTGATTTCTTCTAAATGTGGCTACGTTTTCTACTCAAGAATATCATAGAAGTCTAAGAATCAATAAATGCATAAATTATATGTACTCATGTTTTTTTTGCTCTTATATCAAACAAAATTTTACTTCAAAATTCAGTATTTTAAGATAGAAAGAAAATAGTAGTTCCAGGTTATACACCCTGTGCATATTAAATTTTATTTTGTGTTGAACTCTTGCACTCTTGTATTTCTCATATTTTAATTTACATAGAATCCAAAGAGGACATGTGAATTGTTGAAAACAAATCATTAGACAAAAATACAAGAAAAAGAACAAAGAAACAGACATTTGTTTTAGTAACTTTACTAAGGTTAGAATTAAGAATTTCATGTCTCTAATGTCTTATCTTTCATTTTGGCCACTTTTTTATGAGAAGTTTCTGTGCTGTTGAGTTTAATATCTCTAGCTTCTTACACAGAAAATCTGTTAGAAATGACAAGAGTCCTGGTACAGAGAGTACATTTCCTGGTATTAATCTTATTAATATACATCAAGTAATAGATATGCTCAGTGAGATAATTATATTATGAATAAGCATAGTAAGAAATATAGTTCTTGAGTAAATAAATACCACGGTACGATTCTCTCTCTTTAAATTCAGTGCAGACATGTACCTGGAACATTAAAATTATTTGTAATGACGATTAACTGCTATGGGTGTTTGTAACCATAGAGAAATTGGAAAGTATCAAGTGATTTTTAAATGGCACTTACATTGCGACAAGTGGACTAAAGAATGTATTTACTTTTAAATTGCTTAAATATCAAGGGCAAACTGGTTGGCAGATGACACAACAGATGTTAATTCCATTTCTCTCTTCTTTCATCCAACCCAGAATTGTCACAGCAATTGGAAATCTGAGGGTGCTGTAATAGTTCAATCGATATTAGGTAGTTATGTGTAGCAGCTAGGCACAAATTGTTTCTTATAATATGAATAATTCTTTTAACAGAAACTTTAACAAATTTAATATGTATGGAAATATTTATTGGCAATAATATTTTTATTTGGTTAGAGGCAGGCAGAGGACTGGTGAGCATCCCATAGATTTTTATCACTGCTAATATACTATCTTAAGAATAAAACATTCACACTTTAAATGTCATTCTTAGATTAAGTCTGAAAGCAGTCTTTTTGCTTACACAAATACCCTTAAAAGAGGGTAATTAGTGACCAGTGGCTAAGAAGACCCCTGTCTTGAGAGGTTATGGCTAAGCCTCTTGAAGATTCTCCATGTAAACAAGTCAGACTGCATCACTCATTATCCCTCCTTTGTTTACTTGGAAAAAGGTTCAAACTATTTAATGAGAGGATTACCCATACTTCAACTCTATTGAAATAGATTAATTGATATTTTCCTGTTGGAGGTTTCACCACTTGCATTTGGCGCCCACCCTTCTATTGTTGTTGATGCTGTGATCAACAGAGCAAAGTTGTTTAAAGGTTAACCAAATTTTACAGCTTAACAGTACTCAGACTAATTATATTTTTCCTTAGCAATAAACATAATTTTCTAAGGACTGTTGACTTATTTGAAGAGATTATATTTCAAACTCTCTAGTCTGAGTAGAAAATTTTATGACTGAAACAGAAATTTTGGGCAATATTGGTTTATATTATAGATGAAATAGAGCATGCATTTGAAATGAATTATTAAAACATAGATCCAAATTTCCATGAAAACCTAAAAAATAATGTATTTTCCACCAGAGTATATATAGAAGATTTTGAAACACATTTTCAACATTTTACTATCTTCATGGTAACACAATATGAAAAACAAGACTTGCACCATTTTGAGATACAATTCTGTGATAGAATTCTTTACAAAAATTTTTCCCAAAAATATGTGTATTATGGACATATGGCTGCATATTTGGGTAACACCATTTGCATTTTTCAGACTTGCATTTTTTTAAGCACTAGCTTGGCTTTTGCTGTCAGAATGGCAAACTGCTAGAGTATTAATATGAAATTCTTTAACTCTTTGTCACTTTAGCATGATATATAGCACTAATATGTTCACCTTCTCATTAAAAAGTAACCTAATATGTTAGAGGCAGTAAAACAAAAAAGACTTCAAATCATAAAGTTTAATGATAGGAGGAGTTACACCATAGTGTGAAAAAAAAGGATAGCATCAAATTCCTATCTTAGAAAAAAATATGCTTTGCAAAATTACTGGTTAAAAATCATGCTAAACTGATTTTATTTTAGATTAATTCCCTGGAAGGATTTGTGGGTTTTTTTTTTTTATAGTATTCTAGGGTTACTTTGTAAAAGCAGTTTTACTTTAAACTACATTTAAACGTAACAGATTGGAATATAGAACACTAAAAAATTATGATGAGAAAATAAAGATAAATATGACTCTGACATTAGTTTCTTATGGCAATTATACTTTCGTTGGAAATGAAATTTCATTTGTTGTATGCTTTCTAACACACATCTTTAAATTTCTTTATGATGTATTTTTGATGTTAAAAATGCCATATATTGTGTGCATGGTTTACTATACCATTTTAAGACATATTTATTCTGATAATTTTCAGCCACAAAATATCAATCATTATTTAAGAGGATCATTTATGAATAATCACTTGAATAATTCACTTGTCTTATAGAATTCATGCATATCTGAAATTATGTTATCTAAAAAATCTTTTGACTTGATTACATATCATTTAAAATATACCATCAAGTTGACATTACCAATTTTTTAAATTTTCAGATAACCACTCTAAAGGTGTATGTTACATCTATAAAATATGCACTTTTTAATATTTTGCAATATTGTACATTTATTTGGACATATTGCAGGCATATTTGGACATACTGTGGACATATTTGGAATATTTCAGTTTTTCTCTTAATTGACATACTATATGGATACTTATATTCCCAAGCCACTTCAATCTGCGTCTTTCAAATCTTGTTTTTGCAGTGTGTTTATTTAATTATTATTTATTTATTAGTTTCAGCAGAAGTATTTAATTAATTAGCATCAGATGTAATGATAAAAGTAAATACCAACACATAAATTATGCCACTGAATAGGTATAAATTTCTGTGGCCCTAATGCTGACAAATGTAGTTAACCTTATTGATTTAGTTGAGTACATTAAAATAACATAATAAAAATATTTTACCACATGACAATGTAATATGACCACTGTGTCAGCTATTTTGACCTTTAAAACTGAAATGCACAGCCTAACACTGAACATATTGATTCTTTAGAAAGTCATCCTGTAATAAATATGACATTATTAGTTTAAGTCCGGGCAGTCCTGTTAGGTTGCTAGAGAGTAGGAATGTAATCAGAGAAAGTATTTGAAAGGTAATCTGTCTTTATTCTCTTCCTTTGAAGCACACATAGAGAGAATTATAAGATAGTAATAATTTCTGAACTGGGTGTTATGTAATTTGTGCTAGAAAAGGAAGTACTGATACTCAAGAGATTCTGTTATAGTTGAGGGATGTCAGGAATATTTGATTGCCATGAGTTCTTAGCATTAACTTAATTCTTTAATAGGTAAGAAAATTTCTTTAAGAATTCTATATGAACTCACTGGAAATTTGTAATTCTAAATATTTCAGTGAATGAGAGACAAAATCATCAGGCATCAGGTAAATGAAGCTGAGTTACAGAGGACTCTAGCTAATAGTCTAAAACTAGAGTACTTATTTTAAGATCATGTGCACAAATCATCATTCGTGTGCATACATTTCAAAAAATTGATGTCAAACAGAATAGGTAACATAAATGCCAATAGTTTAACCATACCACGAGGTCTTCACTCTAGTTTTAGCATTTTATAAAACCATAAGCCAATATTGGAAGATGATAAAATATGATCAGATCTTAATATTTTAAAACCAAATGTACTTAATCCAGCTATTAAAAGGCATAACTTAAACAGAAGGAACATAAGACTTAAACAGAGCAGAAGACAGCTGTCCAGAAATTATCAATTGCTAAGCACACAGATTGTGATTAAAATTTAATGTGGCTTTTAAGCAAAGATTTTGCTTATCAGAGAGAAAGAATCTCAGAGAAAATATTGTTATTGATTTCATCATTTTAAATGTAACCGATCCTTTAAGTAATTTTTCTGACTTTCAGTACCATGTTTTAAACTGAATGCTTAAATGGGGCAAATTATTAGTGGGTATGTTCATTTAAAATTCTAAGGCAAATGTATAAATTGTACTCCAGTGCACTCAAAGTCACATCTGTTGAAGACAAAACACAGCATTCAATCCATTGAATAAAAACAAAACACAACTGTAGGATACTTGGATAGTCAAATCATGTAAATTAAATGGCATCAAAAGTGATATTTTTATTGATTTTTTTCAAGAATCTGGTCTTTGGAATTAATATATATTGATTACCTTTTATGTACTCTAAAACAACAGTAAAGTAAAATGGATCCACTGGAGAAAACATATGAGCTTCAGAGCTAGTGAACAGAAGTAGACTGCAACTCCTTTTAACAAATAGAATACCACTTACGTTAGTTTTTAGATGAAGTACTGTGTAATATCATTATTTCAGTAAAATTAATTATTGCCATGATAAATCATAATCATCTTTCTGATCCAGTAACATAATATGTTGAGTAATTATTCAACAATAGGAGAGAGTAGAAAGTTCAAAAGGCAATTTTAGCTTTGTTCCCTGGATATCAATCAATGTTGGGTGTCTAAACTTTATCATAAATTTAAGAAATATGAGTACATTTATTAATTCTGTAAATAAATATTGTCAACTAAATGCCACACTTTAGCCTAGGCACTGTGTGTGTATTCATAGTCTCATAATAAATGTATATATGTATAAATGCGTAGGCCTTTTCTGTAATGCATATCAATAAGGTTATTACTCAGTAAGAGATTAACCAAAATAATTTATGTGGCACAAAAATTGCTTAAACGTTTTCCTATTTTCAGAAATGTAAGAACAACTTTTAGTAAGGCATTTTAGTAAGGCAAAATATATTCTGTAAATTTTAGAAAAAACTATTCAACTTTTATTATTAACATTTTACATGTGTTTTATTATTACAGTTTTTCTTGCATTCTTAATTGTACTCTTAGTTGATTAAATGCTGTTACTCTAATTCCCCACAAACGAGACACAATTACACAACACAAACGAGACAAGTAGCTAATATTTCTTCATGTTTTAAAAAAACAAACAAAAAAGGGATGAAAATGTACACAATTTCCAAAAAAGAAAAGAAATAGGAAATTAACACTAGTTAATATATTGCATATTGTTATTTTGAAATAGTTGTTCAGATTACAAGATTTAGTCATAAAAAATGATCAGACAGTGAAAACACAACTGTTCTTTTTTATGAACAGAGATTAGTAGTATAGTTATCTAATTTGTTTATATTTACATGCACTCATATATATACATATATATCTATATACATCTATCATCTATCTATCTTTTTATCTATCTCTATATATAATCTTTTCCTTTTTTTCTTTTCTCCTTTCCCCTATCCCAGTTGTTTTCTCCTTTTGAGCACTTTTTTGCCCTTTCATTTCTATAATATTTGTTGTACATTTTGGATCTTATTTGCTCTTTTTTTACATTAGAGAGACAATATAATATTTACATATGCAAATCTGATTTATTTCACCTATGAGTATTGTCTTTAGTTGCATCCATTTACCTATAAAAGCCTCAAATTTATTCTTCTTTATAACTGAGTAATACTCCATTGTATAAAAATATATCTTTTTTATCCATTCCTCAGTTGATAGACATTTGGGTTGTTTCCAAGATATGCCTATTACATATTATGTAGCTAAAAACATGCGTGAACGTATATTGCTGTGATATTATGTTTTCAATACTTTTTGTGTACCAAATATCTGAAAGTATAACTAAATAAAAATATAGATACAAACTTGTGTATCAGATGACTGTGTTTTGACTTTTTAATTGTGCCTCAAGTAGACGAAATTGTTAGGAAATGAAAGAACGTGTCTTATATATCCTTTTTGTATCTTTGATTATCAGAGGTCTGCACAATCATACAATCCTATATCGATACCAATAAAATTTTTAAAATCTAAAAATAGAATTTATGATCTATCCATGCAGTTTGTATTTTTTAGTATTTCTAGTTCATTAAGATTAAAATTTTTTAATAACAAACTGAATTCTCACTTTTAAATAAATACTTTTGCTTACTGAGTAACTTACACCAATGAAGTTACATAAAACGCTTGTGTATACCATCACAGGTGATAATCCAACGGCCATATAATGTTTGCTAAGTTTTGATGGAGAAAGGAAGAGGAATTGAAGGAAAGGAAATGTTTGGTATTATCCTTAATTTTGAAGAAAAAGGTAAGCTGGTTTGCTTTTAACAAAATGAAAAATATTGATTATTAACATTGTGATGCTTACGTATATGTCTTTATTATTGTCATGGTTTATGTCTGTGGCTCCAGGCCTCATGCATTTGCATTATGAAATTGTGATTGGTTCATTGTCTAGACCTTGGATTGGGGATGTGAGTGCTACATCCACATAGGGGTGGAGCCAGGATGTAATGTAATGACAGGAAGAAGGTTGTGTCTGGCTTTCTTGCCTGTTTCTGCCTTGCTGTTTGCAGCCACGGTGAACTGCGGCCCCACCATGCCACCCTGGCTTGGAGCCAACTGAGTATGGACTGAAACCTCCAAAACCTATAAGAAATAAACCTTTCATTTCCCAACTTTGGTCATCAAGTGTTTTGTCTCAGCGACCAGTAAAAAGTAACTAAGATAATCATTATCCACACTATTATTTTTATTATTATTTGGTAGCAATAAATTATGGATTTTCATTTGATCTTGGGCAGACAGAAATGATCTTCCTTGAATTTTGAAAATTCCAATCCAAATTTTTCAGGTCATAAATGTTTAGTGCTGTAAGGTACAACATTTATCACCCCTGGTTAACTTTCCTCCATGTATCCTAAACTTCAAAAGTATGATTAAGCTCATTTGAAAAATCTAAAACTGTATTTGCAGAAATCCTTCTATATATTAAATAATCTTGAGAAAAATTTACTTGATAAAATTACATAATGCATTTAATGAAATGTAGGATCAATTAAATCTTTGTATTTAAGTAAGATCTGTAGTGGCTGTGGATATCATGGTGTTCTTGTTCAATGGCTTTCTCTCCTGCTTGATGACTAACCCATAACTCCTAGAGGGCAGTGCCAATAACTTGGCACTTTATCTTCTGCATCCTAGGAACATTTTGTCACTCTAATTCATTGTTTTCATAACAACTTGCCCAACCTTCTTTTAAAGAATACCAACATTTGGGGCTGGGGATTTAGCTCAGCGGGATAAGTACCTGCCTTATAAGCAGTCAGTCGTGAGTTTGATCCCCAGTACCGATAAAAATGAAAAAAAGACAAAAAAAAAAAAGAATACCAACATTTAAGTTTCTATAATAGCTCACCTTATCTCCTTTCCTTGCCAGATTTCTTTCAAATATGATTCATTTTTAAAAAATATATGTCTTCATCACTTGTTTAACTCAAGACTCATACTTTTTTTTTTACTATAATATGTAACTATCTCATTCCTATTTGTTTTATCTAAGTGAGCCATGTATTTCTACCACTGGTTTAATTAAATTTTATTTTTCCATAGATTTCACTTATGAAAACACACAGTTGATGGGACTAATGGGACACAGACAGAAGGAAGTAGAATTAACTAATTTCTTAATGATTAATTGGAACAAAGCACAAAAATGGAGTATTCTCTGTCTGAGAAATCCTCTGTAGATTATAAATCATTGTTGTCCTGAACTTAATATTTCATTGAGAATGTGGTACTTCTAGTTCATGTCTATGAGTATGTAATTGGTAGAAGCAAAAGAAAATGCTACTTTCTGTTTTCCTAACCACACCACCATCTCTCCAAGATGGACCCATGACACGTCCTTTTGAACAAAAAGGTGAAAGTGTGGAAAGCAAAATGCAAGTAAATGATTGCAGAACATTATCAGTTTCTTTACCAGTATGTGTGTTATGAAATTCACTGTTGTATTGTTGTGGCTTCATTCACATTTCTGGGAAATAAATCATATTTCTACAGTCAGCCTGTGACATTTCCGGTTTCAACGTTGAATGGTTGATTCTCAAAGTGCAAGATTCAAATAAAAAAAGGAATATGTTTGTGAGCATGAACTTGGGGGTTTGACATGTTTAAGAACCACTATGCCATTCCCAATTTTGTGACCAATAGCAAATTCTTTAATCATCTTTTGCTCAGCTACTCTTTTTAAAAAATGAGCAAAAACACTAGGCAAAGTGGTTTGCGCCTGGAATCTTAGCTACTCAGGAGAGAGAAGGGGGAGGATTATGAACCTGAGTAGCATCATAAGACTGTCTCTTATAAAAAACAAAACAAAGTAAAGCAAAACAAAACAAAACAACAACAAACCAGGGGTCAGCCATGTGGGATTATGAAGGAAGACCTGCTTATCATGGTGGGGTTCTGAGTTCAATCCCTATCACCAGAAAAGAAAAGATGAACAAAAGAAACAAAGAAATAAAAAATAAAAGTGAGCAGAAAAAATACCTAACAAGGTAGTTTAAATGACTTAAAGAAATACTGTACTAAAAGTATTGAGTACTATATACATCATGCAGTAAGCGCTGAGCATACAAACATTATTAATACTGTCAAAAAACCATGACTTCCTATAGTCCTGTTTTATTCTAATTCTTTTTATACTCATAAGTCTTTTTTTCTCTTTCATGGGAGATTACCAGTCACAAGAAAAGAAAGGTGATAACTTGAAAGAAAGACTTTCAGCCTGGCCTAGATTAAAGCTACAATAAGATCAGTTAGTAAAAAATTAACATAGAGACATGTTGCCATTTCCAAGCTGATCCTTTAGAATTTAACACTTCCTTAATGCCTGGAGTGCAATCGTTCAAAGTTTTCGTGTGTTTTCTTTCTGTGCTGCTTTATTTCGCACTGGCATTATCTTCACTCTTAAAGGGAAGACCTCTATTTAGAAAGCGGAATGAGTTTCTTTCTACCACCATATTATGTTTAGATTTATTCAAGCCCTCTTCTTCCTCTCCCCTAAGATCCTTGCTTATAGATCTTTTGCAATTCATTTAAAATGCCACTAATACCATCATTACATGTCTTTCAAAAAAGAATTCTTGGTAGGACTCCCATATTTTTCCCTTTTCTTCATTATAATGATTATTAAAAAACAACAGGTCTAAGTTTCAAATCGTATTTGAATACACCTTTGAAAGCTAATATGTTATATTGTGCTAAATGATATAGCTCTTTAAAATTCAATATTTTATGTTGCAAATAAGGTTAAAATGACAAAGAATCAAGGGTTTTTGAAATCTTGAGGTCTTCTTACATTAATCTCAGGTTAGATACTTTTTTATGAGAGACCACAGTAGTTTAATGGGCATTTGTCAATTTAAATGAAATTATAACTTTAGAGACAGTAAGTTACAAAACTTAAAAGAGCCACATGATATTACGAATTACATCTTACACACATTAAGAGATCTTAAAGCAAGGAAACCAAAGATAGAAAATATTGGTTCACATTTCAAACCTCAATAAGTGTGAATATAGCTTCAATTTAATAAAAATACATAATGCTACTTTCCTTGGGTTAAATGTCTTCCAATTGCTCTTAGAATGGGCACTTGTTTTCCCATTATTGGCCACTTTAATTGATTTACTCCCTAGTTTTCTCATTTAAAGATCACTTTATAGTATTCAGTGCTCTTCATCTGAGTGATGGGTTCTGCTCCTGCCTGATCTAACAACACAACAGTTTACATACTTCTGAACTTGATCTGAAAACTGATTTAAAAATCCATATGGACAATCCAATTTCCCTGAAAATATATACACACAATTTTGCTCAGAGGTGGCTAAAATAAAATAAATTGCATTTGAGGAGACAGGAAGGAAACTGAGACAAGAAAGCAAAGATTCTGAAGTAAATGGTACTCACCATGATCAGGATCGAAACGCACTTCTCCCTGGAGATGGTTAGACTAAGGCCTAGAAGGCAAGCATTGGAAAAGTAGAATGTTTGTGCTTTTCTTTCTAGTGGACTGTGTTAAATATTCAGCAAAAGAGGGGATCAGTTTACATGACTCTTCTTGTTTCTTGTGTATTGACTGACAGGTGCTGTAAACATACGTAGACAAACATCGCTCTGGGCACGCAGTACTTCTCTGGTCCTGTGGAAGACAGGCTTAACCTACAGTGATCACAGGCAGAGGATGGAGGAGGCTTCAGCCCACAACGTTGCTCAGAGTGGAGAGGGAGATTGCTTGGTGATTTTGCTTCTCCAGAATATTCATTCAAGGAAATGGGTTCATCTCAGAAACAAGTAGAGATCAATCTTGCTTTGATTCCTGGGCCTTGATTGAAAGTTTCTCTAATGTTTTGGAAATCTAGTTGTAGAAAGAACCTCACTATGTGAATTTCTCACTTTTCTGATAGCAGACCACCAATCCACACCTCCTTGATTTCACTGAGAGTAAAATTGCAGGGGTCAGAGAGCAAAAACTGACCTTGGTTTTGAGACGAGAACCAGTATTTGAAACATCCATTAATTCACGATCCACTGATGACATAGTAAATAAATTATGACTGTTTACACTAAACACTAAGAATCTCTTTTCTACACGATAGGCAGTGATTTGGCTGAAGCAGTACCATTCTGTGAGACTATCACACACTACCTTTTTTCTCACTCGAATTGTACTTTTGGCTGTCATTTGCGCTTTTGAATAAAGGTTTACATTAATAGAAGTTATCATAATAGCATATCTTCTTTTCCTGAGTTGATATACAAATCAAAAAGAAAGGATAAGGCCAAGGCTCCCTTTGTCCTTGGAAGAATATACCATCTGCATTTAGCTTATGATATTCAGTCAGGAACAAAATTCTAGCATAAGGATGTCGTTAATAAAACCCTCAAGTTAAACTGTAAATTCAAAATACTTTAAATGCCTTATAATAGTCAAAGCCAGTAAAATCGACCCTGTATATTTTTATTTCATCTCTGTTGGATCATATGATATTTAATAATTGGTTCTGGCACCTCGTTGCAAATTATTATAACTTTGAGATTCAACAGTCCTATTGAACATATGGGCAGCACAGGCTCTGAACATATATATGCTACAGCCTCTCAAGAGGACCTTCTGTCTTGTTTTCCTTAGCTTGGAAGGGTCAGGTAAATTTTGTTGTGTCGTCATGTGCTCAGATTCCTCAGTCTCTCTTTTGAAGGGTAAATTCTTAATGGAAAAAAAATTTTCCCCTAGCTGTGAAAACAGAGAAATTCATGCATCTGGGATCTTACTAAAGCAATATAAAGCTATTCTAGCATAAGTGCGCAAGTATTCATCAACACTAAATAGATTCTACTACTTAATGCACAATGTGTCCTGGGTTAGCTACAACTACAAGTGTTCCTGAAGCAAGGAGAAATTCCCATGCTATTGAAAGTATATGATAATTCTTTATTAACTGGAGAATTTGGAAAGCTGACAATGAAATACACTTGGCCCCAAGAAACCTTCCATCTAGCTAGACATTCTAGCTTCAACAGCTTTTTTCTCCTCCGCTCTATTCACAATAACACCCTGAGACAGCCTGGAGAAAAGCATTCCACCTCACAACCCATTAGTTATTTTCAATATCCTGCTGCTTTGCCTCTGTATCTAGCCTGTGTGCCTTGATTTGCTCTTGTATTATTTCACATTAATTGCCATATTGTTTATTGCCACATTCAAACATACCATAATATGGGCACAGTGGCAATAATTACACAGTAAGTTGTCTTTCAAAAGAGATGTCGAGATGGACAGTAGTGGGTGGGGTAGGCAGAAGGTTATGATTTATACCTTATGTTGACATTATAGAGCAGAGCTGGTTCAATTTCTCTTGATTTCACTATAATATCTAATGCTAATCTCTCTTTGTCTGTCACATAATTAGTCATTACTAAGACTGCTATACTGAAAAGTTCAAGGGGTCGGAGCAATGGTTAAAGGAATTTTTCAAGCAGTGATTTTTTCCACTGCAATATTATAGCTTTAAAATGGCATACTGGTGGAAAGAAATAGCCATATGCAATGTACTTGTAATTCTAACTCATTATAAATTCAGTATCTTACTTTATTTTAAATTTTCCTATAAAAGTGCTTTTCATAGCTATGCTTGTGTATTTGCTTTTATTATCTCTCAAAGGCATTTTGAGGCCCTTTGTTATGGCTGTGAAAATTCACCTTTCTGTAAGCCATCCTACCATTCCACAGTAAGCTGATGATTAGAACTGTGTTCACAGCTAGGTTGTCCTTTGGCCAAGACAAATACCAAGAATCGTTCAACCCTGGTGAGCAGGGTGTTGGGGTCATGATTAACTGTGGCTGAGGATCATGTGGCTGAAATCCCGTTCATATCACAGAGATGAAAATATCTTTTGCTTCTGCAGATTTGCTTTGAATTAGGGATTGCTTGCTTGGCATCACGTAAGCCAGTAGGTGGAGTGCTTGTTAACAGTAATTGAATACACAGAACTTGAACTTAAAATAAGCGGAAGCCACTTTTCTTCTTGTAAACTGCTAAAACCGTATTTACTCTGAACTCTTGTTATGGATATAATTATTTGGGAAAGAAGTTATGAGGACAGAGTTGAGACGATCATAGCCCTATGGTTACATGGTAGAACACCAAGGCAATTATGTCCAGGAAGATCAACACATCATATGGAATAAATCTTATGTAAAAGGACACTTTCTCAAACACTCAACTGAGTTTGATTTGGTAAATAGACCATAGTCTCTCTTTTTAAAATTTCAGTATTTATGCTCTTCGGAGGATGCGCAAAGGATACACTCTGATGAACTCTACCTGAAAAGCCTTGAGTTAACTACATACTCATGTTGATAGTCATAGTAATTTCAGCATCTCAGAAAAGTTGTAATATATGGCTCTAAAATAAAGTGTAACTTTCTCCTAAGAGTGCCGTGTTTTCCTCCCGAAGAAGTCTTTTCAAATGTATTTAAAAGCTGCAGCTTGAGACTTGCTAACTACATCACTCTAAATCTATCTATATCACACCTAAAGATGTTAAAGCAACATTTAGAACTCTGAGGAGAAAACAAGCAACAGAATTTAGAAAGCAGGAACCACATAAAAATAAGAAAAGTCTTCAGTCGTTTTTTAAGAATGTGAATTATATGATGTGAAGTAGATGAAAATGTGGGAGTTTAAAAAAGAATCTCTTGTTCCATATCAGGAATACTTAACATGTCTGATTCTGTGGTTTGCAAGTACTGCAGATCTGTGTGACTTCGAAATACCATTTCATCTACAGTGCTACAGAGCAAATAATTTTACTGACATAATAATGATGATTTAATTTGAAAGTAATTTCTATCAGGACTCCATTGATTTTTTTCCCTGTGAGTACACGAGCATGTTCTGTACACCTGCTAAATTTGTGTAGATTTGTGTGTGTTTTAAATAAGTGACTTTTCCACTTTGAGTTGAAAGTAAAAGAATAGAGGAGAGTTTGGAAGATGAAACCAAATTAATCACCCAAAGTTTCACAAAATAAATAACCATTTAAAATATTGGGTAGCTTTATTCAAACCAAGTTAACATTTTGTCATTTTCTACCTTTTCAGGCATTTTGGAGACCGAAATAGAAACTTCTTCTGGCCGGAAAAAGGAGAGATAATATGTATTGCTAATTTAAAATGACATTTAAAAAGTCGTGTTTTCTATTTCTTATCTATAGAAAAAAGGGTCTCAAAACATGGGATTTGGCCAGTAGTTAAATGTGGTAAACTATGACAGAACATGATTTAGATCCCTTGGCCAAGAAAACAAACTATTGGAATTTATTATTTATTTATTTTGAATTGGAGAAGACTTGTGAATACCAACATATTCTAATTCCCGAGGCAAATGGCATGAGCATAAGCTTGCCTATGAGAACTGCAAAGGTATTATATTAAGAAAGGCCTACCTTTGTCTAAATTTCTTCAGATTTCAGAAATTACATAGTTAAGTTGCACACTTAATATATTTTTTGAGCCTCTTATTCAAAAAAAAATCTCTAGCTCACTGACATTTTGTCAGCTGTCATGCACTTTTACCTTGTTTCTCTTGTGTGTTATTCAACGTTAGGTATTGAACTATGCCATTTGTGGGCAGTGCGCATCTCTTGATTGTAAGTGGGCAATAGATTTTACTAGCTACTTTTAAGGATGCTTGGTCTCACCAATATTATATTTTCTCTTAATAGAAGCTGTTGGTAGACCCCGAACAGATCCACACTTAGAGTATCAACTTGCAGAGTGAAATTCTCTGCACACAAGCACAGCAAAATATTTTGGTGAAAAGTAATTATCAGAAATAGTGACACTACTAAATTAGTTAACTACATTTCAGCGTGAATCATGAGCTGTCCCTGCCCATTCTTGTTCCAGACCCATCTGAAACCAGCAATTCAGCTTAATGATGTCACAACATTTGCCAAGCTATGGGCATTGAAGCAAGACATAGGACTGCTCTCATCATATGAGCTTCGCCTCCTCTCTCTCTACGCACAAATGGCCCATCTGTCTCACTCTTACGCAAACTTACTGTTGAAACATCATTCTATTATTATCATGGTTGCTCTTTAAAATTGGTCCTTAACTTTAGATTGTGTTTTAGAAATCAGATTTTCAAATTCACCCAGAAATATTGTTGGCTGATTTAAATTGTCGGTAGTAATATGCCCTGGAAGCTGCTCATCTCACTGAAAATCTCAAATGCTCTATGTTTCTGTTCACTTAATATAAGGTAAGCTTTTGTGAAACAGAGATAGCCTACTTTAAAAAAAATCACAACAAAGAATTCAATCCCTCCCAACCTCTAATATTTTTCAAAGTGTGAATTGAAGAGGACTTAGAGACAGATGGGTCTGGGTGATCAAGTTACCTTTTATAGCAGCACATCTGCCGGGGCAGTCAATCACTGTGATGGCTCTGGCAGGTCGATGGAGCCTGAGCAAGAACAGTAATGCAGACAGAAGAGCGACTGGGAAGGGCAGACCTCCTGCCTGTCTCCTGGGTGTGACTGGTCTGAAAGCTGTACTTGAATTTGCTCTGTTAAAAATGTGTGTCTGTCTATTGAGCAATGATATGGCCGAAAGACTTAGGTGGTTAATTTTTTTAAGGCCAATATATTGAACACATATGATTTGAAATGATTATAATAGCATGTTCAATCAGTTAATATTTGGATATATTTCCGAAATGTGGTAGAGAGTCTGAGGTGAATAAGATTAGAAAAAGAAGAGGGAAGTAGTTTCAAATAACATTTTCACCCAAAGTTTCAAGAGGAAAAAAATGCATAAAGCACTGGTTCTGAGATGTCTGTAACTGAGAGTTCTTAGCTTTGAATAAAATAAAGGAAATTCTTAAAACACCAAGAAGCAAAATTAACTAAATTTATGGAGGCCTAATGCATTACTTTCTCTGTATATCTGATACTTTACTCCATCCTATAATCATAAAGTGAGTCATTTATTATCTTAATAGATGCAAATATTTGGCAATAGTGAATACTAGAAAATATGGAGCAAGTGATGTTAAGATAGCACAAAATATGGAAAAGATGTATTTCAATTAAGTGCAGCATTAATTACACTACTTATATGACACATTTTAAAAATTGCAGGTGTTGGAAGACAATAGAACCTAAAAAAATCTTGATTCCTTCCAGTGACTAATTAATCAGTTATTGAAACCATGTGACTCTAAACAGTATCAAATAAAATCTCAAGTCTCAAAGAAATACCTAAATGTAACATAATAGCAAGGACTGTAGCAACTTAAATGTATGGTTTGATAAATGTATGTATTCATGGCAGTATGTATATATATTTATATTTGTATGTATTTATGCATATTTTGGTTATGATTAGAATATGTATTTATGTATTTATTGTTAGAATACACATTTCTTTGAGAAGTAACAGCAAAATATTCTATAAGATAAGCATTATTATTACCCCACTGTAGAACTACAGTGAGCAAACATTGCTGAAAAGAGGGCAAAATGTTAATACATGCAGAACTGCTGTTAGTAGCGATTTTCTCCACAATGCCAAACTGATGGGGATTCGTGAAAGAGCCATTAAACAGATGCGTTGCTTTTCAATACATTCTTCAAGTATTTTTGCTCCCTCATCCACATTTTTAGTAAATGATGCTAAATGTTTTCAAAATATTACTATATTGGCTGTTTTTGACTTGAATTTTTTAAGTGGACTCATATTTAGCAGCAGATGGTTTGAGATACCAGAAATGAATTGGAGTTAGTTATTTAGGTTCAATGTACAAAATCTCATACCTCAGTTTATGAGATAATAGAGTTATCTTAGAGGAAATCACCATTTTTTTTTAAAAATTTCAGAACTCAGAAATAAGATTTTTTCCCTAAATTAAAATCCTCTCTCATTTTAGAAATGTCATAATTCACTAGTTAGTGATAAAATGTTGAGTCTAAATCCTCCCAAGCTTTTAAAATAGGTGATATTTTCAGTTATGCATTTATTTTAAAGATTTTTTTAGAAAAGTATTGTCTAATAATTATTTTAATAAGAATATACTTTTAAAAGTATTTTGGAGAGTAATGCGTCATTTCAGATGACTCCTGAATACCATGCAAACTACCTGCGGTACATAACATAGACACACATGGTCCCACATCATAGATACTATAGTCAATAACATGATAGCTATTTTTTTCTTGAGAGTTCAAAAATAAAAAGTTTTTGATGGTCTGCTTCCTGTAACCAGAGATATGTGAATTAACTGGGGACTTGCCAATTGAATTCCATTTAAAAATAATAAAATTGTATTGAGGTTTTGAGCCAAATATTATGAATTTCAACCCATTTATTCACCAACAGTACTTATAAAACAGGAAGGAAAATGACTTTGGGAATGACTTCGGTTTTTAGTGTAGGTCGGAACAGTCTGGCAACTGGGACTCATGTTGCTGAGAACCCTCCTGGTCTTCAGGGAAATAAACACAAGTGTCTTACAGAAATAGAATTCTCTAACTAGAGCTGCTGGGGAGGGATGAAGACCAAGCTACAACAATCCACAACAAATTTTTCAAAGCCTTAAAGCAAAACTTGAACTATTAAAATCATTTGTAAAAGGATAGCTGTGATGTTTGGCTCATTCACATAATATAGAAAATGGAATTAGAGCTTTCTAGGGCAAGGTCTAATCTATTCAGGGT